>NW_026892558.1:0-2527500 GCF_033815535.1 Pezoporus flaviventris
TGTGTGGTTTTTGGCTCATTTTGTGTGATTTTGAGTTCATTTTGTGTGATTTTGAGTTCATTTTGTGTGATTTTGGGCTCATTTTGTGTGGTTTTGGTCTCATTTTGTGAGATTTTGGGCTCATTTTGTGTGGTTTTGATCACATTTTGTGTGATTTTGGTCTCATGATTTTGGCTCATTTTGTGTGGTTTTGGTCACATTTTGTGTGATTTTGGCTCATTTTGTGTGATTTTGGTCTCATTTTGTGTGGTTTTGGTCACATTTTGTGTGATTTTGGCTCATTTTGTGTGGTTTTGGGCTCATTTTGTGTGGTTTTTGGCTCATTTTGTGTGATTTTGAGTTCATTTTGTGTGATTTTGAGTTCATTTTGTGTGATTTTGGTCTCATTTTGTGTGGTTTTTGGCTCATTTTGTGTGGATTTTGAGTTCATTTTGTGTGATTTTGAGTTCATTTTGTGTGATTTTGAGTTCATTTTGTGTGGTTTTTGGCTCATTTTGTGTGATTTTGAGTTCATTTTGTGTGATTTTGAGTTCATTTTGTGTGATTTTGAGTTCATTTTGTGTGATTTTGAGTTCATTTTGTGTGGTTTTTGGCTCATTTTGTGTGATTTTGAGTTCATTTTGTGTGATTTTGAGTTCATTTTGTGTGATTTTGAGTTCATTTTGTGTGATTTTGGTCTCATTTTGTGTGGTTTTTGGCTCATTTTGTGTGATTTTGAGTTCATTTTGTGTGATTTTGAGTTCATTTTGTGTGATTTTGGGCTCATTTTGTGTGGTTTTGGTCTCATTTTGTGAGATTTTGGGCTCATTTTGTGTGGTTTTGATCACATTTTGTGTGATTTTGGTCTCATGATTTTGGCTCATTTTGTGTGGTTTTGGTCACATTTTGTGTGATTTTGGCTCATTTTGTGTGATTTTGGTCTCATTTTGTGTGATTTTGGTCTCATTTTGTGTGGTTTTGGTCACATTTTGTGTGATTTTGGCTCATTTTGTGTGGTTTTGGTCTCATTTTGTGTGGTTTTGGGCTCATCTGAGGCTGGGAGCCATCGGCAGGGGTTTGGCCGGGGAAGCCAAGAGGTACCGCGCAGGAAAGGTTCGTTAATAGCCATCATTAATAGCCATGATTATTGTAAAACAGTAATATATAATCATACATATCTACGTAACGTATACAAACATAAATCTTTATTTAAATTTACGCATATTTTATGTATATAAATATAAATTTGTGTAACTATATATATAAAACTTAAACATTTATCAATAGCATTAATATATAAAATTATATAATTACAGGTAAATATATATATCAATATTTAAATAGATAAATAAATATGTTAAAATTATATTTATTAATAAGAATTAATAAGAATTAATAAACCCTATGTTTATATATTTATATAACATATTTAAATACTTATAAAATTCAAATAGATATTAATAGTAAGTATATATATAATATTATATAATGATATTATAATAACATATTTATACACTCATACATTTATATATTAGTATTTTCATAAAATATATATTTATTTATGAAAATACAGATGCAATATATAAAATTATAATAATTATTAATAAGATAATTAATTAATAATGAATGAGGGATCTCCCACGTGCATTTGCCCACGTGAACCCACAGCAGCTGAGGGTGGACGGGGAAAGGAAGGGTCCCCCCATGGGGCAGACCCACGGGAGGCCGTGGGCACCTGCAGGGAGGGCTCAGAGCTGTGGGTCTGGGGGTCCCCAGCACCGTCTGCGCTGCCCATTGTGCTCCATCGTGGGGTGATGAGTGAGACACGGTCAGTGGGGCTGGGACCCTCCTCGTGTTCTCCGTGGGGCTGGGACCCTCCTCGTGTTCTCCGTGGGGCTGCTGGGACAGGATGGGATGGGATGGGATGGGATGGGATAGGATGGCATGGGGATGGGATAGGATAGAATGGGATGGGGTCAGATGGGATGGAATGGAGTGGGATGGGATGGAATGGGATGGGATTGGATGGCATGGGGATGGGATAGGATAGAATGGGATGGGATGGGGTCAGATGGGATGGAATGGAGTGGGATGGGATGGGATTGGATGGGATGGGGTGGAATTGGGTAGGATGGGATGTGACAGGATGGGAGTGGATGGGATGGGATGGGATGGGATAGGTTAGGATGGGATGGGATCAGATGGATGGGATGAGATGGGGTGGGATAAGATGGGATGGGATGGCATGTGACAGGATGGGATGGGAGGGGATGGGATTGGGACAGGATAGAATAGGGTAGGATGGGATGGGATTAAATGTAATGGTATTGGGTAGAACAGGGTGGGAGGGGATGAGAACAACAAGAGGGAAGGCCAGGTGGGAAGGCCAGGGGGATGGGAGGAGGAGGGAAGGGAAGGGAAGGAAGGGAAGGGAAGGGAAGGGAAGGGAAGGGAAGGGAGGAAGGGAAGGGAGAGGGAAGGGAAGGAAGGAAGGGAAGGGAAGGGAGGGAAGGGAAGGGAAGGGAAGGGAAGGGGAGAGGGAAGGGAGGGAAGGGAAGGAAGGGAAGGGAAGGGGAAGGAAGGGGGAAGGGAAGGGAAGGGAAGGGAAGGGAAGGGAAGGGAAGGGAAGGGAAGGGAAGGGAGGGAAGGGAAGG
This sequence comes from Pezoporus flaviventris, assembly GCF_033815535.1. NCBI lineage: Eukaryota > Metazoa > Chordata > Aves > Psittaciformes > Psittacidae > Pezoporus > Pezoporus flaviventris. The sequence continues at coordinate 2,634 of NW_026892558.1, forward strand.
AAGGGAAGGGAAGGGAAGGAAGGGAAGGGAAGGGAAGGGAAGGAAGGGAAGGAAGGGAGGGAAGGGAAGGGAAGGGAAGGGAAGAGGGAAGGGAAGGAAGGGAAGGGAAGGGAAGGAAGGGAAGGGAAGGGAAGGGAAGGGAGGGAAGGGAAGGGAAGGGAAGGGAAGGGAAGGGAGGGAAGGAAAGGGAAGGGAAGGGAAGGAAGGGAAGGGAAGGAAGGGAAGGGAAGGGAAGGGAAGGAAGGGAAGGGAAGGGAGGGAAGGGAAGGGAGAGGGAGGGAAGGGAGGGAAGGGAAGGGAAGGGAAGGGAGGGAGGGAAGGGAGGGAAAGAGAAGGGGAGGGAAGGGAAGGAAGGGAAGGGAAGGAAGGGAAGGGGGAAGGGAAGGGAAGGAAGGGAAGGGAAGGGAAGGGAAGGAGGGGAAGGGAAGGGAAGGGAGGGAGGGAAGGGAAGGGAAGGGAAGGGAAGGAGGAAGGAGGGAAGGAAGGGAAAGGGAGGGAAGGTGGAAGAAGTGAAGGAAGGGAAGGAAGGGAAGGGAAGGGGAAGGGAAGGAAGGGAAGGGGAGGGAAGGGAAGGGAAGGGAAGGAAGGGAAGGGGAGGGAAGGGAAGGGAAGGGAAAGGAAGGGAAGGGGAGGGAAGGGAAGGGAAGGGAAGGGAGGGAAGGGAAGGGAGGGAAGGAGGAAGGGAAGGGAGGGAAGGGAAGGAAGGGAAGGGAAGGGAAGGGAAGGGAGGGAAGGGAAGGGAAGGGGAGGGAGGGAAGGGAAGGGAAGGAAGGGAAGGGAAGGGGAGGGAAGGGAAGGGGAGGGAAGGGGAGGGAAGGGAGGGAAGGGAAGGGAAGGGAGGGAAGGGAAGGGAAGGGAAGGGAAGGGAAGGGAAGGGAAGGGAAGGGAAGGGAAGGGAAGGAGGGAAGGGAAGGGAGGGAGGGAAGGGAAGGGAAGGGGAGGGAAGGGAAGGGAAGGGAAAGGAAGGGAAGGGGAGGGAAGGGAAGGGAAGGGAAAGGAAGGGAAGGGGAGGGAAGGGAAGGGAGGGAAGGGAAAGGAAGGGAAGGGAAGGGAAGGGGAGGGAAGGGAAGGGAGGGAAGGGACGGAAGGGAAGGGAGGGAAGAGAAGGGAAGGGAGGGAAGGGAAAGGAAGGGAAGGGAAGGGAAGGGAAGGGAGGGAAGAGAAGGGAAGGGGAGGGAGGGAAGGGAAGGAGAGAGGGAAGGGGAGGGAAGGGGAAGGGGAGGGAAGGGGAGGGAAGGGGAGGGAAGGGAAGGGAAGGGAGGGAAGGGAAGGGAAGGGAAGGGAAGGGAAGGGAAGGGAAGGGAAGGGAAGGGAAGGGAGGGAAGGGAAGGGAAGGGAAGGGAAGGGGAGGGAAGGGAAAGGGAGGGAAGAGAAGGGAAGGGAAGGGAAGGGAAGGGAGGGAAGAGAAGGGAAGGGAAGGGAGGGAAGGGAAGGGAAGGAAGGGAAGGGAAGGGAGGGAAGAGAAGGGAAGGAAGGGAAGGGAAGGGAGGGAAGGGAAGGGAAGGGAGGGAAGAGAAGGGAAGGGAAGGAAGGGAAGGGGAGGGAAGGGAAGGGAGGGAAGGAAGGGAAGGGAAGGGAAGGAAGGGAAGGGAAAGGAAGGGAAGGGAAGGGAGGGAAGAGAAGGGAAGGGAAGGAAGGGAAGGGGAGGGAAAGGAAGGGAAGGGGAGGGAAGGGAAGGGAAGGGAAAGGAAGGGAAGGGGAGGGAAGGGAAGGGAGGGAAGGGAAAGGAAGGGAAGGGAAGGGAAGGGGAGGGAAGGGAAGGGAGGGAAGGGACGGAAGGGAAGGGAGGGAAGAGAAGGGAAGGGAGGGAAGGGAAAGGAAGGGAAGGGAAGGGAAGGGAGGGAAGGGAGGGAAGAGAAGGGAAGGGAAGGGAGGGAAGGGAAGGGAAGGAAGGGAAGGGAAGGGGAGGGAAGGGAAGGGGAGGGAAGGGGAGGGAAGGGAAGGGAAGGGAGGTAAGGGAAGGGAAGGGAAGGGAAGGGAAGGGGAGGGAAGGGAAAGGGAGGGAAGAAGGAAGGGAAGGGAAGGGAAGGAAGGGAAGGAAGGGAGGAAGGGAAGGGAAGGAGGGAAGGGAAGGGAAGGAAGGGAGGGAAGGGAAGGGAAGGAGGAAGGGAAGGGGAGGGAAGGGGAGGGAAGGGAAGGGAAGGGGAGGGAAGGGAAGGGGAGGGAAGGGGAGGGAAGGGAAGGGAAGGGGAGGGAAGGGAAGGGGAGGGAAGGGAAGGGAAGGGAAGGGAAGGGAAGGGGAGGGAAGGGGAGGGAAGGGAAGGGGAGGGAAGGGGAGGGAAGGGAAGGGAAGGGAGGGAAGGGAAGGGGAGGGAAGGGAAGGAAGGGGAGGGAAGGGAAGGGGAGGGAAGGGAGGGAAGGGAAGGGAAGGGAGGGAAGGGAAGGGAAGGGAAGGGAAGGGAAGGGGAGGGAAGGGAAGGGAAGGGAAGGGAAGGGAAGGGGAGGGAAGGGGAGGGAAGGGAAGGGAAGGGAAGGGAAGGGAAGGGGAGGGAAGGGGAGGGGAGGGAAGGGAAGGGAAGGGAAGGGAGGGAAGGGAAGGGAAGGGAGGGAAGGGAAGGGAAGGGAAGGGAAGGGAAGGGGAGGGAAGGGAAGGGGAAGGAGGGAAGGGAAGGGGAGGGAAGGGGAGGGAAGGGAAGGGAAGGGAAGGGAGTGAAGGGAAGGGAAGGGAAGGGAAGGGGAGGGAAGGGAAGGGAAGGGAAGGGGAGGGGAGGGAAGGGAAGGGAAGGGGAGGGAAGGGGAGGGAAGGGAAGGGAAGGGAGGTAAGGGAGGGAAGGGAAGGGAAGGGAAGGGAAGGGAAGGGAAGGGAAGGGAGGGAAGGGAAGGGAAGGGAGGGAAGGGAAGGGAAGGGAGGTGATGAAGGGTGCACTTACCCGGGGTGTGGGTGCATCTGCAGCCTCACGTCCCCTTAGGGGCATCAGGCGAGGGGAAGCTCCCCTGCATCACCTGGTGCCATTGGCTGCTGGGGTCCGTTCACCCCATCCGAGGGCCGGATCCGTCCCCATGGATTCCAAAGGGAATTGTGTGGGGAAGTGGTTTATGAAGGAGAGTTCGGGTTCCTTCGCCTTCATTTCCATGCCCAGAGCTCGTGAGCAGAGAAGATGTGGGGCAGTAACTGTGGGGCTGTTCACAATGGAAAGGGACCCGGGCTGAGATCCCAAGGGATGGGACAAGAGGAACCGGCCTCAAGCTGCCCCAGGGCAGGTTTAGATGGAGCTGAGGAACAATTCCTGCCCCTGGTTCTGCCTGAGTTCATATGAATGCTCCCAGGACCTTGGGCATTACCCAGTACGATCCCAAACACTGATGGAATGAATGGTCCTGGATCCTTGCTTCCACAACAAGCACCCCATCCCACCACTGTTAATGTCAGCTGCTCCCACAACAAAAAGGACTCAGATTCCATTGACTTTATAGGACCAATGAAAACGATCAAACCCCTCTGAACCCTTGATGGCTTCAACGATAATACCGGTGTCAAAGGGAGAGGAGCTTCCCTCTGCCCAGTGCTGCTCCCTAATCCTAACCCTAACCCTAACCCTAAACTTAACCCCCCAAACCTAAACCTAACCCTAACCTGAACCCTAGGCCTAACCCAACCCTAACCCTAACGGCTAACCTTAACCCTAACCAATAACCCTAACCCTAACCATAACCCGTAACCCCAACCCTAAACCCTAACCCCTAACCCTAACCCCAACCCTAACCCCTAACCCCAACCCTAACCCTAACCCTAACCCTAACCGTGTACCTGCAGTGAGAACAGGAGGGATCCTGAAGGACCATCCCTATCCCATGGGATCCTCTCTGTGCTCTCACCCCTGGGACGGGCTCGGGGCTGCTCATTCCCAGTGGGAAGTGAGTGGGGTGCAGAGATTGAGCGACCGCTGCTTTACCCAGGCACCGGTGCTGCCCTTCGGCCTGCAGCACCCAGTGCCCTTTGTGGTGGTGCTGAGCGGTGCAGCACCGGGTACTGACAGCACCGGGTACTGAGAGCACTGGGGGCACTGAGAGCACTGGGTACTGAGAGCACCGGGTACTGAGAGCACCAGGTACTGAGAGCACTGGGGGCACTGAGAGCACTGGGTACTGAGAGCACCGGGTACTGAGAGCACCAGGTACTGAGAGCACTGGGGACACTGAGAGCACTGGGGGACTGACAGCACCAGGTACTGACAGCACTGGGGGCACTGAGAGCACTGGGGGACTGACAGCACCAGGTACTGAGAGCACTGGGGACACTGAGAGCACTGGGGGACTGACAGCACCAGGTACTGACAGCACTGGGGGCACTGAGAGCACTGGGGGACTGACAGCACCAGGTACTGACAGCACTGGGGGCACTGAGAGCACTGGGGGACTGACAGCACCAGGTACTGAGAGCACTGGGGACACTGAGAGCACTGGGGGACTGACAGCACCAGGTACTGACAGCACTGGGGGCACTGAGAGCACCGGGTACTGACAGCACTGGGTACTGAGAGCACCGGGTACTGGGAGCACTGGGGGCACTGAGAGCACCGGGGGCACTGAGAGCACCGGGTACTGACAGCACTGGGTACTGAGAGCACCGGGTACTGGGAGCACTGGGGGCACTGAGAGCACCGGGTACTGAGAGCACTGGGTACTGAGAGCACCGGGTACTGGGAGCACCGGGGGCACTGAGAGCACTGGGTACTGAGAGCACCGGGTACTGAGAGCACTGGGGGCACTGAGAGCACCGGGGGCACTGAGAGCACTGGGGGCACTGAGAGCACTGGGGGCACTGAGAGCACCGGGGGCACTGAGAGCACTGGGGGCACTGAGAGCACTGGGGGCACTGAGAGCACCGGGTACTGAGAGCACTGGGGGCCCTGAGAGCCGACCGCGTCTGTTGGGCGCTCCAAGGAGCCGACCCTCAGGGCGGGTTGGAGCGCTGTGGGGATGCTGTGGGGCAGCGCAAGGCCTGGGCCGCCGTGGTTGACGGGGGGCGTTTGCAGGGCGCCCCAAAGCAATGGGTGAAGGGGGGGGGCCGCAATCACTGCGCACCCCCGGTGTTTCCTGCCTGCCTCTGTCTCTGGGTCTGACCAGCGAAGCACAGGGGTGCAGGGCCCCACTTGTGGGGGGCAGGAGGGGATGAGCAGGGGTTGGACTGCGGTCAGCTGGGGGCGAATCATGGGTGGGGAGCAGCAGCGGGGAGGAGCGAGGACGTGGGGTTTGTAATGGGCCAGGACATGTGCGTTATTAATGCGTTATTAATGATTAGTGTGTTGTTAATGCAGTATTATTAATGTGTTGTTGTTAATGTGTTGTTGATGCAGTATTATTACTGTGCTATTCATGCGTTGTTATTAACGTGTTATTAATGCGTTATTATTAATGCGTTGTTAATGTGTTGTTATTAATGTGTTATTAATGCAGCATTATTACTGTGTTATTACTGTGTTGTTATTAATGCATTATTAATGCATTGTTAATGTGTTATTAATGCATTATTAATGCATTGTTAATGTGTTATTAATGTGTTATTATTAATGCATTATGAATGTGTTGTTATTAATGTGTTGTTGATGCAGTATTATTACTGTGTTATTAATGCGTTATTACTAATGCGTTATTAATGTGTTATTAATGCAGTATTATTACTGTGTTATTACTGTGTTGTTATTAATGTGTTATTTATGCGTTATTAATGCGTTGTTAATGTGTTACTAATGTGTTATTATTAATGTGTTACTAACGTGTTGTTATTAATGTGTTATTAACACGTTATTAATGCATTGTTAATGTGTTATTAATGCGTTATTAATGTGTTATTATTAGTGCTTTATTAATGCATTACTATCTGCGTTATTAATGCAGTATTATTAATGTGTTGTTGTTAATGTGTTGTTGATGCAGTATTATTACTGTGCTATTAATGTGTTGTTATTAACGTGCTATGAATGCGTTATTATTAATGCGTTGTTAATGTGTTTTTATTAATGCGTTATTAATGCATTGTTAAGGTGTTATTCACGTGTTATTACTAATGCGTTATTAATGCATTGTTAATGTGTTATTAACGTGTTATTACTAATGCGTTATTAATGCATTGTTAATGTGTTATTAACGTGTTATTACTAATGCGTTATTAATGCATTGTTAATGTGTTACTAACGTGTTATTACTAATGCGTTATTAATGCATTGTTAATGTGTTATTAACGTGTTATTACTAATGCGTTATTAATGCATTGTTAATGTGTTATTAACGTGTTATTACTAATGCGTTATTAATGCATTGTTAATGTGTTATTAACGTGTTATTACTAATGTGTTATTAATGCACTATTATCCGTGCCTTATTAATGCAAAATTATCAATGCGTGATTATTATTAACGTGTCATTAACAAACGCGCAAAGGTCTGTTAACAGTGACGGGAACGCAGCCCGGCTCTGATGGCTCTGGGCCGGAGAGCAAAGAGGGGCAGGTGTGGGGCGGCGATGGGGAGCGCCGAGGTGATGTGGGTCCGGCGGGTTCTGCCCTTTCCAGCCCCGACTGTGCCCCGATCCCGAGGGCCCCATCGGGTGCATTGGGGCCTGGGTGTGCGGAAAAGGGAATTCCTCGTGGGCAACGCGACGTTAACAACAGACGCGGGGGTAACAGCGGAACGTCGCCCCCCATCACAGCCCGGCTCGGCTTGGTCAAGTGGAGGCCCCACTTCACAGCATCTTGAAGCATCCCCTGACCCACGGCTCCGCTCGATCACCCCCTGACCCACGGCTCCGCTCGATCACCCCCTGCCCCACAGCTCCGCTCAATCACCCCCTGCCCCACGGCTCCGCTCAATCACCCCCTGCCCCATGGCTCCGCTCGATCACCCCCTGCCCCACAGCTCTCCTCGATCACCCCCTGCCCCACAGCTCTCCTCAATCACCCCCTGCCCCACGGCTCCGCTCAATCACCCCCTGCCCCACGGCTCTTCTCTACCAGGCCCACCCTGAGCTGTTTGCCCAGGACCACATCCAAGATGCTTCTGAGTACCCCCAATAATGGAGACTCCTCAACAGCCCTGAGCACCCTGTGCCCGTGCTTGGTCGCGCTGCGTCCCCACGGCCCCTGGTCCTGTCACTGGGCTCCATCTCCTCCTCGTCCTCCCTTCGGGTGTTCATCTACGCTCACAAGATCCCCCTTAAACCCCTCTCTTCTCCAGGCTCACCCCCCCAGCTCAATAGGAGCGATGCCCCGGTCCCAGCCCCAGACCCGTGCGCCTTCATTGCGCTCTCTCCATCACGCCCACGTCTCCCTCGCACTGGGGACCCCACGGCCGCGTCAGGGCAGGGGCTCGTGCCTCGTACCCTGATTGGGGTAAAGCAAGGTGGGAATCTGGCTTCAATGGCAAGAAAATGAGCCGGGCCGAGGGTAACCCCCTCAGTTTTACAGTCTGGATTTCCCATAGATCGTGCGATTGGGTGAAAATCTGCAGTTCTGCGTGCCCGTAGGTTTCATGGCTTGATTTCTCACTGCTTTTCAACCAGGAAGGGAAGGAAAAGCTTGCACGTGCGAAAACCAACGCCACAAACCGATACTGCCGGCACCGGAGACACCGCGACCTCCCTCGGAATAGAACAAATACATTAAAAATGTATTTAGGTGCATTTAAACATGCATATTATTTCACAGACGAGCGTAATGGCTTCCGAGGAGCTATTAGGTTTTAGTAAGCAAACCCCACGTTTATTTGTATGACTTTGAAGAAAACTATTCAACAAAACTGACGGTAATGGGGCCCCTTTAGGTTTCATTATATAAACCTTAATTCAGGCGTTAGGATTATTAATCCAGGCAAGTGCCGTGGGCCTAAACGGCTCGTTACACAAACACTTTGCATACGTTTACTAATAAACTCATAAATCGCCCATTATTATTAATTGGATTTTTCTAAAGCGTCCAGATTTGGGGCTTAAACAACGCAACGCGTCTGCCCCCCGCGTCGTGCTTCGTCCACCCTCACATCCTGGCACAGCGAGCTCAGCAGAGCAGGAGCGCGGTGCAGAGGTAACCCGTCACCAAGGTCTCCGGTGCCGCTGATGTGAAGGGTTAACCGATGTGCAGCGGGGTTAGGGTTGAGACTCTTGCTTAACTGTGCTTAGTTGTGCTTACTCAGCACTGATCGTGCGTGCCGGGGCAGGGTGGGAGGACCAAGGCCGTTGATAGGAGGAAGGAACAGGAGCTCCAGCTCTCTGCACCCCCAAAGTGAGTGAAATCAGCTTCGCGGGTTGGACAGTGACCGAATCACCAGGGAACGCGATGAACAGGTCAGGGAAGAGTCGTTTACTTCCTCTTGAGACCCTCGCCCGCGACCACCAGGAGGCACTGCGCAAGCGCAGAGGACCTTTGAGCTCATTATACTATGAAGCGGGGTGGGGGTAGGTCATGAATATGTATAGGCGTGTTGTGCAACCTCATGAATACGTAATAGTTTAGAGGACAGATATGAAGGAGGACAACGCTGAGGTGTGCATGCCTTTGGAGGAGCGATCCCCCATGCGCCTCGGCGCTGAACGAAGCACACCTACTTTACAGCTTTAGCGGGTTGTGGAGTCTATCCGCGTTGTCACTGCAGCCCGTGCACAACGGGCATTCTTAGCTATGATTTAACACAAATCTGAATTCGGGTGTGAAAAGGGTTTTTTAAAAGTGATGTTTTGTAACATGAGGACCCAGGCCTGAACTGGTGCTTGAAAGGCATCAGGACGTGACCGCATCGGGACGTGACGGCATCGGGACGTGACCGGGTTCTGAGCAGCTCAACACATGGACAAGGCAGAGCAGGGGGTGAGCCGTCCGCGTTACATGGGGAAAGAAGGGGTGAAGGGAGGTTGTTGGCAGGGACATTGAGGATTCCAGCTTCCTCCTCTGCGGTTCTACTCCTTCGGTAGCGAAGCCACGGTCAAGTCGAGGCGCAAGGAGAGCCAAGGGACTGGAGTTTTGGACCAAGAAGAGAAGGTAAGAAAAGGCCCAAGGGAAGAAAATGCCACTTTCTTCCTGGTTGAGGCATGAAACTGGAGTAAACGAGGTAGGATGGAGTGGAACCCAGGTGACCGCTGCCCCACAGAGCCTGAAACTGCTGCCTTTCCTAAGATCTGTGCTCGGGGGCGTCTTTGGTTCTGCTTCTTTTCAATTTGCACTGTAAATGTTGAGTCACTTGAACGGGATTTAATAAAAAGAAACGGGAACAAAATCCAGCCTGGGATTCCTGTGATTGGGCATGAACTTCTCAAACAGAAGTGTGTCACGCAGGGATTTCCCCATAAAACTGGCGGCCAGGCTGGGTCTTCTCCTAGGGAAAGAGAAAGGGGAAGATGTGAGGACTGGCTACGGGGCCTGTGTCGTGCACGGAGATGGGTTTGTATTTGGGACCTTTATCCTCCATAGAGCCCCCTGCCCTGTCAGGCTCATCCTGAACACGTTCAAGGAGAAATCACTGCTCATGAAAGGGGTTTACCTGCAGTTCCACTCAGACCTTCCTCCGGAGGGACAGGAGCAAGAGTGAAGGGACAGGGTTAGGGTTGGGTTAGGGTTAGGGTTAGGGTTAGGGTTAGGGTTAGGGTCAGGTAACCACCCAGGCTATGTGGTGCAGTGGAAGGAGATGTAATGAGGCACAACGGAATGTCCTATCACCCTGCTTTAGGCCGCCTGGGAGCTCTGCAGATCCACGTGGTTAAATGTATGAATACATAAATATAACATAAATCCTTTGGCCAGGAAACGTGAGATCTGCAAGGTTAAAATTGCGCTTCGCTCTGCTTCATTTCCTATGCATGAACAACAGCATCTAAACCCTGTGCGAGCCAAATCTCAAGGGGAAACCATTTCTGTTTCATAGAATCATAGAACAGTTTGGGTTGGAAAGGACCTTAAGATCACCCAGTTCCAACCCCCCTGCCATGGGCAGGGACGCCTCACACTAAACCATGGCACCCAAGGCTCTGTCTAACCTGGCCTTGAACACTGCCGGGGATGGAGCATTCACAACCTCCCTGGGCAACCCATTCCAGTGCCTCACCACCCTTCTTTTTGCCTAAATTTTGCCTAATTTTCACCATTTTCATCAGGTAGCAAACAGTTGTGTTTGGTTTTCTTTTCCCAATGGGTCTTAGAGTGGAGTTTTGCACTGATACGGGTGTGAGACTTTGTAGACGTTACCATGGCACTGCACAGCTCACTCACCACCCCAATAAAGCCTCTCCCAGGGTGTTTCCTTGTAGGATGCCTTTTGAGTGGCTTGAGAGGGGCAGCTTCAACCTGGACAAGTTCACATTTCAATGTTGTGGGGAGCTCGGTGAGGTGGGGAAGTGCCACTTGTGGGGCTGGAGCGAAGGTACATCAGTTTTGCCTAAAAATCACATTTCTAAGCTCAAAGTGCTCTTTAGTCCTGTTGTGTTGTCCCAGGGGCATTGATGGGTGGGTAGCACGAAACCACAGTTATGAAATAGCTTAAGTTGGAAGGACCTCTGGAAGTCGTCTTGTTCACCCTCGTGCTGTAAGAGGGTTCCATGAAGATCAGGTTGCTCCAAGCCTTGGCCAAACAGTTTCATGTACCTCCAAAGAAGGATGAGCCCACAACCATCCATATTTGACCACCTCCAGAGGAGGATGAGCCCACAGCCATCCATATTTGACCACCTCCAAAGAAGGATGAGCCCACAACCACCCATATTTGACCACCTCCAAGAAGGATGAGCCCACAACCACCCATATTTGACCACCTCCAGAGGAGGATGAGCCCACAACCATCCATATTTGACCACCTCCAGAGGAGGATGAGCCCACAACCACCCATATTTGACCACCTCCAAAGAAGGATGAGCCCACAACCATCCATATTTGACCACCTCCAGAGGAGGATGAGCCCACAACCACCCATATTTGACCACCTCCAGAGGAGGATGAGCCCACAACCACCCATATTTGACCATCTCCAGAGGAGGATGAGCCCACAACCACCCATATTTGACCATCTCCAAAGGAGGATGAGCCCACAACCACCCATATTTGACCACCTCCAAGAAGGATGAGCCCACAACCACCCATATTTGACCACCTCCAGAGGAGGATGAGCCCACAACCATCCATATTTGACCACCTCCAGAGGAGGATGAGCCCACAACCACCCATATTTGACCACCTCCAAAGAAGGATGAGCCCACAACCATCCATATTTGACCACCTCCAGAGGAGGATGAGCCCACAACCACCCATATTTGACCACCTCCAGAGGAGGATGAGCCCACAACCATCCATATTTGACCATCTCCAGAGGAGGATGAGCCCACAACCACCCATATTTGACCATCTCCAGAGGAGGATGAGCCCACAACCACCCATATTTGACCACCTCCAGAGGAGGATGAGCCCACAACCACCCATATTTGACCACCTCCAAAGGAGGATGAGCCCACAACCACCCATATTTGACCATCTCCAAAGGAGGATGAGCCCACAACCATCCATATTTGACCACCTCCAAGAAGGATGAGCCCACAACCACCCATATTTGACCATCTCCAGAGGAGGATGAGCCCACAACCATCCATATTTGACCACCTCCAGAGGAGGATGAGCCCACAACCATCCATATTTGACCACCTCCAGAGGAGGATGAGCCCACAACCACCCATATTTGACCACCTCCAAAGAAGGATGAGCCCACAACCATCCATATTTGACCACCTCCAGAGGAGGATGAGCCCACAACCACCCATATTTGACCACCTCCAGAGGAGGATGAGCCCACAACCACCCATATTTGACCACCTCCAGAGGAGGATGAGCCCACAACCATCCATATTTGACCACCTCCAAGAAGGATGAGCCCACAACCACCCATATTTGACCACCTCCAGAGGAGGATGAGCCCACAACCATCCATATTTGACCACCTCCAGAGGAGGATGAGCCCACAACCACCCATATTTGACCACCTCCAAAGGAGGATGAGCCCACAACCATCCATATTTGACCACCTCCAGAGGAGGATGAGCCCACAACCATCCATATTTGACCACCTCCAGAGGAGGATGAGCCCACAACCACCCATATTTGACCACCTCCAAAGGAGGATGAGCCCACAACCATCCATATTTGACCACCTCCAGAGGAGGATGAGCCCACAACCACCCATATTTGACCACCTCCAGAGGAGGATGAGCCCACAACCACCCATATTTGACCACCTCCAGAGGAGGATGAGCCCACAACCACCCATATTTGACCATCTCCAAAGGAGGATGAGCCCACAACCACCCATATTTGACCACCTCCAGAGGAGGATGAGCCCACAACCACCCATATTTGACCATCTCCAGAGGAGGATGAGCCCACAACCATCCATATTTGACCACCTCCAGAGGAGGATGAGCCCACAACCATCCATATTTGACCACCTCCAAAGAAGGATGAGCCCACAACCACCCATATTTGACCACCTCCAGAGGAGGATGAGCCCACAACCACCCATATTTGACCACCTCCAGAGGAGGATGAGCCCACAACCACCCATATTTGACCACCTCCAGAGGAGGATGAGCCCACAACCACCCATATTTGACCACCTCCAGAGGAGGATGAGCCCACAACCACCCATATTTGACCATCTCCAAAGGAGGATGAGCCCACAACCACCCATATTTGACCATCTCCAAAGGAGGATGAGCCCACAACCATCCATATTTGACCACCTCCAAAGGAGGATGAGCCCACAACCATCCATATTTGACCACCTCCAAAGGAGGATGAGCCCACAACCACCCATATTTGACCATCTCCAAAGGAGGATGAGCCCACAACCATCCATATTTGACCACCTCCAAGAAGGATGAGCCCACAACCACCCATATTTGACCACCTCCAGAGGAGGATGAGCCCACAACCATCCATATTTGACCACCTCCAGAGGAGGATGAGCCCACAACCACCCATATTTGACCACCTCCAAAGGAGGATGAGCCCACAACCATCCATATTTGACCACCTCCAGAGGAGGATGAGCCCACAACCATCCATATTTGACCACCTCCAGAGGAGGATGAGCCCACAACCACCCATATTTGACCACCTCCAAAGGAGGATGAGCCCACAACCATCCATATTTGACCACCTCCAGAGGAGGATGAGCCCACAACCACCCATATTTGACCACCTCCAGAGGAGGATGAGCCCACAACCACCCATATTTGACCACCTCCAGAGGAGGATGAGCCCACAACCATCCATATTTGACCACCTCCAAGAAGGATGAGCCCACAACCACCCATATTTGACCATCTCCAGAGGAGGATGAGCCCACAACCATCCATATTTGACCACCTCCAGAGGAGGATGAGCCCACAACCATCCATATTTGACCACCTCCAAAGAAGGATGAGCCCACAACCACCCATATTTGACCACCTCCAGAGGAGGATGAGCCCACAACCACCCATATTTGACCACCTCCAGAGGAGGATGAGCCCACAACCACCCATATTTGACCACCTCCAGAGGAGGATGAGCCCACAACCACCCATATTTGACCATCTCCAAAGGAGGATGAGCCCACAACCACCCATATTTGACCATCTCCAAAGGAGGATGAGCCCACAACCATCCATATTTGACCACCTCCAAAGGAGGATGAGCCCACAACCATCCATATTTGACCACCTCCAAAGGAGGATGAGCCCACAACCACCCATATTTGACCATCTCCAAAGGAGGATGAGCCCACAACCATCCATATTTGACCACCTCCAAGAAGGATGAGCCCACAACCACCCATATTTGACCACCTCCAGAGGAGGATGAGCCCACAACCATCCATATTTGACCACCTCCAGAGGAGGATGAGCCCACAACCACCCATATTTGACCACCTCCAGAGGAGGATGAGCCCACAACCATCCATATTTGACCCTCTCCATGGTGTAAATGTTTCTCATTACATTTAATTGGAATTTTCAGTCCTGGAACGTGGGTCCATTGCTCCCATCACTGCACACTCAGAGAAGAGCCTGGTTCTGTGCTCTCTGCCCCCTTCCCTCGCGTAACTGAAGACCACGGGGTCTCCCCACATCTTCCTCTGCTAAAGATGAATAAGCAAGCTTTCCCAGCATCATTTCCTGCCGGCTCTCCTGACCGTGGATAATTGGGAAGTTCAGGTTTCAGGCCGATCGGGTTGGCGTCTTTCACCAGCCCTAAAAGGTATCTCACTTTTCGCTTTTCCTCCATTGAGTTTTCATTGCTCAGCTCTCAAAAGGGGAAGCTCTTTGAAGAGCATTTTATTGCCCTGATTTGCCCCGGTTTTGGTGTCCTGCACCTGGCTCCATCCCCGGCAGTGTTCAAGACCAGGTTGGACGAGGCCTTAAGGTGATATGATTTAGCGTAAGGTGTCCCTGCCCACAGCAGGGGGGTTGGAATTGGATGATCTTAAGGTCCTTTCCAACCCTAACTATTCTATGATTCTATGATTATTTTATATGGGTTATGTTACATGGGATACGTTATATGGGTTATGTTATATAGGTTATATTATATGGGTTATGTTATATGGGTTATTTTATATGGGTTACATTATATGGGTTATGTTGTATGGGTTACGTTGTATGGGTTACGTTATATGGGTTATGTTGTACGGGTTACATTGTATGGGTTACGTTATATGGGTTACGTTGTATGGGTTATGTTGTACGGGTTACATTATATGGGTTACGTTGTGTGGGTTATGTTGTATGGGTTACGTTGTGTGGGTTATGTTGTATGGGTTATGTTGTATGGGTTATGTTATATGGGTTACATTATATGGGTTACGTTGTATGGGTTATGTTGTACGGGTTACATTATATGGGTTACGTTGTATGGGTTATGTTGTATGGGTTACGTTGTGTGGGTTATGTTGTATGGGTTATGTTGTATGGGTTATGTTATATGGGGTACGTTATATGGGTTATGTTGTATGTTATATCCATCAAGTTGGGTTGGAGCTGGATGAGCTTTAAGGTCCCTTCCAACCCAACCCGGTCTGGGATTCGATGAGCCCTGGGTCCAGCATGGAAACCCCTGGAATGGAAAGCTGCATGCCCTTCAGCACTTCCCCATCAAACAGCCCAAGAATTCACTCCAGTAACGTTATCGGTTATCGGAGCTGGGATGTCAACTGGAGATAAAGGTACCCAGAAAGTCCCAAATTTAATGCAGGACAGAGAAAGCTGGGAGGAGGTGGGCGTTACTGCGCCCTTATCTCATCAAAAAGGGAAGTTTCAGATTTTAACCAATTCTGGAGGTAAGAGCTGGGATTTTTTTTTTGCAGATAGGAAGTTCCCAGATCAGAATTTCATTTAACAGGAGTTTGGTGGGATTTTTTCTTCTTTACTTTTTTCCTGGGTTATTTTTATGCCGTGTCTGCATGAGCTATCCGTAAATCACAGAGCTCGTGCGCCACAGGGAAAGCTGACGGGGAAGAAGTGTCTTTGCTGAATTTAGCGTTGCTTTTTGCGTTGCATTCTTTGTCTGTGTGAGGTCCGTGAATAAAAGCAAGGAAAATGAAAACAGGCACTTAGGGAATGTGAACAATCCCATTTACTCCGTTGGATTTGCCGGCGTCCAGTTATCAACCCGTTGCATGAATAGTTAAAGGCGCTACATCACATCCCTCACTGTTGACTCAGGTTTTAGTTGATGCGTTTGCGTACATTTACAGATGGGTAAAAGATGTGGAATGTTTTCCACTGGAAATAACTGGAATTTCCACGGGGCCGGGGCTGTGTGTGCCCCGTGGCACGCATACAATTACATTTTAGTCTCAGACATGCCCAAAACAAAGACTTTCAATCCCATTTTTAATGCTCAAGGCTCTTTTCCCATTTACGGATGAAAGTCTACCGTAGTCACTAGGATGCATCCAGCTGGAGCAGCTCATTTAAAACACGGAACAGCTGTGGTAGCCTGCTTGTGGTGAATCCTTGGGGAAAGGAGGGAAGAGGAATACTGGAAAGGTACAAGGCAAAAATACGAGTTAACCAAGTACTCAGGAAATCCTGCTTTTGGCAAATTCTCCCTACGTGTCAAAGGGGACGGTGTTTGTCAGCTGCAGTCGGAATGATTCCCTTGGCCTGCTTACAAAATAATAACTGGTTATCACATTTCAAATGCCTCCAATTATATCGATGTCAAAAAGCAAGGTCCATGCCAAAATGCTTTAAACCTGGCACCCATAAACAGAGATGCATCTCAACGCCGTGGTTTGAATTGACAGACAGGGCTTGCAAGGAGACAGGAAGGTGCTGCGGCTGGTGCACACCACTGTATTAGAAGCATAGAATGGTTTGGGTTGGAAAGGACCTTAAGATCATTCAGTTCCAACCCCCCTGCCATGGGCAGGGACACCTCACACTAAACCATGGCACCCAAGGCTCTGTCCAACCTGGCCTTGAACACTGCCAGGGATGGAGCATTCACAACCTCCCTGGGCAACCCATTCCAGTGCCTCACCACCCTCACAGGAAAGAATTTCCTCCTTAGATCCAGTCTAAACTTCCCCTGTTTCAGTTTGAACCCGTTACCCCTTGTCCTGTCACTGCAGTCCCTAATGAAGAGTCCCTCCCCAGCATCCCTATAGGCCCCCTTCAGATACTGGAAGCTGCTCTGAGGTATTCTCCCCCATTGCAGGGTGTCAGAGGTTGTGTTTCATGTGCCAGGTTCCTACACCCGATTCCACAGCCAAAACCCCACCTCAACGAAATAAAGGCAAAATTCCACATTTAATTCAAGGCCAGGTTGGACACAGAGGCTTGGAGCAAGCTGCTCCAGTGGAAGGGGTCCCTGCCCGTGGCAGGGGTTGGAGCTGGAGGAGCTTTAAGCTCCCTTCAATACAAACAGGCTGGGATCCTGTGATGACTTCATGAATTTATCCCATACATTTTACAGGTGCCAAAAACCAAATCTGCCACCTCCCCTGGCTGAATGCGAGCCCTGCTCTCTGTATTTGAAACTCAGAAGCCCCTTTCCGTGTCTGCAGATGAAAACGACCCCCCTTTGAAAGCAGGGAAGCAAACACCTCAAACACTTTGCACAGCTGGGAAAGCCTGCCTGGAGAAACGAGCCTGGGCTGGCCCAAGGTGGAAGATGTGGAGAAGTGACACTGCAAGGGCAACAGCAAGGATGCTCTCCCCATTTCCCAAGGAATGCACCGTCCGCATGAAGAAAACTGAAGTGTCCTTGTTTTGGGTGGGAAAACGGGAGTTTTAGGTGTAATTTTCACCTCTCAAGTGCTACCTGGCTCCTTGTGGATGTGCCCAAATGCACCTGGTCTGATTGAGCTGACACAGCCTCGTGCTGGCTTGGAACTAGGAACAAGGAACAAGGAACAGGATAGGTGCATGGATCCAGCCTAACAAACCGAGTCACAAATCCCTGCTGCAGCCTTGCTGCTTCTGGCTCTGAATGAAATAGCTCAGAGCTGGTTCCGGTAGGTGCAAGTGGCTGCTTTGCTCCATTCAGATGCCCCACACCTGCCCCAAACCAAAGCCAGCAGCAGGGGACACAAGCACAAGGTGTAAAACAGAGTGAGACCCCAAAAGCATCGCCTTCGCCTGAATGGTTTTGACAGAAGCCTCCTGACCCACACGAGAAGTGGATGCAGCAAAACCTGTCCCTATGCCACTGAACAGGGGGCACTGCTTTTACATCATGAAAAAGCTTCTTCCAACCAGTATAAGTGGGCAGGAAGGACACTCAGTCACAGCACAGGGCCACCTGTAAAGGGAATCGTAGGCATGATGCAAAACCATCGTGGGAAAGAGCTTTGTGCCACAATAGCATCTGCCCTCCTGTCTTTGGTCATTTGTGTTTGGCCTCCACGTAGATGCACAGTGAAATAGCAGTGAATTCTTCCCAAATCCCTCTCCTTTTTACCCATGGCTTTGCCCAGTGGATGGACATCTCTGGATACGTGTGTTTGGAAACGTGAATTGCAGCAGGGAAGCTCCTGCCATAGGGGAGGAATGGGAAGGGAAGGATTTGCCTTGTGCCAACCCTCACTCAAATGTAAGAACAAGTCAATGGAGAAGGTAAAAGTGAGCCATGAGGGACAACGCATCAGGGGAAGGGAGCACTGGGCAAGGTGGGTGATTTCATGGCTTCCCTCTTAGTGGAGTTCAACAGACTGGGATGGGAAGAGCGCATCTCAGAGCAAGGCAGAACGAGACACGAGGGGAAGGAACAGGCCAGGGGCAAAGCCTTTGCACCAGTGGACTTCCTTCAGGATGAAAGCAATGGAAGAGCTGGAACCCACCAGCACCGGGACTCTCAAAACCCACTTGGAAATGAGCGAACCAAGTCCCAGCCAGAAGCAGCACAACCGGCTCCAACGGGGGAAAATGAGAGAGAGAAAACTCAAAAATGGGAATCCTGAGTCAAATGAGAAGTGTGGAAAGGAGCCTTTGGCTCAGGAGGGGAGAAGGGATTTGTATTTTTCCTGCAGCAGAAAAACAGAAAAGTAGAAAAAGGGAAAACTGAAAACCAGGAAAACAGAAAACCAAAAAACAGAAAAAGGGAAAACCAAAAAACAGAAAAATAGAAAAACAGAAAAAGAAAAAACCAAAAACCATAAAAACGGAAAACCAGAAAACCACAAAACCAGAAAAATAGAAAAAGAGAAAACAGAAAAAACAAAAACAAACCAGAAAACCAACAGAAAACACGAAGCGCTGTGGAGGGCCGGGGCTCGCTGACAGCAGCAAAGAGAGTCCAGAGGCAGCCCTAAAACACAGAACAAGACGAAGAGCTCTGGAATTCCAGTTCTGCTTTGGTGGCTTTGCCCTTTGCAGCCCCTTCCTCTCCTGCTGCTGTGCCCGCTGTGGACAAAAGGAGTCGGGAATTGCTGCAGGATATGTTCGTTGGGGTTGGAGCTGATAGCGGCAGGGGCTTAAGGTGGCATCCAGAGGGGCTGGCTTATAGCAGGAGCTACAGTGGCAGGGACACCTTCAACTAGAACAGGTTGCATCCAACCTGGCCTTCATGCTCTGCCCTCTGTCAATGATGGGGTGTGGAGCCACAAAATATTTGATGCCAACCCTGCACAAGTGGGGCCTTTTGCTTATGTCTATTGTGATATCTGATTTGACAGCACCTCCCTATCGCTACTGACCCTAGAGTGGCTTACATTGAGCGAGGCCATGGGAAGACACCCAAAATAGTGTAGGTAAGACTGCCACCAAAACACTAACCCTAACCCTTAGCCTAATCCTAATACTAACCCTAACAATAACCCTAACCCTAACACAAAACCTAAAAATAAACCTAACCCTAAACATAACCCTAACCCTAAAACTAACCCTAAACCTAACAATAACCCTAACCCTAACCCTAACACTAAACATAACCCTAACCCTAACCCTAAAACTAACCCGAACCCTAACCCTACCCCTAACCCTAACCATAACCCTAAATCTAACCCTAACCCTAAACATAACCCTAACCCTAACCATAACCCTAACCCTAACTGTAACCATAACCATAACCCTAACCCTAATCCTAACCCTGACCATAACCTTAACCCTAACTATAACCCTAACCATAACCCTAACCCCTCTTAACATTTCACACTGCTCCCATTCCCACTGGTGGGGCAGAAGTTGTAATTTTTCGCCATTTACATACAAAACCTTATTTCTAATTTGGAGTAATGTAACTTTCAAGTTCATTTATTTTGTTTGATTTATTGAAAAAGCACATCAGTATCACCAAACTAATTATCATAAGCGAACGACTTGTCATAAAATTAATGTACCTAGTGAGAAAGTTAATAGTTATTATTTAAATTCCTGATTCCTCTTCTTTGCCTGTAATTACTTCCAGATATGTGAATGAACACGATTAATATGGAAAAAGGGAAAAGGGAATTAATTTGTTTCAGACTTTTCTCTCCACAACTCCTTATCCTGCAACCTTTATCTGAGAGAAAGGGCAGATGGAGATCCAGTTTTCATAATGAAATATTTCCTCTTCTCGCACAGCCGGGCATTCAGAAAACTGATTTAACCCCCCCCCCCCAAATATTGCATCTTTTCATAATTAATATAATTGCTTGGAAAGAAGTCCTGTGGACAAAGAATTTAAAGGGGAGGGGGGGGGATCCTTATAATGTTGTGGTGTGTCGAAGATGTTGGGGTCTTAGTTTTCTGACAAGTTGCTTTTGTAACCAAGGTTAGAGGAAACTGTTGTTCTTGCCACCTCCATAAAATAAAACAGAAATAAAACAGAAATTAACCAGAAAACAGGTAACAGAAAATAGGTAACCCTGTGTTTCTCCAATTAAGTTGTGAGTTTTGCTTTACTCTGCATTTCCCCTTTGCCCAAATCCCTCTCCTTCATAACACAAATTCATTGTTCCTCTCCCATCAGCTTCCAGTCTCCAGCCCTTTATTCCTGGTGGTTTTCCAGCTCCAGTTTTGGAGCCACGGGGCTCAGGCTTATCCCCATGGAGCAGGAGGATGGAACGAAGCCCTGGTGCTATCAGTGTCAGGTCAGAGCTGCTTTGAGCGGGCCTGTCAAAATGGCCTCAAGGATCATCAGGCCAAGGGATGAGCACCAACCCCATGGACACTGTGCAGGCAGGCACCAGCCCCATGGACACCGTGCAGGCAGGCACCAGCCCCATGGACACCGTGCAGACAGGCACCAGCCCCATGGACACTGTGCAGACAGGCACCAGCCCCATGGACACCGTGCAGACAGGCACCAGCCCCATGGACACCGTGCAGACAGGCACCAGCCCCATGGACACCGTGCAGACAGGCACCAGCCCCATGGACACCGTGCAGACAGGCACCAACCCCATGGACACCGTGCAGACAGGCCATGTGTCAGTTGTTTCCGACACGCGTGGTGATGTTTCCTTCTCCATCAAAAGGTGTTTGTGGATAATCCTCCACAGCAAGAACTTGGGGAAGTTGTTGCATCCTCCCATACGAGGAGTAAACAGCAAAACTCCTCCTCTCCTTCAAAGAGCTTCTGTGTTAGAAATGATTTACTCAGCTGCCTGGTGCAGGAGCCAGACTGTCAGTGGATGACAAACCTGCTCTTACCAGGTAAAGACGCGAGCCGCGATGTTGTATTTGGAGCACCAATGTACATAAAGCATGAATACCCTGGCAGCTCTGAGTGCTTGCGTCGTTCTTGTGAAGAATTGTCCAAACACAGGTCAAATACCAGGTACCTTCCTAAATAAATCTCACTGGAGAATCCGACTCCATCCATTAACTCACGCGCAGCAAACCCGGAGATTCGCTTCGGCACCTGGCCGCAAAACTCTCAAGGCGATAATAAAACATGTTCATGCAGATGACTGAATGCTCCTGAGTTACTGTCCTTTACACATTACAATATTTACAGCATTATCGTTATCTGCATCCTGTAACTAGGAAATAAATCACTTTAAAATACCGCCCCATCCAAACCCGAAGCAACAAACCGCCCCGCATCCCAGCACAGCGTCGCTGCGAGGATGGGCTCAAGAAGTGAAGTGCACAAAAGCCAGTCTGTTTACTCGATTGGACAGGTCGATACCCATGATTTATGGTATAACACCGCGGAAATAAACACGTTATTGCTACGATGGGTTGACGGGCAGTTATCTCATCCGGGGGTTTGAGTTCGACATCAATAATCCTCGGCGTGAGCTGAATTCTGACCCCAGCGCCGGGAGCAAGGCTTTTCAGGAGCCCTTTTTCTTAAGAAGAGTCAAAGTTGTCAAGGTCTCAACACCAGAGAGCAAGGAATAAGGCAGGGAATGTCCTGGTGGGCTCTGTACTAATCTCATCTGCGTTATGATGCCAGAGCGGTGGCTGTATCAGCAGTTCATTCTCTGTAATAAGTTATCCTGGTAAGCGACTCGTGATTCGGCGTGCGACGTGATCAGCAACATCTCTCTCTGGGTTTGACAAGCACTGAATTCTGGTTCCAGCACATAATGACAACAAGGCTGTTAATGGTTTCCACGTGTTGGAGATAAAGACATTGATTATTCGAATGAATGACTTAGCGAGGTGGAATGGCTTAATTAGACCTCCTGCTTTTTTGCTCTGAAAACCCATATTGCCTTTGATTAAACTCTGGGCTTCTGTGAGTAAAGACCACTTGCACTGGCAAGTAAAAGGCAAGGAAGTGGGGAAGGTGGCTGTAACCTCTGCCTTGCTATGGGGTGTCGGAATGGGCTGGGTATGAGCAATGGTCTGTGGTGGTGTCTTTATCAGCAACACCTCCTGGGTGTTTTGGTCAGCTTAAGCGTTCACACAACCGACTCCATGTGGCCCTACGGGATCTTCATCATCCCCAAGCCTATGGGTCAGGAGCTTTTCCTCAATCTCCTTTTGCTAGAGTGGGGAAATCCAGCGCTGACGTTACCGGTGATCTTCATGGTTAAGAAAAAAACCCAATGCAGTGAATAGATACCCCAAGAAAGAGCCTTCTGTGGGCTCTGCCTGTGCTTGGCAAGCATCCGGCCCTATTAACGGTCTCTGCTGATATAAACAAGAGATTTAGAGTTAGGTGAGTGATGTTTATTGTCAGGCCGGCACTAATCTCACTCCTCATCCCTGCAGCTGAGAAATTCCATTAACATCACACACAAAGGACCTGTTTTTCATGCTCTCTGTGCTCACAGTGGCTGTTTTCCAGGCCACCTCAACAGGCCAGAATGAGACCCACCTTCACACCCAGGTGTTCACCCCAGAGACAGGTGAACGCAGTGTTGCTGATTCGCGTGGCTCTACAGGGAATGTAGGAGCACGTTCTGCTGCTCCGCAAATCCCCTGCACCCAGAGCCCTGTGATGATCCAGGCACCTTTTCAGCACTCATTTATCTCCATGAGTGCATCCTGAAGGATGCGGTCGGAATCTTTCCAACTGTTCCTCGTTGCTGGAAAAGGAAACACGTGTTTTTTTTTGTGCAGATGGGGAATTTGCTTAACCGTAGGCATGCGAGGGACTCTGTTATCGTACTGCTGGTAGTGCTGTAGGTTGTTTCTTGTTTTTCATTCTGGGATGGGTAAATGTGTTATAGGAAAGCTGATGGTACTCAGCATTCCAAAGGTACCAGCTAGGGAGCTGATGGGATTGTTCCCCAGTCTCACGAGCAATCAGTGAGTTTCCTTCCAGGATGCTGGCTTTACCTGGAGACTGGAGGTGTCTCGGTTACCAGGAAGGTAGGCAGGGCTCCGCCACTTGTTTCCATGGCTACATGGACGGAGCAGGTAAGGAGGGATGCTTCTAAACCTGAAATGATGGACATGAAGGTCCTGTAAACCCTTGTTGGCATTCTATTGCTTGGTGTAATACATGGTGAAGGTTACATCCCACCTGTATTTCTTGTTAATGTCATTGCAAGTCAGTTTTCCAGCAATAAAAATAATAATAATCCAGAGCTGGCTTCAGTTCATAGGTGAAGATACCTACGTGTGTGTCTAACATGCATCAGTTCAGTGTCTGATCATCCATCATTGATGGAGATGGAGTGGATGGACGCAGTAGAGCTTGGGGAGCTATTTCAACTCTGGTTAACCTAAGTTCATGTCAGCTGGAGAGCTCTCACCCTTCCATGGTGGAGTTGGCTCTATTCAGCCACTCACAGGCGGGTACGTGGTGCTGGTTGGCATGCTCTGGGGTGTTGGGGGCATCCACAGTGCTGGTGTGTGTGAGGCAAGACCTGTAGTTGTCTGGGGCAGCAGCCGGAACGCGGACAAGAAATAGCTAAGAAGGCACCGAGTGTTTTAATCTGAATAGAGATAAGTTGGGGCTAGAAGATGCGACTGCTTCAAGTCAACAGGAGAACACGTGCTCAGGACTTGTGCAACTATTATGTTGGTTAAAATATACTGATAAGAATAGGTCTGAATTAGTATCTGAAAAACCCCTTTGAGCATTGCAGCTGATTCTGTGCTCAACTTGGCTCTAACTTCTGTGTGGCGTGTTTGAACTCATAATGAATGCTGACCTAAGGCTATTGGAGCATTATTTCCCTCCAGCTTGAACTCTGAGGGTGTTTTTTGCTGCCTGAGAGGAGCTGACATTTCTATTTTGCAGGCTCAGTCCCCCTTTTCCCCTTGTTGAGTCCCTTTTTTCCCCTTGTTGAGTCCCTTTTTTCCCCTTGTTGAGTCCCTTTTTTCCCCTTTTTTCCCCTTGTACTTGGAATCATGGAATCATGGAATGATACTTGTGCTTCTTCATTTGATGTTGTATTCTTCCAAATAACTCAGACAGAAAAACGTGGTGAAATGGAATAATAAGGTGTTTTCCCTAGAGGAATCTTATCAATATGAATGGGTTCTCCTGTTAGAGTTCTTGGGAAGTGGTGTCTATGGCTCTTGCTATTGCAATACCCGGCTTTCGGTCATCGCATCTGTGTGGGGCACTGGGTATTCTTCTGAATGCCTCTCGATCATCTTCTAAACATTTCTACACTTGCTTCTACCGCTGAACTGAATTACAGCAATAAACATAATGCATACCCTAAAGGCTCCTGTTTCTGAATAAGCTTGTATAGAATGGAGGGGGCCTTTAGGGTAGAAGTCAGGGTCTGAATTCATTGTTCCAGTTCTTCGGTTAAGAGCCTGAAAATTCTTGTGTTTCCTTACCCAACACTAGACTGGAAGATGAAGAAAGAACGTACTGAAAACAGAGCATTTTTGAGAATAAATAAATACCATGTAACATTTCCTGGGTTTAGTGTAACACTTGAGAATCTAATCTGCGTAATGCATCAATTAGTTTTCTAAGCTACCAAATGTCTGTTATTTCAGAAGCTTCTGGTTGTAAACATGATTTTCAAATACAGATGGCGTTATTTAGGTTGGGTTTGGGTTGGTTGTTTTTTTTTTTTGCACAATTTGCTGAGGCAAAGTATGCTACATTTTGGGTTTATCAGCAGCGTTTGCGAGGCTGTTTGTAGGAACTAATGAATATAGATGGTACTGCTAGGCGTGCATAGCACGTTCCTACAGCACAAAGCAAGAAGCTCAGGTGTCATTTAGGAATTTATTTGCCATCAAAGGCAGCTGGCTGTCTTCTCTACTTTAGCCCGTGTAAAGAAATACTATAGTTCATCATTAGAAAACAATAATGCTCTGAAAGTGACCATAAATGGGGCTACTTCTGCAAGGAGCTCATGGCTAACCAAGCAGAAAAACAAAGTAAAATCATTTACTAATGACAAGCTCGACCCTGCTTCCTCTCCAAGTCAAAGGCAAAGCTGTTGCCGTCGTCAGAGAGTGGGGCTGGGCTAATAATCAACAGTGTGCCATCAATAATGATAAGGAATCAATGCTGAAATTGAGAAGTCGGCGCATAAAGGGATAAGTCAGTGCTGGCCGAGTACTGAGGTTGCTGGATTGAAAATGCACTTCTGATGCTGCGCACAGGAGGTGGTTTTGAGATGCCAGCAGCTGCGTGCCCATCCGTAAGCACTGGGGACTGACTTCTACACGTGCAGAAGGAGGATGCTGTAGGTACGGGATCCGTGCAGCTCCAGACTGATGCACATGAGGCTCATGTCAAAGGTGAAAGCGCTGATGTGGGCTCAGGAAGGGTACCTGGAGATAAGGTGTGTCTATGGCTGCATTTACAACAGAACTCAAACTTGGACCAAGCAGGACCTTGCCTACAAAGGTCGGAGCAGCTGATCCTTGAGGTACCTTCCATGTGGTGTTTCGATGGTTCTGTGATTCTTGAGACTCAACCCCAATCTACCTCTGCTTTTCAAGTAATAGCCTGAGACGCAGATAGATTTTGAGCTCGTATAAAGGAAAATCAGAGAGAAAAGCACTAATTTGGGACTATCAGCACATCAGAAAGCAAACCACTTCACTGGGGAAACTGCAGCTGTCACTCCCAACCTGTGCAAGACGAGTCAGGGTCGTGCATGGTTTGTGGAGCTGTTTCTGTTGCAGCTCTGGGACATGGCTTTCTTGTAGGGATATTCCTTACTGATGACTCTTCCCACTGGAAAATCTCTGCCTTTCCCTTGGAGGGAGATTGTGTTGGTGCTTGCAGAGTGTGGAAGCTTTGGTTTGGGGAATCAGATGAGTAGGGTGCGTTATCCTTGTTTTGTTTTCATTAGTTACTAAAAAGCCTCTTCCTTCCTGCACCATGGCTTGAAAAACGTGGTTTACCCAGAGGTATAACTGGTATCTGAGGCTTTTTCTTCATCAAAAGGCAATCAAAGCTAGGAAGAGGCATGTAAGGAATGGGGGCCTATAAGGATGCTGGGGAGGGACTCTTCATTAGGGACTGTAGGGACAGGACAAGAGGTAACGGGTTAAAACTGAAACAGGGGAAGTTCAGGTTGGAGATAAGGATGAAATTCTTTACTGTAAGGGTGGTGAGGCACTGGAATGGGTTGCCCAGGGAGGTTGTGAATGCTCCATCCCTGGCAGTGTTCAAGGCCAGGTTGGACAGAGGTGCCACGGTTTAGTGTGAGTGTGAGGTGTCCCTGCTCATGGCAGGGGGGTTGGAACTGCATGAACTTAAGGTCCTTTCCAACCCAAACCAGCCTGTGATTACATGATTCTATGATTTCTTGTTGGAAAAATAGCATCCATAAATCAACAGCATTGCGAGAGGTTGGACCAGCCCATTCAGGCTTTGACTCCCCCTTCGGGCTTCCTCAGCTCTGCTGAAAACTTGCAGTTTGGATCCTTGTTCCAGGTCCTTGCTTTTCCCACTGTGTTCTCCAGGCTCCAAAACTGCCCGCTTGTCTCTTCCCTTTACTTCTCCCTTGCACATGCGATGGTGCAGGGTATGAGTTAAGGGACCCGGACCAATGAGCAAGTTGATTTTTAAGCTCAGTAATTACTGGAAGTCTTAGTGCACCCATCTTGTGTCTAACAGCACATAAAGTGGGATAAAAAGCCAAGTTTTATGTGTTTCTTGCTTTAGAAATCCTAGCATAGCATCCTTTCTTCACATGGCATTGAAACGGCGTGGATTTGTCCAACAGAATGCATTTGTACTTTGGGTATTTCTGTGAAGATGCTCAGTTGTTGCTGCTGGTCCATCACATGTGCTGCTTGTCCTGGGTTCAGCAGCAGCAGTCATTTTTCTCCTTAGTAGCTTGTGCAGCGCTGTGTTTTGACTTTCAGCCTGGGAACAGCGCTGATAACACCGATGTTTTCAGTTGCTGCTCAGTGATGTTTACCCTGACCAAGGACTTTGTGAGCCTTGTGCTCTGCCAGGGAGGAGGGAAAGGCAGGAGGAAGCAGAGACAGGACCTGATCCAAACCGGCCAAAGAGGTATTCCATACCACAGCACGTCATGCCCAGTTACAAACTGGGGGCAGTCACCCAGAAGGGGTACATCACTGCTCGGGTCGGGCTGGGTATCGGTCGGCGGGTGGTGAGCGGTTGTATTCTCTTCTCTTGCCCTTGGCCTTGTTGAACTCCATGTGGGTCACGCGGTCCCACCTCTGCAGCCTGTCCAGGTCCCTCTGGATCCCATCCCTTCCCTCCAGTGCATCACCCCACAGCTTGGTGCCATCACAGAGGTAATGAGGGGGCTGGATCCTGCTGCGCAGGTCACCAACAAAGATGCTGAACGGGGCTGGTCCCTGAGGCACAGCCCATCGCTGATCTCCACTTGGACATGGAGATGCTGATCTCATCTCGTTGTTGCTAATTAGTGACCCCAGCCACAGTTATTCACGTGTAAAACAGCTCTGGATGCCTTTCCACCTCCTCTCTCTTTCCCGGGATGGTGTAAGGAGCTACCGAAGAGCAGTGATTACGCATACTAAATACTGAATAACATATGCCATATGCTGGGGTTTAGCTTCTTGAATAAATCTTAATTAGTTAATATAACCAAACCGACTATTCCTTTATTCTGAAATTGGTGGCTAATTGAATGTGACTGATGTACAGCTCTCCATCCCAACAGGAATAAAGAACTCTTTAGCGAGCTTGGAGAAGCAACATACTTATAATTGCTTCTATTATTAGCAAGGTGCTTTAATCAAGCGATAACAAAGGTAATGATTTTCTTGTTTGCAGTGTGATTTTTCCTGGTGTCTCTTCCCACGCCTCACGGCAGAGCAGGTTCCTGGGGGGAGCTCTCCTGTGGAGAAACCGCTTCCGTCCTCCATAAGCATCCTCCAGCGGTTGCTGGACCGGCGGCATGGTCACCATTCTGCTGCTCGTCATTCTGCACCCATCTCTCCAGGCCCACATCCGCCGTTGCCCCTGCGGTGGTGCAGTAACGGAGGTAAGAACCCAAAATCCTCGAGCACAACAAACGGGAGCACGACTGGAAGAACACTCGTGGGACCAGTTTGCGGCTGCATCAGTGCGGCGCCGTAGGCAGCAGCAGCGTGTGTGAGCCCTCCGTAATGAACCCGATGCTGCTTTACAAGTGGCTGAGGGTTTTGATCAGCTCTTGCTTGTGTTTTTTTGCCCCCGTTGAACGGCTGTGGTTTGTGTGAGGTACCCGAGGTGTCAGCAGCAACAGCAGCGCGCTCCTGTTATATCCGTGCTTCGAGCGCTTCCGGGTGAAGCGATGCTTAGCGACCAAAGGGCTTTTAGTGAGAGGGTGAGAACCAAAACCCAGGTTGTGACTCATGACACTGGATTGTGCCAGAGCTCTTCCTAGAGGGGGTTTAGCAGTGCCCATCCTCGAGTGCAGTGGTGGAGCGGGGTGGCTGCGTCCATTTCGGGCTCCCAGTCTTCACCCACCGCACCTCTGGCTACACGTTGGCTAAGGAAGCGATACAGGCTGTGTGATGAGGAGCTGATAAAGAATGGATTCGTTCTCCTATGGAAAGAGATAACTCAAGAACAGAGCCCGGCTGCGTTCCTGCCCTTTGCTTCCAGAGTGGAGAGAGGAAATATCAAACGTGGCCCTTAGCTCAAAGAGAAATGCTTGTACGCAGGAAAACTAAAGAGCCTGAGGAAGGATAGGGTAGGAAAGGACAAGCTTACAGCATCAGCTTAGACTGTTCAAAGACTGAATGAAACGTGGATGGCTATACAGACAAAACACGGGTTCTGAGGTGTTCAGTGTTTGCATTTCAAAGAGCAGATCTGTGTTTCGATGAAGATGGGGAGCACTGGGCAGATGAGGTGGGTGCAGCACCCTTGCTGCGTCCCAGGGCAGGGGCTGAGCAGGTAAACCAGCTTTCCCATCAGCACAGGGCAGGTAATGCTGCTCTCACACGACAGGAGGGGATGTCATTAGTGCGTATTTTTGGTGACATTTAAGGCAAATGTAATTTGCTTATTAGCATAAAATTAGGCTGAGGAAGTTGGGGCTGTTCAGGCTGGAGAAGAGAAGCTGCGTGGAGACCTCAGAGCAGCCTTCCAGTATCTGAAGGGGGCCTATAGGGATGCTGGGGAGGGACTCTTCATTAGGGACTGTAGTGATAGGACAAGGGGTAACGGGTTAAAACTGAAACAGGGGAAGTTTAGATTGGATATAAGGAGGAAATTCTTTCCTGTGAGGGTGGTGAGGCACTGGAATGGGTTGCCCAGGGAGGTTGTGAATGCTCCATCCCTGGCAGTGTTCAAGGCCAGGTTGGACGAGGCCTTGGGTGCCATGGTTTAGTGTGAGGTGTCCCTGCCCGTGGCAGGGGGGTTGGAACTGGATGATCTTAAGCTCCTTTCCAACCCTAATTATTCTGTGATTCTATGAATGGCTATGGCAGAATAGACCAGTGGATAATTCATTTGTTTAAAATGCAGGACACACAATGTATTTTTTCCTGTTAAGATTATAGTGGTTTTGGGCTCGAAGTAAAACGTAGATGAATGAGGCGTTTTACTCCCAAAGAGGATGCATCCCTAATGAAGATTTGTACCGTTTCGGTTTTATTTGAATTGGATATTCTGATTAATCTAAACGCAAAAGGATAAAAATATTTGAGATTTCCACCTAGCTTAGAGGGGGAGCAGGAAATGCCTCGTGTGCTTGACATCTGAGTCCAAAACCTTAATAGAAGGTGATCAGGTGCTGAGGCGCTGGCACAGGGTGCCCAGAGAAGCTGTGGCTGCCCCATCCCTGGCAGTGTTCAAGGCCAGGTTGGACACAGGGGCTTGGAGCAAGCTGCTCTGGTGGAAGGGGTCCCTGCCCGTGGCAGGGGTTGGAGCTGGAGGAGATTTAAGGTCCCTTCCAACACAAACCAGGCTGTGGTTCCATAACAGCCAAGGCAGTGTAAGGTAGCACACGATGGTTTGCTTTAAGACACTTCAAAGCTTCCTAATTCCCATCTGGTTTTGAGCTGCTTCCTGATAAAGCTTTGTGCAGGTTTCTGTGCTTTAAATGATTCTGATTGCTCGTGCTCCAAAGGGGCCATGCGGCTGCACCGGTCAAACAGAGGGTGTCCAAGGAAAAGGCCCTGGTACCCTGGAGGATGAGGGTTCTCCATCAGCCAGATGAGCCATTGGCACCAGGAAGAGAGAAGCTGCATTTTCACAAGGCAGGATCTGCACAGCAGGCTTCCAAATGCGTGGCGGTTGCTCACTCTTTTTTATGCGCTCATTTTCAACTTATTAGCATATATTCGATGCAAACAGTCGTCTGCTTCCTTTATGTATGGGTGCGAGTGCACTGAACTAATCCTGCTTCCAAAGCTCCTTGCTTCTGCTAGCTCGTAACACACCCTTGGAGTTCCTTCCACGTCAGAAAGTGCTGTGGAGATGTGAAAGGTATGAAACAAGGCATTTATCGGAAGCAATGTGCCTATTCATCTGTGAAGTCTATAGCAACAAAACAATAAAACACGAACTCTGAATCTGAGGGAGGCAATAGCATGGAACCAAGGCTGTTTTGCTAAGGCTTCGCGGTGTTTTGCTAGGTGACATGTCAGACTCATTATGTTTGATTCATTGGCTTCGGTGCCTAGAGCCGAGCACCAGCTTAGCAACCAACTGTGGGAGAAAAGTGGTTAGTTTAGGAGCTGGGATAAGCATTACTGATCCTCGCTGCTTTGAATTCAGTGTTGTGATGGATGTTGTCACTAGAGGTGTTCAGGATGCCTCCACGCCTGAGCACACCTCTTAAGGGTTTGGCCCGTTAGCTGCACTGCTTGGGATGTGAGCCTGCTGCACGGGTCCACTCTTCCTTTGGATAAGGACGTGTCATGCCCAGTATTCCATTCTGCAGCCGTGTGGCAAAACCTGGTTCACTGCCTTGGAAGAGCACGGGTCAGTCCAGTCGTGCTTGGTCCTTTGTCCCTTTGCAGTTAGAACGGCTCTCGTGTCGATGGACCTTGTGTTTTCAGGCAGAATTATTGCACGTACCCACCTGGGGCGTGGAGGCCACTGTTCTGACCATTCCCTTCCGCGAATGGGAAGGATGACGCTGACTTCCCAGGGTAACACGCTAACGAGCACTTCATTGATGACCCATGCTAAGTGTCAAGGAGCTCCGGTGGTCCTTGGCTCACCTTCTTCACCACACAGTTTGCTTCCCTTTGCTTTGCTTCCCTTATGCCTCCTATTAGGGAGGTCTATGACTTGCTACTACTCCAGCTGGTGATCACAAGTATTTGACCAGTTCAATTATCCCAGATATCTTAAGTACGTATTTAAGTGAAGGGGGGGGGGGGGGAATACGCAGTGTAACTTAGCGAGGTTTCGAGAAGTTAGTCCAAACAATTTGCCCTAAACTGGAGTTTACCAAAATGAAGTTACTATTGTGGTAGCCCCAGTGAAGCTTTTTATTTTAGACATCATTGGTCTGAGGTAGCTGCTTGTGATTTCTGGTTACTTGATCATCTAGAATGGGTCTGCTCAGGTCTAAGACGCATCTGCTTTTGACTTTGGGGGTGCTCATGTGCAGTTATGACCTTATGAAGGTGTTAGTAGCTACGATGCCGATGGGCTGCTTTAGTTCCTTAGGAAAACAGTCCCTGAGGTCCCAGGGGACGTGCCTGATAAACAGCTCCCCAGCCTGCTTCTCACAGCATCAGCCCAGGTGCAGGTCTGCCGGTGTTTGAAACGCATCAACCAACGCTGGAAGGGTTCATCAGTGCCTGAAGTAAGTGGCTGCCCTTCCGACAGAGGTGGTTGCATCCTGCATCCGCTTTTAAATGTGTACTGATTTCTGCGGGCATTGAAACTGGATCGTTAACTGGAACTTGAACGCTTTGCATCTGTCCCATGTCAGTCCGTTCTGAGGCTCATTCTACAACAGAACACAAGAGCCTATAATTAGGTTGTTATGAGGGTGAATTTTTAAGTACTCCGTCATTTCTCTTCTGATTAGAGTTGAAAGAAACCGCTCAACCAACCCCCCCAGTCACACAGAAGGAGAAATGGTTGGGAAGGAGAAATGGTTGGGAAGGATGGGAAGGAGAAATGGTTGGGAATGATGGGAAGGAGAGATGGTTGGGAAGGATGGGAAGGAGAAATGGTTGGGAAGGATGGGAAGGAGAAATGGTTGGGAAGGATGGGAAGGAGAAATGGTTGGGAGGGATGGGAAGGAGAGATGGGCAGGAAGGAGATTTCTCATTCCATCCAGGCAGTGGGTTCTTAATTCCCTCAAGTGTTTCTGCACATGTCATAAACCAGGGGAGCAGCTGAGCTCAAGAGGTTCAGAAATGTCAGCTGAACCCCAGGAATTGTTGCTGTCCCTGGGGCTCTTCTGTATTCCTTGTTAAACCTGATATACCGTCCCTCCCCAAGGAGGAAAGGCAGCAATGCAATGCTAAAAATACCTGAATGCATTTTTCAACACTGAGTGTGAAATATGTTGAGGTATCCATGGAACACACACCAGGTACCTTCTGGTAGCAAAAACAAACACAGGAAGAAAGCTGGCCCTTAAACTCATTGTTCCTGCGAGTCCTAATGCCAGTGTTGTCACTTCTGGTGGTGCCTGCGGCCTCTGAAGATGTATGGGTCCAGCTTTGGGTCGCGTACTTCTGCTTCATGTTTTCACTCACCCTGTGCCTACAAATGCATCCCTCCGGTGTCCCTAAGGCTGGAAAATGGGAACAAGTAGTGCAGCTGTGTCAAAGGAACAAGTCCCCACAAGGAGACCTCAGATGCTCAGGAATCCACCTATTCCCCACGCTCTCTCCCTGATTTCAGTCGCCCCATGGACCCCTCCAGTCACAGCCCTGACCCACTCACACGTGCTCCAGCTGCAGGGCTCTGCCGGTGTTCTGAAGTGGCAAGGTCCAAAGCTGGGCTTGAAATGTCCCTGCAGTCGTGTTTGCACCCTTGGAGATGGGACACACCAGTAAAGAAAACCATCCCGATGACCCACGCTTACCAGGAGCAGGGATAGGCTGTGTTTATCATCCAAATATGTGTATACATATATATGTATATATGTGTCCATATATATGTGTGTATATATATACACGTGTGTATATACACACGTGTATATACACATATATATGTGTGTGTATATACATATATATGCGTGCGTATATGTGTGTATATACACACATATGCACATATATATGTATATACACACACATATATACATATATACACACATATATACATACATACACACACATATATACATATATATGCACATACACACATATATGCATGTATATATGCACATGCACATGCACATATGTATATATATATGTAGCTTCCAAAAGCTGCAATCTTTCTTATGTTGGTGCACATAAGGGATGTACCGAGAGTAGGGATGTGATGGGTAGATGTGGTCCTTATATTCTGCTTCCAGTCTTAAAGAGTACCCAGCGTGTGTGGCCACAGTGACCAGAAAGTTGTCTGTTGGTTTTTGTTGTGTTTTTAAGTACAGTACTACTAATTATTTAAATTAGTGGAAAACACTTCGTTTGAGAAAATTAAATCTTTGTAAGAGATAAAGGAGTTTTCAAGGTCTTTGAGCTTCCTGCTGTTGAGTGGTTCCTGTGGAGGTCTTGCACGCAGCAGTGACACGTTAATGCCACATTGTGAGCAGCTACGGGGTGGTTTGTTAGCGCTCTGTTGAGGCAGCCGAACCATACCCGCGCGCACAGCGACAGCAGAGCCTACCTGCTGTCAGGAAATGTGCTTATAAAAGGCACGTCCTTGCTGTGTATTTATCATAAAAAAACACTGCAGAAAATGTGCCAGTGGGAAATAAAGCAATTGGTGTAAATCATGGGAGTTTCGGACTCAGGGACAGCACGGATCGGGTACATCTGGGTTTCCTTTTTCCTGTTTCAGTTGAATATCCGAGCACTTTCCTACAGGTTTTGGTAAAGAGGATTGCTCATCAGCCCTGTATTATTCATCCTTGACCCTGCAATTCAGGTTGCATGCACCCGATTTTGTTTTATGCAGACTGTGGGCTGGAGCTGGGGGACGAAGAGCAATCGGGCAGGACAACAGATGGAAAGGGGACAAGAAGAATGCAGTTGTTTCCCAAGAAAACCTTTCCTTACAAGCCTGAGTGCGCGCCGTACCCCATCGCTTTCCTATGGGTGCTCATGTTGTTGCAATGAAAGACATTGCCCTTAACTTCTTGTAATTATTAGTCATTTAATAACTGAATACTGGGCAGATGGCGTGTAAGCAGTTTCTGTGCAATATTCATAGAATAGGGACTGGAATCTTACATGGAAAGAGACAGAAATACCTCTGAAGGTATTATATAAATCCCCTTAAGTAGGATTAGAAATACCCCTGAAGCTATTATATAAATCCCCCTAATTAGGATTTATAAGGGAATACCAAAAGCAGGCCATGGGAAGTCAGGTGAGTGAGGGACTTCTCATTGGAAAGACACCTGGGGGCATAGGTAGAGTTAAGAACCAGAGGACGACCAAAGGAAAAGTCCTCCCCACAGCAGCACAGCTGTGATGGCTTGGGTTGGATTGGAAACGGGATGGCTGCCACCTCTTGGGCCTGTGTTTCCCATAAGGATCCTGTGCTTGGGGACTGGCTAGCACCCTTCAGGTGGAAATTGAATGGGTTCTTTCACTGTGATATTCTTTGGTGATCATTTCCCTTCCCCTTTAATTACTTTTGTCTTTATAAGGGTGTTCTCTCTTCTGTATGCCCCTAAGATTGTAGGATTTTCTTTTTTTTCCCATGAAAGTGGTTTATTTGAATGGAAAAATGGGTTTCGGGGAAAGTACCCCCCGAATGACTCGATTGCTCAGTGTTGAACATCGTGACTGAAGAAAACAAACCCAATACTCCTGTGCCTAAATATTCCATGATAGTTAACGATTTAAAGCTTCAGACTCTTGTTTTAAACAGGAAACGAGTGTCACCCTTGTAACGGCGGGTCAGGGTTAGGGTTGCATCCCTTGGGTGTCCTCATCCTCGGCATCCTCGGCATCCCTAACAGTGGGTGTCTGCATTCCTCCTTGGAGACTGACTACAGAGCTTGCAGAGGGGGGGAAGGTATAAACCCACACGTCCCCATAGGTGGAAAACCCTCCTGTGTTTCTGTGCCTTTCAAAGAGGTTCGACACAGAACAGGGCTCTGCATCGCACTAGGAGCGTCATTCCACGTTGGCTGCAAACGCACACCCCAGTAAGGAAGTTCTTCTGTGCCATTTATAGTTTCACAGCTTCAACCTGCTGCTGTGCGCTCTGCGGCAAGTAAACAGCGCTGTTTTAATAAAGAAAAATAATTAGCTACCATTGCTAATTATGTTAATCCTCTTCTGGTGTTGTCACATTATTATAAAGGGTTTTGACACTTCTGCGCTTCACGTTCAGTTTGTGCAAAGCTATTAGCATTTACCTTCCTTTCTGTAATTAAATACAAGGAGGACTATATAAAAACATTGCATTGTTTAGGGAAGGGTTTTTTTTTTGTGGCTATGCGTGGCTTTATTCTGCTGCATCCTTTTGCTAGGTTGAAATGCAGAATCAAAACCCATCTTCAATGCGCCAAAACCTTCAAGACTGACATGTTCCAGCCAGAGAACACAGGCATGGATACAGAGGTGTACGGAACTCCTTCACTCTGATCTTTTTCCCCTCTCTTCTTCCTTATTCGCCTTTCTGAACACAGCCACCGTTAGAAGACATTGATGCAATACACGGCCGTGTATAAAGTACACAGGAGCCAGGCACGTACATTGCAAATGCCAATGCTGTGGGTCCAGGTAACAAATTGCCTGTAATCTGTACACTTGTTTTTAAATATCAATACTTATAGGCAGGGTTAAACCTTTCCATTTTAGCTGTTATCTTTATTAGTGCACGGGGAAGCACTCTGCTAATTGAGTATTTTATTTATTGCGTTGTACCTCGTTTATATACTTTTATTAAATGAAGGTTTCGCAGGCAGTTAAAGGTATCCTGGGTGTCAGAGGATAAACAAGAACACATTCATCTTAATGTATTTTTTCTTACTTCATGAACGTCATTTAAAGCTTTTGTTCTTTGATTTTTTTTTATTTATTTTAATGCAGAGACTTAAAAATTGACCTTTTCTCTGTGGCTTTTAAAACGATGCAGTTGAAAATTCAGTTTTCCCTGGCAGTGCTCAAGGCCAGGTTGGACGCAGGGGCTTGGAGCAAGCTGCTCTAGTGGAAGGGGTCCCTGCCAGTGGCAGGAACTGGATGGGTTTTAAGCTGCCTCCCAACCCAAACCATTCCATGGGTCTATGAAATAATCTAGGAAGATGAATATGCTCATATCACAGATGGGACTAGATCAGCAGTTTGGAATGTCCATGTGGTTTGGGTTGGAAGAGACTTTGAAGATCATCTAGTCCAACGTGCCTTGCCATGGGCAAGGGTACCTTCCAGTAGACCTGCTGGCTCAAGAATAGCTGCAAACTCAAAAGGGACTCTCAGTGCTAGCACAGAGAGGTGTTGGTTTGATGGCATAAGTGAGGTAGGAACTGAATGTTGCGGGATGCTTGTCCTCCACAGCAGAGCTCTCTGTGCCCACCCTGACATTAGAGTTACTGCTACTAATGATGACTTTTATGTAGGCTTCAAGTCGCAAGGGCAGGTTTATACTCATTTGCCTTCTAAACGACCATACAAAAAAGCCTTGCTCTTTTCCTCTATGATTCTCAGTTGTAAATCTTTGTATTGTACTTGGAGTTATTACCTGTGTTTCCTTTCACACAGTATAAGGAAGGTATGAAAAGGTGATAGGGTAAATGAGATGCATGCTATTCTAATGGATGCTTCGTTTTGGGGCAGACGGGAATAAACAGTAGAGCGTCACAATCAAGCAATCACAGTAGATAGAAAGCTGAATAATTAGGATGATTTTAAGACATCTCTAATTTACAAGAGTAAGCTTACTGCTGAAATCCTTTATGTGGATTGGTTTGTACAAGTAGGGAGCTCCGTTTTCCAGCAGAACGGACATGAGCTTTCCTGGAGTGATGAAGCAGAATATGAGGTTATATTTACATTCAGGTGCTGGCAATAAGCTTTAGTGGTTATTTTTCTCCGAGCATCTGCGGGTTGGGCCATATTCATGCCGAGGAGGCAGTCTGTCGTTCGCTCATACGAACTCTGTGGTCTTGTATTTGTACACTATGCTTTCCCTATGCCATTTCTTGCTCCTACCGAGTCGTCGCCATGCAAGGATTGTAAGTCTTTGTGAGACAGTTGTGGCTTGTAGGCCGCTGGAAGCCGCATCACCGAAGCGTGGATGTATCTGATGAACAATCATTTAGCTCTTGCACTCTTCAAACACAGGGTTCAGCGTGCTTTCCAGCAGGGAGTAATTGTCTTCCCTCCTGCTGTGCAGAGAAACAGCACATACACAGGGGAAGTCGTTTGCTGAACGTCACCTGGCAGCTGAGAACAGGATAGGGACCTATCTGCTGGCCTACAGTAGCTAGCGATGGCATGTGTCATGTATATGTGTTCTTTCTATTGGAAAGCCAGTTACAACTGATGCGATGAACTCAGGAAGGAATTCATACCCATGCACATGGTCTCAGCTACTTACACACACAGAGCAAGAAGGATCCAGCAGCTCTGAAGCAAAAACCTGGATCAAGAGGGGAATACCCTGAGTGAAATGAAGTACCGCAGCAGTGCAGGAGTGCGTTAGAGCTGATGGGAGATGGGGGAGTTGCTCTGAAGCCATGTGAGCTAAGGTGACGTAAACCTAAGCCTTCCTTCTGGCAGCAGGCACACGTCAGACTCCCATCTCAGGTACATCAGAGGCCTTTGCAGCATGAAAAACGCTCCATTTGGAAATGAGCACTCATTTGTCATTAGGAGATCGTTTTAAATCTCAGCCTCCTCACTGCTGGGAGAAAAGGAACGACTACGAGACCCTCCTGCAGTCATCACAGGACCTTCCTCCACGTTTGCTTTGCAGATGTGTGTATCCCCTGCTAACTTCAGGGTAGACGAGCTGGTTATCTGGGAATAACGAGGGGAATTGCAAGGTAGATTCTCTGGAAATGCTGTCACTAAGAATGACAATTGCCCTTTCTAAAACCTTCGAAATTTATTTGATGCGATCCGCAGATGTAGAGGAAATGCACTGATTCTTAATTGCTTAAATTCAGACACAAGTTTTAAGGTAATTTTAGATGTAGAAACAAAAGCTGCACAGTTTTCCACTCTCTGGCAGGGATAAAAGTGCTTCTAAATAATTGCTGGGCTCTGTGACAGCTATTTTTCCTCCTAGAAATGGAGGTATTTGTGTTTTTAAAAATAGATGCACTTTCTCCAAACAGTTGTGGTAAACTGGCATTAAAAGTGAAAAAAACAACAGGTACCTTTACATCAGAATGATTTATGTTTGGAGGAAAGTTAATGAACC
The DNA here is from genome assembly GCF_033815535.1 of Pezoporus flaviventris. NCBI lineage: Eukaryota > Metazoa > Chordata > Aves > Psittaciformes > Psittacidae > Pezoporus > Pezoporus flaviventris. The sequence continues at coordinate 41,353 of NW_026892558.1, forward strand.
GTCTGACAGAAAGCTCATGACAATTACACTGCTGAAATACCATCCTCTTACTGGCAGTGGTTTAATAGCAGGTCGAAGGAGCTGATCCTGCCCCTCTGCTCTGCTCTTGTGAGACCTCACCTGGAGCATTGTGTGCAGTTCTGGTGTCCTCAACATAAACAGGACATGGAACTGTTGGAACAAGTCCAGAGGAGGCCACGAGGACGATCAGGGGCTGGAGCACCTCCTGTATGAAGACAGGCTGAGGAAGTTGGGGCTGTTCAGCCTGGAGAAGAGAAGCTGAGTGGAGACCTCATAGCAGCCTTCCAGTATCTGCATTTTGGGGCCTATAGGGATGCTGGGGAGGGACTCTTCAGTAGAGACTGTAGTGACAGGACAAGGGGTAACGGGTTCAAACTGAAACAGGGGAAGTTTAGATTGGATCTAAGGAAGAAATTCTTTCCTGTGAGGGTGGTGAGGCACTGGAATGGGTTGCCCAGGGAGGTTGTGAATGCTCCATCCCTGGCAGTGTTCAAGGCCAGGTTGGACACAGGGGCTTGAAGCAAACTGCTCTAGTGGAAGGTGTCCCTGCCCGTGGCAGGGGGGTTGGAACTGGATGAGCCTTAAGGTCCCTCCCAACCCAAACCAGTCTGGGATTCTATTCCAACTTCAGCAGTGGCTGAGTTCTTGGTGAACCTTCAGTCATGCACTGGGAATAGACAGGAGGGTCTGAGCAAGAGCAGTAGGGCTTAGCCCATGCTCACGGCCTCCCTGCAATCCTTCCTCCTGGATGCTTTACTGACGTGGTTAGTTCTCATGGACCCTGCATTACGAGCTGTAGCAAGTCAACCAGTGACCTTCTGGGTTGTTTCCTGCAGTCAGCCAGAGCCGTTGCCTCCTACAGTGCCCCCCAGCAGAGTATTTGGAGGAGCACTGGTGAATAGAAACTCAATTTCTTCCTTGTTCAACTTTGTCCCATCCAGCTGCGGAAGCAGCTCTTGGTTTCTTTCCACCTGGATCCTCCCTGCTTGCCAAAGAACGTCCCAGGTCTTGTTCCAAGTCCCGTGAACTCCTTGGCAGAGCTACGCTGACCTCACGCTTTATTTTCAAGTATTCTTGAAGGTGATGCAGCAGATACAATAATCTAGATAAAAAAAAAGCCAGATAGATTCAAATTAAGCATTCCTTACAACACTTTAGAGGAAAACAGTCTTTGGTTGAACGTATGAGGGCGTAGCACGAAGTGGATAGAGCTGTTTAAAGAAAAAATGGCCCTAAATCACATTTAAGAAGGAGGTGATGAGGATGACGGAGGTTCTGCCTCAATGGTCTGCAGTGGGATGCCTGCTGCTTCATGTACTAGTGGCCAAGGAGGCAGAACCAAATTATTTGTTAATGAAGTCTATGATTCAGCTTAGGCCAATGAAGGTTTGGAGGGGATTGACTGTTTCTTATATTATATATTTCCAAGTATACTTGAAAATATACACGAAAATACACTTACTGCCACCCTCTGCGACAGGAAAATGGGACAAAACACGTGTATTATTTAAATAAACTGATCCTTCGAATTATGTTGTATAAAAAGAAGGAACATTATTCTGCCTCTCCCGACTGCATCTTGGTTTTTCAGGTGTATCGTATCGTGCCTACATGGTGTTTATTTGGAAAGAACTGGGTTTTGGGTTATAATGTTCATCTGCTTTGTTGCGCTTCTGGTGTCTTAACTAGATTCGGGGACAGAAATGAGGTAAGTGACTGACAGAAGCCAGCAGCCTGAGCTCAAAACACGAGGTGGCTCAGAACCTAAGCTTGCAGCTCGTGTAGACACAGCCAAGATTAAAAACCAAGGTCAGCAAATGCTTGAGGTTTAATGAGAAGGTGCAAGCTTGTATCCCTAAGGCTGTATCTGCACTGCACAGAATAAAGGCATGAAATATAATGGGGCATAAATCCTCTTTAAACGGGGACCTTTTCACTAACCTGAGTTTCTTTGGGGACCATTTGCTGATTAAAACACCTTTTCAAGCCTTCAGAAATAAACCAGTTACATATGTCTGGCATTTTTATACGCACAGAGACAATCAATCTCACAAATTCCTCATGAGGAGGGGTGTTATTTTGGCTGCCTCCCTAAATTAGCTTTCAGTTTCGATTGAAAGCACTTTTTCTGTACTGTTTCTTCCAAAATGTGAAGCAGAAGTTCTCTCCTGTTTGCTAGTTTTCTTGGCAAGCAGATAAAAATCCTGTTGCAGGTAATTTTTGGGTGCTAACTTGTATTTGCACCAGTTTCTCTACCTGCAATCAATAGCTTTTTGCCCGTGTTTTGAAAAGATGATTTTAGGTCCTTTAAATGCAAACTGATTGTTGGAGATATTGAAGGGAATAAACAAAAACCGAGGAGTTTCAGCGTATCTCCTCACAAGATTGGGATAAAAATAGAAGTCCCAGCAGAAGATATCTATGAGCATAACACTTTCAAAGTGTCAGTTCCAAAACATTACCCGTGTTATTTGTCAAAGGGAGTCCTCCTTCCCATTAGCAGAAGAACATTATCATTACGATCCAGATAGCCATTTAGTTCAAGGAACATAGTTTAAATTAATAATGTGTGTCTGAGTTAATTTTTTGAAGAGAGGTCAAAGACTTTTTTTGGTGGAAAAATATGCAAGAGGTTATTCCAGGTAGGTAAGTCACCCGTTAGCCTACGTTTCATGCTGGTAATGACTGTCCCTCACATATTGATGGGGTTTGGACCACGCTGGCTCTACTGCGTGCTTCAACAGTAGCCCTGCTCTACTCTGACTCGAGTTAGAGTCTGCTGTGTCCCCTGCTTCTCCATGGGTCTGTCTCCTTCCCTTGCAGACCAAGGAGGTGTTTATGCCACGGACCTAAACTGATTTCCAGTCGTGATTTCCATAGGAGATCCAATCTTAGTAGTCTCAGACAACTAAGAGCTGGGAGGAGCCATCTGTCACCCCAACTCGCTACAGCTGCATTGTAGATCCAGGTTGTCAGGAGTACATGTTAGAATCATAGAATGGTTTGGGTTGGAAAGGACCTTAAGATGATCCAGTTCCAACCCCCCTGCCATGGGCAGGGACACCTCACACTAAACCATGGCACCCACGGTTCCGTCCAACCTGGCCTCCAACACCGCCAAGGATGGATGTCATGTCTACCCCAATAAACCTGAGGTGCTTGAAACCACTCCATGGCCCTGGTCTTCGTCCAGGTAGTGCAGAACAGCACACGTGCCTGCTGCCATCCTCTCTGGTCTGCAGAATAAGACAGCTTCACTCAAGTTGAATGGTCCTTGGCTGAGGAGAACTCCCTCATTATGCCTGGATTTGTTTCTTCTTGGAAGAGTGGTACTTGGCCTAAGATAGAGCTGAGCCAGGGACCGTGCCAGCAGCTCACCATATGGGCAATCATGTTCCTGTGCCTGGAGACATTTAATTTCCTGGCGTAGACAGGGACATGGGGAGTTCAAGAGTACCCCGGTGTTAGCACGCACCGTAGCAAAAAGGCCTGGGTAATATTACTGATTATCCCGAAGTGCGTGCACTTGCACAGCTCTTTCTATGGCAGAGACCCTGATGATGATAACAGAAATCAAATTTGATTTGGTTATATGTTCTTATGGGTTTCTACTGTGTGTGCATGTCTATATGCATATATATGGGTGTATATATATGTCTATACGTGTGTATATAGTGTGTATGTACGTACGTCGATATGTATATATATAATATGCGGCTACAAAGAAAGATTGTGACATGATTTCTGTGTAGAATACTGCACATCTCTACTTAATTATCTTTCTGATGAGATATCAGCCTTTTTTCTCCCTTGGTAGCTAATGGGCTGAGCTAGAATCACGGTGTCCTAGTCCAGTTAAAGGATGCAGGTTGTCCTAATCACTTGAATTGAGCCCATTGCCCATTGCTCGATGGTAGTGGTGGAGCCCGCCTCCACAGTGATTTTTGTCTACTTCTGAAATGGAAGAAAGTAAGTTTTTTACCCAAAGTGTACTTCCTAGGGAATCACTGCATTTTCACTTGTAGGATACACACCCTTGATGTGCAGCTCACGGCCACTTTCTCTGCTGCAGCACATGCTGCAGTAGTGAGTACGTGGGATGTTGTGACTTGTTCGTCTGTGATTCTCGCTGAAGTCACTGGATAACAGCAAGCAATGCATGCTTCGGTATGACAACTCGTGGTAAGGGTCTCTGTCTAAATCAGGGGACTGGAAGCTTTCTTGATCTGTGGACACAGACATTTTCAAGGCTTAAACACCTTCAAAGCCAGCGCAGACTGAGGTCTGGCAACGGTGGCTTGCCTTGCCTCGGAGCAGCAATAATGAAGCCAATCACAGGTCTTTGGTGTCTCCAAGCCTTAGGATGAAGAACACGAGCCAGGAAGCCCTGAGCAACCTCCTGCGACCCTGCTTTGAGGTGGGGAACCAAGGGGTTGAACCAGCCGATCCCCAGAGGTCTCTTCCAAGGCCAGCATCTCCGGCTCTGTCTTTGCCTCTGGTTTCCGTTTCCTTTGCACAGAAGGTTCAAACACTGAGTAAAAAGTTTTCCCAGGCAGCTGTGCGAGGTAGCAGATGTTTAGGCAAAAAATGTGAGATCGGGACGGGTTTGGGTTTTCCTTTCATAAGAACAAAAATGTAATTTAAAGCAGGGACTGCGACCATTGCTCGTCACCGCCGCGGCTCTCAGTGGGGGAATGGAGGGTAGAAAATGTCTGTGTGCAGATGGAATTTCGGGAAAGCTGCTGAATTTTACACATATCCATCTACCTTGTGCAGAAAAAAAACCAATATACTTATTGGAAGGAACCAGAAGGTGCAGCGTTTTGGGTTTGCACATACGGCTTTGGGCTAGCCATAACTCTCCCTTGCAATAGAATGACACGCTTTTAGACACGGAGTGCTTGGAAAATACTGTAAAAAGCCTTCTTCAGTGAAAATTTATGCCTTTTAGTGAGCCTTTGTAATTGTTATATCCATCTGCTGTTATATCTACTAGATTGCAAGGGTTTGCCCACGGAATTATAAGCAGTCCATGGCTCTTTCTATCTTTGTTCTCCTTTTCACACTGTTTTGAGCTCCGCACTACGGGGGTAAAGGTGACAGCAGTGAAGGAACAGAGCTTTGTGTTTATGATCCTGACTTCCCAAAGTCCTGAGCTTTGCTTTCCTGACTGTGTTACAAACATAACCCACCAAACTGCGCGTTGCACCGTGAACAGATGCATTAGGATCAAGTACTGGCTATTGAGAAACTTGAGTTGAGTTTAGAGATCAAGGCAGTTCAGTGTTGTCCAGAAGGAAGTGGCAACACTGATGTTTTAAAGGGAAGAGAATCTTCCATACTGCAGAAGAATGGAATAACAACTATGCTGAAGAGAATCATATAATCATATAATCATATAATCATAGCATCATAGAATAGTTAGGGTTGGAAAGGACCTTAAGATCACCCAGTTCCACCCCCCCTGCCATGGGCAGGGACTCCTCACACTGGACCATCTCACCCAAGCCTTCGTCCAAGTACAGACACCACCATCAATCTTGTAGCTCAAGCCTTTACTCTCAAAAGAGTAAAAATATGATTTTTAATACAGAGCTTGGCCAAAATCACCCTGTGATCATTTCTGCATGAATAAAGAATATAAGAACACTAATTTGCCCACTTGTTCTGAGCTTCAGAGCCTGACCCCTAAAAACCTGTTGCCAAACAAGGATCAGTGGCCTTCATCCATTAGCCCATACATAAGAGCTGCAAAAAAATGACTTCACACTTTTTAAGGACAGATTTATCTTACCAGATTATCAACAGATTTTTGTGCGTTCTGTTTCAAACCTCTTCACTGCCTCCTTCACAAGGCCTTCTTCTCACATGTTATTGATTTTTGAGAACTGTTTTGATCAAAGTCGAATTCTAGCAATACGGAAATGAAAAGGGTCTTTTCCCAACAATGTGACGTTAAAAATACAAACAAAACCCACAAACCAGCACCTTCAGAAAGATCCAGTTTTCCTATGAATTACAAAGGAAAAATTAGAAAGGTATTTCTAAGTTCACAGTAAGAAGAGTTTTGTGCTGGGACAGTTCATGCCACTGATGGCAAGATCACGGTCCTAGCTTGAAAGGAACAACGAGCAGCGGGAACTGGGCTCTAGTCTAATCATAGACTCATAGAATCAATCAGGCTGAAAAAGCCCTTCAAGCTCATCCAGTCCAACCCTTACCCCAGCACTGCCAAGGTCACCACTGCCCCATGGCACTGAGGCCTCGTCTCCACGGGGTGTGAACACTTGCAGGGACGGTGACTGCAGCCCTGCCCTGGGCAGCCTGTTCCAATGCCTGAGCACCCTCTGGGGCAGGAATTGTTCCTCAGCTCCATCTAAACCTGCCCTGGTGCAGCTTGAGGCCGTTTCCTCTTGTCTCATCCCTTGTTCCTTGGGAGCAGGGCCCAGCCCCTCCTGGCTCCATCCTCCTGTCAGGCACTTGTAGGGAGCCATCAGGTCCCCCCTGAGCCTTCTCTCCTCCATCTGAACCCCCCAGCCGTTCCCCATCACACTTGTGCTCCAGGCCCCGCACTCAAACTTCCTAAGGTTCTAACAGCATGGCTCTAGGGTCTCATCACTCTCCTCATTTTACAGTCAGTGTGAGAGAACAAGCATGGGAGGAGGTGGGACTTCCACTGTGTCCTCCCCATTTGCCCTCTGGCAGTACCAATTATTTTCTCTCAGATCTGACTTTTAGCCTGTTTCTCAATCAGTGCTGGCCTCTTTATTTATTTTTTTTTTTCCCTAGAGACACAAGAAAAAGATACAAACCTGTGAGAAGGGAGAAAATAATACTTTTAATGAGAGATAATCAGATATTTGTTTTTTTTTTAAGCTTTGAGACAAGCATATGGTACTGGCAGGATCAACCAGGTAGAGCGACCGAAGGAATCGTAACGGATTTGATGAGCAAACCACTCAAAAAAAAACCAACCTAATGTTTTTAGATTTATACTGATTTTTTAAGAGCAGAAATGAGGTGTTAAAATTCATCACTGATGTCTGAAATTCCTTTCCTGTTTGTGTAAGGGATGGCGACCACCTCATCCTAAAGGTGGTTGGGAAACCCTATCAGTCTCTGAGAACTAATAGCATATGTGTGGGATACTTCCCACTGCAAAGGGAAATGCGTGTGTGCCACTCCTTGGTGAGCAGCAGGAACAGTGTTAGAACTTAGTTTGGTGCTGCAGGACACTGTTCAGGCAAGTATGCACGTGCCCCTTAGACCACGCCATCTTATACAAACCTATCAGTGGCAACTTAACCTCCGCTTCGCTGCTGTCTGATGTGAGTCTGGGTAGTACCAATCCACTTCGTACCTCATTAATCTTTTCAGTGAGGTTAATTCATTTGCCTTGTTGAGAACTGTGCGTGTAAGGGATGGATAAAGAATTCAGGTCTACTTTTCACTGTTCTGCTCACCTAAATATCCTTTCATTTTTCCTGGTGGTCTCCTGTAATATTGAAACCAAAGCTGTTTTCACTGTTTCTAACCCAATTGGAACCTGTGAACAGGCAGGAGGCCGCCTTCTTGGGATGCCCATCTTCAAGGAGGGGATAAGGAAAGGATTTGCTGTAAAACCTCATGATTTTTGTCCCTCTCCAAGCGCTCAAGGAGAAGCCATACCAGTCTTCATCTGAGTGTGTGTGTTACGACCTTCTGAAGTTGCGTTTTCTGCCTTGGGTGGTTTGCAGAGCTATTCATTACTTATGTTTTATGAGGTGTCACAGCTCACATTATTTTGTTTCCTCTCTGAATAAGTAAGGAAAACAGTTTTATATGAAAATAAATGATGGATAGTGATTGATGAATCGGAATGAAACTTCTTTGGACACCTTGGCTTGCATGGGAATTACTGCTGGTGTGCTCCAGTGGGGAGCCGCCATCCTCCAATACCTCTGCAGAGTAACTCTGAGTCAAATGTACATACTTACAAACAAAGAACGTAATATATTTCAAAGAGTAGGCAAGAGAAATATGAAGCAGTGTGAAAAACATCCCCATCCCCACCCCATCCCCATCCCATCTCCATCCCACTCTCCATCCCCATCTCATCTTAGGGTCAGGCCTGAGTGGCACAGTTCTAGAGTTACTGCCATAAAAGAGAAGGGTTCCCTTTTTCTTTCCTGTAGTTCTTCTCTTTCTGTTTGCTAAGACCAAACAAAAGGCTTAGAGCTGGATTTAGAAAAGGCAGAGTAGGGAATATAGATTTTTGACCCTCCACAGGCTGGCTCTCGTCAGTCGCATTACTGATCATTTTACATTTTACTCTTCTAAAGAGTGGGACTTATTTCTTTCCAGTGGTTTCTTTTCTTTCCTTTTTCTTTTTTTTTTTTTTTTATTCCCTTTTACTTTTCTTTTTTTTTCTATTTTTTTTTTTTTTGCAAGGACTCCTCATTTTTGCGTGCTACTTTTCCCTTTGTTTTAATAAGCCTTTTGGACACTTTTGGTTTCTGTAAACAACTTCATCACTGCCTCTACCTCTTTTCATAATTGATTCAAATTCAGTTCCTCTCCCTTGATTCCAGTCCCTGGTAATGAATAACACTGTTCCAGGAATGTGTTTCGGGCTTTTTGTTTTTGTTTGAACGGTTACCCAAAATCTCAAGGATCAAATAAAGATTTCAAACTTCTTCTATTTCTGCTTATTTAAAACAGGCCTGGAGAAGGCTGTTAAACCTGGAGAAGAGAAGGCTCCAGGGAGACCTTGTAACAGCCTTCCAACACCTAAAGGGCTACAGGAAACCTGGAGAGGGGCCTGGGACAAGGGATGTAGGGACAGGGCAAGGGGAATGGCTTGAACCTGCCCGAGGGGAGACTGAGATGAGCTCTTAGGCAGAAGCTCTTCCCTGTGAGGGTGCTGAGGCGCTGGCACAGGGTGCCCAGAGAAGCTGTGGCTGCCCCATCCCTGGCAGTGTTCAAGGCCAGGTTGGACACAGGGGCTTGGAGCAAGCTGCTCTGGTGGAAGGGGTCCTTGCCCGTGGCAGGGGTTGGATATGGATGAGCTTTAAGGTCCCTTCCAACCCAAACCAGGCTACCATAGATGATAATGTGTGGATACACACTCCGGGAACATCACATGCAATTGAAGCGTTGCAGAGCCTCAAGCTCGGAGAGGGAGGTGCTGGGCAAGAAAACTTGGTTTTCTTTCCGATTTTTTTTATGTGTCTGTGTCATTGTCATTGATGTAGGCATGTACCTACCAAATTGTTCTCATTTTTCCAGGCTTTTAAGAAAAAAAAACAAACCAAACAGGCTAAATTATTTTATGTAATTAAGTGTCTGAAGTCTTACCTACTCATCAGATGTAATTACTGCGCTAGCAGCCCACACCCCCTCTTGTCTTAATGACCCATCTTTACATCTCATGCTACTGCTAAGAAGAGTGTGTTACTCCATTGAAGGGTCAAATGACAAGGTGTCCTTACACATCACCCCTTGCCACTTCTGCAGATCTGGACAACCAGCAGTTTACATCTGCTTTTCATTCTTCTAATTAGAAAGTCTGTTTCCCCTACAATTAACCTGATAGCAGATAGCTGACACTTGCACTAACAGCTTTTAGCAGATTTAGTAGTTATTTAGAATTTGAATCTCCTTTTTCTTTAATGGGTTTAGTGGGGCTTGGGTGGTATGGTGTAGTGTGAGGTGCCCCTGCCCATGGCAGGGGGGTTGGAACCAGAGGATCTTAAGGTCCTTTCCAACCCCAACTATTCTATGGTTCTATGATTCAGCAGCTTGGTCTAGTGGAAGGCGTCTCTGCCAATGGCAGGGAGTTGGCTGGAACTGGATGAGCTTCAAGGTCCCTTCCAACCCAAGCCCATTCCATGATTCCTTGATTTTCCATGTTTCAGAGTCGCAATACAAGAACAATTTCTCTCTCGCACAACCGGTGTTTCATGCAGGACCCGACTGTTGCTCCTTGTGTATCTGCTTGAGGTCTGCGTAGAGCTGTGATCCATAGGCTTGGGATGCTGTTACTGCCCAGGGTCACGTTCTGTGCTGATCACCCATGGCTGTGCAGCTCTACACAACTGGTGTATTTGACAAATCAAACCTACGTCTGCCTTGCCCAGGGCAGGCAACACCAACTGGGCACATGCAGTAGTGTGATGCTACCTGTATAATATATATATATATTACATATTATATAGATAGATATAGTGGTACCTTAAAGTCAAAACCATTAGCCTTAAATGCATGCTGAGAAATCAGTGCTTTATCAGTCCTCTTAGCCATAGATTTGCCTGACCATGCCTCATCCCCAGTCGCAGTGCAGATCATCGTCAGCAAAATCCTGCACTCAGCAATGCCTTCATCTATTTGCAGAGGTCTTCAAGAGCTTCCTGGCTGCTGTTCCTTGGCAGTTTTGACTTTGAGTGATGAAAAACCATTGCCCAATTCATGAACTCTATAAAGCTATGCGTTTATATGATGCATATTTATAGGGGCTGTTGTGCTCACACTTAATATTAATAAATTTCAAGACAAATGATCCTTAAGGTCATTGGTTTCTGGCTTTTTCTGGTTGTCTTTTTTTTTTTGAAAGCACCGCATTTGCATGAGGTACAACCCATAGAATCAGAGAAATAGTTAGGGTTGGCGTTCTAAGGTTATGGCAGTGATTTGTTTTCCTGATCATTGTTCAGATAAGACCATGGACACCAACAGTTGTGTCTTTCATCATTCTTCTCTTGCCGTCACACAAATGACCCTGGGTCAGGGGAGGCTGGCACCTCAAGATGTGTGGCCTTCAGAATATGGGGATATGGGTTAGCTAAGTTATTCCCACCGGTTTTGGTACAAACTGCGAGACCCCCTCAGCTGCTTTCAGTCGTTCTGGGAGGTGAAGAAACATGGAAGTAAGAGAATGAGTTTCCCATGGGTAAAGAGGGAAAAACAGGATTTTGCCTAACCTCAGGTGCGGGCAGGAAGCAATAAGAAGGCAACTTCTTGAGCAGTTTGCCACAGCATGCAAACACGAGCGGCTTTCAGTCCTGACCGGCTGCCCACCAAAGTCAGTGGGGGCCAACGAGCTCTTCCATGCTTAGTCTCTCTCAAGCTATAGAAGCACACGGATGTGAGCATGGTGTAACCAATGCAGAGAGACACTGAGGTCCTTCCCATCCCCACTGCGAGCAATTTCCCCTCCCGAGGGCTGCAGCAGCTCCTGATGGCATGCTGGGCCCCTGTGCCCCCTGGGAAGTGATTTGCTCTTTACACAGCGCTGAGATTTAATTAAGCCCAGAGTTAAGTGTGAAAATATTTAACTTATTCTTCATTTCTGACTTCCCTCTGAAAAAATAAATAAATCGAGATTGACGCAAGGGTGAGCAGAGCAGAATGGCCTCAGACAATTCATACGATTGTATAAACATAATTTATGGTGTTTTTCCTTACATGTAATACATTAGGACGCAGATTCAGTGTGTTGCAAGAGAACTTGATAGCCTGTGAAATTAAAACTACAGGCAGTTAAATTATTGATAGAAAATCAAATAATGCATTTTTGTAATTGTAAACCACTTAACATTTAGATGTCTTCTTCTTTTCTTTTTTTTTTCCCCTCCTTGTAAGAAATTCATTATGGGATGCCTGAATACCTTCAGTGGAAACGATTGAGACAACTTCAGTTTCCTGCCTAAGGAAAATGGATCCTTGAGATCTCTAAAACGAACCTGAGAAACCCCCACCACTGCTGCTCATCAAAGGCACACCTGCACTAAAAACCCCTATGGACTACGACCGTGTGGCATCCATGCTTAGGGTTTCCTGCAGCTCCCGCTCATTGGACTCTGCATGGGCTCTAAATCCAGCATCTCCCCACTTACTACCGATGAAATAATGAAATCATTTCCAGCTTCTGACAGTCAAAATGTTTCTTCCTGAAAGGTCACAAAGTGGTGGTGCTGAAGCAGAACTTGCCATGAAATAAAGGTTTCCATCACCACGTAACTTGACGTTATGCAGGCAAAACAGACCAAACCCAGAAGAGATGGAGAACATCTGCCTTTAAATCATCGAATCATAGAAGAGTTAGGGTTGGAAAAGACCTTAGAGATCATCCAGTTCCAGACCTTGCTTTAGGGTGATCTTTGTAGGCTTTGTGGAAATTACAAGTGACCAAGTCAGAAGGCAGAGATGGAATTTCAGCCTTTGTCTTGTGAGAGGTGTTGCAGCATTGATGTTGTAATACCAACCAACAGGCTAACAGGAAGACTTTCCAGAGGGATTCAGTTTTGTCTCTGATGTATGGATGAGAACGAGCATGCATAAAATCAGGCTTATTTTCAGAATTTCTTCTCAGAAGTGTTTATTAGCAGTCACCCAAACCAATTACAACTCAGATGTTTTTTTTTTTCCCACTGATTTTCCCTCCTTTCCCAGATACAATGGGAACAACCACCCATTGGAATCGTGTCCCAGGTAACTGGTGGACTCCTGTTGGACACCGTTAAGATTCAGCTGGACGGGGCCCCGGGACACCCACTTTGGTTGGACCAGATGATCCCTGAGATCCCTTCCAACCTGGGGTTCTGTGGCACCAGTCCCCTCTCGCCTTGTTCGCTGTGGAGCTGCAATCACAGCGTGCAAGGTGCTGAAGGCATCATTCAGGAGCTCGGGTGAGCGGCACGGCTCCCTGCACTGCAAGTACAAGAGCAATCCTCACTCATGCAGAGCGGATGCACGGCGGTGGTACATATGGTTTGGGAAACGGATCTTCTGAATGTGTAGAAGGCAAAACACTAAATACGCAGGCTGCTTAACGAGGAAAACGAAATAATTAGTGCAGCTCATGCCCTGATGTAAATTTGCTTGAGGGGGATGGAGGCAAGTCTGCAAGCTGCTCTCCCAGTCCTCAGGAGCAGCCTAACGCTGATAGATTTTGAAAGCTTTGGCTGAGTTCCTGCATCCTCGTGCCAGCATCGCTCCTTCCAGTGGAAACAGAAATCTGATGTATTTTAAAGCATTGCTGAGCCTTTCTAACACTGTTATCTCCTGTAATCGCATCTAAACGCACGTGGTTTTCCTAAATAAGTCATTATTTTTAGCAATGATTTAGTTATGGTTTTCCCTGGTGCAGAAGAATACTGAGCAAACTTAAGGCAGCCTTCGGCGCGATGCATCGCCGAAGAGACGTACTCTGATTGAGTAATCATTCCAGTGATGAGTTTTAGTGTAAGGATATCAGAGTTGAGTTAAAAACGGAGGAGTAAATATTATGTATTTGTGAAGGATTCTGATGAAAACCGAGGCGGAATCACCTGTTAAACTCGTCATCTGCCACGTTCAGAGTCGGTGTAAGGCGCTCCTGCGAATGCGCTGCAGCCACTTCTGAAAGTCAAGGAGCTTGCAAAGGACCTTGTTTTCACTGAGCATGCCCATCTCCGGGTCATAAACCCTCGCGTTCCTGTGTAGTTTATAGATGGAGTTTTGAGAACAGTTCTAGGCAAATCCGTGTAACCTTCAGAGCACACAAATGGTCACCAAGTCAAATGGCAAGTCTAGTTAACTACTGAATAACAGCATCGACATCCCACCGTCAACACTCTAAAAAGTTGATTTCCAAACCAGCACAAAACAATCTCAAAAAGCTTCTGCTGGAATACCCGCCTGCATTGTCTTCTTAGGACATCCCAATAGAATCACAGAATGGTTTGGGTTGGAAAGGACCTCAAGATCATCCAGTTCCAACCCCCCTGCCATGGGCAGGGACACCTCACACTAAACCACGGCACCCAAGGCTCTGTCCAACCTGGCCTTGAACACTGCCAGGGATGGAGCATTCACAACCTCCCTGGGCAACCCATTCCAGTGCCTCACCACCCTCACAGGAAAGAATTTCCTCCTTAGATCCAATCTAAACTTCCCCTGTTTAAGTTTGAACCCGTTACCCCTTGTCCTGTCACTGCAGTCCCTAATGAAGAGTCCCTCCCCAGCATCCTTGTAGACCCCCTTCAGATACTGGGATGCTGCTATGAGGTGTCCATGCAGCCTGCGTATCCATTGGAATTTGCCTGGTCCCATCAAGCCAATGCTGGCTGCAGTTGCTAGCTGGACCAGTGAAACACTCAAGCTTGATGCAGTAGACAACAGAGGCCGAACAGCCCCAACCTTCTCAGCCTGTCTCCATATGGGAGGTGCTCGAGCCCCCGATCATCCTCATGGCCATTCTCTGGACTTGCTCCAACAGCTCCAAGTCTTTCTTATGCTGAGAACACCAGAACTGCACACGGTGCTCCACGCGAGTATCAAACCCAACATCAACAAAGACTCTAGGTGCTGCTTATGCGAGTCAATGTGTAATCACGTAGGTCAGTTATGACACAACAGAAATAAGGCAGCTCTGCAGTCTGGCGTAGTGCAGCTGCAAGTAGCGTAAAACCGTGCTGCAAGGATCCCGGAATTCTTACTTGTTCCCAATCCTTGGGATACAAATAGAAGTCTTTGGGGCCGTCTGTGAGTCTGTGTTTGAAAGACACACAGCATTCCTACAGCGATCTCATCACAACAGGACACTGCAGTGAAGGAAAACAAGCTAGATAACGCTATCAGTGAGGCCTCGATTCAAGCACTCGAGAGGGAATAATGAAGAACCCTTTGCTTCATCAAGCTGACCGTGGAAAATCTTGGCTCTGGGATGGGGAACATCAGCTGCAAGGGCACCCAAAGCCCGAGGAGGGGGAGAAAGGTGCGTTTAAACAGAGCTGATAGCTGAGCCCTGCATGCAGCTTGTACGTTTGGAAATCATCCCCACGCGAAGCTCAGCACTCCCTTTCTGCAGCTGAATTTGTCTTTTCACCCGAGCCTGAATGAGGGTGGCAAGCGTGGTGCTACGTATCTAAGAAATATACGTACTGATTGTAGCTCATATAGGGCTTGGTACTAGGCTCTTGTTGTAGTTATCCTGCAAACGCTTCCTATAGGTGAAATAATAACCTCGCTGTATGCCAGAAGAACCTGAAGCGCTGAGATAGGGATACCCGGTATAACTTCATTTGAGGAGTAATTAATGAGGCTGCATTTTAATGAGCCTTTTTACACAGCGCTGTTAACTGGGGTGTTTCACGATGCGATTGCTCTCAGGCGGCTGGGGGAAGGAGAAAAGAAAGCAGAGCCTGGGAAAATCAAGTTCAGGATAGCAGCAGCCCAAGCAAGACGCAACGTCCGCATCGCTTCGCATTTGTTTCATCCTCACGGGTATTTTTGAAGCAGGATTGCAGTTCCTTCAAAGTTCCAGTACAGAAAGGATTGATGAGGTGGTGAATTCACGCCATAGTCCTGTAACTCGTCAGCCTCCTTTCTTTTCTCTGTGCTTTAGCATTCTGTTTCCCACTTCCTTTGCGGGAATGCAAAATGGGGTCTATAATAAGCAAGCAAAGCTTCATTTATTTTGTTTTTTTTTTTTTTTTTAGTGTGATAATTTAGTTTCTATAATAATTTCAGAATATTAATGGCCTTTTGTAACTCTTGGATAAGATCAGAATAGGGAAGAATGCATAGGAGAATAGTTGATGTGTTCTAAAGTTGAATCTTAATGAATGCTGCTATGAGCTTTGTCTGTTTAATGAATTACATGTGGGTGTAGAAATAACATGAATGTTATTTCACTATGATGAACACACAGTGTTTATTTATTCCTAGGGAATTTATTACTAGCGTAGCTTATGGTGTTGGCAAAAATGTAGAAACCCCTAGATTTTGTCCCCCAAATGGGTGTGAATATTAACAGGTCTCGTGGAAATCCCTCTCTGAGTTTTCATTACCTGTAATAGATCAAACTTAATACAGAAGGCACCTATGTTCTGGTTTGTGTTTGGATGAGACCAGAGCTTGGTAAAGACCAGTATTTCATTACCCAGACAGGTAAAAATGTCGTGACAGCCCTGGCTCACTTCTGCTTAGGAAACTAAAAATGTGCAGGAACGGGTAAACCTTGGGGCTGAGATAGCACTGGACCTTACTCGTACCTCAAACTCCACAACAGGTTCATCTCTGTCTTTATGGAATTGTGCATTTTCATTTTAAAATCCCAGTTTTGGGAAGAAATCAGATTTGATCATAGGAGTCGTGTGGAGTTTGAGGAGCCATAGCAACAACCTGGATCCCTGTTTATGTGCTGTTAGCAAAGGCAGAGGGGTGCGATTTGATGTAACTCCTGACGCACGTTCGTTTATAAAGCATCAGTGGCTTGACCAGGGTTCCAAGATGTAAGCTAACGTGATTCATAAACGGCTGAATGGCTTTCTCTTCGTTGTCATAAGCAATTGATGCTGTTTTGTTACATGGGGATGGCTTAATTAAGAGAAGGGTGACAAGTGTTGATGTAACAGGGAGGAAGAGCAGCTGTATTTTCCCCTCCTCTTCCTCCTCTCCAGAAGGGCTGCCCACTGTAACATGCTCTTGAGACACGGTGTTATGTATTGCTGGGCAGGCAAAACCTCCAGCAGCTCAGTGTGCTCTGCCCAAAGTCTTTCTACAGCCAACACAGTTTAAGAAACGTATTGATTAGAGCTTCACAGGGCTGCTACTTTTGCTGTCTGTGGTAATTTCCAGACACAGAGCTGTCGAATTTTCCACTTCAGCAACATGCTGTTGTGTTATAAAGGGTTGGAAAGGTGTCTGAACAGAGTCCTGGATGGGAAGCAGAGAGACATATGTCAATGAAACCTCTTGAGAGGCAGCCTGGGTGGAGTAATCCAAAATGTTCTGCAAACCAGACCGTGTAGAGGAGTCATTTATGGCCAGTTACAACCTGATGGGGAACGGGCGCTGACCAGTAACCTCTAGCCTTGCAGCTCCCAGGCATACACATCCCTCCTGCGGCTCTGACATTGCAGAGAGCTGGGCACCTTCCACGTGCCTTCACGCGTGCTTTGGGGCACTTATTCTTCTCCTAGCTCTGTTCCACACAGCTCCTGCAGACCACAGAGGATTAGCTCAGAACGAGCTTTCAGCCACAACGGGTCTCGGCAGGAAACTGCTCCATGTAATCGCCTCCAGCAGCCCGTGAGGAGGGAGCAAACAATCACCACCACAGCAAATTGCGTTTATTTAGCACCACCACAGCAAAGCTATCCCCGGGCACCCGGCAAAACTTCCTTGTTTGTAGCGCAGAGAAGCCAAGGGAGCTGAATATGAATATATGTAAATGGACATCTACGTTTCAGAACAGCTGTTAGCAACAACTGCTCTGTTAAACTGGTCTGTCTCTATAATGGGTTTGAGTTTAAAAGAGGGAGCAGATCAGAGCTCTATTTGCCAGCTTTCCAAAGCATTTGGAAAGCATCTCTCTAAAGAGAATGGATTCGAAGGGCTTAGCCTTGGGAAAGCATAGCACAAGCTATTCTTCCTCCCCTGCTTTCAGCTCTAGTTTTCAAGATGGAGTGTGATACTGCTCACACGCTGCATGGCTTTTCCACCTGCGAGCCAGCCAGCCGAAACCTGCCTATGGTGTGGTGCCTGGAAACGCTCAGCAAGGCAACAGTGGTGTTAAAGATGGTTGAAGCATGGAGTAAGGGGAAGAGTCGGTGTAACCGCGTGGCAAGGTTGTTACTGTGTGAACGGGGACGGGTAGGGATCGTTCGTGCACAACAAGGCTGTTGTGATTAAGCCATGTGTGCCGTGAGCAGAAGGCAGTAACCTGCCTCTTTTGCATCCCTGCTGTAGCCATGCATTTCCTTCTTGTTACTGTGCATTACAGTGATCCCACGTCATCCTTGTTCAGTGTTTGAATTACTGATGGGCTTCACGCAGAAGAAGCCTCAGTCAAAGGTCTTCTGTTTCCTTCCCTACCCCTTGGGCTTCACTTACGTGATGAGTTAGGACCCACCCCAACCCCATTCCTCCTCCAGCACGTGTTCCTGCAGGAGAACTGAGGTTTGCTGAGGCTGCATCAGCCTGTTTGGATCATCTTCATCAGGGACTGTAGTGACAGGACGAGGGGTAATGGCTTCAAACACACACAGGGGAGATTTAGGTAAGATGTAAGGAAGTCCTTCCTTGTGAGGGTGCTGAGGCGCTGGCACAGGGTGCCCAGAGAAGCTGTGGCTGCCCCATCCCTGGCAGTGTTCAAGGCCAGGTTGGACACAGGGGCTTGGAGCAAGCTGCTCCAGTGGAAGGGGTCCCTGCCCGTGGCAGGGGTTGGGACTGGATGAGCTTTAAGGTCCTTTCCAACCCAAACCAGTCTATGGGGCTCTATGATTCTGTCTTACCTGACTTAGATGCATGGGATGTTGAAGAACCCTGCTTCTAGACTGCTTCTGAAGCACCTCTGGTGCTCGTTCTCTTTCTCATTCTGAAGCACCGCTGGTACCCATTCATCCTCCGGCCTGAGCAAATGAACTGTGAGCGTTGCCATTAAGCAGGAGATAATTGGGGGGGTTCATCACAACCCAAATCTTCCGCCAGAAGAGAGGGTCCCTAGTGAGGTCCTGCAGGGTAAGATCAGCAATGGAGAAGAGGAGAGATGCTCATCCCTGAGGCAATGCCAGGGAAGGGTGACAGGGAGCTCTTCCATCACGTGAAGACGGTGTTATGAATGAGATGCATTTATAATGCTTTTGTTATGCATTTGTAATATATTCCCTATACCTAAGGAACTGGGACAAACAAAGACACATAGACGTGCACCTCTGAATGTGGATATCAGGTTAGATTTTCTTCTACAGATGTGCAATTCAGCTCTTAGGGCAGCATGCTACGTCCAGCACATCACCTAAAGGAAAGAACTGGGAGAAGTAATTTCATGACCAATTCTTCCTTCATTCTGTAGGGCAACCTGAGCTTATCTACCAAGAGCAGTGAGGCCTGCACGCCTCTCTGGAACGACGTGAAACTTGGAGAGCTGCACAGATAGACTTTTACATAGACCAGGCTCAGACACGTGTGTATCAATAAGCAAGTAAGAGTCAATTAGCACACTTCACAGATGAAAGTCGGTAAGTGCTTGAATACTGCAGTATAGTTGTTACTCCTGTGAATACAAATAGTAGATAAATAAAGCAGCTTTCACTTACTTGGATCAAGTGCCTTCTACACTGGATAAATAAGGAAAAAAGCCCAGGGGCTAAAATAAAAGTATATAACCAGCATACCGTAATGTCATTCAGACATGTAAATGACAAGGAATATCATTCTGCATACAGGGACAAATTACTGAAGTGCATTTTTTGTACACAGGGACATTCAGAGATCTGGAGAATCACGGGGGGGATTTTTTTGGCAATATTTAATAGCTTAAAATATATTTGATTGCTAGCTCAGGCTACTAGACCGGATGCATAAGAGAGCAGCCTTTCTGCTAAAGAATAGTGGGGTTAAGACGTTACGGGCTCAGCACTGATTAGCTTCTAACATTAACCACGCTTAAAATACTGAAGAGGAAATACAAACACACTTTTCTTCTGTTCTGGAAGGATTTTAACTTCGTGTTGTTACAGCAGATGGCTATTTTAATTCGCCAGTGATTGCTCAGACATGTGAAAATTGTTTACGCTTTGATTTGCTGTAACATACTTCACATTACAACGCTGTCTCAGCATGGACCAGAACCAAAAGTTCTCAGTGTTCTAAACATCCAAACAAATGTTTACAACCCAAATATAGGCTTTAGCAGATGGATAGATGCAGTTAGGAAATCATATTAAAACACGAGACAACACAAACACTAATGATCTCAATAGGCCAGTAGCCTACCCACCACCACGTTTCTAGCCTCGTGTTGGGAAAGAGTGAGTTCTAATGTAGGTGTTCTTTATACTGCCCAACTGGAAACCTTTTCCATTGTGAACCTGACTTGTTTTGCTGGTGCTGCAGCAACCAGGAATAAATCGATGCACGCCTCTGTGCGGGTATAGTGTTACCCTATAGAAAGGTCCATAGAATAGAGCAGGCCGAGCGTTCCAGATCCATATGCTGTAATGATGACTGTGCCAAAATCTGGTAAGTTCTGTCGTTGCACACTCCCAGATCTTAGCAAACTGGGCTGGGAATCGCTCTGAGCACAGTGACTCACGTTCCATCCTTCTCTCGCCTTGGTCTGGTGCCCTCAGCTGGGACTGCGAAACCCAATGGGAAGCTCTGGCTGAATCACCTCTTCCACTTTTAATGCAGCTTGAGGTCTTTCCTTTATTCTTTTTAAACTCCAGTTTTCTGGTAAACCCCCCCAAAACAACAGTTTGACAAGGACTTCACCCTTGGAGCCCCTTTGGGCCTGAGAAATACGGTGGGGGTGTTGCAGTGGGGACTGAGGTCCCTCACCCTTCTATCTATAAAAGAAATAGCAGTAATATGTCTTTATTAATGAGGGGAAGGCATGCTTGTAAATAGCCAAAATTCCTCTGTAGAGGAACTTATTATTTTGGGTTCAATAAGCTTTTCTTTAAAATTCCTTAAAAGAGGAATTTTCTGTACGTCTGTCTAAGATTCAGAGTCAGTTTCTGTCTTCTTCCCCTTCTCCAAGTTTATATTCTGAATTTAAAGTAACCACGGCTGTCATTTCTTTGATTTATTCAGTTAACCTCCACCTTAATAAATCTTTATTATTTCTCTTGTTGTCCTGTTTTTCCCTGTTATATGATTTTTTATGTCCCCCTGAGATTTTCTGAGGAAAGCTGTATATCTTTACAATTTCGCGTTGCATATTAAACCTGTAAAAAAGCAGAGTCCCTTGATTTTTCTTGTGGTTTTTTTTTTTGCCAAATGCCAGTATTCACTTAGGTAATTGTCTCCCATATTTTATGGTGGTGAATCCACTTGAACTTCAGTTTGTGCATAGGAATAAGCATGGACTTCTTTTCATAATGATAGAAGTGACTTCCTATATTAATTTCTGTGCTTAGTTTTTTCCCTTCTAGAAAAGACGTGGGTAGGACGGGAAGGCCACCAGGCAAACATTACCCATAGGAAATTTGTGCCACCCAGCAGCATTTAATATGAACAATATTCCCTGATGTAGCATTCTATAGGTCTGGTAAAAAGAATACTGCTCCTTAGAAGGCATGGGTTTGTGTTTAACGCTATAGGCACGGATTTGTAGTCACTGATGTTGGTGGGAGCAGACTGGAGGACAGCAGCCCTGGATTTGCTCTATAGCTCTAAAGCTTTTAGGATGTATTCTTGAGCATCCCGGTGTGTTATTTCCTAATAAACTCTATTTTTTTTTTTTTTTCAGCTTCTAAATTGTAATGCCAAAGGGAGACAGTAGCTGGAGCACATTAGCTGTGGTTGGCCACCTCTCCAAAGAGATCAGACTGCTTCCTGCCTAGCTGACTTACCCTTTGTCATGAGCCCGCCTCTGAGGAGCTGCAGTACCCTTTCAGGGGACAAAAGGGGAGGCTATAAACAGAGCGTTTAAGGTAAAAATCAAAACCCCTTGGTCTACAGCTATAATTTTATGTCCTTTTAAGAAACAGAAAAAGCTTTAAAAAATACTGTGTTTCACCTCAGATTGTTCCTTCCCTTATGAGCATAGCTTTAGCCATATTTCCCTTTCAACAGTGCATTTCTGAAGGTGCCTGTCCTGCCCACTGGATCTTAGCTGTTTTTCCCAGGTGATTCTTAGACCCTCTCTTTCTCCCTGCCTCTCTACCAGCTGACATTTAGGCGCACACAGGTCTTACTGGTATGATTTGTTATCACTCTTTAATCAGCAGCTTAGCTATAAACAGCGATTTTCTCTGGGGTTGAGCCTTCCTGTAAATGCCATTAACAGTGGCTCAAATCTCCCACTGAGGAACAATTTCCACAGGAATAAAGAGGAATTTTGCCACAGCTGGCATCGCAGAGAGGGTGTTTTGGTTTCTAAACTTAGGCCAGAGGTGTTTATTTAAGTATCATGGATGATTTTGCCTTCTCTGTTTGTGGCACTGTGTTGCTTGAAAAGCCTACTTCTCATCCTACGGAATTAGGTTTTCCTCTCCCGTTTTACCCTGAGCAATTATTCTTACTATGCGCATCACCATTCCGTGGTTCCTCTTTTGCTTTTGCAGAACTCTCCCTGAGGAATTTTTCTGTAGCACAAAACTTCTCACTTCTTAATAAAATCAACAGTCTTACTTCTGTGTGACTTGCAGTGAGACACTCGATGTAGAGATCAATGTAGTAGACTTTAAAGGCAGCCGTTGCATTTTAATTCAATGATATGATAATAAATATATGTAATAATAATAATATATGTAATAATAAAAATATATATAATAATAAAAATAAAATATATAATGATAAATCATATATAACAAAATAATCCATCGTTGCACACACAAAGAGTTGCAATGGAAGTGCAGTAGGACTTGAATAACCTGGTCAGAGGGTTTCTAATTTTGTGAAGCCTCTTGACTTCGCTCAGTAGAACTGCTGCAGTGCTTGGGGCTGAGTGAGCTTGTAACAAGTGAACTCCTACCCCTTTTATTTCCAAAAAACCCCCATTCTGCTTTAAATCAGCGCTGGTAGGGTTTGCTGTTGTTGTCGTGTTGTTTGGGTGTTATTCTTTAGGAAAAGACAGAACCATGCTCTGTAAGTCTGTTACGACTGATTGCGTTTCTATGGCACTACCGGTGTGCTCAGCGTCCTTAAGAGCTTTCAGTCTTAGGGCTCTGAAAGTACAGCAGGAAATCAGAAAAACAATTGGGGAACATCCCCATGGATTTGACTGCATGTTCAGAAGTGGAACAGACGTCGCGGTATCAGGAGAAGCACAAGATATGAAAGGCTCGTAAAAGCAGGAGGCGGCTCAAGGGATCCATCAAGCTAAAATGGAAACGGGGCATGGAAGCACCTTCTCCACCCACAGCCGCACTTGGCAGGCTATCCAACAAGCTCTGCTCTAAAGTGACTGGTAATTTCAGGTTGCGTTCTCTTCTCGGCCCCGAATGACTCTGAGAGTTGAGACAGATTCCGCACAACCTCTGACAAACAGGTCCCACGTGTGCTGTTTCGAGCCAAACCCACCGATGTCGCTCGGCTGATTCGTTTGCTGTTTGATTTTCATCATCCTTTACCCTTTTCCCACCACCTCTCTTTTCCCACTTCCCTTTATTCACCGTTTTCTGCTCCAATATTTGTGCTCGGTGTTCAGCATTTCCTTGGCGGAATGGGGGCCTCCCTGATTGCGATGGGGACTCCATTCTTCAAAATCCTTTGTGCTCCTAGGAATCTGAAATTAGGAAAGAAACACTTATTTCCTACCCCTGCTGGCACTCTATCTCCGCTGGTGGGTATTTGATGTTACCCTGATGCACAGTAGCCACCATTAAGGAGTCATTTACACTGGAATCTAAAGCTCCTCAGCACCTCTTAGGCCAAGAGCAGGAAATAACTGCAGCACCTTGCATTCTGTGGTGTTGTAACTGCTGGTGAAGGCTGACATCTTAATGGCAGGCATCATAACTTCAGACAGACCAAAAACACAAACAGGAGAGGCGCATGGCTCCAACTTAATGAGGTCATGAATTTTCTTCCTCCTGAATGTTCAGGTAGTAATTTAAGTACAGAAAGATGAAGGATCTTTAGGCTTTGACCAGCATCTAACAACAGGAAAAGCCAGAATTCATTAGTGGGGAGTACTAATTACTACTTATTAATTATTTGTGCCTCTCCAAACAAATATGCCGTGTTTCCTGCCTGAAGACACATTCCAAGGCTGGTCTAATTTGCTCTTCCATTTGAAAGCTAGCCACAAGGAAGGAAAGAGCAGGCACGATGTGAAAACAATGGTTACACAAACTAAGCCACATGTTGGTGCAGTCAGTTTGTGCGTGTTCTTGTGCCATAAACTAAAAAAAAAACCCTTTCATTCAAAAAAACCCCAACTCTTTCCACTTTAATCATTTCAAACTGTGATAGAAAAGAAAAAGCCAACTTCACTTTTCTTGATGAATTTGAAATAGAAAAATGCAGATTTATTTTATTTTTTTTTCCATGGGTGGTCTAACTGATGGTCCAAATAACAACAGAATCAAGGAGACGGGTACTGGAATCAGATACAGACACCCCTAGATGCAGGCACCAGACTGGTATTGGCACAGTTATCGTCAGAGAACATTAAAATCCTGCCCCTCTGCTCTGCTCTTGTGAGACCTCACCTGGAGCATTGTGTGCAGTTCTGGCGTCCTCAACATAAAAAGGACATGGAACTGTTGGAACAAGTCCAGAGGAGGCCACGGGGATGATCAGGGGCTGGAGCACCTCCTGTATGGAGACAGGCTGAGGAAGTTGGGGCTGTTCAGCCTGGAGAAGAGAAGGCTGCGTGGAGACCTCATAGCAGCCTTCCAGTATCTGAAGGGGGGCTATAGGGATGCTGGGGAGGGACTCTTCATTAGGGACTGCAGTGACAGGACAAGGGGTAACGGGTTCAAACTTAAACAGGGGAAGTTTAGATTGGATATAAGGAGGAAATTCTTTCCTGTGAGGGTGGTGAGGCACTGGAATGGGTTGCCCAGGGAGGTTGTGAATGCTCCATCCCTGGCAGTGTTCAAGGCCAGGCTGGACAGAGCCTTGGGTGCCATGGTTTAGTGTGAGGTGTCCCTGCCCATGGCAGGGGGGTTGGAACTGGATGATCTTGAGGTCCTTTCCAACCCAAACCATTCTGTGATTCTGTGAAGACTGGATGAGGCCCCGAGCCATCTGCACTGACTGGCCCTGCCTCGAATACAACTCCTGTTCTAACCTCAGAATAACTTTGGTTGCAAGAGACTCCCGGCCGTGACCTGGTTCAGCTCCCTGCTGAGGGCAGAGCCAGCCTCAAATTAACCATATTGCTCTGGAGCTTGTCCAGCTGAGTTTTCACACCTTCCGAGGGTGGAATCCCGTTGGAAGCAGATCTGTGATTAACAGGAGCGCAGTGTGAATGGGCCGTATGAGGCTCTTCCTACCCACAGGAGAGGAATAATGACCACAGGCACACAAAGGCAATCAGTCATCACCAGCTATTCTTTGTTTCCTTCAAAGACTCCCACGAAATACTGTACCCTCTTGCAACAAGCATTACATAAGTTCGCTTATTATTTGCCAAGAAATAGCAACAACCGCGGTACTTAGCTAATTAGGCGTCTCTGTCTTCTGCTTTTGACATTTGCATCAACTTGAAATTTTGCAGACTAGATTACTGAAAGAATTTTAAATGAATACTGTAGTGATTAAGCATTGAAGATGAATGCTAATGTATTTCAAACTGGGTTAGTGCTGTAATGAATTTAACATAGCTAGTTTTAAAGTGGACTAATTAACAATTAAGAGTCTCAAGTGAAACTTATTTATATCT
Organism: Pezoporus flaviventris; assembly: GCF_033815535.1. Lineage (NCBI taxonomy): Eukaryota > Metazoa > Chordata > Aves > Psittaciformes > Psittacidae > Pezoporus > Pezoporus flaviventris. The sequence continues at coordinate 66,677 of NW_026892558.1, forward strand.
GTGTTAAAAAAAAGTAAAAAATACATATATATATATATATACATATATATATATATATATACACACAGAGCCCAGCACCCCACCTCCCTAGGTTTGGAGGGGCAGCGTTCCCAGCCTGGTTCCTCGGAGGATGTAGCTTCTGCAGTTTTCCACTCTATAGTCAGGTATTTTCTCCTTTCCAGGTACCCACCGGGATGTCCAGACCATCCATAGTCCTTTTCCCCAATAGATGTGTATCCTAAATCGTGGATAATAGACAAGAAAGGCATTTAAACAGTTTATTGCAGTATGTGGCTTCTGGCCGCATACAGGAAATCACCTAGGCACCAGATGAATATTCAGCCCCAAATCCAGATCCCTATGGCTATCATGTAGCCATGTAGAGATCTACGCTCATCTTCACTGGGTCCTTCATTTTCCTTTGCATTTGCCGGATAATGAACATTTTTCTTTCTCTTCCCTCCCCACCTCCTTTCTTCAGTTCAAATAGAGCAGAAAAGAATTGGAGTGATGCTCCCTTTGGACCACAGCATCTCTGACAGGTGAAAATTGCTGCATCCCAGAGGGGATTAGCACAGCATTAACTTACTTGTCAAATACAAATGTCAGGTTGATTTTGCCCTTACCTTGATATACAGAAAATACAAGCTTTTACTCTAAGATCACTGGGAAGGTTCTTGTGTGTGTATTTTAATTACAGTGGAATTGGATCTCTCTATCTGTAGATCCAGGAGCTCATGCGTCTGTGAGAGACTTTTATACAACCATTTCCTATTCATCCTTTTCATTTATAGGCTTTAAGGGGTGAAAAGGACCGCAGGGATCAGCTCTGAGACCCTTTAGAAAGCATAGGCCAAAAAACCTTCACCAGGTAACATTCTCATCCAGCCTGTAAGTAGATGGAGTGACCCAAACACGGCAGCACCTTATTAGCACATGAAGTTCAGCTGCTTGGAAGCTAATGATAAAGGAAGAGGTAAGAGATCTCTATCGTCCAGGCTAAGGAAAATGCTGAGGTATAAGAAACCACTGTAAATGCCGAGTTAAAAAACCGAGCATAGTAAGCCTGTTATGAAGCTTTTTTTTTAGTAGTAAGAATTTAAGATTTAATTTGTTGCAAAATTGCAAAATTTAATTTCATTGCAATGAAATTTAGTTAAAATCAAAAGCACCATGTTTATATTCTAAACCCGTCGTTTCTGCCTATGGTAAGAATGAGCTGGAAGTGTGTATATCGTAAAGAGCCCCCTCAGTTCCCCTTGGACTCCAGTCCTTTGAATCACCTTCATCCCCTTTGACTTCCACAAGAGCCCTACCACTTGTCTTTGACTCAGGTATCCAGAATTAGGCTGCAGTATGAGTTTTGATCTGTGAAGTTACAATTGAATCAGACATCTACTGGTGCAGCATCATGAAAGGTCTTCAGAAAGGTTGAAAATAGCAAGAAATTACATGAAGTTTTATATGTCAGTAGTGGATTAGTCTACTGAACTATTTACTCTCAAATAAGACCATTCTTCAGGAAAAATTGCTGAAGGACATTCATTTCAATTGATCATTTAGAGTCGGAACAGTTTGTCTTCAAGGGGAAGGAACCAATATTGTCGATACTGTTAGCCACCCCTGTTTGGTGCTTGGCCAATAATGGCTTCTCACTTTCTGGTACGGTCTGGTCTCCTGACAGGAGGTGCTCGGCACTTCCTGGGGATGGCTCAGGATCATATAGGATTGGATCCACTGTCCCACTGACAGCAGAGATTGCTTCTTGGTAAATGAAGTTGCAAGTAAAATAATCTGGAAAGGGTTTCGAAACCAAATGTCTTTCCCCTCTTTTCCCCGAATAGTCTTGAGAAGCTGCTCTTAAAGTCTGGCAAGGATGGTGCCCACACGGATACATGTCCTAGGTCAGACTTCCAACGGGTACAAATCGGTTTTGAAGGAGCCATGCACCGGTCTGGGGCTGCGGGTCCTTCCTCTTGCACACGCTTGGCCAAACACAGCAGATTGGTGTTATCTGCAAGAGCCAGACAAACCCAAAGGAGACACAGTCAAAGCTAGAACAGAGGCAGCAAAGTTCCTAGTTATGACCTGGAGACCTCCAGCTCCACTTGCATTTTCCTTCTTGGTGCTCGATTTATGTATGTGAATACCATCAAAGCCTGAAAGCACCATTCACTAGAATGACTCCACATCATACTATATTTCCTCAAAATTCACTTGCATTTGGCTTTTGTATAATTTATTTTCCTGTATCTCATTTTTGTTATAATTTTGCTCAATTTTTATGCCATAGTGTTTTTTGTACAAAGCATTTTTTCACGTTTTTATTGTTTATGTGCATGCATATGAACTCCATACAAATACTATATATGCACAATACATATAAATCTACGTAACATACATAACCTAAAGCGTTGCGGCCGACTGACAACATTTAATTTGCTACATCAATAGACAGCTATTTTGAGAGTGAATATAGAACTATCTCAAAAGAATATCACAGTGAATATAGAAATACCTCAAAATACCAAGAGAAAAGGAATAAAGGTAAATGGGGAGAAAAATGCAATCATAGATAAATATTGAGTATTTTCTCCTGTATCCTGAGATGCATTCCAAATAAAGCTAAAGGCTTTAGAGCCTTCTGCTGCTGGCTGGCGTATGGGCAGGCAGGATGGAACTGGATGATCTTAAGGTCCTTTCCAACCCCAACCATTCTATGATTCTACTATTCTATGGTCATCAAAGAGGGAAGGCAGCCCCACTGTTGGTTACTGTTGGTTAATCATTTCTGTTTCTCAGAGATCAAGAAGAGAGCAGGGTCCTAAGACAATATTTGTCATGAATGTAAAAAATTCTCCAAAATCTTTACTAGGAATTGAACATTCCTCTTGGGAATAGGAACTGGAATTACCTAGTCATCAGCAGACTTTAAATTTGGTGGATTCTGATTTATGTAACGTTCACCTTTTTCTGTCCCTCATGGGCATTATCTCTGTCCCATAGAATCCCAGACTGGTTTGTGTTGGAAGGGACCTTAAAGCTGACCCAGTTCCAAGCCCCTGCCGTGGGCAGGGACACCTCCCTTGGATCAGGTTGTCCAAGCCCCATCTCCAGGTCTCTTCCACCTCTGGATTTCCATGCCCAGTCTCTTTGCTGCAGAGCCTTTTCTGGGCTTGACCCACTCAAGCACATTGAGAGAGACCTGCAGCTCAGGTGTTTGCTCATAGGATGCACGACCCAGGGGAAACACCTCACTCCAGAGCTCTCCTGAGGAACTAGAGCAAGGCAGGAAGTTGTGCCATAACGCTGAGTCAAACTGAAAAGCACACGGTTACTCAGGAAGGTAATAGCGTTCTTGTCCATTGAGAATGTGTAAAGGAGACGTCTAGAAGTTTCCAAATGTAAAAGTTTGGGTTTCAGCCCAAAACAACAATAACAAGTCAGTCAGAAAATGCACATTCCCTATTACAGTGAAATGCCTTCCCCGATAAACTAATTTAGTTAATAAATCATTGCAGCTTCAACAAAGTAATTCTACCGATCTAAGCAATTGCTTTAATTATCCAAGCACACACCTTAGTGTAAGAAACATGTTTTTCCTTACTGATCTAGCAACGTATGCTTTTGTGTGTGATCAAGAGATTTGTCATTTACTTGTTCCATTAAACTAGCTCTATATGTCAATAATATATTTCAGCATTGTTCCATTTTTCTTATATCTAAGACCAGGGACTACATCAATATCAAGTTAGAAAGTAAATAAAGCAGAGAATGGTCCCTCTTGCACTCTGCCTAATTACAATATGTGTTGGAGATAAATACATCTGGGACATTAAAAATTGATTAATTGTGTCTTACAAGGTAACCAGAATAGCTTTCCCCCTAAAATGAGGTCACGTTCTAATAAAATAACTTACCATTTTCAGTCATATATTACAATAAGTCATTTGAAATCAACTCTAGGCTACTCAACTTGTCAGATCCTTATAAATGAAGATAAATGATGAAAAGAAAAAGTGCAAAAAATCCCTGACTGTTATCCAAAACATTATTAAAATATTATTAGCAGAATTACTTAATGGAGATACATCAATTAACGAAATCACTCTGTTTGTCCAGCTGCTCCAATGAGCAAAATAGAATGAAGCTCTCCACGGGGAGCAGTATGTGCACAGGAGCGTAAGACGGAAGGAACGTGGAAACACAAGAAGGATAAGCTATGGAGAAGGGAGAACGTTAGCAAAACATCGGGCATGTCCCACCAAAACGCTGCTTGAGCTAACCCCAAAACCCTGGTCCGTTGCCTTGTGAAGGTATGTGGGCATTGCACGGGGCTCCACTCACGTCAGCAGAGCTCCAGGTGCTTGGAAAGGTGCTTGGACATTCCCATTGGCATGTTCAGGGCACCAGACACCCGCTTGCGCTGCAGAGAAGGAGGGAATTTTTGTACTTATGTATTTAATGTTATTTCTCCTGGTGCTTTTTGGTTCGGGACAGTTTTATCTTTAGGTTTGTGTTAGCAACGCGATTCAAAAATGATGTTGTTTGTGCTCTGAATCTTGGGCCAGAAAATGCATCACTGTTTAATATTTGGCAGTAGTATATGAATAGATATAATACTATATGTAATATATAATGATAATATATAAAATATACACATATAAATAGCACAGTAGTCTTAGATGGTGACTGCAGATGTGGGCTTTCAGAATCATAGAACCACAGGCCACTTTTGGTTGGAAGGGACCTCAAAGCTCAGCCAGTTCCAGCACCTTCCATTGGATCAGGTTGCTCCAAGCCCTGTCCAACCTGGCCTTGAACACTGCCAGGAAGGTAACAGTGGTCTCCAAAGATGATTACAATAGGCAGTTCATTATGCACTGTTATCAGAACTGGTTACAACTATTATCATTGCTATTATTATTACTATTATTACTATTGTCCTTTTTCAATCGTTGCGTGTAGCCCAGTATTATTGCCTGTCACTCAGGCCAATAACCTGGCATCATCTTTGTGACCTGCAGCTCCTTACACCCAGGATGTGTCTAAATCCCGCCAATTCTTTCTGCACAACAGCTCCCAGATCCTTGTTCAAGCCATACTCATCCCATGTCTACACTACCGAGGCACCCTGCCTCTACGCATTCTGAACATCGTCACTACTCTTGTTTCATCCCTCTGGAGAGCAGGGAAGGGGAACAACTCGTGTATTTCCACGTCCATAGGTGGTCAGTCCAAATGTACCGATTACTGAGGCTATACATATCAAAGGAGGAGGAAATGCTTTAAACTGGAAGCTAATTCAGGCACAAGACCAACTGGATGTAAATCAGTTATGAAAGACTGGAAATGAGATGGTTTCCTCCTACGTGAGGTATAACGCTCTGGAGCAAGCCTGCAAACACATTAGTGGGGAAAAAGTATTTTCTGCTGGAGGTTATGATGTGCATCAAGGCAGTTCTGTGGGAGACAGAAAATTAAGCTTGTGATCTGCATCGTTTGGCAGCGGATTCGCTGGCATCTTTATTCAAAGATCAGTTGTTGTTTGTCCGTACATCGTTTCACTTCCATTAATCATGTGCTGCAGGGTTTGGTCTGGGCTCCTGCGGGAGCTGGAGAGAGTGTTTTTCCATACCTTCTTTAACCTGTGAAATGGGGAGAGGGAGGAGGAGGGAAGGGGGATTGTCCTGTGTTGCAGTGGAGAGTGGTCATACCTAGAGACAGAAGGCATGTCAGGGTGCACCACAGATCACTGTGGTATTAACACAATTGGGGTGATTTACTTCCTTGCTGAAGGTGAAACCAATTGCTCCATCTGAGATCGGGAAGGGACAATCTGGAAATCACAGCATGGGTTTTTCTGCCATCTGCATTTGTTTCCCTATGGTTCATCAGTTGTTATACATCACTGAGATAAAGATTAGGGGAAAAGTTTTCACAGTGAGGTTGCCAAGCAGTGGAACCGGGACCCAGAGAGGTGACGAAATCCCCATACTTGGGAATATTCAATACTGTTTTTCCTAAGCAACCTGATTTAACTTTCAGATTGGCTCTGTTTGCAGCAGGGGATCTGATACCAGATGATCATCAGAGGTCCTTCCAGCCAAAACTGTTCTCCGGTTCTGTGGAGCTGCAGATGATGAAACAGTGGTGGATGTCAATGAGCATCACGGGCATCCCATAGTCACCCATGGCATTTGCTGGTAGCTGTGAAGCCCAGAACTTGCAAATCCAATGGTGCCTTCACCCACCACTCACTCCTCACATTCATCGATGAAATCCCACTTTCTCTTCAGAGGAGGCTGTTACGTCCACCACCATGCAGAGTAGCCTTGATGCTCATTAAATGCATGAGTGAAGCTTGTCAAAAGACGGCTTTAAAATAAGAGCAACACGTATCAGACAGCAAATAACACGTTTATAATGTGTATTTGACCTAAGATTCGCAAGAAGCAGAAAATTTTTCATGAATAGCAAATAAAGTCATGTTATTCATCAAAGAGGTGGAGTTCCACATTTCTTTTGATAAAATATTTGGCTATCAAATTTAAATTGTAATGCCTCAGGGTATATTTTTAAACTTTTTTTAAAGATTTTCATCAGTTCTACCTCTTATCAGATGATGTTTCTTGGGTCTTGACCAGGCACTGGGACTTGTCAATCGATTCCTGCCTGATGAAAAATGCTGCATGGGATGAAACACAGAATGCATTTTCCTGAGTTATCCAAATTCAGATGTCCCGGTAAATCTCCTGGGTGCATTCCTTGGTTGCTATGACTGAAGTGTGGGAATTAACATACATACACTTCTATAACCGAACAAGAGTGATACTGACAACATGATGTAGATTTGACTTCAACTTCATGCCAGCTATATCACTTTAGACAAAGATTTTCAAGAAATCAGAAAATGAGGGTCCTAAAACCCCCAAGAAGTCATCAGAATTTATATTTGCAGTATTTTGAAAATCTCAGCTTAAAACATGGCTTCTAAACCTGCCTTGCAACAGAGCTTACATTCTGTTAAATATATAATTAAAGAGCGAAACCGCTCGTAGTTTCAGAACCATGGGTGAAATCTGGATTTATAAAAGACAGGACTTGGCAAAGTTCCTTTTCCAACCCTCTGTCTCTGGTTGTCTTTACTGCATGAGAACATTGTGCTTCCTAATGGTGCATGGTATCTGCTTTAGTGTCCTACACTTCAATTCTGGGTCAGCGCTCATTATTTTCAACTTATTCAGCAGAAAGAAATCATCTTACTACAGAATCTCCCAACCAAGCTGTCTGAAGGTCACCTTGAATAATATTAGGGGAGCTTCTCTGTTTAAATCTACTGTCTATGTTAGCTCTGATGGCTTTGATAGAAACATAGGCAAAGAAGCTCAAACACAGCTTTGCCATAGCTGGAAGTTTCTCTTAGAATGTTGTTTAATGTCTGACAGGAAGGGTGTCACCGAAGGAGTATTGTGAATGCTTAAATTTCCTGCTTTTTGCTTACTGGTGTCAGCTTAGCAAAGTCCACTTCTCCTCCTCCAAGTTCTGGCATGATGGACATCGACCAGAACCTTCTCTGACTCCCATCAGGAGCCACAGAGTGTGCCTGCATGCTCCATTCCTTCACCCACCAAAGCCAGGGCTTAGTCTGCATTCAAGTGTGATGAGCCAGCAGCTAGTCAGCTGGAAGGGCTTCCTCCAGCCAGCTTGGAATTCTGGGCTTCTACACTCATAGCTCTTCATGTGACAATTGTTTCTTTGCTGTCAACAACCATAAATGTGGATAAGGTCAGTTATGGGACACCCTAAATGCTACGAAATCCCTTATTGATGAATTGCTAATTCACTGATGTCTGTATGGTTCTTCACTTTGGGTGTCCCGTTGTGCTAAGCTAGATGGGTTCAGGGGCACTTGAGAGTATGCTCATGCAGGAAACGGAGGAGGTGTGAGGTATGTGGAATCTGTTGAAGTACAAAACGTGTTAACGTTGTGGTAAGCTGCAATATCACCATCATGAAGAATCAGGCGTCGTTTCCAATGGACGTCATGTCCACGCTGTCAGGGAACACGGCAGTGGAATACCAAATCTGTCAGCGACGTTGCAGGGTGCAGTGGGATGGGACAAGCTCGAATGTATGAGCTTGTACATGAGCAAGCACCAGTACGAGAAGTGACAGGAAATCTTGTATGCAATGACATCTTTCTGAGTGTGCATCAAAACATTTGTGCTTGGGAGAAAGACTGAAGTGTTTTTCAGCATTCCTATTTAGTAAACGGATAGAGGTCGATTAACCAGCTACTGTCTTGCAGTGCTGTTCCTTGCTGCTGAATGAAGGATACGAGATGAAATAGAAGTTGTCTGTATGGGTTCTTTACATGCATTTTCCATTGTTGTGTCTGTTCTCAAGAATAGAAGAGAGGAAACACAATTGACAGACTGCCCTTCTGCATTCAGGTAATGGGTATGAGTAATGTAGGCACACAAAAAACCTGTCTTGAGTATGCCTGGGAATAGCACGGAGGGAAGGTTAGGGAGGCAGGACTTCTGGCATCTCAGTTAGCAAGCATTGTGTGGAGCTTCTCTGCCAAAGCACCTTCTCTGGAAATCCTGTAAGGACATAATTTGTGGTGGATCTTTGAGCCTTTCCTGAGCTTGTGTATTTAGATTAGGCCTACTTTCTATCGTTAGTTTGCTCCTTAGAGAAAAATAGGCAGATGGAAGGGGATATGAACTGAAAATCGAGGACTTTGGCTAAGTGAGAAGGCAGTCTCTAGCTTAACGCTATGCGCAGCTAATCGCACGCACAGGTAAGCACATAGCAATCAGTGTTTAGAAGCTGCATTGCGAGGACAATCAGACCACTAGAAGCTTTTGCCATGTAAACACAAAGACTGCAGAAGCAAATTGGCTAAATTTGTGAAATCTGTGCACATAAATGAAGGATATTTTGGAAAAGGGATGGCTCTCCTTAACCCAACTAGTGCTCTACACGATTCAAACACACAGGCCATCCACAATAAGCACGGACTCATGAGCATAGTATGTGTAAACTACATACGGCAAGCATCACTTATAGCTGTAAGCCTCAATTCTGCCCTTAAGCCTCCCAGCTCTCTCAGACAGGGACAAGGAAAGCAGCAACCAGGCACAGCTACGGGTTGGGCAGAGAAGAGATTCAGAGCAGCCCAAGGAGAAGGACTTGGGGGTGCTGGTTGATGAGAAACTGAACATGAGGCTGCATCAAAAGGAGCGTGACCAGCAGGTCGAAGGAGGTGATCCTGCCCCTCTACTCTGCTCTTGTGAGACCTCACCTGGAGCATTGTGTGCAGTTCTGGTGTCCTCAACATAAAAAGGACATGGAACTGTTGGAACAAGTCCAGAGGAGGCCACGAGGATGATCAGGGGCTGGAGCACCTCCTGTGTGAAGACAGGGTGAGAAAGTTGGGGCTGTTCAGCCTGGAGAAGAGAAGCTGCGTGGAGACCTCATAGCAGCCTTCCAGTGTCTGAAGGGGGCCTATAGGGATGCTGGGGAGGGACTCTTCATTAGGGACTGCACTGACAGGACAAGGGGTAACGGGTTCAAACTGAAACAGGGGAAGTTTAGATTGGATATAAGGAGGAAATTCTTTCCTGTTAGGGTGGTGAGGCACTGGAATGGGTTGCCCAGGGAAGATGTGAATGCTCCATCCCTGGCAGTGTTCAAGGCCAGTTTGGACACAGGGCCTTGGGTGCCGTGGTTTAGTGTGAGGTGTCCCTGCCCATGGCAGGGGGGTTGGAACTGGATGATCTCGAGGTCCTTTCCAACCCTAACCCCTCTAGGAGCCTATGATTCTAAAGCAATGCCGAAGAGCATTACAGAAGAGCAAGGTTGAGTAGGGGCCACCTGAGCAAGTTGTATACATACAAGCCCATTGAAACAGTTGTGATGCACTTGAAGGCGCCAAAGGACCTGGATAACGCGGCTGTCAAGCCTCTGTTTATCATTTCTGAAACCACACGGTGTTTGGGAGACATTCCTGGCTGGATAAAGGCGAAAGTCAAACCCATCTTCAAGAAGGGCAGGAGGAGGATGTGGGAGATACAGTCTGGCTGTGGAGAGAATCCTCCTGGCTGCCTTTCAAAGCATCTGAAGGACAGGAACGTGATTGGGAAGAGGTTGTTGCTGACCCACCTGACTGTTTTCCATGATGAGCTGGCTGCCTCTATGGTAAAAGCAGCTCACTACGTGTACCTTGATTTTAGCAAAGAGTTCAGCACAGATTGATGCAATATCCTTGTAGCCAAATTGGTGAGATACGGACAGAAATACTGATGGATGATGTTTTAGCTGGATGAGGTAATCAGTCCTGAGTTTGCTTTAGCTTTACTGTGTGCTCCCATGTGCCTTTGTGGCTTCATTTATATTGGCAAATCCCAGCCACCATCAGACCATGCAAGAAAGCAAATCCTGGCTGCAAAGAGGAAGTTTCATGTTAGAAATATCCAGACATAGACTGGAGATGATTCCTTCCCCAAAGGGTGCTCAGGCATTGGAACAGGCTGCCCAGGGCAGGGCTGCAGTCACCGTCCCTAGAAGTGTAGAGACAAGGCCCTCAGTGCCATGGGTTAGTGGTGGCCTTGGCACTGCTGGGCTAAGGGTTGGACTGGAAGAGCTCGAAGGTCTTTTCCAGCACCCCTGATGCTGTGATCCTGTTTCGGTACCGCTGATGGCTTTGCACTAGAATGTGTGCAGAGACTCACATTTCATTGTTATTCTGCCCAAGTCAACTCAAGAGTCTGCAGACAGGCATGTGAGCAATCCCTGCTGCCCCTCAGCAAAAGAATTCCCCAACGTGAGGCTACTGCCATTTCCTTGGCTTATATTTGTTCAGTCCTCCTCCGTGCGTCACTCAAGTAGGTCGTGGCTTGTATTGTCACAGGACACAATGCGTGTTCCAAAAGAAGGCTGGAATCACAGAAAGCCAGCAGAGATTACAGAGTCTTTTATGGCTTCTGAATAAAGATTAAGTGGTGCCGTTACGGAAGGTCGGTACCTCTGCAGTCATGGGACTGTGGCAGGATGAAGAGCTGCTGTTTCTAAATATTATTATTGGAATGGAACCAAATCAAGTGTTTGACTTTCAGTAAGAAAAAAGAAAATAGCTTAGTTAAAAGTATTTTCAATATTTAACTTTTTCACCCCCTTCCTTTCTTTCACTGCTTGCTAGTTCCACTTCTTACCTTTTTTATTTATTTTTGATTGATTTTTTTCATTGTTTTTGTTTTTTCTCAGCAGGGGGGAGGGTTGTGTGTTTCTGGGACCAGTTCTCTTTCTTATATCCCTGTGACTTCACAGTAAGTCAGGAATACTCATTCTGGATTTACAGCCATTGAAGGTTAAACGTTAACCTAAAGGGGATACCAGATTCAGGCAAGTGTCATTGCGTTCTTTCCTCTACTCCAGTCAGCTGTAGTGACGGTGTGACTTCCATTTCCCACCTGTGAACACGGCAGATTTTAGTTTATAACTGATTTTAGTTGTAAAGCTGACTTGTACACTTATCACACATTTAAGCTGGAAGCGCATGAGCGGGCTCAGCTACTCAGTAGTTGAGCAAAGCCATGGCTATAGAGGAGGACAGATCCCTGTGGATGGCGTGACTGGACATGCTGTTACATCAATCTCTGTGCAGTTTATTCTCCGTACCATCTAAGTTAACCTCACTCTCCGGGTATCTATAAAATACTTTTCACTTGCACGCTGGTTTAGTACATCTCTATTTCTTCATTCTTGGCTGCTCTTGGGTTTTGCGACCAATTCAGCTGCTGTAAGTGTTCTCATCTTTTCAATATACAAGAGAGACTCTCAGTCTTCACCTTTTTCTGTGATTTTAGTCTACATTTTACTGTGCAGATTCTCAGATTCCTTTCTCTTGTGCATAGCGCATGAAAGCCACTGTAAAAACTAATAAATATAGTGGGAGATATTTAAGGTTTTTTCAAGCAAGCTATGACAGTTTAGTTACATTTAGAAGGAAAAGGAAAATATTGTGAAGACACAGCAAAGCTATTTTCTTTTTACTTACAGTTCTACCCACTATCATCAACAGAGCTGTTATACTTGTCTGGTGGTTATGTTATCACGGGTAACTTCAGTTCATAGAGACAAGGGGATGCAGAGGGAAGACAAGCACAGGAGGGAAATTAAGTTGCTCATCTGGCAGTGTTCAAGGCCAGGTTGGACACAGGGCCTTGGAGCAACCTGCTCTAGTGGAAGGTGTCCTTGCCCATGGCAGGGGGCTTGAACTGGATGAGCCTTGAGGCCCCTTCCAACCCAAAGACTATGATGTGATTCATCATAGCCTTTGTAGGCAGGTGAAAGCCTTGCAGCTCATGACCCAAACGACACCACCTCACTCCAAGATTCATGGAATGATTCTACCATCTGAAAAGATCTCTGGATCTCATGCGGTCCAGCCACGTGTGTTTTATCTGAAACACTCTTTAGCAATAGAGGAATTGGTTACTGCGCTTCGTGTTTGTGCCTAAGCGGAGGGGTACTAGGAGTGCTAACCGTCAGGCTCCTGGTTGGCTTCTTGCTATGCACTCGCTTTGTTCATACAGCCCTGTGCCTAAATTCCCTTTGCGTTCAGCTCTGAGGAGGAGTGAAATACTGCGATCATACTGACATAAACCAAACCAACTCATCAAAAGTTCTTACAGATTTAAAAACAAGTATTAATCACCTGTATTAAAATAAGGTGTAGGTGCTGTTCTGCTTTAGTGGGTACTTGGGCACCCACTTGGAGGAGTTCTCCTGAAGCCTGCAGAAGAGCTAATCCTCCTTTCAGCTCAACATCTGTTTTTAGTGGAGGGCAATAAGTAATACATGAGATACCCCTGAAGATATACTAACAAATTGGTATGGATCACAAAGTGTTCTTTGAGATAAAATACTGTAGCCTCAAGGCAAGGAATGTATTTTCAGCGCTGTGAGAAATAAAGACCACTTACAGAAAGCAATTCACGCAGCTACAAAGGCCATAAAGAAAATTGTGGTAGCAAGGAAGAATGGGTACTGAAAAGGTGAGCAACAAAACATACAAACTAAGTTCAGTGACATAATTAGAGGGAAGGTAAGAGCTTGTGTTATAAGCGTAACAGTACACAGTAAGCAATGAACTGTTATGCTGGAAAAATGTGGAAAAAAGTTAAAAAAACCCATCTGAAACAAGGAGATGAACACATCAGACTGTTCCCTTGCCTGAGGTGAATGGAGTGAAACACCTGAGCTGAAAGAGAGAAGAGCATTGGGTAAACTCACTAACACCTTCAGCCATTGACAAGTTTATGCTTGACCTCCCTCAGCAATAATGGTCCAGTTGGAAAACCACAGTGTTCATATCAGGCTGGTTTCACTCAACATGGATGGAAAACCACTGTTGGGTGGTGGAATCCACCACTGACGGTCCTGTCTGAGTGTTCTGGTTTCGGCTGGGATAGAGTTAATTTTCTTCCTAAAAGCTGCTATAGTGCTGTGTTTTGGATTTAGGATGAGAACAATGTTGATCACACGCTGGTGGTGCATCGCTTCAGTAAGTGTTTGCAGAATGAACAGTGCCAATGAACACTGGGGATTTGCTCAAGCAGAAGATGGTGATGCTTAGAAATCAGCACACTTAAGCGGCATGCGTCAAGAACGTACTGATAAAAAGCAATGCTTAAATGCCTAGAATTAGCCACTTATTTTTATATAATCACTTCCTCTGTGGTGATTGGGTTGACTCAGGTTCTCCTCAATCAAAACTGGCTTTTCTCTTTCGCCCTCAGAAAGAGCTTTCCACAGGCGGGGGCTATCCTGCCTCAACAGCCAGGCTGACGATGGTCCTTGATGTGGATTTACAGAGGGAAAGGTCTCATCACGACACTGCAATGGAACAGTCACTTGGTGAGAGGGGAATGTAAAAAAAAAGTAAAAATAAAGCATGTAGAAGTTTTTCAGTGTGAAAACTTCTCTGATTTAGGAAGCAGATTTGGGTATTTAAATTTGATGCACATATTTTTATTGTAAATGTATTATTCTAACCTTTTATCCCCAAGTATTAGCCTCAAATGTATTTATATAGCTGTTACTCAAGAAAGAATATTTAATTTGAAACTCTCTTTAGCAACAGAGAGAGCAATTCATTGCTGTGCTCTATCTTGTGCCTAATCAACTCGTTCAACACAGACTCTTATTAGCAAATCCCTTAAGGAGCAGTTCTTGTTTGTGTTGGAAAGCAAAATAAAGTTCTTGTGTATTCAGTGATAATGGGTTAGTTACATGCCACGTTTTATGAAGGGCATTATCTCTAATACGTGTCATTTCAAAAAGACTGGAAAATTAATTTGTTTTGATAGTGAAAAATGGGTTCTAGAAAATGACAAAGATTGCTCTGTTGATCAGACTCTATTCCAAATTCTCTGAGCTAAGAAGGAAAATGTCTGTCTAGTTTAGAGAAGAAATTGAGAGGTCATAACCTGAAGAATACCTAAATAACAATGAGCCTAACTTAACTAAACCAGCTCATGTAGCTTAGACAAGAGGTCACATAGAATGGATAATGTTTTGGTTGTGCTCTGTGCTAAAATATGAGTAGTGAGTAGTGATAGGACAAGGGGTAACGGGTTAAAACTTAAACAGGGGAAGTTTAGATTGGGTATAAGGAGGAAATTCTTTCCTGTGAGGGTGGTGAGGCACTGGAATGGGTTGCCCAGGGAGGCTGTGAGTGCTCCATGCCTGGCGGTGTTCGAGGCCAGGTTGGACGAGGCCTTGGGTGCCATGGTTTAGTGTGAGGTGTCCCTGCCCATGGCAGGGGGGTTGCAACTGGGTGATCTTAAGGTCCTTTCCAACCCTAACCATTCCATGATTCTATGATTCAGAGGGGAAATGGGACAAGATGCTTGTTTGTTGCACCTACATCACCCCTGACTAATACGTTACCTGTTCTTCTAAGCTCTGGGTAATCTTCCATTTCCCTAGGGAATCTCTCGGAGTGCTTAACAGGTACGTACGTGTCGTCTCATGCTCTGTGCATTTTGTAGACCTCTGAGAATCTGGAGGAAAGTGATTTCCCTCACTTTCAGCTAAGAAGCAGCCACATAGTTTTCTCAGTCCCCCATCACCCAACCTTTTCCAACCTAATTGCTTCTATGATTCTATAGGATCGATGGGGACATGATCTACTAACTGCGGATAGAGGGGAAATCCATGGAATTTGCATTATTTCACCCCTTAGCATAAAGTGAAAAACCTAGTACGTAGACTAATGTGCCAACCCACCCTAGCCCGTATTTATCAGAGAAGTACCTGTCCTGCTTTGGGTTTTTTATTATAGCAATGCAATTACTTCTGACAAGAAATACATAACTTAGCCTCATTCTAAGAAAAAAATGGGGAAGGATTCTTAATAATTAATAAAGTGGAATTCCTTTAAAAAATGCGACCAACTTTATTACACCGACACTGCCATTCACAGTCACTTAACTACCTACAGAATGAGAATTTCTTTAGCTGTTACTGCAGTCTGCAGAAAGTCAGGCCATGGGCTTGCTGGATAACAAATGCTCAAAGTTTGGTGAGAGACTAAGCAGAGTCTTTGCAAACGCTGAGGTTTTATCCATCCACTTACAACAGCAGCTAAGTCTGCCTAATGAAAGCCACAGCTTCAGATTCGCGTGTAATTAGGAGCTCGGCTGCTAACGAGGGTGCTAAATTCACACGCACGCAGGTAAAATTCTTGTTGGTATTGACTAGAATTTTGTACATTAAAGTAATGTTTGATGGGCACACAGCAGATGAACATTACCTGCAGGGGCTGCTCCGTCACGTCTTGCATTGACTTTTTTCCCCCACCTCGTCTCTTTGGGCGATGCATCCATGAACTGAGATCCAAGAGTTGAAAGACACGCTTAGTTGTCAGCTTTGATCTTGACACAATGTAGATGTTGCACTAACTCTCAATTATTTCTTAATCTGGAAGGCCTACAGAGCAGGTGGGTATGACCTTTTACAGAGGCGTGTGAAGATGGAAGAAGGACTCAATTCGCTTGACCTGGTTTAATGGGTAAAGGATGATTCATTGAAATGAAGACATTTTGCAGAAAATAAAGCAGTTTTCATGGAACTTTCACTAATTCATAGGCAGGAGCCTGTGGGAACTGGCTGCTTTTAGACCACCCGCTATTACTCCAAGACATCCTTGACGACCCATGGCTTACAGGCAAATTCTTCCTCCTAGTTGCTACGGCGCACCGTAAGGCCCCTAAATCCCTCCCTAATGTGTCTTTGCCATGGAAGCAAAAGCTCTGTTTCCAGCCAGAAAAACCTACTCACCTGTGCAAACTTTCTGCAGCGCTGAGGTCTCGCTCCACCTCCCCTGGCTTCCATCACACTGGTGAGGATCAGAGCTTGGCCTACCACTGCCTTCATCTATACACTGAAACTGGTTAGCTAAGGCACTTCCAAGGGGCAATCCGAGCCACCTAAGGTCTGAATCTGCCTATGGAAGCGTTGATTCTCACCACTTACCATGCAACACGGCTGCGCTCCGAAATGTGGCACAGCTTTAGGTACCGTCTCTTAGCTGTTGTGAGCTGAGACCAAACGAACTTCCATGAGGACTGTCCCTTGGGAGATCTCTTTGATGACAATTTTGCTAACAGCTTCTTTGGTACAGCCACTGCTGGATTGTTTTAATGCTTTCTATGGAGAATCGTGTCCTAAATTCTCCTGATAAATGACTTGTAACTTGTGTGACCTTTCATACCCATATATTACCAGTGACTATATTAATGATGCTTCAGAAGCAATGAGAGATTTACCACATCAGGCTGCCTGTAGAATTCAGTGCGATGTGCTGCAGTCCAAGTAGATAGCAAGACTGGACCCAAATTATATCCACATATACTTATATATATATATATATATAATGTACAAGAAATCCTTAATCTATTTGGATTCCTTCAAGGAAGCTGAATGCTGCAATGATTAAGCTGCAATAAACCAGCAATTACTGCGTGTGCCAGTCCTTGGAGACTTGAAGAAGTTCTGGCTGTAAGAACCATTTAAAAGCAAGATAGATCAGTTGCTAAGTAGATGCCCAGATCTGAGCCTGAAATCAAAGCCATTTAAATGCTAGCTATGAGAAGTCAAACACGGTCATTATTTACACAATACTTCTTGTGTTCAGCTTCCCCTTGCCACCCAAAATGGGGATGAAACTGAAATCTGCGTCCTGGCTCCAACCCTTTGCAGCAGGACGGAGGCATTGAAAGCCGGGCTGTCACCGCATGCCCTGCAGCTGAGGGGATGGTTGGAGCACCCCAAGGGATGCACAGACCCACTGAGCTTGCAACGCATGTGTCTTGCAGGCAGGCATCCCAGATCCCATAGCGTGACTCTCCCTGGCTTTTCCATGTGCCTCTGCTGTGCTTTCCCCCCTCTCCTCTCCTCTCCAAGCGGATATCAAGGTGGTGAAAGAGCAGAACATGAATAGTCAGCTAATCAAATCAGCGAGCGCTGAAAAGGTCAAAGCTGTTGCAGGGAGAGTGTTGACTTTCACAAGCTGTCACGGGAGGGAACTGCGGCGTCTGAACGCTGTGCAGAGAATTCAACCCCAAATCTGAAAGGCAAATACGCATTACCCCTCTGCTCTGGGTGCTGAACCAGCGGGAGCAGCGCTGATCTCACCTCCAAGGCTCTTCGCTCCACCTTTCAAAGGCCCAGATACCAATGCAGACGCATTGCCACCCAACAGCAGACTTCCAATGGCTCACAGGGTTGATCCCCAAAGGCACCAGCCTGGCACAACCTGTTGTTTTTCCTCCAGACCCCAGCCCCATTACCCAGCTTCTCACTGGAACTGTTTAGGTAGCGCCATATGGGATTTACTTACAGATGCCATTTAGTTTCCCCAGTGCAGACATAACTCTCAGAAACTACCTTGTGTGGAGCTTGGGAATGAGTATTTGCCACGAAGGATAGGAGGAAAAAGTGAGGGCGTGTGTATTTTTTGCTACTGTGTTGTTGCTGGCATGCTTTTGGGGCAGACCCAACTGTTAAAGCCTCTGTTCATCCGTCCATCTTCCCTGTTTAAATACAGGCTGTCACTCCTCATCTGCTCCTCTCTTGGCTGGTGGTTGGTCACTTAACCACTGGTTATCAAGAAATAAATGGAAAAAACGCTAAATCCTAGCAAAAATCTGAACTTTTCCAGTAGATGGAGATCAAAGGGTGGGAAAGACGACGTGGCTTGAAATCCCCTGGCGACAGTGTTAAAAGGAAACCACCAGGAAGCCATCACTGGTTTTGCTGTTATTATATTAATGAGAGACTAGATGATTGAATTCTCTGCCTAAATGAAGCAATAACTTACACTTGGAAGGCTCCACTACTGCAATTGCACCTAATACCGTTCAGCTGAACGGTTTAGCCTAAGCTCAAGCAAAATAGTTCAGTTTGGGCAGCTCTGGAATTAGGTGATTCTTCACATTTTGTGCCTTGTTTCCAAGCAAGGGAAAATGCTGTTTCTCCTGAGTGGGCCCCTCTTTGTCTAAACAGTACCCGGATAATCATAGAATCCCAGAATCCCAGAGTGGTTTGGGGCGGAAGGGACCTTAAAGCTCCTCCAGCTCCAACCCCCTGCCACGGGCAAGGGCACCTTCCACTAGAGCAGCTTGCTCCAAGCTGGCCTTGAATTAATGACTAATACATTTGTGTTTAACTTAATAGATTTTTCTTAATAACCAGTCTAATATGGTATCTACGGCTGCTACTCAGAAATGTTTAAGTACTAGAAAAGAAAAAGCATGTATTCAAACGTACATAAATGTGTATATGCATATAAACATTTCTCAAGGCCAGGCTGGACAGAGCCTTGGGTGGCATGGTTTAGTGTGAGGATGCTAGGGGGGCTGGAACTGGATGATCTTAAGGTCCTTTCCAACCCAAACTGTTGTATGATTCTATGGTTTTATATATATATATATAAAAGCTCACCACTTTGTTGACAAATATATATCCAAAAATGAAAAATACAGACCATTTTTGTATAATGCTTCCCTTTGAAAACAGGGAATTTCATGAATTTCACTGAGACACAGCCTGTGTTTCTCGATGAACTCTGTTATCCCCTAAATCTTTTAATTCCAGCTTTGACCACTGAAGACAACTTGATCCAGGGTCAGCGTTGGACGGAAGGTGTGCAAAAACGGCAGCAGCCCCCTGCATTGTGATAAATCTGGTTATATTCATGCATCCCATTTCAGTTGTTTTATGTGCTCCCTGCTCTTGCAGCTTCCTTTGGACCAGAGCGCAGAACCCTGCTTTGAGGCCAATATCAGCATCCCTGTGGGGATGCCTGATGGGTCATACTGCGTTCTGCCCCCTTGTGAGCTGGGGACATCCCTGCCCTTACACACTATCTAATCCCAGAAGGATACCTTTCCTGAGTTTGCCCTTCTTGCCCTAACCTGTTCAATGCCATTTAAGGTTTATTCAGTTCTAGGGGTTGGTAATACCGCAGAGATACACCAGCTTGAGTCCTGTCAGCCTCCTCACGGACACCCCAGCGCCTCCACCCTGGCTCAGGGATGTATTTTCTGCAGTCCTGCTGTGTGCTGCTGCAGAAAAGGCAATGCCCACGTTGCAGAACAGATAAATCCTGCAGCATTAAAACTTGCTTCCCTGTCCACACCTGTTGGAAACTTTCAACTTTTTAACATGCACCGTGCCCAATTATTTACAAAAATCTTCCTGTATATTCCTAAAAAATCTTCCTATTTATATTCTTATAAATATTAGAGATCTTTCTCTCTCAGCAAAGACAACCACATTGAACACCTTTCATACTGTGCAATACTGTGGTCCTCAGCCTAGTTTCATTTACACTGCTGTAAAGCAGTAGTGATGCTACTGAAATCAGTGTATCGGCTTCGGGCCTTAGTGAGGCAGAGGAAAGGTAATTACAGAGTCACAGAAGGTTTTGATTGTCGTATCACCCAGTTCCAACCCCTGCCACGGGCAGGGACACCTTCCACTAGAGCAGCTTGCTCAAGGCCCCATCCAACCTGGCCTAATCTGGAGTGAGCAATAACCCTGACACCCTATGAATCCTGAGTCTCGGTTCAGATTCATCACACTTCCAGCGGGATCCCTCCCTGTCATCCAAGACTGTTATCTCTGACCAGATGACAAAATCCTTTAAATCTGAGTGTAGAATGCTTTGCTGTCCCATTTCTCGGGTTGTTTTTTTTTTTTTTCTGATTATTTTATTAACTGGGGCAGAAAAAAGCTGCTTTTTCTTCGCTTTCTGTTCTTAAAGGGATGCAGGATCAATATATGTATATACATTTGTTGAATTTCATCAGACAATTCCCTTGAAGAGCACAAAAGATTTCCTCCTGTAGATGGCATTATTTCCTTTGTGCCTTCAGCTGCAGGTATGGAAGAAGGGATCCCAAGCTTGCTAAACCCTTGTCATCTTTGATAAGTGGATGCTGTGCAAACCCAGGAGCTGCTTAATAAATAAACTGGTCAACTGGTCACTGTAGGCACTGGTGTTCACTGGGGCACTCAGACCTGGTAGCTATGCTGGAGCAGCCATCACCATATGTGGTTTCTCTTGAGCCTGGAGGGACTCATTAGGGCTCCTCTGCTGCAATGGACAGCTCAGTTGTGCTCGTAGATGGGTTTGGAGATCCCAAACCATAGAATCATAGAATGGTTTGGGTTGGAAAGGAGCTTAAGATCATCCAGTTCCAACCCCCCTGCCATGGGCAGGGACACCTCGCACTAAACCATGGCACCCAAGGCTCTGTCCTACCTGGCCTTGAACACCACCAGGGATGGAGCATTCACAACCTCCCTGGGCAACCCATTCCAGTGCCTCCTTGCTTGCTTTCCAACCAAAGATGTGTGTGCAAGAACACTTGCACTTAAACTGGCGCCTGCGAACAGAGCAAACACTGCTGAAAGGCTCCTGGAGCAGGCTATTGCTCTTCTTGATAGTTCCCCAGCCTTCTCCTTGTGCTGCTGTAGCACACAATGTGCTGCAGGTGATAAAGCTCTCCAGTTAAGAAAACCAAATAGAAATCACGTATCCCATTCTGTTCCATGCGGCGTTAATGGGAGCGTGGGGAAACAGCAGGGCCTGGTCTCGGTTTGTGTGTGCCAGAAGAGAGGAAGATTCTTGTTTAATCACTGGTTTTCAGGCTTATTAAAAACCTCATTCCATCCCTGGTGGTGTTCAAGGCCAGGTTGGACAGAGCCTTGGGTGCCATGGTTTAGTGTGAGGTGTCCCTGCCCATGGCACGGGGTTGGAACTGGATGATCTTAAGGTCCTTTCCAACCCTAACTATTCGATGATTCTACAATTCTATGATTCTATGATCCTATGATTCTATGATCTTATGGTCCTTGAATTCTATGATTCTATGATTCTATGATCCTATGGTCCTATAATTCTATGATCTTATGATCCTATGATTCTATGGTCCTATGATTCTGTGATCCTATGATTCTATGATCCTATGATTCTATGATCCTATGATTCTGTGATCCTATGATCCTATGATTCTATGATCCTATGGTTCTATGGTTCTATGACCCTATAATCCTATGATTCTATGATCCTATGGTCCTATGATTCTATGATCCTATGATTCTATGATTCTATGATCCTATGATCCTATGGTCCTATGATTCTATGATCCTATGATTCTATGATCCTATGGTTATATGATCCTATGATCCTGTGATCCTATGATCCTGTGATCCTATGATTCTATGATCCTATGATCCTATGATTCTATGATCCTGTGATTCTATGGTCCTATGATTCTATGATTCTGTGATCCTATGGTTATGTGATTCTATGATCCTGTGATCTTATGATCCTGTGAACCTATGATCCTATGATCTTATGATCCTATGATTCTATGATCCTGTGATCCTATGATCCTGTGATCCTGTGATCCTATGATTCTACAATGCTATGATTCTACAGTCCTATCATTCTATGATTCCATGATTCTGTGATTCCATGATTCTATGATTGAACTAAGCCCAGTTTGCTGCTTCTCCCCAGCTGCTGGATCCCAAGATTCGTGTCCCGGGATACCCTGCCTCCCACTTCGTTTCCAAAGGGGGAGCTTCTCCCTGGCTGCACGCGGGTAGCGCTGGAGCCTGTTGCCTCGCACTGATGGAAGCTGCTGGGGAGCGGAGCCCGCTACCTCCACTGACATTTTTCTCCATTAACAACTTAAGCTGTGGCTTCATTTCCAACCATTCCGGTGGCTGCAGTGTTTGCTTTGCTGAGACAGCACTATCAGGGCTGGAGGGGAACGGGTAGGACCCTCATAGGAGCTTTTCCCACTGATTCGGTGCGAGCAGAGCTGATGCAGGGAAGAGCAGTTCTGCAATCGCTGCTGTTCAGACTCGTGGGGTTCAGGTGCAGCGCACCCGGGCAGCGAGCTCAGAGGGGAAAGGTTTTGGTTTCCATCCTTTGTGGAAGGGACAATCCGTCAAAAATGGGTCCAAACCCCATCAAAACGGACAACATTTCATGGCCACGAAGGATGTTCGCAAGGAATGCTGGACCTCTGTTTTGGCGTGAGGGTTTTTTGAAAGGGAAAAATGAACATCGATATTCTTCAGGCTCCTACAGAAACACACACAAACCAACCGAGGAACCAACCATAAAAACCCAGCAAAATCCAAGGGAAACAATGCTGGCTTTGCTCCATGGTTTAGAGGTAGAATTTCTTGCCAAAAGAAAACACAAATCTACTGATCGATTTGCCCAGTTGGCAGAAATATTCTCTGTATCTTCGCTCATCTTGTGCTGTGGCAATTCCAAGCAGCTCCATCTTTCTGTGTCCTTTTCTGGCCCTGAAGAGCCCTTGGGGGACATAGGTCATGGTGCAGCCCTGCATCTGGAGTCTCTTCTGTAACCCCAGTTGAGTCCCTGTTATCCTTCGCTTTCTTTTCGTGTGTGATGAGGGCTGGTGGGATGGGAAAGCAAACCAGGCAGCACCAGGATGCAGATGAGGTTTCTTCCTCTCCGTATAAAACTCGATCACTCCGATGATCCCCACAAACCCTCCCTTTTCCGGTGCCACTGTTACCCCAGCAGCAGGGGCAGAGGTATGCCTTCCTGTGAAGGCCTTCCAGCACAAAGCGTTTTGTGATATTGAAGGTGAAAATGCTTGAACCACAGTGTTTTAGCTGTGTTTGCACTCTTCCCTTAGTAAAAATAAGTTCCCTTCTGGAATACTGTTTGGAGTGGGGAGGGAAGAAAGGGGCATAGCTCTAGGGGCAGCCGGGAGGATGAAGGGTTTCTGTCGCAAGATGAGCAGAGCTGTGCTCTCCCTTCTGCCACTGCACTTCCATCCGAGCTCAGCCCAGGGACGGGGCTCTCAGTATCACAGTTTCTGCTCTTGCGAAAGAGGTTGAAGACCATGGAATCCCAGCCTGGTTTGTGTTGGAAGGGACCTTAAAGCTCATCCAGTTCCAACCCCTGCCACGGGCAGGGACCCCTTCCACTAGAGCAGCTTGCTCCAAGCCCCTGTGTCCAACCTGGCCTTGAACACTGCCAGGGATGGGGCAGCCACAGCTTCTCTGGGCACCCTGTGCCAGCGCCTCAGCACCCTCACAGGGAAGAGCTTCTGCCTCAGAGCTCATCTCAGTCTCCCCTCGGGCAGGTTAAAGCCATTCCCCTTGGCCTGTCCCTACAGGCCCCTGTGAAAACACCTACATGTGCCTGCACACCACGCATCCGGTTCTAGCAATTCCCGTTCCATGGCAGCCAGAGAGATGATAACTCATGGAGAAAGCTGACAAAGCTGAAACGGCTTTACCACGCTCGATTTTAACTGAGCCCAAATAAATGCCTCCCTTCTTTTTCCAACAAGAACAGGTTTTGTGCTTCTCTTCCTTCAGCATCTCCTCCAGAACCTCCGAGAGAATATTCCTTGTCTGGCTTTTCTCCCCACGTGGGCAGAGGATTAATGGAAGGCAGGAAGAATGTTCCTCCCATCGCCACGCAGAAGAAGCTTTCCTTCACCCTTTCCTGGGCACGGCCTTGCTCTCCCAGGGGCTGTGTTGATTCCATCACCAGTGCCTTTTCCTCCTGCAGAATCACCAATTCCTCCCGTTATCGCACCCATCAAGAAGAGCGTTTCTGTCATTGGCTTTTCCAGGCCTGCTCATCCAACAGCTGGTGGTCCATGAGTATTCATGTGTCCAGGAAGGGGGCTGTCACACAGGCAGCCCCATCGGTGCTTTTAGAGAGCTCTGTGCAGTCGCACATACGGTCAGACTTAAACCGGACTCTCTATCACTGGGGCGAGAGGATGTGCTTGTTTCTCCCATCTGGATGAAGTAACTCTTCACCTGGATGGGTGAATTCCAGGTGGGCTCCGGTGTCTTCTTATTTCTGCTTTGTATAACAGCATCATTTGGGTCAGACTGGAGCTGATTGAGATCAGTGGGGTCATTGCTCCTGGTTTTTTAATGGGATCAGAACCAAACAAAGTCCAGCTCAACTTGTCCAGGACTCCCTTGTTAATTTTGGCCCGTTGAGCGCCTGTAGAATAATGAAAACAGGCAGATGCTGGATAATTACAGCAAAAATAACCGTGTGTCTTTAAAATGGGGACCTGTGCAGGGCTGTGATGAGAAGTGTCAAAGCGGAGCCTGCCTCAGGACCCTGCAGATCTAATTCATTTCAACACCTAGGGCAGTACTCTGTGACTCTGCTCTGGCAATTAACCTGCGTAACAGGCTACAGGATTCAGTTTCACAAGCATTTCATTTGGTAATATAACCAGTTTAATTTGATGACCTTTTCCCTGCTGTGTTGTTCCCTCTCTTGCAGCAGCATCAGCATCAGATAAACAGCATTCGGGAGCCACCAGCATGAGATCAATTTTGACCCAAGAAAGGTGATTATTGGTATTCCACATCTATTTAGTGGTCCAGGTCAGCCCGTGACTGTGAGCTCCCAAAGGGCTGTGACCCTCTGCAGTCACGACCCTCTCCTTGATGACAGTCTTTAACCATTACCATGGATGCTCCTCTGGACACTGGATGTCCCAGGCAGCACTGTTCTGGCCATAGGCACTTCCACAGAGCCAGGACTGCACCCAGTGCCAAGCTAGACTAGAAAATGCAAAGTCATTTTAAAAGTGCAATTCATTGAAAAGGAACATTGAAACCTGATAACACGGGCACGATTTGGGTTAGCAAATGGGCACCTCCGCTTAGGAGGGACGATACGCAGGAATAAGTGCTTTATCTGTTGTACTTCAGGGTGCAATCAAGCTGGTTCACCGAGATCCTTACTGCAGCCTGGGACTGTTGCAGACCACTGCAGTCCTAATAGCAATCACCGGCGGTAATGGCCTGGGGAATCAGCCTGTTCGTGGGGAAACAAGCTCCTTTGAGGCTGAAGATGGAGAAGAAGCAGTGCAGTGTACAGCTGGAAAGAGGAAAGCAGGGTTTATTGGGAGGGCTGTAAAACAGGGATGTTTTCACCCAGAACAGCTTTAAGGTAAATGCAGGCAGGAGACCAAAGCTCTGCGCTCTGGGTCCTGGCACGGACTCAGCATCGCACCGAATCCATTGTCTGGTGCCTCTGCACCCCTCACACCCCCCCCAGCAGGATCCTGCCCTCCCTGGACACGGCAGCTCTGCCTGGAACCCTGGTTCCTACAGCTCCAGCCCTGTTCCAGGAGGATCCGGGACCTCTAACGTCAGGCAGCCCCAGTCCTCTGTGCGGTGGGAGCATCAGCAGCCTCGCTTCCCAGGGGCACGGGGCACAAGAGATGCCTTTGATGCATTGCTGTGCCTGTGCAGGATGCAGAAAGAAAGGGGGTGAAGAAAAGGCAATTTGACACACATGCCCGGGCTTTGGGAAGGAGCCCAAAACCGTCGTGTTTTGGGTTTATTCAAATAAACCGAAACATCCGAAATAAATGTAAGGTTCCAAAATTCACTTTGCATGATTAACGCTTTCAAATATTTATGTTTAGCTTTCCAAGAAATGAGAATCTTTGGTTTCCTGTTAGGTAGCTGTTGCTCGGTAGAAGATTCTGAAATTGGATGTTACAGGTCACGGGATTGTATTTATATACCCATTTCATGCTTCAGAAAATCAGCTTCTTAAAATGTAATACTCGATTGCAGGCAAAACGCTGCCTCTCTAAATAAATAAGTAAACTGGCTGCTGTTCCTTCTCCTACCAGAGGGAGGATTTGGTGTTTGAGGGGAGCCCGTGAGCACCATCAGTACCCCGGCTGCTCTAAGGGAGTTGCTACCCTCACCCCTGTTGAAAACAAGCAGCAAGTTCTGTTCATCGCAGAATGAGTTCACTGCTGCACAGCAAAGAGGCTCCCAGGGGCGGCAGGGACCAGACAGGGGATGTCAGTGTGTGTCTTTGCTGGATGGGATGGTGATAACGGGTGATTCTCAGCTTGCTCTCGCTTCCACAGAGGGAGTTAACTTTTAGGGCAGCTCCTGAGATGAAGCTCTTGGGTTGGCATCATGGATCCGTCCAAGGCTCGTGAAACCACGGTGCTGGAGCAGGGAGAGGACCTCTCATTAAAGAAAATGGCCCAGGTTTATACAACCATAGAATCCCAGCCTGGTTTGGGATGGAAGGGACCTTAAAGCTCATCCAGCTCCAACCCCTGCCACGGGCAGGGACCCCTTCCACTGGAGCAGCTTGCTCCAAGCCCCTGTGTCCAACCTGGCCTTGAACACTGCCAGGGATGGGGCAGCCACAGCTTCTCTGGGCCACCGTCTGTGTCCTCCTTCAGCCTTTCCTCACCTTTTTCCTGGAGAAATCCCCAATAAGGTCCCATCCCGGTGCTGTTTGGTCCATCTGGTTCCCAGCGTTGGTGCACCAAGGGATTTCTGTTACTGCTCTAAAGGAAGGGCTGATGCCCACAGGTTTGCCATGGGCATTGCTGTTTCCGTTCTTCCCTATGCTTCCCCTGAGCAAGCACTGTCCCTGGCCAGCGAGCCACCCTCTGCCTTCCCCCTCCTGGGCCTTCATGAAGCTGTGATTGATTGATGCTCCTTTGAGGTTTTTAGAATGCTTTTCCTCAGGCACGAGGAATTACAGCTTTGAAGATAACACTCAACGTTTGTCCTGGGTTCAGCAGTAGCAGTCATGTTTTTTCCTTTGTGTTAGCTGGTGCAGTGCTGTGTTTTGACTTCTAGTTTTGAGAACAGCGTTGGTGAAGCCGATGTTTTCGGTTGTTGCTAAGTGATGTTTACCCTGACCAAGGACTTTGTGAGGCTCATGCTCTGCCAGGGAGGAGGGGAAGCTGTGAGGAAGCAGAGACGGGGCGCCTGACCCGGGCTAGCCGGGGAGGTATTCCATACCACAGCACGTCATGCCCGGGGTGGGGGGTAACTGGGAGTTACCCGGAAGGACAGGGGCTTCCGGGTGGAACTCGTTTTCTTGGCCGGTGGTATCGTATTCTCTTCCCTTGTTATTTTCCCTTATCATTGTTTTAGCTGATAGTAGCGGTGGTGATTTGTTGCTGGACTGTTCTTGTCTCAACCCGTGGGAGTTGCACTCTCTCGATCCTCCTCCCCGTTCCTCCGGGAGCGGGGAAGGGGAGAGCCCCGGTGCAGGGAGGGGGGGGAGACGAACACGGACCTTGATTGTTGTCAGCTCGGCACCACTCACTGGGAGTGAGTGAACAAGTTACCTGACTGGGTTTAAACCACGACAACGTTGAATATTGCTAATTTTGCTGTGGTTGAGATCCTGAGCTAGCAAAAAGCTTTCTTAGCTCAGTCGGTGTTTAGTTTTACTTTTTTTTAAACCAAAATGTTATATTTATATTTTTATTTATATTTAACTTTATACTTAACCAAAACTTTAACCAAAATTATTAACTATGAAATATAAGCATCTAGCTGGGTAGTCACCATTCCTAGGGCTTAAGGGACACAGATGATTCTAGATCACTGTGATATTAATACTCACCACTTCTTCATCTAATCAGGCCTCATATGGATTCTTTCTGAATTTTGTGACTTCATAATCCTGAAACTTCATTTCAAACGAGAATATCAGACTGCTGGACTGACTATTCCTGGATAAAAAGGCATCTGGGCCAAAGTTTGCTGTTGTACTATTTCCTTTAGGAAGCTGTGGTAGGAAAGCCCTTTCGTTCCATAATGGATGGCTCTGTGCAGACCAAGTTGTGTAGTGAAAGGGAACACCCAGGAAGTGGGAGGAGGGTGGGGATCAAAACGTCTTATTTTTGAGGATAGAGTTAATGCATGAAAAGCAACAAATGTCAGCCTAAACCTGAAGCTGCCCTTTGGTATTTCACAGCTGCTGCAGCAACCTGCAGGCACTGTCACATCAGATGGGAGCTGCGGCAGCATCCCATAGCCGCCGTGGTGATGAGCAGGGTTTGAACTGAAAATGCAAAGTTTCTAGGGAATAATGAGCAAAAAAAAAGTCCCTGCAAAGAAGCAAGCACTCAGTTTTGTTGAAATGGTTTTGCCCAGAGCTCGAGGGGTGAAGATGTTAAGTGAAAGAAGGAAACCGCTTGTCTCTAACTGCATCCTCATGGCTTAGCAGGGCACGGTGATGGCTGGTGATAAAATCCTCTGATGCTGGGCTTCTCTTCCCCATCTACCACCGGTCCCATCCACCAAGCCCTAGGCAGAAAGCAGAAATCCCACCTCAGTCCATTCCATCACTGTTCTGGATGGACCATTCTCCCGGTAGTTCCATTTTCCAAGACTCTCCGGAACGCTTGGCAGAGGCACTTGGCCATTGACTTATCACAGGTTAAGAGTTCAGTCACTGAATTGAGGGGATTTAAGGCATGGACCCTGATTGCTGGTCGAAGACTTTTTTGCTTCAGATTACATGGCTTATATATGTTTTTGGACATATCCACATCCTTAAAGCTACAATACAATTGGTTAGTTGCTGCTGTCCGCGCACATAATCTATAATTATAATTGATTAGTCTGCTTTTTTGACACCATCCTTTTGACCTTCTCATCACTTCTCAGTTCCTTCTTCTACTTCTCATTTTCTTCCCCTTTTGTTCCACTTCTTTTGCTCCACTTTTCTTGCTGGAGGCTAGTTAACCACAGAGCTAAAATTACAGAGTCTGGCTCAAAAGTTAATTCCCCAAAGAGCTGAGGTTGCTCAGCATACTCTGACCAAGTTCAGACTCTTCTCCTACACTGAATGGTGTACCTGTCCTTGGTTTTCCTTTGGTCTGCTCAAGAACTGCTGAAATCCCCAAGCATCTCCCTTCAAAACTACTGGAAGTTGTTAGCTGGGGATGTTCGCTACTCTCGAGACGTGCGGATATCAACTCTGTTGGTGGGAGCTGCTGAATCATCAAAGCTTTCACTAAGCCATTGTTTAAGGGTCTACCCTGCTTTATCTTAATTTCTTTTCAGTGCTAAAATAAAACAGAGGAAACTTGTTAAAAACAAAAAAAAAGAGAGGAAAATGTTGTGGGGGAAACTTGGGCGTAAGGAACATGGGGGAATGGAGAAGGTGAGGAGAAATCCATCCATCCCTGAAGTGACAAAGTTTGGGTGTTTTTCCCAACTGAAAGCATTTTTTTAGTATATTTTTTCTCATAATGCTTCTGTTGAGGGAATGACAATATCTGGACAGGACTAATCCGGTGACGTTGTCTGATAATGTGTTTATTAATGAACATGCAGCTCTCAATGAAGCTGTATCTGCACAGACATCAGAGAAAGCTTCGGGCTTTCCTGTACTGAAAGATTTATCTGCTGTACTTTTCCGCCTTACTGTATTAAAATTAACTGTAACTAATTTCTTTTTTGTTATCCCAGCTCTTTATCAGACTCTAAACTCTTACAAGGGAAGAAAAAAGGAAAGAGATTACCAGGTTTACCAGTGTCATTATTGCTGCCACAAGAGATGTCTGTTTTAAAGCTACCTCTGTCAAGGTTTTATAATTAAGCTTTATCAAGAAACGCAAAGAAACACGCAATTGCTGCTGAAGATAAGCTTGCCTTCCATGAGAGGTGTTTTAAAAATCTGCTGGCTCTTTTCTTTGCCAATCCTAGAGGAAAAAGAAAACAAGAGTTAATAGCCTGAAAAAAAAGCTCTGTCGTTCTTTCAGAGAAAATAGCATAACAAACATTACTGCAGTGAAAGAGGTGAAAGTCTGGTTTCCCATCCTGGATGATAATTCTATCCCTTATCTTTAGCAAATTTTATGTAAAAATACTGTATTTGACGGTATAAACAGCTCCACAAAGGGAAAATGATGCTGCCCACAGAGGGACATGGAAATTGGAGCGTGTTGGCAAGGGATGGGGTGAAGCGAAGCAGAAATCACCATAGAAATCCCAGCGGTTGGCAGTCAAGTCAACCCTGAACATCTCTTGTCTGAAGCTGAGCCCGTTCTTAGGTGTCCCTGGGTATTTCTGGGCTCCATGGCATCCTTGGAGATGTTTCATAGCTGAAGCGAGACTGCTGGGAGGAGGACAGAGCATGGGGATGCTCTCTACAGCGAGGTGAGAGCAGTCAGGATGCTAAATCCTTCCCAGTGTGTAACATCTCCCTGCCATGGAAGCTCTGGTTCTCACCAAACATGGGTGGGCAGACCACACTTGGAGTGCTCTTACACCTGACTGTTTCCAAAGACAGTCTGGTCTGCAACGACCGCATACCTGGCCCCTGTGGGTGGATCTGGGGAGGAAACTGGTCTTCCCCCTAAGAGAAAGGAATGAGATTTCCAGTTGCAGAAGAGTTAATCCTCTGGCACAGCTGCGAGCTGAGGTGGAGTTGTCCAGAGCCTTGAAATTGAGGTTTAATTTAGAGATGGCAATCAGAGAGTTTAGGGGGAGAAGGTTGAAATACAGAGATAAAGGGGGACTTGCCTTTGTTCTGCATGTGAGAGGGTTATCAGACGTCATGGTGCAGGTGTCTGGAATTAATCAACCTTTAGACACTGCCTGAAAATTGCCTTTAATATCTCTTTCCGTACAATGAAGAGATTTCTCCCTTTTGTTTGTTGTTCTTCCTGCTGTAGTACCCTTGTAGATGAGGTCACTAATCCCTATGGTCACTTTCTTTTCATGTTTAAATAGCTGCACTTTTGTTAACGATAGATGTAAAAGAAGTCCAGAGCAAGAGATAGGAGTAGAATGCAGCAATAAGTAGAGGTGAAATTTACACTCACATGGACAACAATATAATGTCTCATGCATGCACCACTGGAATCCTTTTCCTGTGGTACTGTACCCCTGCTGTGCTAAAAGACAAGAGCACTGTTACAGAGCATGGTTGAAATTGGGCCCTGAGCTGCTGCTGTAGCACAACCAGAAGGTAACTGTGTGAGTGTTTTGCAAACCCTGTTCTCTGCAATGGATTTCCCCTTTGATCTATTTGCAGAAGCAGCATAGAATCATAGGATCATAGAATGGTTTGGGTTGGAAAGGACCTTAAGATCATTCAGTTCCAACCCCCCTGCCATGGGCAGGGACACCTCACACTAAACCATCTCACCCAAGGCCTCATCCAACCTGGACTTGAACACTGCCAGGGATGGAGCATTCACAACCTCCCTGGGCAACCCATTCCAGTGCCTCACCACCCTCACAGGAAAGAATTTCCTCCTTAGATCCAATCTAAACTTCCCCTCTTTCAGTTTTAACCCGTTACCCCTTGTCCTGTCACTCCAGTCCCTAATGAAGAGTCCCTCCCCAGCATCCCTATAGGCCCCCCTTCAGCATGAGCAAGAGCTATGTTGATCTGAAGCAAAGCGAAAGCTGTGGGTCTATGACTGCTGCTCCCACGTTAAAACGTGAGCAAGAACTCATCACGCTGGGAAGGGGAGTGATGGGGGTAAGGCACGTCCCAGGAGTATGGACTGTGAGGTGGGACCAGCACCTCCCAGCCTGAAACCCGTGCTGCAGGAAAGGCAGGTCCGGGTTACCCCTGGGAGAGGCACCTGATGGTTGTAACCTTGGGTGTCACCTCTTGTCACACATGATCGCAGAGCGATCTACGGAAGGGATGCTACGTGCAAGATGGCACATGAATAAATTGCCTATCTGGTAATAGTCCATGGCTGGAGATAGGCACAAGGGCGATGTGTTCGTAACAAGGAGCATCCCATCACAAGCAGCTCTGTGGCACCTTCGTAGGGGAAAATAACTTTCAAAGAGAAGAAAAGAAGCTACCTGGGGCAGTATCAGAAGATGATCTTGTGTTTGAAATCCCCATTCTGTCTTGTAGAAGATTAGGATGAAATGATTAAGGGTTTTTTCACTGTTAGTTGACAATAAAAAGTGGAAAGGGGAAACGTGTTGATGACTCCATTACATTCTTTACAGACCTCATTGGGCCAAGAGCATTGGCCCTTTTCGTTTGGAGGGGCTGTAGGGAGCACGGTTCTCAAGGATTTAGGTAGGGGATCAGGAGATGTCACTTAATGTTAGACCACTGACTTTGGTAAGTCCCTTTGATTCATAATGCAGAATATGAGGATGCTTTCCTAACTGGACATTGGAGGTCTAAGGTTGGGATCCAACCTACTTACCCCCAGCTTTACACTATGGCAGTTAAGTTGTCTTTGGGTATCTTCAGAGGCATCCAACTTTCTCTGCAGGTTTGACAAGTAATTTTGACACTTTCATTAGTAGCACATTCACACAAGGCACTCAAATTTAGACTTAGGAGTGATCAGGTAGGAATTTCCTTTCTTTGAAG
Source organism: Pezoporus flaviventris (assembly GCF_033815535.1). NCBI lineage: Eukaryota > Metazoa > Chordata > Aves > Psittaciformes > Psittacidae > Pezoporus > Pezoporus flaviventris. The sequence goes on from NW_026892558.1 coordinate 99,447, forward strand.
GAAGTCTTTCCATCTCTGTACCTCCTGTCTCTTGCAGCAGCTGACTGACAGAAGTGACATTAGCTCAAATCTAAGTGCTCAATGACAAAGACTGTGCTTCGTCCACCTTGTGTCTCAGATGCTTCTTTTTCACCCTAGCATGTTTTAAGTGACCTTTGACTGGTGCGGGTGGCCAAAGGATGGGTTCGTTCTGGAGGGTCACACTTCTGTAGGAGCACGTGAGAACCACCTGCCCCTATGTGAAAGCATGGGCAGCCTAGGATGGAGAGAAATGAAAACGTTCGTGGCACTGGAGGAAGCACAAGGATGTTATAAGAAAAATGGGAGCTTCTCTCGAGGATCAGAAGGTATTAGGATTCAGAGGTTACCATAATAACCTCAATTTTTGACTTAAGTAAAGCCTGGTTTGCCTTTTGTGCACGAGCACTTGTCACCCAGAGGTCGGTGGACACGATTTTACTGCTTTTATGTGCCAAATGTACCCTGATAAAAGCCATTTTTTAAGAAAGGGGCATTGCACAGGGGGTGATCCCCAGGATTAAAAAAGCATAGAGCCCTGAGTGGCTACACGTAGATTGTCACCGTTCCCGGTGGAGCTCTGGGGCTTACCGATTTCCTCTGTTTTCCCAACATACCCTGTCTGAATTCTCACCTACGAATCAATTTCCAGCAGAGCAGTGCAAGTTGTGCTTTACTCAGGAATGGTCTCGTCTTCGGCATCGTTGACTGTTCTCTGCTTTACTCATCGTCCGGATCTATTAATATTTCTAATGCCAAAAATGGCAAAGAAGTAACAATGTCATCACTTGGAAAATTAATTGTTTATCGTTATCAATTATTTATGCGTTCATAGAGACTTGGAGCTTGCATGAATCACGGAATAATTCTCCATCACCTTATGTAAAGGCATAGGAAAAAGATGGTGCTGTCAAGAAGTGTTTATAGTTTTGATAATCTAAGTGTGCATTGTACCATATGCCAATTTTTCACTTCCATTTTTCATTACTACCCAATAAGAGGCACCTAGGAGCCATAATACTGCATAGCCAAGACTGAAGTTAATAAGAGAGATTAATAATTTTATCTTAATTGCATCTTTTGACTTTGCATTTATGATGTAGAAGGAAATCTCCAAAAAAGCACATCAGTCAAAAGGACATGGTTTTCTTCCAAAACGAAACCTGTGGTTACCCCTTACCTGTCATCACTGCAGACAGCTAAACATGCAGCTGGGTAATACTGCTTGGCTACTGGGTGCAGATGCAGAGCTGCCCTTCTTGGGGAATTGTGTTACAGTAAATTCATCAGGTAGCAATACAAATGATGAAGGGATGCGTAGTTATTTATGAACCACGTTGATTACATAGTGTCTAAACAGTGTAAGTGGGGGGTGATGTATTTCTGAAAGGAGGAGCTGTATGAAAACAAATAGGTGATACTGCCTTCCGCGTAGCGTTTGTAAAGGCAATAAATGGGTCCTGTTCTGAGCTCTGTGTTACAGGAGAGATGATGAAGCGAAAGGAGTACAGAGACAAGCCACTAAAATTGCTTGAGGCCAGAAATTGTGCCCCATGTGGAAACCTCTCCATTTTATCAAAAGTGATCATAGTTTGTATGGACTCTATTCACCAAAAAGTGAAAAACGACTAAAATGCACAGATAGATGAATTCTGTTGAGAAATGAGGTGCCAGGTTTTAACTGAGAGATTGAATAAACCTCAAACCAAACTTCCAATGATTGCAATGGAATGATTTTCTCTTCATCTCATGCCTAGGTTCTTGCCCTGACATTTTATCTTAGTGTTGACCTGGTGAAGGATGAGCTAAATGAAATTACAGTGCCTAGGTAATTCAGAAAGCCCAGATTAACTGATCTGAGTCTCACTGTGAAGTAGGTGCTTTGTGAATGGTGGTATTTGTTAAGTGATGCTGGAGTAGAAGGGTGCAATGTTGTGCTCCCAGCCTCACTCTGCACTTGGTGGTGAGGACACAAGCTTTTCCAAAGATGATGTTATTCCATCCCAAGGTAGAACAAGTGGCTGGCATTGCTGCCTGGGGCTCTGTCACTCCACAGTGATTGCGGAAGAAGGTGTGAAGACAGTTAACTTTGAAAGGCTAAGAATAAATTAAAGTTTGACTAAACAAATTAATGTTTTGTAGCATTTTCTCTCCAGAATGAGTCATGAGTGATTTGTCTTTCAAAACAGTGAGAAAAGATGTTGACCAAAGAACTGGGATTTAGAGTATATAAAGTATACACTTTGAATAGCAAATCAGTGTCATTCTTCTGATATATAAGGCAAGCTATAGAGACAAAGAAGTTAAAATGGGAATGGTGTGGTGAAAATGAAGGACATGCCTGATGAGGGAAGGAGAAAGAATGAAAAAAGGACTTCTCAGTTTGGAGGGGAATGAGACTGGTGTATGAGCAGATAAAAAAGTACTTCACACAGTAGACCCCCCCCACCCCCCCCCCCCCCAGAAGGAGAAGCAGAAAGGTGCTTGTGTTCTTGATCCAGGGAGCTTAGCCTTGAGACAGGTACAAAGGCACTTCCAAGGAAGCCAGGAGGAGTTAATTCTTTAATGAAAAGAATGACTGATGATTTTTTAGAGCTCAGACACATCATAGCTGTTGAGAAAGTGGGTTTGGGGCGGCAGTCTGGGTTTGCCAAGGTGTTTAGTTGTTTATTCTCTTTCACAGTCTTGGAGCCAATGCCAGTAGAGGAGTCCTTCCATTTCTCCATTTTGGGAGGCTGACCAGAACCTGATGAGTCCCGGATACTCACTCAGAAGCTGTGATCAGAGTAGCAGCAATGAGGACATTATACATCAAACCATCATTTCCTCTCAGGCCACACTGTGAAAAGCCAGAAAACCTCCCTCTTTTGTGTAGCTGTTTCTTGTTGAAAAGACAAGCTCTTTGTCCCATCCAGTGCCAGCCACCGCTGCAACCCATCCAAACTTCAGTATTACAATCTGTTTATCGTAAGACAATGTCTACGGAATGAGAAAATTATTTACCTTTTATGAATAGTTGCTGTATTTGACTTAAAGCCACTTTTCCTAGACCTTCAGGCTTTCTGTTGTTGTCAAAATAAAGTGAAAATTTGTGTTGTCAAAATTTGTGTTGCCAAAATAAAGTGAAAGTTTTCACTAAAAATGACCCTATCAATAAAATCTCTCTTAGCCCCACCTGAACTCAGTGCTGCAGCATACTTGATATATAGTTCACCTACCAGGTCTGTCCCTGCCCCAGTCCTGCAGCACCGTTGCTGCTGCGCGTATCTTGGACTTGTACAGAGGAAGGCGGAGATGAACTTTTTTCAGCCCAATCTGGAAAAACGAGGCAGGAAATATCATAATCACTCCTTCAGCCTTCGCTTTGTGCTTCTGTCAGTGTTGTAGTGGCATTTTAGAGTAATGAAAATGCCAGGTTGCTCTTCATATCTCATTGTCATATCTGTTTGCATGGGAGATGTTGAAGTCAGATCCTGGTTGATAGGGGCTCTGAGATTTTCTTCCCATCCCTAGTTCAAGACAGCCTGAAATTTATGGCTCCTGGGCACTTTGCCCAAGAGACTTTTGCAGGTAAGAAGGAAGAATGGAAAATATTTGAGTACCAAGTTGTGTGGCAGTGTGTACTTGTGTTTAATTGCTCCCCCTGATATGTTGTGACACAATATTCTGGTCCAGCTGAAGACGGCAGCAATTTTGCCATTGGATTCTAAGGAGGATTGGTTTTAAATAAATTTTAAATAAAAACTTCACTAACTACTCCTATTATTCTCAACACACTGTTTGAGTAATTCCACTTTATTCACTTTACTTTGAATGCAGCTACCTGAGTAGCGTGTGGATATTGTGGGAATATTAACTTCCCTGGGAGGAGGAATGGTGAAGAACAAAAACTTGTTTAGCTGTAGAGCTCTTTAAGCTGGAGGGCGATTCATAGAAGCACACAGCAATAACACCAGTCGAGAGCAAACCTGGTGTGGAAATTAGAAGGTTGCCAGCCAGTCATGGGGTAAACTTTGGGAATGGTTTTCTGGCAGCAGAATAAAGGCAGGAAACACAAGCTGGGTTTTGATGTTCCGTAAGTGTTGTATGATGTGGATGCTCATGACAGTGAGGAGCTGGGCTTCACGGCCTGATAGAGCTCATCTCAGTCTCCCCTCTGGCAGGTTCAAGCCATTCCCCTTGGCCTGTCCCTACATCCCTTGTCCCAAGCCCCTCTCCAGCTTTCCTGCAGCCCCTTCAGGCACTGGAGCTGCTCTAAGGTCTCCCCTTCAGGAGCCTTCTCTTCTCCAGGCTGATTTGTGTTTAAGTGGTGGATGCAAATAGAGTTAAATCATACAAATGATTTCAGATCTGTCTTTTGTTCCATGTGTCGGGCTGTCCCCAGTTAAATGATTCAGATCCGAAGCTGTGCCGCAGTTTGTTACAGGGCACTGGCCTCTGTTCTGGCATAATTTTTTAAAGCACTTTTGTCACAGGTTTTTCTCATTGCTACCTATTATTAACCCCCCCCACCGAGCAAACCTGGAACAAAATGAGAGGAATGTGTTTATTGTCATAGAATAAACAGTTCCATGTGAAGAGGAGCGTAATTCAATAGAGACTCTGGAAAAGATGCTGGCACTGCCTTTATCGATGAATGGGATGGTCCTGATCACCAGATCACTAATGAAAAACGGGTGGCAGCATTAACAGCGAGCAGTGCTCCCTTCAATGGCAGTGAGTGAGCTCACAGGGTGGGGAATGTAAAATGGGTGTGAAAGCTTTGAAAGGAAACCTTGAATTCTTCTGACTTGGGTTTGTTGGGGTTGTTGCAGCCTATTTCCCACACAACAGCCAAATGTCCTGCTTATGCTGTCTGCCAAGGTGCTGGGAGGTGAAGAATTAAAGCAAGGCTTCGGTTTCCTTTCTGTCTTCCTAAACAAAACTCACACTTGTCAGACAACAGCCAGCGTTATTGAGTCAGGGCTTGACAGCCACGGGGGAAAGCAGATTGAGTCTCCATCACTACATAAAAAGGACACGGAGCTGTTGGAACAAGTCCAGAGGAGGCCACGAGGATGAGCAGGGACTGAAGCACCTCCTGTATGAAGACAGGGTGAGGAAGTTGGGGCTGTTCAGCCTGGAGAAGAGAAGGCTGCGTGGAGACCTCAGAGCAGCTTCCAGTGTCTGAAGGGGGCCTATAGGGATGCTGGGGATGGACTCTTCATTAGGGACTGTAGTGACAGGACAAGGGGTAACGGGTTCAAACTGAAAGAGGGGAAGTTTAGGTTGGGTTGGATCTAAGGAGGAAATTCTTTCCTGTTAGGGTGGTGAGGCACTGGCAGACGGTACCCAATGAAGTGGTGAATGCTCCATCCCTGGCAGTGTTCAAGGTCAGGTAGGACACAGGGGCTTGGGTGAGATGGTTTAGTGTGAGGTGTCCCTGCCCATGGCAGGGGGTTTGGAAGTGGATGATCTCAAGCTCCTTTCCAGCCCAAACTATTCTATGAATCTATTATTCATCCCCGGTGTGGCAGGGCACGCCTGCTGACTGCGTGGTGCTCTACACACTTGACTGTCATGGGGAAACTTAAAGCATTGTCAACCCAAGGCAAATTTTCTCATCAAAGTTCTTCACTGGACACCTTGGACTCTTTACTGTCTTTTACTAAATTGGGTAACTCACACAGTAGTTATTTCAAGTCCTTTTATGCAGGAGGAATGTCTAGACCCTGGCAAGGGAGACATGTCATTCCATGGGTCTAGACAGCTCTGGAGTCAAAAAAGGGGTTTAAATAACTACTGTGTGAGTTACCCAATTTAGTAAAAGGCAGTAAAGAGTCCCAGTTATCCAGTTATAGGGGACATGTCTCCCTTGCCAAGAAAGCAGCTCTTGCAGCAGAGAATTGTCCCCTTAGAGGTGGGACAGGGGAGTTTATATGTGAATTTAGTTGTGCTGGGGTAAACTAAGATGAAAGCCAGGACGCAGTGCTGCTCACTCCCGGAGGAATAAAAAGGTAACATAAAAATGCACTGAAATACAGCACAGTGCTTCTACTGATGACAGTATGCCCTGGTTTCATAATAGCTGCTCTGCCGGCAGAGAAGGGGAAGGTACTGCTTGGCAATATCCAACCTGTCAAAACCAATGAGGGATATCTTTGTCCCTTTTAATCAGAGATGCCAATATGTTTTTCACTTAAACTAATAGGTAACACATTTATATGGGTGTATTTTACGGCTGGAGAGAAGCACACATTAATTATTTTCCTTTTTAAAGCCAAGCAGTACTAAACTCTACCAAAAAAAGAGGACATGAATTTCTGCTGAAAACCTCTCCGGTGCTGATCAGATGAATCTTGCACAGCTGCTCACTGGGTGCCTGGGAATTAACTTTGTCTCTGTTCATTATGAATTATTCCACGCAGCTATGAAATCTCATAAAAGACAAGCTACAGAGGGAAGCAAGTGGTTTTGGTGTTTTTTCATCCCCCAAAAGTCTGTGATTAAGCAGAGTACAGTGCTGCCACTCAGGACATGCATCGGTCGACAGGTAGGGAAGTGCAGACGTAGGTAGATGAAGGCAGGGGCACTATGTGATGATGACAGCTTTCCACTGAAGGTTTGCGCAGCACTTTGTACTTGTGTGTTATAGGTAGAGTTAGGTGTACTTAGGGGAGTTTTAACTTTCCTTTTTAGCAGGCACACTCTCAACAGACCATGCACGTCGCTTGCTCAGCTTTGTGCTGCATGGTTACACTGCACATGGTGTAGAAAAAAGGGTGTAAAACAGCATAGGTTGCTGGGGATTTTGCCAGGGCATAGCCACCATCATTACAAACCAGGACCCTGATGGCAGGGTTCAAGGCCAGGTTGAACACAGGGGCTTGGAGCAAGCTGCCCTAGTGGAAGGGGTCCCTGCCCGTGGCAGGGGTTGGAACTGGAGGGGCTTTAAGCTCCCTTCCGACACAAACCAGGCTGGGATTCTGTGATTCTATGTAGGTGCCGATGAACACAAAATAGTTGGTACTGTTCTCCCCCTACAATATCCTATAATATTGGATTTTAGAGATGTAAGGAATTTTGGCCTGAAGAATAATTTTTGTCAAGTTTTCTGTGAGGAGACCTCAGAGCAGCCTTCCAGTATCTGAAGGGGGCCTATAGGGATGCTGGGGAGGGACTCTTCATTAGGGACTGTAGTGACAGGACAGGGGGTAATGGGTTCAAACTGAAAGAGGGGAAGTTTAGATTGGATCTAAGGAGGAAAATTCTTTCCTGCGAGGGTGGTGAGGCACTGGAATGGGTTGCCCAGGGAGGTTGTGAATGCTCCATCCCTGGCAGTGGTCATGTCCAGGTTGGACAGAGCCTTGGGTGAGATGGTTTAGTGTGAGGTGCCCCTGCCCATGGCAGGGGGGTTGGAACTGGATGATCTCAAGGTCCTTTCCAACCCTAACTGTTGTAGGATTCTATTCCATGATTCTAAGCTGTAACTGCCAGATGAGAAGTGTTTGAGAGGAAGTTCCTGCCTCAGCCTTGGTGGCAGCAACTTAGTGACAGAGAAGGGATTTTACATACAAGGCTGCTACCTAAGAATGGCATATTCACAAGAGACACAGCAGAATGTGTTATTTGAAATCTTAGCTTTTTAGAATGGAGTTCTTTTCAGGCTCAAATTAGAGATGATTCATAGGAAAAAACCCTCCAAGTTTATTGTGGGAGTGGAATAGGGGGAAAGTAATAAAATTTGCGTAGTAAATGTCATATTTCTTACAGCCAACATGAACTTTCAGCAGATGGATTATTGACACAATATGGAGGTTTAGTGATTGATAGCCTATTTCTAACACAGGTGCTTTTTCATCTACAATTATATTTTGATTCACCTGCCACTGATTTGATTTTTAACCCAGCTTAGGAAAAATAAACTTTGACTTCTAAATACAAGAGAAAAAAAACCCAATCTAATTGGCTTAGGCACCTCCATCTTACCTTCTGATGCCTTGGTGACAATATAGCCAGAGCCAAGACGTTTTTAGGCATTTCTTCTTGCTTATTCACAAGTCTTTATCCTCAGCCTCAGCAGCATTGCCCACCACAATGAAGGTGAAAAGCTCCCAGTCAATTCTGTGGGTCCCTGGAAGCCAGGGCTTTTGGATGAGAGAAGGATGGAGCAACTGTGGGTTCTTGCAGTAAGGAAGGACAACCTGGGCTACCTTAGCCAGAGCACAGCTCACAAACCAGGGTGAGGAATGATTCCTCTGTGAAGGACAGTTCTGAAACTACATCTGGGGTGATGCCTCCAGCGTTGAGCCCTCTACCAAAAGAAAGGCATTGACTTCCAGAAGTGAGCCCATTGGAGGCCAACAAGATGGTTGGGTGGGGGGGTAAAGAATAAAACCTAAGAGGCTGAGATAACCATGTTTGCTCAGCTTGGATGCTGGAGATGGACTATTGAGCAGTGACTGTAGTGATAGGACAAGGGTTAATGGGTTCAAACTGAAACGAGGGAGATTTAGGTTAGGGATGAAGAAGAAGCTCTTCCCTGTGAGGGTGCTGAGGCGCTGGCACAGGGTGCCCAGAGAAGCTGTGGCTGCCCCATCCCTGGCAGTGTTCAAGGCCAGGTTGGACACAGGGGCTTGGAGCAAGCTGCTCTAGTGGAAGGGGTCCCTGCCCGTGGCAGGGGTTGGAGATGGATGGGCTTTAAGGTCCCTTCCAACCCAAACCATTCCATGGTTCTATGATTCTATGACATGGGAAGACATTAAGCTACCTACAGCTACCTGGTTGGAGGACACGGTGATGATGAAGCCAAACTCCTCTTAGAGGTGAGTGGCTATACGGTGAGAGGCAATGGATGCAAGCTAACACACAGTGGATTCTTACTAGATATTAGGAATAAAGGTTTTACCATGAGGGTGACCAAGTACTGGAAGAGATTGCACAGGGGGATCCTGGAACCGCCACCTTTGGAGGTGTGACTGGATGGGACACAGCCCTCAGCAGGACTGCACGGCCCCTGGGTGCTCCTTCCAGCCCAAATAACTCAATGATTCTGTTTTAGAAACCCTCACAATGAAGTACAGGGACACATTTGGAACATCCTTCAGAAGGAAGATGAGCTTTATTGACCTCAAGGCTTGAAATCGTTCACAATATCTGCTGAAGAGCGAAGCTGACATTCAGGTGTTAAGCACAGCGGTGTATTGAATGCTTATTGAAACGTTTTCACGCTTCCTAACACTTTTTGTCTTGAATTTCTTGTTTGGGAGGATTGTAAATAAATTTTATTTGACTTAGTCTGAAATTTGGACCGGAGCTTTCTGAAAAGCAAAAAAAAAAGATGTTTGTTTTGAACAGAAAATGTCGCTTTCAGTTGGGTAACCCAACACGTGACAAATCGGCTCAGCATCTTAGAACCATAGAATTAGAATCCTGTGCTACTGCGGTGGGAGAAGACAGCCTGTGACCCCATAACCATTGCACTCCATGGGCTGCTTGCAGGCGGCGTGGCAGCAGTCCAAAACCGAGTCACTGCACACAACCTCTGCTTCACCGTTCATGCCACGGCTCTCTTTTAATTCAGACTCGGTGAGCCAGTCCAGCGCCTTTCGTATCCTCACTGGTCTTATGCTGCAGAGCAACATCCGTGGTGCTGCTGCTTCATACCATTGATGACTTCACTTATGTTAAATAGAACAGATTGACATTGTCTTGGCCAGCACACACCTAGCTGGATGCTGTTTTGACTGATGTTCGGGCTTCCATCTACAAGGAAGCCTGCTAGCAGTATATCCTTCATTACGGACAAGTTGCTGAGCAACAACAACAACAACAACAGGAAAAGGTTTTAAATAATAGTTCTATATTTAAAAGCGACGTTTTGGAGTTCAACGCAGGACAAAACTTGTGTGTTGATGTGGGCTCTGGCAGCACCTTGGCTTTCAAAGGCCCTGCCAGAAGAAAGAACGGCGTTGTGGCAAACCTCCGTACAAAATAGAAGTCAGACTTGATCTGATAAAGGAGCCGGGCAGCATTTGAGATTTACTGTATCCCAGCTGGTGATAGAGAAGTTGCTGCTACTCCCTGTAGGTGACCAAACACCAGTGCTGCCCTACCTTGTCCTCACCTGAAGTTTCCTCCCTTATCCAAAAGCTGTGAACAAGCTCAGCTTGCAGCTACACACCGAAATATAACTGGGCTTTGTCCTAAGTCCCCAGGAGGGGTGCAGTATGTTTGGCTTCTCAGATTATGCATGGGAAAGGCCAAAATGTTGTAACCCCCATACAAAAGGATGCAAACCCTCTTTCCATGGAGACTACCATCAGAATGTGGGGGAAGAGAGACGCTCAAATCCCAATTCTCCCTTGTCACAGGTAACTATGCTCCTGGGAGGAGCACAGAGCGTAGGACAAAGGTATTGGTGCAGGTGTATGGTGGGTGGGAGGGTGCCTCGAGCCTCTCCTCTCATGCTGAAGCAAAGCAGGAGGACCCCCATCACCAGGTAAGAAACGAATACAACTTGTTGTCTTAAAGTTAAAACACCTCAAAAAGGGATCCCTGGCATCTGGCCTTTTCCTTCAGGTGTATGTTTGACAACAGCCAATCCCTGGAGAAAGGTATGCACTCACCTCAGCTAAATTACAGCTGAAAACCAGGTGTGTTTTTCTTTGTACTCTTTGTCAGGCCCAGGAGTCTGTATTTTTCTCCTGTATAAAGGGTTAGCTTTCAAGATGAGATGAAGATAATGGCTCCCAGGAGCAGCCTAGACCCGGTTTATGTTTCTGTTCTACACGTTGTGTATTAAGCTCAGTTGCCTACCCCAGGGTTTGATTTCTACTCACGGGGCAAAGCATTTCGAAGTTATAAAGATCTTTTAGTGTTCCTGGTACTAGTGGTTTTGCAGCTGAAGGTTCATGGAGGCAGTGGTTGAAGGAACTGATCTCTGCAGTGAACCTCTTGCTTCCCTTTGTATCCCACCGTGCACATGTGTAGTCAACAACTATGACAACAAGGATGGTCAACAGGGAAAGCTACCCTTGCAGGGCATTTAATACTGCGTGAAAACTCTCACTTATTTGGTGTATTTTGTACGTAGGGAATATTAAGGACTGTTACGCATTCCCTTGTATTACTCTGATTATTATTCTTGATTGTTATGCCTAGTTGCTTAAGATTTAGCTCAGAATCCTCAATATTATTTAGGCAGATTTACCAAAAAAAAAAAAAAAGAAAAAATAAAAGAACACAAAGCATAAATCCTAGGACTGAGACTAAAGCAACTGAAAAAAATATAATCCAGTTTTCTGGTGTTTGCACTCATGTATAACTTTGGGACAAATTGAAACTTCCTTTAAAAAGGAAGGGGACTTTAAGGAGATTTCTTTAAAAAGCTTACATAGTACTACATTTTAGATATTTAGCCTGAACATTAAGAGGAATTCCAATGGCAATGAATACATATATTCTTCAAGCCAAGGAATCAGTGTTCATTTACCCTACCTAAGGGGAGAAAGCAGTATGTTTGATGGGAACGGAATGGAAGACCAGGTTGGACGAGGCCTTGGGTGATACAGTTTAGTGTGAGGCGTCTCTGCCCATGGCAGGGGGGTTGGAACTTGATGATCTTCAGGTCCTTTCCAACCCTAACTATTCTATGATTCTATGATTCTGTGAATTAACTCAGGTGTTGGAATGATTTCCCCCCTTGTGCCACAGCATAGCGATGGTGGAGGCGGTGTGATTTTTGGTTCTGTGCAGCCCCAAGACCCTCTCTCCGATCGGACGAGCACCACTGCCAGTGGGGCAAGGCCCTGCACAAATGAAAGCACCAAGTCTGTAAGCCGCATCTGACTCCATGTCCTTTCCTGCAGATACCTCTTCCTGGCAGCCTCGGTGAAAGTGGTAGAGAAGGACTTTGCCTTCACACAAGTGCTAAGAGGTTTCTATGGGAGCAGGGTTTTCTCTTGCACATGTAGCACATGATCCAAAATCAGATAAAGGCGAACAAAAGTCGTTGAACTTTGAATTGCAGCCGCATGGATGCAGTCCTTACATAGAGCTACACTTCTCCTGGTTTCTCAATGAAATCAAGTGTATGCAACAGCGTGGTTTTGGTAGACGCTTTTCCTGTCCAATACACTTGATGCACTGACCAGTGCCAACCGAGCATGTGAGAAGGATGGAAGCTTTGTGAAAACTCATGATTTAACAGAAGAAGTAGTGCTTTTGTTTAGGGAAAAAGTGCATTAGTTGAGAAACTTTCTTTGCACCAGTCTGCAAACAGGGCAAGGAAGCATCATACAGGTATGGCTGCTCCTTCCCCCAGGGATCACAGTACCTGTGAGGCAAGGGAACCACCAGCTTTGTTTTGGGTGAGGAACAAGGTACTGGCTCAGAAACAGCACTGAACCTCTGTAAACGCCACACCTGAGTGCCTTGGCTTACTACGATGTGTGGATAGACTCCACAACTCATTAAAGTTGTAAAGTAGGTATGCTTTATTTAGCGCTGAAGAGCATGGGGGATAACTCCTCCGAAAGCATGCACACCTCAGCGTTGTTTTCCCTTTATATTTACCCTCTAAAGTTATACATATGCATGAGGTTGCACAACACACCTATACATATTCATGTCCTATCCCAGCTTCATAGTATAATGGGCTAAGAAGTCCTTTGCACCTGCGCAGTGCCTCCTGGTGGTCGTGGGTGAGGGTCTAGAGATGAAGTAAATGACTCTTCCTCAAGCCTGAACTATTCATCTCTAGAGGCTTGGTCTTTGTCCAAAGACAGAGCCAATTTCAGCCGGCCTAGGCATCCAAAGGACTGGAATCAAGACACGGTCCCTATCTCTTAAGAATAGCTTGTCCTTATATCAAGTTCTAGCATACACGGAGGCGTTCAAAGGATGGGAATCAAGACACGGTCCCCACTTCTTGACAATAACCATGTCCTTATATCTTCTCCTAGCATAATCATGAATGAGCAATGGTATTGTTAAGCAAGCAGCCTGATCTACCTCCTTGTACATTGCAAGTACGATAAGCATGAGCAGGCAGTAACATCGTTAAGTAAGCGGTTCAACCCTAACCCCCCTGTACATTTGTTAACCCTTTGCATTGACTAATCCACCCTAAAATATAAAAGAAAACCATCTCTGTGTGGCTTACAGTGAGCTTAAGCATAAATTGGTAAAGAAGCAAAGGAAGAAGCAATGGCATTTCTTGTAGAAGGTGTGTACATAATGAGCCAAAAGCTTTTACTACACTAACTAGAACTTATGCAGTACAATTACCAGATTAAGGTCACAATTGATTCAATAACTTAAGGAATTTACAATGAAATCAGGTTGCCAATTAATCAGACGCCAATTAATCAGGTCATTCTTAATGACACAAATCAAATTATGAGATCACTACAGGAAATTTGTGATTAGCTCCAACAACTGCTGACTGTAGTAAAGTCAGAAATGAATAGTGTTACTCTGGGACCTTGTAATCAATATGTAAACTCTTCTGGGTTCTTGTGGTTAGCAAGTATAGGGTTGGCTTCCTTCCCAGGTGAAGTGGTGCTTTCAGGAATTCTGGGTCTGATCCTATCGCTGGTTTGACGAGTGTTATTGGCTAATTCCACCTCTTTGGAGCTTGTTTTTTAATGTGAGAAGTGGAATAACAATAATAACAATACTGGTCTCTGTTATTAAGCACTTGGATCCCAGCGATAAAGACATATCCAAAAGATCAGACGTGGCCCAATAAATGATGTGCACAACCATAGTCAGTTAACAGAGAAACATCGTCAGCTAAGATGCACGAAAATTGGCACATACTGGTGTGGAAGCACCCGTGGTCCCTACTGTCAGTATTGCAAATTTGGAGCTAATAATTCCAGGAAGAGAGCTACAGTTTTATACTGAGAGACATAAACTCAACCAGAGGATGCTCCTATTCAGCAAATTGCGTGCTAGAAGTCTTGGGTTATGAGTTACACGGAAGAAACCATCAGGTATGAATCTAGTAAAGTAAAAGCAGGTATGAATTTACTAGAAACAATGAAAAAATCTCAAAACCCACTTCCATGTGTATAACGTGCCTTGGAAATAGGTTTTGCTAACTTACGTGGCGCCCTGTCCTTGGCAAATTTTCCAGCACTCGATGGAAGCTCAGAACTGGTCTTTCAGAAATCATCTCCCTCCATTAGATTTAAATAGAGCTGCACCTCACTGTTCATCACTGTTGCAAACTCACTTGTTAAAGTTCACAATTGTCAGGAGCTTTGCTCTTCATCATGATCCTGAATGTGCCCATTAAGCTTATGATAGGAAGGAAAAAACTTAAATTACCTAAATTACAGGACCAAGGGCCAGGAAATTATTAAGCAAGCTGCTCTGTTGATTAATGGGAAACTAAAGGATACTTGTCACAATCAGATAGGTCAGATGATGGGCAGAAAAGATATGGGGATGGTTCAGCAAGCTGTGTTATCAGACTTGATTTATCACGGTTAATTGGACAGTCTGCGGGTAAATGAGAGATAAATCTGAGATTCTTACTAAGCTGAAAGTAAGAAAAGCATTTTTAGGATTTCTTAGCATAGATTCTGCGTACAACCGTGACCACCAGAGATGCTTGAAAGCTGCTGTGGTTGGTTTAAAAGCCGGAGGCGTTCGTGATGAAGTAGGTGTGCACTGCCAGGTTGAGAGTTATGGTCTGGGCTGAAGCAACTCGAGGCAGGTTTGTGTTTCCCTGCAACTGCAGAACCAGTGTGTCATGCTTATATTCACCTTTCTAACAGCTATATATATATTCTACCGGCCATTCATGCTTTCTTCTTATCTACTTAACACAACACCCAGTTTTGAAAACATCATCAACATTTGTTGCAGAGAATTATGCTTTTCTTTTCCATACTAAGTGTGCTTCTATGGATCTTCGGCATCTGCAGGGAAGTAGTGGAAAACGGGTGAAGTCAAGAAGAGCAGAGATAAGTTAAAGCATCCTCTTCTTTGAGCTCTAGCTTTCCCATTTTTGTTTTCATTTTTTTCTAGTAAAGTGCAGAAACAGGGAGTGGAATTTTCAAATCCATTAACTGCAGCCCTTCTTTTTCCAGTGAAACAAAATCCTTTCAGGGCAGTGAAAACAAACTGCCAAACATAGCCAGGTAAAATAAGAAATAAATTGATCATTAAGACTTTAATCTAGGTTTTTTGCAGCAGTGACATAACTTGGACTGCACCCTTGGTTGGAGGAAAGCTGCTGTAGGTTAATGCTGAGCAAGGCACGTTATCACCTCCCAAAAGAAAAGGGGATTAGAATCTGTAAATTTCGCTAATCTGGAAGCCAAGACACGAAGGGAAAATGATGAAAAAGTTCACAGTTTAGGCAGCAAGATCTAATTAACTGGGAACCTCATCTCTCAAGTGTTCATGCAGCTTCAAGATGATTCAAGGGCACTGCTGCTGCTGTCAGTGGGAACACTTATGAGACAAAAATATAGATCCAAGGAGTGGTAGTGCCAAGCCTGTCTCCCAAGGAAGAGAATTTAGGCTGGTGTTCTGCTAAGAAAGTGTGTAAGTCAGAAGTTCTCCATAGGGATAAAAAGGATGAGCTTGCAGAAAGCATCCAGTAAGAGCATGTACCTGTCATAACTCTGATCGATCAGAGCAATCAAGGTAGGAATTTGCTTCATGCCCTTCTATGAAAACAGTGATATGGCCCTTTCAGTTTCATTTTTTAGAGGGGTTGAAGCAGTACTTCAGTCTTTGAGGTAACTTGAGAGGAAAACACGACTTTGTAGATAAAGGAAAAGAAGCTTCTACATTTAAGACAGCAAACCCTCAGTTTCTTTCGCTTCAAAATTACATACAGAGATCCCGCATCACCCTACAGCACCCAAAGCTCTGCATTTCCACCCACAGGAGTGCCTTAAAAGCAGGCGATCTTGGTGATGTGGAAGTGCAGTGAATCTCTATGGAGACCAGAATCCTACCAGCCTTGGGAAACAGCAGCAAACCCCGTTTCTTTCTAATCTCAGCCTTCCCCTGACTGCAGAATGGGGGATCAACATCAGAGGAGGCAGAAGCCTGCAGGAAGAGGAGACTCCTTGCCACTGGAAGGAAAATGAGCCCTGGTTTTGAACTTAAGAGTGTACTGTAGGAGTTGGCATTGCGCAGACTGCAGGCGTTGGGAACCACCCAGCAAGTGCTTTGTTTTGAGCTAAGTACATGCAATTTAAGGAAAAATTGGGAGATAAAGGCTGTGTTAGGCAGTTGGGGTTCTTGTCGAGCTCTCTTTAGGTGAGATTCTGCCAAGAAAGCTGTTGGAGAGTCCATAGTTTGGAATGAATCTTGAACAAATCCTCCTTTCTTGCAGTATCTAAGCATATAGAATAGCATGGAATACTTCATCCACGAGTGTAATCCCCATCAAACAGCAAGTAACTCACCATGGCCGAGACACGACATTGTGAATAAAACTTCTAACCCCATATGGCTGATCTAGTCCCACATTTTTGCCCTTACTCAAGAAGGCTTGGTCTAGGCATTAAGTATCAAAGCACTCTGTCATGGTATTTTTCTTTGCTAGGTATATTTCTTTTATTGATCTGCCTATTAGCTCTACATCTACCTTGGCCTAAGAGGCCACAGAAAACACTTCCGAGAAGGCAGGTCTATAAAGATTGATTTCTTGTTAAAAATACTTGTTATGTTTTGTGTTATACAGTAATTTAATTCTTTTGCCATGTTGAATTTGAATTCTGTGTGAAATGAGCAATCAAACGGTTGTGACTAAGCAGAGGAAAACGTTACTGCAAGATCGTCAGCACAAAAGTAGGTCTGGTTCCTACCTGGTCACTCCCTACCCACTCTCTGCTTGGTGCAAAGCATATTGGAATATAGAATATTGGAATATAGAATATTAAACTATAGGAATATTGGAATATAGGAATATTAGAATATAGAATATTCCAATATGCTCTACACTTGTCTTCCAATATGCATAATGTAAGTGTATTATGCCTTGGGAGCATAAAAAGATCAAAGAATCATAGAATCAACCAGGTTGGAAATGACCTTTAAGATCATAAAGTCCAACCTTCACCCCAGCACTGCCTAGGTCACTAAACCATGTCACCAAGGACCTCATCTACACGTTGTGTGAACACTTCCAGGGACAAATAAAAATGATAAGGATGTGGTGGGTTTTACTTTGTGTGTGTAGCTCTCACACTTCTAAACCTTGATGCTATAGGCTTTTCCATTACTGAATTTCTCACCAGTAAGAGCAGAAGTTGAGGGCAGTGTTGAGGTGGATGTCCCAGTACCCTCAGGCCATTGTGAGAGTCTTATTTCCTGTAAAACAACCTGTAAACCTCTGAATCAAAGTTGTTTCTTGTGAATCAGTGCTTTATTTCTAGATACGTGCTGGCACGGGGATGGTTTGCTGTGACTGCTATCTGAGCAAAGCTTCTGGGAGTCATTCTGACATGGCCCATTTAGTTCTCAAATACCCAGCTCAATCTAGACCAGCGCATGAGAGCAGCTGGGGAATTCCTGCCTGTGTTTTGGAGGTCAGGTCTGCTTGCATATTCATCTCTGCAGCTCCAGGTCACCGTCATCTTGTAGCTTTGGTGCTAAAGGGTGACTGTGCAGCAGCACAAGCACTGTTAAACAGAGCAGTTTCTGGAACGTCAATGGAGCTGGTGCTCAATACGCTGAAGAACTACGGTAACGCTGTCGCCTGAAAATATAACTTACTGAAGATGGAGTAATACGAGATTTTTGTCTCAAAACCTAACAAACTCGCACAACTCTTTCACTTGAGCTGCTGTTTGTCCCACCTTCAGGTGAGAAAATAGCACCAAAAGGTAATAATTCACTGGAAATACAGCAGGTAGAGAGTCAATAGAATTGAAATAAAATCTCTGCTGCTGTATCTGCACATACTAATGCTGCTGGCTTTGATCAGATGACTAGTAGAATTGAAAAATAGATGATTCATAAATTATATGTTTTTTAGATTAACCTTTGCAAATAATACAGCAAGCTTCTGTGAACTAAAGAGCTGAGTATGCTTGCAGAGATAGGCCTTCCCTATGGGAATGATTATACAGGAAAAGGTAGGAAAAAAAACGTATCAGAGTTTAGATCCTCTGAGTAAGTCGAGTTACCTGCTGCAGCTAAAAAAGGGAATAGGAATCTAAGTGTGTCTCATCACTGAGTAGTGCTTGAGAAAAATAGGTGAAGAGGTAGTAAAGAGATCATGTTGGTTTGGAATGGAATAAACAAGTGCCACAAGTAAGAACGACCTCATCATCTTGTGGGACTTTTAAATGTCACAAAGAGGTGATTTAAGCATTACATCTTACTGAGGAAAACTCTGGTCTTTGGCAGGAAGGTGGTACAGCACCAAACGGTGGGTAAATGGCTACGTAAAATTAACATCTAATGTCTTCAATTTTTATTTTTGCTTTTTAATTTGAAAATCTGCAACCATTACTGTGTGTTTCCTTGCTGGTGGCATCAATTCCTCACTGCTATGAAGTTAAATAGGTGTTGGCTAATGAGTTATCAATCGTTTGATTCAAAGCGAGGGGTTGAATAGACTGATATGGAAGGATAATTCTCTAACTTCATATATTCACGTAGTCATCGGTCATGGATTATCAAAGTTAAGAGACTAAAAATCTCATATCGAGTCACCCAAACTGCCTGCCAATATCTCCTGTGAGTAGGGCTGGTCAAGAGAAAAGATAAAACCACTGCTGGCTAAATGGAAGTCTTCCATATGGATACACCAATGTAGAGGAAACAAGAGGAGACAATACACAGAACTGACAATACACAGACAAGGGGTAGCGGGTTAAAACTGAAACAGGGGAAGTTTAGATTGGATCTAAGGAGGAAATTCTTTCCTGTGAGGGTGGTGAGGCACTGGAATGGGTTGCCCAGGGAGGTTGTGAATGCTCCATCCCTGGCAGTGTTCAAGGCCAGGTTGGACGAGGCCTTGGGTGCCATGGTTTAGTGTGAGGTGTCCCTGCCCATGGCAGGGGGGTTGGAACTGGATGATCTTAAGGTCCTTTCCAACCCTAATTATTCTATGATTCTATGAAATAATTTTATTTGACTTTCCCATTCTGTTTTTCAATTCTGACTTTTTTTTACTAAACTGGCCTTGTAAAAATGAACGTGTTGATTTCTCAGAGGAATCTGATTTGTGCTTTTTGGTTGCACAATCCTGATATTTTGCAACTACGTTATGACAATCTTATTTCCATTTCAGAAAACAAAAATCAGATATAGGAACACACGACATTTCTGTGGAAACAGAAGTACTGTTTTCCAGCCAGTTAAAGCCACTTTGATTAATCTCTTTTTTAAGCAGTCTTTAACTATGCAAGGCTGGGTTTCTAAGCATATAAAAATTTCTCTCCAGCCTTGAGCAAGAATCTCACGTCTGTAAGAATTTACCAATTTAGACTTTTTCTACTGAATAGCTTATGTGATTTTCTACTCATTTTGCTGGTTAGCATGTAGCTCCCAAGCTGATCTGTAATTCATGTAAAAAGCCTGAGTACTTAGTTCTAGGGTTTTGATTATTTTCTGTGCCTAGTTGACTGAAAACTGCGTGAAAAAATGCAGTGTTGGAGATCTGGAGGCTTTTCTGTAGGCCAAGATGTAGGTTCTGTGTCCTGCATGCAGCTTATGAGTCACTAAGCATTGGGATGGGGGTATTCTCAAAACTTCAATTTCCCTTGAATCTGCACTGTGGAAACAGTGGAAACCAGGCAGAAAATGTCTCTCACTGTTTTCCTTAAGACTCTAAACTTTTTGGGATGGCTTGCGTTAGGACTGGTTGGACAAGGAGGACAGTGGAGAATCACAAGAATATGCCTAGGTATGAATGCGCTTTCTAGACTCTTCTTCCATGGAAGAGAAAGAGGCATTTCTAGCACAGGATTTCTATTGCTGTTGTAGAACTCAAGGCAACCAATGCTGATAGCGACTTTTCCATTGTAGCTGATTAAAATTAAGTAAGTTATGTTCAGGAGGGATGTATATAAACAACATAATTCTTTAGAGGCAATGTGCTTTGGTTGAAATACATAGTGGGAAAAATACACAAATAAATCCTCAATATTGTATTAGCATTAGATAATTACTAGAAGAGGGTGCAGGAAGGGAAATGAATTTAAACCGTTGCAGCTCGATACAGGATATGTTGTGTTTCACTCTGTAAAGCTGAGTGAAAAGAGTGGCAAAACATGCAGATTGGATTGCCTTGTCCAACTATTCTCTTGCCCAAGGCAGAGTGCTGTCCCATAACACAGTTAACAGTCCTTGTCCCAGCACCAGGGCAACCTATACTTCACGTGATTTTCTTGTGCTTTGTTGTTTTCCCTGTCAGGAAACAGGCTGATTTTGGAATTGTGGTGGTACTCTGGATTTCTGTGCCCACTCACTCTATTGGACACAGCCCCGTTGTTTGCTGCTTTCCTGACGGCAAGGCAGACACCATCCCTTTTAAGGGCTCTCCTCAGTGGTTGCTATTATCCGTTGTAAGAAAGGATCTGGAGGAAAACCCTTCCACTCTGGATCAGTGTCCAGAGAAGCGCATCAGTGCAGCGAGGTTCTGGAAGAGGGATTTGGGAGGAGCAGCAGGCATGGGCAATCCTCACCCCAACCCTCCCCTTAGATGGACATTAATAAGTTCATGGCGCTGCCATTGCCTTCGACAACTGGATCCGGCCTCAGTGTTGCAGAAAGGCTCTTTCCCTGGATTTTTATGCTAACTGCAACAGACTCTGAAAACCCAAGATGCTGTATTTGATTTGTTTCCCTTGCCCAGCAAATGCTTCTTTATAATGGTAAGCCCAGGAATCTGTGGAGCAGGTAGAAATTGATAGTGCTCCTTGATTCACCTGAAGAGGTGGAAGATTGCTGTTATATATAATGCAAGCTTTTTAACGTCATGAGGCTTCAGCAGCAGAAAAGGGACTAAATTTTTCCCTCAACAAACGAAATGTGTTCTATCTGTTCCCTTCTGCAGGAAATTATGCATACTCCATTTCAGTCAATATTCAATTTACATGAATCTGCTTTGCCCAATTCGTGCATGTAACGTGCTGGCTCTGCTTAGGGTTGGAGCAGGGTTTAAAAACCTTTGAGGAAGAAGAAACCAAATGTGTTTGTTCAGCTGCTTGGAACAAAATATGAGCTGCTTCAGGCTGATGAAAATGTTGTTTTTAAGCTTTTTAAAAGAATTTATCTGCAATGTCCAATTAAAGTATACAGTCATAAACCAGCAGTTTAAGGGAGCTGATGCCTAATTCTCATGCACATTTAATTTTCATTTTGTTTGAGCAGGCGATGGGTAGAAAACAGTTCTGTGAACTCGTTTCAAACTAGAATTACCTCTAGGTATTTTTTTAATCAAGCATTGAAATATAAGCCCCTTACATAATGAGTATGTGCACAGCGTTTTAAGAGGAGAGGAGAGTTTGGGAAAGGCAGAAGAATGGTCTCAAATTAGCCCACTGTACGACTAAGTCAAAAAATAAAAGATAAACAAGTTAAAAATCAGTCCATTTCAGCTTTCCTGCAGGCAGGTTTCTCTGGGGTGTGCAATTCCCAGAGCCAATTCAGAAAGAAACATGAGCTGCTCTTGAACATTTTCTGACATAGGGTATCGGATAAACTTGTATTTGCCTGGGACTATCAGCATGAATTTGCTTTTTTTTTCACCCCTTAGAACACCTTTTTTTCTGTCAAACTTACAAACCCCCTTTTACTCACAAAGCAGCCCATTACTATGTGTGAATTAACCCCAGCTGATAATGAAGAGTTGCTGAGCTCCAGTTGCTCAGGACCAGGAGACAGTGCATTGAGGCAAGATTGACAAAGGGGGAAGAGATCAATCATATAATCATGGAATCATAGAATTCCAAGCTGGAAGGGTTTCAGGTACCATCAACCTTTCTAGGCAGAGCATGACCTACACCAGATGGCACAGTACCCTGTCCAGTCAAGTCTTAAGGGTCCAATGCTGGAGAGTCACCACTTCCCTGGGGAGAGCATTCCAATGGCTGGTTGTTCTCACTGGGAAAATTCTCATCTCGTGTCCAGTGTCCAGTTGGAATTTCCCCAGGCCTAACTTCACCCTCATCTTTTCCATGTGACTCCTTGTCAAAGGGGAGTCTCTGTCTTCTTTGTAGCCACCCTTTAAATACTGGAACAAACATACAAGAAATATAAAAGTAAAAATATTTGCGTTTTTACAGATGAAATTCGAATAGCTAAAATGATTCTTAGCTCTATGGACAGCACAATAGCAATATAAATGATTCTCAGTCGATGTGGACAATGATTCTTAGTCAGTGTAGACAATGTTGAATGGAAGCTTTGGTTTGACCCATTTAACATCCATTGCGGTCAATGAAGAGGCCTTCATGGGGTTACTTAGTCATTGTTGGGTCTGACTCATTGCCAGAGAGAAAATTATCTCTCTTTCTCTCAGTTAACGGGATAAGTAACATAGTCCTCTAGCTATGTTAAATGCCTATTTAGCTAGCTAGAGGAAATAAACCTAGATTTAGTCGTATTTGTGATACTTATTTGAAGTTATGAAGACATATCTCTACTGATATTCAGACTAAGATGTTTTCGTTATGGACGAGAACACAAATAATTGTTCTGCACTTGGGATATCCTGGTTAGACAAAAGGAAGGTGTTTTGTCTATTAAATCAGATCTAAAAGTGTTCTCTAGCTTATTATAAAGCCAAGGAGGAAACAATCATCTTTGAGCCCTCATTTTTCAGTCAGAGCCTGGGAGTGCACTCGCTGCCATTTGTACTGTTTTTATCAGGTTAACAACCTCATTGTATTTGCCCAGCTGAAGTCTTGAACGTTATCAGTACCGAAGCCTGCAAAGGCTTTTTTGTGCCAAGGATGTCTCAGAATGGCAAATGAACGTTTCATCAAGAAATTTGGACATGCACTGGGGCGTTGCATCCTCAGCACCAGCTGTCATGCTCTGTGGATCTTCTCTGAACAGACAGCAAACACAACCAGTCAGTGTAGACACAGCCACAGATGGCGTCTAAGAGTTTGGCAAGAAAGATTTCCCTGGGTAAGGGGACAAGCTGAGGTCTTGGGAGACTCATTTTGGCCATTGGTGCTCTAAGAGAAAAGTATTGGTCCAAATCTAGCGTGTGCTGCAAGCGTGGTGTTGTTTGGCTGTGTCTGGTGTGTTTAACACAATTAAAGAGTTCTGGAAGAAGAGGCAACAATCCAAGGTTGTTTACCTTAAAATGAGCCATAGAGTCTGTCCATTTTCTCCTTTTTTTTCCCTTTCAAGTTTACCTCTTTTTTATTTCTGTCTTTGTCTTGCTAAGAATTTGTGAGATGGTCAAAAGCTGCAGTAACAAAAGCCATATGGCTAAATACGTTGCTATGAGGTCTCCTAATTAAATCAAATCTAAGCAAAATATTTTAAAGGAAATTCAAGCACAATTTTTGTGATTCTTCAGTACTGAACACGTGCTCTGATTTATCTGAATCATAGAATCACAGAATGGTTTGGGTTGGAAGGGAACTTCAAAGGTCATCTAGTGCAGCCTGCTTATCCAAGCGTAATCTTGGAGCCAAACTTGAAAAAATCCAAGTACTTTCCGAAGCTGGATTGAGACGATGACATTCACCTTGCTGAAGGCTTAGTATGACTAATAAACAGTGCTATTAAATATTTGAAACTTGGGTAAAAAAAGCCATCATTACATAGGAAGATCATCTTTCCATACCATTAACTTTGTCTGCCCTTTTTTCCTAAAAGAGGGACAAACGTATAATGCATTAACTGGTTCAGAGCACAAAATGTTTTATAAAAGAATACATAAAACCTCGTGAACTGTGTATGTTGCCATCCCAGGAAATAAAACAAACTTTATAGCCACAGAAAAAATAATGTCATTTCCAAGCAGGTAACCGGTTGGAAAAAAGTAGCGAGGAATCGTGTCCTTGCAGTCGTAAAGCAAATATCACTATTTACAAGAGAACTCACTGATTGGAATATTGGATGTTATGTTCTGACCAAATCCTGGAGGGTGCAAGAGATACATATACCACATTAGGATCAGAGTGGAAGTCTTCATAAGGGACTGTCCCATGGTGAGGGCAGGAGCCAGAACCAGGGTCCGCAGAGTAGTAGCTCTAGCCTGATTTGCATTACCTTGGATATTTAACTTTGCTGTGCCTCTGTGCCATATGTAAGAAAGCAGGATGGTAATAATACCAGGTATTTTACCAAAGTGTTAGCTATGCAGGAGAGCACAATTAAGGACAGGAGAGCCCCACTCAAGGTTAAGTCTACTACTGTGTCATCTCAAGAGCACATTAGAAGAGGATGTGTTTCCTCTACTACAACACAGTAGAGCCAGGACTACGGCTGTAGGCTCTGATGCTCAGATTACACCAAGCTTTTCCTTGTTAAAGGGAAGTTTCTTTGATGTATTTGCAAAGCATGAGGCAGCAATCATGGCAAAACTGTGCTTGGTGCCTTCTGCAGCTGACATAGCAAATGGCTGCAGTATAACTGTAAGCCAACGTGTAGCTGTGCTATGCACCTGTAAAGCAACACCTGCAGTTTGAGCTTTCTGAAACGTGCATTTCAGATAAAAGTGCACAGAAATAAAATACTATCACTCTCTAAGTCTTTTTCCTGCATTCCTCTCAGGCTTGAGCAGACATGAGGCAGAGACTCGCCCAGGCGAGACTGTTTTGCTTCCCTTTCTTCCAAGAATGGCAGGTGATACAGTGCTAAAAGCCTTTCTAAGTGTTTTTGTAGTCTTCTCCTGCTTTTTCCTTATCTCCAAGGCCATGACCCTGTCAGGGAAGGAAATTAGATTTGTTTGACGTGATTTGTTCCCAAAAAAAACCCCAGTGTTGGCCGTCTACTTGTTTTTCTCGTAAGTGTTTGCCAAAGTGCTATAGCCCTGATTGTGCCCAAAGCATCTCATCAAACAGCCAGGGTTTCTGAGGTCAGAAAGCATCAAAAAGCCCTCGACAGCCCAGAGGATTCTTGACCCAACACATGTGATTAATACCCTGCTTTTCCCGGCTGATGGAAAGAGCCATGAGCAGCTGCTGTCACTCCTGACCAGAAAATGCAGTAGTTTATTTAACAAAATAAACTTTTCTTTCCCTTCCATTGAAATGGCAGCATGGCCACTGCTGAAGGAATTAACCTTGGCACATCAGCTTTTCCCTATGCTTGCTCCAGAGCCACACCTGCCATTCCTGTGGAAATCTGTGCAGAATCTGTCAAAAGAGTAAATACAAATTCGTCTCAGTGAACCTAACGCCTAGTGCTGGGCACGCTCTGGATTCAGGCTGGAATTCAGACCTGAACAGCTCTAGTGGCAATGATGGATGATTTCTTCTTGTTAGTAAACGTTTTCATTATTTTAGACCTCCCTGCAGCCCTTCACATTGTCAGCCATGAGATATTACCTCCCACTTGATAGAATGCCAGAAAGGCTATAGGAATACACGCTATTCCTCCCCTAGAGACACCCTCAAACAATGGGGATAGGAAAATACATCTTCAGCATTGCACCTCTCATCTCTGACGCCTATAAAGGTCACTTTCTCCCTGTTCAACATCTATCTGCATGAGGGTCGCTTAGATCAAGAGCCAGTTGAAAGTGAACTGCATTAAAGAGGCAAACACTTGGAAAGTATCATGTTCTGGTAACGTGTGGCTTGGGTGAAGGCACAAGCTAACAGCTGGACATTTCCACCCGAAAAGCATCTTTTGTTTTATGTCTGATTACAACCACTCATCTAAAAATCTGGAATTACTTCTGTCCTCTCCATTTGCCAAGGAATTCTCAAGTTGTCTCTCTCATACCTTCTTCACCTCATTCCAGAACTCCAGCAATGGGACGTTCAAGGTATCAGTCATCCAGAAACAGGCCCCTAAGGAAGTGCTTCCATGCAAGACACCAGTAAATAAGATCTGTCAGCCATTGGTAGTTCAATATTCATCTGGTGTGTACTGAATCAAGCATAAGATCCCAGTTTTTATCTTCAACTTCCATAACAGTCTGGGCCCAAGGTGCTAAAATACCCATGGAAGTTTCTGGATGAAGGCTGAGAATGATCTTGGGTTCCTCACGTCAGTACAGCTTCCTGCAATAGGGGCAAAGGTTGTCTCTGTGAGGCACTTTCCTTTCTGAGGTCTAATGCAAACTCAAGGGTTCTATTCAGCAGTAATGAATGACCACTGCAAACCTCATTGGTTTCTGCTCCAAGCATGAAGTGTACTTCTTCGACCTGCCTGCCATTATACTGACGCCAGCGAGTGCCTAAAGACTGGAAAAAACCTCACCAAACCTTCATATTCCATTAAAGAAAGTTTCTGACTCTTTATTCCCCCTTGAGAAGACGAGGCAATGTCATAGGCATCATCAGCAGAAGATAATCAGGTACTCCCATGAGTAGGAAAGTGTATAATTGCCATTTCCTTGAAAGAAAACTCATTTTAAAAGTGTACTGAAAATTGGCCAGAGTTTTAGACTGCAGCTGGCTTTTACACCGCTCAGCTGCCTCTTTGCAAAACCATCCTCTCATGTCCCAAATGTCAGATACTGCAGCAGATGGTGAGACCAAAAGTGGGGCCATGGAATTGCTCATGAAGCCTTTTACTGCGTAGCTTCAGAAATGGGTCTTCAGCGAGCCCCACAGGAGACAGGGACATTGCCAGGTCATGGAACTTCAAGGGATTCTTAGTCATTGTGACCCTCACTTAGAAAGTGCGTGCTAGGGAGGACCCGCAATGGAAGTGAAATACACTGTAAAACAGAATTTTCACAAGTTTCAGGAAAAATTAATTAACAGTATAACGAATCACTGCAGTTTAGCTCCCATGGAGTACTGGAGCCTTTATTGAGTCATTACGATTTCACTGCAATGGCCCGTGCCTTACCAACACGTTTCAGTGAATCAGGTGTCTGGTTTCTTCTGGTACAGGACAGGAGCCCTGGCCTTGTGGTTGATAACGTTTGTTTTAGCTGGTCGTTTCCAAGTTGCCAAAGTTCAAGCAATCACGATTCAAAACAGTGCTATCTAAAGGCTTAAACCACTTCATCAGGTTTCCAGCATCTCCAGTTTTAAGTTTCTGAGCAAATGCCATAAAGCCAAGATGAGAAGCAGGACAAAGACTCCATGTTTGTTCCAGATTGTCTCTGCTCTGCTGTGGGAATGGAAAACAGAGGGGAGGCTCAGCGATCCCCATGCAGTGGCAGATTTTGACTCCAAAACATGGTGCCCAATTCTGTGAAGAAGGCAGCATCTAACACTGGTCAACCAGATCCCTTCACACTGGGCCCTGTTGGGCTCAACTACACGGGTAACAAGGGCTACAGGGCTGGTCAATGAGGTGGGGAGTGTTGAACTGGATTTGCTGTTAGCTGTATGAGCCTGCATTGAGCCCGCTGCAGCTGCTCGGTGAGGCTGGGAAGTGGGGAGGGATGAGATGTCTGCAGCAGCTTTGTTTGATGTCTTCACAATGGAAAACGAAGCCAACAGCGCAGAAGATGCTCGGGGTGCTGAGCAGCGAAGAAATGCACCCGTGTGGGTATTTTGGCATTGGGAATTACTGCAGTAACCTGCCTGGAATGTCTGCTGGAAGGGACCACGGCTTCCAAAGGCCAATCAGTGCCAACCCTCTGGGTATGGCATGGTGGATGTACATCACCCCTGCCTCTGGCTGCGCACCAGGGACCCTGCAGCGCGGCCAGCTATCCTCACGGTGTCACGGAAGGCATGTACTGGGCAGCGTGGGGCTGAGGTGAATGGGTGGCCGACGTCTGGTTGAAGATGGCAGATCCTTTCGTGCTGGGTTGGTCTCACAACTTCCTCAGCAGTGCCGTTGCTGTCTCCCACATAGGTATGATGGGGCATAGGCAGGGAGAATAAGTGGCTTGCCCAAGGTCACAGATGGAATGTCTGACAGAGCTGAAAATAGTACCCAGGAGTCCTAATTACCAGCTCCCTGTTCCAATCACTAAATAGCAATCAAGAATGATTATGCACCAAAGGCTCTTGTACACGGGAAGTGTCTTACCAGAGGGTTAAATCCTCTGTAGCTCCTTGCTGTGAGCTGACACAGGGTGGTGCAATGTGAACATTAGCCTTTCACCCGTCGGGATGCTGTTTGATGAGGTGCTAGTCTGCAAAACAACAGCAAGAAACAGGGAGGAACCAGCCAGCAGCTGTAACGGGCACCTCAAGAGGAACGAGCAAACGGGACTGCTTTGGGCTGGTAGGGGGTGGGAAGAGGTTTGTGGACCCTTCAGTGAGCTGGAATCCCCTTGTTCAAGCATATCTTTAGTGAGAGGCCTCAGGGCAGGTTACCCCACTGCAGCCAGACCCGCTCCGACACGGAAAGGAGGATGCAGCATCGCGTTTGGCTCTGGTTCTGCACAGTTCCCCCCCTCTCATTGCCCTAAATGCAGACAGTTGGGTGGTTTCCTCAGCACCTTGCTCGACACATCTGCATTTAAAATGTGAATCCTGCCTGCTGGCTCCTCGGCACTGCCTCCCACGGTCGGGTATTTCTTGCAACAGCCATTAAAAAATCTTATTAGCTGATTCCCAGTTCTCATTTTTGGGCAGGATTTCTTGAGTTAGAAAGCTATTTGTTATGCTACAATTCCAACTCTCAGTTCAACAGATAGTATTCGTTAGTGAATTATTTCAAGCCATACAAGTAATACAATCAATACTCACGAAGTAATGGGTTGAGTAACCATGCCAACACAACTTTCATGCAAGACTGGAGGGCAGGTTAGTTTTTAAAACATTGAAAGGAAAAGTAATTAAGTCTGATCCTGACAAGACATACAGACAAATGAGAAAGCGCTGCAAGTCATGTGGAAATCTTTCCAATGAAGAAATAAGGCTAATGCTGCAAATAAAATTAATTCAGTGTATAGCACTGTAAAAGAAAACGTTCCCTTGCTCAAGCAGCCATCGGGGAAGTTTTCTTCCTCATCTTGCATATTTAGGTGAACAATGATCTTGCTTTTCTTACATGGAGATCTAGATTGTCAAAGGATTGCTTCCTGCCGAATAGGTTTTATGTGTGGGTGTGAAACCAAGGTCTCTGCAGAAACTTAATAGCCAGGTCAAAGGCTGTGTAATGTGCCTGTTCTTACTACCTCTTGGAAAGAGAAGAGTGTGTCTGAAGATCTCCATGCTGCAGCAGGGCCAAGCCGCCTCCTGACAGTGCTGGCTTGATTTTGAGGGGGTCTTATAGAATCATCGAATCGTTTACATTGGGAAAGACCTTTAAGATCAAGTCCAACCATTAACCCAGCACTGCCAAGGCCTCCACTAACCCATATCCCCAAGCACCACATCTACACCATCCAGGTGACCCCAGGCCTGCCCTGGGCAGCCCGTTCCAATGCCTGAGCACCCTTTGGGGAAGGAATTGTTCCTCAGCTCCATCTAAAGCCCCGTTGCCCTTCTCTGGCCCTTGGCAATAACCGCTGACCAACCCGTTCTGCCTCGCTTCTGCATTGCGGCTTTTAATCTTATTTAAGAGTAACATCAGCTGGAAGCTGGCAGAGTGAGTCAGAGCTATCGTGTTATGTGTGGTGGGTCCATAAAACCACAGCCTGGATTTGATAGCTGGAGCTGTGAGTGTTGGCTAATGAACTCACGTTCTTTACAAGGGCCATATGGGCATCGTTAGAAAATGCAGTTCCGTGTTAAGGAGGCAGAGAAGTAAAATATTAATGCATTGTGTTCTTTCAGGCTTTAAACGGAGTGCAGACCAAAGAGGGGGAGCTGTCTTCCTCATGCTGTAGTTGAAACAAATTACCATGCAAATCAGCCATTTTTTTTCCCCAATGAAGACATTATAAGCAAGTTTAAAGGATTCTTATCTATGTCATAGCGTGTTGTCTCATCTATGGAACCTATGTTTTATTTCACAGTAAATATCCTGTGAATATCAGAGATGCCCCACTTGAGGATGCTCCAATTAAAAGGCACTATCTTTTTCTCCCAACTAAGCACCGGCTAATACCTTGCAATAGTCTGCACAGCTCTGGAAGCTAATTGTTTCTAACACCGGGGATGCTCTGTCATTAGCCTGAGGTGCATCATTCACTGCTTGAACCACTGGGCACGTACTAGAGATGATATTTTTGTGTGATGCCAGTACACAACCTGCAATTAGTTGTATAAGAACAAACACCTGGACTTACGTAAAACCCCACTGCTGTTTCTGACAACCAGATTTTTTGTTCTTGTTTTCATTTTATAACCAGATTGCAGATCTTACGGGGAAGAACAATTTTGTTCTGCGAATCAAATTGAGGGATAGGGACCTTACACCCCTCCGCTGAGCTTCCAGTGTTTCATGTTCTTCCCATGTTCCATTTACTTTCTCCATGTCCCTCTGTAAGAGTTCTAAATAATTCCATTCAACATCTCTTCTGGGGACATGCACAGTGGGATCGAGCACCCTCACCACGTCTGTGATGGCACCGAGCTGCGTGGTGCGGTGATGTACTGGAGAGAAGGGATGGGATCCTGAGGGACCTGGACAGGCTGCAGAGGTGGGACCCTGTGAACCTCATGGAGTTCAACCAGGCCAAGGGCAAGGTCCTGCCCCTGGGTCAGGGCAATCCCAGCACAAACACAGACTGGAGGACACCGGATGGAGGAGCCCTGAGGAGAAGGACTTGGGTGAGGAGAAGCTCCCCATGACCCAGCTTCAGTGAGCGCTTGAACCCTGTAGGGACAGGCCAAGGGGAACGGCTTTAACCTGCCCGAGGGGAGACTGAGCTGAGCTCTTAGGCAGAAGCTCTTCCCTGTGAGGGTGCTGAGGCGCTGGCACAGGGTGCCCAGAGAAGCTGTGGCTGCCCCATCCCTGGCAGTGTTCAAGGCCAGGTTGGACACAGGGGCTTGGAGCAAGCTGCTCCGGTGGAAGGGGTCCCTGCCTGTGGCAGGGGCTGGAGCTGGAGGAGCTTTAAGGTCCCTTCAACCCAAACAAGGCTGGGATTCTGGGATTCTAATTCACGGACCAAATTTTCCTGGGATTCACTTTCTCCCCTCAGGGTTTCAGAAGACTGCTGTCCTCCAAGCCCTTTGTTCTATCTGCCTCATGTGTCTTCTTCTAATTTATACAATTTCTTACGCTTGGCATTGTAATTGCCTGCTCATGTACCCTGTCTTCTTCGAGCAAGGAGGTTTTTGGATGGAAGTTTAAATTGGTATTTTTTAAATCTAATTCAATTTAGTAAATTAACATAGGTGCATGTAACACTGTTCTTCTAACTCTTAGTTTTTTCAAGAAGAATTTCAATCTTTTCCTTCTCTTGGCTGGCAGCTTTTCCCTCCTACTTACAAGTACTAATCACCTCTCAGATGGTTTAACTGATTCAGATACAGAGTTCAATTCAGAACTATTGTTCCTTGCTTTGAAGATTACTCTTCTAATTTCAGACCTGCACACTTGTCTGTTTCTTTTGGTCTAATGGAGAGATATTATCCCTCCTCACTACTTAGCATCATTTACCTCCTTAGACCATGGCAACTGCAAAAGCGCTGCTCCTACATTACAGCAAATGCAGTTCCAGCCTAACCGCAGACTGTGGATGACAAAGGAATATCCATCCATTCCCTTATTTATTGATTCAGATCAGGAGTCAGGCAGTTTGGGATTTGCCTTGCCTCATGATTAATGTAAGGGAAATGAGCAGAAGGTGGGAGAACCTACGTACATAAAAGCAATATCTATACCACTGAGAAGCTTTGTCCTGAAACGGGTGTTTGTGTCCCTTCTAGAAAGCCGGCTGTCCTTGAATAAATACCGACCGAAATCAAACCTTTAAAAAAAACCCTTTGTAAGAAAGGATATTTTCAAGCATCTTTCCCAGGCATCAGAAGGGTGAAAGCTCATCCACTTTCAAGATAAAGCTTGAATATCACATGAAAGGGATGATCTGATTCAGTTACCTGCAAGAAGAGGAAGCTGCGCAAGGAGATTGTTGTTGCGGCTTGGCATTTCTCTGTTCTCACCTGTATGTGTGACTTTACAGTTCAACAGTTTAGCTGGATTAGTGTATGAAAATGGGGGAGGTTTTTGAATCCTTTGTAGATGTACGCTCATACAGCAGTTATAGCTGTCGTTTCCCCTTCTTGATGGAAGCATCACGAGGCTCCCAGGGGGCTGGGGGAAGCGGGACAAGGAGGTGGTGTAGAGCTACGCCAGTGCCTGCTCTCTGCTGCTCTAGTTTATTTTGTTGGCTCTTTTAGGACACACACACACACTTCTGTTCACTTCTATTCACTTATGAGAGCTGATTTCCATCTCCTCTCCTGTTTATTCTAGCCACTGCTCTGGCAGCTGCCGTGCACAGCATTGGCTGGATCGATAGTTCATGGTACCTGTCCCTGACTCCCGAAGCTCTTCAGGGTCTTGATGGGTGTTTACTTTCATTTTGGTTTGGTTTTTAATTATATTTCCTTTGCCGGGGTTTGCTGCAATTAATCACTGGGATTTTACTGCCATGGTGCTCCCTGTTGAGTTTCAAAGTCCTGTAGTGTTGGTGTTGTCCCCTATAAGCTATTTAACGGAGGCTTTGAGTGTCCTGCTGGTCTCTGGCTTGGGACCTTTGCTTTCTGTACCTTTGTCTCACTGACTGGGTAAACCGATGGTCCCTGATAGATGTATTGCCATCAAAATGAAGAAAGCACAGAGGACGCTGAAGGATAAATCTCTTACTAGATTTGGTGGCAGGCAAGCCAGCTTGTGCACTGGGGATTGCTTTCTATTCTGAGTCAGTGAAAGCTAATAGTTCTGGACTGTTAACATTAATGGTTACGTCTTTATCTGCTTCCCCGATTGACTTTCCTTCTGTGTTTCAGCACTGGAAATTAGTCCGTATTAAACTTGCTTTCAGGAAGAACAGAAAATGGAAAAGGCCAAAAGGAATCATAGCTTCCATATTTTTTATCCTATTTTATAGGCCCCTATTTATTACTCCCCATTTATAACCAAAGCACCTATTGCTTCACAAACCAGCTTATATTAGCAACATTGGCAGTAGGCTGCCTTGGTTTTCCAAGTCTGAATTGGTATCTCAAGATGAAAGAAAGGAAGGAAAACAAGAAGGGAAAGAAGGTAAGAAGAAAAAGGTGTATAGCGACAGGGACAAGCTGCCTGGGAGTGGGAAAGACTCAGATGGGAATGAAGGGCTTAATTTGCTGCAGCCAGGGTTTCAGGAGGCATTGGAGCTTTTCCATCCCAGTCCTCAAAACCAGATCTCCAATAGATTAAGAAAACAGAAAATCCCAACCAAAATCAATTCTTTTCCTCACATGTTTTAGTGTAAAAATGAAATAAGACTTTCAACACTTGGTATTATTTCAGAACAGCTGCCAAGACGTCAGCAGTGTCATACAGGCAAGATCTAGTCATGGTAAAACCAGCATTGTCTGTACGCCCAACAACTTCAGTATTAAAGTAAGAGGTTTATTCAGAAACCAGTCCTGGTTATAATAATGCCATTTACAGGGAGAAAAAGGAGGAGATGCCTTTTCTCAAAATGGTTCTATTATGGGGGCGAAGGGAATGGCTAATGTCACATGTTTCTCACAGAAGCAAACTCCTACAATTTAAGGCAAAATGTTCCATCATTTTCCATGGATCCATCACCTGCTGCTTTCTGGGCTCCTGCAGCTTGGCTATTCCAGGCCTTGGAATAGACCCATTCCATGGTCTCTTACTGCTCCCACTCAACTCAGCCCTGCCAGACATAGTGCTGAGCCTAACACTAAGCCAATCCCTCCACATGGAGCTCACTGAACCCATGGGAGTGGGAAAAGGCTGGGATCCAGATCCCACTGGCTGTGGTCCCTACTGTTAGCACACCACAGTCCTGCCTCGCTGCTGAAGGGAAGGAGTAGAAACACCTTAATGTTTAAATACTTCTAAGTTGTTCTTGTGGAGCAGTGAAATGGTAGCCTTATTTTGTCAGATAGGAAATAGATGCGACGCGCTGATAGGAATGAGTCTTTGGCTTCAGGGCCACAGAACTGTCCATTCCCTGTTGAATTTACTTGTATTCACCCCTTGGATTAGCACTGTCTGCAGCTCAAATGTAGTCAGGACATGCCCTATATTTGTGTGCTGATGCTCTTGGAGTAACATGCTGTGCCAAGAGTCTAGGCTTATAACCTGGTTTAGTGTGCCTGGGCTGTACTGCAGGGCTGGGCAGCATCTTGTACAGGGTAGACTTGTCAGTCTCCAATGGCTCAGACAAACCTACACATGCCCAGCAAGGCAGTTTGGGATGTAGCAGAAGCAGAGTACAGACTTATAGGTGCTACCAGCCACAGAAATATCCTGCTTTTCCTTTTCTACCTCCTGTTCAGCCTGGATAGCCAGTGGCAGCCTCACCCATTCAACCAGGACACTCTGCCCATACATTAACCCTGGGCACGGCAAAGGATCCTCCCTGGGTTAGTGAAGTTAGCCCTAATTAGCTGGTTTGCCTTCTTTTTTATAAACAATGGATGACAGAGATGGGGTTAAAATGAGTCTGATTTCCTCTTGCAGCTCTGCTTTTCACGCTGCCGGGAGAAACCATTGCTCTTTGCCTGTTTGCTCTGCTCTGTGAACAGAACTGGCTGCTGTGACATTGAAAGCAGCGAGTCGACTTGCAAAAGGTTCAATATAAACTGAACGCAAAGCTGCTGAATGAAAGACAGAGAAACAGAGCAAAGAGTAGGAAGACGTGCCCCAGAACACATGCAGGGGGTCTGGGCTCTATTCCTGGCTCCAGAGAAGACCCCACGGGTCATCCTATTGACATGTTCTATCCATTTCCTTCTTCCTGCCATTGGTTTTCACTGTTTGTCGAGGTCAGAAACAGAGTAGAGGCTCTCTCTCTCTTATGAAGAGTTTGTTTATGGGCGTGTCCTGAAGGAAGCACTGCGGCATCCAAGACTTGCAGGTGCTCTGCTCTCGTGAGACCCCACCTGGAGCATTGTGTGCAGTTCTGGTGTCCTCAACATAAAAAGGACATGGAACTGTTGGAACAAGTCCAGAGGAGGCCACGAGGACGATCAGGGGCTGGAGCACCTCCTGTATGAAGACAGGATGAGAAAGTTGGGGCTGTTCAGCCTGGAGAAGAGAAGGCTGCGTGGAGACCTCATAGCAGCCTTCCAGTATCTGAAGGGGGCCTATAGGGATGCTGGAGAGGGACTCTTCATTAGGGACTGTAGTGATAGGACAAGGGGTAACGGGTTAAAACTTAAACAGGGGAAGTTTAGATTGGATGTAAGGAGGAAATTCTTTCCTGTGAGGGTGGTGAGGCACTGGAATGGGTTGCCTAGGGAGGCTGTGAATGCTCCATCCCTGACAGTGTTCAAGGCCAGGTTGGACGAGGCCTTGGGTGCCATGGTTTAGTGTGAGGTGTCCCTGCCCGTGGCAGGGGGGTTGGAACTGGATGATCTTAAGGTCCTTTCCAACCCTAACTGTTCTATGAATCAATGATTCTATACAGTAAATACTATTGTTGGAGGATAAATGAAAGAGAAGTCTCCATGTAGTGCAAAAGAGGAATGGTTTCTGACATGATTAACGTGTGTCTCCTGAGAATCAGCTGAAGTAAGCTCTTAAGCAAGTTGTCTGGAAGCATTCACTTTGCAGGAATTCACAGCCAGAGTCCCATGAAATATTCAAACCAGAGCTACTAGTTAATCAAATTGCTCATTTTTTTTTTTTTCACAAGGCAGCAATAAATAGATTCCTTTTTATGAAAGTGAAATATCAAAGTAATAATGTCACCGCAAATAAATGTTGTAACTGGTAATTATCTCCTACTGCAAGGTAAGTGTCAAGTTATTTGTGGAAAATAAACAGAGAGGAGGCAGAGAAATGGGTTGCCAGTCTTTGGAAGTAACTTTCATCTGGTTCTGAACTTGAGTCCAGGAACGTTATAGCAAATCTACCAAATGAACAAGTAAAGAAAATACGGGAGAATGAATGTAAAATGGGAAAAAAGAGGCACTAACAGGCATGATACAGCGCTTTGAAGACGTGGGCTGGAATCTCTGAAGCCATTCAGGATAATAATGTTGACTTCCACTAACATTTTCTTGTAAGGAAGCTTTATTCCAACAGGCTCAGGAGAGCCTGCACTGGGACAAAAAGGCAGTGATGCCAAAGCAGACTTTGTCTTTCCTAAAAGCTATCATACGGACCGTGCCATCATCATCATCTCCTTGACCTGCATGGACTCACTTGACTGAGGCTGCCCACATTGTCCTTCACTTGGCACCGCTGTCTATTTGAGGCCATAAAGAAAACAGCTTGTCATGGAAGTGCCTGCTACCACGCTGCTGTCTGACTGTGCTCTTCAGCACTAGCACAGCCCTGCCAGCCTTTCCCAGCCTACTGCTGGGGCCGAGCAGTTGGGAATGCAGAGCCCTTTGGACCATTGCTGCCAGCAGAAGCAGCTCTGGGGGCTGCAAAGAGGGAAGCTGAGCCAGCACCACCTGCTGCTTATGGGCACTGTGGAGCAGGATTCTGCTCTATCGCATCACGGTCTTTGTGAAGCGGGTGAGGAGGGTCCCTTCACACCGCGCAACACCTTCAAGTCAACAGGGCTTAAGTTTTGCTTTGTCTTGTTTTTCCACTCGGGAGCTGCAAGTCCTGCAGACCTTATGCAGTTTACTCAACTTACTCTAACCTCAGGAGAGAAACAAGCCAAACTGCTGTGCTAACTGACACTTCCGTTCCTCAGGTATCGCCTCTTCCACGATAACGTACACCAAAGAACCACCCTGAAGATAAACCATGACGAATGATCCTTAGAATGCTTTCAAAACTGGTTTATTTATGCTTACGAAGCTGGCTAGAAAACACTGATGTAACTTGTCTTAATCACCTTGTTGAGCAAGAAGCAAAGTTCGTTTAATCTCTCTCTGCAGAGACCTGACCCGCATTGCCACTCTGTTTTATCATCAAAGCAAGTAAGATTCGTAAAGGAGCAGGAGCATACAGATAAATTCCATGGGAAAGAAATGAACAATCTCTTTATTTAACAATACACACTGTTCATGAGGTCTCAACAGCAGAAGCAAACCCCCTCTGCTTCCTTTTTCTTCTTTCTTCCCTTTTTCAACAACAGCAAAAGCAGGGATGAGGATTACGAACCATTCCGGTTGCTTTCCTGATTCCTTAACTGCAGTTACAGCCTGGTGGATGGATCTACCGATGGAATAAGTGGGTCACACATTTCTGGAAGTCCACAGGCTGCAAAAACTGGAGGCCAGATCTGTGTTGAAAGGCGGATGCCAGCACCCCCTGCTCACCCACAGAGTTCTGCTCCAGAGACAGGACCCCAATGATCACAGGCCTGACTGCTCTAGTTCTGACATCAAAGTATTCACACCAGGGCTGTATGTTTTACCAGAAGGCAAAATCCAGTGAAACACATCTCATCAGGTGTGAAGGTAATTAGATGAGGTTACATGGCCTCTACTATGAAGGGCAGATCAAGTAATTCAGCACACATGAGCCTAAGAAGAGCTAGACTAAAGGTTAATCTAGCGCCATGGCTCATTTTGCTCAGGCTTTAAAGTATGTATTCTACCTATAACATGATTTCATGCAAGCATTTAATATTTCACATACTTCTTTATCACCCTCAGCCCTTCATTTCATCCCCAACCAGAGCTGCTGTGGGGTTTCATGATGAATTGTGGAGCGGTGGTGAAGACGTTCTACACCCCTCAAGGACATAGAAGTCAAGCCCTGGCCTCGCAGACCTTGTCGTGCAACCAGCATCATCTCTTGAGCCAGGAACCAGTGAGAACCTGAGGAAGAGCAGCCAAAGCAGTACCTCCTTCTTGCCAATGAGCTTGTTCTGTCTGCCAGCAAAGGTAGTTACTAGTGCCAAATGCATAACTATCCCCTTGGGAGCCGTACCTTTCATACACATTACTGAAAAGCCATAAGGAATGTAGGGTTTTGAATCCTCACCATTGTGGATTATTTCACTTGTGGGGTGAATAACCAGTTTGAATGGCAGTTACCTATTTACACACCCGGCTGTGGGTTTCAACCCTCGTATTCAACCCTGAAACTCACTTGAGCTTAGTTCAATAGAAGCTCATACCTGTCAGAGTAACCTTGCTAAATGCATGTGCCAGAAGTGCATGGCTTGTGTTTTCCATGGAGCTGGAAACTGAAATGACTACCAGAATACCTCCTTTGAGATGCACATTTAATGGAACAATTACTTTTCTAGTAAACCCTGGCAATGATGTGGGTTTCCAGCCTAAATGCCTAGCACTGACCAAGCCACTCACTGGCTCCCCCTCATCTTTGCATGGGAATGAAGATGCTCATTCAGGACTTCGAACCTCAGGCTCTATCTTTTCCCTGCTGTCCTCTCTCCAGGCCTTTGAGCTCTTGCCCCACTGCTTTTGCATCCCCAGAGGTACTCCCTATAGCACTAAACAGCTTTGCTGCTGCTTCATCACCCAAGTGCCTGTTCTGGGGTCATGGGCAGGGGCTAACACAGGGTGCAGGATGCTCTACCAGCAATCCTCATCTTCCAGAGCTGGAAACCCTTGTATCGCTGAAGCTACTGGCTCTAAGACATGGAAGAGCAATGGAAACGTGAGCACAACACTGGGGAAAAGGCATAGATTATTAAGAAGCATGCATATTGCAAATGAAGTTGTATTATTGCTATTATTGAGATTGGCTCTGTGTAAAAATACCCCAACTATATTAGTTTCTTTTCCTATGACAATCGTATAGCAGACCCTAATAACAATCATTGAATTAGAGTGTGAAGATTGTGTATTATTTATTTACTGTGCTTCCTTTTCACCTTTGGGTGTAACATTAGCTGTGCATAACATAGTGCAGCAGTAACATAGTGCAGTAGTGGTAGTGCTATCATCAAACGCAGGTGCACTTAGAGTAGAAATACAATAGTTTGCTCAGATACTAATGACAAACACCATGCAACTGTGTTAGAAATAACAAGAAAAATAATAACATATACAATACAGATGGTTGTGGTAACTGCGTATTCAGAACAAGAATTGAGCACTGGGAACTTAGTTATGTCTAAATACATAATAAAATATTTATTTAACGTCTCTTCCTTTGCCTCCTCAGAGATACTGGCTGAAAGTAGCACTTGCTATCATAATTCTGCGCTCTGCTTCTGTATCCTCTGCTCACCCCAGTGTTATTTGTCCTGTCTAGTTAGATTTTCATTTTAAAATGTGCAAAAACTTAGTGCAACATACTACTTTTCCATTATTTTTCTTTTCCTCTTAGCAGTCGATTGGGCAGTAATATAGAAATGTAATTCTGTAAATGAGAGTGCTCCGAAGAGATTGCTTCATTATTGGGAGTGCTGTGCAACCACAGCTTCTGTTAGCACTAATAAAAGACCCACGTCTACTCAGTTGCTTAAATATCTTCACACTGCAAAGGGATGGGCTGTCTGGTGGGAATCATAGATTATGGAATGGTTGTTTAGAAGGGACCCCTTCCACTAGAGCAGCTTGCTCCAAGCCCCTGTGTCCAACCTGGCCTTGAACACTGCCAGGGATGGGGCAGCCACAGCTTCTCTGGGCACCCTGTGCCAGCGCCTCAGCACCCTCACAGCAAAGAGCTTCCGCCTAAGAGCTCATCTCAGTCTCCCCTCTGGCAGGTTCAAGCCATTCCCCTTGGCCTGTCCCTACAGGTCCTTGTCCCAAGCCCCTCTCCAGGTTTCCTGCAGCCCCTTTAGGCACTGGAGCTGCTCTAAGGTCTCCCCTTGGCTTCTGCACTGAGACATCCCTGGCGTCACAGTGGGACTGAATCAGGATTCACAGTGGCAATGAGCCAACCCCACAGGCATCCACAGGAGAGTAACATGAGTCTTGTTTTCCCTTTACATGGAAAACCAGGCTCGAAACCATTGCTGGGTCCCCACTGCTGCACAGCATTTGACAGGTGAACATGGTCAGTGTTAGGGTTAGGGTTAGGGTTAGGGTTAAGGTTAGGGTTAGAGTTAAGGTTAGGGTTAGAGTTAAGGTTAGGGTTAGGGTTAAGGTTAGGGTTAGGGTTAGGGTTAGGAGAGTAGGTCTACCCTGACCCCTGGCAGACATATCTTACACCTTGGGTGGGATGGTTTAGTGTGAAGTGTCCCTGCCTATGGCAGTGGTGTTGGAACTGGATGGTCTTAAGATCTTTTCCAACCCAAACCATTCTATGATTCTATGATTATTTTCTAAATCTGTTTGTAAAGCTCAAAAAAGAAGAGAAACAGTTAAAGCATCTGATAAGCAAAGAAGTGACAATGGTGTTCTTATTAGCAATGCCCTGTATCCTTGTTGTCATTGCCTGCTGAGTGTTTAAAGGAAAAATATCCTATTTGAGAACCCATTGGATGGCACTACAGATGGGAAATAAAAAAGTTTCCTGAACAAGCCGCAGTGCGTGTTACTGAGGTTGTTTTCACCGTCCTGGGCTGCTCCTCCTCATAGCAACCAACACCAATGAATGCATGAGAGGGGAAGGGAAGAAACAGCAACACTATAAAATGTTGTTTTGTTTTTCTGGACCTGACTCTGCAAGAACCTTCGCCACTGGAGAACAAAGCCATGGGCCATGGTTGTCAGCCATCCCAAGCCTTGCAAGCTTGCAGCAGCTTCAAGGTTTCATGGTCCTGGCTGCCTTGTTTGGTTGCAGAAGTGACCTTCGCTGAGCAAACCAGATCCTCATTGCATGGGATGAGGGTGACAAGGAAGGAAAACAAGGCACCAGAACGACAAAAGGAACAAAGAAATCGGGAACGAAAAACTCACAGCAGAAATTGTGTGTTTTGTATCATAGAAGTCATATGGGACTTAGGCAAAACCAGAGAAAGAAGAGAAAGGTCACATTGTTCCCAGTCTCTGCTTTGGGGTCATTAAAAACCAGGAAAACCCAAATAATGGAGGCCCATTGAGGTTGACTCAGGACGTGGTTTGGCTTTCATTTTAAGGTGATGCTGACTGCATAAGTTGCTCTGCACTCCTCTCCTGCCTCTTCATCACATCCCACTGTATGGTTTCCAAGACTGCAAAAGCACTTGCTTTGACCGGTTTCTGATGCACTGGTGTCGTGGTTTAAACCCAGTCAGGTAACTTGTTCACTCACTCCCAGTGAGTGGTGCCAAGCTGACAACAATCAAGGTCCGTGTTCGTCTCCCCCCCCCTCCCTGCACCGGGGCTCTCCCCTTCCCCGCTCCCGGAGGAACGGGGAGGAGGATCGAGAGAGTGCAACTCCTACGGGTTGAGACAAGAACAGTCCAGCAACAAATCACCACCGCTACTATCAGCTAAAACAATGATAAGGGAAAATAACAAGGGAAGAGAATACGATACCACCGGCCAAGAAAACGAGTTCCACCCGGAAGCTCCTGTCCTTCCGGGTAACTCCCAGTTACCCCCCCACCCCGGGCATGACGTGCTGTGGTATGGAATACCTCCCCGGCTAGCCCGGGTCAGGCGCCCCGTCTCTGCTTCCTCACAGCTTCCCCTCCTCCCTGGCAGAGCATGAGCCTCACAAAGTCCTTGGTCAGGGTAAACATCACTTAGCAACAACCGAAAACATCGGCTTCACCAACGCTGCTCTCAAAACTAGAAGTCAAAACACAGCACTGCACCAGTTAACACAAAGGAAAAAACATGACTGCTACTGCTGAACCCAGGACAACTGGT
Organism: Pezoporus flaviventris; assembly: GCF_033815535.1. NCBI lineage: Eukaryota > Metazoa > Chordata > Aves > Psittaciformes > Psittacidae > Pezoporus > Pezoporus flaviventris. The sequence continues at coordinate 141,239 of NW_026892558.1, forward strand.
TGTGGCTCACTGCTTTTGGGTGCCACACCACCTCTACTTAGACGACCTCAATGGGATCACTGGACAGAGGGTGTTGATGGTAACCTATTTACTTGCAATAATCATTCTTTCTGCCTTTATCTCTGCTGCTCCCTCTGTATATGCTCTTCTAGGAGACGCTGAGCAGAGCTTCTGTGGTCTTTGCAGCAATGAGTAAGAGAGCAGCATGTCCTCTGTGTTGCCAGTGCGTGGTCCAGCAGCAAGCCATTGCTGCACGCTGTGATGCTTACAGAAGGAGTGAAGCTGTAGGAGGGGACTCAGCCCCAGATTTATGCTTCTGTGAGGTTGCCAAATGCGTTGGGAAGATTCCTCTGCCAGATTGCAACTTCCGTTCTTCCCCATAAATTAACTTGCCTTCCAGAAAGCTGTCTGCAAACAAAATTGCCTTTAATGAGTTTATTCCAGAGCATGTTAAGGAAGAGCATCCTTCCCCTCCGGCAGCACCTCCTGCTCCTCATGAGCAATGTTTTTATGCAGATCAGTTTGCTGTGGAGGCTCGAGGGGCACAAAAATAAGGAGAACTTTTAGCTGGGCAATCTGTGCCGAAGCAGTGCGTTGGGCTAAAGTGAAGACAGGAGGCACTGGAAGCGGAGACAAGGACTTTATACACCCTGCATCCCCTCCAGCCCTGAGAGGGGCAGCTTTACACAAGCAAAACCGCTCTTTGCACTGTGGGCTAAGTGACTGTAAAGGGTACCAAAACCCAAATCCAGCACAAAACTCCTGCGTTGCTGGGAAGGTGCATCTTGGGGCAAGAACTAACCCTGTGGGGCAGGAACCAATTGTAATTTGGTGATACTATAATGTGCAGAGGCAGACTCATTCTGCACTTTGATGATTGTTTCAGTTGTTCCTGAATGGAAATGATTCCTCTGGGAAACACGTGCATCAAACCCCTGACCCATGTGCTGGGGTGGGGAGGCACGGAGCCTGGCCAGTGCTGCTAACCCATGGGATCACAGCTGGTCCATCTCCTTTCCGACTCCCATCACTTCTGATTTCTACTGAATGGGATCTTTTTAGTAACAGAAAGGTTTCTGAGCATTTATATCACGTCATTTTCCACTCAGATTCTCAGAAAAGAATGAGGTGGCTTAAATCCTTTAAGATTCAGTTCCTACGCTCAGGTGCCTTTGAAAATCCCAGTTTTATTTAACAGTAGTGTGAGTTTTCTAATTTTCTCAGTCTACCCTGACTCACAGTAGCACACATGAATACCCACCAGAAAGGGGCCTGTCCACTTATTTAACAGTGAAAGCGATCAGCTTTTACCCAAAGACAAGAAGCTGGTTTACAGGGCTTATGAAATTACTGCATGTTTTGTCGCATTCGAATTTTGAAGTTACGAAGGCAAAACCCACACGGTCACTAACAGCCCCATCCTTTGCTTGGGGCTAAAAATGGGCAGTCCCACTGAGCGAATTAGTCTTCCTGGGAATCTGGACTACCTGAAGTGCAGGCTGCAGCTTGGATACCTGCTCCCCTGGTGCAAAGCAAAGGCTTCTGATGTGCACCAAATGCTTTGGTTGGAACTGCACCTAAACCACCCCTGTTTTCTGCTGCCCGTGGCTTGCAGGTGGCCACGGTTTGTGATGAGCTTCAAAACCTGGCAGCTCTCCTGGAGGGAAGGAGCAAATGTGCTTTTATCCCTTGCACGCCTTTGGTCTTGCTACTTCAAAACCCATCAGCACCACCATCCACGTAATGAAACTGACGCATGAACCATTGCAGGAGGCACTGGTCAGGGCAATATAGAAAGTCACACTGCATGTATAAAATAATCCCTTTAGCACTTGAATCTGTGTGAAATCCCTCCTTGGCTAGAGATTCCTTTCTAGAACTGTGAAAGATTTTCTGGCTATTTTGCTTTAAATGGAGATGTCTTCAGAGACGATTCCTTAAGGTTGAAGGGGGGCTGGAAAAAGATGGTAAAGACGGAGAATCAAGGACCCAGCGTGTAATACTGCAAAGACCCGTTATCCATATGGCTCTGAGTTGCAGTCAATTTTCTTCTTTAATAGGATTATTTCTTTGTCAGATATTTATATTCTTCTCCATGGAAAGTTTATAGAACAAGTGGCATTGATACATTAGTGCCAAGCTGATTTATTCATTTAGCTACTCCAACAGTCATTGTAGCCCTGCTGGGAAGGGAAGATTTTCTCAACTTAAAAGTCTTTTTCCTTATCAGATATTCATTTAAATGGTTTGCCTATAAATACAGGACATGTTGAGACATGCAGGCTATAAAGATTTCAGAAGATTTATGCTTGCATTAGGCATTCCTTTGGCTGGACATGATCGCATTGCAGCTACTACAGCCAATTTAAAACAAAAACAATAACTCTAGTTACTACTAATAAAAAGTTCACGTGGTTTCAGGGAAGCACAGCCCCTCTCCCTGCTGTCGAAGGAGGGTTATGTGCGTCTCAGCTATCGCCCAGTTTGCCCTGTGAGTCTTGAAGATAGATAGAGAAGGCATGGACATGTTCTCAGCTGCTATGGGGCATGGCAGATATTACCTTCTTGTAGGGTACCTGTTGTGGAGTCCTTGCAGCTGAAGGAGAAGGAGACTTGAGGACCATAAAAGTGCAGGTTGCCTCAAGTTTTACTTCCCAGGCAGCAGGGCCTGGCATGTACATAAAGGGAAAAGCAGGGCTTTGATATCACACCATACTTTTGTCCTCTCTGGGATCGGCATCTGGCTGCTTCATCTTCTTGTTGGCTGATGTTTTGCCTCCACCTTCCTGCCTGAAGGACTCCATGCCAAAATGGGGCTGAGAGACAAAGTGTCAGCGTAAAATGGTCAAGCCCCCTCTGGAAAGTGGTGGCTTGATTTGGAGGGAATCATGTAGAATCAGAAAATAGTTTATACTGGAAAAGGCCTTTAAGACCATCGGATCCAATTGCTAACTCAGCACTGCCAAGGCCGCCACTAAACCATGTCCACAAGCACCACATCCACACATCTTTTAAGTACCTCCAGGGCTGGTGACTGCAGCCCTGCCCTGGGCAGCCTGTTCCAATGCCTGAGCACCCTCTGGGGCAGGAATTGTTCCTCAGCTCCACCTAAACCTGCCCTGGTGCAGCTTGAGGCCGGTTCCTCTTGTCCCATCCCTTGTTCCTTGGGAGCAGAGCCCAGCCCCTCCTGGCTCCATCCTCCTGTCAGCCACTTGTAGGGAGCCATCAGGTCCCCCCTGAGCCTTCTCTTCTCCATCTGAAACCCCCAGGTCCCTCAGCCCTTCCCCATCACCCCTGTGCTCCAGGCCCTGCACCAGCTCCGCTGCCCTTCTCTGGCCCCACTCCAGCACCTCAATGTCTCTCTTACAGTGAGGGTCCCAGAGCTGAACACAGGATTCGAGGTGCAGCCTCACCAGAGCCCAGTGCAGGGACACAATCCCTGCCCTGGCCCTGCTGCCGCACTGGTGCTGATACAGGCCAGGATGCTGGTGTCTTCTTGGCTGCGGGGTCACGCTGATGGATCATATTCAGCTGCTGTCAACCAGCAGGTCTTCAGGTACAACCTCATCTTTGGTTTTGCTGGAACATTTTCAGCTGCAAAATACACGTCTACCTAATGACTGTGGGCTAATCACCAAGTACTGGCTGCTGAACACGTCCAACTTCATCCCTCGTGTTGACAGAGCTCTAACAAATGCCTGCAGTTCAAACATGGTCTGCCTTCACGGGTAGCTCTCCCCTTACTCTTTCCTTCATCTTTCTCCCCAGAAATGGTTTCCTTTACAAATGCACATAGATCTTTTACTGGCGGTACGGGCCTCTCAGCAAACTTGAAGAAAAACAAGGTATTGAACTGTATCACCATTATTATTTGCCTGGAGATCCTCTGTGGCAGGTATGGAGTTATGTTAGGTGTATGGAGTTGGGTGCATTCCACCCATCAACAGAAAGATGCAGGTTTCTTCATAGGACAGTTGAAATGGGATTCATCCACCCCTGAAGAAGCCTACCTCTGTTTATTAGACCCTAGAGGACCTGCTACACGAGGTGTGACAAATTGAACTCTCAGATACCAGAATGAATAAACCAGAAAAAGAAATAGAATAAGACAGAATAGTATAACTAGAACAAGACCCCAAACCAATACAGTAGGACAAGACCCTCATGTACTTCTATTATCAGCACTGTACTTAAGAGCTCTGAACGTGTTACTCAGCACTATTTTAATCTGCATGTCTTTTTAGACTGGCCATGAAATGTACAGCTGCTTCCAAACACTGCAGAAACTGAACCGATGGAGCAGGAAGAAACATAACAAAAGTTGGAAGGAAACCACCTCAAGAGGTTAAATCTTTACAGCAGAAAGTTGAGGACACATAGGAAATTGAAAAGACAAGGTGACAAGCAGCATGCTTTTAAGTAAATCAAAACCATTAGGGACACCTTGCTCTAATTGTAAAGCAGTAACATGTCTCATCATTTTGAATGTGCGTTTCAAAGCAGCTGTGAGCACCCTTTTCTTTGGTTCAAGTCTCACAGATAAAGGTTAACTGGTCCCCTCAGGTGCACAGCAGAAAGGCTTTTCATCCTGACAGCCTGCAGGTTCTGGAGGTACAGGTAGAGGTACAGGTACTTCTTGCTTCTATTGTGTGTGTGTCTTTGTTCTAAACTTCCTTCTTTCAGAAATACTAATTGCACATCCTATGTGGGAGGAAGTACCAAGGCTCATTAGACATTGCCATGCATGTGGTGCAGAGTTTCCAGAAGCTCACACAAAACAGATCTCGGCTGAAAATCCCATTACACAAATTCACGACAGGTTAAGGTTCAAAGATTGCCCTTGATAGTACACAAACTGCAATAACAAGTGTGAAATAACACATACAAAACCATCTGGAATTAATCACTGAGCATATATAGAGTACAGTTCTCACCCAATAGACATCCCTATGTGGGAGAAGAAAGGTTTGGCTCCTCGACTAATCCCAGTAGTTCACAGGATGGTTAAGATTGGAAGGGACCCTTGGAAGTCATCCAGGCCAACCCCCCTGCCAAGGCAGGGCCACCTAGAGCAGGTTACACAGGAACACGTCCAACACGTCCAATGAAGTCCAACACAGTCCATTGTAATGTGTCCAACAGTTCCTGTGGAGCCTTCTCTAACTGCTCTCCTTCCTAATTCCGTTCTACATTATTTCTTTACTTTTAGGTGGCGATTGAGTAGCCCTAGTCATGCGAACTTTTGTTACTGATGGGTAGGAAATTCTGTCACTGCTTTTAAGGATCCAATTTATTAAATTTGTTATCCAATTTCTGTTAAAATCTAGAGCACATGCGAAGTGATGGGTGGTTGTACCTTGGAGATGGGTGGCTTTGAGACAGAGGTGTGTTTTGGTATTACAATTAGCTTGCTATGAGCCAAGCTCATCCAAGGAAAGCAATTTCACCATAGCCGCTGGCTCAACAACCAACATCTTCCCTTACCTTCTTTGTTCGACAGCTGCTAGGTGGTTTGTCAGAATGCAGTACCTTCGAGTTCCCACTCATGCAGGCTGTACGACAAAGCCTGGCTGCTGTGTCTTCACCCCGTTTAGCTCCTCTCAGCACATGCTAAGGATGCGGGTTGTGTTGCCTGAGTAGTTACTGTAGGGTAGATTCCGTACGTGCCAACAGCATCCCACCCTGGAAGTAGCAGCTACATTTTACCCTAATGTTTTTTTAACGTTATAACTTTTTAATGTTGTAACTTTGGGAAACTGGGAGAGTTTTCTCTAATTTCCCTCATTTTCCCTCAGAGTCTATAGAACTGAGACACGTTTCCATCGTTATGGCTGAACTTAGACACCTTACACTGATGCTGCTCTTGGTGCTTTAGCTGTGACTAAAAGGAGTTTCGTGGTTTCTGGGGAGCCATTCTGTTACCTTTAATTAGGAATTCAATCACTTAACCCCCCCGCTAAGGTCTTCACGATGACAATAGGGGTAACAGCATAAGTTCGTACCTGACTTCCACTAAGCCTTCATGATCCTGCACCTGATCCCAGGCTAGGGGAAGCTATTAGTGTGGGTAGCTTTACCCTTGCAGCCAGTGATTTAGAGAGTTATTGACAGACACATCCCCCCACCCCTCCAGGGACATGTTTCTTGGTGTAAAAACCAAACTAAAAGGCATGCACATCCCACTATAGGCTACACTCTCTCCATCTGCTCTGTTAACACGTGTTCTTAGGAGCCAGCCAGTCTAAACTGGAGGCTGGTTTGCTTTGCCAGTGTCGGGACGCTAACCTTCCATAAGCAGTTTGTTCCAGGGGTTAATTACGCTTGCTGATAAAGACATAGGAGTCATTTCTAATCTTAGTGCTTTTTGGCTTCAGCTTCCGGCCATGGTCCTTCCCATCCATTCTCTGCTAGGCTCAACAGCCGCTTGATTACAGTACTAAGGTCCTGTAATCAAATTGCCTTGTGAATCTCTTTTCCAAAAAGTCAACAAAACAGAGCATTTTGAGGCCCAGAAAAGAAGTTCCCAGCTTCCCTCCCCCCTTTCTATCCCCCTCACCCCCTTTGTTTCTGTGGTGCTGGTGTTTTTCAGCCTCTTCCATCTTTCAGCAAGGGAAGAAGCTGTGGCTGCCCCATCCGTGGCAGTGTTCAAGGCCAGGTTGGACACAGGGGCTTAGAGCAAGCTGCTCTAGTGGAAGGGGTCCATGTCCATGGCAGGGGGTTGAAACTGGATGAGCTTTAAGGTCCCTTCCAACCCAAACTATTCCATGGTTCTATGGTTCTACAAAGAGGCAGCAGGTCTTGAGCCAGAGCTCTTCCTCCTGAAGACTGCCTATGTGGTTAGTACGAACACTCCCATGTGCCTGTCAGGTTTCACTGTGTCTCCTTTAGATGGCAAGATACAAGAAAAAGCTGTTTCTAGACCCAAGAAATCTATTTTCCCAAGTGTATCTTATAACTGCCAAGTATAAAGGAAAACAATTCTTATAATATGAAAATATCTCTCTTTGCAACAAGCTTTATTTTCTTTTCAGTGCTAAGGTTGTGTCTCTTGCCCTCTTTTTTAATGAATATGGCAAACATGCAGAGTTTTGAATAATGAATTTGTGAGAAAGAAGATGCAGACGGAACGTGTAATGATTCAGACAAGACCCTATTATCTTAGTCCAATTTCATTAGCAGCAATATAAATTTGTTTCTACTTACTCAGGCTTTCTGTTTTAATGAAACCTGGTGATCTGGAAAGTTAAATGTTTGTGTTTACAAACACTGATCAAAGGCATCTAATTCTGTAGATCATCTCATGACCTGATCCCACAAGCTGGTGAATTTTTGGGCTTCTGTTCAGCATGTGCTTAGCTTCCAGCACTGAAACCACAGAAGGGGACATGCCTCACCTGGTGTTGGGTCCCCTCCTTGGTCTCTGCTCTTGACGGCTTTGCACCGAGCAGGGGACAACTGATTAGGTATTAGGAAGGTATTCGTCACTATGAGGGTGATGAGGCATTGGCACAGTGTCTCCAAGCCCCTGTGTCCAACCTGGCCTTGAACACTGCCGCGGATGGGGCAGCCACAGCTTCTCTGGGCACCCTGTGCCAGCGCCTCAGCACCCTCACAGCAAAGAGCTTCTGCCTAAGAGCTCATCTCAGTCTCCCCTCTGGCAGGTTAAAGCCATTCCCCTTGGCCTGTCCCTACATCCCTTGTCCCAAGCCCCTCTCCAGGTTTCCTGCAGCCCCTTTAGGCACTGGAGCTGCTCTCAGGTCTCCCCTTGAGGAGCCTTCTCTTCTCCAGGCTGCCCCAGCCCAGGTCTCTCAGCCTGGCTCCAGAGCAGAGCTGCTCCAGCCCTCGCAGCATCTCCATGGCCTCCCCTGGCGTCGCTCCATCATCCCCACGTCCCTCTGGTGTTTGGTTTCCCTGATGAAAAAAGGATAAACAGAAATGGATGAATTCTGTCAGTACAGCAAAAACCTTGGTTCCACCTGGCCCAAAGTTGGTTTACCGCTCGTGAGATAAAATCGCTGCTAAAACTCACTGTGGTCTGATGGACCTGACCAAAGCCGGGTCTGCTGGATGTCCATTGCAGGGAGAGTGCAGAAGCTATCCAAAAGCAAAGCAACTCAATCTGCTGCTCTTCTTGGAGCTTCACCCCCAGCCAGGGCACAACACAGAACCATAGAAGAGTTAGGGTTGGAAAGGACCTTAAGATCATCCAGTTCCAACCCCCTGCCATGGGCAGGGACACCCCACACTAAACCATGGCACCCAAGGCTCTGTCCAACCTGGCCTTGAACACTGCCAGGGATGGAGCATTCCCAACCTCCCTGGGCAACCCATTCCAGTGCCTCACCACCCTAACAGGAAAGAATTTCCTCCTTAGATCCAATCTAAACGTCCACTATTTAAGTTTGAACCCGTTACCCCTTGCCCTGTCACTGCAGTCCCTAACATTTTCTGTCCAAATGGTGTTTGGGGGTTCGGGATGGAGCCCAGGTATCTGCAGGTGTCTCATCAAACAGAGGGTAACGCGACACGCTAGGAAGGATGTTTGCTTTTCCCTTGGCTGGTACAGATGGAGTGTCTTGCTGCAGTGCCAGCAACAGCAGGCACAGCGGAGCGCATAGGTTTAAGAGTGCTATCAAATTGAATTGCTATTCCACAACAGAGCCAAAACCTGGGTTTGTCCTAAATCAGGGTGAAAAATTAATAATTCATAGTTTTCTTCGAAATGAAATATGGTGAAGGTGTTTGATTTACTCACGTTATCTTTCAGCAGAGTCAGAAAGTCTTCTTCTGACTTCTGCATCTGGACTTTTGCTTTATAATATCAGCAGGAACATATGCAGCTTTAAAGCATGATAACCAAAAAAAGTCATAATATTTATAGTGCAGCCAACTACTTTGCCACATTGAAACAAGACTGAAATAAAACACAGGAATTGTTTCCTGAGCATATTCCATAAAATACAATATGTTTCAGTGACATATTTGGAAAGCCTCAAATCAGTTTCTGACATTTGAAAGGAGGAAAAAAATAAAAGGAAAAAAAGACCTTTCTTTAAAATAATGCACTTTGTAAGCAGCACTGTGGCTCGGGACTTCAGCAGAAAAGCAGTTGGAGCCGGGTGCGACCATGAGGATTTTGCCTTCTAACTGCCTTTAAAATAGGATAACCTCCCCTGAGAGGTGCAGTTATGCATCAAAGCCCTCCCTGTTCCTAGAGAGGACTTTGGTGAGGCAGTGCCTGTTGATGGAAAATGTCTAAGTTCATTCCTTTTCTTTCTTTGCCAGATGAGGCTCTGCAGATCCCAGCCTCAGGAAAGCCCCCCACGCAATCCTGGTGCTTACAAGCTTACGTGTGTGGAGGCCTGCCCTCAAAGCCATCCCCGAGGAGCAGAATTATCTCTATTGAAGAGATTTAGGTACTCCCATGTAGTTGAGCTGGAAAAGCCAGGAGAACTCTATGGAGACGCAGCTCTGTGCAGTCCCGGCCCAAAGTGAAGCTCAGGCATTCCCAGATGTGACCCTCAGGTGCCTTTGCTTATATATTCCAGCAAGGATGCTGTCTGCTCTTGCAAATACCTCAGCTCCCAGTGCTTCCACCTGCTTGAAACCAGCTGGAAACAAGAGCAGAAGAAACGCTCCATGCCCAGGAGCACCTGCAGCGATGGTGCTGGGTTGGATCCCAAACCATTTCAATGCAGTCTCTCCTCTGCGACTGCCATAATAAATAATCCCCAGGAGGCGATTTGCACACAGCAGATTTGCTTCCTTGCGTTTCCCAGGCTTGCTTCTATTATGGACCAAGATAAGGGAAGTCTTTACACACACACAAAATGTGTAAGTGCTCCCGAGCTGCTTCCCATGCTGCTGCTTGTCCGGGCTGTGATTTTTACCTGCGGGCTTAGTACCTCCTTTCAAACACTCAGCTCTTTTGACTTCATTTTGTAGCCACGTGCTCCTGCATCCTCCTATGGAGTGATCATGAAATCACAGCTGGGGAATCTGTAAGGGAAAAGCCATTGGAACCTTCCCACGTGTGGCAGTCATGCTTGGAAAACAGCATCTCAGCCACAGACACTCATTTATCACAATGGGTTAATGCTTACAGGCTGGCTGCAGCCTCCTCTTCTAGACACAGGGAAAATCAAGGTGATGGACATGTAAATCTTCCCCCCCCCCCCCCCAAAACCAGTGCTGTGACTGCAGATACCGAAGGCAAAGGTCTTTAGACCAAAACATAGTGATTGGGCAGTCAGTTTGACTTAGTTAAGGTAAAACAACATTTTCTTCTAAACTGATTCATTTCCTACTCTAACATCATTCTGCTACATGAAAAGCTCATATAGGTTTAATTTACTGGCTCCAGGAGAGGTCAACATCTTCCTGTGCATGAAACAATATATTCCCTCCTGACCAATAAAATCCTGAACCATGATAAATTTATTACAATGCCAACATTTTAAATTCAAACTGAAGCCTCGACGTGTGCAATTCATCAGGAGCTGGTTTACCCTACAGTCGTATTTCTCTGTGCTTAAACATGGTGCAATAGAAAGGGTTCCCATTAATCCCCACTGACAACCCCAAATAGAGTTTTCCAAGGACTCCAGCATAAAAGCCAAAGCAGTGGTTTAGGGCACCTCCCCTGATTTCTTTTCCTGGATCTTCCTTTGGGACCATGTCCCACCTTTGCTTTCAGCAGGATGCACCAGCCCTGCCTTCAGCCCAGGAAACCAAACACAAGTAACTCATGCTCTTCTTCTTTGGAGGAAAGTCCCACTGTAGAGTCAACATGTAGTGTCTTTATTAAGGTATTTGACGAGCTTTTTCTTCCTACAGAGGAGAATCTAACATTTACAAAGTGGATGAAGGCAAAAGCCTACAGAGCTTGTGTTTGTGGTCCTGGAAGAGTTTTATGAGCTTTCAGTTTGTTTTTGATGTGTATTTTGCAGTATGTTCTGAAATCATTCTTAGAATTACATAGAATCATAGAGCTGCATCAGGGCTGCAGGGGGGGGTCTCCCCATAGCACAGCAGAGGGGCAGGATCCCCTCCCTGAGCTGCTGCTCACGCTCTGGGGGTGCAGCCCAGCACACGGTTGGCTTTCCTGGACCAATTTTTGATGGAAAAATGAAATCCATGTCCCTCTTTACCTAATTTTAAATCTGGAAATACCAAAGTTCTGACCTCATCGAAGTGACCCACCTCACCACGGTTGGCCTCACTATCTTCCTCACTAACATCTAATCCAATCTTTGGGAACAAAGCACAGGTTACTTGTGCAAAAAGCCTTCAATGAACCCTAGAGCCTCAGAGCAGGCAAAGTGCCCCAAGCTGCTCTCTGTCCTTTCACTGTGCTGAGCACAGCAGTGGGGTACATGCCAAGAGTCCCCACCAAGCTCAAGGTCCCTGTTGCCTGGTCCTTGCCTGGACTAGAATGTGCTCGAGTGGGCAGAGGGTGAGCATGTGGGATGTGCTTCTGCTGCTCTCAGCTTTGCAGATGTAAAAAACCACCGTTGATCACTGCTCAACATTGACTTGTTTCAAAACCAGGGTTGATAACCTTGTCCAACCAGAGATAAATTCTTATTTCTCTTTATATTTCAGTCTTTAAATACAAAAGTCGTCCCACTCTGTTGATGTGATGATTTGGTATCTGCCAGAGCTTGGAGTTTAAAAATAAGAGTAGTTTGATATTGAAAAAGGTTGTGCCAAGAACATAAAAAGGGCTTCAGGACCTGTAAAGTGGTATTCGTTTCTAGAAACGAACATGAAAACTCTGACCCCACAAACCACATTGCTCTCCTTGAGCAAGACCTTGAGGGAGCAAACAGCAAGAGAAGAAAAGCAGCTCCTTCCACAGTCATTTCGTTATGAAGCCCTAGAAGTGAGAATGATGGGGAAAAAAAGAAGACATTCCCCCCACCCCAAATATTCAGTGCACCCGGAACCATCCAAATTGACGGCTTGGCTTCGTGAGTGAAGATTTGGGAAGGGCTTTACCCATGTGTGCTACAAGCACGATGACCAAGGGCATGTGGGATAGGAAATCTGGTTGCCAAAAAGGCTGCTTAGGCAATCAGGAAGCTTTCGACCAGGACTGACATCTCCTGGGGCAATCTTGAGCAACCAATGTCACAACAGCAGCACATCAAACATCTAGGCATGATTCTGACTTAGATGTGTTCAGCCCTAAGCCCACAGATGGTAGTCTTGTGCCAGTGGCTCCTCAGCCAAGCGCAAGCACCAGGGGTCTCAACCTGTGGTTCCTCTCATACTGAACAGGATTGATGTTGCAACGACACATCATCAGTAGGGTAAAACTAACCTGTGTGAGCAGGATTGCTATTGCAACAGCACATCATCAGTAGGGTAACACTAACCTGTGTGAGCAGGATTCCTATTGCAGCAGCACATCATCAGTAGGGTAACACTAACCTGTCTCACGATGGTCTAAACCCAGCTCACGTTCCCTGTTAGCGGGTGACCAGTCCAGCACTTGGTGAATTCTGCTTCACAATGACAGGAAGAGCCGACATCGAAGCATCAAAAAGCAATGTCGCTGTGAATGCTTGGCCATCACAACCCAGTTATCTCTCTCTTAAGGTAGCCAAGTGCCTCGACATCTAATTAGTGATGCGCATGAATGGATGAAAGAGATTCCCACTGTCCCTACCTACTATCCAGCGAAACCACAGCCAAGGGAACGGGCTTGGAATCAGAGGGGAAAGAAGACCCTGTTGAGCTCGACTCTAGTCTGGTGCTGTGAAGAGACGTGAGAGGTGCAGAATAAGTGGGAGGCCGGGCGAGCGCTGTCAAAGCGTAAGGCAGGTGTCCTAAGGTGAGCTCAGGGAGGACGGAAACCTCCCGTGGAGCAGAAGGGCAAAAGCTCGCTTGATCTTGATTTCCAGTACGAATACAGACGGTGAAAGCGGGGCCTCACGATCCTTCTGGCTTTTTGGGTTTTAAGCAGGAGGTGTCGAGAAAGAAAAGGCGTGTGTGAAAGAACAAGTGTGGCCGTGGTGCTGAAAACGAGGAGCGGTTCTGCTGGGTAGCAGGCACCGTGGAGGATGAGACGTGGTGGGCACCAGGTCCTTGGTGCTCACACAGGTCCAAAGAGTCGCTCCAACTGTGTGTTTTATTCAGAATATGGATTTATCTCTGTTTCTGATTGGGTGAAAAGCCACCCGTTCTCAGCACCCATGTGGAAAAGCGAGGCACGGGAGGGTTTTGGTCTGGTGCTGGGCAGATTCACAGGATAGCTGTGAAAAATCCATGTGTTGCGTGCTCAGAACTAAACATTAATACGTTTTGAGGTTGCTCACATCATTGCTGTGATGCGGTACACTGCTTTGAGCGAGTTTTCTACTAACCCATGGTGCCTGTGGAAGGCAGGGTAGGCATCCTCAGCAGTCACTGCGGAACAACAGCAGTGTTTCAAAGTGCAGTGGGATGATGCGGGAGCAGAAGTAAATCCAAATCCCAGCTCCCCACTGCAGGGAGACCGAAAGCACGCTGTGACGCGCAATAGCTGGAGGAGCACCTTGGAAACCTCTTGTGCACATCTTTGGATGGATGTGATGGATGATAAAGCTCTGGGTGAGCAGCTTGCTGCTGGCTCCAAAGCCAAGGCCAGAGTGACTTTTCTCTACCAATATGGGATGATTCCCAAGCAATTGAAATTGCCCTCCTGCACAAATGCTTGCACAGCAGCCTCATGTCTTCCTACACCAGAAAACTCATTCCATTCCAGTGCTTTCCCCAGATCAACACCGCTCCTGCAGCACCCAGGATGTACCCTGATGTTCACCTTGAATTCACACCCAAACTGCAAATCGTGTTTACGCAGGGATTGGGAGGTGGGAGCAGTGCAGCGGGATGGAGCCGGGTGGGATGTGCTGGGGTGGGAGCTGTGGGGCTGCCTTGGGATCATAGACTCATGGAACAGTTCGGTTGGAAGGGACCTTCAAAGCTCATCTAGTCCAACCCCCCTGCAATGAGCAGGGACAACTTCAACTAGAGCAGTGCCCAGTGCTCGTCGTACAACATGTCAGACAAAGAGGATTTGTATCAAAACTTTATTTGTTAAACAAAAAAATGCACCATTGGAATAACATTTCTATAAAAAATGAATATGAGACTGTTCTACAGTGCATTACAAAAAACCCCCTTTTTCATCATGTAGCAGTATACAAGATTGTGTGTAGAAACAGTCATTTATTTTTAAACTGTAAGCAAGTTTCCTTTCTCATAGAACAAGATTTACACTTAAATATTGCAATCACTATTCTAATTTGGTTAACAATGCTAGAGTCTGACAATTTAAAGAAACTGTTTAAAGGCTCAAAATGCCATCTTTTAGGCCTTCTGTAACAACAAGATTTTTTTTTTCCTTTTCTTTTTTCCACTAAGGCTAGTTAAAGCTGTAGTATAACCCATTTCTATCCGATAAACGTATCACTAGTATGCTAAGAACTTCTGAATTACCTTGCAAAGCCCTTTAAATGGCATCAACTCACCAGTGCCAGGGTGTTGAATAAGCAGGCTGGAGCCAGCGCTTCACAGCAGCAGCGGGTGTATGGGTGACAGTCGTGGTGACCGGTGACACGGTGGCACTGTCCCACTGCCTTACCCTCCCAAATCCTCACGCCGGGCTGGAGCCCGGCACAGGGGGACATGGGCACACTGCAGCTTTAACAGCCTGCTCTAGGTTCCCAGCCAGGTACCCCTTGTATCATAAATTATCCAAAAGAAAACACTCTAAATAATAAATTAAATATTACTTATAAAAAGTACACCCTCCCCCCCCAACCGCCCCGTCCCGAACATGGTGACAATTCACAAAGGTAAGGAATTGCCAAGTCTATTTTACAAGAATAAAAACAGCATCGTCCCTTCTCCTACTGGTGTTACTTCCTTGCACTTGGAAACGCGCACACAGCACGCAGAGCAGCACGCCTGTGGGTGCTGTACTATGTGCTCCAGCCAGCCAAGACCACAATGAGGATGCGTTCGATGCCTTTTTGCTGAGTACTTTAAAAAAAAAACCCTCTTCCATCCAAATCCCAGGTATCCAGCTCAGAAGTGGAGGCAAAGGGTTGCAAATCCACCACCTTCTGCTTCCCACTGGTGTCGACGGCAGAGTGCTTCCCTTACCTACCTAAATCTCTTTAGGGTTTTAATGAGCACCTTGACAGCACTGCCAGCTCTCGTCCTGCAAATGCTTGCGCCTGGTTTTACCACTGCCAATGCTAAAGGTGGTTCCTTCCTGACCACAGCAGCATGTGTGAGCACCTGGTGGGTCTGCAGGATTCAGCATTAGGTACTAGCTAGGAGGGCATCCTGGGAAAGGGCCCTTGGTGAGCTACAGCAGGAATTACAGCACCAGCTCCGAGCACATGGAAAAATGTCTAATGATTCCCAGGGTAGGGAAGGAGCCAGGGATATCCTCAACGTTAACTCACCCCTGCCCTTCCGTGTGTGAACAAGTGCTGCCTTGTTTTGCTTGGTGTTTCCTGGGTCGCGCTGTGTGTTTTGGCAGGAGGTGTCAGAGCAGGGAGCACGCTCTGCAAACGTGCCCCGGTGCTCTGGAGAGCAGCTCAAAACCTCATCACATTATCTGCTCTTTAGAAACGCCAGGGAAGGAACCAGGCCAGATGTGCAGCAGCCCTACCCAAAACAGCTTCTAAACACGCTGGCTCTGGGAAAAAAGATGCTCCCGTGAACAAAGAGAAAGCAAGGCAACTAAACGAAGAGGCTCAAGGAGTGCTGATGCAAAGAACAGCCACTTTGTGGCAGAATCTCGTTGCAGCATCTGACATGCGGTGTCCCAAAGCCACACAGGATCCTGGTGGATGAGATTTCCTAGGCCATACTGGGATGTGCTGGCTGGGTGCCGTGGGGGGAGCAAGGACCAACCTTCAGGGCATTTGCAAACCTGTTGGGAAACTCCGGAATGGGCAGTCCTGCCCAGAGCTACACGACTATCTCTGTGCTTCCCCAGTTTCTGGCTGCCTTTTAACTGGGAATGACCAGTTCCCATAGACAAGGGTGTACAAACAGCCACACCGGTATAGGGGGTACAGAACTTCTCGCTCACTGACAGATGACATGACAAACCCTACAGCAAGATCTTGGCTGTGTCGATGTCCAGATCCAAACTCGGACATAATCAAGGTGATGTGCAAGAACAACAAGCAGATTATCTGCCCTCGTTCAAAAACCTAAACAGCTTCAGTGAATGACTGAACATTTCCCTAGAAGTAAGTACCCAAGACAAAAATGTTGAGCTAAGGAATGCTCAGTCTTTTGAACCATTGATATTTCTCCATTGTAAGGTCTTGGAGAAGAAAAAAGAAAAAGAAAAGAAAAGGGGGTGGAGAACTAAAATAAACTATAATAAATACATCCTTTTTTTGGTGGTTGTCTTTATTTTCCCACCTGTTTATGGCAGCCCTGTTGTACTGATTAGCTGATGATCATCCATGGTAACATCGAGCTTCACAAGCCCGTCATGCATTGACAGATTTCTCACTGCATTTTCCTGGGAGTGTCCATGGCTGACACAGTCACGGGCTATAAATATCCTGGCAGTTGAGGAATTTGTCAAAATACAAAGAAAATCTCAGCCAAGCTCACTGACAATAAGTAGAGCATCGGCAAAATACTTGTACTGAAGTATTGTAGTCTTGTACTGCAACATTGGAATTTTGCAAGTTACGTAGTTCTCACATAAGGTGAAATTTTACAAGAAACGTCTGGTTAATAATTAGGTAGGTATTGTACTAAAATCACCCTCAAATGAAGGCTGGGAATGTCTCAAATGCTCCTTAGGACAACAGCAACACCAAAAGTCAGCGTCGGGTGGCTCAGGGGAGGTGAAGGGTAAAGCCCTTTCCTGGTTGTCAAGTGGAGGTCTGAAGGAAAATAAATAAAGAAAAGAAATCCCCCAAATCGGTGTTTATGTGGAATAATTGAGTTTTGCTGGCAAATTCTGAACTTAAATTGAAAAGTAATTTCTTACTCATTTATTAAAGGGGAAAAGGAGCTGCTGTGTCTTGCTTGAGCCGAGACAATGGAGTTGTTCCTTCCTGTGGGCAGAGTACATGAGCACTTGTTTCGGTGTTCACCTTGGCCTTGGTCTGTGACTGGTATTGAATTAAATAGGATGAGCCTGAGGACAGATAGGTTTCATACAGCACAAGAAGGGCCGCGCTCACACGAGGGCCAGATCAACCTGCAGACTTCAAGGGCTTCGTGTTGAGTCAAAGAATGACACCTCAACAAAGCAAGGGGGCTCATCAATGCCAAAGCTCCTGGACACGCTGCAACACTTGTGTTCAAACCAAACCAAATCCAACTTACAAACCTCTTTGTGGCTCATCTTACTGTAGGCAATTTGGGATTGTTTTACAACTTGCTCCTGGATTAATATTCCGTGATTTAAAAAGGTGCAGTAATGCTCTCTAAAGTCATTGGAGCAGTTTCTGCTCTCAGCTCTCTTGCTGCCAATCAAGTTATTTCATAAGTGATAGCTGAGAAACAGAATTGACCTTATGTTCTTATCTAAAAAATGTCAATCTCTGCAAATATGTAGGGGGAGTTATTAAAAAGTCGTCTTTTTTTTTTTTTTGAGTCAAAATAGAGGTAGTGATTTTATAGAGCCTGGCTTTTCATTGGGAAAGATTTGTGTGTTTTACTTCTAGTAGAGGCTTTTGGTTACAAATCTTTCCAAACTGGAAAGCTCAGCCTTCCATGCAAACAAGATTTCCTCACTCCTGAGAAATATTTCATTAAAATCTTAGCAAATTGAATAACGGGGCATTTTTAAAGGAGCATTTTCACAAACACACTGGAGTTCCTAACGAAGCATTTGAATTGCTCCTTGACACCTGGTTTCCTTTCCAACAAGGGGCCTTAGAAAATAATCTGAATTATTACTTCTGTTGCAGTGCCATTTTACTCAAAATATTTTATTCGGAGATTCAGATATAATTACCCACCTAATAAAAGGAGCTATTAGGTTGTAAAGATCCTATCCTTTCCATGCTCTTTTAAAATTATGACCCACTCAAGCTTGAAATCAAAGGCAGAGCTGAATGGAATAATTCATCTGAAACTCTCTTATTGGGTTTTGCAGCCTCCTAACTGATAAATATGCAAATTAGTTCCCTTTTGGTGATTCAGCTGCATAAACAGAGATTAATGCTGAATGCAGCCGAAAATTTAGCAATAAAATGTATGCACACAAAATCTAGCCAATTCAACCAGTTATGGCTGTCAATAAACACCGCAATGCGCAGCTAAAGCACTAGGACAAGGAGAGGGAATCCCTAAGGATGCTTCGCGGTATCCTGCTGCTCTCCCCTCTTGCTGTTCTCATGGAGCACTGCTGATCTCAGCCAGGAAATACCACACTTGCAGGAAAAAAACTCCTAAATGATTTATCAGGTATTTACTAGCCTCTGTGGTTCTTCCTCCAGGCTCATGTCCTGCCCGTGGGAAGCACCACACCGTCGGCCTCCTCATCCTCTGCCCATCATCATCCAAGGCGGATGGGTCATCGCATCAGCGACATCCTGGGATGCGGGGTGGATGAGAAAGGTGAGAAAGGCAAGGAAGGCAAGGGAGGCAAATTCAGCTCTGTTTTTCATCCTACTGCATCTTGGCATGGCCCCAGCAGTGCTTCCCAATGTCATCGTGGTCTGGCACAAAGGCCACTCATCCGCAGACATGTTTTATTACAAGCTTAATCAGAGAAGATTGCTCATCACATCCTCTTTTCACAAGTGCACACCGGCTGGCTGGCAGCAGGCCGCCAATGCAAACTCAGACTTTTATTTTTTCCCCTTTTTTCCTTTTTTTTTTTTTTTTTTTTTTCCTTTTTACATTCCTGGTTCTCTGTTTTTCCGTACATAAAACATTAACTACGAGAGGAAATGCTGAAGTGGCTGAGTTCTACAGCCACTCACTAATCCCCACCTCTCGTGAGAGATAACTGACAGAGACAACAAAAGAAATTAGTAATTTGTCTTTTCATTTTGTGCTGTTGGGAAAGCTTCCAAATTTTTGGTGTTGTGGTGTGATCATCTGCTATGGGTGTTTTTGTAGTCAGTAATTATATATTTAAAAAAAAAAACAAACCCAAAACCAAACGAGTGACCTACAACACTGTCTCATTAATGGCACAGTCTATGTTTAAAAACATACTTGCATGAGGTAAGACTAGATCTACACAAACAGCTACGAACCTCTACGGAGTAAAACATGAGTTAGTCATGACAACTTCAGCTCTACAAATACTAGTAGATCAAAACGAGCAATCTGGTAGCATCAGCTAATGACCCCATGGTGACAACGTCATTTGCCTTCATGCTTCCATCGCTTTAGATGCCAGATCTGAAGTTCTGTAACATCTCCACTATTATCCTTTGCTTCTTCTTTGTTTTTCTTTTTTAATCATTCCTTTTAGGAATTTGCAGGCATTTTCCTTGCACTGAAGGAGTGATACCAGCAACAAGATGATTTGTGATGGGGTTGTGAAAGTGGGTAGTATGAGAGAAATCCTGGTATGTTGCAATGCTCCGGGATAATTATCACCTCATCAAGAGCTGTTAGAAGGCTGAGCCTGTGATAGCATTGAGTTGCTTCATTAGCCCCTCCAAACTGGCCATCTGTTCGCTCAGATCATCCTGCTCATAAACCTGCAAGTGAACAAACACACATACACATAAGAGGCAGAGGGACAGGAACAGAGACCCCTGGACAGAGCCAAGGACATGGCCCCATGGCAGGGACCTCCCAGGGCCCCCAACTCAGGGACCTGGAGCATCCAACCATGGCCTTATGTTCACAGGTTGGCTAGCAAAGCCTCTCTGGGACCAACACAGGAGCTGAAAACCAGTGGTGCCCATGCTAGAACAATGTGAAGTGTTAACAGCCATCCTCTGAGTCCCCATTTCCCCAGCTCCCTCCTTTCCACTGCATGCATCCGTGTTCGGGGTTGGGGACAAGACACAACAAGAACAGTTTTAACACTCAAAAGAGATGTAAAATGCTCATCTAAACATGTATTTCAGAGCAGGTTGCAACAGTTGATCCAGCAATTACCTGAATTTCTCTTCCCTTGCTGGTGGTTGGGTGTTTCTACCATAGCCTTTAGTGGGAGCTGAGGAGTGGGAGCAGTTTTCAGAAGTGCCTAACTGGGCAGTCCCTTGGGGTACAGCCAGCTGGGAATCTGCAGCAAAACCCACATTTGGCAGCAAAACTGCTCCTATTCTTGGGAACCACTGACCTCAGACATGAGCAAGGCAAGAGCAAGAGGAGTGGTCCCCTGTTTCCAGACACTGAGGGTGCTCCAGTATTATTTACTTCATTATTGTTTGTTTATTTTGCCCAATAAACGATCTGGCACTGCTGTATAAGCCCTGCAGTCCCTGAGGTGAGATGGAGCAGGCACCTTAAGAAAGCACCTGCAGAGCCAAGCTTAAAAGAAAACTGATCTCCAAATTTTAGCCTTTCACCCCAAATTCTGACCACCTGATGAGCTTGTTGCCTGCTGTCGCCTGTAACTGCCTTCACACTTGTGGAGCTTGAGCAGAGTCTCTTCTGAGAGCTAAATTGTGATGCTGTGATAAGGTATTGAAAGCTGAAATTGCACTTCGTGTTACTAAATGTCCTGTGTTAAATTACTCCTTATGCCACCAGTTTTACCGTGGAGGGGATTTTCTTTCCCGTTCCTATTCCAGTAGGAGATTCCATGTCTTTTAATCATCCTGCATCCCCTTTCCCAACAGAACATTGGAATCCTGCTGTGACTATATGCAGAAGGATATACCTATGCTGGTGACAGCAACAAGCAGGAATCAAACACTGCTGTCCTGCATTAATCAAGCAGCAGACCCAAACCCTGCATACATGTCTAAAGAGAATCTTTTGTCTTAACCCAGGTTGAAAACATCAAAGGATTCGCTAACAAAATGTTGGACATATCGCTGCAATAGTGCCTGGCAAAAAGCTGTGCTGTGCAAGGAGATGAAAAGACGTGGTGCACAACATGTATTTAGTGCATTTCTTTTTTCCCTTATTCATTTTCTTCAGCACAGTTTCATCTTCTGAGTCACGTAAGTTCCTTCTCTAACAGAGTCTTAATAGGAGTGAAAAGATTATTCTAATTACGCCATCTTTCCAGTTTCACTTACCTACCCCTTCAGTGTTACTTTTCTCACCATTATCTGGTATTACTCTATACTAAATTTCCCTGCCAAAACTATTTTCTTCCCTTATGGCACTTCTCCCCCCCTTTTCTCTTCTCCTGGTATCTCAGCGTGCTGAGGAGAGGTTGTGAGAGCTGTGGATGGGTAATATTAACACAGAATTGAAGCACTCACTTCTCCTCCACATCACAAGGTCCATTAAAGCCAACAGCAAAGCCTTCCTGGCTACCAAAACTTTCTACTAGTGTTCTAATAGCTGTCAGTGTAATGTGTGCAGTGCAATGCCCCACGTAAGGAGGGATGGATCGTTATCTAAAAACTGATGTGTAGACTGAGGATTAGAGAACAGAACTCGATGGTGACGAGCCTTGCAAGCCCGCTGGCTCTGACAGATGGTTCTTACGTTTGCAGAGTCCTCAGTCTGCTTGTGTCCCTCTTCTGCAACCTCCGGGGCTGTGGGCACTGAGACGGGCAGCAGAGGTGACCTGGCTTTTCCTGCCAAGCCAAGGGATGCGGTTTTGACTTGAGCCTTGGGGAGGTTAGGCCCTGGAAAAAGAAGCAGAAGTCACACTGAGAACCTGTTGGCATGAAAAAGGGCATTGCAATGAAATCTGGGGGACCGTAGGCAAAAAGCGGGTGGTTTTACTATTGCGTTTACTATTGGTTTTACCATTCGCCTTCAGTTATAGAAGTCTCCTTAAAGGTCTTTTCCAGCCTTGATTCTATTATTCCCAGACAGACTTACACTGCTTCTTCTAGGCCAGGTTGGATGGGGCTTGGAGCAAGCTGCTCTAGTGGAAGGTGTCCCTGCCTGTGGTCAGGGGTTGGAACTGGGTGAGCTTTGAGGTCCCTTCCAACACAAACCAGCCTGGAATTGTATCATCCCAGGAGAAGCACCAGCGCCAACACCAACACTTTCTAAAACATCTTCAGTTACATTTGAAACATTGCAGGTCTAAACCCCACTGCTGCACCCAACAGGAATGATGCCCAAGGCTGTTGGGTGAGACTGCAGCAGGTTTGCAATTTCCCGTTGACATTAATATTTGATGGATGCTCTTCCGAAGAAACGAAACTTTTTGCATGGAAACTGAAGTTTTCCCGGGAAAATACCCCGAAACTTGGCATTCCAGGAGAACGATGGAATGTCGGGCAGGGAACTGCCAAACTGATGTTGTGGTTGAGGGGGAAAATGAGACTGAAGAGCTCCTCCTGCCCACCCCATAGAGCGACAGCACTGCTACTTGGCAAAAGAGGTGTCAGCTGCAGCGCTGCTTCAAGCTCTGCCCTTTAAAGATGCATCAGCTGAGACGCCTCAGCTCTCTTCCAGAGGGAATTACAGATTCTTTGTACCTTTAAATCATTTAAAGCATCAAAGAGTAAAACCTGTGTCCTGGACACTGCCTCCGATGAGCACAAGGTGCCTGGTCCTATGCAAGACACTGCCGGAGACCCGAGGGCTGCCAGATGAAACAAGGGCACACAAGACGTTGGTTTTAAGTACACGGGGATAGCTTTAAAGTTAAAAGCTGCCTTGCAAAGCCTGGCTGAGGTCATGAATCTTGTGCATCACAGATTCAAGGCCACAACCGGGGACAGCAGTTTCTGATTTGCTTACTGCCAGCGTAGTCTTGTTCCTCTGAAGCTATGCCTTGAACATTGCCACAACCTGCATAGGGCCAAATGCATTCCAGTGAGTGCCTATGGCACTTGTGTCACCCACTTAGGTCTCCAAAGTTTGTTCTTCCTGGTTTCTCTATTAACATTAATCCACTTTGATGCTCTAAGGCAAGTTTCGTGTTCATATCTTTAAATATGCAATCTCCAGGCTAATACTTGCTTGGCTGGATGCATCACATACCAGGGACAGTCAAATCCCACCAGCTATCCCCACCAGGTAACAGCAGATCCTTTCTGGCACAGGGCAGACTCCATGTGGGAGATTTTAATCTCTCACAGGAATTGGGCACAATTCCTGTTCTTATTATTTAAGACCAATTGAAATCATGCAGATGAATCATAAATAGATTTTCCCTATATATTTCCTCAGCTATAGCGTTCAGCAAGTTCTCTGCCCTTTTTCTGTTACAAAAATGAGTAGCATGATAAGGAAGGCATCAGCTTTAGTAAGTCAGGTAGGTTCTTGTCCACTGCATCAGAATTGGATCAGAGAGAGAAAAATATGACTTGAGACACTCAAGCCATAAAATGTTGATAGAGGAAGGGGTGTCCCAGGAACGAGCCACAGGACAGGTTTGTATGAGGCCATCCATGGCTCTGGAGCTGAGACTGGGGACCAGGAGCATGGTAGATGTCTACATCCATGTGGGACATGGACAGGCTCACTCCAAAACAAATGTATCTCAGCCTGGCTCCAGAGCAGAGCTGCTCCAGCCCTCGCAGCATCTCCATGGCCTCCTCTGGCCTCGCTCCAACAGCTCCACGTCCCTCGTGGGTTGTGATGTCCTTTTTGCATTATGTTACATCATTAAAGCATGAAATGAATGCTCCTAAGCCAGGAGCAGCACTGCCTGGGGAATAACTCCAACGCAGGAGGGCAGGCAGCTGATGCACATGGAGCTACTGCCACTCTCGCTCCCCAAAACCCCACCAAACCCATGCAGTCATGACAGCTCTCTGCATTCTTACAGCTCCAGCAGTAGCCAGGAGACAAGAGCTGCGGGTTCATTTTCCTGTATTTCAGAGATCTGTTTTTATGTTTTTAATTACTTACACAAAGGAGCAGAAGAGAGAACAAAATCCCTCCTGAGACTGAGCTGCCAACAGCAGCCTTCCAGTATCTGAAGGGGGCCTATAGGGATGCTGGGGAGGGACTCTTCATTAGGGACTGTAGTGACAGGACAAGGGGTAATGGGTTCAAACTGAAACAGGGGAATTTTAGGTTGGATATAAGGAGGAAATTCTTTCCTGTTAGGATGGTGAGGCACTGGAATGGGTTGCCCAGGGAGGTTGTGAATGCTCCATCCCTGGCAGTGTTCAAGGGCAGGCTGGACAGAGCCTTGGGTGCCATGGTTTAGTGTGAGGTGTCCCTGCCCATGGCAGGGGTGCTGGAACTGGGTGATCCTGAGGTCCTTTCCAACCCTAACTATTCTATGGTTCTATGATTCTATGCCTTCACTCTTCCAGCTCCTGTTCAACAGCTAAAAGTCTTCTTTAATAACTGGGCCTTCAGACTTCCCTGCTCCTCAGAGTGAGAGGATACAGCTCTCCCCAGAGGTTCGTTCTTCCACATTCAAGTCAGCTTTTTGAAATAGGAAATGTTTTCTCTTCCACTTCTTAATAAAAAGAGCTTATTTCCAAAGAAGTGTGTGTGTGAGCATGCACACACTGACACTCAAAGTATGCACCAAGCCTATTTTACTGTGTATTTCACATGCTGAGAAACACCAGAGCCTGATTTAAAAGAACATAAAGAGAAGGAGGTAGCACCAGCGCAAGCAAATTAACTCTAAGCAGCCTGGTGCATGGACTGTGGATTCTCAATGTTTCTTTCCCCAGTGCTTTGAAAACACCTGCAGTGCTCAGCAAACACCTACAGCTGCAATTCTATAACGCTATAGCACTGATTCTATTCTAGTAGTGCCTATGTGCCCTGCAAAAGAGAGATTTATCTCATTCCAGTTGCAGGGATTCTGGATTGCATCCTGGGTTATCACTGCAACGTGAAGAATGAATAATAAGATACAGCCACTGTAGAAAATTGCATCGAGGCTGTTTATGGGTTAGATAATGGACCCAAATAGTTTTTCTTTGCAGAAGTGACTTCTCACTGTGACTTGCTGAGTTTCCATGGGCTGGTGGAAACACGAATATTTGATGTGGTGGTGAGGAGCTCATGTGAAATGCAGAGTATGTTGCTATTGTAATCCTCTAAATCCCGTGGTAAAACTCATGTTTCTCATATGTAACTCATTAATTGTAGTAATTGGACTTAAAGACCCACTTTTCTGCACAAAGACAGATGTTTCCTCCTGGATATTGCTAATGAGAAGGCATAATGATGATTAGTAAGTTCAGTTTGTGCATCTTTTTGCCCTTTAGCTCTCGAAAGCAACAGGCAAATTGTAAAGCTCATAACTAAAACAGAGCTGAGATGATTTTCGTTAAGCTGAGCAGTGTATTTCCACTTCTCCAGCAAATGCTCTACAGCAGTGACTGTTTCCCAAGGTATTGCTTGTAATACGTAATTAGCACAAGAGTCGAGCCCTCTTCCCCCAAAGGATGTTAAAAAGACCAAGCAGAGCTCTCCAAGAGAGTTCGACACAGGAGGCTGACGCGCAAAGTAACCCACTTTACGCAAATGAGCAGCTAATTAAATTGAAATTGCTTTGGTTTCCAACCTTCTCCAGCTCTACAGGACTCTCACGAGTTAACAAAAGAGGATCCCGTGGCAGTGGGGCCGCAAGAGGCAGAAGATGACAATACCTGTCAGGTGTAGCTCTGAGCGGCCCCAGGGTGGATTTACCCTGTTTAGAAGGTTCATTTTCTCAGCAGGGTGATTAAACACTTCACTGGCTCATTAGCTAGGTAATATGTGGCTACCAGGTGCAAATCCACTGCTCCTCCAAGGCTCACGCTGAACGTGCTGCCGTACCACCCTGGGTATTCCCGACGCACTGCACATCACTGCGATCCTGTGTCAAGCCAAAAAGCAGCAGCTCTTATAAATCTATACACATTTGTGCCTATCAGGACATACGTTATCATGATGGACAGCAAGTAAAACCAATAGAGCATCCATCCTCTTGATAGCAGTGCTTTGGGAGAGCTGCTTGGCGTTATTTTATTTTGAGATATGTCCAATGGAACACGGGATGATGTACTCAGCCAAGTGAGAACAACTCATTTCAGGGTTTCTTCTGTTCGCATTGCAGGCTTTTCAAAGGCCCATCCCTGGAAGCAGGGAGGATAGCGAGCTGGAAACTCAGCATCAAGAGGTGCTGTGTTCACACTCAGTGCATCGGGGGTCTGTATCCATCTTGAGGACCGAAAATACTTGTGTGGCTCATGTGTAACAGGCATCCTGGGTGATGACTCAAAAATGTGATAAGGGAAAAAAATAGACTTAAAGTGAAGGAAATGGAGGTGAATGTAAAAATTGAAGGAGCTAGTTTATGGAGACAGAGCATGAAGTAATGCTCAGTGGATAATACCGAAGCAGAAGGCAGAGCTCCTCAAGATGTGGATCTAGGACTGATTCTCAACATTTTGGTACGTACAGTAAGAGTGTGATTGTGGAATCGACTACTTGCCAAAGCTTGGAAATACAGCTGGAGCTGGAATAACACTGCAAGAGAACTGCAGGGACCTGTCTGCCTATCTGCTGCTCATGCAGACTTCCAGGCTTTCACAGCAAAGAGGTAAGGCCACACGCCACCCCTTCAGCTGAATTTCACTTTGTAACGGCACCCTTCAAAGTTTGAAGGGAAGTTGGACAAATTGCCTTTCTGAAGATCCAAATTCTTGGCTGTGGCAGCACGGTGAGCTCCTGTGACTGGACACAGAGCAGACACCCAATAATCAGAAGTCTAGAATTACCTAGGAATGAATCACGTCTCTGACAGAAGGAACGCGAAGTTTTGACATAAATTCTGTTGGGTCCAACAGAAGGAAATGAAGGAAGAGGAAATACCTGCGTTGCTTCTGATTTCAAGACTACAAGTGGGTATGTGCCTGAGAGAAATCAACTGTGATCTTCAGATGTACAAGGAAAGCAATTTTTTGGCAGAAACAAGGCAAATAGCAATGCCATTTTACAAACCAGTGGGAAGATCCCATCTGGAAAGCTCTGTACAAGCCTGAGGACTTGCACGCAGGAAAAGGGAACCCTTCAAGGTGCTGAGAGGGGTTTACTGACTGCCAGTGACGAAGAGGAAGAGTCTATGTGACAATCTATATATAGAAGAGAAAATGGGATTGGATCAACTCTGCCTGCAATCCCTGCCCTTCTCAGAAGGATTGTGGTAGTTTGGTTTCAGTAGGTGGGACTGCAGAACTCAAAGGCAGCAAGAGTCTTTCCTTTCAGCTCAGTGAGATGTGGATCAGGCTCACAATGCCAACATGCCCTTCACCAGCAGCTGGGCTTATGAAGGACATATCTGGGCTAAAACACCAGGTAGTTACCACAGATGAAGAAAAAGACTAGCAGCTTGAAGATGTTTTTCTTTCTATTATTCTGCTCTTGGTAAACATGTACAACTATCATCAAAGACAGTGTGTGCCAGCAGGGAGGACACAAGAGAAACTCTGAAATGGGACTTTGGCAGTAAGATGCGTTGTGTTGTATACAGGCTCCAGTTTTTAACCTGAAGCCATTTGATTACAGAGATGGACAAAATGTTCAATATTTGGTTAATCTAAAGCTGACTTTTTTTTTTAGTTGCTGGTATAGGATTTTCAACCAAGTAAAAAATAGTTTGGGTCAGGCAAGGTATTTGTAGGCATGTCTCATAAAACTGATTTAGAAACTTAAAATTTCCAAACTGGGGATATTCTTACGCCTAATAACCCAACAGACAGCAGGTGCATCAAAGATGTGAAGGGGATCTGTAGTTGAAGGTAATCTTGTTTGAGGATTCAGATGAAAACTGATCTATCAACTGGGGTGCAAACAAGCCTTTGTTTCCATAAGAACTGAGAGGATTCTTGGAGGATGAAGGGTACCCAGATGTCATAATAAGCTGCAGAATTCAGAAGGTAATGCCAGGCTTATAGCTAAATGAGGCTAATCTTTTCTGGCTGTGCATCTCACACCTCCCCTATAGCTACTTCCCTGTGAGGGTGCTGAGGCGCTGGCACAGGGTGCCCAGAGAAGCTGTGGCTGCCCCATCCCTGGCAGTGCTCAAGGCCAGGTCGAACGGGTCTTTGAGAAAACATTCCATGATTCTGTGGTTAACTGGAGCTGCTTCTAGGAACAAAGACCCGCAGGCACGGAGGAGTCTGCACGGATGCTCCCGCAGCGATATGTCATAGCTGAAAGAACTCACTCTGTAAAACTCCAATTATTTATGAATGCTTCTGACAGCAAAGAGATTGGCAGCCTGAACTTCAAGGCTGGGAAGAAGGGTTGTACAACAGCGCCAAGCCAGATGTTTCCACTGTTAAGCAATCAAAGCTGGTGAGGTATACAGCTTATCTTGCAGTACGAAGTGGTAATTTTCTCCCAAAATGTACAACACGAAATCACAAAAGGATCAAACTCCACTTACCGGCTATTTGCTATTTCCACCGGTAAAAACAATGTCAGTTTGAATGACTTAAAAGCTGAAACATAAAGATGAGGATAACACGTGGAAGTGAGATTACTTGTAGCTCCATGGCAGGATGTACCTCTTTAAGAAAGACAGTGCCTCTCAGGGGAGCAGAATATGTAACTATGGGAAAAATATTATTTGAAGACTCAGTTTTACACTAAATGGGGGAAAAAAAAGTGTTTTTCATTGAGAAACTGAGTTTCTAAAAATCATTTTTAAGATGATAATCAACAGATGCCAGGGAAATTGTTCTAGGAAGAGGCAAAGTTTAATTTAGAAATATTTGATAGTGAGAGAAACAAATTAAAAAGAGAGAAAAAAGAGAAAACCCCAACAGAAAAGACAAAGAGATCATTTAATCACTCTCCTGAATATGGTACCAAGCAAGTACTGGGGTTGACTACTGAGGAGGCTTTTGAAATAACACTGATGAACTTTACACATTTTTACACGCTACGGCTTCAAAATAGGTATAGAAATAGTGAGTTTGGAAAGGGCACTTCAAAAAACCAACACAGGCTGCACAAATGCAGTGCAAATATGCGAAAGATTTGGTCTCTGTCTACTCAGCTGCTGTTCGTGTTTTGAACCTATTTGCTGGAAATACTATGGATAAGTAAGTATTTGGGCAAAAGTGACCTACTGGCTGTGACTGCGCAGGGATAACACATGCACTTAATGCAGATAAACTGTACACACAGTGGAAAAAGTTTAATTTCTCTGCTTATGAAACACAGGGACATAGAACAACCCTTCCTTAAATCTTTCTATGAATTTTCAAGATGATTATTTAGATAATTTTTTTTTTTTTAATTATTTCACTGAAACAGATCTTGAAAAAGATCATTTTTATCAAAGGGGAATCAGTGCGCTTATCGAGGCAAGCACCTGAACCCACACTTCGCTTTACACCTTCCAGCAGTCCTGTCAGTTTTAATGAGACAACTCAGGTGTCTCCAGTTGTCTGCATGCTAATTAACATCTACTGGACTGGGACCAGCTTTCTCTAATGGACAGGACTGACCCTTCCATGGCACTGCTGTGTCAATGTATCTCCCAGCTGGATGGAGAAAGTGCGTGCGTTTTCATACAAAAGAAATGCGGACGAGAAAATGCATTTCAAAATTGAAGGGGAGGGGTTGTAGGTAAAGGATTATGAAATAAAAGAATCGTTCTCCTTTGAGTCAGGGAGTTCTAGTGCAAAAAGCCAGGATTTCAGAATAAAAGGTTCAGGAAGTGAATAATTCCCATATTTTCAGTGAATCTGTAGACCTTGCTTACTGTAGACTGTGATAAAGAGAAGTCCATAATCTCATTTGCATTCATCATTAAAGTAAGAAACATCCCCCCACCCCAAACTCTTAAGCCACAAAGATTTTTATACTCTATTAACAAAAGAGTTCTTATTTGCCTTTGAATTCAATGACTGAACTCAAATTAGAAGCAATAGGTTTAGGTTTTTGCTTGTATTTTTTATTGGCACTGTGATTTCTTTACTGTGAATGGTAAACCTTGAACTCCTCCCTCCCCACAGGACCCAGAATTTGGTTATATAGCTACTTAATTAGACCTAATTGATTGCTCAGAATGAATGCACTCACATCACTCACAAATTAACTCCCCACTTTGCACGAGAGGGGATTAAGCGCTCTAAAAAGCAGATAGCCATTAAGTGCACAAGTCTTACACCAGAGGGTTCTAAGTTTATGTCTCCAAAATTTGCCTAATTTGCAGCCAGAAGTTTAATTCTTGGAATTTCTGTCTCTAAACACTCCACCTGAGATCTGATAATGAAGGCACTTGTGTAACAGTGATTCTACCAGCGCTCCGGTGAGGAGCAGTCTATTGTCAGCATGAGTGAAAATTAGTTCTTTATTTCCTCCATATTCACTCTTCTAAAGATCACTGTAATTTCAGCAACTGCTGAGGCTCCAAACCCTTGCTATTTGAGATTATTATGGCTCAGGAGTCACTGCTTAATACCCAAATTCCCTTTTTTCCTCTTCATTTCATCCCTTATTTATTTGACTGTTAGCTTGTGGCTTTAACATAGGCTCGGCAGACCTTCAGCCTTATCTTGTTTACCTGGTCCTTTTCTTACAAATGATTTAGAAATAATAATAATAATAATAGAAACACCTCAAGGAGTTCATTTTCTTACCAGGCTTTCTTATCCCATTTGGTAATGAAAACAGTGTGTGTGCCAGCCTGGGTAAGGAAGGGTTTGTGCTGACGTTCAGGTAATACTCAGCTACTGCTATTTACACAGGGATGTTTACCGACAGATTTCTTCATCTCACTCTTCTCTTTTATTCCCCAAAACACCCAACATTGAAAATATAGGATTTTTTATATTATTTTTTCTTTATTTTTTTTTTTTTCCCCCCCGAAGCAGCAAAGAAATAAATCTTGAGCACTTCACCTGCAGTGCAGCCCTTCCCCTGCAATCCCTGCCTAGAGCCAGTTTGGGACACACCTTACCGCTCAGCAGCAGGAAGGAAAATCAAGTTCAGTTTTGCTGTAAAATAAAGTGGTTTTAGCTCTGGGGTATCACTGAGCGATTCTAGGAAGACCTAGACCTAGACAATTTAGATTTCCAGCTACACCGTTTTGGGGAAGAACCAAAACATGCAGCACTTTTACAGCTTCAGAAAAGAGCCTGAAAAGGCTGAAGTTCTGTAACTGTGACATGATATAAACCACACCACTTCGCAGGCAGCATTTTCTATCTCCACACACTTGCTTCTGCAGAAGACAAATGACCTCCTAATTCAGGTTCATTTAAAGTGCAGCTGATCATTAAGACCTAAAAGGAATTTTCATTTGTGAGGGGGAAAAAAAATGTCTTTCCTGTCCATTTGTGGAATTTATGTCAGATCTATAACGCAGTAAGCTCAACACTCCATCAAACATTTTCTATTTAGCCTGAAAGGGGGCTAAGTCAAATCACTTATATGCCTATGTGTATGATTTGCAAAGGGGAGCAGGTACAGCCACAGTGGGGATTGGATTCTGACGCCTTCAGAATAAGTATTAGGAATCTCAAGTACCTGATCACAAAGCAGTGATGAAAAAAGTGAGATCTCCTATAAAATATGAACGGGAAGGGCTTAATGTGAAAAAACTAAATTTATTGGGCTCAAGGAAGAAAAAAAACAACAGGAAAAAAAAAGAAAAGAAGAAAAATGTCAGATTTAGCTCTGGATTAGGTTGATGTCATGACCCAAAACCAGGAGAACAGCCTTTTAAATATTTATTCATATCCTCATGGCAGTATCTCCCACAACTGAATAATGATCTCTGTATGTCTTCTTTATGAAGCATATGATAGAGTTTAACAGCTAATTACAATGCCACTACAGAGATATTGGGAATAGATAAAATATTAGAGGAGATACTTCCTTTTAGCGTCAGGTCAATCAAAGAGGCAAGAAAAAGCCCTGTGCTCATATATTCACTGGGCAAGATCCAAATACTAATATTGCAGGAGGGACAGTGTTATATATTAGCTCCAGGACTATAATCTAAATACACAAATAGCTCTGGAGCTTCTGCATGCGGTTGGCTGTGGGGCAGGCAATGGGCCTGGCTGAGGACCAGAGGATGCTGCCTGGCATCTCCATACAGGCTATTCTTTAAAAGGAGGTATAAAATGCGTAGGACTGGAGGAAGAAGAGCCTGCAAACCAGCAGTGAAGGGATTTCAAGGGAAATCTCCACTGAATTTCAGGTTCCTGCTTTTTAAAGTCTTTGCTGGAAATCTCTCTATCAATCTCTATGGTTCTCTGCTGCTTCCTGCCCCTCTAAATTCTGCAGTATCGTTCCACTAGTTCTGCATTGTCTGAAGGGATTAGACACCTGAATAACATGACTTTAAAAAGTAGGATAGCAAAATAAAGAATAGTTTAATTGTCTTAAGTGATAATGAGTCCATTACTTATCGCCCTATTACTTTATTACATAGGACATGTAATAATGTCTGGAGTTTAAGAAAAATATGAGGACAAATTAATTAATTCTGTCTCTCAGGTTAAGGAAAGTAACAGTTATTCCAATGTGGGAATTTGCTAAGAGCTTTTTAAACCTGAGATGTCCCTAAGTAGGGTATAATTAGCAGAGATGGTCCATGAGGGAATTGTCTCATTTGGGCTGCAGACAGCTGGACCGCCCTTGCTCTGCCAGAGGGGAATAGGGAGGAGTGGCTGTGCAGGGATGTGTCAGTCATCTTTCTAGGAGGTTTGTTCAAATAGGGAAATGCATCAGAGACTTTGTAAAGTCATCATATGGTTTGTGGTGGAAGGGACCTTAAAGACCATCCAGTTCCAACCTCCTGACATTGAGAGGGACACCTTCCCCTGGACTAGGTTTCTTCAATCCCTGTCCATCCTGGCCTTGAACACTGCAAGGGATGCGGCACCCAAATGTCTTCAGGATCTCCCTTTCATGGTTACCTAACGATGGTTGAGATACCATACTCATGGGTCGTGTTAAATACTCAGAATTGCTGGTGAAATGAAGTGCTCTTTCTTCACGTCTCTTTCTCAATGCCTTTTGTCTCCACTCCCATTTTCAGTGAAAAGAAGAGAGATCTGGAGTCCAGAGGAGTGGGATTCAGGAGCGGGTGCTGGAAGAGCAACCTAGTTTTGAGGGACCCTTTGCAGGACCGGGATCAGTTCTGCACACCCCACTCACTGCCCAGAGCAACAAAGAGAAGTTAACATTTATGAAGGAAAACATTCTACAAGGACTTGGCAAAAGGAGACATCAGTCTGGGTAATGACTCTGAGGACAAGTGCATTGAGACAAGCAGCAGAAGCCAGACATAGAGGGAAGTAAGTAGCTCCCAACACCACAAAATAGCCAGAAGCAGATCAGAAATGAAGCTACAAGTACTTCTAAAAAGTGAAAATAGTGGTTTCAGTGTAATAATAAATACAATCGTTTGAAAGCCATATAAAACCCAGCAACATGTTTTTGTCTATGTGACAGGGTTCGGAAAAACAGGTTTTTTCATTGCTTTACCATTCACTCTATTTATTTCCATTGCTTTATGGCAGATCGTGCCATAAACTTTCAGTTCTCAATTTTACCTAATAACAAAGTTCTACACGCTGCTGCAGGAAACACTGCATCTGCTTACTTGAGATTACTTGCTCAAAAAAAAGACAGCTTTATTTTTCAGGATGATGGGATTCTTTACGAAGATAAGTACCACGCCGTGACTTCCTCTCTCTTTACCACACCTCCCAGTTATAATGGTTAAAAGGTAAACTCTGGTTGACTTGGAGAGCAAATAGCCATTTTGAAGTAATCAGGCTTATGAGAGTAAGACAGGTAGAACTGGATCCCCATAAAGTAAAATGTAGCACTACATAGAGATGAATAGGCTCTGTTATATATAAAAAATAATTCAGCAACGCTATTTGGCAAAAGCAGTTCTCCAGTAAATAAGGATTTATCTACTTCTGTCTGCTGTCAGAAACTGGATTACTTGCTGATGGATAGCAGGTGCTTCCAGTAAAAATGCAGAGATGTTTTGGTAGCTTGCTTGTTGAAAACATCGACCCAGCATATGTTGTATGGCGAGAAAGCTGTGCTCAGAAAGCACTATTAGAATAGAAAAGAGTGAAAATGAAATCTCAAAGGTTCTCTGAGCTAAACTGGAGATTATCAAAGCTAAAAGAGCAGAAGTTAAAATCGGAGACCAGCATGCAGATCCGTTTTTTTCCCCTTCTTAGTAACTCGAGTGGTTAGGGATACTAAGGCAGGTAGCACTACTCCTATTATACCACTTCACACGAAGAACAGTCCTAGCACTGCACCTAGTTTATGGACAAAGCAGATACCAGGTACATCACACAGCTGCACTCACTGGATCCAAGAATGAATTTTAAAGACAGCTCCCTAGAAATGGTGCTGCTCTGGAAGCAAACCCAGAAATCAGCTAGAAAAGCACCATTCCCTCTTGCTCTGCCATGACCCTACCCATGAGCAAATGTTTCACTACAACTGTTTAATCTAACCCTACCACCAGCCCACAGCCTCATTCAACGCCGTCACTATTCGAAAGCCTTTTTAAGAAACATATAGTAATTTTCTTCCCGTTCCTTGCACGCTTGCTGTTTAATTTTTGATCAGTTTGCACACTGGAGTGGGTTGCAGTCAGTTCTTTTCCAGCATACATAAATAGTTCTTTCATTATCCAAAAGGCAAGCCTTGAAACAAGAGTCAAGCATTTGGCACTGTTTCAAGTTACTGCAGCGTAACAGGAGACTGGAAACAAGACCAAGTGATTAATTTGGCATCTCATTTAGTTCATTTTTATCACTTACTTGTTAACTCTGATTTTAAGCTATTGCCTTGCCCTGAATTTTTACTCCAGATTGTCAGAATAAAGTACCTGCTTACTATCATGTAATTCTATGATGATTCTATGTAACTGGTTGATGCGAAACTGAACATGAGCCGGCTTCAGTGTGAGCTCACAGCCCAGAAAGCAACCGTATCCTGGGCTGCATCAAAAGGAGCGTGACCAGCAGGTTGAAGGAGGTGATCCTGCCCCTCTGCTCTGCTCTTGTGAGACCTCACCTGGAGCATTGTGTGCAGTTCTGGTGTCCTCAACATAAAAAGGACATGGAACTGTTGGAACAAGTCCAGAGGAGGCCACGAGGATGATCAGGGGCTGGAGCACCTCCTGTATGAAGACAGGCTGAGGAAGTTGGGGCTGTTGAGGCTGGAGAAGAGAAGCTGCGTGGAGACCTCATAGCAGCCTTCCAGTATCTGAAGGGGGCTTATAGGGATGCTGGAGAGGGACTCTTCATTAGGGACTGTAGTGACAGGACAAGGGGTAACGGGTTCAAACTGAAACAGGGGAAGTTTAGATTGGAGATAAGGAGGAAATTCTTTCCTGTGAGGGTGATGAGGCACTGGAATGGGTTGCCCAGGGAGGTTGTGAATGCTCCATCCCTGGCAGTGTTCAAGGCCAGGTTAGGCAGAGCCTTGGGTGCCATGGTTTAGTGTGAGGCGTCCCTGCCCATGGCAGGGGGGTTGGAACTGGATGATCTTAAGGTCCTTTCCAACCCTAACTATTCTATGAATCTATGATTCTACGATAACTATACATAGAATCATAGGCTGCTTTGGGCTGGGTGGAACCTTAAAGGTCATCTTGTTTCACCTCTGTCAGCACTTACAGATATTTCTTCAAGGTATGGGACTGTCTCGTGCTCTCTGTTTTCTCACGAATTCAAAGTCAGTGGTTCAGGGAAGTGGTACCGGAGACTTTCCCCCCAGTCACTCTTACCTGTTTGAGACAGAAGCGGTGTGTAAGGGACTTTCGGTTCTATTGCACTCATGGGTGGAGGTAGCAAGGGGTTGGCGAAGCTGCGGAGAGGGTGCGTAGGGCGGACGCAAGCGGTGGGGATGGTTCTGCTCGGGGCATCCTCATTGCTGGAGTGCTCAGGCTGAGTCTGCGGCAGCAAGGGCGGCTGCTGTGGTGCTGGTCCTTCGCTAACAGCTGCAAGAGAACAGTCAAAAAACCCCCAAAGGACTGTTATTGATGCATATTTTATGTCCCATTTCCCACTTTTATGGTCGTTTCCAACAGAAGGGACAACATTAGCCTCCATCCTCCAAGAAGGTGCAGGAAACGTGTAAACAGTTCCATCAAAAGTTATTGGCAGATAAATTAAAACCAGATGTTCCTCAGAGTGGCCGTGTGCCATCTGAGGCTCAAAACATCTTCTTTAAAAACCCCAAAGCATAAAACCCCAAGCATATTTTTATCCCCTTCTGTCTATCTTTTCGTCTCTATGTGCTTTCAAATATTAAAAATCAATAAACACATAAATACATGTGGGGATCGAAACAAGCTGTGACTATGGAAACTCATTATGTTCAGCATCATGGTCTTGTTCTAGTCATGGTGGAGAAAAGCTTGACAAAAAGAAAGGACTTAATCAATTTCTACATAACCAATCACCAATATTGTTTTTCCTTGAGACGGCTGTAACATTTAGTGTGCCAAATCAGTAGGTTGCTGTTTTATTAGCCTATATTCACAGTCAGTTTTTCAGAGATTTAAATGTTCCATGTCAACCTTCCAATATAAAAGGCAGGTTCCTTATGTTCTGCAGAGTTTCTTAAAAGAAGCTTTCAGTGTCGGCCTCTGTCATGGACTTTCCATGCCACAAAACAGAAGAAAAACAAGGAAAACAAAAGAAAACTGAAGTTGAGACAAACAGAAAATCACTTTGTTTCTGCAGCCCTCAAGAAACTCATGTTGTGCCCAAACTATAAATTACAGGATGTGCATGGTCCATACTGCTAACATCAACAGCACCATAAATGGAGAGAAAGGTGATTCGTGAACAGAGTTATCTTGAATCTATTGCTTGCAAAATCCTCTAATCTTGCAGTCTAAAAACAGAGTGTATCTTATGGAGGATGTACAGTGAAGATGATGGGAGGTAAGATGACAACAAGAAGCAGGATGAGCACTCACACACCCTGATGGCATTGCCCAGATTTCATAGAATCATAGAATAGTTAGGGTTGGAAAGGACCTTAAGATCATCAGGGAAGCGGTGACTCCCCAGCACTGCACACTGTTAAGATTCCTCTGGACAAGGTGCTGGAGCATCAAGTCTAGGTCATGCTTTGTCTAGAAAGGTTGGGCCAAATGATCCTTGAGGTCCCTTCCAACTTGGTATTCTCTGATTCCATGGTTCTATGATTCCCCATGACAAAGAAAAGGGCTTGCCACTTCTGTTTCGTTCCTTCTGCAGGAGAAGACAAGGCAAATTGATTTGGAAACACCACCTCTTACCTGCTTTAAACACGAGCCATTCTATGGTTCTGTGATTCTATGATTCTACAATTCTTTTCCACATCCACTGCATCACGAGTGCTGTTGAGTCTATCTTGGCCTTCAGGTCTGGCCTTTCCTGGCCCTTTTACCAGCTCCTCCTCAATGGCCCTAAGTAACAGCACTGGAGAAGGTTCACAGAATCATAGAATGCTTTGCTTTGGAAGGAGCTTAAATGTCATTCAATTCCAACCCCCTGCCATGGGCAGGGACACCTTCCACTAGAGCAAATTGCTCCAAGACCTGTCCAATGTAAGTTCCTGAAGGGCCTGGCATTGTCTGCAAGCAGAAGAGGGGAAAGAATCAAACTGGATGCTGAAGAGATTGATCACAACAGGAGCCTATTTAACTTGAGCATGTCGGTGTTGTCCAAAGTCTCCACAGTATTTATGCCAGCCAGAATGGCTCACAGCACAACAGCTAATCATGCAGCTTGTGGTATGAAACAGAAATCTAGGAAAAGCTCAACCTCTTATTGAAGAAAACAACCTTTATGATGTATAGCTATCAGAATTAGTCATTATGCTGGGACCCAAAGTGCTCCAGAGGATCTGGTTTCTTTCAGAGCCTTCTGCAACAACCAGAACTCTTTGTGTAAATAACATGCAATTACACAGCCAAGTCAAATCTCAAGGCATTTTATAATAATTAATGTCAAAGTATAGAAGTAATTACAACCTACTAAGAGGCGAAACAATTTTGAAAAATGGAAATGAGGATTTTGCCTCGTTTCCACTGCCCCATTTCTTGTTCCTGCAGCAATATCACAGAGAGGCCTGGCCAAATCAAACACCATGGATAGAAAGCCAATTACAGGATCAGACCAAAGTCAAAATCATCTACAGTCCGTTAGAGTTTGCTTTTCTGTGTCTCATTTTCCTTGTTTTAACTTTAAGGCTCTTTGCATTACCATGCCATTGCCCTGGTTTTCCATTTCCTTCCTTGCCCAGCAGACCCCTCTTTTCTCCGAGGACTAAAGTTCTTCTTAAGGAAGCCAGAGGTACTGAGGTCATTTGTAACAGAATAAAGCAGGCATAATAGTTGGGCTCATTCTACCCTTATTTACTGCTCACACCTTCAAGAAGGTGCCACAGCGTTTCTGCTCTAGGCTACCATGGGCATTGGGTTCTTCTCTCCCTTCACTCTCTCTTAGGCGAGATGCAAAACAGTATGTGAGTCTCAAAGAAGTAAACATCTGAGGTTACAGTGTTTTCTGGAGTAAAACCTCGGCAAGGCTTTTGCCTAAAGCAAAAATAAAGCCTTTTGTCTATGCTTTTAGCCTCAAAATGCCTTCTGACATGTCTATCGAAGTCTGAACGTCCTACGGAGCCCAGCATTTTTCATTGTGTCCTTAAGGACAGTTCTTTTGGAAGGCTCTTGACCTGTTTGGAGGAAGAAGTTCACCAGGCACTTAATACTACTTGCCATCAGATGCCTTCTTGGTATTTTCCACAGCGGTACTCTCAGATAACAAAGCTTTATCAGCTTTACCAGCCAGCATCAGTGTAATGGTCCCTGCATTAAAAGGCTATTAAATTACTGTATTACAGTACGCACATGTTTTATCTTAAAGATTTAGTTGTAAAAGCTGGAGACCTACATAACCATTATTATACAAAAGATTTCACGTTATCCTCCAGCTATGACTGAAGAGAAAGGTGTGATGACTCTATTAAAATTAGAAGCTGGTGCTGGGATTTAAATATTGAAGGTAAGTGGTCTAATGAAGGTGTGCTTCATGCTTGAGAAGACATTTTTCTAAAGCAAGATGTGCATGCTTGCAGATTGCAGACATAATGAGAACCATCAATTTACAGTTCACTCAAGTCCCTGCAGGAAGAGAGGATAGATTGTTTATTTGAAGGATGGATGAAGATGAGCACATTGCTGCTGCTGCCTGCATTCCCTACCTCAATTCCCTGCCTAGCAGCCAGATATTTGCCTACATACACCTCAACAGAACTGCCCAGGAATTCTGATTATTTCTACTGATCCAATTATTACTTTTTTTTTTTTTTGGTTTGCTTTTACAGAAAGCAGACTCCCAAATGGCCTTTAAGATGGAGCAGATAATACCATGCTGCGTTCCAATTGTGATCTTCTGCTCTTGAATTTAGTAAAATATTTTGGCCAAGTAAAGATAATAATATGCTATACATGAAGATGTGTTCTAAAGCCCAGTAAAACCAATTAGGGTTTTAT
Source organism: Pezoporus flaviventris (assembly GCF_033815535.1). Lineage (NCBI taxonomy): Eukaryota > Metazoa > Chordata > Aves > Psittaciformes > Psittacidae > Pezoporus > Pezoporus flaviventris. The sequence continues at coordinate 180,792 of NW_026892558.1, forward strand.
TCCTTCGGGAAAACTTTGGATAAAGCCCTACTTGCATTCTTTTTATAGGCAAGGAACATTGAGAACAAGCTTTCTTTGAACTCCAGTAGCCATGGACACTGCTCACCAAGCAGAAGAATAGATATCTGATACAAACACTTTTGATCTTCCTTTTGCTTTTGCATAATTGTTAGTTGGCACAGTGCTCTTAAACAGTTTAATTAAGTCTCTGAACGTATTTTTACATTGTGTATCTTTATTAACAAGTAGCATTGGAAATATTCACACTTGGATTTGTATCTATTTGCAGTCTGTGGAAATGAAAAAATCAATACGGATTGAAAACAAGAGGTAGAACAATCTGAAGCATGTGATGGTAGATGGGACTTAAAATGACTGAATTTTATGCTGCATCTAATGACTTCCTGTGTGTTTTGGAACTTACACAGGTTGTAAGTATTACGTGACCAAGACTATATACCTGTGCGATGCTGACAAACCAGGGCCTCAATCCTGCTGGGATGTTATTGTAGCACAAGCAGGAATGGGTTTCTTTAGCATGCTCATTGTCAGGTTACTATTATTGTGCAATTTCAGATACATCCCAAAGAATGCCTTTGGGGAAAACTTAAAAAATTGCTAATCTAAAGCTGAATCATGGCGTAATGGCAGAACCACCTTTAAATGACAGGTGGTTACATCCAAAAATAATGTACTGAAGAAAACCAAATTACTCTGCTGTTGATTCAGTTCCTAAAGGAAAACAAAGGAAGTGAGGGGCTAGGCAGGACCCACAACTCCATTACAGCTCTTACTGCACTTCTGTGAGACGTTGCAAACCCAAACCAGACTGTTGAATAAAAAATACTGTTTCCATTCAATCCATAATGCAGCTCCTATGGTAGAAGGGATTTAAGCTTCCCAACTGGATAAGCTCAGTGCAGAGCTGACAGAAAGCCAGCTCCAGGAGGAAATGTGCTCAGAAAATGTTTGCTTTAGTGCATCTCACTTTAACAGATTAATGATACAAAAAGTTATCTCCGTTCCATAAACCTTTCCTATGGCTATCTCAAGCTATTAATGTAATTGTTATTTGATTGTTCTGGGTTACACAATTTTCAGCCTTTCCTTTTAACACTGGTAAATAATGTATCTTTATTTAAAAAAAACCAACAAAACACACCGTATTTTCTGGACATCTCCAAGTTTTCATCCCATGGATTATTAGGGCAATGCACTGATGAAGAATTCCTTCCCCGAAGGGTGCTCAGGCATTGGAACAGGGTGCCCAGGGCAGTGCTGGAGTCACCATCCCTGGAAGTGCTCACACCCCATACAGATGAGGCCCTTAGTGGCATGGTTTAGTGGTAGACTTGGCAGTCCTGGGGTAAAGCTTGGACTTGATGATCTTCAAGGTCTTTTCCAACCTGGTTGATTCTGTGATTCGATGAATAGCTCCCTCTAAACATGGTGCTGTTAGACCAGTTGTGGTCTTTAGGTTTTCCCATAAGACAAGTACTCTGCCTTTTGTAAAGGTAGTGATCAGGTTGGGACCAGAACACAACCTGCTTATGCTGACCAGAGCGCGGATGGAGATGGGGCAGGACAGGCATGGGGCCACCTCAGTACCTCCCAGGTGGAGGACGGTTTCCTCCAGCTCTCTTCTTTTCCTACTGGAGACCGTGGTGGCTCAGCACCTCTAGTAGTCATGGTGGAGTTAAAAAAAGGCATCTTCTTCATTCTCTAAGTCATGACAAACTAGCCGTGTCACCATCTCCTCCTACCTGCCATGATAACATTGTGAACAGTGGGTGCAACTGGGCTCTGGAGAAGGCTGAAAGAGAAGAGCAGCTGTGGGGAGCATTTCTGACTGGACAGCAGTCACTTTATTATGGCTCAGAGATATTTTCTGGCTGGAAAACGTTGTACTTTATGGCTGGTTGGGTCAGCAGCAGTAGTCAAACAGGAAAGACAGCTTATTGTTCAACCTCTAGCTGGGGCCTGACTTCCCTTGCCTTGTTTTTTTAGTTTCCTCTTCAGTGGAACATTTGTCCTAAAGATAAGTTCGAGCACTCAAATCTTCGGGTCAATGAAAAAAGCCTTCAGAAACAGAAGAAAGTGTTCAAGCATTGCCTGTGAGGCAGGATGCCAAGCATCACCCTCACTAATGGCATGGCGTATGATTTATTCAAGGATTGCTACATCTTGATCAATAGGGTGCTCGGTCACGCAGCACCACAGGTAGGGTCTGCCTCAGAGGGATTATTGCTAAGTATTTCTTTTTCAGACACAGCTGTAATTGGTCAAGTATCATGTGAATTTTTCACTGAGGGGTAAAACACCCAGAAAAAGCCGTATGAATTGGTTCTATAATCTCTTTAACTGCTAGTTGCTCTCAATAGCATGATCATACTAAGAAAGCAGCCAAAAATAAACAAAGAGTTAAGAGGAATTTTGTGGATCTACCCTCATTTTCTGCTGCAGCGAGGTGGGAGGGGAGGCAGTGGGAGGCAAGCCATAAACAAAGCAGATGCTTTCGAGTCGGATGGGCTGGAGGTTGACCGCTCTTCCAGAATGGCTGGCATTCAGCAGCAACGGCACTGGTGCTCTGGAAAGCTTCAGGCACCGTTTCAGAAATACACTTTTATATCCCTTCATCCCTTCTTGGACTGAAAAGTAATGAACACTGACATTATGTAAACGTAGGGAACCGCTTGGATGGTTCTGATAGTGTCAAGTGTCACTAGAAAACAAACACTATCTCCATGCCCTTGTCTGTGCCTTCACTTCATTGCCATAAGGGTGAAAATGTAAGGCACAGTGAGGGAAGAGAATATTCATTTGGAGGTGTTTTGTATGCTCCATGAGCTTTGAAACTCAATAGCCTTCACCAGAGAACGCAACTGCAATACCTCTAACAGGCTGTCATTGCACATAGTCACTGGCTTATATAATTTATAAATACCACGCAGCCTTGATTACACAGACCTCAGTGATCTGAAATAGCCATTACCCAAACAAGGCTGTCTACTGATTTTGAATTATTTCATGGGAAACTGCCCAAATTATCTGAAATCTTCACTGCTTGAGCTTTCTCAAGGCCCATCAGGCCTTCTGAATAATTAAAGCTGTTTTGTACTCAAGCTTCTTGCAGAAACCTCTTGTGTATTAGCAATCTTCTGTTAAACTCTCAAGCGTGCAGCGCTTGAAAGATGTGGTCAAACCCACACTTTCCTACACAGACCTTCCCCCAGGAACCGCCACTGGATCCAAAGAGGATTTCCTCTTCTTGAAAATATCACCTCCAGACTTCTACACACGTAAACCCAGTGGGTGGTTCAGGCAGAAAGCTGGATGTGCCGGGGATGTGTGATCTGGGGGGCTGTGCCTAACACATTGCTAAGCAATCGTGTCCCAGCCACCGCTCCCTGTGGTATTTACAAGGAGAGCTGCCTCCATCCCTGAAACTTCAGCAGAACGGTAAAAACCTCCCTCACTTCAGCAGCTGGACTTTGGATGTGGGGACAGGAGACGCTCAGGTCCTTTTATGAACAGGTCAAGATGACGATAGCTGAGCAAATAATTCAATTCTGCTTTTTCCATCTCTATGATCAGGCACGGGGTAGTTAATGACACTTTTATTCCCCAACATCTAACGTTTGCCAAGCAAGAAGGTGAATCTGCTTTGTTTGTGCATGGCATTTGTGGTGGGTTTGGTATTAATTCAAGCAGCAGATCTAAACCTGATAAGGCCAGCGAGGCACTCCAAAGAAATTGCCATCTAGCTTTGGCAAGACCTCCACAACCACACTGAAAATAGCAGCAGTCGTAGGCTCATAGAATGGTTTGGGTTGGAAGGGACCTTAAAGGTCATCCATCTTCAGGACCCTGCCATGGGCAGGGACACCTTCCACCAGAGCAGCTTGCTCCAAGCCCCTGTGTCCAACCTGGCCTTGAACACTGCCAGGGATGGGGCAGCCACAGCTTCTCTGGGCACCCTGTGCCAGCGCCTCAGCACCCTCACAGGGAAGAGCTTCTTAATCATTGAATTTAGGGATTATAGAGTGGCATTAGAGTTACGCACAATACACCCAAACCCAGTTTTTACCTACAATCCTACCACTGGATTTCAATCACCTGTCCCCCAAGACCTGTCAGAACTGATGGAAAGCAACAATCAGATAGCAGGAAAAGAAATCAGTCATTTCAGGAAGAGCTCCCCATGGACCAGCAGCACGGATTCTCTGTGATGTGAAAAGGTATGTGTAACAGATTGACGTTAACCTGTCAATAATTCAGACTCGATACGCACTACAGTTAAGGGAGGACTGTAAGACAACACAAGCCCTCTGACTATAATATGCCAGTGTACACTCCTTAGGCTTGAACAAAGAGCAGATGGCTGTCAGTGTGGCAGGGTATTACCAGTAAACTGGGAAGGTGAGTCTCCAAGTATGATCTCTCCCCAGATCACGGTAAGGTGGAGGATAGTTATGGGAACACACAAACCACAGATCTATAGCTCCAGAGGAGTAAATATGAGTACGGAGCTCAGCCTAGGGAAGAGACAAGTGATGCGAAGACAACAGTATTCACATGTATAAAAGGATCTGCTAAAGGAAGAAAACAAACTGTTCTCAATGCCTGCTATAGCTGAATCAAGAAACAACTGGCTTATATTTTAGCTAGATATTAAAGAAAATGTTTCCAGCACTGAGGGCAGCTAAGCCTGGTAAGACACTCTGTGGAAAGGTCGTGCAAGTGCTATCATGGGTGATTTTAATGAGCAGTGATACTGGGTTCAGCGTTGGAATGGAGGAGAGCTTTTGGAGCCTGCATTTTTCTGGAGCATCCTTATGAATAAAGCGAAGGAAAATGAAGTACAGTGAAATGACTGAAAGACCTGCAGAAAAGACAAGTTTGGACTAGAGAGGCAGTGATTTTTAACTTCTAAGGTGTTCAGTACAGACTGAATATCAGTTGCTGCCTCTTCTCCACTTGGGATTTATGGACTTATTGTGGCTGCCTCTCGGGACTCATTGTGTCGCCCAAAAAGCACAGCAGCATGATTTGCATTGGCTAGAGCTTATGCATTCCAATGATAGAAAGCAACTTGTTTCAAAGCACTTTAATAGCAAAGAGAAGAAGAAAAGCACTGCACTGACTTCTTCCTGGTCCAAAGGTCCTGTCCATGGAGAGGGTTGGGAACGGCACTGGACGAAGGGTGAATTGTGGGTGCGGGTATCCACAGGTTGGGGATGGCAGGATTCCAGGGTACTGGGCACTTTCTAGTGTTGGCACCGGAATGGCACTGACCACAGCTAAAAGGAAAGAAAGAGAGCGAGGTTAAATGAGTGCTTTCAGAAAAGGAAAACAAAAAAAATATTTAGAGGGTCAGTAGGGAACCAGAAACAGCCACAAAGTACCCAAATGCTCGGTATAAAACAAGTTGCTGCCCACAGAAGCTACCTCTGTATACAGAAATATTTGGAAGATATTGCAGAACTGCAAGTGCAGCCTGCAATTAATTACCTGTAAAATTAAATAGCTTTTTCTCTGTGTTCCAGCCATCCGGCCACATTTTGGGGAGCACTTTAGACAAGTAAGTGAGAAGGAATGGACCAGGCAATTTAAGGGCTTGTTTCAGTTGTCTAAGCACAGGTCCCTCGTGCCATTTCTGATGCCTTAGGAGAGCTTGTTGCCTTCACCTGCTGTTCTGAGGACCATGGGCTCCTGCGACTCTTCTATTACATCCAACAGCTTCACAACCAGTGTGCCTGATTTAGGATGTCCCCAGTGGCACAAGACCCCCATGTTTACCCATCACATGAGGCTGCCCATGCATCATTCCCCCCTTTAGGAATGTCCCAGCCTATATGGAAGAGGGATGAAAGGTACAAGCTAGAAGTCCGAAACTGAAGGTGAGTTGTGTTGAATTTAAATGAAACACTTTGGTTTGAAAACTGGGATCGCAGTTTGATGAATCCAGGCTTTTCTGTGAGTCATCTCCCCCATTTTCAACCATCATCGCTTGAAGAGTGGGTGATAATAATGTTGTGAGAATCATAAATTTCTTTGCCTCTTTTGGGAGTTATTGAAACTCCCATTGAAGTTTTTTTTTTTTCCAGCTAAACAATGCACAGAGTTGCCTGGCTCATTGGTGATAAGGTTTGTCTTATCTAGCATCTTTCACACATGAATTACAAACAGTGCTGTACACTTTAAGATAGTCATTACAATTACTTCTAGCTCCTACTATACCCATCGCAGAGGGTGGCAAACTGGGCTACCTGCTCAAGGTCACACAGGAAGCAAACATGGTGCCAAGGGTGTATTTAAGAGCTGGGCTTTCAGCAAGAGGATGCTGCGCTCACAGAAGTAATGGGCAAGCGATGAAGAAAACTCATGAACAAACGTTAACGTGGGTGATTTGAGTTGTCTGGGTTCAGTCAATCCACTTGTAGAAGAGAATTTCTACTATTCGGGCATTTCATTTTGTCTGTGTAAGACATTTTTATTGACAATATTTATAGCATTGCTGCTACAGTGACAAATATCACTTTTTATTGAATCATATTAAAGAACAGCTTGCTTTTCCAAGTCCATTCCTTCATTTGTTTTTAGTGTGTAGGTACCTAGCACTTTCATTTTTAACATAAGACAGGATTACTATTCATTGCAGTACTCTATTGCAGAGAAGCCAGAGTAAAGCTAACATCAAACATTTTCAATATATCTTTGCGATTCAGGCAGATATGACAACAAATCTGTTCTGTCATAGCCTGTCAGCAATTGAATTTGCACTTAATATTGATACACTAAGACACCGAAAACAGAAATTCCCTGACCAAATCATGGAGCTCCCTGAACACTGGTCTGCATTTAAAATGTACTGTATCATGTAAGAAAGCAGCACCCAAGAACAGCTTACAGGAATGACAAAGTAGGACAGTTTGAATTGTATTCAACACCCCAGAGGCTCCCAAAGCAACTGAGTCGACATGTTCATATTTCCTCGAGAAAAAGAATTGCGATTTTCTGTCATTTTAAGGAGGGGGATAAACAGAAAAAAATACCTCCCCTCAAAACATAGCTGAAATCTCTTTCCAAACTGATTTGCTCTGTGAGAATTTCATTTTCATCTTTCATAAGTAAAGATTACAGACAGAAAACAGGGTAAAATGCTTGAATGTGATACCTGCAAAGGCCTTCTCAATTAATTTTCATTAAATCATAGAATAAACTAGGTTGGAAAAGACATTTAAGATCATCAAATCCAACCAGTCTCTATGAATAGTTTATTAGGATGCTTTGACTGCCGCAGTGTACCAAAAAGCATGTGCTTCTGCACCTGCAGTATTGCATAATCCCACCACCAACATTAGAAATGGACTTTTCCCATTTTCTTTTATTTTCTTGTACCAAAATTTATCATTAATTTGGTGCCACCACTTTTATACCACCCTCTGTGCAAGGACTTAGGGATTGGAGATATGTACCTTCGCTTTGAAATGCCAGAGAAGGGAGCTGACCCTCAGAAGGACAGTGTGTTGGGCAGGGATCAACTAAACAGTAGGGAAGGGAAGGACTGGCAGTGGGAAGCTTGAGGTGCTCCTCATCCCTGATGTCTTTTCCTCTCTGTACAACAGCCTTGGTATTTGTGACTCCCTGTATTTCAGTTGCATTAGAGCTGTCAAAGATATCGCTAAAACCTCATCAAATTTATCTGGTTTATGCTCCTTTCACTTCAGTAAGCAAAAGCACAGTATGGAGTGTATTTGTTCTCAAAGTCTGCAAATAATGATTATTGAAACAAGCATGAGTACTTCCAGATTTGGTATTTAACAATTAAAAATATGCATTTTTTACTTCAGAATTACACTGTAGCTTCTTTAATCTATTTAATCACTCACTGCTGACAATTTCAGCACCAGGCAAACAGAGAGAAATTAATTAAAGCATCTAATCTGACAAAGCCTCAGTTTTATCTTCTGGGAAAAAAAACCCAACCATATTCAGCATAACCCAGCCTGCACAAATAAGACGTTCATAAATCAGAGTTTAATTATTTGCAAACAATCATAATATGCTGCCACTGTAAGTTAGATCGATCCTGTTGTAAATATAAATAAAAAGAAAAGATCCTTCCCCAAAATGCATCATTTGACTGAAAGATCTAAATATGTGTAAGAGCATTTTTAGCTACAAGCCATGGAGCAGCTTTTTGTTGACTGGACTTAACTAACACTGCTATTGACCCATTGTAATTAAGATTGATTTGTTTCTGATTTTGCTTACACCACTCCAAGTCTATTCATTTTCTTGGACTGCTGCTGCCCCTTCAACCCAGGGGGAACCCCACTGAAAAAAGGGCAAATTGTCTGACTGTGAAATTAGTGGGAATATGTCCCAGGACATGGCCAGGTAGCGTAAGAGGTTTCTTTGCCTCATCCCACAGGCCTGTCTTCCACATCATGAAGAGTGTGGAGGCTGAAATGCAGTGATACGTCCAGCCCAAGGTGTGCAGAACTGGAATTCATTCTCTCCCTGGGCACCTGGGTACTGGAGCTGAGCAGCACGACCTGAAATGCACCCCTGGCAAACACCAATTAAGGGAACCAAACTATCTCCTAGTAAGCAATTTCCTAAGCAAAGCCACGGTAGGTTATTCCCTCTCCTTCATTCAGTTCCCTCTACTATTATTTTTTTTCAATATATCATTTCTGATGTGCTCTTCCACAAACCTACAAATAGGCACTTACATTTAACCATCAGGGCTAGAGAGAAAACCTGTGGTGAAATGGATTTCTATCAGTATATCTTCATTTTTCTTAACCCAGACTATTCACACAAATGTACCGATTTCTGAGGATTTTTGATCAGATCTATTTTGTGAGGTCAAAGGTAGAACTTCCAGCTCAAAGCTGAGAGCTACGGAGACACTGATCCCAGGGCTGCTCAGAGGAAAGGTGGAGACCCAAAGCCTCATACTCCGTGGGGAACTTGATGAGTGCATGCTAGTGCATGTGGGGTCTCACTTATATCATTTCTGTGCTCAGATGTGAAACAAGCTCATATCAGATATTCAGTAAGTAAGGTCTGCATGATGGGAGAACCTACCTAATGCTCTCCAGCCTTCTTGTTTTTGTCCTGCACTTTGCTGCGTTGAAAAAGATTCACATAATCTATGTAATTTGTTCAATGATAAATGCTCTGTGGCCACTAAAATTTAACACCTATCAAAACCGTCTTTTTTCCTAATTTATTTGGTTTTGTAAGAGAGCTGCTCCATATTATAAAAGTATATAGTGTGTGGGCAGCTAGTAGAGACAAACAAGAATGTAGCAAAAATTGCAATAATGTCCAACTGATTATAATTATTGATAATAACAATAATAATGATAGTAATGGAAATAGTAATAGCAGTAGGAATAACAATCCTAACATGATAATAGTAATAATAATAATATCACAATTCATGTCTATGTATTCCAAAGCCTTCTGCTGTGTCAGCTTTAAACTTTTACCCCTGTTTTTAAAGTTTTATAGTAGGGATACAAAGGGATCCATCCATCACTATCCTCCTGGTAAAACAGGAACAATGGCTGTTTAGGCTTAGCCAAGGCTGAGTCTAGCAGAAATATGATTCAGGAATTCTCTTTATAGTTTTTCCACCGATGTGTTGGAAGCTCTGGCAAGCTTCCAGGCCTTTTATATATTTCTCAACTTTTTTTTTTTTTTTTTTTAGGATGATGAAAACATTGCTAATGCTATTTAACTTTATGAGGCATAACTAGATCATATTTGAAAGACTGTATGAGGTCTTCAGATGGGTGAGCACAGCTTGCGGGGTGCAGAATGGGGCTGGGGGAAGGTTCCGGAACTCACAAGGGTTGTTTGGTTGTGACTCCATGGGGATCATGAGCTTGGCACGGGTGGCTCTGCGGGCAGCAAGCGAGCGCTCCAACGTGGACATGCTGCTTCCAACATCTTCTGTCTCAGGACCTACAGGAAAACAACACAATAGCTCAGCTGAAAAAGCTGTAAATGAATGTTTCTCTTCACCCTATTTCTAGCAGAAAGATAAACAGGCTGTTGCTTTTTTGTTGTTTTTTCCTTTTTTTTTGAGAATTCGGTTATTTTAACCCATCATTAGGCACCACCTGCAAAGAGCCGCACAGACTATTCTGGCTGCCTTATCTGAATAGAATTATTGCTTATATTTTTCTGTAAGAGAATAAAGATATCATGTCCCTTTTTTCTTTGTCTCCAAAATTATCTTGAATACCCCATTCTCTTGCTAAAAATAAGACATTTTCTTACAGCTTCCCAGTTACAAACTTCTTCAAAATTTCAAGTATGAAGACCAGAAAAGGCCGTGTAAATTCGGGTACGTAAAAAACCCTGCAGCAAAGAACAGGTCTTTCAGATACATCTGAAGCATGTAAACGACCTTACTTGTGAGATGCCATGGAGTCCCATGTTCTGACTGTTCACTAATTCATGGTGTCTTTTCCAAACTGTGCATTTTAGTTTTTTACAGAAACCAGGGCACATGAATGATGTGCCTGGATCTGCCCTTTATTTGGTCCTGGATCACAGCTAGCACACCTAGATCAGAGAACTGAGTTGCACTGCCTAGTGTCCAAATCAACTCTTCCAGTACCTGTATAAATTAGATATTCTGTTTAAGTATTGAAATAAGGATGCTCTAACTTAGTCGCATCAGTATAGAATACTTTAAGTATTAAAAAATTATAGAGAATACACTTGTCAGAAAGAAAGTGTGTTTGGAACTAGGTGTTAGGTGGAGTAATTTGCAAGAGTAAAAGCTGTATTTTTGTCTTCCATATGTATGAACAACATATATGTTCATGTTCATACCCTATATGAACCTGATAACTGGTTAGTTTAATAATGTCATACAGTTACGCTTAATATTCACACAAAGTATTCAGCTCTGATGTACCCAAGCAAACACATACTCCTTAAAAAAAAAAACAACAAAAAAATAATTTGCCTCTTTTTTTTGACTACTTGTTTTGTTTTCTGGTTTTGTTTTTTTTTTTTTTCCCCCAAATCATTCTTCTCTGAATTGCAGGAGTAAAATGCCAAGTCTTCTATTGATGGCCATTCAAAGAGCTAATTGCTAGTGAAAAGCCAGTGTTTCAGATGGGAAGAAACATAAAGGCATTTATTTATGCTCCAAGGCATTTACACATAAAATATCTAGCCCAGCCTTTGTCATTAACTTGCTCATATGCTGTGATGACTTCCTGCTATGCACTCGATTGCAAGTGTATTGCAATCGATGGAGCTCTTGTATTGATCTTTCTGGGCCCTGGATAAGCTCTCCTTGTCATCAGTGGTATCTGTTTAGGCAGAGGGAATCTTCTGGTTATGCTTTTCCTTTAATACAACAAGGACCTTTGTATTAAGAAAAATGGAAATCATTGCCACATTATCTTCATAAATAGCGAAGTATCAGCCCAAATCACGATGTCAGAAAATGAGATCCATTTAGAAATTTGAAAACTGTTTCTTTTCAACTTTTCTTTCCTTGTGAATATAGGTGGTATGGAAAAGAGATAGATAAAAACATCAGAGAAAAGGCACCTTCATTACTTACAGCCCCAACCAGTATTCTGGAATGACTTCACTCTGCCTTCCACAGATGATGAACTCAAGACAAATACGTTTCTGTTTTCAACTTCTGTGCTGTGTTTTGCCCCCCATCCCTCTCTGTGCGTGTCACCAGCAGGATTCTCTATCATCATGATGGAAAAAATGTTATCAGCTAAAGTGAAACCTGTGATGTGCTGTGTGCACCAAGGTTCAAAAAAGGAGGAGGAAACTTCCCTGAAACCACATTTTTCTTGCAGAATTTCCTTCTTCATATCTGTAAGTTTTCTCAGTCTCCCTGGCCCAAATTCAGCTCCTGACCTTCTTGTTAGTCATGCTCTCCCCCTTCTCCCACTTTTTTCTCTATGTCCCCTTTTTCCTCCCTGTTTTAATTAGCACGGTATGCAAATTTAATAACACTTGACTTTCAGTTTAATTCTTGAACTTAAGACGTTAGAACAGATTAAAAATAAAAACCAATGGGATTCCCCCTAGCCTGAAACCACAGCAAAAATCACTCCTGAACGTCTCTCCTGGCACCCATAGCTTTTAATTTTTCCAGTCTCCTCCTGGATCTTGCCAGGTTTATCCCTCTGTTAGAAACTCCACGTGTTGGGCTAAGGCCACTAACCACCAATATCAATTTAAAGAAGGGTGATATGTTGGTGATCAAGAATAAACCAAATTGGAGTACACAGGATGGGGTGGGACTAGATGACCTTTAAAGATTCCTTCCAACCCAAAGAGTCTGTGATTCTATGATCCTAATTTCACCCAGTCTACAAGTGCTGCCCAACCACTTTCTACCCTTCCTGCCTCCGGAGCCCCTCACCAGGCTGCGTGGTGCTCTTGCTTCCCAGTTGCGTTTCCGACTGGCTGTGGCTGACAGGGGTGATGTCCTGGCAGCTCTGCATTGGTGAGTCCCTTCCTGCAGGGTCAGAGCCTGCTGGCTTCTCGATGTTCTTCATTTCCATCTCCTCGTGGTGTATCCACAGATCTGGGGGTCTCAGGTCCTTCTGGCTGCCCTTCCTCTTACCAGCACTGTGGGTTGCACGTTTCCTGCAGCCAAGAAAGATCAAAATTGTCACACGGGAAAGTTTTTCTCCTTCATAAGACCAAAAGAGTGATGTCTCCTCCTTTAGCACCTTTCTAAGGAACCCCTCTGGTTGTGTCCTCCGAAGGACAGCAGTTACCTCAGTACGGTCCTCCGCTTCCTGGAGTTTACTCCAGGAAGTGGGCCTGGGGCTTAGCAGGGTGGGTCAATTTTTGTAGACACTGGGGAAAACTACTCTTCTTGGACCAGAAGAGAAGTGGCCAGATTCATCTTGGGATGTGCAGCAAGCAACACTTAGGGAACGCCTGCAACTAAATACAGCGACTGAAAATTGCTGAGCCCACTCCTGCCAAGTCACACACAGCTTGCACCTTCTATAAATGCATGCAGCATATGTTGTATTTATTTAAATATACAGTAAACCACTGTTTTTCATAGACTCACATCACAGAATGGTTTGGGTTGGAAGGGACCTTAAAGCTCATCCAGTTCCAACTTCCTGCCACGGGCAGGGACACCTTGCACTGCACCAGATTGCTTCAAGCCCCTGTGTCCAACCTGGCCTTGAGCACTGCCAGGAATGAGGCATCCACATTATTATGTATTTATTACTAGGAAATAAACCCTTTATTTGGTACATTTCAAAATAAGAATAATAATAGCAGCAACAGCAACAATCCACAAACACAGAAATCCAGGGTAGTATTTCCCAGAGCAATATGAACTCTGCTTTCTTTATGCCTAGGTATTACATTATACTCTGGCATCAGTGGGTCATCTCCTCTGGAGACCACATTGTGCCAGGAGGGGATGGCACTGCTGCACCGCTTTCCAACTTCCCCTCAACTATACAGCCTATTTATAACAAAACACGTGCGATTTTCTATTCTAAAGAAAAAAGATATGCACCTTAAATATGGAGCACAAAGCCTAATTTACAGCTGTAGAGAAAGCCTTGTCAGAAATCTATCAAATTAAGTAAGTCTGAAAGAACAGTTTTTCTGGCTTATTGTTGTGGTTTTTGCTCAATAATCCAAATGTTCTCTTACCAGTGATTTTTCCCTTTGTATATCTCAAAGTTTTTTTTGTGAAAAGAAAGTAATGTAGCTGTCCCAAGTGGAAAATTGGAAATACTTGTGATACACAAAAAACTTCAGTCAAATATTTTCGAGTTCATGTGCACTTTTAGGTAACAAAAAATGACAACCTTGATTTCCAGGGGCACTGAGTATTCTGGGTTACTCATTACCTCTGTTACACCTCTGTATCCATAGAAAGCAGTGCAAAACCTCTTGCTGGCATTCCTAGGACTCACCCCTTGGGTATCATCTGTGTAGGCGTGCTTGGATAACTGCCCTTCCTCCCATGGCACGCATCGTGGAAGATGCTATGGGATTATTTTACCAGAAAAAAAAACCTGAGGAAATTTTAAACTTCAAGAAACTTCAATTATTTTAATCAATTTCTGTTCTTTGCTAGGTTTTCTCAGCCTGGCCCAGAAAGCAAGAGATGCATGTCACAACCGCGTGCATCACCAAACATCTGGCTTCCAAGAGAAGGAGGAAACACATCCTGTAACGTAAAACATCACTGAGGGTACAGCCCTGTCCCAATCCCAGAAGCTGATGGCAATGACATTTTATTTCAGCAGAAATTTCCCAGTCCTCGAACTGCCTCCTTTAATGGCATAGATTGGTTTAGGTCCTTGGACTGATCAGTACCACAGACTCTCTTCAAGGGTTAAAAGATTCAGAATGTGGTCTGGAAAGTTAGATCTGGAGGCTGGGGTTGTTCAGGGGTTTTTGTTCATAGCCCGTGGAAAACAAGACTGTTGGCTTCTGGTCATAATTATTTCCTATGTTTAGGCTGGTACTTGCTAATTTTCAAAGCTTGGTAACTTAAAATGTGAGTGTTTCAAAGAACAGGAATAAAGAGCATGGAACTAGGACAGTTCTTTAATACCTTCTTGCACAAACCCTAGTACACCTGGCACAGACTCTAGGTCATGATTTACACCCACAAGAATAGCTATGAGCACTTTCATTCTAACCTTAATGTATGACCTGCCTGAAGTTAAGTTGAGGTATAAAGTTGCTCTTGCTGTCTTGTTCAAGCAAAGACCATAATTTTGGTCTTACTTTCCTCACTTTGGGGTACAGCAGCTTTTTTGTCACTTTCAATTGAAGGGAATTCGTTTTTCCAGGCTTTAGCCAGGCAGGAGAAATTTCAGCCCCAAAGTAATTTTATGCAGAACTCAAAATAGGGGGTTATAATGAATGTGCCATTTCAACCATAACTACACAACTGCTACAGCAATAATACCGTTTAAAAATATATGCAGTGATCTAGCTTGGTTTGCATTGTTTTTTTCTCACAAATTATTGATGTTCTGACAGCCTGTGATTAGCAAATTGAATCAGAGCCAGGAGTGCATAAGAAAATGGCATCAATAACAAATGAAAATAAATCCTCCCCTGGAATATTTTGTTTATGCAGTGCAGAAGTTGAGTTTCAGCTTCTGAAAATGCATCTACCTTCCATTTCAGGTGGAGGCAGGATCCTGGAATAATGGAATAAATGCTGCACCAGAGAGCACATTATATCTATAGAATAATATGTCTTTAGAATGTAGGAAGTCATAAAAGATTCAACGTGATTTTTGAACCTCAGCTGCAGCAAAGGAAAAGGATACTTCGGAAATTCAAGTTGAGATTTACGACGGGATTGCATTTGATTGCTGGAGGGGGGATTGGGAAGACAAGAAGTTCCGAACTGAAAAAATAAAATCTCAAATAGCAGTGTTTCTGCTGCTATTCAATGATTTTACAGCATGAAATGCATCCTTGCATACTATAATTATATATATATATATATTTGGGTTTTTTTCCTAAGGATAGAACTAAAAATAGACTTCAGTTCCGCCCTTAAAATAATATTATGATCATGCAGTCTTGGTTAATGATGTACTTTTGAAATAAACAAAGGCTCTGGAGAGGAAACTCTTTCTCGCCATCCATTCCTGCGTTTGCCAGCACAACCGCAGCTGGGCAGTGACTCCAGCCGTTGCACAGCATACCCACATAGCTCCTAACAACATACACATGCTAGGATAATTGTTCAAATACTCCAGAGCAGGATTACTCTTCACTGCCTTCATTTTGCCTTTACATTACTCCAGAGAAAACAGTTAAGTTTATAGCAACTCAGCCTAGTTTATTTGTTTAACAACCACTGAAGACATCTTTATCTGAACAGCTCAGAAATAAACTGTTCTCCTGGGCAAAACAAGGCTTTGCTTGTAAAAGACCACCACGGGTAACAACACAGTCCTGGTCCGATCGGGTATCTTTTCTTCAGGAGCAGGGGTGCTTTTGAAGGCAGAACACAGAAGCAACAGTGCCATAAGCAATAGCAACACTGAGCTCCTTCACTGCTGTTTGATTGAAAAGTGCTTTATGGATACCCAATGATAAATAAGAGCATTACTTCGCCTTAATTATCCTTCCAATGCATGAGCGAGTGTTTTAAAGTTTCTTTTCTTTACTCTTAACCTGGTAAAAACATGCGCTTTGTCTTTTGGGGTGTATTAAGGGAAATTCAGCTGATACAGAGGTCCCGTACAAAAACCAAAGGATACAAACCAATTCTTTCCCTAGAAAATCTCCCCAGTGTTTACAGATGGAAAAATGTGTAATTTTGACCTCTTTACTTCCTGCCAACCACCCTACAAACCCGAAACCAGTACTTGTCTCTGCTATCAACTGGCTTTATGGTCCTTTCCCCTAAGGTCAGATCCTGCCTCATGCCACCCTGCAAGAGATGGGGCAGAGGGCACTGCTAATGAGCTACCCCAGGATGGAGCTAATGAGCTACCCCAGGATGGAGCTAATGAGCTCCCCCAGCATGGATTTAACAAGGCACCCCAGCACGGAGGGTACACAGGAACCCGGGAGCACCTCTAGAACACAGAAGTGAAATAGGGCAGCTCTTTAGTGGCTGCCAACTCACTCCCAGTTCATTTGAGTTTGATCACACTTTCATTAACACCTCCCCCGAGCCTTCCTAAATGTATACTGACACATCCCTATTACTTACATAGGACTTAAACTAGTCTCAGCTTGTTTTTGCAGCCTCTTTTTACACCACACCACTGTCTAGCATACTAATGGGTTGGGTGATGTATTCAAGATTATGTTTCATTTTTAATGGCTTAAATGCACACTGTTTACCTACCAGTCTTGAACTAAATACCTACCCTCAGCTTATCTCCTGTGGCAGTCATGACCTCGTGTTACCAGTCCACAGGCTAATTCTTCTGGCATGGTACAAGTCTCTATTATACCCTGAAGCTTTAAAACAATCCCTGCAAGAAGCAGGTCCTGCACTTCGGGTGCATGCTGTATGAGTGATATTTTCCCTTAAGATTCCACTGGGATTCATCTTCTCTAAGCCTGAACTCTGAACTGAAGGATGAAGCTGATGCTTGGCCCCTTTGTCCATCCTCCTTGACACCAACCACATCACCGGGCACTGCCAGTGCAGGGCAGCGAGCACCTCGTGCTGTGGAAGATGCAGTTACTGTGAAGGTATAAATCTCAATTACTGCAGGACCCACACGTTCTCTTTATGCACAACTTGGTAAGTTATTGCACCTGAATCTTTGCATACATTTTTCCCCCCTATTTTTTTGTCACAGGGGTTTTATGGATGATATTTCAGTCTTCACCAGATGGTAGGGACAGAAAATCCCTACTAAACCACCTAGGTCAGTACCGGGTTGTTCTATATAATATGCTTTACTGTACTTTGTTCAGTCAAGTTTTAGTTAACTTAAGAAACATGACTTTCCTCCACTGAAGGCTTGCAGATTGTTCCGTCCCCTGCAAGTTTTTGCTCAGGGGAAGGACACATGCACTATCCAGTGGGACTTGGCTTCACCCTCACTGCAGCCCTTTTGTCCAGCAGTTCATTGGTGACTAAACTAAGAACCTGCTGCCAATAAAAACTGGGATCTAAACCCTGTGTGTCACAGTATGCATCTCTCGTTATTTATGCATTATTTAATTCTGATTACCCTACTATTTTCTCCACTTTCAGTTCAGAAATGGTTTGTTTGGGGCAACCTGGGGGAGATTTACCCACCTACAGTATAGACGTTTACAACTGATACAGCAAATCCAAATCCACCATCTTCACACATTTTTAATAAGTGGACATCAATAAGCATCTTAAAATGGCAAGTCTTCTGATGTCTTATGATAAGATGATCTTATGATTCTTTGAATGCTCCTGTTCTCCCCCAGGGGCTCCAGAGGAGGTCAAGGTTGATTACCTCAAACTTAGGCATTTAATTTTTGACAGCTAATTCTGTATATATGAATCTCTTTCTGTTGTCATTGCCTTTTCTCTGTTAGAAACTCGAGGAAGCTTTAACTTGGATTCACCAAACTCCATTCAGAAGAATATTTTTTCATTGCTGTTAGACAACGGACTGATTTTCAGGTGCTAAGACTCACAATAGAAGCAGATTTTCAAATCAGTCCATCATTCAACTACCCTAACACTTCTAAAAGCATAGACCCTCACTTTCCTGCCTAAATGAGAGCTTTCTTATTTAAAACATCTACCCCCAACCATCTATCTTTAGAGAAAGCACTTGCCTTAGTGACTGTAGAATGCTCCAAGCTGCCATCTGCCCACACTCAACCAGCCTGAAGCTGATTTTGGCAAACAGGGAGCTGTTCAGTTTCCTGACCATCCTGTCTTCCATTGTGCCAACCGTTTTTAAGCATCAGTGCAAATCCGTGTAATAATGTCTGGCTCATGCAAACATTTATCATTCTTGTGGGCATACTAGGATTAAACTTCAGTTTCTCATGCCCAATCTTTCATAATAGCACGATAATAAATGAACTAATAGAAAAATAATAGACAAATAATAGAAAAATAATAGAAAAATATGAAAAATATAATTTTCAATGCATTAAATTCATCAAACTGTCTGTTTCAAACCCACTGACTCACTTCCCATTTCTATGAAACCTGAAAAAAGCTTTGTGCTTTACATTACTGCCCTTTTATAGCCGTTCAGAGCAATCCTAAAGATGTTTTTCCTACAATTTTCTATAGACTCTTTTGAGGGTGTTTTTTGATGGTTATGTGGAGAAACACTTCTGAATGCTTTTTACTGGAAGACTTGCAGAGACAGATTGCCTGGAGAGGACAACATCCTCCCAGAGCAAGTGAGCAGGACTGTCTGTGTTTCTCTGCTGTGCAGGTGCACAGCTTGCAGAGTCAGGAAGTCTGGTATCACCAGGCACAGACAAATACTCTTTTTTTTTTTCCCTTTAAATCAATGGAATTGATTCTTTCCTGCGTCTGAATTATACTTGGCAATAAAAACAACAGAGAGCTGGGCATGGCAGATATTTTTTGAAGCTCACCACATGAAGTGTACTTATTCCCCATGGTTTACTCCTCAGCCTGGTGACAGGAGGTATTCTTCACTCACCAGTAATGAGTGACACCTCCAAAACCAAAAGGCTGAGCCCCAAAACGCAGTTCAGTCCCAGAACCCACATCTCTGCAGCAGAAATGCTGTTGACCAGATCTGTTTTGAACACGAGCATCTGCCTTTCCCTTTCCACTACGTGATTTGAGCACGTACTTCCTCTGCTGTGCCGAGGACCGCCTGGTGCAGATGACGGCCACCACCACCACCACGACCACGGTGATGACGCCGACAGTGACGACGATGATGACAAGGAGGTTGCTGTTCTTCTGGGGTGTGACGCTGCCGTGGGGAGGGTGCATCTGCCCGATGGGGGGCTCTGAAAGAAGATGGATAACGAGGGCATGATCAGTGCTGGATTTGCTCTACTCCCTCTTTAGGGGTCACCATAAAATAAAACACATAAAGCCTGTCAGGTGATATGAATTCCTCTGAAAAAGCCAATGGAGAGAGCAGAAGGGTGTCATAAAGAGCTGAAATTAATGTGTCTCTGTGTTTCAGTGGTACAGCAGAGAGGAAAATATTGAAGCAGTAGTGACTGTGCATTTTCTGGATGATAATAACCTGATGTTGGGAGTCAATAACATTCAGCTCATTTTTGCTGTTATCAGCTGAAAATGGAAATATAGGGACTATGGATTTTTTTCTTTATGGCCTGTATAGTCTTTTTTGGTGTTTACAGGCAAGGACATAACTTGTGTGTCAGCCAGTCTAAATGCCTCATTCATTTGGCAGTACTATGTTCACCCCACAGCTAGTCCCATATCACAACTCATTGTTGATTGCTATGCTGACCAGGTCCCCGTGCAACACTTGAGCACGTTTCAGGCTCGATCTTCAGAAGTGATAAGCTTCTTAGTTTCAATGCAGCAGCAAGGCAGTGACTGAAAACAACTTAATTTCCAATGTCAAGTCCCAGTCAAACTGGCCCCTTGCTTTCAACAGTATTTCCCCCATTGCATTGGGAATAGCACAGTTTTTACTTCTAAAATCTTCCGGTCCCTGGCTGGCTTAGATTTTAAGGGATCTTAAAGCTCATTCAATTCCAATCCCTGCCATGGGCAGACACATCTTCCCCTGGAGCAGGTTGCTCCAAACCCTTGTGTCCAACCTGGCCTTGAACACTGCCAGGGATGGGGCAGCCACAGCTTCTCTGGGCACCCTGTTCCAATCCCTTTGGATATTTTGTTGGATAATGCCTCTAATTACACTTCATTGGGCCATTGGTTATGGACGTGCACAAATCAGGGAGTAACGTTTTGGCTCTGAATGCTAAGGCAATCTTGCAGGCATCCTGTAGGATTACAAACTCAGAAACCCCAAAGTATCTTTCAACTTAAGCTTGGAGAAAAAATAAATATTAGGTGCAATGGGATAGAAAGTGCTGGTCTTGCCAAAGATTTCATAAGAAAAATAAGAGTTTTCACATGGCATCAAACGCACAAACTCTCATGTATAAACGAAACAATACTTGTCGGCGATCTCATTTGGCCTTTATTACAACTGAATGGAAAAGAAAAAAAAAGAGAAATCTTTCAAAACAACAGTTTTAGTTAGCAATAGATGTAATTTAATTGTAATATTCTGCCTTGATTTTCTGCCCTAATAATCCTTTCTTTACTTCGCTAATTATTCTATTTAAATAATTTGCCCTTTTCACATAGCTTTTTTTTTCAGGCAAATAATAAGAGAAGCAGCTATGAGTGCCATCCTTCTGGAACTAAAATGGTTGAGTAGAGGAATCCTGAAGATTTGGGGATTTGATTTCTTTTTCATCTCCATGCTGAGTAAGAGGCATTGAAAGAGTACACCCTATGAAATACAGTGGCTATCAAGAAAAACAACTCTCTACCCTTTATTGCAGGCCCTGGAAGCTCTTTTTACTTCTTAAAAGTCCTTTTTTCTATATTTATGATGAACTACTATGAAGAGCAGGAGAAAGCTTAAAACAGTGGTGAGTTGGTTGCAGCAGAGTAGGACAGGAAAGGTAACAAAATTTTGCATTCCCTCCTTGTCTTGTCTGAGGAAAATAATCAGAGTTAATCAGCTATGTGCCTTGCAATTAATTTGCACTTTCAACCCTCACTTGATAACGCATTTGAGGGAATCTTGTCTGTTGTTCCATTCAATAATGTGAGATGACAATGTTTCATTAGGTAACGAAGTTGGGGTCAGGAATAAGAAGTTATTGATACATAACTGAATCCCAGCTGTCACTGATTATGTTCATTTAGTTTTTGTCAGTCCATGGGATTTCCTGTCACATCTTCCTATTTTAGGACAGGATAAATTCATTAAAAAAGGCATTTTCTCCAGAAAGCCTGTGTCATAGAGTCATAGAATAGTTAGGGTTGGAAAGGACCTTAAGATCATCCAGCTCCAACCCCCCTGCCATGGGCAGGGACACCTCACACTAAACCATGTCTCCCAAGGCTCTGTCCAACCTGGCCTTGAACACTGCCAGAGATGGAGCATTCACAACCTCCCTGGGCAACCCATTCCAGCGCCTCACCACCCTTACAGTAAAGAACTTCTTCGTTACATCTAATCTAAACTTCCCCTGTTTCAGTTTTAACCCGTTACCTCTTGTCCTATCACTACAGTCCCTACTGAAGAGTCCCTCCCCAGCATCCCTATAGGCCCCCTTCAGATACTGGAAGGCTGCTATGAGGTCTCCACACAGCTTCTCTTCTCCAGGCTGAACAGCCCCAACTTCCTCAGCCTGTCTTCATACAGGAGGTGCTCCAGCCCCTGAGCATCCTCGTGGCCTCCTTTGGACTTGCTCCAACAGTTCCACGTCCTTCTTACATTTAGAACACCAGAACTGCACCCAATGCTGTGAGGTCTCATGGGACCAGAGATTGAAATAAAATAATGTAAAACGCATTTTGCAATTCTTTCCAAGATATTATTTTTTCAAAGGTGTTTCTGAGGGCTGAGGTATATCTAAAACTTCTCTTTTGATGGGATTTTCATCCCCAGCGACATACTTTTGGGAATTCTGCCTCAGCTGAAAATCTGATGAGAAATTTGGGGACCAGCTTTGAGAAAACCAAAACAGAATACATGGTGTTCTGACCCTATTTTTTGCTAGCATTTCTGGTTTGGGGCAGGTGTTTTGCACATGGGTGGAATTTTCAACAGCTAACTCCCCCTTATAGAAGTGAATGCGCGACCTGTGGGCATGTTAGGTGGCTTCCAAGCCGTAAGAGAGAGGAACGAGAGAGCAATGAAGAGAAGAGAGGCAGAAGGTTATCACCAAAACAGCACTTAATTATTAAGCATGGTTGGATGGAGCCTGTATTTACCATTCAGACTGCTCCGATCAATCAGGTTGGTGTCCACTGGCCAGTAAGAACCATCCCCATGACGACCTGTTGGCAGAAAGAATGCATCAGACACGGTGTAACAGGTAAACCAGCAAAGTCAAGAGTGTTGCTTGAGGCAGCGCCTGCCTGACAGTGCTTAAACTATTAAACAGTGCAGGAAAAGTCATCCCATATGTACTGGGATAAATCTGTCACCAAAGCAGGCTATGGAAAGCATGCTGAATGCCAGCCCTTTGAGCAGCTGGTCTTGTTCTGTTGGTTTTTCCCCTCGTCCAGATGTTCTTGTTAGAGTGACAAACTGAGGTGCGATGGCAGCATCCATCTGAGCCCCCTCCATGGGTAACAGGAATAACTCAGCTGCTTTTGTGGCTGGAACTGCAGCACAGGGACAGTGCTGAAGAGAGGATCACAGGCACGCTCTCCACCTGCCAGGTGGCTTTCCACCGCTATTGAGCAACCTTTCTGTAATTTATTTTCCAGTGAAATGTACTTGGGGAAATAGAACTCCGCCACTGCTTGGGTTTTACAAAAAATGATTGCCTCTTTTCTAACCCCAAAGTAAAAAAAGTACCCCAAAAGGAAAGTAAAAAAGAAGGTATATGGTTATTACTCCAAAAATGCTTTGGCTGTTGAGGCCATACTTGCACTTCAAATTAACATAGCAAAATACGAGGTGTTCATCTTTTCCCCTGCTTTATTTTGTCTTATTTATCAACCTTGGGCTAAATAGCTGTGGTGGTGTGCCCACGTTCTTGCCAAGACCAGAATCTCTACTTCCTCATGTCTGCTAGACGGAGAAACGCAAAGGCTGGTAAAGTCCTACCAAACTCCTCCTGGTCTCTACTGGCATGGGAGAATGCAAAGTCCACAACAGAAGTGGTTTGGGGTAAAAGTCGCTCTTCTGGCAAAGAAGACCAGAAGCTTATGCACAATACACGGCCACCTTATTCCTCCAAAGCTAATTATGTTTTCATTTAACTCAAATGAGCCTTCCTAGGTGACAGTCTCAGCTGATGCAGTGCTGCTCTGCTGGAGCAGTGCTTCAGGCAAATGACATCTTCCCTGAGATGAGCAGAGGCTGCTGGAGCACCACATCAGCAACAACTCCATAAGACCCTCAGACACTCTCTGCTTTGCCTCTGTTACCCCTTAGATCAAATAGTGTAATTTCAGTAGCGTGAGTTTTGCTGGTGAAGGAATTAAGTAAAAATTATGAAATCTTGGTGCAGGGCAGGGAATTACCAGGGATTATTCCAGATAATTTCTACATTAAACAGCCACCATATGCATCAGATATCTTGGCAGACTGAGCAAACCCCCCCTGTTTTTTCGCTTCCCTTCAGTTGTTTGTTGATGCTGTGCACTGTTAACAACTGCCATACGCCTCTCCAGAGGTACTTGTATTTCTGTGGATTGTGAAGAAATCCACGTGCATAACTTTGTCTACCAATTTGGGAAGTATTTTGTGATGAATGGCCCTAAATAAATGAAAGATGATTATCATCAGAAGAGACTTCAACGTAATCATCTTTTCAATCAGCATAACTGCACAGCTACAACAACCTGATCCCAAGAAAGCAAGGTTGCAAAATGTTTAGCTGTAAAAGCAGACAAAATAGAGCTAAATATAAGGTATGTAGTGAAGATGACGTTCTTAAAGCAGTCCTATTCATAATACTACACCGCAGCATGCAAATACATTGCGACCCCGGGGTTATGCTGTTCTTGGGAAACTGGGTAGCTCCATGGGAGTTTGCTAAATGTTACTGGTTTTTATATTTAGCCCATCTTAGCAGGAGCTCATCACACTGCACCACTCAGTCAGGATACTGGAGACTTAAAAATCCTAACCCTGAATGCCTGACTCTGAAGTTTGGCACTTTCTGAATTGACACGAAAGTGCTTTTCAAGGCATTATACATGACGTTTTTATTGTGAAAATACTTGTGTGAACAACTGCTCATTTCATTCCTGGCTCTAATGCGGTGAGTGGAACCTGAGGATGTCATTATTTTGGGATGGCGGTAACATAGAGGTAGGCAGGCAGCAACCAGGGAAAGGTTCAGGCAACACCATCCACCTTGGGGGCATCTTGGGCTAAAAAAGTTTCTGAAAGACTTTGTTTTAAAAACAGCCCAAGGCAACAGAGTCTTCCAGTTTCGTTCACTGAGGGTAACTCTTTCAAAAGCTCAACTTCCAATCAGAGGCAATTTCCCTGATGAGAGACAGGAACACAAATAAGGCCTGAACAAATAAAAGTATTTCAACAATGCTTTTCTCAAGGATAGCCAAGACAGGATTTACAGTAATTTGGCTCTGTTCTCCTCTTAAGACACGTAAACGGTATTCAATATTCAGATAAACAAGGAGATCTAAGCACTTACAATATGGGAAATAAATCTCTGATCCATTGTAAGGTTTTGTATGTTAAAGAGTAGGTAGCTCTTAAACCCCTGAGGATTATCCATGCTTTGCTCCAACAGACCTCCACAAATCATTTCTACCTCTACGTTTCACTCAGCAACAG
Source organism: Pezoporus flaviventris (assembly GCF_033815535.1). Taxonomy (NCBI): domain Eukaryota; kingdom Metazoa; phylum Chordata; class Aves; order Psittaciformes; family Psittacidae; genus Pezoporus; species Pezoporus flaviventris. The sequence continues at coordinate 205,814 of NW_026892558.1, forward strand.
CTCTATTTCCCTTTAAAAATCAAATGATGTGCAAGAACATTGCTACTTTGAGGCTACTTCTTCAGTTCCATAGCCTCAGGTTTCGACTACCTTTAAAATAACATAATTAAGTAAGGAGGCTAGCCTGTGTGCTTCCACTTAAGCTTCAGCATCTTCACTGCATTTGTCTGTTAGCACTGCACTTGTCTGTTAGTACTGTGTTTATTATTGCTGTCGCTCTGCAATTTCTTCCCAAATCCATCCATGTGTTTGTCTTACAGAAAAGAAGTACAAAACTCCCAGACCACTGAGTTTAGGTCTAAACCCTGAGTGTCAGCCAGGAAGTCCATAAAAGTGGAGCATAACTCAACAGACATCTGGAATCCATTTGTGTCTTTTTAAGTCAGTCAATGGACTCTCTCTTCAACTCCCAACAGTTTCCTGTGGAGCTTTTCTCCTTTGTATTATTCCATCTTTTGGGACAAGCCATAATAAAACTTTGACTCATCAGCTGTTTCTTCTAGAGCTGCCTTTTCTTGTAGAATCCCACACTGGTTTGTGTTGGAAGGGACCTCAAAGCTCCTCCACTCCCAACCCCTGCCATGGGCAGGGACCCCTTCCACCGGAGCAGCTTGCTCCAAGCCCCTGTGTCCAACCTGGCCTTGAACACTGCCAGGGATGGGGCAGCCACAGCTTCTCTGGGCACCCTGTGCCAGCGCCTCAGCACCCTCACAGGGAAGAGCTTCTGCCTAAGAGCTCATCTCAGTCTCCCCTCGGGCAGGTTAAAGCCATTCCCCTTGGCCTGTCCCTACATCCCTTGTCCCAAGCCCCTCTCCAGCTTTCCTGCAGCCCCTTCAGGCACTGGAGCTGCTCTCAGGTCTCCCCTTCAGGAGCCTTCTCTTCTCCAGGCTGCCCCAGCCCAGCTCTCTCAGCCTGGCTCCACAGCAGAGCTGCTCCAGCCCTCGCAGCAGCTCCCTCACGGCCCTACTCACGACTCACTTCAACAGGTCTACATCCTTTAACTGAGGTTTAACAGTCCCAGATCTTGATTTTCCTTACTTGTGTAATGAGTTGTATTAAAGGCGTAACGTACTTTCAGAGGTAGCAAAACCTGCAACAAGACCATATGAGCATTCGTTTCATTTCTCACCCCTTACTTCTCTATTTAACTTCTGCTTTCCCCCCCATCTTTGTCTCTGAAACGTTTCAGCAACTTGAGTTTTTTTCTAAAAAAATCATATCCTTTTCCCACAACTCTATCTCAGGTGCCATTATGTGAAATAAACTTTCCAGCTTGGTCTTGTCAAGGCAAAAGAAAATCAAGTTGTTGGTGACAGCAACAGTTCTTCACCCTCTCAGGTCTCCAGGACTCAGAAACCGGCCAAGAAATTCTGCTGTCATTTTGCTGTAAATCTCTTTCCTTTTTCATGCTTTCCTTGCACAGGTTCCTTGTTCGCAGACTTCAGTATCCCCACACAGCAGGGGTAGATGAGTAGATGTTGAGGGAATGAACTCTCCTCGCAAAATGCTTCACTGCAAGGCAGCTACATGAGCTGGAGAGCTGGAGGGGGGGATGACGTGTGCTGTTGCATTGTCTGGCTCCTCTGAACCAGACCCGGCCCTGCACTGTTGCTGTGTTTTGCCTTAAACAGTCAAAATTATAGAGAAAACAAAATGAGCAATATTCTCGTGTGAGACAGCAGAGCATGTAAGTGATATTTCCTGCCCCACGGGTGTCCCCAGGGAGGTTCAAGCATGCCAGCTAAGTCATTGGAAGGTTTAAGCATGCAAACCAAGTCATTTGCTCTCACAAACAGCCAACACAAGCTGTCAGGCATACTGTGCCATCAGAAAACCAGCTCTCCTGTTTCCAGGGGAAAGCTGAGCTCCTGAAGTTAGTTATGGCACTGAGCACTTGGAAACCTGCTCCAGGATAGAGCAGAAGATACCAGAAGATAGCAAGTTGCCTTGGGGGGCAGTTCTAGCTCACTGCTGACCTGCAGCCGTGCTTGAAAGCTGGTGGTATAAAGAAGCTCAGACTGTAAATGCAGAGTGAGGAGGATGGCTGCAAAGGGCAATGAAAGGTTCTGCCCAAATCAGACGCATAGATCTGAGATAAAGGAAAATTTCCCCCAGCAACTTCTTCTAATTTGGTATCATAGAATCTTAGAATAGTTAGGGTTGGAAAGGACCTTAAGATCACAGTATCACACAGTATCACAGTATGCTAGAGATTGGAAGGGACCCCAAAAGATCATCTAGTCCAATCCCCCTGCCGGAGCAGGAACACTTAGATAATGTTGCACAGGAATGATCATCCAGTTCCAACCCCCTGCCATGGGCAGGGACACCTCACACTAAACCATCTCACCCAAGGCTTCATCCAACCTGGCCTTTCAAAACCACCAGGGACAGAGCATTCACAGCTTCCTTGGGCAACCCATTCCAGTGCCTCACCACCCTCACAGGAAAGAATTTCCTCCTTAGATCCAATCTAAACTTCCCCTGTTTAAGTTTGAACCCGTTACCCCTTGTCCTGTCACTACAGTCCCTAATGAAGAGTCCCTCCCCAGCATCCCTATGGCCCCCCTTCAGATACTGGAAGGCTGCTGTGAGGTCTCCATGCATCCTTCTCCAGGCTGAACAGCCCTGACTTCCTCAGCCTGTCTTCATACAGGAGGTGCTCCAGCCCCTGATCATCCTCGTGGCCTCCTCTGCACTTGTTCCAACAGTTCCATGTCCTTTTTATGTTGAGGACACCAGAACTGCACACAATGCTCCAGGTGAGGTCTCACAAGAGCAGAGTAGAGGGTCAGGATCACCTCCTTTGACCTGCTGGTCACGCTTCTTTTGATGCAGCGCAGGATACGGTTGCTTTCTGGGCTGTGAGTGCACACTGAAGCTGGCTCATGTTCACACACTGCTGGCTCATCATCTTCTGGGAAGGTAGAAATGCAAGGCAGAAGAGAGAAAATACGTGCTGAGCAGTTCTGTATCACTGCAGTGGCTGCTCTTCATCCTGAAGATGAACGCCAGTGCAGCCTGGAACGTGTAATGCTGTGCACCCACATCGCGTACTTGCACACACAGTGGGAGGAGGAGCGGTGGGTCGCACTCTGACTTCAGAGAGAACTGAGGTGAGGATCCACCTTCATGCACATGGCCGTTCACAGCTTCCCTCTTCGGCCGGTGTTAGGAGAAGGAAACTCAAGGCCATGACTGAACATGCTTGTCTTGGATGGGAAAAGCTGCTTGTTGAAGAACTGACCTCTCCCAGCTGACTATGCTGTAAGACTTTGAGATACGCAACACTAGAGCTCATTGCAGAGGTTCTGCACCATTAGCATTTAAACAAGTCGGAGCACGCTCTGTCTTCTTCCCATCCATGGTCAGCACTTGCTAACAAAGGAGACTCTCGCATTGTGAATGCTCCATCCCTGGCGGTGTTCAAGGCCAGGTTGGACAGAGCCTTGGCTGACATGGTCTAGTGTGGGTTGTCCCTGCCCATGGCAGGGGGGTTGGAAATGGGTGATCTTAAGGTCCTTTCCAACCCAAACTATTCTATGATTCTATGATTGTCGTGGTGACAGCTGAAGAGCCTGGTGAAGGCAAATTTGCCTATAAGCAATCATAAACTGCCAGACTTCTGGCAGGGTAGAAATGCAAGACCAGGCAGGCAGATACCACATCACCTGCTGACTTTCTAGTCCTCCTTTTTGAAGTGCATCCACAGGCAGTTGGTTCAGCTGTGTCTCAACATAGCAGGAAACAAAATCCATGTGCAGAAATAACCATTCTTAACGTTTCAAGCATGTCTTCAGAGATGCTTTCAAGCTTTTGGGCCTTAAGAAAGAGTTCCTACACCTGCTTGGTAAACACAGCCAGAGGACAGAGTTTAAAAGGCATTATTATTATTACTATTATTACTACTATTACTATTATTATTATTATTTCCCCAAAATGGGTTATTCCAATAAATGGGATACTTCTTGTCTCTTTTCTCTAGCAAAGAGCATTACAGACCACTGCGTTATTGTTTAGGAGGCAGGGCTTTATAAAAGACCTGAACTGCTCAGCCTTTCACTGCTGCTACGCTCAGAGTTTGCAAAACAGCCTCAGAACAGAATGCCTGGAGCCACCTTTAACGGAAAAAAAAGAGGAAAACTTGCTGCCTTCTGCAGTCACAGTGTGATGTGACTGTCTGGGGTTGGTATCAGCCTCTAGCTGTACCAGCAGCTGTTTCACACAGGAAAGCATATGCAGAAAAACATGGACAGGAAGGTTTCAAATGGGAAAAGGACGACGTGCCAGCAATAATCCAGCATGGAAGAGGCTGAACTGCAGCAAGCCGAATTCTGGGCATGACCAGACTGTGCTTCAAACCCCCTTGTTGTGAAAGCTCAAGCAAGCAGCGTGCTGTTAACCCATGAGATGCAGAGCACCAAGGTATAAAATAGGAAATCCCCCAGCATAGCTTTGAAACCCTTCCACGTGCCTTCATATGGATGCAAAACAATGCAGAACACCATCACCCTCAGGACTTGGGGAAAAAAATGTTGTGAATGCCAGTCTCAGGTGATCTTTTGCTACCCTGGGTATGGTCACTGGTCCTGCTCCAAGCGTGGGGCCTCTCATTGGCCCCACCATAGCAGTAAAAACTAAGTCTAAATTTGGAAATACTGAGTTTTTGGTTTAAAAAGAGTCATGCCATATAGAAAAAATATTGTAACTGTATTCCATACGCATCAGTTTTTTCATAGTGATATTTCAGTGTATCTGGACAGTTTATATGACCCATTCCACAGGAGGTGTGTTTTCAGAAAACAACTGAACAATTAAAATATATTGAAATTTCCTAAGATAAGAAGAAACTGTTTCTTTTTATCAAAATGTACAGGGATGTTATAAAACATTTGTAGTCCAAGAGCAGAAATAATATTTTATTCTTTTTTTTCTCTTGCAAAAATCTAATTCTGATGTCAACAGAAAGCTATTGACAATTCCTATATTGACAAAATACAGACTAAGGGACTTAATATTGTTATATCAAATGAAAACTGGACTGAGTTAAACCACAATGAATTAATCTCTTCTTTGCCCAGTTTGCCTCTATAAATTTCAGATGAAAATCATAAATAAGAGTTTCTTAGACTCCACAAAGCCTCTACCACAGCTCTTCTGAAAGCCCTGCCCCATATACATAATGCTTGTGACAAAAATTCTCTCTTGAGCATCTGAAACTGTAATTTAATTCTTACTTCTACATTACCGTTTTTACTCTCTTTGCATATGCCCTGCTCTACCGATTGCATACTGGCATAACAAAAACCTGAAAGGAAGCTGACACATTTAGGGGTTAGGGGCCCACTTCAGATTTAAGGGCTCTCTTGGGAAAGTAGTTTGATTCTTTAGATGCTGATGCTTCTTTTTTTCCCCTTCCAGATAACAGTCTTTGCACCCTGGAAGCATTATTTGCATTTCACAGAAGGATTTCTTATTGTCTATCAGATACTGTAGGACCGAGGCACCCATGGGATGGGATCGGCTCAACACTATCCCTCACTCATGGGCAAGAATGAAGTAACTGAGGTGGGGTATCTCTTGCCTCCTTCCTCTTTCCTCCTTCCTCTTGACAGTGGTAGATCCTTCTTGCAGCAGCTGGTCTTGGCTCTCCCAGGGACTCGCAGCAATAGGGAGCATGCTTGCCCTGGCATTAGAAGTTCTCCTTAAATTCTCCTCTCCAGCCTACCTCTCTGTTTGCACCTAAGGATGGTAGCGGTTGTACCATCCCTTCCAGAAGAACATACATCTGGGATTTTCAAACCTCCATCTCTTCATGCTCTGAAACCTCGGGGTCTCTGCCCATGCCCCCTCCAACGATGCTTTGCTGCCAAGTAGTTAATTTTGCTTCCTGACCTTAGGAACCATGAGCCAGCATTAGAGACAGATGACCTACCAGAGTTAATTCATGTCACTCAATAAGAATTGCATTTGTGGCTGAAATGGCCCTAAGGGCCTTGTCCAAAGCACAGAGTAATTTAAAAGGCTTCCATTGACTTCAGTAGGCATTGGTTCAGGATGATTAAAGAAGTAGCTTTGATGATTTCTAAGGCAAATGAGCCTTTAGAAACTTTGACTTTGTTTGTCTTAACGCATGGAGTACAGTTACACTGAGACCTGGCATCATCCAGTTACTTTTAACAGAGTTGTCTAGAGATCAAGGAAATGCAGGTGATGACTTCAGATTTCATCATTAGAATTCATCATTGAGGTCAAATGGAAAGAATTCAGATATGAACAAGCCTATGTAAGATACAACAAAATGCTGAGAATTTATCCTCCATAGATACTACATTCCTAAAGAACAAAACTGCAGTGTATTTCAGCTACCCAGGCAAAAGACAGTATTTGTGTCCTAGGAGTGACTGTGTTTAACTCCAGCTGTACATACCTGCTGTCTGCTAAGAACACACTAACTTGATTTCATTTTTGTGTGCGTTATTTGACTTAAATCAGACCAAAAACCCTCACCGCACCTAAAGCAATTGCAAGCCATAGGCTGTGCCTGCAATCACAGCACAGTTATCACCCTGGGGACGTGCTTTAGCCAGACATCATGCTGCAAGTAGTTGTGTGAGAATTGTTGAAATCTTTCCTGTTTAAAGTCCGTAAGGGGTATCGCTCACTAAATACATTGCAAACACTGTCTGGGCTGTTCAAGAGCAATGAATTATTCTGGTGGTGGTTTTTCCATAGTGAGGGGCACAGCATTCCCAGAACAACACAACTGCACAAGCAGAAAACAAACAGAAAACTCAGAGCTCTTTTTAATGTGTTAGTTTGAGGAAAATGTATTCACCTACCATATACAGAACAACTGCAGTTAATCTGTCATGCTTATTTACATTTCCTCATTAACTAAACACAAGGTGGGATAGGCTGGTCTTTCTGCAGAGGATCTGGTTCTTTATGTCTGTCTGATGGGCATGAGTTCACCACTCTATGGAACATAAAACCACTTTTCAACATTTCTTACTCTTTTCTTTTTTTTTTCCTCCCATAAAGTATCACGAAACTGTAGAGCATCCAACAAATTCTGGATTTTCTGCTGCATTACATGAACAGAAGCAAGCAGAAATCCATGAACAAGCCTGACGCTTCTTACACACATACTTGCTTCATGGGCAGAAGATCTGGAACAAGTATTCATACAATCCCAGACTGGTTTGGGTTGGAAGGGAGCTTAAAGCTCATCCAGCTCCAACCCCTGCCACGGGCAGGGACCCCTTCCACTAGAGCAGCTTGCTCCAAGCCCCTGTGTCCAACCTGGCCTTGAACACTGCCAGGGATGGGGCAGCCACAGCTTCTCTGGGCACCCTGTGCCAGCGCCTCAGCACCCTCACAGCAAAGAGCTTCTGCCTAAGAGCTCATCCTAGTCTCCCTTTGGCAGCATTATGAAAGGATGGACCGTGTCTATAGGAGTGGCTGTCCTACAATGGCTATAGCAGGTTATGCCTGCTGGAACGCTGCTCCTGGCTTTGCCATTGCAAATCACAACCAGCAGAGAAGGCAGATGTTCCACGTTCTGAGGTCGTTCAATGAGATCCATTAAATATCACTACAGTATGGACATGGAGCTGTGCAGTTATGTTGAAACAGAGCAGCACACCGGGTGAAGAACTAAGACACACACTCTATTTTCCATCCAACCTTCCTTTTTTTTTCTTTTTTTTTTTAATTGAACTTGACACATTTCCTGTCCTGCTTACCAGGTGATTTTGTGCTGAAGCCTCTCCTAGGTTTTCCAAACCTGCCTGAAAACATCTTAAATGCAAATTTGAAAAAGACATACTGACAATTTACTTTTGGGCTTTTTTGTAACCTAACAATTTGAGAATAGTTTTTATCTATTCAAACCTGACATTTTCAATTTGAGTCATACCAAGAAAACCAGCTGTTTTATTTTTTATTTTGTAATTTGTATGCTTCTATTTCTTTTAGCAAATCATACGCTGAAATCAGAGGGTGAATTTGCAGTGTGCTACCTTGCTGTGAGACTATATGTGCTACCTGGTACAAAGTCAAATCCTAGTGATGAAATATGCCCTTGATACCCTTCAGGGATGCTCCGGGTTGAAGCAAAGCCAATGAAAGGTTCTAGAATTGACTTTGATCTTCTAGATAACTCTTTCTTGTCTTTCCCCAGGAATTATTTATTGCAGGTTAGCTCAACTCACTAAGCTGGAGTAAGATGGCACCTGCTGTTAATCCAGGGATTTGAGGTTTACACCTTGCTTTGCCTTTTAAACTAGTGGAAAATGAGAGTACAAATCCAAATAAACTTTACAAGCTCAAGCCTGAACTTTCCTAATGTCACTGTGGCTGTTTCCTTGGGCAGATGTCACATAAATGTACAGCGCTCTAGCTGTAATTGAAAGAAATAAAAGGAAAAAATACCCTAGCAACAGACTTCAGAAGTATTGAAAGGTAGGTAGGAGCAGAGAAACTGTGAGTAATCAAACATATATTCGTATTTGGAAAATGTAATGATATTGCCTTGAAAAGTTGACTAGACTTTGTTACTATTAAATAAGAGCTGCTGGTTTGAAAGAAAAGATGATATATCATTTATCACTGTAAGGCTTTTGAACTCTAATCTATAACCCACGAAAGGGTGCAAGAAGAGCCTGGAAATTATGCCGAGCTTAATTATACTTAATGTGAATTATTCAGAAGTGCAGCAGAGACTAAAAATTTATTTCATACAAAGAAGCCTGACATTTTAATTGGTCCTTCAGAAAAGAGACAAAACAATTTCCTCTCCTGAAAATTTACATCTTCCCCATCAAAGCAGCAGCCTCAGCCAAGCAGAACTTCATTAACAAGATTAATTATCACACCAGCGTCTGCCTCATCAGGTGTGCGGCGCAGGTGAAAAGCGCGGCCCCCTCCCCAGCGCGGCCCCGAGGAAAGGAGAGAGATTGAGGGCACCGTACCTTGGTCATTAGCCATTTTGTCAGGGTGCTCCACTGCAAGAAAGAGACAATGTCATTAGAGGCTGACAGCTCCTCGCAGGCAAGCCGACACATCACATCAACTATTAGTGTTAGCAGGCTGGTGCTGCCTTCCCACACCAGGGACGGTTGGTGCAGGAGGACAGGATGAGTTTTACCCTTCCATTTTCCCAAGAGATCCTGGAGAACTGAGAGGACAAACACAGGATCATAGAATCTCAGAGTCTCTTGAGTTGGAAGGGACCCAAAAGGATCGTTGAGTCCAACTCCCTGGTCCTCGCAGGGCTGCATAAAGCTGAGCCATATGGCTAAGAGAAACGTTCAAATGCTCCTGGAACACTGAACCAAGGTTGCACCATGAGTTATAGCAGACATAGAATCACAGAATCATAGAATAGTTAGGGTTGGAAAGGACCTTAAGATCATCCAGTTCCAACCCCCTGCCATGGGCAGGGACACCTCACACTAAACCATGGCACCCAAGGCTCTGTCTAATCTGGTCTTGGACACCACCAGGGATGGAGCATTCACAACCTCCCTGGGCAACCCATTCCAGTGCCTCACCACTCTAACAGGAAAGAATTTCCTCCTTATATCCAATCTAAACTTCCCCTGTTTAAGTTTTAACCCATTACCCCTTGTCCTACCCCTACAGTTCCTAACGAAGAGTCCCTCCCCAGCATTCTTATAGGCCCAATGTTCATAGAGTAACAGAATGCTTTGGGTTGGAAGAGACCTTAAAGCTCATCCAGTTCTAACCCTCCTGCCATGGGCAGGGATATCTTCCACCAGACCAGGTTGCTTCAAGAACCAGTTCAAACTGACTGTTTTCACCAAGTTCTTCCTCATGTGAATCCCTTACTATATCATTTTTTAATCCTCTTGTTCTCTTTTTTTTTTGTGTAATCTGGAAAGTTTAATCAAGCAAGAAGGAAAAGGGAGAGAGACACTGCCTCTTTAAATAATTACAGTCAAACCACCTACAAGCTAAAAGCTTGGTATGACTTACATTATTATTCTTTCAGCTTTTTACAAAGCGGTTTAAAACTATTTACATGTTTTTGCATAATAACCATAAAAGATAGCGTGAAGTGAACCAGACAAGACTTCAAAATTCAATAGATATATTAAAAGCTTTCCTGCACAGCTACAACTTCTGACTATTTATGATATGGCTGAGGGAATTAAACTTTCCTCTGATTCATAAGTAGCTACTATCGTAGAGCATTAACCAGTCCTCTGCTTAATAAATTATGCAAGAATCTTAAGTACAGGAAATTGGGGGGAAAAGAAGTGATTTGGTACACGAATCTGGAAGTCAAATAACCACTGCCTGCAGGTGCAGGGCATGCTGCTCCCCTCGCTGCTAAAATCATGGCAAAACCTCCCCTAGACCATGGCGTCGTGCTAGGAACAAATGGAGGTACTGAAGTGGGAGTAATTTACATTTAAAGATACACCCAGGAGCTCAGTGCCTGTGGCAGAGAGGGAATAGCTCTTATGATGACCCCCAAAACCTCAAGTAATTTTTTAATCCCCTCTCAGGGATGCAGGGAAACTGGGTATATGGAGCATAGTGACTCAAACTCTCTAGGAACCCATGCTCCTGCGCTTCCCCACTGAGCCATACCTGGGTTATCACCTTTCCCTTAGGACAACTATATACATGAAAACACGAAGCCTTGCTTGTGAGTGTGGTTACCTCCATCTAAGCATGGATGCCCCTTAGACTCTTCCCTGGCTCCTTCTCCATGTGATAGAGGAGGTGAAACCCGCGACACCTCTAGTGCCAGGAGATGCTGCAGCTCTGATGGCTAATGTTGGCTTCCAGCAGGTCCTGGGGGCTCAGGTTTTGGAGCGGTTATGAACTGGGAAGTGCTGTTGGACTACGATGCTGAGGCAGCATTAGAGGGCACTGCAGTGCTAGAAATGCTGCCCCACACCATCCTTTCAAAAAAGGGGAGTAAAGTAGCGAGATCGGCGTCACCTGCCCATTTCAGGGCTCTTCTAGAAATGGTGCAGCGGCAACTTTAAATCTGGTGTCCTGTAGAAAGCCAAGGAATACGGTTTTCCTTGTTGATCTTAGCACAATGGGAATATCTGAGGGTACTGTGAAGCTCTTAACTACTTCTTCGTCTCTCTCCCTTTCCATCCTTCCCCTTACAACCGCATCTGATCCAGTGCTTTGTCCATGTTTGATGTTATGTCTATCAGTGCATTAACAGGCAACTTTCTTCATTTTATATGTGTTGATGTAATGCTTTGTCAGATTCTGATAACCACTCCCTCATTGTCATTTATTTAAAGGAGTCAGCACACAAGTGAGGTCTGTTTGTAAATGTGGCTGTAATTCCGAATAGGTACGGCTGAGCCAAAAAAGCATAAACACATTAGTAAGTTTAGTTCTAAAATTTGCTTGTTTCTGTAGCAGATGAAAAAGCAAGTTGCTGAGAAGTTATTTAAAAGATCAAGGCAATCCTCCTCCCCATCTCCCAGTTCATTCACTCACTCTTTAGTTGCCATGTGTCATTGGGCAGTTGCAATAACATTGCAGACTGTGTATTTACTTCTGCAAATTAATGAATTTCCAAAAGTCATTCCTATATATGCCATAAAATTGATATAACATGGAGACTTGGACTTTAACATCGGGGCAATCTGAGAAAATACCCTGCTTTGCACAAAATGCACATTTGATTTGGGCACTGTCTGCTTCTCTTCCTTAAACACATGTAAGTATATACGTATACATAATATTTACTGAAGTCATCTAGACTCAGGAAGCATTAAGAAAAATCCTAGCAACAGTCTCAAATTCTGGTCCAAACTATATAACAATAAAAAGGTGAGACATTTGATCACATTTCAGCCTTCTATTCCAGGTCCCTAAGAATGTGTGTATCAGATTCTCCACGGTTTAAGTGATAAATTTAACCAGCCAGAGCATAAAACTGGCAGATTCTCAACTGATGAAAGCTGTCAGAGATTGATTGCAGTGCACAGTGTAACAACAGTTTACATAACCTCAGGATTTGCCCATTTTTGTCTATATTATCATCGGTGAAGCTGAGGTGGAAGAATATAAACTCATTATTCCACGGTAGTGTTACTTACTAGTAAATATATCTCTTTCTCACAGATCACTACATTTTCATTAGTAAAGGAAACTCACTACAAATACTCTCATTGCAATTACAACACAAGTAATAGCTTGGTTTCCTTGCAGGAGCTTTAAGTGCTATAATGTATGGAACGAGAGCGTGGGTGACTTAGTGGATCTTTGATGCCTGTTTAGCTCCTCGTGATCTAAAACTTCCTCTGATCAGGACATAGATTTGCCATCAGAACACACATAGCCATATGGCTCATACATATCTTCTGTTAATAACCATTATGGGTAGGAAACCAACATTTCTGCATAATTCAGAATGCACTCAAGACTTCAGAAAGTCTTTTCACCTCAAGTGTACGGATAAATTTGTCAAAAAAACAGTTGAATAGTATTGAACATGACATATTTAGGGTGGATATCATTAAGTATTCAAGGCAGGGTATTAGACATAGTCCTTGTAGGCTATTACAAGATGTAACAAATGTATAAATTCATCTTCTCAGTATCTGTTGATGTTGTCTGATTCAGAATTCATTTCCCAAATGAGTTTCATGGTACTTTGTGTAAACATTACAAAGCAGGTGATATCAAGTGCATTAATCTTTTGGTTTAGTTGGATATCCGGGTCTCTATATCTTTTCATATCTCATTAGTCTGTGCTTATTATATTTTGATGCCTTGTCTCTTTTAAGCTCAGTCTAATAGACTTCTGCTTGGCACAGATTCTGAGCATGAAATTAAGTTGGCACCGTCCCCTTGATAGAGATGAAGCACCCGCAAAGTGCTATCTCTTCGCATTTCTTGGCAGTAGAGAATCAATAATCAGGATCCTACCAATAATTCATTCAGAGTGAGACATGACTTGGACAAGTAAGTCCTGCAAACCTGGGCAGGCGATGATAAGCTCAGTGCGAACTGACACAATTTTTCTTTCTCTTTTCTGATTCTCTACCTACTGCATGGAAACAGTCTATGAGGCTTTTCACTCCTATTCAATGGTCAATAGCATGCTTTAGAGACACTGATATTACTGATAGTGAAGGAAAAAGGGCAAGCTCTCTGCCTGTGCGGCTGTGGACACTGGCTCATTCATCAAAAGCCTTTCTTAAAGGTTGAAAAGTGGATATTCCTCCCCCGCTTCCCTCACAGGCAGGGCAAAAATTTGCTATTCACATGAAGGTTTGCTGACAGAGAATTCCAATACAAGCTCCCACTAATCAAACAACAAATCCCTTAAAGGGAATGATACGGGGATGGTGTGGCACCCCTTTCTCTGCAGTCACTTTGCTTAGTAGAGCTCACGTCAGAGGCCTGAGTGAGAGAGCTAATTCCAAGCCTCTCCAGCAAGGTTTGAATCTGGATTTCCTTAATTCCCCTCCAGTTATGAATACTCAGGCCCAGTCTGTGTCCTGTTTTAATTGTCTTCTGCTATGTTGTTATTTTTACAGGCAAATCCCAGGATTTTCTCCAGAGGAGGCACAGCAACAACGTGCTCTCTCACATGCCATGGTTCTTTCCTGGAACAGGTTCACTGTTTGTGTCATTTGCGTTCTTTATTAATTACACACCTTTTTAAGAAGTAATTTCATACCTTTGTGCAAATGATTGAGTGACAGTTAAAATAGAAGGAGCAGAGCTGCCTCAAGCACCCTGCTTCCCACTAACAGTAATATTGCTTACATCTTCATAACTAATAATTACTGGGTAGATCATGTCAGGGCTTCATGCAGACAGACAGTGGAGAAGAGAGCAGAGGAATCTCTCTCTGTGTTGATTTGAAATTGAATCTGACATAAGTGCAGTCCTTTGTTCTCATGAACACCTAGGCACTGGAATACCAGGAAAATAAAGGGTGCCCCTGTTTTGCCTGCTCCTCCTCACTGGTCACTTTAGAGAGAAGGGTAAAGCACTAATTAGTCTGTTGCTAATAAAATCTACTGAAAAATATGTGCAATAACTTTCCCCATGCAAAGGCAAGCTGCATCCCAGCTTGCTGAGATTTCTAATCATGATTTTGCGTGCCTGCTCTGCTGATAGGAGTGAGTCGTTACAGGTTCCTACAGTCACCAGAGGATCCAAAACGAAGAGGGACCTCCCTAGAGAAACCCAGTCAAATCCAATTAGTTTTGTTATTGCTGCTGGAAAGTTAGGTGGTGTCAGAGTGCTGAATTTAGAAATATAGTTACCACCTCATTATGTGGTTTACTTTCATCAAGTACTGTACCTAGCGTTTTGCTTTTATCTCTCAGCAACAATTTCAAGCAGTAGGATCTCTTCTGGCTGAAGTGGCATTAATTGCAAAGCTCCCACAGAAGCATAAGAGAATTCTGTGTGTCATTACTATCCCCACGACACAGATCCAAACCTTTCAGCGTGCGGAAGAAAGTAGGATCAGAGAGGGGCCCCACTCCCTTGGCGTTGCGAGCTTGGATTCTGAAGTAGTACACGGTGTCCAGGTTGAGATCCATGATCTGGTGGGTGAGCCGGTCACCGCTGATGGACTCCATAACCCAGTCATCAATGGGAGCGTTCTTGTCCAAAGTGTAGAAGAGGATGTAAGCTGAAGAAACACAACCTCTCAGTTAGCACTTTACCAAATTTTAAGGTGCTTCTTCGACAAAATACAGGTAAAATTCAGGTTTCTTAAAAATCTGGCTTTTCTATTTAAAAGCAGGAATGTCAGGCCTCCAGTCTATTTTGCTTTGAGCAAAGTTACAAAAACACACATTTGTTTACTTTTAGAACAAAACCACAGTTACAGTATTCACTGTAAGAAATACAGATTTAGCAAACATGAAAATAGGTTAATTTTTAATAATTAACAGGTTCTTACAAGCTCATTTCTCAAATTCAGGTGACATTTGAGATATCATTCAGTCTGACAGCTTCCATAAACCATACAATATAAGTCTTTAGTGTTTCCATCCTAAAATAAAATTATATGGCATTAATGACCCACATTAAATGACGGTGTTTATGGGAAGCCATGCAATATTTCTTTTCAGCTATAAGGGAAAGTATTTTCTGAAAAAAATGGAGAATCATAATTTTTGGTAGCTCAGAATTTTGGTAACTTAAAGTAGCACAATAACTACTTTCCACTGAATAAAACTTGGAAGTTTCAGAACTTAGAGACCACAAGGACCAGCATTAGGATATCATTACAGTTTATAGGAATTACTTTGCCTATAAATGAACTTCTGGGAAGAAGAAAAAAGCCTGTAATCAGGGCTGAGAGGTCTAGAACACCCTGCAACTACTTTGCAACCCTGCTTCATATGCCTAAGAAACATTTGACCACGCACTCAGCAAAAACTTCCCTTGAGAGACATTCTGCAACCCAGCGCTAGAAGAAACAAGTTTGTGCATGGATGCCAGGGTATCCAGTCTGGTCTCAGGTCTGAATGCTGCTCCTGGTGGAAAAACTCTCTGAAAGGTGCCACCACGGAGTGATTTCATGCCTTGGAAGTCAGCAAAGCTTGTATTTTATTTTGTCTCTTACTCACTGGGGAATCAGGACTATTAACACTCATTTGGGTGTGCTGTCCATCAAAATGGCCATGTCTTCTCTCTAATGGCTAAATTAAGTTTGTGTAAACAGGGGCATTTCATCAAAACATCCTCCTTTTGGACATGGTCAGGGATTGTAAAGTCCTGATGATAATGTGGAGTGAAATTATACACAGTTATGCAAGTCTGGCCTAGGAATCGTTATTGCTGGGTGATGTCCACGTGGAAATATATCCTTATTTTTACTGATAACATAAAGTGGGTTACTTTCCTGGTGTAACTCACAACAGCTCATCTGATGCCAGTAAGGCCCTGCTGAGTTACACACTGTTTAAAGCTTACCCAGGGCTCTTCATCGCTAATGGCTCACATGGGACATTGTTCTGAAGTGTTCTTCCTCTTGCATTTATACTCCTCAATGCTTCAGCAGTGTGTTACTGGGATTATGAGCACTAACAGTGACATTTTCATTCACCCACACATAAATACACTGTAGAACAGGTCCAACCCAACTGTTAGTAGTAACGTGACCATAATGTGCACGTTATTGAAGGTGGGCAATAATTCTCCTACTAATTATAAGGCTCTGAGATGGCTATTAACAGCCCAAAATGATCAGTTACAAGCAAAATCTCAGATAGAACTCTACTGTATTTTTCAAACTAAATTAACATTAAAGGTTTGTAATGAATTTCTTAATTAGACACTAAGGTTACATGAAGTGTTTTGGAAAATAAAATCTGTCATTGTGAAGCACCCGTTCAGTTCAGCTCTTGTCAGTCAATATTAGGGTTTTTCCTGATCATCACTGCCTTAAATAGTTACTGTAAAATTAAATATCTACCAATAAATTCTCCCATGATGTGCTGCACTGAGCAACCTATTATTACATGTATTATGCATTGCACTCTTGCTAAACAAAATACTAATTATTAGTCATTTCTAATTATCATTGAGCAGCATGAACCACAAAACCTTCACTTCAGGTGCTCCATTTTTTAACTTATGTTACTGCTCTTAGCAATTAAAAATACAGATTTACATCCCAAGTTCTAGATCCTACAGTACCCCTAACATTGCCTTGAACCCTAAACCAAGTTGGATGATGAAAGTAAAAGAAAATAAAATACCATCAGATCAAATAGCACCCAAGAAAAAAGAGTTAATGAGTGAAAGCATCGAACGCTCAGAATGGTAAATAAA
This sequence comes from Pezoporus flaviventris, assembly GCF_033815535.1. Classification (NCBI taxonomy): domain Eukaryota; kingdom Metazoa; phylum Chordata; class Aves; order Psittaciformes; family Psittacidae; genus Pezoporus; species Pezoporus flaviventris. Next base: position 222,632 of record NW_026892558.1, read on the forward strand.
GGGAGAAGGTAGATAATTTAAATATTTACCAGTGATTTTTCCATTGGCTTCCAACGGTGGCTGCCAGCTGACAATGACCGTCCGGGGTTTCCCTTCCCGTGTAATGACTGTCAAATCCTTGGGAGCAGAGGTTGGAGCTGAAAATAATGGAAATAATAGAAAATAGAAGTTGCTCAACTGTTCTGTGATTCTGAATTCCTTACACACCATAGCAGTCATGAGCTATAGTTCATCTACTATAGGCGCCTACTGCTTTCTTAGATCCTTTCAAATGTGAGTGTCCTTAGATGCATTCAAACATGTAACATATGGTTTGTCTAGAAGTGAGATTTTAACAGCAGTAATTGCACAAAACACTGCGTGTGGATATGTTAGGATTTGGCGGATAGCTCTTATTCTCCACCGAGGCATCCAGGAACACCTAACATATTCTGGGAACACTGTACACTTAAAACCAGTAATAATACTGCGGGTTCTTTATTAGAAAAACTTGTAGGTACGTACCAGTATAAACCAAACATTACTGTGTCTATTTGCTAAACATATCTCATCTTGGGACATTTTAGATATGATAGAAAACTCTTAGTTCTTCTGTTTAAAGTGTATTAAAGACACAAGGTTGGATTTCTGAGCCTACAGTATCTACTTTGCACCCTGCCTTTCTGATGATGGTCAGGATGTCTTGCACAGATATTTTGTAAGGTCAGGAAATTGTCACAGATAATTTGTAAGACTGTGGAGGAGAAAGGAAAGAAGGCCAATTATTAATAAATAGTTAAGAGAGAAGAGTAAATGCATTGGCACTAAGCTCATTGTTTATTAAGTTCGTTTGATGCAGGCTGTCAATGACCTGGAGCATATAGAGAACATAACAGCACAGGGAACACAGAATACGAGAATCTCATCATCTGTGTCCTACCCCTGAGGCCACTAAACAACATTTCTGAATGTTTGAACAACTGCCCTGAAGCCACTTGGTGAGGTAAAGCTGTGTTGGACTGTGCTGAGCTAAACCAGCCCAATCTAAACACAGAAACAAGTCTTCAGGGTGACAAATAACAAGGGAGGAACCAGCTGCTGTACAGGCTCTGGTCACAGGGAGTTAATCCCTTTGAAATAACATTCTTTGTTGCAGGTTTAGGGTGGATTATCTCTTTGCTATATGTGCTGGAACAACACTTTCAGTCTGATATGTCCAGAGCCAGCACCAACGGGACTCACTTCAGTCTTGTCACATTGGGTGCTCCTCTTTGGAAGCATCTTTCTTACCCTGAAGTAGGCAAACCAGAACATAAGTTCACATGTCTTTGAGAAGCCCCTTAGTCCTGGGTGATGCCAAGCATGACATGAGCTAACACACTGCATTATTGCTATTGTCATTAGTGCTGCTGCTGGGGATTTCTCGAGAGGACTGTGTTGCACTTAAAAGCTACTCGGCTTGTAGCCAGCTCGGGACACTGGCTCATCAGTTCAAAAAAGTGTACTATAATCCTAGTACCACAGAATCCCAGACGGGTCTGGGTTACAAAGGACCTTAAAGCTCACCCAGTTCCAGCCCCTGCCATGGGCATGGACACCTTCCACCGGAACAGCTTGCTCCAAGCCCCTGTGTCCAACCTGGCCTTGAATACTGCCAGGGATGGGGCAGCCACAGCTTCTCTGGGCACCCTGTGCCAGCGCCTCAGCACCCTCACAGGGAAGAGCTTCTGCCTAAGAGCTCATCTCAGTCTCCCCTTGGGCAGGTTAAAGCCATTCCCCTTGGCCTGTCCCTACATCCCTTGTCCCAAGCCCCTCTCCAGGTTTCCTGCAGCCCCTTTAGGCACTGAAGCTGCTCTCAGGTCTCCCCTTCAGGAGCCTTCTCTTCTCCACCTTGCATGGTCCTGCTTTCTCAGGGAACTGCAAGAAATAACAATTTTCATAAATGAATCTCACTCGCTTTTTAAAGTAAAATTTCTCTTGCCTACTTTTGCCAAGCCCATCCTGTGATATTATTTACCTTCACAGAAATTTCTACGGAAGAGCATCCATCTCTTTGTAGGCAAACAACATTTTTATGTTGAGTGCTGTTTTCCTTTCTCTGATATTAACCTTTCTGACATGTTTTCATGAACTAGTTAACCCTTTCCTTTCCTAGATTTTCTGTCTTTTTGAGGCTAAACTAGCAGGGCTTGTAAACCCCTCCTGTAGCACAACCTTTCTGTGCTGGTGAGTAAAACATGAACTCTGCTGAGCAGCTGAAGTCGAGCTGTGTTTTCAGCAGATTGTGAACATAAGATATCATGAGAAAAATCAAAGCTTTAGATGTTTCCCTTAGCACTTACTAACACCTCTCGTATTCGTAAGACTTGCGTAGGCTGATCTGGGGATGGAACTTGGCTCCGAGAGTTGCTTCTGAATATTGGGCATAGCAACTCTCCCTAGCCATGGTAATAATCTTGAGTGAATTCTTTATCGATGCTGATATTTATGCTCTTTAATATCATTACAGGAAATTCAACATGTGGAATGGGTACAAAATAGGCAATAAAGATCAGCAGTGCAGGATGCCCTTAATAAACAAAGCTGCTCTATCAAGCTCAGATAATTGTGTTGCAATCACATGGGAAAATGTAAAGACACATATATTCCCTCTTGTTTTCCCTTTGTTATTTAACTGGCGTATACTGTGGCTTTCATTTGAAAAGAAAGCCCAACAAATCAATATTTATAGGCAGACCTCATTTGGTATCTGCTGGTAGAAACCAGTTTGTAAAGGCATCTAGAGTCTTTTCAAGATACCAGCCCCCCTTAGAAAATACAGTACGTACTAATTTGGTGTCCAAATGTACATGCTGCTGTCTACAACACATGAAGAAGAAAAATACCTTCAGCAAAACCACAGCCATTCTTATCTATGGGCAAGGGACTATAGAGAGATACACAGGCAATCACAGAGAATGTGGAAAATCTAGTGGTTCACAGTGTACGGCCTCATGCAGCTCAGTGATGTAAAAGCTCTACTCAGTGCTTGTCAGGCCACATATGGAATACACTGTTCAGATTTTTTCCCTGCTGTACATAAAAGGTGTGGACAGTCTGGAGTGGGTTCAGAGAATGGCCACAAAGATGATCCAAGGACTGGGAAGCTGTTGAAGGAAAAGCTGAGAGAGGTGGGTCTGTTAAGCCTGGAGAAAAGAAGTCCTGGGGAGACCTTATGCCGTGTGCCAGTACTTAACTAGTGGCTACCAAGACGACAAGGACTCCCTTTTTACAAGAAGTCCCATGGAAAAGATGAGGGGTGATGGGCACAAGTTACTCTTGGGGAGATTCCAGCTGGACAAAGAAGGACATTTTTCACACAGAGAGCAACCAGCCATTGGAATAGTCTCCCTAAGGAAGTGCTGAACTCCTTAACACTGGATGCTGTTAAGTTAGGGCTGGACAGGGTGCTGGGTGCAGGGTCTTCCTGTTCCTAGAAAGGCTGGACCATGTGGTCCTTGAGTTCCCTTCCAATGTGGTATTATATGATTTTAGGCTGGGAAATTTGGGGCTGTTCAGCCTGGAGAAGAGAAGGCTGCGTGGAGACCTCAGAGCAGCCTTCCAGTATCTGAAGGGGGCCTATAGGGATGCTGGGGAGGGACTCTTCATTAGGGACTGTAGTGACAGGACAAGGGGTAACGGGTTAAAACTTTACCAGGGGAAGTTTAGATTGGATATAAGGAGGAGTTTCTTTACTGTGAGGGTGGTGAGGCACTGGAACAGGCTGTTCAAAGAAGTGGCAAATGCTCCATCCCTGGCAGCTTTCAAGGCCAGGTTGGACGAAGCCTTGGGTGAGATGGTTTAGTGTGAGGTGTCCCTGCCCATGGCAGGGGGGTTGGAACTGGATGATCTTCAGGTCCTTTCCAACCCTAAATGTTCTATGGTTCTATGATTCTATGATCCTATGAAATGTACTCAGGAGTTTCAAAAGAGGGGCCTATTCCCAAAGAAATGAAAATTTAATGGTAAACCCCTAGCCTTGTTTAAAGACAGCCTAGGGATCAAGATATCTGTCACCATTAACACCTGCATGGTAACTAGAAGTAAAGCCCGTGCATACTATTCCGCTACTGTGGGTAAGGGAAAGCGCATGAAAGATAACGAAAGAATTATGTTTTGGAGAGGATGTTATCTGCAGAGATCACTACACCTTCATCCCTTTTCAAGTATTTTTATCCTACTGAATTAGAGCTACATATAATATGTGCCTGGTGTCTTTTATCAAAACTGCATTCATCCCCCTTCAGAATCTGAAGCATCTTTCATACTTCAAGCAGGATGTATCATAGCTTCTTGCTTGGAAAATGCCACTCAAACGCTTGAGAAGAGCAGCTAAATTAAGCCTTCAAAGTGTGTTTGCTTATTATAAGAATATTGTTAATATTGAGAATGGCTCCTTGGTGAAAATAAAATACAGATGTATAAACACACTGAGGTTAAGAAGAGATGCATTTCAAGCTGTTAGCCGGGAATTTATATAAGAACAATTTGCACAGGGTAGATAATTGTGCCATTATAGTGAGTAATGTTCAAAAGGCTGCTCAATTCACTAGGTTTTGGGACTTTTTTCCTGGTTTCTGTCTCTAATTTCGCACACACAGATTTAGTCACTGTAAGTGACAAAAGGTTTTGCCTGGGCTGAAGCATCAGCCACCAGCACAGCACACAGCAGACCATTAAAATGTGTCTACACAATGTTAGGAACAGGCCTGTGAGTCAAGACCTTCGGTCAAGAAGGATGTGTAGCAGACGGGAGCAGTTACTGAGTCCTTTCTACTAAGTGGGTAAGACGGGAAGTTACGAACTAGAGACAAAATGATGCAGAACTTTGTAAGTAAGAATTTTAAAGTAGCAATTATCGTTATCTAATGATAAGAGAATAATTGCTGTCACCCGATCTTGGGTTTCTTTGAAAACTCTTAAATCATTAGTATCAGAAGTCACAGCTACTCGTTATGCTATGGATCAAGGTAATACCATCCCCTAAGTTCTTGCAGTGACATCAGAGCCCAGTAGAATGACTGCTCTGCCTCACTACCCATGAAAAGAAGTGAGGAAAACCAGTTAAATCTGTACATACAGTGCCAGCTCACGTTGAACTCGTTCAAGTTGAACTTGAGCAAGGCTTTTGATGGCAGGTATGAAAAAACACAAAGAAACCCATCCCAGCAGCTCTTGCCGTACCTGCTTCGTAGGTGGTGGCGTGTGCGGTCATGCTCCAGGTGCTGGACCGCCGGCCTTTGGTGACCATGACGGAGAACTCGTACATGGTGTTCGGCTTCAGGCCGATCACAGTGTGGCTCAGAGCAGTCGTATCTGCCGACTGCAAAGACAGACAGCGGAGAACATCTTAAAGACACTCTTTCTGCTAGTAGCTAAGCAAAACACGGTTACAGGATTCCCTTTTCACGCAAAATAGCTCTATTGCTACTGCATACCTTAATGGGAATATTTTTAGTACCACAAGCAGTTGAATAAATTATTGTGATGCTTTCTCTTTGCCTATTCCCACATAAAGCAATTTGCTGTGCCTTGTTTTCCGCATGTAAATTGGAAGCTAACCCTATGTCTTACGTCTATGTCTGTAGGAGGACAAAAAATTGCAATATTTTCATGAGTAAAACACCCATTTTCAGCCTCTTTGATAGGTTCCTGCTAAAAAGAAGTTTTAATTGCTGATTTTGCTGATTTTTGCTGATTTTTAGTAGAGGTTCAGAAAACATTCTTATCCCAAGAATGGTCCTTACTAAGGCTTCCTGGTTTCTGAAGTTAACATGTATTTATGATAAAGATCAAAATATGACCTGAACTGCTGCATAAAGTTGCATTTTTGTATTCACAAAACACACTTTTTCTTGGTTAGATACAACATGTTTATACATTATATTATATCTGTCTCCCTGTGATATGTTATGAACAGCTAAACATATCGATGTTGATGTGAATATTAAATTGTTCATTTATTTTTAACTGATTTATCTTTTTACCTCAGCCTGCAGCAAGGAGCAATTTGAGCTCAAACTAGTGTCAGAGAAGACAAGTCAGAAGAAAATTGTCAGGCAAATTGGTGGCAATTGGGTAAAATCAATTCCCACGCTCTTCAGTTACAGAGCCTGGTGTGCAGTCCTCCAACATCCACAACTTATAGGACAGTGAGTAAATGTGGAGCACATTTTTACAAGTTTATATACCTATAGACTGAAGTTAGCTGAGTAAGGACAAGATACACGTGGCTTTCGATCAGAAGAGTACCTTGATGCTCACATTTGAGAAGTGGTTCACAACAAGGTGCTTCCTGGCACGCACCAGTAGTGCCATTCTGATGCTAATCATCAGGCGATTCAAAGATCAATTGACCTTTACTGAAAATGGGACATCAAGTTTCCACCACACCACAGAATAAAGCAGAAATATTCAAGCAGGGTGTGTGTGGGGGGAGAAATTTACTTTGCAGAGACATTAATTCAGAGCAGCCTTGTGAAGAAGGGCTTGGGGGTGTTGGTCGGTGAGAAAATGAACATGAGCCGGCTTCAGTGTGCACTCACAGCCCAGAAAGCAACCGTATCCTGGACTGCATCCAAAGGAGAGTGACCAGCAGGTCGAAGGAGGTGATCCTGCCCCTCTGCTCTGCTCTTGTGAGACCTCACCTGGAGCATTGTGTGCAGTTCTGGTGTCCTCAACATAAAAAGGACATGGAACTGTTGGAACAAGTCCAGAGGAGGCCATGAGGATGATCAGGGGCTGGAGCACCTCCTGTATGAAGACAGGCTGAGGAAGTTGGAGCTGTTCATCCTGGAGAAGAGAAGCTGCGTGGAGACCTCATAGCAGCCTTCCAGTATCTGAAAGGGGGCTATAGGGATGCTGGGCAGGGACTGTTCATTAGGGACTGTAGTGATAGGACAAGGGGTAATGGGTTAAAACTTAAACAGGGGAAGTTTAAGTTGGATATAAGGAGGAAGTTCTTTACTGTGAGGGTGATGAGGCACTGGAACGGGTTGCCCAGGGAGGTTGTGAATGCTCCATCCCTGGCAGTGTTCAAGGCCAGGTTGGACAGAGCTTTGGGTGCCGTGGTTTAGTGTGAGGTGTCCCTGCCCATGGCAGGGGGGGTTGGAAGTGGATGATCTTAAGGTCCTTTCCAACCCTAACTATTTTATGAATCAATGATGCTGTGATTAATGGCTATATTTGCCTATGTGGTATGCTGTTTTACCACAAGTGCTCTCACATGTTTTGCATGCTTCTTGATAGGAAGACTTAACGCAGCACCAGATTTTATCATCTTTATACTCAATTAAAACTCCTATTTCTTGGAAATTAGCAAGTTTGCAACTTACCTGTACTAAGGGTTTACTCCAGCAGAGAATTTCCCTCTGTTAAAAGTCTTATTGAAACAAAGATATCACTTAAAAGTGTTCATAAACTATTCTGCCAAACTACTTGGCCACTCTCCAGAGATGGCAAAATCTACCGGCTGGAGTTTATATAAATTATTATTTGAATAAAGCTGGATTTTAACATAGAGAAAAATAATTTTCTCCCCCAGGAAATATTTCGCGAGAAAGAAAATGATTTACAGCATAAAATACTCCTCAGCATGACTGAGAGTAACTAAAACTGGTAACTATCACTGCAGAAGTCCTTAGACACTACAGTCAGGAAAAATTCACATGGAAAGAAACAATAGGGTTTGAACCTATTCCTGGACAAAATGGCCTTTAGTGGAACATATTGACGTTGGGTTCTTTTTTGTGAAAGGAAAGTTATTTGTCTCCAGCTGCGTGTTTTTCTTTGACTCTTTTGCTCAGTACTAAAAATTAGCATTTCAACAGTAGAAACATCCTTGAAGTTAGTATCACATTGAGATGAAGGGGGTGTAACTGTAGCAAGTACCTTTAGTAATACCACTGGATAGCTGTCTGGGACAGTTTGCACAAAGTAAAGCTGACAGGGCAAAGTTAAATTCATAAACTTCCCACTTCGATGAGAAAGGCTAAACCCTTCATCATGTTTAGATACGTGGTTCTGAAGTGGCAGGAGACGTTAATGGGAAAACCTCAAAAGACTTGGAAATTCAATGCCAAAGCACAGGCAAGTGCTTTGGGAACCTAACTGGGAGCCTCATCCAAACCCCTCTGAAGAAGGGAAGTTTTCTCCACTGTTTTCAAAGAATAACATGATAGGGTTTTATCAGTTTCCTTGAAAAAGTGTGTTTATTTCAAGAAAACAGACCCTCTTGAAAGATTTTTGATTGTTTCTGCTTTTGGGTGAGAGAACTGCAATAAAAGAATCAGACCGGCTCTTTACACGTTAAGCAGAGACTGCCCAAACTAGAGATGGTGGCAAAAAATGGTGACTTCACTCTTGCTCCTCTTTAGTCTCCTGCATCTGAACATCTTCCGGAGCCCTGTGTGTGGGTTTGTGAGAGATGTCCACCTACTTGAGTAGCAGAAGGCCATTGAGCTTGACACCTCCAAACAGGACATGCTTCTCCTAAACCCTGGATTAAATGGGCTATTTTTGATCATTTTCATTTGTCACCCACCATTTTCCCGTGCATGCAGCTCCCTGTATGCATTAGGAAACTAGAGAAAATGTTATGACTGACTGTGAGTGGCAAAATATAATGCTGTTTTTTCTTGAGCTTTGAGTTCATCGCTAGAGCTGCACTTCCTGTGCTATACTACTCTATTTGCTGGGCATGGAAATCCATCTCTAAATAGGAGATGAAGCAAGGTAAGGCATTCAAAACATAGCAATGCATCATTTTGGCACCCTTAATTACTTACAAGCTTGTTACAACTGCATGAGCATACAAAATTTATGTCTAGTATTGCAGGTCACCATGTCAGCAGCTGAAGTTGCCCTGAGTATGGCAGTAGATAGAAAAGCAAGGTATGGACTTTTATACCTTGTAAAGATGTACTATTATTTAAAAGCTTTACAGGGGTCAGCACCTTCAGCAAAAATACAGCTGGCCTGAGTGGGCTTTTCAGCTGGCGTGAAGGCAAATCAGATGTAATGAAATTGAAATGAATAGTTTGTGGCAGCACACGGACTCAGCCAAGCACCAGTGAGCCAGATTCTGGTGGAAACATATCCTGGGAGAGCTGAAAAAAGTCACTCAGAAAAGGGATTGAAGGCAAAAGCTTCTCCATCATCAATCCCACATCTCCCAATCTGGATTGATCTCAACATCAATCTGTAGGACAGGTGTACCCCAAACCTGAAAAAGGTGGAGAGCCATTCTCTGGGGTTTAGAAAGGCCAGCCTATATTCAGACACACCATTCAGGCTCCAATCAGAACAGCCTTAGTGCTGGATAGAGCATAGGCTGTTCCACAATCCCTGTAAAAATGATTTGTATGAGGCTGCTTTTGTTAGGACAGAGAACAGTGAAAAATAAGGCATCCATTTGCAGTATAAAAATACACCCATAGCAAACAACTCACTATGGATCAATATGGTCCTTTAGGCAAGGGAAAACAACTGTTATGGTAGGGCAAGGGAGGAACGACATACTTATCATGGAGAAGGTGGATGCTATATGAGATGCAATATTTAAGCTGACAATAGTGTGGATATATAGCTTATCGTTCAAACCCAAGCAAACTAAAAAGCCTGAAGTCTAAGCTAGCTCCTTTACATTCCCTGTCCTACCACATCTCTTTGCTGCATTTGGTACTGCTTTTGGTGCTGCTTTCATTAGGACTTGAAAAGAAATTACCATAGAGTAGCATGCTCCTGCCAATCCATTCAAATTGTGTTTTCTCATAAACTAGCCTTCATTTTCTGCTACTCGGAATATGCAATACGGGTGGGTGGAATTGTCATACAGTGTGGGTGGGTTTGCAGTTGGTATTTCTTCCTATTCAAGCTACACTATTGTGCTCCTAAATCTGTGACTAATTTATGTCTGATTGGTAAAGATTAAAGATCAAAACTGTCAACAATTGGCACGTGGAATTAAACTATGGCACTCATCCAACTAAACACATGGATTTCTAGGGAGCAGTACTTATTCAGGCAAGTTTCCTTTTAATTGAAATGGGAGATTTGGTTGAGGAAAGTTCATAAAAAGCCAATTCAGAGTCTTTGCAAATAAACCACGAACAGACGAAATAGCTCATAAATTCGTAACGTGTTAAAATTTCACCTTATACTTAGCATTTGTTGAATAGCTTGTTCTCCATCGGACCGTGTAGAAGCGAACCTCCGTTGTCTTTTGATTCTTTGGGACAGAGTTATCTGCCCAGATGACCCTCACTGCATCATGCGTAAGTACAACAGCCTGGACACCTACTGGTGGGAGCATGGGGGTGGAGATATCTGGGACTGAGGTAGGGAAATCATCAAGCAAAGGATAAAAATCAACTTCTAATGGATCAATGGGGTCTGGGTCCATACATCAGCAAATGAGCATTCCAAATTAAATGAACAGGTAAGTTAAACAAAGAAAAAGAACAAACAAAAGAAAACAAAAATCAAACAGCCACCAAGGGGCACACATCACAATGGGTTAAATGCATGGCATTAATGAGGAGGAGGAACATGAGGAGAACAGAAAGAAAGGCATTAATGCAAAATGAGAACTCATCAGCAACATTTCAGTCATATCACTACAACAAAACTAAGCAGCGGTAAGTGCTATTTTCCATGACTTGTTTAAATACTTCGAGGTATTCTGTGTTTTCTTCGCACAAGATGAAGTCAATGCACAGTGGCTCTCCCACATTTTCTTCAAAAAATCAAATCATGTAAACAGCACATTATTGGAAACACTGCAAAGTGGAGAGCGTGTCAACTTCCAACCTCATCTACAGACATGACATACCCTCACATGCTTAGAAGTTACTCATGCTTTTCTCTATTGGCAGCCTCTTTTGGGCTCTTCTGTTGATTTAACTTTTTGAAAGGAACGTATTCTGCATCTGCTTAAGCACTTTTAGGCAAAACAGAACATGAAAATTTCACTGCTGAAAGTGCTGAAGTGAAAATCTTGCAGTTGTTTGTTTAATACTGTCAGTGTGTTCCGTGTGCACATATAGGCATGGAGACATGGATTATCTTCAAGCAGGCTTCCTCCTTAAGGAAGAAGCACAGTTCCTCTCCGATGTGTCTGTGACAGAGTGGTCTTTGGGGAGCAAGATGCTGAGCTCCAAGCACATGCCTCAGTAGTGTCAGAAGAAATTTCTGGCTTAGTTATCGAGACAGTGCCACATTCAGTTTCACTCCCAAAAGTTCAGGCCTTTTGAGTGGCGCGCTGAATCATTCAGTTTCCTGAGGCTGTCGAGATCACTGCGGCCATGCTTCTCCTTCTACTTCATTGCAAAGCAGGTTACTCTGAGTCTAAGTTATGAAGGTGTGAGAAAGGGAACAGATGTTGGGTGAGCAGAAGGTTACTGCTGTTGCAGCCAGCAGATAACAACCAACTACCAGTGTAGAGGATTTTTCTTCTGGTCAGTGTTCAGTTTGGCCCCAATGACGTTCAAGCTCTTGGCTTCTCCAGGGATCTGTCTCTGCCCTTTGGAGCTGCATGGTGATGGCACCCATGTGGGAACCAGAATCATATAATAGAATGGCTTGGGCTGGAAGGGATCTTAAAGCTCATCCAGTTGCAACATCGTGCCACAGGAAGGGACACCTTCCACTAGATCAGATTACTCAAAGCCCCATCCAACCTGGCTGAAATACCTCCATCCTTGTGGAAGCACCCAGCCACCTTCTGGCTTACCTGTAAATCCAGACTTACTCATTATTTACCAGCTGTGATTCTTCTACATGCAATTTCAAAATGCTGTGATAAAGTGCAGCAAAAGCACTCCAAAAGGTTGCTTGGTTTGGTTCTGGGTTTGTTTTTTTTTGAGTCTAAAATAATGTGCTAATTAATCAAAGCATAAACCAATCTAATATTTTAATGTTTCCTCATCGAGAGCTGTAACATTTTTTTCTGCTCTATGTGCAGTTGCAGCCCCTGACACTCTTTGATCGCTCCTTTTTTATGGTTTTGTAATTTTTATTCAGAACTTTAGGAGGTTACAGCCTTTGAAAGGAAAAACGAGATAAGGATAAAATTTATAATAAGCCATTTAAACAACCTCATTGCGTTGCTTCCCTCATTGAAAGCTGCTCTATAGGAAGCTTGAAAGTGAGTGTTGATGGAAATGAAGCAACTTTGTTGTTGTAGTGATTCAAAACGCAAAGATGCGATCCACGTGGTGTGGAATGGGCAGCTGAATCTCTTTTTTTACCCCGACCTAGAGAACTGAGCTTCTGCAAGTTGAGTTAACAGCTTCTTTTCCTGAACTGAAGTTTTCAAGGAGAATTGGTGGTGAATTTTGAAAGGTGAGCAATACCTGCTCCTGTTTGGTTTATTTACAAACTCAGAAGTTGATGTGACTGGAGCTCAGTTGGTATTTTAGCAAATATCAGACTTCCTTTTTCCTTTTTCTTTCCCATACTGACAAATGCAGTCCTGCTGTAGAGAAGATTATGAAGACAGGCTGCGTTTAGCCACAAAAAATGGTCAGACCCAATCAATCAAGATAATTCACTTTCTGAAACACATCACCACTGACTTGAGGAAGAGGGAAATGTCTATAATCCAAGGGTGGCTAAAAATAGGCCCCTAAGTACCACCTCGATTTTCCACCAAAGTTTCATTTGTTATTATTTATGCGTAGGCATCTGTCATTTGGTAATTGCAATCTTTTGACAGAAAATAGGTGTTTTTTTTTTCTTCTCTTTGGCGTTCTTTTGTGAATATTGCATGTTATGTAACTGTAGTCTGCACATCATATCCACACCAGCAGGGACTGAAGGATGTCTATGCATGTGCTAAATGGACACAGTTTTTTTGTTTTCTTTGGTGCACAGGATGCATCAGCTCATTTGCTTCTTGGGGAACACAGTTCCTTGTACTTCCCTGCTTTGCTAAAAGCCTTTTTTGAGACGTTCCCCCATGACCAACCCTATCCAGTTTCTCCTTTAAGAGGCTTCATCCTTTGGGTGGGAGGTGGTGGGGATCTCCAGGCACAGACACCTCTCATCAATAAGAAAGAAACACCGAGGTGGACTGCTCACAGATGATCATTAGGGTCCATTCACCAAAACAGAACCCAATCCTGAATTACCTTTTTCACACCTGGCTATCATTTCATTTATGAGAGATTATATACAGACATGAAGTCAAATCCCGATTTTTAAATAGATTCAACAACCAAAATCTTAAAAACCAAAAAGTATGTATGGATCCTAAGACAAACTCACTGGAAAAAGGTTTTACAAGACACACATACAGCAAGAACGACCTCTGTATATTCCACACAAGATTAATAATTTTCAGCCAGAAATTCCCTGACACTTATTATATCTAATGTGGCTTGTCACGGTTGCCCTTGATCATGTAATTAATCTGTTTGGTTTATTTTTTCTCCTTCTGACTTTCCAAGATTTCTTATGGGAATACTTCACAAATATGGATAAAAGCTGTTTTTCCTTGTAGAGGCACCGAAGCACCATTTGGTTGATTTATTCCTCGTGGTCCACCCAAGCCAGCGTCAGTGATCGGGTTTGCTCTCAGTGACACAGCTCCCCTTCCAGGAAGCTCTGAACACCATGGGTGAAACACTGGAAAAAACCTTCACCAAATGATGGTGCCAATCAGAGGAAAAACACATGTTTTGATTCCCCCCCCATTTTTCTGTTTTCCCCTCTCATTCCTGTTCTTTTAACCCCTCGTCAGTCCCATCAACCCACCACTGATGGCAGAAAAACCACATGGCAGACTGGAAGACAATACTACATAAGAATACGTCTGATTTTATAACTTTGCCAGCATCCCAAACATGCATCTGTGAAAAACAGCTGCTTGAAAGCAACCTGCTCTGCTACTGCTGGGTAATCCCTTCTGTTAGCCTTATCCTGCCAGGGAAGTCCCATCAGTATGTTCCTCCGCCTTCTGCAGCCCCTCTACATGCTTTTGTAGTTGTGCATGATGACAGTGTGCTCTTAACTAGTCAGTTTTAATTTAAACTGCTTTAAAAATGAATGGTACAAAAATAATTTCATCTGGGCTTAATGCAGCCAAGCTGTCGACCAGAATTCTGCCCTGACCTTTAAATATTTAAATTGTTTGGGGGTCATGCTTCTCACAAGCCAGGTTGCACTAAAAAGCAAGTACTTCTGAGCATCCCATTAAATTTACACAGCCAGTTCGTGGAAAGGCTAATTAATTCCTTCTATCTGTATAGTTGCAATTAAGTAGAAAGCGCAGCTGATTTATTCTAGCAGGACATGGTGGTTGCTGAACTCGTTTCTTCCATTGCCTTGACCAAAATATTTTGCCCAGTGTGCAGTTCTGTAAGGCTGATGTTCACTGATGGGGAGCAGATTATCTGCAACTCACCTGTCATTGACCTAGTGGTTGCACTTTCATACAGAGGCACCCCTTCTCCTGCATTGTTAAAGGCCTTCAAGGAAATCACATAGTGGGAACTTGGCTCTGCAGGAGAAAACAAACAAGGCAAAACAGATCACAAAATATTAAAGTCAGATTCGGGATGCAGACCAGGCAAGTGTTTTCCTGAAAAGCAAGAAGAAAGGAAATGAAGTTAAGCAAACACCAGTGCAAAGCAAGCAATGAACGCAATGGTTGCTCATCATTTTTGTTTTCTTTCCAAAGGCTTTATTTATCTCAATATCCTGGGTTTATCTTCATCAATAGCAAGGTAAAGTTCTCCTTTAAACCACCTGCAGCTTTGCCTGTGTAGGAAAGCTGGAACCAACTTTGGGCATCAGCTGTAAGTCCAGAGGAAGCCTCAGATACGTGCAGAGCTACATGGAGGTGAGGGATGCTGAGGGTTGCCAATGCCTTCCTCAGGATGGACCTGGGGGATCCAGGGTTGTGCCTGGTCCTGAACTCCAGCTGGCAGGGAGGCATCCATCCCTGTGCAGCTCCTCATGAGGATGTGCTGCTGCCTGGAAACGAGGTGGGAAGAGACGGGTGAGTGTCACCAGTGATGAGTTGCCTTGGAAAGCTGAAGTTCTGTAGTGAAGCACCGGTGTCCAGCTCTCCAGTGCTGCTTGCTGGAACTTGTGCTCCTGAAGCCGTCCCAGAACAGTTCATGCAACCCGGCAGTCACTGTCTGGATGCTGAGCAAGAGCCTCCCTCCCTAATTTCATGATGTCAGAATTACAACGGTAACAACCACTTTATCCCTTTTTACCTCACGGACAGCTCCTCATCCTATGTTGGCAAATATGAATCACAGAACCACGGAATGGTTTGGGTTGGAAGGGACCTTAAAGCTCACCCAGTTCCAACCCCTTGCCACTGGCAGGGACCCTTTCCACTAGAGCAGCTTAAGAAGCCTTCTCTTCTCCAGGCTGACCCAGCCCAGCTCTCCCAGCTGGAGCACTTCTCCAAAGGAGGACGTGGTAGGAAGCAAATAGCACACGGGAATTAACTTCTGGGTTCACGGACATGCTGTGCTGGTTTGTGCGTCCTCGTTTAACATGGGGCTACTCTTAACGTATCCCTAAATGAAAACAAAGTGAAATCTGCATGTCAGCGCCACGTTGGTTTTTTCCTACTGTTTTCTGAGGAAAAAAGGCAATCCGTTTTGCTGTCTTTATTCATGTAATTCACTTCATCCCCCCCCCCATTTCTTTTTAAGCTGTTAATTCTATTTGCACAGGAGAAAATCGCAGCGGAATACCCAGGGCGCTCATACACCTGCCGAAGATGAGAACTGCCTCCTCGAAGTTCTTTACTGAAAAATAACAAATGTTTGCATGCGAGGAGGCATTTATTAACATGACATTCTGAAAGACCTGCCACAAAATTACATATTTTATCTACATTAACACCAAATCAGCCCAGCGTGATTAATACTGTTACAGTGAATCTGAAATGAGTAAATAATCTTTAAGTACTTCTTGCATATTGTTACTAATATCCTTTCTACCCATGTATTTTGTATTTCGTTTTACGTTCGGAAGAAACAGTGACATATTTGTTTAATATTCAGGTGGCTTCTATGCTTCTATTGCAAAACAGTTAAACTTTAAAAATTGCCAAATGAAGGACCGGTGCATTAATAACTGCCTGTGCTAAGTGCAGTATGGTTATTAATTCAGCTGTTACTCACTGTAACATCATTAGTCATAAAGAAATTATTCTGTATTCACAGAGATGTAGTATACATTTTCATCTGATTTCCACTTGGTATTAGCATACTACTTTTAATTTCTAATTTAACTAAGTGTTGTAACTCTCCAGATTCCACATGAAGATTTATTTATTGGGACACAAAGTCATTATTTAGCTGAGTTTAATAACAACACATTCAGTAGTAAGAAGAAAGACGGACTCCATCTCTTCCTTCTACCCAGCTGTTGTGCTTATTTATGAGTTTTGAAAGACGTGACAGAGCGATGTAAGGTATTAATACAGACCACTCACTAAGGTACACTGTGAGAAATGCAGAGAATATGAAAAAAATGAAGTTTAAGGGCTTTGAGATGTGCCAGATGTTTGCCGTTACCAGCAGTGAGCTAAGTGACTATACTGAAAAGGACACCTAGGGACAGACAGCAGTTTAATCTTAGTGTTTTCCGTAAGTTAGACACATGGTTTAGTTAATAGGGGCTGTCCATATAACAGTTGAAGGGACAAGCACTTCTGTAGAGCAGTTTATCCCATGCTAAGGTAGATATTGAAGAAATAGAAGATGAGTCGTGCTCTAAGGGCTGGTACATATCTCCACTGATAAAGACCAGAGCAGGAATGTCTGGACTTCACTTGACTCAAATTTGAATAATGAGGCATTAGCCAGAGAAGAATGTTACCCCAAACACTGACTTTTTAAATGTGAAAGATTACTCAAGAAACCTGATTCTAGAAATTACTGTTGAAGTCCCCAAAGCCCCATAGGACTGTTATGTCTAATCAAAATACATTGTGAATTCCCCAATAATGAATAAGCAAAATGGGTGATTTACTATTAATTTGATCATGAAAAATATACTCACAGAAACTGATAAATTAGGTGGAAAAATGTGATGAGTTCATGGAAAATTTAAAAATGGAGACTATATAGCACATACTTCATTATAACTGCCCATATAGCACAATATATAGTTCAACAAATTTTATAACTCTAACAGACTGACATATGATATATGTTTATAACTAGTTTGGGTAAGGTTACATTTGCAAAAATGAGCTAAGATTAGGGTGAGGATGTGATCTGTCACTTTCTGTTAAAAACAGAGAAATTTCAGGTGCTCAATTTGAGCTGCTGCTAACTGGAGCAATAAATAATTGCTCGAGTCCCTCTTAGATAATACGGAAATAGGCAATTTGCCACGGTACAGTGTTTGAACACAGTACCGGAGTTCTTATAGCCCAATAGTCCAATGCAATGGAAAAGTGAGAAAAACATTAATTTTCTAATGTGGCGGTTACTTTTTGAACTGCATTGTATATTAACAGTACTTACAAGGTCACTCTGGTGCCCTGTTTGGGAAAATGCCACTGACTGGAGTGGGAGTCGGAAAGCTTTTTAGTGTAAACCTACGAATAAATGCAGCAGCTAATGGAACAGGAGGTTCATTAACACTCCTGGCAGAAACAATGCAAAGAAACAATGAAACATAGGGTTTAGAGATAACAATATCATAGAATCCCAGACTGGTTTGTGTTGGAAGGAATATTAAAGCTCATCCAGCTCCAACCCCTGCCACGAGCAGGGACACCTTCCACTAGAGCAGCTTGCTCCAAGCCCCTGTGTCCAACTTGGCCTTGAATGTTTCCAGGGATGAAGCACCTACAACTTCTTTGTGCAACCTGTTCCTGTCTCTCACCACCCTCATACTGACAAATCTTTTCCTAATGTCTAATCTACATCTCCCATCTGTCAGCCTCAACCCATCCCCTCAGTTAAAAAAACTTCCATTTGCAAGAATTCAGAGGTAAGTCCTGAATTTTACTCCACTGATCACGGATAGGAACTCAACTCTATAATAAGGATATTACCATTTGTATTTGCTATTCTGGGCAGAATTATATTTTTTTTTTTAATATTTTTTTCATTTTATTTTTTTTTTTCCTGACAGAAGACATCTCTTCTTGCCTTTGAAAAAGCTGAGCAAAGACGTCAGCATTAGCCAAGAATTGCCATGCCAGTGTTGGTGTGGAAAATAAAGTTGTATTCTGCAGTTCAACTTAAAAAACCCCAAAGGACGAGAAGTTCAAACTAAACATGAACACAGTCGATTTTTTTCTACTGACAAGTGTTACTGGAAGGAAAATAATCAACAAATACCAACTTATTTAAGATACCACAGTTATTCTTTAACGTGGTAAAATTGTGACATCTCTACAGCCATTCCATGGTGTCTTCCAACAAATGCTGAGTTTTCATGCATAATTTAAATATTTTCTTAAATATAAATATGAGATATAATCTTGACAACTAGATGTGAACTCCAGCCCAAGGAAAGCTCCTCACCTTAACGTGCAGTTTTGGACAGAGGGTGGCATACTCAGCTGATTTTGCAGATCAGCTCATTTCTCTCTCAGGCAAAAATTCATTCTCAAGTCATCTTCTCACTTCCCAGTATAACAATTACCTGGCACAAGGGACCTGCAGAGTGCTCGACAAATTGGTCGCCTGGGAATGCTGAACATAAGCTGAGCTCTCCTGGTCACCAGGAAAACACTCGATCCATTCTCACCACCCACTGCAACTGTCTTAAACTTAAAAACATCTGCATTTCTTCAGATGCAAAGTAGCTAATAAAACAGCAATAAAAATAAGTTCTATGTCCAATGATCCCCTCCTAATGCCTTTGTCAGGGCCTTTCCTGATCATAAACAGAAGTGAATTTCCAGGACATGGAACTGTTGGAACAAGTCCAGAGAAGGGCCACGAGGATGATCAGGGGACTGGAGCACCTCCTGTATGGAGACAGGGAAAGTTGGGGCTGTTCAGCCTGGAGAAGAGAAGGCTGTGTGGAGACCTCAGAGCAGCTTCCAATAGCTGAAGGGGGGCTATAAGGATGATGCAGATGGACGCTTCATTAGAGACTATAGTGATAGGACAAGGGGTGATGGGTTAAAACTTAAACAGGGGAAGTTTAGATTGGATATAAGGAGGAAATTCTTTCCTGTGAGGGTGGTGAGGCACTGGAATGGGTTGCCCAGGGAGGTTGTGAATGCTCCATCCCTGGCAGTGTTCAAGGCCAGGTTGGACAGAGCCTTGGGTGCCATGGTTTAGTGTGAGGTGTCCCTGCCCATGGCAGGGGGTTGGAGCTGGATGATCTTGAGGTCCTTTCCAACCCTAACGATTCTATGATTCTATGATTCTCTGAAGTAGCAGTTTGCTGACATCTGATCACTTTTACTCTCCTCGAGCATTAGTGTGAATCTCTGAATATAATACAACAACATTCTCATGCTGCCACAGCTTCCTGAGGAGGAAAACTGCCATCGCTACAGCATTTTCTTTTCCTTTTCCTATACTAAGATGTTTTTAACTGTAGGCTACGGAAGTGCACCCTTGGGATGGCAGAGACAGTAATAAGGTATCCATCAGGAGGAGCAATACCTTCCCTGTAGACAATGTCAAAACAAAGATACCTTGTCAAAACTGATGCGGTCTGACAAGCAAAAAAAAATCCATTAGCTATTAGTTCAACCAGGCCAAGGGCAAGGTCCTGCCCCTGGGTCAGGGCAATCGCAACACAAACACAGACTCGGGGTGGGGGGGACGGGATGGAGCAGCCTGAGAAGGACTTGGGGTTTTGGGTGAGAAGCTCCCCATGCCCCTCTGCTGTGCTATGGGGAGACCTGAGAGCAGCTCCAGTGCCTAAAGGGGCTACAGGAAACCTGGAGAGGGGTGCGGGGCAAGGGCCTGTAGGGACAGGCCAAGGGGAATGGCTTTAACCTGCCCGAGGGGAGACTGAGATGAGCTCTTAGGCAGAAGCTCTTTGCTGTGAGGGTGCTGAGGCGCTGGCACAGGGTGCCCAGAGAAGCTGTGGCTGCTTGGAACTCGATGGTCTTTAAGATCCCTTCCAATCCAAACCATTCTGTGATTCTGAAAGTAAATATTGGGGGTGTGAAGCACTAAGGAAGCAGATCAGCACTGAGGAAGAGGATGTGGAACCCCCATCCCTGAGGGTTCTTAGAACTCAGCTGCAGATGACAGCTGTGACCCAGAGCCAAGTTCGAAGCTGGCCCTGCTTGAACAAATAATTGGACACTACAGCTTGAGGGGTCCCTTCCAGCCCAAGTCAGTCTGTGATAGTCAGTACCTGCTCACACAAACAGGGTGAGGGCAGGAACCTGGCTTTGATGCCAAGCTGAGGAGGAAGTTCTAATCCAGCTGTTGACGCAGGACCTTTCTGTCTTCTCGGCTGGTCTCTCTCTTTGCTTCACCACAAGCAAATTGACTCCCCTTTATTGTTATAGCAATGAAAGGAGTGGAAACAGAAATGCTAGGTTTTGTTGTAAACAGTGTAACTCCTGCAGGAAATGCTCTGTTCAGAGAGAAAACGTCTTCAGGATAGTTATGTCTATGCCCTATGTGTCCTGCCATTGCCACTGATGCTGGAAGGCCCTCTAAAAGGCAAAAAAAACCATCATTCATTATTATCTCAAAAAGCAACTTGGGAACAGCCTCATTTACTCCTATCTAGGTTTGTGAAAACATCGCACCTTGTAATCAATCGCACCAGTGTTGGTTCCTAGATCTAGTAACATTAGTTTACTGTCAGAAAATATAATCTATCTATAGGGCAAATGGCAAATTGAAGTATAAACTCTGCACACAAGGGTTATTGAATTCTGAGAAATCAACAGAAGAAAGCTCTTCCAGCATCACAGTTGGATGTACTTCCATACAACCTGAAATGGAGGGGTTGCATCCATGGTGGTGGCTGTTCACGCTCCCAGGAAAACAGAAACCACTCTAAATGCATTAAGGAGCCCAAGCACAGTCTACAGTAAAGTTTTCATCTAGCAGTGCCACAGCAAACAAACCCAAAGCAGATGGATATCCTGCTGCGCGAGATGGCTCCGACAGAACTGGAGGGTTTTCTCTGGAAATTCATGAGGAATCTCTTCACAAGAGAGGGTGCCTGGGTCAGACCTTGCAGGAAACAGGCTGCATTTAGTAGAATACTAATAGATTCATGCTTTGAGAGCTGCAGTGTCAGATATCCAGGCAGGATAAACTGTGCCACATATGACATTAGAGCATCCAGTGGTGTCCTGCCAGGGGGTCAGAAGCACAGGGGGTGATTTGGCCTCCTCTGTGCAGAAATTACCCTCAAGCTATGGGCTATTGCCCCATAATAAAGGCACTCTGACTCTGATTTTACAAGTATCCACTGGTCACCTAATGGCCAGCAGATTAAACTCCATTAAAAGGAACCATAAACGATGTATTCCACTTCTTGGACAACATACACTTGCCCTAAAAAGGAAAACTTAGAAGCAGATTTTAGCACAGTTGAGGGAAATCATAGCTACATTACAACAACAACAACAACAACAAAGCATCTTTTAATCATATTAGCAAATTTAACTATAAATGCTCCACAAGAATACTATTTCATTGTAAGATGTGATGTTATTTCATCAAATGTATTAGGTAATTTGGAGAGGAGTCACCATCAGAAAGGCTAAACTGTGTAATGAAGAGCTCATGCATTGCTTTAATAAAATAAGAGACCTACCAGTGTATTGCCCTTTCTCTAACACAACAGCATTAGCATGTATTTACATCTTCTGGTAAACCAAACAATCCATAATAAGTGAAAAGAACTTTGTTCAGAAAAGCTAAACTTACAAAATGCTGTAAAATTCAAGAATGCATTTTCCAAGGTTACAGAGGATGGGCCTAATATCTTCTTGGTGAATGGAAAGCACAAAATGCATATTTTAGAAATTAGGCACATTTTCTTCCATGCCAAAAAGTTTCACCTAATTTTTAAACAAAGTCAGCTAACCACCATGGTGTTTTAAGCATCAGCAGTACTAACATCTCCTGAAAACCTGCTTAGGATCCAAAAGAACAAATGGAGGTTGCCTGATTGAGGCATCCAAATCTGAAAGTTTTGGCCTGGGTAAATTCCCACCTAAGAATTAACGACTTCTTAGGACAACGATGTGCCTCACTACTTTGGGGGTGCCTGTGTATGTTTAGGTAACTCGACCTATAAGACACTAGAGAAAGTGCTTAACAGAGCAAAGAGAATTTATAATGAGAATCAATTAAGTGCTTTTATTTTAATGTAGCTCAGGAGATGAACAGCAAATCCATACTTGCAGTTGTTTTTAAGATGTCTTCCCATCCTATATTATGCCTGCTTGCTGATTTCTCTTGTGAGCTGTGTCCTATGTGCATTATAACAAAATGCGCAGGACTTTGTTTTTTTAAGCAAAAACTAATTTGAACATGCTTCGAAAGAGGCCTTGTCTCCTGTGGAGATATGAACCTTTGCAACTCCCGTGGTGCATCACAAGCTCAGTGCACTCCGCATCAGCGAGGATGTGAAACAACAAAAAAAATCCCTATGTGTATCACATACACTTGTTATTGATGTTACAAATGCACCAGATTCAGGAAACGTAAAGTACTGTAGCAGAAAATGAAGTGTAAGACATATGGACAGATGAATAAAAAATGAAGAGCCGTGACTCAAGATGATCCCTGACATCAGAGGGAACGACATTAATGTACCAGGAGGATAAACATGTGTGGGGAAGGCTTTGTCAGGTGCTCATACACAAAAAGTAACAATGAAAATTGCACCAGCAGGAGGGGTTGTGCTTTCCTTTGCAAAAAATAAGTCTTTCATCTGAGCAATTGTGCACCTAGAAGCCTGGGTCACTTCACTGCTTTGATGTCCTTGGCATCCCTGACTGAGAGATTGGTGCCACTCCTGAAGGCAAAGCATAGTGTTGTATCTGCCCTTTTCCCTGAAAACTAATGCTTGCAACAGAATTTGCTTTGCAACTTCCAAAGTTGAAAAAAAAGAATGTTTGCTTCTTTTATATTGAATGATCTTAAGGTCCTTTCCAACCTTCTACGATTCTTGGCTATCATTATTTATATTTTAATTTGGGATTCAGAGTTATTCTTAGGTGTTGGGCAGAGCCTTGGGTGACATGGTCTAGGCTGAGGTGCTCCTGCCCATGGCAGGGGGTTGGAACTGGATGATCTTAAGGTCCTTTCCAACCCTAACTATTCTATGACTCTATGATTCTGTTCTTTACCAGCATAGAAGGGAAATATTCAGCTCTTCTCTTCCATCCGTTGTCAACAGATCCTAAACATTTCTCAGGGAAGCCTGTTTAGGAATATTTTACAGCTGAAGAAATGAGCCATAAACAAACTAAAATGCCTTACAGAAAGTCAGCCAGAGTGAAGTGCCTGAGCAGATTCATACATGTAAGTGTATGGGCAGGCTAAAATCCACTTTAACATGAGAACAAACTTAAAATCCACACACTATCTCATTTGGGGGAGTTACGCAAAACCTGTTTGTAATGTAAATAATGCCTGGATCACAAACTGACCCTTTCTTTGGGAGTGATTTCTCTGGACTCGGTAAGAAAGTAAAGTCAGGGAGAAATGAAATAAAATTGTTGCATGAAGTATTTGCAGAAATGACAGCATTCTTTAAATGACAGCCGGTTTTCAAAGGCAAGGAAGAAAATGAACATTCCCTGGAGTTTCAGAGTGCCTTTAGTTGTTAGCATTGTGCTTTAATATGATCTATGAGGGAAACAGTGAGATGCATAAAATTTAACGTATTTTTGTTTGATTTTTGTTGCTCCATTTTGTATTAAAAATGCAAAGGGAAGGAAACAACCCAAAACTACATTAAAATGCTTTTTTGTTTCCTTTTATGTCTTTGCTATAATCCACAACTGTCATCTGCAAAGATTAAAGAAAATGAAGAACCTCCTTTGCCTCCCATCACAATAAAACAAAATGCTTTTTTGCCTCATTTATGCAGAAGGGTCAAATTTAATCTGATCTGCAGTTAAGACGAAGGCAAATTTGATGGAACCCTTTATATTCCTACTGTTGTGTTTGTTAAATATAAATTCAGATCTAAAAGCTTTATCTCCATTTATTGTCACTTCTGATTGTAGAATTTTCTTTAAATTCTTACTGCTTGAATAACACAGATATCTGTAAAGTTCAACATCTGTTCCATCCAAAACACTGGGGCATCACCTGAACAGCAACACTTGCATCAAGGTGCACAAAGACAAGAACACCAAAGCTGTCAATCTCCCACCATGCTGTATGGAGCTCCTTGCACAGGTCCACACAGACCAAGGAGACCATCCAGCTCACCCCAGCATTATTAAAAAGACTTACTGGTGTGAGTTGTTAACACATTCTTATTATTCATACGGTAGCTGTAATTCTCCAAACTACTAATTAAGCAGAAATAGCTCACATCCATTAAATTTTCTCTTTGCAGCTTACGGTTTTCAGATGTGGGTAGCTTCAGGCTTTATGGGAGAAGAGAGAGTAAGTTTGCAAAGTCTTTGCTAGGTTTTGCTGCATATTATGCACTTTGCTTTCATTGCTGGGCCAGGAGGATCAAAGGTTCGAGTTAAAAATGAGACGTGAAAATAGTATTTCAAGATGTGCATGCCAGCTTCCCAGCCAAACTCCTTTAAGAAGGTGCATCCGGATTTCTGCACACTCAGGGAGATGAATGTAGCTTTTTCTTGGGTCACATCAAGGCAACTGTACTTAAAAGCTTTTTCTAAAATTATGCCCTATTCTGTTCTCACATACGTAAATGGGGAGGAAGAGCCGTGCTCTGAAGAGGAAAGTACACATTTCTGTAAGACTCTGGAATTTGGTACAGCTCTCCTGTCATATTTAGTTTTTTAACAGTTCGAATATCCATAAGATAGCAATTTTTATACACATTTTCTTATGGAAAGACTTTGGGCGTTTCACAGGTGGAAGTGTTGCTATGGATGCCAGAGGAATTAACTTTTCTGATCACCTTAAAACCGAGACTTTGATTTTCAAATCTGCATCTCTCTGCTTTCCCTCATGTGATGCAACCACCCTGTCATCCGATGCAGAAATAGTCTATTGTTGCTATTCAGATGCTTTCTAAAAGCATTTTTGCTGTTGGGATGTCACTAGGATAGAGCAGAGGCTGCATTGTGATATATTGAGGCCAGATCGGACGGGGCTTGGAGCAACCTGCTCTAGTGAAAGGTGTCCCCGTCCATGGTAGAGCATCGGAGCTGAGGGAGCTTTAATGTCCTTTCTGACCCAATGGTCATTCCCCAGGTATTGTTGAACCCAGGCTACCACCATTCTCATGCCAGCCTCCCACCCATTTCCCTTCTTCTAATAAATGATTAAAATATCTCAGAATAAGTTATCAAAATATCCCAGAATAGTAAGGTTGTTAACAGATTGTAACACGCTATGATAAACTTACCACACTTAATTTCTCCAATAATTTAATTAAAAATACAGGTTTATCAGCTACTGAAGTTTTAATGCAAATTATTGCAGCCAGTGTGGTGTTTCAGGTATTTTGGGGTTTATGTTTACATAATTGGTAAACAGAAATCTCCTTGGCATGCTTTTTCCCTTCTCTGTTAGATTTTTACTTCATGAGTAAATGTTAATAAAAAGCTCACTGGAGATGAGCCCAATCACTTCATTTCTACCCTTAATGTCTTTTGAGTTTGATCAGTACAGAATTCATTACTTCTTATGTGTGGAAGATCAGAATTAGCATATGTGAGTTTACCACTACTGTTAAAATGACCATTAATCAGCCAATAACCTTGCTGTTTACAATCACAAGTAAATAATTAAAATAATATATTAAAAAAACCCAAAATGCAACGAAACAGAAAAAACAATGAATTGTCTCACTTGAAGGGTTTCCTTGTTAGAATTACTCATTTGAGAGTCAGTCACTGATTTCTCTGTCACAGGAAAGGCTGAGTGAGAGCAAGGGATGCTTGCTCCTGAAATTTATGAGACTGACATCAAATATTTTTCATACACTGCAGAAAGAAAATACAACAAATACTTCACTGACAAAGCTGAAGTCTCTGGATATTCTTTTATCCTTCTGCACCTGTGGAGAGTGTCTCCAAGGCAATATGACCACTCAGTCATGAAAAAAATCACTGTATTTAATTCATTCTAGAATACAAGTGTTACCTCTATATAGTTGCACTCAAGATGATCACAGGGAATAAAGTCCTCAATCACTGTTATGAAAGACAGAGTAGGTTTTCCTCATGTTTTTTGAAGTGATTTATTCAGCTCCTGAAGTGTACTACTCGGACAAGTGCTGTTAACGGCTTGGGTACAGGCTGATGCAGGCATTAAAGAAGTTTCGCTTGAAGGGGCAAATCAGTTAAGTACCTGAAATGTGATGCAAAGCTGCCATGTGACTTGTGCATACTGGCGTTAAACTTATATTACCAAGAGGAAAGGAATTAAAAAGCAGGCCACTCTCTAAGCGTGTGGGTCTCCAACCTTCCCCTGTGTGTGATCTGCTTAAGGAGATCCTCCACCACTTCCAAGCCTTGTACTTTCAAGCAGAGTTTTTAAAGTATTTAGGATTATGAAGGTGCAGTGAAGTGTCTAATAGGATTTCTACAGAGATTTTGAAATCTGACTCCAATCCAAAAACCAGCAGGTCCTGCACAGAAAACCCTTTTAGTCAATCACTAGCAGCAGATTGAAGGTTCAAATATCTTTGGAATCTCATTATCAGCTCTAGAACAGTGCATCCTGATGCATAACAATGCCCACCACGGATAAGTTACCATTATGGACAGTGTAGAAAGTTATCCACAGCGATCAACAGGTAGAAAAACTCACCTGTTAAATGGGCTGAACTACCCTTGCTGTCGTCTTTCCCTGCTTGAAGGATTAGAGAAGTAACGGGCTGATAAGGCTCAAACTCCAGTGACTCAGTTCAATGTCTGAAGCTGGGCAAAATAAACAGCCTAGAGACTAGGTCAGAGAGTTTATCACTACTTCTGTCTTATCACAAACGGTTTACCACCCAACACTGACTTACTATGGCCACAAGTGAAGCTACAAACTGCCTGCAGAGATGAACAGTCCTGACCTTAAAGCATGGGTTACAGTTTGTTTCTGAGTCTGCCTCAGCTTTAGTTTATGATAGTAGGAAGTAATTTAGGGTTAGATTTTATAACCTGAGAATTTCACATCAAAAGGCGAACTGCAATACACTACTCTATCTCAAGACATTTATAACAACGGTACCCAGCCATCCACACTCATAGAACGTGTGCGCAGGTAGCCAATAACAACTCACAGCTGCACAAACAAGTTAGGGAAGGAGGTACAAAACCCACACAAACATCAGCACAAGGATCTGCAGCCTTACATATCCAACAAGCAGGAACTGCGAAGGCAGGAACTTCCAGAGCAACTCTATTGCAGGTGCTGGGAAGGGAATAAAGTCAGTAGGGGCTATTAGCTTCAACTTTTAATACCCACCTGCGTCTGTCTTCTCAACCTCTCAACCATAAGGTCTTTGGAAAGATGTGCAGGAGGTGGTTTTGTACAGGTCTGAGCACAGAAAGAAGAAAGCTGTTCCCTGGGAAAAGATCAGGCATGCATGTATGCACGCATGCATGGTTTCAGGGTGCTTTGCATCCCTGTTCAACTGTCAGAGCACTAGTTCTAATACAGAGTTCTTCACCATCATTTCCCTCAGGACTGCACCATGAGCTTATAGAGGTAAAATAATGCTTAACATGACCTGGATTATTGCGTTTCAGCATCTATGTGCAAAAACAGTAACTGCAAATGAGAGCCAGGCAGGATTTCTGAAAGGCCTCTGGTGTCAAACAAGTCTGACTGCTCTTTAATGAAAGTATCTACCACTACAGGATCTAAACGGCACACAGACGTGCAGTGTGCTTCAAGCTAGCATACAAAGGAACAATAAAAAGAACTACACTGGACCTCAGGAAGCGGCAAAAAGCCAATTTTTCAGCTAGAAACATCACAGATGGGATTGAGGAGCAGTGGGGTGACCTTTCTGCAGTCTCTGTCTAACGAGACAAAGGAGAGCTGAGGAGCCAAGAAGCAGCAGTTGCTGGAAGCCAGGAGGATGAAAAGGGATGAGGTCTTCAGAGGGGAGAGGAAAAACTCACTGAAGTTCATAATTTATTTAGGTATCAGACTTCATTGTTGCTTTTCCATATTATGTTTAAGATAATGTGTACCTCTCATGCATGTGTTTCATAGGAATTTTTGCAACAAGTGGGATGAGTTCATGCAACATCTAGAAAATATTTTTCCCCTCGTTCCTGACAGCAGCACATTTTGATTTACAACCTTATTGAAACAGTGGTTTTATTATGAAAAAATTTACCTCATAATTTTGTGTAGTTTTTTCTAATGGTTTCTAATAAAGTGTGTGAATAATCTAGGCAGTGTGGCTACTGTTCTAATTTTTTAAAAGCTTTCTCTGGGGCTTAGCCACATACCACTGGGGTTCATTTTCTGTAGATATTTAAATGATGGGATTTAATTACTGCAATTATTCATGGAAATTGATTTTCAAAGTTGCACATGTGAATGTTCACGAAAGTCAGATCTAAAATACGCACATCAGGATTTATGATCAAAATCCTTAACCAGTTAGAGACCAGATGCATACGGCTTACCTGTTCAACAACAGTTAAGTTACACTGCTCACCTTCTGAGTATTTGCAATGAAACAGACAAAAAAGCAACCCCAAACACAACAATGAAAAGGTTCTTTCCATTTGAACAATTAGTAACTCTCAATGAAACTTCAGTCTGTCGAAGGATGTTCAACAAAAAAGACCCCATAACCTTGATTTTCCTGATTTCAGTGGCCAAATCATTTGTAACTAAATATTTGATGCACTCAAGACACTTTCTTTACATTTTCTAGATGTCCAAGTGTTGCTTCTGTAATTATATTGGCGAAACACCCTCTCTCACTTTCTGCACTGTGTACTTCTGCCTGCCAGCATAGTCAACAATATAGGAGAACCTTTTTAATCCAACAAAACTGTTCTAATAGCTTCAGTATACTACCAACTTTCCACAATCACCAATGTAGTTACCCTGAGAGAAGGCTTTTGTATCTACAAGTTATTTCTAGCCCATCTTCCTCTTGATGGAAGGACAAGAGGAAGTGGCCTCAGGCTCCGCCGGGGGAGGTTTAGATGGAGATCAGGAGCAATTCCTTCCCCAGAGGGTGCTCAGGCATTGGAACAGGCTGCCCAGGGCAGGGCTGCAGTCACCGTCCCTGAAAGTGTTCACCAAACATGTAGACAAAGCCCTCAGTGCCATGGGTTAGTGGTGGCCTTGGCAGTGTTGGGGTAAGTGTTGGACTTAAGGATCTTAAAGGTCTTTTCCAATCTTACCGATTCTGTGATTCTGTGATGGTAGTGGCTATCAGAGGTTCCAGGAGCAAATATATTCACTGGTCATTTAATACATAAAGGAAAAGAAACACTGAGGCTTCAGAAACCCCAAAACATTTCTCCTGTTGTTAATCAAGACATTTCTAGTGAGAACTGACCATTTGGAACTCTATAAATTTGAGATGCATAGGCATGTCCTTAGCTTTCGCCAAAGCCAAAGAGCATTGGCCTTGATAGCTCTGACGATCCGATTTCCTTTTCTAGTACTTCTGGGACAACAGTGGTTACAGATTGAACTGAAAACTCATTAAGGATATGAAACAACTTAAAATAGGCTTTGGAGAATTTAAATCCCTTTGGAATACGTATTAAAAAATATTTTGCATTTAATACTGACCAAGAGTTATTAGACACACACGTTCATTAGTAATAGCTTTTATCTTTATATTCCACCAAATTTCTTCCATAGTCAGGCATCCTTCCGTTTTGCAAGCTAAGTTTGCACTTGCATAAAACATCATCAAATCTGCCTTTTTCGGTAGGACCCACTGCATATTTGGAGTGTTTATGCATGAATGTTTGCAAAAAGCTCCATTATGAAATTCACACCTGAACATAGAGAACCTGTTTGATGAAGTAACAGCAAAAATGGTTTATTTGTCTCTCCAGGTTTCCCTAAGGAAAAAGGGAAAAGGTTGGATGATGCAGTTTCATGGTGCTAGAAAACACAAATTCCAAAGAAAGCTGTCCCCAGGTATTAGAGAGTTTTGGCCCTATAGGGTTGAGATAACTAGTCCAGCTGTGTACCTAATACACCACGTTAAATCATCTTCCTGTAATCTGCAATATCTGATCGTTCCCAGATTGCTAAGCAGAAAATTTACCATTTTTACCTGGAATGAAATTGCTAAAGAAGAAATGACATGAAACCATTAAACTTTCTGACTTCCTTTAAACTCTGAATTGCTTTACCAGTGTTAGGAGAGCGGTCCATCACCAGTGGAAGGATGCAGCTCCCTGTATACCATGCTGAGAATTCGGATGAACTATCAGGAAGGCTGTGCCATGAATAATGAATAATCATCTCTCTCTCGGCACCACTTTGACAGACACAAAATAGGAGTTTTGCAATTGCCATTAATTCAGACATGGTGGGGGGCAGCCCAGGGAATAACATCTTTAGGTCCAGCTCTCTGCACAAGTGGGAGCCAGCATTAGGAGCACACGACTTAATAAGATCTCCTGAATAAAATGAGGATTTGATCAAAGAGGTTTGACATGCTTGAAAGTATCCAGAGCTTTGAAGGTGAGACCAAACGTGAAATGGAATGCAGAAGCAGTCTAAGAAAGCAACATACAAAGGAAGCATCATTGACAGCCTGAAAATAAGCTTACAAAACCAGCATAATCTCAAAGCAACATCTTTTCATGAAATGAAATGAATGAAAGCAATTACTTACCCAAGTTTTCAATGGAATAATATCGCTGTTTACTGTCCACCCGCACAGTCTCAGCATACGGACTGCCTACACCATAGCCAATGATGTACCCACGGACGACAATGTTCGGGTTCAATGGTGGGGTCCAACTCATGACAATACTGGTTGTCAGGGGCCTGACATGAAGAGAACTTGGCTGGTCAGGAACCTGAGATTCTGGGATTTGGAAAAGAAAAAAAAAAAGATAAAAGAATAAGTTCATATTCTACTCAAGGTTTGAGTTTAAATTAAAACATTTGCACAAAAAACCCAACCAGGTGCCCCAGAGTTACATGCAGAGCTCATGCAATTTAGTTTCTGAGCTGCATCCTCCCCTTCCTAGGCCACCAATATGCCTCAGCCTGTTTAGCCACAGTACCTCGTACTACCTTTCACCTTTAGCATAAGGCTACAAGCGGGATTTAAAGTGCTGCAGGAAAATGAAAGATGACTTGCAAAAGAATTTCCAGGAGGATAACTTTTCTCTATTTGCAAGTTCAGCAGGATCCTGACAGCTGACTGCATGAATTGCTCACAAATTATTTAACAAAAAGGTTTACTTTCCTAGTGATAGTCTAGTATATTCTGGAAATAATTTGTCTCTTTCCTATGAAAACAAGAAGTGACTTGCACTCTTAGACATGCAACTCTTGCTTTGAAGCTGCTTTAAATAACACACCACATTTCAATAATGAAATCATAGAACCAGATACTTTATTTACAGGTATTCCCAGGTAAAATTCAGTACTTTAAGTAGTAATTAATCACTTGGATTCTGTTAGCCTCTTACAAGCCTGATTTTACTGTTAAGGGTAAATGATGAGTAAATGCCTTTTGTTTGAGTTTAGCAGAGAACTACCATATCACAAGTCTCTCCAGAGGAGCTGCACAGTAGCTTGTCTTTTTGAGAGCAGAAAGAGACAAGTTACTATTTTTCCCCAACAAAAAGGCTTGCAATATAATAGATGAAAGCTTATATGGAAGGCAACAAGGACAGGGTAGGAAAAAAAGCAATACTATAAAATGATGTAAACTCCAACAAAAGACACTTCGCAGTTGTGAAGCATTCCCACTATAAACCTTGGAAAAGGCAATATAAAGAAGAATTAACACTTTTCAGTAAGGAGTGCCATACATGCATTCTTGGTATTTTATATGCTTTCAGGTGAATTCTTAAGAACGCATTAGAGTACTCAGGAAAACTGTTGCACCTTCCGAGATGTCTGATTGGTACATTACCAGTCTGAAACGCTTAAGCAACTTTAGAAGCCTTTTGTGTTCAATTCAAAATTGCAAAGCATTGGTCTTGTTTAAAGGATGAAGAAAATTCACTGAAGACGAGCTACTCACAAAAAGAAACAGATTGCACCAGCAGTGCCACTGTAAGTCAGGTGAAGTTGCCATTTACCCCCACCCCAGTCCCAATCTTTCTTTTAATGCAGAAGTTACTTGAGCAGCTATTCCTGAGCAGTGCTCAAGAATTTGAAAAACAAATTACAGAAGCATTTTTTACAAGCCCCAAAGATAAAATAGCAACTTGATGCCTTGAAATGAGAAGCTGGGTAACGCAGCAACACTGCAATTCCTCAAACTTCCTAAAAGTAGCAATTCTCAGTCAGCAAAGGAGATCAGAGCATTCAAAAAACCGATTGCCTTCAAATGATAATCTTTACATCTGACACAAGACAGAGGTTTCAATTGCAGTACAGATACCTCTAGGCAGCCGTTTAGGTTAAAGCTACTTTATTCAAACATTTCATACTCTTTATTTCAAACAATTCAAATATAAGATTCAGGCATTTCAGAACTAAAACATGACTTCTTTCAAAAAGCAAAACGCAGTTTAACTTTTTGTATCCTTCTTTTGAATTAACCCTCTAAAATGAAGCTAGGGCGAGCAATACTTTTGAACTGTTTTTTGATATTGATTTTTCATAAACAGAGCTATTATTTAAAGATGCATTTTCTTGGTTCAGCTTTCTGTATAAAGCAACTTAATTACATTTTCATTTGCTCTACTTTAAAAATTTGTGGAAAAAATGTTCTTAGTCTGATACAGCTCTGAGTTTTAGAGTTTGTGTCATGTAGTTCACATCCCATAGCACATAGTCAAATGTCAGAATCAACTGCTTTTTCCCCTCAAACAATTTTTCTTCAGTTCTTTTTCCAACAAAATATGTTTCAGAATATAAGGACTTCTGCCAAACATAACATACGGCCAAACAGCTAAACCCATCCATTCGTCAGGAAATCGGACCCTCCAGCCTTTGCATGCGTCTGCTGATTTCCAGTGTCCCAGCACCCAGATATCCAGGAGTAAAACCCTTATTGAAACATGTATCTCACATTTCTGCTTTCTTGTCAAACCATTGCCTTGCAGTTCTAGATCAATATGTTTTCTACTTCCTATGTTTCTTCTGGGCTTGTACATGACACCAGAACTATTTAAGTACCAACCTTGAGATCCCATTCCCCTACAGGAACTGCCAAACAAGTTCTTCATCTGAAGTCCTAAATGAGCCGCCGCATTTATAGTCCCTCTCTTAACTGCACCAAGAGTTTATCACTTGCTGTCCTGTAGGGAAATCTTCAGGTACTTGTAAGCAAATGCAGTGCTCAGACACACAAGCTGTACGTGTCATCCAGCCCCACAGCCCATCATCCAGCACTCAGGAGGAGAGTTCCTTGGTAGATCTGCCAATGAAACCAGATTTCTTGGTGCTGCTTTCCTTACTCTCTTCCCTTATGAACAATTAGATTCCAGGGAAATGGAAGCTGAAGTTCAGTGCTCCTGCCTGTGGTGACTTTTCTTCCTGGAATGTCACATCTCCTCACACGTGGCTCTGAGTCCTTCACTGGGTTACTATGTGATGGCTTGAGCACCCACGTCTTCATCCAGGGAATACTGAGCTTAGTACTACTTAAAGACCTCTAATTCCACTCTCAAGCTTGAAAAATGCTTAACATTTGGGTCACTCCAGTAATTTTCTGAGATATTCAAAGATTTTTATGTCAGGGTACTTTTTACTCATCCCATTTTGTTCATCTATTTCCTACATTGCTTTTCAGTATAAATTGCAAAATGATAGTAGTCTGACTTGTTATGCTCTTAAAGCACTCTATCACTGTCTAACACGTATAACAGCTTCCACCTGTTCAATGCATTAATCAGAAACCAAGCATCCTAAACCTGTTTTCCTGGAGGATACCTGTGCTGAGTTGATCAGCGATTCTCTTGCATCCTTGCTCAAGCTATTTAAAACACAGTCTTTGGGGAAAGCACTGTTTTCAATTTCTTACATTTTTCTTTTTAGAGCTCAAAATTTGAGGCTTAAAATAAATATTTAAGACTTCCTCAGCTGTCGGTAAAGGCATGTGAGCTTTCTAGGGAGCCTTGAAGAAACAGCCTTATTTTTGGATTTTTAAGCACTTTTTGAAAAGACACTAATTAAAATGAATATCCATTCAGATTTGACACTGTTCTTTGGGACACTGGTCATCTTCATGTTGCTGATGCCAAACAGGCTTCCAATGAAAGCAAGAGAAACTGCATTAGCCGTGGCAGCAGAGAAGGAACGGGAACTGCAGTTACCAGCCTCTGCTCCAGCCTTTCCCTGGTTAGCTGATGCTTGCAGGACTCTGCCTAACAGCAGTAATGAGTAGATTCTTCCCTAGGGTTTATCACAGCGTTTGTAACTGATCTGTAACATGGTGCATTCCCAGCATCAGGCTGTGGCAGCTTCAGAAGGATAATTCATCGCTACTGCAAATGCAAATGCATGTAAATACAAAACATGAACAAAATGGCTTTGCTTGAGTTTATTCACATGCACTCACTTCCATGGTGTGTCTCCTGTGAGGACCTGATTAACATCTTTGCATGCACATGTGTACTGAGGCACAAAACTTCAAAGGAATATATGTAGTGTGTACTAAATGCAAGTGAAAACGAATGTGCTCAAATGTGTTGCGTCCTTTTTGCATACTGCAGTGTGCTCAGAATTTATCTTTCACTCTCACCAGTGAAAAGTCAGCTCATTATACCTCAAAAGCATTTCTTCTCAAATTGCTGCCTAGCCAAAACATAATTAGAAAGATATCATCATGCGCCGTGGCATGTCGTGATCTGTTGGTATAGCTACAACGCGTCTAGCAGCGTCACCTCTTCTTTACAACCCTGATGAGAAACCCCAGGTACTGGGTTCTCCCATTTTGCGTGCCATGCACAGCAGTCATTCCTGGTCTGCTGGAAAATTGCATTTGGACACAGGGAAAGGCAGAGATTCTTCAATTTACAAGGGCTGATTTTGGGAGCATAAGGAAATCCAGCCAGTCAAAAGAAAGGCAACACCAAGCACTGTGGTGCGTTTAAACAGAGTATTTATTTACTCTTCCATCCAGTTTGCTCCTTTTTAGGTGACTTATTTTGTTTTAAAAATCCTAGCAATTTTCATCAGTTTCCTTTTGTTTTCTGTTCATCTCCTTTCTACTACATACTTCCTTCTTAGGTATTGTCTGTAGTTTTGCCGTGACTTCCATCTGTCAGATTCTTTGTTCCATTTGATTTGCACTCTGTTTAATTTCATGTAGACTTTTTCATTACTGTCCTTTTATTCCTTTACTACTTCAAATATTCCAGTCATTTTATCTAACCCTTTCATTTCAGTGTTTTTCTTCCCTTTTGTGTCAGCATCTGCAGTGATTTACACAGCCCACAGTTTCCAGGTATCTGCATCCCGTCATCTTTCACTAATTATTCAGCTTCATTGCCAACCTGCATTTTTAACATCTGCAAATGAAGGCTGGGAAACAGGATTTGGCCTATTTGAATATTTGCTTCATTAACTGTTAGGATTGTTGGCATCATTGTTATTGTTTCTTTGATTACGTTTATCATTTAAGAAGGTACACGTTCACTTCACCGTATTATTGTAAATGACCATGATGCTCAGGAGCTAAATTCTAGCACAGGATTGTTTTAACAAAGGTTTCTGACTCCTTAGTCCTGTTAACAGAGAAACACAACCTAAGACGCATGGGACCTGGGATTATAAGAAAACATCTGTTGGAGCATGTTCAGAAGGTCTGAACATCTCAACTTCAGCCTGGGCGACAACTGCAATGACACCCCTCAGCTAGCTGGCTTTAGGACGTAACAGGTTTTAAAAGAGATGCATTTACCATCGAGATCGTTCTCGGGTGTTTCTGCTGTGTACCAGTCTGAGGAGGGACCTGTCCCATTCACTGTCATTGCAGCCACCTGGAAACTGTACTGGCTTCCTTTCTCAAGTCCTGTTTAAAAAAAGAAAAACAAAAAAACACCCCAAAATGACATAAACATCATAAAATAATAAGAAGATGAAGAAAATAAATTAAGGACAATACCAAAATCTCTTAGTAATAGTCCACTGGATTTGCCATACATATGGAAATACGTAGAAATGCATATATATTTTGTAGACTTACAGAATGGTTTAGGTTGGAAGAAACCTTAAACTTGCTGAAGGTGCTGAAGATGCTGTGTACCCCCAGCAAGTACTTGTTTGCTGTGCAGCTGTTAGATACACAGCTTTCACAAGAGGTCCCATAGGGGCTTTGGTCAAGGGCCTAGGTTAGATGACCAGGTTGAGATTTCACCGTTAAAGGTCTTCTTTATAACAGCGTTCTACTTCTGTTTTTATTCAATTTTGAAATAAAATACCCCTCTCCCTTCCACGGAATTATTTTGTTTATTCTGAAATACATGCTTCAGAATTACTTCTAATTCTCGCAGGTTACATTTTATATGTGAAAATAAACATAAAGAAGGTCATTTGAGGTGAAATCGTGGTTATGCTAAATTCAGTGGCAAAGGTGCCACTGACCTTGTTAGAGTTTAATTTTGTCCCTTGCTTTCTTAGTTATGTCTTGGGTGTAATACACGAATCCAGATGAAATTCACTTTCACCTACCAGAATTCACTGTTACCCTTATGATACTCGTTTGGCTACTTTCATTCATCACAATTATAGTTTTGCTATGATCTACTGTTGCACTTTTTATTCTGTGGGGAGATATTTTCCATTGAAAATCTTGGAAAAGAAACTGGGGAAATCAATGTTTTTGCACCCATGGAGATGTTGGCTGAGTGATCTAAAAAATACCAGCCGAGGCTTAAGACACCAAACACTAGAAATTCTGCTTCAAATTCATTAATGTTAAGGTCCAGCACACAAACATATGATAAAAACATTAAGGAAAAAATTGGTTTTGAAAAAAAAGCACTATAAAGATTGTCTTTGTACAACACAATAAATGTTACCTGCCAGCAAAGAAATCAATGCTTCCTTGAAGTGAAAGTATATTTTATTCCCAAAGCATTTAATTCATCAAAACCTTGCAAGGCTGTACCATGTGAACACTGACCTGTGAACAAGTACCAGAGGTTGTTTGGCTCCAGTGTTTCAATCTCACCCCTGCGGGTAGTCTTTCTATGCCGGATTTTATAGCCCGTAATAAATCCATTTTGAGTACCTGGTGGTGGAGGCAACCAGCTAACTTTGATGCTCTGTAAAAGAAGAGATATTATTGTTGCTTTATTCACTTAAAAGATATGACAGAAGTAAAACATAAAATGGGGGGGGGAAGGAAAAAGAAAAAGGATATGTTTTTGTAATAACAATATGTATTCAACTAAATTATTACTCTAAGATGAAAGCCAAATCAAAACTAAAAAGAGTCACACTGGCATAAAGAAAACTGTACATCCTGTAGCAGCGGATGGCTATGTAGACAATCAATTCGAAGAGTAAATTTTATTCCTTCTGAGGAATTTTTCATTTCAGCGGACCACTAGGACACATATGGTCTAGAAAAATCAGCTTTGGGATTGAGTAGACACTGCACCTCATTTTCCCAACATGTAAGAGAATTTTCACTGAGCTGTTCTTCAGAGACAGCAGCAACGCAATTAACCAAGACCAGCCACTTTCTTTTCTAAATGCTGCTTGCTAGATTGGATGAGGGATTTCATCTCAGCCTAATTGCCCAAAGAGAAACTATCCCTTCTTCATGAGTCCATCCCACCCCTGCATGGCCAGACACTAGTCTCTGCCACCTCTGCCCTTGGTGAAAGCCCTGAAGGAATTTTGCCCCTGTGATACATAAGCCAATCCATGTACTTGCCATTCCTGCCACTATCTCTTGTACCTTTCCTTCCCTCTTATGTTAGGCGGAGGGAGCACGGCAGGTCTATGCGCTGCCGCAGCGATCTTTTTCTTCTCAACCCTGTTCATTTACCAATAAATCCCAACACTCGGTGGTGCTTTTACCACTACAGATCACTGTGCTTCCAGACTTTTAACAGCAAGACCTTCTTCCTGAGCAGCAGCAGCTAATTCAGGGCTTAGCAGTGGGTACTCATGTTTTTACTGCATCACTTTCTATTTAACCACATGGAATTTCATCTACTCTTTTATCTGCCATTCACTCCACATTGTATGGATTTTTAGCAACCAGCTTTCACTTACGGTACACTAAATTGCTAAACCTTGTTTCCTCCCCCTCCATCCTGTGCACTAGCCAGCGTGGATCCCAGCACACATCACTGATGACTCCATGCCAGCACTCCTCAGCCAAGCCAACACCTCCCTCCATCCTTTGCTCTTTATCACATCGGTTGTTTATCACAAAAAGATCTTTTTACTTACACTGCAGCAACTGCATTTCTGCAGGAGCCTTTTGTGAGTGATCTTATCAAAAGGCTTTAGGAAACCCAATCCAGCGCTATCAACTGGATCTCCTTGCCCATGTGCTGAATGATTCCTTCAAAGGGCTTTAATAGGCATGTGAAACAGGACTTCCTTCCACAAAAGCTTTATTGATCCCTGCTCGTCATATCATGTTCATCCTTATGCCTATTCACTCTAGTCTTTATTACAGTTTCTATCATCTTGTCCAGGGAAAAACACCAGATTTATTGGGCTGGACTGATAACAGAGCTGATACTGTACATCAACATTTGTCTGCTGAAACAATCTGGGCACCAGCTGTTCCTTGAAAGTCTCTAGTCCTCTGAGTGTTTTTCCTTAGCATGATGGAAGTTATTCAGGGCATTAAGAGTTTCTCACGGAGCAAGGCCTACCGTTGCACACTTGTGCCTATCTTATCTCTTACAGCACTGTATTACAAATTTTTAGACAAAGGGAAAAGTCAACCACATCACAGCGGATAGTGTTTGACCAAATACAATTTATCGCCATCATTGAGTTGCTTAGTCCCTGCATAAATATGTTATAGCACATATCCAATTAATTATTGCAATAGAAAAATCAATTTTGCACATATACTGCCCAGTGATTTATTGTTACAATCAATTATACATTTCAAAATCAATACTTCAGCGTTTCATTGGTGAGTGAAATAATGCTGAGTTTTTTGCATTAGGGCAGAACAAACTCCATTTTTCAATACACAGAGTGATTGCTTTAGAAACAGATTTGGTCACTTTGCATATTGAAATTGCCTACATATAAAATGTTTATGGGATACTGCAAACACACAGAGAATGGCTTTAAAACATCTTAGTGTGGCAGCTCTGCGGACATCTACAGGTAACTCACTGGCTGGTACTGGTGCGCTCCCAATTCTTCTGATGTCTGCATGACATGGAGCCACACTGTCATCATGGACCCCTCAACATCTCTCTATATTCCAGCCCAGTTATAAGGAGAAGACACACTGCCTGCCCCATTTCACAGATAGAGGAGAAAGCAGGGCATTTGGATATTTTTTCAGAGGAGGGAAAGAAACAACAGCTCCATCTTTCACCTGCCCCTTCCAGTGGCTGATTTTTCTCATTGGGAAAAATTTTCTTCTTGTGTTCAGTTGGAATCTCCCCAGGAGTAACTTGTGCCTGCCACCCCTCCTCTTTTCTATGTGTCTCCTTGTCAAAAGAGTTTCTATCTTTCTTCTTTGTAGCCACCCTTTAAATACTGGAACAATACTAAAGCAATAGACCGGCAATTGGGGTGGCTCAAACCCTCCATGGGCCAGTCAGCAACCATTTAACAGACCAAAAGATGGCATAACCATTTTGGAACTGGAGCAGGAGTGGCTCCAGCGTCTCTCAAGCCATTTCATCATCAGGTTGCACAAGCCTGGGCTTCTCAATGCCAAACCCTGACCAGTCAGCATTGGTCCTACACTTCTGAACACAGAAAATCCTGAAGGCTTCCCAAGGAAGGGCACACTGGTGTAAGTGTCACAGTGTCCAAGCATGTTCTCCATGTGTGCCCAAATATGTGCCCAAACACAGCAGAGCACAAAGCCTGTTGCACGCAGGCATACAATTACATGTGAGATTTACACATGTGCAGCTTCTAAGGATATGACGAACTATTGCAGCCATATCTGCAGCCTGAACTTGACACTAATTTGATTTAAAAAGATGGAAATGAGTTCCAGCTGAAGCATAGAAGCACTTGGAACTCCAACACCTGCATGTGCTGAGCAGTTTTTTCAAGACCCCATATATCCCGTCTTCTGCCTTGAAGTCAAGAGTGACCGCACCGCCCTGCACAGCAGGGCTCACAGAAGCAATGGGTTTGATCTAACACTCCAGGTAGAATAAATAAGATGTTCCTTATGATTAGAGGAAAAGGCTGGTTCTTTACAGATCCACCTAAAGCTGTCACTGTTGCGGTAACAGTTAACTTTCACCTTAACCTGGTCTCCATGGACACCACAACGATGCTTTTTATCAATAGTACTTAATATATGACTCGTTGCTCCATGAAAATCAATAAGTAAGGCTCTGACAGGCTTCTTGTTCTTTCTTCCACTGAAAGAGAGCAGTAATGACTACTGCTCTATTGCTTCACACTTCATCCGAGAGGTAACCAACAGAAAGAAAACATTTCCTTTCTGTTATACCAGAATTCCTAAGAAAACCATAAAATAAAAACAGCTTCAAGAGGATTGTAGGAATCCAAACAATTTGTAGGATTGTAGGAATTCCAAGCAATTCCTGCTTGGAATGCCATGTAGAAAAGTACTGTAAAAGGCTGCTGGCCACCTCCATTTGGTGAAATGATCCTTCTTCAACA
The DNA here is from genome assembly GCF_033815535.1 of Pezoporus flaviventris. Lineage (NCBI taxonomy): Eukaryota > Metazoa > Chordata > Aves > Psittaciformes > Psittacidae > Pezoporus > Pezoporus flaviventris. The sequence goes on from NW_026892558.1 coordinate 263,677, forward strand.
GGAGCATGGTCCTTTCCTTGTGCTATTAGGAAATCACCGTGAGCAGCTCGGCTTTGCTTGGATGTCTAACATTGCCCTCGCTCAGAGCTGCGAATGCCCTGGACATTGCAAATGGCCTGTTATGGACTGCAAAATACGCGGCATAATCCCTCCTAATTCAACTGTATTCGATAAACTTTTCCAGGGAGAAGAGTTGTTGGCCCAATAGAACTTACTAAACCTGCGCTGAAACTTTAACATCTTCCCTGTAGTTTCCAAAACCATAGGATATTTCCATTATCTCATTTTCATGATTATTGAGTACAGTAAGAAAAAGATGGCATGTTATCTGTACATTGATTGGAAACGTGGAGCATCAGAAATCTCATGAATCTTATCAAATCAAAGTTTCTAGATGTGCAAAGACCATCTGTCAGCTTGTTTTATCAATAATCTTCTGGGCATAAATATTCATTAGCAGATATTTGCAAACATTCGTTCAGTTATGGTAGCAAAGGACTAGTACTTGCTTCATGAAGTCTCCCTGTCGCACTTTGTCTCTGCACATATGCTTTTCTTCTGATTTTTTCTTTATTAAGTCACTCTGTACATTTCTTTCCTATTTTTTTTCCTCCACAATGGAAGTTCAACTATCTACAATGAAAGCAGCTAGACACACAAATCAAGAATTTGATACAATCATAGAATCGCAGAACCACAGACTGGTTTGGGTTGGAAAGGACCTTAAAACCATGGAGATTCAACACCCTCCCATGCTGGAGAAGGACTCCGAAACTCAACAAGATTTTAAGTAGAGGTGATCATGTGCCTTAAGGCTGTGGGGTATTCTGCCTGAAAAGTGAAGCTAAACTAAATCAATTTGGGAATAACACCTGTGTAAATACACAGGGGCATATCACGAGCTGCCAAACAGCACGGGGATGCAATGGGATGCAAGGCATCTCACAGAGCAACTAGTACCTTTAAAGGGTTTGGCAGGCACATCCAGGATAAAAGTCCACTGGAGATTTCACTTTTTTGGAAGAAATTTTGTGGCTGACATTCCCTATCTAGCAGTAGATAGTGGACTATATACTGAATGCTTGGCTCAGCACAGGTTAACTCGGTTTAAAAAACAAAGCCTGAACACTTCAAGGCAGGGGAATGGAAACTGGAATAAGAGTCTGTTGTGAATTTACATTGATTAAGCATCTAGAACACACCTCATTTGTGAAAAGTTGGAAAAAGTTCTAAAATTGAATAACTTGATTATTTCATGCAACAACAAACGGGGCTGTTGCTCTCCCTACAAGGCAAGAAACAGCACATTTCTCATTCCAAATATGACCCATACATGAGCTGGGATTTGAAACTAATTTCCAGAGTAAAATGGCGTACTTGGGAGCCAGGTCATTGGGCAACGACCCCACAGAAACACGAGGAAGCTAGGAACAACTTTTAGGTGCTTTCCTAAAGCGTTCCGAAATTTTGCAGAGCTACTTTAAACCTCAAACACTGCTACTGCCTTTGTTTAGCTTTTATTAGCAATAGCAAAGGGCACTGAAACACCCACGGTCTGTCAAATGTTGCGTTGACGCACTAAATTCTAAGAATAGCAATAAAAGCAAACAAACAAACAAAACTTCCCACAGTCCCTCTGAAGTATCAATGGTTTCAATACACCCAGAGGGCGAGAGTGCAGTTGCGAGCTGAAATAGTAGAAGCTTGAAGAAACGAAAATTTGAATACTAGCATAAATAAGCTGAACCTGTCAGAAGCAAGGCTTATATCCAAAACCACAATAAACCACCCAGGACACTATTGCAAATAATTGTAATCCCTCAGCACACTGAGTAGAAAGTTTCTCAACCAGTTTAACTCATCTTTCATCCTTAAAAGCCCCTTGGGATTTGGGTATGTATGTAAGACCAGCCACCACTGAACACAATGACACATCCCAGAGAAAGGCTGCTAGAGATCTAATGGGAGCACTCAGAAGCTGTCCTGTGCCTCTGATAAAAAGCTTTTCTGTGCTTGCCAAAATTCATGGGGATGTCTGACTGTGTTTTTTTTAACTGCTACTAATTAATCTTGGCCTCAATACTCTCCTCTGGGTGAACTGCATATTCAGAAGCATTCAAGCACCATTTCTGCTAAACAATTAAATCAAAACTACCTGAACAGCTGCTGGAAAAAATGTATTATCTCCCAAATTAGGTACGTTTTAAAAACAGGCAAGACTCAAGAAGGAACTCAAAAACCCCTAGTATTTAAAATAAATATGTCTAATCCTCAGATGTGCTTTAAAGCAGGTTAGTGTTTGAGAGAACATGAAAATCATTGTGTTATTTTTGCAGTAAGATGTGCTAAGATTGGCACAACTGCAAAATAATGGATTTCACCAAGAAATTCAGCATCCTGAGGTAGCGCATGGGGTACTGTACAGGTTTTTTTTGGTTTTGTGTGAGATCTCTTTAGAAGAAGAGAAAAATTCCCAGGAAATACTTATTCTATACTATGTATCTGACACAGAAGCTTATTACCCAAACACTGTAAGGAAAGTCAAAACTATTTAAAAATCAGACCTATGGAGTCTACAGAGATCCTGTATGGTGTTTTTAATGAAAGGATGCTTTTAGCGGAATGAATTTTAATGAAAAGCCTTACTTTGAAAGACATTATGTCACTATTTCCAGTGCTGTGGGAGAGCAACCAAACCTGCTACAGGCCAAATTTTTTAAATTTTTTTTTTTCACCCAAGAGAAGGCAAGAAATAAAAAAAATATTGGGAGATTTGTTCAGGTGCGAAGAACTTTTCAGCCGGTATTATCTACTGAGGGTATTTCTCTTCTGAAATACGTTTCCAGACAGCTCTTACATTAGAGTTGCATGATCAAATACTTCAACCATTTGATCAACACGGTCTCACAAAAAAAAAATAAAAGGATAAAAAAAGAAAGAAAGTGATAATAATGATGTGCTGCGGAAAAAACTTAAGGCTAAAAACGCCTCAGGGTGCCTTCACTAATTTGAAAAGAAGAGAGGATGAAACAAACAAGTACAAGGCTTAGAGGAGTCATGAACCTCAGGCAAATACTTGGTTATGGTGGCAAGGAACAAAACAAACAGAACATAGTGAGGTTTGAAAGCAAGCAGTGAAAAAAGTCATAATTTTCTCTCTTTGCAAATGTAGGAGCTCTTAAGGCACAACTGCTTCTGAAATATTGTTGCATGTACAGTGCACCTGAGTGCTTTTTAACTTGGGAACACCCAGGCATTCAAAAGAAAAGAATTGTAATGTCTAAAACTTGGTGATGTTCCTCTGAGCAAAGCTTAGACGCCTCAAATTAGCATTTTTGGGGTTGGACTAGGCTACCTGTGAAGGTCCTTTCCATGATTCTATGATTCTGTTTTATAGTTGCAGTGAGAAAGGGGAATGTCCAAAGAAATTCATCACCAGTGCCTGCCTTGCCAGTTTCTCCTGACTGCATGGGACAGCTGGCCCAGCCATGGATATCTTTCAGATATCAGTTAGGATAAGTGAACGTTACTTTCTATTTCTCATTTTATTAAGCAGAAAAATCTGTTTTGAAGCATTTTAGATATTTTTGGGCACTTCTAGCCATTTCATTGTACAATTATAACTAACAGACTAATTTTGTAAGTGTATTTTAAACCTTTTGAAATAACTAACAGATACCACTAATTTGAAATGCTCTTTATTTTTAAAGAACAACATATTCATGGACATTTTCAAAGCTCTGACTTCTCATGCAAAGTTGGGCCTAAATTTTTCATTATGAAAATAACCCCTCTATTAGGAAAACCATCTACAACATATTTCCATAACTGTAGTGATATATTTCTTTTTATTTTAACTCGTTGTTATGTCAGTGACACAATTACTCACTATGAGCGTTTGCTCTCAGCTCTTCCTTGCTCCTCTGAGGATGATTGAATTTGAAGTGGCCAGGGTACATGGAATTGTGAAGCCCCATAAGGCCAACCAGCAAACAGACATGGGTGCTGCTATTACCCGTACTGTAGGCAACGTTGCTTGCGTGGCAATATAGGATGCCCCACCCCTGGCAGTGTTCAAGGCCAGGATAAATGGGGCTAGGAGCAACCTGGTCTAGCAGAAGGGGGGGTGGGGATTGAAATTAGAAGGTCTGTAAGGTGCTTTCTAAGCACAAACCATTCTACGATTCTATGACCTTAAGGTCCTTTACAACCCTAACTGTTCTATGATTTTATGATTCTATTGAATGATTTGCCATCTTCATATGTACAGAGGCAGCAAACCCACGTGCACAGAGCTGCCTCTCAACATGCATACAAACTCCTTAAAGTCATTCAACAGCCAGCAAAACCTCTTCCGATCAATGGTAAAATTTTTATGCATATCAGTCAGGCAAGGAAAGGTTGAATTCCACCTCCCTGGTTCACAACACCTGCAAAATATCGCTAACTTGTCGAGGTCTTCAGTCAACTTTAAGAAAATGAACTGGAACTTTCCAGGTCCAGGGATCAAAGCAGCTATCAATACTTCAATCAAGTTTTCAATTACAAATGCATTTAATTGTTAGCACTTAGCAGCACCTGTAGTTGGCTATCACTTTAATTACTGATTATACTGATACTGATTGCTTAAACAATATCTGTCTGAGAGCCTCATGATTAAGAGTTTATAAAGCAAGGGGACAATAATTTCAGAATAATTAGGTTATTAAGATTCAGATCAAAATCAAAATCTCGAGAATATTTGAAAGAAAATATTCCATTTGAGATAATGTTTATGCATGTGCCCTTACTATGCTGTGTTGATACCACGAGCTGTCCAGACATCCCTCAAAGGGGGCTAACTCCCCCTTTCTCTGGAGGAGGAAGGTGTTAGATGTCCAACAGCACAAACCACAAAACACCATCACTGCCACAGAAAATGAAAAGAGGAAATCAAAAAAAGCACAGTCAAATAATTAATCCCTAAACCTCTTTACTAAATATTTATGTGCCTGCAGCACTGAAGGAGATTCCCCCTGTTAGAACATATGCAACAGGGTGGTGCACGTTCCATTTGAAAACAGACGGAGATCCTATGTCCGTGAACCCGTCTTTGCTTTGACACTAATTCTCTGTATGGTTCTCTTCTTTGCAAACTACGTGTTTTCATAACACTACTATTGAAATAACAATTGCAACAGAAGCTCGCCAGTCTTAACGTGTATGAAGGTTATTGCAGTAAGGTAAGGAAGAAACGCAAAGCAGACCTGCTTCTCATGATGTACAGTTCATCTGGGCAGCATCTCTTTGGGCCTCTTAAGTAAAAAGCTTAGAAGTTGTTCCTCAGAAGAAAGGTACAGATCTAAAGGCATAATTTGGTAGCAGAGAAGGTGCTATTTTGGGTATAGAGGTTTGCTAGTGAGCTTCTGAAGAGAAAGGAGCCATCTGGTGCTATTCACTACGCATGATGTGCTGGAACAGCTCCCTGAGTCTGATCTCGGGCATTGAGGGCTGGGAATGGATTTGGACAGGATCATGAGCAGGCAGCTAAAAAGAGGTAAATTCTAAAAACGGGTATAAAGCTATTTTTGAGCTTCTCAAAGATGGAAGATGATGCTGAATATTCCAATTAAAATGGCCAGGGAAACAAGGAAGCATTGAAACATCTGTGGAAGGAAGGGAAAAACTGCCAGATGTTGCTGGAGTTGAAAATACTTATATCCAAAGAGGAATATTCTGGATTGCATGTTTTACAACCAGGGCCCAAACTAATTTATTCCTAACTAAGGCTGCATTGAGATTTTCCTAGCGGCGTGAATGGAGTGTACACACACAGGTCATCCATGCTACAGCCTCATGAATGCATATGGGAATGTCAGAGAGCTAGTCAGTTTGGGGCTGTTGCTGCATGCCTGTAACGACTGTACAGAGAAAGAGATGTGAGATTTGGGGAACTTCTCCTTACGGAAAGCAGACCCAGTGAACCATACAACCCACCATCCATCAAACGTTCCTCATCTTCACGACAATCACCTCCCTTCTCGTGGAATGGTGTTTCCAGAAAACATAAGAGGTTTTCTCAGAAAACCACCCGAGTCCTGGCTCCCTGAGTAGGGTCTGCCAAGCCATGAAATCCCAAGCAACTCCATGGCAGCATCACCTACCTGGCTCTTATCTACTGCCAGCTGACCTTGGGTGGTATTTAAGGGAAAAAGTCTGCAGTGGTCTGCATGTCCTACTCCTCTTGCAAACCAGAAACAATATACCGTTTGGATGCAAACCATAAAAGGATCCTACTCGCCTAGCAGTGGGAGAACTAGTACTCCTTTCCCCATTACTGGGACCACATAGGTTTTTGGGTGCACTGGCCCCAGTCTCTAGGGAGCAAGCAGTGACAGTGCCTTCAGGCTTGCTGAGTGCCAGAGGAGACCTCACTCTCTCCATCACCCCTCCTGTGTGTGCTCTCCCAGCGAGCACCACGTGCACCTTCCATGTGGACTCCCAAAAACAAGCTGTAGAGCCATCTGAGAGAGGCAGAACTTGGTTTTTTTTCTGATGTTTTGCAATCTAAACTAGTTACAAGTCTTCAGCTTGGTAAATCCTCCTTAGTCTCTCCAACTGATGGCAGGAGCTCATCCTTGCTCCTTTCCATGACCAACTCCTTAGCTTAATTAAATAAAAGAATTTTACATTTCAATTTCATGAGAATAAACAGTATGAAAGGCAGAAGAAGGACAGATGCATTAGGGGTGATGGAATAGAAAGATCTGGAAGTGTCAGCTTGTTGTGCCAGTGCTGGAGCACGTAGAGCATTCTGCTCCTCATTACAGACGTGCTGCAGAATTACAGACACTTCCTCTGACTTTGTAACTTGCTATGTGCCACTCACCAGCACTGTTCGTGAAGAACATCACTGCTTCCAACTGATTTGGGGAGGATTATAATTGCACTATGGGGTAACAGGCCAGGGAAGACGTGAGTCCAGCAGTGTGTGATGCATCTCAATTTTACTCAAAGCCAATATTCACGCTTTTTCGAACCTCAAGACCTGAATGTGAGATGATGCTGTCCCACTAATGATGATGCTGCAGGGAAGTTTTAACCTCCCAGTGCAGAACTTCAAGTGCATTTATTGTGGCTTCTCTGCCTGGGACACAGAGGTAAGACCTAGTGCACCCAACAGCGCTTCCAACACACACAACACATCACAAGATGTAGGGACAATTAGCCAGGCTGTGGATCTTAAAGATAAACCCTTCTGCCCCTGTAAATTTTCAGGTTAGTCTAGGACACATCCCAACCTGCTTCTCAGGACTGCAGATCATTACAGAACAGTATCCAGGGGAAGGAAAGCCTCCTCTCAAGAAATGAAGATACTAGGTATGAAAGGGGACATGACTACGTGCCTGTTTTTCTTTCTGTAATGAGAAACATACCCTGTGAAATACCTCCCTAAGTTTCACTGAAGAAACTTTATTTCTTAAATTTCCTTGACAACATCCCTGAATTGCATGCATTTTCTGTGCTCTATTGAAAACTGGCACTTTGAAGTACTTCTAAGCCTTGTTACATCCAGTTATTCACAGAAGTGTGTTACTTTCCCTTTTGATTATACAAATACATCTCCTATCACTAAGTTTGAGGCTGAATACTAATAAAATGTGGTGTTGTAGAACTGTGTTTTAATGATCACATAGTGGTGATCATTATGGCTATGGCATACGGCTATGACAGAACCTGATGTACAAATGCAAACTGATCTTGTCCCCAATCAAGTCCTTGGGAGAAGTTCAAATGAAATGAGAAGGGAAGTTTCTGGCCCTGTTCTTAAGTCAGTTATCAAAGAAGTGGCTGGTGACTGTAAAACTTTATTGAAAACAGAAATGGAGCATGAAGAGCCACAGGCAGATTTTCAAATTCAAACAAATATTCATCAGAACTAATTTGTGATGCTCTGCTCTCACCTCTTGCATGCTGCGACTGCATGCTGGTTTTGGACTGCTTATAGATAGTTCTGCAGCAGATATAAAACTATTTTATTTCCCTGTTTATTTGGTATAATGCATCAAGAAACTGCACCTTACAGGACGGTGACTCTTCCAATGTTGCAGGCAGGCACTGTTGGAAGGCTCAAATGCAGCCTCAAAATGAGGGGCTTCTCACAGATGCAGCTAGGTTATCTAAATGGACACACAATCACATCTTATGGCTCACTTCTCTGATGAAAAAAGCAAAATTTGGCAGCTCATGAGAAATGAAGGGGCTCTGGCATTTTCTCAGAATACTTAATCCATCCCTGAGAGCAAGGGCAAACCCACTCCAGGGCCCATATCCTTACCCTGTGATTATTATCTTAGCATTTTTAAAACCTCCCCACTGCTTAATTCCTTCCCATTTTGTACCCCAAGGCTGCTCTTACTCATTAATTCTGATTGAACATTATCTGTGCTTCTGCTTTCAGCTTTCCATGTCTCTAAAACACTGGTTGAAATACAAGGGTAGTCCAGGTATCACACATTGCCTAAAGTAAGTCCAGCCCTCGCCAGCTGTGAAAACACACTATCTTCAGTAAACATTTCTGGGTTCATCTCCAGATTTTTTTGTTTAAACGTGTTTTTCATTAAAATTTGAAGCACTGGGGGTCCCTCTAATTATCATGGGGTGCAGACGACAAATTCATCAGGGAAAGGTAAATGACTGGAAGTTACTAGTCAACCAGACACATTTTAGTGATTTTCAGGATTAATGACAAGGGTCATTCAGGATATGCCTTTAAATTATGTACCCATTGGCATCTGTTTAATTAAAGACTTTTCATTGCCTTTGGACATTCAATAACATTAAGTGGGGCTCCACAAAACATCAACTCAGACATAATAATTTGTTTTCTATTTTCTAGTCCTTCTAAAAAGCCCTTTTGTTTTAGGGACCTGCAGGTAGATATTTTGAATCAGCATCAGAGCTGCTGTTGAGAAACTTCTGGTATAATATTACTCCACCTCCCTAAATCTACCTGAATTCACAGAATTCAATGAATTTGCCTAATTTTCTGCACACCCAGAATATATACCAGTCAGTAATAAGCTTCAGGCAGATCACTATAGTTAAAAGTCTTGTTCTGAAGACCTCGTAGTGGATGTATTTGTCATTGATACATTAGGTGATATATAGACCTGCAGAAGGATATCTTCCTATAGTGAAGGACACTGGACCTAGTCCAAGCTCAACTGCTGTTTACTACTAGAAAAGTTCAACTTCATTATAAATCTGCTGCTGAACTTTCAAGGTTGGGTTCATCTCACTTAAATTTATAACTTGCTGAAGTAACCCAGTGCTTGGACAGAGAAGGAGGTGTTGTCTGTCTGAACCACCCTTGAGGAGCTGACTGCACTGCATCACTGAAACAACTATTATTGGAGAAACCATTAATGTAGGCTGCAACTGAGCCATGTTGGAAGACAGCGACCCACAGGTCAAGGGAGGGGATTCTCCCCCTCTGCTGTGCTCTGGGGAGACCCCCCTGCAGTCCTGATCCAGCTCTGGGGCAGCAGCACAAGAGGGACGTGGAGCTGTTGGAGCGAGGTCAGAGGAGGCCATGGAGATGCTGCGAGGGCTGGAGCAGCTCTGCTCTGGAGCCAGGCTGAGAGAGCTGGGCTGGGGCAGCCTGGGGAAGAGAAGGCTCCTGAAGGGGAGACCTGAGAGCAGCTCCAGTGACTGAAGGGGCTGCAGGAAAGCTGGAGAGGAGCTCTTCATCAGGGACTGTAGTGGTAGGACAAGGGGTGATGGGTTCAAACTGGAACAGGGGAAGTTAAGGTTGGAGATAAGGCAGAAGCTCTTTGCTGTGAGGGTGCTGAGGCACTGGCACAGGGTGCCCAGAGAAGCTGTGGCTGCCCCATCCCTGGCAGTGTTCAAGGCCAGGTTGGACACAGGGGCTTGGAGCAAGCTGCTCTAGTGGAAGGGGTCCCTGCCCGTGGCAGGGGTTGGAACTGGATGAGCTTTAAGGTCCCTTCCAACTCAAACCATTTCATGATTCTATGATTCTTTGAGAATTTATTATCAAAGCAGCAATAGAAAGCAACGGAAATATTAAAGTATGGACTGGTGTAGGTTGGAAGAGACCTCTGAGGGTTATTTATTCCAGCCCTGAACCGTTTATTTAATGCTTGCTCAGAGACAACCAGCCACGGTCAACATTTCAAAAGGCAACCTGTGCCAGTGACATTTCCCCCATGTCTTGTGGGGACCCTGTCTGACTTGTTGTCCTACTACAGATGGGTAGGGGATGCTGAGAAAATGAGAGTCTACAGCCCACGCCTCACTGTAGAGAACACCAGTCCTCATTAGCAGCGTACTTAACTTGAATTAAGGCCATGAACAGAATTAGTCTGTTTCCTGAGGGCATTTCAGCCCTCCCATCTGACAGCTCCTGTCCTTAGGCTCAGCGCTGAGCATCCATTTCTGCAACTGTCTCCTCTGTCCCCTCTGTCCCCTGCCCAGTGTAGCAGTCTCTGAGACTCTGGATTAATTCTTGTTGGAATGGGATAAAAGAGAAATCTGGCTTTGCCTGACCTTGGGAGAAGTGGGGACAGCTCTGTACAGTTAAAGACAAGAAATTGTCTTCTTTTGGTATATTTTGGAAGTCTTATCCTGTTTTCAAGAAGAGATTGACTCGCACAATGTTGTTGGAGTGAGTGAATGGCCAAACTTTGATTACAGCCTTTGCCGCCCAGTGCCACTGCATTAAAAATGTTATTTTCCTTTCAGAAGATTTAATGCCATAATGTTACCTATAAAGGAAGGCACAATAGAGTTGTCAAGAAAAATGAGAAATAATCCCAGCTGCAGTCCTGAACAAAGCCCTCTGAAGTAAAGCATGCAGTGATCAAAATAGCCTAGCGCCCGGCTGTTATTCTTTGACTAGGTAATAAACACAGCAACCTTTAAAAATGGATTTTAGAAAATAACCCCTTACGTTAGTGATGGGGTGGATTCCTACCTGATGATCACAATTAACCACCCCAGCTGGGGAGACTGCTAAAAAGAAATGTGTAAGTATAGCAGAGGTATCATTTCTGACAGTTTTGACCCTCAGGGTTATATCCCTTTCAAAGAAAAAGTTGCAGTGTAAGAATTGTAAGACATTCATCTACTTGAGTTCTGCCTGCTCTCATTATCATGGGCACAACATTGAGACCCTTGAGGGAGAAGAACTGTCAAAATACTAAAAAATTCAAAGTTTTTAGCATTCACCAATTCACTTTCAGGTTCTCTGCACAACACAGTTGTTCACCAGGTAAATTAAGAGACTGGATTCAAAGTAAGTACTTTTCTTATTGCATCAGACCGCCATGACATCCTCTTTTCACAGGAGGAGATCGTGGAGGAAGCTGGTCTGCGTCTCTATTCATGGCATTTAAGAGCTTAAATGGCATAGGGTAGTGGAAAGCCATTGCAGCAGTGGGACTGGAGCCTGCCTTCATTGGCGTTATGTTCACTTATGTTTGTCTGAATGGAGCGAAGGATCAAACAACTTCCAGAAAAAGAGCTATTCAGAGAAATGGTGCACAGTGAGTCACATTCATCTGTTTTCACCTCTCCTCAGCAAGGCATCGCTCCATAAACGCTACCATCATACCGTGTGCTGCACAATTTGCCTCTTCAAAAAAGACACAAGACCAGCTCCTGCATATTCTGGCCGACCTCTGGTAGTTTTACTAATAGCAGAGTAAAGAAGCAGATATTGCAGTCAAGACAAATAAAAATCACATTTGATGTGTCTTCTGAGTGAGCATGAGTGCTTCTTTCCCTTCTTTTCTTTACCATGTCATTTTATTTGCAAGTGGCATATAATTTCTTGGGTACCATCCCATAGATAAAGAGGGAAATTTTCACTTTGCAATACCATATCACATTGCTAATTTATCTTAACAGGAAGAAGAAAGCAACCATTAAAAAATTAGAAACCCTTGTTGCACATGCTTGTGGAAAAATAATTTCAGAGATTTTACAGTTTGAGTCAATTACACCAGATGTCAACTCCCAGAAATTCCAGGCTGTCATTGCTGCGTCATAATAAGTATTTTGTTCCTGTTTTTCTCTGTCAGGAAAAAAAGCTATACAGCAAAGAAAAACAGTAAAAATAAACAACAAAAAAGAAAACCCAAAAATAAAATCCTACCCCAAAATCCTGCAAATTCCACTCAAGAACACAGCTCAGTCTTGCCATGGAGGTGAAGTCTTTCACACCCAACAGATTAACCAACAGAGATGCAACAAGAGCAGCTGGGTTTAAACAGGACTTTACAAACATAGATTTCAACAGTTCATAGCCTCATCAACTGGCAAAACCATCTGAAGGGCACAGAGATCCAAATGACAAAATCTATAGCCAAAATCTATAGCTGTATTTTGTCTCCTTGATGTTCATAAGTGTTTGGGTCAGGACCAAACCTTAACTTCAGATATGTGAAACCACAGTGTAATGTACAGCATGTACCAGCTCTGCCAAAGGTTGGTAATTCTGGTTAAATGGCTGGTTTATCTGGTTTATCTCCTGCTCATAAATTTTGAACAGTACTGAGAGCAAATATTGCTAAATCCAACTATATATTACACCAGAATGCCTTTATTTCCTAACGAAGAAAAGGTTATGGAAATAGCAGGCATTTAAAATAGACATTTAATATAATTAATGCATATGTACCCAGAAAAACACCGTTGAAAACTGAACCAAATAGATACCAGCCCCCTAATAACACCTACCAAGGAGTAATCTTTGTGTAGGGTAAGCAATTTTGCTGGGTACTGCATGAGTTTTTCTTCTAAAATACGCATGTGATCCATTGTCACAAAAGCCACACTCCTTATCATTGTGCCTCTGACATGCCCAAGATGCCAATGCTTACTATGGGAACACTCAGGATTTACATGAGGATGTGCAGCATATGCCCTGCTCCACAGAAATGCTATTTCTCCTGCTGAGTGCTCTATGAACTCTTACTTCAGTAAATAAGTTGGACAAAGGAAGCAAGATGAAGAGTACTGCTGCATGTAAATGAAAGCCTTATTGAAGAGAAAATAGAAAGGCAGCAGAGAAAGAACACAGGAGACTAAGCATTCACAGAAAAGATCAGAAGTAAATGTATTAGGATGTACACAGAAATATAGGAAACAGTTTAATAAATCAATACAAAGGATGTGAGAGGATTTGGAGATATTTATTTAGCCAAAAGGTATTTAATACACAGGTCCGAAGGGACCAACTGAATCGAAGTGTTTCAGCTGTTGCTGTAGGTGGTGAGGAAGTCTCCTCCTTCCTCCAGGTGAGGAAGGAGACACCCAGCATCATTTGTCTTCACTATTCAAATAACAACAGAGTATTGATCTCCATATTTAGCAAATTTTCTGATTCCTGAAAACTACTACAGCTTCAAAAAAAGCGATTTTATGTAAGTATCAGATTTTACACACCACGTTTTTCTCTACACCATCTAAAGAAAACCCACACTTAATAAACACTGCACAGTACTCTGCTTCGCATCTCCTGGACCCAAGCTCCCTAAAGCAGAGAGATGTTTTTCCTTTTTAGTTTCAATGGATGCTGGATTGGGCCCATAAACTGTATAATGAGGCACACAATCAGCATCATTTATTCTCCCGTCAAATCCCATGCTTGTGTACAGATGTGGTCATCAGCATCTCAAAGATCACTCGGAAGGCAGGTGACAAATCTGTTCCTTACAGGTTTCATGAGATAATCTACTCGGTGGAGACTACCCAGAGGAAGGCTTCTCAGTGCAGATACTGTTACAAAAACTTCAGTCCAAGTGAATGGAAGAAAAATAAAGAAAATATAATCTAATTCCCTCCTACTGCCACCTGTTTTAAAGGAACACCAAAAACCAAAGAGCAACAAAACCAACTGAACAAAATCCACCACCAAAATAATCCAAAGAGCACCGGAGGATATTATTATATCACAAATAGAGATTTTCATCACACAGTTTCCAAATTCTCTGTGAAAGATAACATTAAGCTAGTGAAAAGAGTTAATTCTGCACTAAAAGGGCACTCTGGGAGTTAAGGCTACTTTTAATATTCTGAAGCAAAGCTAATTCTGACATGAATGATTCTATAAATATCATGTAATTTAAGCCCAGAAATAGGCTGGTTTATAATTGTTTCATTCTCTAGAGACTGCTCTGTTGATTTTAAAGATGGGAACACATATCCTATTGGCTTTAGTTGAGCTATGGGAACCTAACCTTGCTTTTAGGGAGCCAATTCCGGTCTTAGGTTGTTATTTCTAGTCACCCCCTACCCTCTATAAAACAATCCCATTTGACAAGGCTGTTTTTATAACAAACAGAAGTATTTCATGGTTTGCCTTTTCATTGGTTCTGCAACATAAATAAACAAATAACATTATTCCCAGCGCTATTTACACATTAAGAACAAGGAATAAGAAAAACACCAACAGAAAAGAAACCCCAAGCCCTTAAGCTATAGGTAATTAAGACAAAAAGTTGTAAAAGTCATTAAACACAAAAAGAAAGCCCCCTCTGGTCCTGATTTTCATTTAGACTGAGAAATCTTCCAACCATTCTGCCTGTGCATTTAGACCTCAATGAGGCAAGAGTAAATTTACAACCCTTTTCAGGTACCTTCATCCTCCCAGAATGGCATAAGCAGTGGTTGCATAAATAGAAACCAGGTAATAAATCTACTGAAACAGTTTTATTATACTTTCCAAGTGTTTTGAAGTGTTGCAGGACCCTCCACCAATGCTACAAAGGAGGCTGCATGACACAGGAGGTGATGGGATGCTTTTGCTTGCCACCCTGTAGGTGCTGGATGTGGACACCCACACGCCTTCTATATAGCAGGCACAGGCCATCCCCTTTCCCACCCTTGCTCCAAAAGCAAGGGCATTTCCAGCTCAGGGGTTTTATTTGTTCTTTATGTGGTTTGAAGCTTTACGAGACAACCAGGCTGGTTTTGGGGGATGCAAGAATGAAACCATGAGATTGTACTTGGATTTACAGGCTCACTGAAAAAACCCAACCAAAACCTATTCTGTGTCTATCAAGATGGTCAAAAACATGTTTAAAAGTCTGCCCTACAGCTCTTGAATGCACTCAAGACCCAGGCCAAAATTTGTAAATATTTGTTAAAAGTGTGTGCCTTTCCTTCATTTCATTAAATGTAATTTCTCTACTGAATCAAATGAAGTGTGATGAACCCAGCAGGTCTTGTCAGTAAAAGGAGATACCAGCAGCATCTCCAGGCTGCACAGAAACAGGGTTGCAGGAGAAATGGAGCTATGAAAGAATGATTGATCTCATCTTGCTTTGACTTGTCATCAAAATGAACCAAATCCAATGATTGGGCTAAGACATGTGAGCAGAAAATGCCTTAACAGTGGTACTGACAGTCACACCAATACCAAATCATAGTATCACTGAATACGTGGTTGGAAGGGACTCCAAGGATCTTCTGGTCCTACATTTCTAGGCAAAGCATGACCTAGACTAGATGCCTCAGCACCTTGTCTAGCTGAATCTTAACAGTGTCCAACGCTGGGAAGTCACCCCTTCTTTGGGGAGATTATTTTCTAATATGTTCTAACTTCTTTTTACTTTCTATTTTGATTCCTATTCTAATGTCTTCTTTCTGCATTCTCTTTCTAATACTTTGTCCATATGGGAGATAATTATGTTGTTCTAATGCTGTGACCACAGAGACGAATCCATAAATCTTTTGGGCACCTAAAAGGGAAATTTAGAAAAACTAAGGGAAAATGTCATACAATGAATCACAGAATCCCAGACTGGTTTGGGTTGGAAGGTACCTTAAAGCTCATCCTGTTCCAACTCCCTTCCATGGGCAGGGCCACTTTTCACTAGACCAGGTTACTGCAAGCCACCTTGTCCTGTCCCTTGTCCAAAGCCCCTCTCCAGGTTTCCTGCAGCCCCTTTAGGCACTGGAGCTGCTCTAAGGTCTCCCCATAGCGCAGCAGAGGGTCAGGATCCCCCCTCTGAGCTGCTGCTCATGCTCTGGCGGTGCAGCCCAGCACATGGGGGGCGGTTCTGGGCTCAAGCGCTCACTGAAGTCGGGTCACTCCAACACTCCAAGTCCTTCTTCTCAGGCTGCTCCATCCCTTTCCCTCCCAGCCTGTGTTTGTGCTGGGGATTGCCCTGACCCAGGGGCAGGACCTTGCCCTTGGCCTGGTTGAACTCCATGAGGTTCACAGGGTCCCACCTCTGCAGCCTGTCCAGGTCCCTCTGGTTGGATTTCCATCCAGATTTTCATTTACCCTGAGGAATCTTCCAGCCATTCTGCCTGTGCAAGAAGACCTCAATGAGACAAGAGTAAATTCGCAACACTTTTCAGGTACCTTCATCCTCCCAGAATGGCATAAGCAGTGTTTGCTTCTTATGAAGCAGTATCACCTTTTTTCCTTCCACCTTCCCAACCTGGCTGAAGCCTGTCCTGCTGATGACATTCCTGCTGAGACCAACTGTTCATTAATGTAGTCTAGTTCTTTACATTTTGCCTCAATGAAATGCATTTCTAGTGGAAATTAGTTGAAGAACAGTCCCTAATTGCTCTTTTTTTTTTTTTTCTGAATGTGATCTACACAGCCTGCTCATCCTCATTCACTGGGATTGTCACACCAGGGAAATGGTCTGCTTTATTTTCACAGCTGTACAGTGTCAGCTAATGCTGCTGGTAGGATTCCTGAGGATGTCATTTTAAAGTCTCTGTGATAACACAGGAAGAACTGTGCATCCTAAATTAAAGTGACTGCCCCTAGTTCCTCGGCAGTGATGTTCCTTTTTGCTATTCCAGTGACAGAAGCAGAGCCCAGACATGAATGTTGCTGCATTTTATAGAAAGCAAGGAGGAGGTTTTGTAAGTGAAAATGCTGAAGGACAGAAGAAGAGGATGAATGTGATAAAGCCTGATAACAAGGGAAAAAAAGCCCAGCTGACTCCTGTAACTGGAAGCACGTAGAGTATTGTTAGGCCAACAATTATATTTCTATTTATACAGAATAGACATAAGCTGATATTTTTTATTAAAAAAATCAAATAAATGCTGCTATTGAAACATTAAATCTGCACAGATAAGGTCTCACAGAATAAGGAAAAGCAAAAATTAAGTTCCTGAGAGTAATCACAAACCCTTTCTACTCTGCATCACAAAGTCTTTTTTCCCCAGCTAATTTATTTATGCCTTAAATGCTTCTTTTAAAGAGCACATTATATGCAGTTTAGCCAAGCTAACATTTTATTGAAGTCTTAAACACACTTCCCTTTCCCCTTCTGTGACTTTGACAGCACATGTTTAACAATGTAATCGTACAAGTTTTGGAACCTTAAGAACCTTAAGAAAGGTTTGGTTTGCTTTTTTCTTCTTCTTTTTTAAGGACTGGTTTGGCATGTGTGTATAACGACATAGTGACAAACACAGGGAAAATTGAAATAATTATTAGTATTTACCTATTGTCTTTTAAAAACTTTATATTCTATAACACGTGGGAAAACAGGTGCCTTGTGCTTACGACCTGACTGGCTGCTAGATAAGATGTGATGGGAAGGAGGAGGAAGACCTCAACGTTTATAACTGAAAAGCAATCCCAGGCACAGCTACAGGTTGGGCAGAGAAGAGATTCAGAGCAGCCCAAGGAGAAGGACTTGGGGGTGTTGGTCAATGAGAAAATGAACACGAGCCGGCTTCAGTGTGTGCTCACAGCCCAGAAAGCAACCGTATCCTGGGCTGCATTAAAAGGAGCGTGACCAGCAGGTCAAAGGAGGTGATCCTGCCCCTCTGCTCTGCTCTTGTGAGACCTCACCTGGAGCATTGTGTGCAGTTCTGGTGTCCTCAACAGAAAAAGGACATGGAACTGTTGGAACAAGTCCAGAGGAGGCCACGAGGATGATCAGGAGACTGGAGCATCTCCTGTATGAAGAGAGGCTGAGGAAGTTGGGGCTGCTCAGCCTGGAGAAGAGAAGGCTGCGTGGAGACCTCAGAGCAGCCTTCCAGTATCTGAAGGGGGCTGTAGGGATGCTGGAGATGCACTGTTCTGTCCTGTCCTGTCCTGTCCTGTCCTGTCCTGTCCTGTCCTATTCTATTCTATTCTATTCTATTCTATTCTATTCTGATAGCTTGTGGAGAAACCCCATCGCCCCCAAGGTGTAGACAAGTCACACCAAGTTTGCCTGTGCACTCTCTGCATGGGGATCTGTTTGTCCCTCCATCCATCCATCCACCCATCCATCCACCCATTCACTCATCCATCCATCCATCCATCCATCCATCCATCCATCCATCCATCCATCCATCCATCCATCCATTCGTCTCTCAGTTTTAGTATAAACCCAATTTTCCTTTTCAAAAGGATCTCTATGAATCTTGCCTGCGTGTTCCAAACTTACAGAAGTAGGAATAAAGTTCCATTTTTAACTTTCCCCCCAAAATCATCTTGAAGAAAGCTTCAGACAATTCTTGACATAAGTCTTGTTCCTGGGTAAATTTGGCTTAAGAGAACTTTCAGGTAGTTAGTTGCCTGTGTTCAAGAAGAAATCAGGTACAGCAGGAGCACTCAGGCAGGACAGAACAACAAGGCTGCTATAGCATTTCTTTTCTGTGGCTGAAACAAAAAGAAGTCTTCTCCAAATAAGACAAATCGTCTCAAGGTTCAAGCACCTCTAAGAGATGTGCCTTTAAGAGCATTATCTCTGGAAACATTGCCAAGCAAGGATGGAAAGACCCCAATTTGCATGTCATTGGATGTGACAAGCCAAGACACATATGGCAGCATCAGCTTCATATGTGCTTCCAGGGGTTCCTTCCCCACAGCTGGAGGATTTGGTCTAAGACAGAAATCAAACTGACGATGCTAATTTTAAGCCAGATGGATACTATCCCGAGACATGTAATGTAGCTCAAACAGCGACTGTCCACACCAATGATCTTTACAGCCTGTCTTCTCATCATGGTACCAGTGAGTAGTCCTGCTTTGAGTGAAGAGCAGCAAAGCTCTGAGAAAATACTGCATCCAAGGCACAGGCTGTGAGCATCCACATGGAGAAAGCCGCACTCCTCTCCAGAGATGCTGTGCTAGTGCATCAGTTGCAGGATCATGAATCACAGCTCGTGCACACAGATCTGTGTTTGAACTATTGGCTCTAAAGCTGCATCAGCATCATCAGAAAACAGTGGTTTTTGTTTTTGTTGTATCTAAAACCTTGGGCAGAATCTCTGATTAGCACTCAAGAAGAGGTTTACCTTCAGCAACTTGGCTTCAACTCCTGGTGCCTGAGAGGCACAAATGCCTTTTTTGGTCCATCTCTCAGGCACCAAAATCATAGCGGCTTCATCGGGAAGCTGCATGTGCCCCATCATGTTTCCACTTCCATGGACTTCGCTACCTGTGCTGCTCTGAGAGTGCTATACACTCTGGGAGGTGATCAGTAAAATTAACTCCCTGGCCAACTTGCTCATTGACTGGAGACTGTGAGTAAAGTTCAAGCACTGGTGATGCTCTTTACGGAGCTATATAAAAGGAGAAAGTGTATAATACTGTTGGAGCAAGTCCAGAGGAGGGCCACAAAGACCTCTCCTATGGAGACAGACTGAGAGAGCTGGACTGGTTCAGCCTAGAGAAGAGAGGGCTTCTTAAGGGGAGACCTTAGATCAGCTCCAGTGCCTAAAGGGGCTACAGGAAACCTGGGGAGCCACAACCATGTTGTGATTCTATGATATAGAGAGGCTGGGAGGTAATAATTTGACAGAAGGCAGAGAATGGCTATGGCAGTAACTGTTAATGAATTAAAATGTATGCTTCTTTTGAAATACCTTAAAAGCAGCCATGCAGAAAGGTATTCTGAGCTACCAGAAACCCCTTTCACACTAATTTTGGCTGCAAAGGCTGTTATTTTATTGTTTCGTCATGTTGTCGAGCACAAGGAGGTCTTGAGCCTGTGTTTGTACATGTCAGAGAGCATATACAGCATATTAATAGACATAATAATAACAGAAACTGCAGTAATATGTGCAGTAATGCAACCTTCACACACCCCCCCCCCCCCCCATTTTAATGAAAACCTGGCACACAGGTATTGAGGGGAAGAGAAGAGTATACAGCATACAAACTACAAGTGTCAATGGCAAGGCATCGTTCATGATGGCACCCAGGGGCATAACTCGAAGCAGCAGAATAACATTAAGAAAGGGAAAACGTAGGGTGTTTCAGGAAAGACAGACAGTGTTACCCATTGAGATACGTGGCAGTGGCACTTGAGCAATCCCCCAGCAAACGTGGTAGGTAAACACCAGCACTTAAATGCTTTACCAATGCATTGGGGAAGTGGGGAAGACAGGTAAATAGACAAGCCAAATCCATAAAGCTGCCTGCTGGGAGTAGCGATGCATTAGCAGCGGTACCAGAGGACACGAGCAACTCCTTCCAAATCTCATTTCAGTCGTTTTGTAGGGAAAACTTGACGTTGGTGAAAACAACCTTCCCACATGCAGTCAGTTAACCTCAGATACAAGTTACCTCTGTTACAGCCAGGTTCAGATGAGCCTATAACTTCACCACCAAAATGACAACTAAAAATCTCCCCGCCAAGTTTATTCCTGTTTTCTTCTTTTTGTATTACTACAGACTACGATTTTCTTCTTTTAAAGGCCAATATAAATGGAAAAATTATCTCGAACACTAGCAATTAAAATGCTACGGTGAAAATACATGAAGACAACAAACCAATACGGCCACATTTTCACTGACACTGCCCAATCCTTTGCAATTGTTTTGAGTATGAGAAATGTTCCTGTTTCCTTAACTGTCCTGGGCACATATGAGACTGCAAGATGTGGTCATTTAATTTCTGGCCTTCTGGTCCATGCTGAAAAACTAATACAATTATTGAGCTGATAGGCAGAGCCAGCAGACAATTAGTTTTATTACCAAGGGGGCACAGGGATAGCGTGCCTCTACCACCCCAGTCCAACACAGTGGCTATCACCATCTCTCTTAAATTAATAGCAGCAGCTGAGTCAGGTCACCACTGACCCCAGCTATGAGGTGGAAACACACAACATTCATTACAGTTACATGTGCAGCCAAGGGTGAATGAGAGGATATTTTCACTTGGTGTTTTCTACTGTACTAACAGAACAAAGCTGTAACTTTTAATCATGGGCACAGAATGTGACAGAGAAACCGGGCTGAAATAGAGACATAAACCATGCAAAATGCAGCTTCTGCAAGTGGACAGAAGACCTGTACCTCTGCATGGAGAGTCTTCATAATTACAATTCTTTTCTTGAATGCAAAATCAATATGGAGTTAATGATGTTGTGATACTGCCCATCCTCCCATTTTATCTGCCCAAGGGGAAGCCAAGGCAGGTGTGACACAGAGTTGGCAACTGAGGGCATCGCATGAGCTGCCCCTGTGGCAGGATGTTGCCATGGGTGTAGAGGTTTGTCTTGCACTAATCTGTAATTTTTCAATCTTTGCACCAATTTTTGACTCCCTTCTTACTATTTTACTTGAATTTGTTATGAGGTATCTGAAAGTCTTTGTACAGATTCTACTCATCTTTCTTACCAAGGATAAGGTCATCGCAGTTTGATCATTTCTGACTGAAGGTACAAATACACACAAGAGAATAATAATACTTCAATCATCAAGCCCAATATTACCCGAAAATGCAATAGGAACATCTCAATTTCAGTCCAAATGGCAACAGCAGTAAATAGAACAGCTATGAAGGAGCTCAGCTCACCTTGCAACACTCAACTGCATTTAGGCATCTATATTCTATGTGATATATTAAAATTCTGCCAATATTAAACATTCCTAAACTTGATCAGTTTATAAATTAAAGAAAAACAACGTATAAGCCAGCAAGGAACAAATCCCTGCCAACACAGATCTGTTTTTCAAGAATTATCCACTTTTAACCACTTAGATGGTTGTGTGTGTGTAACTGTGTGCTGTGGCTCAGAGATCAGCGGAAAATGTGATGGGATGGAAAGCATTCAAAGTTAATTATATAAAAAAAGAGGATAGATAATTTAGTTTATTTGTAATATTCAGAGTTCTGATTTCCATTTGACCACAGCCTGTCATCATGTATGCTGCTATAGGCCAAGAGCAAGTTATTTAATGCAACCACTTGTTACCGCTTCAATATTTCAACCATCTTTAGGAAATGCTCCCCCGAGGATTAGGCTGAGAACTGGAGCTATGGAAGAAGTCAATACAACCAATAAATTGGAAGTTCTTATTTCTTTTCTGTTTTCTATTGCAATTTCAGCTTTATTTTGTAGAAGCCATTTCTATTGCCAAGCACTGATGAAGCACTGGAGTGTGCAGAAGGCATCCAAGGCCACCTCGAACCTTGGATTAGCAAGCTATCTCCTAGGGCTGGACCTTTTTTATTCCCTTAATTATGTTTCTATTAAAACAAACAAAAAAAAAGCAGTTTTAACAGTTTTTTTTACAAACAGGCTTCCATCAGCCTTTCCTTTCAGTAGGAAGGAGCATAAGAAGAAGCAAAACTAGCAAATAAAGCAGACAACTCCCACTTTTACACATACACTTGCAGCTCATTTTTCCCCACCAGCCTGGATGCTGCAGTTTGCTCCTAGGTGCCTAATGAATTGCTGCAGTTCCTGCCCTGCATTTCAGGCCTTGTCTACACATAACTTGAATCTGTGAATCCGTAACTTTCTGATGCAATTTGGTACGAGACGCCTGCCAGAACTCGCAGCTTCCCAGATGATTCTCTTTTCCAAGACGTGACAAATATTTTTCAGGAAGGGTATAGAAAACAATTTTCATCAAATGTTATGAAGCACTCAGCCATTCTCTGCTGTAATTTAGCAACGCAGATAAGCAGAGATTTGCTTTGTACATCCACTGTCTTTAGGGAAAACAAGTAGTAACAGAGGGGTTTCAACTGTCTTACCTGTTCAGGGTTGCTGACATTAATGACACACTGCATTCACCTATCCCTCCCCAATAGCTTTTATCACTAAAATAATGTTGTCTGTTTCCATGAGCATCCACGACTTTGAGAAATGAAAACTCAGATCAACAAATATGCCTGTCCATCCCTGGGAAGGTGTGCATGACACACATAATGTCCTGCCTACCTGCTCTTTACAGACTGGTGCCTTCTGTTCAGTGGTTTGTTGTATATGGCATTTCAAGAGCATTCAGTGTTCACGAGAGATGAGGACTGCCAGCATTCAAGGCATTTCTGAAATAGTTTTCTCTTACACTACCATGCCATTTGGTGTTCATTGCTGATGATACAGGCAAGAAAACAAAGTGGTTTGGAATTATATCATGAGCTTGTACCGTAAACACTTTAAAACAAATAAACTACATAAAAGGAACTGGAGACACAACAGGGCATGGAGGGAAAATCGTGTGAAATGCTCCGATGTGCCTCTAACAATGATACTCCCATCCTGATGGACAGGAGAAATTTCATCAGTTTGTTGTTTTATTTGGTTTGTTTTTTCTTCCAATTTCGCATCCATCCTCCTTTACAGTAATAAAAAATAATGATGGAAAATGTTAAAAATCCTATAAATCTGTACACTGTACTGTCAAAGTGCAGGAGAGAAATTTTCTTTTATAAATGGCACCAGGCCAATATATTTGAGGATAATAAAAGAACATATTGCCAGTGTGCATCTCTGCATAAAAGGCAATTAAAATATGATGTTAAAAAATGCTAGAGAAAATGAGGGAAGCACAGGCACTTGCTGTCTCTTTCTTTTATATACTAAATAATACAATAAAAATAGAATCCAATTAAAAACTCTGCCAATGCTGCAGGAATCTTATGACTCATTACAAGCTATTGGAAATCAAAGGAAGACAGACACCCAAATTATCTCAAATCTTGAGCTACAAGTACTCAGACCGACAACTGGCATGAATTCCTTCCACATTAATTTGACCATCAAGCAGAATCCTGACTTTGTAAACTTTAATGACAAACCATTCCAAAATTTCTGGTGGCTGATTTTAATTGTGCTTTGGTGGAAGAAAGGATCCTTGTCCTAAGGAGTGAAGAAATAGCTGTTCATAATAAACACTCAGGCAGCAGGATGCAGCCAGTTATTTGGCTGGGCTTGTACCATACACAGCTTGGAGACATACAAAATTTCAGATGGAACTTCCCCCATATGAAATACAATTTTTGCTTCTATTTCTGTAAGCGTTTTGGGTTTTTTTAGTATCTTAAATAGTTCTTCATTGTAAGTCAATCAAACCACCCTCACTTTGACAGTCTGGAGGCAAAAATAATAAAATATTGAACTCAGTCAAAAGAAATTAATTAATATTTTCCACTGAATACCAGCACCTAACCTACTTTGCACTGGGCAGAGTGCTTGCTAGCATGATTAGATCACAGTTCCTCAGGAGCACTGCGCCTGCCAGTCTTCATTAAATTTGGCTGTATTAATGCAGTTTTACTTCTTCAATGAAATTAGCAACAAATTCAATAAGAAGCTTGGATAATATCTTTCAAAATAAACAGGAAATGAGAAAATGCTGGGAGGTATAATCCAGCACCATCTTTATAAACCCCGCTTGCAGCTCCTTGTGTGCTGAGCTGGCGTTGCAGAGCATCTGCGGAGCCAAACCCCACAGAGCTGGTGGTGAAGTCCAGGAGGAAATCACAACCATCCAGCTTTTCATTTGTTAAAAAAAAAAGCAAATAAAAAAAAATTAATAAGATGTTTATAATTGTAAAATCCAAGCAGCATTCTTTTCTAAAAAGTCCTTAATTTTAACTCTTTCAGGCAAATCAATGCATGAGCTCTGGTTGTCTTGTGTGTCTTGAAATCCAGGCTCCCACTGGTCACTAAAGGCTGCTGGAGATAGCCTTCCATCTCAGCCTTTGGAAATGCAAACCTATAAAATAGCCTGCAACTACCCTTTTGCTCGGAGGCATGATGTTTTACACCAAATGCTGGCTACCTTTAAGCATGGAAAAGTAAAGGATTTCTATTAAAGTACCTGTCACCAAAGTGATATGCCTGGAAGACGCCATTATAGAAAAAATAATCTTTGTTTCAGCAAGACTGGCATCCTTCCATAGCCAAAATGTCACAATTTCCAAAACTTCCCAAATTTTTAGGTCCGCACAAGTATTGTTCTACCTTGGTAGCCAAGAAAGAGCATTTGCAAACAATGAAATACTGAAACCACGAGCAATCACTGCAGTGATCCATGGGGAGCAAGTGGTGATTGCTGAAGCCAGGGAAGCTCTTCCAATGTCCTGGGAGGACTTTGGAGAAGACCTAAAGGAAGAAAATATCAGAATAACAGAATCACAGCATGGTTTGGGTTGGAAGGGACCTTAAACCTCATCCAGTTCCAACCCCCTGCCATGGCCAGTGACATCTTCCACTAGAGCAGGTTGCTCCAAGCCCCTTCTAATCTGGCCTTGATTGAACACTTCCAGGAATGAGGCATAATCCGTGGGGCATTATCTAACCTATACATCAGCTTCTGACCCATCTAGGGTTTACAGATCCCCATATTTGACTGAGTCAACTCAATTCTCTTGTGCCTGAAAGAAAACATTCTCCCAGCATCCAAGAGATTTGCTTCCTGAAACTAATCTTGATTGTCAATTAATTCTAAGAACTTACCAAGCTCCAAAGATGAGCAGGGTAAAAGCTGTCTAGTACCATCAGCTATCTGTGGGGTATTCCCACCCCCTGCCTTAGCATGATGCAGAGTGTCATGGAGTGGAAAACGAAGCGTTCCTTTACTGCATCCAGAATGCTCCATTACAGCAAACCCATCTCAAAAAATAAATAGGAACAAAAGATGTGGCTTGCCTATTCATTTTCAGGCAGTGTTAATCTTTACCTGGGACGTAGAGATAGCCCTGACCAATAACTCAGAAAATAACATTTTTCCAATACATTTTTTCAGTGCAGCAGCTGTTCTGGCAAGCTCCTTTTTTTTTCTTTTTTTTTTTCTCTTTTTTTTTTTTTTTTAATTTGCTGTTTTCTCACTCTGCTTTGGGTTCTGTTCCTCTTTATGGCAAACAACAAACAGGAAATGTTATGTTGGTATTTCAGTGCAATGATGTTTTGACTCTTTTTTTTTTACAACACTGAAAGCATATTTAGGCTCTGCACTCAACTGTGGCACACAGTATCTCTGACAAGGTTTTTAAACAGCTGGAAACTTCTGAGAACTTCTATAGAGATGCTGAATATAATTAACACGTAAGAGGAGCTGCAGAACGTCCGTGCTGAAAATAAACTTATGAATATGCATGAAACTTATGGAACTTTGTTCCAGGATATTGAAGAGGAGCAGTAATGTTGAAATGGAAGGTAAAGAAAGAGGCGGCAAGCAGAAAAGTGTGACTCTTTAGATTAAAATGGCTCCCTTAGACAAGGCAGTGAAAACTGTGCAACAGCGGATTTTGAAGCAGGTGAAACCTGCAGTGCTGAATTCCTCCATTACTGGTGAAGATCACTGCCTCAGGCTGAACTGATCCAGAAAATTTCAATTAAAAATTTCAACTGCTTCTATGACCAAAGTACAGAAAATATTACTTTGTCCTAGTTAAAAATATACATTTATTCTGGTATGAGGGTTTCTTTCTCCGCACCTGAAGGTCCTGCGAGTAGCACCTGGAAATGCTGCAGGAGGTTGAGTTTGTACTGGGGATGTGTCTTCATTGCTCCCACTCAGTCTCGTAGATGCTGGATGGAAAACCATCCAGCATTTTTGCCAACCTAGAAGTCTCCAAAAACAACCCAACCCACTCATAGGTGGCAATTACAATCCTATAAATATATATGCACATATTTCTTTTCCATGATACTTTATCCAGACTGTGTTCATCTTCTCTGGACCGTCATGAGAAGGGCTTCAGGCGCACACCACAGAGCAGGTTGGACACAGATTGTATCACAGATGACTTCTGCTCTAACCAATGTGGTTGTTATTAGCTTAAAGGGCA
Organism: Pezoporus flaviventris; assembly: GCF_033815535.1. NCBI lineage: Eukaryota > Metazoa > Chordata > Aves > Psittaciformes > Psittacidae > Pezoporus > Pezoporus flaviventris. The sequence continues at coordinate 290,688 of NW_026892558.1, forward strand.
CAGATCTGCAGAATGGAGCTAAAAATTTTCATCCTGCTGTAGAACACAGATTCTGTTGTGTGGTACCCATGCGGACTTATTTTCTTCCCCAGTTATTTTCTCAACAAACCAGGAAACCTAAAAAAATGTTTTATGATTCTATGATTCTAAAACCCGTATTTAAAGGTCATCATCCTGCTAAGTCAAGATGTAGCAGTTAGGAAATGCTGGGCAGCCTGTCCCATGCCCAACTCACTGCACAGAATATGATCTAACTATAAGATACTCATTCATTTACTAACTCTGCTCAGAAGGCTTACTTTTCACTCCTGTTAAGGAGATAGAGTTACAAAGTTCCTCCTGGGATTTCTATAGCATAAGCACTTTGCAAAGACTAATGAATTTAGCTTATTACTTGTTCATAAGTTTATTTTCACATCACTCCTGTGGAAAGGATGACATTATCCCCTTCTTCACTTGGAAAGATTAAGCTTCACTACTTTAGGATGCTTTATGATGCTTACTATGCAATTCTGTGGCAATTTTGCTCTGCTGTTAACAGTATTGAAGTCCTCTGTTTATTCCAACCACCACTTCTACTGCCTTCGCAATTTTCAAAACCTGAAAGTGAGAGCTTCCAGCCCAACCAGAAAATAAAGACGGCAGCTACTGTGGTCACAGCTGAATGACTGAGCGTGAACAAGCTGAATGACTGACCGTGAACAGAACCAGCTCTTAACCACGGGGTGAAACTCCACATGGGTCCCTGCTGTTTATGAGAAGCAGAGCGCTAAGTGATCATCCACCTACACGCAAGCTGACCTCAGGCTTGGGAGCTGCGGATGCAACTACTAGCTCTCGTATACTGATACACCTCCAGAAGCTGTGGCAGCAGGAGTAAAAGTCTAAGCCATTGCACCTGAGATGAATGTTTTTAAGGTGTTACCACGTGATCCTACCTCCACCTATTTATGCACGTTCATGCATGACTGAGCAAAAAGAATATTTGATGGTTGCCGGCAAACATGGGTTCATGGTTTCCAAATGCTAACAGCATGTTCTGCACCAAGCACAGGTCAGGCACCCATGAGAAAACATGTGAACAGGCAGAGCGCTGAACCACTGTGCCCTAAGACCTGCAAAGAGAATCAATTACAGTTTCACCATAAAGTCATGGCCCACACTTGCACAGAATCCTTGAATCCCAGCCTGGTTTGTGTTGGAAGGGACCTTAAAGCTCATCCAGTTCCAACCCCTGCCACAGGCAGGGACCCCTTCCACTAGAGCAGCTTGCTCCAAGCCCCTGTGTCCAACCTGGCCTTGAACACTGCCAGGGATGGGGCAGCCACAGCTTCTCTGGGCACCCTGTGCCAGCGCCTCAGCACCCTCACAGGAAAGAGCTTCTGCCTAAGAGCTCATCTCAGTCTCCCCTCTGGCAGGTTTAAGCCATTCCCCATGGCCTGCCTCTACCTGCATTTGTAAACTTTGCCTTTGATTATTCAAACCCATGTGTACTTCACCAGCAGCAGAGCTGCATGCACACATAATGTTAATGTTAAGGAACATGGAACTGCTGGAACAAGTCCAGAGGAGGCCACGAGGATGATCAGGGGACTGGAGCACCTCCTGTATGAAGACAGGCTGAGAAAGTTGGGGCTGTTCAGCCTGGAGAAGAGAAGGCTGCATGGAGACCTCAGAGCAGCCTTCCAGTACCTGAAGGGGGCCTATAGGGATGCTGGGGAGGGACTCTTCATTAGGGACTGTAGTGATAGGACAAGGGGTAACGGGTTAAAACTGAAACAGGGGAAGTTTAGGTTGGATCTAAGGAGGAAATTCTTTCCTGTGAGGGTGGTGAGGCACTGGAATGGGTTGCCCAGGGAAGTTGTGAATGCTCCATCCTTGGCGGTGTTCAAGACCAGGTTGGACAGAGCCTTGGGTGGCATGGTTTAGTGTGTGTCCCTGCCCATGGCAGGGGAGTTGGAATTAGATAATATTAAGGTCCTTTCCAACCCTAACTACTCTATGATTCTACACAGATTGATATACAGAAGCATATATAGTATGTATATAAACGGTATAGTATACATATATTGAAGGTGGTGCTCAGCAGCATAGAGAGCTTTGGGCAAGGGAAGCAAACCAAGGTTTTCTATGCTCTTTCTTACATCAGTCCCCTGAGACCAACAGCAGCACGGCAGTCACTGGCCACCACCTTGTTAGACCTCAACTGGTGCCTGCAGAAGATGATAGCATCAACTTAACAGAGTTCACTGTTGAGGCAGCACTTTTCCAAGCTAATTGCTTCCCATGCATAAAACCATGCTAACACCCCATGAGGGAACTGTGGGAATTAATTAGTTCATATTTGTTAAGCACTTTGAAGATGAAAAACACTTTCTGAAAGTCACTTGTGCTCTACTCAGCCATTTTTCCACACTAGGACAGCGTGTTTTCCAAGCAGAGCTTTGCCCCCTTTGCACTACAACTACCACACTGTTTCAGTATACACCTGGGTACATCTGAGAAGAAAGTTGTTTTATACCTGTAGAAAATCTCTCCTTTTGTTCCCATTTTTGCAGATTATCACCTATCATACTGTAGACTCAAGAAGCTGCTTTGACAGCTTCTCTACCCTTGCTTTCCCATAGCATCCCACGCAGGACCACCATAACATTTTTTTCTGTTTCATATTCCAGTCATCCCTTCAGAAATACAGTGGCAAACTGTGCCAATTCGTTTCACTGTGTTTGCTGTATGCCTAGGGAAACTACAAGCGTGACTGTGACCGTGACCGTGGCAGAAAGCTGAAATGGTACCTGGGGTGCAGAGGGGCCGGAAAAATGCCTTCGTTCCAGATTTACCACAGTTATCAGCCAAATTTCGTAGAATTATAAAATAGGGTTGGAAAGGACCTTAAGATCATCCAGTTCCAAGCCCCCTGCCATGGGGAGGGACACCTCACACTAAACCATCTCACCCAAGGCTCTGTCTAACCTGGCCTTGAACACTGCCAGGGATGGAGCATTCACAACCTCCCTGGGCAACCCATTCCAGTGCCTCACCACCCTCACAGGAAAGAACTTCCTCCTTAGATCCAATCTAAACTTCCCCTGTTTAAGTTTTAAACTGTTACCCCTTGTCCTTGGTCACGCAGCCCATCATCGCACTGCTTGGACCTATTTGGTCCAATCTGGTCTCCTGGTTGCTGTGTGCCACACTTGGAAAGGCAAGTCCAGTCCCTACTCTTAAAGAATCATAGAATCATGGAATGGTTTGGGTTGAAAGGGAGCTTAAGGTTCATCCAGTTTCAATGCCCTGCCATGGACAGGGACACCTTCCACTAGAACATGTTGCTCCAAGCCCCATCCAGCCTGGCCAGGGATGGGGCAGCCACAGTTTCTCTGGGCACCCTGTGCTAGTGCCTAAGCACCCTCACAGTAAACAATTTCTTCATTCTATCTTGCCTAAATCTACCCTCTTCTAGTTTAAAACTGTTACCCCTTCTCCTATCACTGTCCTATCACAACAGGCCCTACTAAAAGTAAATCCCCATCTTTCCTACAAACCCCTTTAAATACTGAACGATTGCTCCTGAGGTTCTGAACACTGCCAAGCCTGACCCTCTCAGTAATGGACTCTTTTGCCCCAATCATACAGCATTGACTCATGGGCTTATTGTTACCTATTTATTAATTAGAATTTTTAACCAAGGTAGAAACCTTGAGGCTAATGCAACTGGAGATTTCCTTTTTCCCCTCATTGTTTCTCTTTCTCCACTAAAACCCACCAATGCTGTAGCTCAAACAGCATCCCTTCACCCAAGCCACAGGTGCTCCCTGCTGCAGGGGGAGAATGGTGTTGATGCAGGGACCAGCCCATTCCTGAGCTACCCCTCGGCAGAGATGTCCACCTTCTGCACACCTGTTTGAAGGGAGATGCTGAGTCTCGGGTGGGAAACCTGGCTCTCTTATGTGAGTTCCTCAAAGGCTGGCAGCCAGATTGCATAATCAGACTGAAATAATTCAAGATTCCCTCCTATGAAGAACAATTTTAGAAGATTATAATAATTTCCCACATAAACCAGCCACATTGAATAAGAGACTGCATTTTTTTTTTTTTAATAAGGTCATTCAAGGCCACCAGTTTTACTCACTGGACTTTAGCCAAAGAAATCTACATAAATCTCTGTAATTGTAAAAAGGTTACATTAAATTGCACGTTATGTGTTCCCCCTTTAAAAAATTCCCAGAGTGCCAAATATGAAAGTGGCATATGAAGGTAAGGAAATTTAGCCCTGGCTGGCTGCTAAAAGGAAACATGCAGAAGAGGTGTTTAAGGACATGGGGATGAAAGAGACTTGCACCCTAAGTCAGCTTAAGATAATCTGTATTACATCTGGAATATTATTAATTTCTTCCTATGTTTATTTGCTCACAGCAATTGACTGAACCAACACATGACCGAACAGAGAATAATATCCGCGATGCTGGGAATGCATCATGCTCTCAAGCTCTGCTGACATTCAGTGCTAAAAAGCTGCTCTTGTCAGCCTTTAGGGTGGTGTTAGCTGCAGAGTGAGATGCTGAAGACAGGCAGCAGCACCCAGGGACCCTCTAACATGGAAACAATAATGAAAGTGACAATGTACAGACACGACTGCAGACTTACTGCCTGTCAGCTGGTAGGGGACAGGAAGAGTGTGGAGGTGAGGGTAAGCAATGGTCCAACCTCATGGGTTTGAGCATCATCATAAAAAAATATGTCATTCCCCATTCCTCAGAGCAGCCTCCCAGTATCTGAAGGGGGCCTATAGGGATGCTGGGGAGGGACTCTTCATTAGGCACTGTAGTGACAGGACAAGGGGTAATGGGTTAAAACTTAAACAGGGGAAGTTTAGATTGGATCTAAGGAGGAAATTCTTTCCTGTGAGGGTGGTGAGGCACTGGAATGGGTTGCCCAGGGAGGTTGTGAATGCTCCATCCCTGGCAGTGTTCAAGGCCAGGTTGGACAAAGCCTTGGGTGAGATGGTTTAGTGTGAGGTGTCCCTGCCCATGGCAGGGGGGTTGGAACCGGATGATCTTAAGGTCCTTTCCAACCCTAACTATTTTATTCTAGGATTCTACTGCCTGGGAGATGAAAATCTATGAAAGGGGAGACCATTTCAGCAACTATCATCCAACTTTCTATGGCTTGACAACAGAAGAATCAATCATGCAATCATGGAATCCCAGGTTCATCTGGTTCAACCTGTCTAGGATGACTAAGACAAGATGTCCAGCCAAATCTTAACAGTGTCCAATGTTGAAGAGTCCACCAGTTCCCTGGGGAGATTGTACTGTGGCTGCTTGTTCTCCTGGTGAAGTTCTTCCTCCTGTGTCCAGTTGGAAATCCCCCCAGAAGTAACTTGTGCCTATCACCCCTCATCTGGAAAGTCAAAGGAATTATTTTAAAGGCAGTTTACACCTGTAAATTAAAGAGCATCAAACTCTGGTGTGGATACCCTCCAAAAATAAGCTAGCTTTCATTTGCAGTGTTTCAGGGAAGCTCATGCTTCACTGAAACCACAACTTTACGTCAGACTGAGAGCATCTGCATGGGGTTTTAATGCCCTTTAACTTATGTCCATTAACCCTACTGCTGTCATTAATGTCTCTTTGCTACCTAAGTGTACAATATCATTGATTCACTCAAAAAAAACGGAGCAAATCATGTTGCAGTGGGTAGGACCAGCTCCAGGTTAGCAAGTGTGCTGCTGGCTTCAGTCAGCTCTTGGGGCTGTGTCTGTACCAGGGCTCTGGGATTATGCCAACCTTCTCCTGATATCTCAAAGTCTTCAGCAAAGCCCGTTGGACCTTTAAATGCACAACCCTGCAGTGCTCTTAATTTGCTATCAGGAGGCTGGAGAAGCATTGCATACTAAAAGCGAGCCTGTCACAGTTGTGTTCTGTATGCTGTTTCCATTTTGCTTTGCCTGTGTTAGGATGCTCGGTCTTATTTGTCTCTTCAGCTGTGATAGTAACATTCCTCTCTTTTACATCCCTTCTGTTCTTTTATTTTTTTTCTTCTTTTTTAATTGCAAGATGTTCTCCAGTCAAAACAATTACAGAAAAGGCATTAGAACACAGAGGACTAAATAACAAAGAAACCAGAGAAAGCAATGTGGAATAAAATCTGGCAGTATTGAAAAACTGAAATAGCGCAAACCAGAATTAGAGATGAGTGAATTATTTACAATAAGTAATTTGTCTTCCTGTCTCCTTGCAAATGAGGAAAAGTTTGATGTATCCTCCAACTCATTCAAGAAATCTGAAGAAAACCTTTTTCTTCATAATTCCCTTACATGAAATACAAAGGTGACAGAAATTTTCTCTATTGGTCACCTAGCATCATGTCTGCTTTTCATAGGGCAAGCATGGAAGCATTCTGACAGCCCCAGTCTGGATGGCTACATTTAGAGCCAGAATTCTATCAGATAATGTCTGGGCTCAAATGCTGCAGCCCTGACACAGCACACCGTACAGAGGCACTGGGAAGAGCCAACCCACTCACCATATCATGGTAAATAATATAAATAACATTTTGCTCTGAGACAGAATGAGCACTTTTAAAGATCAGTGCAATTCTGGAAAGCACTTAAATCCTTAATTCAAGGCCAAATTGTAACAGGGATTGCAATGCTAACTCAGACAAAAGTATTTTGAAGATCCTTACAGAGCTTCCAAATGCAAGAGGACTTTATCAAGCTCCAAATTTTGGAAAGAGAAAGTAGGACACTGCCAGACAGAGATGAAAGCAACCAACAGAATTAAACCTGTTCTCCTAAGCCAGCTGGGATTAAAACACAGACCTACAAGCTCCCAGTTATCAACTAAAAGCATTGCTTCTTTATTATACAAATTTTGTTGGGAAGATAGCATCTCTGCTAAGTTCAGTTGCTTTATCTGATTTTAAAAACAATATCACGCTTATCAGGACTAATGTTTTGCCGGTAATTTTCAAGGAACATATTTATAAATGAATAAACTGTTTACCACAACACATCAAATTAAGAAGAAGTATATTTAGGCACCGATTTGCGCTGCTTTGGTTGTTATCATTATAAATTATTTTGTCAGCCTAACTGCCTAATTGCAAACGGATAAGGATCTCTTAAGGGAGCAAAAGTAAATATTAGAACAACTGAATGATGTGCAGCATCCAAGCATGCTTCCTGGCAGGGACGGAGGCATTTGTGCCAACCTGCTTATGGGTTTTGAAGAGCTTCTGACAGCAGAAAGATGCTCATGAAGTCAAGGTTTTCTTTGGGAAGATCTGAATCCTCCTACGTTTGGATGAAGCAGAGCCAGAGCTAACAATGGCGTGCTTCTGGTAGAGCTCAGGACAAACAGATCACCATGGGGCAGACTGAAGGGTGACTAAACCAATATTCTGCATTTTTCCTTCTCCTTCTTTCATGCCCAAGCAGTAGCTGCCCGGGTAAAGCTGGAGGCTTTCACAACGACAAGAAATGGGAGAGCCCTGCTCAAGGCTGGAGTTTTACTGACCATGGAAATATTAGCTGTTGAAGAAAACCATAGTTCAGTCACTCAAAGGAAATGCTGCAGGTCAAAAACATTTTTTTTGTGGAGAGAAACACAAAGAGCTTTTCCAGCTCAATGGGCACTGAACACCCTCTCTGTTCTCACTTTGCACAGACCCTGTGATGGCCAAGCTCATGGTCATGGTCCTTCAGTGCTCACTGGACAAAATTACTGTCTGGCATCATCTTAAACCAAATATAAACTTTTGACCTCATTCGTATTGGAAGTCTCATAATTGAAATAAGCTACTATATACAACTTAAGCAAAACTCCAAATCCACTCGGACTGAAAACACTGCCAGGGGTAAACCGTATGCCAAAGGGAGAGTTTTCAACCAGGCAAACTGCATTAACATCACGTAAATTGTACGGAGCAATAAATAGCTGTTTTCAGTCCCTTTCTACGCTGTGCAAAAAAAAAAAAACAAAACCAAGAAGCCATCTCAATTTTTTTTTTTTTTTATGAGTTAGGAAAATCACTACATTTGTTTCTGTTTCTGTTAACACGTTGAATCTTATTTTTGCTCAGAATCTACTAATGAAGTATATTATTTGTCATACATTTGTTTGTTCAGGGTTTCATAGATTAATAATGCCACAGACTGGTCTGTGTTGGAAGGGACCTTAAAGTTTACCCAGTTCCAACCCCCTGCCACGGGCAGGGTCCCCTTCCACTAGAGCAGCTTGCTCCAAGTCCCTGTGTCCAACCTGGCCTTGAACACTGCCAGGGATGGGGCAGCCACAGCTTCTCTGGGCACCCCGTGTCAGTGCCTCAGCACCCTCTTAACTACATTTAATCCATAGGCATAAAATAAAAATATAAAAACATAAAATGCACTTTTAGAATATATGTACTCTATTAAAACAGCCTTCCCCGAGAGTAGAGGTTCAGGCTCAAAAACTGTACATAAGGAAGTGCAAAGAATTGCCAAAATAACCCAGGAATCTGTGATGGCTGAATTACAGATAGAAACACCAGAATCTGCCAAAGTGCTGGTTCAGCATCAAACAGATGCCTCTGGCTGAGCCAGGGTACAGCCCCCTCCTGCGGAGAGGGACAACCATCCAGAAGCATGATAGATCGCATTTTAAATCATCTTTTATGTTACCAAGCTTCTAGGCACGGCAGTTATAACTGTTTCCAGGGGTCAGCGAGCTGAACATTTTTGCTATCATTAAAATCCCTTTGAGATCAGTAAAGTTTGACTTGGAATGTCAATGTTGCTCACATTAGAAAGGATATTGGCGCTTTAACCTGGCATGTTTGTTTATTTCCAAAGACATGCAGAAATCATCTTGTCCTGAGGATGGAAAATAAAATCCCAGCATTTAGCCCAGCATCTCCTTCCTCTTGGCTCTGGGAAAGGGGCAGAGCAGCACCTGCTGCCTTCTCCCCATCCCATTCCTCCTGACCTTGCCTTTCTCCTTCCCTAGGCTTTTTATCGTTTCTCTCAGAGATACCCAGGAACATATAAGCTCTACTAATCAGTGTCATAGCTCATTAACTTGCTTTATTGGTCTCTGGGTAAACCTCTCTTGCTACGCTGCTCAGAAGCTACTGAGTCTTTATCATTAAGAAATAACTGCCCAGAGCTCCCACTCTGTGTGTTGCCTGGGTGCATTAAGTGGCTTAATAGTATCTCTAAATTTATCTTAAATAGAAAGGTGGCCAGAACATTCATCACCTTGAACAAGGTTTAATCAAATCCCATAACATAATGAATCTGTCCCATTTTAACACCATAACCTTTGAGACTTTATATGTACTCAGCAGTGAGGTGCTGGACGTGGACAATACCCTTAAAGTACAACGAAGATTACGATACTATACAAGGTATATAGCTCATCACTTGTGTGATGCACTTTGAAGTGCACAATTATAATGCTTTCTTGATTATGGTACATCTTCCAGAAGCGAATTCAAGGGATATTCTCTAAGATAATGACCCACAAACAGTTTTGGTCTCAGAAATGTGTATAATTAAAAGCAAGAATCAGAAGGTATTGATCTGTAAGTTTCAGCAAATTTTCTCCTTTTAAAGGTTAAGCTCAGTAGTCAGTACTATCCCTTCCTATATGTAGCAGATTTAAAGGTTAAAGAGCTCTTTCTCTGAGGTCCTCTCCATACTAATACTTCTAAAGGTTGCATACATTGTTTCTAGAGGACACATCTCTAAACAGTGGTGACAGTCATTCTGATTTTACTGTTTTTGTTCTTTTAAACTGCTTACTTGATGTCAATTCCTTTATGAGGAATCCAATCTCAATTTCCAATTCACAGCTCATCTTTTCATACAGCCACATTCATGTGTATCTGAGAGCTTCAGCCTCCTCAGTGCTTTATGAATACTAGCTCATTAAATAAATTAGTTTGTTTTTCACACTTTGCAAATAATTTGTTAAAATCCAAATAACTACCTCTTGTTTCCTCACCCTTGCCATGAAGCATCAGACAGAAATATCACACGGCAGCCTTGTGCACAGGGTTAGCCCAAGCACTTAAACTTATTGCTTGGCTGTCATTGCTGCTGAGCTCTCGTGGCTTTTTCCTACTTCTTGATTCACCATCCCTTCTGGAAAGCATATTTTGGTGAATGGCACTGACAGTGCAGTTTGTATGACAGTATAACCAACCAGCTATTTGCTGTTTCTCAGTTTTCCCCCAAATAAACTGTACTGCCAGAACAACCATTTCATTATGTCCAAGTATCTTACCACTTAGCATTTCACACTTTGAAAAAGTGTTTCAGGCCTCTTCTGTTTGTAAAATGGGATAAGTGCTGGACAACTGCTGTGCTTTGGGTCCAGAATGGGCTCTGCTCCTGGCCAGACTGTATCTGTGAAATACAGCATTCAATACAACTGGAGTGGAAGGATGGATCAGTGTTTCATGATCCTCACGCACACAGCAGCGGGGGAAGAATGGAAAGGCTCCACATCAGTCCCTTCAGTTGGATGGGAGACTGCTCTTCTAACCCAGGTCGTATCATTGCACATCCCGCTGCTTTCTTAGGCAGTTTTAAACTGCATTAGCAAGACAAAGGAATATTATGGAATAGCTTTGGAAGTGGAATTAGAATTGAAACTAGAAATGGAATTGAAATAGAATTAGAAGTGGAATAAAAATAGAATAGACTACAACAGAACAGAACAGAATAGGATGGAACAGAATAGAACAGAATAGAATGATAGTATTTTCGGAAGGAAGGGACCTAAACAAATCACCTAGCCCAACTGCCTGACCTCTTCAGTGCTGACCAAAAGTTGAAGCACGCTGTTATGGGCATTGTCCAAATGCCTCTTAAACATTGCTAGGCTTGGGGCATTAACCAGCTCTTCAGGAAGCCTGCACCAGTGTTTGACCATCCTCTTGGAAAAGAAATGCTTCCTCATGTCTAGTCTAAGCATTATAAAGAATGCTCTTTTGGGGGAAAAACACTTTCCACACCAACCAAGTGTTTCACATGTGATAAAAGACACTAAACAGGATATATCACACCTACTTCAAGCAGTCTGTCCAGACTTAAAAGAAACATTCTTTCTTGATATTGCTTTATCATAAAGGGCCCAATCCATCCTTGTCCACCAGTGAGCCAGTGGCCCTACACGGGGATGATGTACAGCTCAGCAACAATTCCTCTGAAGGTTTAGGATGCATTTATAGCACATTTTAATGCACATTTAGTGGCAGAGCAATTTTAAGCAGCTGAGCTAAATGCAATTTGACAGAATGGTTGATCTCTTCGGGTGTGTTGGAGTATATTGCTTGCTGTCAGTGCAAAGCAGCCTCCAGACCCAGATGCCAGGCAATGAAAGAGAAGTACTTTTGCAGCGACAACATCTGGCTCCTGTGTGCCTCACGTCTGTCACAGAGCACCCCAAGGCACATCTCCTCTTGTCTGCATCCTTCTCAACCACAGAAATCAATCTGGGGACCAAAATTGCAAGGGGAGGAGGAGAAAGTTAATCACATTTCGTTTTGACAGCTTTACAATGGTGAAAGCTTTGTTCCATGGACTATCGAAGATAGTTTGATGACGACTTTAATTCGGAGACCCCTAAGCATTTTCCAGCTGACCTGGGCAGACCTAAGTGTGTATGATGAAAAACTCCTGATGAAGCTTGTTTTCCTTTAGGTCCTGTCCACAGATCCTAGTGGATCTAGTCCACGGTCTAGTAAATATGGGTTAAAATAAAACGTCCCATAACAAAGTGCCTATGACAGCAGGCAGCCAGATGCCTGACTGTAAGTGCTTAAATCCTTTGGAAAAAATAATTTAGAAAAGACTCAGAGAAACAACAAAAAAAATATTGATGTGATTTAAAAAAGTATAGCTAGCTCCAAAGTACTTATCCACCCTAAGGTACCCTGCAGCATTCATCGCTTTAGGCACCGTTCTTCATTACAAAACATTAAGATGGTTGAACATAATTAAAAGCAGAGTTAGATGATGGGTCCCTGACCACATTCTGCCTTTGTCTGGGCTGATCCCAAAGTCAAGCTCATCCTTACACCAGCCAGCTGTGATTAAAACCCCAGTACACTGGGCTAGGGCTTGATTTGCTGCTATCGCTGCTCTACCCCCCACCAAGGTCACAGCCTCACTTTAAACTCATTCAACACTCCAAAACTGTGGTCCAATCAGCAGAAACACTTTGCAGCCCTGAGGGGTTAAAGTTACCATGAATATGGAGCATCTCTGGAATATGGGTACCTGTGTATATAAGTAGTGTGAAATTAAGTGATTTGTTAGGGGTGGAGGCCCTGGTACCCACTAGCCTACCCTTTCAGACAGTAAAACACGTTTTCCACAGAGATTTTGCTTGGAATAATTGACCACGTGAGGAAAAAAGAAGGGGAGAGTTTTACTCGGTGAATGTTAAACAATACAATTACTCATACCAGAAAGAGCTACAGATAGTACTCAGCAAAACATTACACATGTGGAATTCAAGTCTGTGATCCGCAGCTAGCTTAAGTCACCTTTTCCTCTGTTGAATTTGATACTACCCCCCATATTTTATTGATCTGAACTAAAGAATAAGACAACTGTTCTTTCAGTTTGTTTTTATATATATAAATATATATATTTCTTAAACGTATGTATTTATTTATTTATTTTATAAACAGCACCAATTTTGATTTGTGGTATGTTCCTGCAAACATTATGAGTCATAATGACTGTGAAGTCTTTTTAGGTATAGATACAAACACACCAACACAAAAGAAATGAGAAATAAACATTTCATGTCTTTTGTCTTTCCTCGGGGGATCGTTGCTGGTTATGTTCTCAGAGCCCTAACTACCCTATGAAAAATCTTACCCCAGAAGCAATCCCTATTCATTGAACTGGAACTACATCCCAGGAATAAATTGCTACTTAAATACTACCAAACCAATTCTGCTTCTACAGTTCGTTCTGATTATTTCTTCACTTTTCTCCATATTTTAAAATGAGAAGAAGAAACAAAGTTACATACAGTTTTAATTAAATAAATCTACAGCTATTTCTGCACTTTAGATTTGTTAATTAGTAACTAGTATTTAAAAAATTAAAGAAAGTAAAAACCAGCAATACTTAAAGCAAGGAAGTAAAGAAGTAAACAAACACATAAACAGCCACAAACAGTTGCCTTCACGCTGGTTCTTGAAAAGGGGTGGGAGAAGCAAGCTCAAAGGAAGAAACAGATCTCAAACCAAAGACAAAAGGAGCAAACTCTCAGCCTCCTAGCTCATGGCCCCCAGCTAAATCAACAGCTGGGCAGAAGCAAGCAGAAATGGTATGTCAGCTCAAAGGAGTAAAGATCTGCCAGATCTTTCCCAAGGTAAGAATAGCATTTTTTTTGCTTCATTCCCCCATCTACAGCAAAACACGTCTCTTTTTTCTTTTTAACAGGCTAAATTAAAAAAGAAAATAATTATCTTTTAAAAGATGCAACTTTCAGTAATAGGTTTAGCTTAGAATCTACTCTTACACATTTTATATCTTCTAAAAGCCTGGTATAATTTTTTTTTCCCTTTCTGATCTCTGCTGATCAAAATTTGGCAATTGCCACATTCTTTCTGCCAGAAGAAGCTGTTGATCCAGATATTTCTTGGTCAAAACTCCAGTCACAAATTAAATATTATACATGTCCTTTTTCTTTAAACAAAGCAGGGTATTTTCAAACCAAAGAAATAAGAAATAAATCTCTTACTTATTATATCACCTATCTCTAATAAAAAAATCCATGCAAGCACCCTGCGCACTTCTGATATTGAATTGTTTCCTTACTTGTCTCCACCACGTCTGTGTTGCATTTTACAGTGAAATCTCTTTTAAGCATTGAACTGTATTTCTGTCATAGTCCTCACCATTATCAATTTTGATCTGATCAAGGTCGCCAGTCACAGAATACCATCAATATTAAGCAATAATCATGATAATAGTAATTCATATCAAGCATCTTCCATTTGCTTGACCATCTCCGTTATGTTATTAAGTTAATAGATCTGCCACCACTGAAGAAAAATAGCACAAAGAGAGAAATCTTATTAAACTAGAAATAAAATTTTAAACAATTCTGGGAACTGCCAGAGCCAGCCTCTGTGCTCTTCTGTACACCACTCCAATCCAGTTAGCAAACTCAAAAGGTTATTTAGTTATTTGTTTTGATTTAATCAGTTTGTGAATTTTAAGTCTTTAATCAAATTAATTCTGACTGCTGCCAAGAGAAGAAAAGTGAGAACACAGTAAAAAAAGAACTGCAGAAATGCTATATTCCGAGTTACTGCAGTCTTTTATAAGAGTGGAAGACTGCATATAGCTCTTTTCAACATTAGCTTGGTTGTGCCTCAATCACCAACGCCATAGAAATTGTACTGCAAAAGAATGGGCAAAGTGTTTTTATTGGGAACGGTCTTTCAAGCTAATTCTTCAGTTTGAAAAGCCTTTTTATTCCTTAAGACATAGGAAGTTCAGTTCATTTCTGTGTTTGTTCCGAATTACCTAGATGCAAGTATTTAAATTCTATTCAAGCTTATCAAGATTTGCTGGAATACATTGGGTCTTTCTTATGTCTGCATTACCTGTAGGATACAGCCCAGAAGAGCCTCAATTGGCTCCATGTATCTTTTACTCTCTGATAAAAATCCCCATTTCATACATACACTTCCAAATATACCTTTCTATGCAGTTACTATGTCACACACATAGTACCAGCTTGTTAGCTTAGAAATTGATGCCCTGCAATGCCAGAGGCACCATAGAATCACAGAGTGATTTGTGCTGGAAGGGACCTTAAAGCTCATCCAGCTCCAAACCCCTGCCACAGGCAGGGACCCCTTCCACTAGAGCAGCTTGCTCCAAGCCCCTGTGTCCAACCTGGCCTTGAACACTGCCAGGGATGGGGCAGCCACAGCTTCTCTGGGCACCCTGGGCCAGCACCTCAGCACCCTCACAGGAAAGAGCTTCTGCCTAAGAGCTCATCTCAGTCTCCCCTCTGGCAGGTTCAAGCCATTCCCCTTGGCCTGTCCCTACAGGCCCTTGTCCAAAGCCTATCCAAAACCAGCAGCCCTGCACGATACGGTTCAGCCAAACACTCATGTTTTCATTTAAATCCATGTGAAATACAGCTGCAAATTAATAATTTGTTAAAGACTTCCAACACTAAGTACTCTGCGACTGGGAACATACCAAGACCCCTGATGATGGTGGATAGAGGCACAATTTATGCACAGTCCATCCTGTCTTACCCCATCTGTATAAACTATCTCCACCTGTGAGTACCAATAGTGCAATAAAACATCTTGGGACAGGAGCATTCACATACCATCCAATGAAGCACTGTACCCTGCAGCTTGTTTTCTACTTTTGTTCTACGTACTTCAAATGTAAATGATCACCACAAAAGGTCACAAAACGTGATCAATTGCTCTCTGACATTTTACCTTGAGAATAAGCAAGAAAAAGTAAACATAAAGGTTTGGAACAAGATGTGCCAAGACATCAATGCCCTTTGGGCACTACACGTAAGAGGAATTTAAAAGGAATGGGAGCTGGGTGCATTAAAAAGCAAAATAAAATAAAAAATAACAAAAAAGAAAACAACAAAAAACACACACACACACAAAAACAACAACAAAAAAAACCAAATAAAAAATAACCAGAATATATGTTTGATGTCATGAAAATGAGCAGTGTTGAGAGAAAGACAAAACTGACAGGTATTCAGTGTTCCCAGCAAAACAAAGATATATAAATGTTCTCTAAGTAGCAGTTTATCCTTGTCAGTGAGCCTGGGGCTCCTACTACTTGGTAGCTGTGCAAATAGGAGCCTCCAACGATCATATCCAAAGGGACACCCTGACAAGACACAACCGCTTTCACGCTTTAAAGTGTGAGCTCTTCCATGTTCCAAATGAAACGCTGAACTTAGCTATGGAATAAAAGCTTAAGCAGTTCCAGTAAGTGGAAGGAATGAATAAAAAGAAAAGGAATAATCTCAAACACTTCTCAAAATCTATTAAGACACAGCACTCAACAAAGTAGTAAGCATAATTAGCACCTATTATGTACAATACTATATTATGAAATAACATCAACCCAATTCATTTATGATATGGAAATGTTGGACTTTTTAATGGAGGAAAGTAATGGACTTAAGAGAAAGAAATACACGTTTCAGAAAACAAATGTATTTGTTGGAATAAGCAAGATCTCTAATAACAGACCTACCTGCATGTGGTGTTTATAAACTGTCAATAAAATATTTCTCTCCCACACCACCTCTTCCCAAGAATCAGCTCTGCTTCTCATTATTCCCCTAGATTGCTCCATCTAATCAAAGCACAGCTACATTTATTGCAGGTGTTACTCTGCAATCAGGGAACAGTTTCTGCTGTTCACCCAAGTTTAATTGACAGTGCTGTTGCTGAAGCCTCTCTGGAAAAAATCAACGCTCCTCTCTGAAACTGGGTGTTTCAGTTCTTGTTTTAACAACACCTAATAGACAAGTCAGGGCAACCTTCTGCAAGGGCCTGGTTGGCTTTTGTTATGTATGAAAAAGCAACGCAAAGCAGGAATACATCCACAAACACCCGTGATCACAGGCCATGAGGTGCTGAGCACATGGCAAGACTTACCCTGGAGTTCACCACTTCCAAGGAGATGTTCTGAGGCATCGCACTGGGCACTGAAAGCGAAGAAAAGCACAAAGAAATGGGAAATATTATCATTAGTATCTAAGTCAGGTTTCATAGAATATCTCTCTTGGGGGAAAGAAAAGAGTGCAGTTTTTACACCTAGTTTATAATCTGGTCATAACCGTGCAGCTAATCCAGGTGGCACTTCAGAGGTCCCCTAGGGAGAGGAAAAACAAATGCATCTGTTCATTTTTTCCTATTTTTGATAGACCTGTTTGTAAGCCCTTTAAACAGTCAGTCAGAAGGCTCCCTGCAGCGAAGCCAACTACTTGAACTCAGTTATTTGTAACAAACTTGGTCAGAAATAAATATGAACATGCTGCAATTTCTGTGGTTTCTGTGTATTAAAGTGAGTTTCAGAGCATATATTGTGGATATTATTACATATGGATATTACATATCCATATTACAGGTGGAGCAGGGTATTTCTTTCTCAATGCACCTCTTTTTACAAGGATGCCTAAGAGAGAAAGATAAAAGAAACTGTCTGCAGATGTTATTTAAAAAACAGTGGCTTACATTGAGGCTTTACTTGACGTACACAATATAATCCATACTGGGTATTATACAACTAATCATAGAATCATAGAATCAAGTAGATTGGAGGAGACATTTAGGACCATCAAGTCCAACTAAACTTCATTATATTCATTCTTATAAATACAGTTTAATTCTTAAATGGGGTTAATAGCTATACAAAGTATGGTCTTGCAAAGGTGCTGCAAGAGGCATTAACGAGAGGGTTTGGCACCTGTAGGCTTAAATAAAACAACTGCTTCTGACACAAGGTTGGTTTTTTTCCATCTTAGAAGTTCCTTTAATTTCATGCTCTCTTTAACTACATTTATAGGAAAGAGTAGTGCGGTGTAGATCCATTTATCCCATCCTGGCGAAGGATAAGGCTCTCACCACCAATGCACGGTGAATTCTCTGCATGGTTGGACAGACCATTATCACCTAAATATTTCCTAACACATTTCTGCCTGTTTTCCACTCCGTATCTATATATTTGTTTCCGATACGCTTGTGCAACAATGACTCAAACTCTTCCAGCTGATGACATGTATTAATTCAACCATTGAGGAGCAAAGAGCTTTAAAAATAAATTCATAGCTGGTGGGGCATCAACTGCCAGACGTGAACCTCAAGTTTTATTTTCCTTTCAGACAAATAATACCTGCTTGCTAACCTGTGCTACTGAAGAGCTGAAAAGCAGGTATGCAGTTTATTCTCACAGGAAGGTGGTCCTCGATTTGGAAAGAAAGAGCAGAAAAATCATCATAGTGGGTGAACTACCCAGTTTAAGAATAGTTTGCATTGCTATATACTACAGTATATTATTTTTTTCAGTGTGTAAGTATGAAGATATGAAGTCAAAGAGTTGATATATTTTAACATATACGATATTAAGAAGAACTCTAGGGCAAAATCATTCTTGTTGCAGTTGTCCACACACATGGATTGGCTCAGCAAAGACCTACAGGAATGATCTGAGACCTAGAACATCTTAGAGATCAAATAAATTAATTTTATTTTGAAAACTGTAGAGTTAAGAAGTGCTCGGATTATTATCTGTTTTTATCTGAAGGAGGAAGGACTTCTGGCTGTGAAGGAATGATTTAGTAGGCAAAGATTTAGGAGCTGGAATCCATCTCACTCGAAATCTGGCATACCTTCCTTTTCACCTTCTTCATCTTCACTGAAAATTGCTGTCTAGGGCTGTGGGACATATATCAGCAAGCAAAATGTAGCCATAAGTATTTCTGTGAATCACTTACTCTGGCCAAAACTTTTACCAGAATGAATTGGTGACATTTGAGGTACTGTATAGAGATGGACACGGGGGGGTTACTGTCTATGTTGTCTCTTTATATTGTTTCTGCATATGTCTCTTTATATTGTTTCTGCATTGTCCATGTAAGCTGCCAGCTGTGGCAGATGGAGATGATCAGTGCAGGCTGGCTTAACCTCAGCACTCTGGAAGAGGCAGGTTGCATCTATAGCGAGTCACCCCTAGCCCTAACACCTCTGAATCTCCAAATAGTTTAATGGGCGCTAATTTGACAAAAAACACCCCTGTGCAGTTATTAAAGGAAAGGAAATGACTTCAGCAAGTCAGATAGATGCTACTTCCCTCAGATTATTTTCAGCTCCTCTGCTGAACTCTGCCTGGTCACATCTATGTTCAATAGACAAATCCCCAAAGTACATCCTCAATGTAGCATTCTCAATGCATGCTGCTATTTAAGATCTCAGTCAGGCAGAGATAAGTCATTTGTTAGTGCTAATAAGAAAGTTGTATTTTAAATAAGGGCTACAAAAGAACAGAGGTAATAACAGCTAACACCAGGAGGGACCCGCTGGCAGCAAATTCCCATATTAATACCCTGTCCTTCATGAAGCCTCTGTGGAAAAATAAACTCTTCCTCAGCTCAGGGATCCCAAGTCACAGAGCCTGGCTGCTGGAAAAGGTGCAAGGTAACACAAACCTATAGCCTGAGTCCATTAGGAGCTCTTGCAACCCAGAGCTCTGGATCATTTTGCTTATCCTGCCTTACCTGATTTGAAAGCAGGCCTTCAAGGAATATACAAAACCAACTTGACATCATGCACTTTAACCACCCAGACCTGTCCATCACAGCAGACGACCCAGGCTGGGGCAAGCAAGCATACTTGGCTGAAGGACCTGAGTGCCTGTCTCAGCTCTGCCCTGACCTCCCAGGGCTCTGCACGCAAAGAGTTTCCCTGTGCAGTCGCTTTTGTGTCTCTCCAGATGAGCAGCTTTAGAAATGAGTTGGTTTCTTTAGTGCAGCGGCTCTTCTTTGTTTGTTTCCATGCTGCCCATGACAGAGCAAAGCTGATCTGAGGCATTGCTGCTGCAACGGTACTGGCAGCAGAAAACAGTACATGAAACACTTCACCTCCCACAACACAGAGGAGAAGTCACTGACCACACTCCCCTCATTTGGAAAAAGATGGAAGACTCTCCCTATGATGTACTTGGCATTGCATGGAATAAGCAAATGGAGATATTTTTGGACATTTCTGAACTAGCTGGATCTGATGAACACTGGTATCTCCCAGAAAAGGCTATTTTCACTGGATGATATTTGCCTTTGTTTGCGAGCAAGGCAGAATCGCTCACAGCCCTACATTCTCAAATGCGATTCTTCTCTCCCCTCACTCATTGGCCACAAAGGCTCATCACAACATTTAACCATTGCCATTTTAAAGCTTTCCTTCACATTACTGACTAAAATTTTATTGCTACTGCGCATTATTCCCCTACCAGAAAAACTCTTCGGTTTTCTTTTTTATTTTTTTCCCCACTATTTGTTTGTCTTTCCATTACTTTGATGATTTCTGTTCGATGAATGCTTGTCACATTTCCCAATTTTGTTGCATACATGAACATAACTGATGCACTCTTCATCTTCAATCAAAACAAGAAATAAATCCAGACCTGACCCAGCATCGAACTCAATCACAGCAATACTGGATGTCTTTATTCCTTGCTCAGTGTTCAGTCAAGGAGATGTTTTGAATTACCGAATCAGAGACCCAGATTTAATATCTCGGGTTGCATAACAATCAAGAGAGCTCCCTGGCAAACCCAGTGCCTGTAAGATTGCAATTACTTCCTCCAGCTTTATATCTTGATCAAATAAAGAAATTGGATGCGCCTGGTAAAATTTGTTTTTTTGTTTATTATTCACAGTTTAATTATACCGTTAGGAATTAGATAAGAACTTATTTTACCTAGTGTTAGCTATGCAACAAGAAATGAACAGGGACAGACACATCCAGCCTCTTTGTCTCAGCATGGGGTGACTCAGCGGTAGAAGAAGCCTTCAATATGCTTGAAGGAGCTTTGCTGCCTGACTTGGGCCAGGTGTTTACAGGTAGGGAAGGTAACCCTCACTGCTGGATACTTACTGACGGGAAGAAGGATCATACGGCAAGGTGCTCAGATTTGTTGCGTTTGTTTGCTTTTTCTTTTTTCATAAAATCCCAGACTGGTTTGTGTTGGAAGGGACCTTAAAGCTCCTGCAGCTCCAACCCCTGCCACGGGCAGGGACCCCTTTCACTGGAGCAGCTTGCTCCAAACCCTGTGTCCAACCTGGCCTTGAACACTGCCAGGGATGGGGCAGCCACAGCTTCTCTGGGCACCCTGTGCCAGCGCCTCAGCACCCTCACAGCAAAGAGCTTCTGCCTAAGAGCTCATCTCAGTCTCCCCTCGGGCAGGTTAAAGCCATTCCCCTTGGCCTGTCCCTACAGGCCCTTGTCCCAGGCCCCTCTCCAGGTTTCCTGCAGCCCCTTTAGGCACTGGAGCTGCTCTAAGGTCTCCCCATAGCGCAGCAGAGGGGCAGGATCCCCTCCCTGAGCTGCTGCTCACGCTCTGGGTGTGCAGCGCAGCACACAGGGGGCTTCTGGGCTCAAGTGCTCCCTGAAGCCAGGTCATGGGGAGCTTCTCATTGACCGACACTTCAAGATCTTTTTCTCTCAGCTGCTCTCTATTTCTATCTGGTGAAATAATGACTGAAACAAGCGCTCCAGGTAACAGAGTCTTGCTGGTGCAGGCACAGACTCCAGCCACCAAACCAAAAATGGGTTTGCACAGGAAACTCTCGTGTAATTCTTGCAGGGGAAGAGGAATAGGCGAGATACAGCCTGGTGTTTCTTCTGAACAGATAAGGTGAGACTGGGTAATCTGGAGGGAATTCACTGTCCCAAGAGACCTGGCTAACGGAGTGCTACAATAAGGGACTTGGTTCCCAAAAAGGGTCACAGCCATGACACCATTCACCTCTGGTATATCTATGCTTGTAGGTCTGAGCACGAGGTTCTGTTCATGCTCTCGTAAGTGTTTTCATAGCCTTCTTCTCCTCACCCCGCTCTCAACTCCCATGCAAACCCAGTAAACACCATCTAAAACTTCATGGGCCGTCTCCTGTGTCAACATGAACTTCAATCTTCAAATATTACTTAACCCCCTCCCCACCATTCATATTATAATTATGGACATAAATTATGTTTAGATCAAATACTCATGAAGCGTGAAATAACAGTGTGCCAATTAGCTGGGATTAAATGCATTTTGATAAATTCATAAGCATGATAGCTCAAAGCGTTTCTGAAATGGCACACAGCTTGGCCAAATATTATCTGAGCTGTATTTTAAACTGAAAATTAAGCTTTAGAGAAACAATATGTTCCTTGATCTGGTGAATGCTTCCTGGGATCTGTAACCTGCACCTGGAGATGCTACACGAAATTCCTTGGATGGGAGGGCATTTCTCAGACTATAGATTACATCCCAGAGCTTCATGCAACATTTTTGCCTACAGACCTACAGGAACTAATAGTACAGGCTTTCTTTTTTTTCTTAATACAACTATATTGGTTGGAAGAAGCCTTGGTGAGATGGTTTAGTGTGAGGAGTCCCTGCCCATGGCAGGGGGGTTGGAACTGGATGATCTTAAGGTCCTTTCCAACCCTGACTATTCTATGATTCTATATAACCTATTGTATGCTATACAGCAAAGGATTGGTGTGGAAAGAATAACCAGCTTAAGCACGCTCTCACGAGGAAGGCAGACTTAGAAATGATGCTGTCGTTTTCATAAGAGGAAAGGAATGGCAGACTGATCTTTGGGCTTTTCTCCCATTTTTGACATTTACTGCTGTTTCAAACCAGCTTCAGAAAAGCAGCACGGGAGCATCCCAGCTCCTTGCCCAGGGGCTGCCCTCTGGGTTTGCCTGCCGATGGAAAAACAAGCTGCTAGAGACTACACGGACTGTGATGTGAAGACAGCATGAAGCAAAGACCAAAGGGAGCTGGCTGTGACAGGCAAGGTGCTCCATGTCATGGTGTTGTCCCTCCAGCAGTAGTGCTTGCTGCCTGATGATGTTGCTAAATCTAAGCTTAGCTGGAGGATGGATTCAATCTAAATAGCATAGCAGGGCAGCCTGGGGAGCTACTCTCCTCCATGGGGAGGGTGGTAGCAGGGAAGGAGGAACAAAACCTGCCCAAATCCACATGTGTGTGTAGGCAACTACAGACTTCTCCTTTTCTTTTATCCTTCCTTTGTCTCCCACCTATAAAATAGGACAGATGATTGAATGTCTTTCCCCCTGCTCTATGTAGGCTGTTAGCTCATCGGGGCAGGAGTTATTTCTTGCTGTTTTATTGTGGATCCTTCTAGCAGAAGTTGACCTTAACCTTGGGAAAGGTCTGCATGGTACTGTAAAAGAGGAAAGTGCAGGAAGTTTCAGTGATGAGGACTTGCTTTCTCCATTCCCTCCTCTCTTCCCTGGGACAACTAGAACCCCTACCACCTTCACCCAGGCTTGGGCAATGACAGGCTTTTGCTCGGGCTTTTTTGCTGTTCTTCTTCATGCAAGAGACCAAAGTGCTTTCAGGCAGACCCAGAATAGTGAGGATGAAAAAATATCACAGAATCACAGAGTGGTTTTGGTTGGAAGGGACCTTAAAGCTCACCCAGCTCCAACCCCCTGCCATGGGCAGGGACCCCTTCCCCTAGAGCAGCTTGCTCCAAGCCCCTGTGTCCAACCTGGCCTTGAACACTGCCAGGGATGGGGCAGCCACAGCTTCTCTGGGCACCCTGTGCCAGCGCCTCAGCACCCTCACAGGGAAGAGCTTCTGCCTAAGAGCTCATCTCAGTCTCCCCTCAGGCAGGTTAAAGCCATTCCCCTTGGCCTGTCCCTTGTAAAAAATCCTAAAAGGATTTTTTCTTCGACTTACTCCAAAAAAGGGGAACACTGGGAAACTGCAACCAAATGACTCCTTTGCAGAGCAGGCTTCTGCTTAAACACAGAGTAAAATAAATACCATCTCTTTCCAGATTCCTGAAACAAGGGCACCTGCGCACATTATTGTTTTCTGGACTAGTCTCATGCAAACCTTCTCGTTAGCACTGATTTTTGTTCACAGACAGGTAAAGCGTTTTAAACACTTGCGGAAGATAATTTTGAGACTCATGAATAAGAATCTTTCCCTTTCTCATTTATGGTGGTGACATTTAAAACCAAAGTGGAGAACAGGGCTGCAGTTTTACACTTCACGGTGTGAATTAAATCTACATATATTATGCAAAATATGCATTTTCACTTGTTTTCCTTTTGTTTTTATAATTATAAGTGTGAAGTAATTTATTCTGCCAAGGTCCCGCCTCTATTACAAGGGAAAACTGAATTTGCTGGGTAGACATAAGTAGCAGTTGAAAAAAATATTGCAGAGGTGTCAAACGTACAATAAGAGTGCCAGCCGAGGTGTGGGGTCGTGGAGATGAATCCCATCGAAGATACAGCCCAGGACAACACAGGTTAAAACAGTAACCCTGCCCAGAAACTGGTATTTTTAGTTGATTAGATGGACCATTCAGAAACAACTGGGTTACCAGACAGAAAATTGCCATTCTTGTACAAATTTTCAGCTTTCTAACTTTTTTGGTAGAATAACAAGGGAGAGTTATCAAATTTCTAACAAAATTAGATAAATATTTGCAAATATAAAGGATAAATCTCAGTCACCCTCGTTCTTCATCCAGTTTAGTTTTGTTTTTTTTCCTCTGTCATAGAAGGGAAGATGTCTTTAATGTACAAGGCCAGGTTAGACAGGACTTTGAACAACCTGGTCTAGCGAGAGGTGTCTCTGCCCGTGGCAGGGGTTGGAAGTGAATGAGCTTTAAGGTCCCTTTCAACACAAACCAGTCTGGGATTCAAAGATTCTGTGACTAACAGTGAAATTTTTATGTGACTTAAGGTGCACACCAGGCTCTGTTTCTGGATGTGCTCATTAGCACAGGTTATCTGCTGCACTTCTGAGGACAGAAAAGCCCAGTAAGCCCGACATACCTAGCTGAAGCCTGCAGCAACATATTT
Source organism: Pezoporus flaviventris (assembly GCF_033815535.1). Classification (NCBI taxonomy): domain Eukaryota; kingdom Metazoa; phylum Chordata; class Aves; order Psittaciformes; family Psittacidae; genus Pezoporus; species Pezoporus flaviventris. Next base: position 315,336 of record NW_026892558.1, read on the forward strand.
CTTTCCTACTCCCTGTTTTTATACTCTCATTTAAAAGTAAACATTTTTTTTCCGCATGAAAGTGACCTTAAATTAGTGATCCAAACCCAGGGCAGGGCCACCGAAAAACCAAACCTTGCTTTATAAGTATGAATGAAAATAACTTGCTTAAATCTTTAGCAGAAGGAAAATCAGCTGTTTACAAACCTCACTTTAAAAGCTTACTGCCCACCTCATGTCATCTTTGAAGAAAGTGTTGTTATGGAAAAATCCCCTCTGGCTGTGGAGCTCTGCCAGGAGCTGGCACATCCCTGAAGCCTCTGAAGCCTGTCCCCCGTCTAGCTTCTGCTTTGTGACCTCCAACCAACCCTTCTGAAAGAATTTCCCCTCCATTTGTACAGTTTTTATACTTATGTAGCTCAAATGACTCCAGTGAAGTTATTCCTGTTTTAGCCAGGTGCGGGGATCAGGCTCAGTGACTTCCAGAGGAGTCAGGCACAATAGCAAACATAACTAAGTGCTTCTGACTGCAAGGTACAAGTCAATTTATCTCCTGGAGCCTGCAAACCGCAGGAGTACAGCACGAGCTCGGGAGGGATGCTGGTGCAGCCAGTGTGACGAGCAGAGATTGAAGCCCTGGCACGTTTGCTACCCTTGTGTTTAAAGCAAGAGGAAAACCCAGGCAGTTCGCTCTTCAGATGCAGCTGTAGTAAAATAGCATCTGTTGAAATGCTCAAAGGATACACCTGTGCCTATGTTACAGAGAAAATAGAGAAGTAGACCATCCTTATCACTAGACATAGAAATAATGAAATGAACCAATTATCCTTGGAGATGAGCACCAGCTCAGAGGGTACCACTCCAGGAACGTACTGAACCTCCTGTTTCTGTCCTGCACATTCAATAACCTCCTTGCTTCACTGCTGCTTCTTCCAAGATATAGTGGCAAAATAAGAAGTCTGATAATTGCAACCAACAGACACAACCTGCCCCCTCTATCCCCACTCACCATCCGAAAGCGTGGTGACCGTCACATCCTCAGTGGAGACGCCGGGGCCGTAGCGGTTGTAGGCGAGGAAGCGTAGGGTGTACTCGGTGAACTTCTTCAGCCCCTCCAGCCGGTACGAGAGCCCATCCACTTCCACGTGCTAGCACACAGAGACAATAAACCAAGGGGAAACGTGTCAGCCAGCGCTGCAGCCATGCCAGGGGATGAGAGGATTAGAGGCGAGCTTTTCACTCTTTGACAAGTAGAGTGAAATCCTCATTTAAGTGGATATAAAAGGCAATTTGTAACAGAGTGGCTCGTTACAGCTCGGTTCTCGGCACTCATCCGCAGTCCTGCCCACAGCTTTGGCACGGAGGGGAATTTTGCACCTAATTGTTGTGTTTAGTTACATAGGATGCAGGAGAAAAGTTTCTTTTTTTCCTAGTTAAGCCCGTTGTTGTTACTCCATGGGTACATGATAGGGAAAGAGGAAAATAAACACAGAGTCAAATGGGAATTTTGGAGCAAAGGAGGAGTAAAATAAAGCAAGCGCAGGAAAAGTGGGGATGGTATAAAAGTTCCCGTAGGAATACTGGAGCATGTGCCACAAGACTGCTGATGCCTCTGATTATCATGTGCTATCAGGCCAGAAAAAAGACATCTCCACTTTCTTCCCTGCTGTACTTTTTGCTAACAACCTTTCAAGGCCATACTCTACCCATCACCTCCACTGCTAGCTCCACAGCAGCTCATCTCCACTGCTACTGCTGCATTCCTATCATGAAATGGCCGGTGGGAAGTGTCTGAGCAGTTTCTCAGAAAGCCAGGTTGCTTGTTTGCCCCTCAAAACCATGTGCTCATGGCGGAGTTAAGAGTGCAATTAAGCGCACATCAACAGCAATTTTTACTGTAAGCATCTGCCAATCTGGAGAGAAAACACGTAATTTCTAGCCTGGATTCATATTATTTTACCCTCCCACTAGAAGGATGTTGCAAGCAGCAACTAAAAAATCTATATTCTACAAAGACCACATGTACAAACTGCTATCAATGCGGTGATGGTTCTGCACAATGTACAGGGGGAGTCTAAGGGGTCTTTAGATGCTCTTCAGCATTATTCTGAAATTTCAGTGTAAAACTGAGGGATGATTGATATATAACAGGGTGCCTCTTCTGCCTTCTGAACCCATTTTATGCTGGTGGATATTTTTATTTTGCTTGATTTGCTCTTTTATCACTGCTCCGTGCAAAGTTTACCTACCATGGAGTATCTATCTGTAAAACCTCTTGCTCTGAGTCCTTCTAAAGACCTGCAGATGCCAACACCAAACATCTCCTTTTCACAGATATCTCCTCTTCCTTTTCACAGTGGGAGAAGAACCACTCTGGTCATTGCTCACCTGCTCTCTTCCCGTCGCTGTCTCTGTACAGAAGAGTCTGTAGCCTTGGACGGGGCCATTGGCATAGGCAGGAGGATCCCAGGAGACGAGAATCGAGGTCGGTGAGGTAGACACAGCCCGCAGGTTTTCCACCGGCCCGGGAACTTGCACTGCACAGAAAGGAAAGGACAGTGTGAAAACCCCATTCCCACATCACCCACCACTGCCCCTGGACCCCAGTGCGTGGCAAGAGCCAGCCCAGGATGCACCTCCAGGGGTGCCAACAAGAGCAAATCTTCAGCCCCTCAGAAAATCCAGACAGGATACAAAAGGGACCCATGGAAAACCCATGGATAAACCCATGGAAAATACAGTGCAAAAAGACTTGTTGCAGATTTAGCAGCATGAACACATCAAATTGATTCTGTGAAATACTGAAAAAAGCTTGTTCCAGCTATGCTACAACTCGGTGCCTTTGGCTCAGAGGATGAACTTCATCTTTAAATTGAATTTCTGGGAACTAATTGGCACAGATACCTAAAACACTCAATAGATGCATTTATTTTATGGTAGTAGGAAACCAGAAACTTGCAAACCTGATCCTCCAAGACCAGCTGTAGCAAAGAACTGCCATTAGAGAAGCTCACAGGCAAACACCAACACATACAATCATCTCATAAACACACCAACTGAGAGCTTAAAGTGCCTTTCCAGTTGGCTATGTGTGTTTCTGTCCCAGCTCTGTATGTACCAGCTTGGTGCTATTAAATTATAAATTGATCTGGTGCGCCGCAGCAGGGTTTGGTTTCTTTTAGCAAGCAATTGTCTTCAAGATCCCTCTGTTAGCTTTTACTTAGCATATTTGCTCATGTTGTGCACATGAAGTTGTTTGCGCTATCTGTTTAAACTTCTTTATGCATTGCTCACTATTTTAGCTGCCTGAGTGATCACAGATGATGGCTGAGATGAAGCGTTAAGGGCAGACTCCTTGGCATGCTCTAATGAGCAAGGGAGCTCATGAGGGCTAGGCTCTAGGCTGGTATCACCACATCTAGCAAAATTGCTCCTGCAAGGCCCCAGAAATCTGAGAGCATGATGGGTTGGGTCAGAAGACATCCTAGAGCTCTTCACATCAAGCCCTGATGACTGGGCTGATCTTGAAGCTGACTTGCTTTGCATAGGGGCTGGACCAGAGACCTCTCATCATCTGCAACCCCTAACTTGCCCTCAAAAGTTTGGCCTCACTAGCCAAAAGCTTCAACATTAATATGTAATCCCAGTTCTGCTCTTGAGTAATATTCTTGTGTTTGCAAGGTGCCCAGCACTTACAGAAACTGAAGGGCTGTAACAAGCTCATCTTACAAACCAAATAACATCAACAGAAGTGCTAAAGTATCCCATCCTTGAAACTATTACCTGGTTTGATTAGTTCTGAAAACAGAGAGGCTTGCAATAGTGTGAGCCTTCAGTAGAGATCATTTGAAATGTAAAATTTAGATCGGCCTTCACACTAGGTCATGCTGCTGGGTGAATAAGCGTTTACTCCTCAAATGGCAACACAAACCAATCACAGAATCACAGAACAGCAGTATGGGTTGGGTTGGAAGGGACCTTAAATCTCATCCAGTTCCAATCCCCTGCCATGGGCAGGGACACCTTCCACTAGAGCAGCTTGCTCCAAGCCCCTGTGTCCAACCTGGCCTTGAACACTGCCAGGGATGGGGCATTTCCATTATTAATTATTATGAAATAAATCCTTTATTTGGTTTATTTGGTAAAACAATCCCTGATAAGTGCTCAGGGAGCTATTCTAGGTCACCTATTGTTATAACAGTCACAGAATTGCTAGGGTGGGAAGGGACATCTGGAGACCATGCAGTCCAAATCCCCTGCCAACGACTGTGTCTTAGAATGCACCAATTTCAGCCTGGATGCAAATTATCGCACATCAGCCACATCACACTTTTGGATGTCAGCTTGAATCACTTATGAAAACAAAAGAGCTAAAAAAAACCTTAATAAACTCCTGCAACTACCAGCGTTATTTCCCCACAAAATCACTCCCTGCATGTTTCAGCTGGACCTAAACTCCATGACACCTGGTGTTCGGAGGTAAGGCTATCTATAGCTAGTCTGTGCCTCCATCTTGAACCTGAGCTAAACTGGAAGAGAAAAAATGAGTAACTGTGGCAAATTTAAAAGTCAAGGAGAAAATCTTCATCACCAAATATACCTTTCCACTTCCCATAAGGAGTGTCCTGTGGCATAAAACAAACTCACAAGCTGTTGAATGCATGGCAGATTACAGCTCCTCTTGAAGACATTTCTGCACATTCACATCCCCATTACCAGGCAGTTTCACACTAGCAGCTCTCTATTGTAAACTGTGTGTGGTGAGAAGCAGGAGCAGACCCCGCGCTCCTTGGATCCAGCCCTCTCCCACAGGACATGGGTTGCAGGGATGAGCATTGGAGAAAAGTGCCCAGATGTGATGTCAGCAGTACACAGATACCATTTGATCACAAGTAATTTCAGGTTTAGATGCAGCGTAGATACATTCAATATATTTTTCTTTCCTTTGCCCAGTTTCTCTTTTCATTCTATTTCAATATTTCTGACAGGCACTCTAATGTGCTTAAGGTCTCAGTATTTTCAACACACACAAAGCATTTAATAATCTCTCCTGATCCTTTCTGTCAAATAATAATCTCATGAAAATTGGCATTAAGTTTTAAATCTTTCCCTAAAGTTTTCTTTTTCTAAATAGCACGCAGGCCCTAGAACTGCGTTACATTCCATTAAAGCAAGACATTAAATCACATTTCTTCTAAAGTCAGTCTTTTGCAACTAACATCATCCTTTCTCTAAGAAAAAAGGGTAAAGGAAAGAGGGCAGGCAGACGACTGATGCTTTTTCTCTTACTGGTGGCTCCACATAATGCTTCAATATATTCAAAGTCACCCTTCCCTCTGAGAATGCCCTTCCTCTCCCACAAAAGATTGGTTTGGCTCTTCAGACTGTTGCTGAAATAGAAGCTACAACAATTGCTTGCAAAGAGTTCGATGCCGCTCTCACAACTGCCAAGTCTGGGGTTATTTGGTGGAATCTCTCCTATTCAACAGCAGTAAAAGCAATCAGGTCCAAAGCCAGAAATGGTCGAACGCTTTGGGTATTTTTTTTGAATCCAATACTGATTTTAGAAATACGCATGAACTTCTTTTCTGCTGTTGCTAATGTTAGCTGTCAGTGTGGCTGATCTTGTGTTACCAGGGTGAATAGCTGTATTCACGCTGTGCTGTAAGAGTATGCCTCACACTGCCCCAAAAGCCAATGTTCCTGGGGCTCAGAGGTGATGCTTACCATAGGCACCAGATATATACCTTGATCTTAGGTATATACTATTGCAGAAGTGACTACTTGGGCTCCTAACATCCTCGTTGCTGAATGGTACTGTTGTTTCCAATCTAAGCTGGCCCAAGCCAAGAGGGTAATGTTACGTGTTGCTTTTAATCTTCCAGCAGTTCACAGATTCAACAGACCTTGAGCTATTTTGGAGCTCATCTGCCAGCAGTCCATATAACACCAACGAGGTCATGTGCAGCTGGCCATAGGTGAAGTGCCTCCAGAGAACATCCACAACTCATTCCCTCTCTCCATCTTACAGAGCAGTGCTGCACATAGAATCATAAAATCACAGAACGTTTTTGGTTGGAAGGGAGCTTAAAGCTCATCCAGCTCCAACCCCTGCCACGGGCAGGGACCCCTTCCCCTACAGCAGCTTGCTCCAAGCCCCTGTGTCCAACCTGGCCTTGAACACTGCCAGGGATGGGGCAGCCACAGCTTTGCTGGGCACCCTGTGCCAGCGCCTCAGCACCCTCACAGTAAATGTCCTCTGCTGGCTGCTGATGCACCACGGACACAGGGCAAGCTGGGAGCCTCCCACAGGAGGAGTGGCATTTGGATTCATACCTCCAGAGTGCGAGTTGAGGCAATGCAGCTTTGATTCTGGGGTCAGCAGACCCAGAGGAACTCAGAAGAGGGGTTCCACAGCTTGAAGAGGGCAATAGCTGCTGGGAAGACCTTGCTGCTTGTAGGGTATGAGGCCTTTAAGACCTCTATAAATCCCACAGGTTTGATGTAGTGTAGGAGCAGAAAGGACAGGCATCTCTGTATGCCAGTAAAAGCATCTCGTCATGGAGAGACTCTGGTATTGCCCCTGCTCACTTTCAGTTGCTTAAAGCCAGATGTTCACAAAATCAACTGCTCTTTAAAACCTGCAGGAACACAGTATCTACCCCCATGAGCTTCACTGTTCTCACACAGACATTTCCTCTTTGGTATCGTTTAGTCAGATTTCTGATAATAATAGCTAATAAGACATAAGCAAGACTGAAGTGCCTGAAATAGGGGTGTAGGCAACTACGTCAGAAATTGCTTGGCAACTGCCTAAACATGACAAGCATATCTCTCAAATCTGACATCTTTATCAGTTCCTGAAGCTCTCCCTTCGGCACCTCAGGCCACCTGGCCTGTGATGGTGGGAATCTGGCTCGTACCAAAGCTCCAATGGAGGCCATGGGAAGGAGAACCTGAACTCCTTGAGCACAGCTCTGGCACGTAAAGAGTCACATCAAGCTGTATCACAAGGTAACGACCTTCTTTCAAAGCTATTGATGGGCTCCAGTCTTGGGCTCTAAGGTGTATTGATGCCAAATTATGTATGACAACCTGTGGACAAGAAGGCAGAGTCCTGAAGATGACTCTGAAGTCGTCTTGAAGTTGAATGCCTAAAAATGAGGTGAAAAGATCACAGTCCTACTTGTTTTCTCCTTCTGGTCCCAGGGGTCTTGACTTTTATTGCCCCTAGTCCAAACCGATCTCCCACCTAATGGCCATGGGTCTCCTGGACCAAGTGTGCCATTTATGCTCTGAATCCTTTCAAGTACAAGAAAACATTAAACTTTCCCAGGAGAGAGGGTGTACCAGCACCATGCTTTTATAAGGAAAATAAAACCACTTATCTCAACCCAATTCTTTTAAAAGAATACGCCTGTTAAACTTGAGTTAGGCTTCCTTGGTCTCCAGCTCTGTGTCAGGCTAGCAATCTCCATCTGCTAAAAATAAAGCTGCTTTTTAAAACATTTTTCCTGGTGATTCATTCTTCTCTATAATGAAATGCAATGATTAAAATGTTCTTGTTACTACATTTCACTTCGATTAAACAGCTGGTTCTGTGCTGATCTGCGCTGAAAACATTTATAACATAAAACATTTATGAAGCCACTTGCAGTTATTGATAATAGAGTGCATGCTTTGATTGTGCCTTTGATTTCTCCCCTCCTTTCTTTCTCTGTAGTTAACAGCTTTAACGATATTTCATTAAAATTTGGTTCAATGCTGCACAGAAAGATGCGACTCCAGAGAACAGTGTAATTATTAATTCAGCAAACCCTGCTTACCCACACTGGACACGCTCCGAAGGCATAGGAGTTATTTGGCAGGACTGCCATGGATACCTCCAGTGTTATCCAAAGGAGCTGGTGGTGAAGACAGCTTTTGGAAGTAGCTGTCATTTATGTTTTCACAGAGTCTTCTGGTTTTCATTAGTTTGCCCTCTAACTCTTCACGTGATGCTCAGCTGTGCACCACAGATGGATGCATGAATCTAGTATTTGATTTGTTAAGGAATGTGGGACCAAGGGTAGTACCACCAAGCGATGCGATGGAGATGGCTCAGATCTGAACTCTACAGTGAAGGGAAAATGCCTCTTTGGGGCTGCCTGTACCAGAGGAGGTTTGGAAATGTGTCTTCTTCCACACTCCTGCTGTGGAGAGGCAGGGGTCTGGGGAGAAAAGGGAGCTCAGGGGACAAGTACATCACCAGAGACCACAAATGTACCTGTGGTCCAAATCTGGAGCAAGAGACAAGATGGGAGTACGGTGTTACCTTCTTATCCTGGGATGCAGTGACAAGATGACAGTGGTCAGCAGGTCGAGGCAGGGGATTCTTGCCATCGACAGAGAGACCCCCCCTGCAGTTCTGATCCAGCTCTGGGGCAGCAGCACAAGAGGGACGTGGAGCTGTTGGAGCGAGGCCAGAGGAGGCCATGGAGATGCTGCGAGGGCTGGAGCAGCTCTGCTCTGGAGCCAGGCTGAGAGAGCTGGGCTGGGGCAGCCTGGAGAAGAGAAGGCTCCTGAAGGGGAGACCTGAGAGCAGCTCCAGTGCCTGAAGGGGCTGCAGGAAACCTGGAGAGGGGCTTGGGACAAGGGATGTAGGGACAGGCCAAGGGGAATGGCTTTAACCTGCCAGAGGGGAGACTGAGATGAGCTCTTAGGCAGAAGCTCTTTGCTGTGAGGGTGCTGAGGCGCTGGCACAGGGTGCCCAGAGAAGCTGTGGCTGCCCCATCCCTGGCAGTGTTCAAAGCCAGGTTGGACACAGGGGCTTGGAGCAAGCTGCTCTAGTGGAAGGGGTCCCTGCCCATGGCAGGGGGCTGGAACTGGATGAGCTTTATGGTCCCTTCCAACATAAGCCATTCTATAATTCTGTGACATACGGGACTGGTTCAAAGCTGCACCAGCAGAGGTTTATGCTGCACATGAGGAAGGAATTCATTATAGAGAGTACGGTTAAAGCCTGGAACAGGCTTCTTGGGGAAGTGTTTGATGCCCCAAGCCTGTCAGTGCTCAAAAGCCATTTGAATAACGCCCTTAACAACATGCTTGTACTTCTGGTCAGCAACGAAGGGGACAGGCAGTTGGTCTAGATGATTGTTGGATGTTTCTTCCAGCCGAAGATATTCCTGCCAAACAAGCCCTTGGCCAGAAATGTGCAGCAGAAGCCGCTCAACACCTTTGCAGGCACCTCATTAAGAGAGAAACTTTAAAAAGTACCTTCATCACTCACATTTTCACTCCCATCCTTGTTTGGCCTGACATTTAAACAGTTGAGTATGTATCTCAGTGCACACTTCTAGGAGCTGAGCCGCTGAAACCAACCTGTCAGCCCGGACACTAAGCTCAGAAAGAGAACATTTATTTTTACACAGTGCTGACGGGCTGTATTTGTGGCAGGTAAGCCACAGGATTGCGGATGGAGGAGGGAGTCATTGTACTAGTTTGCACTGGGGAGAAGATCTCTCTGAGAATCAAAATTGATTAAGATTTCATTAATGTCAATAAGCTGTTTGAGAGCAAATACGGGGTGCAAACATGAGCACTGAAATAATACCATCAACAAAGACATATTCTGCAGTCAGTGAGATGAATTCAGTCGGAAAACAGGCTTTTGTTACAAAATCCATCTGCTTCTGGGTGTTGAAACATGCCCTGCATTTGTTTGAGGTCTGAAAAATGGAAGGAAAACCTCTCTGAATGGAAGGGCGTTTACAAGAACTGGAGGCCCTGCTATGCACTTAGGTGAAATGATAACATCCACAGAACTAAAAAGCAACTCTTATTGGCTTCAGCAGGGACAGAAATTCAACCTTTTATTCTGAGAAACAGTGCACAGAAACACAGGGTACAGCAATCCTGGCTCTGCTCCGACTTCCAGAGGGAGCTTGGATAAATAATTTAATGCTTTTATGCTTCAATTTCCTTCCCATAAAATGGCATAATAATATATCTCCTACCCATTCTTTATCTTACCTATTTATACTGCAAGATTTCTAGGGTAGGAAGAAAGGTCCAGATGAAACAAAGATGAATGCATTTCAGACAGAGCTGAAACAGAATTTCAATTCCTATATCCAAAGCTATTTTAGAGTCTCTTGGCAGCAGCTCATTCTATAGGACATCTTCCCTTCGACCTTCTCCTGGTGTGTATTACTGCGAAGGACCAGAGTGGTTGTGGCTGGGCACCTCATACCCTGCCAGCTCCTGGTGAGACAGGACTGGTGACTGCAGCACCCAGGCTCCTGATGGGAGCTCAGCAGATGGTTAATCAAACACCTCCATGTGCTTGTACGTTCCACAGATGCAACGGATATGAAAGGGGCCAATGGACCTACGTGAATTAAGTGATTTGTCAGTCCCCAGGAATAGTAGGCTGGAGTGCTTCCCTTGCTCAGCTACAGAGGTTTAACAGTCTGCTTCTGTCTCAGATCTCATCCCTCCCTTAAATTCGTGGAAATCACGGCACAAAAGGCCTCAAGCCTAATAGAGGTCTCCACACACAGCTGTCCTACAAATAAAACCTGTCTCTTTATAGAGGTAGCCTTGTTTCTGATCAAAAGGTTTCAGAAGGGATTTGTACCGCTATTCGATAAGATTTAGTGGCATTGGATCAGCTGGAGGCACTGAGCTGGTCACTTCCCTGTGCCCAAATCAGGCTTGGTGAACTTATTTCATTTCCAGCTCATTACTGGTGCCACAATTGCCGTTGTTCTAAGAAAGCTGAAGGGAGACAAATGCATCCCAGTAGTCTGCAGGTCAGCAGAGATTTCTGGATGAATCTCAGCAAAATGCCACGCCAGCGCTCCTGTCCAGAGGGACATCAGACAGTGCCAAAGGTACCTGCCAAATCTAGCTGGTGAAACACTGTCCTGCATCTCACCAGCAGCGAGTGGAGCGGACAACCATGCTGCTCGAGGACTGTGGCATCAAAACACTTCCTTGAGGGATGTAAGGATGGAGAAAATGGACGCTGGTGTGAAAGAGCTTCCAACTGTGACATATCTCATACAGGTAGGGTGACATCTTCATCATTGTCAAGTGCCATAGAATCCCAGACTGGATTGGCTTGAAAAGGACATTAAAGCTCATCCAGTTCCAATGGCCTTCCATGGGCAGGGACACCTTCCCCTAGAGCAGCTTGCTCCCAGCCCCTGTGTCCAACCTGGCCTTGAACACTGCCAGGGATGGGGCAGCCACAGCTTCTCTGGGCACCCTGTGCCAGCGCCTCAGCACCCTCACAGGGAAGAACTTCTGCCTTATCTCCAGCCTGAACTTCCCCTGTTCCAGTTTGAACCCATCACCCCTTGTCCTACCACTACAGTCCCTGATGAAGAGCCCCTCTCCAGCTTTCCTGCAGCCCCTTTAGGCACTGGAGCTGCTCTCAGGTCTCCCCTTCAGGAGCCTTCTCTTGTCCAGGCTGCCCCAGCCCTGCTCTCTCAGCCTGGCTCCAGAGCAGAGCTGCTCCAGCCCTTGCAGCATCTCCGTTGCATCTTCTGGACTCGTTCAAGCAGGTTCAGACTTACCCACATCCCCAAACTGCCATCTCATCTGCGTGCAGGGTAAACCCTGCCACCGTGAAGGGTGCTGAAGATGGTCTGTCTGCCCTACACTGCTCCTGGATGAGGGGATCCAGTCACAGCCACTGCGCCTCTGCCTCTGCATCACTCTTTACGTCAAGGACCTATCAATATGGAGATTTCATGCAAATGGTGAAATTTCTTTATTTGCATACTTGATTAACATATGTTAATCTCTTCCCTTTTTTTTTCTTTTTTTTCTTTTTTTTTTTTCTTTCAGATAAGAGTGGCTATAATTTTCTGTTCCTTCTTGTCAAGTCAGTCAAAGCAAAGTATTTTGCTCACATAATGGTGCCTTTGCATCTCAGCAAACCTGGACCAGAATTAGATGTACTTCCAGCCACTGAAGCTTATTATTTACAAAAGCAATGATTAGGTGGCAAGCACTGACTTCGTCATATCAGCCTCCTCCATGAGCCCCTAAAAGGCAGGAGTGTGTGGCACAGGAAAGCCTCAGAAATGGAAAATCCCTTTTCTCATTTAGAGCATTTGGAGTATTTTCACTGAAGTAGGTTATTTCTGGTAAACATGGTCTTCACAGGCATCAAGACTTTTGGAAAAAAGGGTGAATTTTTTTTTCTTAGCAAGAAAAATGAGGCAAAATAATACCATTACTGAAAAATCCATTAATTACATTTTCAAACAAAAATATTTATTTTCTAGAATTTTTGTTTTTTACTTGCAGCAATTTTGGTATAAGCTTTTCAAAATTTTTACGTACTGGATGACAGAATAAAACACATTGTTTCACTAATTAAAAAAAAGAGGAAAGCAATTAAGAATTGTTTTTCCTGTACTTCAAAATACAAGAGCCTCCAGCACCATATTTTCCTGTGATCCCCAAAACCATGGTCCTTTCCCTTAACTTTCTTTCCTCAACCTATATTTAAAAAGTCTGATGAAAAAACACAAAATAATTTTAAAGAAGCACAAAGAAAAAAATTTTAAGTATAAAAAAACCCCTCACTATTCTTTCACAAGCGAATTTCAAATTAATGAGAATGGGCAGAAGAGATCTGTTAAAAACAATTGGAAAAAAAGATTGTAATTTAGCACTATTTTAAACCCCTTGGAAATACCTGTAAGAGCCCTCACCAACCATCAGACTGCCAAGGCTCAGCAGACTGGGAGGAGAGGAGGTTCTTGCTATTCACCTTAACACTGCAGACTGCTGCTAGGTCAAAGGGTGTGCAAAAATCCCATCTCTGGTGAACCAGTACTTTTACAACATCCTGGTAAGATCATGTTTTGCTGCTGTTGTGAGCAGTGACTCTTTAGACGGTCCTACATCATTACACATGTAACCCTTGAGACGTAAACAGCTGAACAAGTCTGGGACTAAGATTTGGACCTAGCTGCACTAAAGCTCCATCACGCGTTTAGAAAGCAAGAGGGTCCACTCTTAACCTTGTGACTCAGCGGGAGGGTCTCCATTACCTTTCTGCATCTTTGGTCTCTGTGTAAAATAAGTCATTCTAAATCAATTCTAACTAACTCCTTCGCATGTTTCAGGAATTCCTATTAAAACTACCCTCGCTAATACCTTTGATGGTGATTCTTTGAGTGACCCTCAGCCATCACGACAATGTCTCAGAAGAGAAAGTCTTCCTGGTATGGTGACCGTGTCAGTAATCAGGAGGAAAACAACCCTTGAGGCCGTCACTGGTTCACATCATGTTGAATGCACCAGTAATTCTGTCCTAAGCGTGAAGCTATGGCGGTACCTACTCGAGAGTGCAATAATGACACTTCAGTGTACATCTGATATAAAATTCAGTATATATTAATACACATCTCATACAATACATGTTCGTTGTTTACTGCATTTCTTCCTCTGCAGAAATCGTAGCACAATCACAGGACACCAAGACTTATGAAAGTCTCATAAAGGGAATGCAAAGGCTTTTGAATTCACTTTTAATTACAGTTATTTCATATAACAATGCAACTTTCTAATGAGACTTACACTTTTCAAAGGAGGCAGAAGAGCTGGTCAGAAAAAAAAAAAGACTAAACAAAACCTCCAAAAAAAAAAAGATTTTGACTTCATTATTTCAGTTAATTAAGATGAATGATGAACAGCAAGCAATTTGCCATACTTTAAATTGAATCCAAGACAATTTGAAAAGGAATAATTTTATTTTCTGGGTTTGATTTGGTTTTCACTTTAACTCGTGGTGTACCAAGATGGTAACAAATGCTCCCACTTCTAATAACCCAAATCTGCCTTCACAGAAAAGAGAGGCTTGCATGATATCTTGAAAGGATTAAGATTCCAGCATGTCTTCACCATTGTGGCCATTTTAGAATCAAAGGGATGATGATATACAGGAACAGAGCAATTTGCTCAGTGCCTTTGCATGACCCAGCTAGAACTTCAACTTCAGAGAGCTTCTGCAGCCAGCACTATGGCTCAGTTGGAATTGAATGAGTATTTCACCAGGTTTCCTTACAGCACATGGCTCCAGGGGGGACAGAGTTGGGGCAGAAAGGCAACAGGTAGCATGACCGTTGCAATACTGAGGGTGGAAATACCCTCAGCGTTGGAGACTATTTCAAAAGTTGGAAAATTTTAGCAGAATAAATGTTTTTGCAAATCTGATCATCCTAAGATTTACAGAACAACTGAAGAACTGACCACATGCTCACCTGCTCCTATTTTTCTTGCTCTAAAAGGAAGGTCAGAATCAATCTGAACTCCAAAGAAGATGTGCAGAAGATTGTCTTCTCCTCCTTTGCTATATTTTTCTAAAGTCTCTAGGAAGCAGGATAGCATAAATAGAATTTTTTTCTCTTATTTAAACCCTCCTTGTTGTAAATGGCCTTTTACAAAACTCTTAATCAGCCTCCCCATGACACACAATGAACCACATCTTCATCAGGTAAGTGCAGATGGGATAACTGAATCTAACTTAAGGTACTGCATTTCGTTCCACAAGTAAAACTAGAAATTCAATGGGAATTGAAAGAGAAATAAAAGACTGAGAAAAAGACCACGGCAGTAAAGCTAGCCAGAATCTGAAGAATAAACCAACATGAGGTGATCTTTAATCTCAATTATCAATGCTAACAGCCTCTATTAACCAGACCTGACTCCAGTTTAAATGTATCTAAGAAGCAGAAGCTGGCCTGACTGCCCCGCAGCACATACAGACCCAGACACAGTGCAGCAGAGGTGTCTGGGCAGTGTGGGAGGTGGCAGCAGGGGCTGGCAGTTGGCTTTCCATAAGAAAACAGATCAGATTCCCCACAAAATGAAATGAATTTCTACTTCATTTGAAATTCAACCCGATGTAAATAAACACAAAAGAAGCAGAAGATAAAATTCATAACACAGATATGTGCAGGGCATCTGAATTCATATATTCCACTGCAGAAAGCAGCACTAATGACACCGGAGCCAGGGCAGGAGCATTACCTGGCCTGTGCTGTGGACATCACCAGGAAGTTAGAGCTAGACCTCATCCTGCTCCTGCATCGACCTTCTGCAAAGTGAAGATGCCTCCTGTAAGGGTGCTGAGGCGCTGGCACAGGGTGCCCAGAGAAGCTGTGGCTGCCCCATCCCTGGCAGTGTTCAAGGCCAGGTTGGACACAGGGGCTTGGAGCAAGCTGCTCCAGTGGAAGGTGTCCCTGCCCATGGCAGGGGTTGGAGCTGGAGGAGCTTTAAGGTCCCTTCCAACCCAAACCAGTCTCGGATTCTACGAAGTTACTTACAAGAGCTGAGACTAAAGCAACTCTACTCTCTCAAGGAGAGAGATAAGAAGACAAAAAAAACCCCACAAAACTCCAACAAAACAGCAGAGGGAAAAAAGTGGATGAGAAACCAAAAACCAGGATTCTAAGACAGAGAGAACAAGACACCTCCACCTTTTCCTTCATGTCTACCCAACTTTTAGAAAGATACATTTCATTTAAAGCGATTGAAAACCTCCTCCCCCCTACAATGCTCCACATAAATTACTCATAAAATTAAAGAACCATGCAGGAATGGCATAAAGTTACCCCAGGGTGTATTTTACTGAGCCATTATGGAAGAATACATACAAATGAGGAGGATATTAATGACTCCACAGAAAACATTTTTCAGTACTGCTTCACCCTTTCATCAAATGATAAGAAAAAAATCACTCTCAAGGCACTACACCGGAGATGCTTAGGTTTCTGCCCACCTCAGCTCTTTCATATATTCATAAATATATTAAATAAATATATATATAAATGTAGAAATAACCCTGCACCCTGCAAAATGGA
The DNA here is from genome assembly GCF_033815535.1 of Pezoporus flaviventris. Lineage (NCBI taxonomy): Eukaryota > Metazoa > Chordata > Aves > Psittaciformes > Psittacidae > Pezoporus > Pezoporus flaviventris. The sequence goes on from NW_026892558.1 coordinate 331,184, forward strand.
CATTGCTCAAAAGCAAAGCAGCCAATTCATTATTCTGGGGACCTTTCTGTACACACAAAATTTGGCAGGGTGAGAATGAAGACTCAGGCAGACATTTTATGAAATTTAAAATAATATCTTCAATGTTGTAAAAGGATTGTTGGGTGGGTGGATGGTTGGACGCATGGATGGATGCATGGATGGATGGATGGATGGATGGATGGATGGATGGCAGGACTGCCATGTCCTCTGTTCGTCACTTTGACAGGTGATGCAGGATGGGCTGCAGCAGGGAAGGCTGCTGATGGACTAGCTATAGGTCTGTTAAAAATTATTGATTTTTGTTACACCAGCACTTGATGAACAGGGAAATCCCTGTCATGAAGGATATTTTTCAAGCAACTTGTACGAACGTTTACCTGGGCATGAGCAAGGAAAGAAAAAAAGTTATGGACCTAATTAATAGCGAGGGTTGCAATGGCCCTGGAAAGATCATCAAGCTGAGAGAGTTAGGCTGGGTCAGCCTGGAGAAGAGAAGGCTCCTGAAGGGGAGACCTGAGAGCAGCTCCAGTGCCTGAAGGGGCTGCAGGAAAGCTGGAGAGGGGCTTGGGACAAGGGATGTAGGGACAGGCCAAGGGGAATGGCTTGAACCTGCCAGAGGGGAGACTGAGATGAGCTCTTAGGCAGAAGCTCTTCCCTGTGAGGGTGCTGAGGTGCTGGCACAGGGTGCCCAGAGAAGCTGTGGCTGCCCCATCCCTGGCAGTGTTCAAGGCCAGGTTGGACACAGGGGCTGGGAGCAAGCTGCTCTAGTGCAAGGTGAGACCATTTAGCACTATTTATAGCATCAATATTATCATTGTGACTGAAACTGGTACCTAAAATAGCTGAGTAGGGTGCAAATGTGGCATTAGAGCTCTTTGAAACAGCATCCAGCGTTGGCGGGGTGCAGCCCTGCTTGAGGACCCTTACCAGCCCTGAGAAGTGAACAATCTGGCACCATCTCTGAACTGGTGTCTAAAAGGGATTGGTCTGATAGAAGTCTTTAGAAAATTCAATTACTCCAGCACACGTTTACTCTGTAAACTTAACTTGCACAGATCAGCATATACGGAGCAGATTATTGTTTGAAAATGTTGTCATCTATGTGGGCTTTAAAGACATCTCTTTCTTTCCTTGCTTTTTCATGTGAGATTTCATTGCATTAATTTTAATGGCCTTTTAATTTTCTGTGCGGGTTTGACATTTGTATAAGAGATGTATGTCAAAAGAGATGGCTGTAGCAACTTTCTCTATGTCTTTTTAACATTTGCTGTGCAACAACTTCAAAGAATAGTGTCTCCACTGAAAAACCTGTAGGAAAAAAAAAAAACGACACCTCACCATGAAACCAAAAACTTTAATAGCTCCTGGTGTGATTCCTCTAATGCAGTATTGATGGTACTTCTTGCTGCTAGTTGTTCTAGCAAGAAAACTCAGGTGCAGCCAGTGAGTGACAAGGAGAAAAAAAAAAAGGAAAAGAATAAAGTGACTGACTTCTGAGGTTAGATGTGGGATCCTCTAATGGAATTGAAAGTGTCTACAAAAGCATCTAGGCAGGCATGGATCTCAGTGGCCGAAGTCACACAAGTCTCCTGTGCAAATAACATCACCTTCTAGCCACTGCAAAATGCCTCGCTCACTGCATAAATTCACCCCAAATCATAGAATCATAGAATAGTTAGGGTTGGAAAGGACCTTAAGATCATCAAGTTCCAACCCCCCTGCCATGGGCAGGGACACCTCACACTAAACCACGTCACCCAAGGCTCTGTCCAACCTGTCTTTGAACACTGCCAGAGATGGAGCATTCCCAACTTCCTTGGGCAACCCATTCCAGTGCCTCAGCACCCTCACAGTAAAGAATTTCTTCCTTATATCTAACCTAGACTTCTCCTGTTTAAGTCTGAATCGTCTATTTCTCTTTCAGAATTCCCATTTTCAGGATATTAGGATGGGAAGCACAGTTCATCCCTGCTGCTCCCTCCCTCAGGGGGTCAGAGATTTGCTCCTCAGTGTAGTGCAGGAGGGGGTAGCCATATGGGGACACAGCTGGGCCTCTCTTAAGTAGGTATAATACCAATTCCTTACCTCAGAAAGATACAGTAATTAATTATTCCTTATAAAGCTCTTAAAGATGGTTGGGTAGAAGTTGAGATGTCAGTGCACACTGCACTGACTTCACTGGAATGGCGATGATAAGATGAGACTTTATGAGGCTGAAGCAAGACCGTTAGGTTTCTTTGGGGCACACAAACATGCCTTCCTATTCATCTTAACTATCTTTCACCAACTAATACACACATCAGGGAGACATAGATCTATTAGGAAACTGGTTTTAATTCATGAGGGTTGTGAAAAGAGGTGAACTGGTCCCACAGCAGGAAACAGCTTTCAAAGCTGGGGTGGACAATTTCAATCCTCCTTGTTGAGTATAGATGTTTTTTTTATTCTCTACTACCAAGCTGCTTTAACAGCATCTTGAGGAGCCAAAATAATAACTCACAAAGTCTCCACATGTGGTATGAAAAGATTAGACATAGCTTAAGCAGTCAGGGATTTAAATCTGGACTGATAATACTGTAGTGAAATTATATACCATAAAAGCAGAGAAAAAGGGGTCGTAGTTTACCAAAAAGAAAAAAAAAATAAAAAATGGAAGGAGGGGTTGTTAATCTGGGGACAAAAACCTTCATATAAATCCAGCCCATACATTCCAGATGATTATTTCAAAAAGCTGGAGCTTGTTCTGTTGATCTTTTAAACTGATTACCGAGCAAATGTATGCACTTTTAGAAACAGGCACTGACAGACATGAATTTCAGATGTCCTTTTTCATCAGCTTTTTCTTCTTTAACAATGCCAGATTGCATAATACTTCTGATACTTGCAAATAATGTGAAAATTCAATTTATGTGCAGCCATGTAATTTATTGTACAATAGTTACAGCATGTTCTAAAAGACAGCCACATAGAGGCTGACTGCCTCCCAGGACCAGCGAGAGTTGTTTCGAAATGATAACATAATTTGGTCAACAGTAAAAAAGCACAAAGAAAAATGGAATGCAATATTTTCTACATGCTCAAACTTGACACTTCAGAGAAATCTTGAAGTTATTAAATAGGAAAGATATTCCAAATGTCTATGCCACACATAAAACAGAGCTGGTAACTGTGGTGTGGCAGCTTCAGATGGTATCAGCGGGGGGTAGCGGTGCCTGATTTTCATTGCGGCTTTGCCGGGGGAAGGTATTTTCCTAATTGAAATGTTGTTTTGCTTGTGTAAATATATATACACAATATATAGAGAGACTGCAAACACATACAGAAATGTGTACATGCACATTTGTGAGTGTCTGTGTAAGCAGTGATAAATTGCTAACAGATAAATGATGCTAATGGTTACTCAATACCTTATTTTCAATAGGCTCAGATTCATAAACTGGCTTTGAGAGGATCACAGAGTCACACAATACTTTGGGTTGACTTTAAAACTCATCTGGTTCCACAGGCCACCAGCAGGGACACCTTCCACTAGAGCAGGTTGTTCCAAGCCCTGTCCATCCTGGCCTTGAGCACTGCCACGGATGGGGCAGCCACAGCTTCCTTTTCAAGAATTATTTCCCCAAAAAGGGCTGGGGTACAACCTTGCTTCAGTAACTGCAAATAAAGGCAGGCATTGAAGACGTATCTAAAATTCAAGGCCATTGAGAGAAATAGAAATTCCTGTATCTTGGGTGATTTTTCAGTAACATCGCCACTCTTGGGGGTTTAGGAAGTGACAACAGGGAGTAAAATTCACGTTTTGTGATAAACAAAGCTAAAGACACAAAACCCACAGAATAATGTGAGTTGAAAGGTCCCTTTTCCACTTGTTCACAGCACACCTTGCTGGGCCAGGCGATATCGCAGATGTTCTCACTAGCTGTAATAGACACCTTTCCTGGGGCTCAGATTAGCTGTAAAGGGAACAGAACAGTTCAAAAGCCACCTAAAGCTACCCCACAAGGCTTGCCTTATCACCACGTTTGCTTCCAAGTGCTTCTCCCTCTCCACCCCCGTGGAGAGCTATTCCCACCTCCTCTACCTAGCTCCCAGTGATTCACTTGCAGCAATGAATCAAGAAAACACATTTCAGGGTTTACAGCACAGCTGTTATCTTCACACAACGAGGGGTTTTCAGACAAATATTGCCTTTCAGTAAATTTCTGAACATAGCAGGGTGTGACGATGTAAAACAGCTTCTGTGCTTTTGTGCAGCGTTAGTTTTCCCACCTTACTACAGAGGGTGAGTACATTCTGGCAGGGACTTGTGCGCCGAGCCCAAAAGGAGCTCGGCATCGCACCATTTCCCCTACAGTTCACCAAAGCAGTCTAATGACCATCCGAATCACGCACAGCACCCATCCTGATGTTGAGAACTAGATACCAATCCCATTTTCACTGTCTACTCTTCAGAATGATTCATTTTGCCATGGAAAGGTTCCAAAATGTTTCAGTCCTCTCTCTACAACAGCCCTTCTTGGACCTTCTAAAGGAGAAAAACTGCAATAGGACAAACACAACCAGAAGGAATTTCTTTCTTTCTGGAGACTAGACATATGCAAATATGTACACTAAAATCAGACATAGAGAAAAAGTGTTTACTGAAAGATTCCACCTGCTCCAAAGAAATAGAAAGCACACTTACTGTTAACATTAACTAATAGAAAAATGTTTGCTTTTAAACACTGATAAGCCAAAATGTTTTCTCCAGTAGAAAGTTTCTGTATCTTTCAGCAAGTTTGTCTATCACTTTTCTTTGTAAAAAAAAAGCAACTCCTTATGTATGTTTTGTGTTATCTTCCATCCAGTTTATCATATTTCTGTGTAGAAAACCAAAGTGTTATGTACTATAGCACTGCTTTTGGTATCACTCACGCTGTCGCGTAATAGAAGATGGGATGTGTGATCATCAAAGTCATGACACAAACAAGCAATACGCTGTTGTTAAGTTCTTGTAATAGCTGTAATAGTTGTCTTGCTCTGCAAGAACTATGACGAGCTGAAGAAAGGTTTTATTTACCGTGCATAAGGGCTCGGTCATGTTTTCTAAGATCAGCCCTATGAAAGCCTGAAACAGTTGCACTGTAAGTGCTGCAGGGCTGCAGCTCACCCCTCCAGCTCTTGCTGCCACCCGCACCGAGACCCCAGTGCTGTGCACACTCACACTCTGGCTGCGTGGCGACCTTGATGGGCTGCGAGCTCTCTCCTGGTCCCCACTCGTTGTACGCCACCACTCGGAAGGTGTAGGTTTCCTCTGGTTTCAGGTTGCCCACAGTAAGTTGAAGTGTTCCAGGCTGAGAAGTGTTGACTGCCCGTTCCCTACAAAAAACAACCCCCCAAAACCACTTTAAACCATGTTTGGATCTCAAAGCGTTATTTATTTACACAGTTGGCAGCCTGAAAGGTACGATTGCTTATCAAACTTAATTTTGAAGCTTGTTTGTCTATAGGGTTTAGATATTTATTTTTACTTTAAAAAGCTTAATTGAAGTAATAGGGCCCACTGGGAGCAATGCCAGCACTACAAATACAACATGTATTTTAACACTTCATAGAACATAGAGGTCCTTGGTTCTTTGCCCTTCTTAACAGAAGAACAAAGGAAAACTGATGAAGGAAATGGCTATTCAACAAAGGAACACATCTCTGATACAGGAGGTTAGATGCATATTGGACTCTAAGCGTCCAGCTAATGAAAACTGTGTTTGGATTGTGCTGTAAATTGAGCCCTTGTTGGTGCTCCTGCTATAATTGTACCTGAAAAACCGCCATCACCCCCCCACTGTTTCACAGGCAAAGGGACCACGTGGAATTTTTAATAAGGTGGGGTCACCACTCACCATTTCAGAGGTCTAAAATGAAAATCCATTAGTGGAGTTGCACTGTGCTCCCCACTGGCAAAACAAGCACCCAGGCAGTTCAGGAGCAGCTTTCTCCTGATATCATAGAGTTACAGAATGGTTTGGGTTGGAAGGGACCTTAAAGCTCATCCAGCTCCAGGCCCCTTCCACGGACAGGGACCCCTTCCACTAGAGCAGCTTGCTCCAAGCCCCTGTGTCCAACCTGGCCTTGAGCACTGCCAGGGTTGGGGCAGCCACAGCTTCTCTGGGCACCCTGCGCCAGCGCCTCAGCACCCTCACAGCAAAGAGCTTCTGCCTAAGAGCTCATCTCAATCTTCCCTCAGGCAGGTTAAAGCTGTTGCCCCTCTTTCTATCCCATCTTCATAGCCTCCTCTGGACTCACTCTAATAGCATCATGTCCCTCTTGTTTTGAGGGCAATGCTGAAAGATGGTCAGACACAAGTTGTGTAAACTTGACCATCAGCTGCTGGGAAAACTACGTAGGGACTGCAGGTACCCCTTCTCTCGAGCAGTGACTGTGAGCCTGCCTGGTTCCCAGCACAAAATGTCTTTCAAGAAACACTCACTACAGCTCCCTATTGCTTGCATCAGCTGGGTTTCTATTTCTTCTAGCCCAACTTGGCCAGCAGTTTGCTATCACTGACCCATCACAATTAATGTGATTGAACCTCCTCCATCAACTGCTCCCAGTGATGAGTCCCAGTGTAACTGGCTGGTGGTGGTCTCCAGAGCAAAGGTACAGCCCGGACACTGAGAGATGGCAGCTCCCTGACCAGGGAGTCATACAAGACATCATCCCCTGATCACAGAAAGAGCCATGTCATTTTTCCTGGCAGCATAATCACCCAGAGCTAAAGGGTTATCTGCATCCTTGCACTGGCTTCTGTACCCCAGCGCAAGCAAAACTTGTCCCTGTTCATGCTGCTCAGGAGAACAACAACTGGAGAGAACCACACAGAGTCATTAACATGGGATTATCTGGGAAAAACACAATCTCTAAACAGTAAAGTAGGGCTTAAATTGAATGAAATCACAGTCATTTCATGGACAATCTGCAAACAGAAGTAGGTAAAATTGCTTTTGTAACTGATTTATTATGGGTGGCATGCTTCCCTCCTCTCCGTTACTGGAAGACCTCTGCAAAGATAACAACATGAAAAAAAAAAAAAAAGAAGATAGACTTTGCTGCAGAAAAAAAAGTCATTTAAGACCGAATCAACTAATTGACAAACTTTGTGTAGTGCTGCTGTGGTTCTCCTGGCTGCAATAGGGATAGCAGCAATTCAAGGAATTAGATTATTGCTCTTTTGGGGAATGTTTCCTCAAAATTAAATTCCTCAAACCAGAGAATGGTCCTGTCCTCAAAGAGCCAGGCTCCACCTTTGCTCCAGCCCTCCAAGGAGGGACTGAGCAAAGCATGGGTGCACGTTTGCTGGTGATGAAAGGTTGGATCATCCCTGGGCAGAAACAACAGGAGTCTCATGCCTCTATTCCAGCACAAAGGTTTTCTGCTGCACTCGATAACTCAGAGCTGTGGATGGCTGCTGCTCCCTGATGAGAACACTGGCAGACAGAGCCTTTGCTCTTTCTAACTGTGCAAGCTGAGCTGTGCTTGACCAACTTGGCTAATTTTATTCTCTTGCCTCTTATCTCTGCTTTCTACTTTCAAGCTGTAGAAGCAGGACTCCAGCTGCATTGAAAATGGCTCCAATATATTTGTAACCCACAGAATGACTCTGAAAGCAGCGGTACTGCAGGGGGGTCAGATGGCCCCTAACATCTGAACTGAACAGCACTGATATTTTCCTGAACTCTTTAAGATGCAGGAAACCACAGCAGTAAGAGAGAAACCCAGATATGCTCAGTGTCTTCCTACCCGGACAATGGGATTGTCAGTAAATGTATCTCATTGTATACATCTTTTTGTTAACAGCAAGGAAGCAAAAAGACCACCTTTCGATCCCCAAAAAGCAGGAAAGCAGCAAGAGAGGGAAAAGGATGATGTGATAAAAGAAAACTCCAGTCAGGTCTCTGTTTTGATACTTCTCTGTGACAGTGGTACTGGTGGATATATATATATATATGCAAGTCCGGAAAGGTGGAATGTTTTGCAGCATTCTTTCAGTAAGTCTTTTCCCATTATCTAGTAAGAAAAAAAACCCAAACAACCCCATACACATACTCAGTGCCCTCAGCACTCACACTGCTGTTGAGTGACTTCCTGAGAGGAAACAAACCTTCATTTAAGACTAACGGCGCTGAACCAGCATGACACTCTCACCTTGTGTAGCTTGGGATGTAGGTGTGAAGTGTGATGATGAGGAATGAAATACTGGCATAGCCCATTTTGTATCTGATGATGAGTTTCAAGTGCAGTGGAAAAATATACAGCCCCTGCCACAGAGGCACAAAGAGACCCAGGGTTGCTGTTCCTCACCTCGGACCTGTGTTCGCTGCGTCACATCCCGGCTTTGGATGCAGAAATATACAAGGAAGAGTTTTGACTGAACTCTAATGCACCAATTTTCAAAAGTATCAGCAGATTCAGTGTTCATCTTCCATGGGATTTCAATGATGTTGCTAAAGTCCATGTCCCAGGACACTTCTATGTGCAAACCAGGAGCTGTAAAACCACCCATGTCCATCAGAGCTCTCAAGGTGGTGAACCCAAGAATCTCATCATCTGCAGTAATGGGACAGTGCATTCCTAGATAAATGCAAGTCCAAGTAAAACGCTGCTGCTCCCAACAGCAGCTCACACAGGATGACAGTGGCTGGAGGTGTCTGCAGCACGCTCCATCTCATAGTGTTCACACATCACTTCCAAGGCTAATTAGCTTGAGTACAACCCTGTGCTCTGGTGATTTGACAGTTTCCAGTTCGGGAGCAACACTGAACAGCAGAAGCTTTGGGCTGCCCCCAGGCATGATGAAAAATCAGAGCAAGAAGTTCTGCATTCTTGGCCAGCCAGTGTGTTCCCTTCATGCCCCTCTGTAAAACACTGAGCAAATTAAACCTTTACATGTTCTACTTCCTATAGTTTGGGTTTTCAAGCTATACAACCTAAAGCATCATCCAAATACAACAGTGCCTATAGGGCAATGAAGGATATTGTATCTTAGAATGTAAGAAAAGGCTGTATAAAGAAGAAGTTCCAGATTTTCCTAAGTAAAGACTGAATAATCATCAAGCACACACCCCAGGACTGAGACCAAGAGGAATAAAGCAGAAGAAAGGGCTGAGGTTTCCCTCTGGGCAGGCTGAGATGCAAGAAGAGCCAGCAGCCCAGTCAGCCCCATCTCATAACCTGGCAGCAGCCAAATAACAGACACTGAAAGAAATAAGTGAACCAGGACAGAAGTGCCTTGTTATTCTCCTGGCACAGGACAGAAATACCTGGTTATTCCCCTGGCATGTTACTGCTGCTCACAGGGTTTTGATATTTTGGCACCCAGGTGATAACAGACAGCCAAATGGGTCCATCACCTTCAAACTGTCAAACCTCCTCTAACTCCTCTGTTTCTGTGATATCCTGTGGCAATGTATTTATGTCGTGAGAAATAATGATTCCTTTTGTTTAAACGGGCTGCCTGCCAATGTCAAAGCTGGCAGTGATATCTTCTGTGACACCATGGGCCCTCCAGCTAGCAAAGAGAAAAAACTCCTTCTGAATGTAACACCTATTTTATGAAGACAAGTGTAAGGTTATCCAAAGCACATCATACGGATGTGGCTGCCTTCATCCCAGCAGCTTGTCCCGCTGACATGCGCTTGGGCTGAAGTTAGGTGAGATGGGCACCCAAAAGTCCATCATCTGCTCCTGCTTGCCAGCGAGGGGTTAATGCACTACAGATGCTACAGAAATGCAGGAATAATCTAAAAAGCACCAAATATCCTTGAATTGGTCACCTTTGTATTTGGGGTTTTCTTTTTAAAACCCATCTAGACCATAAATTACAGGCTAAAAATAAAAGACCTTGACTAAAGTCATCCACTTTCTTGTAGAATGGAGGCCTCGACATGTAATTTCCAGTGAGTGAAGATCATGTTACATTACAGTATCAGCATGTAAAAAAAGTTAATTACAGTTCCCATACATCTCTTAGGTGTGTAACAAATGCTTTTATAATGTTTCAAACACCTAATTAGTTACTTCAAGTAAGACAAGTCATGTTCATGCTCCTTGCTGTGAAATGAATGCTATTAAAATGGATGAACTTTTACTACCCTGAGTCCTTTTTTTTATGTCCCATTATCACTCTTCCCCAAAATAACATAAAGTCCTTGATTATATTAAGTAAACCTCAAAACTAATGTAAATATATCATCTGGGAATGATATTTTAGCACTTCAGCTGAATTCGGAAGATAGACCTTAATCAAATATAAGGCTTGGTATTCAATTAAGCAGTCCCTTGATTCATTTCTTCAGTCTGCAATATGTAGGAATTTGAACTGGGAGATCTATTAGCTTGTTGTGACTATTGATGCATTTATTATTTCGTTGATGAAAACAAGTTCTAGAGAATGTTTATCTGAAAATAAAACTGGTCCCAGTCTTGCAAGAGAGTCCTTGATCAAAGCAGTTTATGTTCAGCTGCAGTGCTGATTTCCAGGGTAATTTTATTATCTTTTTTTTTTTCTCCCTTTTATGTTCTGAGCATTTAATTTCATTTATTGGAAAAAATGGTTGCCAACAGTCAGTTAAAAAAGGCTAGCTGCAAACCAGAACCAGCTATTTAAGCCAACTTGACATTTCAAAGGTTGCAGTCAAAAACTGAACAGTATTTTGTGGCTTTGTGTCTCATCTAAAATGCTAAACAGAAAAATATCACCACATAAATATTTATCATTCTTTAGAAACAAATACAGTGATATTTTATTGCAAATTAAGTTTTAAATTTTATGTACATTGATGTAAATTCTCACTGGGAAAGCAGAATTCGTGTAAAAATATGCACAGGTAATTAAATGTGTCTTGATATTACCTTTGAGGAGTTATTTTTTGGTTTAGAGATGGATGAAGAGCAAATCAGGAAAAATAAACAGTGTGGTGACTAGTACACTACCAGATAAATATCAAATGCCTGAGTGAATCAATGCTTGCTCAATGAGAAGCCAACCAGCAGAGACGGATGAGAAGAGGGAACAAACATCGAGGCCAAGAGCAAATCTCAACATCGAAAGCAGATCAAAATTTGAACCTCCCTGTGGATTTAAATGTTGAATCTGGCACACTTTGCAAATGTTTAGAATGAAATAAGAAAAAAAAAACCTGTTCCAAATCAGTTTGCAACTAAAGTTAGGAAACACCCCGATACAAATGCTGTTGGTTTAGAAGGGGCTTAAGGATGGAGACAGATCAAGCGCTTTCCACCTGAAGACCAGATTTAGCTAAAAAAAAATGCAATATAATTATTTACAATTAAAGTTTCAACAGCGTGTGTATGTCAGAGATGCTGGGGATGAAGCACCATCTCCACCTTCCCAACACCAAAGGACAGTGCCATGCCCAAGATCTCACCATCTGGGCAGCATCCCAGCAGAAAATGAGAAATAAATCAAAAAGGCAGAGATTTACCCATTAAAGCAGTAAATTCTGTATTTATAATCTTTTGAATGACCTTATTACGTGCATACAAAATGGTGGTTTTTTTTCCTAGTGAGCTTATAACATCAAACAAAACCTAAACTCCTTTGTCTTCTGGAACACTTCTCTAGCAAGGCAGGGTTGATTTTATGGTTTTCATGTGTGTGTGTACATGTCTATACCTTGGAGAGCGATATGCTCTGAAATGCATGAATTATATTCTGCTATTTTATATTCTTCCATATTTTAACAGAAAATAAGCACAATCAGATGTATACTAAGAGTTACATATCTACTGGCAGATCCTATCCATGAAATCTTACATTTCTGGGGGATCTCAGTTTTAAATCAACCGTCTGCTACTATCAGCAGACGGTATAGAATAGCCTAATTTTAAATCTGAACTTTAATCTCAGCCAGAAACTTTCCTGAGTGCAGGTGTATTGGTTGGCTGTTTATTTATTTCTTCACAGATTTAAGGTTTGTTTTATCCTTTTCTGAGAAACTTGCCTTTTACCTTTAAGTGCTGTTTCCAATCATCCTTATCAGCAAGCAAAACCGTTTGATCCCACGCAGGATGCCTAGCTGAGTATGAAGATTAAAGAGCCACCCATCAGCAGGGCTCTGGTGATTATGCTACGACAGTAAGTGCAATCACTTCCAAAAGGGGTTACTTCGAAAGGGCTGTGCTGAAAAACCCTTATGAGAGGAGTTCAAAATACAGGAGGCTGTTTTTCCGGATGCTCCCCTCAATGGCTGTGTGCCCCACGTGTTGTGCTGGCCTCAGTGATGCTGCCAGCTGCCACATGAATCCTCACTGCTCTCAGACTCAGGAAGACCGTCTTGCTGCAGCCTTACACTAATTTCTCTGACAATTCCTTTGCATCCCTGAGGTTAATGTCAAATCCAATATTTATTTTTGCAAGCAGGAAAAATCTGCTTTTTTGTAAGAATAATGTGTAAAACAATGAACAACTCCAAAAATCCATGGAAGCTTTTTCCATTAAGGAAAACTACATTAATTTTATCTCAAAGTTTTTCTGAGAGTTTGCAAACCTACAGGTACGTATTCAAAAGTTATAAACTGCAGGTAGCATTCCGAGTCTCTTGCTGGAGGGAGCATAGTGGAATTTTTATTTCATTTATTTATTTCTTTAGTTATCCTAACACAGAGCCCACTGTCTTCTTCAGAAGACTTTGTGAAGTTGTGCATGTAGTTGGAACTAAGGCATACTTCTGGTACACAAAACATGCCTTAGTCCCATCACCACACTATGTCTGGTACACACCATGAGCAGCATGAAGGAAATTCTGGAAGAAGAATTCTTTTGAAGTCTAAGGGAATCCGGGGTGAGCTATTTTTCCACCTTGTTTGACCTCAGAAACACCACTTCTTAAAGGCTTCATGGAAAAGCATTAGTATTTTCTCCTCCACTGATAAACTGAGTTGGAATATGACTCAATCTAGTTGTATGTGGCAGCTCTGATGTTTTTTAAGACAGTTAAAACAAATGAGATGTCACTACAGCAGCACCCGCCAGCACTGCTACATCATGGGTACTTCATGCCCAGCAACAAATCTCGAAGTGCATTCTCAAGGTAAGGTGATGAAATCCCCATGCACAGCACAGGAGTCTGTTCCATCATTTCTGGTTGTGATGGCTGCAGACAAACAGTAGGACATGTATGTGCAAAAATATCTGATTCAGCCGTGTGAACCCCAATTTGGTACCCAAACTGGGAGAGGCAAGGGAGCCGCTAAGCTTCTTCACTTCCCACTGAGCTCATTAATTTTCTCTTTGCATCAGTTACTTTGCTAGGGCCAGTTCCTATCTTTCCTGAGTGCCTTACAACCTCCATTATACCCCCTTCCCAAAGCCCCACTGAACTGTAATTCTTGTGTGACATAAACTAGTCACAACTGGAGACCTGATTTGATGCATGATGGAGATCAGAGCTCTGAACCTGTGCCACATCTGTCTCACTTTGCTCCCATCTCCCCCTTTCTGCTCACAGTCTGACTCAGAAGGATTTGTGGAAGCTGAGATGCCTGTGTCTGACCTGTGAACCAAACTCAACAAGACTGGCTCCTAACCCATGCTTTCACCCCTTGCCTGCATGCTGCTTAGCTCACAAGTGACATCCTGCTGCAGAAGATGCCTCCAGCACCGGCCTCAGGAATGCCAACTTGAATTTAAGAGTTCTCTTTTACAGAGGCAGAGTGTTTCACACTCTCATCCCAAGTGCTTTGAACGTTGTGCCCTTTCAGGCTGCTCAGCCAGACCAGATGGATACACATCTCTATTTAGGAATGTCAACCTCTTGCAGCAGGTACCGCTGCTGTACCTGTCAATGTCTACAACTTCTATATATAAAAATTTTATATAAAGAATAATATATAGGATTAGGTTGTAAAGGACTTTTAAGGTTATCAGGTCCAACCATTAACCCAGCGCTGCCAAGCCCACCACTAAACTGTGTCCCTAAGCACCACATCTACATGTCTGTTAAATACATCCAGGAATGGTGACTCCACCACTTCCGTAGGCAGCCTGTTCCAGTGCTTGACAACCCTTTTGGTGAATCATAGAATCATAGAATCGTTAGGGTTGGAGAGGACCTTAAGATCATCCAGTTCCAACCCCCCTGCCATGGGCAGGGACACCCTACGCTAAACCATATCACCCAAGGCCTTGTCCAACCTGGTCTTGAACACTGCCAGGGATGGAGCATTCACAACCTTCCTGGGCAAACCCATTCCAGTGCCTCACCACCCTCACAGGAAAGAATTTCCTCCTTAGATCCAATCTAAACTTCCCCTGTTTAAGTTTTAACCCATTACCGCTTGTCCTGTCACTACAGTCCCTAATGAAGAGTCCCTCCCCAGCATCCCTATAGGCCCCCTTCAGATACTGGAAGGCTGCTCTGAGGTCTCCACACAGCCTTCTCTTCTCCAGCTGAACAGCTCCAACTTCCTCAGCCTGTCTTCAGCCTGTCTTCAATAAATGACTATATGGCTGTAAAGGAAAGCTGGACCTTGTTGGAGTTTGAGAAGCTTGTGAATGTCCAGACAGGGGCACGAAATTTTGCCTGCAACACTAAAACCTTTCAGATGAGCTCGTGTTATGGCAGAGGGACGCTCACTTTGATAGCTGTGGAGTCCTGCTTCTTTAGCTCTCATGAATCCAATACACATCCGCTCATTTTTTAAAATAAATATAGATTCCTATTCAAGTCCCTTCAGAAGCGAACTGCCGTCAGCACACACAAGCACTGGTCACCAGCTGGTAGCTGAAGTGTATCATAAGAGCAGTGAAATACAGGACAGGATACTTCAAGTGAGTTCTTCATAATGATGTACAGGAAGAGGAAAAACACACAATTTTTCTCAGGCATAAAGCCATTTACGAAGTTAGGAAAACAAAACAAAACCCAAGTAAATATGCAGTACCTTTCCAAGTGTGAAATGAGCATATACAATGAGGAAGTATGCAAACACCAAACAATCGATAGTGCCATTGTCACAAAACAGCTGTCTTCTGTGAAGCTCTAGTTCATGTGGCCAGAACAGCCCCGTGTGTTCCACTGTATTTGCAATCATGTAAAATCTTCACAGCCCGCTTCCTGGCTGCTTTGAAGGTCTTACACCATTTGCACTGCTCTAAAATCAATCTCCTCTCCAACTGATTAGAGCTCAACAAATTTCCCTCCACTGGCAGTGCAAAGAACATTTGCCCCTGTGTCTTCAGAGGAAGATGAAAGGTGAAATACAAAACTTTATTTTATGGTAGACAGTCGAGTAGTAACTGGAGGAGGTAAGACCCACAGACATCACTCTCAATGCAAATGGTTCTTCAGACCAAGACAATGCGCGCATTCATATAACCCTTGATAGGATGTCTAAAACAATACACAGCAACAAAAGACTCTTATAGCTACAAACATACCATGGGGAGAAGAACACGGGGTTGAGAACCATTTGCAAGACACTTGCAGAGACCTCAGACCGTCTTAGGACTGTACCCCCAATCCAGAGGAGACCCATGGTCTGTTGAGGCTCACCTGTTGACGCCATCCCTGGAGAAGAAGACCGTGTATGTCTGGATGCTGCCTCTGGCTTCGGCGGGTGGGCGCCAGCTGAGACGGACAAATCGGCTGGAGACCAAAACAGGGACCACATCTCGGGGAGCAGAGGGGAGGACACTGGAACTTGGGACAGCTGGAGGGGAAGGAGACGAGTCAGTCAGAGAGGCTGGTGGCACAGGGGTGTCAGGGCAGGCAGGAGGTGCTGTGGTGGACACAGCTGAGGTGTTACAGAACAAAGGGCCAAGGAGGCACGGAAGAAGCGTGAATAAAATGACAGGGGGTGAAAGAGAGAGAAAAAAAACTAACAGTAAAATCACATCTTAAGACACACCACCGCGAGCCATCCTCTAAAGTGAACAGCAACACGCAAAACTTAACTAGGGTACTTCCTTGTGATAAGCGAAGTTATTTCTTATACAATTGATCAGTATGATAGTATTTGTTCACTCCTATTTCACTGTTTTTGTCCTTTGTGCCCCAAGCAGATGGCATAAATAAACAAGAACTGCGTACTCAAAGCATGAAGCGTACAAACCAACTGGTTTGGGAAGAGCAGGAACTAAGTAGGGTGCTTCTGCACATGACTTAATAGATAATTGTATCAAAGTGGGATAAAATGGCAGTGAAACTTAATATTAACCCTGTTCGGCATGGAAAAGCCTTCAGTCTATGTGCAAAATACAGAAATGCCTAAACTGCAGATTCAAGCAGTAAAATTCATGTTAGAACATCATATATTTATATAGTTTAAGAGTTCGGTTGTTGCTCACCAAATCCATGTGAAAGCTGGCCTGCCAACATAAATAAATAAAAATATTTATTTTTCAACAATACTTGAAGTAATCAGCTGCTTCCTGCTTCAGCACATGCATCTTATGGAGCATTCATGTCACTGAGAGCAAAATGACGTATAAGGTCCCAATTCACAGGCTATACCAGCCCTGAAAAGCAGGTTTTCACAACTCGTATAAAACCAAAAAGCAATTAATTTTTTTCATTATTGCAAATCTTTTTTGGTCATCTTCCTATGCATATAGTATGAAATATATTAGCAGCATTAATTTGCTGTGAGATCATTAACAGCATTGTATTATCTAAACAGCTTATGAAGAATAGCTGTAGGTAAAAAGCATGAAGCTCATTGAATAATAGCTTAGTGTTTTCTTATATTATCAATAAATTATTATTAAAAGCCATTAATTTTGCTGTTATTAATAAGAAATATCATTGCCTCTTACTTATTGTGATCAATTCCTAACCAGAGGGAATTAAGGAATTTCCCAGAGGCATTTCCAGAGTAATGATGTGTTGAAAGAAAATATTAAGCCATAGACTCAGCTGTCTTGGCTGCAAAGTTGTGATCCATTATTTGCACTGAGGTTTTGTTTAGCGTCCTTAGTCATGGGCCACTGATCTAAATAATGTGCAAACACAAGGCCACAGTATAATTCTGTGCATATTTATATTACAACAACGCGACTATATTGCTTCACAGCAAGTAGATTTTGGCTTCTGGTCTATCCTATACATTGACTCATACATTATGAACGTTAAGTACATTGTTGTCTTCTAGTGAAGGCTGAGGTAAGTAAACAATTCTAGAGAAGTATCAAAGGCAAGATTGGAAAAAACACACAGACAGAGTTCTAGTACTTAAAGTCAAACGCAACAATTGGGAAAAATCCCTCTTGTTAGTCACCTTATAATAGCGATAAATAAATCTATTTTAATTATTTAGAACACCTGGTCTGTGATTCCTCCACCAAATATCCATCCTCCTGGTGGAACACAGGAGCCAGGCACTTCTTTTCCCTTGAAACCTCTTTAGATTAGAAACCTGTGCTATGATCAGCCCTGAGTCCACACATGTACATGTAGGTAACTGTGTGTACATGACTTCATTTACACAGGTATCTAAGCTCCTCCCATAGAAAATGAGTACATATACCTAACACAGACAGGTGACGCAGCCTAAAGAGCTAATCAAACTACCAAACAGTTGTATCTACCTTCAAACACACTGTAAAAGTATCGAAAACCTGGAGATAAATCCATATCTTTCATGACCTCATGCTCAGAGAAGCATGATTTATTTTCAATTTATGAAAATAATAGCAAAAAACTGAGGTGAAAAGCAGCAAGATTGGGGCTGAAACTCCAGTCCACTAAGCATATATTTTGCTCTGGCTTTCAGTAAACACTGTAGAGCTATCACTGACAAAAGCAATTTCACTTTTATTGTTGCTAGCAGTGAATAGCAAGCATATGCATTGCAATAGTACAATATAGAGAGACATAACCTGAAATTATCTCAGCAAGTAATGCCTGAAATCCTTCAGTCTTTCATATGACTACACAAGATCAATCCACACTGGTTAAACCATCTTCATCAGCCTGACAAGCTCTGATTTCAGCCCGATGCAGTTTACATTAACTCCTTGCAAAGTGCATCTCCTCTGCTCTTGCGGCTGTACAAATAATCGTCTACCTCTGTAGAAAGTAAGCATACAACTGGACTGATTCCTTTCCTATGTGTGCAAATGAGTATACAATCAACAGAGAAGGTCTGAATATAGACCTGATGGAAACTGATCCTCATGTTTCTATTTAAGAAACCAAAAAAAGCACGTCACATTCAGAGCCCAAACCCCCATTATTTATAGCCTAGAATCAGCTGTGAGTTTTGTGACCTTAGCAGTGTTTTGAGAGTAGCTCCCATTCTTGCACTCCTAAAGAGCTGTCCTAACTTGTAGAGTTTTTAATACTTTTCACAGCTTTTGGGGGGATTTAGAATCATAGAATCATGGAATCATAGAATAGTTTGGGTTGGAAAGGACCTTAAGATCTTCTAGTTCCAATCCCCCTGCCATGGGCAGGGACACCTCACACTAAATCATCACCCAAGGCTCTGTCCAACCTGGCCTTGAACACCACCAGGGGTGGAGCATTCACAACCTCCCTGGGCAACCCATTCCAGTGCCGCACCGCCCTTACAGTGAAGAACTTCTTCCTTAGATCCAATCTAAACTTCCCCTGTTTAAGTTTGAACCTGTTACCCCGTTATCCTATTAGCAGCACCTGCCTACTCTTCACATGTTCTTAGAGACCAGCAAAAGCTTATGTGATATACAAGAAAAGATGATAAAAGAATGAAAATACCTTGAGTTATATCCCACAAGGGATTTGGTATCAAGAAGATATAACATTATTATTGCTAAGCAGGGGTGGCAAAAGATGGTATGGGCTTATTCATGAGCTTTTCCCACTGAAAGACATGGTTAAAATCCTCTAAATCCAAGTTATAAAATATCTCATGTTCTCACTTGGGTGATCAGAGGGAATTTATATTTATATAGATATAGATTAGATATAGATGTAGATGATAGATATATATGCACGGACAGATCTCAGCAAAGGTTTTCTACCTCTACAAAAAATATTAATTTGCACTTTAGCTGTTTTTTTTCTTTTTTTCTTACATATTCATTAAGTCAATAGGAAAGGGAAAAAAGTTTAAGGAAAGAAGTTATAAGTTAAAATTAAAACTAAGTTGAGAAGTTACAGTACATACAGAAAATATTTTGCTTATACGTCTGTAATACTGATCTAAAAGGTATCCTGGTAATCTGCATTGAGGTCCAGGCTTTAAACTGATAAAGCTGAGTTTGGCTTCTCTTCTTTGGAAGAAGTTAAACTTTGGTGGGTTTAGCTACTCGTGTTTAATTCACATAGAATGCTGACGCCTGTTACACATATAGCAAGTTGCCTAAATTTAAAATTATTCAAATTTTTCAGGGGGATAAATTAATACAGAAAGAGATTGGGCTATATATAGGAGCTGTCTGTATCTCAGAGAAAGTGGTTAATGTCTATGTCATTATTCTTTTTTTTTTTTTAAATTATAACCTTACCTAAGCAAAGACTGGTGAAGCAATTGCCCCTGTTTTACACTTAGAGTCTGTTAAAATAAGACCATCTACTATAGGCTATCTATACTTTCAAAATGTGGCCAATTAGAGCTCACTGATAAGATCTGAAACTCGATACTTTTTCAGCAAAAATGAGAAAACCATCACACTTGCAATCTTCAACCTTCTGCTACAAATCACACTTTCCCTAAATAGCCTACATACCCTGACGCCAAAATGACATTTCAAGACATCAAATGAAAATTTTCAGCCAAGACACTACCTTGAAATATTTTTTATGGCTTCCAATGACTATTTCAATTCCTTGATTTGTTTGTTTTTTTTTTTACTATAGAGGTGATTTTTTAATTCTGTTTCAGTTTTAAAATACTTTTGAAAAATTCACTGAATGCATTTAAGCGTTCAGAAAAAAAAAAACAAACCAACCCAAAAAACCCTGATGTTTTATTCAAGTTAAAATATAAATCTTTTGGATTAATTCAAGTCTCCTCCCTGCTCTCCCCCACAATATTTTTTTTTTTTTGCTTTAGCACTTTAAATCAGTTATACATATAGCAGGAATTTCAAGTACGACGTAGGCACATGAATCTGTTCTCATCTCCAAGTCCTCAGTGCTAAAAGAAAAAGCAATTTACATGGAATTTTAATTCTAGAAATAACATCAAATATGTTCTTATTGTCTGGTGTTGCTCAGTATAGGAATAGCCTGGCAAATCCACTCTCTTTTTACACTCCTGCATTCAGAGAATTTAGTCTTTTTGAATTTCATTTTTTTTACTCAGAACCTTTTTGACCCATCTTACACCTTCCATACAGCAAACTGTGAAAGTTATAAGTGAGAAAAAGAGCTCGCTGCAGCGATACCTATAACTCAAGAGATGCTGCATATCTAACACCTACCACCTGAAAATGTGTAGTACTCTTGCCGCGAAATATCCTTAAATGAGATCTGTAATAGATACCAATTTTAGTGGTTTTGTAATTTTTTAAGAATGTAGACATTTCTCAAAGAATCATTTTCCCATTTCATTGTACAGAACGCCATTTTATTTTAATTTTACTTTAATAGCTATGTCATTAAATGGCAGAACTGGGAAGTTGAGGGGCTGGCAGTGATTTCTGGGGAAAAGCTTTAGATATGCATCCAGATGCCATTCCCACATGGCAATGATGGACTGAAAAAAAAACCCAAAAACCAACAACAACAAAAACATTTTTTTAAATTAAATTTTAAAGAAGGGATTAAAAAAATCTTAATTCATGGTCTTTAAACAAATAAATCAGCATTGATGTACAGTAAGAAAAGAAATAGAAGAACTCTAAATGAAACAGGAAGTTGAGATGTAGAAGATGAGTTGCCTAATTTTACATTGCACTGTATTAGCATAAAAATATGAATTTTCAATTATATTAAATTCGTAACACATAAAAAATGGTTTCTAATTTAACAGACTGTACCAGGGATCTGCAGATGAGAGGAGCTGTATTTTTACAGTGTTACTTTAACATAACAAGATTCATTTCCCATCCAGAGGGACCTCGACATGCTTGTGAGGTGGGCTGATGCCAACCTTATGAAGTTTAACCATGCCAAGTGCAAGGTCCTACACCTGGGTGGGAGCAATCCCAGGCTCAGCTACAGGTTGGGCAGAGAAGAGATTCAGAGCAGCCCTGCGGAGAAGGACTTGGGGGTGTTGGTCAATGAGAAAATGAACATGAGCCGGCTTCAGTGTGCGCTCGCAGCCCAGAAAGCAACCGTATCCTGGGCTGCATCAAAAGGAGCGTGACCAGCAGGTCGAAGGAGGTGATCCTGACCCTCTGCTCTGCTCTTGTGAGACCTCACCTGGAGCATTGTGTGCAGTTCTGGTGTCCTCAACATAAAAAGGACATGGAACTGTTGGAACAAGTCCAGAGGAGGCCACGAGGATGCTCAGGGACTGTAGCACCTCCTGTATGAAGATAGGCTGAGAAAGTTGGGGCTGTTCAGCCTGGAGAAGAGAAGCTGCGTGGAGACCTCATAGCAGCCTTCCAGTATCTGAAGGGGGCCTATAGGGATGCTGGGGAGGGACTTCATTAGGGACTGCAGTGACAGGACGAGTTCAGACGTAAAGAGGGGAAGTTTAGGTTGGATCTAAGGAGGAAGTTCTTTCCTGTGAGGGTGGTGAGGCACTGGAATGGGTTGCCCAGGGAGGTTGTGAATGCTCCATCCCTGGCAGTGTTCAAGGCCAGGTTGGACAGAGCCTGGGGTGATATGGTTTAGTGTGAGGTGTCCCTGCCCATGGCAGGGGGGTTGGAACTGGATGATTTTAAGGTCCTTTCCAACCCTAACTATTCTGTGATTCTGTGTTTTTTTATGAACTCAGAATATAAAACCAATCCATGACTTACATGTTCCAGATACACCCACAAACAGTTCAAGACAGTAATCAGGAGCTGGTTTTCTCCTGATCAAGGAAGGTAGCGAAGGACAGAGTGTTTATGCCACTAAAGAAGCTGGTTTCAATACAAGGCAAAACCTCTGATGTACAGATGCTGGCTTCTGAAACCAATGTATCTGGAAGCATCACTGGTGTTAAGGCATGCAGGGAACGCAAGATAAAATTCTGCATTTAGCAAAGGCAGTTGAAAATTTTGTCTGAAATTTCGTGATGAAATGCCACTTTTAAAACCCAACGCTAACCAGCAGCAGGAAGACAGTCCCCGGAAAAGCCCTGGGACATGGATTCAGGAACTCCCATCTTCCCATGTTAAGTAATTAAATAGGTGAAAATTGGTAAAACAAAGCCCAAATGAATCATAGTGTTTTGATCTGATTGCTAAACAATTGAATTTTGGTCTTGTTTTTAGCAGTTAGCAGAAAAGCAGACATTCTATCAGATGACCTTTACGGAGACATGAAATAGGTGTCATTTACTGTCCAAAATAAGTATCAGATTGGACAACTTACTGGTAACTCATTACTTATGGTCAAACAATATGCCTTTTTCCGCACAAGCAACTCCTATTACCTTTCCTGGGGACCATTTACACAATTTGGCCTTTCCAGTTTTTATCCAGCCAATTAATCATACAACACAGTTTCAAATCATTGCATTCAGAAGCATTTCTTCAGGCGCTCTGAGCTGAAATCCACTCCCCAGATGCCACCAGAGGTCACATTGGAACAGCTCATATGGGAGTGCACACATCCACATTTGATGTGTTCACACACGTCGGGTTTTACCAGTGACACAGAGCACATGCCAGGACGTCAGGGTACATCAGCATATGTTTAGAGGTTTTCAGCCCATATGCAGTGATACTAATTCACCAAATAAAAGATCTGTCCTCCCTGCCATACATACTTCCTCCCTTCTGGCTTCTTGCTCAGCAATTCATTATTACTTGGTGCCATAATGATGTTCTTAGAACCAAGTCATGCAGTACTAATTTGTATTATGCCTCTTTTATGACACTATGAACCTTGCTATAAATCACTGAAGTTCATGTGTGTCAACAGTGCCTGATGTTACTGTACAAGGAACACACTCCCAACTCAACACCTCTCAGGATTAAGCTATTTGTGCTTTGGAAACAGCATGTACTTATCTGAAATATAAAATCTCAGAGGGACTGGGGAGATTTTGATAGTTCCACCCTATGCAGTAACAACCACATCGGAAGCTAAATACACACTAATGCTTCTCCCTTCTCGCCAGCCTCATTTTCTCAAATACAGGCAAGAGAGATGTATGGCAGGATAACAGCTTAATTGCTAAGTTGTGATAGAGGGAGGAAGGATGCTACTAATCTGCTTAATGGCACGACCTGAATGTAGTAAACAGGGAAGCATCCAAGAAAAACAAGCCTGTGCTTCACCTCCTACATGCTCCTCTCGAAGGGGCAGTAGTGTTCACTCCCATAAAGAAGCCTGCAGGATATATCCCCAGGATGGACCATGAGACTCTGCAGCTGCAGCCACACTGAGTGAAGGAAAAGAAGCCCAGAGGCCCATGCCACAAACCTCAGATCCAACAGACGTTTCCCCATTCCTGTGAAACTCAGGACAGCTGAACTGTCCCTCCAACCTACACCTGCAATGCAACCATGCTACTCTAGGGTTTTATTCTCTGCTCATCATGGCAATTTCTCGCCACCTTTCTGGACAAGGGGAAAACCAAGAGAAATATACATCATATGTTGGCTTTTAAAAAAAAAAACTTTACTATGAAGGTGCTAAGGTGCTGGCACAGGGTGCCCAGAGAAGCTGTGGCTGCCCCATCCCTGGCAGTGTTCAAGGCCAGGTTGGACACAGGGACTTGGAGCAAGCTGCTCTAGTGGAAGGTGTCCCTGCCCATGGCAGGGACTTGGAACTGGATGAGTTTTAAGGTTCTTTCCAACCTCAACCAGTCTGTGATTCTCTGATTCTATGAAGACCACCACATCACACATTCGCTTCTCCCATAGAAGAGTCAGCAGCTTTTATTTTTTATTCATCTTCCACAGAGGAGAGTGCCTGAAGGGGTGGCAAAACGTCTGGAATACAAGAAAGGGATAAATGGCTTGGAAACTGGATGCTCTCTTCAGGAGCTCAAAGTTAAGGTGCGCTGAAGTGAGAAGCAAGAAGAAAAGGTAGGAGGAAAGTCCAGAAAATGATCAGACATTGCAGAGTCACAGAGACAAACTCTGGCCAAAGAAAGCTACAATATCTATCAAATGACTAGCACAGTTTAAAATATAATCAGTCTGGATCCCCTGTAAGAGTCAAAAGATGTGTTGCCTGTGTTTACTTTGAAATTCAGTAGTGCGATATAGAACTACAAGACCCCCTAATTCCAATTAATCCAGGGCAGTTTTGCCCAGTGGTTTTTCTGAAAGTTATTTTCAAGAAAGATATAACTGAGACACTTGTCTACTCTTAAATGTGCAAACCAAGATCTTGTACAGATGTCGCCCCTTTAGGAAGCTGAGAATAATTACTGAGCCTTCAGTGGGATGTAGACAGGAAAAGCAAGGCAAAGAAGGTTCAGGGGCTGAAAGGAGAGATTCCATGGGATGTTAGTATTTGCGCTGTTGCAGTGAAGATGCTTGATCAGAATTAGAAGAAAATGCTTTTCTTTTTCTCAGATCATTAGCTATTGTCACCTAAGAACTACTTTATGCAAAAGAACCAGGCTAGGTCAAGGCAATGATGGTGAAGTCCTGCTGACCAAGCTTAAAGGATGCTGGGTGCAAAGAGTTGCCTGGAACCACTATTGCAGCAAAGTTCCAGCCGTGACTGCAGCTCTGCCAGCAAAGGAGACATTTTAGTGGTTTTTCTTATTTTTTGAGAACTGATGTTCCCCACTGTAGGAGCTGCCACCCTCCATGAACACGTTACATCCACACATACATCTCTGCCATGCCAGCACAGCCACGGCACTCCTAGCCCAGGCACGGCCGCTACTCATTACTTCATTTTAAAAAGCCACCTATAGATGATACAAAAGTACTTTCTTTAACTGCAGTATATCTGAGATATTTCTGGTTTTGTACCCGATCTTGTTTCGGTAACAGCTTGGCCAAGCAGTTCTCCAACTGCAAACTCAGACAGCCTGGTACGTGTACTGTCTTCTCTCTCTCTGGGAATGTGAAAGGCAGGCATGCCTGTATGCACATCTGTCTACATATTACATCCCACTTCTTTCTTTTTACAGCTGAGAAAATTGCTATTCACATTTGCAAGGAAAAAGAAAAAAGAAAAAATCAATGGCTAATATGACCTTAGTGGCTGTTTAATACAGTGAAGAGATCTTATTAATTAATTGACACTGCACTGCAAAAAAAAAAAACCAAAAAAACCACAAAAAAAACCCACAAAAAAAAACCCACAAAAAAAAACCCCAAAAAAACAATGGGCAAACCCACCAGTGATCAGCTCTTGTGTTCAAAGAAGCGCTATCACTACCCCCCTTGGAGCTGCAAAGGCAGGACTGGTGTCACCATGCAGGTGACATCTGTCATCATCAATTAGTCACCAAGAAAAATGGGGGTGTGAGGGGCAATGGGCTGTTGATTGCAAGAAATTCAATCACCCGCAAATGCTCCCCCAGGAAATGCTGGTCAGTTAATCAAGTCAGCCATCCCCAACCCACCGAACAATAGCTGCTGCCTACGGAAAAAGCAGAAATTAAGTTTTTTAAAGCAGCCAAGGGACTTGGAAGGCACTTCATGGTCAAATACCAACAGTAGTAAACAGCAACCGTAAATGTTGTCATCATCTACGGTGTTCAAAATGCAGCAGTGAGCACATTCATAGTTTTGCAAGTGAAACTCCAGAGTGCAGCGACTGTTTCTAGGGATGATCAGGTGAGTGGCTGGAAGGTCAACCCAGTGTGCTCAATCAGTGTCTTCTTCCTCCCCGTGTCCATCAGCTCTTCTGCAACAGCGTACTGTGTGTGGCTTATAGAATCATAGACTGATTTGAGTTGGAAAGGACCTTCAAACTTATCCAGTTCCAACCCCCTGCCACGTGCAGGGACACCTTCCACTAGAGCGGGTTGCTCCAAGGCCCATCCACCCTGGCCTTGTTTTCAATGTTTTTTTTTGGGAAGTTTAACTTGATTTAAAACTGAGCCCTGAAGAGTGTCAAACTGTTCATGAATGTAACAAACTTGAATAATAGTATTTGCTAAGGGGAAAAAAATAATAGTGGGAAAATACTGAAATCATGACAAACTGAAATGTTCTCATTCTAAGAAATAACCATTTCTTGTAAGAACATTATGGCATGTCTCAACTTATTTTCAGTGAAACTTTCTGACTCATGATTTTGAAACATCTTCTTATTTTTAATAGTGGGAATTTATTTGAATCAAAACTGCAACCTCTTGTGTTTGTTCCCTAGGGCACTCCAAAACTGTGTAAGCTTGGAGCACCTACTTAGGGGACCACAGCTTGCTGTCACAGTTGAAATTTAGGCACTCTGATATTGGGTGGGCTTCTCAGGGAGGCAGACTGTGTACTTAAAATGTTTGCTCACACTTAGAGGCGCGACCTATTATTTGCTGGTAAGCCCTATCTTTCAATTTCTCTTTTACCTCAAGTTGTATTCACAGTAGCATGTGGCATTACAATTCCAACCTTTAGCACCAATGAGACCTTTGAAGGTCTTCATCAACTGCTTGAATGTAGAAGAACTAAAATCTCTGAATGATGCTGAACAGAGGCTCACTGCTGCTACCCAGCTCCAGCAAGGTTTTGCTCATGGCCACACGTAAATCTCTGTCTTGACACAATTGAGTTGTGTGAAGCTTCAGCTCACCTGCACCTTGGCAGATCCCCCAGGGATGGATCCTCCTCACCAAACCTGGCCCAGGATTACAGCAGGATATAAAAATGTGCTCTTGTCTTTAATATTTGGGTCAAACCCATTGCTTTCAGAAAGAGTGGGACAAAACAGGTACCTCTGTCTGTGCCAATAAGGTATTTTACAGCTGATGTATTATTATTATTACTAGTAGTGGTAATATTAATATTCAGAGCTAACCATCCCAAGTAAATCAAAACAGCAAAATGTCTCAGCACCATTCTTTCCTCAACAGTATTTCCCATAATATGGCTAAATGAAGTGGGTATTTGCTCAGTATTTTAGTCCTTTGGCACCTAATTATTATCAAACATTATGGGACAAAAAAAAGAAAAAAAAGAAAAAAAAGTCTTTTTTTGTAACTCTGTCTTCCAACAGGCATATTAGTCCTGCTTTAAAAAAGAAAAAAAATAGTTTTAAAACTTTGAGTGGTACTCAGAGTTTTGGCAAAAAGTGGCATGTGTTACAGATTTGTTCAGCTGATCTATCAAACTCAGTGACAGGGCAGCCACACATGGCTAATTGGGATGCTTTTCATAGAATCATGGACTGGTTTGGGTTGGAAGGGACCTTAAAGCTCATCCAGTTCCAAGTCCCTGTCATGGGCAGGGACCCCTTCTACTAGAGCATCTTGCTCCAAGCCCCTGTGTCCAACCTGGCCTTGAACACTGCCAGGGATGGGGCAGCCACAGCTTCTCTGGGCACCCTGTGCCAGCACCTCAGCACCCTCACAGGGAAAAATTTTTCATCTAATAAGTAATCTCGTTCACCTTTTGAGGTGAAGCTTTCTACACCTTTTGTCCTCATCTGAAAAACAGACAATTGTCAGTCCAAGTGTGTTCATGGTAGCACAAAGGTTCATACACTCTGGTAAGAAGCACCGGAGAAAAGACAGTGAAAAAAATTAAGAATGCCACCTTCAAAGCAGTGTTTGAACATCAGGAAGGAAATAAGGAAGATGATGACAAGGCTAAATCTGGCAGAGGATATAAAACATGGAGTGTTTTCACCACTGAAGCATCATCTTGTATCCGATGGGAAGCTTCAGAAACTTACAATTGCAAGGGCAGCCGTGAAGTGTCAGGCTATATCCAAGGTATGCATTTCAAGAGCAGAAATTTATCACAGTCCATTAAAATACCTGTGGATAACCCTGCAAACTGACCTCTCTCCACTGGGAGCAAACCCATACCATCATGAAACAGCAGACTGCAGGCTTGACATTTTTACTTCCAAAACCAAAATCAAGCTTTCTTGAAGCAACTCTTCCTAAATACACGAGGCTTTGAAAGCTGGGATGCTATGGGAATGCCTTTGAAGATAAAAGTGGAATGATACTGGATCTCACAGTATTTTAAAACTACTTGTCTTTGGTAGGAAACTCCAGAATAAGCCACGTGCTGCCTCCACAGGATGATCAAAATGATGCTCAAACACCACATGGGCTCAGAGCATCACCTTTAGCTGTCCCTCTCCTCCAGCTTATACCTGTTAAGGTTTATTGCCTTGATTCACTGGTTGTTCATTAATACTCTTTCTCTGCCTCAGTTTCCCAATCAGTTTTGCCTTGCAGAGAGGAGACATCTCCATGACTTGCCTTGGCAGCAACAAGCCTATTCCCAGACTTGGTTAACTAACACTGCTCAAGGAGCTGCTCTCCATGATGAATCTGATCTTACCCAACCCCTACAGCTCCTGCTTCTGTGGCTACACACCAAAATGAACTGACAAATAAATTAATCAAGCCTTTTACAGCGATTTTCATAAGAAGCTATTTTGAGTTCTTCAATAGAACCATGGTCCGCAATGTTTCTCAGATCTCTTGATACACTGCAAAAAACTGTCAACTGGTTTTGCTTTACTGAACATCTGCTAAGTCTTGGCCATGTGAAAACTAAGGGAGCAGCTAAGGGGAACTCATGAGCTGCTTTACTGCAAACAATATTTATCTGTAAAGAACCAGCTTTGACCTACAGCAAAATCATCAATATTTCAAACAGATAGCCCAAAACGGAGATGGAAAAAGAAGAAAGATGGCTGTGTAGCAAAGGCATTTTGCCTGTGTTATAGGTGTCCCAATGCAACTGCTAGCTCTGCAAGATTTTCAGCATAACATAGAGGATCTCTCTTACACTGCTCCTATTTTTTCCCATCAGCACAATAAAATAATCATGCTTATTTTTCATTGCTTTTTTATGGCATGTATTACAACACCCAGTGTTCCTCATGCAGACAATTAAAAAAAGCTCCCAAATCACTTAGCTTGAGATAGGAGTTAACAGGTGAGTAAATTCAGAGATGTGAAATGCTCAGATCTTACAGAAATAAAAGTATCAAAGGAGACTGATGAGGATCTAAGAGGTCTTTTTTCATCCGCATTGCCCAGGTGCCATGACTACTCTTGCTCTTACCACTACCTTTTTCCTGACATGGGAATTACATCAACACAGTCACTTTGAATTTTCCATTCAACCCATCATTTTATTGTATGCTCTGTGTAAAACTGCATGAAGTAAGTGCTACCACCTAGCTTGAAAATAAACAGGAAGAGAAACACCTGAACCCAAATTTCCTGGAAAGCACAAAGTGAGATTTTAAATAATCCAGGAAGCTATTATTTTTTGTAAGGCATGTGCCACCTTCAGCGAGATGCAGGACAGAACAGCAAGGGAGCAAAGTCAGGCATTAAACCAGCCAACAACTTAGAATCATAGAATCATATAGGTTGGAAAAGACCTAAGATCATCAAGTCCAACCGTTAACCTAACAGGGCCAAGTCCACCCCTAAAATATATCCCTTAGCACCACATATACATGTCTGTTAGATACCTCCAGGGATGGTTACACAACCACTTCACTGGGCTTGCAGAGGTACAACTCACAGCGCAGCTCCAAAAGCTTCACATCCCCCAGGTGTTTCCAATGCTTGGTAGCGATGCCCTGTAGAGGGGTCCAGAGGGACCCCCACTTCCCTTTCCCACAGCTGCCCACCACCTCAGGACGCGGGGACAACTCAGCTCTCCCTCCTGCACCTCCAGGACTGACTCTGGTGGCTCTTCTCTGCCCACCTGGCAGCTTCAAAAGGATTAAAAAACTTTGACCTTTACTCTTTCCATAAGCATTTTAAACCGCACAACTGCTAATAAATAACTAAAAAGGGCCTACAAGAGAGGGATACCTAAAGGATCCAAAAACAAAGCTGGAGAGAGGCTTTGGACAAGGGCGTGTAGGGACAGGCCAAGGGGAATGGCTTTAACCTGCCCGAGGGGAGACTGAGATGAGCTCTTAGGCAGAAGCTCTTTGCTGTGAGGGTGCTGAGGTGCTGGCACAGGGTGCCCAGAGAAGCTGTGGCTGCCCCATCCCTGGCAGTGTTCAAGGCCAGGTTGGACACAGGCTCTTGGAACAAGCTGCTCCAGTGGAAGGGGTCCCTGCCCGTGGCAGGGGTTGGGACTGGATGAGCTTTAAGGTTCTTTCTAACACAAATCACTGCATAGTTCTATGGTTCTTTGTAAGGAAGAATGGTTCTTTTATGGGTCCTTATAAGGAGAGGGAAGAAGGTGAGAGAGAAGGCAAACAGATGGGTACCTGGATGCTACACTTGTATAACCCTTATTTCTTCACAGCATAAACCAGCCTACAAGCCAGCAGTGACAACCCTGGAACAGATCTGTGCGCCCTTTTTTTCCTCTGTCTGTGTCATAGGAATGCCTGGCTTTGTAAAGGATGTGAATTTTCAGCAGAGTGAGCAAAACCATCCGGGAGCTGGAAAACTTCCAGGTGCCCTGTGTGTGACTGCATGCCGCACACCAAGGTATCTCAAGGATAGCACTTTTAAGAGAGACAGATTTGCAGTTACTTTGATCTTCCACGCTCTTAAAAGTAAACCATATGCCTGTGCCCAGCATACGAATAATTTGTGGAGATGGAATTTCTTAACTGTAAAAGTCTCTCACGGTCAGCAGATGACCCAGCTGTTACCCCCAGTGTAAGCTGGCAGGCTCAGCATCCCACTGTGCATGGTGGGCCTTCAGTAGCTCATGAATGGAATTCCTGGTACTGTTGAGACAGATCAAGTCTCGGTTCATATACAACACAGCAGAAGTCCATATAAACTCCCTAGGCTTGTACTGGTGCTTGCTAGTTTCAGGAAGACAGGTAAGCTCTGCCTCCCCTATTCCACACCACGCTGAATGAACTAAATATGCACTTCACAACCCCAAAGCCTTGGGGCTACAAGGCACTAATTGCTATTTCTTCTTCCATAGAAATTTCCTACAACTTCCTAAACTAGGAGTAGGGCAGACGTAAGATGGGAAGGATGTTTTCTGCTGTGCTGGGGGAAAGAGGGAGTCATAGAAAATAGAAAACTTAATTTCTGTATGATATGACATGTAGCAAAACTGTGCTCTCAACAACAAATCAATAGGAAAACATGGCATTACTCCCTGGTCCTGGCTAACGCTGGAGAGAGGTTGCTCTGAAAGCGTCCTATTCATTATGTTTAGAGCACCAGACCCACAACATACAGCACTTCTTTCCCCAGAAGTGCAACATGATGCTAAGTCCACACCAAGCCTGGGGCAGGCAGAGGGAGGGGGCAGAATGATGCTGCCATAGGTCTCCCAGCTTTGCTGTTAAAATATGTGATAGGGTAAGGGCGAATGGTTTTAAACTGAAAGAGAGTCAATTTAGGTTAGGTATAAGGCAGAAGTTCTTCCCTGTGTGGGTGCTGAGGTGCTGGCACAGGGTGCCCAGAGAAGCTGTGGCTGCCTCATCCCTGGCAGTGTTCAAGGCCAGGATGGACACAGGGGCTTGGAGCACTCTGCTCCAGTGGAAGGTGGCCGGGGCTTGGAGCTGGATGATTTTTAAGGTCCCTTCCAACACAAACCATTCGATGACTCTAAGAATCTATGAATAGGATTGCTGAAGCAGTCCCAGCAAAGTGATAGGCTGCCCACCTAGTAGGTCCAGGGCTCAAAAGACTGATGGACACCAGCAGCAAAACACCAAAGGGCTGACCTGCCACCTGGGATCCATCTGCTTTAAGAAGTGAAATTACAGCTGCTGATAGACTGCGGAAGACTAAAACAGTGACCCTACCCAGTCCTAAAGAAATATTGAACACAAAATCAAATATTTCATCGACTATCAGTATAGCCAGATACAAAAATGGTAAAAGTACATACCCCTAAAGCCAAAATGTAAGCCCTAGATGGAAACCCCTGCATGAAATCATCTTCATGGCAGTTATTGCCATGTTACATTTTCAAATCTGATTTTTAAGGAAAGAAAGCTTAATGATCATCCCATTTATCTGCCCTTTAAACCCTCTATGGAATCTGTTGCATTTTGGCCACTTCTAACAAAATTCCTCAAGAGACCAGGGATCTCAAATAGAGGAAGTCATCAAAAGTTTAATGAACATCAGGCTTGGTTCCAAAAGTATGCTCCCCTATCAGCTGCTTCTTGGTAGGAGGTACTGAGGGGCATCAAAAGTGGTGGGGCTGGTCACATTTATACTTATTGGGACCTCAGGATGTGCTTATGAGGTGGGAAAAGGGGTCGAAAATTACCTCAGTGAGGATGACTGTGGTGTCAAGGCACAGGCTTGTAGGATGTAAGTCTGTAGGTTACGCTGCTCTGAGAACAATTGTTCTACCGCACAGGGAACAAAATTAGTAATTAAGAAGATTCTCAACCTGAGAGAATTAGTGCCTCCAATCTATAATAAACCTATTAGAAAGCTCAATTGTTGATTGCTTGCTACAGGGGAAAAAAAAAGAGTCAGCAGAGATTTTAGTGCCCTGTCCTTTCTAAAAATTATCTCCCCACCTACACGAGTTTGAAAAATAGCAATCAGATGTGTTGAATACTAATTCTGAGACCATTATCATGGTGCAAAGCATTGAAAAAAATATAGTAATGTCTTACATATTTTTCAAGGTAAGGTGTCTTTTTTCCCCAGAATATTGAATTTACTGATAAAAGCAAAAAACCAGCAGAACTAATTTATATATTAAAGAAATTCACTTTGTCCCATTAGCAAAGCAGTTACTTTGAGACAACAGAAATTATATTTATAGCAGTGTGTACTGATACTAATAGTTTCATTAATGTTATCTACCTTGCCATAGACTTAAAAAGAATTATACATAATGGTGGTAGTTACAGTAGCATCTTAAAAATTGCTGGCTTTCCGCCATTCTAATTCTCTCTTCAATCACCTGTAATTTTCAACTTTTTTCTCACCTATTAGGTTGCAATTTTTCAGTGGAGAACCGCCCACCCGTATTTTGCAAGAAGGACAGAGGGGAGCTAATGGGAGAAACACTTTATTCAGGGCAGGGGGAAAAAAGTTTAAAACTATCTTACTCTACACAGGAGCTACTGAGTCAAACTTTGATCTGGAAATATTACTACTGAATGACTACATGGGCTTCTGGAAAAAAAAAAAAAATGGTTTTGGTTAAGGTTATGCATTTTTGAAGAAAATCCCATTCCACTTGTCCAGCTGGACAAATGGTCACAGTGAGCACTTGAGACATACCAGTGAGGAAGACGTTGATGTCCCCCATGTGCACAAGGTTGATCACTTGACGAGTACTGTGGCTTAAGCAGGACAATGAGGACACTGGGTGCTGCACAGAACTGTTTACAGCACCTGCCCATGGGTGAGGTAAGGTGGCCCATGGGTGAGGTAAGGTGGGCAGTGGAGGTCCCACATGGGACAGCACAGATGGGCTCCATCATGGAGAAGCAATGGGTGATGGTCAACCCCAACAGCATCTACTGTGGAAATCTGCCCTGATTTTATATTCTCTCCATGCATCCTGTTAAGAGATGTTAGGACAGAATTTAGTCTGCCCAAGTATGTGTACTGCAAGTTGGATAAATAATCAATAAAAGCACGTAAGAGGATCAGAGCAAAAGAGAGTAAGAGCACAGACTCAGGGGATTTCTGAGGGACTGGGAGGTGAGGTTAAGATGTGGAATGGAATGGAATGGAATAGAGTACAGAGTAGGTTAGAGTAGAGGAGCAGAGTAGAGAGTAGAGTAGAGGTAGAGTAGAGCAGAGTAGAGGTAGGGTAGAGTAGAGTGGAGTGGAGTGGAGTAGAGTAGAGTAGAGTGGAGTAGAGTAGAGCAGAGTAGAAGTAGGGTAGAGTAGAGCAGAGTAGAGTAGGGTGGAGTGGAGTAGAGTAGAGTAGAGTAGAGCAGAGAGTAGAGTAGAATAAAGAGTAGGGTAGAACAGGACAGGACAGAACGAGACAGGACAGAGCAGGACAGGAAAGGACAACAGAACAGCGGACCAGATCAGACCAGACTAGACCAGACTAGACTAGATTAGACTAGACTAGACTAGATTTATTGCATCCCTAGTTCTCCCAAAAGCTGGGGAGAGACGCTGCCTCTGAGGCTGTTGGGATACCCTCAATACCTGGCCAGGGCTGACGCTGTGGAAAGCTGAGTTTCTCTGACACATTGTAGTTCAAGTTTGCTCAGAGGGCTTGCTGCTATAAGCAGTATGAACAGAATTCTTATCAACTTTGACAGTATTAATATATAATTCTAAGCTTTAGTGTGGTTGATTTTTTTAAAAAAAGCTGACAACACAATCCTCTTCCCCAAGCTCTCCTCCTTGCAGAACGTAATCACAGCACTTTGGTTGGAAATGTGGCTTGCTTTCTTTTTCACCTGGATAAAGCTTTGAAATAAAACAGCGTTTCTAAGCAGAAAAATTGGAGGACTAGAGAAAGAGTCCTTCCTTTTGAAATATTAAATGCAATTTTATTTTGAACTGCAACGATAAAAAAAGAGAAAGCTGTTGTGGCTGGGGTTATGGCTCCTCATCATATGAGAAGACAGACTTAAAGTGAGTTTATAATTGTCAGGGAGCTTTAAATAATTGAACAGTAAGGCACAGCATGGGAGGGTGTGTTTTTATTGTGTAATAACATCTCAGGATTCATTATTCATTATAATTATGATTATTAGTCTTGCAAATTTTATACTGTTTCCTTTGAAAATCACAAGGCTGATTGTACAAGGAAAGAGCGTTTAGGATAACACAATTAATTTGGCTTTAGTTTGTTACTAAACTGCATTAAGTTTGTTACCGGGGGGGGGGGAATTGTCTCTAACATGCAAAGGTGAGGAAATAACCTCATTAATAAAAAAAAAACTAAGTCATTTGCAGATCATTTTAAAATAGTCTGTTAAGGTATGATTTGGCACCTCTTTGGCCTGAAGTGAAGGGCAAACTCCCTGTTGATTTTAAAGGTACAAAGTAGGCTCCTATAAATCTATAAGGAATTAAAAATTACAGTAAAATGTTTGATATTGGAGGGATGAATTATGATATCCTTATTCATACTGGGCCGTGCTTACACTGCCAATGCTTTGATATCAACAGGGCTCTCCATGCTCTACGTTATTATTCAGAGCCAGACAGAAGTGGTTTTCCTGTCTTGAGAAGAAATTTGAGATAAAAGGGGGAGAGAGACACGTTCCTGCATTCGGATGAGCCCAAGACCTTTAGAAGTTTTTTCAAGGAGAAAGGGAGAGGGAGCTGCTGCCCAGAGCTGTGGGAGCATCCCTCATCAGAACAAGGCTCCAGCTGGTTGTCCCCATCAAAATGAGCATCCTACCATCCTGTCCCCACTCATGCTCTCAAAAAATTTCAAATCTCATAAGCTTTGCCATTGTTAACCATGAGTCGCCCCAGACAGAGCACAAATGTTGAGGGTGGAACTGGAGAAACATCAGTGCAGAACAGGAAAAACAGACTAATACATCCATCGTATTAATAGCGTGCATTACAATTGGAAAAGTTGAAACAAAGCAATGGAAGAAAACATGATTAAGTTCGTTCAAGAACAAGAAAGTTTTTCAGTTGAGGTATTTCAAACTGCACTTAAAATGACAGAAAAATAAATGTTTTTTTTTTCCCACAGTACTTATGAAAGATGATTCACCAAAGATTGCAGTCAGATGTAAACAATCACCAACCCTGTCAGCGGAGTTATTTTCCAGCTATTCGCTGATGGGAAAATGGAACTAAATATTTCACTGCCAGCACTCTTCAGAAGAGGCTGCAGTGGTTCAAACCTGAAGCAGCTTGGTTTGTGCCACTGAAATCTTTAACCTCACAGAAAATAACTCACTTCCCCAGTGCAAGCTGGTGTGTAAAACAAGTTGTCTGAGATGTCCAGACATTTATGGAGGTTTAATCTTGGCTTGAAATTTTAAAGCCAGTCTAAAATTTTGCTCTGCAATGAGATAAAAGATTCCCAGCAAAACACTGGTGAAACCTGAAGTTTTCTTTTTTTCTCATGTCTTTCTGCAAGCTTCCTCATTTAAAATTGAAATTCTCTGGCTGAATGACTGAGGGAGTAATAAAATTTTCGTCATGCAAAGACCTCCTGTTTCTCAGAACAGATTTGTTTTTTTTTTCCTTCTAAAATCATCCTAAACTTTTCATATTTTATTTACAAAGAGAGGTAAATGACTCCCAGTTGAAACCATGATGGGTATTTTTGTGGGAAGGAGAAAGCAGCAAACACATTTCTGAAAGGACTCAAGAACTTGCATAACTGAAGAAAATCCTTTTATCTTGATGAAAACTCCCCAAATTCCATGCCTCCATAGAATAAGGGGCATAGAACATAAATCAGGAATTTGTATTTTTGAAAATTACAATTGAAATTGAATTCTAGAAAGTTAGGTGCTACTAACATAGCAAACTAAGTTAATAAAAATGCATAGCAAGCCAGAAAAGAAATCATAGAATCATAGATGGTTAGGGTTGGAAAGGACCTTAAGATCACCCAGTTCCAAACCCCCTGCCATGGGCAGGGACACCTCACACTAACCATGGCACCCAAGGGTTCGTCCAACCTGGTCTTGAACACTGTCAGGATGGAGCATTCATAACCTCCCTTGACAGCCCATTCCAGTGTCTCACCACCCTAACAGGAAAGAATTTCCTCCTTAGATCCAATCTAAACTTCCCCTGTTTAAGTTTTTACCCATCACCCCTTGTCCTATCACTACAGTCCTTAATGAAGAGTCCCTTCCAGCATCCCTCCCCAGCATGCAAATGGAAACACAGTGGATCTTTATAGTTTTTTATTTAGAAGAAAAAAAGGAATATATTTTATGCAGAAAGAGAAGCACCATTTAAAACAAAGGAGAAACCCCCCCCAACTCATTGGCTCCTTAAAGATTGCTGTAATAAAGATAATTATAGTACGGGTGATATGGATGACATATTCTCCACAAAAAAAAATTCGGACATATAAGCATGAAAGAAAAGAAAGACTTGGAAAACTATCTGTACAAACCCTGGAGTTGAAGGAATAAATGAAGAGAAATTAAAAAAAAAAAGAGAGATTATTCTTCTTCAGTCTTTGTACAAAGACCCAATAATTGATGGCTATGCCAGGACCTGAGCAGCTGAAAAAGTGCAAGATACATCTTCCAGCTATTCAAGACCCATAAATAAGCTTTTATCATGTGTCATAATGGAAAAATGTCATACCATGTCATGTGCTCAGAAATGTCAGGCTGGCAACTAGTAACCTTAAAGAACAGTTAATTTGTCTCCTTGAACTGGAAGCCTGTGAGTACAAAGGCAAGGAGCCTGGTGATTACCGGCTCCATCAGATGTCACTCCTGAGGAGGAGCCACAACCATCGTTTTCTTACCGTAGCCTTAGAAAACTGGAGTTGCAACTGGAGACAGCTTGAGATCTCAGCATGGTGAGAGAGACACTAGTCCTGCAGCTTCCTTGGGACAGAGAATGATGAGAGTAAAAATATCTCGTGAGGGTAAATACCATCCTGGTGGCTATTACAAGCATGGAAAAACAACCTGCTGGAGCCTGAGGAGGCTCCTACAGCTGGAAAAGTTTCCTCTGTTACTGTGGATGGGAAATGCACAGTGGTGTCATGAGTGGGAGACCAGTTCCTCCAAGTCAGAGCCTTCCTCAGGAGTTCCAGCCTGGGTCTCACATAGAAAGAAGAAATAAGATTGACAACAGACACCCAGAAGAATAATAGTATGGGTTTGATTGACCATTTTGACTGACCAGTTCCAACCACCTGCCAAGAGCAGGGACCCCTTCCACTGCAGCAGCTTGCTCCAAGCCCCTGTGTCCAAC
This sequence comes from Pezoporus flaviventris, assembly GCF_033815535.1. Taxonomy (NCBI): domain Eukaryota; kingdom Metazoa; phylum Chordata; class Aves; order Psittaciformes; family Psittacidae; genus Pezoporus; species Pezoporus flaviventris. The sequence continues at coordinate 369,194 of NW_026892558.1, forward strand.
CTGGCCTTGAACACTGCCAGGGATGGGGCAGCCACAGCTTCTCTGGGCACCCTGTGCCAGCGCTCAGCACCCTCACAGCAAAGAGCTTCTGCCTAAGAGCTCAGCTCAGTCTCCCCTCGGGCAGGTTAAAGCCATTCTGTCCCAAGCCCCTCTCCAGCTTTCCTGCAGCCCCTTTAGGCACTGGAGCTGCTCTCAGGTCTCCCCTTCAGGAGCCTTCTCTTCTCCAGACTGACCCAGCCCAGCTCTCTCAGCCTGGCTCCAGAGCAGAGGAGCTTGGAGATCTCCATGTAGTGTTGGAGGTACTTATGAAAGCCACCTACATGTTGGAGTGATGACTGCTGAGAAAAGTAAGACATATACTGCATGAGTTGCATTTTAGTAGGTGTTCACATGACATCAGGACTTGATCCTGCACTTGGGGAGTGGACATGAGACATGGCTCACAGAGATGTCTTAGCAACAATAGGGAGTCTACATGGGTCCAGCAGCCCATGTCATTACTCATCTTTTGCTAGTAGCTCACATTGGTCTTGCTGACTAAATGAAACTAACTTTTATGAGGAAGAAACAAGCAAAAATGCAGAAACAATATTTACAAATGATTCTGCATGATGATAAAGAGAAAAATGAGCCCCAAATCAACATCTATAAACAGAAACACAACCAAAAAAAAAGGCAAAAAAGAAAGAACAAATTTCCACCCGTATGATTAGAAATGGTGAGGATGCATGTTTGTGTAGCTCAATGGTGCTGGTTTCTAAGCAGGAAATTATCTGGCGCTGATCACAAGAATACTAAATCAAAATCTAAGAACAGAAACCATTTCATGTGCTTACCCTCAAAGTTAGACAGCAAAAAATAAGTGCCACGCACAAGGCAAATCGTAACAGTGGGGTTAAAGAGCAGCACAGCTTCATGTGGTGGCCAGAGCCAGTGTGGAGTCCTGTGCTCATCCTAACTACAGTAGGTCTAAACTCTCAAAATTCAAGGTAATCATTACGTTTGAACACACCTGTTTCTTTTTTTTTCCTTTTTTCCCACCAGATACATGAAATTCCTTCATGTGTATTTAATTTGGCCCAAAATAAATGAACTGACTTATTTTTATAAATTTGTGAACCCAACCAGAAATGTAATCAAGCAGGGAGGCCTGCAGAAATCTATAGCACCAGCCCAAGCTATTCAGAGTGATTTGAAGGCCTGGGTTATTCTATACAGGAGCAATTCAGCACAGCACACAGGGGCTGATCTGCATGTAAATAATCCACCACGAGGCCTGAAACAATGACAGGCTGCTGCTCTCTTTGCAGCCTTGAAGAGCCATTAGTACCATCTCTATCAGGGTGCTGCCACACAACTCCCATTCTTTTCATTTCCTTTCCAAAGGAGCTTTTGATTTTTGCACCTCCTCAGCTGGCAGCGTATAGAACTGCCCTCTACCCACTCCAAGTTGTTCTATGTAAGAGCCAGAAAGCAAAATCATTTTGGTTTGCTTATAATATGGAATTACCTTTCCATGCAGAGACTGCTAACTTACTCAGGAGCTGGTTCTCTGGGGAACACAATATGTTGCTGGCAAACATTTGCTATTCTCCTGCATGCTAACCATCTTCTACAAAGCAGAAAACAGCCATTTAAATCTCATTCCGTTTCTGTTGGCATCGCTCATATGCAGCAAAAAGAGAAGGGGGAAGTTTTCATTAAAAGTGGGTATCATTTTCAAACAGGGCATTGCCAAGGTTTTAAACAAATCCTACCAACTGGTGCTGTTAATACACATTTGGCTGAAAGTCATCAAATCCACATGAAAATGAATATATTCTCTTACTATCACAAAGGGACACATGACAGCACTAACTATATACTCGCATCGTGTTTTCATATTGCGGTGCTGAAATATAGCCTAGTTCACAGAAAGCATAAAATCACATTGCAAAAGACCTAATCCCATAATCACTTAAGGGTGTTTAACCTTCACAGCGTTGTGTAGAAACCCTTAATATACTCAAAGCGATACAACCACATTACTATAGTATTCACTTCTGCTTATTTAACTAGCTGAGAAGGTTGCATTAACCTGGGCAAAGATATGTACCCATGCAGCATTGCTGATACTCATATTGGCTCTCCCAGGTGGTGTCTTGGGCAGATACCACAACAAAACAACATTTTGTAGCCAGAGGCATCTCAAATTAACATCAGGGAGGATTTAAAATAGTAGTTAGAGTCTGCTGTGTGCACCAGCTACAAATACATGATCCTTGGCATGGTGTGCCTTTTTCAAGCCAAAAATGGCAGTTAAACCAAGCCGGACTCCAATGGCAGAGAAGGATCGCATCCCACCCCAGGTTATAAAAGTGGCCATCAGCAGAGAGCTTCCCAACACAGTGTTGAGCCATGTTCCTTTAACAGTTTGTTAGGAAGAAGGTAAAGAGGTAAGGCTTCTCATTATTATATTATGTTGCATTAATATACCTTCTAATTTAACTGCCTACTGTCACGTAGTTCTCCATAGGGAATACTGAAACCAGTACACATAAAAGGGAGTGCCAGCCTTTGCTGTTACTTTTGGCAAATTAACAGGTAAAAAGTGGAGAAGTGGAAGATGTCGCTGCCCATGGGCAGGAGATTAGAACTAGATGATCTCTAAGATCCCTTCCAACCCAAACTGTTCCATGATTCTATGAAGTGAAGCACCATGAGCTGAACAACTGGCTGGACACATGGTCTTCCCCATCTTGTGCTTCCATAGAGCTTTCACAGCTGTCTTAGACAACGTATGGAAGTGGCAAGAACCATGCATCAAGAAAAAATAAATCCATGAAGGCAGTAGAAAACATGAGCAAAAAGACACACATGAGAGATGCTTGGTAAGTGGCAAGACTGATCCTCGGTTGCAGCCTCGTTATTTAGATGAGCATAAGGGAAAGCAAGAATCACCAAGGCTAGCTTGCCCCAAGAACAGCTGTATGTGAGCGCCTTCACAGGACAGAGAATACTAGGGAAAACCCTTCCTGAGGGTGTAAAATGTACTAATTTTATTTTGGATAGAAGGCATTAATCTCAGGCAAGTCATAGCAAACTTCACTGAGTTCTCTTATGGAAAAGACATCATGTAAAATCATAGAATATCATGTTGGAAGGCAGCTCAAGGATCATGTGGTCCAACTTTTAAACCAACTCCTCATCATATGGCCTTGAGGAATGCTCTGGTTTCCTCCGTTTTTCCTTATGAACGGAAATACTGCAGCAGGAGAAAACTCCTCGGTATAGCCTGGATCTGTGATGTTCCCTAAATGAAAAATAAGTGGTTTGGTATGGTTTCAAATTCATTTACTCAATTAAGTTGAAAAAAACAAAAAGATAAGACTTGCTTAATGCAAAACACTCCTTTACACAGAATCCCATTCTTTGCTTTACAGATTGAGCTTTCTTTCTCCAGTCATCAGGGTAATGTAAGAAATGGCAGGCAGACAAACTGCCTCTGGCGAAACTTTGGAGTAGACCAAAGACGACATTCAAATAGTGGTCACGCTAGAATAATTCTCCCAAGTCTGGTGTGATGGCAAAAACCCAAGGTGTTAGAATAGAAATCAGCAGAAACCAGTAGGAAAATACTCTATCTACAGCAAAAAGGCATTCCAGCCTCAAGAAATTCACACTAAACTGAAAAGACAAAACAAAAGAACCCACGACTCCAGGGCTGGTAATGGAAAATATAACTTAGTTAATGTGTAAGAGAGTACTGAAAAAAAACCTAAATGCTCCTTTTCTAGACTTTGCAAACTCTGTGCACTGTGTGACGAAGCAAATTCTGTGCACTGTGTGATGAAGCTAACAAATCACAGTTAAAAACCATGTGTTTTGGGTATTCCCTGCATGGTATGATCAAGGAGGCTTGACATGGAAGGGGATTTTCATCCGTTATGAAGCACGAACTGAGTTTTGTGCCAACAAAAAGTCTTCAGTGAAAGGAAAATATCTACCTTCAGTCTATCCAACAGAGGTTAGAAAATGGGTAGTATCATGGGACATATGTCTCAGCCTAGTGCTTGCTAGTGTTCTAAAGCTGCCATGTCTAATGCTTTAAAAGCTATTTCCCTCACAACCTCCACTCTTAGGATAATTGCATATGTTCAAGCAGTAGGTCAGGGGGGACACTGTTGTCCTATACATGCCAAGTTGAAGAAAATTAATTTCATTCCCAAAAGAAAAGAAAAGCTGGCAAGACTGACATTAAACAATATTGATTCTGTGGCACAGGGGTCTTGAAAGCAGAGCCAAAACAAACAAGCATGCTTTTGGATCCAGCATCTATAATGTATCACCAGCCCAGATGGATCTGAAACGGCTCAGCAGAGGACATGGGTCTCTTCCTTTTCCTTGCTACAGTGAAAAGACACACAAAGCTCCTGGTAAAAAATCAAAACAAGTCGTGTGTAGAGCAGAATACAGCCGGATAGTTTTAACAAAAGGGAAAATGCTGGGAGAATACTCATGCATATCTGATGCTGAAGGAAAGCCAGGGTGCGACTAACATACTGGAAAAGTGTTTCCTCTTCATACAGAGATTGCCTCAGCAAATTCTGTCAAGGTTACAAAGACCTTGTATTACAGCTCCTGTAAAGGAACAGCTGTCTACAAACAGACTTGCAAATGCACTTGTGCATCTCAATTTTTTTCCCCTTTAATTTAAACCTTTAGGAGGACTTATTTGTTTTTCAATAGTTCCTTTCCCTTGGCATCAACTATAGCTCCTTCCCTTCTGTCTCTTCAGAAATCTCCATAATAAAAGAGTTTTCTATAATGGCATCTTCAGTATCCTGTTTAAAAAAATAATAATCATATAGACGAGAGTACACTACACTTCATTAAATGTGACAATCACATTCCTCCAACAGTTGGTCCAGAGAATACATCCTGTCTAATCCAACTCCGTTTAATCTATCATCACAAACAATGAATTTTATTGTAACAGAGGAAGAGCAAAATATGATTTTTAGACATCCTACAAGGGCTCCTAGAAAAAGAAAATACTTTCCCCTCCACCAATATGACCCTGCCTCGCCCAAAGCCTAGCTGAGTGAATTTTGATGTCTGAAAGAAGTTCCCATGAAAACAGTAATCTCTACAAATTTTAGTTTTCTTATTTTGAAGGTTTTAAATTTTTTTCTGGGAAATGTATATTTTTATCCATTTCATTTTAAGTGAATTTATTTTTTTGTCACATAAATGGAAGTATTTTAGCTTAAATCAACTCAATAAAACACTTCTTAGAACTCCTCCTTGTCAGACAGAAATCAATTAAACCTTCTGCACCACACTCACCTTCCAAACATAGCTCAGATTTCCCATAGGCATCTCTCAGTGTTGCATCTCTGCAATAAAACACCAGACTTACCATGGATTCTGTGCCCAGTATTGTGTTTAAATGACTTGGGTTTAGCTGAAAGATATCCTGGAGGAAGTCACCCAGCCTTGGCTCGGAAAGCGACAAAGAAGGCATCACAGCAGCTCCTGCTTGCTAATCCTCTGCTTAGATACCCAAATTAATGCATTTAATGCATTATCCCTCTTCTTCATAGCCCTCAAGAGGATTCCTGCTTGAATGCACTATTTATCCTCCATTCTTTCCAGGGTGATTGCTTTCCTCAGTGTTTCTCTAGGTATTCCCTCTTTCTGATTCCTATATATATTATTTTGCAACTGGCTATAGTTGAAACACACATCAGTTGAATAGGCTTAGTTTGCTTAACCATCTAACTCACTCTGTGTGTGTGTCTCTAACCCATTTAACTCTAGTAATCAGTATCACAGAATGGTTTGGATTGGAAGGGACCTCAAAGCTCATCCAGTTTCAACCCCTGGCCATGGGCAGAGACACGTTCCACAAAAATCCTGTGAGGAAGAGTAGCTTAAAGCCTTGCACAATACTGAGTTGCTTTACTTATATCCAGCCAAATACTGATATTTTAGTTTCTTCTCTCGTCTTAGTATTTTCATGCCAGTGACACTTAAAATCAACTGGTGGTTGGTGCTTTGGTTTTTTTTATAAGAGCTCCTTTCTGTTTTCCTTTCCTTCCCAGCACGTTCTCCTTCTCTTCTGAAGCCAATTATGTCAACATTAGCAGAAGAACCTGCTTCTTTGAACACCTACATACACTTTTTCTCATCCTCCTTCAAATGATCTGTCTTCATCTCTTCCTTAATTCTGAGAACCCAGCTATTAGTCTCCAGTATTTCCTTCCTGATTGCACATATGCTATCCATTTAATCATGAACACCCTCTTGCATTAAATCCACAATCATACTTTCCTTCATTTTCCAAGCATTGTAACCCTTTGTTCCCTTTAAATTCTTGCAATATTTCCCAGACACGTTTTAATTACTTTTACCACTTTACAATATTTCGTATAAGAAACCATTGGAAATAATGCACTACATGATAAGGAGACTATGGTAGGTTTTGCTTCTTTATTTCAGTATTAGAATCTTGAGCAAACATGGCAATGCAAGATAAGCAAGGCACATATTTTTTTAACATTACAAAACCCAGCTCTATTCTCCCTGTTATGAAGCCTGTTCTAGAGTACTTTTAACATCCTTTGTTATTTACCACTTCATCATTCTGTCTTCTCTCTTATATTTAGTGTGCGACAAGTCAGCTTTCTGAATCACCTCCTTTTGCATACCTGACCACAGCGAGGATGGCACAGACCCCAGGAATAATAAAATATATGTGGTATTTCATATCACTCTATTGCGTTGCTTCAGAAAGACATGTGAAGAGCTTCTGCCATCGGCAGAAGGACCTATGTTTGCTCTGCCAGTGACTGCTGTGGGCCACCCAGAGAGAGATAACCAGGGCCATGCACTCCGTCGATACCCCAAATCCCATCACAAGACCCACATAAGGGCACTGAGTTACGGCGTGTGGACTGTTTATCCACATGTAACAGGAATCACTTATGAGAACTACAGAAATTCATACAACCTTACTTAAGATTAAATGTACCTACTGATACAATGGATTGAATTATACAGTTTGTGGCAAAATTGTGTGTATATATACATATGCAACGTACATATATTTGCATGCTATATATACATTTTCCAGATTGAAAAAGAAGTAACTCATGGAGATTCCTGAGCTCAGAATGTGCATAATCACATTCAGCAAATACAGAATATGCAATAAAGCAAATCTGGTGGAAAAAAAGCCCCACACCTGCCCAAACCTACCACCTATTATTCAGGACTTTTTAAGATGGGAAATCCAGTGTAACAGTTGAGCTGAAAATCGTGGGCTCAACACTGGATGCAGCCAGGCCAGGAAGTCAATGAACTCACACCAACCTCTGTAGGTATCTAACACAGTATTGATAATGTATGTAGACACATCCTGCACACACATGCTAATGACTACACACATTAGCACCTGCAGACACAACTGAGTGTACAGAACAAGAAGAAAAGTGTTTGCCTTGATGTTCAAGGGCTTTTCCCACTGCAGCAAATCAATCCAAAGCAGCTTTTCTGAAAGCCAGGATCTAAAGAAATTTCCAGGTTCAATTCAGAGTTGGTCTGAAGTCTAAACTTTTTTTGCTGACCTGGGAAACCATTACAAACCAGAGATGGTTAGAGGTTAAGAGTCATGCTAAGCAAAGCGTTACAAGGGGAGAAGAGCAGGGAAGGGAGAGCAGGTGATGGGCACATGCCAGTTTTTCCCCTGTGCTTGCTCACTTCGTGCCAAAGCCCGAAACACAAGTTTCAGTGCTCAAGTGCTCAGGTCGATTACACACCCACATGGAAACTTAAAGCTAAAGAATATCGTTCCACAGCAAGAGGGCATTGGCCTTTCATCCCATTTATTACCCCTATTCACTATAGGGTAACGCAACTACATTACTAATGTCTGATTGCCTTTTAAAGTCCTCCTGCCAAAAGCCCCTCACATGCCGGCTTGCGGCGGGCACCTTTCTTCACAATGTGTTTTTATTCTTATACTAGAGATATTTTCTTATTAGTTATTCTCTCAGGCTGCATCGCTTCGTCCCCGTTTCCAAGGCGACAGACAGGAAGCAGGAGTTAAGCAGAATCTTTCATCTGGGAGGGGATGATGGGAATGGATGAGGGAGTTTGAGCAAGGTCAGGCATTTACCGCTGAATACAAATCTGTCACGCCTAATAGATGAAGCTCTTTAGTTTCTGAGCTACTCAGGCTGCTCCCCAGCATCCAAGGAGAAAATAAAAAGACACTCAAGCATGAATGCCAATCAGCTTGTGCTGGCAACAATGATGTATATACATGTGCCACGGCAGCTGTACCAGGCTTGGCCATGGATGAAAGGAGAAATTAAATAGGTGTCAATAATTATAGAAGGTCAGGATCTAAATCCCTGAATACTAAATATGTTTTAATAATATTGGATGGTGAAGCAGAGAAGTTATTAAGCTGGGAGGCTCAAGGGGCCTCGACTCACGAGTACAATAGGATGCTGGGGATGCTGTGGTGGAAGAGCCGTGGCACACAGAAGGATCCTGAGAAGTGATGGGGACACTAAGCACATATTTAGCAAATACAGCTCTTTCAGCTGGTCTGGCCAAACAGCTCTGACTATGTAAACAAGGGGAACAAAGTGATGGCTGGAGCCAGAAGATTTGCCAAAGCCAGGAAAGGCTTTGCTGGAGGAAAAACAGGAGGGTGAGAAAACACATCCCATAGTGTTCACAGCTGGTTTGCTGTTTGATAAGGCCACCAGAGGATTGCAGATATTAGAGCATGGAGGTGACAGGTAAGCCAGGTAATACCTTCTCTCCCTGCCCAGAACTGGGAATCCACATTCAAGATTAATCCCTGTGCCTGAAAATGAAAATCAGAGCAGCCACATATGCTGTCGGTCACCATAATTGACACTGCAGGGTGTCTGTGGTCCCAGGGCCACAGACATGGCGTGGCCACCTTCTTCCTCTGAAACCAACAGGTACTGCCCTGAAGGATGTCCTCCTGCAGCTTGTTACTGCAGATGATCCTGCCATCGCAGGAGACCCCTTTGCCTGTGAACAGGACCAGGAACAGGGCACTGTGTTCACAGTACTCTGCAATTTGCCATGTCCATGAACACAGACTACACTTAACCACAGAATCATAGAATCCCAGGTTGGAATCATACAGAATGATTCCAGGTTGGAATCATAACCACAGAATCATAGAATCCCAGGACCAGGATCCTCAAGGATCATCTGGTCCAACCTTTCTGGCAAAGCATGACCTAGACTTGATGCCCCAGCACCCTGTCCAGCCCAAACTTAACAGTGTCCAGTGCTGGGGAGTCACCACTTCCCTGGGGAGATTATTCCAATGGCTGCTTTTTCTCATTGTGAAAAATTTTCCTCTTGTGACCAACCAGGATCTCCCCATGAATAACTTGTGTCCATCACCCCATGTCTTTTCCATGGGACTTGACACTGACAGAAATAAAGGGTTGGTTTCCATGAAGAGCATTTTTCAGGGCACAGAATCCCACCTGGCACCACTCAGCAACTTGCAAACTTTACTGAGAGCAAGGAGGTTGATTTAAAAGAAGCCACAAAATAAAACATTACATGGAAAATCCTTCTGGTGGAAGAGGCAGCGGGCAGGCATCCCCCCACTAGATGTTTGCTACTTGAACTACTTTTAGGCAAAAGCTTTGTGCCCACAGGAGTAAAGAGATCTCCCCCTGATCACACACAAGGGGACACATTTTGCTCCAGGGACAGCAGAATAAATTGTGTTTTCCACCCCAATTGTGCTTTCCATAGCCACATGTAAACTTGGGCTTTGCCTGCTAAAACTGTCTCATCCAAGCCCATGTGCTTGAGTCAGGGTTGCACAGCGATCCCAAAGTCTGCTGGGCAGAACAGCATCGTGGGCTCCTCCACTTTTCTGGAGAAGCCAATGGGCAAGAGTAGCTCCTTGCTTTGTGAAAATATTCATCAGAGCACAAACTGATTTGTTTCTCTCCATCCTGCACTAGTTACGAACAAAACCCAGATAAAGAAGTAGGTGATCTTCAAAGTCCCTTCCAACCCAAACCATTCTATGATTCTATGAAGTCACTAAACCACTGGCTAAACTGAACCCTCTTTAGCATAACCATTAGACTGTACTTTCGTTGTTTATGGGTGGATTTCAACATAAAATTTCACCTTGCATGCTGAAGACAAGTCTAATGAGATTTCAGAACCAAAAAGCACGGGATAACTGCAGTACTGCAAATATAATATTACACATGCAACATTAATTTTTCTATGGCTTTGTATGTCTGTGAAAAACCTCGGTTTAAAATTGGCATTCTTAAGCATGTCTTCAACATGTTAGAAAAATATCTCAATTTTGGGATATCAGCAGATTGATTTTTCTTTTTACTGGGGCTAAGAAATTACACAGAAAGATAAGCGTCACAAAGCTAGCTCAAGAATATAGTCTTGCAAAAGTACCAACAGCAATAAAATGTAATAATCTGGAGTCTAATATAATAAGCAACATTGTAGTTGAAATCCAAAAGAGTTGTTTTAGTTTTGAGCAACTTCATATCAGGATAATCAAAGCCAGAATAATTCCTCCTTGTAGACTGGGCATGAATTGTCATTGTTTTTTAAGAAACACATATAGGTAGGGCCTGGGACCAGATGAAGGACAGACCTAGCTAAGAGAATCTTTTTTGTCCTATTACTATTTGTGGTTTCTCCTCTTGCATCTTTGGAGGATTTTACTTAGGTTCATCCATCTGTCTTCAGGCAGATAATTACACCAATGGACCCCAGGCAGATGTTTGTCAAAATTCTGCTCTTAATGACACCTAGTGCTAGACATGGTGTCCTGAAGCATCATTAACACTACATGGATGTTTCATCAGCTCCACCATCAGGAAGGCTGGGATGTTGTGGTGCTCTGTACCCTGAATCCTGCTTCCTGCAGTTGGGTTTGGAGAGCAAGTGATGTTCTTGCATCTCCGTTACTGATTGTAAATTTGCAAATTGGGATCCTGTGTCTTCTCAGACATCTGTTTCAGTGCCTAAACCAAAGTCTCTCAGTTCTTTTGGTCTTTCTCCTCTAATAATTCCCATCACTTTCCTCTCTGGTGTTTCTCTGGTCCCTTCAGTGAAGGGCTAAAAACAGAGACCAGATTTCACTCAGCCAGTGTTGACTACAGCAAACATAATTTCATTCACATTGACAACCACGCCAATTCTCACACATCATTTTCAGACAAAGCTCTTTGAAGGAGGATTCATTTTAATATATGATTTTAGATACATACTTTTATCTGGTCACGGATAACAGGAATTAACTTAGCTTTATATTGTTTCATAATCTGGCTTGAAAAATGATCAGATTTGATAGTCATACTACATGTTACGCATCTGGGCCCCAGGTCTGCAGGGAGAATCAGGGGAGTTACCAGCACCATTGGTGTGTGGGGAGCTCTCCCATCCACAGCACTGCCAAGGGCAGACCGCAGCCACTGAAGGGAGTCTACAGAATTAAACATCGACCTAATTAAGCCATTAAATTCAGCAGGTTCCATCTGCTTTTACCTCTCTGTGACAGATAATGTTTTGGCCCACAGTGATTATTTCCCATAAAAGAGAAAATGGAGTCCCACATCACCAGCACAGGGGATGCAAGGTCAAGCTTCCTGAGCCCTACCCATGCAAACCATATCACTAATTGTCCTATTCTTGTAATAATTACAAAAAAGTCTCATATCCTTACCTGATTCCCAGGCTCTTTACCCAATTCCCATTTCTTTCCAGGGTTTAACAGCTGTGACAGATGCTTCAAAATTCTTCTCTGTTCTTCCACTCCACTGGATTAGCAAAATTTTGCTTTATTTTACTGAAAGCACTGCCATAGATATTTTAACTGACAACAACTGTGAACAGCTGTTGCTACCTGAAGGACAGATACCAACTCGGCAGGGAAAATCCTGCCAACTGTTTCTGTAGTAAAATTGTGCATATCTCTGAAAAGCTCAGAAATCTAATGTACACTAACTTAGCAAATAACAGGGAAAAAAACCCCACCAAGAAAGCAAAACCAGAGAGACTGGAACTGGGTGATCTTTAAGGTCCCTTCAAACCCAAACCATTCTATGAGTCTATGATATCTAAGATCCCTTAGTCCTGGTTTAAGAAACATAAGCGTAAGGAGTAAGGATATTAAAACTGAATTCCTCAGAAACAGACAAAAGCATTGCTCTGGTCCTGCAAGGAGATGGATTAATTCCCAGGCAGCCATTACAAATCAGGAATACAGTCAACTAAGGTCAACATTGTTAAACCAAAATCTATAGATGAGTGGCATTAATATAATGCCCAGAATAATGGATGTTACAATAGTTCGTTTTGCATTCTGCAGCCATGAGATGCACAGGTCTGCTAGGAACCAGAGAGTCCCTCTGTGTTTCTAAGATGGGAGGGACACCAGAGGGGAGCTCCAGGTCAGAGGAGGACTCAGGGTGGCCCAAACAAGTATAGAGCCTGGGTAAGGCAAGGGAAATATCAGGGTAGGCCATGGAGCTGCTCATCACCCTTCTGTGACATGTCCTGTGTTTGTCCTGTGAGCTGTGTCCCCAGATCTGGTTCTCCCTTTATTTCCCAGCATGTGTGTAAATAGCTAGCATACCTCTGAATGGACACTTGGTTATCAGAGATTCCTTTGTGCTAAAAGGCAGATTGGATGGGGCTTTGAGTCTAGTGTGAAGTGTGCATGCCCATGGCAGGGAGTTGGAATTGAGTGAGCTTTAAGGTCCCTTCCAACCCAAATCATTCCATGATTCTATGACAGATAACAGCAAAGCTGTACTCCAAACACAATATTTTGAAGATTTTTTAAAGATGCTGCTAACAGAGGTGTCACAAGCTTGAGAGAAGCAGAAAGCATATGGAAAACCCAAGAATATGCCCTCTTCCCTCCTTACTTTCTGAACAGATGACGCTACAGGATGGAGAGGACAGAAATACATTTCAATTCGGGACTGAAGGAGAAAGAGTGGGAAATAATTCTTCTCTAGAGTTTCTTCTTACAAAACACAAACAATTCTGTAATTGTTTCCTTTTTCATGTCAACAAACTTGATTTTCTTATACATATGTAATGAGTTTTTAGAGGTATCACTTCCCCATACATATTTTTAATTCAAGAGATAAATAGAAAATCCTGGATCTTTGGCAATGTCAGTTGAGAGCCTTGCCATGGGTTGCGCAGATCTGCGTGACTGGGAGGTGAGAACTCTCTCATCCTTACATTGGATCTGTTCCATGTATAAAGTAGTATAAAATAGCTACCTCTTCACCAAACTACAGTATTGGGGGGAAGGAATAATTCTTTTGCAGAGCTTTAGGAAATTCAACAGAGAAATGTGTGAGTTTCTTGAACCTAGTCTTTGCTCTAGCTAATGTTCTTTTCTGCAGACAAAGCCCGATGAATATGAAAGGAAATGAACTGGAAACACCTTTCACCCCAAAATCCGTGGCAGGATTAGGACACCTCTCATGGGATTAGAGGTTCAAATCCCATTAGGCAGAAGACAGCGTTGCCATACATGGCATGCAATGGCTGCAGACTTGATTCTGGGAAGAATATAATCACATTAAAGAATCTGCCTTGCCGAAAGTAGACCCATGAGAAAGTGAAATCCTGCAAAGCAAATGAAGATAATGTGATGAATTTGAAAGAAGAAAAAATTGCAGAGGCTGAAGGGATAATATCCTAAACACAAACAATAAGTGCTGGTTAATGCCGTACAGACCAGTGCTGTCCTGGTCAGAGATACACTGTCAGCTTTACAGCCCCAGATTGACGAGGCCAGAGGGACTTCTTCTACTTAATCAAACCCTCAGACCTTTTCAAAATTAACTTCTACTGTTGCAAGGAGAATTACAGTAGATATTGAAATTGATCCTGATCTCCGCTCCGGAGCACCAAGTTGCTGACTTCTGCAAATCTCTATTTGTGGCCCTGCAACTCCAGCTGAAAGCAGACACATTTGAGGAAGACAGGACCACTAAATAATCATCTTTATGAGGCCATAATAAGAGAAATCCTCCACCTAGCAGTCTGACTGGGGCTTGCAGCACAGATAATGCAGTTCCAGATATCCACGCAAGGAAAACCCTGCTTTTTGCTGCTGGAGGGGCCATTTAATTTTGACAGGACCAATTTCAGAGTACATGCTCCAGGACAGCAAATGGTAACTTTTGATGGCTGCTCACCTTGTCCCTGTAATTCCTCAGAGAACTGGGGTGTTTTCTGAACAAATAATGGCTCTCATTGCTTTCAAGCCACCCCTCCCCTGCCCAATCTTCCACTCCCAGGGAAAGGAACAGCAAGGCGAGAATGCTGCTGAATATAAATAGGAGTAAAGCACATTATAATTACAAATCTGGCTATCCAATGTACAGCTCTAAACCCTGAAATGATAGGCTGACACTGTCATCCCAACCCAGACACCAATTACAATTACATCTAACCAAGGCCACTGAGCCAGACAGGGGAAGGGGTGGATGAAAGATGAACCATCTCAGGGATTCACCTCCTAAATTTCCAAGAAATATCATTCTGCAAATTATTGGCAAATCACTGAAGCTGAATAATTAATGTTTAAACAAGGGGCTTGAATTATTACTAAATGAGGGAGTGGGGGGAATGAGATAGAAGGAAGAGATGGAGGGGAGGAAGGGGGAGAATATGAGAAGCCTGTTTGTTTTTTTTTTCCTTGTCACCCAGATAAGATATTTGCATTTCTAGAAGAAATGTGCCTAATTCCTCCATTGGGAGCGTGTATAAGGCTTTTTTCATGATTTTTTTTTGTTTGTTTTTAATTTATTTCCTCCCTCCCTCATTACTCCCTTATCTCACATGTAAAAAAACACAGAAACAGAAGAAGTCCTAATAGGTCTGGATCACCATTAGAACAGGAAGGAAGGAAGGAAGGAAGGAAGGGAGGGAGGGAGGGAGGGAGGGAGGGAGGAAGGAGGGAAGGAAGGAAGGAAGGAAGGAAGGAAGGAAGGAAGGAAGGAAGGAAGGAAGGAAGGAAGGAAAGAGAGAGAGAAAGAGAAAGAAAGAAAGAAAAAGAAAGAAAGAAAGAAAAGAAAGAAGGAAAGAAAAAAGAAAGAAAGAAAGAAAGAAAGAAAGAAGAAAGAAAGAAAGAAAGAAAGAAAGAAAGAAAGAAAGAAAGAAAGAAAGAAAGAAAGAAAGAAAGAAAGAAAGAAAGAAAGAAAGAAAGAAAGAAAGAAAGAAAGAAAGAAAGAAAGAAAGAAAGAAAGAAAGAAAGAAAGAAAGAAAGAAAGAAAGAAAGAAAGAAAGAAAGAAAGAAAGAAAGAAAGAAAGAAAGAAAGAAAGAAAGAAAGAAAGAAAAAGAAAGCAAGGAAGGAAGGAAGGAAGGAAAGGAAAGGAAGGAAGGAAGGAAGGAAGGAGAAAATATCATCATCTTCACCCCCAAGCCCATGTTCAGAGTGTCAGAAAGCAGGAGCACTCTTTGATCTTAACAAGAGACCGTCTGCTCCTTAATTCTAAACCAAGCTCGTGCTGCAAAATCAATTTGTGAGCTCATTACATATATCCATATTAAACTATTTAGTCTATATTTAACACTCTAACAAGGATAGTCAGGGTGAATTAGGCGGATTTTATTCCAGGTGGCGAAGAGCCAAAGTTTGCCCTTCCTTTTTTCATTCTCTCCCAGACTCATCTTTTGCAACACTGAAAAATTGCATTTTGCACATAGGAGAGCACAAGGAAACGTGTACACAGGAATGGCAAAGCTCTCAGTCTTTTATTGCCGGAGCTGTAGGTGCTAATGAAATCAATATATTCTAGTCTTCAGAGTGATATTGACAGCACATTTTTGTATCTTGTTCACGTGCTCCATGTGTCATCCTGTACCATTGGCTCCAAGTATGAATAAAAGCAAACCTAATATGGTATCTAGCGTTTTCCTAAATAGGCCCCCATGTAAGTCTGCATGTTTGAGGATTCTTTTCCCTAAATTTTTCCATCAGGGATTAAGGATGCAAAGTTAGTATCACTGACAAATATGCCTGAAGATTAATTTGTTGTTTCCCTATAAACCAAATACATTTAGCTATTTCCTGCTCTTTCTTATCGTTGATCAAATGGCAGCTCAGCAAATAGGTTTCTCCTGGGAAGGTGACAAGTCAGTGCACTACATTTAAAAACCCATCAGCACTCAGGACTGCAGACAATGCATCTCCTGACCTTATTACTCCTGAACCCTGCAGTGTAACTTCATCTACGCTCCTAAAGAAAACTGTTATGCTTGGGGGAAAATGAGCGGCTGCAAAAGGGAGGAAAAAGATGACAAAGAGAGGAGTTAACTTAAAATTAAGCTCTCTCTGGATTGTGAAGTGGCAAGTGAAGTCAGAAGCCTGGGATGAAACACCCAGCTAAACCTGGCCAAACGAACAGGGGTAGAAGGATAGGAGCTGTATAGAGGTGAAGAACTCTTAAATAACTTATATTCACAGACAGCATCCAGTTACAGAATATACAGACACATCAGGATTTCTAATTTAGTTATATTAAGTCCACCTTTGATAGGCAAATACTGTAGAACTCATTTAACCCGTAGGCATCTCAATGAGTTACTCTGAGGTGTGGGGTAAAACCTTTGTCGCACTGGAGTCAGACTACAGTCAGTTTAGGCTCTAAGTCAGTTTAGGCAAACTAGAGTCAAACTAGTTTAGGCTCTGTCCTGGCTTTCCTCTCTAAGGAAAAATCTTTTCTCCACATTTTTTCCTCAATTCCTTCCTTATAGGTGGATTAAAGGAAGGAAGTCAAAGCCCACACAGACTGCAGTGCTGTTAACCCCCCCCCCCCATTACAATTTATTGTTAAATTGTTGAAACTCAGGCCACAGATACTTCCCTGTAAACAAGAGCAGATGGATCTTGGCCTATGGCCAGCCCTCACAGGCTGCTCAGGACCACATACATTAGAAGAATGACCATGGCTTCCCTGAAACCTGTATCATCACCTCTTCTGACTGTAAATCCCCTTCCACTGGTTTCATGGAGTCACAGCAAGCTCCTTGCAAAAGCTGCTATCTGTAGCCTACCTCATTTCTCATTTGATATTTGTGTTCATTTTTGGTCCCTGCTGCACAAAAGAGATGTGGACGGGCTGAAGAGGATCCAGAGAAGGGCCACAAAAATGATCCAAGGACTGGGAAGCCGTATGAGGAAAGGCTGATAGAGCTGGGTCTGTTCAGCCTGCAGAAAAGAAGGCTCAGGGGAGACCTCGTCACCAGTATGTCAAGGGTGGTTACAAAGAAGATGGAGACTCCCTTTTACAAGGAGTCACATGGAAACGACAAGAGGTGATGGGCACAAGTTAGTCCTGGCAGAGCTGAGGGAAAGCAGATGCACAACCACCAGATCTGGGCAG
The DNA here is from genome assembly GCF_033815535.1 of Pezoporus flaviventris. Classification (NCBI taxonomy): domain Eukaryota; kingdom Metazoa; phylum Chordata; class Aves; order Psittaciformes; family Psittacidae; genus Pezoporus; species Pezoporus flaviventris. Next base: position 386,648 of record NW_026892558.1, read on the forward strand.
CAGCAGACACCCATGCTGAGATGCATTTGACCTCCTCTCGGGTTCCAGTTCCTTCAGAATTTGACTTGGCACCTTTTCTGGAGTTTTGTACAGCGTTACTTAACTGTGTAGTACGTTGTACTGCTCTTGTGGAAGCACAAAATTCTGAGCATATGCAAAGCTGAATGAGCACCTCTTCAATGAGCTGTTCATGAAAACCTATTTTCTTTGCACTCGAATTCCTATATGAAAAATTGAGCTTTCGGGTATGCAAGTCTACTCATTCATACAATACCTGTGAAAAACAAAATCTCCTTTCAAGGTTTAACCCCCCCCCTCCAAACCCCACAAAACCAATAGTCATAGTAAGAGTTCCTATATAAAATCATTACACTCAGTTATCTGCACCAAACTCATACAGGACTAAAAAACACATCACTTTCCACAGTCATTTTAGTTCTGCTGTTCTGACATATTATATTCTAACAGATCTCAAAGTCTTAGAACTAATTGTGCAGTTATTAATTTATCATGTGATTATTCTGACATTACCATGTAAAGCCAACATACACTAAGTGATTCAATTAACACCAATTGAACCTTAATTGTATGTCAGTTTCCCATCCTTATTATTTATCAAAATATATCCTTTCTTAAAGACAAAAATCATGGTAAGGCTGTGTTTTAAATGGTTAATAACATTACAGGAGATAATTACCATTCTTTGTCTTTTTTTCAAATTATCCTAAATCTATTTTAATATATAGTTGTGCTCCTGTTAAGAGTACAGATAACCGCTCTTTCTCTCTTACATGCAATAGATTTCATAGTATTTTCTGTGAATTTCTATTATGCCTTCACAGAACCTTTGTGCTTGGATCGCTCTTTAACAGTGTGGTTATTTTTCCCTTTTTAGGAAAGCACAAACATGATTGTAAATGATTCAGGAGGCACAAATGTTCTCAGAATCCAACTGACCCCTTAGATGACTAACGTAACTTCAAAAATTGCTTCTAAATTGTCAATCTTCCAGTCCCACACCACTCTGCTATTGACTGCTGCAGGTGTTAGAGCTGCCTAAATACTTCCATTTCTCCCATGAGTTCCTTGCTCACCTGAACTTCTCTCCCCGGTTGTACAAACCTGCACCCAAATCCTGAGAGCTTCTGCTGGCTTCAGGCGCCGGTGCCTTCGCCCATCTCATCACGGGTACATTAGTGCAACAGAGAAACACAACCCAAAACCCAAGGTGTAAGCAGTAAAGGCCCCCATGCTGCACAGCAGCCACCCATCAGCAGCATTCCACAGGGATAGGGAATGTTCAGGTCCAACTACTTCTCATCTCAGACCTATAAAAGCTGCAAGCACACACCCTGTACCTGTAACAGGACTATTTATTCTGGGTTCTCTCCTCTTCAAACTGCTTATAAAAACTGATCCTGTTCACCTTCACATATAGCAGAGCTGAGAAATGTCTCACGTCAGAATACCTGACATTTCATAGGAATGGATGCTGGGGAGGGACTCTTCATTAGGGACTGTAGTGATAGGACAAGGGGTAACGGGTTAAAACTAAAACGGGAAGTTTAGATTGGATCTAGGGTGGAAGTTCTTTACTGTGAGGGTGGTGAGGCACTGGATTGGGTTGCCCAGGGAGGTTGTGAATGCTCCATCCCTGGCAGAGTTCAAGACCAGGTTGGACGAGGCCTTGGGTGAGATGGTTTAGTGTGAGGTGTCCCTGCCCATGGCACGGGGGTTGGAACTGGATGATCCTAAGGTCCTTTCCAACCCTAACTATTCTATGATTCTATGATAGATGGAAGGAGATACATCCTACTTCAGGCTAGGAAACATCTCCTGGTCTTACCACATTCTCAAATGACCCCTCTCCAGAGCCTCCCTCTTGCTGGACTTCTTCTCCCTGACAGTTCAAATGCTCAAAACTCTGTCTTCACTGCAATCTCCTTCAGCTGGGGAAAAACAGAGTGTCTCCAGCACAGAAGCTCCTCTGAACTTCATAAAGGACTGTGCTGGTGTAGAAACCCAGCTGCCAGGTTTTTAAACCATTGCAGCTCTTATAGAGCAAAGTCACCAGGTTTTACGTTGGCATTTTAAGGTAAGATCAAGCACCTCTAACTGCACTTTACAGATTATGTTATAGTCCCAGTAATGCCACTAGATCAAGATGGACATAGTCTCGTGAATCCAAATAATTCTTTCCTACACACCCTGTGGCCAGATAAAAAATATGCCCAGGAGATGTTTACCTAACTGGTTAATACCTGAAAAGGTGAAAACACCAAAAATCTTCCAAGATAACCTCTTGTGTCCAGGGTGCCTTCTAAGCACCTCTGCTGTTTTTAGGGTGGCCTTTATTTATCTTTTCGTACCATAAAAAAATATTCCACTGAGTTTGCATTTTTTCCATATTTCTGTTATAAATCCCCAATAAGGTGTCATAATATTATGGCAAAGACCACCATAAAAGCATATAAACAAAATTTATTCTTACTATTATCATGATCATTACTGCTCATGCGGTGCAATAAATGTGAGCAGCTTACCAGTTGTGCATACCAAAATAAGGATGTTAAATCTTGTTTTATCACAAAAAATCCTGACACTATGGTTCAGGAGGTTATTCTTCTCCCCACCCTTGTGCTTTAGGTGCTTTTACCTCTTTTTCCTGGCAGCAGTTTCCCCTGAAGCACCTCTTCACCCATCAACCATGGTGGGGCTCCAAACACGATGGTGGTACAGATCATTAAATACCTCCATGGTCCAGAGCTGCAAGGCACAGCCCCACTGCAAGCCACCTCTGCCTTAGGCTGTCATGTCACATTTGGGCTGAAATTATCACAGCTGGGCTACATCACAGTTCATGCTTGGAACGGCGTGCTCTGCAAGGTTACACCTCAATATCCTTAGGGTATACTTACAACTTTTAACTATTTATTTCATTTGGAAGAGCGTTAGATACTTGGGGCTGTGCTGCAGCTCAGTAAAAATGCCACATTTATAGAATAAAACCAGAGATTTTGGGCTGATACGTCAGGGGAAACTCTCCCACAGCTAGAAGCAGAACTTCAGTCTGAGTCTGCTTGGAAGATGATGGAGAACCACGTGTGGTGGAGAGTGACACTGCACAACACAGAACTGTAGAATCCCAGACTGGTTTGTGTTGGAAGAGACCTTAAAGATCATCAAGCTCCAAGCCTTGCCACGGGCAGGGACACCTTCCACTGGAGCAGCTTGCTCCAAGCCCCTGTGTCCAACCTGGCCTTGAACACTGCCAGGGATGGGGCAGCCACAGCTTCTCTGGGCACCCTGTGCCAGCGCCTCAGCACCCTCACAGCGAAGAGCTTCTGCCTAAGAGCTCATCTCAGTCTCCCCTCTGGCAGGTTAAAGCCATTCCCCTTGGCCTGTCCCTACAGGACCTTGTCCAAAACCTCTCTCCAGGTTTTCTTGTAGCCCCTGTAGGCACTAGAGCTGCTCTGAGGTCTCCTGGAGCCTTCTCTTCTCAGCCTGTCTCCAGAGCAGAGAAGTCCTGGCCAGGACACCCCCAAGTCCTTCTCCTCAGGCTGCTCCATCCAGTCTCCCCCAGCCTATGTTTGTGTTGGTGACTGCCTTGACCCAGGGGCAGGACCTTGCCCTTGGCCTTGTTGAACTCCATGAGGTTCACATGGTCTCACATGGTCTCCAGCCTGTCCAGGACCCTCTACATCCCATCCCTTCCCTCCAGTGCATTGACCACATCACACAGCTTGGTGTGTAGTGCAGTCACTGCTTTGTTCCTCCTCGGGAACAGCACACGAGAGCCATGCACAAGTTTTCTTGCCCAACAGTGCTCAAACCAGAGCCCGTGAGTGAGCAGCTCAATGGGGTAAAGAGTCCCTGACCCAGTACAGGAATTTGCCCTCATGCTCTTTTAAATATGAGAAGTCAATACAGTCAATGTAACCTGCACCACCTGATTAAATAAGCCTTCAGAAAATAAATACCCTTCCACATCCCAGTAGAACAGCTATTCCTCTGTTAGAGGAAAAAAAAGGAAAAAAAAGAAAGAAAGAAAAAAATATTCTACTCTGAAATTTATGAGTGGGATTTTTAAATAGTCTCTCACTTCTTTCCTCTGCTCTGTCTCTGCCTACACAATGCAAAGTAGCTCTGTGAAATTTCTTATCTCTAATTCAGGGCATAAAGAGCCAACTGAACAGACACATTGCAGATTCCTCTGTGAAGGCAGAATCAGGATTATTAGCACCAAGATGTATCTGTCAAACTGCTTTTTAAAATTTCTGATGAAGAACATTTCTCATCACTACTTTTTCACTGTTCTACCAATTGTTAAAAAAACCCACCTGTTTTTCCTGGTATTTGAAATCATGGAGTTTATTTCAGACTCATTTTAAGGCTAACCATAAGTAAGATTAATGTACATGGTTTAGCATTCCAACAGACTTGAAAGGACTAAAAATATGAAGTTTTAATGACAATATAAGCTCAGTTTTTAGTATAGAGATGGATTTCATTTTGTTGGGTTTTCTTTAATGAGGAAGTAATTATTAATACTATACACAATACTATAATTATAAATATTAATATAAGTAATCAAGTAATTATAAATAAGACTAAATAGTATCTATGATATTAAAGGGAAGGTACATGGTGCCTCACAGAATGTTTTTGTAATAGGAGAAAGGAAGTTTTTTGAAAATTATTTGATTCAACCTCTGTTTATCCTTAGCAAAACAAGTAATTCCTGGGTTTCCCAAACTCAGCCTCATTATGCGGAAATGCAAAGCCTTGTGCATGCAAAAATCTAAAATCTGCTAGCTGTTAAGCTGAAGATCTGACATGAGAAGGAGCTATGCAACTTGTAAGCTGAGGAATTAAAAAGAAAGACAAAGTACGTGATGAAAATGACAAAGTGAATGGCAGAGAAACCTGAGCCCGAGAAGCAGGGCGGGGAGTTCAGCACCCACTCAATGGGGACAAGCCACCAAGGACCAGGATACCCATGAGCATCAGCTCTTGTACCCTTTCCTGTCTCCCTGTAACACCTGTCTTTGGACATTCTTCTGCATCTGGAGATCGCCAGTGTATGGACATGTAATCCTTTCTTCAAATAATCTGGGGCTGTGTCCCCTCCCTGCTTGGCAGCACAAAAAGCCCGGGTGTTCATTAGTTATACTGCATAAGAGATAGTTTTCTTTGTTGCTCTGTTTGCTAACTTAGCTGGTGCTTGCAATGCCAAGAGTGTAGAGTGATCTACAGCACTTTTACCAGTCTCTGGGTGAGGGTATATTCCTGAGCTTCTAAATTTTCAGTTTATGTAGAAAGAGGTATTTTGCCAGACATAGCTAATAATTACCCTACCCTATACACAAGTTGATTATTTCAGGGCTGTCTTTATCTGATCTTCCATCTGCTATAATAAAACAATTGCTCTACACATCTTATGAATATCTGAAGGATGAATCTCTGAGAAGCCACTGGCATAAATCAAATAATGGTCTGGGAGTTCCTTATGGGAAGACTCCTCTGGGACACTCTCCTCAGCTGAAGTTATGCACATCCATCACTCAGCACCACGCTGTTCTCTATTCATTCTTTAGGTGTGCAAATAACAGATTTTAAACAGCCATAAAGCCAAGACAGCTGAGATCTCTTTCATCTGATTCTTCTTGCTGAGAATTTTTTCCAGTACATGTAACCATAAGTACATACTGTAGGCTTTATTCCTGGTACCTGCTCAGTATGATCACACATTCACATAGACTGCACAAAGTCCCTTTAGCAGAGTTAAGGAGCAGAAATAGAGGAAGCCAAGCAGCACAGTGGCCTGATAAACTCAGAATGTATGCGTTGGGGATGAAAGAACTGAAATCCTTAAATCTGACTCATTTATTGCTTTGGTTTCTACAGAAATAGGAAGCCTTTCAAGTTGCTTGTTGTTTTTCAGGTTATAAAATGGTGAGCAATCTCTTCCTAAGAGGGTAACATTAAGATTGTTAATGGGAAGAAAAGAAAAAGGAGTAGAAACAATCCCAACCACCTTTTTCCCAAGTGTGCTGGCATCAACAAATATACTTTGATTTATTGACTAACTTGTGCACTGCAGACCAGCAACTGTCACTTATGCTCCCATTGATAATACACTGTTAAGTACAATGCCCCTCTAGTCATAATCTCGACTTAAAAGGACAGAGATTTTATATTTCTCCGGGAGCTCGTTGGCTTTTTATAGTCTAAGCAACAGATATCAAAATAGTTATAAGCATCCTATAGCCACATGTGGAATACTAAAAGTGGAAGCTGTTAACTGTATGAGCTAGCAGCCTTCTGGCTTTCACTTCTCGTTTCAGTATTGTCTAATTATAATTTAGCATCACAGCCTCTGCAAGGGGTACTTTCAGTCTCAGTCTGAGCTCATTTATGTTTGCTTAATGCCATCTTATGTGCTGCTACTTCAGCCCCTAGAGTTAAAGGTAGTCAGCAGTGGAGGTGAATCTACATATTGGCATAACAACAAAAGTAATAGGAGCAATCACATTGTATCCTTCTACCTGATTATAACTTACAAAATCCCACAGTAGAACTTACACAACATATTTAACTTACTAGATGATCCAAATTATTTGCAATAAATAAAAGCAAAAACTAACTGTAGTCTTATGAATCACCATCAAATAAAAAAGTAGTGATCATTTTACCCTAATGTAAGCTTGGCATAGAAATCATTGTTAGAGTAAATCATTATTAGTTCAATGAAGGGTTTTGACCCTGGCTTTCAGGAAAACGAAGCTCAGATAAGCATTCAGCATGTCTCCATTTAAGCCCCTTCTACATTAATGGCTCCAGAAAGAGATGATAGCTATTAATGAGTATATTGAAACTTCATCAGGCTCTCATAAAAACACATGCATGCTTGAGCATGATCCAACAAAATCAAAGCTGAGGGGAGTACATTCCTCCTGCCACGGCCAGCCCCAGCGCTTCATTTGTATTTATAGCTGGCTTCTCCACCATCTGTGCATGCCGGCCCTCCCTTCATCTCAAAGGAATTGGAGTGGCATTGTTTGAAGATCCGATTAAATAACCAGAAAAAAGTAATCCATCACTTAAAAAGGGAAATGGAGACAATTTACAATGGTGTCCTGTAGCTCTTTAGGATTTTCTTTCCATTTTCTTCTATTTTAATTTTAATTCAATGCCAAACATAATAAACACTAACACAGAGCGTGAAATTTACTGACAGCATTTCACTTGCCATGACTAGGTGGGAGCAGCAATGAGTTGCTCAGTTTCCTTCAGGATGATCCTAGCACCGGATTAAAGCCCCCTGCAGTAGGAGATGGCCTGCTTCCTTTAGAGGCTCGTGTGTCTAAATATAATCCAAATGTATGAACTGCATGTGAGATTCAGCTTAAGAACAAGCAGAAGGAAAGAAACAAACCCCAACCAACCAAACAACAAAATACAAAGGCAAGACAAATGTGCACATCCCACAGTGAGATCTGAAGTGGAGCAAGTTGTTTCTGAGCAGGACGATGATGATCCCAGCCAGCCTTCCTCAGTATCATATAAACTTCTTTTTTCTGCCACTGACATACATTTGTCTGTGCCTTCTCATTTTCACATTTGTCTCCAAGGCAAGGTAACCTCATCATCATCTCTGGTGACTGCACAGAGGGAAATGCGCACCTGGCAAGATGCTGCACCACACCAGGCAGAGGGCATGTAAAGAAGTGGGAACCCAAATAAATATCTGTCCCTCGATCCTGATACTCAACCACCAATCTTAGTTGGCCAATTAGTCCTGCAGAGCTGGGTGAGGAGGGACCCCAGGCTGCAAGAGGATAATGATAATGACTCAGTGGACATGACATTATTTCTCTATTTACCCGCACCCCCTTCTTCCTGGATATCTCACCAAGCTGCATGGTTCCAAGGCTGTGAAGTGTCTGGGGCATGAGCATCTAGGGGAGAGGGAGAAAGTGGCTGAGAGGTCTCTGATGGATCTCAAGTAGTTGGTTTCAGGTAAGGGAGAGAGAGGAAAGAGAACAGGCTGAAAGAGATACTGAAAGTAAAGGGAGAAGGAGTGACAGGGATCTTCAATGATATGCCAAACCATGTTCAGCCATGCATGTGAGACCAAGGGAGAAAATAGATGGAGAAACCTTAACCCAGCTCGTATTTGCATCTGCCTGAAGTATTTGCATAAACAGGACTTTGAAAACTGGGGATCTTTGGATTTCAGTGGTGCTTACTGCTTACTTTTGTCTACCAGATGATCTCAGCTATGGCCACGCGGTACTGTTACCTCCCTCTGCACTACCTGGAACCACTATGGATAACAGTGCTCATAACACAACAGCTTGCAGGACTGAGCTTTGATGAATCTCAGCAAATGTTCCTGCTCAGTGTTCAGACAGGAGTTCCTAAGAGTCAGACTACTGCAGCTAACAAGAACATGGACTGCAGCCATACTTATTTCTCTATTTCCAAACAGCCAGATTTTTGGCAAAGCTTTAAAACTTCACACTGATGCTGTGTGGAAGCTTTTCAAAGTATTTCCCAAAGAAATACTATGATATGAGCCATCAGGCTGGTTAATTGATCTCAGCAAGGTTGTGTTGACAATTTGTGGTCTACCAAGATTCTGCTCTTCTCAATCCAAATCAGAGAAAGAACAATGCTTCAGCACACTCTCCTGTTCTCATCTTAGTGCCATAATCCATGAGAGGTAGCAAGTGTAACCTGCAGCCCAGTGCAGGTCATTAATCATTTATAACCCAGAAACTTTGACAGGCTTTTATCTATGCTTTATGTATCAGCTAGTTTAAGATGAAGACATCTCTCTGTTACTTAAAACCCCATAAAGTAGTAAACACTTCATCTGCTGCACGGTGCTGTCCATAAAACCAAACACGTATTAATTTCCGAGTAACAACAACAAAAAACAACATTCATCCTGTCAGCACGTAGACACAAACATTCTGATCTCAATGGCTGGCTGCACTTGATATTCCACTGCTAAATTTTCTTTTTCTTCCCCTCTTTTTCTCCTCTTCTCTTCCCCGAGACAAGTGTTCTACAACAGCCTAATGCAGAACTGCACAGGAAAAATTCGCTGTTGCTTATGGACTACTTTATTCCATCACCCCACCAGTTTGTGATCACCTCATATTTCAGCAGGACAAAGCCCACTAATACATAGTAGGGCATTACCGTTGGCTTTTCATGCAGGTTTAGTGAGCCTCCAGAGTAATTTTGAGGACAAGGCCAGCATTTGTAATTGCCTCAGTGAACAAAATACCTCAAACTATCTGATAGCCTGGACACGCTCTTAACTAAAGCCAGCCAGCTGGATAAGTAAGAGGGAGTAAAGAATAGTAGCTGCTCATTTGGGATTTTTTTGTTAATAGCATTAATTACATCTACAATTCTGTATGTCCTTTGCATCTTACCAGGCTCTGGGATGATTAGCTGTGCACTGGCCTGTGCGTTTCCAGCTTCATTTTCAGCTACACACTGATAAAAACCTTCATCTGACTTTACCAAGCCCAGAATCCTTAAGTTGCTGCCACCCTAGAGAGAAAACAAAAGAGAAAGCAAGGAAGTGGAGAGAATTAACTAGAAAAAACACCATCCAGAGTGAACGTGGATTATAAAACCTTTCCAGAAGGGCCATTCTGTGAAACATGGTGATGTGTATGTAATCCGCCTCACATAGCCCTGATCCTTGGAGGCACATAACCATAAGCACTTTCATTAGGATCGTCTTGACACCTTGTAATCTTTGCATTTTGTATGATAGTGCCTATGGCCCAAGGGTGAATTCACTTTCCTGCACAGAATCCATCCAACACCCTTCTCAAGCTCCAAATTGCAGCCATCACTTGAGCAGTGCTCTGAATTTTGTCCTGGCCCTTTGCTGCAGGGAAGATTTAAAAGAACTTTCACCTTCTGCATCTTTGAACAAACACTATTCTGAAGGTCAAACCCTCCATATGGCTTGAGGCCTGGAGATCCTCAAGAAAATGTCACTCCACGCTTACTTCATTTGAAACAGATTTAACTTTTAGCTTTTGTTAGCACAAGCAGAAACCAATTATGTTGGGTAAAAAATCTCAAGTGAGGGGTATTATCAGGCTGAAATGCACCTTCTATTAACTATTAAGTGAAGTCATTTTCTAGCACCTTTACCACACATCCATGACAGCAAAAGAGACCTGTCTTTTCTCTGGACAGCTTCTGGCTGCTTTCTAATAACAAAAATATTTAAAAACAAAGGTTGAATTTCTGTTGCATATGGAAGAATAAGTCTATCCTGCATGAAAAACACATTACAAAAGCTTTTTTTGTGATAAGTAATTGAAAGACATGATGATAATCAATATTATTTGCTACAAGGTGAAAAATTAAAAAGCGCTGAAGCAAGCCGCGTCTCTGAACCAGCCACAACTTGTGGCCTACAGGCATCTTCATATGGCTAAAGAGGTGGTCCCCAACATCCCTCCTCACTTACAAGTGTGTTACAAGTGGCACCGTTTTCAGGAGAGGCCAGCTAGATCACCCCTTTCATAAAACACAGCATAAATTCTTAGCCCATGTACTAAGGGCATTTAAACTAAAGGAGATTGTAATCCTGGACAGGGATGTTACTTTGGGTAGGGCACACAACAATTCCCTTTGAAAAGTTGTAATTATGTCAAGTGGGACTTTTGACAAGGGCCTGTAGGGACAAGCCAAGGGGAATGGCTTTAACCTGCCAGAGGGGAGGCTGAGATGAGCTCTTAGGCAGAAGCTCTTCCCTGTGAGGGTGCTGAGGCGCTGGCATAGGGTGCCCAGAGAAGCTGTGGTTGCCCCATCCCTGACAGTGTTCAAGGCCAGGTTGGACACAGGGGCTTGGAGCAAGCTGCTCCAGTGGAAGGGGTCCCTGCCCGTGGCAGGGGTTTGGAGCTGGATGAGCTTTAAGGTCCCTCCCAACCCAACCTACTCTATGACTCTTAACCCCTTGTACCCATGTACTGTTTCGTTGGAGATCTATTATTTTTTTGACCACTGACAATGGCAAGGGAAGTAACTAACATGGTAAATAATATTATCAATAGCAACTCATTCAAATATCACTAGAATTCAGACAGTGTCAACATACGTGACCAAACACATCCCAGTGCAATGTGCATAATATGTATTCTGTTTTCTTTGGGAAGACTAATATGCTTGTGAAGGCAACAATTGTATCAAATATCACAATACATTTCAGAACTTGATTTCTAAAATAATCTAATAAGTGAAAGCCAGATAATTACCACTATCTGAAAATAGTCGCTGGGAATGACCACTTCTCCGTTCTTGATCCACTCCACCATAGGAACAGGCTTACCAGACACAGTACATTCAAACTCAATATCCATACTCTCGTAGGCATAAAGATTTGAAGGGTGAACTAAAAACCATGGTGGAACTGCAAAAAGGATGGGGAAAAAATGAAAGTGGCAATGAGTAGATATAAATTAAAGCTTAGAAAGTAAATAATTTCAACGAGCTTGAAGAATATTAGACATAAATAGAAAACATTTCTGTAATTCAAATTATTCTCTTTGACGCTGAGCCTATTAAAAATTTAATACCAGGGAAAATATTTGCTCTGGAAAATACACTTAAACCATCAATGTTTGGGTTTTTTGTTGTTTGTTTTTTTTTCCCAAATGGAATAATTAAAACCTCAATTTAGAAGACATGTAAAATAATATTGTCACTAAGTGAATATAGGGGTAATGAAATCTAATTTGTTTTAGAGGATCAGATGCCAACTGTTTATAACAAGGTCCTACCAGTCAAAGTATGGACAGCTACCTACAGGTACAAGACAAGTCGACTGACAAATGATACAGAATTACAAATATTTAGAGACATTTGCATATAACCAAGAAGGACTTCTGACTTGGTTTAGAGAAGATGAGGAGATAATCAATAACCAGGAAATTTGTCCCTAGTGATTGGAAGAAGAAAAAGGTTGAATTATCTTTGCCAAAAATAAATTCTTATTAAGCTAGCAATTATCTGTTGCCTTGTATTACTATAATGTATTCACAGTTTTTCAGTGTGCTATATGATATGCTAATTTAATTTAATTTCATCATTATTGTACTACTAGGATGATGGAAATCAGCAATTTGAGAAAAACTGCTAATAACATTACATTTCTAATAAGCCTCCCCCGCACTGTATTGAAAAGCACACGCAAAAACTCAGCAGCCTACGTACATTCCACCAGCTTTCGTAGGGGAATGAAGGTCTCAGTTTTGAATACCCACAGTTGCCACAAAGCCAGAATAGATTAATTCCTAAGTACCATCCATGACTTATTATTCCAGACAGAAAATCCAATTGTATTTCTCCAGCCATCATTCCCAATGTCTGATTATAATATTTATAAAGCCATAATATTAAAAAACCCCTCTAAATTAAAAGAAGGTGAAGATTATAAAATAAATTGCAGAGAAAAAAGCTAAGAAATGTGAGAATGGAGGCTGCCCTCACATCCCTAACTCAGGTTTGCAGGGATTACAGTATGCTCTTCAATTACACAATAAAATTTAGTTTCTTAGCAGTCTCCCTCAGGGCTATAGGAGGACCCCACTCACTGAAAGAGTGATTCAGGATTAATTTCAAGCTTCCTATTTAGTACACAGCTTCATGCTTTATAGTTTTCAAATTTTTCTCTGCAAACAAAGTGATTCATTTATTTCCCAGTGTTTGTTTTTTTTTTTAATCTGGCTCCTATTTTGACAACTCCTGCATGAACCGCAGGTGTATTTAAATTCGTAGGAGTTGGACACTAAGAGGTGCTACTAGCCAAGCTACCAGTGATAGGGCAGAAGTACCCCGTATTTTTCTTGCCTGGTTAGGTGTGATTTAGTACTCAATATTCTAATGTGGGTTTTTTGCACATCAGAGCAAAAAGTCTCATTAGGGAAGCGGAAAAAGATGAAAACAGTTGCAGTATATGTATGCATGGTGTAAGTGACAAAACCCATGTCCAGTAGGAATACTATGGCAGACGTACCAATAAATTGTGTTCTTCAGGGTTCATATTTCAGCACCTTAACTACAAATCTTTCTTTTATTCTTTTTTTTTTTTTTTCTTATTGACAATATTGTTTCCAGCTTTGGTAATAAATGAAGAGAGAGTCCTAGACACCATCAGCTCTTCAATCATACGCACCCAATCAACCCTGAGTGCTCTCCTAACTTGTAGGTACAAATACTTTCTGAGAAATGAGATTATATAAAAACTGTATACAGTGCATAAACTCAGGCAGATCTGAGTAAGACTGCAAAGGTTTTATGTCAGTCTTTTGCTGATTTGAGCAATTGTTTCTGCTTTTGAGCTAAGTTTCCTACACCTAAATAAGCATATACCCTGGGCCCCTGCAGCACTGGTTTCATGGCTCATTTTCTCTATTCTTCTTTCAGCTTAGTCTCTTGTTTTTCATGTATTTAATAATTTAGGATACCTGGAAGATCCCGATCCAGTTCAGCTCAAACCCAATCATGCAAATGAAAACTGATGAGGTGTCCTGATTAACTTAGCTGCCTAATTTCCTACCAAAAAGGCTTAGACAGATGCATGCATTTGGCTCAGAAACACTCCAGGCTGGGCTCTTCCTGTTCTGCAGCCATACAGACATTAAATCAGGGTCTCCAGACCACACAGCCACAATACAGGAAATTTTGTAAACAGTTTGTCAACTAAAACATCATTCATAAGAGAAAACTAGTGACTAGGATGATGATTAAGATGCTTTAAAAAATTAATATCACTTAAATTGGAGATACATGAAAAAGAGACAGTTTTGTGGCTGAGTTATGGAGAATCACCATTGATACTATGGCTCAAGGAAAAATAAACAAAGTCTTTATGTAAGAAAAGCTTGAATTAAAAAAAGTTAAAACAGAATCACATTCATATATTAATTTTCAACAATTTCTCTTTTTACACTAGAATCCTAGTATAATTTATTCAACAGACTCACTGAAAAACACCAGTATCTACATAGTTTATAAACCATGTCATTTTTCAGAGCTCTGACAAAATTATAAACTACTCAATCTTCATTAGCGTAGTTTATTGTGATGTCAGCAGAAGCCTGCAATTAATTTATAGACTTGTAATTCACGGATTCACATGTGTTATTCTTTACGACAGACGCTCCAGGACCCTGACCCCACTTGCCTGCAGCTTTTCATCCTCCAGCAGAACGGGTGCTCCTCTCCCTGCATCTCTCTTTCTCTTATTTTTTTTAATTGCTGGTATTTTTCCAGACTGATAGAAAGCTTGATGCTTGGTTGCTTTTTTTTATTATATTTATAATGGTTCATTTTCAGTATACGCATATCTGGGTGTTGAGTTTCAAACAAAACCAGACATATTTAGCAACTATAACTCATTCACCAACACCTTTCCTACAGTGGGAGAGGTGTGCCCTTATTTTCCTTAAGGAAACCATTAAAGTGAGTAATTTGCATAATTATTTTGGCAGAAATTGTGCAGTATTAAACACAGGGAAGGTGCCACAAATAAGGACAACCTAAAACCCCAAAGCAGACTGATGTAATACATTAAGATTGGAAATATGTATGCATGTATGTATAAAATGTCAAGCACTTTAAATATACATTCTATAAATATTTTATATATTCAATAAATGTCAAGCACTCCCATATTTGCTCTCTATGTGTTTTTTCTCAGTACTGAATATTTTAAAGGTATGCACCAGCATAAGGATGGTGAGGTGGGTTGCAAAGGAAATAAAAACACATGCTGTTTTCATGTTCCTTCTAATTACATTATGGCAATCTAAAAAGTCTTGAACAAATAGCAGACATTTTTTCTCCCCAAACTTAAAATGTTCCACAGAAATGTTTTTTTCTTTCTCAGAAAATGCCTGTGAAATGCTGGGAAGTGGGAGTTAGTGAGATTTTTCTGGAACAGCCATGGACCGTAGGATGCTTTTATTGTCGTACTTTGCCCTGGCTCTGGATGAAAGCCTAAAAATTCCATTTTCAGATAAAGATAACTTAAAATAACAACTCAGAAGGTCATGCTTATTCCACAACAGAATGAAAAAACACTTTTCTAAACACTCGTTATTTCATCTCAACCCAGCCCCATCAAAATGCCCCAGTCACAGACTGAGGATACTTTATGCTAGATATTGTACCACAAAAGGGAGGAAAAACTCCAAAAGTTTAATGGAGATCTAGAAAAGAAGATGTCCATGAGATTTAAGGAATCATATCAGCAATAGGATCAAAGTCATTTGGATAAAGAGCTGGACAGACCCCAGTGTATAACCCTATTGACTCAGGAGGATTTTTTTCTGTGTTATGTGAGTGACATAACTTAAACTAAATACAAGATAGGACCCATTTTGCAATGAAGTAGTTTTGTATAAAAGCATACACAAAAGTTTAAAGCTCTCGGTACTACAGCACACTTAATGGGTGCTTAGTCACCAAAGCTGTCCCCCAGCAGACAGCACATCAGTATCACACGCTCCAAGATTCAAAATGCAGTAACGTATCGTGCCAGGAGATTCCACACACCTCTGGGAGAGGACGAGTGCTTTGTTTTACTTGGTGCAAGAAAAAAGCAGATTTGAAAATTAAACTTAATGTGTATAGTCTCTTAAAGATCATGCAATAGCCCTGACCTTCACTTGGCAGAAGGACCCTCAGATGAAGAACATGCTCTAAAGTCTGTCTTGTTTGCAGGTCCCTACTGAATCAGGTTGTCATTCTCTGGTGTCTTTTAAATAACTCCTTGAAAGGTTGTGTAGGAATTCCACAATGCCTTGGGAAGCATGTGTGGGTGTGGGTCACAAACACCATCTTCAGACAGATAGGTCTCGGTGGATAAAAAACTGGCTGGATGGCCACACGCAAAGAGTTGTGGTCAATGGCTCAATGTCCGGCTGGAGACCAGTAACGAGTGGTGTCCCTCAGGGATCGGTGTTGGGACCGGTCTTGTTCAACATCTTTGTCACTGACATGGACAGTGGGATTGAGTGCGCCCTCAGCAACTTTGCTGATGACACCAAGCTCTGTGGTTCGGTTGATACCCTGGGGTGAAGGAATGCCATCCAGAGGGACCTTGACACGCTTGTGAGGTGGGCTGATGCCAACCTCATGAAGTTTAACCATGCCAAGTGCAAGGTCCTACACCTGGGTGGGAGCAATCCCAGACACAGCTACAGGTTGGGCAGAGAAGAGATTCAGAGCAGCCCAAGGAGAAGGACTTGGGGGTGCTGGTTGATGAGAAAATGAACATGAGCCGGCTTCAGTGTGCGCTTGCAGCCCAGAAAGCAACCGTATCCTGGGCTGCATCCAAAGGAGTGTGACCAGCAGGTCGAAGGAGGTGATCCCGACCCTCTGCTCTGCTCTTGTGAGACCTCACCTGGAGCACTGGGTGCAGTTCTGGTGTCCTCAACATAAAAAGGACATGGAACTGTTGGAACAAGTGCAGAGAAGGGCCACGAGGATGATCAGGGGACTGGAGCACCTCCCATATGAAGATAGGCTGAGAAAGTTGGGGCTGTTCATCCTGGAGAAGAGAAGGCTGCATGGAGACCTCATAGCAGCCTTCCAGTATCTGAAGGGGGCCTATAGGGATGCCGAGGAGGGACTCTTCATTAGGGACTGTAGTGATAGGACAAGGGGTAATGAGTTAAAACTTAAACAGGGGAAGTTTAGACTGGATCTAAGGAGGAAATTCTTTCCTGTTAGGGTGATGAGGCACTGGAATGGGTTGCCCATGGAGGTTGTGAATGCTCCATCCCTGGCAGTGTTCAAGGCCAGGTTGGACGAGGCCTTGGGTGATATGATTTAGCGTAGGGTGTCCCTGCCCACGGCAGGGGGTTGGAACTAGATGATCCTTAAGGTCCTTTCCAACCCTAACCATTCTATGATTCTCTGATTCTACAGGCTTTTCCCTCTAAGGGCCATAGCGGGCTGTATTTATTACCAAAACTGTCAAAGATTGGTTGTAATGGGCCTGTAGTAGAGTCTCGGGAACTAATCGAATACTTGCCAGCAGAAATAGCTGGCTTAGGGAGCTGTGTGTTGGGATGACCTCCCTATTTCTAGAAATACCTTTTCTAAGATGACAGCTGATCTTGTGACAAGAGAGAACAATTTAAACTCCGAGAAATGTCCGCATTTCCTAATGTAAAGTGTCTTCTCTTTGCATGTTTGAATAAGGAATGTGTTTCTACTGACCCAAGAAAGATAACTGCTGTCAGCAAGTGCCCAACCTTGTCAGCCTTCTCAATGGGAAGACTTTAGATAACATGTTCTCAAAGGCTGGCTTTGTCCTCTTTTAAAACTATCCCTTGTACTTTTCACTGCTAACTTGCACAAACCATGGATTTGGAATAAAGTTACGTCAAGGGAATGTGCCAGGTTGTGCCTGCCTTAAGGGGAGTCAGGACAATCTAACTCAAAGCCACTAGAGTTTCTCCAGATCTAAAATTGACAGTAGAATTGAATTTTTATATAAACATATATTTTTTTCTACATTTAGATATATAGCTCATGTGTTTACTACTCTTTTCTGTTATATATGGTAATTCAGGAGCTGTTTCTGCAAGAAGCTGAAGAAGTAACTCTTTATGGTTTTACAATGCATGACTCTTCGGAAAGAGGATGAGGCACAAAATCCTAAGATTCCACTAACATGTCTTAAAATAATAGTAGTCTACACCTACTCTCTTTCTATCTCTTGCTACAGCTCTGTATCCTTGTCTTACTCTGAACTCCATGTCCGAAAGACAGAAGGAGGATATGATCTCAGTGTATATTCCCTCAGACCAGCCTTGAAGAAATAAAACGAAAATTAAGCTGTTGTTGTAAATAAAACTTCATTCTTCACTTGAAGAAAGGTATTACTTATTTAATGATTTAGATTGTTTGCATGCTTCTTTATCTCTCGACATTAAAGTCAGTTTATGCCATATACTACAGAGCAGCAGAAGCTTGTGCTTCCCAAGAGAAAAAGAACTGAGCCACCAAAAATTCAAATAGTAAATCATCACAATCCCATGGGCATGAAAGAGGAAGAGATGAAGAGACACTCCGGCAACTAGGGCTGGGCATTTGCGGTCAAAGCAGTCTCACCTAAGACATGCATCCCACTTTGTACTGAATGTATTAGAAATGCATTTTAATCAGCCTGAATCTCTAGTTCTGCAGCTAACCAAGATGTACCCTTGTCCCTCAGCATAACTCAGAGAAGCATTTAAGCTTCCCAAACTGCCCATGGATTCAGACATATCCATACAGCAAAACACTGGGAGCTGAGCAGAGACTGGGGAGAAAAGAAAGCAGAAAATCCACTAGAAGAGAGAGGGCAGAGAAAAACACATCTTTCCCACTTTGCATTTTCTAAGGTTATCTTTAGACTGTCTTTAGACAACTGAAAAGCTGCTAAGCATTCCACTCTAGCACTATATAAATGAAAAATAATAAAAATAGGAGCTTTTATTTTAATTGACAACATTACTAAATGTGCTTCTATTAATGAATGCACTGATGACACGCTTAAGGAAGAATACAATTTCAGTTTTATAAACAAAGGTGAAGATTCTTCATCATTACATCCAGAAAACGGTGAAAAAGCAAAGCTCAACATTGCTCCCACTTCTGTTACCAAAGGAAGAAATCCTTCTGAAAGGCTGTGATGTGTTGTACTTGAAGAGCTAAAAGTCTTAATCTTATCCACATAAAAAGATAATTTTTCTCATTTATTTCTAGGGTCCAGCTCCTCATCCCAGTGCAGAGGAAAAGGAGAGACCATTTATGTATGAAAAATTCATTATTGTCTCTGCAATGTTTCAAATAGCAGCTATCATAAGAACACTCAAAAGAGAGAAGTTTATTTGGAAAGTTCTCAGAGTCAGAGCAGGAGTGAAGGACAGGTTCACTGAAGGATCATACCTCCATGATAATCAACTATAAAGAGAATATCAGGGAAAAAGGACTCTTTAGCAATTTGCATCAACAAAGATTTTGTTTGCACATAAGGAATCAAGTTAGAAACTCTTATTACAAAATAGTAGCAGCTGTTGCTTTGTGCCATTTGCCTTTTCCCTAAAAATTAGTTTAAAAAACTTGCCAAGGGCATAATGTGTGTCCCATAATAAAAGGATACAAAGCCTCTAGAGATTTTTTGGAGGGAAGCTTGCATGATCAGGTGGCTAATCACAACTTCCACTTTATTGCCCTCCTGGTAGCCAGGCCCTAATAAATTCGGCAAGGTTGATAATAACCCTACGAAATCTCTAGGAGCTCCATCTGGCTGCTAGTGGGCTACTGCAACGTCAGCATCGAGGAGCAGATGCAGCAGTTAGACGTGTTCATCCTCACGGAAAAAGGCTATAAAGTATTGAAACCAGATCACTGGAGGACAAGTTGCAAGGTTTGGAATGCACACACACATGCTCATCTACAAGTTTCCATAGAGTACACTCTGTATAGTTTCTAGGTTTTACTCAATATTGTTCCTAGCCACTTTGTAGACCACTATATTCTACCACAGCATAGAATATTTCAGGACTAATGTAAGTGTTCATAAATTTGTGAGTTTATAGGCAAATAATGAGCATATGTCTTTCAAACGGATCATAACACTAAACTGTTGTTTTAATGGTATTTTGGAGCGCTTAGGAAATAGGACTTCCCTGCCACCAGTAGAGGAGTTGGGCATGGAGAGAGGACTTTTTTCCACATTAAAACATTGTATGATCACCAAGGTAAAAACAACATGAAGATGAAATAAACAATTTCCCTTGTTACAGGTAAAAATGTTGGTCTGGCTCCTGAATGGGTTTCCGCAGCTGGAGATCACAGAAGCAGGATGTTAATAAATGTTCCCTTTAAGTAAGGCACCACTAGTGGACAGCCTGGGAGGAGGAAACTGAGGTCACAGATATCTGTCAATTTATAACTACCTAAAGATTTTATTTTATTGCTGCCTTTATGACTTACGGTACAGAAAACAGTTATTGACCACATACCATTCACCCCGGGAACAAACTATCATTTCATAATTGTGTATTGGGTCAAACTTTATCTTCAGATGCATTAACGTTATTTCTGTCAACCTATGTATCACAGGAACACATACATCACAGAACAGGCTTTCTGAAGGCTAATATGATACCGACAATTAGCTAAATTTTGAGTAAATAACATGAAAGGAAAAATTAGGTTGTAAGGAAGTTGCAAATACAGCTGCATTATCTCCATTAACTTCTTTATTTTTTAACAGTATTTTGCCTATGTGTCTGAGGATAGCCTAAATAGGAATTAAGTTAATGAAAAAAAAAAATCTCTGAAACATAATGTAAGGCCACAAATACTTTCTAAGATCTCAGAAGGCATATTTGGAGGTTTTCTTTCATTCCTAAAACATCTAGATACTCCAAGTTAACTCAAGATAAGTACTTATAGGCACTAACCTTCACCTAGTCAACAAAACTGAAAAAAAATAAAATATGCAAGAATATTCTACAACCTTTCCTTCCTATGGCTCTGTGCAAGAAGCAGTATTGGTGATTAGACAGAAAAATAACTGTTGACCCTGGATGCTCCATGATCTCTCTCCTGTTCCTCATCGTACGTTAAGGATCAGCGAACGATCTTTTCCGGAGTGCTCTGCTGAGATTCGTGCTGACACCAGCATGCACCATGCTATTAGACTTGATAATTGCGACTATAATGCTTTTCATTTTGGGATCTCAAAGCAATATGTAGACATTAAATAATTCACAAGCATTTTACACATAGATACACACACATAAAATAAATGACTTGCTCAAGGTCATGTAACGTATCAGTGACAGATAATTAAAAGCCAGTGTAATTAATAGATGTCCCTGTGAGATTTCTGTATATGTAAGACTCCCTTCCCTCTCTAGCTGGAACAGAGATGCCTCTTTGCAATATAGATTTCCCAGGTTTACCCTCTGGAGCAGGGGCTCCATCTCTACACAAGCCCCATGTTGGGCATTGGGGACCAGCTCTTGTTTGCAGGTGGGTCAGTTAATGAGCCAGCACCACCCTGCTCCATACAGCTTTCTTCCTCCCCAGCATTCCTCATTAAGTTAAAAGCAACTGCTGTTCAAAAGGGAAAATTGGAGGAGCTGAAAACTGATAAAAATACAGTAGAAGCTAGAGGAACACAGCATGAGTTTATTACTTCTTCTGTAACAATCCTGATCTCTAATAAAGACCTTTTTAATGTTTTTATTCATGATTTCATTCCTTTTCCACTTTTGCAATGCAATTCTGGTGTGGATGGACATTTTGTGGCTTTTCCTGTGGGGAAGGAGCAGTGTGAGAGGGAATGTGATGGTGGGACAAGGCACCATCAAAGCTCCCCTGCCATGAACCTCCATCTCTTGCCAGTGTCCCTTTTTTTTTTTCCATAACATCCCAGAGCTGAAAAACCCCTCACAACAGACCAGGGAAATAAGACTTCTGTGAGATAAAAGTGCACGTCAGTGGGTAAAGAACCTACCAACCATATTACTAGTATTCATTATATTACTACTTATTATATCATAGAATCATAGAAAACAGTCAGGGCTGGAAAGGACCTTAAGATCATGGAGTTCCAACCCTCCTGCCATGGGCAGGGACACCTCACACTAAACCGTATCACCCAAGGCCTCGTCCAACCTGATCTTGAGCACTGCCAGGGATGGAGCATTCCCAACTTCCTTGGGCAACCCATTCCAGTGCCTCACCACCCTCACAGTAAAGAACTTCTTCCTTAGATCCAATCTAAACTTCCCGTGTTTAAGTTTTAACCCATCACCCCTTGTTCTATCACTACAGTCCCTAACGAAAAGTCCCTCCCAAGCATCCTTATAAGCTCCCTTCAGGTACTGAATATTATTATTATTATATTAGTATTAGTACAACTAAGTTGGGAGTTGCTCACAGAATGTGTCTTTAGAATCCTATCCTGGCTGATGCTACGTTTTTAATTCAGCAGCAAAATTTCCAAATGAAACTACCAGAAATTGAAGGTTTGCAGCTAGCAGCTCATTGGATTCACTCAGTGGCTCTGCCAGGTCCATACACAGGCAGAGCATGGATTTGTGCTTGCTCAAGCATCAAAAGAACAAGGAAACTACTCTTTTACCTAGATAGCCTCCTCCATGCTTGGAAATACAACAAAAAGAATAAAATACATTAAAAAAATATATTATGGCAGATCCTTTGTATTTTCCTTTCTTTTATCTTATCATTAACCAGACTACTATCTCATAAGGAAAAATGTTATCAGTTGATCACATTTCAATAACATTTACACAAACATGCAAGCTGGTTTCTGAAACAACCCCAAAATTACGTCAAACTGTTAATCCACTTGAATTGCCACATGTGTAGTTTGCCTGGCAGGTAGAAATTCTGCCCTGAGAAATTCTAGTGCGAAACACTGGCAACAGGTTGTCACTCTGCAAGAGGAAAATATTGAGAAAGTGTGCTGAAAAGGTACTTATTTTTGAGCTATTTATTCATACGGCCTCAATCTTCATTTTATCACACTGTCTTAAAAGAAAGGAAAATGAGAAACTGAGGAGCAAATAGATAAAACAGAATATATATTACAGGAGTATATATAATATTGGACATGTTACTGCAGTCTGTTATGATGCTTAGTATACTTTCAAACCCCTTTATGTACCTGGCAAGTTAATAGGTGAAATCTCATGTCATTTATTCAGGCTAGTACATTAACTTTTAAATTATCCCATTTGAACAAAGTCATTAGCACAAACTGAGGACAGATGCTCAGAATGAGCATCCTTGGAAAAGAAAGATTCGAGCTGTGCACAAAAGGCATTACTAACTAAGCTGTGTAGAAACAGAGAATGAAGAAGTCATTGCCAAAAAGTAATAAAACCTTCTAATTCCATTAAAAACAAACAAACAAACAAACAAACAAAAAACAATCCAACAAACAAAAAACCAAAACAAAATTAGGTTTATTCTCTCCACATAACTAAGGAAGAGTTAGGAACTGCATGGGAGCCATGGTAGTCACTGCCAGGTTATCAAGCTCAAACTAAAATAGCATGCTAAGTCCAATAAAAATATCATCCCCTTTACAGGCTAACACTAACTCTCATTTTAGATGTCAGGCCAGCGAGTTCAATGTAGCTCTCTGCCCATGATAGCCTTTAAATAAATAAATGAATAAACAGTCATTTCGTTTTTCTTGTAGAGCTAAGGTGAACAGCTAGCAAGAGCTAGCTGTTAACGAAAGCATCTAAAAGCTCCCTTTAGTTAAAACCTAAAAGCATAAGCTAGGCAGATTTATTTTGGTTTATTTGTTTAACAGTCCTACCTGCCAACTGAGTACAAAAATGAGAGCAGAGGCAGAATATGAATTATGGAAAAGAGTGAGGATGCTTTCAGTGCAGCTGGCACAAACCTTCCTCTCCTCCGGCTGCCCTGGCACAGGACGACCTTTGTTCTCAGCACTAAAAGTGAAGTGCACATAGATGAAAGGGGCTCGAAGCAGCTTCATTACACTCCCCTGCTTCTGCTCTGGGTGAGGCGGTTGCAATTTGATCAAAGAGAAAGGAATCAACGAGCTCTAATTCGATTAGCAAGCAAAAACGTCAAGAGATTTTTAAGTAATCCAAGGTCACCGAGAATAAAAGTGACTGAGGTAGACATACACTGTTCACCAAAATATAAATCAGACAGCTATTCTCTTGATAGCAGCTAAGTTGCTTGCTCCAGGAACCAAAAACATAAGTCTTTGTTTTTCATTAATTCACCTCTAAGGCTGGACTGAAACAGCTGATGTCTCTTGTACCACATGCGAGGACGAAATGGGATGAAGAACTGCCTGTCCTGCAGGCATTGCCATACAGACCTTGCTACAGCGCTCTTTCACCTGCGTGCAACCACCAAATCAGAGGGCAAAAAAATGCAGATTACTTCAGCAAAACAGGAAAAAGGGCAGGATGGAGCCAGCGTGTGTCCCACCTCCCAGCCTTGGGGAAACTCCACATCTGAGCTGGCACCCCCCAAGCACCATGCCAATGGAGGATGCCATCTCCTGAAACACACTTGCACTGCTCAAATTGCAACCAGAAAAAAAGGAATAACTGAAAACTGGTGAAGAGCTAGGTTTTAGGAGGCACTGTGCTTCATTCAGTTGCTTCCCCAGGATAAGACACATTAATTTTTTCAAAACTGATATAAATCAAGCAGTCTGTGTCTGCATGATGTCTGTTAGTGCGCTGTTTCCGAATCTCTATGTTAACATACTGCAAACTGCACAAATGCAGCTTGAATGGACTGAGCTGGTTGAATTACTGTCAGCCAACACCACAAGCAGTTCAGTTCTTGCAACTGCTTTAACCTTTGATGCAAAAGTAATCATAGTTTAATTGCTATGACACATTTTACCTGTGATACTAATGGGTTTGCAATACCCAAGTGAAGGAGATTGACACCTCACTGTCACTTTACCAATGGGGAAATGAGAGCATGTGGAACAGACTTATCAGGAGGGTATGTTATGATGATCTAGTCCTACCTAATGTATAAATCAGACAGGACTTCCACGAATTAATCACCTTTTGATTTACCATGTATATTTTAGGAAACTCATTCATTTTCTCCCAGAGATACAAAATACGCCACGGCCCTCGGTACACTGTTCTACTGATTAATTATTCTCATTTAAGAAAAAAAGTATTATCTTACTTCAAGTATAACCTTATCCTTTCTCAGCAGTGGATGTTCCCTGTATCTTTGTCAGGTAGGCTGTAAGGCTCCATTATTACATTTCTGTTCTTTGCACAGATAGTGACAGACCATGATCAAACCACTCTGTAACCTTCTCTGACAAATTAAATAAATAAAAGGGTCTCTTTCATCTCAAGTATATTTCCCAATTCTTTAACCAATATTGTGGTTCACCCTGAATGCCTTCATCACTTCTTTAATTTTCTTCTTGAATTAAGGATGCAATTATTCAGCAGGTTTTTTTCCCAATGAAAGGCACAGAGGTTCTACTCTTACTCAATGGTCCCATTTTCATCAGCACTCTAAATCACATCAACAGTTTTGTCTGCTGCATTGTGCTGGGCGGGATGTTCAGCTGCTCTGCAGACTTGACCTTCAAGACTTTCCCTGTCTGCATTTCCCAGCACAGCCTGCAGTCTGTCCAGCTGGCCTCTTTAATGAAGAGGCCACGTCCACATCCGTAACATTTGCTTGTGCTGTGCTGCCATAATTACTTTGGATGAATCAGTGACATGTATTGTTCATTAGTTCCTGCTCTCACAAAATAACGTACCTGTGCTTGTGTTACCCATAAAGTTTGTCAATGTTTTGTTCTCTTTCAGGTCACAGGTCAAAATATCAGAAAAAATACTTTAATCTGACATGGAGCCCACAACCACTCAGGCATCCCCTTGGCCTTTTCAAACCTCAGCACACAGCAGCTCCCCTCCAGCCTTCCACAATTTCCTACTATTTCAAGAATTACTAATAAAGGAACATTCATAATTTAGACACTTCATCAACCAGTTATTTTAAAGTTCTGGAATAAAATATATTTAGACAAGCTAATTTAAAATTATACATTTGAACATGTCTATTTTAGGTGGTGCTTTTAGAATTTCCTGTTCTGCCAGTTAACTCTTAATGAAGCTCCCCTGATTCAATGCTATGCTCTGGGTAAATCACCCACCTTTTTCTCAGACTGCATGGACATCAACTGCTTTAGAGCAGTTGATGTCATCTACCTGGACGTGTGCAAAGCTTTCGAATCTGTCCCACACGACATCCTTGTCTCTAAATTGGAGAGACATCAATTTGATGGATGGACCTCTTGGTGGATAAAGAACTGGCTGGATGACCACACACAAGGAGTTGTGATCAATGGCTCCATGTCCGGCTGGAGACCAGTAACGAGTGGGGTCCCTCAGGGATTGGGGTTGGGACCGGTCTTGTTCGACATCTTCATTGCTGACAGGGACAGTGGGATTGAGTGCGCCCTCAGCAAGTTTGCCGATGACACCAAGCTGTGTGGTTCAGTTGATCCCCTTCAGGGAAGGAATGCCATCCAGAGGGACCTCGACACGCTTGTGAGGTGGGCTGATGCCAACCTCATGAAGTTTAACCATGCCAAGTGCAAGGTCCTACACCTGGGTGGGAGCAATCCCAGGCACAGCTACAGGTTGGGCAGAGAAGAGATTCAGAGCAGCCCAAGGAGAAGGACTTGGGGGTGTTGGTTGATGAGAAAATGAACATGAGCTGGCTTCAGTGTGTGCTCGCAGCCCAGAAAGCAACTGTATCCTGGGCTGCATCCAAAGGAGTGTGACCAGCAGGTCGAAGGAGGTGATCCTGACCCTCTACTCTGCTCTTGTGAGACCTCACTTGGAGCATTGTGTGCAGTTCTGGTGTCCTCAACATAAACAGGACATGGAACTGTTGGAACAAGTGCAGAGGAGGCCAAGAGGATGATCAGGGGACTGGAGCACCTCCCGTATGGAGACAGGCTGAGGAAGTTGGGGCTGTTCAGCCTGGAGAAGAGAAGGCTGCATGGAGACCTCAGAGCAGCCTTCCAGTATGTGAAGGGGGCCTATAGGGATGCTGGGGAGGGACTCTTCATTAGGGACTGTAGTGATAGGACAAGGGGTAACGGGTTAAAACTTAAACAGGGGAAGTTTAGATTGGATCTAAGGAGGAAATTCTTTCCTGTTAGGGTGGTGAGGCACTGGAATGGGTTGCCCACGGAGGCTGTGAATGCTCCACCCCTGGCAGTGTTCAAGGCCAGGTTGGATGAGGCCTTGGGTGAGATGGTTTAGTGTGAGGTGTCCCTGTCCATGGCAGGGTTGGAGCTTGATGATCTTAAGGTCCTTTCTAACCCTAACTATTCTATGATTCTATGAATATTTGCAGATCAGTGACTTTACTATAATACTGCTATATATGAAAATAGAGTCCAGCAAAATACAGGTCTGAGAAAATACTGGAGCTGTCAGAGGACAAACTACCTCTTGATCTGGTCGTGGGTCCAGCTTCCGCTTGGACAGGAGACTGAGCCAGTAACAGCATGCTGGTCCCATGGTTCTTCCAGGCATGGCAGCTCTCTATGGGACATCTACATGATGCTCCATAACACTTAACCCCAGAGTATAAGGTGTTCTTCAGCTTGCAGCACAAATCTCATCTGCTGCAAAACCCTGGATATTTTGAAAGAAGAATGGCTTTAACAAAGTCCCCAAGTATTAATTGCATTTTCCTCCTATCCGATTGGCCTCTGAATTTTCTTTAATTTCATGAATTTGAAACATTTTAAGCATGAGTGTGTGTTCTGTATCTACAGGCTTTACTGCCCACATAGAGATTTCAGAGCTAATGTGTTTTCAAGTTCAGGAGGGTATTAGCTCTTCCTTGGCCTTGGATAGGCGGAGGACCAAGAACTTCACTATGATCTCTTCTAGGTGCCTAAGATAATGTAACAGAAGCTGTGGTACCCTCTGATTGCCTTTTGGAAACTGACAAAACCACATTGCAAGACCAGAGAGGGGTTTCCTAAATCCGCCCTGTGTCCTCTGCAGGGCTGAGCTCGTGCTAGGAGCAATGAGAGTCTCCATTCCATTATCCCAGCCAAAACAAGGAAACTGGGAAAGAGCTGGCACAGCCTGAAGAGAGCAAGGCAGAGGAAGGACCAAAGAGTTCCTCCAAGGATGTCCATCTTTGTCTCTGCCATTCTTCTGGAGCTCTACATAGAATTACATCTCATGCCCCAACATTGAGATAAAAAGTTAATGATCATTACTTGGCATGAAGAGCCCAAGCACTTGCATATTTTCTGACCAGTTTTCCTCTCCCAGAAATGAGCTGCTGTCAAAACACATAGGTGGATGAGGTATTCAAAAACCACATAAAACCCCTCAGGTGAATTCAAGCCTACGGCAGGTGTAGAGCATTAAAACAAAAATAAAATCAAAGTAAAACCCTCTCTTTTTGCCGTGAGGTCAACAAATTACTACTTGCCCAATTCAATTTTGCATATATATGAGGATGCAAGTGTATTATGAATTTTTACAGATGAAATTACTCTTAAAATATACACATGTATATATATATACACACATAAGTATGTACTTCCTCAGCTCACAGTTATACTCCACATATTATTTATGTGAAACCAAAAGTGACTCAAAAAATACAGCTCCTCATTTCATTATCACTACTGCCCAATATTTTCCTGACAGTTATCTGAGTTATCTGTGTTTTCATGTGTGACCTACCTCAATGCATCGTAGCACAGCTACATCAAGAGACACAATAATACGCCGTGTCACACAGCTTTCACATCTTGGCTGCAAATCACAGTTGGGAATCTCTAAAATGTTTTCAAATTTTATCTCACTGTTCTTGGCTATTTTGACTCCTAATTTTCTCCTAATATAATCTCTGCAATTCTCAGCATATGATTGCATCAGGAAATAATAATAGTCAATTACAGCCAATTGCACTTGCAACTTGGCTTTTTATTGTGTCTCTAAAAGATCTCAGTGCACCAACAAGCCACAGGAAGTCCTTATATTTGCCAGATAAACTTGAATTTGTCTCCATGTGTGAAACCACCTTGCAGCTGAAGAGCCAGAAGGAAGCATTCAATTCGAGCAGAACTGGGCATTCTGTAACCTTGAGTAGCCCTCAGAGCAGGTGCTGGTTCACTAGAGAGTGGTGGATGCTCATGAAGATCATCCAATGCATCATAGAAAAGTATAACAGAGCACGAAGGCTTGTGAGCAGCTGCACCCTACGCACCCATGGGTAGCCTCTCCACCTCTGCCAGGTGGGTGCTAACCCACTTGTAGAGCTTCATTTCTATTAATGTTGCTGAAGTAACTCATCTGACTGAAGTTAAATAAGGGTTTTGCTGAATTAGGGTCACATTGCTGAATTTCAGTCTCTATCAGCAACTCTTCACTGAATTACTAAATCAATCCTCTACCACACTAGTGGAAGCGGTGGATTGCTGGGAGTGCAGTCTCTGTTTAATTAAAAATTAAAACTGAAGACATCACCATTATTGGTGATGATTAAAGTACCTGCAGCACCTTTTTCTACAAGGACAGCATTAACTTTAAAAGCCTGAATGAGTATCAGCAGAAGAAATTAAACTTGTCCATGTATATATCTCAATCCTTCAAATACAATATTTACAAGCCTTAGTGCCCATTGCAGTACCACTTTTACAGCTCTTGTATTCTCAGCAGTTTACAGAAGAAATAAAAGCTACAATCTATAACACTGAGGTGTTACCAGTACGATCCCAAACCTGCAGGCTCCGATTGTATTACTAGGATTAGTGTTTACTAGTTCAAGTAATGCTCTTGACCCCTGTTTGATAACAGATATTTCATCTCCTCCATTCAAACAGCCCACTAATTCATGGACTGTGGGTAAAATTCACATAGGATTATTTCCCCTATAAAGGAAATAGTGTTATATAAAGGAAATAATTTTATATATATATATATATGAAATAGAGATAAAAAATAATGACTTTATTTCCTTGAGGGTTTGCACAGAATCTAAGGACACATAGGCTCTCTGCTTAACAACAAATTTCATTTAAAGAAGCTGTTAATTGTTTTCACAGGAAAAGGTTATCTGTAAAAATAGGACTGGAAAGAGGTTCTGGGATTCTTCTCCCATCTACCATGCAATTGCTCATACCTTAATTTATGCACAAGACCAAATTTTCATCTGCTTTAAGTACTCAGCTGCTGGGATGCGATACCAATCGCTCTGACAGCTGTCACTCCTCTCATCACCACTTAACACATTTAGCTGTGGAGGGAAAAGCCAGGCTAGCAGACAAATAAAGAGGCTTATTCTGCAACAAAGAGTTTAAAGATTTGCCCCTGGAAAGTCTCAGGAAAATTACAGTTTTAAAAGTGTAGATAAGGGGGGAAAAAAAAAGGTAATGGAAATAATGGTAAAAGCCAGGTTGAATTTTAAGGAATTACATGTATCAATCAGAATTCACTGCACTTCAGGGGATGTAAGGAACACAATTTATCAATTTATGGAATGAGATTTGATTCTTACTTATGTGTTTCATTTACTGAGGCAAGAAAACACACTCACACAACTAATTTCAAAACGTGTACCCAGCTCTCTTACCATATGAACTGCTTTGCTGTAGTCCTATCACTCCCTGAAATACCATCACAATGAAGCACTCTGCACAGAGCAAACAGAACATAAAACCTTTGCCTCTGCTGAGTAGGAGCAAACTTGCAAGAAACCTTAATGGCAACCAAATTTTCTTGTAAAACTCTTGTTCTAAATACAAGCTTTCTGAAAACAGCAGTGGTCAGTGTGTAGAGGAAAAAAATAAAAAGATTAATGCAATGAAAGCAAATCAATGCGAAAAGAGAAAGCCTGTTTCTTACAATTAACAAGGAAAATTGCGCAATTCTGGCAACTAGATCAGGCTCAGCTGGGCAAACCCACTGAGTAGCCATTGTAGGTTTGTTTCTGTTTCTCCTTCTCATATTCCTACTTTTTCCCTTTAATGGTTACTTCCATCAGAAGTCATTGTCTTAATGGGAGGTAATGCACATATACTTGGCAGAGAGCTAAGGTTCCACTCCTATGTGTTCACTTTCTGCCTACTAAGAAAATGGACCACTACTGTGAAGTCATCCTCAGGATCACTTCCCTTGAATAGATATTGAAAATCAAGCAAAAGCTTCAAAGTCGAAATAAATTTGTTTTAATACTACTCCTGAAAGCATGACTCAGCACACCATGTAAGCTACGGTTCTGTTTCCTCTGGGAGATAACATTATTGCACCTGCAACGAAGGAATTTGCAACACGGTTTTGTGAGAAAGCATATAGCTGATTGGTTTGCATTCTACCATTTAATAGGTCTTTAGTACCCCCCAAAAAACACTATTCACACCCCTAGAGGTGACTGAGCTGCTGGAAAAAATACGTATCTTCTCAGGACAAAGCACACATACAGAAAAATATGACCCCTGCATTTTCTCCTGTCTGAAGTTAACAGAACAAGGTGTCCAGTACTTGCTAACAAATACCTTTCAGGGCGTTAATGCAGAGTTGAAAAGCAGGTTTGAAAGAATCTTGCATGTAAGTTTATATCATTTCTGCTACTTTATTAAATGAACCCTCCTTTAGTTCTTTCTTTCTGTCTTTTTAAGTCTTCATTTTCCTTTTTCCTTTTTTCTTTTTTTTTCTTAAGGAAACAGAAGCCTTTTAAAAGAACTTACAGAATAACGTAAAAATACATTGAAGGCCAAAAACCTTGGTGAAAAAAATCCTGAGAAGCTTTTTCATTGAAAATTAAAAGCAGAGATGAAGGAAAAAATTAAACATCTGGCAGTTCTTACAAAGCTTTACAGGTATCTGAGGAAATCTGTCATTTGTCTGTAACGTGAACAGCTTGGGTTAGAAAAGAAGCAGATAGTAGCTCATGTCCACACCTCAGGCTGCGCTTCTCTTGAGGCTTTAATAAAGTCTGGAAAATATTTCATTGTTGGTAGGCAGCCATGAAAATTTGCTATCCTCTCTGTTTCTCGTCTGAGGTATTTTGTTTTAGCACATGTTTAGTTTTAAAGTATCTTCTCAATGGCTTACTGCATCAGAATTAGGAACTCTAAAAAAAGATAACACAAATCTCCTTCGAGCATCCCCCTGCTACAGCATGAGGTCCTTTATGGGCTGCAGGGGGAACCTCTGCCCCACCATGGACCTCTGTGGCTTCACAGGGATATCTACTCCATTGTGGACCTCCATGGGCTGCAGGGGGATATCTGCTCCACCACTGACCTCCATACCCTGCAGGGGGATGTCCTGCCTCACCATAGTCTGCACTACGGGCTGCAAAGGAACCTCTTCTTGAGCACCTGGAGCATCTGCTACCCCTCCTTACTCAGTGACCTTGGTGTATGCAAGGCTGCTCCTCTTATACATTCTCACTCCTCACTTCCAGATGCAGTTACTGATGGTTTTTCTCCTTAAATACTTTTTCACAAAGGCACTACCTCTGGTACCTCTCGTCCTTGGCCAATGGCAGGTCCATCTTGGAGGTGTCTGGCATCAGCTCCATCAGACATGGGGGAAGCTTCCAGGAGCTTCTCACAGAAGCCACCCACTGCCAAAACCTTGCCATATAAATCCAGTACAATATTTCCTTCTGCTAATGGATCCCAGTAACTTCTTTGTCATTTTACTCTGTCAGAAGACTAAAATGATGGCCTCGAGGATTTTCCTATTATAGTCACATTTACCCTGTATCTTGGTTCATTGCCTCCAGACTTATTTCACATTTGTCTATATTACACTGTATGTTTTCATGTAATTTTCCCAATAACCATGAAGCCTAAAACCTTCTAAATGTGGTTGCATTATTTCTCATTAAACACAAAATTGAAATTGATGACAAAACAGGTTCCAAACTGGAGTGAAGAACATTAGAAGCCAGAAAAACCTTCTCTATGTACGTAAGACCATAATTTAGGCTCATTAGTCTAAATTTGTTATAATCAAATCTTTAATTACTTCTCTTTCCATCCATTTTATTTAGTATATGCAATTATATATACATATATTAAATGTATACATACAAATTCCTAAGTAAATGACTTACTTTCATGATCTTTTCATCTAGAATTACTACTTATAGTTTCTAATATGCTAGCGTTTTACCCACAATGTCCAATTTTACCATGACTTAGTATCACAACTCTGAACTTAACCTCAGAAATTCAGTCCTCTGGCTATGTGGAGAACTTTAGTAAATGGGTTTGAAAGACTCATAACATTCATTGTCTTGCTCTGGCCTCCCAGAAAGGAATATAACAAGAAATCAACAGGCTACTAGATGTTACCAGAATTAACTTCTCCTACTGACTGGCCCTAGTCATGTTTCGTCATTATAACTTACACCTTTTTGTTATGTAAATGTTAGCACTACATATGTAGAAATACAAAACTTTCATTTTTATCTATGAAGATTATTTTTCAGAATCAGAGCTGATGCTACCCAAGTAATTCTATAGCCTGAGCAGTACTTCCACAACCAGCTTCCAACCACTTGGACCCAGGTTAGCATTCCTTGAAAATTCAGGTGGCATGCAACCCTGCAAGGCAACTGACCTAAGGCTTTTGGGGAGCATGTACAGCAACTGGCTGACAGCACCCTGTTTGTTCTGCAAGGGGATAAAACTGACCTGCCTTAAATTAATGAGTTGCCCTTACTTTTCAATTTATCTTGTATTTCAAGGTTTTTGTCTTACATTTTCAAATACATATCCTCTTCCAGATTTTTTTTTTTTTTTTCTTAGGAATACATTCAAAATGCTGCTGGAAGTTTCAAAAGATAACCATCCCTCCTTGCTCACTTGAGCATCTGGCCTCATTGTTAGACCAGAACAATAAGGTCCCCAGTTTTCAATTTAAATCCTGCATCTGCCCATCCCAGGTAGAAAATAAGAAATGGTAGATAAGACTGCCTGTCCTAATCAGACTCCACAGACTACTTCTTTCAATTAAACAGGAAAAATACTGGAAATATTTCACTCTTACTATTACTTCAAGCAAAAGAAGAGAAAGACATGGAGAAAAGCCTTTAAGTCTCCTTTGACTTCTTTTTACCCTGGGAATTTTATGCAAAATAATAGTACTTATTAGATTTTAATTGTATTTGCATAAATTCAGGAAATAAGTAGAGAAAAAGAAGCACCAGCCTCATCAAATATTTGTCCAGGAAAATGTGGTTTAGGCAATCATTAAAAGACATCTACCATCTGATCCTCATCCACAGGAACACTGAATATTCTGCACTCACATTGCTTGAAAGAAATTTCATTTGACACTAGTAGATTGCAATGACCAACAGACGCTATAATAAAGAGAATACTGCATATACTTTTGCATTTATGTAAAATTCCTATTTTGATAATCTCTTGTACTTTTTCCTTAACATATTTCTTGATAAACTTACTCCTCACCTCATAAATTCAGTCACTAAAGAACGTGATTTCTCATGAGGTATGTGGAATAACTGCTGGGTATGCAGGCTGCAGCATGTTTGACCACAAGCAGGTTAGCATCCCTTAAGTCAGAGGGAATACGTGACCTTTAAGATGTAATTTGCCTTTCAAGATCTCATCAGAGAGGCACACACATTTTCAGAGTGCAAACATTCAAATGTGTTTATATTTCTGACAGAGAAATGCTGACTCTTAAATAGCCTGTAGCCAATTTCAGGCAAACTCTTGCCTCTTCCAGCTCTCTAACAAACACATTTGGATTTTCCTAATCTGGAATATCTTTAAGCACATGGCAACACTCCACCTTACCCACTCTGTAAGATTTGCTTTCACGAATGACAGCTTTACAAAATCATTTCATTTGCACGCATCACGGCAATTTCTCAAATGATACTAAATGTGAAAGCCAAGAAGTAAATCTCCATCTCCTGTTACAACTGTATAAATGAAGGACAACATGCTCATCTCCGTAGGGATGGCACTTCAAGCACAGGAAATTGCAATATAAAAATAAAGTATGTGAGTTATAGGATAGGAATCTTTTCTTGCAGAAGAGAATGGGAACGAAGGTCTCTACATTTTTAAGTATTGTGCGATACAGCTAGATATTAAATTGCGTCACCTTTTCCAGGCCATTTCATGAGTAAAAATCATTATACTGTATATGAAATACCTAGAACAAACTTCAGGTGAACAAAGAGACTCACAATCTTTGCAGTGTTTGTTGTAACTCCAAAATATGTCAGTCAGACATTCACATGAATATTTTTTCCTGGTTGACAGCCATCGGTAAGCATGCTCACCTCTAAGTTTTGAAATACCCAGCTTATGTTTAAGAATCCACCTTCTATTAGTTATGAATATGCATTTAGGTATTTCAGCATATTTAGCAATCTATGTTCTACTCTTAATGGTTGAGGACCTTTATAAACACTGTGATAATTTTTTTTTAGGGAGTGTCCTGCTCAATGCATCTATACCCCCTCAGATGAATACTACAGATCCACTCAACAGTCTGTCCAACATGCAGGTCAAAAAAAGCATTGGGGAACCTTGCAAATCTCTATCAGTTGTCTTTGAGATTTTCAAGATAAAAGAGAGGAAGAAACCATTTATACCTTTCTGCTAGCAAGCAAAAGGTTACTGTTTGACCTTTTGGAAGTCATTGTTTTCATCAAACAGAAACCGTATTTACAGTGGCTGCAAGACCACTGAGAACCATGACTCTGACTCACTAATGGTTTGTAGGCTGCAAGGAGACAAAAGCCACAACCAGCCAGCCTAAAAAACCCTGACATGACATTTAACTACTGCGTGTCTGGGATCTGTGGGAGAAGCAGCAACCCTCACAACAGACACTACTGCCGCTCATGGAAATCCCATGTTTATTTGGGAGCGTGAGCACAGTGTGCAATGAAAGAGGAGCCAGCACAGCCTCAGGTTAATTAGTTTCTCCACATTCCTGCTGCCTGTTTTAGGAAAGGTATCATACAGTTTGCTGCTGTTATCAGACCTGTAACCCTGCAAGAAGCACTTAGACACTTTACAACTGAAGTTAAAATTGGATGCCTGGACTTCAGCTAGCAGGGCTCCTCTTGAGCTGAGCTGGGGAACCTGGCTGCTCTCCTATGTTCAAGCAGTTAATGCTCAGTTCTGAGCATGCCATCCATCACCCAAGACACGACGCCTTTTGCTCTGCCCTCGGGTTTCTCAGCATTCAGCCAAAACTGCAGAACAATCCCACAGCAGAACTCATTGATAAATTTAACCAAAGGATCAGAATCAAAATTACAGTTTAAATCTTGCCCATCCCAGTACATGTGTCAACATGCTTGTTGAAATTACTCAGGAAGCCACAGCTTTGCTCTTCTGAAATCCACTTTATTGAGTATTTGTATTTTCAGTTTGTACATATTGATTATTTTTGTTATAAAGTGATTTCAAAATACGTGCTGTGATGGTGCTATAACATCAAAGCACAATGTTATTCTTGTTAGTGCCTGCAGTCCAAGAAAATAGGCAGCTCCCTCATACTTTCAATACCTTGACGTTCTTAAATACAGTACATATCAAAAAGCTGTGAGTATTGGAGAAGTAACTCTTTCCAGCCCCAACTTAACAGAGTGTATGTTAAAAAATAAGTCTAGTGGATTCTAGCTCTGGAGAACAGTGTCTGTAAAACCGAAGCTTTTTGTTAGGACATCACCATGTATGGAAAAATAATGTGAAATTCAGAAACAAGCAGGACTATTACTGGAATAATTGCAAATACAACTGCCCACGCCTTTTGAATGTCACATTTGGGTTTTTTTCCCTACTGCTATTTATTGACCACCCTTGCCAACACCTGTTTTTAAAGTCTTAGCACTTCTAAGTCCAGTTCAGGAATATTTTTCCTTTCTTCTTCTAAATTTTGCCCATATATCCCACCTTCATAGCTTGTCTTGTTCAACAGAGCTACTCACATAATATTACGACACTTTTCTGTGTGAGTACAAGGCTCACAATCTGACTATTAATTTGTGACAAGTTTGCACATTCATTTATTATATTAATACTTTGCTCTTTTATGGCATTTTTCCATTCAAGGATCACAAAGTACTTTTCGAAAAACTAATAAATTAAATCTCACTGTGCTCCTCTGAGATAGTTATTATTAACCACATTACATGCAAGAGGGAAAAAAACCTTACAGAAATGCTAAATGTAATGCCAAATTACCCAAGGTCTGATAAGAAGTCAGTAAGAGAGCTCAAAATGAAAAAGTAAATTTTAGCTCATACTTTTGACAATTGCTCTCAAAAGTAACAAGTAGACCCCAAAGAAACCAAAATACATGGAAGTAAATCCTGCAACTTTTAATGAATCAGTTGGGATTTTGCCTACATACAAGGGAATGCTAAATATCAAGATCAGCCAAAGCTTTACGGAGGCCAGGATTGGTATTTCCTTAAGTACAGTGCACAGCCTGAGAAAGAAACAAGTGGGATTTGAGTTTTAGTCACAAGGAAGTATCCATGCTAGTGAAAGCTGTACTGTTAAAATTAACAGTTACAGGGCAATAACCACAACTAAAATTAACAGTTCTGGGGTAACAGTGCAATGGCAGCAATGTGCAACAAACTCTACTCTCCTCTAGGAGTCAAGATTCTACAACAATGGAAGTGCTTCTTAATTAAATATGTTGGGATGTGTTCCATGGACACATGATGAGAATGTGAAAATCCACCTAACTCTTCTGCAGTAAATTCAGATTTTAATAAATTCAAGATCTTCTGTATATTTTATGTATGTATATAAAACAAATTCACGACCGCATCAACCAAATGCAACTACATTAAGTACCATTTGAACAACGTGCTCTGCTTGAGCTTCTAACAAGTAGATGCTGGGACTAAATGCAGAAAGGCTGTTCCTTAAACCAAGCAAAACAAAGCCAAACAAAAAGCCACCAGGTTTCTGTGAGCAAAGTTTTGCTAGAACTGTTACCTCTTGTCATGCTTCCCACCCATCTTTAAAGATGTGAGAGGGCCAGAGCAGCACTCTAAGTTTTAAAGAGTAAATACACCCCTATCCACTGGAAAAATGTAAGTTATTAACTCAAAACAATGTTGATAGAGGACGATTGCTGATAACACTGACAAGTAAAATCCAAGATGTCATTCTCCTCTGATACAAAAGCCAGCTAAACAATTCAACTAAAATAAGATTATAATTTGGGCTACCATACTTTAAATGTAACGGAAAGATAAACAGAAAAAAAGCCCATAGTCCTAATATTTTGATGGCTAGTCTTACATTAAAAAAAAAAAAAATATAGCACATTATGCAAATAGCTCCTCTATGAGTAAGATGAAGCCTATAATTTGGGACAACAGAAAAAAATTAAGAGTTGGTTACCTGAAATTTGCAATTGTTCAGAAAGATTTACATCATACAGTTTTTCATCAGGATAAATATTATAATCCACTATAGAATCCACAGAAAGCTACCAATAAAGCCAGTAATTAGTGAAAACGTATCCTGCACACAGTAAACAGGCTGCTTTTCATGGTGAAGAAATAGTCAGCATCTACCCTTTAACCAAAATTGTCCCATTCAGGCAATGAAATGTGTAATAAAAATAGGCTTTCATCTATCTAGAATTGGATAATCCAGCTATTTGGAAAGGTGTCCCTGCCCGTGGCAAGAGTTTGGAACTGGATGAGCTTTAAGGTCCCTTTCAACCCGAACCATGATTCTATGATTCTGTGATTCTCACCTGATAAAGAGGAAGACAATTTTTCCTATTCATTAGTGTTCGCATACAAACATTTCCTAAATACTCTAGTAATGTTTATTAAACAAATTCCCCTCTGAGAAGGAAACAAAGCAAGACAGCACATCCCAAAGCTTGCAGCAAGACAGATGTTTGCAGATGCAGAGCTCAATTTTATTTCTGCTATTTTCAAACTAAGGGCAAATCAAAGAGAGAGAGCAGACTTTGGCCTCTTCAGAAACATGCTTAGTAAGGTTCTATGGGATATAGCCCTAGCGGGCAGGGGGGCCCAAAACTGTTGGTTGATATTCAAGGATCACCTGCTACAAGCTCAGCAGTGTTGCATCCCAACTAGAAGGAAGTGCAGCAGGAGGGCCAGGAGACCTCCTTGGATGGATAAGGAGATGCTGAGGAAAATTAGAGGGGGGAAAAGAAAGGCTTATAAAAGGTGGAAGCAAGGACAGGTGGCCAGGGAAGAATACAGGGATGTTGTCCAGGAAGCCAGAGACCAAGTTAGGAAAGCTAAGGCCTAGTTAGAATTAAACTTAGCTAGGGATGTGAAAGATAACAGGAAAGGATTCTATAGGTATACAGTGAAGAAAAGACAGACTAGGGACAACATGGGCCCCCTCCAGAAGCTATCAGGAGAACTGGCTACCCTGGATTTGGAGAAAGCTGAGGTTTCAATGACTTTTTTGCCTCTGTTTTCACTGGCAAATGTTCTGACCACACCACCCAAGTCTTGGAAGGCAGACGCAGGGACTGTGAGAATTAAGACAGTAGGCCCACCGTAGGACAGGATCTGTTTTGAGACCATCTTAAGAACCTGAACGTACACAAGTCCATGGGTCCTGAAGGAGCTCGCAAATGAAGTTGCTAAGCCACTGTCCATCATATTTGAAAAATTGTGGCAGTCAGGTGAAGTTCCTGATGACTGGAAAAAGGGAAATATAACCCCCATTTTCAAGAAGGGGAAAATGGATGACCCGGGGAATTACAGAGCAGTCAGTCTCACCTCTGTGCCTGGCAAAATCTTGGAGCAGATTCTCCTGGAAGGCATGCTAAGGCACATGAAAATCAACAAGGTGCTTGGTGACAGCCAGCATGGCTTCACTGAGGGGAAATCCTGCCTGACCAATTTGGAGGCCTTCTATGATGGGGCTGTGGAACTGATGGACAGGGGTAGAGTAGCTGATGTCATCTACCTGGACTTGTGCAAAGCGTTCGACACTGTCCCACACGACATCCTTGTCTCTAAATTGGAGAGACATCAATTTGATGGATGGACCACTCAGTGGATAAAGAACTGGCTGGATGGCCGCACACAAAGAGTTGTGGTCAATGGCTCAGTGTCTGGCTGGAGACCAGTAACGAGTGGTGTCCCTCAGGGATCGGTGTTGGGATCGGGCTTGTTCAACATCTTTGTCGCTGACATGGACAGTGGGATTGAGTGTGCCCTCAGCAAGTTTGCCGATGCCACCAAGCTGTGTGGTTTGGTTGATACCCTGGAGGGAAGGAATGCCATCCAGAGGGACCTTGACACACTTGTGAGGTGGGCTGATGCCAACCTCATGAAGTTTAACCATGCCAAGTGCAAGGTCCTACACCTGGGTGGGAGCAATCCCAGGCACAGCTACAGGTTGGGCAGAGAAGAGATTCAGAGCAGCCCTGCGGAGAAGGACTTGGGGGTGTTGGTCAATGAGAAAATGAACATGAGCTGGCTTCAGTGTGAGCTTGCAGCCCAGAAAGCAACTGAATCCTGGGCAAAAGGAGAGTGACCAGCAGGTCAAAGGAGGTGATCCTGCCCCTCTGCTCTGCTCTCGTGAGACCTCACCTGGAGCATTGTGTGCAGTTCTGGTGTCCTCAACATAAACAGGACATGGAACTGTTGGAACAAGTCCAGAGGAGGCCACGAGGATGATCAGGGACTGGAGCACCTCCTGTATGAAGACAGGCTGAGAAAGTTGGGGCTGTTCATCCTGGAGAAGAGACGGCTGCATGGAGACCTCATAGCAGCCTTCCAGTATCTGAAGTTTGGGGCCTATAGGGATGCTGGGGAGGGACTCGTGATTAGGGGCTGCAGTGATAGGACAAGGGGTAACACGTTAAAACTTAAACAGAGGAAGTTTAGATTGGATATAAGGAGGAAGTTCTTCACTGTAAGGGTGGTGAGGCACTGGAATGGGTTGCCCAGGGAGGTTGTGAATGCTCCATCCCTGGAAGTATTCAAGGCAAGATTGGACAGAGCCTTGGATGACATAGTTCAGTGTGAGGTGTCCCTGCCCATGGCAAGGGGGTTGGAACTTAATGATCTTAAGGTCCTTTCCAACCCCAAGTGTTCTATGATTCGATGATTCTATGATACTATGATTCTAAACCAACTGGTGCGGAATTAGCTTCACACCTTCCTGGTCGCATTGAGATGCTGCATTTATGTGTAACGCATTTAAGCACTGTCTATAACTGAGTATGAATGGATGCAAAGTTGCAATGAGGAGACCAGAACCACATGCTAGCCAGGCAGCTTGAGACAAGACGACATCTACAGGGGAAGCAGCTTGAGACAAGACGACATCTACAGGAGAAGCAATCATGAATAATCCTCTGGAGGAGGAAGAGTGGGAGAGATGAAGTGCTTGTTTTGGTCTGATAACCTAGCCCAGTAGCACAGAGCAGGTACAGAAGGGGTAGAGTGGGCCATCCCTCAGACACATTCATCACCTGTTTCTCAGTTTTGTCAGTGCCAGGACGTACCTGGTGAACAAGAATCCATACTTATCATTAAAATGCAGCAAATAGTTCAAAACGTCATGCTCCTATAAATTAAAACAAACACTTATCAGAAGAGATCAGGTTGTTCAGTCCAGGAAAACATGAGCCTTCCAGCCTCTTACAGGAGGGCTGTATCCCCAAGGAAATCTCACTTCCTGAAGATCTGTGAAGTGTCTGCACTCACAGACCAGGCGTCCCTTCCCTGCCTTGACTCCAATCAATGGCATTCAATGAGTTTTGTTTCTAGAAGATATTCCCTACCTCTGGCAGTTTATTCCACTGTAAGAAGAAAAAAATCAAGCTATCGGAAGCCATTGCTGATCTTAAAGTAAGCATGTTTTCATAAACCAAGGATTACAATTTCAGGTGCAAGATAAACAGCATGGGCAAATAAATGTGAAAAACAACATCAGGTTTCATCCAGATTTGTCAAGCCTAAAAATATTAAATAAATAAATACATGAATAAAACAAATAAAAAAAAAAAACAAGAAGAAAATGTCGAACATGAAATATGTATTGTTTCTAAATAGAACGTTTATTGAAGATTTTACAGATGAACAAATAGTTCTATAAGTGGCAAGTTATTGGCTTCCTGCAGATTATGTTATACAGTCAAATCAAATAGTTGAAACACCTTCCATCCACCAATCTATTTATTTACATCAAATACACGGTGTTATTTCTCATACTGTGATCCTAGCCTTTGCAAGGCAGTCTTTACAAAATGTCTTGTAGTGCAGTTTATTCAAAGCACTGACGCTTTTACAGTCATTTAATATATGGCATCCAGCCTATTAATGTATTTATCCTGTTTCACCAGACTTCGTACTTCTTTTAAGCCACGCGGAGTGGTTTTAGGTTTTTAT
The DNA here is from genome assembly GCF_033815535.1 of Pezoporus flaviventris. NCBI lineage: Eukaryota > Metazoa > Chordata > Aves > Psittaciformes > Psittacidae > Pezoporus > Pezoporus flaviventris. Next base: position 428,687 of record NW_026892558.1, read on the forward strand.
TTTTTAGACAGTGAAACAAAAGCACAAGGAAAATAAAAATATGTTATATTGATGCTCGTTTAAAAGGTTATTCTGAAAGACAGCAGGGTGGTCTGATCCTGTGACCAGAGACTCTCAAAAGCCTTGATATCCCATATGACTACAGTGCCTTGCTCCCTCTGTGACCTCAGGTGATGCAATTGCATTCAGAGGTCTCAAAAAGCCACACCATGAGCTCTTAGTACACCGTGGTGGCTAAAAGCACTAAATGTAAGCCTTGGATGTTTAAAAAGAAGAACATCAAGGACAAAAAAGAGTCTGATCTTGCCTGACTACATCGTCATTCTGAGACTGCTACTATAGAAGCATGCTTAGCCCTGGTACCCTCTTCAAGGGATATTTGAGATACCAGACTGAGGGAGCACAAAGGAAGGCCATAAAAATGATCCAGGAGCTGAGGTCTGTGAGACTTAACATGTTTAATGTCTTTGGCTGATTGAAAATGCCGAGAGGTGACTACATCACTGTGAAGAGGGACTATATTTAAAAGACTTGTGTCTTGCCAGAAGACTAATAACACTTCACTTGTCTTAAGCAACTGGCTGACATTTTTTACACCATTTTCAAAATGGTCTGTACTTGTAGGATGCTATTACAGGCTATTTATTTGGATGCTGCACATGACCACTTTTGTCTCATGTGCTGTGTGGTCCCGTGCTAGGTAGAGAGCATGGCTGGGCTACCCTTGCACCCACAAACAACCTAAGCTGCTGCATTTTGATTTCTCTCAAACCAAGCTCAAACCCGAATTAATGGCATTAAACACCAGAGTCTGCTGTCTCTTTTTGGAACCATTACTGACTGGAAGAAAGTTAGGAAAAACTTTGTAGACTAACAACAGAGAACAGGGCTTGGGCCCCCAGTGTAAGAAAGACATGGAGCTGTTGGAGCAAGCCCAGAGGCGTCCATAGAGATGCTGCGAGGGCTGGAGCAGCTCTGCTCTGGAGCCAGGCTGAGAGAGCTGGGCTGGGGCAGCCTGGAGAAGGGAAGGCTCCTGAAGGGGAGACCTGAGAGCAGCTCTGGTGCCTAAAGGGGCTGCAGGAAACTTGGAGAGGGGCTTGGAACAAGGGATGTAGGGACAGGCCAAGGGGAATGGCTTTAACCTACCCGAGGGGAGACTGAGATGAGCTCTTAGGCAGAAGCTCTTTGCTGTGAGGGTGCTGAGGCGCTGGCACAGGGTGCCCAGAGAAGCTGTGGCTGCCCCATCCCTGGCAGTGTTCAAGGCCAGGTTGGACACAGGGGCTTGGAGCAAGCTGCTCTAGTGGAAGTTGTCCCTGCCCATGGCAGGGGTTGGAACTGGATGAGCTTTAAGGTCCCTTCCAATTCAAGACAGTCTGTCAGTCTGTGATGAGAGAGAAGGAGCTTGGTGGCAGTGGGCTGGGAAAGATTAAAATGGTGTTCAGGGTTTGATTTTGTGACTGATAAGCAAGAGATCGGTGTCCAACTAACCTGGTGATTCAACAGCACTTGAGACAGGACAAGGCTAATCGTGTAATTGTTAGTTATGGACTTGTGTTCATTTTAAACTCCAGGAGAGCATTCCTGCTGTTAGACGAATGCTAAGCAATCTCATTTCAGCTAAAACATAGCAAGTGTAAAAGATTTTATTCATGCACCAGTAATAATTAGATGTCAGGGTTGCATTTATTTGACTAGTTCATTCAAGAGAGACACTCGCTCTTTTTGTCAAAGTTGAAGGTATTATTCATTAAAGCCCATATCCATTGCCCAAGTGCTTAAAGTAAAGCAGTGGCACATGCTGCGAAATGTGTTATTTCATATTCCCCTAAATAAGACAAAAAAAGTAACAGGGGACTGTGTCTTCCTTATTAGATACTTATTCTTCAAAACAATAATTAGATTAATTATCCCAAATTCATGAAGATGTAATTTTATTACTGTAACAAAACTACATAAACCTGCTGTTACTCTAAATCAAGATAATGTATCTGATTAGACAGAGGGGTTGCTGCATTAGATTTCAACAAAGTGATCATGGCATGAAAACAGCCCAGGGACGAATTAGATTTTTTTCTAAGATTAATTACAACATTAACAAAACAAAACCAAACCAGTATGAGACAATATAACACAACTGGGCCTAATCACTTCCTAAGCAAATTTTAAATGCTGGTAATACTTGATATATTTGATTAAGAAAACATCTGTCATGCATACTTCAAAGACACATTCCTCTGGCTTCACTGTATCTTCCCACTGGAGAAAAAAACTCTGTGGGGAAGCTCAAATAAGTCCAACACCAACACCACTGACATTTTAATGTACTCATCTGCTCGACAACCAAATTTCTACACACATTGATTGTCATTGGATTTTTTGGAAGGCTGGGAGTATTGTACTTTCTTCATTAAAATATGCCCAACACAAACCAGCATAATTTCTCTCAACCTTAGAGTACACGTATCAATCATAGTGGTTTAAGACTAGATTGCTGTCATCAAATTGCAATACTTATGCCACTGAAAAGAAGCAAGTTCATTATGATTTTGATTTTCTTTCACTTTAATATCTCCTAGTAGCTCTATAGACGTGGTATCAAAAGGTGATATCAGAACAAATGAAACTGTTAAGAAATGTCTGCAAATGTCTCTTTTCATCCATACAGGGAAAAAAAAAAAGTGTTATCATGACAACGCCATCTCTGGTTTTATTATATTCTGGATAATTTCAGGCATTTCATGCATAAGGTGAAAGAAATCATTTTACCATGTTAGGTGCCAGTTCCAAGATATTTCACTAACAGGAAAAGAGCAGCAGTAAATTTATGATTACCCCATGCCTCCATTAATTCTCTTCATGGCCTTTAAATCAAAGGCTTTCTGCCAGGTGGGAGGTAGAGGGAAGACCAACACAGGGACAACCTCAGGGACACGCTTCCTCACTGGATAATGCTAAGCCAAGGACCAGCATGGTTTAACCCCAGGGAATCAGTGAAGCTTCCGGCAATGTGGCATTTTAATTCCCAAATTAAATTCTTCAGGATGATGAATGAGCAAAGAACAAAACAAAAATGAATGGCTCCTTGCCAGTATTGACAAGAAGAGGGAAATCTCCTTCCAGCCTAACCACCTCCAGCTTTGAAAATCAAACATACTGGTATAAGAAAGATCACACTGAGGCTAAAACCAGAAAGTCACAGCAAGTTTTCTTTTTACTCGGTGGCTTGTGGCTAGAACTGTCCTGACAGCGAACATCAGCCTAATCCCAACCATTTCTACTTCCAGTGTCTTTCCAGCCTCTAGCACTGCTGCGGAGCTAGGGCAGCAGTTGCAGACAATACATCCCACCTTTCCCCACTCCCATCCCTTCCACACTGGTGCCTTTGCCTGAGGAAGGGAATGAGATCATCCTCCTCCTAAGGATCCAGAGAGCAATGCTGGCTCTTGTCAGGAGTGTTTCCTAGATTTCCACATTTTAATTTGGCAGTGCTGCATGTTATAAACCTCAACTAAATTTCTGACAATTCTGATCTCTTCCATCTTGTGCATCAGCACAGAGACTGTTCTACAGCAGCTGATTTGTTGTCATTGCTCCCAAGCAGCACTGTACCACAATACTTTTGAAACAGTAAAAACTCACAAGTGATGTCACGTTTGGTTTTCTCTTGCTTTCAGTAGCTCCCACTTTAGAGACTACCAGCTCATAGTCCCAAATCTATTCTTTGCTTTTAAATCATATTTTGTGACTTCCGCTCCTCACCCTTTTCTAACCAACTCCATTGTCCCTTGATGGATTCTTTCTTTAACTTTCCAGATCTTACCAAGTGATGAAACAAGCTCTCGATAAAACTGACAGTTCACAGCAAACAAATTGATGGCCTCCAGTGGGAACGCTGTACCGGACTTCTGCAAATTCAGCTGATGACATCCACATCTGACCTTACTGACGATTTGCTCTCATATTTTTCAGTGTCAATTTTTCCTATTACCCCAGCAACCTTATGGCCTTAAATTATTGGATCCGCTTCTAAATCTTGTCTGGTACCTGAAAATTAACATGCAGTCCAATCCTGCTGCCTCTTTGTGAACAGGCAGCTGAAGAACAACATGCTCTTTTCATGAATACAATGATCTCTTGAGGCATCCACATGCAGAGCAGACACCTCACCTCTACCCATATTAATTTCTGTAGTCCTTCTGTAATAATGCTATATTTGCACTGAAGAATACCCAGTAGTTAGGCACTGTTGGTATACATCCCGAATGATAGTGTAGGGATGTGAAGGTTGATCAATAATTTCTCCATCTCTCCAAGGTCATTATCATTTGTTAGGGCACTGCACAAACCTATGGAGACCTTGTCATGCCCTGACTGAACTGATCCAGCTGCCGAATATTTACTGACAAGGCCCATGACAAACCTTTCATCACTAGAGCTGAGAAGGTCAGAACAGCTCACTAGTATTAAACTAGCTAGGCTGCAATAAGACATGGCTTTGCCAGAGATCTCCACTTCTCACATACAGTTCTTCTGCAATAATTAACATATTTTACATATAAATTGTTCCAGTTATAGGTAATTTCCAGTGAGCAGGTTCTGGATACCAAACTCTATGACATCTGCAAAAGGTCGGAGCAATCTCGGGCACAGCTACAGATTGGGCAGAGAAGAGATTCAGAGCAACCCAAGGAGAAGGACTTGGGGGTGCTGGTCGATGCGAAAATGAACATGAGCCGGCCTCAGTGTGCGCTCACAGCCCAGAAAGCAACCGTATCCTGGGCTGCATCAGAAGGAGCGTGACCAGCAGGTCGAAGGAGGTGATCCTGCCCCTCTGCTCTGCTCTTGTGAGACCTCACCTGGAGCATTGTGTGCAGTTCTGGTGTCCTCAACATAAAAAGGACATGGAACTGTTGGAACAAGTCCAGAGGAGGCAACGAGAATGCTCAGGGGCTGGAGCACCTCCTGTATGAAGACAGGCTGAGAAAGTTGGGGTTGTTCATCCTGGAGAAGAGAAGGCTGCATGGAGACCTCATAGCAGCCTTCCAGTATGTGAAGGGGGCCTATAGGGATGCTGGGGAGGGACACTTCACGAGGGACTGTAATGATAGGGCAAGGGGTAATGGGTTAAAATTTAAACAGGGGAAGTTTAAGGAAGAAGTTCTTTACTGTGAGAGTTGTGAGGCACTGGAATGGGTTGCCCAAGGAAGTTGTGAAGGTTTCATCTCTGGCAGTGTTCAAGGCCAGGTTGTACAGAGCCTTGGGTGACATGGTTTAGTGTGAAATGTCCCTGGCCACGGCAGGGGGGTTGGAACTTGATGGTCTTAAGGTCCTTTGCAACCCTAACTATTTTATGATTCTATGATTGTATGTGTACATGGAACAAACACTTGCTCTTTCATTTCACATCTATTGCAATTTAGTTCTCTGTGCACTTCTCTTTCCCTGGGGCTCTAAAATACTTCTATTTCAAAAACCTCCCTTAACTTAGCTTGGGCTTTTCTCATATCAGAGAAGGTTAATCTTACTTTCTCAAGGTGCACATTTCCAGGATGTAAATTATATTGTTAAAGAAACTTTCAAGCCACCTCTCCTTTGCTCTGATCTGGAAATTGTAGAGTCTGGAGCATGCTTCAGGTTAACTTGCAAGTCTAGAGTAGAACTCCATTTTCCAACTTCGACCAAAACTCATAAAATCTTCTTTCGAACACTAAAGCATCCCAGAAGCTGACGATCAGTTTTAGCACAGCCAATGGATACCCCTTGTATTCTTTGTGTCATCAAGAGGTCTCGTGTTAAAAAACATTGCTGAGGTAAAAGGGCTAAGAAAGGCAGAAACAGTCATTATCTACCTTGTCAGGAGGCAAAAAAGCCAGATGTTCTAAAGCCCTGGCAACCGCCCTGGAGATAAGCTGCACTCCCATTGAGTTTGCCACTGTCTCCCACAATAAAGCCGTGCTTTGCCTTACTGAATAGTGGCCTCAATGGGAGACACCGTGGGAATGCTATTGATTTTAGTCATCGCAGAATAGTTTGTGTTGGAAGGGACCTTAAAGCCTGACCCCACAAACAAAGCCTTACCTAAAATTCCAGCAAGGAGGGAAACCTACAGGAAATCTGGGGAGGGACTGTTTACACAGCCTGTAGGGACAGGCCAAGGGGAATGGCTTGAACCTGCCCGAGGGGAGACTGAGATGAGCTCTTAGGCAGAAGCTCTTCCCTGGGAGGGTGCTGAGGCGCTGGCACGGGGTGCCCAGAGAAGCTGTGGCTGCCCCATCCCTGGCAGTGTTCAAGGCCAGGTTGGACACAGGGGCTTGGAGCAAGCTGCTCTAGTGGAAGGTGTCCCTGCCTGTGGCAGGGAAGTGAAACTGGATGAACTTTAATGTCCCTTCCAATCCAAACCATTTTATGATTCTATGATCCAAACATATCACGTTTCTAAACAACAGGTGTGAACAGAGACAGGCACATAATAGCATAAAGGCCTTTTTCTCCTTATCTGTGGATGGTTACTGAATTCTAACAGCAGTGAGATTATTGTGTGTGAAGCTGCCATCTTTTTACCTTCATGCCAGATCCTAGCATCTTGGCCATACTCAAAGCAATCTCTGTTCTGCCTCCTGCTGCCAATTGTTCATGTGTGATGTAGCCGTTGGTCTGGGGACAGGCATCACAGGTAAATTTGTTTTTCTAAGACCATTTTTGGAGAGATATTTTGCCTTTGCTTTTTTCTGTGTGCATGACACCACAATCTGCATTTCAGAATTTTCCCACAAACAAGATTATTATTATTCATAAGCATCATTTCTTTCCCCCAGATTTGTGCAAAAGTTAATTAACCCTAGGAAAAAAAACAGTGCAAAATGTATTAGTGTGGTCATGATGACCATAATTATAATTTCGCGTGTTTGAACTTCCCATGAAATTCATTTTCATGTGTTCAGCCTGTCTGCTTGAGATACAGCTGGGAGGGCAGTGGGAAGGGGGATGGATTTAGACTCTTTCAAAGGCACAGCCTGGAAGAAATGTAAAGCAAAGAATCCTGCCTGCTCTCAGACAAAAGAAATTCCTTCTCAGCCCCTTTGCTGTTGCGTTTTCAGTTCCCTTGTGTTTTGATGACTACAGACCCGTTTCAGAATAAAGCCACCAGTGAAGTGCATCTCTGTCTTGCTGTTTGCTGGGGTTGAGACTGCTTTCTTCCAGCAGTCATCTGACTGTCCCTGTGTCAGCAGTGGCAGCTTGAAAATCCTCTTTCTAAGGAGTCCCAGCTATTTAAAAAACAAAAAAGTAAAGCAAAGCAAAACAAAACTACAAACAAAAAAAAAAAAACCTAACAAAAAACAAACAAAAAAAAAAGAAACCAAAACCAAAAAATAATTGTATTGCCATGGGTGGTTTATGATTTGCATATAACAGATGCACATGTATGAGTGTGTGAACAAGAAACAAAAACAAACTGAACCAAACCCTACATGAACAAAAAAGCCCTCAGCTATAAAGCTGAGAACTTACTGCCCTCCTTCACCAAAGCTGGTTTTGTTCATCTCTTTACATGAAACAGTCTCTCTCATTCCACAAGCTTTGGCTGGCCACCAGAAAGCTGAGCTGAACCACATACTGCATTTCTTTCACGACCTTTATCTTTTGAAGATGACGGCAATGGATTGTGAGCTACTTGCTATACTAGATATTTGCAAAAGGCATGTCAAGGTTGAAACAGATACCCTTTGTTAAACTTTAAAAATATTCAATACATTAACAGAAAGAGGCAAAAGCATTTGACTAGAATGAATGCCAATACAAGTGGGATTCTGTGAGTTTGCATAACTCCAGGCTAACCTGTCTTAAAAACAGGAAGCCAGCTCTGTCAGTCCTTTTCTTCTTTTATGCCAAAAAACAAAGTAGGACAAGGTTATTTTTTTTTTGTAGACTTGGAAACCATGATCAATGAAGAATAAATTTTCAAGTGTTAACAGCTGATGTGGACCATTAAGCATTGGTCTTATTTTTTAAGTGTAGGTTATCAGCCTTGATGCCAGCTTACATACGGAGGGGATGGGATTCTTGTGATATGGTTTATTCAAGCCAGGCTGCATTTCTAACAAGTTTTCATTTGACACAGAATCACTTAAGGGAAATACCATGATCTGTGCTATGCAGAGAATCACATAATTAAATGCTTCTCCTGACTTTAAATTTCTGTATGTTTAGGAGATGATTTAGAGATAACACAGTCTGTCACTGACAATTCATTCTGCAAGTATTCTCAGTACTCATCGGAAGAGAAAGTCATAAACTTACAAATAAATAACACAGAAAATCAAGTTTTCATATCAAGCATCTTCCATTATCTTGAAAAAAATATCTAGTAGACCATTTTACCATACTGTAAACCCAAACTAGTTGTAGTGACTTTGCTTACCACAATTAACTGCGTAAAAGTTGGGATTTCAGTGATTTCACTTTTTCTATCATGAGTATGAGTCCCAGACCCAGCTCCTACAAAAACTGACCCCTCTGCCTTAGCCCTTCTCTTTAACAGCCCTTCTGATCAGTTATCGATGGCTTTCTGTAAGTAATCAAATCTTAAACTAATGAATATTTGGAGTATTATTGGTAAAAGCAAATGATTGGTTAAGGCTTCTCACAATGCTAACGAAAACCCCTGGGAATGCTGGTTTACTGTAGCACAGTTTTGGACTGGAGCTGCTGAGAACATCAATTTAGTGTATTTTTGGCTAACTGCCAAGTCCAGCACCACACTTATTCATCTTGTGTCTTAGTGGTTTCTACATCCAAGTTTCAAATAGAGGCTCCAAAGGCTGACATCTCAACTTTTCACCAGCTCACTGCCTACCAGCAACGATTTCAGATCTGTAACCATTGCAAATGAACCCTGGATTATGGAATGATTTCAGGGTTACACTCCTGCACACACACACAGAGACATGTGCATCTGCTGTATACAAATCATAAACCACCCGTGGCAATACAATTATTTTTCTCAACAATAAATGTCCTTTTTTTTCCTTTGCTGAGTCTGAGGAGTCTTTTCTTGGGCTCTCAGCTGGAATGAAGAGATAATAGTAGCTTTGACGCATTAAAATGCGTGCGCTGTACAAGAGAGGAACAGCGCATAGGTGTACCGTCAGTGTGGCCATGAGTTTAATTTCTACACTTGAGCTCCTCACAGCAATGAGCTGTAGTTGTTATGATGTGCAGTAGGTTAAGGCTGGTATGATCTAAGTCAGAGTAAGCTGCTCGGGTACATACACACATTGATACGAGAGGTCTGTCGGGTTCCTCCTACATCAGCACTACTGCCTATATGGATCCCCACAGCACTCTTAGTTTCACCCCTGATAGGAGCCATACCCCTGTCTTTCAAACTGGAGGTAAAATGTCATGACAAACAAGAAAAATTGCTCTGTTCAGGTGCAGGGTAAATGTATGCAGCCTTCCTGTGCGTGAGTATATTAGGAATTAAGTCCATCAATGATGGACATAAATAAAAAGAAAATTACTATCACGAAAGAATAAATAAGGGTGGAAAGGGAGATAAATGCATACTGGCAGCCTTAGACTGATGGAAGTCATTAACACAAGTCACTCAGTCTGCAAATTAGTCCTTTTTTTTTTTTTTTCCCAAAGAGCAATTCTATTAATACTAGTAATATGCATATTAAAAAGATAAAAGTTACTGAGAATTATAAATCCAACAGGACTATAATTATTATAGTTATAACTATCACAATATATAAAAATACATTTATTTATGAATATAACATGGATAACTTTATAACATCTTTCCAAAAACTGAACACCAATTAAAGATTTTTAATATATAGATGTATAAAATTAAACAATCCTCCTGCTATTCTATAGCATCCTGCCTGGTTTATTTTTCTGGGACAAATTTTTCATTCTTGCCATTAATAGCTGCAGGTCACCAGGGAAAAAGACTATGTTTAAAGAATAATTAAATACACTGAGAAGGAGAAATACTGCCTATGCAAAATTTGAGGACATGTTTCTGTTTTTCCTAGGAAAACCATGCACAAGGAGAAAGCTTTTTTCAAAAGGGAATAGGTACCTTAACTCTTCATGTACCTCAGTGAGAACTCCCAGAGACAATTTTGACTGCTACTCATAGTCTCCATCTTTTATTATTTCTCTGTAGAACTTTAATTTAAATTTTTAAAAAGAAAGCTAAGCAGGATATTACAAAATGTCCAGAAGAGCGGATATTTTTCCTCCTTGAAAGAAAGGAACTGTTTATCAGTAGCCTACTGGAAAATGTGCAGTAGTACAAGCTATAGGAAGCACACACCATGAGCAGGGCTAAGCTAATTCCAACCTAAAGATAGCACTTGATTGACACCATGAAGTGCTGAATGTTAGACTTCACTTTATTTTTAGCCTTAAAACATACTCCTTCATAGTCTTTATATACCAAGCATACTCTGATAAAAATGTGCGACAACAAAATACTGCAAAGAGAAAATAGAAGCAGCTTAGATATTTTATATAATCATTTCTTCAATAAATCCCTGATATGGACTCAAAGAAAAAGCCAGTAAATAATGCCAAAGAACATAAGACATGGGCTTAGGTTGTCTTGCTGGCAAGCAGGTTTTTGAGTAGGTTTTGTGAGACATTTTTTCACCTTTTGTATTAAAAGTTTCCTGAATTGCATGGCAGAGATGGGGAGCTGATTGAAGTCCCCATGATTCAGGAAGAAATGGTTAGAGACCTTCTGTTCTACTTAGACGCATACAAGTTGATGGGGCCAGATGGGTTACACCCAAGAGTGCTGAGGGAGCTGTCAGAGGAGACCGCTAAGTCACTCTCCATCATCTATCAGCAGTCCTGGTCTAGTGGGCAGGTCCCACGGGATTGGAGGTTGGCCAGTGTGATGCCTCTCTACAAAAAGGGCAGGAAGGCAGGCCTGTCAGCCTGAGCTCAGTGCCATGTAAGGTCATGGAGCAGATGATGTTAAGTGAGATCATAAAGCATGTGTGGGAAAACGTAGCAATCGGGCCCAGACAGCAAGAGTTCATGAAGGGCAGGTCCTGCTTGACCAGCCTGATCTCCTTCTACAACAAGTGACCTGCATGGTTGATGAGGGAAAGGCTGTTTACATTGTCTGTTTGCATTTCAGTAAAGTGTCAACACTGCCTCCCACAGTGTTCTCCTGGAGAAATCAGCTTCTCATTTCCTGGACAGGAGGATTCTTCACTGGGTTGGAAACTGGATGAATGGCCAAGTCCAAAGAGTGATGGTAAATGGCATCACATCTAGTCGGCGACTGGTGCGTCCCGAGGGCTCGGTGTTAGGGCCAGTGTTGTTTAGTAACTTCATTGACGGTCTGGATGAGGGGATGGTGGGCACCCTCAGTAAATTTGCAGACAACACCAAGTCAGGTGGGAGTGTTGATCAGCTGAAGGTAGGAAGGCTCTGCAGAGGGATCTGGACAGGCTGGATTGGTGGGTTCCATTGATGTGGCTTATGGTATGAGCTCTGGGCCCCTCACTACAAGAGAGACATTGAGGTGCTGGAGCGGGGACATAGAAGGGCAATGGAGCTGGTGCAGGGCCTGGAGCACAAGTGTGATGGGGAACTGCTGGGGGGTTCACATGGAGAAGAGAAGGCTCAGGGGGGACCTGATGGCTCCCTACAAGTGCCTGACAGGAGGATGGAGCCAGGAGGGGCTGGGCTCTGCTCCCAAGGAACAAGGGATGGGACAAGAGGAAACGGCCTCAAGCTGCACCAGGGCAGGTTTAGATGGAGCTGAGGGACAATTCCTTCCCCAGAGGGTGCTCAGGCATTGGAACAGGCTGCCCAGGGCAGGGCTGTAGTCACCGTCCCTGCAAGTGTTCACACCCCGTGGAGACGAGGCCTCAGTGCCATGGGTTAGGGGTGGCCTTGGCAGTGCTGGGGTAAGGGTTGGTCTGGATGAGCTTGAAGGTCTTTTCCAACCTGGATGATTCTATGGTTCTATGAGTCTAAGAAAACTACACCTGGCTAGAAAGCTCTGGAAACCTAAAATGACTGTATGCAGTCTTCAGGGAAAGAAGAAAAACAGACATCTTGCAGTAAGAGTTCCTGAGGCCAAATTTTTTTGGGGAAAAAGAAGTTTATATAAATTATAAGTAGGCTTTTTTGTTGGATTTTTTTTTTTGTTTTATTTTATTTTGGATTTTTTTTTTTCAGATCATAGATGAATAGAGAAGTAGTTGTTGACAAATAAGGTGAGAGCAGGGCCGGTGACCTCCTTCTTTGCAGGGTAACATCAAGGAAACTCAGGTTGGAAGGTGGCTTATCGGGTTTCAATCCCTGCCATGGGCAGGGACCCATTCCACTAGAGCAGCTTGCTCCGAGCCCCTGTGTCCAACCTGGCCTTGAACACTGCCAGGGATGGGGCAGCCACAGCTTCTCTGGGCACCCTGTGCCAGCGCCTCAGCACCCTCACAGGGAAGAGCTTCTGCCTAAGAGCTCATCTCAGTCTCCCCTTGGGCAGGTTAAAGCCATTCCCCTTGGCCTGTCCCTACAGGCCCTTGTCCCAAGCCCCTCTCCAAGTTTCCTGCAGCCCCTTTAGGCACTGGAGCTGCTCTAAGGTCTCCCCATAGCACAGCAGAGGGGCAGTATCCCCTGTCTGAGCTGCTGCTCATGGGGGATTCTGGGCTCAAGCTCTCACTGAAGCCAGGTCATGGGGAGCTTCTCATTGACCATCACCTCAAGTCCTCCTCAGGCTGCTCCATTCAGTCTCCCTCAGTGTTTGTGCTTGGGACTGCCCCTACACATGGGCAGCCCTGCAGCACTTTTAAATGCAGAAGTCGCTGACAGGTCTGAATCCCTCAGTGATTTAGTCTCTGGCTCCTAAGAGGATGTCTACAGCTTTAACTAGAAAATGATATATAACAAATAAATTCTGATACATCAGCATAAGTGAAGGATACTAAACTGAACCTGAGCTGTAGGGTATCTTACAGAATAATTTCATCATGGTATTGCAAGTAAGTATAGTAAAATATATTGCTGGATAAAGTTTAAGGTGAGCTGTGTAATACAGATCAAATGTTTTACTCTTCAGTAATTTCAGGAAACATGAGCTTGCAGAAAAAATACACTGATGGAAAAAAAAATATATAAATACATCCATAGTATCTTCTCCTCCAGTACTGTACTACCACTATTCACCTAGAAGAAACATAAAACAAAACAAAAAGAAAAAGCTCAATAACATTAATTCTGAAACAACAGGCTTCTAAATGCTCAAATCCAACATCCAGGATGTGCTTTTAAAACAAAACATAAACCTTTGTTTTTTGCTTTCTCTAAAATTTGAGAATGCTTTCAGAGAGCATTAGTCTTTTGGAGGCAAAGAAAAAAATAAACAAAATGCTAGTGACCCTGGATGTTGGAGAGATGCCAGTTTGATGGATGGACCACTCAGTGAATAAAGAACTGGCTGGATGGCCGCACACAAAGAGTTGTGGTCAATGGCTCCATGTCCGGCTGGAGACCAGTAACGAGTGGGGTCCCTCAGGGATTGGTGTTGGGACCGGTCTTGTTCAACATCTTTGTCATTGACATGGACAGTGGGATTGAGTGCGCCCTCAGCAAGTTTGCCGATGACACCAAGGTGTGTGGTTCGGTTGATCCGCTGCAGGGAAGGAATGCCATCCAGAGGGACCTTGACACACTTGTGAGGTGGGCTGATGCCAACCTCATGAAGTTTAACCGTGCCAAGTGCAAGGTCCTACACCTGGGTGGGAGCAATCCCAGGCACAGCTACAGGTTGGGCAGAGAAGAGATTCAGAGCAGCCCAAGGAGAAGGACTTGGGGGTGTTGGTTGATGCGAAAATGAACATGAGCCGGCTTCAGTGTGTGCTTGCAGCCCAGAAGGCAACCGTATCCTGGGCTGCATCCAAAGGAGCGTGACCAGCAGGGCGAAGGAGGTGATCCTGCCCCTCTACTCTGCTCTTGTGAGACCTCACCTGGATCATTGTGTGCAGTTCTGGTGTCTTCAACATAAACAGGACATGGAACTGTTGGAACAAGTCCAGAGGAGGCCACGAGGATGATCAGGGGCTGGAGCACCTCCTGTATGAAGATAGGCTGAGAAAGTTGGGGCTGTTCAGCCTGGAGAAGAGAAGGCTGCGTGGAGACCTCATAGCAGCCTTCCAGTATGTGAAGGGGGCCTATAGGGATGCTGGGGAGGGACTCTTCATTACTGACTGTAGTGACAGGACAAGGGGTAATGAGTTAAAACTTAAACAGGGGAAGTTTAGACTGGATATAAGGAAGAAGTTCTTTCCTGTTAGGGTGGCGAGGCACTGGAATGGGTTGCCCAAGGAAGCTGTGAATGCTCCATCCCTGGTGGTTTTGAAAGGCCAGGCTGGATGAAGCCTTGGATGACATGGTTTAGTGTGAGGTGTCCCTGCCCATAGTAGGGGAGCTGGAACTTGATGATCTTAAGGTCCTTTGCAACCCTAACTATTCTATGATTCTACTATTCTTTGACACTGGAGAAAGATTTTTCTCTGAGCATTCAGGAATATCTCCAGCTAGAGTCAGACCCTAGATGTCATCCTGCAATACCAAGGAGCTTGTATAGACAAATGCCCTTCTCTTGATTATATTATCCAACATAAGAGCTAAGTAATAAGAATGCTTTTGTCAGTATTAGGTCTCAGCATGAAGGCACATCACATGCCCTCAGCTGGAACGTCTAGAGTACCTTTCACAACTTCATAGAGCATAACAGTCACCTGGAAAGGAGTAGTTTTCATGCAAGTAAATTCAGCCATCAACACTGAAATATATTTTTTCTTAATATTTTGCTCTTTTGTATTGTTTTGAAGAATCTAGGTGCCTATTTAGAAACAAACAAGCAGCAAAGCTCAAAAATTTTCCTATGAACTCCTAGAATGATGCAGCAAAAGATTTTCATCTCGTATATTAAAATCTAGATAAGCCCTGACAATGTATCAGATGCAGAATTTCAATTTGAAGCCATGTCATACACGAGCAATATGTTGATTGCTCTAACCAGCAATTTCTGTGCCATCATTGATCAAGATGTTGAACTAGATCATAATTTGTCACTTGATGCTATGCAAGCTGGGCTTGTTTTCCTTGCTCTCTCATGAAGAAAGAGGTCAGGCACAACTCCAATGTCCCCATCTACAGGAGTCCGAGGTCTGCCACCTTTTCAGAAATCAGCTCACAGATTTATTTCACATTTCACCCATCAGCAGAAGTTGTTTGATCTATTTCCAGTGGACATCTATATTATGCCCTAAGGGCTAACGCTGCTCTCCAGTCCCTAGCAGCAGACTACTACAACGAGACTCAATAAGACTCTATAGCCTGTGTTCACCATGGAAGCAAAGAAGCCTCCAGTCTCCATCTGCTCTGACAACACTGTCCAGCAGGTTGACAGTCCATCAGGTTGAAATCTGTCAGCTATTGCCCAAATATCATCATTGTGGTGTTTTGTCATTTTAATCCTAAAACTGAAGCTACTTCTAAAGTTTTCAAAAACTTTTCCAGCATGTTTAAGAAAGGAATTACCAATTTTTCAGGCTCAATATATCTCTCAAAGGAAGAGAATCACTTAAGGGATGAAAATCCAAGACTAGAGGCATCATTTTTTTTATCTGCCTCATCCAGTCTCGTGTTTTCCCTTTGTGTTAACTTGTGTTTTCTTGCACATATCACAAAACAATTACATTTGGCTCTAGGAACATTTATTTTTAATCATTCCTTATCAAGCCAGATGAGAAAAGACACTTATCATTTGGGACATATAGCAATTTAATACAATGTGTTAGTAAATCTTTCCCTTACACTGTGATCTTAGGACAAATTTTTCACAGTAAACAACAATTAGAAGGTGTAAAGCACTCACAAAGTCAGAGCTGGTTTCTTTTAAAGGGGCATTCACTCCCAGAGAAATCCTAGTATTAATCACAGCAGGACCTGCAACATAAACCAGTTTATCTGGCCGCTTCTTTAGGATTCCAAGTAGGCATTAGATAAAACTAACCATACCACAGAATTGCAAAGAAGCCAAATAAGTGTCTTGCAAGAAATAATGTGACTAAAAGATAACCACCTAAAGTAATTAAAAAAAAACCCAAAACACAAATAAATAAATAAAAAAAAAACCCACAACCAAAAAAACCCTAAAACAAAACCAAATAAACAATTAAAACAAACCAAACAACAAACACAGAAACCTAAACAAAAACAAAACAAAAAAAATAAGAAAAAAAAGAACAGAAAAATCCCCACAACCAAGAAACGACAAAACATTGAAAATCTATGCTCTGAAATCTTGCTTTGTTTTATTCCAAAGGAAAAAGAACATACCCTACACATAAAACAACTGAGTAACAAATACCAATACAACATAACACAAAGTTTAAGCACAAATTCAGTCTGTATCACCTCTGTTCCTATAATTTCACACCAGACTTGTCCCAACCCAAAGAACTACTAATCTGTAAATCAGAGAAAGATGTGGTGGGAACAAAAGGCAATGTAAAATAATAGAGGAAGAGACAAAAGATTGAAGTTATTCAAGGAACTGAACTTTCTGAGACATCCTGAATTTGCTTTGCCCACTACCCCAAAGGAAGTATGTTTGAAAGCTAAAGTGACAGAAGCTGTAAGTTTTTTGAATTGTATGCAGGAAGCCAGAAAGAGAAGAATTACAGAAATTAACTGGGTGCCCTGGCACCTTTATTGCAACAAAGGGACAAAGTAGGATATTTTGAGGCTGAACAATACAGATGAAGACATCATCATACAGAATGCTGGAGGTAATTTAATTTGAAGGTCGGAGACAAGCCACTGTAATTAAACAAAGAGGAGAATAACACAGCCTGAGCAGTGACCTAGGTAGGTGGTTTGGACAATTGCCTTTGGATTTGGCTGCTACCTTTGGGCTTAACCGGAGGAAAAAGCATGCTCAGATGATGTTAATTAGCACCATACTGCTAGAGATTTGGTCATGTTTCACACTAACCACTTAAAAATCAGCAGGGAGCCGAATTCTGAAACCACATCAAAATTAAATTCCCACTGGACTAGCTGTTTAGATCAAAGACAATGAAGGTCAGAACTCAGGGGCTTAAAAGTAGGAGAATTATATTTTTTTAATCACAAAGAAATAATCCTTTCTAAACAAATATGTAGGACATGATTTTTTTTTGCTCATAGACTTCTTTTTTTTTGGAAGAGGGAACAATAATCTACATGGTGGATTAGAAGGAAAATCTCCTGCATTGCCACTAGTTTAGTTTAGTTTAGTTTAGTGTAGTTTTATTTAGTTTAGTTTTTTCTAATACAGCACTGGCACTGATCTGAAAGTGTAAGATCTAGTCATTTCTAGGAGAGCCATAAGGAATACACACATGGTGGAATTTATTTGCCAACTTCTCAAACCTTCGTCTGTTCAATTCCTTCTCAAGAGCATCCTGGAACATGCACAGGCTGTGCCGTGTATCCATGTGGCATGGGGCAGATACTCAACACACTTGTGGTTTCATCCATAGTGACACGGTTCTGTCTGCACAACTCACTCCTCCTCTGGGGGAAGAGGAGTTGATCTGTGCCATACACTGCTGGCAGTCGTGTCGATTCCTCCAGGGCATCCAGATAACTCTCTGGTTCAGCCTAACAAGCCTTTCACACTTTAGAAATGCAGAAATGCATTCACAGATCCTTTCCATTCTGCTGCATGGCACACATCACATACGAGAACTGGGAGGCTATGTAGACTCACAAGCTTGTCCTTACTCCACACTAGTGGACCCTTCAGCTCTTTTTGTAGGACAGAAAATATCCAACCAAAATCAACCAGAGTCAGTTTCGGATCCTCACTTTCTCTTCCCTTAATAATGCCACAATGACATTATAACAATAAAAGCTCCTGCAAGCTTTGCATAGCAAGAATTAAGAATGCTGCAGCCAGACTGCTGGGACCTGAGAAGGATTGTTAGCCCATGGTTAATACTGATTCAACTCATGGCTTCTGATGTCCAAAACATGAGGCCTGCAGCGGGGCTTCCATTGGGGCAGAAGTCATAAAACCACCACTGGTAGAAAATTCTTTGTTTTGGGGGGAAGAAGATAACTTGGAGGGATTTTTTGAAGCTTTTGACCGCTTTTTATCCTTCTCCAGATAGCAAGAAATAAACTCCTGGACATTGCCTATTAAACTAGTACATTATCTGCTTCTCTGCAGATGTTATTATTACGAGCGTGCCCTAAGGAGTGTGACAAACCTGGGACGCTTTGCATGGGTTGTACAAAAACACAGTAGGTCCACTAAGTTAATGCTTTAATGTTAAAATCCAGGAATCTGATGTGACTTACATGGCTGGACAGATGAAACTAATAAAAGGAAGGCCTTATGAAATTTTTTTAAACAAAGTCCAAGTGATAATGTTATTTCGATTCATCTGAAAGTTGAAGGACAACTTTGCTGCTCAAGGGAAAGCTGCTGCAGCAGGGTCAGGAAAGCTGGGTTCTGGCAACACTGCCCAAAGCCCATGGATTTTTCCTGTCTTCTACCTGCTCAGTCTGACTGACGAGCCATTTCAATTGCGTCTAATTTTCACATATCTGTCCACATCTGCAGTCCTGCGCCCAGTTCTGGGGGCAACAACTCCATGTGGAGCTGTGGAAGCGAGGCCAGAGGAGGCCATGAAGATGCTGCGAGGGCTGGAGCAGCTCTGCTCTGGAGCCAGGCTGAGAGAGCTGGGCTGGGGCAGCCTGGAGAAGAGAAGGCTCCAGGGACACTATAGAGAAGCTTCCAGGCATTAGGCAGAAGCTCTTCCCTGTGAGGGTGCTGAGGCGCTGGCACAGGGTGCCCAGAGAAGCTGTGGCTGCCCCATCCCTGGCAGTGTTCAAGGGCAGGTTGGACACAGGGGCTTGGAGCAAGCTGCTCTAGTGGAAGGTGTCCCTGCCCGTGGCCAGGGGATGGAACTGGATGAGCTTTAAGGTCCCTTCCAACGCAAACAGTTCCATGATTCTGCGATTCTATGATATAGAGTATAGTAGGCTATTAATCTCTGGTACTGTTTCTAGTCTCTACTATCATAACAGTAACATTGCACATAATGAATCTTCAATGGAGTTTTTCAAAAGTCATCAGTGGAACAGTATTGTTTCTTTTCTACCTACTATGAAGAACATTCTCAGAATCCAAAGCAAGTCCTACATAAACCCAGCTACACATACCCTGCAACCAGCTCCCACTAGCATCAGAGAAGCTTTTTGTAGGAAGAACATTTTAGAAATCAGACTTCAAAAATTAGCCGACTGCTCAGACCACACAAACAAGAAGCTTCTTTTAGCCTCCTGCTTTCCAGTGAATCAGTGGACAGATCACATACACATCCCCTAACCTTTCGCTGAGTCCCTGGTGGTGTCTCGTCTTACAATGTGTTTTAAATAAAGAACTTGCTCAATAGAAGTAGCTTTAGTTGCTGCAATTTGGGATGGAACAAACAAAACCAAACAGAGTGTTGGTTGTTTCACTGCTAGAAAATACAGCACAGGAGGCAGTGAAAAACGACCACTCACTTCTTTTCTCCCAGTGATACATATCTTATTTATTCTTTCTCGTACTGTGTGAATGCTGTGCCATGCCCTATTTTGTCTTCTGCTTCAATTAAAATGTAAATTTCTGCAGCCCATCTCTGTAATTCCAAACTGCTCCAGGCAGGGAAATTTAAAGTGCTTTTAATAAAACCAACTACAGCTACTGCAATAAGATTCTCTTCTGAACATTTGAAATCTGTATTTTTAAAAGTATTTTGTGTAAAACTCAGTTATAGCATTGCCCTGAACTTTCCCCTTAAAGCAGGATCTGGAAAGACTATGAATGTCCAATAACTAACAGGCAGCATCCCAGCTGGCTCCATGCACACGAATACACACTTTCCTACCCAAACACATACACGACCTTCTACACCAACTATTATTTATGTTAATTGCTGTTTATTTTACTTTCAGAAGACACAATATAATAGTCTTTGGTTTGTGTGCTTGAGCTTGGCATCTTCAAAATTCTGAAAGCCTTTTCACCAGTTGAGATTTACAACTGATCTTTTGCAAATTAAGTTTTCAGTTAAGAATCCACAAACCTGCTTTGACAAGAAGCTCTGCTGGGTATTGCCTAATTTCTTTTTCTCAACTTCTATAAATTCTGTAATATTTGGAAGTTCAGATGCATCCTGCAGAGTTGGTGTACTTAAAAGGTAAAAGTCACTCTCAAATTTGTAATATTTGAAGTGCTCTTAAGGGTTTATTTCTGACAGTGCAGTGTTAGTTATCCACCTACCGTGAGCAAACCCAACAATCACAAGTCAGAATAAACCCTCACCTGTCATACAGCCAAGGAAAAGCACTGCACCAACAAGCCCTGTCTAACTCCCTCCATGACATGGAGATGATGTCATATTTATACGAGCAGTTTTCAAGAAGACAGAGGAGATTCTAAAGTCCCATACATGAAAAACCTAGAGGATTTACTGCCAAGCAGAGAAATAAACATCAAGTCACCCATAGGTGTCAATTTGTCCCGGGCAAAATCCTACAAGAGAAGCACCAAAATACTAAGTCTAACCAACATGCAGACCTACAGCATATGACAATGTGTTACGCACATTAACAGAGTCATACTTCAAAGCACAGAAGAGCCTGTGGAAATACAGTACTGTTCATCACTTCCCAGAATAACTGGAAAATTAGTGCTTCATTCTAAATCCCTTTCTAATTCAGATTTACATGCAGAATGAGAGATGGTTCGGATCCTGCTGTGTTGTGCTTGTTTGATATAGAAATTGGTACTTGCAGATCTCGTTCTGAATTTTGCTTCTCCTCTGAAGTTTTTGATGTCAATTCATTTTTCAACAGATTTTACCCTGGCAAATACTGAAAAGGGTAAAAAGCCCAAAACCAAGCCCCACTAGCTAATGTGAGCTGCTAATGTGAGCTGCCAATGTGGGAACCCGATTTCCAGTTGGGATGCTCTAAAATGGCACACAAGAGGACAAAGGGTTCGTAATTGAGGCAGTGCGATCACTCTCCACCTCCCTCTGTCAGGTATGTGGAGTTCCTTGGCATCTTCCCCACCCAGCCTTCAAAGTACTTTTAGTTTCAAATCCAGAAGCTATTTTAATCTCTGGTTTTTTTTAGTCAATAGAATGACAAACTGATAACTGATAGTAGTGAGGTTTAAAAACTAAGGAAGTTCAAGAAAGCGACACTTAAGTGCCTGAAATCTCTCCTTGACTGGTCTCAGACTGAAATGGGAATCTGACAAGTGAGAATTCACATTCATGTTGATACTTGCTTCTTTATTTGCAAAAAATCTTAACAGTCAAGATAGACTTTTGAACCTGAGCACTGGAAAAAACACGGTCTTTGCTCAGAGGTGGACTGAAGTGTTTAGGTTAACAAACTACCTCTTTTTTAACTTCTTCTAAACGTCTTCCTTATGTCACTGTTTGACCTCTCTGTTATAAAGGATGACTGATCTTGTCACTTTTTTAAACATTTGATTCAGGAGTCAGAAAGGTTTTAGGCATTGCTACATTCAAACATACTTGGCAGGTATAAAAAAGACTTGCTTAACTCAAATTAATAGAAATATTACTACAGAATATCTTAAACAGATGTGCATTGTGGCAGGCCAGTCTGTTAATGTGCACATCCACATGCATTTTGCTGATATTTTAGATTTTCCATAAACCTGCCTGGATATGATCAATATATTAAATACCTGAAACCATTAATTCTGCATCTAAATCAGATGTAAAGGAAGGCCAGGTGCAACTCCCTCTGTTTCTCTGAACACTTGTATGTGAAGAAAGCTATTACATTCTTCATCCTTAGAAATGCGTTGTACTTTATGGGATTAAAACCTCAAAAAACTCTAGGCAGGTCAAGAGGGGGAAAAAAGGAAAAAAAAGAAAAGATCAACCACAGCCCTTACTTGTCTCCTAGGAACTGAACTTTGGTCTTTTTTGTGTGACCCCAATTCAAGTATCTGAAAGAGAACTTAAAACCTACCATTTCAAAGACACCTTGATTCCAGGAACTTAGTGATTTATATTCCCCATCACTAGTTCAGCCAGCCCACAGAGAACTGGATACCCTTGTTTGACCAACATAAATATAAGAAAACCTTTATCCCCTTCTCAGGGGTCTTCAATAGCTTTTTCAGGGGTGCACGGTGCAAATCCCTTCTCTCAGATACCTGGGACACCACAGTGCTCCACAGGACACCCTAACATAAATGCCACCAACTTCCAGGGATGCCTCAGGGGAAAGAGTATTTTTGGTACATGCTCTAGGAAATCTGCTGCAATGTTTAGACCTCTTCTCTATATAAAGTGTGAGCAAGACAGAGAGCTGTTTCAGAACTTGAATTAAACAATGACACTTAGGCACTACCATGTGATTTATTGTGCATTTTAAGTTGCCATCTACCTAGATTGTTGACTTACAGCGGAAGCTTCTTTCAGCTATAAGCCATTTGGGTCTGGATATGTGGTTTATACAGAGGCATGTATATAGAGGCAGCATGACACAACTTTATTTAGATTAATATAATAGTACTCAAATTGCTGCCCTGGGCAGGGGGTTGACTCACACATGAAGGGGACACATTATGCTGTCAGCAGGAGAATAAGAGTCAATGCAATGAGCATAATTTTGGGGAAAATCCTGCTGACAAACAACTGGTGGTAATTGTATATTTAAACACAGGCATCAAGCATCATCTGTAATATCCAAAATTATTTTAGATATGGGGCAAATATCACATGGGACCTTTGGGAAACATGTACTGACCTGAAGCAGAAGCTGACAGGCAGGTACAGAAAGTCTCTGCTTAGTGCAACGCAGCACAAAGGACCCTTCCAATTTTGTTTATGTAATTTTTGCTACTAAAATAAAAGGACTGATGATCCCATGCACTCATTCCAACAATTTCACATGCTGCAGAGTTCCATGTTCAAAAAGGTCTCCTGCTATTTACAATCCATAAAAAAACCTATTGCAAGATACTGGAAGATGAACATGGTACATATTAAACTTATTTTGGCCAAGTTGCTAATTGAGATTTTGTTTTCAGGAGGTGCTTATTGAAGCAAAAATTGACACATCAGAAAGTTTCCTTATTTTCTTCCTCTCTCTCTAGATGTCTGTGGGCTAGAGTGCATTTTTCTCGTTGCTTTATTATATTCAACAGCAGCCATAAAAAAAACCAAAGCACTGTAAAAGTAATGATAACACAGAACTAACCAGACCAGCACCATCAAACTGGTGATTTGAGAAGCATGCTGTTACACATGCCATGCATCTTTACTGCTAAAGCATTGAATTTTCTATCGCAGAAAGTAAACATTTTTTCCTTTCCAAGGTGTGAAACACTGGAGAAAAAGATCTGCAAAGCACTCAGCTCTGTTGTGCTCAAAAGGTTCAAAAAAGAAAGAAAACTCTCTTAAAAAAATATTATTTTTTTGCATCTTTGTTATTGCAGAAGTATTTTTTCAGGTCTAAGAAAACCACAGTTAATATGACCTTATGGTTTTAGAAAAAAGCTATAATCTGTATTTGTAAAGGTTAAGGACTTCCTAATTAGACTTAATTTTGCTATAAAAGGCTGAGAATCTTGAACCCAAGATGAAGCATTAAAACAATAAGTGGTTTCTGTATGAACTTTTCAAGTATTGTTTTTGACACCCAGATAATATAGAGTTTTTTATTTATATGCTCAGATGGCATGGTAATTGCTTGTATGAACAGCAAAAGAGTACAGTGTTGCTCTACAAGGGAAAACCTGCAGTACTTCTGTTTACTATATCCAATATACCAAGGATAGGAATATTAAATCTAAATAAGAAGCTAAAATATCCCTTCACCATGGCAATCTTTATGCTTGCTTCTCTAGACATGATCTACAAACAACTCTTGCATCCCCAAACACGATCCAGTTTAGCACAGGCAGTGCTCAGATGTCCACAGGCAAGGTGCAATTACCCTTTTCTTTCCCTGAAGTGAAAGGAAGTGGGAAGAGATCTAGATCCTTCACTTCCCCATCAGTACTCTGAAGACAGGAGACACTTCAGCGTTCTTAAAACCTGGAAGATGGAGGGATGTCCCTTCTCCTCCCACCTCAACATTGAAGACTTGTTCCAATTTACTAGACAATCAACACCATTGACTCAAGAAAAGCAGTCCTGTGAAATATTATACAGTTGTATGACTGGTGCGCCAGGACAAGCAAAGTGTGAGCCTCAGTGTTTAGCACTGCCCTGCTTGCTAATCCTTCTCTCCTCAGCTGAACCATTCCTCCTCAGTTTCATTTTGTTTTGAATGCAGATGAAGCAAAGTTAACAGCCTGCTGCCCCACATAAAGAAAGATATACAGCCAAAGAGACATTCAACATTGGATTCAATGATGCATTTGAAGATAATGTGGCACAATGAAGACACAAAGCAGACTTAACTACAAATGCTGAATAAATACCATTTCAGCTTCTAAAAAGACCTTACCAGAGCCAAAGACAAATGCAAAGAGGATGCTGTGTGAAAGGGGATGGGAAAACAGAAAAGCAGGAAAAGGAAAAAGAGACTATGTGAGGTTATTTCCTCTGAAAAAGAGCTTTTTTCCAAGAACCTCTCGAAGATTCTCTTACTGCACACATATATAAGATACTTAAAGTTTTTATTGCCCTCTTTTGAAGATAAAGATTCAAAACTTGTAGTTCTGTCACAAACAAGGCTCCTACTGATCTCAGTGGATATTTTGGTTATGTAAAACCATAAGGATGAGGAGTGATCTCTCTGGGATCCTTTGAATGTTTTCCTTTTTTCAGGAGTTAGCCAAACCATGCATCGGCAAGGTATCACTTGCAATGGCTAGATGCTCACTGAGAGGCAGAGGAACCTGGACATCCCCTGTACTAACCTGGCTATGGTTCCAGCGACACTGAGCCCAAGGTACTGTAGCAATTCCCTATAGATATCTGCAGAGCAGCAAAACTGTGACACCATGAAAAGCAACCGATCAACCGGGAGGTAAAGGATCTTATATAGAGAACTCAGAACATGCAACTGTAGATACGTAAAATATCTGAACTGGCTCTGCTAAAAATCAAATAAAGAAGATTGGTTTTCTCAGTAGCACCTATTAAAGAAAGAAAGAAAATGAATCTCTGGGATGAAAAATACTCCCCCAAAAAATACCACCAGCAGAAAAGAAAAAAATAGTGACTTACCACTGTCTACATTTAGAAGTAGTAATGTATTAGTATACCAGTCCATATGGTTTGCATAAACATGCTAACAGGATGCTTTATTTTACAGAGATGACTTGCATTTGTATATGGTGGTAAATAAAGCTCTTCATGGACAACAAAGCAGCATCACAGGCTTACACTGCTGTCCCAAGGCTGAGGGACAAACAACAGCCACAAAGCAGGGTCTGCCACGAGTCCTTCAGAGGACCAGAACCATGTGAGGAAAGGCCACAAAGGCAGGGCAGCTTCTACCTCCCACCCACTGCAAGCCTACAGTGTTTGGATGTGAGCCCATAGTGATATACCATCACTACTAACCTGCACCAGATTGTAACTATTATAGCTTAGAGCCAGAGACAAATAGTTTGGGAGCAGCCTGTTCTAATCTTACTTCCATATATTCTCCACTCCAACCATATCAAAACCCTAGAGCAGCCTTCCAATACCTAAAGGGGCCACTAAGGGGCCTGGAGAGGGGCTTTGGACAAGACTTTAACCTGCCAGAGGGCAGACTGAGATGAGCTCTTAGGCAGAAGCTCTTCCCTGTGAGGGTGCTGAGGCGCTGGCACAGGGTGCCCAGAGAAGCTGTGGCTGCCCCATCCCTGGCAGTGTTCAAGGCCAGGTTGGACACAGGGGCTTTGCTCTAGTGGAAGGTGTTCCTGCCCATGGCAGGGGTTGGAGCTGGATGAGCTTTGAGGTCCCTTCAATCCAAACCCGTCTGGGATTCTATGATTTATTGATTTTTTGCTTTAGAAGATGTTTTTTATGGTTACAGTTTTAAGAAATTTCACTGAAGATATGCGAAATCTCTTCATATTTGTCAGTTGATATGAAGAACTCTTTCATTGCAAACACCAGGGAAAATCAAAATATACATCTAGGAAAGCATTTGATGTGTTCACAATATCATACACACAGTCTGATATAAAGCACATTTGGTTTTCTAAGTATTTTTATACATTCGTTTCATTTGGAAAAATCTTGGTTTTACATTTTTCTCAGAAAACTATATATTTTTGCCTTTTTTTTTCCACTTTAAGAAAAGAAAACCCAAATTGTGGGGTTTTAAAATAAAAGCATCAATATTTAATAGATGCAATCATCTCAGCCGTCGTGATAACATTGCATGAAAATATACCACAGGCAAGAATATCTCTGTTCCAGCTCCAGCTGCCAAATCCACTTATAAATATGAATTTTAACATCAGCCAAAACTGTATCATTTACCGAGGGATCTTGGTCATTTTACGAGATTTTGCAAATTGAGGTCCAAAATGGAATGGAAGAATTTACCTGTAAATATTATATCTCCCATACGAGAAAGTGCATGCTTACATTGCTTGTGCTCTCTTCAAGATGATGTGAAGCTCCTCTGTCCCTAGCTCAGATGTACCCACGACCCCATGATGTCCACCTTTGGCACTGATTTTATACCACAGATCAATACTAGATACTCACAAATACTTCTCTTTTTCATTGGCACCTACAGGACCAAAGGGAAGCTCTGAGCTTACCTGGCAAACAGAATTCAACATGCAATCCATGCACTTAATGCGCACACTAGAAAATGCTTCTATTTATCCACAGGAATACCAGGGAAGGTCATAAGCAAAGACAAGTAGTCCCCATTACGCATTAGCTGGTGGCCTCCAGAACAAGAACTGCTTAAGTGTGTGAATTATCCAAGTGTGCTGTGTATTTTTTTTTAAGACAGGAAGCCCAAACCACTGCAGTGTACTGCAGGCACTGTGGCACAGCATCTGCTGAAGGAAATGTTACTTCAGGAAACAAAACTTGGCATGGAACAATTTAGTTTTAACCTTTTATCTGACAGGGTCATTTTTCTTTTCACTCCTTTTCTACTGACACTATTAATGGGAAATCAGAAGTTAAAAAAAAAAAAGAAAACTGCTTTGTGATAAACAAGCTGCTTGTACAGCAGAGGAGGAGGAAAGATAGTGGGGAAATCATTAAAATCTTTAGTGTTTACTGAGAAGTGACTGTAGAAGCTCTTTCTAGCCCATGGATCTTGTCAGTGACTTCCAGCACTGCCGGCCACACTTCTCTCAAAATGTCATCCTCTGGTGGTTTCCATGACTCTGCTTTCACCCAGTTACCACTATCTTTACAGCTATTCTTTTAATGCATCTTTCAGATGCTGCTCCTGACTTTCCCATGACACACGAGGTTGGCTTCAACACTGGTCCAGCAGTATTTGTATAAGGCTTCACACCAGGGAAGCACCGCAGCCTCCAGCTCCAGGCTGCTGCTCAAAGATCACATCTTACTGAACCTCAGCTACTGTCTGTAAAAGAAACCATCCAAGTAATTTTATCACTTTATCAGTGGAGAATAGTTATTATGGAATCCATACTCACAAAACAAACAGCATCTCGCACTTCCCAAATGACATCGGTTTTTACACGGGCAAACGGCAGGGAGCAGCGGCTTGTTCAAGATCTCATGGAATCACAGAATACCAGCATGGAAGGGACCTCAAGGTGTGGTGACATTGGCAAAATTCATGAAGGTAAACTTATCCCATCACCCAGATCACTGATGAAGACACTGAACAGTGTTTGGCTCCAGAAATTATCTGTATACTGAGGCACTGAAGAGTGATTTTCAGAAGTGTGTTTTCGCTAGTTATAAAGCACAGTGATGGCCTGGATGAAGTTGACTACATACAACTGCTGGCTTTGCAATCCTTTGCATTTGCCCACAATAAATAATGAGCTTTCTTCTGAAAGACCTCACCTGTCATCCCTGGAGTTCAGAAAGTCCCTTCAGACCAGATGACATGTGTGGTGTCTAGGAGGAGCCTGCCTAGTCTGGCAGTTATTTCCATACCCTTCCCTAGCCAACAGGATGACCTTTTTCTTTCTAACAACCTGATTTAATGAAAAAAAATTACTCCAATTTTTCATTACAGGAAATTGGTTTCTGTTATC
The DNA here is from genome assembly GCF_033815535.1 of Pezoporus flaviventris. NCBI lineage: Eukaryota > Metazoa > Chordata > Aves > Psittaciformes > Psittacidae > Pezoporus > Pezoporus flaviventris. The sequence goes on from NW_026892558.1 coordinate 456,966, forward strand.
TTCAAAAAGCAAAATTTTAGTTCATAATAGCCATTTTCTAGTCAATCCATACAAATCAGTCAGAAGAAGAACAGTGCAATGAAAGCTAAAAGAGTAAAGATTTTGAACAAGTCACAGAAGAAAACTTCACATTAGAGTCTATTTACTAGATAATGTCCATGTGTTGGTACATACAGATGGCTAAAGAAACCCTCCATCCTGAAAATTAATGTGAATTAGATTTAGACAATGATTCATGGGTAGGAACACAAAAACTTAAAAAAAACTAAAAGAAAGGAAAAAGAAAGGAAAAAAGTGAAAAAGGTGAACTACTGGAGCAAAAAGCTATTGAAAAATATAAAAAAAAAATTAAGAAGGAATACAGTGCTCAACAACATTTGACTATTTTCTTTAACTGAATTTTAAAACATGCCTTATTCTAAGGATGAGAAGCATGTGCACCATGAATGAATACAATATTTAAAGATAGTAGAGGAAAAAATAAATATGTTTGCCACAAACCCCATGCTAATTCAATCCATTTGGAGCCTCTGAGACTTCTCTGTTTGGAACAAAACATATTAGCTGAAATTAATACAATTTTATTATGCACCTATAAATAAATGATTAATTTCCAGGCTTCAAACAGATCCTGCTTTGCGGAGTCCTACATTTCAAGCAACTCAACTCAGTAGAAGTCCAGCTCATATTTTTGTACAATAAGCAATATATAAAAGGCACTTTCAAAAGTTAAACATAAAGAAATGGAAATTAGCTTAACAAAAAAAAGCCTAGCTCACAGTGCTTGTAAGTCTATGCTAACTGCACTGTGTTAACTGCTAGCTGCAGTCTGGTAAACAGGATTGCAGACATACAATTTACTAAGCTAAATTTGGTGGAAAAAGTAATAGAAATGCACATGATTGGACTGATTTATTTTGAAGACATTATTTGAAAAGGAAAATTGAATTCATGGGAATTCAATGGTTGACCCTCACCATAGCTTCCAGCTCCAGAATGATGCCACTGAGGTGGGAGCCTGAGAAGTACCCTGCATACTGAGACAAGACATAGCTCTAACCCGGACACCACCCAGAAGACTGCTCTTGTGTTCCAAAAGTGCTGTGGGTCTTTCCTCATCTCTGTGGGTTTCCTTCTGTACATCTTCAAGCCTCCCTCTCCTTCTTTTAACCCTCCCTTCAGAAGTCCAGTCTTACCACAGAATCATATTAGAATATTTTTGGTTAGAAGGGACCTTAAAGCTCCTCCAGTTCCAACCCCTGTCATGGGCAGGGACCCCTTCCACTAGAGCAGCTTGCTCCAAGCCCCTGTGTCCAACCTGGCCTTGAACACTGCCAGGGATGGGGCAGCCACAGCTTCTCTGGCCACCCTGTGCCAGCGCCTCAGCACCCTCACAGGGAAGAGCTTCTGCCTAAGAGCTCATCTCAGTCTCCCCTTGGGCAGGTTAAAGCCATTCCCCTTGGCCTGTCCCTACAGGCCCTTGTCCCAAGCCCCTCTCCAGCTTTCCTGCAGCCCCTTCAGCACTGGAGCTGCTCTAAGGTCTCCCTTTCAGGAGCCTTCTGTTCTCCAGGCTGACCCAGCCCAGCTCCCTCAGCCTGGTTCCAGAGCAGAGCTGCTGCAGCAAACACATTTCCTCTAGTTTTATCCTTCCTGCTTTCAAAGAAGTAGCTAAAATAAGTATTTGCTTGACGCATGGACAGGGGTGTCAATGATGGATAGAGCAGTATGGCTGTACCCAGGAAGGGCATGAGTACTGGTCAGAACCAGAAAGAAAAGCTGCATTTTCTGTTTTGTTTTGCTGCACTTTTCTGTGCATGGTTGACAACCAGCATCAGAGGGAAACAGCTTAAAAATTGCAACAGGAGGTGTTCCCCCATCTCAATTATCTTCTCCAAAATTGCATGCAAATAAAGACAGTGGTTTGAACTAAATATTCCTGTTATCTTTCCTCTTCTCTTGTTCTGGTTATTTACAAAAAGTCCTAGAAAAAAAAGTTATGTAGATAGACTATCATCACAGCAATGATGTCCTACTCCTTTTACCCTAATGTGAAACCAGTTTGAATCCCAGCACTACACATCTCAGCAGTCTACCCTAATTCCATCACAGTTTTGCAAAACTCACAGAGAACAATAACATGCAAGATTATTTACTCATTTATTTTGTCCAGTTTTATGGACACTAGAAGCGAAGTTTTACTTGCAGCTCATTCTGATCCAGAGCTCAGGTTCAAACTGCTCAAAAGAGGAGCTTCTGCACAGGTTTACCTTGAACTCTTGGGTATCATCTGGGACAAGATATTGAACTCAACCACTTCTTAAACATAAAGAACTCCAGCATTCTTAAGTATCGTTATAACTCCATTTCACAAACCTCAGAGTTAATTTGGGAGATATTATGTTCCCAATAAAAACTATTCTAGCTCATGATTTCTTCTCTTCTGTATAAAAAGTTGGTTAAAAACACTCATGGCTGTGTCTTATTGGCCTACAGCTATGCTTTAATTAGGTAAGTCATGACGAAATGTTCCTGACAAACCCCATGCTGTGCATATTCAATACACCTCCAAGGTTTAAAAGGGATCAAAAAACCCCCAGATGTCAGCTATACAAGTCCTTCAATACTAAAGTCAAAGTTACTTAAAGTATGTCAGAAATGCTGCATGTTTTAAAATCTGGCTTTGACTGAATGCGCCAGCCCTTCCCAGCTGATGTGTAGTGCTGGTTTCAGATACCTGCAGCTGCTGTATAGCTGAGAATAAAGCATGCTTTGATCAGGGATGAGGCTTCATCAGATCAGATTGATCAGGTTGGTAGCTTCAGCATCACTCAGTTGCTGAGGCTAATATTCAGTGAAGTTGGTATTTGGCAGGAATTTTAAATGGCTTTGTGTGTATATAAATAATGCTATCACCATGCACTGTCTGGCTGCACCCATTCTCCACTGGAGAACATCGCCCCATCAGGAGCTTTTCTGGAGTCCAGAACCATATTACAGCCAGACACTGCAATAAGATATGGAATTTCAAGAAGAACAAAAGCAATTTTCTGTTAACTCTGTAACTACATATCTAAATGTACTTATGAAAAACAACCTGTACTTGTGGTGAACATTTCCCTTGGGCAGCAGGAAAAAAAAGAAGAAATCCTGTTATTTCAAAATCTGCAATTATTTAGCAGTCATAGATTCAGTGCCAGTTCCTATGAACTTGTTTATGCAGTTCCTATGAACAATGATGCAGACAGTGTCTAAATTGAGTTCACTCTTTCCCCCGGCATAGTGAACTGTTTGTCTAAGCTAGTAAATGTACATATTAACCCAGCCACCTCATAGGAAGCCTGTTCTATACTCTGCTCAATATTTCCTTGTTAAACTAATCGGAACCATTTGCTCAAAAGACTTTTGAGAGCTTCTCCCTCACAACTGGAATAGACACATTTCACATGCTGAATTTGAGTAGTCTCAAAGTCCCAAGTGGTTTTAACAGATAATCACTACTGTGAGCTGTAAACACTTTCCCAGCAAGCCGCAAGCATACCACTGAAACCAACATAAAGCACTTTTAGGAATCTGAAGAATACTAGAAGCATGGAAAAGCCAGGGGAATACTGCTGACATACATACGTTATCAGTCACAGACATTTTTCAGTCTTGGACACTCTCCTGCCTTCTTTTTTTAAAAACTGAATTTTGGCAGCTGCATTAATTCATGTTAATCTTGTAGTTTAATGGGAACTACTCCATAACTGAGGGCAGTTCACCATTCATTTAATTAAGGACCTTTTATAACCAATAATCAAACCAATGGCCAATCATTCTTGTCATCAAACCAGAGCCAGAAGACAAAGAGAACAAAAAAAGGTCTAATGAAAGCTGCATTTCATCATGTCTTATAAATAGAGCACTGGGATCACAACAGTGCATAAGCACAGTGATGCCAACTTTCCTCTTTCCTGTGAAACTCTACCCCAATTCTGATTTTAAAGATGTGATATTTCAGTATAAAGCCATTTTTTGCCTGATAACTGCTTGTGCAACCTGTTCCTAGAAACTACTCGCATGTGCCTGTAAACTAATAAAAGTTGCAACACATAGTCAAAAACAGTAATTTATTTATTCTTTAGGGACATGAGCATGCAATGCAATGAGATCTACATATCTTGACTGTCTTATGGAAGTACCTGGATGACTTGTTCTGCAGTACATTGTTGCAGAAAGTATATGGAGAGCTCCATAACAGACAGCAAACTACTCCAAGGGCAAATGAAACCACTTCTCCTGTTCCAATATATATTCATGCAATTCTCAATTTACTGTACAAGAGATAGAAGACTGCTCTCGGAAGTAAGCCAGCTGTAGGCTCCTCTCTCCATGGAGACAAAGATACAAACTAGAAAATCAGAGCTGAACAGCCAAGGGTCAGGTTAAATACTGGGAGCCGCTCCTCTCTCAGGAAGTTTTCTGCCTAAAACATTTAGTTAAAACCAGAAAAAAACTCCTTGGTTTGTGGTTTTCTTTGGGTTTGTATTTTTTTTTTTTTTTAACAAGCTGTTTAAAATGTATGCAGACATCTGTTGTTTTTATTTCTCAAACCTGGCCAGCAATATGGGGAAAATCTCATTTCATTTGCATCGTCTTTACTTGTCGCTTTCAATCTTTTGGGGAAAGTACGTAACATTCTCTTCTAATTGGAAATAGCATGGGGCTAAACCATGCTAACATAGTAATTACAATACCATAGTGTAAAAGATTCCTAGCAGTGCTACTAGATGTTCATAGATGCAGCTGACTGCTATAAGCAGATGCCATTGCTGAGGAACTGCACAGTGAAAGAAAATATCCCTCTGTTTTCCATTGGGCTTTGCCTTACCCTGTTTGATCGGAAGAGATCTATTTCACACTTTAATGTAAATATCAAAGTGATAAAGAAGCTGGGTCATGGGGAGCTTCTCCTCACCCAACACCCCCAAGTCCTTCTCTTCAGGCTGCTCCATCCAGTGTCCCCCAGCATGTGTTTGTGCTGGGGATTGCCCTGACCCGGGGGCAGGAATTTGACCTTAGGCAGTTCTTTACATCTCATTTAGCACTTATGCCCATAAGGGTGGCCCTAGAACCTAGAACCAAATAGAATATTTGAGTTAGAGATGGTTGAAGCAGCTAGCTGGAGCAGCAAACTGTGCGATCACCCGGGATGGAGAACATCTCAGTTGGTCCCATGCTGTATTCCAGAGTCACATCATTGTCAAGACTGTTTATGGTGTAACTCCTGCCATTGCCATCGGTGGAAATAAGCCCACAGTCACCGGGCACCCAAACACAACACCGTGCTCAGCGCTGCCAGCAGCAGGTAAGTTCCCTTCTCGTAGAAAATAGCTTCTTTAATGAGCTATTTGGCAGAATATCTCTACAACTAGTGCAGGCTAATCCACAAAAGAAAAAGTTTAAAAATTAAACCATGAATATATCTTTTACAGTTGTACTTCCAACATTCATTCTGCTGTGGATTCAAAGGGATTTCTGCATTAACATTTTTCCATTAAACATAAAACTGTAGATCATACCCAGACACAGCAATTTTCCTATGATCAGCCAAGTGAGCATCTGTATCACAGAGCTTGTTAGGTATATTTATTTTTAATAGGATTGAATTTAAACACCATTATCAGAAAATGGCAACATTGGAGTTTCACTCAAGTGCTTTTTATAAGTGTCAGGTGCAGAATAAGTATTTGATACTCATGATGCATTGACAAGCGTTACATTTCCAGATTAGTCTGAATTAGGTACTCAACTCCCATTCCATCCATGGCAATAAAAATTAGCTGACTGTCCTTCGATCGCGCACAATTACCAGGATGAGCTTCCCTATACCTGCAAGTAGGAATTCACCTCATTATTCACAGACTCCATTAAAGGAAAATCACTCAGAACAAATTCTTCAAACTGCATTAAAAGCAAAATCAGGCAGTACTCGAAAAGAAAAAAAATCCTTAAATACTCAAAGAACTGAATGGTTTTCACTGAAGTACAACCTCACTGCAAGTACTGGCTAGTATCAACAGCAGAGTAAGCTGGTAGCAGCTTTGTGTAATTAGGTACAGAATAATATATGCATATAATACTATCCCATAAAGTCAGCCCTGGAGCTCACACACAGAGATAAACATACACATATATAAGCGTATCTTCTGTTCATATAAAAACATAGACATACAGAAGAGACTTGAAATCCTATTTTCTTTGGTGTTCTATGTACCTACATCAAATAAAACAATGTCAAATCTCGAATCAATCTACAAATATTTTGGTCCCAATGCTATACTCTGATGAGAAGATCCATGGATTAATATAACACTGTTTAAAAGGGAAAAATAAATAATTTTATCAGCTTTAAATTTTCAGTAGTGTTGTTAACACTCGTGCCTACTCAAATATTTTGTCTGTCTGAAGGGCATTCAGTCTTGACGCAAATTTCTTGGCTCATTGAAGGTGCTGGATAAGCCAGTCATTCTGCTTGGACTGCTTGGCCTGCTTGGTTGAACTGCTTCATGTAGTTTAAGATATACCAAAAAAACCCCAACAACAACAGAAAGCATCAGAACATCAAGCATGTTCACACGTAAAATGAAAACTGCAAAAATTTCTGCAAAACTCTGCTGATTCCAATACTTGCACTGACTCAGCAGGACTGCAGACATGCCAGGCATTTAGCCATGCATGTGCTATCTCATTCTGTATCTCTATCCTATTAATAAAATAACTCTTCACACAGCAGTCTCAGCAATGGCAGCCCCTTGCCCTGCTCCACAGAATCATAGAGCGGTTTAGGTTGAAAAGGACCTTAAGATCATCTAGTTTCAACTCCCTGTCACAGGCAGGGACACCTTCTGCAGTACCAGGTTGCTCAAGGCCCTGTTCAACAGACCATCCTTCGAAACTGTTGCTGTCGTTATGTTTGTTTTCTCTTTAACTGCACTCCTCCAGAAAGCAAAAACAAACCCTTGAAAGGCAGTAAATAACCTTTTGAGATCAGTTAACAGGGCACCCCCATAACATTATTTTACTGTCACTATTTGTGTTTAGCACTGTGCAACCATAGCACCTGCTCTGTTAGCAGTGCAACGGTCAGTACCTGATTTCAAAAGGGAAATGTTTCAGCTTCAGTGGCATAAAATTCATTTTAAACACCCTCCAAATGTACTTTTCCTGGATGGAAGATATACCTGGCTTCTGAGAAGTCATTGAACACTATCGATTAAGTAATATATTTTTAAAATTCTCTAAATAAAGGAGAGTGAAAACAAAAGACTTATTGATCCATCTATTTCAGCACCTTTATCTTAGAAAGCCTGGTTCCATTGCAGCAGTATTTCCAACATAGCTTGGGTTGCCTGTTCCACATCAATACCCTGAAAAAGTCGTCTCTTCCCAAAGGCTAAATTAAGTACTTGACTTTCATATTTTCAGGTGACGATACCACTAATTTTCTCTCATCTCAGTCAGAACTAGACCTCTCAGCTCCATCAAGCTTGTGGGAAGGGGTAAAAGAATGTCACATTGGATGCTTCTCTTTGATTGACTTGACAGAGGACCTGTAGGGGTGGAAAACCTACGTTGCCATGTCACAGACTCAAAGCTATACTAGCACGAAATATAGGGAATGGTATCAAAGTTTCTATTTCCACAGAATTTTTCAGTATTGAAACTTATCAAGAAAATGAACGAGAGACAGGCAGTCTTTGCTTTGGGGAGAGACTGAGGTTTGTGTTCCTTTGTCTTGTTTTTGCCTAAAGTAAATCATCGTGAGACTGAGCATATATTACTGTGCTGCTTTATCCTGCCAGTTCACATGTACATACATCCCGTTCCATAAGGAATCATAGAAAACCAGGTTGGAAAGGACCTCAAGGGTCATCTATCCAACCTTTCTAAGCAAAGCATGACCTAGACTATATGTCCCAGAACCCTGTCCAGCCAAACCTTAAGTGCCCACTGCTTTCATGGGGAGACCACTTTCAAGTCCACCACTTTCATGGCGATATTATTCCAATGGCTGGTTGTTCTCATTGCGAAAGATTTCCCCTTTTGTCCAGTCTATAAACTCAGAGCAGAAGACAATGAAATCGTCGGTTTTGTGCTTGGTTTCCTCAATAAGATCGCAAGACATGAACAAAATTAACTCACTCAACAACGCAGGATAGCACAGAAACAAATACTCAGGCTGCTTAAGTTTTCTTGGGTTCACCAACTGCTGCACTGTCCATCCACTGAAAATTTGCCTACTCCTCTACAGGTTTATAACAGTGGATAATCTTTTGTATTTTGGGAATTGGTTTTCCAAATAAACCAATCAGGTACATCATGGGATTTAACATTAGCAATAGACTGTAACTGTTTTTGTAAATATTTCAGGATCAGTGCAGTTTTGAGATTAACTTAAGCAGTGCTCATGAAGAAAGTGTTAACAGGCTTCTCATTTTTCATGCTTTCCTTGCTGTGTCAAGCCACGTTATGCTGATGTGGGTTTCCTTCTTAATACTACTTTCTACCTAAGTGATTCACACACAACAGGATCCACACTTGCTTTACGCCGTACTTTCCATGACCTTGATCTCTGAATAACCATTTTGCTACAGGAATCTATGCAGCAGAGCCAGAAGTAAAACTGATTTAACCAAGATGCACAGTGCTAACAATCATTCACCCTTGTTGAAAACGCAGGTGATTTTATAAGCCACTTGTCTCATGTGGCCTTAACTTTGATGTAGCTTTTCTTCTGCAACAGCAAACAAAACCAGTGCTAAAAGCACTTCATATTAAGAATTCCTTAGTAAAAGGCATGTGCATAGAAAAAATGCTTCCGGATTGCAGTCAAGTTATTTGTAGCTTATACATATGGATGTTCAGAAAAAGCAAGTTTTTCTCAGCAAAAACTGTCTTTCAAATCTAGGTTTTTTTTTTGGCTGTTGCTGCTGCTTTCTTTTACTCTAGGCAATGACTTAAGAGCATCTAAAACTAGCATTCCTGACCCAACACTACTAGAAAATTGTTACCTTCTCTATTCCTTCTTAAGGGACACTTTGCAGAAATAAAATAAGGAATATATCACCTCAATCTTGATTAATTTAAAAATTGCTGCCTGCTTCAGAGGTACTGTTAGCGTTAATATGTGCATTATTATGAAAAGACTAGTCGACATAACTTTCAGATGATGCAATACTCTTCCCCTCCTGTATCCATAGAATATCCTTGACACAATTAAGGGATAATCCAAATACTAAGCAGGAAGAAAAAAAAATGAGGTATGACAGCATATCAGAAAATCTATCAGTTCAGTTATACCACATACAGAAAACTGGGGAGTTATAGAATTAGATCTCTCCTAGATCTCTACCAGGACCTGAAATCCCAAGCCTTTTTCCCACCACCAAATGGGGCTGCAATCAGAGTGAGATTCTACATGTAGGTACAGGATATGGAAATTATTTTATTCTGGATTTGTCACTTTCAGAACAATTCAGGAGTTGGGGCAGAGCTAAAAGAGATACTCAGGCTTTCAGACTTGCTTAACACAACATGAAACAGAAAAGCTGTAAAAAAAAAACCAAACACAAACAAACAAACAACCCTCAGAGGGCAATAGGGAACAATCCCAAAATACAATTCTGAAAGCTAGAAAATATTTAGAAAATAACTGTAGTTGACACTGGTTAACACATTTAATCATCTTCAAACATTTATTTAAACACTAAGCTCTCTAAAGCTATCAAGCACACAGATGGTTTATACAGTAACTGGGTTATCTGCACTGGACCCTTTAATTTTCATTGCATAGAGAGGTGTGGCAAAATATTGCTGAAAGTCCATGATACAAAATTGAAATTTATCAAAATATATTATCTTTTCTTGCAAATTCATTCACCTCTTCCCATTTTAGACCTATGTCCAAGACAGTGGAGGTTATTTTTAGCTCTTTAAAAACACTGTCAGGAACTCTGTTGTGAAACACTTTCTGATTCTTGTAAATAGCCTCATTATTTAAAAGATCAAAAGCATCTTGCTACCATGTGATGCAGCTAACTTTGATCTGATATCATCTAGTCAGACTTCAGAGAAGATAATTATTGGACTGTTAATTTTTATTGACTCTGACTGCAAATGTCTCATTTATTCCCCTTCACACTACAGATACCCTAAAAATTAAAAAACTATGTCAATGTTAAAAAATATGGGTCTTGCAACAAAATACTGATGGGCAACTTACATTTTTTTTAATAAGCATATTAAGTCTAAGGAAACACAGAAATATTTGCACTTTTATCAAGCCAGGTAAGAAAAGAAAACTCTCAATCAATTATTCTGTTTATGAGATGCAATAATTACATAAGAAACTTCAGTGCTTTTCAGAGTTTCCTACTAATAAGGATGAATTCATAAAATAAACAGATTCCGAACAAGTTCAGAGTTCTGGCACATTACTCTGCAAAGAAAGTTATCAGGGGATCTCTGTCATCTCTCCAGTTTAGTCATGTAATTTCCTTTGAATTCTGTGAGCCTTTTCTGTTACATTCATGAACATGATGTTGATTTTTCAGTTAAGTCTGTCACAAACGAGTGATTTACTCATGAAAATAAGAAATGTACATCAATATTGGGCCTAAGTTACAACACTTTTTTTTTTTTTTTTTAATTCTGTATTTGTGAACTTCCTATGTGAACAGAAACTTTACCAAATAAACCTTTGCTCTACCAACAGGGTGAATGCAATTGTGTTGGACCATGGCAATGCAGTTTTAGTTTTCCCTTGAGACTGCATAGAATCAGCAATTGTAAATTCTTTCATCTTTGTGTCAGTCTAGTTTCATTCTTAGCAATACCTTGATATTCTGTCTTCTGGAGATTTTCATCACCTTAAACTCATCCTTACAGTTATGTCATTTTGCCATTGCATTCCTTTCAATGCTCATGAAAATTTATGTACCCTTAATTTCTACATGACACACTTACAACAGAAGGCAAAATGAAGCAAAGTTAGATGCATTACAGACTGACTGCAGACAGGAATAAATTTTTCAATAGGTACATAAACGACTAAGATGCAAATCTCCTATTAATTTTCACAGGAACCGCATGGTCAGACATAATCTATGCTATGATCCTCCAGCCACAGTTGTTCTCACCAACAGACATTGCAATCTCCTGTTGGGGAAAAATATTGGTGTTTCTACTTTTCAAGTAACAGTTAATCCCTGCTGCACACTAGATTTGGAGTCAACACATTTCGGTAAGGCAAATAAAGTGTACTGCCCAACAACTTACCTGCCTTTTCAATATTTGATTCCTTATAATGAAAACAATTCCATAATTAATAGGCTTCCACAATTATAAAGCCACATTTTTATTTTTATCCAGTAAAAGAATGTATCACGTTAATGTACCTAAAGAAATAGAACTGAACCCTCCATCACCACTAATTGCTATATTTTATTATGGCTTCATAAAAGGATATTGTTATACAAGCACTGAATATCCTATAATCCAAATTAAGGCTCTATTCACTAATGAAAGTATTTTTCACGCATAAGCTTTAAAGCTGGAATGCAAAATGAACTGCACATTGAAACACGTTATTGTTTGACTAAGTACTAACCATGCCGTTCTTTAGATCTTACTGAGTAACACTAATGTGCTCTGCTATTGTTCAGTGGTTTAAATAAAGCAAAGAGGAAAAAGGCAGCTATTAGATTAAAACAGATTTTGGATTTCATTAACGTTTGCCATGAGGAAGGAGTGTGGAGGAAAGCAGGTTCTGTCAGAGGGTGTTTTTGTAAGATTTAACAGTGGGAATCCTCAGAACATCACGGCAGAGTGAGGACTTCCATGCACGTATTTGAATTTTTGTAAATTTGATGAGAAGACGCTAAATACACTGGGTTTTCTTTTCTTACCATGCTGGCTGCTCATGACAAATAAGTAAAAACCCAAAAACCTTTAAACCTGATTTCCAAGCCGCTGTGCTTGATGTCATGCACAACAGGTACAATCATTTTAATGCCAAAAATGTGGCTTTAGGAATGAGAAATAAAAGGAAAGGACCATGCACATTAGGCAGTAGCAATTAGCATCTGAAAATGTAAGATGTTCAGCAGCAGAAAGACTATTGAGCATGGTGGAAAGTATTCAGAGATTCACAGGATGGCTTTCATAGGTGTGAACACCTGAGCAGACCAGGGGAGGGACTTGTACAGTTTGAAGTTGTTTGGAGTTCTGAACATAAAGTCATTCTGGAAAAGGGAATAATTAAAAGTGTTCCTGGAAAACCACAGTTCGTGTACTCACCCATCACTGACAGCTCTGCAGAGCCGCTGCTGTTCTCATTTTTGTAGGTGACTACACATGTGTATGTTCCAGAATCATCATCAGTCACATTTGATATGAGGAGGTTACTCCCAGCCAGCAAGGAATATTTTTTGGACCTGAAACATTGGTAATATGTCCGCAGTGTGTTAAGGTGTTATCACAATGTAGAAAAATACACACAGTAAATTACACCATAAGTAATTCTCAGCTACTATCTTTGCTGTTAATAGCTTTACCCTTCCATTTTAAATAGCAGCCAGGTCACATTTATGACCAAATTCCACCCTTGGATTTGGTGCAGAGGTCATAGTATCAGCCATAGTATTGCACAGGGGCAGAACTGGCTCCCAAAGTTATCACAGAATCACAGAACAGCATAGTTTGGAAAGGACCTTGAAGATTGTCCAGTTCCAAACCCCTGCCAAGGGCAGGGACACATTCCACTAGACGAGGTTGCTCCAAGTCCCCATCCATTCTGGCCTTGAACACTGCCAGGGATGGGGCAGCTACAAGATGAGTTATAGCAGCAGGTTAAGAGACACATCCAGTCTCACTATTATTTAGAAGGAAAAACCTCATGGCCTCCAAGTGCACCCTTCTGAATTGAAAACATCATTCCGTGGTGTTTGCCTTTAGTTTGCCCAAGGAATGTAACATTAAGGTATGTGATGCACAAAGGACTGAGCTACCTGATGGGGAGCACTTCATCTCCTCGCAGCCATGTAAAGGTGGGAGGCGGGTACCCAGAAACACAGCACTCCAGAACAGCATCCTTCCCTTCCATAGCCACCACGTTAGACGGTCGCTGCAGGAAAAACTGCTGCCTGTGCAAACCTGGATCTACAAGAGGAAAGAGACAGTTGTCATCCACTTAAAAAAGCACCCAAACCACCGAACAAAACAAAACAATAATCTTTTTGTAGGGAATGGGGAATTTAAAACATCTGATCAATAACGGGTCCCAGAGACCACAGCTTTCACCGATTCTTACTGATGGGAAAAATAGAAAATCACTGTACAAAAATATAAAAAGATTTGTATCAAATGGCAATCTTAGAGCTGCTTACATATTGAACCCAAGGGAGCAATCTGAAGGCAGACAAATACCAGCTTTTGGGGAAAGTGAGAAAGGACCCTTTATTAAACAGTCAGAAGGACTGGTATTAAAGTCAGGTCTTGGAAAGTCACAGGAAAAGGTACAGTCATGTCAAGAGAAGACAGGGATATACATAAGGTTAAGAGTGGTACTGGATTAACAACACTGCTTTGGAGTCGCAAGAGGGAAGTTCGCAAGTAGGGCAGGTGAGAGGAGACATGGAAAGCTTTAGGTTAGGAAAACACAAAAAATGAAGAATGAAATAACTTGAAAGGTCTGAATTGAGAAGGAATAAGTAGAAAGATCTGTGCTCCAAATTCTCATTTGCCCTGCTTATAAGAGGCCATCTCAGACAATCCTGGAAGCACACAAACTGAACCTCTGCCTCTGCCTGCTATGGGTGGATCATCACTGAGCAGGTCACAACCTAGGCCCAAATCCCACCCTTTACGTGTGGAATACAAGCAAACAGAACCGTACGCTAAGGAAACCAGTTGCTGTTTAATGAGTCTGTTCCTTCTCTTGAAAATGACTTCATTTCTTACCACAGATGTTGAAAAATATGTGCTGGACCACAGCCATTAAACATTATTCCTTGTTTCTTGACACAAACATAAAACCTACACAATATAAATGAATATTCCCACAAAATTAACAACTACAAGATCTTCCAGGATCATCTCCAATTAATTAACTGGTTCTTCCATACACTTAGAAAGAAACTGTAACTAGCTGCATGTATTTGTTATAAATTTACAACAACAGCATATTTCAACGTCTTACTGTAACCAGATGGACATGCAATTCCCAGACATCAGTAATTGCAACTGATGCAGAAGTTATCACACACAACTCAATAGTTTCCATCTGTGAAGACGTCTTAGCTGATCACAGTGATGCCTTTGGCCTGTGAATCACATGGCATCTCTTGTAATAACCACAAATACACAAATTACATTCATGTATACAATTAAAATACATGGTAGGTAATTAGCAGAAAAACAAAGGGGTTTTGGTTGGCTTGTTTTCAATTTTTTAAAAAAGTTGGGTATGCAAATATGAAAATAGATGTGCAAAACCAGAAAGCAAACTAAAAACTGTAAATAGCATCCAGATCTTAACACAGAAGTGTCTCCTTCCCTTTAAAAGCGCTCAGTTCTGAAATCGCAAAGAGGTCATCTGATTGCAATAAAGATCCTAGTTAGGATGGAAGATGTGAGCAACAGTAAGAAGCACAGCAGTAAAAACATAGGGAAATTACACCAATAAAGATTACATTTTAAGTTATAAACAGGAGATGATTAAGAATTGAAACCACAGGCTTTAGCAGAATATATTTGGCTGAGAGGGTTCTTCAAATACATCTGGAATAAATGAAATTCCAGAGCTGGTATAGGCTGGGTATTAGACAAAACTGCAAAATCCTAAGCCACACAAAACTATTTCAACACATATTACTGTGCTGTACTTGAAAAAAAGAAAAGAGAAAAAAAAAGCAGGAAAGTACGTTCAAATTTTATGGGGGTATATAATTCGTGTTTCACAGGACACTAAAAACAACATTAATGAGACATTACTATTGTCTTAACTCCTCCAAAGAAAATAATGTTTTCATTGTTATTCTGTCACCAGTCTCAAGATCAGTTAATAGCTATCATTGATTAAAGAAACACCATATTTCAACCAAAATGAAACAACACAGTATTTTACTAGGAAGTTTTCCTCTCTCTTGTAATTTCTCTGGCAAAATTTTCAGTGTTACTGGTGGACATAATTGAATGAATATCCAAGTGAAAGGAAAGGAGTTAGCATTCAGGGATGCAGGCACACAGCTAGACCAAGTCCAACGTTAAAGTAAGAGGGCCGACATGAGAAACTGCGGAACATTGAAAGGGCAAAGTCACCATTCAACACCAAATAGGGATTCAAATTGTTAGACAACGATGGTAGATGACGGAGGAAGGACTCAAAGGTAGGTAAGTACCTTTTATTACTATTATGGGATCTTTTCATTAATCTAAAATTGTCAGAAAAACTTTATTCTAAAATGTATTCAGAATTAGTTTTGTATTTAATGGGTAGCTATATATAATTCCAGCATGAGAAATTACCAATGCTACACATCCCTGTAATATATCTCTGCGTTCATCCCCAGTAAAGCTTAACATATAATAATCATCTCCTCATGTCTTGCTGACCTCCCTTTTTCAACAGTTCTGGTTTAGGATGGTTCCTTTTGCCTCCAGGAGACAACTGTGCTTGTAATACGGCATTGCCTTGGGCTGGCTGCTACTCATCTATGCTGCATTGCCTGGAGAAAGGAGAGTCCTGTCTTCACCATAGAACTGCTGTCGCCTGCTCTTCATCATCCCCATCTCTTGCTCCATTCAAGCCTCATAAACAGAAACCTAAGCTTGCACTTGAGCTTTTCTGAACTCCCTAATGATATAGCTGCTAGCTGAAATGGCAGCATCTTCTCTACAGCCCTCTATCTCCTGGAAACACAGCTATAAAGTGGATGGAAACCAGATGTGTCAGTTGTGAAACAACCTTTTGCTGCTTGGTTTCCACTTGACCGGAGAGTGCAGAGTACAGTCAAAGTTAGCAGGCTAAAGCCACATAGCATTAAAGAAAATACCAGTTACAGGAAGGAAAAAAAGAAGAAAATTCCTTCTTATTTTCAGAAAATAAGAGGGGGGAGAGAGCTGGGATTTCAAATCCATGAAAATCAGAACTTACATGTTATTCTGGTACGTCTCCTTCAGGAGGTGAAAACTATGCAAACCAACTGTACCACAGCAGTCACAACTGCAGTCAGTCCTGGTGTTCATGCAGTAAAGAATCAGTTTTAATACTGGAGAGGTCTGGGTAGAATAACTAACACATTTTGTTTAAGCATCAAGAAGCAAACCCACAGCTTTAATGACACAAAATGCTATTTAGTGAGGAGGACTGACTTGCTATCACGGACTATCCAAGTTGACATATCACAACCCTGGGCTTTGTGCCTCCTTCCAAAAAACAGAGGTGGCCTAAAACCAGAGCTCGGTAACTAGAACACAAAAGACAGTGTTATCAGGAGCTACAGCTACTCAACCATAGCCCTGCAAGGGACCAAGGAGTCTTGCAAAGCACCTTTTCCTCAGGAAGGGTATCCACAATTTCCTCTCAGAGCTGTGATCTGTCTTGAGCAACCGCATGGTGTTAGATGTTAAAAGAATTCACTGACCAAAAAGCCTGTGGGACCATGGAGTGCAATCCTCTGCAGAAGAGTGTTATTCTGAAGGTGGTATTGTCTCCACTCACATATGCTTGGCAGTGGAAAAAATACACAAATTAAAAATTGATCAATAATAATAAAAACAAACAAACGAAAAATCACTAAATGTGTTCTGAGCAAACCCCACAAAAATATGCATCAGTGACACAACAGACCTGGTGAGATGCTCAGGCCTTCTTGTGAGCTGAAGGAACACATCTAGTTCCCAGGCAGCAATTTCAGTATCTGATTCAGACTTGTCTGATTAAAAACTAGCTCCTCACCATTGCACAAGTGCAACCAGTTATTTTGAGCTGAGGAATAGAAAAGGATCAGCCCAGCAAATTAAATTTTTACATTTGAGAGAAAGGAAAAGTGAGTGAGCAGATTTTTAAGACTAAAGGGTCATTAAACCTTGGGTTTTGTATAGACAGACCACAAAATCACACCCATCCTGCGCTCAAGGAAGGTGTCCAGTCCTGATTATAAAGATATCCAAGGTCTCATTAAATCCTTCTCCACTTGATTGAAGAGCACTCAGTGTATTCTCCCCGACAAGGTACTTGTACGCTATAATCAAGCCCACATAATCAACTAACTGTGGACCAGCTTGGGCAGATGAGAAATTCTTCACATGAAGCCCTGGCCTATTAAAGGCATTGGGTTTGTTTCAGCCGTGGTTTAAGCTCTTGGGCACCAATGTGTCTGCTGTGCCCTGACCTCATGGCGACGACCCCGTCCATGGGGATGTGATCCGACACCTCTTGGTCCTTTCCAACATTAGCTTTCCAAGAAAAATTGTTAGATTGTGACCACATGGAGCAAGCTGCTTCCACCTATGGGCCATAGACCCCCATTACTGCCCATGCTCACAGCACATGCTTGGAGCCTGGCGCCAATGGAAGTCTGGCTTCCCAACCTGCAGAGCACCTACCACATCAACATGACTTAAAAATTTTCTATATATTAATGTTTAAGAACAAGCATTTCTAAAAAATTCCTAAAAAAATCTAAGAAATCCCAAATCCAATTAAGAAGCAGTGAGCTGTAACAACTTATTTTCCCTGAACAAAGCAAAACCTCTCATTTCATACTTAGCCTTTTTCTTGAGCACACAACGTGCAGTAATGAGGCACAGCTATACATATATTTTCCATGCTTGTTAAGTTAGTGACAAGTAGTTGAGATTCAAAGCCACAAACAGGATCTGTGAATGTGTGCGTGATTCCAATAGTCCCACTGCACTGATACCTGAGAATACCATGCTATCTGCAAAAAAACAGTACACCTTCACAAAGCCTTATTAGGAAAAGTCCATTCATCTCCATCTTATAGATGGTTGATGGAACAATTGAGATATTTTGTCATGTAACTGAAGGCATATATGTATTCAGCAGCAATGACTAGCTTTGAATTAGGGTTTTTCCACATTCTTATGTTGAAGGCATAGCTTCTGCCACAGTTTACCAGCATATTTTATAGTCAATCACTGATGGCTCTCTCAACAAACCCTCAGATTTGTGTCACTATGCATTGATAAAAGTTGAGGAACTTAAGTCTCATGCTAAGTTGGTCTTAAGCAAGTGGAACTAAAGGCAATGTGATTTATTTCTGTCTTCCAAGAAAAATTAAGTTGTAAGCAGTTCACTAGGATTCAGCAATAGAAATGCAGTTTTTTGGCACTTGAAGAGAAAAACGCTACTGCAGTAGTTTAGCTACATTATGTATTGAAAAAAAGAAATGCTTCCACAAAAATGTGTTGCCTCCTGTTGTATGGGATCTCACTGTGCTAAGCTACTTTGTGCTACAGCGCTTTTGTGTTCTTCAATTGATGAAAGACTCCCATCACATCATACCCATGAAATTTTTTCCTGAATGTATTTGAGTAACATTACAGTTTACTGGTACAATTTTGTTGTTTTGTTTTTTTTTTTTTTTTATTGTAGTAGTTTTTGTACTGCAAACTGAGATGCCTTTAATGTGACACTGATGTGACAGACTATCTCTAAGCGTCAATAGTCACATTTCTAAATTTGATTAAGAGGCACAAATATTTATACCAAATAAAACCCAATTTTGCTTTCTGTTTTCAGTGAAGAAAGGCCAGCAAAATCTCCCAGCCTGATCTCACCATCGTGCCTGGAGGCTGAACACTTAATCCCAAGGAGAAAGCAAGGGTTATGTGTGAACAGCATTAGAGAAATCTGTCATTAAAATGATACCGATCTCTCAATCTACAGAACACATTAAAATGTATAGCCAGAATGCAGCACTACTTTGGAATTTTGCAGTTTTACCTCCACCTCATTGTTTCTGCTTCATCCCTTCTGCTCTGCCCAAAACCACAAGCCTGGCCCAGCAAACCACTGGAATGTGTCATAACCAGGGACATCTAAGTAGTAAGTACACACAAAGACTGTCACATTAACACCAACATGCATCAGGGCGTGAAGACATTCTTCTCACCATAGTGACTTCAAAATACATTAACTAAAGAGCAAGGGAAACTGTGCCAAGTCACTGCTGGAATGTAAGACTGTACATGAGTCCTATTTCCAACTTTAATGATGATTTCTTTTGAGACACTCAGTTTCCTCATCCATAATGATGACAAAAATATTTACAGGCCTTTACTTACTCTTTTTGATCCTTTGATAAAGGAATAATATAAAATTTATTAATGCAGGGGTACAGAAGGGTCACTGCTGGTTTGTGTTTACAAGACAAAAGGAGAAAGCTTTTTCTCTAGCCATTAAAATTTTAGAGGCAAAATTGAAACAGAATGAGGAACTGTTCCACAACTGCATCATCTTCTACTCTGAAAAAGGAGAACACAGCTGAGTTGAGACTGTGGCAACACATTTACACTCTCACTTTCATCTGATCATCAGAATTTTGGCAGGCATTACTTGGACCTACATCATCCTTGAGATGCAAAGACACGAGCGATTAAAGAACAGTGGCTTGATCCAGGTAGTTACTGAATACAGGGAAGAACCTAGTACAAGTTTTTCAATGCAGTGATAAATGAATATAACTGAAGGGGAAAAAGATTTTACTACCAGTCTCAGTCTGGTTTGAGATGAAAAGAAAAAATTAATTTGAAAAAAAAAGACTGGGTTACTCAATTTTTAGAAACAAGTAGCAGCCCCAAACTGATTCATAGTTTTCAAATGGTAAACAGGAAAACCTTTTAAATCATTTTTATGGCCATTTCCCAAACCTCCTCTAAACCTCCTGCACCATTTCTGAAAATGTGGTCCCCAGTGAGGCACACTCCATCACATGGACCTCAGCATGTCATCACACATCTACTGCACCATGACCCAGCCATCACTGCCATTATCTTCACTGGGACCTCATTCGCCTCTCACTGCACTGTTTCACCTTTGTTCTGTCAATTACCCACAATGAACCACAAGATGTTTGTCACAGGGAAGCATTTGCTCCAGGCCCTAGATGCTCCTATGACATGGCCAATAGGACCCATCACATTAAAATTCTTTTTTTTTTAAATTCTGACCCATTTATAGATTTTTGTCCAGTGAACCACATTCTTTGGTATTCGCCACTACTGTGATACATGCAGACAACTTCAATTGTAGTTTGGTTGTTTTACCCTGTATTAGAGAGTACTTTATCAAGAATATATCCCTGGCTCTTAGTGAGGACTCCCACCAAAAAAAAATAAGTACTTGATCCATAACTATTTCTATTTGGAGGCTCGATAGATACAAATCTAATCTAGCACACAAATCCTTTACTGATTTTCAGTTGCTCTTTTGTTTTAGGCAAGAAACCCTCCCAGAAATAATAGAATCACAGAATGGTTTGGGTTGGAAGGGACTTTAAAGATCATCTAGTTCCAAACCCTGCTATCAGCAGGGCCACTTTCCAATCTACTATAATGATAAAGTTCATAACCAAAAATTATGTTAACAGAATCTGTTTTCATACACTGATACTGAATGGTTTCAATAGCATGGATCATTCTATTATTTTGTGTCTCAGGGATGGCAACCTGGCACACCATTAGGTACTTGAGAGTTGGCTTGTTCCACACCACTGGAACCTTCAGTATTCAAAACTTATGGTCAAGAATTAACAGCCCTGAGAATTTCTCGGCTCCACCAGGAGCTACATTTTTATTTAGATACAATGACCTGAAAACATCTGGTTTTAGAACAGCTTTTCAAGCCACTCATGTCAAGATAGTACTAAGTACATGAGTACACTCATGTCAACACTAGTACTTGAAATCATGAGGTGGTTGAGT
This sequence comes from Pezoporus flaviventris, assembly GCF_033815535.1. NCBI lineage: Eukaryota > Metazoa > Chordata > Aves > Psittaciformes > Psittacidae > Pezoporus > Pezoporus flaviventris. The sequence goes on from NW_026892558.1 coordinate 477,957, forward strand.
TTGAGATCCTCAGGACAGTGAGAAGAGCATGCAGCAAGCTCACTGCCCTGGACTTCAAGAGAGCAGACTTTGGCCTCTTCATGAACCTGCTTAGTAAGGTTCCATGGGATATAGCCCTAGAGGGCAGGGGGGCCCAAAACTGTTGGTTGATATTCAAGGATCACCTGCTACAAGCTCAGCACTGTTGCATCCCAACTAGAAGGAAGTGTAGCAGGAGGGCCAGGAGACCTCCTTGGATGGATAAGGAGATGCTGAGGCAAATTAGAGGGGAAGAAAAGAGGCTTATAAAAGGTGGAAGCAAGGACAGGTGGCATGGGAAGAATACAGGGATGTTTGGGAAGCTAGGGACCAGGTTAAGAAAGCTAAGGCCCAGTTAGAATTAAACTTGGCTAGGGATGTGAAAGAAAACAGGAAAGGGTTCTATGAGTACACTGTGAAAAAAAGACAGACTAAGGACAACATGGGCCCCCTCTAGAAGCTCTCAGGAGAACTGGCTACCCTGGGTTTGGAAAAGGCTGAGAATTTCAATGACTTTTTTGCCTCTGTTTTCACTGGCAAAGGCTCTGACCACACCACCCAAGTCTTGGAAGGCAGACGCAGGGACTGAGAGAATGAAGCCCTTGGGACCACTGTAGGAGAGGATCTGGTTCGAGACCATCTTAAGAACCTGAATGTACACAAGTCCATGGGACCTGACGAAATCCATCCGCGGGTCCTGAAGGAGCTCGCAAATGAAGTTACTAAGCCACCGTCCATCATATTTGAAAAATGGTGTCAGTGAGATGAAGTTCCCCATGACTGGAAAAAGGGAAATATAACACCCATTTTCAAGACGGAGAAAACGGATGACCCAGGGAACTACAGACCAGTCAGCAAGTTTGCCGATGACACCAAGCTGTGTGGTTCGGTTGATACCCTGGAGGGAAGGAATGCCATCCAGAGGGACCTCGACACGCTTGTGAGGTGGGCTGATGCCAACCTCATGAAGTTTAACCATGCCAAGTGCAAGGTCCTACACCTGAGTCAGAGCAATCCCAGGCACAGCTACAGGTTGGGCAGAGAGGAGATTCAGAGCAGCCCAAGGAGAAGGACTTGGGGGTGTTGGTCGATGAGAAACTTGACATGAGCTGGCTTCAGTGTGCGCTCGCAGCCCAGAAAGCAACCGTATCCTGGGCTGCATCAAAAGGAACGTGACCAGCAGGTCGAAGGAGGTGATCCTGCCCCTCTGCTCTGCTCTTGTGAGACCTCACCTGGAGCACTGTGTGCAGTTCTGGTGTCCTCAACATAAAAAGGACATGGAACTGTTGGAACAAGTCCAGAGGAGGCCACGAGGATGATCAGGGACTGGAGCACCTCCCGTATGAAGACAGGCTAAGAAAGTCAGGGCTGTTCAGCCTGGAGAAGAGAAGGCTGCGTGGAGACCTCATAACAGCCTTCCAGTATCTGAAGTTTGGGGCCTATAGGGATGTTGGAGAGGGACTCTTCATTAAGGACTGTAGTGACAGGACAAGGGGTAACGGGTTAAAACTTAAACAGGGGAAGTTTAGACTGGATATAAGGAGGAAATTCTTCACTCTAAGGGTGGTGAGGCACTGGAATGGGTTGCCCAGGGAAGTAGTGAATGCTCCATCCCTGGCAGTGTTCAAGACCAGGTTGGAGAGAGCCTTGGCTGACATGGGTGTCCCTGTCCACGGCAGAGAAGTTGGAACTTAACGATCTTAAGGTCCTTTCCAACCCTAACTATTCTATGGTTCTATGGTTCTATGATTCTATGATTCTAATTTTTTTTAATGTAAAAATAACTCTGTGCCATATGTACAAGCCCCTTAAAAAAAAAAAATCAGTATTTCCTTTTTTGAATAATTTTGTAAATATTGAAACAAGTTTTGCCATTTTCAGCCACACATAGTATTGTTGTTTCAGTTACATCTGAAAAGTATTTGTACCCTGAACTTTAGTTCAGGGTACAAATTTAGGGTACAAATTTAGTAATTCTTGATATCTTTCAAATTTAGTAATTCTTGATATCTTTCATGTCTTTGATTCCTTTGAGTCTCAACAAACTGGGGGGAGGGGGAATTAATTCATAATAATTATTATCAGATTACTTGTTCCACTTTTTATATTTTTCTCATTTCTTTGTAATCAGATTTAAGGGGGTTTCATTTAAGTCTGCTTTTCGTTTCAGTGTGTTACAGTAACTTTCTATTTTGTATATCAAAATATACTTGTAACTCCCCGACAGCCATTTGCTTCATTCCACTTAAATTCCCTCTGGCTGCTAATCTGACTCATGCACAGGGGAATTCTCTTCTGATTTAAGAGATAATTTTACAGAAGGCAGTGGCGATGAGATAGATGCATATGTTTTCCTGGCACATTCAGTTGGTGGCAGAGAAGAAAGCAGTGTGTTTCATGCAATTAAAAATAACAACTAAAAAAAAAAATAAATCATGAGTTTGTAAAAGAAAAAGCTTAGCTACAACTTTTAGTTGCATCCGTCATCTCTGATGCGTAGGATATGCAATAGTCATAGTTATTAATACCTTATTATTATGTTATTATTAGTAGTATGAAATAATATTCCATATTACAGCTCTAGTTACACTACTTAGCATGAAACAAATCTCAAAGCGGGAATGCAAAGGCTGTTCCAACACTGCAGAATTCCCTTTTGTTTTGTATTCTTTGTGAACTGCATTTTAAGAGCAGGACTGGTAACAAATTTAAAGTGACCTTTCTTGTTCTCCCTCTATACCCAGATTTGCAATCCAGCCTACGCTCCGCTATCCGCCAGTGCCAGCCTCCTCAAGCAACCTCAGTTCCATAAGGACCACCACATAAAGGAACCTCCCAATAACAACTTACACTTTCAAATACGTTCAGAAGTAAATGACATCATATTCTTAATGCCTTTGTTCTGAACTCAATCTGTGCTTCAAATACAAGTGCTAAACCCAATCCCTATTTAAAGCAATCACCGAAACCCCTATGCATAAATAAATAAATGCAATTTTCATAAATAAAAACACTAATCTGGCAACCAGCCAGAGATTTGCTGAGCAAATGGCTCTTTGGTGGGTATGAGTTATTCTCCTTGTGGTTGCATTGATCCTGACATCAGCTCCACGCTAAGAGGACACACTGACTTGTACCTACGTCTCTGCCCGCCTGCTCTTTTTTATTTCCAACCAGGCAAGACACTGTAACATGGGAAATGGATATTTACATGTATTATGTAAGAGATTACTTAAACACTAATCAGATTTATATAAGGGAGAGAGGCAAAATAGCTCATTCCCCAGGATTATTAATGAGAATTTTAAATTTAACCTTTGGGGGTTTTTAGTGAAAGGTCAGAATATAGCTAGCTTATAAAGTGACATCAACAGCGCTATTTGTTTGGACAGCTGGCAGCGAGGATAACCCAGATACTAGAAGTTATTATGTGGATATTTTGTAACTAGGATTTTACCTTGTAGGAACACAAATGGAACGATAATAGCATGTGTAAATGTGTGAATACTCTCACACGGCTGCCTCTTTGAACTTGAATTTAACAGATGACATCAGAGGTGGATATACTTACTAAATAAGAAAGTATTTTTACCCCCAGCTGATCCTAATATGACCAATACCAGAAGAAAAATCAGAGTAATTACACTATTGATAAGTAACACAGCTTGCTCTGTGACAGGGCATGCCCCATCCAAATAGCTGTCCTCTAACGAGGTAAAAATGAAGCCTTTAATAAGAATTACACTAGTTCAAAGGCACAAGTGATGTCTGTGCTTGGTGCACTGCTAAGGACAAGGCTGTTGATCCATCTGTTGCTTGGTTTGAAAGGCAGGAGAAGCAGCAGCAAATAAAAATCCATCCTTGATTTAAGCACGATGGATGGAAAATCCAGCTCAGAGAACAAACAGTTCCAATGGCTATTGCTGGGTTTAAGTGTTTAATTTCTTCTTTATGTTCACAAGAATGTAGCTCCAGGTTTCTAGTCGTTAGTTTTTCATGCAGTATATAAAAAAGTTTCAGGTTAAAGAGCCTTACCCCCACCAAGTAAGTGCTTAGAGAACACATTAGCAGCAAGTCTGTAAAGCTCTCCTTGATAAAGTACAAAATTTCCCAAGTGTTTACCAAAAGGCAGGCTATGTCCAGTAAAAACTGTAATTCTTTTTTGAACTATCATTAATTTATCAACATTCACTCTCTTAGCTCATATTTGGTTGGTATTCATGTAAGAGAAACGCCTTGCAGAGCATCCTCAGCTCTGAACAGAGGCTTTGCACACTTGTGTGCATCACCTCGCTGGTAAAAGAGCATCAAAATACATGTGGTACAAAACGAGTTCAGCTTATGCCACAGTCTGGAACCATCTGTGGAGGGAAGCATCTCTGGCATTGTGCATCACACCTGCAACTTGTACACCTAGAGGTAACACTGGTTTTGCTGGTGTTTTTTTATGGTAATTTTGTTGTTATTTGGTTGGGTTTCTGTATGTACTGATTGGAATTAGGGCAAGGCACCACTGCAGAAAATAGACACTGGAGAACATATATGTGGAACTGGTTAAATTTAAAAAGAAAAACAGAAAAATCACAAGTTCAGTATTTATTTTAAATTAGCCACATCTGCTGCAAATCTGTTTTTGTCCAAGAATAAACACTCATAAGTACTATCTGTTGAGGTTAAGAATAAGTTAAAAATCTGACTTGGATAACTATTGGCCGAAACAGAACTTACACCCACACTGGGATCCTCCCAGGGTATGAAAGATGAGAAGAATACTTGTAAGTTATCTCTGTACCTGATTAAAGTGTGTGGTGTGAAAAACTGATGGCTGAGCTTTGAAGAGATTTGTGTTTCCACTTAGCCAGACCCTCCTTAGGACTAAGTTTAACTGTAAAACTCATATTAAACAACAGACTCAGGCAGAATAGCATCATTCAGTATATTCCAGCTGTTTCGTTTCCCACACAGACATATATTGGATGTCCTCAGATGAGATGCTTCCTGTACTAACACGACTATTCAGAATCATGTATCACAGACTGGTTTGTGTTGGAAAAGACATTAAAACTCGCTCAGCTCCAACCCCCTCCAACGGGCAGGGACACCTTCCACTAGAGCAGGTTGCTCCAAGCTCTGTCCAACCTGGCCTTGAACACTGCCAGGGATGGGGCAGCCACAGCTTCCCTATCAGGCTAAGACAGTGATAACTGCCAAACTCTGCCAGCACTATGATGTTATATTTAAATAAACCCAACATCACAACTGCTTTTATTTTAAAAAGGGGAGCTGCTTAAGGATCAAAGTAAGCCTGAGCTCATGGGGCAACTTCTGTTGCATGCAGTTCCTTAAACACAGCCATCAACCTCTCGCTCCTAGTTCCTTCTCATGAGATCCATTTCAACTTGGTCCTCTTTGCTGCTGTTACCCTCCTCTCTTCAGAAGTGCAACCGTGAGGAAGGAGCTGAATCACACAGCAGCAACCGAGATCTGCTTGCATTGAATATGAAGGAATTACATGATATTGTTACTGTTATCTTGCACTGCAGCTCAGCAGACAAACTCGGAGGCTAGAAGGAACCTCCATAATAGACAAGAGTACAATGGCAGATTACCTGAACAGCTAATGATAAATGCAAGATTATTATTTATAAATAGAGAATTAATAGCTTTCAGGCATCAAAAGACTCAATTTTTGCTTTTAAAATCCCTCTGTATTTCTGAAGTGTCAGAACTCCCAAAGAAACTTACTCATTAATTTACAGAAGCATTGAATTCTATATATAGAATTATAAATTCTATAAATTCATTCCTTAGTACTGGTTTGTATAAGATGTTTTGTCGTTTCCCCCCCCCCCCCCCTTTTTTTTTTGGTACTGTAGCATTATTTCCTCTAAATTAATTAGATGAGGACGTGTAGTTAGGTGAGTACCTGAATATTTTCTCACGTTTTCAGTATTTGCTGTATTTTTTTTTTTCACTTTTTTGCCCAGGATTATATATCTGGACCCCAGAGAAAACAAAAGCACTTCAATTAGAAAGCTGAAAAATATGCATTTGGAATGAGCTTTCTGCAAAAAGCTGCAATAGCCACTGTTATAATTAAAAGTAATAGATGAAACCTGGCACATTGAAAACTCCTCGAGATTTTTGCTCAAGTTTGTTGGGCCTTTTTTAATAAATGCTCTTCAAAATTTCCTCTCATATGGCCTGTGTACTCCCACATGTATATGGTTTCTGATGGAGGATTTAGTGAGGCTGGAGCTGTTTGTGAAATGCGCTTATTGATCAGCCCTATCAGAGCCTCCCCAGGCAGAATCAAACTTCACAAAGGAAACACGCTTGCAAATGGTCACTTTTACAGTCTCTTTTAGTTAGCAAAGATAAAACTTCATGCCTAGTGCCTTGCCCCACCTTTCCAACACATTAACTGCCTACAAACAACTCCTCTTTGGTATAGAGGTTGAAGGTTCAACTATTCCTTCATTAACATGTCGAGTTAAGCTACAAATTTGGGTCTGTTAGGGTGAATTTCACTTTTTTATCCAGGAAAGTGGTAATTCCTTTATTCAAATACTTTGTTTTTCTAACCTGTATTCATGTTGGATGATCAATTTTTCTATCAAGATGAGATACAGAGAACTCCAGACCGACCATGATGTCAGATCGAATATTTCAGCCACAGGCTCTTTGACTAAATAAACTGAATGACAAAAGATGTTTATACCTCATTCTTTTTTCTTGTGTTACCCTTGGAAGCTGTAGAGAACAGCAGAAATTATTTGCCAGGATTGTGGTCAGTTTTATCACAGATCCTGACAGATATGCTTTGTGTTCAAACAAATCACGACCGTTCCCTGTGGAAGACGCAGCATTTTAAAAATACAGAATTATGATATACTACCTAAATTTTTTTGTTTGTTTGTTTTGTTGCCTGTTCCTCTGAATAGGATTTAAGGCTTTTTCTTTTTTTTTTTTTTTTCTCCTTACTAACCAGGGGAAAAAGGCCAACAAGAGTATTCTGCCTCCACTAATTATGGTATAGGAGAGCTGCAATGGAAGACTCGTTTCTACCAACAAGCAAAAATAGGAAAGGCAGAGTTATCAGCAAAGTATTGGGTAGTTCTGAACCATCAAAGCGTGTACATGAGAACAAGATTCCCAAGAGGCTCAATAAGATCTGAATTTTTGTTTCAGGAGCAGCACTCATTTGTTTTAAGAGCTGCTGTCTGCTCACATTATCCTGAAATGAGACCTTGTGCTGCTTGCCCTAAGCCAAAGTCTGACAGACTCCACTAGTTCCTTGTTTTATATTTTCCTCATTATTTGCTCCAGTGTTTCCCTGGTATAAAATTTTAACATGCCAGGAAGAGATAAATTAATTCCTCTCTCTCCTATAGACAGCCTGAGAGAGGCCATTTAACCAGGATGTAAATGACCGAAATTGGGATAAGGAAGAAACATCAATCCATCCACAAATGATCAGAAATGTATATGCATGGCAAATTAACAATACCCTGAGGAGCTGAGGAGGCTGAAAGAAAGCTTCTAGGTCTGCCTAAAATACAAAGTTTTCTGCTTTTCTTAATTTTAATCAAGAGATATGAAAGAATATTCTTTTCCCTCATACATTTCATTGCTATTAATAACCACAGAGACAGGAATGTCTCAGTGCTGCCCAATGCATACTAAATGGCACAAGGCTCTAAGGCTCCTGGAGAGCCTGGAAGCCCCAAGAGCAACCACCCTGGGGCAGCCTGTTAGACAAGCAAATGAATGGGGAACAGGTCCACACTACAGAGATCAGGTGCAAGTTGTGGTCCCAACAAACATTGGGAAAAGCCCACAGAGAGGTGCAGGTGATGTGGTTTTCCCTTGTTGCTAGCTATTCTGGCTTGCATTTTGCTTTGTAACTCCTAGAAGATCAATATTTGCTACTGAGGACATGGTTGTTGGTTTAGAGACTGAGGGGTAGGTTCTGTTTTTGGCATCAAATTCCAAACAAAAGCCTGTATTTCCCCAGATTGAACTACAATAAATCCCAGAGCTATAAATCCTAGAAATGAGGATCACTTGCGTTAATGCATTGACACTTCCCCAAGGCTGATCCTGGCCTTCCCTATTCCTACAACACTGGTAGACCATCTCAGAAATCTGAGAATCCTGCTTAGTTACCTCTCAGTGAGAAGTCCGGCAAACTAAAAACAGTCGTCTAGAAAATGCATTTATAAAAAATTCTAAAAACACAACCTCTCTGTCCGATTAAATTAGTGGTTACAAGTTAGCATGTCGAACTAGAAGGGAAGGAGGCTTTGCAGCAACACCTTCTTCAAACCACTATTCTGGTGCTCAGTCCTTGATCCTATGCTGTGATGACCGGTAACCATCTATTTAGCTGATGAGTTTATCAAGAGGGAGAACAAGATGCAAGTTGGCTGTGAATTTAGGTACATTATCTGCCGCCGCTAAACCGTGTTAGATCTCAAGCTGTGCTCTGGGCAGCTCAGATGATCACAGCAGGCACTCAAGTGTGCAAGCAACCTGACTTTGATTAGGTAAATTCAGCAGCTAGCCAGCTAGTCCCAACAGATTGTCTTCTAATCAATGGAGTGAAAGAAACTCTTCCAGAGAGTTCTCTGAGACAATAATTATTGTATTCTGAGATGGGAAGTACTTCTCTCTCTCTGTTAACCATTTATAGAAACCAGCTGCATACGTATCTAAAGTTGGTACTTGAAGCTAGGCAGCACGAATACTTCTCTACAGCCCACTCCTCACCTTTGAGAGCAACTGCTTCTAAAGATCTCCAAACTCTTCCATGTGAAAAGGAAACATAAAACCATAGAACAGTTAGGGTTGGAAAGGACCTTAAGATCATCTAGTTCCAACCACCTGCCAAGGGTAGGGATGCCTCACTCTGGACCATGTCACCCAAGTCCCTCTCCAGCATCTTTGTAGCCCACTTCAGGTGGCGGACGCTGCTCTGTGGTCTCCATGCAGCTTCTCTTCTCCAGGCTGAACAGCCCCAGTGTTTTTTGCCTGTCTTTGTATAGGAGGTTCTCTAGTCCCCTTATTAACCTCGTAGGCCTCCTCTGGACTTGCTCCAATAGAATTTGGGAGCTTGTAGAAGTAACTGGAAGGAAAGTGAGATACATCAGCCTAGCTTCCCCAGGAGGAGTGACCGCTCTTTCAGGGAACCAAAGGACCTGACCAGGCAAGAGAAACAGGCAGTGTTGAATTGTTCAGTTCTTACCTGACAAAACCCTGACTTCTGCATCATTTCCAGTTCTTGAGCTGGCTGGATTTTTCGCCAGGCACCTGTAGATCCCACTGTCCCCATGCTGGACCCTGCTGATCTGTAACGCACCGGAGGGCAGGACAGCCACCCGGCTGTCGGCTGAGTTTGGGAACAAGTCCTCCTGGTTTCGCTGCCAGTGCACCACGGGCATGGGCTCCCCGATGACTTCACACTTCAGCAGAATCGTGTCTCCTACAAATGCCGTGACAGATTCCGTCTGGGAAAGAAACCTCAGCGGTCCTGCAAACACAGGCAAAGGGGAAAAAAAGCAATTACATAGATGCTGAAAACTGCAGTTACCTGCTGTTTCCATGCTGATTTGGATTTTGTTAACCATCCAGAGTAAAAATACTAAAAAATTTACATGGCATTCAGAAAACCACTTGGAGATTGCTATAATGGCAGGGTGGCTAACGCTTTCCTTTGTAAGTGACACTCATTAATAGCAAAGAAAAGATGTGTTATCAACATGAAGAGTAACAAATTGTGCCTGAACCCACTTAGGAACAACTTTAACAAAGTACAGATATGCTATCATGCAATATAAACTGCTTAGAACAGGCTGGCATTCAAAGGAAAGCACAAGTAAAGATACATGAGGTAAGGAAAATGTTAGTTGCATCTTGCTGTATTTCTCCTTCCTTTCAAATGAAAAGAAAAATACTTCAAAACCCTCTGATAAATAAGTTGCTCAGGTGATGTAATCAAAACACTTAAATCAGGGAATGGCCATTGTCTGGTTTTCCATGAAGCATTTTTGACTCAGGAGAGCAGGAGAAGAGAGCTGGGACTTTAATTGCACAACTCCCAAGTGCCTCTTTCTCACTCAGTGCAAAAATCATGAGGACCACGTCCTTCACATGGCAGAGAAAAAAAAACCAACAAGTCTGCCATATTCATAATGCAAGTGAAAGATGATGTCTAGGTCATGAACTTTTATCTAGAAGCATCACTGTTTTATACGTAACCAGATAAACTCGTAAAGAGGCCAAGGGGAATGGCTTTGACCTGCCAGGGGGGAGACTGAGATGAGCTCTTAGGCAGAAGCTCTTTGCTGTGAGGGTGCTGAGGCGCTGGCCCAGGGTGCCCAGAGAAGCTGTGGCTGCCCCATCCCTGGCAGTGTTCAAGGCCAGGTTGGACACAGGGGCTTGGAGCAAGCTGCTCTATGGAAGGTGTCCCTGCCTGTGGCAGGGGTTGGAACTGCATGAGCTTGAAGGTCCCTTCCAACACAAACCAGGCTGGGATTCTGTGATGAAGAAGAGGGAAAGAAACCACCAGCTCTCTTTCTGGCTAAATACGAGAAGGACAAGAAGTGACTAGATCAGCAATGTGCTACAGATGGCGTGGACATATCTTGTGGACCTGGTCTGTCCTGGCCAATCTCTAGAAATGACCCTCCCAGACCACCTGGGCACACTCACCTGCCTGCAGGGACTATCTGAAGGCACAGCAGTAAATACAGCCACTCAGAAGCATGTGCAAACACGCACCAAGTGTCCGACAGAGTGAAAACCTTGAAAGATGACCACCAAAAAGAAAGAAAAAGCCACCAAAAGCCACCAAAAAATACATAGGAAAGAGGTATCTTTTTGTTTATGTCAGCCAGCATTCCGTGAAGTCTTTCACAGACTGGTTTGTGTTGCAAGCGACCTTAAATCTCATCCATTTCAAACCCCGTGCCACCTAGATCATGTTGCTCCAAGCTCCATCTGATAGAAGAGGGGTCATTTTACTAGCTGAGACAAACCAAGTTAAATTTTAGCTAAACAAAACCGTATATATGTCAACAAGGAACAATACAAAAGGTAAAGAGCATTCTTTACCTATGCAGCTCACTGAACTAGGAACCATTCTTCACAAAGTGCCTCTCCAGCCCAATGAACTGGGAACCATTCCTCACAAAGTCAGAAGAGAGGCCAACCTAAGACCATGAAAGGAATATATCAAGAGAAGTTCAACTGAAGGTCAGCAAAGATACGAGCAGCCGGGTTCCAAAGGACCATGGGACCCTCACTCAAAATAAACTGTGCATAGTGGGTGATAACCTATGTTCTAGCAAGAATTTATAACACGCATAAGATTCCTGGGAATGATAATGTGTATGTATGAGATAAATGCTTATAAGCAAGAAACTTGTAAGAACTGGCTTGCACATTAAGCGGAGCTATCCCCCATGCATCCACTGCTGTAATAAATAATGCCTGCTTCTTAATGCTACACTGGAGTTAAGGAATTTTATTCTGCCGACTTTCAGTGACACATCCAACCTGGCCATGAACACTTCCAGGGTTGGGCATTTCAAAAAGGAGCTGGCACTAGAGGCTATTAAGAAGCTGAAGAAGAGAATAATGACCTCAACTTTCGAGGCACTAAAATGTCACACAAATATGCAGCAAATCAGTGTCCTGGGGAATGATCAAGTGCTGGAAAAAGCATTACAGTGGGAGCCCTTTCTTCATTGCCCACTTCAAACACTTCTTTTTTCTTGTGATTACATCCATTCTTCACAAACGTTTTGCTCCTGTCTCACAGAGCTTCTGCATGGATGAGGTCTCAAGGCCTGGATTGCCATGAGCTGAGGCAGGGAGATTCATTAACTATACTGGAACTGGCTCAGTAAAGGCTTCCTAATGGCATTTCCAAATGTGAAAAGGAGCCTAGATTAATCTAGTGTTGTACAGGCAATATTTCCCAGTTGCCGTGCTCACAAGTTGTCCCTATGAACAAAGGGAGAGAAGACTGGGCAGTTGCCCCCATGCCATCCACGCAAGCCCTGTCACACTCTGCACCCTTGTACGCCTCCCCGTTACAGCAGGGATGCTACTTTCCTGCCAAGCCGTTGCCACAGATGTACTATTAACAGCTATTCACCCCCAGCAAAGCTGGTGCAAGATGGAAAAACAAGCATTCAACACCTTAATTTAAAAAAAAAAATAAAATTAAAAAACAATTGAAGACAAACACGGTGTGAACAGTGATGGAAAGCTGTTGATAACTGCAGATTTTTTCCAGGAGGAAAGATGGCTAAATCTAACAAGTTACTGTAAAACACTAGGACTAAAACAACTGCCAGAGAGGGACAACTTTTTCCACACCAGCACCGTACCTGCACACAGCCAGCTCATGCTTTGCCCTGTACCTGCAAAAAAGGCAGTTCTGCAGAGATTCAAACTCTTTTTAAGTTTAAAAAACGTAATCAAATCTATGCATAACAGATCAAGATGCTGCAAAAAAATTTTTTTTTGTTTACAGTGTCCAAATGAAAGTATACTAACCTCCTTTTTTCCCTGGTTATGTTCAAAACTCATTCATCTCTCTGCAGGACCATAAAATATGAGATCTTAAAACTACCACTGGATCTTTAAAGCTCTCCTGGCTTAGGCTGATTTATTTTAAAGGCATTTTTTGATGCTACACAGATGTTTGGGTTGTCTGGAGCTGGCTCAAGGGAGCAGACCAGCAAATACATTCTGAGAAAGTCACTTTCCATGACAGACCCTGGAATTAAACATTGCAGATCCCTGGTGATGCTTTGCTCTGTAACCAAAGGATTGCAGATGCACCTCCCTGTGATATACCCACACCTACTCAGAAAACTTAATTGAAAGCGGTACCCAACTCAGACTTAGCACGCAGTCTGGTTGGCAGATTCTATCAGCATTCCCATCTCTCCTTACAGAAGACCCAATTATTAAGCAATTAAAGTTCACTTAATAAAAAGGCTTATCATTTGGGGGACAGACCTCAGGGTCTAGAACATGTTTAGGTATTAAATATTCAGCAATTTAGTAGCACTCAGTACAATCCCCCAGAGAAGAACTGCTTTAAATGCTTTGTTTGTTTCAAATTAAAGTCTGCAAGGTTACTTAACATCAAGACAAGACCTTTTTTTCCACTTTCAATTCACGTAATAGCTGAAGGGCAAGAAACCAAGGTAATGAAAAAGAGTGATTTCCTTCTGCTTGCTTTCAAAAATAGGGAAGAGAGAGCATGGTTGAGTGAATCTGGAAATGTAAATATTTTAGAAACTGCTGTCTAATTCTCTCTTCTACAGGCTGTTTTCCAAAAAGGTGCTACACTTTAATTACTCTATTTATTTTTTTTTCATTTTCTAGCTCCAGTTTATAATTCTGAAAAGGTTTGCACCGAGTAGTGCACATCAGAATTGACAGAACAAGACCTACAGACTTCAACCAATAATCTAAGTACAGGTTCTTTCATAGAAATAGGACCTAAATAAACTCTTCCACTTCTTGTTGCAAACCCCACCTTATGGGACTGGATGCCATTGGTTTTGGAGCAGATAAAACTGGTTAAAAGCTGGCCAGCCAGATTTCTGATTTAAAAGACACTAATCACGAAGGGAAATCAAGTTACCAGTATGCATTCAGCAATATGGCCAGCCAGGGAATACCTGCAGCATGGCACCAGGCAGCCACTCCTAGTACTGTCTGCTAGCCTAATGTAAAGGATTCAAAGAGAAGGATTTTAATATTGCAATAAAATTAATATTAATAAGATATTTTATGCCTTTGCATTTTTTATATATTAAATTTGGGCAGTTAAGTTTTATATAGATGGAAGTTAAACCAATTTACCACAAAGGGCACCTCGGTGTGAAGTGAAGGAGAGGAAGGTGCCAGGCTGAGAGAGCTGGGCTGGGTCAGCCTGGAGAAGAGAAGGCTCCTGAAGGGGAGACCTGAGAGCAGCTCCAGTGCCTGAAGGGGCTGCAGGAAACCTGGAGAGGGGCTTTGGATAAGGGCCTGTAGGGACAGGCCAAGGGGAATGGCTTTAACCTGCCAGAGGGGAGACTGAGATGAGCTCTTAGGCAGAAGCTCTTTGCAGTGAGGGTGCTGAGGCACTGGCACAGGGTGCCCAGAGAAGCTGTGGCTGCCCCATCCCTGGCAGTGTTCAAGGCCAGGTTGGACACAGGGGCTTGGAGCAAGCTGCTCTATGGAAGGTGTCCCTGCCCGTGGCAGGGGTTGGAACTGCATGAGCTTGAAGCTCCTTTCCAACGCAAAGCAGTCTGTGATCCTATGATTGCCTGTCAAGCTGACAGAAACCTGCACACAGGCTCAAGAGCAGGTGGGGCCAGAAGACAACACTTTAAGTAATCACAGGCTTATTTACTATTGCCTATTTTCAACAGGAGAGAAGTTCAACCACTTCTCAAACTTGTATCTGATATTGGAAATACTTCATCCTATTAGAAGCTGAATATTTCAAATAATACTTATCGGCCAGCAGCTGGGACTGTAGCCACAATATGCCAGAGGAACACAAAATCTTAGGAAGGAAATGTTTATTTGCTCTACAGCCCCAATTTCCAGCTGCTCTCTTCACCTCAGCCACTGGCACAAGTGACCATGGATTATGAGTGCTCAATTTTCAACAAATGCCTAAGCTAAAAATAAGATATGTAAAAACATCGCTAATGTGTGGGTTTTGTCCTTTATGCCTAAATTAAAATGCACATCTCCTGTGTAATTGGTGCAGAGAGTCGTGCTTTCCTCTAGACAATCCCTCTTGCCTTCACGTGGCAGGGGAACCAGTGAACCCATGTGGGTTACCTAAATTAGGTGACTACTGTTGATTGTATTAACACCCAGATGGGATTAATCAGTTAAGAGCTCGTAAGAACTACAAATAAGGCAGGATCTATTTTCCTGATCTAAATACAAGCCACGCTGGTTATTCTGACTACACAGAGAATAGTTAAATCCTGTGAAACTCCTCCCCTGGACACAAAGTACTGCAATTAGGGCTGAAACACACAGGCAGGGTCCCCACTGGTAGATCACATCACAAACACACTGTGAAACAAGCAACATGCGTATCTCTGGTGATTGTGATTTATGATGGGAATGTATGATAGCCTTAATTTCTACTGACTGTGGAGTTTCACATAAGCAAACTTAGATGGAAATTAACATGGCTGTTTGAAAGAACATAAATTACAGGTAATGGCAATATAATCAACATAACACATTGACTGTATCTTAAACTGTTCCATCAAAAATAAGATATTGAAAACTAACTGAGAATTTCAGAGAGTGAGCAACACAGCATCCTTAGAAATAAAGGTACACAACTCTAATTTTCTTTCCTTTTGTTTTCACTGGGTCCCAGGTGTTATTTCTGCAGCAATCCAGTTGTAACCTATCATCACAGCCCTAAGGAGATACCGAAATGCAGCAGTCTGTACCATTGAGCACCCAGTGGCTGCAACCAAAGGGAGAACAGACACAGCTTCAGTTCTGGAAGTTTGATTTAAGATGCTTTAACAAGAATGACTCTGGTGTATGGCCCTGTCTGCAGGAGATCAGGATTGATGTGGGCTTGGCATTAAAACTGTGTATTGAGATGTAAGTAATTACTTATGAAGCACAGTGGCAAATAGCTCTAAATTTACCAAAGTACATCTAGTTACATATATATTATATATATATACATATATATAATAAATAATTCAAATGATTTCCTAACAGAGTGCATCACAGTATTTAATTTGTATTAATAAACAAGAGATAACTTTTCAATTTCATAGATAATGACTGAGTCTCTGAGATAATACAGGTTCAAATATCTAAAGGAGGCAAAGCCACAGAAACTGGCATCCCACCAGCTCATAAAATGTAAGCAGCTTCTGAGTTCCTCAGGCCTAAAAATAGGCACTTCTGAAAATGCTACGGTGACTGACTTGCTTGCTCAAGGAGAAATGCAAGGTAAGGGAGGGTGTGAGCCAGGCTTTCCCCAGCTCTTCTATAAATATATCAGTGTTTCCTTCCTTTCTATAATACTGAGTGGGGGTTTCCTTCGGGGTACTCACAAGCTGAAACAAATAGGAATACAGTTCAGGGAGTAGCTGAAGGGGGAAAGGAAAGTCAAATTCATGCCAAGTTCTCAGTCTTTCAGAAGAAAGGAGAGAAATAAATGAGCTTAAAGTACAATTCAAGCCTGTGGGCTCTATTGAAGAGGGCATGAAAATCAATTTCCTGAAAGAAAACTTAAGGACCAACATCACCAGATACCTTAAAAAGAAAGCAACAAAGGAAGAGTTTAAACAGACACTACTATGTTTAATATTCATTGAACAAGTGTCAAAAGAATGAATCTATTTCACATGCTTTTCTGCTGGTCTCTTAGCATGTGTCTTGCCGCTTTTGGATTAAGGAGTGACTCATCTTGCTTTGTGCCAAGGGAGGGAGAGCAGCTGAGATGTTTCAGCCAGATTCATCCCAAAGTCCGAGCCAAACAAAGCACTTGGCCTCATTTCAGAAGAGCCAAACTGTGGGAGGTTTCTCAGCTTACATATTTAAGAGCGAGACAATTATTTCTGCAAATTGCATTTATCATGCAGTCATCACATGGAAAATGCATCTTGATACTCTTGCTGTGAAGTCCTCTAGTTTTAGATAGCCCTCAGAGCTCCACTGTGAAGACTGAAAGGTGAAGTCCCTGCACTTTACTCTCTGTGGCCCTTTGGGGAGGAAGATAATTTAGTTGACCTCAAACAGTAGCACAGCTGTGGAGGGAATCTCTGTACTGATAACAAAGTCAAAAATACAAGGGACAGATTTTATAGTTGACTGTAAAAGCAAGCGTGTATATGTATATGTTTATATAGATAGATACGTGAGAAGACTTAGGGAAGAGTTTAGTCTGAAACACTTAGGCTGTGTTGCAACCCTGATGCTGCTTAACCTTGGAAATGTTCCAGTTCTCCAGGCATCCTCACCTTTTGAGGAGGTTTTAATCCTGATATTTTACTATTAGATCAGATTCCTCATATAATGCCAGGAAAGCCACTATGTTTCCTCTTAAATCACATGGAGAGAAATGTCAGAAGCCATCTCTTCCTCCATCAGCCCTATCCTTGCCTGGACATGCTCACACAAGTGCTGTTGAACTCATTGTAGGTGAGATGGAAACCACAGATCATGAACAGATGATTCAGAATATCCCATATAGGAAGAAAATATCCCCTTTTCTAGCACAGGGCGACGTCAAGGTCTCCTCCAGCACTGCAATTTTCTCTCACAGCATGTTGAGTCCATTACAAATATTATAGCACCAATTCTTGGCAGCAATCTAATTCCACCAAGAAAGGCTTGCTGAAGGAAGATGAAGCCAGGATGTGCCCTCTGATGCCACTTACCTATCACAGGAAATAAATGAACTTATTTTTCTGAAAAAGACTTTTCTCTAACCTGTGCTACTGATGTCAGCTCAGATTATCAAACCTGCAAGAATTTTGAAAATCTAATTTACTTGTCACCTTTTATGCAGCTTGCATGCTGGCTTCGCTCAGCATAACGCATGGAAACAATCTATTTTTTCCATCCATGTATTTATGCTGCAGGGGGATTTTCATCAAGGATTAAATGCCTTCATGGTCAGTTCTACTTAGTCTTTGCAGATCTTCCTCTCTGATTCAAAACACTAGCATAGAGCTGTTGTGCTTGAACATCCCACGCACAGAGGATACATTCAGAACAGCAGAATTTTCAATTTTAACTGAATCATTCAAGTTCAATCCTCAAAATTGGTTTTCCCTTCAATAGAGATTCTTCAGCTTTTCAGAATTCATGGGAACCAATTTCATAGAATTATGGAATGCTTTGGGTTGGAAGGGAGCTTCAAGCTCATCTGATCCCCCTGGCACACCATTAGACCAAGCCCTGCTCAACCTGGCCTTGAACACTGCCAGGGATAGGGCAGCCACAGCTTCTCTGGGCACCCTGTGCCAGCGCCTCAGCACCCTCACAGCAAAGAGCTTCTGCCTAAGAGCTCATCTCAGTCTCCCCTCGGGCAGGTTAAAGCCATTCCCCTTGGCCTGTCCCTACAGGCCCTTGTCCCAAGCCCCTCTCCAGGATTCCTGCAGCCCCTTCAGGCACTGGAGCTGCTCTGAGGTCTCCCCTTCAGGAGCCTTCTCTTGTTCAGGCTGCCCCAGCCCAGCTCTCTCAGCCTGGCTCCAGAGCAGAGCTGCTCCAGCCCTCGCAGCATCTCCATGGCCTCCTCCAGACTTCCTCCAGGAGGTCCATGTCCTGCCTTGTCACTCTTTAAGATCACAGTTTGGAAATAAGACCTTCTTATAGTCACAGGCAAAACATGGCTCTCCATAGATCCACACCTGTAGTTCTCCATGGCTTTTCAGGCAGTGGCTGTATCTAGTTTCCCTCTCTCACAATTTCCACAAGATACGGCCACAGCTTATGACTTTTTGCTTCTTTCTCAAGGAGAAGGGGGGAAAGCATAGTAGATATTTAGAGCAACAAATCTTCTAATATTTATTAACAAGTCTACATGATATACAGAATCTCATTGAGTTTAACTCCCTGTCATTCACAGCAGCACACTACACCTGTGTGGGGAAAAGAAATACTACCCTAAATTTTTATCATCCATTGACAGGCCCACCTACTGCTTTGCCCCTGTTAATACACAAATCAGAGGGTGTAAATCTCTTTATCTTCCTGACGGCTGCTCTTGCCATCACTCGTGGCTCGTAGCCAGCAAGCAGAACAGGCTTCCCCCCAGTCGCCAATGAAATCATCAAATCTGCTCCTCAAACATGAAATAAGAAAGAAGAAAATAGGCTTTGTATTTTATTGCTGAAGAATCTAAAACCGGCCATATTTCAAAATCTCTAATTAAAACTATAAAACATGAGGGCTCTCTCATTTGTGCGCCATGCACTGGGGGTTCACTGGTGTTAGCATCATTTAGCCAGTCATATTTAAAGCCTCATTTAAAGCAGTGATTTTGCTCTCATAAAGCACTGTAGATGTAGTGTAAAGATGCCCTGATTGGAACAGCAACCTCTTGATGTAGTGGTCTACAAACGCAACATGATATTTTTGTGACTTGCCTCATTTAAAGTACTTCAGGACAACCTTGAAAAAAACCTTCAGAGTAATTAGGTGTAACTCAAACCACCCCTTCCAATACACGAACAGAGTCTTCAAGCAAGCCAGAGGCATCCCTGGCTCCAGAGAGAGAAAGAACAAGTGATGTAGCTTCTGACAAGCAGTGATTGCTCCTGGGCTACCACCAACAGCACTGAGATGAGCCATACCTGGGGACAATAGCAGCCACAGCTGAAACCCTGAAGGGAACACAGACAAGCCACGAGCCAAGTGAAGATGCATGGCACAACAGTCCACATCACCCCAGCAGATACAGTAAGGGTTAGTGAGGTCTGTAAGACTGCCACAAACCTCTCTGTCCTGCAAACCCCATCCACTGCATTTCTGAATCCAGCTGCCTGCTTTGAGACTCATCTTCTAAAAATCCGGAAAGCCTAATGTGGTGTGAACCGTGGTTTATTCTCCAATGATACCAGTGGACGTTTCTGATGTGGCAGACCAGTTTTGACATATCAAAGGTCAATCTGCTCACAGACAAGAGAGCTAGGACTCTGCTACCATGAATAACAGATTCTACTTAAGAGAAAATGCTTATGCATATTCCCTTCTCCTTCCCTAATCCAGCACTTCCACAGTGCTCTGAAGAGCCGGTATGTATACAAATTACTACTAATGCAACTCAGAGCAAAAGCCTTCTTCTTTGCTCCCTCCTCCACTGACTATCCACATATCAAATAAAATTCTAGTCCTCAGTCTTCTAGTTTAAGACATTTAATGGTGCAGGGTCATGATATCTATTTAAAGGAAAGATCAATCGAAACCTTCATCTTCAGCTTCATTCAAACACTCATCTTCAGCAAGCACCCGTCTCACTTGTGCTGAAGATCAGACTTTCTCAAGGACTGGGACAGACTGTGAAGCACACTCATGCAAGAAGAAAGATCAGAGATTTCAGAAACTTCAGTTGCAAACACAAGAGCAAATTTGTTCTAATTCATCGAGTGCTGGCATAGGGCACCTCACACACACAGGGTGCAATATATGTGTGCAAAGTGTATGTGGATCTTTCTTAAATGTCAGAATGCAGAGAAAGAAGCCATACAGCCCAAGCATTGGACTTGTTTGGGGAAAGATGCAGATGACTGTGCAAGGCAGTTGCAAAAGAATGAAGATGGGGAACACTGAGGTAGAAGGCACAAGTGCAGCACCTGAGAAGTCCTGCCTGCTGTCTGTTTTACTTACTGGTTTATGCTTTCAGTGTTTGTTTCAGAGGACATCCATTTCACAGCTCTCACCTGGTGGAAATCTTTGAAAGCCACTTATTCTGCTAAAGCTAACTTTAGCTCCTCAGGGGCAGAACATGTCACTAGTGATTAAAGGGATGCTACAGGTCAGGGAACTTTGTTTGGACAAACTTCCAAGTGTATGAACATCAAGCTTTTTGCTCCACAAGCATGGACTAAGAAAACTTTACATCATTAATAAAGATGAGACCAACAGGATGTTTAGACGTTGTATTCAGAGCCATAGGATGTGAAGCAGCTCAAGCCTTGATAGGTTTAACTGTGCCAAAGGAGGCATTCATCCTCTCAAGTGCTGCAACACAGCTGAACAGACAAGGAGGAAAAAAAAACAACTGGAAGTTTATCTTTTCTCTAGTCTGTTATCTGACACACTGCATGAAAACGTGCTTTAGCTCTGTCTCATCTTATTCCAGACACTAAGAAGGTCCAAAGCATATCCACCAACTTATTTATCTCACTCACTTCCCACTGGATTTGTCACAGTGGGATCTGAACACCACAAACAGGACTGTATTCATCCCTGCAGCATTCCTGGAAAGTGGGAATTCCTATTCCTTTGGGCATTGGTATTGCATCTGAAGACAATGCACTTCAGCTATACACCTCTTCGCCTCAAACAGCCAACCTCTCTCTCCTTACATCCTCTTCACATAAGAATATAAGACACATGACATTTTACCTGACAGAAAAAAAAATGCTGGAGAAAAAGTATAGAGAGAACAAATTAACTGTAAAAGCAATACTGACAGATTACACGTGATACTATAGAGCCCATCCAAAAACTCAAAGTCATGAAGCAAACCACATGTCAGAAATAATATAAGACTAAATGAGACATTAAATGGGATGCTAAATGGCTTTTCTCAGTTGGCTAACATTTTTGAACTTCATTTCATATTTTCAAGATCTTTCATTCTTGGCTATATGCTTTCCTTTATAGTAGAATCCCTGTGTTTGCTGCTAATGATAAGGATCACAAAGCTATGGGTTAACAACAAAACACACCCCGCCCTAAGTTAATAGAATTGTGCACAAAATACTAGGAATTGGCTAGAATTATTTTTAATAATAAATCTTCAAGGACTAATTGCACCAGCATATTATCCATACTATATAAGACATCCCAAACTACAGGGATGAACACATAAGAATCAGGTTGTAAATGTTTTACCATTATAGGTAGCAATATTTTCCTGAAATAATCAATTCCTCATAAACCTGTAGTACTTCTTTGTTTATGGGAGAATATTTAAATATGTTTTTCCACATATTTAGGATTCATCCTCCCCTCTCCTTTCCTAAGCATTAAAACTAGGAAAGTTACCATTGCTCTTAATCCCAAGAAATCAGTGGCTTTCACTAACAACTAAGACAAGCTAGTCTTAGATTTACTAATGCATCTGTGGGCCAGGAAAGCATTTGTATCATGTGACTTATCTTTTTGAGACAAATTTGGTAAAAGCATGTTGAAGTCCCAAAATACAGTGCAATAAATGAATTAACTGAGCCCAGCATACACTCTATGGCCATTAAACTGAAAGAAATGCAGGCGGAGGCAAATACCAACTGAAGAAATGCAAAGCCAATTGGCATTTTATTGAGCATTAGCACTCAACCCTAAATCACCAGCTATCGTTGTGTATAAGTAACCATTTAGCAGCAGCGGTATTTGTGTTACAGCAATTCCCAGGGGCCTCAGTGGGTGTTATGGCTCTGTTGCTCCCATTATTACACATAAACACACACACAGGACCAGTTCAATGCACTGTAGGCACAAGGTGCTGTATGTTTAAGCGGAAAGAATAAGCCAAGTGCAAAGAAAAGGAAGTGAGAAATGCCAGCTAACTTAGTGCCATACCAGCAAAATACTCCTGACCAAATGTCAGAGCAAACAGCTAGGAAGTGCTTGGATATGGACGTTATTTGCTGGCATTTTCCCCATTTTATTCTACAATCTATGCATAAAACATATTCTGCCTGTTCATGCCATATCTGAGCCCAGCTCTGTGAGCTAATTCGCTGAACATCAGCCTCTAGTCTGGACTAGATGGTAGCTTCTAGCTCAAACCAGCCCTTTGGGAAACTGGGGCAGATGAGCTCTCATCTTCTGCAATAACTTGCTGCTCTCCATTGGCTGCAGGGTGGTATAAAGCAGCCTCTTCAGCATCCTCCCGACCTTCCCAGGTTTTAAGAGCTCTCCTTGCCCCTGTGTGTGGAAAGACAAACCCATCTACTTAAAGAACAATGATTTATGTTGGCTTGTTTGATTGCACATTGACAGAAAGGAAAATGATTCACTCAACCATGTATAGATGCAAGTAAAAGGTCCTTATGGTTTTCCAGCTCTCATCTGCCATTACTTGCTGAAGCAGGCTTGTCTAGAATGGACAAAACAGAATCAGTGAGTCAAAGCCCTGCGGAGTCACTGCAAGGCACAAGCACCAGACATTTTAACAGTAGCCTGGAACAAAAACTGGAAACAGAATATGAGGAAAAAAAGTATTAAAATTACACCAGGAGAAACCATCTAACACCAGTTCATAACTGCAGAATAATCTGGTCCCTGATGCTTTACCTGACTTTCACATATGTCTTATCTTCCGTTGGCACGTGTCCTCAAACACAGCATCCTCTCCGTCTTTCTTCCATGGGGACTGTATAAAGCCATCAAGGTTACCTCAGGCTTTACTACGTATCCTATTTTAGTTTACAAAAAAACAATAGACCCTTTGCCAGCTGTGCTGCCACTCAGCAGGAGAGGCAGAGAAGTGGAATCTAGGTGGAAAACAGTACATACTGCACACCACCCTGCCCTTGGTCGAGCAATCTCTGCCTCAGGAGATCATCCTTGCACCCAGGGAGAGCCACTGGCTACTCTTGAAACCCTTCTATGCAAGGAGCCAAATCCTACTTTATATACGTACACATTCTCAATGACTTAAGTGCTGCTGACTTTAGTGGGACACTCCTTTCTACCACAGGCCATTTTCTTGCCCATAGAACCAAAGAACCTCTTCTGATAAAATGGTCTGTTCTGACAGGGCCTAGCTATTCTCTGGAAGCAAAAGATAACAATGAGAACAGTAAGAACATCACTGGAAACCAGAGTCCATTAAAATGCAGCGACCTGCTAGCTCTGCTCTGATGAATACTACAGCATTGTCATGCTTTACGACAAATCTAAGATAAATCAGCAGTAGCCCCCAGCACAAATAAGAAACTTGAATATTTTACAGTGTAGAAACTCTGACTTCAAGTTTGCTTTTTATCAGTAGCACAGAACAGGTTGCATCAAACCAAACCACTACAGCGAATGCCGCAGTATTACATTTTCTGCACTGCTATCCTCAGTTACCCTCCGTCTTTATGGCCACATAGAGAATACTATACATTCCATGTTTGCACTTCCCTGTTCCAATATGTCAGGGTTAGATGAGGATATATTGCAGTGGTAACTAGAGGTACTTAGTGCAAAATAAAGTAAGTTGCCCCCAAGTGCAACTCCAGTGGCCTTGTCAACTCAGAGGAGAGAACCCATATAATATGTGAAAGGCAGTCTTTTTCCTTCCTTCGTTCCTTCCTCAAGTGGGAATTTCAGCATTTCGGAAGGAGCTGTTCAACACCGGCCTTCTAGCATCAAAAAAGGATGTTAAGTGCAAATAAATCAAATCAGAGAGAGAAAATAGGATAAGAGTCGTTAAAAGGCACAGTGGCATCCTTTCAGCTATTGCAGATAACATGGTGCATTTACACAAGGCTATTTATCCACTGATCTCAAAATAATGTATAAAGTGTTAATTGACTCAAGAAGCTTCGTAATTTCCCCTGGGAGGAAAAGTAAAAATATTATGTAAGTTGCCTGTGAATTCTTCAGCATAATTGGCTTCTCATTCTGATTTTTGACCTGGCCAGTGGTGATTCTGCAAGGTGCAGACCTGAACAGCATTGAGGTCCCATTGGCTCTCTTGCTCAACAGGTTGCAGGCAACACTGGAGCTGTGACACTGCTGGTATGTGAACCCTACCATGCAATTTATCACAAGACAGAAACCCTGTGTGTCCCCAGGACCCCTACATCACAACATCACAAGTCTGCAAGCACTGACTCCAACAGCATTTTTGCATACACAGTCAAGAGGGAGGCGGACTATCCAGCACACACCAGGGTGTTCTGTGCAACACTTTAGCTTCTCTTTTTAGTTTGGGAGGTGACTTTAAGGAAGTCATTTCTCTGATATAGCATTTCATGCCATCCAGAGGGATCTCGACATGCTTGTGAGGTGGGCTGATGCCAACCTTATGAAGTTTAACCATGCCAAGTGAAAGGTCCTGCACCTGGGTCAGAGCAATCCCAGGCACAGCTACAGGTTGGGCAGAGAAGAGATTCAGAGCAGCCCAAGGAGAAGGACTTGGGGGTGTTGGTCAATGAGAAAATGAACATGAGCTGGCTTCAGTGTGCGCTCGCAGCCCAGAAAGCAACCGAATCCTGGGCTGCATCAAAAGGAGAGTGACCAGCAGGTCGAAGGAGGTGATCCTGACCCTCTACTCTGCTCTTGCGAGACCTCACCTAGAGCATTGTGTGCAGTTCTGGTGTCCTCAACATAAAAAGGACATGGAACTGTTGGAACAAGTCCAGAGGAGGCCATGAGGATGATCAGGGGACTGGAGCACCTCCTGTATGAAGGTAGGCTGAGAAAGTTGGGGCTGTTCAGCCTGGAGAAGAGAAGACTGCGTGGAGACCTCAGAGCAGCTTCCAGGGTCTTAAGGGGGCCTATAGGAATGCTGGGGAGGGACTCTTCATTAGGGACTGTAGTGACAGGAAAAGGGGTGATGGGTTAAAACTTAAACACGGGAAGTTCAGATTGGATATAAGGAGTAAATTCTTTCCTGTTAAGGTGGTGAGGCACTGGAATGGGTTGCCCATGCAGGTTGTGAATGCCCCATCCCTGGCAGTGTTCAAGACCAGGCTGGACAAAGTCTTGGGTGAGATGGTCTAATGTGAGGTGTCTTTGCCCATGGCAGGGGGGTTGGAACTTGATAATCTTAAGGTCCTTTCCAACCCTAAATACTCTATGATTCTATTCTAAAGGGCTGTAGGAAACCTGGAGAGGGGCTTTGGACAAGGGCCTGTAGGGACAGGCCAAGGGGAATGGCTTTAACCTGCCAGAGGGGAGACTGAGATGAGCTCTTAGGCAGAAGCTCTTTGCTGTGAGGGTGCTGAGGCGCTGGCCCAGGGTGCCCAGAGAAGCTGTGGCTGCCCCATCCCTGGCAGTGTTCAAGGCCAGGTTGGACACAGGGGCTTGGAGCAAGCTGCTCTAGTGGAAGGGGTCCCTGCCTGTGGCGGGGGTTTGAACTGGATGAGCATAAAGGTTCCTTCCAACACAAACCAGTCTGGGATTCTGGGATTCTATGATATTCTCTCTAATTTGGGTCATTCTCATCAGTGTTAATTTACTTAGGTCTACCCAGAAAACGAAACTCATGCTTTCTGATAATTCTGAAAGCATCTTAAAGGCATCTACTTTCTCTCTCTTTTTTTATTTCCAATTTTTACTGCAAACACAATTTATACCAAAACACCATCCTACAAACCATCTCCATTACCAAACACCTTTATGGAACTTCAAAAGAATGTTAATATTTTCTCTAAACAGTCTAAATATTTATCAAATTTATACTTTGAGACCTATATTCTAGAATATATTTGAGCTCTCCATTCTGAAAGCATCCTGCTTGTCTCTGCTAAAAGATAATTTTGGAGCTCCTTGGTGCTGCAGAAACAAGTGAAGAATTCACCAGAACCCTTTTCACAGGCTTTCGGATGAGAGAAATGGGAAGAATTTAATTTGGAAAGATGTGACTCTAAGGTAGAAGTTGAATTGGATCTTGGAAACAAAGACGGCATTGGATGACAAAGTCACATTGAATACACACCTGGCTAAGGGCCCAGATTTTGCCTCATAGTTTTAATGTGATATATCAACTGATTTTATGAAGATGTGAACTTGTACTGAACTTCAGTTATCAAATTTCAGAAGCTTAGTGTACAGTGTCACTATTGAGTAACTCAAACTTTTAATAGAAAACTAGCTAAATATAATAAATAAATAAAAATATAATCAATGAATACAACAAATAAGTAAAATACAGGTGTGACAAAATCATCCAAACCAGACCCGATATTGCCTCACGGGCTACAGTACCAGTGGAGGTGCATGTCCCACACCAGCAAGAAAACACCATGTGAAATACTGTAATAAAATTATTGAACTTTAGAAAAAGGAAGGAGAGAAAAGAATGAACAAAAAGTAAAAAAAGGGGCAGAAAGGTCTTTCCTAATCAAGGTATAACACCACCATTTATGAGCCAACACACAAAAAAGCAATATACTATATAGCCTGTAATGCTTTGGGTGATTTAAATGTCAGTCACAGTATTCAGCTCATTTATATTTAAGTGTATTATTTTGTTCAATCATTAGGAAAATGTTTGCACAAGCTGCTTTATGCTTGTGGTTACTAGATTTAATAACTATCTCAGGCGGTATCAGCGAATGGCTGCACAATTTCTGTCAGGGGTAAGGAGAAAAAAGGCAGGACTAGACCACTTAGTAAAGCACACATAAGAAACAAGACAGGCAAAACCTGTAGTTATATCTTTAGTTTTAAACAGGAGATGCATGCACATATTTAGACCTGAGTATTATAACATGGGTTCAAAAGACCATATTGCAAAGCAAGGTTGCATGCTGAAGGACAAAGACAAACTGTGTATCAGGTGATACACAACAGAACTGCTGAAAGTATTAAGCTCCACAGAATAAATTTAAGAATGAGACACTGAACAAAATACCTACCATCTCATTTTGATTTGGAAGGTGATGTGAGATACACTAGCCACTCATGCTACTGCATCAATAATTTTCCCTTGCCTAAAATATTTAGAAAAGCAGCTTACAGCCCAGACCACAAATACTGTCAAGATTATGCAGTTCTTTGATTAGTTAAGATGATAAATCTAACAACTAGAATCTGCAATTATTTATTCATTTATTTTTTCGACAATTAAATTTTTTGAATTCAAGATAAGCCAGAAGACTTCAGTGTTTTCCATATTCTCTTTGCATTTTCGTTTTTTGATAGAGTTTGAATCAAATACCTTCACAAGGTCAGATAGCTCTTCTCACTCTATTTTCTGGCCCCAGTAAACTTGAGTCACCTTTATTAGCAATAAGAGGAAGCTGTATCTAAAGATATTTTAAAATTGTTTTTCAAAATTGTTATTTTAAAATATTTGCATAATTTAATTTATATAAAGAGATATAAGTGCACATAAATGCCCACACACATAAAATCATAGAATCATAGAATAGTTAGGGTTGGAAAGGACCCTAAAATCATCTAGTTCCAAACCCCCTGCCATGGGAAGGAACACCTTGCACTAAGCCATAAATGTACGCAGGTTTTTTAGAGACCAGTAAGCCAACACCTAGCTGGACACTTGACCAGCATTTCTGTCACATCTCGTGGAAGAATCCTATCTAAACATATAAAACTGGTATTTTTGAAGGATTCAGCAGCTCTTGATGTGGGCCAGAAAGCGATGTTGGTCACTTTTATACTCCCATTGGCTTTCGCAGACATCAGCACGAACCTGCAGGCCTGTGCATGGGAATGTTGTTTTCTGTACTTTCTGAATTAGTGAAGAGCTCATTAAAAATCAGTCTGTGTGCTCCAAGTACTCATTCTAGTGTTGATCAGGCCCCAAGATGACCAAACCTCTGTTCTGGGACCCTGAAACCAGAGCAGCATCATAAGCCTTGTAAATTAAAAGACCAATCCAAGGTGTAGACTAAAAATTCTAATATTTATATTGATTAAGACACAAACACCTTTACTGGGAGTAATGATGTGCTGGAAACCACACAAGCAGAAACGAAGAGACTGACTCTTCTGCTATGATAGGTGTGTGTTTGGGAATCATATTAGTCAAATAAAAACCTCAAAAATTAATGCAGAATCAAGCTCCGAAGTAACAAGCAGCAACCAAAAGTGGATGGGTATAAAAAGTGCTTGTATGTGCCTATACATCTCCCTCAGTTTAATGATCATGATATATATGATGTCAGCTATCTAGGGCTGCTCCCCATCATTGCTTCATAAATAAATTGATTTCTTATAGCTTCAATGAATCACAAAGAGGGAATCTGAAGGATGAGACAGTACGGGTTCATAAAACTATTCTTTTAATAAAGTGTTGTACAAAAATGTAGTAGAGATATTAAAAGTTTCTGAAAGCTGAAAATTACACAACCTAGTGAGGGAACAGGGAGGATCAGTAGGGAACTTTAAAGACAAATGAAAGATTTTCTCTACTAAGCCACAGAGTGGAGAAAAAAGCTACTGAATCTGGGGGCCCAACACGAAAGGTGGCCATAGAGGTTAAGGTAGGAGAGGCGGGGAACTTAGGTTCTAAGGAATTTAAGAGCTAAATGTGGTGAGAAAATTTTGGAGCAAAAAGCAGCAGGATCTGGAGCAGAAGCTGCGATAAAGGTTACAGAATTTATAGAATTGTTTAGGTTAGAAAAAATGCTTGATCATCAACTCCAAGTGTCCCAAGTGGACTACTGTGTCCACCACTGCACCCTAGCTCCAAGTGCCACATTTACACATCTTCTAAATATCTCAAGGGATGGTGACTCCAACGCTGCCTTGGGCAGCCTGTTTCAGTGCTTGAGATCCCTTTTGGTGAAAACATTTTTCTCAACATCCAATCTAAACCCTGCTGACCCTTGAGGCCATTTCCTCTTGACCTGTCCCTTGTTCCTTGGGAGCAGAGACCAGTCCCCTCCTGGTTCCATCCTCCTGTCAGGCTGCTGTAGACAGTGAGCCTTCTCTTCTCCTTCTCTTCTCCAGACTAAACCCCCCCAGGTCCCTCAGCTGTTCCCCATCACACTTGTGCTCCAGGCCCTCCACCAGCTCCATTGCCCTTCTCTGAACCCCCTCTACCACCTCAATGTCTCTCTTGATCCTTTGGTGCCATTTACAGCAACAGAGCAGATGACTAGCTGGTAGGTCAGTTAATGGGTCAGTACATTGAACAACAGGACTTTGGTCTATTCAGAATAATTCAACATTAATCCAGCAGGTAAAACAGATCTTTCCTACTCACCATGGGTATCTTGTAGATTTATAACTATACAAGACATCACCACATACAAAACTACTTATTTGAAGAGGTGCATCGCTCTGCACCAGACTGCTGGCATCGCTGGTGATGGAACATAGACATGGAGTTCAGACCCAGCAAATGCTTCAGTTCCTACAGTTTCAATTTATGAATGAGCTTCAAATTAAAAGTAACTCATACTAGAAAGACTTCCTTCTACATTGCACAAGAAAAAAAAATCTCAGCCTAATAAGCCATATTTTTAAAGTTTTAATTGGGTGGCTGTATTTTTTTTTTTTTTTTTCACCAGATGGTATGTATTCAACACTTTAAGGCTTTTTTTTTTTTTTAAAGTCTGCATTTGTGTGACGGCTCAATTTATCATTTATTTTAAACACAGAAGTACGCTTTCGCTCTGGTATCCAAGCATTCTGGTCAAACTTTTCTTGAAGTGATACTTAAAACAGTTATGTTCTAAAACATGAAGTGTCTCTAACATCTTCCAGTCACCTACTCAAATATGAAGAACATGTAGCACATCATTGTAAAATTCATCAGTGAGAGGTATTACAGATGGCTATAAGCATCTGGTTAATCTGCAAGACTCCAATAGCCTAAGAGCTGATTAACTATTCATTAAAGAGATGTTAACCGTTCATTAACCATTTGTGAAGTACTTACACACAGAAACTTCGTATTATGCATCACAAGCTTCACAGGGGGCTTTTTTTCTAGCATTTTCTACTATTGAGCTATGGTACTAAGCTCCACTTCAGTACATTCAAAGCAACTTGTTTTGTCTGATTTCATGTACGTTGACACCTACTTCACCCTTGCTGTCAGCTGAAATATTTTGGATTTTTCAGCTATTAAACAAGGCTAGTGTTTACCACAGAGCTAGTTCCCAGCTGACAAGGATATCGAGGCCTTGCATGCGTCCTGGAAACCACATAATAAAGAAATGCCCAAATAGAAATGCAGAGAGAATAAATAAGAGATTAAAACATAGAATCATTGAACAGTTTGGGTTGGAGAGGGCCTTAAAATCATGGAGTTCCAACCCCCCTACCGTGGGCAGGGACACCTCACACTAAACCATGGCACCCAAGGCTTTGTCCAACCTGGCCTTGAACACTGCCAGAGATGGAGAATTCACAACCTCCCTGGGCAACCCATTCCAGAGCCTCACCACGCTAACCGGAAAGAATTTCTTCCTTATATCCAATCTAAATGCCCAATCCCAATGGACAATTAGCAGTTTGGTGGATTCTCACCCAGCATACCAGGAAGTTACATTCCAGTAAACCTTACCATTAAGATCCAACGTTTTGACTCCACACATTTGCCCCAAGTGTTTCAAGCTGGTCTAACCAGCACTTATGCTGAGCTACAACAGGTCTCTCTAACTCTGGCAGCATTACAAATGTTATAAGGGTGAATGGTTTCTTCCAACCTACTAAACACCAAAGAAAAGGCTTCTTACCAGCACCCCGGCTGCTTGCTTTTGCATCAATGTCTTTCTTCAAAAGCATGTTTATTGCCAGCAATACTAGGCAAATTTGACTAGTGCTTAAGATCCACCATGGTTCACTTTTTCCATCCCATTTTGAGGAGGACATGACAAAAATAAGCTTGAGCTTGTGTGCATCAGCACTTCATTGTTTTCATAGAATCATATCATTGAACAGTTTGGTGTGGAAGGGACCTTAAAGCTCGTTCAGCTCCAACTCCTGGCCACGGGCAGGGACCCCTTCCACTAGAGCAGCTTGCTCAAAGCCCCTGTGTCCAACCTGGCCTTGAACACTGCCAGGGATGGGGCAGCCACAGCTTCTCTGGGCACCCTGTGCCAGAGCCTCAGCACCCTCACAGGGAAGAGCTTCTGCCTAAGAGCTCATCTCAGTCTCCCCTCTGGCAGGTTCAAGCCATTCCCCTTGGCCTGTCCCTACAGGCCCTTGTCCCAGGCCCCTCTCCAGGTTTCCTGCAGCCCCTTTAGGCACTGGAGCTGCTCTCAGGTCTCCCCTTCAGGAGCCTTCTCTTCTCCAGGCTGCCCCAGCCCAGCTCTCTCAGCCTGGCTCCAGAGCAGAGCTGCTCCAGCCCTTTGAAATCCCTACCCAGACAGAGGGCATTGGATTAACCTCAGCACAGAGAAAGGACTACATTCAGCTCCCAACATAATCTGTGTTAATGCCAGGGTTTAGGTTTGCTCTGGGGCTGCCCCACAGACAATACTAAATGTGCCTACATAACAACAAGTAACCAAAAATTAGTATCAGCATATCCCAAATTTGCAAATACCAAAAATCAGCCTGCAAATTTTTCAGCCTATATAAAAATAGCAAAAAGGTTTGCACTTCATACAGTAATGTTTAAGCTCCAGTAATACTAAAATTAGCAATACCACCAAACATCCCTGTTGATAGATTTAACTGTACAGCCAGAGATCTGCAGCCCCGAGGGCCATGGGCCAGAAGGATACTCAACAGTGTTTTGATACAACAGACTGTTTTATTGGAGAAGAAATATATTGGAAAGACACTTCTATTTTTGCAAAGATTTTGTTGGAAGAGACTCCCCTCATGTCTCCTGGTAGGGGCACTAACATGGGAAGTCAGGCAGCCGGGCTACAGTCCAAGAAATGTTATTCTGGTACAAACTCTGTTTTTACAGAACTATATTTAAATTTATGTTTGGTTGAACTTGAATACAACAAGATTCTAGAGTTCTTCAAGCTGTGGCAAAACAGAGAAAGCATCATGGTCTTCTGCTGTTAGAGAGGCTGTGTCAGGGGCTGTCTAGGAACATCCCTAGTAGCCAGTGATCAGAGCACCCACTTCCTGTGGCAGTCCTAGACATGAAAGATTTGAATGAGGGGAAAGAAAAATAATGTTAGTTCCTCCCACTAGCGAAGATTGGTAAAAGGGAAACAAAAAAGCATTCAGGGAAAGTGGCACTGATGGCTGATAAACTACACCATTTTTAGGAAAGCAAAGATATCACTGATTTTCCCCAAAATAAATCATTCAGTGTTGTTTGTGACAGTGAACAGATTCTTGTGCTTTTACAAATAGGCTTTAAAATCCCTGCTGAGTTCTTCTGCAGGTGAATGGAGGGTCTGTTGTCATACAGGGCTGATATTCCACAAAGCGTGTAGCTTAAATCACATACAGCTTCGTAAAATCTCCTCCTGGGGTACCAAAGAGCTGAAAGCTACAAGGAGCTATAAAGGGAGCCTTAGAGATTAGTTCAGTTTGCTCGTTTATCTTTTTAAATAAGATTTCCCTGTCTGTTAGACATGTTAAAACCCAGACAGAATCCTTGATAGCACATGCAGCCTCATGGGCATTAACCAGGGTCACTTGCTTAACATCTGGTTTCTGCTGAACCCAATGTCTCCCTCTTACTCAAGAAAGTGGGAGTGTTCGACATGAGTTCACCATGTCCCACTATGTGGCATGTGCAAGACTTTGAAAAACAGAATTTCATGAAGGAATTTCCAGGTTTTTTTTCCAAAGAAATGAATATTAACCAAAAAAAGGGAAACTGGATTTAAAAGGCGTTTCCTTACTATCAGTTGTTCCAAAATCTATCGCACTCTATTGTTGTATGGAATTAATCCTCAAGCAGTCTGTCCAAACATAGAATCATAGAGTGGCTTGGGTTGGAAATGACCTTAAAGGTCATCTGACTTTACCTTGATGAAATGACTCTGCCTAAACTGCCCCAAACACACATTTGGTAAGGCGTTCCGATATCTGAGGGAGCAGCCCGAGTCCTCCAGCAGACATTAATTAACTAATCACTGTGCTCAGCAACACAACCACTGCTGCTAACTGGGGTTCCGCAGTTGTCACTGATGATGGCTTTACACATCATCACCAATCACTGCTGCTGAGAAAAGGCTCAGTAACAGAGAGTTCATGTTGCCCCACTGTTGAGAAACTTTTGTGCATGTTTTTGCTGGCGGGAGGTTGTTTCCTTTGCTTTTTATTGCTGGTAAAGCCTAGCATACGCACACAACACACGAAGGCACCCTTAATTAAGAGAATTACTTCTGCGACAGTAAAGAGTCTCCAAAATCTGCTTCGTCTTCCAAACGTGCAGAGACAGCACATATGTGTTTTCATAAGCTGAGCACTGCACTTGATAATACACTCTAAAAGGATTTTTCGTATCTCATGTCTGTTCTTCAATATTTTAGTCTGGAAAACTTCAAAATGAAGAAAAAAGGACAACTGATGTCTTACGAGCTAAAAACCAGTCTGGTTAGGAATCATAAAATACAGGTTAATCTCCTGTTGTGATACAACTGGTGGGAAAATAGCAGATGTTCTCAGGTAAACACAATGTGGATTTTTGATATTGATTGATTCATAAGATAAATAAGACATTGCTTTCACTAAAAGAACATCAGCTAGAAATATATCCTAGCACATGTAACAGCCACAAATGCCAAACATCCCACTTTTAACCAACAGCTGACTGATTCCCTATGAGTTTCAAGGAGAAAAGCAGCTTCCTAGACCTAAAGAAGTGGTGCATGACCTGGAAATCCTGCAGTCTGAGTTAACACAGTGTGCAAACATACGGGCCAGTTCCCATCCACATACCTGAGAGCACACATAGGTGATGACTAGCAGGGAAGCAACCTTCTGGTATTGGTGGGGAGGGAGGGGGGACATATACTCTGGAAAGGAGACCTTCCTGCTGCTCTTCTCGCTGAATCCAAAATGCATGGTAAGAAATATGGTTAAAAATCAGGAAAAAAAGGACTATAGGCTACAAAGGAGTGGGACTCTCTAAAACCACTTAACACGGTGGTCGAACACAGCCAAGGAAGCAGGAAGATGACTAGTCTGGTATTGGTAATGCCCAAATAAAAAAGCATCTAGCACTATCTTCTACAACAGCTAATGGTGTTGAATGATGTTGAACAAGATGGAACAATCAGGCACACTGAAGTACTTCCATATGCGATGAGTAGATAGTAGTCCTGTAGGTAGGGGAATACTAATTTCTAGATTCTCACTGGGAGTGGGATGACAAAGCAGCCTAAGACAGTCAGAAGTCCTGTGGGTATGAGGCACCAAGGGAATGCCTTTAGTTAGATAGCAGCCCAATTGCAGATCATAACATAGATATCCAGTATCTAAACCCACTTGAAGCACCACATATGTA
This sequence comes from Pezoporus flaviventris, assembly GCF_033815535.1. Classification (NCBI taxonomy): domain Eukaryota; kingdom Metazoa; phylum Chordata; class Aves; order Psittaciformes; family Psittacidae; genus Pezoporus; species Pezoporus flaviventris. The sequence continues at coordinate 512,782 of NW_026892558.1, forward strand.
CATATGTACATGTACAAAAACATACATGTATATCACAGAATTAAAGACCAGTTTGGGTTAGAAGGGACTTTAAATTTCATCTAGTTCCAACCTCCCATTCAAGGGCATCTTCCATTAGATCAGGTTACTCAAAGCCTCATCCAGTCTGGTCATCATCAAGAGGTAAAATTCAGAATCCATTTCAAGAGCATGGGTTTGAGGTAGACTGCTGCAGTCACCCACCTATGTCAGTCCCATCAGAATGGGAGCAGATATCCTGATAGTAAAAGAGAAGACAAGGCTCCACGAGCAAAACTAGAATCCTCAGAAGCATCAGCCCCTGGAAAAGACAGAGAGGAGGAGGATCTTTGGGAGCAAACAACAGGCTGCAAAATAATTACTTGTGTTACTCTACTGTGATGTGGCAAGTCAGGCAAGACTGCATTTGTAAAGGTCACTGAGAAAAGAAAGGAGCAATGATCAGGATTTAGATGATGCTGCAGGGAAAAAAAGAGACTTTTAAGAACAACATAGTTAAGAGAAGAAAATGGTTCAGACCTTTATACTAAAGATAAAGGGATACGGTCATTCATTTTGCTTAGATGATGACAATCTTAAAATAGGAAAATACTTTCACAGAAGTCCAAATAGTCATAAATTCTGGAGAAGAAGCCCACAGGGAATGGACCATGAGGTCAGACACTGATAATTCAGCTATGAGTAAATGGCAAGAGTCAGGGACAGAGAGGAATAAGAATTATGTCTATGAAGACAAGATAGTAAAGGCAGAGGAAGAAGGAAGAGATGAGTTGTCAACTTCCAATATTCAAATAATCCCAGTGATACCATACCCCCACAGAAAAACCTAAGAAAGTATGTATTATAGAACCAGGGCCTTAAAGCAGGAGTTACTGTTTTGCCTACAGCAAAACACTTCAAAGTGGAGGCATGAACATTCACCAACAAGCTATATCGTAATTAGGCTGCACTATGCTACTTTGCATGTTATATGATACCCACATTAAAGCTTCAACAGCATCCTCATATTCTATCATATTGTCATCATCTGCAGTTTAATGATAGCACGTCAAGTAATACGTCAGTATTCCTTTTGTAATTCCTAGGGCCTCCAGCCTGTGACATTAATATGATGGAATAGAAAGTCACCAGAACTTTCATCTTGGATGTGTGCATCAAGGCCACCAGTGCTTACTCTATCTTTTTTTTGGTACTGAACATAGAAATACGAGGACGAGCTTCCCCATACACGGGTGTATAGAGATAAGTCAAGTAGGTTCGTGCAGCTAGAGTATAAGGACATTATTTACCAGGTATTTTTTTCCCCTGACACCAGCATTGCTTTCCCAGTCAGGGTGTGAATTAGTCACAGTTCTATGGTAAAATATGATTTTTTTAAAATAGTAGTAATCATTGTGTATTTTAATTAACATCCGCACAATCACTGACAAACATGGATAAAGGAATACACATTGTAATTTTTTGTTTGTTTTTAACCTTAGAAACTAATAAACATGAAGCTCTACTGAAATATGAAATTGTGTGAATAACTGCAATTATTTTGAGGTTATTAGAAAAAGTGTACAAACTCCCCGTTTCTACAGTGTGTTTCATCAGAAACGTAATGAGCTTTCTAATTCAGTTGTTACTTTTATATACTCAAAGGAAAGAGAAGCTTAAAAGTTATTAATCAATATCTAACAAGAATTTATTTAGGTGGAAGTTGCCATCACATCCAGGGATCATGGACACCATGGACAGCACAGATAGGAGTTCAGGATTCCATTATTATGCAGTGTGCTTAAACTTCACAACCTCCTCTTGTTGTTTCAGCGCTACAGAGAACAAGTGTTCCCTTTTAGAATCACAGAATCCCTGAGTGGTTTGGGTTAGAAGGGACTTTAAAATGCATCCAATTCCCAACCCGTGCCATGGGTAGGAACACCTTCTGCTAGATCAGGTTGCTCCAAACCCTGCCCAACCTGACCTTTTCATCTTATCAAATTTATACAAACTCTGTAGAACATCATTTCATTATATGAAGCTTCTCTGAAGCTCTGGATTTTTTCAGAGACTGACTAGAAGTGCTGGAGTATATACTAATAACCAGAGAAAGAGGAGAGGAGCTTGGCTATACAAATAACAAGTACTGAAAATTCACATTACTTCATACTGTCCTCTAATGCAGGCAATTACATACCTAGACTGATTATTTTCCTTATATCATAAACTAATTTTCAGCTCCATCTTTAGAAGGAATATTTGGCTATTTGGCTTATCCTACAATGTTAGTGAGTTAAGCAGCACCTGAGCTCCTCTCTTCCAAGCATAATTAGAATATTTGGAAGTTTTGCTTTTTTTTTTTTTTTTTTGAAACATTTGGAGATTCATGCAAAAAAATTGATTAAGATTACAGGAAAATGATGAAGCTGAACATCCATATGAATAAATATACATTTTAGGTGTTAAGAATCTTTAAATTTAAGAATTATCTTATTCAAAACCAGAAAGTAACTTCATTGAAAGACTTGCAAATAATGAATGAACTTTACACTTGAAACATCATACAGAACTGCATCTAAAAAAAAAATCATTTCTTAAAGAAATTACAATTGTAAAAGTTTGACCATTGCATTCAATTAATATTTCCTGCAAAGCCATGATTACACCAATTAACAGAAGAGAAAAAGGGCAGAATTGAAATACACTCTCAATAAATCTGATAAAACAGATGCTTTCACATGTCATTACTTGATGAAAACCATGTGACACAGTACATGCAAAAATTTGGTTAGTTGAGTTTTAACCTTCAAAATTAATCTTTTCCATCAAAGGTAGAACATGTGCTACCAGTTGCTCTAGAATTACGTGTTCTCATCTATTACACTCCAGCTCAGACAATATTAAACTATGACACTAATAAAGTGACTATATTAAGGGAAAGAAATCTCTCAGGTATTCAGCTATTCTACATTTGTGCTGTGCTTTTTGGGTTATGTTTATTTATTTGTTTGTTTTTAATAATGCTTAAATACTATTCTTATCCCAATTTGCTACACAAAAAACCCTACAACCTCAAACTGTGACACATTTCACCTGCTCAGAGATTAGATGGAGACATTACTTTACCATGGCTTTTTGACAGTAAATTAAAATGCAATGCAGCTTTTAGGCTTTAATTTAGTCTTTCACTCAGGCAAATCAGCCTGAGTATTATTGGATGTATTATTTCTTCACATGGTGAATTTGTAGCTGACTGCAACATTTTTTTCCTTTCTTGAATGATGCATTGGGAAGAAAATCAAGATTCTCACAAGGCAAGGAGGAGACTCAATTTTCAGAGATCAAAATATATTATTGAAAAAAAATTAGGGACTCAGTTTTCAGGCAGAGCAATTAAAGCAATGAACCTGCATGGAACTTTCAATAAAATTAATGTTTGCTGGCAGCTATAGTATTTTCTCTTTTACATCATCATGGGCATTGTCAAACCCTGATGTTTCAGACAGCTCCATAGAAACAACTGAAAAAAACAAGGTTGGACAAAAATCTCCCCATCAAAACATCTTCTCTTTTAAAAAATGAATATTTTATTAAATATATTGCTTCTGTGAATAAGTAAGTATTTCTGAAGTTATATCAAAATAGGGTGAGACATGACAAGAAGTAAAGGTTCAATATGATTCTTCACTAATGCATCTCCTGGCTTTCAGGTTCTTTTTCTTCTTTGCTTGATTCCAATTAAAAATCAATCATGCCCTTTTCAATTAGCTACTAAATAGTCTAACAGCTTGCTACTTGATGTAATTAGTAGCAAATTGTACATTTTCTCACCAAATCAGTACTGTGCATCTTGCCTGTGCTATCCACAGTATTAATTTCGAAAATCGGCTATTTTAGTTCGATTATAAAGGTTATTTTTTTAAACTAGAATACTGGGAGGGTTGGCTTGTTTCTTTTTTGTTTTTTAATCTCTTGTATACACAGTATATTTAAATTTATCTTTAATCAGCTGTTCATTAAAGAGTTGACAACAAAACTCAGTATTTCATATCTTGCATTTGTTCCTGGAAGACATGTTCAAGAATTATTAAGAACATCAATTCTCCAAATCCCTTGATCCAAATGGGCTGAAACAGTGTTAATTAATGACTCTGCTCAGCACACACACACTTGGCGAGCACCCAGGGGTTAACCATTCTTGGAATCATTAGGCAAAGACCAAGAAAGTCAGACATTTCCAGCAGCTCAGGCCCTCTTCGAGTGCCAAGCTTGAGCTCTGTCTTCATCCTCATACTTCTGTTTGCAAAGCACAACATATGCAGCCCCTCACTGCGCACACAACATGTTGACCTTCTTTTGTGATGGTTCCTTCACTCCTGGAGAACACAAGTTACAGCAAAAACTCTGATGCATAACAGCATGGTGCTGTCTGCCTCTTTTCTCATCTTCTCCAAATTGTCTACTCAACCTACCCGTTTTTCTCAGTTTTCATGAAAGAAATAGCAGTGGGACTGGTGAGACATGAGGACATGGGGATGGTGAGAAAGCCACCTAAGTCTGCTTCCATGGATGCACAAAACTCCTCATCATAGAATCATACAAACCCAGACTGGTTTGGAGCGGAAAGGAGCTTAAAGCTCATCCAGTTCCAAACCCCTGCCACGGGCAGGGACCTCTTCCACTAGAGCAACTTGCTCCAAGCCCCTGCGTCCAACCTGGCCTTGAACACTGCCAGGGATGGGGCAGCCACAGCTTGTCTGGGCACCCTGTGCCAGCTCCTCAGCACCCTTACAGGGAAGAGCTTCTGCCTAAGAGCTCATCTCAGTCTCCCCTCTGGCAGGTTAAAGCCATTCCCCTTGGCCTGTCCCTGCAGGCCCTTGTCCAAAGCCCCTCTCCAAGTTTCCTGCAGCCCCCTTAGGCACTGGAGGTCTAAGGTCTCCCCAGAGCCATCTGGTAATAAAACCTGACTACAATAATAAATAATAAGATTAAATTTCTACAAGTCAAGTATTCCCACACCCCTCATTCTAAACCACTTCAACATTCCATGCTACTCGTGGAAATTTCCTTTTATAAAATATCATCTTTTCTTACCTAAAGCAAAAACTTTGTCATCTGGGATTTCCCAAAGAAAAGATTCTTTAAATCAGCTTTGCTGTTTTCTAACTGGAATAACATACGTACAATGCTTGTATATATAAAATTATATATAGATAGATAGATATATATACAATGTGTATATATATATAATCTCCTCAACTTCTTGGTCTGACACACCACCTTGCTGCTCTTTGCCATCAGGATGACTGTGGTTGCTCCCCTCTAGGGTCCATGGCACCATGTCTTCTGAACATTTTTTATGGACTTAACCACTCACCAAGTAACCAGGGGCCACAAGTCACTTCCCAGCCACAAAGTGCCAGGGAGACTTTTAGCAATACAAAGCATTAGTGGCCATGGCAACCATAATTCAGTGACCTTTTACCTATTTTATTACAGCATCAGATCAATATTTCCGCCTTGGGAGAAAAACTGGGACAGTCCCACATGGGCCAAGAAGATGCATCTAAGAGGGGAATATTATTACTTTTTATTCATACTAAGTAAGATTAGAAATAGTTGTTACATAACAGGATGAGCCCTTAGCCGCTAATGGAAAAAAAAATGAGGGGAAAAAAAAAGAAATCACATTAAACTCTTAAACTTGCACCTATGTTAAAACCCAGAACCCATCAGAGGTTGGGATAAGCGCTTGTTTGTGTTGGAGTTTGTAAAATTACACAGTGCTCCGGGATTATTACGGATCTTGTCAAAACTACTCCGGAGGCAGAGGGGAGGATTATGGTGAGGAATTAACTTTCTCTGACTGATTTTAATGAAAAGTCAGATTTCTCAGACAACGTTACAATAATGCTTCCACTTCTCCCTGCAGCCTGCAGCATCTCTGCCTCTCTCCCCCTTCACTTGCCTGTTCTGAAGCTGATATCAGCACTTTGATGTGTGTTTTACTGCCAGAGCTGGCCCCCTCCTTCCCCAGCCCTTGCTGCAATACACACAATTGCCAGGCCATAAATATGACTGCACTGTGTTGGGCTGATCAAAGTGTCAGACTGTCACATCTGTCTGAAAAAAAGCAGCAGTCTGCACTTGATCCATAACATATGTAGGATATAGAAATGCTTAACTATAAAATTACTCATCTTAAACACTGTAATAATCAGGCATGGCTGCTACAGATAGCCTGCTATTATACATGTGTTTTAAATTCAGATAAGGAATGTCTCGTTATTACTTTTACAAACCCACCGCATCATCATTTCCCCAAGCAACATTAACCAACCTATGACTGAAACAACACTGTTTTACAATGGGACTCCAATCCTTCTCCTAAAGGGATATTTATACTGAGGCTGTACTGTCATTTAACACAGAAGAGAAATGTGAATAAGCGTAGTGTACTTCCATGTCCCCAGTCCTTTTTATCCTTTAATTGCTAATTTTTCTGTTATATATACGTTTACCCCCAAAGCTTTATGATGAGATGTTGTGTTTTTATTGGTGGTTTTGTTGTTTGGGGGTGGTCTTGATTGTTTTCAATTTTTGGGGGTTTTTCCCCTCCTGAGATCACAGCAAAGCATCACACTGTCAGTCTCACAATTACACAGTGCATTTTGGGAAGACACAGCAGGTTGTTAATGAAGATTAGTGCCTTCCTTGCGGGGTGAATTAGGAGACAACCTGGTAACATTGGCAGAAGAGCTTTTACTTGAATTTGCACCACCTATGCCATTTCAGCGCACATTGAAAAGGCCGTTTTGTGAACATTTTGGGGGTGGTTTTTTTCTATTAAACAAATGCATTGTCAGATTTGTTTTGGGGCATAGACTGCAAGTGCACAGTAGGCTTTACTCTGTTATTGACATGATCTGCAAGTGCAGCGCCAGGCTGCCCTGCAGGCTTTGCCACAATTAGGTCTCTCTCTCCCCTCCTCATTGCTTCTCCTCCTCTCTCCCAACAAATTCACTTCACCTTCTTGTTACCAGGTAAATAATGAGCCATTTCTTTCCACAGGAAACCTCGGAGCATGCTGCAAGGAGCCAGTACCTGCTTGCAATGAGGAGTCCCGGATCTGCTTTGCCTCACCTCCCTGGTGAGGAACATGCCCAGACCCTGCACCATGCCTTGAAGACAACAAGCTTATATTCAACGAGGAAGAAAATAAGTTTAAACTTATGGTAGGTTCCCCAAGCACAGTGAAGCAAGGAGTCCATTTTAAAGAAAATATTACAGTTATTACAGAATGAAAAATAAAAGATTAAATATTTTCTTTATTGGGGTCTTCAAGGAAAGAGAAACCTGGTGGAGCTCTGCCCAGTGCCACCGTGGGATGGGGAAAACTGAGTCAGGTCACCCCCAAAGTAATGAGAGTTTACAAGGCTCTCCTCTACCCCCAAGGCGTTTTTCAGCATTTTGACCAGTGCTGGGAGCAACCTTCAGTGCCTGAAGGGGCTGCAGGAAAGCTGGAGAGGGGCTTGGGACAAGGGATGTAGGGACAGGCCAAGGGGAATGGCTTTAACCTGCCAGAGGGGAGACTGAGATGAGCTCTTAGGCAGAAGCTCTTCCCTGTGAGGGTGCTGAGGCGCTGGCACAGGGTGCCCAGAGAAGCTGTGGCTCCCCATCCCTGGCAGTGCTCAAGGCCAGGTTGGACACAGGGGCTTGGAGCAAGCTGCTCTAGTGGAAGAGGTCCCTGCCCGTGGCAGGGGTTGGAGCTGGATGAGCTTTAAGGTCCCTTCCAACACAAACCAGGCTGGGATTCTGTGATTTGTACTGCATACTGACTCAAATCTTTAACCATGAATCAGAAATATTTGCTGTAGGTGCTGCACAACTAGAGGGGCAAAAAATGTTTATGCCAATGACAAGCTGTGCTGGTGACGTGCAGCAAAACAGTGCTTCTCTGGGGCAGAAAGCGACCTAAGAGGAGACTATTTATTTGTTTTAGCTTTGCTACCTGAAAGAGTTATTTGCTTTCACAACATGGCTACAGGCTTCTTTCAAACCAGCTGTCGTGGTAATTCATGAGCTTTTGCATCTCCTGGGTCAGTCAGGAGCTATGAGAAGTCAACTTGTATTTTCTCCTCCTTCTGCATCACCTGCTCCACCGGCAATAAGCAGTGCTTCTAACAACAAGGGCTGTACAAAAAGGTTTTACCAGCCACAACATCAGAACATTACATGATCAAGTCTTTGCAGGTCCCAACCCACCCAGCAAACTCCAGGTCTCATCCCTTCATGGCAACATCAAGTAACAAACTACATCCTGCTTTCAGGACACCATCGCCACCTGATTCTTACTGGGTGACACATACCACCACATCACCACTGTTTCTAGACTATATGCGTGTAACAAAGGAATCCCTCTTAGCGTTGCACTTTCGAAGTACATAGGAAGGACTAACATTCATTTTTGTCACTGATGATATAACTCAACTTGCATAAAGAAGATGGTTGTTTAGTCAGAAAGTATCATTTTTCACACAACCACTTAATCACAAGGATGCAGTTCACAAATATTGCTCCCAAGAAGCATTAATATAAAGGCTTCCTTTGTTGACAAAGTACTTTCTCATTTGTACAACAAAAAGTACAGTCAGTAAACAAATTTCTACCTATGGCATTACTGATCTAATTTTGTATTTTCTTTTTAGATACTGAAGACATCTGTCTCTTCCCAACTTCTTGTGCATCCCCAGCTGACTCACTGGCAGAGCAGTGTGAGGAGCAGAAAACACCTTGACTCTGTTTAAGCACTCTTCAGCAAAAATGAAAATATCCCTGAACTACCAACACTTTCTAGCACAAATCTCAAACACAGCCCCATAGTAGCTACTATGAAGAAAATTAACTCTATCCAGGCAAGACCAGCACATGCTCTCATCAGGCATTCATGCAAAAGGACACCATAGTATAGTGTTCCAGGTTCACAGGATTCCCATGTACAAAGACTGGACACCAAACTCAGTGTCAACGATCAAATGTTCTAGTCTATTTATTGAATTACCAGTGCAAAGCAAATATGTATACATTAATGCAAAGCAGGTTACATACATACCAACCCCTGGTTGAATAGGATACTGCCCAGCAGGAGAAGGAGATGGAACATGTTTCCAGGTCGGAGGGGTGGTAGGCAGTGCATCATCAGGGCATCCCCCAAGTCAAGATGCGCACCTGACTTACTCACCCATCCATCCCTGCACAGGTCCTTATATCCCCCTTTGGGTTGGAATGGAAAATTACCAGTTGCAACATCAGTGCATGTATGGCCAGCTGTGAGTAGAGGTTTACTGTCATAAGACTCCCTTTTGCTAACAGCGGTGCCAACACCCTATTTTCAAGGTTATGTTTCCACAACCCCTGCCAAAGAGTAGCTTTCTATTTTTGTGCTTTTCACCATGGACCACTATCTGTGACACATATAGGGTGCCATGAGATAGATAGCTCCTGCTTATCTTAAAGAGTAGGAATTTTTAAAATCCTGTATTTAAGAGGTTAACATTTTTAATCAAGAATTATTTTTTTTTCCTGACTACTCTAAAATGAAGGAAACATCCCTTACTAACAATTCCTTTAAAGTCTTCTTTGTCCTACTCCACAAATATTTTTATATTTCCAAACAATGAACCAGAAGCATCTTGCTGGGACAAAGCAGATTTTTCTTGTGCTAATAAGCCCAGGCTGTTGAAACATTTCCTATTTAATTGGTACACACAAGAATTTACCGCCAGGAAAGGGAAATGCAGAAAAAGGTGCCTTTGCTCCATCATTTGAGGAAGGCTTGGAAGAGCAATGCACAGATTCCAGCATCAGCTCACCCTTTTCAGATACCACCCTGGAGAAAAAAGAGATTCCCAACCAACATGAACATCTGGATAATCCCATGGAGTCTGGATACCACCTGCATTCCTGCGGGGTGGTACAGAGCAAGCTCTGCTTGAATCACATTTCTTCAGCACCAGGGTGGACAGGCTTTTGCCTGCCTTTGCTGGTGAGGCACCCCACCTCTTGAGTTACATGGGAGTTTTATCTCACAGGTTGTTGGCTCAGCCTGGAGGGCCATCTGCATATCCACAGTCCAGAACACAAATTTTAGGCTCTAGGACCGTCAAACTGCAACATCAATTGCTGTGTCATTTCTGCCATAAAGTTAAGCAGTCCACAGAGACAGCTTTTAACTGAGTCTTCTCAGAATAAATTGTTTGTTGCCATGTACTCTCTCTGGCCTCTTGTTATTCTCCTCCTGACATTCATGGTTTACTGGTTGGTTTTAATCACGGTAAAATGAAACCCTGCTGAAAGCATAGAGGTGAACATGGAACTGCTAGGCTCTGAAGTGCTCAGTCCTGCCTGACATAATTTTATTTGCCTAAAAGTTTTCTGCTGTAATATCTCCCTCAATAAGTTCACTTCCAATAGCATAGAAGCATTTCCCCTGAATCTCAGAAACTAGCAAAATTAAAGACAGATTGCAACAGAAATAAAATCATTTCAGTCACTCATGGGTGCTGCCACTATCGTTTTTCATTAAAAAAAATATGTTTGACCAAAATGTAATATGACAATAAAAAAAAAAAATCTACATTGACCAAGCAAAACAGCTACTAATTAGCTCTGTTCCAAATTTAAAGAAATAGCTCCTGGAAACAGGAACTTGAAGGAGATCTTGATTTTCTTTTCTGCTGTCTCTCAAAATCATTTAAAAAATGAGTGAATTACCGATGCCAAAGCCAGACAACAGATAAAAAGCATTCAATCACATCTATATCTTAAAGCCAATTTCATAGCTTTTTGCTGCCCAGCCAGTGATTGCTTAATGTCTCATGAGAGCCCCAGAAGAGGAAGTACGTGCCACTTGCAACCAGGTAAACCTACATTTTGTGCTCAGATACCAGAGAGCTGCAAACTTCCTGGTCTGATTGTATGTTCCTGGAAGCATACTCTTATATAAAATTTAAACATTTCAAATGTTAACCTTTTAAACATCTACATATGTGATACGGCACACACTTTCCATTCATTACTTTAAGGACTCTGCATGCGCACGCTATGTGGATAAAACTAGGCAAAAGAAAGGGTTAAGCAAGTAACATATGCCCCTATTCTGCCTCCCCCTCCCAAATAGTTAAAACATTCTGTTTTACAGAATTCCATTGAGAAATCCACACCAAATTTGCTAGTTAGATCTTGCTAAAGAGCAGACTGGAAGTTGTGTTTACTCTTCTTTACTCAACAAGTCCATGCCCTTAATACCTCTAAGTACACAACAGTCTGTAACCTCCAGGGACTTGAGTTCACCTAGCCTGCCCCCCACCCCAAGCCACCAAACATTCTGGGGCAAAATCCTCTTAGATCTTTACCACATATTTTTTCCCCCTTCTTGAGCAGAACATCACAGTCTATACCTCAATGACTCACTGTCTATCCTCAAAGCTGGAGTCATTCCCTTCATACACTTTGATAGATAGATCTGCATTGCAAAGTGCAATGTAACATAAAGGTGTCCAAGTGGGCTTTAAGTGAGCAAATAAAGTGAGAAAAGGAAATAAAGTGAGAAAAACAAAATAGTTCAGGACACTGAAATATCTGTGCTGAACTTTTGATTTCATTACTTACTATATAACCTAAGGCATGATTCTGTCCCTTGATTTTTCTTCTGTAAGACCTGAGTAGTAACCACAGTCACTAACAACAAGAAAGTAACTCAAAAATGATGCCTTTGAAGTTTTGCGCAAAATCTCAAGTGCAGCACTGAGGAAGAGAGGCAATGTCCGTTTTAAAATCACTGGTTAATTTAGATCTAGCCCAACACGTTATTTTCTAAATGTGTGAAATATTATTTTCTGACTTAAGATCTTGAATTCCAGACGCCAGCCCAGGTGAGCTTTTAGGAGTGAGTTATAAACACATGAAAACAGAGTTTATAATGAAAATGCTGACAGACTCTCAGCTACAGCTACCCTAGTGGGAACCACTGTAATAAAATGAATGCAATCACTCACCTTGTTTTACCAGATTTTATAGCTGTAGAGAAAATTAGGAAACTTAGCATCTTGCTCTCCACTAAATTGCTTTTTCTTCCTTAGACTTTTTCATGTGCCCTTTGTGATACTACTTGTAAACATCCTCATTTTTGTCTGTGTACTAAAACACATGCATTTAGCAGCTTAAATTGAGATTCTTGACTCTACAGTGTTTAACTTTCTATCTGGCCACTTTATTCTGAATCTTATTCAAATTAAAGCACAGCTATTATGCAAGGCACAAAAGTTCAATTTGAGTAAAATCTGGGCAGGATTTTCTTTTTTGCATGAAAACAACAGCATAATAAATGCTAATCATAATAATCCTTTCGAAGTGAAAGCTTTTCAAGAGTATTTTTGCATTTACGAATATAAAACATGTTTCCAATTTACATTCTAAAGCTTTTCATAGAATCTGAGATTAGAGATGGAAGAGACCTATATGTCATCCCTTCAATCCCCTGTCAGTGCTGGATTGTATCATCTACTAGTAAATACGGAATAAGAAGGTTTGAGAATTATACATTTCAGCTTGTAAACCCGTAATCATCCTGCATCAATCAGGGAATGCGGAGAAATGTGGAAACCTACATTTCTGTACTGCTGTGTCAATCAAGTCCCAAATGAGTGTATATATCAACTGTTTCTCTTGGTCAAATAGAGGCACCAACTAGGGTTGAGAAATTTGACCCCTTTTAATTAAATTGCTTGGATGACGTGTTTTATGGAACTTGAAGGTTGTCCCAGCTAATTTAAATCTCTCCCCTGTTAGTGACACTGTAGCATCACAATTGACCTCTCTCTCATTTGCCCAACAGAGGCCACCAAGGACAAATGAGAGGGTTGTAAACAGCTTCTCTCATCTTATTAAACATCACTTCAGAAACCTGTATAGATTTCAAGTAAGCAAGGTCAGGAAACCATTAGAAAGGTTAAACTGGAAACAAGAGAGCATGCAAGGTGGTCACAAGATTGTTCCAAGTCAGAAAACAAAATTAACATGAGGAAATACCTGACAGTGACTATATCTTCATTACCTTTGTTAGGGACAAAAGTAAAAATCAAGAAATCACAGAAGACGTAATAAAAAAAATAAAAGATGCAAAGTACCAGCTACCTAGAAAGCCTTGACACTTTTGAATTATCCGCCATCTCCACCCAGTCATGGTTGTTCAGTGTTTCACTTTCCATGAACAACTGCTGCTGTTTTACCAGTACGGATGTTAGCATAAAGCAAAGAAATCACACAGAGACACACTTTGAAGTCTGCTGCATTTGTATTTATCCTGAAATGCACTGAAGACTCAGCCAAAACCAAGATCAGAAGTATACCACAGGTGAAATAGCACTTAGATATCTAAAGAATACGCTTACTCAGAACTTGGTCAGCTAAACTAGACTGAAAGCGAGCAAAAAACCCTTCACAGGACCCACTTATGCAAATTAAGCAGAATAGATGTCTGAGTTGTCACTAGAAAATGTACTTTAGTACTCAAAATGATACTGCTGAGTATATCCCAAAGCTCTTCTGCTCTGGCTAACCCAGCTCTCTGAACACTTAAGAGTTTATGCTCCTTGAGATGCCCAAAATTCACAAAACCACCGAGTTTTCCAGGCACGCAAACAAACATTTGAGAGACTCTAACATGCTCAACAGTCACTTTCAATAAAAGCACTTAAAAATGGTTTCAATCCTCAGCTCTTGCAAAAAAAAAGCATTTTTGGCTGGGCTGTGTTGCAGCTTCACACGAAGGGGAACAGAAATATTGTTCCGGAGAATGGGTGCAATGGGTTCCTACGCATCTATCAAAATGGATCTGAAACTCTAATCTGTCATTTCATTAGCAAGAATTTCAACAAAATAGACATCGCTACCTGTTGTTATCGCATCATCAGAGGAAGAATGATTGTTCCATCTATGCCCAAGTGTCTGCTATTTTAAGTACAGAGGGTAGTTTCCCTAGTTTCTAGTAAAGGAAAAAGATGAGACTACAGACACGTTCCTCCTCAGCAGATGTTGGCATTCAGCACACCAGCTCCTACAAATCTCACTCTTTGGCATTTAATTCTCCCTATCCACTATAAATGATACTTCAGATCCAATTGATCATTGTAAATGCTATTCTGAGAGCCAGGTCCCTAATGTTCAAGATATGCAGGATGAGCAATTTAAGTGTAGGGTTCACTGTGAACTCCTGATATTATATCCAACTACCCCAGACTACATGACACCAAGTTCAAACTGTAAGTATAAAATTACACAGAACTGCTCATGCTTAAGAAAATAACACATTTCAGCAAACGTAGCCAAGGCTTTTCCAAAGAAATAAGATTATAGAAGAACAGAGTTCTAAAATAAATGCAGCTATAAAATTATCCATTGTTACTTGCTTTACAGTGTACACTTTTCCGAGGAAGAACTCATGATTGTTTATTTTATAGTAGAAACACATGAAAGATACCGACATTATAATCCTTGTAAGAAATAATTATACTACACAGTGCCTGGAAGAATAGTTTCAAGAACCCCCCTATAACATATATTGTTAAAGTATATCATGAATCCTAGGTTGGAAAGGACCTCGAGGATCACCTGGTCCAACCTTTCTAGGCAAAGCATAACCTAGTGTCGTGGTTTAAACCCAGTCAGGTAATTCGTTCGCTCACTTCCCCCCCTTTTCTTGCCCTACCCCTGCTCTCGGAGGGACGGAGAGGAGAATTGAAAAGAATGCAACTCCCACGGGTTGAGATAAGAACAGTTTAGTAACTAAGGTATAACACAAATCACTATTGCTACCACCAATAATGATAAAGGAAATAACAAGGGAAGAGAATACAACACCTCAGCACCAGCCGACCGATAACTTGCCCCCCAAGCCCGACCAAGTTCCGACCAATACCTCCTCCAACCCTGCCGTCTCCCAGCCCTTCCGGCTAACTCCCAGTTACATCCTGGGCATGACGTGCTGTGGTATGGAATACCTCTTTGGTCAGTTTGGGTCAGGTGTCCTGTCTCTGCTTCCTCCTGGCTTCCCCTCCTCCCTGGCAGAGCATGAGGCTCACAAAGTCCTTGGCCAAACCAAAACATCACTATCAGCTCTGTTCCCAGGCCGAAAGTCAAAACACAGCACTGCATCAGCTACCAAGAAGGGGAAAAATGACTGCTACTCCTGAACCCAGGACACCTAGACTAGATGTTCCTTCACCTTGCTTAGCTGAATTTTAGCAGCGTCCCATGCTGGGGAGTTCACCACTCCCCTGGGGAGACGTATGAATATCCTTCACTTTTTTCCTGCTACCTTGTGCCATGCGACGCTAATGATGCCGCTGTTGGATAAGGGTGTATCATCTGGTTATCCAACTGTCGTGGTTTAAACCCAGTCAGCCACCCAGTTTAAACCATGACACCAACTAAGCAACAAAACAAAACAAAAAAAAGTAAGATATTTTGGAAGATGATGCATGTGCCACTTTAGTCAGGTTTCATAGAATCACAGAATGGTTTGGGTTGGAAGGGATCTTCAAGATCATCCAGTTCCATCCCACCTATCCTGGGCATGGAGCCACCTTTACTTAGTCCAGAAAAAGTAAGAGTATGGGTGAGGGGACTGTCCAAAAGGTTTTCATGTGTTAAACTGCAATTGAATAATGATCCCTCTGTTGTTCTTGATCATAAATAGAAGGATTAGATCATATTCCTTAATATTACAGAAGATGTAGGTTGGGCATCAGAAAATCTGTGTCCTGCAATGAAACTGGGCTGGATAAGGCTGTTGACTGCTCCATTGTTGTTTTGAGTACTGCAATACTTGGAGCATGGTACAGAAGGGCAGGGGCAACTCCTCCAGCTTTTGGTGCCTATCAGTTCTCCTGCAGGGAGCCTGATCCTGCCTGCACAGACAGGCTTTAAATGCCTCCATGGTCAGACAGAAGTCCAGAAGGAACTTCAAGCAGCTAATTTCAGTCAGCATCTAAATAGAAGCAAGTGGCCTTTTATTTCTTTTCTTTCTCAACTTTTCTTTATTTTCTCCTGTTGTAACGCTGGAGTAGTATATTTCTCACATCATTATTTGTATTTCTGCAAAGTATTCTGTAGCAGTAGGCTGACAAATACATCTGAAGCACTTGTATATCACACCAAGAAGGCTCATAGAAAACTTAGGAATATTTTGACCTCTGCAAACTCAGATGTGAGCATTGCTACTTCCAGGTAACAACAACAAAAAAGATCATAAAGAAGAGAAATTCCTAATGTAAAAAAAGAAAAAAAAAAGCCTTTTTGCCTAAAAAAAAAAAAAAAAAGTAGAAATTCCAGAGAAAATACAGAATATGTAACTGGGGGCATGGAAGACCAGAAGCATGAGCAGTGCAGGAGGTTTAAGCACCAGTGTCCTGACAGCCCGGAGCAGGGGACTGGCCTTAGGCAGAGGGGTTGTACCCAGCAGTAAAAGAAAAGGAGACAAAATGCTCCCAAAAGCAAGGGAGCTCAGTCCTCCCCAAAGCACCAAATATGAAGCTGACAGCACCCGGAAGTACATGCAGGTAGGTCCTTCTTCACTCAAATAACTGCCCCTGGGAGATGGATGAAAGAAGAGGGGACACCAAAAAAGGCAGCAAAGAGTAAAAAGGTTTTCATCAAGTCTCAGACAAACTACAAGGTCTAGGAAGGAGAGAATCATGAAAGCGTTTGGAAGGAGAGAATCATGAAAGCTTTTTTCTTCCGTAAAAGTACTGCATTAGTCATCGCCTATTCTGTCACAGTAGGCCAGGGGACACGAGCAATTTGAAAAGCTCTTTTATAATCAGGAAGAAAATCAAAAAAAGTTAGTTTATGTACCAAAGGACTTACAACTCAAGCACTTGTTTTCAGGCTTAGAACGTTAGACCCCAACAGCCCCTTTGTCCTGTGCAACAGGGACAAAGTTATGACACCAAGAAAACTTAAGTTTAATTTCTAGAAAAAAACACACCAACAGATCATGTACGACACAGTTCCAAGGGACTCTTATCACTCAGGTCTTGTAAAGTCAGAGCAGACAGATCATCAGCAAACTGAGTGTGGGAACAGTCCTCTCTTGGAAGGTAAACTGACCAGATATCTACAGGCTACTGGTCATCTCCAGTGCCTGTGATCTATTACACCCCGTTATTTTAATTCACTGAGACTTCACGCCCTTGCCAACCAAGGCTGCTCCTTTTTCAATCCAATCTCCTCAAGTTCAGCCTAAGTAAATCTCTGTCAGGCACTAAAAATGAAAGCAAACCCTTTTTCCTAAATTAAATTTGCTAATTGAAGTCAAGTTTCTATGCAGCACAAGGGTCAGAAGAGCTGGAATTGCGGTGGCATACACTCCCTCTGAGCATTTCTCAACGTCCCAATAGTAGAAGTCTACAGAATGCTGCAGAAAAAATAATGTTGCTATTGTCACCTTGCCCCCAAAGTAAAGGAGCGTTGTAGAGTAATGCAGTTCTCAAACACCTTTTTTTAAGCCTGGAATGTTGCTCTCTTACAAGTTGATAAACTTATGAAATTGAAAACTATGAAAGAATCAGTGTGTTGACACAAATTTCATAATTTGTGATTTTCAAACTTTCATTTTAATGAGCTAAATAATGTTCATTAAGAAATTAGCTAAGATAAAAGGGACAGATATTTAAAATAATAAAATAAATAAAAAAAATAAAATAATAAAAGATATTTAGGTGTAATAAGTACCACCAATCCTGCCACTAATTATGAAAACATGGGATTGCAGAGAGGCAGGCAATCCCCTCACACAACAAACAGGAGTATTGAACAATGGCCTCAGACTTGGAAGAAGCCACTTAGAAGATTGAATAAATAAAAAACCAACTTGTTTCTGTCCAAAGATATCTCCTGCTTCAATTGTAGAATTTGAGAAACAGATGGATGGCAGGCAAGAGAACAAGGCAAAGCAATGAGACAATACAATGCAACAGAAGGAGTACTGCTTCAGAGCTCTGGCTTCAGCATTGTCTCAGCACTCATACATCAGCAAAGAAGGGTGTGAAAGGAGGACTTTGGCATATGGGTTGACTAACTATGTGCAGTTACAATTTAAACTGGCAGAAGCAACAGCACCGTAATTGTCCAGCCGTCTCCTTTGGGATACCTTCCCAGCAGAGCTGTAATCCAGCAGCACGGCTCACATCATGAGGAACTGCCCAAGCCAAGAAGATAGCACTAAGTGACTAGAGAGACAAAATAAGATGAAATGTGGTGCCCTGGTACAATGAAAGTTGTTTCAGACTGGCAATCAAAAGCCCTGATGCACGCATACCCTTTGCTCTGCTAAAAGTGGAAAATAAACATGTGAAAGAGTAAATTTAGCTCAGAGTATCTGGATTTCTACTTGGCCCTCAGAGTGGAGGAGAGGGGAAAACAGTGGAGCTTTGATGGTTCTGAATCCAGATGCAGTTTTGTTGGAGCGACAGAATGGGAGCCATGCCTCTGCCATTGCCTTGAGGATCCTAGAGGACTCACTGCATTAATGCAGATGAACAGATAGCTTTTTATTTTTTGTATTAAACATAGAGTTAATTACTCCTCCTCCTGGCAGAAAGCGTACCCACAAGCAACGTGGATAGATACACATGAAGAAATGTACAACTGGAGCAGTCCTCAGGAGTCCGCTCCTCCCAAGTCACTCCCTACATTAAGTCAACTACAGAAGTAAAATTAAAAAGTGATGAAAGTGTCCTATTAGTGTCTTGGTTTTCAGGCACTTGAATGTGAGGTGGAATATTAGCAAAGATTACCTTCAGACATGACCTACTACTTTGCTCGCTATTTTAAAATCAATGGAACATAATGGTACAGAGAGTTGGAAGAGAAAAATGAGTGTAAGCCAGAACTGTGCGTTAACTGGACACCACAGAGGCTGTCACAGACATGCTTCTTTTTGCCCTCATCTCCATGGGACCCTAAAGTCTCTGGACTCTTAGGCATAACTGATTAGTTGTACTGTATCTAGATTATACCATACCTAAATCATAGAATAATTAGGGTTGGAAAGGACTTTAAGATCATCTAGCTCCAACCCCCCTGCCATGGGCAGGGACACCTTACGCTAAACCATATCACGCAAGGCCTTGTCCAGCCTGGCCTTGAACACTGTCAGGGATGAAGCATTCACAACCTCCCTGGGCAACCCATTCCAGTGCCTCACCACCCTAACAGGAAAGAATTTCCTCCTTATATCCAATCTAAACTTCCCTTAAGTTTTAACCCATCACCCCTTGTCCTATCACTACAGTCCCTAATGAAGAGTCCCTCCCCAGCATCCCTATAGGCCCCCTTCAGATACTGGAAGCTGCTATGAGGTCTGCACGCAGCCTTCTCTTCTCCAGGCTGAACAGCCCCAACTTTCTCAGCCTGTCTTCATACAGGAGGTGCTCCAGCCCCTGATCGTCCTCGTGGCCTCCTCTGGACTTGTTCCAACAGTTCCATGTCCTTTTTATGTTGAGGACACCAGAACTGCACACAGTGCTCCAGGTGAGGTCTCACAAGAGCAGAGTAGAGGGGCAGGATCACCTCCTTCGACCTGCTGGTCACGCTCCTTTGGATGCAGCCCAGGATACGGTTGCTTTCTGGGCTGCAAGCACACACTGAAGCTGGCTCATGTTCATTTTCTCATTGACCAACACCTGCAGGTCCTTCTCCTTGGGCTGCTCTGAATCTCTTCTCTGCCCAACCTGTAGCTGTGCCAATATAGTGCTCAGCCTTTTCTACTTCTTGGCCTTTGGGGCCACTTTCTCTCTGATTCTTCACCCAAAAGGCTTTGATGACTGGCTCCGAAGACTCCAAAACTATTCCTTCTACCTGTCCAGAGTGAAGAATTCAGTATTTTTAGTAATGGGGCAGAAGCTGGCTGCTGTGTTTGTCTGGGCACTAGAAGTCAGTAGATATGTATGATAAAAAGCTAATAATTCTCTTCAAAACCACTCAGTGCTTAGCAGAAACTGTGATTACATGGACCTGTTAAAATGAGTCTGTGAAGATGCTGCGAGGGCTGGAGCAGCTCTGCTCTGGAGCCAGGCTGAGAGAGCTGGGCTGGGGCAGCCTGGAGAAGAGAAGGCTCCTGAAGGGGAGACCTGAGAGCAGCTCCAGTGCCTGAAGGGGCTGCAGGAAACATGGAGAGGGGCTTGGGACAAGGGCCTATAGGGACAGGCCAAGGGGAATGGCTTTAACCTGCCCGAGGGGAGACTGAGATGAGCTCTTAGGCAGAAGCTCTTTGCTGTGAGGGTGCTGAGGCGCTGGCACAGGGTGCCCAGAGAAGCTGTGGCTGCCCCATCTCTGCCACTGTTCTGAGGCCAAAGCATTCTATGATTCTATGATTACGAAGAGCAGCCTGTCACTAAAAGCAGCTGGTTACTTTTAAATATTCAGTGGACTGGGTATTCAAGATATGTTCTGCTATTCAGTAAGTATCCAAGTATCTTGCCTTATACCAGACACTAAGATTACTCCCAAGTAAATAAAGCCATCACATACAAACGTTGTGCCAGGCAATGAGAAATCCCATCACAGCTTAGCACAGGAAAGTAGAGAGACCTGGAGCAGCTCCACATATGGAAGAGGCAAATAGAGGACCTGCTTCAGTTCCACCAGACTAAATGTGGGACAAACACACAGAAGAATTAAGGATGTCGCTCACAGCCTGTTGCACAAGACTGATTATACAGAACAGAAACTTTTCCCATGGTTTTTCACCTTATACAAATAATAACCATGAATAATGTTGAAAATGACCACTTAAAGAAAAAAAACAATCAGTGATTGCATCAAAATGACAACTACCTTACTAGATATGCTGGCATTTCGTTTGGGGCTTTTTGATCACTTGTACCCCTGCACCCTCATTTACACCAAAGAAAACTGCATCTTATACCAAACCATGACAAGACAGTGGAAAAATACAGGAACCAAAACGGAGAGTGGCATGTAAAGAGTCAAATATTTACCTGATTTTCTGGTATGTCCTTTCACATTTCAGATCAGCTTTTAAATACAAGCATGCTAATGAGCTTTAATGGCATGACAGAGTACACATTTGTGGACTCATTTGCAGGTGGATCTTGCAAATACAACAAAGGAACATTAAGCAGCAATAGCATGGTGTGAGCACTTGGAAATCATCCATTCCATTAACTAAAAAAAATTATAAAGCACTACAGGTCATCAAGTGATGTAAAAAGTGGTCCCATGGGCATATATTTTTATGGCAAGGAGAAAAAAAAAAAAGAACATATAAATCATCTTGCTAGTCATTAAACAGTGGACTTACCCAAGCCCTCATTGATTCCCCAGCAAATCTCTATGCACCAGTACACACTGTGTGCTGGAGTACATACTAATGTACAGGAATGCTGTATGTATTCATGCAAAATATGAATATAAATATAAATATATATATATGAATATAAAAAGAGGAAAACCTCTTGGCTGAAAGTTCATAAACATCCATCTGCCTTTCTGAATTCACTGTCAAGGGGTGATACTTGTAATCTAAGCTTTCTAGCTACACAGCCGTAATGTCTGTTCTACAGTTATTGACTTGCTTTTTTTTATTATTATTTTATTTTTCCATTTATCAAGAAAATCAATTTTTGGAGCTCCAAAATGAGTTTGTGAGGGAAGTAAAGTTTGTTTTAGTTTTGTTCACTACATTTATTATGGTTTATGAATTCACATTAAATAGCTTAAAGTCTCCTGGGGTTAGGATGGGGTGAAGAATGGGAAGAATGTAAACCCATGGGATGAGATAAGAACAGTCCAGTAACTACAGTATAATACAAAACTGCTACTATTACCACTAATAATGATAAGGGAAATAACAATGAGAGAGAATATAAAACTAAAAGGGGAAATGAAAAAAAAAACAACCCATAAACACAAGTGATGCACAATACAATTGCTCAGCACCCCTCAAATGACACCCAGCCCAACCTGAGCAGTGATCTGGGCCTTCCGGGAGACTTCACCCAGTTTCTATACTGGGCATGATGTGCTGTGGGATGGAATACCCCTTTGGCTACTTTGGGTCGGGTGTCCTGACTCTGCTTCCTCCCTGCTTCTCGTACCCCTCTTCACTGGCAGAGCATGAGAGACTGAAAAATCCTTGATCAGGATAAGCACTACTGAGCAACTAAAACATCAGTGTGTTGCCAGCATTGTTCTCAGACTAAAGCCAAAACACAGCACTGAAACAGCTACTAGGAAGGAGAAAAAAAAAAAACAACTTACAGCTGAAACCAGGACAACCACATTTTGTTTACCCAATGCAGTATTTTCTAAATTTTGTTATTGCAGATTTTCCATGTTTATCCCATAGTTTCTTAGAGCCAATACCTCCCAGTGTTATTCTAAATGATTGATTTTCAACCTTAGTTCATTAAAATCCAAAAATGCTGGTAGGCAATAGCATCTAATGTTGTATTTCATAATGTATCACTTTTCTTTGCGCACTTATACAGATCTTTCAGAATGACCAGTGGATTTATAATATTCTGAAAATAATTCAGTGTTACACCTTCATTGTTTTCCTAAGTGAGGAGTTGAATTTCTTCACACCTGAAAGATCTTAACCTTAGGTTCAACAGCTGGCCCAGCACCTAGACTTGTGTTACTCAAATATTGGGTCCAGTATTGTTTAACTTGTTCATCGATTACTTGGATGAAAGGATAGAGTGCCTCCTCTGCATGAGGATATGGAACTGGGAAGAGTGGCTCACACTCCAGGGTGCTGTGCTCTCCTTCAGAAGGATCTGGACACTCCTGAGAGATGGGCAGAGAGGACCCTTTTGGAATGGAAGTTTTGAAAGCCCTGTGAACGCAGGGTCCTGCACCTGGGGAGGAATAGCCCCACACACCAGTACAGGATGGGGTCTGACCTGCTGGGAAGCAGCTCTACAGAGAGGGACCTGGGAGTCCTTGGTGGACAACAAGTTGCCCATAAGCCAGCAATGGGACTTTTCAGCCAAGAAGATCAATGGTGTCTCAGGCTGCATTAGGAAGAGCTTTGCCTGCAGATTGAGGGAGGTGATCATCCCTTTCTGCTCAGTCCTGATGAGGCCTCACATGGAATACTGTAACCGGTTCTGGGCTCGCCGGTACAAGACAGACAAGTACAGTGTAGGGCTATGAGAACGATGAGGGGTCTGGAGCATCTTCCATGCAAGAAAAGGCTGAAGGAGCTGGGCCTGTTCAGCATGGAGAAGATTTCAGGAGGTTCTGATAAATTTATACAAGTGTCTGAAGGGAGGGTGTCTGGATGACGGAACCAGACTCTTCTCCATGATGACAAGAAATAGGATGAGAGGCAACAGGCATAAATTAAACCACAGGAAGTTCCACCTGAACATAAGAACTTCTTTACTCCGAGTGTGACTGAGTATTGGAACAGGCTGCCCAGAGAGGCCATGGAGTCTCCATCCCTGAGATATTCAAGACCTGTCTGGTCACAGGCCTCAGCAATGTGCTCTGGGTGACCCTGCTTGAGCAGGGAGGCTTGACTAGATGACCTCCAGTGTCCTTTCCAACCTCATCCATTCTGTGAAGTGTGGCAGTGCTGTTACAAAAACAGCAGCACAGCACAAAGTGCAGTCACAATAAATACAAGGCTGTAATCTCTAAGTCCAGTTACCTTGTGTCTTTGGAATCTCCTGGTGTTCTATCTAGACAAGTACAAAGCAAAATTTTGATTCTTAGCAGTACAATTATAAACCAGTTCATGGTTCATTTTACTTGGGGTTGTTTAAATTATTCCTCTAATACTGATGAAGCAACCTGTAAAACACCATGGCACAAACGGCACTCTCACATTCAGAGCTGAGGAATACACTGATGGTGCCAAACACTGTTTAAAAGCATTTTAAAATCCTCTAAAGCTCTTGAAGAAATAAGTTATTGCTTGACTAGCAGGTTTTTGGGAGCATTTGGACCAACTTTCAGCTGAAGGGGAAATATGACTAATGGGTTTTGTTAATTCTCTGGTACTTGCTCAACTCATGCAATAAGCAACACTGCAGCAACACTTTGAGAAATCCCCTATTTCTTGCCTGGATATTAACCTTCAGATCAACCAGAAAGCTCTTTCCACAATAAAGAGAAGGCTAGTGAGACTGTACTTAAGCTACCATCTAGTGACACATGCCATAACACTGCCTTAAAAATTCTTCATGAGATTAAATCTTTCAGGAGCTCAAAGGGCTCCTTAAAGCTGGCCAGCTGCACTTTTACACTGACC
Source organism: Pezoporus flaviventris (assembly GCF_033815535.1). Lineage (NCBI taxonomy): Eukaryota > Metazoa > Chordata > Aves > Psittaciformes > Psittacidae > Pezoporus > Pezoporus flaviventris. Next base: position 537,128 of record NW_026892558.1, read on the forward strand.
TCATCAGATAGGAGATATTTTCAATTACTTTGACAAAGCATGCCCTAACTATTCTTTTAGAGAGTTGGTTGTTGTGTTTTGGTTTTCTTTCCCTCTCCATCCTCCAAAATAACCTCTGATTTCAGCCAGGACTGCAGAGAATGAAACGCTGTAAGTACGAGGTAAGGAAGACAAATTGAAAAAGAAAAACTAATTAAAAGTCATCTAAATGTCCAAATGCTTCACTCACAACAAGATTTTATTGACACACAGCCCATGTTGGTGACTGGTACAGAATTCAGGTGAACTGGAAATGTTCAAAGCCAGGTTGGATAGGGCTTGGAGCAACCTGGTGTAGAAGAGGGTGTCCCTGCCTGTGGCAAGGATTGGAACTGGATGAGTTTTAAGGTCCCTTCCAACACAAACTATTCAGTGATTCTATGATTCTGTGATACTCATTGTTCTACAGACTCTAGGAATCTGCTACTGATGATTACCAAAGCCAGAACATTGGTCTGAATGGATCTATAGCTGTGATGTAGATTGTCTGTTGTTTGGTTTGTTTTTTACAAGGCTATTACAAATAATTTCCAGCATAATTTTCTAATTAAAAATCATCACAACCACACACAAAAGAATTCCTATCTCATCGCACTGGTTTCCAAGGGACTGGATGCTGAAGTTCAGGACTTTCCCTATAAAGGAACCTTTGATTCCACTTTTTATCTTCCTCTGAATGACTAACATTTCAGATCAACAGTAAAGCCAGAAACTTTGACAGATTGATGCTGCAGCAGTCTATAAACAGAGAGATAGAACAGGGCAGTGTGGTTTCTGTCTGAAATCCCACCAATTACTGGAAATACCGATAATCAGTAGTCTGTTAAATTGGGAGTTTTAATAAGACACTGGAAAAGGAAGCAGCTCGCGGTTTCTCTCCAGTGCTTTCATTTCCATTTCAGCCTGGAATACTTTTACAGCTGGAGCATGTCAGGGCTGTAAGGACCCTCAAGAAGTTCTTAGAAACACTGTATTTTCCCCATACATGGCAGGCTTCATGCATAAAATTCTTGACTGATTAAGAACAGTTTTCATTTGCTACATTTTATTTATTGAAACCACTTTAAGACATGAAAGTATAAGGGGAAGGGCTTTTAAAGGGCAATATACTTTCAGTAACCCTGAACAGCCTGTTCCATGCAGAGCTGTTACCTTTTAGCGATGATTGCTTTATTGACTGTTAATGCTTTAAATAGCATTGGGAAAACACATTGAGTCTTTACTGCAAGAAAGAAAGATCTATGTCCCTTATACATGCCCCTGGTTTGGTAATTTCAACCTACAAAGACATAAATGTTGATGAATTGTATGTTGCCAAACAGCACAGTAAGCACTTAAAATGCTATGAACAGGCCTACAGTTTCAAAGTGATACTACCAAAGGTTAGATTGTAATTTGGTGACAGAATGTTTTCCTACAGCCTACCTGAAATATTAAAGATCACAATCCTTCCTTTAAAATCTTGAAAGAATAAAATCTTGCACAATGGGAGACTAAGTGAAAAGAGGATTTGTACTGTTGACATGAACACAATCTTCCACTCCTGAAGACAGTGCAATCACACATGCCATCATCAACTTTGGATGAGAACATCGGGCTGTCCAGAAAGTCTGTTTAGCAGGAGTATCTTGTACATCATACAATAGATCAGTAAGATTCAGTTTTCAAGGGTTAGAATATTGAACACAGCTCTCCTACCCCAACCATCATCTGTGTAGTAAGAGGACGTTTACTTGCTCTGCCAAGCAATGATTTAACACAACATACAGGAGAGTGAGACCTTCATTTCTCCTCTTGCCCTCTCTTCCTTACTCTGTCGTGTTTCCATCTGCCAGTGCCCCGAGTCAATGACATTCTGCCAACACTGCACACTGACTCCCTCAAAAAATACTCCGCAACCCAACACAGAAATTCTGCTCACTCAGGAATACATGTCCTTCAGAGAGCAAAATAACGATTTCTGCTTGAAGAAGTTGTTGCTAATTTTAAATGCCATACACCCTATGTTTCACCTTACAATATGCACCATTTTCACATGATCAGAAAAGAAATAAAAACCAGAGTCATCAAGGCCCCTACAGAGATCATCCAAGCCCAGTGCCCTGCAGAAAGCAGGGGCAGCTTCCAGCAGCTTGTGGGTCATGAGTATCTCCAAGGTGGAGCCTCCATAGTCTGCCTGGGCAGCTGTTGTACTAAAAATACTTAAACAACTATCCAGTATTTAATTTTGGGCACACTGCATCTTGTCCCATTCACTGTCTTTCCAATATTGAAAACTCGATCAGTTGTCCCAGTTTCAGCTCCCCCAAGCCCAAACTGCCCACCATCACTGCAGGGATATGAGATCAGGACCTGACACAAAAAGCACAGTTCTTCCTACAAAAATCTCAAAATTACAGAGCTGTATGCGCCACAGGGAACACATACATATATGCATTCACTTAAAAAAGAGTAATTGAAGTTATTTTATTAGTTAGTGGTTGCCAGTAACCAAGATCAAGGCCAAATAACAACTTGAACTGGCAAAAAGTCCTACTTCACAAAGCAAGGCTCTGCAGGCTATCCCTGAAGGAGAAACTTGGTAACAGAATGACCAATTTCTTTGCATCTGTGGGGTTCTCCATCACTTTGGGTAGGAGTCATAGCATAGCAGCACATAAACTGCTGATGATGTTAGGTTAAGTGACCAGAGATTCATACAGAAAAGTGGTGAGGAGGAGATAGATTAGGAAAGAGCTGACTCTTATTTCCTGTTTTAATCTGATACCATGAGAAAATATGGCTTTTCTAGCTGGTGGAGAAGGGTTTGGAGGAGGGGAAGTGGTTCTTCAAAAAGAACCATAAGACTGAAAAAGGCACCTAGTTCATGAGGGACTGTCCAGACCAGCTGAGAAGAGCTGCCTGGACTCCCTCCCAGTGCAACTGGTAAGAGTTTAGGAACACACAGGATGACAAAAAGTTGTAAAACTCCTGACTGAACTAGACTGAACTTCAGTTTTATCTCACATCCTTGTGTTGTTCAAAATGTTGCATGACAGCAAGACTAGGTAGTGCTTAGACTGGATGCCTGGAGAAAAGTACTTCTCTTTTGATTTGACGGATTTTCAAATGTTTTTTCCCCAATAATTAGACAATTGAGGACTCACTACATCCTTCTACAGACTGATGAAGAGGCAAAAGACTCCTTCAAAACTTCAGACAAACATGATTCACGAAGATATCTGTGAAGTCAACGAGAAGACGCAAACGTTCTCAAATGCCTGGTAACAAACTTCTGTTCCTTTTGCAATATACCTACACAAGCACTTTGAAAGAAATACAAAGAGGCTGCCAGTTCCAATAAGCTCTGCAATGAGTTCTCTTCTACAAAAAAGTTCCTAAACAATAAAAATTTGTACATTTAGTGCCTTACAGAAGTTTGGGGGGGGGGGAGGAGGGGGAGGAGGAAAGGAGGGTTGTAATCTTCAATTCATCAGAAAAGCAGTTAATTCCAAACTTCAGAGGTTTTATCTGTTTTGAAGACAATAAATATGCAGTAGATAAAGCAACAAAGAGGTGATTAGACATATTTAAACAAGAATAATACCTTGTCAGAAATAAATTACTGTCATAGAAGTGTCATATCTAGCTTTACTTCTTTTGAAGAGGGGGAGAAAAGAAAACCCAAAGCACTCGAAATGCTTTTATGTGCACTTTTTGCTCCTGTTTTTTAAGAAAGCATGTTCTTACAAAGAGTATTTCCAGCAACCCAAAAGGTAGGAATGTTTCTCCCTACCTGCTACCATGACCTTAGCTGTGCGACTGATGATAGCTCCAATGCCTTCTAGAGATGCTTCACACTGGTAGAGACCTTCGTCTGGCTTGTGGTGTCTGGAGTGGACTATGTTTTGTATCAGGAGTGATCCGTTTGCCAGTTGCTGTCTCCTTTCATCTACTGCCAGGTTCAAGAAGACGGCGTCTTTCTTCCATTTAATAACTGGGGCTCCTTGATCTGATTCTGCAACGCAGTTCAGAAGCACATTGCTTCCACGCATGGTGACAGCATCTGAAGGCTCAGTCAAGAATTTCAGTGCTGTAAAAGCCTTAAACTGTGAACCTGAAACAGCAAAGCCATAAGAGACAGCGAGTAAATATTGGTTATACATTTCTGTGCAGGAAGGAACATACTGTATTAGATACAGAAACTCAGTATAAGGAGCTACAATACAACCCCCATAGGCATCACAGACGCAGCTGGCAAAGAAAAGAAAGTAGGCTATGTTTCTCTGCAAATTATTAACACATGCAAAAAAATCCCAAACACAAATCATATGTTTGTTCCATCAAAACATATCTGTAGATAAATTGGTCTTTTATTTATAAAACACAGAGATAAAGCAAAGTTAAAAATCTATATAACTATATGAGATGCAGATTGGCATAAAATCACCATACATCTTGAAGTTTACTTGGAGAATTGAATTCCTTACAAAGGACCTTCTCTGGCCAAATGTCCTAAGATGCATTTCAACGTGACAAGCACAAAAATAGTGTTGGACCTCGCATGCTTTCCTCCCATTTATTTGATAATAGTAAACACAGCAAGACTGCAGCCTCACCATCTACCCAACACAGTGCCCAAACCCTTGGCCTCATGGATCATTTTTCACCTCATCAGAATGATGCTCTCCTCACTAGAACATTCCCCTCACTGTAACTAGTCTGGCCACTGGTTTCCAGTGAGACGAGACAGACTATGCGAGCATGTCTTTTGTACAGAGGAGACTCAGGGGAGCTGTTGAGCCAATGCCCAAGAGGCAACCATCCCTACCACAGCACTGAAAACCTGAGATTTTTTCCTTCTGCAAGGATACAGGGGCTTTAGACAAGGGCCTGTAGGGACAGGCCAAAGGGAATGGCTTTAACCTGCCTGAGGGGAGACTGAGATGAGCTCTTAGGCAGAAGCTCTTTGCTGTGAGGGTGCTGAGGCGCTGGCACAGGGTGCCCAGAGAAGCTGTGGCTGCCCCATCCCTGGCAGTGTTCAAGGCCAGGTTGGACATAAGGGCTTGGAGCAAGCTGCTCTAGTGGAAGGGGTCCCTGCCTGTGGCAGGGGTTGGAACTGGATGAGTTTTAAGGTCCCTTCCAACAAAAACCAGTCTGGGATTCTACAGCAAATCATAGAATCATAGAATAGTTAGGGTTGGAAAGGACCTTAAGATCATCCAGTTCCATCCCCCTGTTATGGGCAGGGACACCTCACACTAAACCATGGCACCCAAGGTTCTGTCCAACCTGGCCTTGAATACCACCAGGGATGGAACATTCACAGCCTCCCTGGACAGCCTATTCCAGTGCCTCACCACCCTCACAGTAAAGAATTTCTTCCTTATATCCAATCTAAACTTCCCCTGTTTAAGTTTTAAATTCGCCTGTAAAGGCAGAGGGAGATGGTCTCAGACCACAGCTACAATATAAAATCTGCTACAGGAGAAAAAAAATAATTATTAAACTGCTTGAGAACATGTGGATGCAGTTCCACAAAAAAAAAAAAACACAACTGAAAGAAACACGAAGTGGTCCTTTATCTCTACTGCATCAAGCATTTTCTAATGATTGACCAGCAGGCAAAGCACACACAACATGTATTTTTAGATCACGCAGTTTTCTCAAGTCAGAGTGGCTATGCTTGAGAAAGTTTCCACTATATCATAGTAAAATCAATGGTTTTGACACACTGCTTGCCTATCTCCCCCAGTCCAGGGGCAGCAGATCCAAGGGTTTCCTGGTTTAGATGTCAAGCTCTGGTTCCCAGACAGACAGGCTGCTCCCCAACTTCCACCCAACACACAAAGTGATGCCAGCAGTAGCACCACTGTTGTGTGCTCCCATGCACTGGGAATGGAGTTTTCAGAAAGCTGCATGTGAATGCAAAAGTGGCTTTTATTGCTTTTCGTACGAAATTAATGAATCCTTTTACCTCATTAGAGCAAATGAAGACAAATAAAAGGATTCAAAAGTCCTAAGAAAACAATTAATTAATTCAATTTTATACCTCAAACCAAAGATTTCTATGAATATATGTAACAGTGCATAAACAGCTACTTGGCATTTTCTTTACAGAAATTAATTTTATTGTCAAGTGCTTAGTTCCACCTATACACTAATTGGCGTAGCCGGGTATCAGATTTTCCTTCAAAGCAAATACAGAAAAAAGTGTGGCTTCAAAAACTTAATAACAGTTAGCAAAGGAGAAACAAGAGCTGAGAAACTCAATTTGAAGAGTACTTCAGACACAATAAGAACACCACCATTAGAACTTAGAATAAAATGTAATGTCTAATAACCTCAAGAAGGGTAGTCAAATTCTGATTTATTTTTCATATGCGTTGTAATGCTCTGATTTCAGTTACTTGAAGCATAATGTCAGCATCAGGCCTGAAAGCTTGGCACTTTTGCCCTAGAACATAGGTAATATTAAGGAAGTATATTTACAATGTGTGAAAGAGTAACTCTAAAAAGCATGTGTTCCTTTCCCTTCTCCCAAAGGCAACTGTGTTCTGTTTGTAAATCGCAGCTTCTTGTTGGACATTTTATTTATGTCACCACCATTTATAACACATTTTAACACAGCTGTTTATGACAGCATGTTAATGATTTTATGTGGCTATTATCACAAGTAAATAATCCACTTCTACAGGAGAAATGGCATTATGACAGCTTCCAGTGCAGCAAATGCAGAAGTTACAGAAGATAAACAAAGATTAACTTTCTTTTCATGCAATTACCCTTGCAGTTCAGTTGCAATTTCAGCTATTCACATCTTTTGCAAAAGGCATATTTAACCTAAATTGCTTTACTACAAGGAAGCTAACAGCTTGAATAACCTGGAAACCATTCTGAATGTGAAGAAAATTCAGATCTTCTTGGAAATACTATTCCTGGAGATAGAAGTAGGTGACATCTGAAAAATGGAAGAAAAATTACCATGTATTTTCTAAAGAGATTACTTGGTAGGATAAGAATCTAATAGCCACATTTTTGTAGAATGTAGGTGCTGAAGGAGAAAGGTAGAAGAGTATTTGAAAACCCTATTAGTACCCGTATTATGCATACATATGCAAATATGCATTATGTTCAAATACTTGCATATTTGAACTATTAGCTAAGTTTATAAAGCCCAGCTGCAATGTTACACCTAAGAACTTTCCCAGAAACTTGTCATCTTATTGGACCCTTGACTTCCACAGAATTTTCATCCTAATTTCTACCTCAAGAAGCAGACACTAAACCTGATTCCTCTAGACCAGGTTATTAGGAGGAATAGGATACATCTAATACATACACTTATTTCAGCACTTAAAAAGAATTTAATTTCACAACATAAACTCAGCCTCTGGTAAGGGAGAGACAAATCTCTGACGTGATAAAACCAGACCACAACACACCTCCATGCCTTCCTCCTAAATGCATATATGCATAAAACTAAGGACTGTCACCTGAAGAAACAAAAGATTCACATATCAAATTAAATAAAGCTTTAAACTTTAATTGCAATGAGAAATCAAACCCTGCTAACACAGTTTCTGAAATGCATATTGAACGTGCTCTAACAGGGCTGAAGTAATATTCAGCCCCTGTAGAGGACAAGTAGCTATAAGACACAGCCCAATTACTAGAAGACTACAACACGACTTGCCTCAAAAAAAAACAAACCAAAAATGGTCATCTACCATTTCCTATTAATTGGTGGTTCTTTCCAGGGGGAACATGATTTCTCTGTGAAGATTTCTATATTCATCGTATATTCGCTAAGGACATTGCATACTTATGTGTGTATATATATACACATACCCTGAAAAAAAATTTGCCTATGAAATAATTCCTAAAACACTGCAGAAAACACAAATGAGTGCAGTTTCTCCAGCAACTTTTTTTAATGGTACATTTACTTTGAGGCCTAAGACAAGCTTAATAAAGCATTTCCCTGTATCCCTTTTCTCCTCTATAGTATCTCTCCTGTTTGAAGACATCAGGATTTCAGTTCATGCTCAATCCTAAACCAAACACCACCAGCTGCTTCCCCAGGGTAAGGCAGCTGAGGAAATGGGCAGATCAGCCACTACTAATGCAGCTCCTATAGACCCAATGGATCCCTACTGCCTAAGAGATGAAGGGGGCCTATAGGGATGCTGGGGAAGGACTCTTCATTAGGGACTGTAGTGACAGGACAAGGGGTAATGGGTTAAAAGTTAAACAGGGGAAGTTTAGGTTGGATATAAGGAGGAAATTCTTTACTGTGAGGGTGGCGAGGCACTGGAATGGGATGCCCAGAGAGGTTGTGAATGCTCCATCTCTGGCAGGGTTCAAGGACAGGTTGGACGAAGCCTTGCATGCCATGGTTTAGTGCGAGGTGTTCCTGCCCATGGCAGGGGGTTGGAACTAGATGATCTTAAGGTCCTTTCCAACCCCAACTATTCTATGATTCTATGATTCTAAAATCCCCTTGCTCTAAGAAAAAGACCAAAGCAAAGGAAAGCTCTAGCTTATGAAGGTCTTTCCTCCTTAGGCACTCACTGCAGGGCACTTTCTTTTTCCATATTGTCCAAAAGCAGGAAAAAGAATACTTCATGCCTTCACCCCTGCCTGGGGGAAGTCAAGGAGGAAATTGAGGGGAAGACCTCGAGCTGAAAACCAAGGAGGCAGGAGCAGCCTTTCAGTCTCAAATCTGAGTATCAGGCTTGCAAAACAGAGCCCAGCCAGCCATCTCTCCAGCTACCTACTGCACAGCTTTTTAATATCTAAAACCTGAAAAAGATGAAAAAGTTCTTTAATATCTCTCCTGGTCCTTGGGCAGCTTCTTTGCTGTTGTACATTACAGTAAACACACCCAAAATAGCTGCCACTGTAAGCTACCTAGCGATTTTCATAAGCAGAGTAGGGTACTCATTTTAAAACAGAGCTGATAAGCCTACAATTTAATCCTTATTGCAGCAGCTCAACTGAAACGGAAAGCAAGGACAGAAGAAAACAGGAAGGCAGCCAGGGAGGAGAATTAAGAGATGAAGAGCTCTTCTAAAACTTGTTATAGAACATGCTCGTGTTTTCTGTTTCCAAGTTTTGCTCTCTGTGGCAGTGGGTCTCTCCCTTTATCTGGCATTTTTGGTCATGCCCTTTTTTTATATCCACTTACTTCAAAGCTCCGAGACATTGAACAGCTGAGAAAAGGCTACGGTCATTAACAGTCACCAAATACAACATGTACACATTTACGCTGAGCCCTGGATTGACGTTCCCCAGCATGGCCTGCAAAAAAGAACCTACACTCATAGCAGTTAACAGTTTTTTCTATCCCCTGCATCATCACAAGGCATCGTTGCCTTCCGTGGGGCTTGCTTCCAGGATTCTTACCTCTCAGAGGCTTTAAAAGTCAGAACAAGAGAGGGCAGTACAGTTAGAGCTTCCTCACCTGTTTCAGTAAATTCACCTTTTATATGCATCCTCAGAGCTGTCACTGAAGGTCCAGCATGCTCATATTCGAAGAAAACAGACTTAAGGACATTAAGGGCCCTGCAAACATGAGGCTGCTGAAACTGATGGGTCCAGGGCAGCTTCGTGCTTCCTCTTTACTCTCACTACAGAAAGCACAGAACTGTTACAAATACAGATTTATGAGATCTGTGGCTTCCCTATAAACTTGAATAGAAGCATCACAAAGATTAAATACCTCCTACACGAAGCTACCGTGTCAGTTATTCCAAGCACATCTGTGTCAAACAAGCCTGTAGCACTGCTTGGAGATCTGAAGCTCCAAGGTCAAGGAGAGTGCCCTTAGCAATAGCCCACACATCCTTTAACCAAATAAAGGAGAAGAAAACTTGAAGCTGAAAGACCCCACCCTTGGTCCCTTGCTGCTTTAGCAACCAAGACATTACCCTATGTGATGACCCACTTTGTGATACAGGAGTAAAACTAATGGGCTTCTCACCCTGACAGCTAACATCAGAGGAACTTCAAGGTTATCATTCTCTAGGCCACAGAAGAAATTAACATTTAAAAGATCATCTCTGATGTGCTTCTTAATCAGTCCCTTGCTTTGAATCCTCCACTTTCTCTTTCAGCTCTGTGAAATGCAATCTTCCAGGATGGGTTTTCTTTTTTCTTCCCCTTCATGTTCTGCGCCAGTTGCTTCCATTATAGAGAGGGAAGAGATGTCACAGTTGCAAAAGCATTTCACTGGGCCACCCCTGGAGCTTTCTTTTTAAAATAAACATTAAGAAATAAGACTTTTGCACACAGACAATTTGAAATCTGTGAACTCAGAAATACCCCCCAGTCCAACCTGCATTTGGTAGTGGAGGTCTGTAGCTGAACTAAGTCTATTACAATGAAGTGTATTTATGGACACTCAGAGTATATGTTTTCTCTGAGGATTTTTTTCTCCTTCATCTACACAGCCTGTATAAATTAGCTTAATAATGAGGCTAATAAGCATTTATTTACATTCTTAGGTAATGCAGAATACACAGCAAAACTTGATAGTTTGATCTGTTTGCACAAAATACAGTAATATGAAGCTTAATATATATTAAAAGGAGAACTCTTGTTTTAATGTTTTTATTATAACTTATGATGTGCCTTCTGGAGTGTTAAATATTTCATTTCAGTTCTATAAAATTTTGAAAATCTAGCCTTATGGCTGCATTTGAAGTTCAGATGTGGAAACTAAAATTTCTGCTCCAAGAAATGTACAACACAACACACAAGTGTGTGGTATGTGGAAATATTGCTCAATCTTTATGTAAATATGAGCATATACTTTTGACCAGGACTTTATCATGACATTCCAAATTGCTGACTTTTTAAATGGTGCTATCACAGGATTTTGGACAGGATTGAGATGAAAGCACTTGAAAAAACAACTCCATTATAACCCTTCTATATTCATTGAATCATTAGGAGCATGTAGAGACTAGCTGTCTGACTTTCACCCAAAAGCTTTAGTGATTTATCGAAAGCTTATAGGTGATTTATCACTAAGGGTGGTGTCTTCACACCACAGAATCCTGCTCCTTATATCCAAAGTGCTCAAAACATCCACTACAAAGAAATTTTGTTCTCATAACTGACGAGTATCACCTAGAAAAAGGACTTTATCAGGGCCATGTCTGAGACCACTGAGCAGATCCATCATTGCCTGTGTCCCACATTCAAGCTGCTTCTCTAGTGTGAAATCGCAGTCACTTTAAGAAAAACCCCAACAGTAAATAAACCCCTTGTCAAACCAAACAAGCTGAGTTTCATGGGTAGTTCTCACCAAAGAAAGAATTAATGACCCTCATGCAACACATGGGTTTGTCACATTACTTTACACACTCGGTGCACAGATTTAGTCTGGCTGCAGATGTTAAACCAACTCTGATGTGATAAGAAAGATGAGAACACAAAGGCAGAAGATCCTTTCCACCACCCCTCTTGCCAGTGAGGTCTCCAAAAGCACTATTAATTGATTGGACCTTCTTGACTCCTTTCCCAGCAAAGATATTTGGGATAACCCTCTAATTCAGAAAACAGTCCAATGGCTGACGCAAGCTGATAGCTGAGGACATTGCAATGAAATGGGCACTCCATCCCTTCCTCCAGCACCAGGTGTACACACTGGGACTTCTGTCACTTTGGTTCTAGCAAACAGGAAAACACAAAAACCCAGCTTGACCTGCCAGCCCTGAAAAGAAGACCACATTTCTCAGATCAGATCACTTGTAACTGAACCATAAAACACAAGGCAGAGGGCAAGACAACTACTATTTGGAGCACCTCTGCTCTGAAGCCAGGTTGAGCGAGCTGTGCTGATTCAGCCTGGAGAAGAGAAGGCTCCTTATGGGGACACCTTAGAGCAGCTCCAGTGCCTAAAGGAGCTGCAGGAAAGCTGGAGAGGGGCTTTGGACAAGGGCCTGTAGGGACAGGCCAAGGGGAATGGCTTTAACCTGCCAGAAGGGAGACTGAGATGAGCTTTTAGGCAGAAGCTCTTCCCTGTGAGGGTGCTGAGGGTTGGAACTGGATGAGCTTGAAGGTCCCTTTCAACTCAAACTATTCCATGATTCTATGAGTCAGTCAAGTGTGGCCCAATAGAGCAGGGCTGAAAAGTTGAATCCATCCTGACAGTTACCGTGTGTCTAAAGCAGTCTACCAACACCGTTCGTCTCATCTCAGAGATCCTACAGCACAGCCTTCTCATTTAGTAAGTTATGAAAGAAATATTCCTACGCTGAATCTTCAAAGCTCCAGCCTTCTTCTAATAATGTTTCAGTCTGCTGCATCCCATAGATACATTTCACACTTCAGACCAGCAGAAGAAAATACAGAATAGACACCCCAGAGATGCCTGGCTACAGATATGGGACCAAAAAAAGCAAAACAAAGAGAAGTGATTTGGGGGTATATAACTGTAGAGGCAAAAAACGAAACAAAATAAAATCATCTAAATTATTAAATTGCATTATTATTAGATTGAATCACCTAGGGGAAAAAAAAATACCACACAGGGAGGGTATGAGGGGATAAAGAGCAGAGCAGTAAGCAACACCAAGCATGAGAAGGAGGAGAAAAGCCTTCAGGGCTGTGGTGAAAGAACAGCCAAGAAACAGGGAGAAAGAAAGAAAAGAAAAGGAAAAGAAAAATCAATCCAGCAGTGAATCCAAGCCAAGCAGAAAAGGACTAGGAGGGGAGAGTTGAGTGGATTGTAAGCAGGAAAGTGCCCAAAGATCTGGCCAGATGCAAGTTTCTACCAGCTAGTGTGGAAAAAGTCAGGTTGCAAGAAGGAGACATAAGGCAACAGAATAGACATCCGTTGCTTAGATGAAAGGGCAAAGGAAGGCTGGAGAGGGCAAGGACATGGGAATGTATGCAGAGGAGAAAAAAGTCAGGTGAGAGAAAGAATAGAGAGAAGGATGAAAAGATAATGAAGAACAAGAGATACTGAGTTAAAACATCAAAAGCACACATCAGATGCCAAAAAAGCAAATCCCTTGGAAGAGCTCTAAGCTAGAGACAGGCAGAGAAGCAAAGACAAAGCCAGAATTTCCAGTTTGATTTTTTTTTTCTTTCTCCTTTTTTCTTTTTTTTTTTTTTTTTGAGATGGTGATACATTTAGGGGAGAAAAGTGCAAGAGTGAAGAGGACTGGGGAAAACAAAGCAAAATACAAAACCCAGCCTTCATGAATGAGAACTCCGTGCTGAATTTAAGCACATTATAGCTCAGAAAAGTCAATAGCCCAAATAAAGCTGCTCAAACACACATGGCAGTGCTCAGAATAAAACCACTTCTTGGGAAGACAAAACATTTAGACAGGAGGTTTTTTGTTTTCCTATTTGTTCATTTCTTAAATGCATTCCTCCTTCCTTGGAGGCCATTTAGTAATGCAATAAATTAATTTGTACTTTAGAGTGAACTCTTTAATCCTTTTTGTTCTCTCCCCTCCCCATCAAAAGCATACTACTGAATTTGCATGCATTAGCATAATGAAACATTAATTACATAGTATTTTGGATAGGACAAGCATAGAGCTTCAATCAATCTCAATAACTTGCATCAGGAAGGTGAAAACCACTGCCCAAGCTATCAGGACAGCATAATAGACACAAACACATCAACAACGCCTGTTGCCGGTGTGATTTAAACCCAGCATCTGAAACCAAAACACACTCAGAAAAATTACAAAGAAAGTAATAAATATCAATTATGTTAATGATACACAGACAAATTGTTTTCTCCCGGTTTTGTTAGAAACTAGAGTTGTGTTTGCACTGAAGGATGAGCGAGACTGATCTGGCGTGTCTGACCCCAGGGGTAGTTTATCTCCTTCAACATATTGGGGGATACAGCTGCCAAAAATAATGCATGTATACCCTCCAACAGCATGTCCCAATGGCATCACCAAGACTTCACAGTGCACCTGCATCTCCTTATGCACACCCAAGACTGACATGTGCATAAAGCGAAGCAGCACCCAAGATAGGGGAATAGGAGGTTGGTTGGGCCCTCCTCCCATTACTATGATACCATATCCTTAGTATGATGCTCTCTCTAGCTCCATTTCCAAAACAGACAATTCCTCATTCAAGCCTTGAAATTAAAATTCTCCTACTTCTATTTAGCGAAAGGCTTCTGGGAACACCAGAATGGTGTTCATTAAGGAAACAAACTGCAGTGCTACAATAATGTATGGGAACATTAAAGAAACAAATGGGGACTTCACTGCAGATGTAGAGCCCTTCCCTCTTTGCACAATGAAAGCACAGAGCAAAGCTGATGGACTGTGTGCCCTGAATGCATCATTTCAGCTTTTGAAAAACACAGAAGAATTAAGATAAAAAAAAAAAAGGGAAAAAAGTCTAATCTGAGCATAATCTGAGCCATAAAACATCCAACAGCAATTGAGACTGCTGTTGTGAGGGATAACCAATGAATATCAAACTGCTCCCATCACACTCCCTTAATGCATCAGCCTTTTCAGCAGGAAAGAGAAAAAAAATGCCACTCCATTTACTTTCATAATAAATCACAGCTTCCTTGTTTTACTTTCTTTTAACCCCATGTCTGTCTCAACCACAGTAACAGAAAAATGGAGGGGCTAGAATAGATGACCTCCTGAGGTCCCTTCCAACCTAAACTATTTCACTAGTCCAACAAAACCAAACAAAAAGGAAAAAAAAAAATAAAACCCAGTACATTCCCACAAACCTAGAAGGAATCCAGACCTTGGGGGGAAAAAAATAACGAACATCATTAGCTAGAAAATGAAGCTCTCCTTTGGGAGTGTCAGAAGCTCCAGGACAAGGAATTTTTCTCCAAATGAGCGCCTTACAGTTTAAGCATATGCCTACATCCCTTCTTCTTAATTTCCCGTCAGCACTAAAAGCACCATTTTTGTTTCACAGGATAAGCATGACAACTAAAACTTGGTTTAGAGATCAAGCCTGACCAGTCAGACTTTGACCTGTACAGTGCTGCTAAGTGAATTTACACCCACAAAGTATCTGAGCCATGAAGTCTGCCTCATGACATGGTGTAAAGCTCTTCCTGAAAACCACAGAATAAGAGAAGCAGCTTTCATGGCAGATCAATATTCGAAAGTCTTTCACAAAGATCCAGTGAAAAACTACTAAATAAAACTAGATTTCAAAGACACCACGGAGCCTAGAAGGGACATTAAGTAACGTCCAAAGCTGTCACTATGAAATTACTTGGAGGATGTATAGTTTTCAGGTGGAAACTGGGTTTCTGCAGCCCTCACACAGTAAGTGGTATTTCTCATCACACTTGTCCTTCAGCTAGAAATGTCTTCAGAGCCCCTTGTTCTCTGCCACCTACTACATACCAGTTAATTGAGCACATCTTAACAAGGTGAAAAAATGGGGGGAAAAAATATGGAATAAACTCATCAAATTTATCTCATCTACCTCAGCACGGGTGGTTGTGCAATGGAGGCTCCAGCAAAGAATCAGAAATCATTCTCACCTGTGACTGGGAAGGGGATAAGGAATCCTAAAAGATTATTCTGTGATCAAGCAACCACTTCATTCTTTGTTAGTAGTGAGGTTTCAAGGAAAACAGACTTCTATGGGGAAAAGTAAACCATTTCTGCCCATAAATTGAAACACCTCAAATGAACCCTCAAGCATTGTAATTCCAAGGTGTGCTAAAACAATGGATTTGTTTGTGCTGAGATAGGTACAGTTTTTATTTCAATGTACTTCCCAAGTTCCTTATCAAATTATAAGAAAGGATATAATTTTTATTATGGGTTTGGTTCCTGTTCATCCTTGGTATAATCATAGAATAATTAGGGTTGGAAAGAACCTTAAGATCATCCAGTTCCAACGCCCCCTGCCATAGGCAGGGACACCTCACACTAAACCATGTCACCCAAGGCTTCATCCAACCTGGCCTTGAGCACTACCAGGGATGAAGCATTCACAGCTTCCTTGGGCAACCCATTCCAGTGCCTCATCACCCTCACAGTAAAGAACTTCCTCCTTAGACCCAATCTAAATTTTCCCTGTTTAAGTTTGAACCCGTCACCCCTTGTCTTATCACTGAAGTCCCCAAAGAAGAGTCCCTCCCCAGCACCCTTATAGCCCCCCTTCAGATACTGGAAGGCTGCTCTGAGGTCTCCACGCAGCCTTCTCTTCTCCATGCTGAACAGCCCCAACTTTCTCAGCCTGTCTTCAGATAGGAGGTGCTCCAGTCCCCTGATCATCCTCGTGGCTTCCCCTCCACTTGTTCCAGCAGTTCCAACAGTTCCTTTTTACGCTGAGGACACCAGAACTGCACACAATGCTCCAGGTGAGGTCTCACAAGAGCAGAGCAGAGGGGCAGGATCACCTCCTTCAACCTGCTGGTCACGCTCCTTTGGATGCAGCCCAGGATACAGTTGCTTTCTGGGCTGCGAGCATACACTGAAGCCGCCTCATGTTCATTTTCTCATCAACCAACACTCCCAAGTCCTTCTCCTTGGGCTGCTCTGAATCTCTTCTCTGCCCAACCTGTAGCTGTGCCTGGGATTGCTCTGACCCAGGTGTAGGACCTTGCACTTGGCATGGTTAAACTTCATGAGGTTGGCATCAGCCCACCTCACAAGTGTGTCAAGGTCCCTCTGGATGGCATTCCTTCCCTCCAGGGTATCAATCGAACCACAGAGCTTGGTGTCATCGGCAAACTTGCTGAGGGCGCACTCAATCCCACTGTCCATGTCAGCGACAAAGATGTTGAACAAGACCGGTCCCAACACCGATCCCTGAGGGACACCACTCGTTACTGGTTTCCAACTGGACATGGAGCCGTTGACCACAACTCTTTGTGTGTGGCCATCCAGCCAGTTCTTTATCCACCGAGTGGTCCATCCATCAAATTGATATCTCTCCAATTTAGAGGCAAAGATATCAAATGCTTTGCACAAGTCCAGGTAGATGACGTCAACTGCTCTACCCCTGTCCCTCAGTTCCATAGCCCCATCATAGAAGGCCACCAAATTGGTCAGGCAGGATTTCCCCTTAGTGAAGCCATGCTGGCTGTCACCAAGCACCTTGTTGATTTTCATGTGCCTTAGCATGCCTTCCAGGAGAATCTGCTTCAAGATTTTGCCAGGCACAGAGGTGAGACTGACTGCTCTGTAATTCCCTGGGTCATCCATTTTCCCCTTAAATATGTTGTATTGCAGTGGCACCAAAGAGCAGGAAGGAAACACTCAGGTAAGGTTTACTGCTCCTGCTCCTCCTTGGGGTTTGTGTTTCCTGATGAACAGTCATAATTTGACACAAAGAACATTTACTTCTCCTTATTCTGCTCTGAGCTACGACAAAAAGTCTCAGTCTCTCTCCAAGGAACAGTTTAGCCACTATGGTTTACTCATCTCTTTTCCTCTTCCCAACTGTCTTTGTAAAGGTGAAGATGCTCTCTCCAAGCTTTTGCAGCATCTGAAGAATGCTCTCCTCAACCCCTCAAGAGCCAGATCATTTTCCTGTTCCTTATCTAACCACGGCTGACAAATGAATCAGGCTGCTCCCTCGGGTCCCCCTTCAACCAAAGCACGGAGTGAACACTGAGTAAGCCCAGATATAGCTAAAAAGCAATATCAAAGCACTATGAAGTATTCACCCCAGCAACTGCCACAATATTTGGTAGAGGAACAAGTACATAAGAAGCCTTTCTGTCCCTCTCCTGCCCTCCCATCTGGGATTAGGGATCACTTGGCCATGCGAGAAGCAAGACTTCTTGCCTCCATCTTCTCTGTCTGCTTGCATAAAGCTGCTTGACTGTTCAGTTCTGCATTGATTGATACCCAGTTCCCACTGCAGGTCTGTTGAAGAGAGCATCTTACCGTCACATCACCGAAGAGTCACTCTGACCAAGACAGAGACCCCTGTTGTCTTCAGGTAAGCTGGCCCAAGGACTGGTGTGCACTGAGGTTCAAAATGCCTGAAGGCATACTCTGAGTTTGCTGTGCAATTCTGGTTTAATCACAGATACTGTTTTCTTGTCTCACTAACCTGCTTCTGGAATGACTATATAAATCTGTATCACTCAGTCTCTTGGATATAAAGGTATTCAGGGTATTGACAATTTCACTTCTAACTCTGATGAGCGTGTGCTTTAGGAAAGATCAGATTAAGAGGAGCAGCACTGCTGTAGGAAGTGAGGTCCTTCACCCATATAATCAAAACAGAATTGCTATGCAAAAACCTGTTGATAAGTATGTCTTTTGAGCCTAGGAAAAGCTTTGGAGTCAGAGCCCGAAATCCAGTCACTCTTATTAAAACATTGTGCAGTAGTAACTTCCACTCAATTTTAAGTACAGAGCAAATAAATCCCCAAATACCCTGATGTCCTATCCCCAGTCTGAGAAATTTCCTCATGATAAAGTTATTCTTAGAAGTTTGCCAGCTCTTAGGGAAAACAGAAGGAGCAGTCCGACATCATATTATTCACTTGAATGAGTTTCCAAATTGAAATCACCAAGATTGCAAATACAGAGTTGTAACTACATGGGAATCCATTTGAAATAATTTCAGGTCTGAATATTGCCATACGGTCCTGTTGATTTCAATGAAGAAAGCCTACTCATGTGGATAATGCTATGCAGATGGGGCAGTGGCGGTGGGGCCTCTTGCCAAGACTGTGCCTGCTCTTGGCCACCCCTGCAACTAAATGCCTTTTGATTGGAAGTATTTCTGGGAAGACAAAAAAAGCTATATACCAAAAGTATTTACATCCCTTGGACTGATGGTGTAGCCATATGTCTGGCATGCTCTATTTGAGGTTCTAGGAAAAATCAAAAATCAAGATGGCTGTTGGGAGGTTTGGGATTTTTGGTTAGTTGTTCGTTTTTAAATAAAAAGCAGGATCAAAGAAATTAAAGAAACAACACCACCATAACAAACAAACAAACAAACACCACCAAAACCCCAAAAGAAACCCAAACAAACCAGGGCTTGTAAACAAAAAACTCTGAAACACAGCCAGCACACACACGCACAAGGACATGCAGACATAAAACCTTGCAGACCTTGCTCCCATAAATGCATTTTGTCCAAGACACCAGACTGAATGTACAGATCATGGAGATGAAGCCCTCATGCAGAGAGACGGTGCATGTCCTCCAGGTAAAACATTGAACTAGTAAACTAGTACAAATGAAGCATTGTAGGCCAAAAGAATGTCAAACTGTTTAGAAATATTTTCTCCCAGATCTCCATTCCTGCCTCTGATCACTCTTTCCTTTACATGAGGCAGCTGACTTGCACAAAAAGTATCACTTTGGCTGTACACAAGAGGATTTCCTCCAATACTACTACAGATTAGAAAGGTTCTTTACTTATTTTAATGACATTATAAACTATATCACAGCTTAATAAGCTATAAGAGGTATTTAATCACCTTAAAATCAAACGTCAAAATTGTTCTACAGACAACAGCCCATCTGCCTCCACTCGCCCAATCCATCCCTCGTCTGTTCTCCTACTTTATGCTACAATTTTGACACATCTCCTTTGACATTAAGGCTGTGTAATTGGTTTCTTCACCCTGTTTACTTGTTCAGACAAATTCTGGCCAAGCGACAGAAAGCCACATTGGCACATCCTACAGTAAACTCCCACCACCAGCCGGGACAAGACAGATTTTATTGCACATTTCTCTTTGGTGCCTTCCAGCTCTCCACTTGATTTGAGCTGGGCAAAGGTTCAATTCACACAATTTCAAGGAAAAAGAAAAAAAAAAGAAGGAAAAGATCAAATCCCTGAGCCACATGCGAGGCAGGTAACAGGAGAAGGAAATATTTGTCACTGTTTTCAGTGAAGTTGTGAAAAAGGCAATTACAAATTTAGAAAGACAGTTAGTGGGGAGCCCCAGAGGTTGTTTCATAACCTTTGGCATTGGTAAGAGCTCCTTTTAAATGCAGATTCTGAAATCAGGGCACGCTGGGGCTGCAGTGGTACCTCGAGACCCCGGCAGCCATCACACAGTGTCCCATTGTAGCGGGCGTTGTGCAGTAGCACAATACCGACCTTATTCCCTGAACCTCCTGCAGAAAGGGGGCTGCCATATTCTGCAGCTGAGCAAAAGCCACAAGCCTTACCCTGGCTGCCCTGAATACCAATAACCCTCAGGGTACAGGCCACCCTACGTCTTTCTCTGGCTGCAAAGTTACAGAAGTTTTCTGAAAAAAATCTCAGTTCGAAAAGCAGTTTTACCCACCAAAAATGGCTGCAACTCCACCTGAGAGCCCACCACAAACCACTGCCCTGATACCACTGGAAATGACATCTTTCTAAGCTAAAAAAATCCCCAAAACGGCATTGCTGAACCGGGAAGCAGCTGCCAAGAGCACAGTGCAAGCGGCAACTCCATCAATTGTTTACTTCAGTTTACACGAACCATGGTAATTAATGAAATTAAAGCCTGCTAGTCTGCTTGCTATGGCTGCACGCTTGAAACAGCATCCCATAAGCACACTGTTTTGGCATGTCTAATGGTATAACTTGGTCATTAAAAACCTCCCACTGAAAGCAGGACACATTGTACTCCCGCTAGGCAGTCTCTTTCCCCAGCAGGAAAAGAGAAATCTATATGATACATCATTGCAAGGAGGTTGTCCTAGATGACATTTGAAGGTACCTTCCAACCCAAACTGTTCTATTGATTCTATGACTCTTGGGGTAACAGCACACTGCAAGTTTATTAAAACTCCTAAGTGCTGACTAAGCTTATTAGCATATGACAACTAAAAATCAAATAACATTTTTTATCTTTAAGTAGAGAAATACTTCACACTTACCAGAAAAAAAAAAAAAAAAAAAATCAGATTCAAAAAGGAACTAGGTGAACCCAAGGTTATTTATCTCCCTGTGATTCGTCAATCAGGCAGGATGCCTTTTACTGCATGGGTGACATGGTTTAGTGTGTGGTACCCCAGCCCACGCCAGGGGTGTTGGAACTAGATGATGTTAAGGTCCTTTCCAACCCTAACTGTTCTATGATTCTATGGTGCTTCACCAGAGCAGCTTTAATAATCATATAAAGTTGGTTTGAACCCGATTCAGATTAAGAGGGAAAGAACAAAAGGGGTTTAGACTTGTGGCTTTTTGAAATCACAGCACTAACATGATTTCAGACACTATCATGATTTATTTCACTAAATTACTAGGCCTTCACTATTCCTTTTTCTTTCTGACATAGAAACAAGTGTCAAAAGAACCAGCACTGAGCAGTGGGAGGAGAAGAAATCAGAGTCCACACAGTCGTTGCTCGGTTGGGTTCCTCTTCTTTGGTTTGGATATTTTTCCCCCCAGGATTAAGGAAGAAGAAAGAGCATATATCAAACACCCCATGAGCCTGTTCAAGAGCACCATCACTTTAAAAGCTCTATCTTTAATTAACAAATTAAAATGCTATAATTCTTTTCCTTTGATATTTAAGTTCCACAACAGCTTCCTAAAGCCCATTACACTGCAGGCAAAGCCCCTGGAGATTCAGTTTCCCACATTCCTTCACTGCTATGCGTAAATAAAAACACATAAATGTTGATGGCAAATTAATCCTATGTCAAAGGGAAAGTGGGAGACATTACATACAAAAATGTGAGGATACTGTAACAGAAAATACAGGAATAAAATTACTTGCTGGGGAAGGAATAAAGGTTAGGACCAAACATTTTCATTTAAATTACTGGCACTTGTGTAGATAAACATTATTTGGTAATTTTACTTAGGTACTAAAGGGGTTTTCACTCCCAAATGGCCCATTTCTACCAATTACGCCAATTAATTAGGGAAAAAAAGATGGAGTAGAGGTGCTTCAGTTTCTCTAGGAACAAAGATAGGAAGAAGGGAAATCCATTTACATTAATAAGTATCCATCAAAACACTCCGACTGACAGCCAGTGCAATGGAGCAGTTCCAGCACATATGCTTCCTAACTGGCTCTTTGTCGTGTCCTTCCTGTGCACTCCACAGAAACCTGACTGGACCGGGTTCCTCTGTGGCCCAAAAATAACTGCCAATTCTTGTTAAATATGGATGCAGCACATCAAGAAAAAAGAAAAAGCACAAAGAGGAGTTCTTTTTCTCCAGTTTGACCATCTATAGTGATTTCCAATTATTATTTTGCCCTCAAAGTCACTTCAAAGCCAGCAACTATCATGCCTCATATTTTAACTTATGACTGGATCAGGAAGACACACCTATTAAAAACAGATGTTTCTCTACAAGTGGAAGTACCCTCTAAAAATCCCAGTTCTATAAGCAAATTTCAGTAAGATTTCTTTAGAAGTAAAAACCACTATTTTAAATTACACCGAATCATTAGCAGCAAACTGCAACAAATGTCACTGAGCAAATGTCTCCTGGGTGGATTTTTGACCTGGCCAAACTTTCACCATGGCATGCAGCAACCATAGCAGCCAGACAATATTTTATTCTATTTCTTAACCTCTGTCATGCAGTATGGCTCACCACACCTAACCTGAAGATCTCCTGAGAAAGACAGCTTGAAGATACTTGCTAAAAGTAGTATGAGGTGTTGTATGCCAACAGACACTGCCTTAACATACACATCTTTGTTCAATATAACAGGCAGGGACAAGGTAACCCAGAGCTGCCTACCCTCAGGGATGAAGCATCCAGAGCAGACCACTACGGGATGACACCTCAAGGTGCCTTATGGCATGAGGGGAAGCCCTACATAGTTTTGTCTTACATGGGCAACTGAAAGAAGACTTACCCAGCCTGGCTTCCCTCAAGGAGTAGATGATATGGATCATAGAACCATAGAATCATAGAATAGTTAGGGTTGGAAAGGACCTTAAGATCATCCAGTTCCAACCCCTTTGCCATGGGCAAGGACACCTCACACTAAACCATATCACCCAAGGCCTCGTCCAACCTGGTCTTGAACACTGCCAGGGATGGAGCATTCACAACTTCCTTAGGCAACCCATTCCAGTGCCTCATCACCCTAACAGGAAAGAACTTCTTCCTTAGATCCAATCTAAACTTCCCCTGTTTAAGTTTGAACCCATTACCCCTTGTCCTGTCACTACAGTCCCTAATGAAGAGTCCCTCTCCAGCATCCCTATAGGCCCCAAACTTCAGATACTGGAAGGCTGCTATGAGGTCTCCACGCAGCCTTCTCTTCTCCAGGCTGAACAGCCCCAACTTTCTCAGCCTGTCTTCATACGGGAGGTGCTCCAGTCCCTGATCATCCTCGTGGCCTCCTCTGGACTTGTTCCAACAGTTCCATGTCCTTTTTATGTTGAGGACACCAGAACTGCACACAGTGCTCCAGGTGAGGTCTCACAAGAGCAGATGCTAAATGCTGTGCCGTACTTTAATTACACATATTTCTGAAGCTCCCATACCACCTATACAGCACGGACACAAACCATTTGAGAAGACATCTTCAATCATGTGCTGGTTCTGGCTCCCTAAAGCAGACCTCCAGGCAAGAACAAAGAAGTTGTTCCTCACTCAAGAAAAATGCCCTAAAACTTGAGGAGAATGTTTATAAATAAATAAAAAAAGCTTATATAATTATATAATTTATCTATCTTTAAGAATTACAGCAATTTCTGCGCAATAAAGCACATCTCCCTGGTTTAATTGTATTCTTTTAGAAAAAAAAAGTAATCAGACCTCAATTTTTATATAAGAATATTGTTTTCCATGTCCATTTCCAAATACCTACATGAAACAGAAAAATATTATGTCCCTACAGAGACAAAAAGAGGGCACATTCATCTTGCTAGGAGTCCAAGGTACCATCCTGCAGTAACTAATCATATTTAGTTTTTTCATTTTTACATTTCAGTACATATATTTTGGGTTTTTTTAGAATATTTTATGGCAGAGATCCTACAATCATTATGTAGTGGATTTTGCCTCAGTTTAACTTTTTAATAACTGAATCCTGTGTGATGTGCATCCCATGAATCGGATGAGAATTTAACCAGTTCAGCTTTTGCATTCCTTCCTCCAAGTAAGGGGTTTAGTTCTTCTATTTGTTCAAAACCTGACCTATGTTTTAGGCAAATCTCGATTAAAACTTTTGTGAAGTCAGCTGATTAAAAAGCTATCCATACCTTATTCAATTTAGATATATCTTCTGCTTTCCCTCCCTACTCTAAGCTTCCTTTTTTTTTCTTTTTGCCTGTATTGTATAGTACTGATTTCAGCTGTCATATTTTCACCAGCTAGTGTTTTGTTATAGTATTTTGTATTTAAGTATTGATTTACCCTGCAGGTTTGTAAACTTTTTTATTTTTAATCAAGCACAGGCAACTGGCAGAAGTAGGACAGGCAACTACCAGTAGGATACAGAAGGAGAACAAAATGCTATTTTGACATGACCACTTGTGTATTGATAGTCCTGTCAAAATCCAGCAGCCTCCAGACCTCCAGGAGCTGCTAAACAAACCTGAGCAGCTGGGTTTTCAGGACAGATGATTACAGCAAGCCAACAAAGTGAGAGACCATTTGGACATCAACCTCGGAGGAGCTGGATCAGGGAGCGTTTGATCCCTGCTCCAGAGGATGGAGCATCCATCTGTTCCTGCTCCAGCCTGGCTCTAGGGAACCCTGGGATGACACAGCACAAGTGCATCTCACACTACATCACCCATCCTTCACACCTACCATCTGCTGAGCCGGACAGCATTCGTAGCACACTGGTGATAAAATGCCTGCTTGAAATGACTGCGGAACTACTCTAGCTTTCAGCACACTTTGCAGTGAAACAAGGAACGTTTTCTTTCATTTTAAGAGCATATCAGAAGAAGAAAATGTGTATAGATTCTATTTTTTCTTTTCTTCTTCACCTACTATAAGTGATGAATTTGTGTATTTTCTAAGCAAAATAGTGTCGCTGTTGCTGTTGCAATGCAATTGCATTCACTGCACAGAAATACATTTTAAGTAGTAAAATATACCTAGTGACAATGAAATCTGCAGTTATACAATATTTGCATGCAAGTATAAAAGCAGTTTGAAACTAAACTTCAAAGCGACATCACTGGATCTGTCACATCAGAAAATTCAGTTAGAAATGCCTGTAGTTACCAAGAAAAGAAACTCAGAAAACTCAAGGAAAATAATTCAGAAGAGTAGCTGTTGATCATATCACATAACATTTACACCAGAGAAATGTTTATCATTGTGTTTGTTTTATGATTTAGCTTCAACTGGATATAAATATGCAGATGCATATGTTCAATGCAGCTCAGTCAGAGGCATGTTCTTACCACTTGAACAGTTGTAGTTGTAAACCTTAGTCAGTGCCATCTCTGTAATCAACCTGGATCCAAGAGGATGAAGAGGTACAGTCCCATACGATTCAGGATGGGGACAACCCATGTTTTACAAACATCGTGTTCAAAACAAGCTCCCCATGACCTGGCTTCAGTGAGTGCTTGAGCCCAGAAACCCCCTGTGTGTTGGGCTGCACCCCCAGAGCGTGAGCAGCAGCTCAGGGAGGGGATCCTGCCCCTCTGCTGTGCTATGGGGGGACCCCGCTGCAGTCCTGATCCAGCTCCGGGGCAGGTGCACAAGAGAGACGTGGAGCTGTTGGAGCGAGGCCAGAGGAGGCCATGGAGATGCTGCGAGGGCTGGAGCAGCTCTGCTCTGGAGCCAGGCTGAGAGAGCTGGGCTGGGGCAGCCTGGAGAAGAGAAGGATCCTGAAGGGGAGACCTGAGAGCAGCTCCAGTGCCTGAAGGGGCTGCAGGAAAGCTGGAGAGGGGCTTGGGACAAGGGCCTGTAGGGCCAGGCCAAGGGGAATGGCTTGAACCTGCCCGAGGGGAGACTGAGATGAGCTCTTAGGCAGAAGCTCTTTGCTGTGAGGGTGCTGAGGCGCTGGCACAGGGTGCCCAGAGAAGCTGTGGCTGCCCCATCCCTGGCAGTGTTCAAGGCCAGGTTGGACACAGGGGCTTGGAGCAAGCTGCTCCAGTGGAAGGTGTACCTGCCCGTGGCAGAGGGCTGGGACTGGATGATCTCCAAGTTCACTTTTAACCCTAACCAATTCATGAGTCTATGAAAGGACTCAGCTTTATTCCTATCCCTCCATAATAATAATTCATACACATAGCACCCTTTTACTTGACTTTTTTTTTTCATTTATTTTATTTATAGCTATACTGAGATTTTACAGCCCCAGCCCCAGGGAGTTATAGGGATTTCAATCAGCCACTAACTGTGGCCAACAGGGCAGCCCATGGAGCTGCCGAATGAGCCTGAGCTCAGCAATAGCTTTCTGGTGTGACTACTGCTCTTCCTTACCCCTGCCAATTGCCTGGCAGCACACAGCATGGTAGTTTGGGCATCCTAAAACATTATTTTCATAGCTCTGCAAATGCCTGCTTTGGCAGATGTCTCAAATCTTAAGCCCCAGGACATTTCTTTGTAAAACTTCTGATCTATTTCTTATTTTCTGCATTGTTATTGTTAATTCTTCCCTCCACCCCCCCAGCATTTAAGGTATCTTAGAGAGTATAAGACACCAATATCATTCATTCACAGCTCTGCTGGAGCCCATCTATTCAATATTTGGGTGTACAAGCACTGAAGAAAGATGTTAAGTAATAGAGCAGTCTCATCACTGCCAGGAGCTTTCAGGAGTCAGTGCTTACATGGCTAGGTGTTTTCAGAAGGATGTGATATAGACCAGAAGGAATGGCCAGGGTCTGGGATTAAGTCTTTCTCTGCTGTGTCCTTTGAAATAAAAGGACACATTGAATTAAAAGCAAGATCCACAGAGTCATAAGACATTATGTGGCCAAAACCACTATCTTCCTTTGTACTAAACTCCATTTCAAAAACATGTAGAGATGAAAACTTAAAATATATCACAATTACTTAGCAGCTATTAGTAATGCATGTTCTACAGTTTTATGAAGTGTTAATAAACTCAATAATAAAAATATATTAATATGCAGTAAAATTTTAATTATGAAATGTAATTATAGGTCATTTGTTTGCTTTTAATCATGCTGAATAATTGGCTCCCTTGCTTCCCACCGATTCATTTATCATTCTTTAGAGAAGTGGCTTTAATGTAATATATGGCAAGTAATGTTTTATACATACTCCATACTTATGTGGACAACTGCAAAAGATATAGGACAGTAGTGATTTGGGCTCTCTGGGGATGAAGCCATACCATCTGGCAATGCTTGACACCTGGCTGTACACAGATAGAATTGACTACACAGGGCAGGACTGGAGAACCCAGCTCACAGCATCTGCTATGATTTACTGATGCAACCCATAGGACAGTGGAAAGGGAGAATTTATGGCAAAATTTGAGAACCATCCAGCGAAAAGCACAGATACTGATGGTCTGCAGCTCTTTAAGAAGACAGGCTACAGTTTATAGATCACTCAGGCATTATGCCCTAGAATGCTTCGATATTATGCTCAAAACACAGCCCTCATCAAACATGGAGATTGAATTTCACTAGTTGCTACAGAAACATTGCAGGTTTCTGCTTGCACAGTGAGGTGAGAAGCAAAGCCTTGCCAGGGCTGCAAAAGCCGTGTGGCACGCAGAATGCCGCGTGTGAATCTGCTGCTAAGACACGTCGGGAGCCTACGGATAACAAAGCATCCTGCCAAACACGTTGACCATTGAACCTCTGGATCTCTATCACGTTGCTTAAAGAAGAGAGATGTGAGAAATCTGAACCCACAGGCCCTAGAACAGACAGAAAATGACAGATGAGAGAAATCTCCAGAGTAGGACCAGCAAATGAAGTGCCAGAAGTGGTCACTTAACAAATGAGGAGTTGTCAAGTGAAACAATTCTTCAGATCTTTTAAGCAAGATGCTGTTAAATTACAGCTTGAGCATGTCAGAAGTCCACCTAGCATCTGCCCTGTTTGAGCGCCTGACAAGGAAGCTGACTGCGGTTAGCTACACGAGGGGCTTTAGACACGACTAATTAAGAGGTCCACTTAAGTAGATAAATGAAGAAGCATGAAGTCAGTCCTCACTCTGGGTTTTTGTGAAAGCCACCCCAGTACAGAATGAGATGGCAGCTGTCCCTGAACACCAGTATGGACCTCTCGTGTATTTGTAGGTACAAGTCACAGATATTCCTAGCTCACGGGCATCACAAACTGACTGCCTAAGAGGTACCAGACAGCACTCTTATCCCAGATTGAAAGGACACCATCACCTGCCAGCTGAATTGCTCTCTTCTTTAAATAATTAACATCATAATTAAGGAGAAGAACATCACCAGGACACTCTGAAGAACAGGCTTGCTGTTTAACTGAAAAACGGAATAATATATGCTTGTATTTCAAAATGCTTTTATTGACCAGCATTTTCAGCTTTTCATTTCAAAAAGAGAAACTGGCCAATTTAGAAAAAGAAAAAGAAAAGTAATTACAATATGAACAAAGTAGGTTTGAATTAAAACTTGAGGCAGGACCTAACTTTTCCCCAGCTGTATGTACAGCATAGCAAATGTTTGAGGTCTGCAGCTCTGCAGTCCCAGTACCAGAAGTGTCACTCCAAGGCCTATATTTGGGGGGAAATACAAAGTTACTGGGCACTGTGATCTTTTAAAGATCTGTAATACATGTCTATTCACACATCACCCTTCTTTGGGAATGGGTACATTCAGCATTTCTGTAAAATGCAGATGTACTACCTTTAAAGGTTAAAAAAAGGTAATGGAGGTTGCTTTGAAACAACATGATTTTAAAGTAGCTTTTAGTTTTAAAATAGGAACAGTTCTCTATTCTATGGCTACAGCCTAACAGTAATTCCCTGTTTACCAGTACCTGAAGCGTTTGGGGTTTGTGTTTTTGGGTTGGTTTTATTTTGCTGTATTACTTAGAACTATGTATTTATTTAATTAGTCTTTAAATGACCATAAGTTATCTTAATCAAGTACATTAAAAATACATGGTTTGCTAAGGCAGCAAGTGTCAAGCCCAAATAACACTGTGTTCAGGATATGTAGAATACACTAAATGTTACATATCCTAGAGGACAAGTACTACAGAAAGCTGATGTTGCTAGGAAGAAATTCTCACTTCATAATTAGAGATGCTGAAAACTCTGCAGCCTGCTGAGTGACAAGCCCATTTCTTACTAACCAGGTTATTATTCAACAGTCAAATCCAGTAGTAAAATGCCAGTCAGAGATTCATCTGTCCTCAGAATAATTTGTCTCTGTACTGTAACTTTCCCCAGAACATCAAACTCTACATGCATCACACCACATGTGAATACAGGAGTACTTTGGCAGGTGCAAGGTTTGAGCTAAAAATGAAGTGAAAATGATGCTTACAGTGGTGGCAGGGATTTTTGCAGCCAATATTGCTTTGAAAAACAAAGCTACCCATCAAACCAACAAAAGAGGTAACACAGGATGAATAAGCCATTACCATCTTAGCCTTTATACTGAAAATCTTCACCCTGGAAGAGCAGGGCTTGGACCAACACTGTCTTTCTAACAAGGAGGTAGCTCCAATACCCAAAATGCCAACCTGGGGGGCTTCTGCCTTCTCCTCTGCAGACCTTTTCTTGTGCAGGGTTAAGCCTGTGGCTTTTGCTCATACTTTGCATGTCTAAAGGCCCTCATCCCCACAGGCATCTCTGCAGCCTGGGGACATGCTCCACCGGCAGTTCCACAGGCTCTTCAGTCCAAATCCTTCTTTGTTCCTGGCTGTCATCTACCCACCTGATTACTGTAACCCCCCTCCATAGCCTCAGGGAGAGAAGCCATCCTTCCTCACATGATTGCCAACAGCAAAACTACTGAAAAATGCATAAAAAAGATAAAGAACGGGAAACAAGTAACTAGCAAGTAGTACAACTGCAGTACATACCACCAACCAGCCCTTAAGGAGGAAAAGGAGAGAAGGATGCAGGGGCATCACTAATAGAAAAATTAAACAGAAGAAACATACACACACACAAAAAAAATACCAACAGCTAAAAAAAATGCACAATACAAATGCAGCAGGAAGAGAAATTGCACAAGCACGTACGTAAGGTCATGGTAATGGACTCAGAAACTGTTATGAAAACCCATAGTGTCTTGATAGGTATCTCTAAGTTTTATTGTGCCGTTAAATGGAGTCACCTAGCCCATTCAAAAGAATGAAAATACTGTCCTTAAAAAAGTTATAAATTCAGAACTGGTCTTACTGGCCTTAATATTTTCCATTCAATGCTTAAAATAACTTATATGGAACTCATATTTTTAACATAATACTGTATTTTGTTTCAAGCTCTTGAAACAAATCTTTATCAGCTGGTAGAAAGTAAGTGCACTTCCAGGACTATCCCATCTTGGCCAAATATCCATGATAAACACTCCGAACCAAAGCACTTATTCCACAAGCTAATCACAGGATTGTTTACTATTGTATTCCTTTCAAAGAGAAAGGAAGCTGTCCTCTCTTCTGGAACTCCTGAAGAGGCAGCACAGGCAAGGGTGTCTGTACCTCAATTAGCAGCTGATTAACACAGTTCAAAGGTACCTGTCAAACAACTCAAAACTGGGGATTCATCACGGAAAGGGCTGTGATGGACTCCTGCAAAACTCCTAAAAGCTGGAACCTGCATATCAATATTTCACTTAAATGCACAGGTTGCCGTAGCCCCTCACAGACTGTTCTGCCTGTGAAGCACCAAATTCAGTTATTGTGTGAATTTGCCAGCAATAAGCAGAATATTGGTCATCATGGTCAAGTGGAATTAACCTACAGAATTTCAAAGGAGCTAAACTAACAGGATTTCATTTAAGTTGTTCTAAAAATACATAGAATTTAATAGAAAACGAGCACCTTTCTACAGGCTGTGGAAGGCTGCTGCTCCTATGTTGGAAGGAGGCCACAGAATCCCAGACTGGTTTGGGTTGGAAGGGAACTTAAAGCTCATCGAGCTCCAACCCCCTGCCACGGGCAGGGACACCTTCCACTAGAGCAGCTTGCTCCAAGCCCCTGTGTCCAACCTGGCCTTGAACACTGCCAGGGATGGGGCAGCCACAGCTTCTCTGGGCACCCTGTGCCAGCTCCTCAACACCCTCACAGCAAAGAGCTTCTGCCTAAGAGCTCATCTCAGTCTCCCCTCTGGCAGGTTAAAGCCATTCCCCTTGCCCTACCACTACTTGCTCTTGTAAGAAGGTCTTAAATCCTGTAAAAATGGTGCTGTATACCCATGGAAAGGCTCTTTTTCCCAGGGAACCACTGCAGAGCTTTAACCATCAGGAAAAACAGCCATAAAAAATCAAGACCTGACTATCAGCAGGTAACCTCGCACCTCATTAGGCATAGAAACCTCTTTGCAGCTAAGAGCTAATTCCCTAAGCATGCCTTAATTGCTCTGCAGATGGCACATTTGGGGTGTACCAGGTCTCCCAACATACTCACATGCATCCCCAATTCATCACTGGGTTATTGTAGCTGGCAGGATGCAGCAACGTTGAACAGTCACCTACAGTATACCAAAAAAGAAAGATAGCAAAATACTTTTTTACAAAATCATTTAGAAAACAGGCCTAGGAACTTTTAAGGACCTGAAGCCAGAGGCAGCCAGGCTAGGGGCTGAGGTGGGTGGCAGAACATCCAGCTCCTGCACATGTGCAGCATACAAGGGACTCCACTGAAGTATATAACAGCTTCCTATCAAAGGTAGCTTTAAAAGGGACAAATCTTACAGAGGAATACGCTGAAATGGAATGATCAAAGACATCAGACAACACGCAAAAAGAAAAGGAGACGGGTTTTACAGTTTCTTCCATTCCCATAGCACATGGATCATTATCGCCTTATCTGCCACCCAGGGCCCCCCCAGAGCTCCTGAGCTCACACGCCACTACCCCTGCCGCTTCACAGAGTTCTTCAAATGCCAGGAGATTCCCGGCTCGCATTCCTTCAGGAGCTCGAGACAGCCCTGCGTTTATTGATTCCCATTTAGCAGCACCTTGATCTCATTGCCAGTCTCCCAGCATCACCTATGCACTGCCAGGATCTGTGGAACCAGAGACTTCCTCTGCAGGGGCTGAGGTTTTGATCTCCCTTACATCCACACACGCAGGTGTGTGGATGTGCAGGTGCCTGCTCTCATTGAAGAAGGTCAAGATTCAGAGGCTCAACAGCATGCTTTCCGATTAGTAACGTTAGTAGAGATCCATATCAAATAAAATAAGTGACTTACAGATTTGGAATAGCAAAAGCAAAGTTTGGCTTGAGCTACCATAACAAGCAGCCAGTCCTGCAGTCCTCATTCACACAGCAAGGCCAGCAGACATGGACTGCATGTACAAAACAAAAAAAATTTTGATTTATCTAATCAATATTCAATTTCTATGTTCAAAACCATAGCTTGAGGGAACAAATATGATTTTTTTTTTGTCATTAGCACTTGAAACAGCTATAACACATCTCCAGTAGATTTCTTCCTGGAGGAGTTTGTATTTATCTCAGATTAATGCTTTAGACAGTACATTATGTGGGAAACATGTTTTAGCTAGTTCATCCCTTTCTTCCGAGCGTCAAACGGACACTCACAAACTGGACAAGGCTGCAGAACCACTGCCAAAGCACCTTGCTTTACCAGTCTTGACTAATGTCAGACAAAATGTCAGAGCCTCCAGAACTGCTTTTGGCAATGCACAAGATGGAAGCCATCCAAAATCCAAGCAGCTGAAAAGGCTGCGCAGTCACTGCACAAAGGACCTGATGTATTGCATATTGAATTGTGTCAATGATTGCATCTAATTGTATCATTACCTAGAGTGAAATTAATGGAAGTTAGCATTCAGGAAAATAAGAAAGAAATTAGCTTTGAAGTAGTCTAATGAAAGATTTAAGCTAAGGAAGAAATCAGTCACGTTTTTTAAATTACTGGTTATAGTGCCACAAGACACCCACCATCCAAACCCTGGTTGTCACTGAGACATGAAGACATTTTTTCTCCTTCAAACCAGTGTTATTCTACAAGAGTCAAGCATGAATAACTGCCTTCACCCCGATTCTCAAACATATAGGCACACACAAATGAATTTGCAGGTGAATGAAAAACTGCTGTCAGATCCATGAGAAAAGACAGCCTTTAGAGGATCTCTTAAAAGGAATCCTATTCAAATGCTAGTCAGGCATCACACAGCAAAGGGAACTGCAGCATTGAGTATACAGCCCCAGAAGCCTTCCACAGATCAAAGCCATTCAGTAATTGGTCAACAGTTACTTGCAACGCATATTAAAAGAAAAATCTGTTACTGTTAAGGAAATATAAGATTTACAATTTACAACTTGACATCATTATCACAGCACAGGTCCCAGGCATCCTTGCTGGAACGATGCAACTTATTTATGGTTCTTTGAAACACGTTTGAACAAGTCACAGCAAACAATTTTATTCCAGCTAAATCTGTACTACTGCACTATTTTTTATAGATAAGCTCAGGTTCAAGACATTCCAATTCAAAAACCTGCTTAAATACAAACAGCTCTGCTAATTGCACATCAGTAGAATTTACAAAGGTGAATTCATCTATCTGAAAGCCAGTTCCAACTTCCAAAGCCCTCAAGGCAAAGACAGTTGAAAGCACTGGTAATAAGCTCCAACCTAAGCAGACAAAAAATGAAAATAAAAACTTAAGAAATGAACTACATGAAGTTTAACTTTTCATCATTTTCATGGGTTTCATGACAAAAGCCATCAGCGAGATCTGAAGTTAGCCAAGTGCAACATTTCCAATGTTCATGATTGTGAGTGGCACCTCCCCACGCAATGGTTAATCACATTACAGCCCAAGCTGGCACTGAGGGCTCTGACAATCATCCAACTCCTCCAGGTAGGGCTGCTTGCCTTTGGCCTCCCACAGCAGAGAAGCTGAATCAGCAATACCACCGGAACTCCTGTTCTTGGCATTTAACTATAATGAAACAATGGGAACTCATCTGAAGGCCTTCCAAGGCACTTCACACCAAGCCAGCTGGAGCTTGCCACAACAGCTGTGCACAGACTTCAGAAGAGGCCTGATTGATTTCTAGAAATAATAGGGCAGGCAAGATAGATGCACCACTGCTTTGTTCAAGGACAACCTCCTAGATGAACAGGAAGGCTTAAGCATCTTATATACTGCCAACAGTACTCAATTTCATAAACCATTACTGAAAGAGCCAAAAAATATCATCCTCAATTTTGATGCAAAACTTACAAAGCAATTCCTGAGCTTTTGACATCTTTCTGACATTGCTTTTATTTTGTCTGAATTGTCATACTTTGCAATTTTTGACTGCACTAAAAAAGCCAACCTGCATATCCATCATCACCTAATTTTGATATGAATATCTAAGTAAGATTATGTCTAAAACTTTTACTAGCCTGAAGAAGAATCAGGTGAACTAACCTGAGTTTACAACATAATTGAGTCTGTGATATGCTTGGTGACTGTTAGCAGAACTAGGTAGATTCTTGTATTTGATACCAGTGCAAATATGTGCAAAGTCGTACCCTTTTAGGCTTCTAAAGTAAAAAAAAAGAACAATTATTTATTGTAGACAGAGCTTCTAAAAACTGGGCTGAAATGAGACATATTCAGCTTGAAAACAATGCTGTTTTTCCTGGGTTAGTCATAATTTTAAAAAACAGTTTTAATAACCAAAACCGTAACAGACATATTGTATCAAAACATTGTTCATCTGTTGCAGAAGTTAAGAGGTACAGAAGTCAGATGAAATCTCACAGCACTGGGATTTCTCTCAGAATTATGGGACAGATGGAAAACACCCGTATTAGCATTTTGATTTGGATCTCAAAAGCACTTAACAGAGTCCCTGCTATCTCCGACCTATTGTGCACAATCCACATGGTGGAGCAGTCTTCAAGCACGTAAGCTGGATCCCTTCCAGCTGTAGCTAAACCTGTGCTGGAAGCACCCCATAGGCATTGGGCCCCTCAGATGAGGCTACAGCTACTTCAAGAAAAACCTCCCAAATATCATACCATGGACAACAGACCCTCTTCACCAGCTGCCTTGCTTAAGTGATGCTCAACCCTCTAATGTGAACATAGTTTTTTCCATCCTCTTTGTTTATCATATGGTTTTCTAATCTTGTATTTCCAGCATCATCTAGGAGGAGAGCAGGGTTAATACAGAACACAATCAGAATATTGTTTGGATCTCAGTAAGTGCTTAATTTGGATCCAGCTTCATTTCTGAAGAAATATTTGGCTGAATACTGACAGCACAGCTCATCACGCAGCTCGCATAAATGGGTACAGAAGAAACTGCAGAAGTGGACTCAATACGTTGTTAACTGTCTCTGAATCTAAAATATAATTAAATGTAGGAGTGAATCAGAATGCTATAAATAATCCTAATTATCCTTCAAATGTAGGACCCCAATTGCTAGACCATACCTTCTCTCTTCTTTTACTCCCATAAATAATATTCTTTCAAGGAAAATCATAAAGCCTTGAGGTAAAACTAGTATTTTTAAGTTTTATTCCTGGTAGGTTACAAAACTTCTCTGCTGACCCTATACTCTTGGGTCTATATTGATTTTTTCAATTAAAAATTTATCAGGACTAGAGGAAGTAATAAGGCAACCAAAATCACTATGGGAGACCCAGAGATGAAAAAATAAGGTGGTTTCAGAGACTGAGACAAGCCAGAGCTAACAAAAGCAGTTGATGCACGTGATATCTAAATGCAGGCGACAAAACTGGTCTACCACAAAGAGAATAAGAAACAAAGAAAAGGAAGGAGGAAGGAGAAGACAATCAACAGTGATACGCTCACAGTGAAAAGGTTAATTAAATCTTTTGCTGACTTCTGCTTTAGAAGTGACTTTTCCTACTGTAAATACATAAAGTACCCTTTGAGGCTATGGTCTCAAAAATACTTGGTGCATACAGAAGCATCCCACCATAAATCACCACTTCACTTTCTGAAAGGTAAAGTGGAGCAGCTGACCTACAAAGAAATCTTAGCAGCTAGACACATCTCATTTTGTCTGGAACTGTAACTACTTTAAACAACAGAAATCACATAACATAGGATTATGGCTATCAGAAAGGATCTGTGCAGACCTGTGCACATAAATCTGCCCAAAATAAAGTAGCCAAATTACGTCTCCAGAGCTTAAAGAATACAATTTTATATACTGAAGAAACAGTGAACTTGCACAGTATCATCTTCAAAGGTCAATAGCAACATCACAGGAGCAGTATTTTCTCTAGTCCTCCTTTCAGCCAAGGCTCACTAACTTAACATGCTTGTAAATGATGGAAAACAAAGATTTAAGCTGTTCCAGAATGGTGTTCAAGGAAGACACAATGGCAGAGCAATTTAGGGATGGAAATCCATAGAAAATACATCAGAATCCACAGACGCACAGAAGTGGGTGGGTCATCCCTTTTCAGTGAAAACAGGACAATTTGAGAACAAAAAAAAGAAACCTAACGTGAATCCAGCCTCCAATTTGTTTTGACAGTATCTTCAGTAACAGAACAATTTTTAGTGCTATTCTTCATTTATGTATTTTGAAAATTACAGAGTCCTATAGCTACTAAAATAACTGTACATGGAAGAGCTGGAAGAGGTCCAGGGTGGGAGGGGGGAAACGAAAAGGGGAAAATGACTGTACTTCTTTCCCTGCACTACATACCAACATTTATAGATTCTCACATGCTTGATTAGGAGCCTCTCATGTGTAAAACCAAAACTGAGGGATGCAGCTTCTTTGCAGAGCTGATCTTTCCTTCTCCTCTTGC
The DNA here is from genome assembly GCF_033815535.1 of Pezoporus flaviventris. NCBI lineage: Eukaryota > Metazoa > Chordata > Aves > Psittaciformes > Psittacidae > Pezoporus > Pezoporus flaviventris. The sequence goes on from NW_026892558.1 coordinate 573,935, forward strand.
CAGACATATGCAAATAGGTGAGACTATCCAAACACAGGATCACCAGCTACTTTGTTCGGCCTCAAAATGGTTCATAATAGCGTCATCTTCTGACAAGGCAGCCATCACACCTTTCCACCTATGGAGAAGGTGTTTAAGCATCAAATGTTTAATCACTAATGTGGAGGACTGCCACAATACTACGTTGCTGATAATCTATACTTCTCTACATTTTAAACCCTGCTGCCACTCCATGTGCCAAGGAAAGCCACTTCCACCAAGACGCTCTGAGGATGATGAAATGGTGGGCAAAAGAAGTAAAGAATAAACCCCAGATGCTACAAGCCCCAGTGCCACTAGCTCCCCAACAAGTGCAGGGAGGGAGCAGACTCAAGCATCATCCCCTCCATCTCACCGGCCAGGCACACACAGATATGAGAGGTGCACGCTCCCCACAGGGACAACTGAGTGACAGCCGTGTAATACGCTATTACGCAATATCAGTGTACAGCATCAGTCGCCCTCACATTATTCCCCCCCCCTGCCATGGGCTAAGAAGGAGCAAAACCTTCCCAAGAGGCTCCAGATACAAAAATACTGCTTTAACAAATGTGCTGCATTTTTAGCTGGCCTGTCTCCTCTTGATATATGTGACTCAGATTCCCAAGGTGTAAAGACCTACAATGTGAGGTGAGGTGAAGGAAAAACAGTATTTTGGGTCAGCTTTGAAGCAGGTTATAAATCTACAGATAACAAGGTAACCCTTTCCGACCTCGGGTCCTAAAAAAGCATTCAAAAAGTTGAGTTTCTGCCACACTGGTTGTTGATTAATTATTACCTGCACACAGAGGGAAGAAGTGCCAAAACACTGCCCAAAAAACTTCTGTGCCTACACACCAGGGTCATGGGGCAACTCAGGCACAGTCTGTTAGTCACGACTTCCACTGACTGCGCTACCTGCTTACGCCTATGTTTGCATGGGAAATGGTTGTAGAACCAAAGCAAGACAGCTCAGTCTTCAAAACAATTTTTCACATCCTTCTTTGGATAGGTCTATATTCTCCTAGTGGAGGAGCAAAATAAGAGGTTTTCCTGTAACATAGTAAAAAAGCCACTTAATATTACCTATAGAAATTGTTAAATCATGTAATTGGATTAATAGGGTAGAAAAGAAAATAAACTTACAGAAATAAAGTCTGGCATGTCAACATAAATGGTGCTGCTGTAAGGACATTCAGAAGAAATGCCAACATATAGATCTTGAAATGCTTTGTTTTTTTTTAAAAAAAGAAACAATACAATAGAAGATCATAAATCATCCTTAGCATATTCCATGGTTCAAGAGAAACCAGAGATATTCTATTTTACCAGAAATGTCCTATTGTAACTGGTCACAGATGCTAGTTCGTGTGACTTTAAAAAGTCATTTCCCTACAGATTGTTATTCAATGGCCTAGGATCAGAAGGATACAATGAAAAGGGTGGATTTATTGTCTCAATCACCTTGTTTCACAAAAATTCATCGTACAGACTAAAATGTGATATTTTTCATAAAAAGGAACAAAAATACCTGACTATTTATCTAAGTCCACCCCAGCATGAGTCACGTGAGTTAATAACAAATATGAAATAACACTAAAATATGGACATTTATTCTTCAAAAAACTTCTCACTGCCTTTTAATCTTATATCTGCATAGATGCCCTTTAAAATCTCACGTTTTTTGTGCAAAAGTCGTTCAGAAAATTCCAAGTCAAATCTGAGTGATTCAGCTTTATGAGCAAATAGAGCTCATAAACACATCATTAACACAGATCAACTACAAATTCCAAATCAGCAGGTGCCCATCGGATACAGCGCATAAAATTCAATTTAACCTTGTCTCTTCTTGTCCCTATTTCTTTTTATCTTTATTTTTTTTTTTGATTGGGGTTTTCTTTTTTTTTTTTTTATTTTCAGGATCACAAAAAGCAGAAGAGTCTCAGCTGGTGTAAATTAGACTTATACACAAGACTTCAGAATTATGCAAATATTTACCATCTGTAGATCTGGACCTAATCTGTCAGGAAAAAAAAAAAAAAAAAAAGCAAAACTGTCTCATTGTGTCTGCCATCTAAATATAAAGCTTAACATTTACAAAGATCAGAGAAAATTTACAGGGAATTAATGTATTTTTTAACAAAATCTTTAACTTTTAATATAATCTCTTAAACTGGTATTCTCATCTGTGCCTCTTTTTGCATCCACACAGTGAGCCCTCCTTTCATAAACCTCACTTTGTCAGACAGAATTTGAATAATTTATTTGCTGATCTTTCCAAAACAAGACACACACACAAGAAAAAAAGGAACTATGAAAGTTTCTGCTTGGTAGATTTTATTTGAGCTTTAAATTAAAGACAGAAATAAGGTGTTTCTCTGTGTAAGTGCTCGAGAGCAAATGTTTCTAGTCCCTTTTCTAACGAAAAAGGCATGTTTCTCTAAGTTTCATTGTTGGACCTGAAGTGGTTCCCATTGTTTCCTTGCTAGCTCTATGGATGCCTCCTGACAGATGACCCACGCGGGGCTCCCTTCTTTGTCTTGCAACCTCCTTATCACCCTTAATTTCTACTGAAAAGGGGCAATCTGCTTGGCCTCCAGCCTCTTCCAGGCAGTAGCAGTTGGTGAGCCAGGGGTCTCCTCATACCCCTTGGCTTTTATGCAGAGCATGTCCGCATCCCAATTATCCCAGGAGAAGTTCTGCATAAATTAGTTGATATTGTTACTAAAGCTGTCAGGAATAAATTGTTCTTATTTGCCACAACTGTCAAACGGAGGGAGGGGGCTCTGAGATGAGCTTTGACACGCCAGCACGGCTCAAAGGAGGGATGCAAATGCTACCTCCTGCCAGGGTGTTGTCCTGACGACTCCTAGCCATGCTTGGTAGATAATGATAACACGCACACATACTCACAGCTGCCTTACAAACTGCAGATATCTAACAGAATCATCCTCTTCAACGGGAATTGAAAAATTGTAATAAATCTGGCATCAGGAGAGAGCTGTAACTAACCATTTCCATCCTCCATCCTTGCACATGTATCTATGCAGATATTCAAGCCATATGCTCATGGCTTTCACACAGGTTTTGCTTTTTCCATGGGCGGGTGTAGGGTTCAGACTTGATGCTAGTTTTGAAAAGTACAGACTTTAAAATAGAAACCAACCACAGCTGACTAATTAACACATTTACTTAAAGATGTTGTACTTAATTTGCTAAGATGTTACACTTGATTAACAAACCCTAGCAAAAGTAGGTGCAAAGTAGATGCAAAATGGTAGCCAAAATACATCATTCAGTTTTGTGGGAGGCACTTTGCAGGGAAGTGGAAAGAATTCAGATGATCACTTCTAACACTCATAGCTCAGATGAACTTGCTTACTCCCTGTGTAAACTGGAATAAAATTCTGCTTAACCAAAAGTATTAGATATAAGAATGGAAGAGGGAAAAAAAAAACCCCACATCTTCTTTATACTATAATCTAAAGAAAGCTTTCAAAGCATAAAAATATTGCACTTCTGTTTAGTTGAATACAGTCATTTCCAATTGACACATGCAAACATAAGAAAGTCTGACTCAAGAGTGTTGCATCTTGATACCACTTAGGGGCTACATAGTCTGGCTGAAAATAGAGCTACTAGAGGAGGAAATTACTGGCAGCACGCAGCCACAGAGTTTAACATGCAGAAGGAACAAAAATAAAAATGTTAGAGAAAAGAGATTTGGTTCTCCCAAGAATTCTGGAGCCAAAGCAAAATTTAGTGTCCTTGAAATGCTTTTCTGATTTAGAAATAAAAGTCTTGCTTATTTGCCAAAAGTAAATCTTGCCGCCTTGCCCCCACATTTCCATTTCCTTTCCTACTCGAAAAGATAAGGTTTCAGAAGATAGATCAAGAAGTCCTTCAAAAGTGAAATCTCAAACTAGTCACAAAAATGTGAATTAAACATGATTAAAATAATAATATCTTGAGGTTACTTTTCAACTTCTCACTCAATTGCATGGCCCATGGAAGGGACCTTCAAGCTCATCCAGTCACAACCCCTGCCACAGGCAGGGACACCTTCCACTGGAGCAGCTTGCTCCAAGCCCCTGTGTCCAACCTGGCCTTGAACACTGCCACGGATGGGGCAGCCACAGCTTCTCTGGGCACCCTGTGCCAGCGCCTCAGCACCCTCACAGGGAAGATCTCTTCTCAATCCGCTGCCTTTTCCCACTGACCCAACCACAGCAGCCCAGCTCCTGCCCTCCAACCAGCATCACGGCTACCTACCAAAACCTCACTATGTTTTGACCATGTTTTGTCTCCAGCCAAACCCCCTCCAAGGGGACACTGCTGCCATCTCCCACCACCTATGAAACACCCAGTTCCACTGTTCCTTCAGGCACAGCCCTTGTTTGGATCCCTCCTTTACTCAGGTATTGATCTTCATTAATTCTGTAGGTTCTTAATATTTCACAAACACCTACTCCTCTGTCAAGATTGGCTGAATTAAAGAACATATTGAAAATTAATTGGCAAGGAGAAGGGCATGCAGATAGGAGGAAGAGTAAAAATTAGGAAGAGGCAAAAATAGTAAGAGTTAAGGCAAAGCAGTTTTATATAACATATTTAGATTATTTTAAAATATCAGCGAAAGGTTTTTACCATTTCTGTTTGTGGGAAGATTGATATTTTAGCTTGTTAATATTTTAAGATTCATCCACATTTTGAAATCTAAATGCTTCACGAAGACAACCTGCTGCACACCTTTGTCCAGCAGTCTGGCCACCACAGTAATAGAACACTGAACCTTATTCCAAGGAACCTATAACAAATTCTCTCTTTTACTAATAGAAAATAAAAGAAATACATCCCCCTCCCCCCCCCAAAAAAAAACAAAACAACCAAATCAACAGCATCACAAGTTAGTCTAAATCTGCCCTTGCTGAGATGAAGAGTCAAATCCATTCAAGTGCAGTAACTAGCTGAAATGCTTCTGAAAGTAGTATCTTCCAACACATTTTGAAGGGAAAGAAGATTGAAACAGGACTTCTTACATATATAGTTAATACAATCTGTTCCTGTACACGTGGGAAATGCAGACTTGCATTTCCTTTTCTTGCACTAATGTTTTTGGAATTTTTGGACTGGCTTTGTGGTAGACTTCCCAGAACAAACTACTTACTAATTTTCCACTGTTTTCTGTGAACAGAATGAATGATTCTGTAATGGAAGATCTGAGCCCAGAGGATTCCATTTAAAGACATAAGGGAATAAAGTCACTAGACATCTATTTTTCTTATGGCAATAATGTAGATCAAAAAAAATACATTGTCCAGGTGATAAGACATTGTTGATTTATTAATTATTTAATATTGCCATAAGGCCTACAAATCTAAATGTTATCAGGGCATTTAACACTAAAATTCATGAGGAAATTAATTCCTCTTGTTAAACGGAAGATAAGCTTTGATATCAATGAAATAATTCAAGATGTACGATGGAGCCTCTGTTATCCTGTCCTTCTTACACTTTGTGAGATCATTAATTATGACTCACATCCACTGTGTATCTGGGACAAAAAAATACATCAATTAACTACTTGAACCCACCTTCACCAAAGGACATATTACAAAGATGTAAGGTTTTTATTTTTAACTAATTCCAATTAGTGTTTCCACTAATTGTTGTTCATTACAAATTTTCTTGTCATTAATGAATGTCATAGAATCCCAGGCTGGTTTGGTTTAGAAGGGACCTTAAGGCGCATCCAGTTACAACCCCCTGCTATGGGCAGGGACACCTTCCACTAGAGCAGCTTGCTCCAAGCCCCTGTGTCCAACCTGGCCTTGAACACTGCCAGGGATGGGGCAGCCACAGCTTCTCTGGGCACCCTGTGCCAGCGCTTCAGCACCCTCACAGCAAAGAGCTTCTGCTTAAGAGCTCATCTCAGTCTCCCCTCGGGCAGGTTAAAGCCATTCCCCCTAAATGGCCTTGTACAAAGTCCTTCTCCATGTCATATAACCAATACACCTACTTTTCCAGAATGGCCTTGACAACCATGAGCCTTTATCAGCCCTTCTGCACTAAGAAGTCCCTTACCCAGAACAGTGTCATATGTTTCTTTGTCCCATGTCTTTGTCCCATAGCAATGTTACATTCATGTTTCTCTTTTTGCACACTGAGTATTTCTGAAGTAGGCCCTTACCTTCATGCATACTCAAGGAAGATGCATTCTCTTTGCTTAACTGCCAGCTCTGAAGAGGGACAGGGACGGGGCTGCCCTTGGCAGCTCATCTGCAGACCTGGCCTCGCCTGCCCTGGCATGGGGACCAGCTAAAGTTCTTCAGAGTCAGTGCTCTGATTCACCTTTCAGGACTGAGAATAGTAAAGACATTTTGCACTCAGAAAAATGCTGCTCAGAAAGGGTGATATAATGGGAGAGTCAACCCCAAAATGAGATCTTGCTCAGGACAGGAAAAGGCTAATGGTAAGCCTGTCTCAAGGACCAAATCTCAGCCTTATGGACCTGCTAGAATTGCTCTACAAGCCACCTTGACTGGAGAGTCTGCTATCAGCAGGGAGCATCAAAATCACCTTGATGCCAAAACAAGACAAGTTATAGATGTAAGGGCTGTTCAAGTTTTATGTCTCCATATCCACCTTTAAATATGTAACCCAACTTCCTTGGCTTCATAACCCAATAGAACAAAGCAAAAGACCTGAAGATGGCACAGCAGCAAAAATGTTTTCCATGGGGCTGGTGAATCCCCAGGAAGCCACTGCCCAGGAGAAATGCAGAAGGGTCCCGCCACATCAGGGTCAGGGGCTTTTGGGAGACCAGGTAAGGACTATACCCCCAGAAAACTCCTCAGTGTTTCAAGGGACAATGTGGAATAATAAGCGCAACAGACAGGGATAGGAGCATCCCACTGGAAAGCATTAACCAGAACCTCTTTGGCATCCCAGTGCAAGGGAGTTGGACAAAACAAGAATCCATACTTTGCAGTGTAACGCCAGCAGAGCAGGAAAGAAAGGGTTTTAGCAGCTATTTTTTCACTAGGCAAGGACACAAACCCTTCACGGTTACCTCACCCCAGGGTCAACACTGGATTTATATTATGAGACCAACACTAAGAAGGCTTTTTTCCCCTCTGTTTAAAAGGAAGAACAAATCCATTTTTTTCATGCTCCTCAGAGCATCCTGGAGGCTTAGGGATAAAAAAAGTAGGATGACAGCAAGAGTACATTAAATACTGAAGAGAAGAAGAGAGGGCAATGAATATTGTGGCCAGCTGTGGCTGCTTTCCAAGCAGCTTGAAGTCTTTCCACAGTCAGCTGCAAGGACGTATGTGCAAGGAAGGAAGAGCGGCGGCTTCTCAGGCTGCATGGGGAGAAAAAGTTGTCAGTCTCAGCTGATCCCATTCTTATCTCAGGTGGAGGGGTGCAGGATTTAGCTGAATTGCATCAGCAATTGAGTAACAGGGCTTGAAATACAGCCAAAACTCACTCCTTCATTACATAACCAGTGCTAAAAAAGGGACCATTTATCTCTCCACAGAATCCAACCTGGAAACATGCATGGTGGAATATGGGAGTACTCTCTTCACTCCTCCTTCCTGAATCACCTGCAGTTATCATTACAGTGAAATATTTTGCCATTTAGCTTCATTTTACAACCCAAATTCACTGACTGTGCATTCACCTCTGGGCCCCCAAAGACAAGAGGGACGTGGAGTTGTTGGAGTGAATCCAGAGGAGGCCATGGAGATGCTGCGAGGGCTGGAGCAGCTCTGCTCTGGAGCCAGGCTGAGAGAGCTGGGCTGGGGCAGCCTGGAGAAGAGAAGGCTCCTGAAGGGGAGACCTGAGAGCAGCTCCAGTGCCTGAAGGGGCTGCAGGAAAGCTGGAGAGGGGCTTGGGACAAGGGCCTGTAGGGACAGGCCAAGGGGAATGGCTTGAACCTGCCCGAGGGGAGACTGAGATGAGCTCTTAGGCAGAAGCTCTTTGCTGTGAGGGTGCTGAGGTGCTGGCACAGGGTGCCCAGAGAAGCTGTGGCTGCCCCATCCCTGGCAGTGTTCAAGGCCAGGTTGGACACAGGGGCTTGGAGCACCCTGCTCTAGTGGAAGGTGTCCCTGCCCGTGGCAGGGTTGGAACTGGGTGAACTTTAAGGTCCCTTCCAACAAAAACCATCCTGTGATACCATGATGCTATGAAGTGTAACTCTGGACCAATATCTGGAGGTCTGGAAAGAGGCCAAGACAAGTGTGATGGTAGGAAACCAGATGCCCAGTGACCCAGTCTAAATGCCAGGATCACTTTAGATTTGCCCATCAGGTTTGTATAAACGACTCCAAGAGGTCTCTGCTTGGGGAGGCTTTCATTGTGATTGCCAAAGTGGAGGATGAGGAGATGATCTCCATAGTTAGTGGGTAGTAGTTAACCTGCTTGTAATTCTAACCCCTCAAATGTGAGGTGGAGCAATGTAGTTAAGCCTAAAGCATAACAGGCTTTAGACAGTGTATATAATCTTGTATTTGTTATTAACCAGGACATATGCAGGCAGCTTACTCTATGTCTGCTGATATAAAGAAACTCGTTACATTTAGGGATTTGATCAAGTTAGCCTAAGTAGAAGAAAACTTAAACTTGAAATATGGAAGATGTCTGCAAAATGAAAACTACCTTTTCTACAACTGCATAGATCAGGAAATGTAGAAGTTAATGGTGCAGGAGAATCAGGCATGGTAAGGAACTGACGGCTACTTGAATTCAAGCTACCCATTAAAGAAAAGAGGTCGGATCATAATATACAACACTTCTGTGGTCATATGGAAGCTGGTAAGAGCTTTTTATTAGATAACTACCTCATAAATCAGTCCAATAGAACAAAGGCCTCAAAACTGAAATCTTCCTGACACCTCTTCATTGCCGCTCTTGGTGATATATGACATGGGCCATTAGTTTAAGTGCAGAAAGTGTTCTGCGATGGTGCCGGTGAAGTTGCACTGCATGCATCTTCATCATGCAAATGCGGGTTTGAAAAACCCAACGCGCTCAGGATGCAAAGGTGTAGCTATAAATAAAGGAGGAACCAGCCACCAAGCAGCTGCTCTCTCAGCACTGCTTGCTAATTAAAATCCTGACCCGCAGAGGTTGGCAGGTACAAGGCAGCCGTGGCTCCGGCTGTGCTGAGTGATGGCATTACCTGGGAGCTCTGCCCATCTCCCGGCAAGCGGGGAGAGCGGAGGAGGCAATGTTCTTGTTTGTGAGTGCTGAGCAGCCTGCCCGGAAAGCCATTAATATCTGTACTGACGTGCATGTTGGCGAGGGAAGAGTGTCTATAGAGGGAGAAGCTGATGAATTGGGATGTTTCTTTGCTATTCTCTAAGCACGGTTATTTAACAAATACTGCTAAGTATGTATGGTGATACCATTCACCAAGATGGTTTTTGATCTGGGGGGAAAAAAGTAATTTGTTGACATTATAGCAATTATAAAATACTTGCCTCTGAGAACACAAATGTAATGATATTAAGTTTAATTACATATAATTAATTCTACAAAATATTTAAATTGTTGTGCTGAATTGTGCAGCATTGGTTGCTGTACATTTTGTTAATGTGTGGAGCAGATGTGCATGAAAGAGTCTGGAAGTCATCCAGAAGTTGGCAATTATTAACTGGGTAATCTGATACTGATTTATTCTAACACCGGATAACGTGCCTACATAAATGTCGACATATGTACGGACAGTGGATAGGTATAGACTGCACAGGTAGAGGGGATAGAATTCCACGTAATGATTTTAATTGTTAGATCATAATTAGCATCAGCTTGAGTCCACATTCCCAAGAGCCAATCCCCCTTTCCTGTTTGCCAATGCTTGGCATTATTTTTGGATCACTGCCTAATGAGATGTTTTATATCACAGTCTTATATGATTGTATCTGCAAAATGACACCCAGTGACAGAGCATTAACCCTATTTGAAGGTGCTGAGAATTTAGGTGACTTCTGCGTTATTTAATTGGACACTTTTATTGAGTCAGAAGGAGCTGAACCTCATCTCCTTCTCTGAACTTAGACAAAGGTCCATATAAATTAAATATGCCCTCATCACAGAATCCCAGACTGGTTTGAACTGGAAGGGACCTTAAAGCTCATCAAGTTCCAACCCCTGTCATGGGCAGGGACACCTTCCACTAGAGCAGCTTGCTCCAAGCCCCTGCGTCCAACCTGGCCTTGAACACTGCCAGGGATGGGGCAGCCACAGCTTCTCTGGGCACCCTGTGCCAGTGCCTCAGCACCCTCACAGGGAAGAGCTTCTGCCTAAGAGCTCATCTCAGTCTCCCCTCAGGCAGGTTAAAGCCATTCCCCTTGGCCTGTCCCTACATCCCTTGTCCCAAGCCCCTCTCCAGCTTTCCTGCAGCCCCTTCAGGCACTGGAGCTGCCCTAAGGCCTCCCCAGAGCCTTCTCCTGGATGAAACAGCCCAGCTTGTTCAACTTGTCTCATTCTGCGAAATGTGGCTGAAGATCCTGCTCCATTCTTCATAAGAACGATTTCACTGTCACAGCACATCTAAAAAACTGAGTGAATCTAATTTTAGTTACGGAAAAAAAAAAAAAACAAACCGCCAAGTTTGTAACAAAAAGCATGCAGCTGTTTTTGTTTGCTTTTTAAATAAGCATGGTATTCCATGACACAATACATTCTGCACTAGTTTGGAAGTGACCAGAATAGAACTCTTCTGGGTGCTTCTGTGAGCAGGTTAATTCCACAGGTTTAGCAAATGTTACTATGTTTTTCCATAAGTGATCCATGCAAAAACAACTCCTTTCTATACTCTTCACTTATCATTTTGGGAATTGTGTAGTGTTGAATTACCTTAGAAATAGCTGCATCTTGGCATAGGAATGCAATTGTCTCACTGCAACAGAGTTTTAAGCCCAGTAAAGTACTCTGATTTCAATAACAAAGCTGCAGCATGAAACTGCATGTGGGACCTGGTTCATCTAATGAGACTCCAAGATGTTTTGCGGTTTATCTGGTATTGCCACGATCCAGTATACCTCTCAAAACTCTTGGTGTTAACAAGAGTGTTTGGACAAGAGCCACACAGTGTTAGCATTCCTAACTTAACTCCATTACAATGAGAATCTAAAACCAAAGTGGGAGCAAATAAAATATTAGATTTAATAGTTTCCTCAGTCCAAAGCCTGACCTTTCTTATATGAGAGTCATGGTTAATCAGTGTAACAGATACCTAATCTAAGAATCTAACCCCAACTATAGTGATATATCAAAAAAAGTGAATATTCCACATGTAAGTTTATGATTTGCACCTATTTCACCTTACTTTAAGGTAACCAAACTACCATATTGATTACTAACCCTCCCAAACAAACAGTCCTTAGTAGAGCTTCATGCAATATGAAAAAATCTCCAGAAATTCACATCCACAGTGAGGCCTTCAGTCTACATACTACTTTAAAATAAATAAAGCCATATACACTGTTCATGACAGAGGCAGCAGCACCAAAACCCAAGAGGTCTTTCAGAATTCTAGTATTACATGTTACAAATATAATTTGATTATAGTCTCATGCATGTATTCCATAAGAACTACTCTTGGCTTTACACCACCTTAAATCAGTCCTGAGTCAGAAAAAGACCTGAAGCAGGCCTTTCAATAGATCCCTACACAAGTTCATGACAGAGGTCATGTGAAAATTAAGTTTAAATTTCATGTGAAAATTAAATCCAAAAAAAAAAATAGATCAGAACAAAGTAGAGCATAATTCAGACAGTGAAGAGTTTAACGAACTGTAACACAAAATTCTGCTCCCCACAATGGAAAGCTTTGAATAACCTTAATTACAGACCTTGCACCTACAGTAGTAACACATCAGTCCCAGCTGATACAATGAGAATATGCTTCTATGATCAACAGAAAATAGACTTAGTTAGTAAGAACTGTAACCTTCAAATTCCTGAAATACTTATGAAGCAAGCAACTACACAAAAAATAGTGGCTTAATACTAATACAATTGGTTTCTGCTTACAAAAGCCTGAGCAAATAACATCCTTTCCTGGGAAATCAAACTTAAATCAAACCTTTCTCTGTACAAGTTTCAGAAACTGAAAGAAGAATTAAGGTTATTTAAAGAATCTTGGATAGAACCCTTCCGAAACAGCAAGGGTCATTGAAGAGGAAGCTCTGTTGCCAGGAGACTGTAATGATAAAGAATGAAAATGAAAGCTGTTGTTTATTTTCACTTAAAAAAAATTCAGATATGTACAAAGAATTTATTTATCTAACCAGGACTGAAGTTACTAGCATCATATTAAGTTTAAATTTGTACCAGAGGTAGAAGTCTGGAGCTATAATAGTAAGAAACTGAATATTCATGCACTAAATGTGTCATCCTACATCCATTTAACATCTATTCAACAAAACAGAGGTAAATTAGAACAGCCAAATGAGGGGTTTAATCTTTGAGCTCAATCAGCTGATGCCCAGTTCTTAAGTCCCCAAGGTCTAAGGTTCAACCAGCAGCAACACCCACTCCAGCAGCTGCTTCCACACTGTTCTCCTTTTGCAGTAAACCAGCTTTTCAGATTATGATACTGCACATTCACACAACCCCAGGCTGGTTTGTGTTGGAAGGGACCTTAAAGCTCATCCATTCCAACCCCCTGCCACGGGCAGGGACCCCTTCCACTAGAGCAGCTTGCTCCAAGCCCCTGTGTCCAACCTGGCCTTGAACACTGCCAGGGATGGGGCAGCCACAGCTTCTCTGGGCACCCTGTGCCAGCGCCTCAGCACCCTCACAGCAAAGAGCTTCTGCCTAAGAGCTCATCTCAATCTTCCCTCTTCAAGTCTGTTTCTTTTATAACTAATTGACACTTCTAACAGTGACACTTTTTCACCATATACTCTCATACTGTACTCACATAAACTATTTAAATGAGAGAAGGGCTGTGGAGTAGAAGAGAGCTATGGTTTTTCTGCTTCACACCTTAACAATTCTGAATAAGTCATTCCTACATTTTATTAGTAGTAAAGGAGTGTAAAGCCTTCTGTTTTACAGAAGAAAAATAAGAGGTCTTATTGCTTCATCACCTACAGCTCTGCTGAATGAGCCTTAATTTATAGTGCTGAACGCATCAGCCTTAAAAACTCAAGGTAATTGTTTGAAAGGGAAAGGAGGTACATGGGTTAATGGAAAAAGGCCCAGGTTCAACTGCTCAGTGTGGTGCATTCACCCTTTATGAGTGCTTCAATTCCACTACACAGCACAGAAAATTTATTCCTGCAGGCATGCATGGAGGATTTAGCACTTGCAGATTTATATTTATGGCATGTTGCAAAATAAACAACATAAGCAGTTTCATTGCACAGGTGGTAAGGGTGCTTTGCCTGAGAAAATACTTCAAGAGAACTGAAATCTCCATCTGATTTCTTTAAATTAGAATGGAAAATAAAATTTGAACCTTCATAAGAAGTGAGACATCTGAAAGTTTTAAATGTGGTCACTAAAGCATTTCAGGTTCAATTTTCTGTAAATAATAATTTCAGATTCCTGTTTACAATTCACGGATTTCACACTGAATGTCAAGTGACTAAAATATATTATACAAGTTTTAGAATTAAATTTTTGTCCTTTGGATTTTTTTCTTTTGTTTTGAAACATACAGAATCATTTGAGACAAGATTGCCTTTGTATAATGGAGAACCAGTTCTGTGGAATAACGTACAAGCAGATAAGCCGGGCATGAAAATCCACCTAATGGTTATGCACAGCTGAGAATATGTGATGTTACAACCACTCACACATTGCAAGAGGAATACAACACACTTTTTCATCTGGAGAAAGTGCATGAAGTTCAAGTCCAGGTTTACAACACGATTTTTGAAATTGAAATCTTCAAATTGTTTTACTCCTATATGTCATCGTCAGACTGAGATGAGCTCTTAGGCAGAAGCTCTTTGCTGTGAGGGTGCTGAGGCACTGGCACAGGGTGCCCAGAGAAGCTGTGGCTGCCCCATCCCTGGCAGTGTTCAAGGCCAGGTTGGACACAGGGGCTTGGAGCAAGCTGCTCCAGTGGAAGGGGTCCCTGCCCGTGGCAGGGGCTGGAGCTGGAGGAGCTTTAAGGTCCCTTCAACACAAAGCAGTTTGGGATTCTATGGTTCATGTTTCACCTATTATATTCCCACTATTCCTGTAAATCTCAGGAAAACCCCTACAGCTCTATATATTGAAATACACACTATTGTCCCTTCACAAGTGGACATAATGTTATAATACTCGGACCCTAGGGTTTCATCTCCTCACCTGTTTGAATGAAGAAGTTAATAAAGATCATTCATTAATGATTTATTAACTCCAAGAACTCATCTTGAACTAAAGATATTCTGCAAGGAAGGCAGGCGTTATAAGAGCGTGGTGACTGTTCCCAAGGCTGGCCAACATGAACAGGTCCATCTTGCTTATCATTTGAATTTCTATCATTTTAACTTTCAGCTGTTGGTTCCCAACATTCTTTTCCTCAGCATTACGTTTAGGAACTCACTGGTTTCTGGCGCTTTTTCTTTTTTGTCATCATTTTGTTTCTCAAGTCACCAAGAGCTGGAAAAAGTCCATTGCAGACCTTTTTGCCAATGCCCAAGTCAGGCTTGTATCTCTCTATTATGTTGACCATGGTAAAAACAACAGACTAACGATAACCCACTATTAAGTACACAATGCTAATAAAGACATCATTGTTAACACTGGATAGAAGGAGGTGTTTTTTTTTACAGGATGCTAAATCTGAATATGCCTGAGCTAGGCATTTCAAAAAGGCTTCCCAAACTGATCCAACCTCCTTTGTCCAGAAATGCAGGGTGGTTTGGCAACAGGCTTTTGTATCTCCCAAAGCAATTCTCCTGCCACTCGCTCCCCCTGCAATACTGGCAGCCATTTCACTTTGTCTCTAGCTTGGACAAAGCACAATGCTCTGATGTTGAATGAGTGAATCTCAATTGACCCAGTGCTACATCACCTGCAGCATCAGGGCAGCGTCTGATTGATTATTAGATGACTGCCTTCTGAGACTCAGAAGTGATACCCTGATCTGCTTAAAGAGGTATGTCTAGTGGAAGGTGTCCCTGCCCATGGTAGGGGGATTGGAACTGGATGATCTTAAGGCCCTTCCCAACCCAAACCATTCCACGTTCTATCTACATCTTTCCCTCCTTCCCTCAAAGAAAAGGGATAGTTTACCCCAGAAACTAGTAACAGAGACCTAACAATCAGCACCACAGATAATAAATAATGCTCAAATAATTAAAACTAAGAAACTCATCAGACATCCCTTCTCAACATTCCCAGGCAGTGTTCAGATGGGAGTACTCAAATGTTATGTTCTCCACTACTCCCACCTTCCTGTTTTGCACCAAGCCACGTTACAGATGCTGTGGATTACTTTCAAGAGGCTGTCATAGCTGGAAAATTTCTTTGAGCCTTTGTGACAAATCCTACCTTCCCATCAAGACTGAACAGCCAGGAGCAACATTACATAGAGAACAATGACTGAAAATCCTATTAAGCCTCAGGTTATGCCTAATATTATAAACGGGGAGAGCGGGTCACAAAGAAAAGGCTTCCTGAGGTTTTTGTTTTGTGCAAGACAAACTTAACCTGCCTCCTTGGAAGAGAAATATTTTAGCCATTACCTTTAGTAAAATCCCCCACTATAATTCTTCCCCCAGTTACAGGAAAGCTGACTGCATTTAACAGGCAGAGGAAATGCAAAGCTTGAGCCAGTCAATAATGGGCAACTGGGTTCAGGAAGGGAGAGCGTTTAACATATGCCTGAGTACGTGTCCATCATCTTTGTGTAGCATGAGCTAAAAGGAAACACACATGCTTCCCATGAAAATGATGAGAGGTTTGGGGTTTGGTTGTTTTTTGGTTTTCCTTTTCAGTGAAACATTTGTCAGTTGCAAATGCAGAATGAAATACCTACAACTGCATATGCAGAACTTGATATCACAGCCTGATTGGTTTCACTGCAGGTCCCTCAGGAATCACCTGACATACAGACTGAAGAATGTGCTCAACAAATGCGCCTCAAACTGTTCATGGGGTTTTATTTATCACTTATTTCTAATTTAATCCCTGTTCCTTCCCTCACACCCTCATTTTCTTTCATTCTGTAGCAATTGCCCCAAAACACAGAAGGAAACAAGATGGTGCCAACTCTGAAAAAGCAGCGGGATAAAACTCTCTACATAATTTATGTTCTGTGATTTTCCAGAAAACTGTATGAACAGAATTGCCTTTTGATATTAAATGGATCTGATTAGTTCAGTATTTTATCAGACTCTAGTCAGCAATAATCAACTCATAAAAGTTTAATGACGTATGGCCCCAAAGTTGCAACAATGTGATTTTATTCATAGTTACATTAATAAAGATAACACATAAGGGGTTCTTTCCAACATACCCTTAGGAAGAATTAACTACAGTGCTAACCCAAAAGTAACACGGTGCATAACCTCTGTAAAAAGTTAATAGCAAATAGTAAAAAACAAGATACAAAAGCAACATAATATTTATACTGCAGATTTTCACTTTAAGCTAATTTATTGATTTAAAAGATGAAGAAAAAATAAGGAGTTTAAAGCTAAATTAACTCTGGAAATTCCCCCATTGTAAGATTTCACTAAAGTCCTTGGTGGGTTTGCTTGTTAATTTTTCTGGGGTTTGTCAGGGGTGGTGATGTTTTTTTTTTTTCAGATGAGGCTCATTTCATATTTCACCAAAGCTCTCAAAGTCTGGTACTATGTTTAGAGGTAATATTAAAAAAGCTTGCCTAGAAAGATCTCTAAAGAGAAAACCTTTATTTAAAATCATTTAAGCACAAAAATAAATACATGGAAATCCCCTGCTCTGTATCCCAGAAGGGGTTTATAGTATCTCCCTTGGCTAATATTAAAATTCTATGGTTATCAATAGACATGGTCATTTAACCACTCGAGTGCCTTTGGATGTATAACAGAAACCCTGGGAATTGACATTTATTCAGCCTAAGAACACGCAATTTGGATTTTCCTACTCTGACTGCTTCAGAGATCACAGCAGGGAGCCCTTTAAGGCAGGTTGCCACTGGCATTTGCCAAACTGTACTTACTGAAGGATTTGGCATTTTGATAGACAGTTTAGTTGCCTGGTTATTTGCATAATACCACATACATCCTAGTTTCCATGTCACAACTTAAGAGGTTGCTAACCCATCTGGAGTCTCAAGAAGCACCACAAGAACTGAACAAAGCATGGAGATGGCACTGAAATAAAATAACCTTCTGCACAGAAGTGGAGCAGTATTCTGTAGGCATCCTTTGAACTATCTCCAGCTTCAGCTTCACGATTAAGACCAAAGCGGTCTAAATTTGTCAAGACACCAATACTGACTGGATGCATTGATTTTTCTCCTTGTTTGAGTGTTTTTTTCCATGGCTTTGAACAAAAGAAAACATAAAAACCCCTTGCTGCTCAGAGGCTGGCAGATTTTTATGCATGTTTCTTGACTAGCAGAAAACACTTATTTGAGAGATTTGAAGAGATCTCGTGTCTATTGCTCTCAACTGCGTGTGTTAAAGGACACACTTTCTTCTCTTTGTGAAGAGCTGTAGACAAACCTATGAGCCTCGGCTGGGGCTGAAGTACTGCTACTGTTTTATAATGCTTTAAACTTTAAAGGAACACAACATCTAGATTATTAAAATGCTTTGTAGGTCTAAGAGAAAATATCCATTCACCTACTACACTTATGCATGTACATGATTAATAAAAATCTACTAAACCTTTTATAAATGTGTTTTCTGGTAACTATTATATAGAACAGTAGAAGTTTATTTTGCTCTAAGTTTTAATTTACAGCAAGAACATAGCAAATTTTAAAATACATATTTCCCTGAGGTATAATCTCCCCATGCATGAAAACCTGTACATCGCGCAAGTTTAAAATGTGACTTCAATTTCCTACAGATACCATGGGAAACTGCCATTATTCAAGGTCTAAAAAACTAACTTCACTGGGAGATATCTTAATGTAACTAAGTGCGATTAAAAAAAAAAAAATAAAAGCAGAACTTTACTTGACGTGGAGGCTAAAGTATATCCAGAGTTTTGGCAAATCATTGGCAAATGATGAACCAAACACTGTATCAGCTTGGTTTAATAGAGTCCATTGGAGTCTACCTTGCTTAAGTAAGGCTAAGACCATGTTGTGTATGGAAGTTGACTGTTACTAACATTAGGAAGGAAGGTAAACAATATCCGCAAATCTAATTCATGTTCCAGGCATCAAAAAAGGAAATTTGGGTTCTGGAGATAATCAAAGCTTCAATTTTACAAATTTGCAATTTATATCCCCCAACATAGGGATCTCGCAACAGAATTTATTTCCATATTGCCCCAAATTGCACAAAAAAAACAAGTGGGAATTCCAGGGATTGCCTTGTCACTCTCAAGCACTGCACAAAAGAAGACCATGGATTTCAAGATACAGTCATTACTATTTGCACTGTAATCCAGTGATACTGAGGAGGATGAAAGCCATGCTATTTAAAAGCTGTGTCATCCAATTAACACTTTAATGGTTGTCCCAATCAAATAACCCAGCTATAACACAAAGAAATTTTAAAACTAGTCACTGTTCAGCTTTGCCTCAAGAAGTGCAAAGGCAGAATTAAGAAGTATGTAGACTGTCCTGTTCTAGGGATATCAAACTTAAACTGTTCTTAACAGATGGCCCTGAGTTCTTCAGTAAATATCTAAACAATGTTTTATTTATTGTTTCATTTCCCATTGCTTAGAACAATTGCCACTCACATTTGCAACACAAAAATGCAGAAGAGATGAGAAAAAGGATATGTTCATAATCTGTCATTATGAAGATATTAGAAGAAGTCTCTGAATTCCGCTACACTGCTGAAGAGCTTCAGTGCGTTCGACACAGAAATAGCACAAGACAACTAGAAAGAAGTTATCCAAAGAAAATATTCAAGATACTAGGAAATTATCGTCATTGTCAACAGAGCCTCTGTACAATAGCATCTGGAATCTACAAAATAGTATCATGGAATCATAGAACAGTTAGGGTTGGAAAGGACCTTAAGATCATCCAGTTCCAATCCCCCTGACATGGGCTGGGACACCTCACACTAAACCATGTCACCCAAGGTTCTGTCCACCCTGGCCTTCAACACCGCCAAGGATGAAGCATTCACAACCTCCCTGGGCAACCTATTCCAGTGCCTCACCACCCTCACAGGAAAGAATTTCTTCTTTAGATCCAATCTAAACTTCCCCTGTTTAAGTTTGAACCCATTACCCCTTGTCTTATCACTGCAGTCCCTAATGAAGAGTCCCTTCCCTGTATCTCTGTTATAGGCCCCCTTCAGATACTGGAAGGCTGCTATGAGGTCTCCACGCAGCCTTCTCTTCTCCAGGCTGAACAGCCCCAACTTTCTCAGCCTGTCTTCATACTGGAGGGGCTCCAGTCCCCTGATCATCTTTGTGGCCCTTCTTTGGATTTGTTCCAACAGTTCCATGTCCTTTTTATGTTGAGGACACCAGAACTGCACACAATGCTCCAGGTGAGGTCTCACAAGAGCAGAGGGGCAGGATCACCTCCTTCGACCTGCTGGTCACGCTCCTTCTGATGCAGCCCAGGATACAGTTGCTTTCTGGGCTGCGAGCACACACTGAAGCCGGCTCATGTTCATTTTCTCATAAACCAACACCCCCAAGTCCTTCTCCTTGGGCTGCTCTGAATCTCTTCTCTACCCAGCCTGTAGCTATGCCTGGGATTGCTCCCACCCAGGTGTAGGACCTTGCACTTGGCATGGATAAACTTCATGAGGTTGGCATCAGCTCACCTCACAAGCATGTCAAGGTCCCTCTGTATGGCATTCCTTCCCTGCAGCGAATCAACTAAACCACACAGCTTGGTGTCATCGGCAGACTTGCTGAGGGCGCACTCAATCCCACTGTCCATGTCACAAACATGGTCAATAGAGCTAAGCAAAACTTGTAAGAAAAATCATGAAGACATATGCAAATTCTCACAGTGCTAACACAGTGCTGCATCTGAATTCTAAGAAAGACAAATAATATGTCAGGATGAAAAAAATACCTGAATTGAAAAAAGCGGTAGAGTCCACTGAATTTGCATGATGCAGTGGATTGATCACTAGGTTGTAATAACCTTGCAACTTTGCCACTGACCAACCTTAATTTTCCTCACGTACATGCTAGTTTACAAACTTTATTTGTTCAGCCTTGCAACACATCCATGAAGCAGGTAAGTATTATTGGCCCGAGGGAGAATAATGGGGAAGTTGAGGCTTAGAGAAATGTCTTTCTTTAGAAAAATATAATAAAATAAATCACACAAAAAATCAATACTGTAACAAGGCTTTTTTGACTCTAGGCATCATCCTTCACTCAACTGACCAGCAGTAACTCATGCATCTAGAATTCACTACATTGGATCATTTAACCTTTCTGTGTCCTATTTTCCCCCCTCTTAGGAGAAGCATATTAACAGTCCGTTTCCTACAGAGAAATGCTGATGCTGGGCTCTTCACAGCCACCTCTGTCAAGACACCGTGGAAGTGTTTCCTATCACAAACTTTCTGGCCCCACAGAATACAGGAATTCTAGATATCCATGATCCTCCTCCATCAGCTTCTGCTAAGGAAGAACTACCATAAGGATTCCTTCAGCTTAAGAGAAGCCTGGAAATTTCCTTCCAGTCTTTCCAGACAGCAGTGAGTAACACTAGAGAATGGACCAGTGAGAGTGATTCTGCATGGGCTTTGACAGAGACTTCATTGTGATGGTTCTGCTTAACCCTGACAAGAGACAACTGAATTGTCTTCTCATCACATAGACATCCTTGAAAAAATCCACTCTTTAAAGAAGTGATTTAGCAACATGTTATTTGCCCTTGCTGAATGAGGAAAAAAACATTTCAAAACAAAGCATTTCAACCTTCAACAAGGTAGGAGCTGATGCCACCGCATCTGTCTGAACAGGGAAGCATGAATACACACGTGTGTGCGTGTTTCTCTTCTTCCCCTTGGATCTGGCTCACAGGCTGGAAAACTGGTACAGCCCAAGTCACAGAGCCAAGGAAGGCTCTCTGGTTGGGGATTTACTGGTTATGTGGCCTTCGAGATTAGGCAGGAGGACTTCAAACCCCACATCTTCTAATAGCTTAAGAAAGTTTCATTAACAGAAGAGTTAATCAAGCAAAGCCGTTTATAGAGTATCATAAGCTAGCAGTCACAGCATGTGGCTAAGAAGTGCTTTCGGAGGAGCCCCTCATTAATAAACACACATGCATCTCAAAGGCTATAGTCTTCCTCATTGCTTCTCAAGTTACATGCCATTTTACACATAAATTATGGGTCAGGACCATGTAATTTAGACAAGGAGTGATGGCTAAAGTCAGTGCAGAAAAACACTTTCACTGGGGGAGAAGAATCACATCACCAGCTCTTGAGTACAAGGCTATGTTGCAGATAATGAAGTTATGGAAAATTACGATGGTGTAACTGGAAGAATATCAGCACCTATCCAGATATGAAATTTGAACCTAACACTCCAAGCACTTGCAGATAGAATGCAGCAAGAGAAAGCAGAGCTGTCCTCAGGTTCAGAGCTCTGCCATTGAGCTGGATATATCTACTAGTGAGCCTTTGATATCTGAACCCTTAAACAGTCTGTCATTTTCTCCACCACATGTATGAAACATCTAACATTCATGTTTGTGTTTCTCTCCCCATATATACACTGATAGTTTTCTTACTAGATTTATTAATATATTTGACAATGCATTTGCAAAGTTCCAGACAGGCATTTCATGGGCTGATACCCTAAAACCACTGTGGAAATGATATACATTATTTATGAGGCTTGTGACAATATCCTGCCAAGAAGGAACAGCTGACAAACAGTAATAAATTTGAAAAACAGCCATCAAACTAAATTTATAGCCAGCGATTGTACTCCCTGAGAACACTGCGCAATCTAGATACTCATACACTGGCATTCACACCAGTTACTACATCATTCAGGTGCCTTTGAATGGTCTGGAAAAAAGCCCTTAACAATTTATGAAGACATTCAGAAGTTACTTGCCCTTCAGACGTTTTCATGGGAAAAGTTAGTCATCCAGAAAGAACCCAAAAGGAAAAGGTTTTTTTTTTTACCTAGCAAAATTGTCTGCCAACAAGAGAAATTTCAATAGGGAAAATGAGCGCTGGATTAACTGAAATAGTATAGCATCCCAAAGCAACAGATTCATATGGAGCAGGCAGTTATGTATCCTAATTGATGGTTTGGTCATTCTATTACTGTCATGCTAAACACTGGATACACCTGTAATTAAATTAAAAATAAAAAATAAAAAATAAAAAAAATAAGACATGCCTTGGACAGGTTTGTCTGAAAACAAGAACAATGCATAAATAAAACAGTCCTAGCTTCAAAGGCAGACAGCTGGCTAAAATAATCTGTCACAAAGTCAAACTGAAATAGACTGATGTCAGCATTTAATTCCTTATCAGTTCCAAGAACCCCTCCTTTCTAAATCAGTGAAGAGGAACCTAAAGAAAAGCATTATAATAGAACATTTCCAAAACAAAGTATCTGCAGAATCAGCACTTTATTCAAGATACAGTAATTATTATAGAATCCTGGACTGGTCTGGGTTGGAACAGACCTTAAAGCTCATCCAGTTAACCCCCCTTCTATGGACAGAGACGCCTTCCATGAAACCATGTTGTTACTATACCAGAAAAAAGAAAAAAAGATCTAATTACCCTAGAGAAGAAAAATGTACAACCATGCAGCACAGATGCAACCATCTTTTAGCACTCCATCAGTGGTAAGTGCTCCCTCGATGGTTACACACACTCACAGAGTTCAACTCTCTTCCAGAACATGACTTCCAGAACAATTTAGAGCTGCACAATGGACTAAGGTCACAACAGGTTTGAATATTATGGATGTTTCTAAGCCTGAGCTCAGACCTAAACCACAACTCCTCACACATTTGTTGTGCCACAGTAACAAAGAGAGAAGAAATTAAGAAAGGATGGAAAATTCTGTATTTAAGATGACATTTGGCATGAGTTCAATTGAAATTCATTGTAGTTATGCTTAGGAAATGAAAAGGCCAACAAAACCCAGCATGGTTAAGCAGGGATATAGAGATTAGCATAATCAATCATAAAGCTTTACAGGAAACATGAACAACTTTTGCAAAGGGTACAGAGACCCTATGGAATAAGATGAACTGTGTTTTAAGAATCTTTAGCAGAAAAAAGAAATGCTGAATGCAGTCACCATTTCCGGACATTTATTTCACCAGCTGTACTAAAAAACCCTTTTGGGTATCAGAAAAACTAAGGAGGACACACTCAGAACTTACCATTTCATTCAGTAGTCCTTTAACTAATATTTTTCCATGACTTTGAAGCTGTCTGTAGAAAACATTATCCCTTGCTCAAGAATATATGGCTGCCAACAGCTCCAGTAGCAGTAAAAGAAACTTAATGAAAACCAAATAGGAAAATACACATGTTTTTGAAGCATGTATATTTTATTATCAGCTTATTTGACTTGATCACTTTGATTTTTTTTTTTTTTTTAAATACTCTGATTTTCTAGGTATTTTTACATTGTCCATCTCACAAAACAATAGAGATTAGAGATGGTGCCTCCTGGAACAACACAAGTACAATACAAAGCAAAAATTAATAGCATGTTCTAGATATGAACCTGTGTGTATAAATCACTGAATGAGCAGTTCTACTGTAATCTTACATGAATAAGCCAAAATATGTATATACTTTAGTGATACAAAAGAATAGAAATAAACATTTGAAGATAAAAGTAGTAACTTTAATACTTTTCACTTTGGGGATGAAAATGTTAACAATAAAATGAAAGATATTAAGATTTATTTTATAACGTTCAAAGATATCTATCAACATTTGAGATCGCACTCCACAGAATAAGTAGCAAAGGTTTTCTAAAAATGCTTACAAAAATTTAATCCAAAGCATTGTGAAATACTATGGTTTCAGGAGGGATTTACTCTAATTTATTTCATTAGAACCCTTCAGACATAAAAGTAAAGATTTTAGGTGCCAATTCTTTCAAAATAAACTTCTGGAGCTCCATGAATGTCACGAAATTGATATTCTAAAGCTGAGACAACTTCTAGAACTCTCTGATCCAAAATCACAAGGACGTATTTCCAGTATACTTTCTTGTATTTCCTCATAGAGCAAGAAGTACACAGAGAGATTGTGAATCTACAGATACAGATATTACTGTTATGGGCAAGGCAATTCAGTTTAATATTACTTTCATTGCAATTCAGAACACATTCTTTAGTGAAACACATAAATCAGGGACTATACCTGGGAAAATACAGATTTTAAATACAAAACACTAAATGGAAGAGGTTTTTAATGTGTTTCAAGACTATTGTCAATAAAACTACTTAATTGCATCTATCATGGTAGATGACCTGCAGCCAAATAAAAGCCAAATACTGGAATGACATAATTACTGTGGTCAAATTCAGTTTCTCTCAATGAACCTCCAGAATAACTTGGCCATTTTTCACGTTCCTGAGATCTTTACAGTCTTCAGGAAGGACAAAGCTTTAAAGAGTTCAGGGGTTTATTTCATTGTTTCCACTGTTATATGTGGAAAACAAGAGTTGTGCATGTTTTCCCCAAAGCAACAAACCTATTTTAGGAGGGGTTTAGGAGAATAAATCAGGTTAAAATACCTAACTGTTTTTCAGAAAGACTTAGTTCCAGTTGAAAAAGCTGAATGACACCTTGAACTTCCTCTGATTCTTCAGAAGCTTTAGCAGAAATCAAGATGCACAGCTCTACAGAGACGGTTTCAGTAATGACTGATGCAGTTTTAATCAGCTTCTAAAACAGAGTTATCAGGGCAGGTTATGTGGTAAACATTTATAGCTAGTAGGATAACAAATTCAAGCTTTTGCAAATTGAAGTGGGGGGAGGGGTGGCGTCTCCAACTGCAATTAGGCTCTTGACAGATCCACTGTCAAGGCAAAAGACTGAAAGCTGGAATAATTTCAAAGAGGGAAAGGTGAATTTGGAATCAGAAGCAGCTTGGCTCATCCATCTTGCTGCACGCAGAGAGAAATTTCTGTAGGAGTCAACTGTCAACGTTAAAACCCACCATTAGAAAGTGTCTCTCTCACAGGCAGCCTTGGACAAGGAGTGAAGGGCGCCAAGTATACAGTCACCACAATATCCTCTGACCCTGCCTGTAGCATCTGGGTCAGGAATGAAACCTGTCATTATGAAATGTCATTAGTCCATCAGCATGCGAATGGCTGATAAGAAAAGAGATTATTTCAGATCGCCATGGTTATTAATCCCGTCACAAAATGAAGGGGTCAAGCTTGTTACACACCAACGGCATTTCCGGAGCTTTGGAACAAAGATGCTCCAGCACTTCCAGGGGCTGCTTAGCTAGGAGCACAAAAAAGCAATTTCTGCCCTCCAAGCCCTTCGCAGCAAGTCATATTCCTTTAAGATCTCAGTCTAAAGACCATTAATATCCCTAGGCTTCCCAACAGTGCCGCACTAATATCATATTTCTTGTTTCCTTCATAGACATGAGGCTCCACTCTCCTTAGAGATCTTCCTTTTCACACTTCTTTTGTTACAAAAATATTTTTATCTGAAGTCGTTGCTATTGGGATTGTAATAAAGACCTTTTGTCCTCACCTTAAGCAACATTTGGTAATGAAGGTAACTATTTCCTACTATCCCATCCTCTTGCACACACACACAGGCGTCTTTGATCTCCAACAAATACAGGCACATAAAAAATGGGAAATATAAGTGTCACTTTATATTTAGGTCTGGAGGAACCTTCACAGTTTTAATTACAGGATGCAAGTCTCCACCGAGTCATTTAATTCTTGCTGGGATTTATGAGGACACACTCATTTAACAGAGTTTGCACCGGGGCACTTAAAAGTGCTTTATTGGGAGATTTTCCCATTCATAATTTACTACATGGATTTAGGTTTCTCAGGGTGGTGTACCCTGCCTTCCTCTAATGCCAGAGTGAAACTGTTGCCCTCAAAGTGAAATTCCTGTCTGGGGACAAGGGAAGGATTCAACACATTTGCTGCCAAGTCTGAGCAAACCCAGCAAATTCAAGTGCACCACCATGAAAAGCCAGCATTACCTGAGCAGCCACTGTTTTGATTATTGCGGTGGGGAGCAGCATATAGTCATAAAGTACCTAATGCCTACTTCTGATTAATTCCATTGTCTTCCCCGACTTTATGATCAGCAATGAAGAAGTATGGCAAAGAAGAGATGCTACATTGCACTGCAAAACCCCTGATTATTTTTTTTTTTTTTTAACAAGAAAAAGGTGAGGAAAAACAACAGACAGAAACCTGAAAACATGAAAATGAAAGGTTGACTGTAAGGAAAACAGAAGTGCTGCTAGGAAAAAAGAAAATCTATGCAAATACAGTATCCTTGAATAACCTTGTTAGAAAATTGCATAAAATAAGCCAATGTATGTAATCCCGTTACAAACCGTTAGCTTACAGGCTTTATGCAGAGGGACTGTGTAATGAGATTAAACCAGATAAACAAGCATGCCTGGCTGTAGCTTGCTGAATTGGACAGTTACAAAGAAATCTAAAACAAAAAAGTCCTAAATGGACAAATACCAATCAATTTTATTTTAAGTTGAGCAATTTAGTCAGGGAACTACAGACCAGTCGGTCTCACCTCTGTGCCTGGCAAAATCTTGGAGCAGATTCTCCTGGAAGGCATGCTAAGGCACATGAAAAACAACAAGGTGCTTGGTGACAGCCAGCAGGGCTTCACTAAGGGGAAATCCTGCCTGACCAATTTAGTGGCCTTCTCTGATAGGGCTACAGAACTGAGGGACAGGGGTAGAGCAGTTGACGTCATCTACTTGGACTTGTGCAAAGCATTTGACACTGTCCCACATGACATCCTTGTCTCTAAATTGGAGAGACACCAATCTGATGGATGGACCACTTGGTGGATAAAGAACTGGCTGGATGGCCGCACACAAAGAGTTGTGGTCAATGGCTCAGTGTCCGGCTGGAGATCAGTAACGAGTGGTGTCCCTCAGGGATCGGGGTTGGGACCGGTCTTGTTCAACATCTTTGCCTGTGACATGGACAGTGGGATTGAGTGCGCCCTCAGCAAGTTTGCCGATGACACCAAGCTGTGTGGTTCGGTTGATACGCTGGAGGGAAGGAATGCCATCCAGAGGGACCTTGACACACTTGTGAGGTGGGCTGATGCCAACCTTATGGAGTTTAACCATGCCAAGTGCAAGGTCCTACACCTGGGTGGGAGCAATCCCAGGCACAGCTACAGGTTGGGCAGAGAAGAGATTCAGAGCAGCCCAAGGAGAAGGACTTGGGAGTGTTGGTTGATGAGAAAATGAACATGAGCTGGCTTCAGTGTGTGCTCGCAGACCAGAAAGCAACTGTATCCTGGGCTGCATCAGAAGGAGTGTGACCAGCAGGTCGAAGGAGGTGATCCTGCCCCTCTGCTCTGCTCTTGTGAGACCTCACCTGGAGCATTGTGTGCAGTTCTGGTGTCCTCAAAAGAAAAAGGACATGGAACTGTTGGAACAAGTCCAGAGAAGGGCCACAAGGATGATCAGGGGACTGGAGCACCTCCTGTATGAAGACAGGCTGAGAAAGTTGGGGCTGTTCAGCCTGGAGAAGAGAAGGCTGCGTGGAGACCTCAGAGCAGCCTTCCAGTATCTGAATGGAGGCTATAAGGGTGCTGGGAAAGGACTGCTCATTAGGGACTGTAGTGGCAGGACAAGGGGTGATGGGTTCAAACTTAAACAGGGGAAGTTTAGATTGGATCTAAGGAAGATGTTCTTTCCTGTGAGGGTAGTGAGGCACTGGAATGGGTTGCCCAGGGAGGCTGTGAATACTCCATCCCTGGTGGTGTTGAAGGCCAGGTTGGACAGAGCCTTGGGTGAAATGGTTTAGTGTGAGGTGTCCCTGCCCATGGCAGGGGGTTGGAACTAGATGATCTTAAGGTCCTTTGCAACCCTAACTATTCTGATTCTATGATAGTAAGTATGAAGATTGTGCAGCAACACAGATGCATCCCAGTTTTCTGCATGCTAATGCATAGTTCTCCTAACCTTGCTTATTTCTAAATAACTTAATGTGTAAGTTATTTAGCTCTCAAAGGTACACACAGTAACTAATTGCTCTTAATGAATATTCCCTGAAAATCACTTTTCTCCCGTAAATAGCACCACGTTCCCAGCTCATAATTAAGGCATATTTCTCTTTTCCTAGGTGACAAAATTGCCAAAACAGCCCACAGGCTTCAAGTCCCCTGCTTCCATCAGCATTCACTGACATACATACATTTTTCTCTGACCATTACACATCAGTCTTTGCCAAAAGCTTATGGCTCAGTAGTAAAACTTGCTCACTGCAGAAGGCTGTCAGTCTCGGATCTCTCTCCTTCATCAAGACCCCTGCCCACCAAGGTAGATGGTGACCCTGCCCTTCATCTGTTTGCATGTCTTTATCTGACAATATACATTCCTCATACATTTTAAAATGCCCAAAGTGTAAATTCAAATAAATATGAAACTGAACAGCTAGCTTCTGTCCTTAAAATAAGGCAATTTATGGTATTTCAGTACTTTTTCAGGCATTCTATTTTTCCTGCCTCTCACTACGTGTCTTCATCACACAATGTCCTCCATTTCAATCTCACTACACTAAAAAGTGTCCTGAGAACGTGAAAATTTTGAATTCAGTATTCAAACAGGTAAAACATCAATGAGATACTTTGTCTAGTGTGAAGAAAGACTTATCACAGCAGTAGTAGACTAACAAAGACTTTGGTAGCTTAAATCTTACCTGGGGCAAGCAAAGCTGGGGTGTAGTTTAAGCATTTACATGCAAACCAGATGCCTAAGTTCCAACTACAGTCAATCAAAAAACTGAACAAGATCTAGATGCCAGTTTAATTGGCCAACTCCAGAAGCACTCTTTAGCTGCCCACATGTGGACTTTATTCTACTGGAGATGCCTTATGATACTCTAAATCTCATGACTATGAGAAAGTCTTCTGAATTCATGACTTTGGATGCTGACCACAACCACCTGAATATGGTCTAAAGGTCACAATCCTGTATTGTTTTCTGCACTTACATGACCAGCAACTGTTCCAACTTGGACTTGCAGTCTGTAGCCTTGGTTCTTCCTTGTTCACAAGAAAAACCTTACAATTTACACATCCAACAAATTTATAAAGCAGTACGTTCCACAAATTTGTAAGTTACTGGAAAGCTCAGATCTCATCTCATACTCATGGAAGTCATCCAAAACTTAATGAACATCTTGTCCAACTAGAACAAAGCTCTTAAACTGTGCTACCTTTTTTAAAGCTATAATGATATCATAATCATTGTCACATTCTCAGGTAGATCCCTACCCTGCTCTCCTGTCACACTAGTGAATAAAACAAAAAAAAACCCTGAAAGCTGAAAGTGAGTATATTTCAAAGAGATCTTAGGCAGAAGTTCTTCCCTGTGAGGGTGGTGGAACACTGGCACAGGGTGCCCAGAGAAGCTGTGGCTGCCCTATCACTGTCAGTGTTCAAGGCCAGGATGGATGGTCCTTGGAACAAGTTGCTCTAGTGGAAGATGTCCCTGCCCTTGTCAGCATGGTGGGAACTAGATGCTTCTTAAGGGATGGTCTCTCTTCCAACCCAAACTACTCCATGACTTTATGAAACCCTATAAAGTAATCACATGCCAATTGCCTACAACAGAACAGAGTCATGGTGACTGGGGAAGAGAAACCTGCTTTTATCAGGAGCTGATCCTGGGATAAACCAGTCCCATTTACCTCCATCAGGTGTCCATAGTGGAAAGAAGACCTTCCAAAGACCTGAATGATTCCAGAAGATGAAAAGTGTCTTTCCCTGCCAACCTTTCACACCAATACACATCTACTATTCCTACTGCCTTGATATTTTTAAACTGAGAATTGACGTTTTAGCTTTGTTTGGGCTACATTATGTTTTCAGGAAAACTATTGTCAGGCAGGTAGAAATCTGACATTTAAGTGACATTTTCTACTGAAGAAGACAGAGCTCATCTCTTTATTTAGCTGTTTTAAATTAAGCTTGTGTTTGAGAAGAAGTATTTCATTAGCATCCTCCTTGTGGATGCTGGTGCCGATGTTGTGCTCTATCACTGCATAGACACTGATCTGTCACAACTCTTAGGAGAGTCTGTGCTAGTAAAGTTCTAACTACATCTGCATTTTCCTATCAAAGGAGAAACTTAGATTCAGTTTCAGATTATCTTTTGTCATTTTACAGTCACCACATCAGTTTTAAGAGAACTATGCATTTCTTTTTTTTTCTTTTTATTTTTCAAAAGATACAACTTTATTTTTGAAAAAGCTCCTCAAGCTTCATGTATAAACTGCTTATATTTCTAAAGTGTTTCAAGAAATTATACTAAATTTTTTACATCACTCACTGGTGTGGTGCTAGAACAGATACATCTTTGTAATCCAAGCTTAAGGAAAAGGAAGAGTGCAAGGGTATAAGAGGAAAGGAACAAGGAAGAACTGAAGAATGAGTACAAGCAGTGATTATTCACTCACACAGTGATCTTTAAAAGCAGGAGATGGTTTGTAGGAGCCTGAAGAAGAGACACATGCCACCAACAACTTTCTACTTCTCTAATTAAGCAACAAGCAACTCTCCAGCAGACACTGCAGTGCCAGCATTGACATCATACCGTTGCGCATATAGAACCCAGGCTACCACCCATTGTATTTTTTTTAAATACAAATTGCTTTCAGCTTTCAAATTTCTCACACTTCTAGCATACACTCCTGAAATACTGAAATACGTACAATTCCTCGTATGAGCTATTCCACTTCATCTGAATTGGTACATCTTTGACTCTTCTTTATATCTCACTATTGCTTACTGCTTTAAAAAATAACACTTAAAAGCAAAGTCATGTTTATTTTAACAGTAACTGAAACATTTAGTAGAAACCAAAGGCCAATCTAGGCACTTGTATTTTCCTCCACTGCTTACTATACGGTGAAAATAACCAAAGCAGACCTGTGGTTTTGATATCTCCCCAGTTGAGCACTAGCTGTGAACATCAGTCCTTCACAAAAAATTTTTGACCCTTCTCAACAAAAAGCTTTCAATTCTGACAGGAGCCAAAGAGGGAAAACAAACCTCAGCAAACCTTACAGATACAGTACTTTAATTTACTAGTACTTCAGCGCTTACCAAAGAACAATTTATTTTAAGCTGTTCTTTCTCCTGCTACTTGTTTCTTCTTGACACCCAGCTCAAATTAAATCAATATCTTTATATAGTAACTATTCCTCACAGCCCAGTGGAAATACAGTTTTCATAGATCATCACAGTGCTGCTCCAATCTAATTTGTATTTCAGTCTATGTATTTGGGAGGAATGTAAAAACAATTAACTAGGAATGTCCACAGCCTCTCATGTACCTTAATTCACACTGGGCAGGTCCATTAGAGATCTCTGGTAGAAGTTTCCCAGCAGCTGCTTCATCTTCAGTTAGAACGATTGGTCTGCACTTCTGCTGAACATATTCAAGGGCAGAATTTATTCTCTGATTCATGGAGTACCATCAATATTGCTGGGCAATAATACTGTAATACTAAAATGCACACTCACAGTTTGGTAAAACAGCTCTGAGGCAGTGTTACACTGATCTGAACTACATCACACCAAGATTAGATACCTCCTAGTGACCCGAATTTGTAAACGGATGTAAAAGAGTAAGCCAGAAGTAAACACATTGGTTTTCATCTATGTAAACCAGCTTGAGTGCCATCAGATTTTGCTGTTTCCTGGAAAAATTAATTTTCATGCTTCAACCACTATAGCCAGGCTGTGAGTAGGCAAATAAATATGACAGCCATTGGGAAAACATTAAGTAGAATTTACAGATTTAAAAAAGGAACAACCACTACCTCTTCCTTAGCAAGTCTGCTGTACTCAAAATAAATTTGCAATGAAAAATGGTTCAAAAGCCATGCTAGGACTACAGCTGTGAATGTAGAATTGACTGTAAAAACAGAGTTGTGATAGAAAAACCTTCTTCTAACGTGCAATCAAGGCAGTGGAAATGCCTGTGGCAACAGGCAACAAGCATTGTGAGCACTTAGGAATTTTTGCAGACTTCAAAAGGTCAGACTCAACATGTTGCTTTGCCAGCCCAGTACTTGCGGGCGCACTGCCATTCTGTCAACCATAGCCATGAAGGCACATTGCTGCGCTGCACCAGGCTGTAATTCTGCACACCGGGAAGAGCTGCTTCCCCACTGACCACTGCCCTTCAAGTGTGTTTACTGCTTCTTTAGAAGCCACATGCAAAGAGGCCTGAAACATAGCACTTGTTACTTAACCTTTGTTCTTCCCTAAGGAAAAAGAAGTTAAAATATATATTCTCAGTAAGTGCCCTCCAATACATTATTCTTAGGAGGGTATGCCGGCATGTGTCATGAGGCAGTCTGCAAAGTTTCTGCAAGGAAACCTAAGGTTTGTATAAAAATCACAGAATAGAATCAAAGAATGGTTTGGGTTGGAAGGGACCTTAAAGCTCATCCAGCTCCAGCCCCTGCCACGGGCAGGGACCCCTTCCACTAGAGCAGCTTGCTCCAAGCTCCTGTGTCCAGCCTGGCCTTGAACACTGCCAGGGATGGGGCAGCCACAGCTCTGGGCACCCTGTGCCAGCACCTCAGCACCCTCACAGCAAAGAGCTTCTGCCTAATGCCTGGAAGCTTCTCTATAGTGTCCCTGGAGCCTTCTCTTCTCCAGGCTGCCCCAGCCCAGCTCTCTCAGCCTGGCTCCAGAGCAGAGCTGCTCCAGCCCTCGCAGCATCTCCATGGCCTCCTCTGGCCTCGCTCCAACAGCTCCACGTCCCTCTTGTGCTGCTGCCCCAGAGCTGGATCAGGACTGCAGGGGGGTCTCCCCATAGCACAGCAGAGGGGCAGGATCCCCACCAGAACGGGGGGGGTCTGGGCTCAAGCATTTACTGAAGCTGGGTCACGGGGAGCTTCTCCTCACCCAAGTCCTTCTCCTCAGGGCTGCTCCATCCGGTGTCCCCCAGTCTGTGTTTGTGCTCAGGATTGCCCTGACCCAGGGGCAGGACATTGCCCTTGGCCTGGTTGAACTCCATGAGGTTCACAAGGTGCCACCTCTCCAGGCTGTCCAGGTTCCTCTGGATCCCATCCCTTCCCTCCAGTGTGTTGACTGTACCGCTCAGTTTGGGGCATTCACATGAGCATTTCTGTTTCCTAATGGTCTACTGTGGTTTTCTGCCTTATGCACCACTGTCTTCCATTGGCTGCTGCCATGAGAAGTCAAATATAACCTCATAAAACTTTAAAACCCTAAGTGTATAATTCTGATATGTGCATTTGAGACTACTATTTCATATCTGACCTTTAGCTACATGTTAGCAGATCTCTATATCAATGGTATTAATCCTGATACGAACTCCCAAGCAAGTCAGGCCTACAAGAAATCCTACCAAATTAAACTGTCTAGTTGCTCTGATCTGAATTTGGCCCATAAACACAACAGGTGAAAATCCACATCAATTCCACCATGGAGATGGTGCACAAGCAGCATTAATCCTTACTTGAAGCACAGAAGCATCCTGCAGATCAACTTGTCTGCATTGCAGCCAAGATAATCCTTCATTTGAGCTGCTTATCTGAGATCCACCCTGCTGTTTGGATAGGAGGATTTAGCTCTTAAGGGACTATTCTTCAGGATACTGAGCCACTCCTGACAGGTACTGAGCTTCCTCATCTCCTAATGGAACCAGCAGCAGAGACAAAGCAGGACCCTGCAGAATGAGGTGCTTCATGTTAGTTTAAAAAAGCCATTTAACTAACTGACAGCTCTGCTAAAGAATAAATGTTTTTTATTTTTAAATATAGCTTTATTATTTCATTCTAATGAAGAAATAAAAGCAGAAGCATTCTCATATCATTAAATAAAAACATTGTTTTGCTTTACAGGGGAAAAGAATGACACTGCTTAGAGCTCTATCAAAATAAAGGAAACCAGAGTCTGCATCCATACCTTTCCATATGACAGGAGGTGAAAGCTCAGCATTATCAGTTAATTCTCCTCCGCCCTTTTTATCTTTTATGTCTTCAGATGAGTTCTAATTAATATTCTTCAAAAACAGTGCATTGGAGGAATTTCTTTCTCACATTTGCCACACAGTATTTTCCATTCTGATTTTTTTTTTTTATTAACACCTAAAGGAATTAAGTAATCAGTTCCAAGTTTCCCTTATGCCCACAGGTATATAATAACTGACATATAATGTTGATTTTAAGCACTAAAAAGGTTATATCTTTATATATGTTTTATGTAACTACCCATACTAGTGAAAATGTTCAGCAATGTACTGCCATGAATTTTACAGAGATAATTCCTTTGCTGTTACTATGTGTTGAAGTCAATGTAAGTTATGATGGTCTTTGTCAATTTAGAAAATACCCTAAAAGTTCAATTCTCAGGACTGGGTACTCAGACCTTGTTTCAAGACAAACTCTGCCAAGTAATTTGCAGTACCAGCTCCCAGTGGAGTAGAGGTTAATGAGTAACTCCTGGAATACAAGATGGATCCCAGAGCCCTGTATGACCCCAGTGGAAAGTTATGGATGCTAAGCAAGTCTCTAATCCAGACACATGCTCTGTTATTGCAATTCAGTGTAAATATTTATGATAACACTTCACCACAGGCTACAAAAGTCTCATCACCACAGGCACCATTAAAAAATTCTCCGAGTTTCAGCACTATATTCATCTTGTTGATAGATGCCCCTCCTAGAAGCAATTTTCACAACATAAGTCATAGTCAGAAAGCACGATGGGTTACCCAACAAAGCTGGGCAGCCTGAGACTTTGAAGGCCCGACTGGTCAATCATAGCAGACTCAATCACAGAAA
Source organism: Pezoporus flaviventris (assembly GCF_033815535.1). NCBI lineage: Eukaryota > Metazoa > Chordata > Aves > Psittaciformes > Psittacidae > Pezoporus > Pezoporus flaviventris. The sequence continues at coordinate 609,090 of NW_026892558.1, forward strand.
CATAGAATGGGTTGGTTAGGAAGGGACCTCAAAGATGATTCAGTTCCAACTCTACTGCCACAGGTGAAGTCAAGTTAATCCCTGAATTTTAAGCAATAGATGGACTGTATCATAGAACCATAGAATCAACCAGGTTGGAAAAGGCCTTTAAGATCATCAAGTCCAACCATTACCCCAGCACTGCCAAGGCCATCACTAACCCATGGCACTGAGGCCTCGTCTCCATGGTGTGTGAACACTTGCAGGGATGGTGACTGCAGCCCTGCCCTGGGCAGCCTGTTCCAATGCCTGAGCATCCTCTGGGGAAGGAATTGTTCCTCAGCTCCATTGAAACCTCCCCTGGTGCAGCTCGAGGCCATCTCCTCTTGTCCCATACCTTGTACCTTGAGAGAAGAGACCAGCCCCTCCTGGCTCCATCCTCCTGTCAGGCAGTTGTAGAGAGTGATAAGGTCCCCTGAACCTTCTCTTCTCTAGGCTAAATAACCCTATGACCTTTCTGTCCCTCCCAGTCTGAACTAGCCTACGGTGAAATACTCACTGATGGACAACAGTTGCATTCTTCAGCTATTTCCCTAGCACGTGTTGCAGTAACAGCCACATACAAGCCCTTAGAAATAACTTGACTATTGATGGCAGTTACTGATGTCTCAGAACCTCCGAAGACATATCTCATTCCTGTCTCTGTACTGGACTGTAGGCGATCATGAACATTTAATTTCAGATCTTTGTAGGAGTCTGTTTCTTCATCTTTAAAATTTGGATAAATGATACCGGAACCCCAGGCAAAGTAATCAAGGATTTACATTAAAACTCTGATAATAAAAGTATCATCTCCCTCTTACAAGCACCTGGTTGGCACTTAGTAGTGTAACCAGCCATAGCAACCAGGCTACAGAGACATGCTGTGTTGGGCATATATTGGGCATTACTGGGCATGTATTGGGCATTTATTGGGCAGTATTTCCTCCACAATGTTCTAACTTTTCAAGTGAGATTACTGCAAATAGACAAATTTGAAGTGCATTCAATATTTCAGTGCAACATTAAAGGCAAAATTAGTTTGATTTTCTTGCAATATATTGCCCTAGTTCCACATTTCAAGAAGAGATAGGAAAGACTTGAAATAAGGGCTACTGAAAAGCAACAATAAAGTGAACTTACGACTTTCACATCCCATCTGTGAGATGGGGAGTGACAAAGATTCACAAATCCTCTTGGTGTGGATTAAGGTGAGATAACACTCAAGGTCTGTACATAAACATCAACTTTAAGAAACAAATATTCTGTAAGCATTATCTGTCTCAAAATTGTATTCCACCAAAGCTATGCGGCTTCATGAGAAGTCATGGTAGGCCTTGTTTTATTTAACAACTTTGAGAGCAAAGAGGGGGGAGACACAGCAGTAGTTGACTTAGGAACCTGTCAAGAGACTGTCATATATTCTGTATTATTTTGGCAAGGAGTGAGCAAAGTGTGGTTGACATGACAGCAGAAAAACAGGTTTAGGTTTTAACAAAGATAAACTATTGACACTAACTCTCTGCCTCTGCTCTCAGACACACATTTTTGTTCTGGATTTCTGATCAGCAGGCAGCTATGCAGACACATTTGGTAGATTTAGACCACTTGGGACTTTAAACACTCTGCCTGAGGACCATAGAATGCTGATAAAAACTGCACAGGAGCTCCCTCCTAATCAATATTAACTGCAGCTTAAAGGGTATTTAATTAGTATACCTGAAATATAATTACAGTTCTATTTTACCATGTAAGGCACATTTAAAGGCACATTTACACATACACATTTGTATATTTTGTATAAAACACAATCACAATTATTATGAACTACTACAAGACTCCCAGGTAGCCTTTCTGTAATTGCTAGAAGACAGGAGTCCTGACCTCAGATGGCAACCTACATCATTACTGCAGAGAAGACCTAAGCAACTGTATTGATTTGGTTTCTGAAGGATACTGCAGCAGGATGGAGTGCTAGATTAAAATTTAACTACTCCCATTATCCCTAATCAATTATATCTTTAATCATGTAACATTCACTGTATGACAACCAAAATCAAGTCAAGACACAGCAATGAAAAATTTGGAGTGAGGAAGCAAACTAGAATCTGACAGAACAGAGCCAGACGGCAGTCAGTTAAAAGAGAGATTTATGAACAAAGTGTGTTATTATGGAAATGCCAATACACATCACTTCGGGCTGGTGGCTCTCGACAGTTTAGAACGTGCTTTATGGCGCTGCATCCATTTGCTATTGTGTTGGGCTTATGATCACTTGCATCCTACATTTTTTTTTTAATGCATTTTCACTGCCCTAAGCTACTTGCCATTTCAGTAACACCCAAATAAGCAAAAAAACAGTAAAAAGTTTAACTTTTTCATATCACAACTTACATTTCCCATTTCTTTCTAGTCAAAAAGCAGCTATGCTTACACACTGTCATGAGTTATTAGAGGAAAGTTATGTTGTACAATCTAATGACAAGTTAATTTAAAGCAACCACTGCCAATGACAATTTGAGATATTGCACTACAAAGCTTGCATTGTAAAAAGCAGGGGTTTACTAAACAAACTCATTATTTTGAATGGCAAGTGTTTTCCTTAGTCTAACGAGCTACATTTGATCATATAAACAGAAAAACATCAATGTCGCTATCTGCCTCTTGAACAGTGACAGCTTAAGCTTCTGTTTAGATTAGTTGCAAATAGGGACGGAATTAAAAAACCTAAAGAAAACAAGCTTCTCTTTCCTAAGAAGATATTCATAACCTGATGGGTGAATAAAAAATGAGACAACCAGGTTAGTAAAACTTGCAAATAAGAAATGATACTGTTTTGTGCACACCCTCTGAGGAAACTCTTACTTCGTGTGAAATTCATTCTACCATTTCAAGGGTCATATTAGTTCACTTCTGCTTGTTTTCTTTTTCATTTCAAAATGAAGTATTTTCTTTTCAAAGCAATCTCTCTCAGTCACTCCTCAGTTTTGCTCTTGGTTGTTGTTGTTGCTGGGATTTTTTTGAGTGGTTTTTTTTTTGAAGCAGGTCATTAAGCATATGCTATGAATTGCTTGCAAAGACAGACAGAAAACAGCTTCCCTATCCATAGGACCTACACATACATTTAATTTCATCAAAATTGTGTGCAGAGGAAATAAAACAATCTACAAATCACATGCTTTGGCCAAGGCAGCACATGCATACTTTGCACAATGGCCAACACAATACAGGCTGCAGTAAGAGAACAAATGCATGGGAAAAAGGTCACTTTCTAGGAATTGTCTTCCTTTTCTTCCTCTCCTCAAACATCCCCTCAATATAACAAAATCAAATCTGCTACAAGAGTTTAAAAGAGCTTTATTTTATTTAAGATACCTAAATGCTATCATATAGAGGTCAGAAAAAAGGACAGATCTAAGACCTCTAACAAAGGTCTTCCCCTATGTCACTGTTGAGAAAGATTGCATCAGCATCTGTAGTGTTTTACAGCAAAATCACCCAACTGGAAAGCTCAGCCCTACCTCCACATTTGCTATAACCTAAGTGTATGCAACAGACTGGTGCCCTCAAAACCGAGTTGGAGACACACAACTGAGCTCTGGCAAGAGATCAGTATTTACTTCTCAGCTGTAGTGAGTTGAACTCTGAGGTTTGCACTGGAGGCATCATGCTTACTTTCTGAGGATAAAAAGTTGTGTTAATTGTTTCTAAAATACATCTGAGAGATTTTCACCCCATTCCCCAGCTCATGCCACGACAGCCATCTACATTCTCCACACTGAAATGTATGCCAAAAAAAGTGCTATTTTGGATCTCTCTGCAAATATCTGAACCATACAGTGCAATACTCAGTGATTTTGTTCTTAAGTTTAGTGAGTTTACCCTACCAACATTCCTGGGAATAGGAGGAACACAGAAAATTAAATCCAAATCATAACAATAACAAAGGTTTGCTGGTAATCCACAACACACACCTCATTGCCTCTTACACGCATCCTTCCCAGCAGTGAGAGGGAAAACACATACATGTTTTATACATTTACACACTTGATTCATTATGTCCTGAAGTGGAGGAGCATGAGGTCTGGTTCAAATTCACCACGGCTACAAACAAACTAAAATACACTTCTGGGATTCAAAACTCAAGAAGCTCAGAAACCTTCATGGAAACCATTTCAGCTTCATCATCTAAATTGCTCTGCATTCTGCCATGAGGACATGCTGTCGGTGTTGCCTCCACACTGATTATATGAATCAGTACATTTAATTAAATAAGGTATGAGATACTGAAGTGGGGAGGGGGAACAGGATTCTTCCTAGTTATGGTCAACAAATTAAATTCTATTCCCAGTCACACAACTGTAATTTGTTTTAATTTTCAGTCAATGAGGCAAAAATCTACTCTTACCCCATGAAAAGAGATAATATTTAGCGTAAGTGAGTGCAAAATGTAACCCAGAGGATTTATTACAGACCTCCAAAGCTGTGAGAACAGAATTTGATCACCATCTTGTTTCCTGCTCTATAGATGCTGGCAATGCTGCAGCTATGCCAGTTATTTCAGAAACTCCAGCCAGTAGGTTTTTTAACATGCTTTCCCCGTTTTAAAATCCTGAGCCCAGTTTGCCAGCAAGAGGGAGTACAGAGAAAAAGTGAGTAAACATCCTAATTGGTGCGATAGCATATTTTCTACATCGTGAGAAGTGACAGCAGTAATATTGACCGATCACTGCCAGCTGACAGTGAAATGTCAAGACAGGGTTGGAACAATATACTTCATAATGAACCAACTCTGAATGCAAAGTCGAGCAGGGAAAGCAGAAATCAAGTGAGAATGAAAAAGTATAAACACTTCTGATTAACAGCCAATAGCACCAGCTGGAACAGGCAATATAACAGTCCTGTGGAGCAGAGGGGTCAGCTCCACCGGTGACAGGCTTGGCAACACAAACCCTGTTAGCAGTGAGAGGAAACCTCATTTCCTCCCAGATTTCAGAGGATGTTTCTCAGGCATCCATAGCAAATTGATGTTAGTATATGAAATCGCATTTAGTCCTGATTTGCTGGCACCCATCCCCAAAACATCTAAACAAGCCATAGCCACACTGATCGAGATAACAACCAGGTGGCAAAACACTGCTTGAAGGCAGTCAGTGCTAACACAGCCCAAGTTCTGGAGATAGGACTGTACTACAGCTTCCCTAAGAAACCCTCCTGAGTGGGTTCATTACGTCTGGGCTTACATCAAACACCATCCACCACCAAGAAAAAATATTCTTCAACAGGTAAAAGAAACAACTGAATGCTGTCAGATTTTACAGCTCCATGCAGAAACAGTGTTATCAGTCAGCTGAAAATGCTGCATCCAAAAAGTATTCTATAAGTAGGTCTTAATTACAGACAGCTAAAAAATTAACCTCATAAATAATATGATATGATATGATATCTGAATGGTATCCTTCTACAGGAGAGTGCCTTGTCAAGATTCCATTTTTAAAATAAATGCTAATTTCTGGTCTCCAAAGGACTCTTTTCAGCATCCCAGTTCTAACTCTTATATGCATTTGTAACTTCAGAGCTAAAAATCCATGCAGGATTTAAACAAGTACACTAGAATTAAAGGATGTTTTCCAGTAAAATGACTGTGAACTAACAGCTTCCTAGTTCTTCATATTGCTGCAATTCCAAATGAGGCAAAATTGGACTCTGCAGTCTCTGCGGAGACTTCCATCAACTTCAATTTGGAACGTAAACCACAGTCAACAGGCAGATTCTCAACCAAGATAAATAGAGGGAGCTCTAAAGCACATCAATAATTAAAAGCACTTTGAGATCTACAAATAAAATAACAGTCAGAGACTACAGTTATGACTCCAAAGCATGCTGAATGCTACAGGACTGGAGGAGAACCTGCTGGCTCCAGACAGAGCCTGGTGGCAGCCAGTGGGATGAGAAGCTCCAACCCCAGCAGGAGCTCTACCTGCACAACAATAGTTTTGATTTTTTTCCCCAACAAGTTGTGGAACAATGTCTCATCTTTAAGAGGCTGGAAAGAGACTGTAAGCACACCTTTAAGCCACACAATGTCAGGAACCCCACTGTTGCAACATAAACAGATGGAATCATAGTACCATAGAATCATAGAACAGTTAGGGTTGGAAAGGACCTTAAGATCATCTAGTTCAAACCCACCTGCCATGGGCAGGGACACCTCACACTAAACCATCTCACCCAAGGCTCTGTCCAACCTGGCCTTGAACACTGCCAGGGATGGAGCATTCACAACCTCCCTGGGCAACCCATTCCAGTGCCTCACCACCCTCACAGGAAAGAATTTCTTCCTTAGATCCAATCTAAACTTCCCCTGTTTAAGTTTGAACCCATCACCCCTTGTCCTGCCACTACAGTCCCTAATGAAGAGTCCCTCTCCAGCATCCCCATAGGCCCCCTTCAGATACTGGAAGGCTGCTATGAGGTCTCCACGCAGCCTTCTCTTCTCCAGGCTGAACAGCCCCAACTTCCTCAGCCTGTCTTCATACAGGAGATGCTCCAGTCTCCTGATCATCCTCGTGGCCCTTCTCTGGACTTGTTCCAACAGTTCCATGTCCTTTTTATGTTGAGGACACCAGAACTGCACACAATGCTCCAGGTGAGGTCTCACAAGAGCAGAGCAGAGGGGCAGGATCACCTCCTTCGACCTGCTGGTCACGCTCCTTTTGATGCAGCTCAGGATACGGTTGCTTTCTGGGCTGCAAGCGCACACTGAAGCCGGCTCATGTTCATTTTCTCATCAACCAACACCCCCAAGTCCTTCTCCTTGGGCTGCGCCTGGGATTGCTCCGACCCAGGGGTAGGACCTTGCACTTGGCATGGGCCCACTCAATCCCACTGTCCATGTCAGTGACAAAGATGTTGAACAAGACCAGGCCCAACACTGAATCATGGAATGATTTGTGTTGGAATGACCTTAAAGCTCATCCAGCTCCAACCCCTGCCATAAGTAGGGACTCCTTCCACTAGAGCAGCTTGCTCCAACCTGGCCTTCAACACTGCCAAGGATGGGGCAGCCACAGCTTCTCTGGGCACCCTGTGCCAGCGCCTCAGCACCCTCACGGCAAAGAGCTTCTGCCTAAGAGCTCATCTCAGTCTCCCCTCTGGCAGGTTAAAGCCATTCCCCTTGGCCTGTCCCTACAGGCCCTTGTCCAAAGCCCCTCTCCAGGTTTCTTGTAGCCTCTTTAGGTATTGATATTTTCCCTTTCTTTTCTAAGATCAGATCTCTACCATTATGTAAAACTACTTTTCTTGTCTAATACATATTCTTTTCAATAAAAGAATGAATGAATAATTGCTGAACTGTCTTGGAATGACTGCTTACGATGAAGAATAATTTATGTTTCATATTGTTTTTGTTTCACTTACTGAAAAGTCCATTAATGACTTTTTAAAGACTCAAATCATTATATTATTAAGAAAATAATCAAGTAGCCCCAATGACATTCAATGTAATCAACATGGATATTGGTTACTATAAAATATTATTTTATGTTTACTTATTCACAGATTCATAGACTATCCCAAGTTGGAAAGGACCCATAGAGTCCAGCTCCTGACTTTACACAGGCCAACCTGAAAGCTGAACCATCTGTCCAAGATCATTGCATAGATGGTTTGGATGTTCAAATACTCTATTCTTGATCACGAAGAGGCAGGAGGCCATGAGTCTGTCCCTGGAGAGCTTGTCCTCCAGGGGAAGATTTATCTCAGGGTTTATTTCTACTTACCTGAAACTCCTAGGAAAAAGAAAGAGTGAGTCATGCAGCTGCACACAATCCTTTAATAATAAGGCCTGTAGCTCTGTAAGCACAGACATCCGCTTGGGTACAAAAACTTACATTTCTAAGCTAGTATTTGCATCCTCTTAACTGAAAAGACTACAGCTGAATGCCTGTTTGCTCTTAGGAGTCTGGCAGAGCATCTAAGTGTAGCAACTTCTTCATCTTCTTCTGAAAACATTTTAAGAATTTAGATCAGAAACCTTCTTTGTAAACATTTTTAATATTAGAAAAGTACTTTCTTCATTCAGAAGAGCTTTGCTATGCAAACTCTGGTTTCCAACAGAGCTGTGGAAGTCAAGAAAATTGCACTAAAGTTAAAGATAGAAATTTCCAGAATTTAGTCCTCTAAATCAGACCACACCAGGTGAAGCACTGACTGCTAGAACTGTTACAAGTTACCTATCAAGATGATGGGAAAGGAAAAATCCACCCCCAGAAGACAAACTTCACAGTGAGTGCAGCCAAGCAAGGATTCAGATACCACCTGCCTGGCTGAAAACACAGGGGACATTCAAAATACTCTGGGATAAATGAACTGAGCTGTGTTTCAATAAGGATACTGGGATTAATTAATTGGAGCAAGATTAATTAAAAATGAATGTGTAATTTATTAGAGAAATGAAGGCTTGGTGACTTAGTCTCTAGACAGGGAATTAAATACCTTTCCACTTAACTCCAGTGAGGTTTTCAAGTAACTCTGAATTAGTCAATACATACCCATTTAAAAAACAAAAAAGGGTGTTGTACAAGAAAACCCTGCCTCTGGCTAAAAGGATTTAAGCTCAGATAGACGCTCTTCCACAGTGACACTGTGCAACTCACCCATCTCCTGTTCTTGACTCACCATAATTAAAGTAAGGAAAATAATCAGTTATCTTCCTGTCTTTTTTCCCTTACACCAATTTAGAGATCCAGCTCTTTAAGGCATGGACTACACATTGCATGTAAAGAATTACACTCTGTAGGACTGCAGACACCTGGCTTCAGTTTGGCATCTAGATGCTAGCACAAACTACATTGGCCATAGTAGTGATCATGTTATTTCCCTGCTCAAGTTACTTGTGAGGATTTAACATTTAAATGTTTACAAAGCTGATTTTCAAGGAGTTATGAAAACTGTTCATAGGTTCTTGACCACCTAAAGGTTTTATTGCTCTTAATTTTCACTTCACCCTTTGCCTGTCCATCTGACTTCAAACAAAGCTCAGAAGAAAACCACTGGATTTTGCCTTACTCTCTGAAAGGCCATGAAGTTCATGTGATTTCATAGAAAAAAAACACAATAAATCAACTCAGGCTGGTCTGAAGAACAACCTATGATGGTCTGAAAGGTCGGGGAGTTTTAGGGAGTCTTCTGAAGTAAAAGATAGAGCTTAGGCATAAACCAAAAACTAATCATAAAAGGACAGCAGAAATCAAATCTCTCTGAACTTCTGTGGTTGATGCTTGTGCCCACACCCAAACAAGTCACACAGTATGAGCAGGTCATTTTTTGCACATGGTTTGCCCTCCCTGTTTGTTAAAGGAACATACTGCATGCCCTGTATCCCCACAACCCTTCACCATAGGCTGATTAAATTCCAGGGTTGAGTTTTGATTCCATCTGTAAATTAAACAAGCAGGTAGCAGAATATATTACCCGCTGATGTATATCCTCACACAGCTCCACAGGCATTTCTTGATGCCAAAAGCTAATTTGTCTATAATGTTTAAAAGGATTAAGAAGCATGAAGGGCTCCCACTCTGGCAACAGATTTATTCTGTCTGGTCACCAGCGTTCCATTTTCGTTGCTAAAAGCTTCCACAAATTTCTATTTGCTCTTCCATTTGTGGCACTATGCAAATATTATGAAATGGTTTAGTGCCACATGTGAGCTCCTAATGCTTTTTCTGTCTTCTCCGAGATAGTCTTTAATTAGTCAATAATTGCTTGAAGGCACCAATTGATTGGCATTATAAATACAAGAAAATGAAAACGGTCCTTTTATTTCAGAGCTGTATTTAAGGTTTTAGTAGGATGTTAGCAGCATATCATTAAATAGAACAGAGCAAAGTAGTCTACAAAGCACATTTAAGAAGCATGACTAAACACCACACTATCCTCCTTTACTTTTCAGATTAGGATAGTGACAAGTAGCAAATGAGGATTATGCATGTGCAGTTCTAGGAAACATCAAAATACTGTATCTTGCATTGTCTTGCTCATAAATACTCCCACAGTTCAGCAGAACCTGACATGCCCCTGCAAACACTCAGCAGGTTTTTGGTGTCATTTCTGGAAAGATTTATGTTCTTTTTAGCTCTAGAATGCTCTATGTTCATTTTATAAAAGCAGAAATTGATTTCATCTCTGGTTCTGTTCCTGTGAATTCATTTATCTCTTGTCAGGGCCTAATGAAAAACATTTTGAGCTGGTATTTCTGGAGGTACCAGGCCACATTAGTTTTTCAGACCTACTTTTTTCTATTCTTCCTCTTCTTTGTTTTTGGCCTCCTGTGGAAAACAGAGCAGCTGAAGACCTTGTGCTAGCCACTGACAACAGGCATACCACCTGACACTTTGGAACACCAAGACCTTGCTGGTCAATAGTATACATAAAATTTTCATGAGGCAGCTGACCAGCTCTAAACTGAAGGAATGATTAACACAATTATTTTCCCTGCCTGTGAATAAAACACTTCATTCAAGTTTAGACATGTACCTATGGAGACCAAAATACGTCTTTATGTATGTGTGACTTCATTCCAAGTCAACTGAAATCGGTCCAGGCTTCAAGACTGTGAGTAGGAAAACACAATTTCTATACAAAGGCTACACACCACACTTGCAAGGTTTCTGCCAGTGTAAACCTGGAGCAGAAAACCTGCACAAGGAGGAGTAAAACAATTTTTTACCCTCTCTCCTGGACTAAATTAAATCATCAACAGGAAACTCTTGCCCAGTGGTAGGGGGAAGAAAGCCAACAAAAAACATGTTTCAGAGCTCTGTCAATACAAATGTTTTTATAGAAGTTTTACCTGTAAGCTATTCAGCTCCAAAGAAAGTCAGCACCAATAAGAAGATATTGTTTAAATCCACATGGGATCAGAAGCCAACATGAAATTTCACTGTTATCCCACAGCTCTGAGCATGGTTCTGGTAGGCAGCACCGAGATCGCAGTGTTGCAAGGCCTGGAAGGATGGGGCTTGGAGCAGCATGGTCTAGTAGAAGGTGTCCCTACCCATGGCAAGGCGTTGGAACTGGATGAGCTTTAAACTCCTCCAACCCAAACCAATTTGTGATTCTATGTCTAAGCTGAAGCACAGTAAGAAGCACAGTAACTGCTTTCAGATGTCTGGCTGGCCAGGTTTTAACAGTTTTGAAGCATTCTGGTATGCTCCATCAGAGCACCCACCTCTGTGTTTAGACATGCTTTTGCCATTTATAAAGCCTGCACTCCTGGAAAACCCAGAAAGCTTTGGCCTGCAGTGTTGCCCTGGCCCAACAGGCACATAGTAATAGTACAGAAAAAAAGGCCCTCTTTCGTATTTATTCCCCATTTTTAGTAATTTTTTAATATATACTCTAGTTATATACAGAAAAGTCCCTATTGTAGAGTACTCATTCGTTAGCATCTACTGTACTGATAGATGGAGGCCACCACTAAAAATAACAGCCAGCTTTCACTCCTCATCTCCCCAGCTGACACCAATGCTGGGTGAAATATGATGCACTTACACATGCAAAGCCACACGGCAGAGGAGATGATATGAAAAAGCCCATGCCATGCTGCTGAAGGGCAGCTCCTGTCAGGCACTGAGGTGACACAATGCTCAACCCACTATCCCTCATTGGTGCCTTTTTGGTTTTTAAAAGAGATGAATTCAGATGGATACCTGATGGTATACGGGCTTCTAAAGTGACAGGAGAGACTGTGTCCAGAGAGTGATGGCAAATGCTGCTGAACATGACCAGCTGCCAGTCTTCACTGTGTCCCTGCAGAGCTACAGCCTGGCCTGCTGTTGAAAATTAAGTCTGTATTACTAGCAAGCCCTGGAGAGCCATTTTCCAGGATATTTCTCTTCATTAGAACCTCTTTATTTTAATATTTTTTTCTAATTTTATGAAAACATAGACATTGTTAAGTGAATAACATTAAAAAATGTTATTCAGTGTTCAGAGAAGCTGTGGCTGCCCCATCCCTAGCAGTGTTCAAGGCCAGGTTGAACACAGGGGCTTGGAACCACCTGCTCTAGCGGAAAGTACCCCTGCCCATGGCTGGATGAGATTTAAGCTCCCTTCCAAATCAAACCAGTCTGGGATTCCATCCATCCATCCATCCATCCATCCATCCATCCATCCATCCATCCATCCATCCATCCATCCATCTTTGGAATGTTTCCTCATCAAACGACAGCAAGGCATTAGGGAAATTATGCAGCAGCATGTCAATTTAATTTAAAATGTTTCAGATTTGGGAAAGAAACAGGAGTTTATTTTGTGATAAATTAATAAAACAAGCTCAAGTTTTTAAATGGCTATCTTGCTCCTTGTCAAATGATTTTAAATGGGGTTCCCCTAATTTGGTTGTAAGAGAACTATGCTGTTCTAATCCTCCAAGGTAGCTTAGATGTCCTAAATACATTTTAATCATCTCTCCCAATGTACTCTATCCCATTTTCACCATTTGAAAGACAGTGTAGATAAAAACTTAGAGCCTGCATTCTCTGTAATGAAGCCATCTCCTAGACAGCTGTAATGAAAATCAGAAATGGAAAAATATAAAGCAATCTAATAAACTGAGAAGGATGAAAGCATTTTATTTTCATCTATCACCAAAACAGTTCTCATGATCATATACTAATACGTTTCATAATGAAATATTCCTCCTGGTTACAGCCCCAAGGTTTGGCCTTGGAAGGGCAGGATTTTTTTTCAGCTTTCCTGACTTACTCTGGGTCACCCTGAATGACCTTCCCAAGCTTCCATTTTTCCCATCTCTCAAATCAAAATAATACTCAATATTCATTTTGCAGCAGGATTCTGCTGTTTAATCAGAGCCACCGCGCAGAATTTTAATACGTTATGAATTCCCCCGCGGTCTGTCACTCAGTAGGACTCGAGGCTCTTTGTTGTGGGTGCCACTGTCTACCTATGTTTTTAAACTGAAAATAATTGCTATGTTCTGCCTCTGCCCTGCCATTTTTGAGGACCAAAGCATCCTGACCAAAGGGGTACAATATAATCAATGAGTATTTCAGTATCTTCAAATGCTGCAGCTCTGCCTAGATGTCGAAAGGATGTTCAAAGGACCTCTCCTATCTTGGGGAAATCAGCTTTTGTCTACAAGTCATTTCAATTTCTGTCTTTAAAGTCTTCTTCTCAAAAGTGTTTGTCAGTTCTCAGAACCACTCAACATACATTGTTAAGGCACAGATATCTTCTTTTCAATTTCAATTTATGCTCCTATTTATTCTTGACATGTCAGAATAACCCCATGTTAAGTGAAATATTATTACACTTATTTTGCAGAAAGGAACAGCAGCAGAAATCTAAATTGCAGACCCTCAAAGGAATCATTAACAATTGTATCTAAGTGGATTTTAAAAGCTGAAGTTGCACAAAAGATCATGTAACAAAACTTAGGATTGGAAAGTCTCTCAAGATAACAACTCTTGAATATCTTTCACCAGTAAGAGTATTTGCAGTAATCTCTGTGTTCATTCTTTTCTCTCATTTCCATGAATTGTCAAACTCCCTCTGTTCCCATAAACACCTGCTTAACTCTTCCTTTTCGAAGGCTGACACTCCATCACTCATGAGAAAGAATGAAAGAGGAGTCTTGAGCTCTTCATTATCATGTATGACCGTCATCAGAGCTCCTGTTCTGGTGGTGTATCCAGAGAACACAAGAAACCATGTTTTCTTGGACTCTCACTTCTGATGTAGAAGAAGGCAACAAATATAAAGACTATGAAAGAGCAGTGTCACCTTCAGTTTAAGTTGGAGCCACAATGAGAACAAGACAATTAGAAATGAGAGCACAAGACAATTTTTTAGATATAAAAGTGTGAAGAGCAGAATCACTGTTTCAGAGCATGGGATGTGTATAAACACTACATTAAGGACAAAAAGGACTGTCCAAATAGTTGTGCAATTTGTGCTAGATATGTGCATTCCCTTTACCAGATAACCACTTCCATATGGCAAGCTTCCCATTATATTTCTGGATAGTATTAATTGTTCTTTCACAGTACCCGTATCTCTATGGAGAAGCATAGACTATCAACCATCTAGTCAAAGCCAAAGTTAGAGGAGACCAATCCCACTGTAACTGATTTATCCAAAGACTCTCAGAATGCATCTGGCAGAAATGGAAATGAAATGCCTCAATTAGCAATTACTCATGTTTATTGTGCTACAGTTTTTCTTTAAACTGGCTCTGGGGATTCAAGTATCTCACGTTATCCTACTGACTCACCAGAGCTGGAAGAATGTCAAGAATTAATGCAGTTAACCTGATTACCCACCTATTTATCTATAGGGCTTTTTCCCAATGTTAAGTTTTATTTATTTACAAAAGTAAGAGGGTTTATTTCAGACCCTCTCCTGGCTTAAAATGGTAGTAGCCTGGCTTTACTGCGTGATACACTCTTTGGGAGATATAAATTTATACCTGGAAGCACAGTGAAACTGGCAGTTCACAGGAGCTGCAGGGACAAAACACAAACTTAACCAGGCAGTTACACTGTTTTCCAACCATTTTCTTGATTATTATAAGGTTGACAGATTACCTTAATAGCAGTTACATCTCTGAAGAGGTTCACACTCAGTCCTGTTGATAGAAGTTTCTAAAGCAACACTCACAGTTCATTTTCTCACACACAGAGACACTCACTAGAGGAGAGTGGCAGAAAACATCCTGGTTATTCCTCCTCCCCTCAGAAAAAAACCAATCCCTTCTTAGGCAAACCAGGGCTCTTTTCCCTTGTTCAGTAGTCTTGCTTCATTGTGCTACCCAGAAATTAATTCTGAAATATAATTACTGCCTTATTTGTGAGTATCAATAATTACTTGAGTAAATAGTAATTGACTGCCTGCACCAACATTGGAGAGCATAGAGGTTGTGCTTCAGAAGATGAGTAACCGATGCTTTTCTACTTTTCCTCCTCAGCTGCAGGCTGTGTAATGACAATGCATATTACACGGCAAAGCAGCTATCCTTGAAAGATGCAAAGCTGTAAACCCCAATCTTTCATGTTCCCTTGTCAAAGAACTATCCATGCTGCTTCACTGTCATTTTTCTATTCTTCTGTTTTCTTCAGTTTTAAAAATAACAAGTATTGTGTAATAAGAACAGATTGAAAGGGATCATCTTTTTAACTCAGGCTTGGCTCTGAGAATCAGACAACTTACTTTGTGTTTTAGTTTCTGCCCAGTGTTGGACAAACCATTTACATTTGTCACGGCTCACCTTCAACAATCCTGAAAGACAGCTTACGACGCTTTCACATCTCATTTTTTTTTTTAGGTGATGCTCACAGGTTCATTCATTCATGGAACAACATCTTCACTCCATGAGGGAGGAAAAGGGTTGATACTGGTTTTGACTTGGGAGCTCTTGCAGACGTGTAACTAGTGGAAAGTAGCACAGGTGTACATTGGTATATACACACCAACTCTGGTTTTGTAGCTTAAAAGTGGATGTATTAAGGGGTGTTTGTTTTCACAGATTGACACTCTGCTAGAGCAAAATAACTAACCTGGACTTACTTGGCAGAGACAGATTTAGCTTTCTGAACACAGAAAGCAGATTGGTCTTTGTAAACCACATTTCTTAGTACAGCTGTCTCCAAACAATCCCCCTGTGGAAAATGTAAAGCTCTGATTCCAAACTCTTTACGGAATGTTAACTTAACTATGATAACTATCTTGAGATGTGCACTCTCTTTTATATTTATTTTTTTTTTTATTTCATAATAAATCACATATAAAGCTTCTGAAAAAAATGGATCGCTAAGACAAAACTGACAGGAAATCTTCCAACAGTAACTATCACTTTTCCTGCACAAGATGACACCTGCACAAAGGATCTTATCTTTAGTTTAACAAAGTCAACAGAGCAGTGAGGTCAAGATAAATCACTTAGAAATGCTTATCTGAATTCGAAACATAGATATTATTAAATAGAAGGGAGTCCAAGGTGCTTTTAATGGCTAATGTTGCCTCCAAAGGAACCACTGATACAAATGCAACCTGGCCTTTTCATAAAATTAAAGCAAGATGACAGGAACAATATGAGATATAGTGTGGTTTTCATACCTAGGAGGGACAAAGTGGACTGGAACTCCTTGATGGACAGAAAATGGTGTGGAAAGATCTACCAGAGGCTTAAAAAGTATTAGTGCTTCAGGAAAGTTAAATAGGGATGCTAACTGTATCCTGGGCTACATCAAGATAAGTGTGACCAACAGGGGATTCTCTTCTACTCTGGGGCACCCCAATGCAAGGGGGATGTGGAGCTGTTGGAGTGAGGCCAGAGGAGGCCACGGAGATGCTGCGAGGGCTGGAGCAGCTCTGCTCTGGAGCCAGGCTGAGAGAGCTGGGCTGGGGCAGCCTGGAGAAGAGAAGGCTCCTGAAGGGGAGACCTGAGAGCAGCTCCAGTGCCTGAAGGGGCTGCAGGAAAGCTGGAGAGGGGCTTGGGACAAGGGCCTGTAGGGACAGGCCAAGGGGAATGGCTTTAACCTGCCAGAGGGGAGACTGAGATGAGCTCTTAGGCAGAAGCTCTTTGCTGTGAGGGTGCTGAGGCGCTGGCACAGGGTGCCCAGAGGAGCTGTGGCTGCCCCATCCCTGGTAGTGTTGAAGGCCAGGTTGGACACAGGGGTTTGGAATAAGCTGCCTTAGTGGAAGGTGCCCTTGCACATGGCAGGGGTTTGGAACTGGATGAGCTTTAAGCTCCCTTCCAAATAAAACCAGTTTGGGATACTATGATCTGACGATGCTATTGAATATGACAGATTGAAAGCAGCATTTGGCTCTGTTAGTTCCTGCATGCCAACTGTCAAAGGAGGGAAGACGCGCCAAGGCAAGACCACTCTAAACTTGTCTCTTGTCACTTCTTTAGTTGTCCATTACTCCTCATTTCATGAGACAGGCTCATGACTTGAAGAGGTAATCAGATCTCTGCATGTCTTACAGCCATCTTGAATTTACATCTGACTACAAAACCAGTAACTACTTGCTTTCCCCTCTGCTTTTATTACGAACACTCACAAGGCACAGGCAAGTATCTAGGTCACTGGATGTGAGCCTTTGGAAATCACTGTAAACAGAAAGGACCATGTTGATTACACAGGTTCTCAATCCTCACATTCAGTACTGCATAGCTTCATTTCAGTGCAAGGTAAGCAGCTGCAGCAATACCTTCCTCAGCAGTTTCTATGATATTTACAACAGTTTCACCTCTTCCCACATTATTCACTAACAAGAATAACTTCCCCGTATCTTCCCAAATGCTCCTGGCAACTTCCAAAGTAGCCATAGCTCCCAGTTATAGAAGTTTTGCAGGTATTGTAGAGCTGATACTTGGTAGGATTATTGGTTGCTTGCTTGCTTGCTCCTTTTGAAGAATTGCCCATCATTTGTGGCATAGCATGCTACTTAGAAATGGCATTCATGTTTCAGATATACTGGAATTCATTTTCTCAGCTTGCAGTAATGCCAGCCCATTATCTCCCACTTTTGAAAACATCAGAGCAGAGACTAATTGGTGCAGAGTATTCTGCTTCGAGATACCTTCATGTGAAATTGGACAACTACACAGCAATCAAAGCAATGCCTTTCTAAGTAGAGGCAAAGGAGGCAAGAAGGATCTTTATTCTGCGTACAGCTGTATACTCTGTATACAGAAGAGAAAGGAATGTTGAGTTTTACCTCCAGTATCAGCCGTGGATTTTATTCTAGTTACTTACTGCCTAAACCAGAATAAATATCTACGACTAAGGAAGAGGAGGTCCAGTTGTAGCAACTTGAATTTTCTCAGTCTGCAGACCCAACTCTCACCATTGGAACAAATCCAATACAGCACCCTCAGTCTGTATTACTTCAGAAAGAGCCATATGGAGAACTGTAATTTCCTAACTTCTAATAGCAGTGTCTTTCTTCTCCCCTGAAAACCATGTGTTAGTACTGATTAAAGACATCTTGAACAAATAGGAAGAAGAAACAAAACAGAAAAACACCTCAATATACAGAATCAATGCAGGTATTACCAGCCTAAAAAGTGTTCATATTGATAACAGGTTCTGAGGGTGGCCAGCAGAAATAATGGAAGAGAGAGAGCCAAAGACAGTGTAGTCCATGAGCACAACTATCTACTATTATTACTAAAAGAAGCCCATTACTAGTGTGGAGGGATTCACCCTGATTTACTCATTGAAAAGGTGGCATATTTGCCAGTAAAACTGTTCAAACAGGGGAGGGCACACCATCAGTAAATTGTGGCTCTTCAGAGATGTATTGTCTACTGTATTACAACCTGTCCCATGCAAGCAAAAACTTTAGCCTGCCTCTTGACAGCAAAGGACAAGACGACTATCAGTTTGTATCTTTAAACACAGTGAACCATGACAGAAAAAAAGCAACAGAGTTGTTGCTGTGAATTCATCCCCTATTCCCGGGGCTCTGGAGTTCTGAAAGTTTTATAGTGTTGAAATATTCTAAATCCAGGAAAGCACTGACTTGGTAGACTGGATTTATTTCCATGAGATTTCTTGTTAAACCTAAATCTGTCCAGTTTTATAATTCACTCCCTGAGATTCGTGAGTTCTTCCACATTTTGGATTTTAGAAACTATTGCTGTGCCTAACAATTTATGAAGAAGGTTGGGTATGACTTGAAACGGTGCTAAGGGAAAAAAAAAAAGAAGACGTTGTAAAGAGTTACTGCTAAAAAACTAAATTGACTTGGAAACCATACAGATGTTGTGAATTCTGCTGCAGCCAATATGATTTTACCTGAGGAACTTGATTTTCACACAGCCCTCCATGCAGCTCCTGTTGGCTTTAAAAGCATTTTTTTCTTTCTCTGTAAAATATCAGTGCCTTTCTGTGCCTGCAATTAATTTCAGATACAGGCTGTAATAGTTCCTTTGCAGGTGCAAGCTGATATGACTATTATTGATACTCCCCAGAAGCCTTGGGGAAAATGGGTAAGAAAGGATTTTATTATCTCAGAAACAGGTTTCCATTAAAAAAAAATAATCCACTTTGCTTCAGGAAAAGAAAAAAAATAATCAAAATAAAACATAATCTTTCAAAGATATGCTCTAAATCAAAGAAAGCCTCTATAGAATCTCCAAGCAACCATTGCAGTTAAGGCGCTTAGCTAGGACTGGGGAAACCCAGGTCCAAGACCTTTGCGTGAATTAGGAAGAAAGGGGGTGGTACCTAAAATAATTCACACTCCAGACCAAGCCAATGACAGATTCAGTGATATGCTCCCTCTCTGCTTCTGAGCAGAAAGCCAACACAGGAAATAAGGAACATTTATCAACAAAAAGTTCAACAAGAAGTCAACATCACTCCTAGAACTCTGCTCATAAAACCTAAGAAAGCAGAAAAATGGCCATGAGGGCACACAAAGAGCATTACCGTGAACATGTGTAGAAGAAAATTAACAACATTAAACACTTGATATAGCTGGATGCTTCTAAATTTCAATATACACTGGTTTGCTGCAAATATTACACCTATGTGTTCTCACTGGATTACGGCAGCACTGATGCGTTGAGAACAGAGAAGTTCAAGTTCCAAGTATTTTAGTTGGAAACGTCTTTACATGTGAGTTTATTATGTATGGAAGAAGAAGAAAATGCATGAATTAAAACCATACAGTTGTTAAGTCTATCAGTGACATGCATTATTTATTAATACTCTAGGGCAAAGGGATTAATACTAGATTACAGTATGCAGGGTTCACCCCATGTGAGCTTGACCCTTCACATGTGTCCCTAGAAGAGATCACACTTCTTCAATTGATCTTTCCTAACTATTCACTAATTGATAACTCACACTGTATATAATTAGCCTTCATGTCATAACCTATTAAGCAGAAATGCAGTCATCCCTGAAAAATCCCAAACTGTGAATGTCAAGTTAACCCATGCTTAGACCACGTGTATAAATGATCAGCTGTACAAGAGCTAGTGGTTTCTGCAGAAAACCAGTGCAGCCGTATACTGTGCAGCATTTTTTTAAGATCTTGTTTTAAATCAGAGCTGTTAGGAAAATATTAGTACTGTGCTACATTTGAGAAGCTGAAGTGCCAACAGTTTAAATCAACAGCACAACAAAGAAGACGAAAGCCATTTCCATGACTTTCATCCCAACATTCACCTCAATTTTACCCAGTCACTCATAATAATCACTAATTCAACTATATAGGAATCTGATTAACTATGGGTTTGGACTCCTGCTTTCATGTGTAACGTAATAAATACACCTTAGATCAGATATACATTTGGAAATACAGGACAGTTTTCAGGTGCCTAAAATGGCAATTGAAGTCAAGGGATGCTGTGGGAAACCTTACCTTTCCTTTAGCCTCCAATTACTGCTGTTTTTTCTTAAAAGAGCTTTTTGCTTTCCAGAAGAAAGCAGAAAAATGCCTGCAGAAAAACTTCTGCTAAGTTGGAGAAGGTGTTTTACAATGTGAAATGCAAAGTGAAGGGAAAAAAAAAAGAGAGCTACATTTCACCCATACTGTTACTCTCCTGAATTCAATACAGCCATGCAACCTGTCCATGTGGAATAAAAGGCATTTTATTTCTTTGGCAGACATTTTCATACTTAAAACCAACCTCACCCTTAAAAAGGCTTTTAAAAAATGAAAACCTTTTAAAAATGTGAGATTATGTATGAATTCTCAGTAAGTTTCCTTAATGAGATTAATTATAAATTGTACTACAGAGGAATTAATAGATAATTTTATTAATATTTTTATGCAACATTCTACAACAAAGAATCAATAAACTCAGGAGAAATTTCCCTGAGAAATTTCCCTAAGAAGTATCAAGGGACAGAATTGTTTACAGCTTGTTTACCACTAAAATTTCATGGAGAAGCAACAAACTACCGTACCATTTCAAATCAATTTGATGCTTCGTATCGCACTTCACTCCAGGTACAGGCACCCTCCTATTGTATATGTAACCACAGATCCATGCCATCAGGAAGAACGATTTGGGATTTATATGTAAGTATCATTTAACATGTCATTGGGACAGCCTATCTGAAAAGCACAACTAACAATCTAATGGAACGGATGTGCAATTACTGGTCTCTTGAATTAGTCAATATACAACTGGCGGTTCTTCATTAGCCTGTAATATTCTTTGAATTGAACTGGTTAAATAAATGTATTTGATAAATACTGATTAAATTAGCAGAGTCAAAGCTGGTGTGCCAGGCTAAGCTTATCTAAAAACACTTAAAAAAATGGCTTCACTGGTAAAGCTCAGTGACAAATGCGTCACATTCAGTACAGTGCTGAGCTATAGTTTTCCTGCTCATTCTTTTTACAGCTCACAGGCTGCCCAGGGAAGTGGTGGAGTTACCATCCCTGGAGGTGTTTGAAAGACATATAGATGGGGCACTTAGTGACATGGTTTAGTGGTGGACTTGGCAGTGCTGGGTCAGTGGTTGTACTCAGTGTTAAAGGTCTTTTCCAACATAAGCACTTCTGTGATTCTGTTCTATGATTTCTCTAAGACAAAAGAATGCAACCTGCTAAACATAAATGTTCAGGAAGGAGACACAGTGCAAGAAGACAATAAAAAATTCTCAGATGCACAACTAGAGAGAGGAACTGAATCCAGAACTATTTTTTCTAATTTCAAATTTCTACTTAAGCATCAAACCACATTATTTTAGAATTCAAAACACATTATAATTAGATCCAACCCCTTGGCACTGAACTTCAGCCAATATAACTTTGTGAGAAAAGATATATAATGCTGCCTTACTAACCAACTCTATAAAATATTTAATTTATAGTCCAGCTTATACTGAAATCCAAAATTATCTGCTCAACACACAGAACTAAAGCATTACTGCAGAAAGAACTGTTCTGGTAGCCTGTCAGCAAGGACTTTCATGAGACCTTATTTTTCTGCCCATGTCTGGTCTGACAAGATGATTGCACGACAGGAGCTTTTAACCACCAAGTTTCACATCATTTTGCATATTAGAATTGTAAAAGGAACAGCTTCTACCTTTAAGAGTCTCTAAAATAGACAAAGAAAGGGATTTCAGTGGCAGAGAAAGCACAGGCTTAAATGTCGATTGTTCCAAAGTGTTTGTAGGGAACCAGCATCACTTGCCCCTAAGTCTACTTTGGACTCTTGAAGATGCAGTCTGCTTCAGGCAATGGCAAACAGCTACAGAATGGAAAAATCAACTTAAAAGAAAGTAAAATCATAGAATCACAGAGTAATTTGGGTTGGAAGAGAACGTAGAGCTCATCCAATTCCAACCACCTTCCATGGACAGGGGCACCTTCCACTAGACCAGATTGCTCCAAACCCCATCCTACCTGGCCTAAGAGCTCATCTCAGTCTCCCTTCTGGCAGGTTAAAGCCATTCCCCTTGTCCCAAGCCCCTCTCCAGCTTTCCTGCAGCCCCTTTAGGCACTGGAGCTGCTCTGAGGTCTCCCCTTCAGGAGCCTTCTCTTCTCCAGGCTGACCCAGCCCAGCTCTCTCAGCCTGGCTCCAGAATAGAGCTGCTCCAGCCCTCGCAGCATTTCCATGGCCTTCTCTGGAATCCCTTGAACATCTCCACATCCCTCCACGTGCTGTTGCTCCCAGAGCTGGACACACTAGAAGTCAGATGCATTCATAACTTTTCTTAAGCCCAAAAGAGCATAAACATATTGCTTGAATATATTGGACAGTGAGACATTTTAACTGTACCTAACTGTATGTTACAGTGTAAAGCTCCAGATAATTTCATGGAAGAGACATAAGATGCAATCTTGATATTCCTATTTTTTTTTTATTTTAGTGATCAAAATGCGTCATGTTTTTCTTCTTCAGTAAGACAAGACCAGTAGAATACCTTCAAAGGTTGTTATAACAATTCTGCAAATTCCAGAATACTGTGTCTTGAAAACTAAATGAGACATGAGCAGACAATGCCAAAGTTTCATTTCTATTTTTATCTAATTTGTATAGATTAAAGTAGCCAGAAAACTTTCAACTTCAAGCAGTGGGACACGTGGCTGCCTTCTGATTTCAGTATTCAAATGGAGATAAAAGCTTAACCATCACAGCTACAACAGCCACAAATATTTAGCATTCGTAAGAAACTGGAAATTAGACACAGCAAAAAAGAAATTACATGGCACTCGTATCTATCAGGTCTTGTGCCCCTCTACTGCTGTCGGCCCGACTGCTTCAGGCTGGCTGTGTCAGGAGAGAACAGTTCGTTCAATACAGAAATTTCAATTAGTTACATTTATTCTAATTCTTTCACCTTTACAGAAATACTTCTTATACTGTTTTTACGGATCCATTTTAATGCTATCTTTGCATTCCTAGGTATTCTCAGTCAAGATTCTGGCTCTTAAGTTTATAGGAAACAAACTCCAATTTCAGCTAATCATCTTACATAATATGATAGGCTAAACACAGAGAACAAATATTTCCTGAAGGGGAAAAATAATTCTCAGAGAACGAATGATTATGCTCACAAAATTTAATTGAGGACTTTATCTTCCCTACAGATTATCCATTGGAATCCTAAGTATTTACTTTCCTCCAGCATTCCCCACAACTAAAACCACCAGGAATGTTTTGTTTAATTTCAGTCTCAAGTAAGGTTGGATTAATCAGTTTAAAACCCACTAGACTCTCTCACCATTACCTGCTTCACTCCTGAATTAAAACTGGAGCCATGCATGTTGCTTCGTTTCATAACCCTGTGAAGCAAGATATGCAAATAGCAAAATAACGCAAGTGAGACTTTTCATGGTTTTAACCTGCCAGAGGGGAGGCTGAGATGAGCTCTTAGGCAGAAGCTCTTCCCTGTGAGGGTGCTGAGGCTCTGGCACAGGGTGCCC
This sequence comes from Pezoporus flaviventris, assembly GCF_033815535.1. Lineage (NCBI taxonomy): Eukaryota > Metazoa > Chordata > Aves > Psittaciformes > Psittacidae > Pezoporus > Pezoporus flaviventris. The sequence goes on from NW_026892558.1 coordinate 633,039, forward strand.
AGAGAAGCTGTGGCTGCCCCATCCCTGGCAGTGTTCAAGGCCAGGTTGGATACAGGGGCTTGGAGCAAGCTGCTCTAGTGGAAGATGTCCTTGCCTGTGGCAGGGGTTGGAACTGGATGAGCTTTAAGGTCCCTTTCAACCCAAAGTGGTCTGGGATTCTATGGTTCTATGATTCATGATACCTGCATCTCACCGGAAGCAGTGTGAGGAGTAGTCACGCACAGCGAGATGGGTGCATTTTAACGTGCTGCCAACTACAGAATTTTTCATTCCCTGTTTTTCCTCATTGATCCCTAGCAAAATGAGGCCATAATCTTTAAACACAGGGTAAGACAGAGTTTGAGCTGTGCGCAGGCAATCTGAGATGAGAAGCATTTAGGATGCTCAGAATTGAGGAGATACACATCTCCAGAGGTATCATCATGGATACCTCAGACTTAAAGCCCCTGGTGTTATCTGGTGTTATAATAAAAGAAGACAGTGATACAATACTATGTGGCCGTGAGCAGTTTCCACGATCTCCTGCCTAACATCTTCAGAAATGCTTGCCCTCCACTAACACACTCCAGGTTGTAGATTTCTGATGAACCCAAAACAGAAGATGAGTTCTGTAGAGTTGGAAATTCTGTAGCAATACAATAAATCTGTGATAATTACCATTAGGGGAAAACAAATATACAATATTGTAGCTACCACAAAGCTTCTTATTTACTCAAAGAAAGGCTAAAAGCCAGTTAAGAGATGTGCTGTATTACTTATTCCTTTAACATAAATACTTCTGCAATAACAATAGAAAATATGTCATAAATAAATAAATGAAAATTCAAAAATAAAATGAAACTATATAAATAAATAATAAAATGAATGACAAATACAATGAAAAATAAAATAAAATAAATAAAATAATCCTGTTTTTTTCCCTCTCACCCCTTAAATTAAGGTAGGATAGTAGATGAGGAAGCAGTGTCAAGGCTCACCATACTGCCTGGCCTAGAGATGCACATTAACCGTATGACAACCTGAGCTTATCACAGTGGGGTACTTCAGCAGGAGATGAGCATCTTAAAATGACGGGGTGAAGAGAAAAAAGGAAGGAAATGCCAAAGAAAATGATCTGAAAATGGGAGAAAACTACCTATTGTCGTTTCTTTTTTTATATCACATCACTGAGTAGGACTCAGACTAGCTGTCAAAAAGCTTTCTTTGCTGAAAGAAACTAACAGGGGGTCCTGAGAGTCTCATGGGACAGTAAGTGACAGAAGAAAGAGAAGGATACTATAAAATGCGATGGAGAAAGAGGCAGAGAAAAGAAAGGTCTGAAATGGTTAAGGGTCTCAGGCAGTAAGTAGACACAGACATCTCCAGGGAAAAACGGGAAAAAAAGAAAACCCAACCCAAGCACAAAGCACGAAGAAAAGGCAGTGAAAAAAACACTGCATACCTGGAAACAGCAGTGTCTGGACATATAGAAAATGTTTTTTTTCCCATCCTATATCCCTTTTAGACTCCTATAAATGTTGACCAAAAGTCTGGGTTATCTTTCCTGAGTGTCCCCAGCCTTGCTGTAGATCCCAAGGAGGTATGTCTGTGCTGGGGAAAGGGATGGATTCCTCTTCCTGTAGGTTCTGGCATCTGAATTATTGTTAGCCCACAGCAGCCTTGCTGTATGAACCGCAGCCATTGTGTTCCTAGCTTACCCATCAAAAATACTGGTGTGTTGATATTTACAGTACGAAAGGACTTCTCTTTGCAGCAGATCCATTTGTTCAGTACAAAGCTCTTTGCAAACTAAGGCAGGCTGCCTCTTCCCCTGCGTGGAAGAGCTGTTATCCTTCTACAGGTGGGGAAACCCAGTAGCAGGGAGTCAGCCTTTGTGATTATAGGCTCACAGAAAAGGTCAGGTCACTTGTTCTCCCTATTACCAAAAATTCATTGTTGCCCTGTGTTTCCTAAATCTGTTACTTATGTTTTGTTACATGCAGCTAATGCTGTGTGGCTCTGAAGAACAGACAACGGCACTTGAACCTCCAGAACAAGATGACCTCATTTTGATGAGAGTTTTGAATGGTTCCTTTGGAAAACCTCTGTACCCCAGCAGGAACTGAGGCCATCAGCACTTCCATTCCTGTCCCACTCCTGTGCCCTCCCAGTGCATGTTGCTGCAAAAGCATGGCATTCCTGATGCAGAAATTGAGGATTGGATAGTATGGATCCTTTCCAACCCAAACAGGTCTGTGATTCTGTGATTCTATGAGATGGAGGAATGCTGAATTGCAATAGCCTCTTGTTGATCCTGCTCCTCTTCCTCCTTGTCTGTAAACCCTCTTGCCCGCATCATCCTCAGGAGCCATCTCTATGCACTCAGCTGGAAGCATCCATCTCCACGTACTCTCGCATGCTGCTCAGCAGGGGCTGCAGGAACAGAACGGTCGTGCACCACTGCCATTCCTGAAAATACACTCACATCTGCAGAGCGGAGCTTTCCTCCCCAGTGCCCCATCTGTTGCTTTGTCATTAGAGACTTTGCTCACACCCATATTACACTCATTATCCAAAGCACCGCAGAAGTTGTCACTGATGGCCTTAATTTTCCCTGTCAGGGCTGTACAAGCATCAGAGTTTAACCGCAAGAACTGCTTTGAATAACATCCAATACTGTGAAAAAGTTTTTAGTTGTAATAAACTGATTGAAAAGACCATTTTAAAAGGAAAAAGAACATATTCTACTGAGACTATTCTGTAGGATCCCCAGGCATCTCTTCTTACTGTGGCCATAAGACAGTGCCCTGTATCTCCACATTTCAGATTCCTGGCTTTCGCAATAAAACCAAGACCATTTTTATTTTTTGAAAGATTTTTGTGACAAAGATCTCTTTCTATTGCAACAGGGGAGCAAGGAGCCAGAAAATGCAATCCGAAAACACAATGACAGAGAAACAGCTGATCGGAAAGCTGCCTCGAACCAGTCAGAGAGGCAGTGCTGATGTTAGTGTGAAATAAATCCACCCTCAGGATCTCAGGGATGTGCCAGGATGCCCATATCCCACCAACAGCCCACTGGAGCCTGCTACTCCCTTCTAAAGCTAAGAAACCAAGTTCTTCCCTTTAAAAACTGGGGTTTTTTTCCTAAGAACTAACTGGAGAAGATCCCATTTTATATGGAAACTCAGAAAACATCTCATGTTTGGAAGCAAGCAAAACCAGGCTGCACCATCCTGGGGTGCCCCATGAGGACCAGGCGCCTCCTGCCTCCCTCCCAGAATCATGGTTCTTCAGCTTTACTGGAAATACCCCTGGTTTAGTGAGTGGACAGAGAGAAGAAAAGCACTTGAGGTTAAGGCACTTGGAAAGGGAAGAGCTGGGTTTCAATGACTGATTCAAAACACTGTATACTGGTTACTGGACGAAACGCAAGAGAACAGGGGGACTGAAAACAGGTTTTCACACCCTTTACAGCAGTATGAACGGTCATTATTCTTCTCACCCCAACCCTGTATCTCACACAAACCGCAAGTATTTTACTGGAGAGAGGATCAGTGTTGAGAGAGTCACCAAGCTCCATGCAAAGCACTGCAAAACCAGCTGCTGCCTGCTCTTCAGACATGCTGCAAGGTGACTGGATTGGGGGAGTTTCATTTTTGAGACAACAGTGAAGAAACTGAACCTTTGTCCATCACCCGTAAGGGTTGCTCTGCACTGTAGCTTTTCTTTACAAGAGGAAGGAAAGTTCTAGTTTTGGTGCTCAGGTCCATTTCAGTTCCTGCTTGAATACACCGGAGCACAGATTTAAACTACCATATATTCAATCTGATATAATATCTTACAGGTATTTTCAGTGCCTTCTGGAATCAGGAAGCCTGCATATGGATCTGAATCTAGAGTGTTTCCAGCTAGTCAAAACTGAGGCTTCTCTGTATCACATAAAACCCACAGGAGACTAGTCCTCCCCTCTACTTAGCCTCCCTCCAGGATTTATTTCTTCAAGGCTTTAAAAATACTTGGAATTTGCTGGCTGGAAATTCCTAAATAAATGAAAAATATTGCCTTGTAAAAAAGAAAACGAAACCAAAACAGCCCTACATGCTTTTAGGTGATGTGTTAGAAAAACCCACCCTTATTGCCACACGCAAACTGGAAGATCAGTACTTTTTATAAAAACCATCACCAGCGGAAGGCTCTTTTCCAATAGGATGGGAAGTGGAGGAGAAAGTCCAGCAAAAAATCCTATGGAGATTCATGATTGATTTCAGACTTGTGTACTGATTTGTTTCCCTTTAAATAGTGGTATTACAGCTTTAACCAAGATTGAATAAAATAACAAGTAATAAATCACTGAGCAGAGTTCACACTTGAGTAAATAAGTTGCTTTGGGGTGGGTGGAAGAACAGTTTAAGTTACTAAGAAGGTTTCAAACACTCTCATGATTTTCCTCCAACCTTCTAACACTAGTGATGAACAGAGCACGATGCAATATTGGCTGTCTGCTTGATGAGTTCACACATCCAAAGGGTACTTCAGAATGGCTCAGGTCTGCTGTGAACAGCCCCAAAGCACTGGGGCTTCCTAAGATCTCATCTTAGTCTACCCTCTGGCAGGTTAAAGCCATTCCCCCTTGCCCTGTCCCAACATCTCTTGTAGAGAATCCTCTAGGGAAACTTTTACTGGGATTCCTTTCCTAATAATCTTTCCCAATGTAAATGAGAAAGCAATGGCAGGCAATTGCAAATAACATTTAATTACAGCAGTACCTTTTACTCAAGGTTCTCAACAACTAGTTAATTAAAATCACACCCTGCCTGTGTGGCACACGTTGGTAACCTGAATCCTAAATAGGATGTAAAAAGAATAATGCAAAGAAACGCTTTTACTTTTAATAATACAAGTTAGTGGGAAATTGATTCCTTAAATTGCCAGTTGAGGACTGAGGGCTGCAAAACAAGGGGCACCAGAAACCTGGAGAGTCTTCTTTTTCCTTCTTTGACATATATCTTAAAATGATTAACCACTCCTTTTGTTTCCCTTGTTTTTCATGTTCCTGGTCCTCACACAACTGACTTGCAGCACTTCATTAGTGTAACTAGGTATATAATTTTCAATGAGCAAATTCTTCCAAAACCTCAGATGGTCAGATCAGCCCACATGGCTAGTGGCTGCCAAAGCAAACAATTGAAATCTGACTGCAGCCCGAGCCCTGGAGATGAGCCTGAGAGCCTTGGCTGTGACTCCCTCATCGTTTCTATCAGTCACCAGGAGGAACAGTCCTGATTTTCAGTCAGTGGCCAGAATCAGGGCATCTGTAGGCCTGGCATCGGCTGTACAGCATCTCACTCGCAAAAGGCACTCATAAAAAATTTTAAAACACAGAAACAAAAAGACATATGAGGGTAGAGGCATTCCAAGGGTTTAAAATCAATTATTTTGTACACCTGTGCAACTGTTTTTCCCAGTGCAGTTTTTAAGACAAAGGTGACCCTGCAAAACTACTACTTCTCCAGGACCTTCACCTCCCGTCTTTTCTCACTGCTGCTTCCCAAACCAAGCAGTACAGAAAGAAGAGGCTCTAAACTGTCCAAAGATGAACATTGCGAGGGTTTTAGGTCATCTCTGCTTTGAACAGACCATTGAGAAGCCTTGGAGGTGCAAGTCTCAGCAGACATCCAGCTGGGAGAAGGTTTCCACCAGCTGCATCATTGCCTACAGGCAATGCAGACACTACAAAGAGATGAGTCCACTTTGTAATATCATAAAAGAAACTTTATTTCTTAGAACCATGGCATGGTTTGTGTTGGAAGGGACCTTGAAGTTCATCCACTTCCAGCCCCCTCCCACGGGCAGGGACACCTACCACTAGACCAGGTTGCACCAAGCCCTGTCCAACCTGGCCTTTTTCATTGCAATACACACACATCTGCTTGAGCATTAAGGACAGGAAAACTGGTTATTTTACTGTTTTGTCCTAATGTACATGAGAAGATTAATGGAGATATATATTACAATGTGTAAGAGGAAGATTTGCAAGAGTAAAAACAGCTTCTTCAAATCAACGAGCTCTGGTTACTACACAACCTCTCTAGGCAATGAAGGGAAAGATAGTTTCACAGTATAAAGAGAAAACCCTGGAAAGATGGACTGGGCAGTAATACCTGAGTTTCTGGTAGCCTGGCTGGACAAAAGCAGAACAAAAATAAATTCTCCATGTGATTGTAAATAGCTCCTGAAGAACAGAATTGGTGAAGCAGAACAGATTTTCGTCACCTTTTTTTTTTATGAGCTCACATGTCCCAGGCACCCAGAAAACTTATGGATGAGAGTTTTCAAGTTTGCAGAATTCTCAGTAATTCCTATTAATTTCTTGAGCATCTCTGAAGAAACCTTAATTCATTTTTCCATCCTTCTGATGGAAAAAGGATGAACTGAACACATTTCACAGACAGGAGTCCACAGCAGAAAGGTGAGGTGACACTGAGCTACCTTATGACCTTTTTTGAATAAATTCATCCCTCCAGGCTTTTTTCATGTCTCCATTTCGTAAATGGCAGCGCATGCATATCTCTAAGGCACCCAGAATCTCCAAGGGGAAGGTTTCCATTTGCATGTAATGTGTGGTGGTGTATGAATAAATAAAAAATGGGAGTAATTAATAATAAATGCCAAGTTTGTATTTTCAGCAGCATGCATTTTCATCTGCAAAATTTTAGACAGGATGTGAGCTTAGGATGCTTTGTATTTATTCAAAAAGAGAAAAATGTTTTCTCCACCTTTTTAAGGTGACCATGCCAGAGATCTTAGAAGGCTGGATGGATCTGCCTTGAAATTTTCCAGCATACTCAAGTCTGAATAAACATCAAGCATTGGCATTTCAAATCCAGGGAGGACTGACTCTGGAAACAGTGTGCATGTGAACCCAAGAGACTCAATCAGAACAGTGCTTTCTAACATAAGGCGTAAGGCCTTGTTTTTTTCCAGCAATGGTCCACAGTACAAATACCAATGGTAAATGTACCATCAAATGCCAGGCATGAAAAGGAAATAGCTGCCCCTATATATATAGGTCTCAAGAAATAAGCATTATAATTGCTCAAGGGATGTTGCACTGTGCTTCCTGCAGTGGGACCAAAGTCAGGCACCTCCAGCACAGCACCAAGGGTTTGCTTCACAGCCCTCCATCCGAAAAGTATGTGTGACCCAGCACAGTCCCATCCTGTGCTCAGAGTCTAGAACACTTCACACACTCAAGAGAGATGGGACTGTGAAAACTGCAGGCAAATATTCCTGCCACTGCAAAATGTACGATGAAAAATAGTAATATTCCAGCTTACTTTTTAGATTTTGAGAGGAAGTCACAAACGTGTTTAGCATCCAGTCTCATTACTAGCAGACCAAGGGAGAGATACAAAACCCCAGCACTGCTTTTTTCCTACAACCAAGGAACAACACAGAGAAGACAAGATGCACCATTTTGCAGGCTGAATGTGATGCATGGCTTTGTCTTTCCCAAACTCAAAAACCAAAAACCAGCACCAAGAAGACTTCAGAGACTTTCTGCCCAGATGGATGTGTGGGATCATTTTAATCACACAAAACCCCTGGGCTAAGGCTGTGAGTAAGGGTGTGCAGTGGCACGCAGTTATCATTTGTAGGAAGGCAGCAAAGGGTGGCCATGGTGTTAACACTGCCTTTCATGCAGAGGATTTCCACCCTCAAAGTCAGAGCAAGCCCAGCCCTGATGCTCTGTATTGAACTGCTTTTCTTTGTTTCTACTCCCTTAATCAGTGCTCCAAAATGCTGGCAGCATTACCTGAAAGTTTAGGACCACTGGTCTTTCTCCAGAACACAAAGAAAATCACAGGGAAGTAAATCTGCTTAAAGAGAAGCATCTATAATTTTAAACAGCAGCACAGAGTAACCACGTTGAAAAGTGATGTACGATTACTGTCACAAGTGGTTTGATTGATTATTGATTGCAATCAACTCCTCTCTTCCACAATGAAATTGGCTATAAGTCCTTCATGCAGCCCCTGAAGGGCTGCGGGACTTCAGAACTCTCCTACAATAAAAACATTAAAGGTTGGGTGTTGGGGCACTAAGGGGGAAGTATCAGACCTGTTTGCCCTGTTCTGTTTCCTAATACCTGCTAAAATGTCTTGTGTTAGATGCTCAAATAGGGATTTGGGTTGCTTTGTTGGCTTGCAGCAAGAAGAATTTTTCCATGCAAATTATTAACACAGTAGAGAAGAAAAAGAACACCACTCAGCAACCGTTTGACATTTCAGGGAAAAAGGGTTTTATCTTTCTCCTTGTTATGCCATATTAATTAGTGGTTATTTCCATGCATTATCATGGCATGACAAAATACTGACTCCGTATCACTTGATATTTCAGCAAGTGAGCAGCTGACTTGGGAGGAAGTCCCAGTCATGAAATCAAAAGGACTAGAATTTCTCAACTTTCATCCCTGAAAAGGTGTAAAATCCCAATGCCTGCCAATGCTCCCTCTCAGGTTAAACCTTTGCGGTCCCCAAAGCAGGGTAGTACCAGCCCCAGAAGGACGATGGGTGCCGGAATTCCCTGGCTTTTCTGCAGAGCTAAGCCCCAGTGTATGGCACTGCTGGGCAGGCTGGGCAACTCGTGATTGGTCTTGGCATGATCTCCTGTGGGATTTCAACCTGGAAGGTGCAGGGGGGGCTCAGCACTGCCCTTATCCAGGCTCCAGGAGGGGATTTTTCCTCTCCTTTACCCACCTGATCCTGGGCATCAATGCGTGCCCGGCAAAGCCCCACGGGTGCCTTGTAGCAGGGGGGATATCTATCTGCAGAGGCATTTATCTGGCACAGCAGGCACCCAACCTGCCACACATTTTCCAGTGCTTAACTTAACAATGTTTTCTTGTTCGCTAGAAACCATTTTTCCTTCTATTATGTGGCAAACAAATTGTTTTCCTCCATTCTGACTACAGCCTGAATTAACATAGTCCCTTGACTTAATTCCAACTTTTCAAAAGTAACCCGGTTATAAACAAACATCTTTATTTGTCTGTCATCCTTATCAGATGATGACAAGTACAGTTACAAGGATCAGGATTAGCTGACAGCTGCTGAAAAGCCTACAAAGCAAGCACAAAGCACTGCATTCTACCAGGAACTTCAAGCTATGCGCATAACACCAGGAGCATTATAAGTAACACTGAATTTGAGCTCATACTGGTCTCAGTTTAAACCTTTACACTAACAAAGCAAAGGAAAACATCATATTGCTCCTTGCTGGATATTCATCATGTGTCACCTAAGTTTGGAGGTAAATTTAGGCTCTGTTGAATGTATCACAGGGAGGAATGTAGGCTTCATCAAAGCATTTGGTGCTCAGAGACATGAAGACAACTGTGATGTGTTCCGTTTATTTAAGATACGGCCTTCAGACCACCAAGCAGATGGCTCTGTCATGCTTGGTTAAACAGCATGCATTCACAGAGCTATATAACCTCATATTTTGGTCAAGAAAGGTAGCATCAGTAAGGGCCAGTCACTTTTTTTTACGAGTATATATACATACACATATATAACCATAGAAATACACATATATATAGTACATACGCCTCAACTATAGCATATATAGCATAAAGTTTAACTTTCCCTCAAAATTAAAGTGACTTCTCTTAAATCTTTTCCATGTTTCTGTCCAAACATGGTATGGGAAGCACCCTTTCAACCCTGTGTTCAGTGCACAGTAGCACATTTAATCAGTTACACATGTAAGAATTAATAAACCCATTTAACAACTACTGAACTCCAGGTTTTCCTACCACATTTATTTTCATTCACATTGCTAACAAACGCTGCGATAAACAATGGAATAATACCCCATCGATTAAGTATAATTAAGCTTAATAATTGCTTAAACTTGTCATCCATAAATCATGACCAGTAAACCATTATGAACCAATTAATCATTAGTGGCATCATTAAGTATGTTTATTTATAGAGTATTTGTGGAGAACCTAATCATGTGGTAGAAAAGATTAATAAGTACAAGCTGCAAAGGGAGGGACGGGGGAGAGGTGTTGAACAAGAGCAGGGATGCCTTGAATGAGATCACGTCAGACAAATAACCATAACACCTCTATTGCAACCATTAGATATTTAATCTATGAGATAGAAACAGGTGTGAGAATCCAATCAAGGCATTGAGGAAAAATTGCAGCTACTAAAGACTTTGCACCAAACCAATAAAACCCTTTAAATTTAAATTTGAGACTGGGATGTATTCATTTGTACTGTGCCAAGTGCCTATAAACCCAAAAGAAATGGTCCGATAATTCACTGCCCTGGAAACTGCAACGGCACTAAACAAAAGGATGGTACTTTTCCCCAAAAGCACAATGTCACAGTTTTAAGTCAATAATTGACATTTCCAAAGAAACTAGGGAAATTAGGGTCTAAAATATCCCTGGAAGAGGGAACAGGAAGCAGTGCCTAAGCTGATCTTTGGCTCCTTGGAAAAACCTAGTATGGATTTTTCCATCTTAAATGCCTGTTTTACCTTTTTTATTTTTGTGAGGTCAAGATCCTTCCTCTACCCCCTAAACTCTTTCCTGCCTATGGGTGTTTATTTGAATGTCCTAAGGGGTTTAGAGCATGAGAGTCTAAGTGGAGACAGATTAGGGAGCCAAAGAAATGTATGAATGTTAATGTAATTGACTTTCTTTAATAGACTTTTGAGTTTAAAAAATTAAACTCCTGCTTGGGAACTGGGCTCTACGAACAAAACAATCTATCCATTGATCCACTGGTTCACAAGGCTACTCATCATCAAATTAAAACAGCTAAGGAATGGATTGCAATAATGCATACCTGACAGTGGCATACATTTCAGTGCACTTCTGGTCTCCTATCTGAATATTTCTTACCATATTTATGATATGCCATCTTATACCTAAAGAAATTTCACCACAGCAGTAGCCCCTATTGATTAACTAGAAATTTCTCCATCATATATATTCTACACAGTTTAAAAATCGCTATGCTCAGTCTTTAGGTCTCACATGTCTCAGACCACAGAAATGTCATCATGGGAAAAAACTGCAAAAGCAGACTTTAGACTTAAAAAAAACCCAAGCAACAAGACACCAGTATTTTCTTAGCTTTCTAGCTTGTCTCCCACTAGGTCAGAAAAGCTTGCATTTAATTTCTGTTTTCTATCCGTTATTTCCAAATGCATCTTTCTGTTTTGTATGAGAGTAAGTAAGACCATATTTTAAAAGAAGGCCAACATTTCCAATCCTCCTGACCCATTAGTTGAGCCTGTGTTCAGCGATTAGTTTACAGCCTACTGACTTTGTCTGCTTGAAAACAAGCAATTCTGCATATTCTTCCTAAAATTGCAGAAACCTGCAATTAGCCCTGTGGCAAAAGGCAGAAAACTCCAGTAGAGATCAAGGCAGAAGTGCTGCTGCATCCCGGGGTGCACCAAAACTCTCCATATATTGATGGGCACATTACTTTCCTCAGCTAAAATGACCTACCAACATTATGAAGTTAAATAGGTCAAACTGTCAACTGAGACCTGTTTCATAAATCTGACATCTGTTAAAGCCATGGGTCACACCGTGAACTCACACACATGTCCAGGATTCAGTTTCTCATTACTTTGGCATAAAAACCCAACAGTGATCAAAAAGAAGATGCCTTATCTCTTACTGAATGGTAGTCCCAATTTCCTTCATATTATCAATAAATAAACTTTAGAAATATAAATGTTAGTCACTGATCCAATGCCAAAAAGCTGTCAGCATTGTATAAATTAGCATGAACATATGTTAATGCATTATTCACCATTTGCAACAGGGCTTTGTTGAAAAATTGATGAAAATTCATGAAAGAACCTTTCCAGATTAAGTTGCACAATAAACATGTAGCCAGCGGCATTCATAATGTAAAGGTAATAGTTTAGATTTACCCTCTGAACATTTTGTATATTCGGAGACTGTGCATTAAAATTTTAACCATCAAACCCAAGCACTGAGTTACAGCACAGCAGTATGTGTGTATAAGTAAGAGGGTATTCGTGAGCACCGCTTTGCAAAATACTGCTGCTTTTTCCAGATGTTTTCTTTGCCATACAGTGATGGTCTTCAAAAATACACAGGTTTTGTAGAAGAACAGAACATTTACAATATTTCACTGAGCATACGTAAATTGAAATAGTAGAAGATGCTATATCCAGCACTATATACTGAATATTGGTAACTGTATTCCATTTTCTAGAGGACAAAAGTAGCTTGCTGTCCCATCCCATCCATAGTGAGTTCATATTCTGAGTTCATACTCCATACTGAGTTCAAATGATACCACAAGCAATTGTATCTGACATCCAAGCAAATCCTGAATACAGTATCAGAATCTTTATTCCCTTTGAAATAAACTCAGTGCTTGTACTGAAAGTTTGGAGTGGATTCCAAATGACCTAATTAATGCAAGTACAAAAGTACAGAGAAAGTATAAAAGTTATGTATGGTATTACGTCTAGTGGAAGGTGTTCCTGACCATGGCTGGGGGTTGGAACTAGATGAGCTTTAAGGCCCCTTCCATCCCAAGCCATTCTATGAATATTTCTTCTCTGAACAGCTTGTTGATCTTGAAGAGCCTCTATTTCCATTGGCAAAGTTACATCCATCTGGAAAAATTAATTTCTCTTCAAATCCAATGACAGGACACATATTTCACCACATTCTCTCCCCTCCTTGCAAACCAGATGTCCAAAATGAATTCGTATATCTTTAGTAACAGGTGATTTTGAAGTCCCTTTACAGTTTCTTTGCAGAAAGTTGCAAATAGAACTCATATTTTTAAAGATATATATTTCTGCCAATGCATAAAATTAAAAATGGAAGATTGTACATATTAATGGCATAGTCATTCTCCAGAGGCCAAATGCCTACAGAGACATTATGTTTACCTGGAACAGCTTCAAAACTAAGAGAACAGCACAGGATAGGAAGGAAAGACAGTCATTCAAACCACAGTCATCATTTCTTAGTGTGTAGTGAATTTATAAAAGCAGTTGTCTTTTCCTTTCTTTTTTTTTTTTGGTCTTAAATCAGGTTAGAATGGGGAGAAAAACAAATTCTTAGAGTGGTAAAAAAATAAGTCAGGGCTTTCTTGAATTTTCCCACTACTAATTGCAGTGTTCAACAGGAAAATGTGCAGAAAACAGGTGATGTGAGTTGTCTTTATGCTGCAATTCAGCTGCAGCAATTGCCAGGCAGTATATTACAACTGTTAAACAGGGCCCACACCTTCCCATCCTTGAAGCTGTTATCTTTGATAGGTTGAAGCCGCATGATACCAGAGGTGATGGCATTACCACTGAGACCCATTTAGAGAGAAAAAAACGTGTATTTTCTTTCTCTGTCTGTCTCTCTCTGATGGCTTCTGTCCATCACGGTTCACTAGAAGTTCTTCAGCCCCACATCATGTCTCCCTCAGCTGCCAGGCAGCCCCTAGCCGGCATGGCAATTAGCCAGATGTCAGCAGTCCTATTATCTCCATTCCTCACTTCTACATTATTTAGGCACTGCACGATAAGAGAGAATTACAGGAGAGGATCCCACCAGGGCTCCACTTTAGAAACCTGCATGGAGCCTGAAGAGGGCCAGAAGAGAGACCAGTATGATGCAGAAGTAGCTAAACACTGTCTCCTTTCCTGTTGGCACCAGAGTGCTTCTTCAACTTCTCCTAGGGAACGAGAGCGTGTTGGAGAGGTTATAAAAGCATAGCGAAGAGTTCTTTTTCCTTGTCACACTTCCCTGAAGCTCTGCATACAGCTTTACGTGTTTTTTTCCTAAGACACTAGCATAGGAGATTAACATCTGCAGCTTGTCACCCTCCCATTATCACAGAAAATGCACTAAATAATTTGGGGTATTTTTTGCATAAAACAAAATATCATACAGACATTTTGGGTTTAAAACACAGGAGGTTTTGTTTTTCCACTTTTGAGAGTCTGTTTAATAAAAATTCTGTTTTGCTCATCCAGGAAGGGAGCAAAATCCATACTAGAGACAAAGGAAAACTTTCATGTTTTACCTACAAAGTATGCTAGTGAGGACTTTCTTCTGTATGTAAGAAAAATTTAAGCAAAGGGCCATACTAGTTATTATTTCTGGGACATCATTTGGATCATCAATTGATCAGGACTTCAGATGTCCAGACAAGTAATTAATCAGCAGCATGAGTGAAAGATAAACTGTGGATGGAAAGTAAATAAGACAGGAACACTCTGTAAATGCTTAGACTATGATTAATACCTAAAAAGTGTCTGTCAAAGTGCTGCTTTTCTCATTTTCTTTCTCATACAGAGATTTGTACAGAGACAAAGAGTCTTATTTCTAGGCACTGTTATCTTCCAAGCCACCAATGGCTGAAAAGAAAGATGCCTCATTCCCCACCTTGCATCATTCCATCTCATATGCCCCACTGGAGGACTCCAAGTGCTTTGTCAGCGTTTATAAACTGAACCTCAGGATAGCCCTGTGAGAAAAGCAGCTCTTATTGTTATTAAACCTCTTGGGCAAATAGGGAAACTATGGAAGAGAGAAATTCAGTGGCTCATTCCACCACAGCCAGTGCTTTGTCCCACTGCTGAGGGGAAGACAGGGACACAGAGGGGAGCTACTTGGTGCACATAATGCATTTCCCTATCTTAATTTTAAGCTGAGTGTGGGGCAGCTCAAGCACCTCAGAGATGTGTATGAGAACAATATTTTGCTAGTGAAAGTGCCTAAAGCTCTGTGTGCAGAGTTGGAAGCTCCTATCAGGTGTCCTGAGCTCTGGCAATGATGGCTGTTGTAAGATTTTCATGAGACACTGGCATTTCACAGAGGTTTGAATCTGGAGCCTGGTTACCCTTATAGAGCTTCCAAACCCAGGCTGTACAGAACGACATCTTCACTGAGCCCCAGCAAAGGTAACCTTAGCTCCTGGTAAAGCACAGGCGTCACTGCAAAACATCCCAACAATAAGAAGTCTTTTATGGTGGGCTCTGATGAACACTCAGATAAGAGGTATATAGCCACTGGGTAAGAGAGGGGGTATAAATCGTAGGTTCATAGAATGGTTTGGGTTGGAAAGCTGATCCAGTTCCAGCCCCTTGCCATGGACAAGGGCACATTCCCCTAGAGCAGCTTGCTCCAAGCCCCTGTGTCCAACCTGGCCTTGAACACTGCCAGGGATGGGGCAGCCACAGCTTCTCTGGGCACCCTGTGCCAGCACCTCAGCACCCTCACAGCAAAGAGCTTCTGCCTAAGAGCTCAGCTCAGTCTCCCCTCGGGCAGGTTAAAGCCATTCCCCTTGGCCTGTCCCTCCACCCCTTGTCCCAAGCCCCTCTCCAGCTTTCCTGCAGCCCCTTCAGGCACTGGAGCTGCTCTCAGGTCTCCCCTTCAGGAGCCTTCTCTTCTCCAGGCTGCCCCAGCCCAGCTCTCTCAGCCTGGCTCCAGAGCAGAGCTGCTCCAGCCCTCGCAGCATCTCCATGGCCTCCTCTGGCCTCGCTCCAACAGCTCCACGTCCCTCTTGTGCTGTTGCCCCAGTGAAGAACAAGATAAAGAAAATAGGGTCTTGCTGCAACTGGAGGGGGGAAATCAATTCTAGAGCAATGGGAAGTGTCCAAGGGAGGGCGCGTTGCTCTTGTCCAAGCTCACATCATAGCTAAGACATGGGCTGAGGTCAACATTTATAAACAGCTCAGTGAATAAATACCCATCACAAACCTCTGTTTTGCAAGAGTTGCCCCAGACCTGACTCAGCCCTTGTCTCTCCCTTTGGGCAACTCCAGGGGCAAGAAGTCATTTTCCCACGTTTCATTGCACTTCTGCACTCCTTAGCCCAGCAAACGGCTCTTCACCATCAGCATCACAGAAGGGAGCCATGAAGACCTATGTGAGGACATTCTTTTCTTCATGCCCCTGATGGTTGGATTTCATGATCTTAAAGGTCTTTTCCAAGCTAGTTGATTCTATGTTTCTATGATTCTATATTTCTGTATTACAGTCCTCAATTTTTGGCCTCTTTGTAGCTCCTCATCCCAAAATAGCATTTATTTACAACATAAGAATACTCTGGGATAATAAACTCAGCATCTCCTGCGCTGGCTTACTCTACAATATCCCACCTCTTACTGTGTTAATCGTTCCAGCAGAGCACAGACCAGGCACACATTCTGCATTCCAGCCTGTTGCCCGCTCTCCTTGTGGTGCCGTATTTGCAAACACTCAACTAACAGGCTTCCCTGTGTTTTGAACATTAAAAAAAGAAGAGATGCGGTAATAACATCCAATTTCTCATCTTCTTGGTTACCAGATTTTGACACATTTGATGTGAGTAATTAGTTAGACCTGATTGGTTCTCATTAAAGAGGAAGACAGCTGATCTGCAGTCAAAGACATTATTAAACAAGTCTGTTGTTTCTGAACGTACATGAGCTATGGACACCTTTAATTTTTATTCGCTATGACAAGCAGGCAGCACAGCACTGGGGTTGAAAAGGGACAGGCACAGGGATGCTGAGACAGTTCTGAGCGTGCTATTATCTTAGTCACAGGCAAATGCTCAGGTCTTGACAAAATTCCTACATCTCTTGATCACATCAACTTGTATTATGTTGCTGGAGAAGCCTGACATCATGGAGTTACAGACCACTGAAGGAAAGGAAAGCAAACCAACCCTCTAATGCAGGGCATTTAACCGTTAGATTTCCCATTTTCAGTTAAAGAAAAACATTTTGGATACGTACTGCTCAAGTGAATCCACTCATGACAGCATGGAAAAACTCAAGTGGCACTCACAGCAAGTGACAACCCAAACCCATCTTGTGGACCATGGTTACCTACCAGCAAATTCATTGCCCATGCTGTAGCAGCATGGAAAACTGAAAATAATGGGACATTTTACAACATGCCCTGAGGATCCATGAAATTTTTTGTTCAGCAGGTCAGGACTTGCTCAGATCTCGGAGGAGCCATGTCTGAGCCTGCTCGTCCAGCCCCAGGGGGCCATGAATTTAACACTCCCCGATGGAAAAGCTTTCCTGTTATCTGAAATCCAGCTGCCAGCGCAGCTCCACAGTACATCTGGCTACCTACCCTCAATCAATACGAACCATTATGAGAGACTGGACTTTAAATGCAATTATCTAAAATATCAATGATTCACATACAACAACTGTCACTTCAGATTACCCACACGTTTTATCGTGGGTG
This sequence comes from Pezoporus flaviventris, assembly GCF_033815535.1. NCBI lineage: Eukaryota > Metazoa > Chordata > Aves > Psittaciformes > Psittacidae > Pezoporus > Pezoporus flaviventris. The sequence goes on from NW_026892558.1 coordinate 650,287, forward strand.
ATTGTTCCTGAATATTTCATTGAAATGCAGGGGGTGCGGTAGGGACAAGAAGTTACAGCAATGGCGAGAGAGAGAGCAGGAAGAGATGACAAATTAGCACAGCCATTAATTGTGGCAGCATCAACAAGCTGCACCAAGGTTTCTTCCCAGTGACTCATTTTTAAGGCGCAAAGATCACTGTGGTCTAATTTCCTGATTCCCTCATGAAAATACTTGCTGAAAAGCATCTATCACAGAGACAAACACAATTAATCCCAGACTATGCAGGCACTCAAGTGGCTGACAAAATTGTTGGCAAATAGAGATTGCCCTGAGCACTGGTGTGGGGAGAAACACGCACATGGGGGGGCAGAAAGCATCTCATCAGGGTACTGTGGAACAGCAGCAGAATCATCCCAACCAATGCTTGGCACTCCTGTTTTCAAGAACCTCCAAAGAAAACTTTTCCAGAATTATTTTTGTATTTGGAAAGCTTTTTTTCTTGTTTAAACTTTTGCTGGTTATTCAGCTGGCCTTTTGCAAAAATGTCCCCAGTAAATATGGAAAATAACTGGTAACGTCCTCCCTACAATGCTTTCTTTAGTGTAAGATCTTCTCATGCTTTAACCTCCTCTTCCCAGTTCAACCACACCAGAGCTGAAACCCTCCCTTAAGGGTTCTCCAAAGACTGCCCAGGTTGCTGCAGGTTGTCAGCAGAGTTTGGAAGTGCAGTGCCTGATCCCGAGGCCTCTTCTCCAGCTGTGGTCTCATCAACGTCAAGGGGAGAGGAATAACTCCCTCTATGTGCTGTTACACGTGTCATTTCAGTCAATGCAGCAATATTTGTCTTTCAAGACAGCTTCATGCTTTTGGTTACAGGATCCACCATCTATAGAGTCAGGCTGAGTGAGATGGGCTGGTTCAGCCTGGAGAAGAAAAGGCTTAAGTGGAGATCTTAGAGTCTTTAAGCTGTAAGGTCCCTTCCAACCCAAACCAGTCTATGATTCTATGATCTCCCCAAGATCTTCTTTTTGGTAACAGTGCTGTTGAGCCTAAACCCCTCTCAAGCCTTTAGGGGTATCCTGCCTTCATTGTCTTTTCTTTATTTCACTTTGTCTTTTGAATTTGGCATAATTTCTCCAAGCTACCTTTCCTGGCTCAAGTCTAACTCCTTCCTTCCCAAGTTCTCCCCTCCCCAGGATGGATAATCTGCAGATTTGCCAACCATACAGTCTATTTTACTCTCCTAGTAATTTAGAAAATGAGGGTTGGGTTTTACTCCCAGCTTTGTCGCTGGCAAAGACTTTGGGCAAATTGCTTATGGCATTTCCCTGCTCAGTGGAGGGAAGGAAAAGCTTGGGAACGTGCCAACATCAAAAGCCTGTATTACGAAGCCACCCTGAGTGTTCCTGACCAGGGAGGAACTCAGTGGAGATCCCATATTCCTCTCCTTGCAGCAGCTCATGCCTGCCCCCCCGCTATTTCTATGGGCTTTATAGTTCACTGATGGGGCTGCAGCAACTCATTTATTCTGATACAAATGACAAGCCCTCGTGTATTTTATATCTTCACATAGATCTTTAAACCATTAGACAGCATAGTAAGACTGGCTATGCATACTTATTCTACACGGTATTTCTGTCAAGGCTTCATTAGGGCAATCCTTTTATTAATATTATTATTATTCCACCAGAAAGTTCTTATTTGTCATAAGAATGAAGTTTCGTAAGATCAGCTGAAAACCTAATGAGTACACGCTGTGACATTAATTGGGATGCTATTACCTGTTTTGCTATAAACACTGTTAATATAATAATACATCTCCAAATCTTTCACTTACAGAGAACATTATTCACATTAATCATTTAATAATTATTGCACAGACGTTATGATCATCTCACAGGATCTAATCTTGAAGCTTCTATTCAGGTTGTAGTTATTCAAGTGGAGATTTCTCAGTGCAATAGGTGAAAATGCCTTTAGTGAACTCAAACCACACCTTCGGAAAGAAATAGGAAACTGAGAAACATTGAGCTGAAGCACTGCAAACTGGACGCTGCTCTTTAAAAACCAGTGTTATTTATCTAATCTTAATTACATAAAACAAAAGCAGGCAGGTTATTAATATGGTGAGATTATGACTACTCGCTTATTGTGCATCCTTGGGAGTTTTAGACTGCAAGACCAGACAAAAAATCAGATAAGGTGCTATTATATCTATATGAATAGATACTGTTTTTGCAGAAACCCCAAGGTGCGGATGTGCACAAGGTCACTAGGGGCAGGGAGAGCACCTACCCCTCAGCCCAACCTACCTGCTAGCAAAACATGCAGGTTTTTGTTAAATGTCCTCTAGCAGGCTGGCATATGCATTAGCAAGTCATCTAAACTATCACAGATGTTTCACAGCTTCTCTCTTTTTGTTGATTGGGTTTTTTTCCCTCCTTCAAAATGAGGAACAGTTGGACATAATTTCTGGCGCCCAGGCCAATTTGCAGAACACAATGCAACTCTTCAGATCCTTGAACAACAGCTCCCGGGTCCATCCCCCACTCTTCCCTCAGATCTCACTACAGCAAAAAGATCTCTTTCACAGCACAGGGAAGTCTGATGTCCTGGGAGCAGGAAACCCACCAAAGTGAGGGACTGAACCCAAGCCCCACAGTTCATGGGATAGTGCCTAAAGCGCTGAGGAGCAAAGGAGCAGCATCTTTGGGAGTATCAGACTATCCCAAAGAGGAATTTAGCTGCCATCAGGATATGCAACACCCTGAGGAAAAGCACATCTTAAATCTTATTGCAAATGTCACCTTTTCAGTGACATTTGTCCCAATTCCCAGTGGTAGAAACGCTGTCCTCGATGCCACCAAGGGTCAGGGACAGCTTGGGTCAACAGCCACCACAGGGTAAAACTAGCAATTATCGTGCTGACAAAGAAGGAACAAGTTAAAACTCCACCAGTAGCACAGCACATAATTGCCAACAATTGCCTACATGTGCACATACGGTGTTTTCAAGCCTGATGAAGTTTGCTCGAAAACAGCCCCAGTGCTCATCCAAGTTAGAAAATCTCTTTCCTTCAGGTCAGTGAGAAAACCAGAAATGACTAATGTAAGATTGCAAAGGCCTAATGTCAGCTCCTGAGTGTATAAAGTAGCTTCACTGACGGAACAGGGCTTGGGAGGAACAGCTCTGTGCTTTCCGTAATGTGTGTTTGCTCAGGAATATCCGATTACTAATTTTTGACATCTTTGAGTTTGAGACGTGTGGTGGGGTTCCCATGCTGAATGGAAGGGGGTGGATCAAGGAGCCGTGCCAGTTTCGCTGGCAATTCATCCAAAACCCCCCAGATCCCTTCTGTGGAGAAGTATCTTAGATCAGCCAACTGAATTAATCCCTTACTCCAAGCTCCTGCCTCTACATCAAACAAATTTCCTCTACACCATTTCTGATAAAATAACAGTTTTCCTGGGATAGCATTTTCCAGTCACTGCCGCTGAGTACATCCTACACCACCCAGCTCTCTTTTCTCTCTCTATGGCTGAACGAAGAAGAAATGGCTGACAGATCTACCACTGGCATGTTGAGAAATTCCTGTAACATCAGGCACCAGAGGAGACCAGGGAAATACTGCTGAAGTGTCAGGGAGGGATATCGTGAGTATGTGCAAGTGGAAACAGCATTCAAACCCAGATAGATTGATGCAGTCACTGTTGCATAGAGAACAGACTGGGATCTTGCAACTCTAATTTAATTTAGTATCCTTCAAAACCTTGAAGTTGCCAGCTTGTCAGCTAGCAAGCATTTGATAGCAGTACCTAGCTATAAAGCAGTACATAGTCTCCTGGACCTACATGAATCAGCCCTGGAGAAATTCAGCTGCAAAGAGCAGATAAAGGTGGAAGAATTCCCGCCTGTCTCACGTGCTTTCATACCTGGATCATCTCTATCTGCTGGATACTGATTCCAGGAGCTGGGAATCCTCTCTCCCAGCTTAGAAATGGTAATGTGGGAAAGGATTTACATAAATGACAGATTCTCAGCAATAAAGAGCTGCACTCCCACAGAAAGGCACTGCACGACAGTCACATTACCTGTCAGCATCAGAAGGAAATTTGAATTAAGCATGAATGTCACCAAAGCCAGATAACCAACAAAGAGCAGACCACAAAAATGAGTTTTCTTCTACCCATTCCAAGGGAAATGACAATAGCATAACTATTCACTTGATTGTCCAATACCTACTGACAAAATGAATCCTCAGTATGAAACTGTGGAGGACAAAGGTCTTACTGCAGGGATGAACTTGGCTGCTGGAGATGCCTCAGAAGTCTTCTATTAAAGCTGGGAGGATGAAACAGAAAGGTGGTGTGTACCCGTGAGGAAGGTGGAGAAAGAAAGATATTTTAAGGTACTCAGAAACCTCCCCAGGGTTAGGTTAATAGGAAAACAGAAATCAGAATATGTAGGAATATGTAGGCCTTCAGGGCCCCACTGTGCCTGCCCATAAGTATATGATGTATTGAGCTGTGCCATGCATATAAAACCTCAGGCAACATCACATTGAGCAGCAGCAAGTGTGCTGCAAAAATATGACACCATCGCACGTAACAGGCAGTATTTTCTGTCTTCCTCTCTCCATAAGGAGCTCGGATTAAATAATCTGCCTTATCTGTGAATAAGTTATCATTGGGCTGACCTTTCCAAACAGTTTACTTTTGCTGCAAACTAGTTTGAACTAGATAAACTTGCAGATGACCTTGGACCCATCACCAATGTCCAGGATATTGGGTGCCTCCAGGTTAATTCTCCAGAGCTAGGGAGTGTCCATACCAGCATCACCTCTCCCAAGGATGGGGATATCTTGAGTCTTTACCATGGTCAGTATTACCTTAACATAAAATCCACTCTATTTTGTGAGAGAAAAGGACCATGACATCTAATAAGGAGGCAGAAGGGAAGCTGGCACCAGCTCCTACTCCAGTGAGAGCTCAAGGGGTTTAGACAAGAAGGACCTACCATACGCACACATCCAGTGTGCGACTCTGCAATGGCAGGGTGTTGGAACTAGATGATCTTTAAGGTCCCTTCCAAACAAAACCATTCTGTGATTGTATGAATAAGTCCCTCCTTGAAAATGTGCTTTAATATGATGACCCATATACCTTGTGTTTATATTTTGGGTTGTTTCTTTTTATCAGCCACCACCGGACAGAGATCCTATACTAGCTAAACCACGTGCAAATATAGCCTTGAAATATTTGAGCTGTGGATGCTTTTCCTTTGGTTTTCAAGGGCAATAAAGCACTCCCACAAGAGCACTGAGCATTTAATGATCTGAAGTGCTGACAACACTTCTGAGAAGAGGATCTGGCAAGCAGAGGTTAAGTCACTTGCCTACAGCCATGCTGTTAAGTTAGTTTCAGAGAGAGCAAAGCAGGGTGAGTCCTGATTCCAGCACTACCATCCTTCTCTAGTGCCTTCTCACTGCACGATGGAGAAACCCTGGAACAAGTGCATTGAAAGTGCCTGCTAATTCTCTGGAGGAATCTTGAACTTCACTTCAACTGTTGCTAGCAATTTAATGGCAACACAAATTAGATGTTTTCTTTCCCTTCCTCCATTCCACTCAAAAGGCAAAACTCCATCACAACAGTTAAGGTCAAAACCACAGACTTTTAATCCAGAGGAAATGGAGTAACTTCTCCTTTTAGGATGACCATAGAAAAGCTGGAAAGGATTTCTGGTAATCCAGAAACAACCATCTTCAGGTCTGACAGCAGGCAGACACAGACAACACACTCCAGCACCCAGTATTTGGAGCAGGAGGCAGTAAGGCACTTCTCCAAAATGGAGAGATGAGCTAAAAACTTCACTGCAAACACAGAACATCCTAAACTTTGTCCTGGGAGATGTAATGACTGCAAATAGAAGGGTCTGGATTCAGACGCAAGCAGAGAGCAGGTCCAGGTAGGATGAGGGAAGAAATCCTTTCCCGGACTGGGAGAGACCCTGCACCTCACTCTTTCTGCTGTTTGCCACCAAAGCTAATGGCAAATTGCACTGCTTACGGCATTCAGATATACCAGTAGATAGAGAGACAGACATGGGAAATGGAGACATAAAGGGGCCCTACAAGAACCCCAAGGGGCCGACAGGAAAGCTGGAGAGAGGCTTTGTAAAAGAGCAGGCAGTGACAGGACTGGCAGGGGGTTGCAATTGGATGAGTTTTAAGGTCCCTTCCAACCCAAACCATTCTGATTCTATGATTTTCTGTGACACCATGTCTTCCATTGTCTTACACAGAAAATAGTCCCAAATGCTCAAACTGCCTTCTTTCAAGTGCTGCTCAACAGGATTCCTATAAATTCAATTCCAACGGAGCTATGGTTGTTTCTTCTGACTGTCTTTCATATTTTAGATTTCTCTAGCATGACAGTCGAAAAAGACCTCAGGAAATGCTCCTCTGAGCATCGCTGTTGCTCAGTTGTCGCTTGCTGAGGCATAAAACTGTAGCAATTCCACCTGGGAGTGTAATTACATTCTGTCCCTGAGCTTATACACAACTTCTAGAGTCTGAAGGTGCTTTAGTTTTGTAGCATAAAAAAATATTCAAATTATTCTTTTCCTTGGCAAAAATCCATTATTGCATCATGCATGACATCTGTAAAACCATTTTCTTTTATTTTACTTTACATTAGGCCTTAAGGGCCAGTGCCTCTTTCACAAAATGATAAATCCTATAAATTAAATAGGAAGAAGCAAATTTCTATGTAACAAATCACATCCTAATTTGCTAATCCATTACTACCTAGTCAGAGATCCTCTGTTCCGAGACTTCATTTGTAATTCATGAATGTTTCACATGCACCCATGCATTACCAGAGGAGCGCTGCGCAGCATTGTTTGCAGACGTTTTACAGGCATCGACTTTTCACGTAGGATGGAGAAAATAAAAGGTGTGTTGTCATTCTGCAGTGTCGGGGAAAGGAAAGCAGAACGCTTGCTCTCTGCCACCTGCAATGATGCTCCTCAGCATAGAGAGACAGGAAAACTAATGACAATTATGTTAATATTATACTGTCGCTGAATACAGGGGACACATTACAGGTGGAAAATATCCTCCACAGAGTAGCAGTAATCACTGTTGAAGTAAGTGGCTGCTTGTAGGAATGTCCCATTAATAAAACCATTCCCTTGTCAAAGAAATAGTGTTCCCTTTAATACATTCCCCAGTTCTTTGCTTAGCCCACTTTTCAGTATCACAAGCAATGAAGCCACCCAGAACTCTTCAAAGTGCGAAAACATTGGGGGGAAGTCCAGCTACAGCATGCAGTGTTATTTCAATGCTTTTCATTATTGGTGCAAAATAAATTTAGTATCAACAGTGCAGATCTGGCAAAACCCATCCCACAGTCTGCTCCAGCTGCTGATAGTGTTTGGCGGTTCAGAAGAAACAAAGGAAAAGAAACCCTGTGGCAAGTAAATGACAGTGTAACCTGCTGATGAGAGTCCCAGGGAGACTGGCAGAGTGTTCACGTACATCACTACCCCCACAGAGCAAAACGCCACTTCACCACAAGGATCCCTAGTGCTACAGCACAAGTTACATCCACAGCGACCAGCTCTGAGCTTGGCTGCTTCTTGCCTGGAGATCCCAGGCTCCTCTTGGAAGCTCCAAGCACCTTTTGGCTTGCTGCATCCTGCAAGATTGTCTCACTGCTCTTTTTGCTGTGGGAAACCAATGTGAGCAGCCCTGTACTTGGGAATGACCCTGCAATATCGAGCCAGATTGCTCTGGGGCAACTGAGAAAACACCACGCAGACACTGAACAGATTTTGTATTCTTAGGCAGTCACTGACAAACACGAGATAGGACAGGGATACAAGTGCTAGCTCTGAAAATACTTCAAGAACAACTCATCTCAGAGTCCAACCTGTTCTTTTTTGCAAGAGTGGCTTATTCTGGCTGCAGCTATACCCCAAATGCACTCTGCCTCCCCAACATCTAACCCCGTGAATTCTCATCAGCTCTTTTGTCTCCTGACACGAAGCGCAAATCCTGGCACTTTGAATAACATCCTCCTAAAGGGTACTGCCTTTATTTATTTCTAAAGAAAAGCTGTTTAAAATGGTTGGCTTTGATGAGGATTTCAAAAAATGCACCAAGCACCTGATGACATCTATTACCACTGCTGAGGCCAGTCTTTATTCCTGTTGATGTTTGTGAGCCCTTGATTATTGCCTTCTGAGGCAGCAGAGACCGTAACTATGTCCATGCCAGATCTCAGCATCCACTTTTGTCCTCCACCTCCTCTCTGCCACTCTCTTTTTGGTATATCTAAATGTCAAAACAATTGCAGACCTGGTTTGAAGAAGAGATGTTTTCATCCTGAGGCTGACATGCACGACCCTAAGGAAGGCCTTTATAGTGAACCAATTGTAAGTGAATATCAGAATTTAAACTGATGAGAAACAGAATGGGTGTTGCCTGTCAGACCCCAAAGACCACATAATAAATGGCTAGGTAACAACAGCTCCAGCTTATTGAAATGCAGATGTTACTCCCTGAAATTCCATATGCACGGCTGACTCTCTGCTTCCTCCTTAACAGATGTTGATGAATCAGATATATATGTTCAGTGAAATGAAGTGCAAATACCACTGCAAATAATCAGGGGGAGGGGAAGGGAGGCTCAGCCTTGTGCATCCCTCCACGCTGCCTGCTCCAGCGGGTCCATGGTCCTGCCCCAGCCCTGCAACCCCATTCCACGCTGCCTGAGCAGGAGATGCTCATATACACAGTCCACGCACGCATACCCAGAAGCTTATCTGGGTTTTAAGCTTTCATAGAAACTTAACATCAGGAGATAGCCTGAAATTGGTCTGCCACGTGGCTGAAAAAGGAGAACATTTTATACCTACACATCCCTGAAGCTCAAGGCCCCCAGGATTATATCTGCTATGAAATCTGAAAAAAATCAGGATACACTTCTTCAGCAAGGGACTCTGGAAGTTGAATTATTCAATGTTGTGACTAGAAATCAGTGCAGGGCTCCAGGCAAGTCTGTGTGCAATCAGCAAGGAGATGCTCAGCACTGTCTGAACCAGGTATAAACCAACAAATTTCTTTCCTGCCTTGTCCCTCCGTTCACTTAATTTTTTTCACAGCTTGCTGGTCTGTATGCCAGACATACAGCCCTTCATCCACACTATGACAGACTTCTGGTCCAACACAACCTCCAGCCATTGAAGGCAATGGATATGTACTAATTCACAACAGCAAAAAGCCTGGTGATGTGTTTAGTCCCCGTTATGACCCCTTCTTGCATTCTGGAAGGTCTCTTCTAAACCTGCTATGAAATCTATTATCTTTACACAGCTCTTAAATGGAATAACCTCAATTTACATATCACCTACAAAATCATAGAAGCACAGACTGGTTTGGTTTGTTAGGGACATTAAGCTCATTTAGTTCCAATCCCCTGTCATGGTCAGGGACACTGCACACCGGATCATGTTGCCCAAGGCTCTGTCCAACCTGGCCTTGAACACTGCCAGGGATGGAGCATTCACCACTTCTTTGGGGAACTTAAACATTGCTCTAAAATTGTTTAACTTAATAGAACAAGTAACACCTCATTTTGCCATAGCTGAAAGCAGATAGAGTGGAAAACAACGCCCTCAGTGTTTGATTTTCTGCATTCAAACAGGTTTTCTGCATATTCAGTTTCGCGGTTCCTCCAAGCATCACTCAGTGACTTTCTCTTTTGTGCTGCTCCCTGTATCAAGGGGATTCAAGTCCCCTAAAACAGCAAGAACGCATAACTGTGGTAACTCGTGAAAGCTGAATGTTACTAAAGACTTCCTGGATTGTAAACACGAATGGAGGTTAATTTCCAGTGTGAACTCGACTATAAAGCAGGATGAGTCCCTCCAACATACTCATATTGCAGCAGAGCAGGGTGAAAAAGATGACCCTGGAGCGGGTTTCTGCTAGAAATACGTGCTGTGTGACGAAGGCCAAGTCTCACCCAGCTACAGGTGGCTCTGCCAGCAACCACGGATCAGAGGCAGGTAGCTCCAGTCCCTGCTAAAGCTGTTTAATAGTGACAGGGCACAACCTCTGTGCCTGAGAACACGGCTCCAAAACCACCTTCATCAGACAACCCCATCCTGGTGAAGCCCTGTGCTCCTTCTGACTGGAACACAGCATGGACACACGACACTGAGAGCAGCCCTAAGGAAAAGGTCTTCAGGGTGCTGGTTAATGAGAAGCTCCCCATTGAACTGGTTTCAGTGAGTGCTTGAGCCCAGAACCCCACCGTGTGCTGAGTGTGAGCAGCAGTCAAGGGAGGGGATCCTGCCCCTCTGCTGTGCTCTGGGGAGACGCCCCCTGCAGTCCCTTCCAACCCAAACCATTCTGTGATTCTATTACAGTCAACCATGGAAATCTCTGCCATGGCTCCAGAATTTCTTTTTTTCTGGGGCAGTTTACTTTATCCCAGAAAGCAACAGAAAATCCACCTGTTTCTTACTAAAATAAACCCTTGTTGAGTTTGTAATCCTTGTTTTTAAGCTACAGAGCATTTCTTAATGAACTTTTACAGGACTGACGTCCTAAGTCACAGATTCACCATTCATTCCAGTCACTTCACTACCAGTGCTTTTAAGTTACAAAATTGCTCTTATATACACACAGATTAAGAGCACCACCCAGGGAGGCATCTATGAAAGTATACAACTCTCTGCGGTAGCTCTTACAGCCCCAAATTTACTGCTACCTTGCACAAAGCTGGTGTTTTACCACCTTTGTTGTCATAAAATATTTTCATGGTGATTAAGGAATCTGACAGTGCTCCATAAACCCCATCATTTAGGCTAGAGAAACCTATAAAAAATGAATCTGAGTGATTAAGGTGTATTGTTTGGAGCGAGGAAGTCACCCAAAGTGGGTAGGTAAGGCCCTCATGGCATAGCATCTCCAGGTCGCAGGCTGCTGCTCGAGTCAGGGTATGGAAGAAGGATGACTGCCCCTTTACAACTGTGTTTTGCACAGCTTTGTACAGAGAAATGTCAAGACTTGATGGTCCAGAGAGGGGGAGCTGAAGCGTAACTGTAGTCCTCTTTCAGAGAAGAAAAGGAAAGGGAGTCTCGAGGCTGCTCCAGGAATTGTTGATAGACTTTTATAAAATACAGTTTTAAGGTACACTGTAAAAGCAATTTGTACTTGCAATGACAGTAACAATCTGTCCAGCCTCAAGAAACGTGAAGAGATTTGGGGAACAGAGGCTCGCAGTACCATGAAACTTCATACCTATTTTGGATACTGGCTCCTGAGCCCTGCTTGAGACATGCAGATCCCAGTGTGAAGCACCCCACAAACCTCGGCCCAGGTCCTGAAGTACTTCAGGTCTCCCAGCACATTGCCACATCAATGCTCCCCAGGGCACAGCGGGCACCTTGGGTCCCCAGTATTTTGCCTGCCAGGGCACAACCTGGGGACATGACGATGTCCCAGCTATGCTGCTCTGAATGGGGCTTGGAGCAAGCTGCTTTAGTGGAAGGTGTCCCTGCCCACGGCAGGGGTTTGGAAGTGGATGAACTTTAAGGTTCCTCCCAACACAAACCTTTCAGCCTCAATCATTCTGTGATTCTATGACTGCTGGGCACAGAGCTCAATCATTTGAGGGCCTATTAGCCTCAGGCAATAATTTCAATATCTGCTGTTCTCCTGGGGTTTCCTGCTCATTTTGAGACAAACGTGCTTATTGCAGGGCCAGGAGATGTGGTCAAACGCTGCTGCCAAATACAGGGGGTGAATTTGGGAGAAGACCCTTTCAAGTCTCTCAGCCTCAGGGGAGCAGGCACCAGCTCCCAATTCTCTTTCTCTGCTCCTGCTCCTGTGCATCTTGGTGTTGGTCAAAACTTTCCCCATAGGGACACAAATCATCTTAAATCCTCAGGCAGGTCACAAGGCTTAACATGTTCTAATCCTATAAGGAGAGATCCAGAATAATTTTGAAATAATTCAGGAAGTCCTAGTTCAAAGACTTCCACATACCTATTTAAGAATATCTGAGACTTACAAAGCACATGGATATATTAAGAAAAATCCACATGTTCAGTTTTAATGGTTCCCAGCTGATCCCACATATATTGAAACTCAGACAACCACCCGCTTGTGATGAACTGGACCTACTCTTGTCTTTTCTGCCTTTGGTACAGTATGAGCCACTATTTTTCAACCTTGTTAAAAGCTGCTGTTAGATAAATTGCTGGATCTATTAGTATATGTTAATTATGGCATCTTGAGCTGCTCTTAGGCTCTTGTGGGACAAAATTGTCATGATTTATGCTATACTAACAATGATATTTTTACATTAGTAAGCAATTTAAGGACTAAACAACACCCATGAGAAGTCTAGAGAATCTTGGAAGGACCACCAGCACTCTAAGTTACATCTAGTCTAATTGCATTTACAGAAACCTTATGAAAGAATAATACCTTGTCAAAATATTTGCAGTGTTAAGAATAAATGTATGTATAAAAAGCAACATAAATGGCTTGAATTTGTAATAAAATTAAACCATAAATAAAAATAAAAAACAGGCCCCTGATAAGGTCACAGAGAGAAGAGGATAACGAGACTTTAGATTTGTCAGCCTGGATTGCTGGAAAATGCGGGTCATTTTCAGGCAAGTCTTTGCTAGCGATGCAGAGATGACAGATGTCATCATTACAGCTTATATTTTTAATGTTATTACAGCAATGATGGCTGTACTGTATTAGCTGCAGCGATGCTCTGACTGCCACATACATTCATCAGGACAGGTTGGAATCAAAACTGGCAATGTTTCCCCACAAAGTCATTGGACAGATGCTTCTTTTTCCTCTATGGGCTTCCACGCTTCCCAGAAATGAGATATAAAAGGTTCAGTGAAGGTATCAAAATGGTTTTCAGATGTTTCATGGGGTATCAATGGAAAAAAAAGAGCCATAGCCAGACTTGGGCAGAGAAATTAAGGAATCCTTGACTGTTTACAGAAGAAAAAGGATTTATACTGCCATTGAAATCCCTGAGAGGTGAAGGGCAACTGTTAGGATTGTCAGGCTGTGGGGTTTTGTGTTTAATAGTCCAAAGGCAAGCCAAAAGAACACTGGAGATTTGGGTCTGCACTTCTATAATCCAGCTCTCAACAAACGTAATAGAAATAAACTGCAATCTGCTGCTCCAAGGAAGTGTGAAACCCAAAGCACCTGAAAACATCAAGGGTCATTGCCAAAAAGCTAATTTTTGTACTTTATGAGACAAGGGATAGTGATAAAATCATAGAATCATAGAATAGTTAGGGCTGGAAAGAACCTTAAGAGCATCCAGTTCCAATCACCCTGCCATGAGCAGGGACACCTCACATTAAACCACGTTACCCAAGGCTCTGTCCAACCTGGCCTTGAACAGTACCAGGGATGGAGCATTCACGACTTCCTTGGGCAATGGGTTTAACAGTAAACTGGAAGTTCAGGTTAGATATAAGGAAGAAGCTCATTACTGTGAGGGTAGTGAGGCACTGGCACGGGTTTCCCAAAGAAGTGGTAAATGCTCCATCCCTGGCAGTGTTCAAGGCCAGGTTGGACAGAGCCGTGGGCGACATGGTCTTGTGTGAGGCATGCCTGCCCAGGTTGGAACTAAATGTTCTTAAGGTCCTTTCCAACCCAAACCATTCTGTGATTGTAACCGCCCCATTGCTTTGGGATCCTCTGTGGAGCTGGTGCTCTCTCGTCATGGGGAAATCTTTGCTTTGGTTTTTACTGATGCAGAAATTCAACCAAAATCAATAGATAAACCAAGATGTGGAAGTAGGCCTGCTTCTCTCCTTCCGCCTGTCCCTTGCTTTTACTCCAGTGCTCGCACTGAGCTCAGAAATGCCAACAGGGACTCTGAAGCCAAGCTATAGAGGGCTCCAGAAGGCTTCATGCTGGGCATAGAGAGAGGAAAGAAGAAGGTGCATGCACATCGACTCACTCCCTTGATAGTCCGTCCGTATTAGCCATAAAACCTGGATGCCTTCCTGTACCAAACACGTAGAAGCGGAAATAATTTTTAACCTCATTATCATGGAATCATAGAATCATAGAATGGTTTGGGTTGGAAGGGACTTTCATGATCATCTTGCTCCAAGCCCCTGCATGGACAGGATTATCTATAGATACACGTATTTGTGATCACTTTGTGGACACCAAAACCTCAGAAATTCACTCCAGACAGACCAAATTCACCGAGTTCTTAGAACAAAACACCAGTAGCTCACTAGGGGTACACAAGGCAATGTGCTGCCTTGGCCTCACGCATCTTCCCATCACATCCTCTGACCATCACCTGCATGGAAAAGAGACCATCTGTTTTTTTTTTCCCCTGGAATTTCTGCAGCCTTCCCAAGGATCAAGGATAACATTTTCTTATTATTCTGAAACAAAAATGTGCTACCACATGAGAGGTTAACAAGGTTTTAAAAACACTCTGCTCACCTTCTTCTGGTACAAATGTAAAACAAGTCATTTTTGCTGATGGTGAAAATGTCACCTCTTGCATGAATTATGAGGCTCACACCTTCAAAGCAAGAACAAAAATGTTACTCTATTGCATGCCTTTCCAGAAGAATGGAATTTGTCTAGTCTCCTCTAACGCTATACATCCTTGAGTAGAAATACTAAAGGAAGAGTAACGATGTAGATCAGTGTTTAGTCTTTCCAATTAAATATCACAATCTTCATTTTATCACTCCAATGGCAGTTCAAGGAAAACCTGGAAGGCCAGTTAGACTTACTAAGTACATACAATCTAAATAAGCTCCTAGTTCTCTGCTCCTCGTTACCAATACAGTTAAGTATTCACAGCCTCATGCTCCTCAAAATGATTAGTTTATTCAGGTTAGCTCATATATAAATGTCAATGTAGTTGGAATAGCTGTCCTTTCCTTTTTAGCCTTCACTTTATTCTTTCATCCCTATCTCTGGCAGCACAGAGCAGGGTGAGAGGGTTTCACACACTTGCATTGCTGTAACTCTGCTAATCAGTGGTCTAATGGTGTGCAAGAGTTCAGTGAATCAGAATTCTTCTTAATTAGTTTTTTTGCTCCCTTCATGACGGAGGTGCAACCCCAATGAAAAATAGGTTTTAATTATTGCAAGTTTCCTATTGAATTTAATTAGAGTCATGCAGTTGGAACCCTACACCTCACTCTAAAAAATTAGAGCGCTTGGTTTCCTAAATGAATTGCAGTAAATATTGCTGTTAAAAGGAAATGCTTTCATGGAAGAAGTGATGACCATCATAATTCAGTATGCAAATCACAGCAAAGAAAAAAGCAATACCCACTTTCTTCATCAATCTTACATATCCTAAGAGGCATAACAATATTATCTCTAGCTACCAATACGTATTGAAAAAATAATGGCCTGAAACAGGTGATGTTATAGCAACGGTATCAAGAGTCTCATTAATAAAAAGAAGAAAAAAGTAAAAGATATAAAACTTAATACCTCTGCTGTAAGAAAAGGGCAACAGGGCATCAATAAATAATCTGCCCAGACTATCACTGATTATTTGGGTTGGAAGGGACTTCTGGCAGATGAGTAAATCTCCGCCCAGTTTCTATGGCATGACAGCCATTGACAGGCAATAGATGTTTGAGCCTTCCATACTCTTGATGATATTTTTCTTCCATGTTTTGGTAGCTTAATTCCCAATTTGCCTAATTTCCCATCAGATACAAAAATTTCAACGGATACTATTGAAATAGCTTTTCATAAAACAATGTTTGTAACCAGACTGAATTTGTTTCGAAAAATCTTCCCTTTCATTTTTTCTGCGTGCATGTTCAGTAGACAACTAAATGACCAAACAGCATGAACAAATAATGTCTTTGTGTAAAAGACTGAGGTTTCAAAGCAGAAAACCATGAATCTAAAAACTTGTGATACAAATATGAACAGGGAATGCAATTATTATTTTTACAGTTCACATGTCTTGTCAGTTTGAGATTCCTTTGTAATATTTGAAATCCTACAAAATAATGAATATATTCAAGCAATTTTGAAATGTTACTGAAAGTGCTGCAATACATAAATATACATTTACATGCACAGGGCATCTGTGCATAAGATTTCCTAGCTAAATGGGACACCTAACTGTTGGCTGCTTCTAAATATATACATGAGTAGCATATGCAATCACAAGAAATGCACGTACAGAATAAGTAGGTATCTAGCATATATTTTGCAAGACAGCCTTGCAAAATTGCTTCTCCTTCCAAAAATCAGCCACAGACCCCTGAAAGCTTCAGGAATGAGTGTGATTTTTACTGCACCCCTATCTTCTGGTGGCCAAAATATATGGAGCAAAAAGTTGAGTGCGTGTCTTTGCTCAGTCTCTTGAGGGATGGTGCATGGCCAGCGGCTGGAAATGAAGACCAGATCCTGCTTCTCATGAGCAGAGCAAATGTTATGTGGCACCACTGAGAGCTGATGGATATAGATGGATTCCTCCAGTGGCTTGATTTGTTTGAACAGATTGAATATCCACAGCGGAAACAAATTTCTTACAATGTCTGTCTTCCTTTGGTCCTGGCAATAAAAATAATACCAATAGTACAAATACAATCATGTTTGGAGTCCTGACAATGCTCACCAGGCACATTAGTAAGTCACTGGAATTTACAGTGGGTCAACAGATCCCATCTAAACTTCAGTCCCACTACAGTTCCAGGGTGGCCTTATTTCATTCTGTCTACAAAAGCTGGTCATGCTACCACTCCAGCCACTAGTCACAAGACAAGTGTCATGAACAGTGTCAGAATTTCTTTTTTCCATTAGAAAATGCTTTTTATATGATAGTGTGAATGTGTCATTACCACAAATGCTCACTAAGAAGTATGAATTTTTAGTAAAATCTTATTATAGAAGATCTTCAAGTTCAAGTATGCATATTGAACATGGGAAATAAAGAAGAAAAAAATAAGTTTATTCCTAAAATCTCGTAATTTAGATTCTCATCTGGGCTACAAGAAAAAGTCCGGTTACGTGAAATCATTCTTTTTGATTTTGGATGTATATCTATATGCATGTGGTATTGGATGGAGGTATTCATAGATCTCACGTTCTGCAAGCAAAAAGTGCTGTTTGTCTGAACCCTCTCCCTTTGGGAATAATTATGGACTCATTAATAACAATATATATTTGGGTAATTACTAAGACAATGTAGCTATACTTAACTTCTCAGTGAAAGATCTTTACTACCAAAGAAAAGTTGTCCTCAACAAGAATGTGTCTCTCCCATATGTGTCTTCCTCCAATACTCTGACAGAATCACAGAATCATGGAATCGTGAAATTGTTTGGGTTGGAAGAGGCCTTAAAGATGACCCAGTTGCAACCCCCTGCCATGGACAGGTGGCAGCGAACGGAAGTGCTATCATTATTGAGTGGAGTAATTACCCTTGCTAGACTATGAAACCCTCACATCTTCAATTAACAGCACATGTACATCACCCACAGACGATTCTATCCACAAAAACTCTTTTCTTTATTCTGCTCTGCTGCGCTATGAGAGACCCCCCCCTGCAGTCCTGATCCAGCTCTGGGGCAGCAGCACAAGAGGGACGTGGAGCTGTTGGAGCGAGGCCAGAGGAGGCCATGGAGATGCTGCGAGGGCTGGAGCAGCTCTGCTCTGGAGCCAGGCTGAGAGAGCTGGGCTGGGGCAGCCTGGGGAAGAGAAGGCTCCTGAAGGGGAGACCTGAGAGCAGCTCCAGTGCCTGAAGGGGCTGCAGGAAAGCTGGAGAGGGGCTTGGGACAAGGGCCTGTAGGGACAGGCCAAGGGGAATGGCTTTAACCTGCCCGAGGGGAGACTGAGATGAGCTCTTAGGCAGAAGCTCTTTGCTGTGAGGGTGCTGAGGCGCTGGCACAGGGTGCCCAGAGAAGCTGTGGCTGCTCCATCCCTGGCAGTGTTCAAGGCCAGGCTGGATGGGGCTTGGAGCAAGCTGCTCTGGTGGAAGGTGTCCCTGCCTGTGGCAGGGGTTGGAGCTGGGTGAGCTTTAAGGTCCCTTCAACTCAAACCATTCAATGACTTTTTTAAAGACAGACCCTTGGGACTTAATCTCCTGAGACGATACTCCATGGTTGCATACAGCCTACTGGAAATTAATTTTCACTCTGAAAAATTAATGGCAACTACAGATTCTGGATCTCTTCCAGCTTTTGGGAAGCTCTCGCTGCAGTAATTGTTGGAGTACGAATGAAGAAACTCCATCATATTTGACTGACTGGATACATTCGATAACACTATAAATAATTCTCATGCATATGCATCTAGTGATATAAATCTAAAGAGAGGCCTGGGAGAAAAGGAAAGCACTGAAAGGCAGGATGCAATGGCAGAAGCAGGCTGGCGGTGCATCATTCCCTTCCTCCCTGTGTCCCACCACAAAGCTATCTGTGTCTTTACCCACTGCCATCCTCTCCCTTTTATGTCTAGAATTCTGAGCAGTTTCACCACTAAAAAAAAAACACAAACTAGCAATTCAAAGGTAGGTTCTACATAGCTGCTGAAAAAGTCAAGAGAGCCATATAACCTGGAGACAAAAAGAGATGGAGTGAGATGGAGAAAAATATCCCAGTGAGGGGTAAATAAGAAATACATTCCACCAACAGGGAAAGAGTCAGATTTTCTCTTCTAACTGCTCTTGCTCTCTTCATAGAGATTCCTTGCCTAGAAACTTTCCTAACATCCCTTCTCCTCCAAAATCTTATCTTTCTGGTGAGGGAGATTAATGGGTAGTCCCTTAATTGTAATAAAGTGCTCCTCGGTCTTGAGTCAGTGTCCTCAGTGACTAACCCCCCCACCAATGCACTGAATGGATACCTAATGTGTAGCTGCAACACCTTGATGGCACAGGAATAATGTGGAGGGAGTCCCAATGACAGTGATGGACATCTCAAAGCACTGAGATGCTGAGTTGGGGTAAAGTGTACTGATAAAACTATCTCCACAGGAAGCTGCTGAAGCAAGTGACAGGATTAATGCCAGTGTCTGCAGAAAATGACTAAGTTTGTACAGAAATTTTACTTTTCAACAAACAGTGAGAATTTAATTAATAGACACAATTAAATTATAAAGTACAGGGTTCTGTGCAGGGGAATAATTGAACAGTGAATGCTACAAAATGAAGAATTTATTTTGCATTGTGTTGTAAAGAATTTTCACACAGAAGTCTGCACAGTAGCAAAGGGGAAGTTCAGGCATTGAGCTGTTGAACCAGTCCTACTCTGTAACTAATTACTAGGACGGGATGAAAAGACCATCATTCTTTTGTTTCTTCCTTTCAAAATATGTACCCAAGAGCATGAATGCTGACTAACACCAATTATAATATAATACTCTGGAAACATGACACAGAGTTTATGGATAGTTGGAATAACAAAAGACTGTGAAAACACAGCCTCTCCTCATCCAGCTGGGGGGGTCTCTCTTGCTTCTCTCTATTTCCTCTATTGATTTTCCACTGGAGGCATGTTAGGACAGCAAAGATCAAATTCAAGCTAACAGAGCATGTTGTCAGTACTTATCCTTCAACTCTGTCTTAACGGATTAGTTATGGGAGGGGAAGAAAATCTTTGCAAACATAGTTTTGGAATTAGCAGGAGAAGAATATGAAGTCCAGGTCAGGGGGTAACCAGGCCGAAGGCGCTAGGGCTAAGCATGGTCTGCCATGGTGTGCACAGCCCCAGAATTGGACAGGAAACAGATTCCTCAGGTTTTGCTAGGAAGAAAATATAAAATAAAAGTAAAAAAGCTGATCTGGTAAAACTTACATGGAAAGCTTGGAAGCATCTTGCCAATTGAGTTCCTCCCACTGCGGCCCCTCAAACATTTATTTTGCATTGAGGTGGAATGCTCTGTTTCACCCCAAATTGCATATTTCATTACACATTCAATTTATTTAACCTTTATGTTTGACCTTTTTTCCCATTAAACATAAAGTGCTTCTTAAAATGAAATACATAAAAGTTCCATTGGAAGACGTGAAAATTAAACTTTTAAAGCTTTTATAATAATGCGTAGGTTTGGGTATTTTCTACATCCTATGCTCCATATCTAGCTGCACTTCTTAGCCAAAGTATAAGCTCTAGTTGACCCGGATTCTTGAAAAGTTGTTGCTCTGGAAGGCAGGAGGTGCAAAACAAACTGTGCTGTCTTTGGGATGATATTACTTTGTCCCATGGTTTGTTTTATAGGCTTTTGTGGAAGATGGAAAACCAAGCTGTGTTGTGAGACTTGCACCTTCCTACAGTGGAAAAGCATTTCTGAAAATGAAGATATTTTTCAGGATTTCCTGAAAACAAAGTTTGGTCCAAGCTTGCACTTCAGGAAAAGAATTTTGCAGTCCAACCTCAGTGATTATGGATGCCTAGTTCCCTGCACTGACACGCTACAGTCTGTGGTCTTATACTGCAAGGCTCCGTCCTGCTGCACAGGTACTAACTAGGCATGTCCCAGTCTTGTCCCACAAGCCCAAAGGAGAATTGATGACTTCAGTGATCTCTGAGTAAATGCTTACTGTGGGTGTCCCTTCCAGAAACTAGATTTATTATAGTAAGATTTCCCCAAAGTGAGGAGTGTTAGCCCAGGAAACAAGCAGAACAATCTGAAAAAGCAGAACAATCACAGAATCACAGAATGGAACGATTTGGGTTGGAAGGGACCTTAAAGCTCATCTAATTCCAGACCCCTGCCACGGGAAGGGACGCCTTCCACCAGAGCAGCTTGCTCCAAGCCGCTGTGTCCAACCTGGCCTTGAACACTGCCAGGGATGGGGCAGCCACAGCTTCTCTGGGCACCCTGTGCCAGCGCCTCAGCACCCTCACAGGGAAGAGCTTCTGCCTAAGAGGTCACCTTAATCCACCCGTAAAGAAAATATGAGCACAAAAATTAATGAAGTTTGTAGTGCAGCATCTTTGCCACCAATGATGGTGTTTAAGCTGCAAAGAATCTGTTCTGAGCTCTCAGGACAGACAGGAGAAGTGAATCTGAGCTTGTAAAAAGCCAGTGCAATACAGGAGCTGGTTCAATCGTCAAAAATGGCCTTCCAAAATACCACTTTGAAGTTGCTTTTCAGAGTTAAGGCAACCTAAAACTAAGAAAGCAAGTAAAAAATCGGAACCAATTTACACATTTTATGTGCCAGAGTTACTGCAGGATCCTTTTATCTCTAACACGAATGGCATGTGAAAACTGACCTTGAACTCTGGAACTAAGTCCCATTTTGGTACTGCCACTTCTTCTCCTTTCTGTCAGGGTTTATAAAGCAGCATCAAGACTGTTCAAAGGATGCTCATGTCTGATAATTTTACTGAATTACCAGCAAATGCAGGTCTGAATTTTACAAGGAAAAAAATCTAAAACTAATGAAATTTAGATGTCTGTCAAAGTAGACAAGAGAGAAAGTGGATGAGGCTTCTTCCAAACTAAAGGAGTAATGTAGCTCCCATCAGCCAGCAATTTCTGCAGCAATTTCTGCTCTGCATAAACACAGCCACAGTCAGTCACAAACACCATTCCCCACAATTCTGCTAGGTGTTTTCTAGAGTGAGAGAGCAAATTGTGTTGCATGTCAACCATGCATCACTTCCGCATGTTCTGTACCACATGCAAATGCCAGATGATGATGTTCACCTGGCAGTGATCCCTTAACACTTAACACACTGAGGACTGTGCCCAGCACTTTTCTTGTCTCATGCAGTCAGAAGTGCTTCAACCAGTTCATGACAAAGCATGAGCAGCAGCTCAGGGAGGGGATCCTGCCCCTCTGCTGCGCTATGGGGAGCTACCCCCCACAGTCCTGATCCAGCTCTGGGGCAGCAGCACAAGAGGGACGTGGAGCTGTTGGAGCGAGGCCAGAGGAGGCCATGGAGATGCTGCGAGGGCTGGAGCAGCTCTGCTCTGGAGCCAGGCTGAGAGAGCTGGGCTGGGGCAGCCTGGAGAAGAGAAGGCTCCTGAAGGGGGGACCTGAGAGCAGCTCCAGTGCCTAAAGGGGCTGCAGGAAAGCTGGAGAGGGGCTTGGGACAAGGGCCTGTAGGGACAGGCCAAGGGGAATGGCTTTAACCTGCCAGAGGGGAGACTGAGATGAGCTCTTAGGCAGAAGCTCTTTGCTGTGAGGGTGCTGAGGCGCTGGCACAGGGTGCCCAGAGAAGCTGTGGCTGCCCCATCCCTGGCAGTGTTCAAGGCCAGGTTGGACACAGGGGCTTGGAGCAAGCTGCTCTAGTGGAAGGGGTCCTTGCCCGTGGCAGGGGTTGGAACCGAACGAGCTTTAGCATCCCTTCCAACCCAAACCAGTCCATTACTCTGTGATTGTATGAAAATACTGCTACCCTGACCACATCACACTGCACCATGACCAAATAGCAGAGCAAACCAGTTTGCCTGTGTTTGCCAGGTCTGCAAGCCATCTTCACGTGGCTTCACCATCCTTAGCAAGACTGACCACAGCACAACCACATTGTGGCACCTCTGGAACACGAATAAACTCTCCAGTATCTAATAAGCACAGGTTGATAGAGGTAATATCTATTAGTTAAATTTGGGACAAGCAATCAAGGCGCCTTAGCTCTTGTAGGTCATGAAACCTGTGAATTTAAACCTTCTCTGTGTTCACAGAGCCTTCTAACAGCAGTTCAGTAATAAAACAGGGCAGAGTGCATCTTCTGTGATGCTAATAACTTATTGCTGAGTATTCAAGGGAAGGTTTTATGTAAGTAGTAATACACGTCTCTCAGTTTGAGAGACAAAATCTCTTTGGAACCCCAAGTGCTATTGCTTCAGGAGATGTGTATGAAGCTCATTAATTACTGTCTCTCAAGTTGGCTGTGGACCCAGCAGTTTTTAATCTTTTGTGGAGTAGTTGGTTTCTATTTGAAGCACTGTGGAATTGAGGATAATGACCGACAGTCATAACAGGTGGAAGCAGCCACATCGCTTTATTATAACACAGCATGCTAAATGGTTATGAACTAGAAAGGAAAGAATTAGTCCCCCTCTGAAAAAAAAACAGTGACTGTTAATTGCTTGCTGACCGCAAATATCTTTTTCTCACAATTTTCTTTTGAAATTCAGATCATGCTTCAACGTTTTGCAGCAGCACTGGAACTGAAGAGCCCAAGCAAGGAAAATAAGCAGGTATTTTGGAAGGTTTTTCTGAATTTTAGTATCCTACTGCCCTGCAGGAGGCACTAGTCAAGCAATGTTAAATATACATAGTCCTTTCTTCCAAAGTAAGTTAGACAGATTTAGTAGTTAAGTGGCATCTTTCTTCATTATGGTGTGAAAGAAGAGAAGGAATGAATGAGTTTTAAAATAAGTGCCATAGGAAAAAAAAAAAAAACAACAACAAAAACCATTACTGTCGCTGTGGTTAATGGCAAAAAAGCCATTAACTTCAAAAGACGAATATTTCATTTTATACTTCTCTATTACCAGAAAAGCAGCATTTCATAACTACCTAACTCTGCTATTACTTATGCAGAGTGGTCTCAACAAAAAAAGACAAACTTACAGACAGCCTGTGCTCTGCTCGCCCCAGAGCTTGTATCAGTTATTTCCCACTCCAGCTCAGCAGGGAAAACATTATGCCACTGCACCTGCAGAAGATGATGTTTTCTCTAGAGTTTATAATTTTCTGCAGAATTTGCAGTGTGTCTGAAAGAAAACTTTGTGGGAATTAGAATATGCTTTAAAAGTTAAAGTTGCATTAATAATTCTTACTGGGAAAATGGGAAGCATTTATTAACAGATACAGTAATAACAACTGTTGATCAATGACGACCACTGTTTACTGTTACGCCTTTTGTTGTCTGCTCTAATTAAAACCTCCAGTAGTTTTCTGTCAGAGCACTAACCTTGCTGCTGATAATTTGCTCTTGTTTTGCTGGCAATCACCATAAAGCAAAAATGCCATTCCATGGTATGTATTTATTTTAAACAACAAACAAAACAGAATGAAAACACACATCATCTTTTGACAACAAATACAACCTTGACCATGAACTCAGATTTACCTACTCTGTGCAGGGCTATCTTGAAGATTAATTAAGGGGAGTATCATTATTATTTTACGTAGCAATTTTTGTCACAAAGACAAATTAAAAGAGCTGGGTTGGGTTAGAGCAATGGAAGCTGAAGCCAATCAAGAAAAGTCATGAGAGACGCACACTTGAAGAGCGCAGTGGCAAGCTGTCCTCCCCCCGCCACTACAGACAAGTCGGATTTTCCGCTCTTCATCATTGTTCGAAACTTAATTTGGACTCCCCCATGCCAGCACAGGGCAGGGGTGGCCCCATCCGCTGAAGGAGACTTGGCTGATACCCTGTGTCAAGAGGCCACGAGGACTGCCATGAAAATTCATTGCTGTCACAAGATTGAAGACCCAAACTGATGATTCTGACAAGCCTGAAATCGGCAAATAAGGACAGTGAGGAGAAAGAGAAGTGAAACTTTGGCTAATTTAAAGGCTCTGTCTCTGCTTCTCTGTCCCTGCTTGTTTCTTTTTTATTTAAACAACTGTAACATTAAATGAATTGCTTTTATTTTCTCCTACTAAGCCTATTAGGATTTAACTACAGAAAGTTGAAGCAATTTTTTCTTACTTAAGTTCCCTCCCCTGCTCAAAGCTGGGCTCCAGCTGTCAGCCCTCCCAAAGATTCAATGAGATTAGACCTAAATGTTCTTAGCATCATTTCAAAGGTTGTAACCGCATTACTTCTTCAGACAAAACTGTTTTATCGCTTCCCTAAGTCAAGTAAGAGGTCAGAGATGAATATAAGCGGTTTTGAGATGACAGAGGTTTTCAAGATTATGAAGCTCTCAGTGGCTCCCAAAGCAGAGTGAGATACAGGGTGCTGTCAAAACTGCTTTCATGTCATCTGCACCAGTCTCCTCTAGCTTCATCAGAGTACATGGTGACAAGGACCCAGTAGTTATTCCTAGTTTACAATGTCTTAAGGGAGGCAAGATTCAGATCCACAGGGCTTAAGTGAAAATAAAGGCACACCTTACCAAAATCAAGAAGAAATCAAGAGAATTTGGAGTAAGGACAAACACAGTGGGTTGAAGGGACAACCAGAAATCAAGGCCACTGTCCGATACCCACCAGGTATGGTGTCAGTGTTTACCTGTTGCAGCAGGGACCTGCTTTAATGAGTTATAAGAAGTTACTCAGACTAAACGTGATCAAAATCTATGCTGTTGGAAAATCCTTTTCTTGTGCTAAGAAATTACAGAATCGCAGAATATCAGGTTTGAAGGGACCTCAAGAATCATCTAGTCCAACCTTTCTTGGAAAAACATGACCATGACTATATGTCCCAGCACCTTGTGCAGCCAAATATTAACAATGTCCAACCCTGGGGAATCCACCGCTTCCCTGGGAAGATTATTCCAATGGCTGGTTGTTCTCATGGTGAAAGACTTCCCGCTCGTGTTCATTCCAAATCTCCCAGGAGTAACATCATCCTTCGACTTTTCCCTAGGACTCCTTGTCAAAAGGGAGTCTCCATTTATAGCCATCCTTTAAATACTGGAACATGGTGACAAGGTCTCCCCTGAGCTTTCTTTTCTCAGGATGAACAAACCCAGGAAAGGCAAAGGGTTACCCTAAGACACATGGAGCTCTGTGACATCCTTCTGGATAAGAGCATTATGTAAAGAGTTGACAAATACGCCCCAGCTCATGAAATCCTTGAGAACTTCACTGATTGGAGAGAACTGGTCTATCAAATGCAATGCAATAGAGAAAGCAGTCTGCTGCCACAGCTGTGAGGGGCACTCATGGACGTGACAGGCAGCCTTGCCACATCGATTCTGAGGCTCATTTCTGAGGGCTAAAAACATGTTCTACATTGTTCAAGCCAAGATTTCTTCAGTATTGGCAATAACTGTACTGCCTCCTGTGTGAAGTGATGAAGCTTTTCCCATGCACGCATTAACTCCCAAATCTTCCAAACTTTAGCAGAAGAACACTGTGGGTTCATGAATGCCCACCGTGCACATGCCAACATCAAGCAGGTTTTGGTAACGTTACTGCATCAGAACCATGATAGAATCATAAAATCATAGAATAATTAGGGCTGGAAAGGACCTTAAGATCATATAATTCCAACTCCCTTCCATGGGCAGGGACATCTCACACTAAACCATCTCACCCGAGGCTTTGTCAATCTGGCCTTGAACACCACGAGGGATGGAGCATTCACAACTTCCTTCTGCAACCCATTCCAGTGCCTCACCACCCTAACAGGAAAGGATTTCTTCCTTATATGCAACCTAAACTTCCCATGTTTAAATTTTAACCCAATTCCCCTTGTCCTCTCACTACAGTTCCTAATGGAGAGTACATCCCCAGCATCCCTATAGGCCCCCTTCAGATACTGGAAGGCTGCTATGAGGTCTCCATGCAGCCTTCTCTTCTCCAGGATGAACAGCCCCAACTTTCTCAGCCTGTCTTCATACAGGAGGTGCTCCAGTCCTCTGATCATCCTCGTGGCCTCCTCTGCATTTGTTCCAACAGTTCCGTGTCCTTTTTATGTTGAGGGCACCAGAACTGCACACAATGCTCCAGGTGAGGTCTCACAAGAGCAGAGCAGAGGGGCAGGATCACCTCCTTCGACCTGCTGGTCACGCTCCTTTTGATGCAGCCCAGGATACGGTTGCTTTCTGGACTGCAAGCACACACTGAAGCCAGCTCATGCTCATTTTCTCATTGACCAACACCCCTAAGTCCTTCTCCTTGGACTGCTCTGAATCTCTTCTCTGCCCAACCTGTGCCTGGGATTGCTCCCACCCAGGTGTAGGACCTTGCACTTGGCATGGATAAACTTCATGAGGTTGGCATCAGCCCACCTCACAAGCATGTCGAGGTCCCTCTGGATGGCATTCCTTCCCTCCAGGGTATCAACCGAGCCACACAGCTTGGTGTCATCAGCAAACTTGCTGAGGGCGCTCTCAATCCCACTGTCCACGTCACCAAAAAAGGTGCTGAACAAGACCTGTCCCAACACCGATCCCTGAGGGAGGCCACTCGTTACTGTGATGATAAAAACATTTTTGGAAGTTCACAGCGACAACATATTTTTGCTTTCACTCTGAATTGATCCTTTTGAAGTTTAGAAAATGAATTTTTTATTCTCTTCATTAGGACTCACATCTGATCTTCATTAAGACTTGCATCTGATCTCCAGGCCACCTCTGAAAAGCCCAGCTCTGAGGCTGCTAATTTGGGCAGTGAGATTAGCCCTGCTTAGTTCAGCTCTTTCTTGTTTGTTGGAATAAGGCTGTTGGTGATAGAGGAAACCTCAATTTGCATGTTAATGAGAGCAGATTGAGGCCATTCATGGCAGTGTCCATCTTCAATTAGCTGAAGAATTTCCATTCTCAGTTTAAAGAGTTAAATAGTACCATCAAGGAAATGGCACTTCACTTTACAAGGAGTCAAAAGGACAGGCAGGGTGTTGGGGAAGTGTATGCATGACTTCCTAATCCCTCCTCATTTAATAATAACTGCTAAACCATTTGGTCATTACTTAGGGCATACAAAAGAAAAACCTCGCAGAGCCCCAGAGCTTGTTTTGAGGAAGGATTATGTACCAACTGACTTAAAAAGTCCCCAAATAGCAAAGAAAAAAAAACCAACAAACCAAAACCAAGTTGCCGTTGCAAACAGGCAAACCTCAACGCAAAGTGTGTGCTAAGCTCCTTGTTTTGCTAGATCAGCAATAAATATGTCTGCTATACTCTCAGCATGCTTTAAAGCACTGAGAAATTCTTGTTGTCAAGCAACCCCTTTGCTCATAGGGATTTTTTTTTAATTATTATTAAGCTTGGAACAAAAATGCAAATTAAATATTTAAAACAGCATCCTGCAGCTTCCACTAGAGAAGAATATTCTTATCTCACAGCAAAGTGAAAGGGACTTCTTCTACATTCTATTTAACCACAGGAGTGTAGGAAACACAATAAAGCAGTACAGCTTTCTCACAAAGAGGTCTGAGCATGTGTAATATTTCACAGGAGGTATAGAAGAGAAATGAAGCAGTTTAGGCGTATGCTAATGTCCTAGTTTCAGCTGCAACAGTTATTTTTCTTCCTAGTATCTAAAATCACAACAGCTAAACATGGTGAGAAGCCAACATACATGGGAAAAATGCAGTGCACCAAGGGAAAGACACTAGAAAAAGACACTCAGAAGGTTCTGAGTTTGGTCCTCAGGTTGGCCTATTACATGAACCAGGAGAACATCCTGAAGTCTTTGCACTTCTCTTCCACTATTTTCTTTAGTTAGTGAGGTGATGCTGGTCACGGGAAATGCTGTTTTGGGGAAGGCAAATCCATATGGCTGTAAATCAGTCACCAGCATACCCCACTGGTTTACACTGTTATGTGCAATAAGAGAAGTCTTTAGAACTGTTGCTCAGCACAAACTGTGGAGCTCTACTGACACAATGCAAATGGGAATTAATATTCATTTACTATCAATGCACTGCAAGGTGTACATTTTCTTAGACCCTTGAAGGGCTTTCAAGCCTTGGAGCCCAAGGCAATTCAAAGAAGTGAGAAGTTAGGGGAAGGCTGGTGTAGGAGAACATCCCTGTCCTGCCCACCCATGCCAGGATCTACATCTCTCCCAGCACTTGACAAGTGGAGATGCTCCATCTCGCTCAACCGACCACCCTGGGAATGCAGAGGGGAGCTTTAAGGAGAGGAGCTGTTCAGAGTAGGGTGGTTCTAGTGTGTCTCCTTGCTCATTCTAAACCTCCTTGGGAGTCAGTAGTGCTTTGCCATAGCAGCTCAACCTCAGTTATCCCCCCTTGTGCAAATGGGCATATGTCCTAAGGATGATGCTTATTTAAGGCTGGTAAAGATATACCTCAGAGAGAAGGTGGGAAGAGAAATAAGGTGTACCTGAATGCAGCAGGGGAGAATATCCAAAGAAAACCAGGCCCGTGCTTAATAACATGGCCTGGACCCCTGTTCTTCCTGTGATGCAGCAGGAGCAGTGCAGGGCTGTGCCTCCCCTCAACTGCAACCTCACTACAATGGGCACTGAAGAGCAACCAGAGCTCAGATAGTGTGCCTTTACTATGTACCTGACAAACATATGAAAAAGAAGCTCTCCTGCTCATTGCTGCTGCAACC
The DNA here is from genome assembly GCF_033815535.1 of Pezoporus flaviventris. NCBI lineage: Eukaryota > Metazoa > Chordata > Aves > Psittaciformes > Psittacidae > Pezoporus > Pezoporus flaviventris. The sequence goes on from NW_026892558.1 coordinate 679,505, forward strand.
CCTAAAGCATTGGAGCCAATCTTGACCTGGTCTCCAGCATTCCCAGCAAATATCTAGTCAACAGCATAAGCCAAGAAGAGTTACTAGGAGTTAATAGTCCTTATTTATGCTGATGCAATCAAAGACAGAGCCAGCTACACAGTGCAGAGACAGCCAAGGAAGAGATGAAATTGCTCCTGATACTCCTGCAGCGCTCCTCCTGTCAGCTCAGTATTAGACAGCAGTTGGACACAACAGCAGGCAGTTAAGGAGCAGAAGGCTCATGGAAACAAGCTCAGAAAAAGCCACATATGCAGAAAAATAAAAAATAAAAAATCAACTTTTCTTGGTTTTCATTTTCAGAAGGTGTTACATTCCCGCTAAACAGCACAAAGGGCAACTAAAAAGAACAAACACAACTCCAGCAAGTTGAATAGAGCTGCTTCAAGGACTAGACCTTAAACAGATGCTTCTTTTTCTCATACAAAGCCCCTGTGGTGTCTTTAGGTAGCCATTGTCTGCCCAGCTCCCCCGGGGACTGCTTAAAAACCCACCTCCTCCCACCAACAAGATGTGTCTATTGTGCGTGTCTGACAGCACAGCGTGGCCCCGCTGCTGGAGCCCCGGGGGCCCAAGACCCAGCCTAGTGCTGGCAGATGTGGGGTCCCACACTGGGACAGCCCCAGAACCCATCCCAGCCGTGGACACCGATGTCCTCCGCATTTATGTCACCTTTGGCTGTGTCTCATGGACTCTCCTGCCCACAGGGTATGTGCTACAAAAGAGCAGCAGGAGGTCTGGTGGGATTTGCATCCTGGTGTTTCTGAATGTGAGGAAAACAGGACTGTTACATATGCATGTATATACATATATATATATGTATACATATACATACACATATATGTATACATATATATATATGTACACAGTGCCAGGGGAGGTTTAGACCAGATATTGGGAACATTCTGTTCCCCAAAAGGGTGATCAGGCATTGGAACAGGCTGCCCAGGGCAGTGGTGGAATCACCATCTACACAAAAAACATGTAGATGAGGCCCTTAGTGATGTAGTTTAATGGTGGCCTTGGCAGTGCTGGGGAATAGTTGGACTTGATGATCTTAAAGGCCTTTTTCAACTTGGTGTATTCTATGATAAAGATATATGCATCACTTGAATGAGCAAAGACCTAAATCCATTCCTTTTAAAACACAAAAAGTTCACCACTCTACTTATAAAATTTAATTATGTGAATACTAAAATGTTGGTAGTTATGAGTCAGCTAACAAAAGACAACAGCGTAAGTAATTCCATATGTACATAGTACTGGGAAGCTAACATCCCACTGCTCACATTTAAAAATACCCACTAATGTTTTAGAGTTTTAAAGTAAATGATGACATACGAGTTAACAAGCTGCATCTGTATTTTTTCTCTTTCTGTGTTATGTTTTAAGAGAGAAATCAGGACAGGGTATTTGTGCACCTTTTGTATGCAGAGTGATCCATCTATCTTCTCCAGTTTTTCACTCAGGCAACAAAGGAGCCAGAGAAAACAGTGTAGTTTTCTTCTGTGATTTGGAGTGGATTTTTAGTTAACCACAAGGGAGTAATTTTCTTTACTGGGACCAAAGCACATTTGTGTTAAGAAAGCAATGGGAAAACACAGCAGCTCTTGTGCAGCGACACAGTGCTACCCCCATCCTCTTGCAGTCAATGTCCTCACGTGTGCCTGGGTGGGCTTGTGGACTCCTCCTGCACCTGTGTTGGCTTTAAGTGGTGCCTTGAGGAACAGGTTCCTTGGAGTGCCACTTCTGGGTCACCTCTGCTTTCTGCACAAACAAACACCAACATTCGTCTCCATTCTATGAGCTGTACAATCGCCTGGTCCATGTGTTTTACATGTTAATGTGTTTTACATATTTATTTACATGTGCTGTAGCATGGCCTGGACATTATTTATTTATATGTGCTGTTGGATTACAATCCTGAACATGAGTCAAGATGACCTTCATTAACAAAAAGGAATTAATGAGTAAAACCATGGTCTTGTTTCAAAGATCAAAGTAGAACATCCAGGATTGATTGTATCAAGGGTAAGTTATTTGACAGCTTGGCAAACTGACTATCAGATTAACTAACTTGGAAACAAAACTACCTTTAAAGGTGTCCTGAAGTGACCTGCCTTCATTATGTATTAAAAATCACACCCACAGGTCACAAAGACTCTGGCCGAGGTGAAGACTTCTCCGCTGAGCACGTGAATTTATATGAATGAATAAGTAACTGTATGTTAATTAGTCAGTATGTAGCAGATGTGTACTAATCCGTGACTTTTTTGTATGAAAGAGCACTGAAACTTGCTGTTGGTGTGCCTGGTTTGTGGAAGAATCCACAGAACAGCCAGGTCTGAATAAACACAGTATCTCTCCAGAGCATGTGGGGTTGACTTATGGCACAGCAGGTACGAACCTGCTTTTCGGACAACAAAGGGAACTCCTATTTTGAGCCATCCTTTTGACTGACCACAAGAGAGAGGGACTCTGAAGCTGAAGGCATTGCCCAACATGAAGAAGAGCTGCCCAAGGTGCTATGGGACCAAATCTGGTCTCCTGTGTCCCCAGGGCTGGCCATGCTCTCCTGCTCCCCCTCCGGCAGAGACAAGTGGCTGGGAGGTAACACAGGGACTGAGCAATTACAGAATCGACCAGGGGCTGCAGTCCCTAAGCAGCAGTAGGGGCCATCCGCCTGCCTGCCAGATGCCCAAAATACATGGGGTGTCCCATTAATCAAAGGACATCTGCCCTCCTGCTTTCTCGGTAGCTTCGCAACCCCCCGGGGACAGCATGTCCGGCTGTAATTGACTCTGCTCCCGAGTCCACCTTTTTACTATTATATAGGAGAGGAGTATTTAGCCCAGACACAAGGCTAATGCTGCAAATTCATTTCCACATCTGAACGGGTTGTTTTAATGAGACTATGTATGTGTTTAAATGCTCTGCTGGAGTTTTCCCAAGATCTCAGACCTTTACAAATCAAATCCCATATTTCAGTATCCAGACAGCGCTAAGGTCAGACGTTATACGTTGAGCAAGGCACAGCCATCCTAACAAAAACTAACCTTGGTTTTGCTCCACGCACACATTTTTCCTTTCAGTCTGTAATTTAATAAAGCAATTATCACATCCCCTACCTTGCTATAGACTGCTAAATTAAATATGCATATGCAGACCTGAAATATATATACTCGCATGACTGCAGAGTCAAATTCAGGACGTAGCTGCAAACGAAACACTTTCAAGAAGCTCCACACTCTTGTGGAGTAAAAAGGTGAGATACATCTCACTTATCACCTACCACTGCGACATAAATCCTTATAGAAAACCTATTATTATTTTTAACAGTCAGTAGTCCCCACAGTCCATTCTTACCGTCAGGATTCATCAACTGTGTCCTTAATAGAAAATTCCTGTAGCTTTTTTGAAGGTCCAGAAACTCTGCTGAATCAAAGATTTTACACACAGTGCATCCATTCAATTGTCTTAAATGTTACAAATTACACAAACAGAGATCCTGACAACTATACAATGCTGCCAAAAGATAAACTGTTTGTAATTGTGTCTAAGTAGTAGTGCTTTACAAAACCAGTCTGCATTATCTAGGATACATTGCTAGTATTCACTCAAGCACAAGCTTTTCTGCCATGGTAAGGAAGAGGCTGAATCTTTCTATGCTATTTCTTCTGCCCACATCTATTCTGTTAGGCTCAGAAGTTGGGAACTAACTTCTTTTTAGGGAAATGGTATCCTATTTTCTGAATGCAATAATAAAACACCGCCAAAAGACCTAGCAATACTTGGTTTTGTACAATGCTTCCTTCCTCTAAAAGTAATGCTGATATTTACATGTTTCTAATTTTTCTAATTAAAGAGAGGGATTCAAGAAAAAATATTGTGCATTACTGATTGAACAAAGACACTGCAGTCAGGGGGAAAAAATGAAGCAAACAAAAGATTTCTCATTTTAGGGCCTTTCTGGTTTAGCTTTGCTTTTCATCTGCTTTGCCAACCAGATGTACTAAAAATAGATATTATTTGTAAGTATTTGCAAGTATTACTCCATTGAAACTTCCTGCTTAATGGACCGGAATTCAATTTAACACCATTGAAGAGGCCCAAAATTCAACAGGCTGATTCATCCCCTGTCTTGTAGCACTTTCTGCCTTTCCTAGCCTTCCTTGACAGTCCATGAACTGCTTTCCAAGAGCCCAGCTCCTGTTTGGTCACCCACATGTGATGCTTCAAGGCTCCAGAGGCACCTGCTACAGCATCCTGGTGTAAAACCATTCACCCTGCTTGCAGGCGCAGGGATTACAGCAGTGATTTATCAGCTGCCAAGCGAAGCAGGCAACGCAGCTTATCCCCTTAATGTCTGCTCCACACACTGCACCACGGGAGGCCAATTCTTCCACACTCTCTGCTCTGATTGTGTCTTTTTCCTTTTTTTAATTAAAGATTTCATTGACGTTTATTATCAATAGGCATTTGTGACTCCAAACAGCTCCTCTGGGCTGTAGCTCTGTGGAAAGGCAATTGAAGGCGAAGAGCAAGCTTTCCTTCCCACCACTGCACAGGTGGGAAACCTTCGCCTTGCTGGCAGCAAAGAGGCATTTCAAAGGACTAGGATGCAGAACAGCTTAACACACCCCTTACTGCTGTGCAAGAAACTGCTAAAACACATTGAAAAAATCAAGCAGCCATGAGCCATGCAAAATGAATTTGCATGTTTTACTCAGCCTGTAAAACAGAAATTTCTTATCCTGCCCTATGATATATCTGATTGCCTGAATACACTGGGGGAAGAAAATGAACTGTGTTCAATTCCACACACCTCAAACATTAAAAGAGAGAAATCCTGGGAAATGTAGAAATATCCAAGTGAAAATTTGCTTGCAGAACGGATACTCGCCATTTCTTGTTTAGTTTCCCAGTGGTGGGTCTCACCTCACCCACAGCTCCTTTCCCATGGAGCAGTGCAGCCAGCCTCCATGTGCTGATGCATACAGTCCCAAAATATTGAATAAAGAGTCAATATTACTTGTATGAATCACGGAATCAAAGAACCATAGAATCTAAGGTTGGACAGGACCTCAAGGATCATCACCTCAAGGATCATCACCAACCTTTCTAGGCAAAGCATGACTTAGACTACATGTCCCAGCACCCTGTTCACTTTAATCTTAAATGTGCCCAATGCTGGGAAGCCTACCACTTCCCTGAGGAGATTATTCTAATGGCTGGTTGTTGAAATCTTACAGAAGCAGATGAAATTATACGGACTGAACTAGTAAAGTTCTCCATACTTTCAGTTCAAGATGACAAGGGAGCATTACACTGTCTGGTCGCAGTCACACGCTGTTAAGTTTCACTGACTTGCACCTACATTAAGTCCAAAGATTTCAGCTACATTAAAGCATCGCAAACCGCACTTGACTGAGCTCAGTGCCAGAAGCAAAGGAGAGGAAAAATCCGCCATTGGCTGAGGCTCCACAACCATTCCACAGCAGTCATGAATGCCCAGGGCCTGATGAGGACCTAATCTCCCCCATCATTTTGAGCAGGGGCTTGCCACATTGTTCTAAATATCAAAAGGAAAGCTTTCTTCATCAAACTGTTGTGGCTACCCCATCCCTGGGAGTGTTCAAGGCCAGGCTGGATGGGGCTTGGAGCAACCTGGTCTAGTGGAAGGTGTCCCTGCCTGTGGCAGGGGGTTGGAACTGGATGAGCTTTAAGGTCTCTTCTAACACAAACCAGTCTGGGATTCTAAGAAACAAAAGAGAATCATCCCAAATGTCCTAGTCCCTCTGGGAACTCAAGAGGGTTACACAAAGCCCTGTCCAACCTGTTCTTGGTTTGGGTCATTTTGGCTCCCACTACCAATGAAAACGTAAGCTAAATATGCTTCTGCCACTTTTTAGCACTGCCTGTTAGTTTTGCTGGTAATAAATTAAATTATTCGATTCATTTAATTTCCAAACACACTGGTGTAACACAGTGCTGTGCTAGTTATTGAACAGGGAGAATTTAAAACAAAGCTAATTGAGTTAACTTACAGAGACAATGCAATGCTGATGCTGCTTCCCTTTGTCTGTTCACTTACTGCAAACAGTCATTTTTGATTTCTACCTATTATGAAAATCAAGTCCTGAAGGTACAATTGTATATAGCATCTAAAGTTTTATTTTCAAATTAAACATCTGCAGACCTTTAAAGCTTTTCAGATTAAAACTGGGGTAAAAATCTAGTGGTTTGCAGTAGATCTGAAGTCAGTAATGGATTGTGTTGCAGGCTGGGAAATAGACTTATTGATCCCTTCATGCCTCCACCTCGTGGAAACCAAAATCCTCGTGCTAACAGGTGTGCATCACTACACCACATCCAAGCAAGTAAGGCAATGGAGCCATGCTATAAGCTCTCCTGTAGCTGACAGTATTTCTGGAATTTGACATGGGTAAGACAAGTAGAATTACCATTAACATTGCATAAAAATCAGGAAACATGTTGCGTCTCTTATTTAACCTTCCTCCTCTCGCATTTCTTTTTATTCAACTCGTATCTTGATGCACTTATTGTTCATTCATTTTTCATGGATTTAGTTTCCATACTCTCATACAGATTTAACTGCTCTCAGTCTGTCATTTTAAAAATCTCCTTTCTTTTATCTTTGTTGAAGCATCTTTACACTTTCAAGCCTTGTTTTTCAGTCAGTATTTTTATCTTACAGTCTCTCTATCACAGTGCTGAGCCTCCATACCCAGCCCAACTGCACGTACAATCCTCTTGCCATCCCAACCCTAGTTGGTAGGAACTGTACCTTACCAGGCAAAGGAGAATATATATACATTTAAATACACCAGTTCAAGGCCCTGAAAAACATAGGCAGAAATTTCTTGGTGTCTGAGACGAGATCTAGATTTTAGATCTGCATGATCACAAAGAAACAGTGGTTTTGCTGGAGAAGAGGGGAGAGAATGAAGTGACTCAAAAGGGTCAGTGAATTTAACTCATTTCTTCTAAGTTTAACTGTGTCTCTGGCCTGGGTTTTATCTCTCTGAAGGCATGGAATTACCTTTGTCTCTGTAGCTATGCCCAGACTATTTTTCGCAAAATTAGGTCCAACTCCTAAAGACAAGATTGTGCTGTAGAGCTAAAGCAACAAATAAGCTCATAAGCAATGGATTCAGATGGCTTAAAATGTAAATAAATGCCTTTCTTGTGATACCTTATTCATTTAATGCCATAAAATGTATGTTTTACATACTCATTTGTAATCTCATTTGTAGTTGCCACTCAATAACTTTCCAAGTACTGGGACCGTATGTTCACAGCTGTTTGCACAATGGCCACCAAGGACAAAATGTCAGGTGCTAAACTGAGGATTTTCAGAGGTAAAAGCAGTAATCTGTCACAAACTGAGCTGAAGATTTAAGTCTTTCTCAATTTGAGCTGCTACACCCTTATATTCTCTCTGATGTGAGGACCAATGTGGCATGCATGTTGGTGAGAGTGGATTGAGACTCTTAGCGAGGTGTCTGGGCTCTGATGCAGTTTTAGTCACATATGTAAATGCTAGCACTCACTTCAGCTCACAGAGGGGTAAAGAAGTACAATTTATAGTAAGTACACGTACAAGACCTGCCCAGACTCATCTGAGACTCCATCAACTGTACATACCATGGACGTGAGCTGAAAAGTGCACACTTAGCAGTTTGCAGAGGCTAAGGCTTCTGCATACATTCAGATATAAATTTGGCTTGCAAAGAGCATCTGGTTTCACGCAACACTTGTTTTATGTATTGATCACAACTGCAGAATTTCAGATGGCTCCTCAGAAGTCATTCACAAGCTTGGCTCAGACAAGTCAAACTCCTTCCCCTACATCAAAATGTATTTCTTATATATGGACTTCAAGTTAAAGAGATCATCAGTAAATATTGGAGAAGCATAACAGGTCTGTGAAAATTGCAATGAAAACACCAAGTGATAAAATGCAAAACAAAACATGGTCACTCCACCACCATTCAGATTTTCACCTGCAGGGATGATGGGTTCACTTGAAAAGGCAAATTCTTCACTTCACTAATGGTTTCATGTAAATCCTTCCCGTTGCAACATAAGATTATTATGGACTTGCTTATTAATTAGGCATTTTTGCAGCCCTGAATAAATTTCATAGAAAGGAAAAAAGCTTTTTATGCCATTCTGTTAATCCTGCAGAAAAACAGTCCCACCTGTCCCTATCCCCCATGCATGCCCCAGCCATTAGACTAAAATCACAACTAATTACATCGAAAATCAAATGCTAATTATGCCAAAAGATAACATTTCACCTAAAGAAGTCTGCGGCTTCCCTGGCAGAAAAGAAAATAGCTCTTTTGCTCCCATCAGTGGTATCTTGCAGAGAAAGCTGTCGAATTCCTACTCCCAAGATCAACAATGAATTTTAATCTGCATGCTAACAGGGCAGGTGGTGGTGAGCAGCAACAGCTATGGAAATAAGATTAAGTGCTGCACCTTAGGAGGAAGCTATGGTTAAAAGCGAGAGCACATCATATTATCAGCTGCCTTCTAATTTAGCAGTGCTCTAAATGATCTTGTAGATGCCAGCTCCTTCTCCAGCCTCTCTTGCCATTGTCAGCCAGAGAGGAGTTGCATGGAGATGTCCACTTAATGGGTCCGTTTCCATTGATTAGGAGCAGTGTCATTGGAAAATGGAGCAGATGTCATTAACTTCAGTACAGAGTGCAGCTCATCTTAGGGCTGGCAATGATGAGGTTGTCAGCACTGTATTTATTCGTTAATAATGGGTAAGCTTTCCAGGGCTGATGTGGCTTGAGAGGAGGACTGAAAATGGATTTTTTCACTGAAAACAAAGCACTAAAAAATCAGAGGACCAGTACTATGCTTCCCCTTCCTTCAGGAGCAGGGGAAGGTTGGATATGCTACCAGTTGGTTTCCTTAGTCTCAATGAGAAAATTTCTGCAGCTCTCTGGGCTGGGGACAGCACGAGCACCCTTGCTACAAGACCACAGGTTGCACCCATTCCACTAGAGCAGGTTACTCCAAGCCCTGTCCAGCCTGACCTTGAACACTGCCGGGGATGGGGCAGCCACAGCTTCTCTGGGCACCCTCCCAGGGAAGAGCTTCTATCTCAGAGCTCATCTCAGTCTTCCCTCTGGCAGGTTAAAGCCATTCCCCTTGGCCTGTCCCTACAGGCCCTTGCCCAAAGCCCCTCTCCAGCTTTCCTGCAGCCCCTTTAGGCACTGGAGCTGCTCTAAGGTCTCCCCTTCTCTTCCCCAGGCTGACCCAGCCCAGCTCTCTCAGTCTGGCTCCAGAGCAGAGCTGCTCCAGCCCTTGCAGCATCTCCATGGCCTCCTCTGGACTCATTCCAGCAGCTCCACGTCCCTCTTGTGTTGTTGCTCAGATCTGGACGCAGGACTGCAGTGGGGGTTGTCTCTGATAACTAAGACTGAGCACACTATCAGAGGCTCCCACTACTGGGGCAGACCAGAGCTCCATCCAGCCCTGACCCTGCCTCTAATCATCAGAAGCATCAGGCAATACTGAGCAATCCTGTAGGAATGCCTCCCCTGAATATTCTCCCATTAAAATGCAATTTGCTAAAGTCCTCATAGACTTCATAGAAAGAAAACCTGAAATATATTTGTAACTACCTATTCCTTCCACTTTTCCCTATTGGTTCTCTACCAGCATTTTTTTTCTTTCTTTTTTTTTTTTTTTTTTAATTTAACTGAAAAAAAGGGGAGTGTTTTCATAGATTAGAACACATTGCAGAGGTGGTTTATGTAGTTTCATTGATTTCAGTATGAATACAAGTTTCTTGGCACTTTGCAGTGTTGGGCCTCAGGGGAACAACTGAAAGAATGGATTCATATATATTGTGGGGTTTAAGGCCTGTTGGGTTTTATTTCTGTCAGCCACAACAGTTTCTTTTTAACCAAGATGAATTATAAAGATCTGAAAAGAAAATACTGATTGCAGCAGAGAAAACAGGTAGATGCACTGCCAACAGCTTCATCTCAAGAGCAGACACATGGCACGTGGGTTATTTCATCAAAAATGCAACCAGAAGCATGAGAAAGATACTTATGGTTGGGCTGCAAAAAAGCTGTATGCTTAAGTGATGCCATAATAGGAGGAGAAGGCTAGAAAGCATATCGTAATAATCAAGCCTGGCTATACTTTTCTTGCCTTGCGTCCTTGTCAATTCTTCATTATTATGTTTTTTATTCTTTAAAAGGGCAATAACAAGAACTTCACCTCAGCTGAAATAGGTTTTCAAACCAATGGACGGAGTCTTATGCCTCCATCAGTTAAAAAAAATCAAATCTCATCATCACAACCTTTGTGCAGTTTAACACCATCTTCCAAATCTCTAAACAAAATATAGACAACAAGGAGAAGTTAAAACAATCCCAGGATTTCATGAGTCTTGGAGTATCCACACTCACTTCTGAAGACTTGCTCCTTCAGAATTCTTGTTGACTTTAACTGGAGTTTGTTAACACCAGTGAATCAGGAATCATAGAATCATGGAATAGTTAGGGTTGGAATGGACCTTAAGATCATCCAGTTCCAACCCCCTGCCATGAGCAGGGACACCTCACACTAAACCATGTCACCCAAGGCTCTGTCCAACCTGGCCTTGAGCACTGCCAGGGATGGAGCATTCACAGCTTCCTTGGGCAACCCATTCCAGTGCCTCACCACCCTCACAGGAAAGAACTTCTTCCTTAGATCCAATCTAAACTCCCCTTTGTCCTACCACTACAGTCACTGGTGAAAAGTCCCTCCCCACCATCATTATAGGCCCCCTTTAGATACTGGAAGGCTGCTATGAGGTCTTCACGCAGTCTTCTCTTCTCCAGGCTGAACAGCCCCAACTTTCTCAGCCTGTCTTCATAGGGGAGGTGCTCCAGTCCCCTGATCATCCTTGTGGCCTCCTCTGGACTTGTTCCAACAGTTCCATGTCCTTTTGATGTTGAGGACACCAGAACTGCACACAATGCTCCAGGTGAGGTCTCACAAGAGCAGAGCAGAGGGGCAGGATCACCTCCTTCGACCTGCTGGTCACGCTCCTTTTGATGCAGCCCAGGATACGGTTGCTTTCTGGGCTGCGAGCACACACTGAAGCCAGCTCATGTTCATTTTCTCATTGACCAACACCCCAAGTCCTTTTCCTCAGAGCTGCTCTGAATCTCTTCTCTGCCCAACCTGTAGCTGTGCCTGGGATTGCCCCGACCCAGGTGCAGGACCTTGCACTTGGCATGGTTAAACTTCATGAGGTTGGCATCAGCCCACCTCACAAGCGTGTCAAGGTCCCTCTGGATGGCATTCCTTCCCTCCAGGGTACCAACTGAACCACACAGCCTGGTTTTGTTGGCAAACTTGTTGAGGACGCACTCAATCCCACTGTCCATGTCAATGACAAAGATGTTGAACAAGACCGATCCCAACCCCGATCCCTGAGGGGCACCACTCGTTACTGGTCTCCAGCTGGACATTGAGCCATTGACCACCACTCTTTGTGTGCGGCCATCCAGCCAGTTCTTTATGCACCGAGTGGTCCATCCATCAAATTGATGTCTCTCCAATTTAGAGACAAGGATGTCGTGTCAAAAGCTTTACACAAGTCCAGGTAGATGACATCAACTGCTCTACCCCTGTCCTTAGCATGCCTTCCAGGAGAATCTGCTCCGGGATTTTGCCAGGCACAGAGGTGAGACTGACTGCTCTGTAATTCCCTGGTCATCCATTTTCCCCTTCTTGAAAATGGGGGTTATATTTCCCTTTTTCTAGTCATCGGGAACTTCACCAGACTGCCATGATTTCTCAAATATGATGGACAGTGGCTTAGCAGCTTTTTTTGCCAGCTCCTTCAGGACCTGTGGAGGGTTTTCATCAGGTCCCATGGACTTGTGCACGTTCAGGTTCTTAAGATGGTATTGAACCAGATCCTCTGCTACAGTGGGCCCAGGGTCTTCATTCTCACAGTCCCTGCATCTGCCTTCCATGACGTGGGTGGTGGGGTCAGAGCATTTGCCAGTGAAGACTGAGGTAAAGTCGTCATTAAGAACCTCAGCCTTCTCCAAATCCAGGGTAGCCAGTTCTCCTGATAGCTTCTGGAGAGGGCCCATGTTTGCCCTATTCTGTCTTTTATTTTCAATGTACCTAAGGAATCGCTTCCTTTTATCTTTCACATCCCTAGAAAGGATGCTCTTCTTTATCTTCTCTTATGCTCCTAAAAACTGAACATGCAAAATCATCACTGGGGAAAACTCATTCTCTAAAATGGTTCAATATTACAGTGATTTGAGCAGCAGCTATCTCAGTTGCTGGAGCTGAGGGTTAGAGTCAGGGTTCCCTTGAAGGGGGGTTAAAGGAGTTACTCTGAGATTTTGGTGATAACGTTAATTTAGGTCACTTGTTTCTGTGCATTGGCACCTGTACTGCATTCAGTTTCACTTAACAATATAGCAGAGACTGCAGATTTTTTCAGCTCCCCAGGATTCAGTCAGAAAATCATAATGATTTAGCCAAAGTGTTTGCATTCAGTTCTGCCAAGGCTTGAACTAATCATTATTCTACTACTGTCCAGATTATATTATTTTGCTAGGGCTAAATGACTGCATTTAGAAGTTCAGTCACTACTTAACGTGGTGAAGAAGAAATGTGCAATTCAGTATTTTACTTGAATTATATATTCCAGGTGCTTTTGAGAAGTTACTCAGCTTTCACTACATTAATGGTCTTCAGTGCCAATCTTGAGCACCGCCAGCACATATTCCAACCAATTATTTCACCTTGCCACTGTGTGTTAGCTGCAGCGGTGGCAGTTTCACTGTTCACTCCCGAAGGGGAAAAGTGCTTTATAAAGTCAAGAAGTTTTAGCCTAATGTTGTCTTAGGAAGCAGACCTTAAATTGATGCTAAACAGTCTGTAAAGGTCCTCCGTGTTGTCACTTGGTGCAGAAGCTGGCCACGCTTGGAGGCAGGGGAGTCCCAGAGCTTTGCTCATGCCAGGCAGGGGATGAAGGATTTCCCACGGCATGAAACCAAAAATCAATCAGTTAAATTCAAATGCTTCTTTGGCCTCACATGCCATATAACCCTCTGGTCCCCCAGGAGATGTGATTACTCCAGGCTCATTCTTGATTGAACTATGAAGGAGACAAACAACCTCGGATTTGTGCCTGTAGCAGCACCATCAGTACTGGCCGGGTCAAAGGCACTTGTTTATGAGTCAGCCTGTTGAAGGGTACAAAGGAAAAACAGTGCAGTACTCCTTTTTGTGTTTATTTTCCTGGCCTGATTCAATCAAATTTCTTATACTGGGGGCTCTGATATTTGCATACCTTCCCCTTTCACCCTTCCCTGGAAAGAGCCCACGGCAGGGGGTTTGGAACTAGATGATCCTTTCCAACCTTAACAATTCTATGTATGATTCTATGATTGTAGGGAAAAATATCTTCCCTGTGAGGGTGCTGAGGCACTGGCGCAGGTTGCCCAGAGGAGCTGTGGCTGCCCCATCCCTGGCAGTGTTCAAGGCCAGGTCGAACGAGCATTGGAGCAACCTGCTCTAGTGGAAGGTGTCCCTCCCTCGGGACTGGATGAGCTTTAAGATCCCTTCCAACACAAACCATTCTATTCCATGATTCTATTCTAAGTTGCATTGCTCTGTACCCACACTATTGCCTTCCCCAGCACGGACCCCACCATGCTTTGGGTCAGCTAAAGCCCTGTGCTCCTGCCAGCCCTCAGCCCCATGGCCTGACCCAAAGGACTTTCATTTCCACTGTCGCCTTGAACCTTGGCAGTCCCAGCTACCTTACTTTATATTTTATGGCTTCACTGAAATTTCTGAGTTTAGGATTTCCCTTTTACTTCGTGACAGGATGCCCTCTTCCCATTTCATCAGGTTTTGGTTCTTTGCAGAGTGCAGGCAAACATTGCAGGTGACACCTGGGTGGAAGACAGCTCTGGGTACAGGTCTGTTAGACAAAATGGGCACAGTCGTGGAAATAAACATTACCAGTGCTAAAACAAGGGGTTTTTTTTTTCACTGGACTCAGCAGAAGTTAATGTAAATAATGGAAATAATTGCCTGTGTTAGTACAAAGGAAGGACTTGCACTCTTGCAATGTGCTGACTTCAGTGCACAGTTACATGGGGGTTTACTGAGCTCCTGAAGGCACAGCCTGTTTTAATTGTCTTATCCAACATTTGAGGAACGTTGCATAGAAACCCACTGTCCTGAGCAGTTTAGATTTTGATTTTTTCTTTTTTTGAAGAGGTGTGCTAGAACAAAATGAATACTGCTTTTAACTGATTGTAATTTCTCTTTCAGTTTGTCCCACATCTCCAAGAGAGCCATCAAATACTTTTAGTACCATCATAAAGACTGCTCAGGTGTTCACGTTCAAGAGCATGAAGACTTCTTTGATGGATATACAAGATGCCACAGAAATATATGGTCCCGGGTTCAGGGACAAATAAATGAGAAGCAAAAATAATTTAATTTTATTTATCATATTAGAGGAAAAAACATTTTTTTTTTAAAGTTTACTCTCAGTGGGTTAACAAACATAATTAAACACAATGTGAAACATAAAAAAAAGATGCATAAAACATAAGATTAAGAAGGCTTTGAGAAAAGATGGATCTTTTGTTTTGTTCTTTTATCTAATCACTCAGTAATTTGAAGCGAAGGAATACTGTTGGCGCTGTTTAGCAACAATTCATCAATCTTTTCTCCATGGAAGTCAAGTGCTCCTTACTCCAGCACCAGATTTTGGAGACCCTCTTTTCTTGCTTTGACTTTTCACTTAAGCTCCTCACAGCATTTCTTGTTTGCTGAGCAGCGTGGGAAGCTAACCAGTCCCCACCAAGGGAAACTGCTATTGCCAATCCTCAGCAAGAGAATGAATAAATGCCCCGTTAAAGCAACTTGAGGAGCTGGATAATGTTTCATGTATTTCTGAAAGACCCACGTTACACTGGAAAGCAACAGTAATATCCTGGCCCCTTAATGCAGGCAGAACATTTGCCTAAGTGAATAGACAAGGTTCAGACAGCCGCTGAAAACTGGAATAATGCCACTGCATTGCATCAGGGAAACTTGGGATTGTCTGTTCCAACAGAGCAGTTTAATCTGTCAAATGGGGGACCAAGTCCATTTAATTCCCACTTGCAGAGATCCTTGGGTGTAAAAGAAAGTCTCACTAGGGTGGTTCACACCATGCCACATTGCAGGGATACAAGGGAAGCACACGCTATGCCCAGAGGGCTTTTCTAAACACCAGCTTACGTATCATTAACAGCAAACAGACTGTGAACTTTGACTTTAATATAACGCTACTTGGTTGTAGCTTTTGCTGTTTAATGACTGCTGAAATCAATAGTAGGCTAAAATCTGGGTAAGGAGATTTTTATAGCAAAGGCTCTTATCACAGAATCCTAGAATGGTTTGGGTTGGAAAAGAGCTTAAAGCTCACCCAGTTCCAACTCCTGCCACGGGCAGGGGCACCTTCCACTAGAGCAGCTTGCTCCAAGCCCCTGTGTCCAACCTGGCCTTGAACACTGCCAGGGATGGGGCAGCCACAGCTTCTCTGGGCACCCTGTGCCAGCGCCTCAGCACCCTCACAGCAGAGCTTCTGCCTAAGAGCTCATCTCAGTCTCCCCTCTGGCAGGTTAAAGCCATTGCCCTTGGCCTGTCCCTACATCCCTTGTCCCAAGCCCCTCTCCAGCTTTCCTGCAGCCCCTTCAGGCACTGGAGCTGCTCTCAGGTCTCCCCTTCAGGAGCCTTCTCTTCTCCAGGCTGACCCAGCCCCAATGCCCATCTCACCTGCAGGCAGAATTTGGAAGCCCTCCTTCACCTGCAGCATCCTGATGAAGGCTTCTGTAGCATTACTACATCCTGAGCCCATTGGAGATGGGAAAGAGAGAGTGGGCCTGGATTACTGAGCCACTCCCTAAGCTTTCATGTCAGAGAATAAATTCAGTTTCACTCTGCGGGCCTGACACACCCTGAGCTTTTGTTCCTTATTAAACATGAACTCACCTCAAAGGCTCAAAACACAGGCAGGTTTCCTTTTATGCTTTTAAGTTCAGGGAAGGAGAACAAAACAAAGACAAAAATACCCTCTTAGAAAGAAATTGAACTTCACTGATTATGTCAGTGTAGAGCAAAGGCATGAAAGATACTGCTGGCAGAAGACATCAGATGGGCCTGTTGAGGAACATAAGATGGAAGCTAGGCTAACGGGTTTAGGAGGTCTCTGACTATCAGTGAGGCACAAGCAGTTTTAAAACAGTCATTATTTAACTGCTTTTAACAACACAACAACAATAAAAGAGTAAGAAACAGCACTTTATTCAGAGTTTATTCAGGCAAGCAGGAAGGGTGCAACTTGGTGAACCCATGCAGCAGCATGTTCCATACAGGTGGATCCATAGTTGCACTCCTCATGGGCCCATGGGATTTCCACAGGGCTCCCAGCCAAGCTGCAGCACTTCGGTAAGAACCTCTGATCTTTCAAAGAACTGTTTCTGAGCAAACCATCCTACTGAGGTCACAGCCCTCGCTTCACAGCTGTCAAGACAAGGCACTGCCACGGTCCTCTGGGAGCCCCCCAAGAAATAAATCAGCAGAGTCAGGATGTTTCCTAAGCCAACAATCAAAGTAAAGCTAAACACAGCTAGCCGACTCCCAAGCTGTCATTTGCAGGTAAGCAAAAGATTAGGCAGTAACATCTTGCTATAAATGATTCTGGGAAATACCTCTTGGTAGTTTCTAGCAACAAACACCTATTACAAAACACTTTGAAGGTGCTCTCTGGCTTCACAGGTAGACTGAATGAAAGGCCCTCTCCTTTCAGAATAATTCACATGAACTCCTTTTGGAGCTGTGACAAAAAAAAAAAATTACTTTATAAATCAAAATTAGCTGCACCCAGAGCATCCCCCACCATCCCTGGAGGATGCTGAAGCACCGATGGCACCCATGTGTCCCCCTGTGCTGTCACAGTGCCCACAGATCAGATCATCAGTCCTCCAAACATGTAAAATGTCCAACCCAAATGTCATAGGCCCTGTAATACTCTTGGTGAGTTAGGCTTTGGGATTTTTAACGCAAGTCCCCTAATAAATCTTGCAATGCTTCCGTGGTCTCCTTATGACAGTATCACACAAGGATCTGCTTCATGTATTACCAATGTTTCGTGCAACCCAAATATACTCTTAGAGCAGCAGTGCTACTATAAACACAGGTATCAGCAAATTCATTCTGTGTTATGACTGCCATAAATCTATCAGAACTTGTCAGTTGCAGAAGGGCCTGAATTATCTATACAGAAACCGTGCTTAAAGCTCAGAAACCTCAGTAACTATATATAAACAAAATCAAAAGCACACTGCTAAATGTTGCAGGTTAGAAACAGCCCCATTTTTAAGCAGGAAAAAAAGAAAACGGAAACAGCAAACCAAAACCAACATAACAATTCTCTTTCTCTGCAGAGGGAGGCAGCTGACAGATGGAGTACACCATTAAATTTCAGCACTATAACTCAAACCCTGCGCACAAGCAAACGGCCTCACTCACAGGGCCTCCACAGCCCATTAAATGCCCATGAATCTCACCATCACTTCAGACTCACCCACCTCAAAGAGCTTCTCAGCACATCCCATGGGTTCACAATACCTAACTATAACAACTAATTCATCACTAGTTCATCACATCTCGTATTTTTGGCTTCTACTTCTTCAGGATTTAAGAAGATGAGGCAGAAAAGCAGAAAAATATAGGCTGAGAGTGGGATGCCAAAAGCTTTATCCCTAAATCAGTTAGGAGTACAAGCCCTGTTAGTAACCAGCTCCTGCATCTCCTGAACACTGCCAGGAAGTGTAACCTTTGGTTTCAGATGGTTCACACAAGGCCACATGTCATATTAATCATTGATCTGAAATATCTCCTAGTCTTCACTTCATGCAAAACTGTTTGAGCAAGGGTTATGATTTCTGAAATGGTCTTACTTCTATGTTTTATGTTAAAAATGTCTATTTCAAGGGGTTTATGCATTGTATTTCTCACTTGACCTCAGTGCATTGCAGAATATTGCAGACTGGTCCCATGCAAAGAGATACGGCGAGTAAAGCAGGGGTGCAGTAAGGCACAAAATTAATAAAGTTGTGTTGAAGAAGATCCTGTTACAGCCCTCTCTGCAACCCAAACCAACATCTGCTTCAGCAGTTCTCTAGAATTCTGCTGATTGAAGCCAGGAGCTGAAACGGAGAATGGGTGTTTCGGGATGGCTGCATTCATTTTGCATGAAGCAAAGGTGTGATTGCATCTCATTTGACTGCACTGCCAGCACAATGGAACAGGAGGCACAGTTAAAAAGCAGCAAGTGTAATGAACAGAAAAGCCCTGGATTAGTTTCCTTTAACAAGGTAATCCTGATGGAAAAAGCAGCATGCTGTAACCATCTACGCCGTGCGCTACATCTTCTACCTAAGAGAAGTGATTTCTTGTCAGACATGAGTGGTCATGTTTCACTGAAGGAAGTTGAGTTTCACTGAGCTATGTAACGAGACGAGAAGGAAGAACATTATTGCCTGGGACAGCTGAAGCTGAACTGGGTATCACACCACAAAGGCACCTGAAAAATGCACAATGGGGAGAAAAATCTGTGCTGACAGGTAGGGAGGAGTAGATTAGATGACCAGAATACTCTCTCTATCTCTCCTCTTTGTTATTCCATGAACCTGTTTGATTCTCAGGAACAGCTCAAATTCCTACCCCAACAAAGGATGGGTTAAGCTTGGCAAAGAAAAAAGGCAAGTCTATGATTTTTATTATCCCTGTATCTCCTTTTGACAGAGCTCCTCAGGTGGTGCTGTGAACAGCATACTGAAAACTGCCTCAGAAAAGGTGGGCTGGGGCCAGGATGGTAATCAGAGGTGGGGAAACGGAGTAGATCTTCTACCCAGCAGAGACAGTAACACCCATTTTAGATAATGTGTCTACGGTAACCCAAATAATGTGGATCATAGGGAATGGCAAGTATCAATCTCAGCAGCAGCTAGAAAGCAAGCGTTGCCCAAGAGGAGGCAGCCAGCAAAGTGGATTGCTATCATTACAGTGACGAATGGGAAATTCTCCACAATGCTACAGGTGTAGGATGGGGAACAACTCACTTGTCTGCAGAATCACAACTAAGAGCTTTGCAGCTGCCCCAGCCTCCTCTGTAAGCTTCCCCATCAGGACTGCAGAAGCAGGGGAAAGGGAGAGAACAGTGATAACCTATCTTAGTGCTTTTATCTTCTTTGCCACCTGTTAAAAAAGAACCAACAGAAAAACAGAACAAATCTTTCTACTGCTGGGAGTGCAACGGATGCTCTTTGCAGAGTACAGCCTCATGAAGCAGAGGTGATTTTTTCCTACTTAGACGCAGGAGGGCAAGGATTCAGTCATTTGGAGAGGGAGCTTGTGAAGTATCCAGCACAGAAAAGCAATTGGTCAGCTCGCAGGTAGAATTTTTGGAGCAGCAGTTTTATAAGAGAGAAGGGTAAGCAGGTTAGCAGATCACAGAAAAGACATAAAAAGCATCAATATTGCTACTTGACTCTAAGATGACAACAGCACGGAGTGGAAAAAGTCAGAGTTCAGCTAGGAGAGGAGTGGGAAGGATGAGCCGTATCTGTCTACCAAACAGCAGGGTAGCTAATGACAATTGTAGAGACAAAGTTGATGCAGGGAAGAAGGGAAGGGGAAATACAACATCTTTGCAAAGCCTGGAAAGGTTTGGAAGAAAAAGTTCAGTGCTGGCCAGTCACTATTAAAAATAAGTAGTGGTTGTTGCAGATTCACAGCTAGACAGGTGCATAGAATCTGTGGGTCTGCTTTCAGCACCTCTCAGAGTGCTTGTATTAAACATAGACTCATGGAATGGTTCAAAGGGACCTTAATGCTCATGCAGTTCCAACCCCTGCCACGGGCAAGGACACCTTCCATAGAGCAGCTTGCTCCAAGCCCCTGAGTCCAACCTGGCCTTGAACACTGCCAGGGATGGGGCAGCCACAGCTTCTCTGGGCACCCTGTGCCAGCGCCTCAGCACCCTCACAGCAAAGAGCTTCTGCCTAAGAGCTCATCTCAGTCTCCCCTCGGGCAGGTTAAAGCCATTCCCCTTGGCCTGTCCCTACACACTCCTGTCAAACACCCTCTATCCTATCAAAACTGGTAAGACGTTCAATAAAGCTAAGAGGTGGGAAGAACTGAAAGATCTTAAACCTTTCAGGCTTTCAAATAAGCCTGCTCTGGATGTTCTGCACTGTGGGTCTTGAAGAGACGATGCATTTTTTTTTTAATTATTATTCTTTTTAAAATGAGAATAAAACCAGATTAGAACAAAAAAAGCATGAGAAGACTTTAAGGAGAAATGAAGGGCTCCTCAAGATCTCATTTCTGTTCCTCTTTATGTGCTTCACCAGGGGCATAATTTGTTCTGGTATCACTACAGATGGCAAGCAGCACCACCCTCCCTGCAGCCTGTTGCTTTCATCTTGTCCAAACCCTACTATATATCCAAGAATTGAAAAAGAAAAAAAAACAAAACAATTTTCTTGATGCTGTTATGGGGTGCTTAGCAAAATGAAAACGGATGAAAGCTAAAAAAATCCCCAACATTTTGGGTTTATTCTTTTAGGCTTTCAATTTCTAACGAAAACATGAGCATTACACAAATAAGGTACAGGAGGCACCTGGAGTCTGTGACTGAGTAGAAAATGCACTCAAACGTAAATAAATTAGAGTCTATAGGATACAGTGACATCTTGTTTAGCATCCCATGGGCATCTCCGAGCTGCATTAAGGAAGAGAATGCATTCCTAAAGATACATGAAGAGGAAGCATGCAAGACATCAAAGATAAGCAGTGGTCAGTGGAAATTTCAAGGGAGGTACAAGGATCAGCTAACAGGAGATGGATGTTTTCAAAGCCTGGACAGCAGGGGAGAAAGCATCCTGTCAGGGAGAGAAAGAAGTGGTAAACAGGGTAACAGAAGTGAACCACAAGTAAAACAGGGAAGAGGGCACAAGAATAAAGGCAGGCCTAACATTCCTGACGCTCTGCTGAAATGCTCTTAGCTTTTGGGGCTGACAGTGTATTTTCTGCTCCAATGGTTTAAAGGACCACACCTTGAATGTTTGGAAACTGAAGCCTCTGTGCCCTCCACATGTTTTGACAAGTAAAAGTTATCATCAAGTGATTTGGGATATACAGATACATGCTTCTCTACAGCAAAACACATCAGGTGGAGAGCAAACCTGCCTGGTTAGGAAAGCCCAAGGGCTTTCTTTCTCCTTTGTATGTTCACATCTCAGATGAAAATGCTTTCCATGCATTTAAATTGGGTATTGATGTCATAGACACTCCAGAAAATCCCCTCAGTGTCTGGAAGTAAAAGGATCATAAATATTACCCCAAAAGAATGCTAGACAAGGATAACATGAAGTGCTACAACAGCTGCTAAATGTCACAACAATCAAATCAGACATGCCACGCCAAGAGGACCCGCTTTGTTCTGGAGTTCTCCTGCAGCACCCAGCCCTTCCCTGGTCATGCTATTAACATGAGGTGTGTTACAGGGGCAGGACTTCACCCTGACTTATCTCTCCCAGACAAGTGGATTCCCACTGGCTTTAATTGTCCTGGTCCAGGTGGACAGGAAGAGCAGGAGAAACCACAGCTTGTGGATTGCTGCCTTTCCAAACAAGACCTCTCCCAGGCAACTCAGCCCAGAAGCTACAGTAGTAGATTTGCCCTAATCAGCTGGTGGAGAGGTCCCCACAGCCCTGGGAGCAGGAACACAGCACTGAGGTAAGCTCAGCAGGCTGTTTTCTGGGATTCAGCAATAGCAGGACTTGCTGTTTCAAAGCTACCCTGGCTCTTGCACCATGAGGTGTCCCCACGCACTGACCTCTTCATCAAGGCAAACCACCGCAGCAGGGTACAACACTTCTGGTGTGTAACACACTCTCTTTTCCCTCCCCTGTGCCATTTCTGCGTTGGACAAGAGCAGTCACCACCACACTGCTACTGTCCTTGCTGTAAGTGCCCAACAATGAATGACAGGTTCTAGCAAGCAAGACTTAAAAGGAAGCAAATGCACATACCCGGCAATATCCCTCAAGCAATACTAGCTGTGAATACAATCTTTCAGCCACCTCAACCAGCCCAAGCTATTACTTGCTATGCTTTGAACATTTTTGAGCCTTTCTGAGCCTAAAATCCACTGTGCAACCATCTAACCACTTTCACTGCAGTAATCAATTGAGACTATAATGACTGCAGCTAGCTGGCACAGCAGGTTATGTTTGGAGACCACTGATTCAGGCCTGAAAGGCTGAGAAAGAGACAAAAAATCCTCCACAGCATTCCAGAAACTGAATGCTCTTGAGAAATATCAGAAAGGCTGTGGAGCAGAAGAGGGTCTGAGACTCATCAACAATAAATACTTGGGGGAAGTAGCTGTGCCATAGGGAGTGAATAGAGATTTGTAATGCAAACTGAGAAAGAATCACTGTCTGTGCACTATCCCCATTCTAATTCTTACAAAAAATAAATAAATCAGAAACAATCACAGAGGCTGCACACTGCTCTATGGACTTAGAACTATAAGATACAACAAAGTTGCTTCTGAAAAGCATCATAATGATCCACTGTGCAGCCAAGTGAGTCAGGACCAGCTCACTGCAAAGACGGACACTCACAGCACTTTGTAGATGAATCTTGTAGTGATTGCTATCCTCATCATCAAAGATGCAATGGAACTGATTAAAGTGGAGACATCTCCTAGAAAGAGTCTGCATAGAAGAAGAACAATTAGCAATTTTCCTCAAATAGTCAAAGTGGCACTTGCAGGATAAATTAGTGCCAGCAGCTTCACACAGCAACACAAGCAACACCAAAGACAGAAGAGGCAGAAGCTCCCCAGTCATAGATTTATTGGGAAGTAAAATACGTCATAGAGGAAGTGAATTTTTGGGAGATGCCATTTCTCTCTTCAACAAACAAGCAATTAAAAAAAAAAAAAGATGTCTGAATATAAAATAGATTTATTCAGCAGCTTTTGAAACTTTGGCCTCTGGGTTTGCACCGTGCTCTGCTGAGGTCTGAGCAGGGCCACCACCTTGATGGGGAAGTCGGGGGAATGAGAGAAGCAGGAGAAACTTCTCCTTAATTGGGGCAGGGGGATAGAGGAGCAAAGAGGGGTTAGGAGGAGTCATTACTTCCACATTCCTGTTTTTCCTGTTTTTCAAGAAGTTGCAAGAACTTCCTTCAGCTACCCCAGGGGTCCTGCTGGGGAGTTCTGCATTCCAGACCTTGAAATACATCCTGAAAGGATGCCTGAAACGATACTAGGGTTATAACCCTCATGTAGAATTGGGACTTAATGGACTCTCCTTTGCCTGTGCAACAGCAACAGCAGATGAGATATGATTATTTTAAAAAATAGTGTATTAAAAATACCCTTTGCTTTTCTGAATATACTCAGTGACTCAGGAGGAGATAACTCCAACTCTTTCATGATGCATGAAGATGTCATTGAGCCTATTTTACTTTTCCTGTGTTTTCTAAACAGTATCTGTTTCAGTGCTTCCATCACAGACTGAATCTGACTACTCTGCCTGGGACAGCCACCCTGGGCAATACTGGGAGGCTATGCCACTGCTCTGCTTTAAAGTGGCACTGGAGATGTGGTGAGGAAAATAAATAGCTTTCAGCAAAGTAAGCAGGACTTACCCACGTGGCAGTACATCGCTGTACCTGCTGTGGACATATCAAAAGGACAAATACTGCACTGGGAAAACAACTCTGTGCCTGAGTCAGCTCATCATCCCTATTAGTGGTGCTTTGCCTGGCAAGATGCACAAGTTGTGATCTGACAGACAAGAAACATCACTGCTACAGAATGCAGACAGGAACACACTGATATAGTTTATCATTTTGTAAGGATGGTTTCAGCCTTTGGGGTTTTCACCACCACCACCATCCCCCCCCAACATTTATGGCACTAATCAGGTGCGAGGGCATCAGCTTTTAAAAGCTACCATGATCACTAACAGCAAAAGCCTTTCCATAAATCTACATTATTTCTGTGCTTTCCATAACACAGATAAAACACTTCCCTTTCCTCCCAGAGATTATAGCCTCTTCTAGCAGGGAGACTTGATACCTAGATACATCGTCAGCAGGATTCATTTGTATGCAAGTCAAAAAATGGAAGGTAACATACACAGAGATTCTCTTGTCCTCCTTAATCTTGAGTGAGAGGGAGAAAAACAAACAGCTTCTCCTAACCCTGGAGAATAAAAGCCTAAAAGCAAACTTGAAGATCTTGCTGAAGGTCTGGACCTCAGCCAGTCCAGCCGGGTGCTCTCTTCTCCAGCACAGAGAGGAGAAAAGGCATATCTAACCCTTATCCCCTTCCTACCCAAAGGATAGGGGAGTGTGAACCAGCTCGAGAGTACAGAGAACTTGCTGGGAGGAGAAGAAAATGAATAAATAAGGAAGAATATGGCAAAGGACTGCAGTGCAGTTTTTCCTGGCATGAATGATGCATTTTAATAGGAGCCACATACAAGTCCAGCAACACAGCTTGTACAAAAGTTAGGGTCTATTTCCACCAGTGGTCAGACACTCATTTTGCCAGGACTTCAGTCAATGGTATAACCTGTTCACTGCAGTCCTGGGGACTTCCCCCTTTATTGACACCAATTAGAAACTGGATAATCACCCAGCCTGGCAACACTGGGCCCAAGGAAGGCTACGTCTCATTCCTGCACAGTCTCTGCCAAGCTGTAGGTCATTGTAGGTGCCTTTGCTTGCTGGGCAGAAACCAGCTTGGGAGCATTTCCATTACTCTGCAGTGACTGAAGGTCCCACAGAGCTCCCAGAAGAAGAGGGGACCAGTGGAGAGAACTGGAGATGCAAAAAAAGCCCAAAATATACTTGACAATTATTGCCCTTTCTGATGAACTTTATGGGCTATAAAAATGCCTCAGCAAAGAAAAATAAATGGAAGGAAATTAAAAAACCAAGAAAAGTCAAAGCCCGTGGTGATCCAAGACCTTTTTCTTTTGTGACACAAATGCACAAGTCTTACCAGGAAAATAAGAGAAAAGAAAAAAGGAAAAAAGAACATTTTTCAGCATCTTAGGCAACACAGACTCCCATGACCCCAGCAAATCCATCTTCTCTAGTAACCTCCAACTTCACCTTGATAACTTCATCCACTCTGGTTGCAGCTGCGCTGGAAATACCTTCAGAACAAAGATCTTTCTTTTAGATAGAACGCTGCAGAAAACATGATAAAGACAGACTTTCTTCAGTCTGTCAATTCTAAATGCCCTTAAAGATCTTGTGGACTTCAGTGTAGGTAGGGCTTGAATTAAAATGCCAAGTGTGAATGCTGTCTGGAATGTACATCCCCAGCAAACAAAGGAGAAAATATTTTTGGCAATGGTGTCCACATCTGTCTAGTTAAATATGCACCTCAAGAAAAAAATTAATAAGGAGGAATAATTTTGAGATAGACCAGCAAAAAAAAAGAATCCTTTCAGAGGTCAAAAAGTGGAGGTCTAATATTTGAACCGCTAAAATCTGAGCGAGTGAGATGTGTATTTTTAGTATTTTTAGGCATATAGGTAACCTGCCAGGTTAGACACTTCCTTTTATTGCTATTTAACGGTTTTTATAGCTGGAACATGATCAAAGAAGGTGGCGAGATCTACTCCTTGGGTTAGCAATTAAGGACATTCTCTCAGCAGGAGACAGATGTGTCTTCACACACTCTTCAGCAGAAGAAAGAATTTGAACCTTGATCTGAAGCATCTAAATCAAGTAGTCTCCTGAGATACTGCATAAAGAGGCAGTGATCTTCTTCCAGCAGTTTTGCTTCCCTGGCACTGCTTTGTTGCGTTTTTTAATTGAATATTTTGCTTTGGACCCCAATGGAACATTGTATATGGAGTGAAACCAAGCGCTGAACATTTCCTGGTGCAACCATTCAGTCCTTCAGCCTTCTGCATCAGTAAGTGGCTGAATTTTAGAACTATCGACTGGTTTGACTTGGAAGGGACCTTAAAGCCCATCCAGCTCCAACCCCCTGCCATGGGCAGAGACACCTTCCACTAGACCAGCTGCTCTGACCCCATCCAACCTGGCCTTGAACACTGTCAGGGATGGGCAGACCATGCTTCTCGCAAAAAAAAACAGGTATTTCCAGAGCCATAGATGTGAATAAGAAAGGAACCTTGCACATCTATTCAACCTCGTCCAGCCCCCCGCTCTATCCCTTGAGCTCTTCCGCAGCAGATGTGCAAGGTAAGAGGAATAAGGGAGTGCATGTAGTGCTGGGTGAGTCCTTTAACTGTTGTGCTCCAGGGAGCAGGATGCAGCCATTGAGACCTCTTCACGTACAGCACCAGGGATGTGATTCTGTACACTCCAGCAATCTGGGAAATCTATTTGACTGCAGTACCACCTACTGTCATAGCGTCAGTGTGCTGATTAGAAGAAAAAAGGTGAACTTACTAATACCTGCATGAAGATGGTTTGCTTCTCCACCTCCTTATCTGTGATTACAGTCTAAAATAGGCTTTCCAAAGAGTAGCTCAGTGAACTATGATTTCCAGGTGGCATTTCTATTTGCTTTAGTATCTGGGGTATTTTTGAAGCTCTTGTACTCTTAAAAATTGGTAAAATAAACCAAAGTAAGGTATTAGTGCTTACCTTTAGACTAGTTGAGATTTATTTTCCCCTTGAATTTTACTAAGTACAAAAGGAAAATGAAGCCAAAACAACAAACAGCATACAGCTACTTAATTAAAGTCATTCCTGCCTAGATGAGACTTACACAATGACTTTGCTAAATAAGGTTCTGGGTGTTACCAAGCAGAAAAATTGGATGGCTAATAACTATGCAAGGAGACACACTTGGCTGTAGTAAGGCTCATGGAAGGATGATGATTTGTGGATAGAGGACAAAAGATAAGTGAATGTGGATAAAAAAAGTAGATAAGGAGCGTAGCATTCAAAATGCAAGGCCAAGGAAGAAGTGAAGATGTATGCCAAGACAGGAGGAGAGACAATCTAGCTGTGGAGACGTGACAGGAATGAGCAGAGGGGAGATTTGTAGAGGGTTTTTCTGCTGGTTCCAGATCAGCAGTGTGAAAGATTACTCTGTTTGTCTTGTAACATGTTAAGGAAACCCTTCAGCCAACTTCTCTTGAAAAGAATATTCACGGCGAGAGAAATGAGAAGTGGGAGCTTGGATGCTGGATGTAGGCCAGGGATTAAACCAGAGCAAGGCTGTGCCAGCCTGAGGAATGGGAGTATGAGAGAAGGGGGCAGAGGGGATCCTCCAGCCGGGGACCTGCTCGCTCATTTCTCTGCAAATAGGAAGAATTATTCTTCTTTTTCAAGAGAAATTAAGATGTCCTGTCCTTAATGCTCCTGCCTAGCCCTGACTGTGAGAGGATCCCATTTCAGCCCAGCCAGGACGCATCAATCCCTGCCCCAGTGATGTCCAGATACAAGAAAAGCAATCTGGCGCATAAAGCTGTGGGGTAAAGAGAGAGGGCAACACACATACAAATAAATTCCCAGCAACTGTGGTGATGGTGCTGGCACCTCCCTTCAAGTGCCAACTGACAACTGAAACAGAACACTTGTAGAGTGAGAGCCAACACTGCTCACAGCATCTGAGGCTGCGAGTCTATCCCTTGCTGAGACAATCAGTATTTTTGGGAAAAAAAATATATTAAAAAAGTTAACCTAGAAATTCAGCTCTGTATCAGCTTGTGCACACTGGCATTGACCATGCATACAGAATAAAAACCCTGAGGCCGAATTCCTTCCTGCTGTGAAAAACAGATGAAGGGGGTGAAAGAGCCTGGAGAGAAATGACAGAGCTCGGCTGTCTCCTTGAACAGCTGGGGTCCTCACAGATTTTCCTCTCTCTAAGCCATATAAACCAGACAAACAAAAACAGTGATTAAGAGGAGACACGAGTAATAGAAACAAGTAATAAAATGTTCATAATAACTAGGCGCAGCCGCCCGCTTCTAAACTTTACATTAAACCAGTTGCAAGAGTTGACGCGTAAAGCAAGTTTTCATAGAACCACAGAATCACAGGATGGTTTTGGTTGGAAGGGACCTGAAATCTCATCCAATTCCAACCCCCTGCCATGGGCAGAGACACCTTCCACTAGAGCAGCTTGCTCCAAGCCCCTGTGTCCAACCTGGCCTTGAACACTGCCAGGGATGGGGCAGCCACAGCTTCTCTGGGCACCCTGTGCCAGCGCCTCAGCACCCTAACAGCAAAGAGTTTCTGCCTAAGAGCTCATCCCAGTCTCCCCTCTGGCAGGTTAAAGCCATTCCCCTTGCCCTGTCCCTACATCCCTTGTCCCAAGCCCCTCTCCATGTTTCCTGCAGCCCCTTTAGGCACTGGAGCTGCTCTCAGGTCTCCCCTTCAGGAGCCTTCTCTTCCCCAGGCTGCCCCAGCCCAGCTCTCTCAGCCTGGCTCCAGAGCAGAGCTGCTCCAGCCCTCGCAGCATCTCCATGGCCTCCCCTGGCCTCGCTCCAACAGCTCCACGTCCCTCTTGTGCACCTGCCCCAGAGCTGGATCAAGACTCCAGGGGGGGTCTCCCCATAGCACAGCCGAGGGGCAGGATCCCCTCCCTCTTCCTGCTGCTCACACACCCTTTGATCGTTTCTTTTACCTTCCCTGGGTACCTGCAGCAGGGCTGAAAGCATCAGCAACAGCTACCCGTGTGGCTCCTATAGTGACTCCCTTCAAAATGCTGTCAGCATGATCCAGACATGTTGTGCTAACACTAGTTCCAGTCTCCCATAACTGTCCCTGCCATGAGAAAAGGAAATGTCCCAGAGGAATTACTCCACCACATCAGACATAGACCAGGTTCTTATCTGAAGCAGACAACAGGAGCAGATGCATTGAAGACGATCAAAGATGCCTCATGCCATCCCCACTTCATCTTCAGGTACAATTCTTGGAAAACAAAGAGACTTCATAACCTTTCTCACTTTTTTTGTTGTCATTTCTGTTAGTGTTACCTACATTGGTTCAGGACACTTCAGCAATATACATGCAGCCTAGCACTGCAAACCATAATCATTATGCTGTGCTTTATACAGGTCTGAGTTTTTAAATATGACACTACTGCAACTACAATAATTAGTGGGAAAGCAGTCAGCAGTAATAGAGACCCATAAGAAAGTGCAGGGCAAGTGAATATGCGGTTAATTTGCTGGTACAGACACAATTTAAGGGTTGCTCTTGCTCCCTCTGCCTGCCAAGGAGCTGAGGAGAGCATCTTCAGCATCAATATCTGCCTTGGACATCTCTAACACAGAGAGCAATGAATCCTGTCTGCATCAGCCAAAGAAAGTGAGGAGCAAGGCATATGTTTCAAATACATTCCCACATTCCCACCAGAAAAGAAAATTCTTCTTCTGGCTCTTGCACCACAACACCCCATGAGCAAGTACCTTACCTGAGGTTTTTCCCAATCACAAAGGCTGTTGACATGGATTAGCCACTATGTTCTTTCACTCACGTTACAGTTTTAAACATAAAGAAAATGTCCAAAGCACACTTCAAGCGAGCTGTCATGCTCCACTACCAATTTCAGAGCTGAAACCAGAAAGAACTGAGCTCAAAATGAAATTAATCCCTAAATTTTTAATGCAAGAAAATCAATGTGCTTTGACCAAAGAAAATACAAGCCTTCAAAAAGGTTCAATAAGGAGCACTCATTTTGATGAAGGCACCAATAAACAATATCAGAAAGTACAGAATGAAGTGAACCAAAATGAGAGGAAACTACAATTTTAAATCTAAAGATCTGTGAACTCTGATACAGAAATTACCATAAAAATTATTATAAAACAAAACGGATCTTCACACCACCGCTTGATTTCCTTCCTACTGAAGAGTTGCTGTGACAATGCTGAAGGCCCCAGTAGCTGACATAAACCCAAATCACATTGAAGGTTTCGGTGGAGCCTAAAGGGTATGGAATACACAAGTGCTCAGCCAAGCCAATTGGCCAATACCTCATTATCCTCCTCTGCTCTGAAGGAAATAACTTCCTAAAAATGCCTGTGTGCCCCACAGGGAGCAGACCCTTAATGCTGAAGATTGGAGCCCTTCTAAATCATTCAGAGGAGCAGCTGGAGAATGAAGAAAACCGACACTCCATAAACTGCTCGGAGGGCATTTATAATACTCAGGGTCCTTCATGTACTCTTTCTGTTTTATTGATCATAAAAAAAAAAAATCAATCCATAAACTACATATGTATACAAATATAATACACTGACATTCCTTAAGGGAGTTACAGCACAAACTTAATCCAAAATGCACTAAAATGGATTCCAAAACACATCTGAAGGTCTGCAGGCACTGCCCTGGCTGCAGAGTCCTAAAAAGCCAAAACTAGGTTAATGCATTGAGGGAATCAACTCTCAGACAAGATGCATGGAGAAGTTCATTGCCAGGGCAATGAGGGGAAGCCTGCAGCACAGCTCCCTGCAATACGACGGGCACTACAGATAAAAACACTGCAGAATGCAATGCTGCCAGCTCCTTCAATTTTTTTGCATAAACAGTCAATCACGGCATCTCAAAAAACCCCACTCAAATCCCCCCATTCAGACAGGTTTAATTGATTGCTGTTCTTCAGAGAGAGCTCAGAAAAATGAAAGATGTTCTTATCTAAATCCCTTCTTTTAATAGCCCTAATTTTGCACACTACCAGTAGTCTGTACTTATATACCAAAATCTCAAGCCCAGAAGATTTTTCCTTGACTCTTGCAAAGTTACAGTATTTGACCATGAACTAAGAATAGAAAATTACCTTGCAACCAAAACTGTAACCATTTAAATTGAAATGAAAAGAAGTGAACAGAAGAGTCGTAAGGAAAATGCACCCAGGAATGCGGTGGCCTAGCAGGGTGCTAGAAGAGGAGGATGGCCACAGCCTCTCCTGTCTTAGCAGCTCCATCCAAGCCCCTGGCAGACACTCTGCAAGCTCACTGTGTGTTACAAAAAACTAAACCACCCAGGGGAAAACACAAATTTCATAGAGTCATAGAATATTTGGATTGGAAGGGACCTTAAAGGTCATCCAGTTCCAACCTTAAACTAGACCAGGTTGCTCCAAGCCCTATCCTGGCCTCGGAGCATCTCCATGGCCTCCTCTGGCCTCGCTCCAACAGCTCCACGTCCCTCTTGTGCTGCTGCCCCGGAGCTGGATCAGGACTGCAGGGGGGGTCTCCCCATAGCACAGCAGAGGGGCAGGATCCCCTCCCTGAGCTGCTGCTCACGCTCTGGGGGTGCAGCCCAGGGTTTATCAGGATTGGAGCCACAGAGCCCTCGCAGCAGATTCTGCGGGTGGTGTAACTCAGTCACAGTCTCCACTTTTGTTTCCAGCAGCTGCCCCACATAATCCAAGCTGGAACCCACTGCCTGGCTGCCTGGACAAGCTGCAGCCAGGCAGGTGTCTTATCCCGATGAGTTGTGCTGTGCAGTACAGTTGGTGTTCTCTACAATGTTCCTCATAATATGAGTATCAGTCTTTTCTTTTTTGTCGCTACCTCTTTTTTTGATCTTTCTCCTCTGGCCCGCTGTGCCAGCACACTGCTCAGATTGAAACGTTACCGTAATCCAGGGGAGCAGGAAATTTCTGACACAGAAAACAGTGCCATTTCAATAACCATTCCTTTTTTTTCCCCATTTCACACCACTGTGCTAATATTACTTATTTATTTACTTACATAGACGTATTCTTTCTATGTATAAATATATTCTCCTGGTCTCAACAGTAACCATAGAGCAACAATTTCTTTCTCCTGTGCAGTCTAAGATGAAAATATGATCTGACTAAAAATGTTGCATTTTGTACACTTCAGCTGAAAATATTCAGAAAATGCAAAGGGAATAAATTTACGTTATGGTAGGATCAACAGCTAATTTCTTGGATTAATCCCAGATTCTGGTATTTATCTGAATACAGTCTTCTGCTCAACAAAAACCTTCACATCCATGTTTTTGTGAGG
This sequence comes from Pezoporus flaviventris, assembly GCF_033815535.1. Lineage (NCBI taxonomy): Eukaryota > Metazoa > Chordata > Aves > Psittaciformes > Psittacidae > Pezoporus > Pezoporus flaviventris. The sequence goes on from NW_026892558.1 coordinate 711,703, forward strand.
ATTTTGATCTGTGGTGGATTTAGTATGAAAGGTGGATTTAGCAGCAACTTTGTTGTTTCTTATTTTTGTTTATCTGTCTCTCTAGTCTTAATCTCTATACCTTAAAAACGAATAAAAGATCATCAGTTCTGCTGATTGGGGCTTTTCAGCCTGGAGAAGAGAAACTGCATGGGGAACTCAGAGCAGCTTCCAGTGTCTGAAGGGCACCTAAAAGAATGCTGGAGAGGGACTCTTCATTAGGGACCATAGTGATAGGGCAAGGGGTGATGGGTTCAAACTGAAACAGGGGAAGTTCAGGTTAGATGTTAAGGAGGAAGTTCTGTACTGTGAGGATGGTGAGGCACTGGCACAGGTTGCCCAGAGAAGTGGCAAATGCTCCATCGCTGACAGTGTTCAAGGCCAGGTTAAGCAGAGCCTTGTGAGACATGGTCTACTGTAAGGCATCTCTGCCCATGGCAGGGGGTTGGAGCTGGATGATCTTAAAGTCCTGAGATAGAGGGTTGAATATCTCCTTAAAATAACTGTGCTGAAAAATACTTCCATGTTACAAAAAAACACCTAAGTGATTACCTTTTCTGATACCACTCAGATTTATTCTATACTTAATTTTAAACATTTTTTTTTCCCAAATAGGTTGGATTGGGTTATTCTTCATAGAATCACAGACTGGTTTGGATTGAAAAGAGACATTAATGGATGGAGTCCAAATGGTGGAGTCCTGACTGCCACCAGGATGGGGGAACGGCTGCCACTTTGAGCTCAGGGATTATCCAGCCACCAGACATTATAATTGGTAATATTCAGACCCCATGTGCCTTTCTTTTTTATTTTTTTTTTTTTACAACAGACAAATTGACATTTGGAAAAAAAAACAAAGACAGCTCCGAGTCCAGATGGCTTGAAACCTACAACAAGGATGAAAAAATATGACAGATCTGTAGGGAAGGAAAGGAAGGAAAGGATGAAAGGTAAAAAAAGAACAACAGTTCAGACCTGGCTGAGTAGGTAGAACACGGAGCAAAGGAAGCCTGTTGTATTTAGCAAGCAAAGCACCGTAAGTCAAAGAACACCCTCTTGAAACCCACGCATTTACATCCATAGTTTCAACCTGATGAGAGAAGTAGCAAAAATACTAATTTCATTGTGTGATCATAGCCTCCGATCTCTAAAACAAGCCAACTGGTATCCTTGTCTCTATTGTGAGTATAAGATTGCGTTAGAGGAAAACACAAACCAGTGAAATGTCAAGAGCAATTAACTGCTGCATTTTTCATGCAGCACGGAACAGGAAAACGTTATATGGCTCCTATAATTAAAGTTAATAAAATGAAAACACGATTCGCAGAAGTACCACAGGTGATAAAATTTTCTCTAGCCTCAACATATCCGTGCCCTCCCGGGTTAGCTGGTGCTCCATTTAAGCACTGGAAAATGGGCTGCCTCATACCTGGCAGTCCTTAAAGCCAGGCTGGATGGGGCTTGGAGCAAGCTGCTCTAGTGGAAGGTGTCCCTGCCCATGGCAGGGGGTTGGAACTAGATGGTCCTTAAGTTCCCTTGCAACCTAAACCATTCATTGTATGATTCTATAATTTCTTTCAGCTCTGAAGCTGAATGTTTGAACCACCCAGGAAACTCTCAGCAGATTTCTCTCTGTGAAATCCACTTTAAAACATCACTGACCAACCTTTTATGACTCTGCAATTGTGGCAGCAGGCTGAGCGAGCAGAGGAGTGATGCAAAGCAGGGACAGACAAAACACTGAGCTGTGTGAAAAGGTGCAAGATGTTCTGGTCAGGACTGCTGGGGATGGGCTGTTTGAAGGCAGACCATGCTTTGTTTATCACCAAGAACTGACAGAAGCCCTCTGCTCCCGCCTGACCCCAGGCAGCTCATGTATTACTACATGCTGCGACATAATGACTTTAAACGTCCATAGAAAGCTAAAGAAGAGGAACTGTTGGCAAGTAGCGAATTTACCAAAAAGAAGCCAGTGTGGACAGTTGGGAAACAATTTGTGTTTTCTATTGCATTTGAAGGAGAAAATGCAAAGAAATAAAGACAACAAAAAGAATGAAGATGGTGTCAAGGCTTCTTCGTCCTTTATGGTGCTGGTTTTCTTCCTCTGCCTAAAGGAGCACAGTCCTCTCTTCCTCTGCCAAGGGGAGCACAGACCTCTTTTCCTATTCCCCAGGGAAATACCACTAATTTTAGGCTCTAAGATATTTTGGTTGCTGCTGGCACTGCTGGGAACTGGCAAAGCAATACTCATTGATCTCAAGTCCAGGACTTTGACTTCCCATCACAGAGGTGAGTAGAGGGACAGGGAATTACCCCCTTTTCTAAATACTCAAACGTCTAGAAGTGGAGAAGCAATGTGCAAAGAGCATTGAAAGCCCCTCCACTCCAAGAGGATCTGGGGCATGAGACGGGGTGCTAGTCCAACACCATTTGTGGGTATGAGACCAGCCTCATCCCCTTGGTGCATCCCACCACCATGCAGCCCCCATCAGATGAAGAGGCCCATCTCTCTCCCTGTCTCCTTGGTGAGTCATTTCTGCAGTCCTTCATTTCTCAGACAAACTGAGAGCATAATAAGTTGAAGTGGGTTGAGCAGAAAATTTCTTTTGACATTAATTGAATTTTTCAGACGTTAATTTTTATCAGGAAAAAAAAAATAAAAATCTGGCTTGATCCAACCCCCCTTTTTCTTTCCATTTCTGCTGCTGAACCAGAATAGCTGTGATGCAAACACTTCCCCAACAGAGACAGCCCTGTGGATTCTGCTGGTAGAGAGATTCCCCCTATGGCAGAACAGAGGATGGTGCCTATTAACCCCAAATCTCTCCAATTTCCATCTCTTATTCTGCTAAGATTTTCAGAAAGCACTTATATCTGTGTGAATTTTCAGTCTGGGCTGTGATGAAATATCTCCTCCAGCCATGCCAGTTCCTAGGGAATACCTGCAAGAGGGAAAGCCATAGCAGTGACCAAAGTCAGGCAGAGCCAGGATACCCACATAGGCTTGTCCATTATGCATTCCTCAGAGGAGCCAGCTGTGTGATGGGAATCATAGAATCACAGAACAGTTAGGGTTGGAAAGGACCTTAAGATCACCAAGTTCCAACCCCCTGCCATGGGTAGGGACACCTCACACTAAACCATGTCACCCAAGGATCTCTTCAACCCATCCTTCAACATCACCAGGGATGGAGCATTCACAACTGGTTGGAAGTACGGACACTCAACACCATGTATGCTCTTTTGTGTACAAAGCCACAATTTTACTTCTACATGGACAGAGCAGAGAAATTAACACATTTTGGTGTAATTCCATCTCCAGAATAACCTCACAGAGTAATTCCTTGCTTTGCTTGAAGAAGCTTCATTCCCAGGCAGACTGTGGGAGTTCATTCCTGATACAGTTCCCCTTTTCTAGTTGTTCTCCATTACTCAAACCCACTGCTATGCCAGTAGATAGCTCCCACAACCTCCCCATGAGCCCAGGTAGCCAAGACCTGGCCAAACTGAAAACCAAAGCCACTCTGGTTCATGCAGATGAGTCTTTAACCACAATCTCCTTGGGTCAGCAAATGGAGAAATGCTTCTCAGCAGACAATCCTCCAGCTAGGAACTTCATTAAAAAAGACAGAGAGAGACACAAACAGATCCCTTTCTTGGTGAACCTTGATTATTCCTCCTTACAATGCAGTCCACACAAGCAGCTCCATAGGCAGCACGCCATCAAACGGCATCTGTCCCGGAACCGCTCTGAAGCACAATACAGAGTGCCACATGGTGTCCTGAGCCTGCTCGGGTGTATTTTAACAGCAGGGGACACGGGTGAGCTCGTGTGCACTGCAATGTCTCTTATAAATTCCTTTTTTCTTTTTCGTCTTTTCTTTCTTTTTTTTTCTTTTTTTTTTTTTCTTTTTTTTGTCTTTTTCTTTTTTTCTTTGATGTTGTTTAAAAAAAGCCTCACGGCAATATCAAACGGAACAGGGCTTTCAAAAGGTTTTGATAACAGCAGCCTGCTGAGTCCTTTTTAAATGCAATTATTTTACGTGGGACTAATTCAGAGATAAAAGTCAGCTCTGTCAATAGGGCTTAAATCCATTCCTTGCAAAACAGGCCCTTGAATTACTCCTGGATTGAATAAACTCGTTGATATGACGCGTTTGCTGCATAGCAGTGGTAGAGTGACCCATCATGAATCCCATCGCCTTGAAGAGCCCACATCATTCCCAGGAAAAAAAAAAAAGCACTGCAATGGGTTAATCGGGCTGGTAACGTGGTAAAACCAAGGGTCTGCCTGGTTGTGGGGCTGCTGTCTAGGAGCAGCTCCTGCTGTTTGGGGGTCCCACTGGTTGCATTCAGATTTAGGGCTTAAATTTATCCAGTACTTGCAAGGACAAAACATGGCCGTTTCTCATGCTTTGTTTGGAAAGACAGTATAAATGGGCCACTTATGAGACTGCTTGTTATGTATGAGTGCTCATATATCTGAGGATGTCCCAGCACTTCTTAATGTACTCTTCAGATACAGTTGAACTCCTCTTCTGTCAGGAAGGTTTTCAGTGCAAAACCTAGTTTGTACTGATTTCTGGGCATCTTGCCACCAAAGCTAGATCATACACAAACAAGCACACACGCACACACATAATCAGGGCCTGCAATCACATATTTAATCAGAATGGATTAGGCAACCTTTATGAAGTTCAAGCTGCAGCATGAAATAAAGAGCCACCATGCTGTAAAACAAAAAATAAAAGGTGTTATAAATGGTTTAATGGACTTGGCATTAGGGATGCAAATGCGCGTATGTTAAAACCCTTTTTTCAGTCACTTCTTTCAGAAGCTAGCAACTCTGGTTTGAACCAGCTTGCATTTCAGTGCTAATAATATCCATCTATGGAGTTTCAGTTAAAGGAAGATCCTCCTGTAAAGAAATCATGGGCGTATTTTAACAGTGCATTCACTAGAGTCTTTTCCTGGCTGAGAGACAGCCAAGGGGATTTCATGTTGTCGGTGCACAGTAACACCTAGCAGGTCAGGTATTACTACCAGCTGCTACCCAAACTACCTTCCGCTACCCAAACTACCTGTTGATGTCTGCTCACATACGTATCTACGCAGTGATAAGTTCTGGTAGACAGAAGCCATAACAAAGAAGGGAAAAGCCTGCACATGGGAATCGAATTGCTACAGTCTGCAAAATATTTCAGCAGAGCATTTTAATTAAAACAGACAATTATTGCTAAATTAAAACAATGAAAAATTAGTGTCTTGCGGTTTAGGCAAAAGCTGCTTAAGAGTTTTGATCTGTTTTACTTTCTTCTCAGGTAAACATCTTAATCCCTCACTGGTGTAAATATAAGAAATACTCTTCTACATTTGATCTTTGACTGCAGAGAAACATCATCTACACTTCAGTAATTTTTTTCATTATAATTCTGGGTTTGCTACAGCAAAGTTTTATTCACAAAGCTTTCTTCTCTCCCGGAGCAGGCAAGCTATCCTGGAGAAAGGATATGTGCCCACTGCAGTGAGCACCAGCCTTTGTATGTGCTGGGGCAAGTTGTACAGGGCTTTGAGCAATCTGGTCTAGTGGAAGGTTTCTCTGCTCATGGAACTAGATGAGCTTTAATGTCCCTTCCAACACAAACCATAACATGATTCTATGATTGCATCACCTGGGGAGACCTCTGCTAATGGCAGTCTCTTCTGACAATCGACCTGAGCTCTTAATGATGTTAATCAAACCAAGACACCCTTTGTACACTCCAGCAGCCATGACTGGAAATAGAGAAGGTCCAGAGAAGAGCCACAAAGATGATCCAAGGACTGGGAAGCCTTATGAGGAATGACTGAGAGAGCTGGATTTGTTCAGCCTTGAGAAAAGAAGGCTCATGGGAGACACTGTCACATGTTCCAGTATTTAAAGTGTGGCTACAAAGAAGATGGAGACTCCCTTTTTACAAGGAGTCACATGAAGAAGACGAGGGGTGATGGGCACAAGTTACTCCTGGGGAGATTCTGACTGAACACAAGAGGAAAATCTGTCACAATGAGAACAGCTAGCCACTGAGATAGTCTCCCCAGGGATGTGCTGTGCTTCCCAATGCTGGACACTGTTAAGAGTCAGCTGGACAGAGTGCTGGGACATCTAGTCTAGGTCATGCTTTGACTAGAAAAGTAGGACCAGATGATCTCTGCAACCCTTCCAACCTGCGATTTGATGATTCTATGATACCCATCTGCTGATCTGACACTATGGCATTTCCATGGGGTTCTTATCAGTCATGTTGGACTCTCCTTCTGCATTCAGCACTTCAGTTCTCACTCTTTACCCACTCAAAACCCACCATCGCCTGCAGGCAGAACAGTGAAGAGGCGAGGAATGGAGAAACATGCCCTGTATGCAACATTTCATCCCATGCCTTATATATAACCTGAAAAAACACAGACTTGGTGTTTACAGTGAAATGACTGAAAACAGCAATTTTTTTTTTTGCCTCATCAACTATTATTTGAAGTTGAAAAAAACATAAGTTGGTCTATTTTTTGTTACAAAATATAGACCTGGTATTCTTCAGCTTTTTCCAGCTCTGCAGGTTTTCCAGGCACTGACTGCTGATTGATTCCAGCAAGTCCTTCCTGTTGAGTGAGTGATTATTATTCACAGGGTACGGTGAGGGAAGTCATCAAGGCTAAACTCTTCAATCTCTAGTGTCAAAAAGCTGGATAAATTCAGGAGTGCCGAGGGCTGGCAGCTCCTCTTCATGAAAGCTTTGTATGCAGCTGAAATGGGAACCACACTGCCCTTCACAGCCTGGGATTTCGGGACTGTGTGGTTTGGGTAAAGCCATGATGGGAGCCTCAATCATCTGGGGTAGACGGAAAACCAGCCTGGGACAACTCTGAAATGCTGGGAGTAGAATGAATCCAAATGGTAACCCAGTAAAATGAGGGGACATTGCTCATTAGCTGCTCCTATTTGCCCAGGACATCGCAGTCAACATTGCCCAGCAACTGGAAAAGGACCAGAAAAAAACTGTTACATGCATCCTTTACCCATGTGCCTCTGGGCTTTTTTCAGCCTCTTTTTCAGACTCCAGATATACTTGGCATACCATTCGGGTATCCATAGCAGTTATTGTAAGAATGGGGCTATAATTTTTAAGGCAGTCTCGTTTATGAAAAACTGGAAAAGAGACAAGTCAAAATAGAGAACATAAAATACCCAGTAGCTAATTTACCATCTTTTATTTCTGGATCTTAGATACATTTGCTTCATAACAAGAATATATTCTCTGCTCCTCTCTTTCCCCCATTTTCAATTTCCTGGGTTACTAAAGTTGAAAAATTCATTAATGAAAGCTCTTTGCATCCATAACTCAGGACACAGAGCTTCTTTTCAAACATGGCAATAAAGCATCACTTATAGCTGGGAAGAGTTAGGGCTGGTTAGATCAAATACCAACTTAATCCCACTGAAAGAAGCAATGTTGCAAAAGTAATTGCTTGTTAGTAATCACCCCCCAGCTGTAGCCCTGTATACTGCTGCCTTTGAGGACACTGATGCAACGTCGAAAGAGATGCACTGATAGAAAATAAATACTTGGGAAAACTAGAAGAATTTTTGCCTAAAACGCATAATCCAGCAAATGAACTGGCAGGAAGAAAACTTGTCCATAATATGATGCTGAAGGAAGCCAATGTACTCTGGACTTTGGTGAAATAAGAATATAGAAAGATAACTCAATGTTTTTTCTTCATCTTTTACAGATTATGTTCAATGTAGATGAGGAAACTTATCACTGGAGTGTAAACTGAGAACAAGGTCATGTAAACTGAGACAGAGGTCATGTAAACTGAGACTAAGGTCATGTGAACTGAGACCAAGGTCATGTAAACTGAGAGCAAGATCACATAAATCAAGACCAAGATCACGAAAACCAAGACCAAAATCACATAAACCCAGACCAAAATCATGTAAACCAAGACTAAGTTCACATAAACCAACATCAAAATCACATAAACCCAGACCAAGATCACATAAACAAAACCCAAGATTTACTCCAGCTCTAGTTCAAATGAAATTGTTTATATCCAAAGATGAAAGGGGAGAAACTGCTACCAAGCTGTAGCAAGTACCTTCACTTACGTCCCTGGCATCAAACCTTGTCTAAGCCGCTTCCCTCCAGTAGCCATGGGCACAGATAATGCAGCACTTCCAGACTGATTTTATGTTTGTTCTTGTGCCAAATGCAAAAAACAATCAAAACTTCATCTCTTTTTTTTTTTTTTTTTCCATTGGATTTTATGTTTTTACATCAACAGATAGTAAAAGGCATTGAGTGTAAATACTGTCCCTACACCTATTTTCAGTTAGGATAATAAAAGTACAACAGTTTTCTAGAGTGTATTGCCACTTAGGGTGGTTTTGGCTATTGAGTGTCTTATTGAGTGATGGCAAGAGAAAGAATCTTATTAATAGAAGTGGCATTGCACCTTGACTTTCTCCCCTCTAATTTCTTCTGAAGTAACAAGATTAGAATAAATCCACCTCCCCACCAATTTTATTGGGATGGATAGAAAAAAAGAGTGGCACAACTGTGCAATAATTACCATTTCAGCTCATTTACACACACACAGAGAAACACATGCTTGCACACTTTCTTTTCCCCTCCCAGAAGTCTGGAAGGTCAGTTGCTAAATGATGCTTGTTTAACTGCAATTCCTTACACCCCAGTGCTATGTAAATTATTACTTTCCTGATTTAAAGAGGATAAAAGGTTTTAGTAATCCTCTGCATTTAAGTGAACAGAGTTGAGTTTTGATATCTGTAGCTGCAGCTCAGGTCTGTGTCTCTGTTCCCAAAGGGCTCTGGGGAACAGCCTTCTTTTGACCCCTCTTCAGCTACTCTTGCTTGGTTTGATTCTCCCACCAACCCCGTCCTTCCTCTAATATGCAGGACTTCTGTTCTTCAGTAAAATTACTATCTTTAGCTCACAAAATATGGTATAAATCACTATGTGGGTCAATGCTTGCTAATTACCCATGACTAAGTCCCAATTTAATGTGTACTGACATCGAGATTTCCAAATACTAATAATTTTTTCTCCCTTGCTGCATTGCAGTCATAAAATATACATTAAAGAGCCCTTCTTTTAGGAGAGCAGGTGCTGAGACTCAGCACTAACAAAAAGACACTTCTGGGGTGTGAAATACATTTTTGAATTAACAGCACATGCATTAGTCAGGTCTGAGTTATGCTCTGAACACCTAAGACACATGCAGCCATACCAGCTCCTTCCTCACCTTTTCAGCCCATCTTCAAGAGTGCAAATGTCACTTATTCCCTGTTGAATATAGGACAGCCATAGCAAGGGACATGGAGAAAGCAGCAGGAAGAAGGATTACAGTCATGGGATGTTGGGAGGATTTAAGCACATGGACTGTGAGGAAAAATGAAAGTTATGATGTGTGTATGCAGAAGGTGAAGCTGTCAGGCTGCCTGTACTATGGGAGGGGAGACTGGTTCCCAACACCCCTGTTGCAGCAAGTCAGAGACAGGATCTAATCTCCACACAGCGGGCAACCTCAGACAAGTTTATCCTCTCCTCAATGTACTAAACTATCTTTTGATAAAATGCAATGGCCCAAAAATGCCATTTTAAAAAAGAAAACACAACTTTTAAGGCTGCTAAGTGAATGCAACAGAATTGTCTATCACATCATCTAGAAACAGCAAGCAGTTAAAGCCAGGGAAATGAATAGTTAATGATATCATAAATCTTATGCTGCCACATAAACATAAACACATTTTTTCTTGTCATGTGTGAAAGAATAAATGTTTCATCACACGTAACTCTGCCACATTGAATTATTTCCACATTATTATTACTATTATTTTAAAAGAAGCATGTATTTCCTCCAAAGAGGCTCTGTTAGGAATGAGTTACCCAGTTATTTCTGTGTGAATGGACACTGCATCTTCAGTGAAGTCCTTCTGTGCAGATTTACGCATGTCCAATATACAAATAAACAGAAATTTCCCTGACAACAGTGACTGGAAGTTGTAAGAGAGACTCCCTGGCCATGCAGGATGTGAAAGAAGAGAGAATAACACAGGTACCTGGATTGGCACTTCTTGCCTGTGCCTGAGAAGAAGAGAACACAACTTAGAACTGAATCATAGAATAGACTGGTTTGTGTCGGAAGGGATGCTAAAGCTCATACAGTTCCAACCCCCTGCTATGGGCAGGGACACCTTCCACTAGAGCAGCTTGCTCCAAGCCCCTGTGTCCAACCTGGCCTTGAACACTGCCAGGGATGGGGCAGCCACAGCTTCTCTGGGCACCCTGTGCCAGCGCCTCAGCACCCTCACAGCAAAGAGCTTCTGCCTAAGAGCTCATCTCAGTCTCCCCTCTGGCAGGTTAAAGCCATTCCCCTTGGCCTGACCCTACATCCCTTGTCCCAAGCCCCTCTCCAGCTTTTCTGCAGCCCCCTTAGGCACTGGAGCTGCTCTCAGGTCTCCCCTTCAGGAGCCTTCTCTTCTCCAGGCTGCCCCAGCCCAGCTCTCTCAGCCTGTTCCCAAAGCAGAGCTGCTCCAGCCCTTGCAGCATCTCCGTGCTCTCTTCTGGACTCACTCCAGCAGCTCCATGTCCTTCTGATGTTGTGGGTCCCAGAGCTGCAGTGGGGGGCTCCTTAAAGCTTGTGTTGGAAGAAAAGAGCTCTGGTGTTTCTGTCATGTAATACCTCATAGTTCTCAGCAGTAAGAAATGGTTTTGGGTAGGAAAAAGACATCTGTGTATTTATTATGATAAAAGCAAGAGGTGACTAGTTTTTGGAGCCCTTATGAATAAGTACGCCTCTTAGCTAGAGCTGCTGCATATGTCCCGGGGGCTGAGTGGTACCCAAAGGACTGTACACAGACAAAGGATGTGTATAAACTACCGGCAGCCCAAACAAAGACTGTAGGATCCACTTCAACAACGTTGTAAAAGAAAAGGCCTGTCCATGGAAGCAGGGGAAATAATAGCTGTGAAATGGCAGCTCCATTTGTGCCTGGAAAGGGCACGCTCCTATCCTGCTGGAGCATTTTGTTCCTAACTCACCTTTGCTTTCAGAGCACATCACGTGCAACTCTGAGGCTGCACAGAGAAGATTTTCCCACCTTTGTAAACCACTTTGAAATCTGAGTGAAAACTATTATTTAAGTGAAAAATATAATTACAGTGAAGATCAGCATGCTGTGGGGAAAGGGGTGTGACATTACTCTTAGTAATTACGCAGAAAAACACGGAGGAAATGGTTTGTAAATAAAAGAAAGAAAAAAAAAGAAAGAAAAAGATAAATTAAGCTTAGCTAGCAGAAAAAGCCTTTTCAGAGTCCATTTGGTGGTGTGTCTAACCCACCAAAGAAGAGTTGATCTTAGGCACTAATTCACTGTGCATCATCTGGACCCTTTTCTTAATGTCTTTATCTGCAAAATACAGGCTAATCATTGTTATGGGTATTTGATAGGCACAAGTAGCAATACAACAGCTAACTTTGATTTACTGTCACATACACTTTGAGAATTTCCCTTAAGTACTCTCAGTTCTTTGTGTGAAAGAACTGCTGCAGAGTTATAAAGTATTATTATTATTATCATAGAATCATAGAATAGTTAGGGTTGGAAAGGACCTTAAGATCATCAAGTTATGCAGAACATTTCAAACATGGTACAATAAAACCTGTGGCTAGCCAATCAGTTCCTAGAAAATCAAGCCAGAAAATCAAAATTTTATCAACTAATAAACTTCTCCCCCAAAAAAAGGAAATAATTGAGTTGAGAGACAACTTCATGTGAACTGGTGGACCACCAGAGTCAGTCAGATGAAGTCTTTAATTTCCACAGCATATAATATGGATGCCACAGATATCAACATAGTGCATAAAACCAGTTAAATATTAACTGTTTCGGAACTGTGAGGCTCTGCACGAACTTTTTATAAGGTAACCAAGACAGATAACTAAAATTATATATGGCAACCCCCTCCAAGCTCCTTTCAAAGCTCTGCCAGGTGTCACTTAGGTACCATCACGATGTTTTCCATGTATCAAGAGACAAATTGGAAAGAGTGGACCAGAGCATGTTCCTATAGGATTAAGGGTAACAGGCTGAGCCTCACATGTCCAGCTTGTGAAGTCCTGAGGACTAATATTTTCCAGCATCTGTCAGGTTTGCACAATCAACATCATGTTGTGAACTGTCCCTACTGCACTGCCACAATTAATCCACTCGAAGCCTTTCCCTGTCTATAATCAGGTCAATTCCACCGATCCTGAGACAGATAATTACTATTTAAGGGCTTTTTCTCTGCAGCTCTCTACAGGTATTAAACAACAGGATTCCCTCCAACCACCAGAACGTCTTGTAGTTTGTGCAGACTGCATGCATCCAGGACATGGATGCTCAGTACTTGAGGAAAATGCCACCAACCAGCATGTTTTCCTCCCTGGCAATGTTTCCCAGGAAAGCTGGATTTCTAGCAGCCTCTCAGAGAGATTTCAACCCAGGCTTTCCCAGTAGCACTCCCTTTACTTGGTTATTCGAGAAACGACGGGGGCAGCAGGGCTATAGCGAATGCTTCCCAGGGCATCTCATGGCATGAGCTGCTTCTCCAAGCTCTTCCCAAGGCTTCCAAGTACAGCACAGAGCCCAACAATGCTGTAACTCACATGATGAAGTCCAACCCAGTTAGCTTATATGAAATGAGGTTCCTTGGCTATGCTGGCCTATTGATTAGTTTGTCCGAAAATGCTGCCTCATTTATTACAGTTTGATTTAAGCAGATAGAACACACCAGAAAGGTCACTCATTTTTATCCATTCCTAGCAAACAACACCCCTCAGTTCCATTACTACTATTTCCAAATCAATGCTGCTTTGCTTTCCCCTTCTGAGCCTCTGGAGCATAGCTGAGATCAATAGCTCTTGTTCTGCCTTTGGTGTGTGAAACGCTGCTCAGATGCTGTTGCAGGGAAAGGCTGCTCTTCTGCTCGCTGCAGCAGCAGACACACCACCTCTCAGCTGCCCGCAGAAGTGATAACAATGCACTTGTTAATGGTTTCATCAACAGACTGAAATATTTGTGCTAGAAAGGTTTAAAAAGGTTTTACTTCCTTTTTTTTTATGAAAGCCTTAAAAAGTAACAAAACCAAACCCCTTCCCCATCCCAGAATGGACACTGCCATGACCTATTTTTTGAAAATATGTCAAATAAACACACTGGTGAAACACAGTTTCCAGAAGACACAATCCCCATTTTGCTCAAACTGGGAAGTTTGAAAATGGACGAAAGTCCAAAGCAACATATTGGAAGTGTATTTTCAAACTTTCTGGTACAATTATCTTTCATCTCTACCTTTTTCTTATTTAAACAAACCCAGTCTTTGGCTTTCAGCAATAAAAGCAGATGAAGGCGGTATGGGATGCCCTCAGCTCTTGCAGGTGAGGAGGAAGATGAGGGATTACCTGCATCACTGGTCTGTCCCGATTGCTTGGATCAGTCTATTCTGATACACTACCTTCAATGTCATTGTCACCTGGAGCCTGTATAAAACCTCTCTGGGTTGTTTTTTAGTCCCAGGTAGTATTTAAGAACCATTTTTACCCCATCACTACGTTACACATTAGATTACGCAGCATTTGCTCTGTGGTGAGAAGGGAATTGGTTTTTAACCAGACAACCAAGCACATCTGAGGCTGGCGACGGTGCTTCCCAGGTTCCTCACAGAACAGCAGTGATGTGTTAGCAGCTGTCCACCCTTTCCCAGCTCTCACCTTGGTTGCAGGGACACAGCCCCAAGAGGAGAGGTAACAATGGGTAGACCTATTACCTCCCACCTGCTAGTGCAGCCACCAGAGGGGCAGAGATGAGCCAGTTATTAGTTAACCTCTTATTATCAAAAAAGGCTTATCACAGGCACCTGTGCTGTGTCAGAGGGCTCTTCAACCACCAGCTAGTCTCTTCTTCTGAGTCCTAAATGCAACCACTATCAGGTCTCAAATTCCCATCCCAGTTCACTTCTCACAACCCATTAAGTGCCACAGCACTGCCAGAATCCAGTCTCCCCTCCCACTGGTACCAGGGGATACAACCATCTCTCTCTCCCTGAAACCCCTTTCAGCTCCCCGTTGGCTTTTACTAGCCATGTTTTTCCCTTCAGCCCCTTTTCATCCCAAATGTGAGCCCATCACTGTGGATGACACTCAGAGAAAGGTTGCTTCTTTTGATATATATATTCCAACAGTGTTATACAAGTTATATTTAATTTTGGGAGATCTGGACTTACTTATACATACAAGCCAATGTATGCTGGGAAGACAAGCAAAACTGGCTATGCAAAATTTCCGTAACTTCATGTATATGTGCCTTCTAGCCATATTTTATAAAAAAACTGGGAATTTTCTATGAAAGGAGATAAATTGGATGTTCTTTGTGAGCAGAGGAAGAAGGGAGCCAAGTGATGGGCAGCAGGATCAGTCCATGACTGTGAAAAGCAACGAGAAAGCAAAGCTCCCTTCACTGTTGTTGGAATAAATAGCATAAACTCCCCCCCAAAAACAGCCTTGCTGCATTCCCACCCGGGGCGAGCTGTTAGTTCAGGGCTTGTGTTCAGCAACCAAGCTGACAAGCAGCTCCGAGTGATGCTAGCACACACGCATACACACATGTGCAGAGTATCTGAGGTAACTGGCCGGCTCTGCTCCTCTGTGCAGACAGCAGATGCATGGGTAATGGTGTTACTATAATCAGATGCTATAAATCTCCCAATTGGAAATGATAGAAAGTATTTAGTTAGGATAAAATATGCTCTCTTTGCCTCTGACCTGAGACTCTGACACCCCAGCCTCAGCACCAGCCTTTATTAGAAGTGCAGCATGGAAAACAAGTGCAGATGTCGGGAGGCGATGTGGTTTGGTTGCTTGTGCTGCCGTGCCCTCACTGCCACCACGAAAGGCCTCAAAGGGCTGCTGCTGAATAATGCAATTACAGAGTCAAGTAACTGCAGAAGGAGAGAAAAGCAAGAGAGATGCCAGAGTTTCAGTGCAGAAAGTCGGGGGAAGACGTTCACCAGCCATTATGGGATGGGAAAGGCTGAGCCTGTGTGCAGACATAGGTCAGAACGGGATGGCTGTGGTGCTGGGGCTGTTTGCAAAGTGGAGAGCTGCTAAAAGAAGGCAGTGCTAATGAATGCAGAGAGAAAAACAGGAAGGTATCGGAAGTGGAAAAGGTCACTCATATGAGACACGGTAATTTGCCTCACTTCATAGAAACACTTGACAAGGAGCTGAGACACCCTCCACTCACCCACAATTTATGCATCTTCACTGTGTGTCCCAGAGCTCTATATATTCTGGTAGCACACTTGATCCTGACATAAAATGCCAGTTAGGGATCCATAGAGCTGTGGATCCTTTCCTTCTTTATATCTCCGCTTTCTCATTTCACGTCTGTTTGTCCAAAACAGCTCTTTAGCACCATCCTAGATCACTGTAAAAGAATGAGTGTGTCTGAAGGAAGAAACTGCTGTTTGTTACATACTTTACATAGCAAATTAACAAACTGCTCAGAAACATCCATGCCAGACGATGATGGCGTAACACTGGTGCCACGGTGTGATGGTAAGACAACAGCACTTATTGCCCACATGTTTGATAGCTCCCCTTGCGTTGCTATTTTTCTAAGTTGATTTTACTGCACACTGCAGATGAGTTATCATAGAATCCCAGACTGGTTTGGGTTCGAGGGACCTTAAAGCTCAACCACTTCCAACCCCCTGTCACGGACAGGGACACTGTCCTGGGTTCAGCTGTAAGAGCTTCCGTGTTTCTACAGGACACCCAAATCACCCCAAGGCTGCAGCTTTCCCAGACAATGCCGTTTCAATTAATTGTCGTGACAAGTTCCACAAACACCACGTTTTCTCCCTAACACAATACCTTCTTTTCACAAGCCCGGATGTAACTTCATTCCTCTATAGCTAACGGGCAGATATCTATCTAATACACCAGCAAAACTTATCAGTGCATTTGCTCCAAATTGATTCCTCCACTGGGGGAATAACTCCTTAATTTTTAATTTATTTATTTAGCCTTCACTGTTTCACTAAAGAGGCCTCATCACTGGTCTCGGGGGATACAGAGCAGCAGCTGCTTGCTATTCCTCTCATGTCCCAGCAAACATCATCACAAAGGTGTGCTTTGCTACCAAGACTCAGAACTGCCTCTGTACAGCAAGGGGTGATGGAGCCAGAGACGAGAATTACTACCGGGGTAAATGAAGGTGGTAAAGGCAAGTGACCCACTCCGAGTGCAGGATCCTGTCAGCATCACAGTTGTGATCAAAACGAAGAGGTTCCTCTGCTCCCATCCTGCATTTGAAGAGCACAGATGGGCATGTGCCGGTTCCCATGGGCTCTGCTACACAGCCACACAAACAGACAGATCTGCGAAGAGCCCCCTGCTCTTTGGGGGAGATCTGGAGAAGATAAGGAGCTGGTGGATGTCGATCACCCCTCAAAATCTGTCCCTGTCTGCAGCACTCTTTATAACCTGATCCATAGTAATAACAGCAGAAAACACAGAGTATGTGAGCAGGTTTTGAATGTGTCTTTTTCCTTTCTTTTCACTTGTTTAGCGTTTATTGCCTTCAGAACTTGGTTACAATAAAAAAGTGCATTCATGCCAGAAAAGAGAAACATATTCTCCTCATAGCATTTTGTCCTCAGAGGAAAATTAACCATATCTTGATTGTCAGGTAGCAATGAAGCTCAGCAACTAAGCCACTGACTTAGACAAAAAGGAGGAGGGTTTGCAGTTATCAGCAGCATCAGCTTGTGTCAGAAGGACACAAGCTTTCTTTTTTCTCAAAAAAATAAAGTAATACTCAGATTTAGTTTGCAGAATCTGAACCTTAACATAGGCACAGTCCATGAAACATCAAAACTTGCCCTATACCTAACCCTGCTGGTGCTCAGGGTTTCTTCTGGAGCTTCCCAGTCCTGCTGAACGGGGGTGGCTTTCAGCCACAAGCCTTTAAGGTGACTTCAGAAGCTACATGGAGATTTTGAAGCTCTTAACTTTACTCTAGACAGTCTTACTACATTGCTGCTAGCTCAGCCTTTGAGGTTTGGGCTTGGGAGCAATCTACATCCTTTCAATCCAAGGAAAACATATGGAAAGGGACTGGAAAGAGCCTGTGGAGATCCTTTTCTCCAACGCCTGCTCAGGGCATGTGTGAAGCAGGCAGCTCAACGTGGTCGGCTCACCAAGCACCACAATGCTACCCGGGTAAGCGTCGTCTAAGGAGTCATCCGTATCTTACATTTGGAAGTGCAATAATAAAAATGAGAACCATGTGAAGAGGCTGGATGGAGTAGAAAGGTCCAAAGCTTAAAAAACCACCTCAGCAGCAGTGTGTGCACTTCTAGAAGAGCCCATGCTGTCATGTTTGCATTGTCATGCTCATGTGGTCACTTCTAATCCAGCTGAGACTCACAAATCCCTCTGATACTTGCCTTAACATCCATGGTCCTAAGTTGCAAGCCAAACTCTCTTTGTGAAAAAACCTAACAGGGACATTTCTCAAGGCTATTATTGGCAAATTTGATTTTTGGAGTCACTGTTACCTGGGTTTTTTTTACCTTCCAAAGGCATTTCAAGTTCAACTTCAGTCTCTAGCAGGCCTGTACATTGCGATTACTTAAACATCTGTAATTTAAAAATATCCATTAATGCTATCTGTGCAAATTAATCCAACTTTTTATTATGTTCTGAGGAGACGTTTTAAATACTCATTATGTTTTTCAATAAAATTCCAATAAAAAGTAGAGAAAGAAGAATAGAAGATGGAAAAGCTCAATGCAATCTGCATTTGTGTGTATTTTTACTGTGAATCTACATTTATTTTCCTCCAGATTTTAAGGCACTTTATGCTAATGCCACAGAGCACTAGGTGAAGATACCTGAAAAATCTAGAATTCGGGCTTAATGCAATACAGACATATATCCCTTGGTTGGAAAATACCTCTCTGACCTTCATTAATGTCCATTAATATTATTTTTACTGCAGCAATTTAATCTCTTGGTACTCTGCAGAACTGTTAATGAATGGAGGCTGTGGGAGGGAGCCACCTCCACTGAAACGTGTTACTATCTCAGGCAGCTCTTGAGGTACTTGCAACACATCAGGATACACACTGATAATATAAAGTGCCCTGATGCACAGTATTGTTTTCACTAGCAGGAAAAAGAATGAATGAGAACCCAGTGATGTTATGTAGAGAGCTTAACAGCAGAATGGCTAAGTAACAGGGGTCATGATACTGTGCAGCTGGTGGAAAGATAGGCCTCAGGGCTGCGCCTCAAGGCCGCAATTATCTTGTGGTTGATGCTTATTCTGAGTTGCTCAAGAAACAGGATGTACATCTTGCTGAGATAAGCGCAACGGTAATGCTTGAGCAAGCTGGGACATGTCAAAACAAGTTGAAACAAGAAGTGGTTACAGTTACTTAGAGACCCCTGCGTCAATACCGACTAACCAATGATTTTGCTGTATCCTGGCAGACAATGTACCTAACACCGCGGGCTATAAAAATGAGTGTATCTTGCTAAATAAACGAGACTTGCTGACCATGATAGCATGAGGCTTGTCTCCCGCGACTCCCGGGGTCACCAACATATTGGCGCCCGAACAGGGACTTGGGACCAACCGGAACAAGGACCCAAAGGAGTTGCGTTGGGTGCAGGTCTCGACTTAAAGACGGCTTCTGTGGGACAGCAGTGACACATCGGTGTGCTGCTTGCTTCCTGCTTTGGCCCGGAGTGCAGCATCGGCTGGCTCTGCTGCTACGCGCTGCCGACGCCTGGAGGGTGCAACGGAACCGGTAAATATGGACAGGCAAGCGGCGTATGATCTTTTTACTGCCTTCCTCCGTCGTCGGGGGTTAAAAGGCTTAGATTTAGATAAGGACCTCCCTACCCTTCTTTCCCACGCTCGGTCTCTCGGTATTTTTGATGATCCCCATTCAGTCCACCAGTTATCGGAATGGCGTCGCTACGGCGATAAATTATGGGATCTTACATTAGATGATGATAAAACTGCTAGAAAGTTATCCAAATTATGGCGTTTGATACATAACGAACTCTTAATGGTACAGGCGGAGAAACGTGCGGCCGAAAGTGCCCGTTTGGCACAAGATCAAAATCGTCACTACGATCCCTCTGCCCCTAATCCGCCGACCGTCTCGTCAATCGAGATACCCCCCCCTCCTCCTCCGCCTCCTCCTCTTCCCCCCCCACCCCCCTCTCCCCCGTCTCCCCCGTCTGCCCCCGTTCCTGAAAACGGACCACCTGAGTCTCCTCAAAACTCCCTTCCCTTGTCTCTTAATGCCACGGAGCCGTTCCCCGGAGCCCTTTCGGACCTCGCGGAGGCTATGGCAGGTCAGAGACGTGAAGCTTGGGCTGCTCTGGCACGCCACGGAGTCGAAAACGGAGATAGGGTCCTTGCCGATGCGGCACAAGACCATGTTACTATTTCCATGGCTTTTCCTGTTATTTTTCACCCTCGGCCTGGCGGCGGTTATAGGGCAGAGATTACTCAAATTGATTGGAAGTTATTGGCACAACTTCGTGCCACAGTCGCTCAATTCGGTGTCACCAGTGAACCGGCCAAACAGATGCTTGATTACTTATTTAATTCGATGATTCTCTTGCCTGTAGACATCAAGGGTATCGCTCTTTTAATCTATACCCCTCACCAAAAACTTACATTTGATGCCCGATGGGGGGAAGAAGCTGCTGCTTCAGTAGCTTTACCCCGTACTCAAGGAGACCCCCTTTTTGGAGTAACAATGAATGAATTACTAGGAAATGGTGATTATACTCGAACAGATGCCCAGGCTGGCCATGAAAATGGACCGAGAGGTATCCCTGAACTTTTTACAGTGCTTTTTATAAAAGCGGGGAATTGAGCCTGAGACTCTAAAGCAGCTAGCAGGTCTAGTGGCTAGGGAAGACTAAGATATTTTGCAGATCCTAATACAATATTTGAGGAGAGTGAGTGGCGAAAGTTTGGTGATGAGTTATTTGACTCAGTGCTTAATGATTATAAAAAGGCAAAGAAACTCGGTAAACCACAGAGAGAAGTAATGAACTGTATAAAAAGAGACAAGGCGGAAAAGAAAACTGCCGCGGTAGCAACGGAGAAACTAGGAACAGACGTCCCCGGTCGGTTGAAACCGGGGGAAGATTACAACTCGTCCCCCCCCCCCAACTCGCGGGAGCACAGGGTTCCCCACCCCCCCCACCCCGCACCCCCCCCCCCTTCCTTTTCTCCCCCTCCATCAGAAGGTGCCGCGGAGGAGGTGTAACCCCCTGCTCCCCCACCACCCCAGTTCCGAAAGTAGGGACTTTGAAAAGGACAGAGAAAGTATATTAGAAGGTATACGCGTGATAAATGTCGAGGAATCCGAAAGAAAGAGGGCGGTGCCTCGGCGCCGGATCGATTGCGGCGCCACTGTGAAGCACGCAGTAGAAAATAGGGATCATGCGCGAGCGGGAGATTTAAAGGAACTGCGAGCCTCTCCAACCCACTACGCCCTAGAGTGAAAAAGTTTTTAACTCAGTCACGGAGGAGCCAGGTCTGCAGATGGCTACATACCGAACGAGATACATCTGATAAGAAAGACACAGCTGCGAGCAACGGAGACCCTGAGTTCGGCGCAGGATCAGCCCCCGAATCCCCTGAATCCGAGCCAGATTTATATCCTCTGCTTCCAGACCCTGACTCTTCGTCTCCCGGGTGGGTCTGCTCAGACTTACTGGCCCTGGAGACGCTCAGTTGTAACAATGGGTAACCAAATATGTGATCATTACTGGGGAATTTTCTGCAATGGGCATCTTTGCATATCCTATGTTTACTACACAGCAGGGGGCTAAAGAGTGGGAAGCTCTATATGTTATGATTTTTTCTTGCAATAGACAGGGAGAGCTCATACAGTTTCTCTGTGATACTCATGTACTAGAAGTTGGTAAATATAAGTATGTCCAGGTTTCTATCAACCCTTGGAGACCTTTATAGATATTACTGGCCACTTCTTCCAGCACAGGCTGGCCACCTGTGTCGGAATGAGTGTGCATTTTTCTCAGTATAAAAGCCCAAGCCTCATACGATGTGGGGGAGGCAGAGCCTCTGCGGGGACGCCCGCTAAGGTTGAGCCTGCCACCTCGCACTGCAATGATGCTTCTCGGAGCTGGTTTGCTGTTAGTCTCCACAGGGTCCTTGTTCTGTACGTGGGACTGTGTAGTGCGAGTAATAATTGTCTTTTTGTGTTTCAAATATTGAACTTATGTGGAGTGTGCTTGTGGGATCCCACACGTGCATGTGTGTGTGTGTGTGTGTGTAGAGGGCAATCAGTGTTTTGTGTATTGTTGGGTTTATTGTAAAAGTTTTTAAGGGGTAGCTGTTTAACATTTCAGGCATGAAAGAGTTAATGTAAAAGTGCGGCTGCCGGCAGGTATTTATGATTGCTGCTGAAGCAGGCAGGCCGCTATAGCTGCTGCCGAGCAGGCCGGCTTTTGCAGGGACTAAAAAAAAAAAAAAAAAAAAAAAAAAAAAAAAAAAAAAAAAAAAAAAAAAAGAGAGGGGGAGAGAGAGAGAGAGTAATGATGTTATATTTAACTTTAACATGTCTACTTCTGAAGAACTGATAACCTGGGGGAGGGGGTATATTTGTGTCCTCCTGCCTACAGGTCCATGAGTGACTGCCTGCAAAGTTTGTCAAGCCTTGCCATGAGCTGGACAGACGAATGGATAAACCTGATGCCTCAGCTACAGAGGAAGAGAAAGAACAAATAACTGCAAAACATCACTTGGGGGCAACTGAAAAGTAACATCCTGAATATGTGTGCTTGTAAAGTAGCTATTATTAGAGGTTGTGATTTTGTGTATAAAACCACCTGTATTTACTAGCTAGTTGCTAATAAGAAACTGCACCTTGTATTGTATAGATTTGTCACTTGTAAAAGAGATGTCAGAATATGGAAATTTGCAGTAGCCGCTAGAAAATGCTAAGGCAAAAGCTAGAAAAATTTTAATACAATGGTAGTGTTATAAAGCAGGTGACATCGAAGGCAATTCCTGATTTGTTTTAATGTTGACTCTGTAAGACATGCAACACTGCAGAACCTTTTGTTGTTGGAACAGGGACATGGATGTGAAGAGTTTGATGGAATGTGTTGTATGAATCTTTCTGATCACTCTAATTCCATTCATAAACAATTGGCACTGTTAAAAGACAATATGCGAAAATTACAAGAGACAAATGATCCTTTCACAAACTGGTTAGCGTCCCTTGGATTATCTCCCTGGTTAATCAGTTTGATAGAAAAAATTGTTGTGGTGTTGGCCATAATTTTGCTTGCGATTTTGCTTTTACCATGTATTATGCAGTGTTTGCAAAAAATGATATCGAATGCTTTTAATCATAACATGGCTATGCTTGCTACTAAAGAAAACGGGGGAAGTGTAGAGAGCTTAACAGCAGAATGGCTAAGTAACAGGGGTCATGATACTGTGCAGCTGGTGGAAAGATAGGCCTCAGGGCTGCGCCTCAAGGCCGCAATTATCTTGTGGTTGATGCTTATTCTGAGTTGCTCAAGAAACAGGATGTACATCTTGCTGAGATAAGCGCAACGGTAATGCTTGAGCAAGCTGGGACATGTCAAAACAAGTTGAAACAAGAAGTGGTTACAGTTACTTAGAGACCCCTGCGTCAATACCGACTAACCAATGATTTTGCTGTATCCTGGCAGACAATGTACCTAACACCGCGGGCTATAAAAATGAGTGTATCTTGCTAAATAAACGAGACTTGCTGACCATGATAGCATGAGGCTTGTCTCCCGCGACTCCCGGGGTCACCAACAATGTTACTCTTAAACCTGGCAACACACTTAACAGACATCTCTACAGCTCTCAGGTCATGTTGTTTCTTCTCCAAACTTGTGCTTTCAGACCACAAAGTGAGAGCAGGATAAGGAAGCCAATAAGTCAGGTCATCGGCAGCACAGGGTTGTTTTTCTGCATCATACAGGTTTATTATTTGCATTGTATTACCAGCAAATGGCCCTGGCCCACATAGGTCCCAACAAGGAATGGGGAACCAATCACTGCATGCAACCTCTGCATGAGCCTTCTGCGTGGGATTTAAGGGATCAGTCCAGCAGGGAATCAAGTGGTGTCCTCTAATATTCACTGTGAAGGTGCTGAGGCGCTGGCACAGGGTGCCCAGAGAAGCTGTGGCTGCCCCATCCCTGGCAGTGTTCAAGGCCAGGCTGGACACAGGGGCTTGAAGCAAGCTGCTCTAGTGGAAGTCTTCCCTGCCCGTGGCAGGGGTTGGAGCTGGGTGAGCATCTATCAACACAGAAGTCCATCATCCCTCATGACAGCCTTTGGAATGGCCACATCTCTCTGCAGGAGCTTCCCCACCCCACATCTCAGCTGCTTCAGCACTGTCTGAGTTTTGAAGAAACAATGCTAAAAATAAATTCCAGATATGGACTACACATAATAAAACACTATTTTAAAATAATTGGGGACAGTGGCCTGGCAAAGGTTTCAATGGCAAGCTGAACTTTGAGATTTTTTTTTACTGAATTCAGTATGTGCCCTAATGGGAGGTTTATCATTAATTCTCTCCATTTAATTCTAAGCACACAAAGCTTGTTCGGTTCTACAGGAAAAAAAGGGCTTCAAGAAAAGTCTTTAATTCCTCCCTTGTCCCAGGGAGAGTTTTATTAGTATATAGGGAGAGACTTTGCAGGAACATGGGCTCACAGACCTGTTGGGCAGAGGAATCAAACCGTGTCTCGTTTACTTCTGCAAATCAGTTGGCTGAAGCAATGAAAGTAGAATAAATAGCACAAATGCATTACCAGTAACCTGCAGCAAGCGATATATGAACATGACAGAGTATAACTCATTTATCATGCTCTTTAGTTAGTAGTGACCATGTACATTTCCATTTATCCACTGTTTAATTATGCACAGCAGCTCCTTTCCCATATATAGACACACGAAGAGCAGCCATTCATCATTTCTATAGTTTATGTCTTATTCCATTTCAGTTCTTTCTTGTCTTTGCTAGAGTTTAAATAGGAGCTTTTGTTCATGCATCCAGCCCTCTCTTCTTTGTTATAAAAAGGAGCCACTTGCCCCACGCCTGCAGCACAAGCGTATCCCCTTCTCCATTCCCTAATCCCTACATGCCCGTGTCTATGGCTGTCCCATATCTGACTGCTGCTGAAACCTGGTGGGGATTTTGTCATGTGCTTCATGGAGCAACAGGATGGGAGCTGGGTTCTCTGACGTGTAACTGTGTTGCTTAGGGACATGGTCTGGGGGTGGAATTGGCAGTGATAATGGGTGGACTTGATCTTAAAGGTCTTTTCTAACCTAACTGATTCCATTAAAAGAGGTAAGGGAGGTAGATTTCCCAAGGATTTTAACCCTGGGGAAGAATCCTCTGTCATCTGCTGTGCTCTTACTTCCCACGGCAAGAAAAGGAGAAGCCAAGAGCATGTTCCCATGCTCCCAGCATCCATAGGGCCAGCAGGGCAGGTCTGCTCTGCTCCCCGGGCATGCACCTACTCCCCCAACATTTCCTTCCCATTGTGCTCCCTCTCATTCCTCCTCCCCCACCATCTCATTTTCTGCCTTTCTCTCTGTCCCACACCTCCCCCATGTTCTTCTGGGCCTATTCTCCTCCCCGTGTGTAACTCACATTAATGTCAACTGGAGTTATGCACACGTACGAAGGGGAGAATGGACCTCTTGGAGCGGAGCTAATTAAGCTCTTCTTTAGAAGTCAGAGCCTGTAATCTCACAGACATCAGTAGCCTGCTGTCAGTCACAGTGCATCCCGGGCTGCCAGAGACTCATGCCTACCTGCTCACTTCTGGGTTTCTGACAATTACCCATCAGCTGCGAGGGGAGCAGGGAGGGTGCATGGATCCTGCCTCGGGTCTCACAAAGCCTTGAAGCAGCCCCTTGAATGGACTCTGATTTGTGAAAATGCCATGAATATGCATATTTCTAGCTAAATCCTGACTCCAGTCAAATCCGTGTAACTCCCCCAGTGCCAGTGAACTGCATATATTGAAGGAAGCGATTTGCATTTAACTCTCTAGAAACTTCACCCGCTGCTAGCAGGCACCAGAAGATGACATTGTCTTTGAAAAGACATCTCCAGAATAAACAGGAAAGGCACTACGACTACTCAGTTTAATTTACTTCTTCTCTATCCACCAACAGCCAGCCCAGCCTACAAACCTCCCCACTGATAACCTGCCATTTCCTCTACCAGCACTGAGCAAAGCCATGCTTTGCTGGGACACCGATGGTACCCTTCCTCTCACCATCATCCATAGTATCCAAACCCTGTATTGTTCTCCATCAGCCCCAATGCTGGCATGGCCATAACCTAAGGGTCCTGTCACAGACGGTCCCTTCCAAGCACACTAGTACCATGTGAGAGTCAGAGAAGTTCAACAGAGACCCCTTGCCCAAGCAGTCCCTCTCCCTGCTGCATGTGGGTTCAGTCCACAAGAGACAGCACTGCCTTACAGGTGTCCTCCTTCCATCCCAGCTTATACAAGAGCTCAGTCTTTCATTAAGACTGAATGTCTCTTATTTCTGAACTGCAGGAAAGAAAGGATTTGCCATTTCCTTCTGTGTTAGCACTTAATGACACAACTTGAATCCAGGGAAATCTCTGTGAGAAGGGCAATGGAGCTGGTGCGGGGCCTGGAGCACAAGTGTGATGGGGGAATGGCTGAGGAACCTGGGGGGTTCAGGCTGGAGAAGAGAAGGCTCAGGGGGGACCTGATGGCTCCCTACAACTGCCTGACAGGAGGATGGAGCCAGGAGGGGCTGGGCTCTGCTCCCAAGGAACAAGGGATGGGACAAGAGGAAACGGCCTCAAGCTGCACCAGGGCAGGTTTAGATGGAGCTGAGGAACAATTCCTTGCCCAGAGGGTGCTCAGGCATTGGAACAGGCTGCCCAGGGCAGGGCTGCAGTCACCATCCCTGCAAGCATTCACACATGACCCCACCAATTCTACAACGTTTCTACCCTAATTCCTTCCCAATTACATGATAAAACCAAAGTGCCATCAGAGTCATGAACCACCTGCAGCAACACACTAAACCACACAACCCACCACCACCAGCACTCTGCAAAACCCCTCTGGAGCTCCAGGCACCACAAGCTTCTCATCAGGAGCCACAGGGAAAATGCAGCATCCAATATGCTGCAGGAGACTGGGCTAAACAACCACATCAGCTTTTTCTAGCCTCATAATCAGTGACACCTAAACCATAAACTGTCTGCATCACAAAATTTCAGTTGTAAAATCGTTTAGGAGTTGACAAGGAGATACTGAATACCAGGGAAGGGAAAGGAACTATTTCATAACTTCTGAAATATCCCTTTGGTGATTGCACCAAAGCCACCCAGAAGGAAATGCATCGTGGTTTGCAATGATCTGTAAGTATTCTGGTTTCATTTGCCCTTTTTATGGGTATAAAGTCAGTATTTAAATCTCAGCTGTGAAGAGAAAGGCATAAATATCATATTAGATAAGACACTATTTAATACAACTCAAGGTGAATGTCCAAATGAAGTCCCTGCAGCTTAGAATAGAAATACAAGAATTTGAAACACATCACTATCTCTTATACTGAAAAGCCTACTCTAGCTGAAACACTGGTGCCCTCTTCCCTAAGGCTTTTACAGTGTTTCATTCTGCTCCTTACAGGGAACAGCGTCTCTGTGTTAGTGTGATATTTTGCTGGAGATTTAGGATGGAAAATAACCTAATGGTCTAAATTCATTTAAGTGGAACCAAGAGAAAATCCACTGAATTCAATTAATTGGTTCATTTTCACCAGCTCCAGATTTGTCACTTTGATTAAACTGCATGTTCAGGAGGCAGGTGGCCTGTGGGAACACGGATATCAGGTAATATGAGTTATTTCCTTTAATGTTGAATGAAGAAATGCAAAAGGCCAACAGAAAATCCAGCCGCGCCTCACATTGCTCCTGCCCCAATATCCTCTGATTAAAAGTCATACGAACTTTTGGTGACAGCTTGTATCAGTCCAGAGTTCCCAAAATAGGTCCTGGCTCCTCTAGGAAGAAACAATGGTCCCCAGCAAGGAGGTGGGGGGGGGGTACCTGTTGTCTACAGAAGCGGGAGAGGGACAGAAGCATCCCTTTGTTTCCTGAACCATCCTGGAGAATAAAATTCAAGGACTAGCATTACAATGGCCAGAAACTCCCCTTCCCTCCCAGAAACCTCGCCCATTTGGCAAAAGGACTTGATGCTTCAGCTGGGGCTCATGGGGTGTGGGACTTTGCCCATGGGGTGGGACTGGGGACACAAGAAACTTCCCTATATCGGTTATGATCCATTTTATTTTATGGCTCAATTTACTACCAAAAATCCACTTTCTGTACAGTTTTTCACTTGATCAGAGTTGTGATGATGCTGGGGTGCCCCTCGCACTCAGCTCCCCAGATGCTTATCCCAGGCACAGGGGAAGATACAGGGAAAGAGAACTTTTACCCCAGGGAATCCTTAACCGTCCCCTTTTCACCTAGATGTGGAGAGCGGCTGGTAAATCAAAGCACTGGCCAAGCTTGTATCCAAAGGCTTCATTTGCTTGTCAAGTTCTCAGCTAGAAGTCTCCAGCCACTTCTAAAATCTTACCCATGTGGTCCTAAGCTACAGTCTTGAAAATAGGAAGAGTGATTGTGCTTCTCCATTTGCAGCGCTGCTGTGAAATTAATTTAATTATGAAGTGCTTTGTTATCCCTAGACTCAAGACAACACAGAAGTGGTTGGCAAATAAATTTGATTTCTTGACAATTGGCAGGATTTCATCTACAGTTATTAACTGAAGAGACTTGATTTCAGTGTTACCCGCTAAGGTTTGAGTTGGGGTTTTGTCTTAATTCACTGCCTGGGACTTTGCAAAGGAAGTTCTGGTACCCATTCCTGGGATCCTGTAGTGGGCTCTGCAGGGACAGAAGAGACAAAGCAAAGCCCCCGGGCACACAGGGAAGAGTGGGAAGCTCCTCAGAGCAGAGAAAGGGAAGCAGACAGTGTACTCTGTTGCATTTCTGTTAATCTCTCCTGAACAGTGGGAGTGAGGATGTTCATCTGCTTCCCTTTGCCAGTAACACCTGCAGGATTTAATATAGATATAAGGAAACAGAGGTGAACACAATAGCTTTTACTAATGTAAGTATAGACTCACAGACTGGTTTGAGTTGGAAGGGACCTTAAAGCTCACCCAGTTCCAATCCCCTGCCACGGACAGGGACACCTTCCACTGGAGCAGCTTGCTCCAAGCCCCTGTGTCCAACCTGGCCTTGAACACTGCCAGGGATGGGGCAGCCACAGCTTCTCTGGGCACCCTGTGCCAGCGCCTCAGCACCCTCACAGCAAAGAGCTTCTGCCTAAGAGCTCATCTCAGTCTCCCATCTGGCAGGTTAAAGTCATTAATATCTCTGTTGAATATCTCTGATTTAATTTCTACCCCTGTACATCCCAATGCAACCTGTCTTCTTTCTGTTCTTCAGCAGGAGCCAGACTTGTTAAAATTGCAACATTCCTTAGAATTCATAAACTTGAAAGCTAAGTTGTTAGGAGCTTAGGGTTTTTTTCTGCTGAATTTAAAGCCATATCGTTCCAAAAATGTAGGTCAGGAAATGAATTCCTGTGAAAGAATAACACTATATAGAATACAAGAGCCTAGTATCCAGGATGAGTAATACTACGTGAAATTATTTTGTTAATAATAATAATAATAAAAAATCTTTATTATTAAATTGGTAATAATGTTGGAGCTTGGGCAGCAAAATCCTTCTACAGTTAATTCTACTCAGAAAAAAAATGCATTAAAACTTCATTTAATTTTTTTAAGCCCAAGATACGGAGCTCATCACTGAACACTTGTTCAGTTAATACAATGCTTGAGGATGAAATGACAGAAGTGGTATAGCTAATTAAACTCTAAAATTTTGTGGTATGAGCCACATTAAAGTCCTCCATCATTTGCCTTATTCACCACCACATCTTGGAGAAAAAAATACTCAAGTTTTCTGGAAATACTTCTGATATTCTTATAGCTTTTGTTTTTTTGCTGACCTTTCCACAGTAAGTGACTGAGTTATGTATTTATTCCTTCCAGTAGTAGCCCAGTATCTGAAAATCTCCCCAGGGTCCCTTATCTATATGTATATAACTGTGTGTAATTGTGTGTGTGTATGCCTATATGGTTTTATCTGCACCTATTTCTCTTCACCAAAGTATCGCTGAATAAAATAAAAAGTTAAAAAAAGATACTTTTAACTAAGTTGCTCATAAATGCCATCATCTAAGAGCCACACAGAGCCTGGCAGGCACTGACAAATAAGAGTGCTAATTCTGAGCATCTTCATTTTGCAGACAAAGGCCAGTGACCTTAGCTCAGGACACAATCAAAGTTTAAGTGGAAAAACAGTTCTTTCAGCCTTCCACTCAGTTGCTGAAAAATTGTAGTGCTTCCAACCCAAGCCAAATGCAACTTCAGAAACCATGTGGGGCACACAGAAACCCCAGCTGTTGATAGGAACAGTCTGTAAATCATAGAAACACGAATCCCAGGTTGGAAAGGACCTTAAGGATCCTCTGGTCCAATCATGCTAGGGAACGCATGACCGACAGTAGATGTCCCAGCACCCTGTCCAGCTGAAGCATAAGTGCCCAACACTGGGGAGTCCACCATTCACTGGGGAAATTATTCCAATGGCAATCACTCTTATGATGATTGCAGTTTGTTAAGGTGGAAGATGCTCTAAAGGCGACAGACCTGGGGGAAGGTGTTCCCACAAACAGGCTTTCTGTGCCTCTCAGCAAAGCCATTTACTGGTTTTCTACTGTAGAAATAGTTCCTGAGGTTGCTTCACCAAACCAGCACTTGGCACACACAAGTCACAGCTGGGACTTGCCAACAACTTCACTGCTGGTTTTACCACAGGGAATGGAGTCATGAGTTTTCCATAGCGAAATTCAAATCTCCTAACCTGTCCTCACACAAATCTTTTTTTCTACAGCAAAGCATTTCCTTGGCAAAAGAGCTTGGATATGCAGAGGACAGAAGTTCCCTAGAGAACCAAAGGCTAATGAGCAAAGTTAGTGCATCTTGGCTGTGCTGTAAATAGTCTTTCCTGCCCTAAGACCACACAAAGGAAGGAGAAATGTTCAGTCATAATAAACTGATGTACAATAAAATTACTACTAATAAAATTGGACCCTAAGCATATTCATACATCCTCTGCAAAGTACTTATGAAAATTGTAAGGGCCAAATCCTGCCATTCTTGTCAGAAAATGCCCCCTCGAAGCCACGTCTGAGTGGCTGAGCCATGCAGATCTCAGTCTCCACTGACTGCAAACTAATGATTCCTGTCTGAATCTATCCCAGCTATCGATTTCCAGTCTCCACAGCCGCCTGTCCGTCACTGCAATCAAGGTCCTGCTTAGGGGAGAGCAATATATCGCTAAACTCTCATAAGACAAGTGACACAAATTTAGGATCCTCATATACTTTCCCCACCATTCACTGAACGATTTGAATTGATTTGGATAGGTTTTCTTTTATCATTCATAGCTTATTGTCATTTTGTCCTCTGTGATTTCCACACTGCTCCATGACATAAAGCTCAAAGTCAAAAGACATACAGTGCTTGTTGCTAAAGCAAATGCTGCACCTGCGTTATCCAAGTTGCTTGTGTCTGATTTTTCACTCCTGGGGGTGGCTGGCTTATAAATCCAGACATTCAGCAGCAAGATTCAATCACCTACAAATGGCCATGGGTATGCATGACATTCACTGGGACAGTTAGGGTATAGATGTTGCCTAATCCTCATCCGTGTGTACATCAGTAACACCTATACAGAGCTGCCTTGGCAATTATTCTCTGTCAAGCTCAGTTAACCAGCCTGTGAGACATTTCACCACTACCTTATGGTTCACCCAGCACTGGGCACCAGCAGCGGTGCCAGCTATGCCCCATCTGCTCCTCCAACACTTATGAAGAGCAAAGGGCGCTTTCAGGTAATTAGCAAGCCCTGACAAGGTCCATCTTCCTTCACTGACCACTTACAAGACAGACAAGGGTCTGCCAGGGAAATCTACCCCTTCGAACTCCATCTTTAGCACACACATGAACGTTGGTGCCTACTGAAGCAGTCAGCAGCCTGAAGCCTTTAAAGATCCCCAGGGCCAGGATGCCTGCCCTGCTCATGGCACTAACATGAACAGACAGGATTTTCCTGTGAAGGTTTTCAAAATGCCCAGCGCAAACACAGGCTGGGGAAGACTGAATGGAGAAGCCTAAGGAGAAAGATTTGGGAGTGTTGGGTGAGGAGATGATCCCCATGACCCAGCATCAGTGTGTGCTTGAGCAGGAATCAGAGAGGCACAAATACATAACTAAATCTAGGAAAACAGGAGAAGGTACCATCTGGAGAAAGTGAGAAAGAAGAAAGAATTGAAAGAAACCATCAGAAAGACTTGAGGTGTTAGTTGATGAGAAGTTCCCCATGACCTGGCTTCAGTGAACACTTGAGCCCAGAACCCCCCCCATGTGCTGCACTGCACCCCCAGAACGTGAGCAGCAGCTCAGGGAGGGGATCCTGCCCCTCTGCTGTGCTCTGGGGAGACCCCCCTGCAGTCCTGATCCAGCTCTGGGGCAGCAGCACAAGAGGGACGTGGAGCTGTTGGAGCTGGGTCAGCCTGGAGAAGAGAAAGCTCCTGAAGGGGAGACCTGAGAGCAGCTC
The DNA here is from genome assembly GCF_033815535.1 of Pezoporus flaviventris. NCBI lineage: Eukaryota > Metazoa > Chordata > Aves > Psittaciformes > Psittacidae > Pezoporus > Pezoporus flaviventris. Next base: position 743,649 of record NW_026892558.1, read on the forward strand.
CAGTGCCTGAAGGGGCTGCAGGAAAGCTGGAGAGGGGCTTGGGACAAGGGCCTGTAGGGACAGGCCAAGGGGAATGGCTTTAACCTGCCCGAGGGGAGACTGAGCTGAGCTCTTAGGCAGAAGCTCTTCCCTGTGAGGGTGCTGAGGCGCTGGCACAGGGTGCCCAGAGAAGCTGTGGCTGCCCCATCCCTGGCAGTGTTCAAGGCCAGGTTGAACACAGGGGCTTGGAGCAAGCTGCTCTAGTGGAAGGGGTCCCTGCCCGTGGCAGGGCTTGGAACTGGGTGAGCCTTAAGGTCCCTTCCAATCCAAACCAGCCTGGGATTCTATGATAAATGCCCTCTAGCAACACAAACCCAAGAAGCCTTTTCTTCTTCTGGTACTTTGTTCACTAAAACACACAATATCCACTGCCTTACCTCTGCTCCAGAGGCACATCGTTGCATGTATCCCTGTTGCACATTCTTCCCTACCTCTAATCACCAGTGAAAGCACAGCTAGAAACAGCATCCTGACTTTTATTTGCCAAATCTACTGCCCCTCTGGAAATTTTTCCCCTGTATGGGCACGCAGGACGTAAATGTCAGTCAGTCCTGGCTTTTCATTGACTTGAGCAGCTCAAGGGACTAATCATTAATTCACATCCCACCATCCCCACTCTCCATGTGGCTGGTCAGTCCTGGAAGTCATACTCCAAACCTTTTGCTATTTAGTAAGTTATTGAGGCATCAGACATTTTTATGAGCATCCATCAAGCATCTGATCTCTAAGCTCAGAGTCACAGCACAGCCCTGAGCTCATCTATCACTGCAGCCCAGCATGCATACAGTCCAAGATTGAAAACAGATCTCTTAAGGAACATCATGTTTTGGCTTCTTGTGGAGGGTGATTAATTTTTAGAACAAAATTTGCATAAAATCTTTTCAATCTGTTTGTAATTACCAGAAATTGAAACAAGTGATAAACAACTTTGAGCACTTTTCAGCTGAGTATTAATCAGAAAAACATCCAACTAATTGAAAAACAGAGTTTCAAGTAAGAAATTTGAAACACAACTTTAAAGTATTTGAAATCCCTCTTATTTTAAGAATCCAGCTTATTCTACAGGAAAGAAATACACAGGGGTTATTTATATTTGGAAATCCCGTGCTATACAGAGTACACATACCCATGTGTGCAAGTGTATATGGACAGCGGTGGAGATAAAAGTCCTGTCATTGAGATCTCTTAGCATTAATGCTCAAATAATTGCTTTTCAGGTCAGGGAACGCAAACGCAAGCATTATGTTGACAATGATGGTTTTGCACAAGAAGAAAAGAGATAATCAACAGTGAAATGTGCAAATGATCTATTTTTTCCAGCTGAAACAATTCAAAAGTTTTCCTTGAACTTGACCTGAAAGTGTGCATACATGTGCTTTAATGAGTGGAAATAAAAGGGTCTGAAGGACTGTATTTTGGAAAGGGGGATTTACAATTTCAGTTTAATGTGTAGCTGTTCCCTGGCTACTCTGTTCTGTACAGTGCCTACAGTGTGTGATTTATATGTGCATATTCACACTCATTTCTACCATATTAACACAAGGGTTTCCCTCCCCACGTAGGCAGTGCTCCTCTAACCTGCATTCGCACCACACATTTCCATTCCACCGGCAGAGTCCTCCTGCTTTGCAATTTGCCTTGTTTCTCACCATTTCTCCTCACTTATCACTTCACTAGCTTCTTATAAATTGGTTCTTTCACGTTAAAAATCACTGCTGTTGCATCTAATTTGGACATCCAACTCTCTTCTCCAGTTTCTCCCTGACTCTCTTCTTTATGCTATTCTTCCCTCTTCTTCTGAGCAGCTCATGCAACAACTCACTTAGCAATAACTGCCCTGCTAAGTTTTTTCTGGAAGAGCTTTCACCATTGCCTGCCACCACAATCAGATTATATAGGTTCCGCCCAATTAACACCATCTCAGATAAGTGCTACAGGATCGACCCAGTTTTAGAGCTGAAGAAAGATGAATCAAGGAAAAGAGAAACACTTACTGAAGCCAGGGGAGGTTTAGACGGGTATTAGGAATAATTTCTTCTCCCAAGGGTGCTCAGGCACTGAAACAGGCTGTCCAGGGCAGCGGTGGAGGCATTGTGCCTGGAAGTGTTCACAAACCATGCAGACAAGGCCCTCAATGACATGGGTTAGTGGTGGCCTCAGCAGTGCTGGGAATAGTTGGAATTGATGGTCTTACACGTCTTTTCCAACCCAACTGATTCTATGAACCTCCTGCCCACCTCCACAGGGTGGAAAATACTATTGCTGGCAAATCATAGCATCATGGAATCATAGAACAGTTAGGGTTGGAAAGGACCTTCTGATCATCTAATTCCAACCCCCTGCCATGGGCAGGGATACATCGCACTAAACCATGTCACCCAAGACTCCATCCAGTCTGGTCTTGAGCACTGCCAGGGATAGAGCATTCATAACTTTCTTAGGCAACACATTCCAATGCCTCACCACCCTCTCAGTAAAGGACGTCTTCCTTATGTCTAACCTGAACTTACCCTGTTTAAGTTTAAACCCATCACCCCTTGTCCTACCCGTACAGTCCCTAATGAAGAGTCCCTCCCCTACATCCTTATAGGCTCCCTTCTGGAAGGCTGATATGAGGTCTCCATGCAGCCTTCTCTTCCCCAGGCTGAAAACCTCAATGTTCTCAGCCTATCTTCTTATGGGAGGTGCTCCAGTCCCCTGCTCACCCTCGTGGCCTCCTCTGGACGTGCTCCAACAGCTCCATGTCCTTTTTATGTTGAGGATAGCGAAAAAATTTATCCCTCCAGGGCATATAAAGGCCAACTAAATCCCCCTTTCCTTCTTATGTGGACTTTTCTATCTGATTGCTTTTGACCTTAAAAGCACTTTCTTAAAAGGAATGAAGGATATATGCAAGAAAAGGTGATTTACAGTAAATGAAGATTATTATTCAGTCTTTGCCTTTCTTACCTTTTTTTTTTTTTCTGTTGGAGAAAAGGAACATAAATAACGTGAAATCATCGCAGGACAAGGGAGCTCTGCACTGAATGATGCAGTTCCCACTCTTCTCCATTACAGGCACATCTGCCATCACACAATCTCAGACCCCAGGTTGGTGTCTTGACTTTGGGTCTCTTTCTTTTTCCCAAGAAGCACACAAACTTTGCTGCTTCACCTTGAGTGGCTCTTTGTAGCTACCTCTGTGTCTGAAACACCCGATTTCCCTGACAGTTCAACCCCTTGGTCAAACTTGATTGAAAAGACTCTTGCAGCTCAACAATTAAGATGAAACCAAACTGGGCAATGTGGTCTCCACTTACATGAGACCTTTCATGAATTTTACCAAAGAACTTTTCACCATCTTGGAAAGACTCCAGGACATTGAGGGAGCTTCACGCCAAGACAGGATATTTTCTAGAGGTTTGGTCACAGGAGAGAGCTGACTGTAGTTTTCCCTCTGTCCTTTGACTTCACAAAATGACAAAACAAAAGAAGAGGAATCTGTGGTGACAGAAGGTGATGTCACATACCTTTACTCTGATATTGATTGCCCATTTACAGCGCTTCACTTTAACATAATGAACAACACAGAAATAGTACCATAACCAATCAATTATTCTGTCCCTCTACCTAGTCAAAGCACATAGACATGAGCTTCTACAGCATAAGAAAGCCCCTTTAGATCCTTGTGAAGGAGTGGGAAGACACAATATTACAAACTTTCATACCAGCACAGGATTTGGGTTGTGAAAACAGAGACTGAAACAAATGCTTAATTTGCTCACGAACAAGAGATATTTTATGTCTTTGTTTCACCTCGTAAATGCCAGAACTTCAGATTGTTGAACTCTGTAAGAAATTTTAAGTGCACTTAGATATGTACTTAACCAGATGTCAAGTGCTTGAAAACCCAGCGCTGCCATTGTGCAAACCAAAGGCAACACGAGTGCTGCTTGGCTGCAGCCATGTTGTCCCCCTCACAGTTACAGGACAGTAAAATGGGAAAAAGATTTTCATCTTACAGAGATTCCACTGTCTGGATGGATACTCAGCAGTGTGTTCATATAATGCACCAAACCCACCCATCACTGGTTTCAATCTGGGAAATACTGAAAGCTCACAACCATTCTTGCAATTTCCATCACAAAATAAAGGAGCCACATTACGTATGTAAAGCTCAGGCTCAACGCATTATAAATCAATGTTTCTCCTTCCCCTCTCACATTTACTTTCTCTGCTCTTATAAAGCCAATCATCTCATGAAACACAGGTGTGAGAAAATTATTCTGATTTCTACAGAAATGTCAGAATTAAATTCTGTCAAACACAATAAATCCATGTTAGACAACAGCTGAAATCTCTGCAAGTGACTATCAAGCCTAAAGCCCTGATCCTAATCCCAGATGTGACCCAGGCTGAGATCACAGGAACACCTGAGATTTACCATGGTGCAGAAATTAAGCCTCATGAATTCTGTGCCAGCATTTCTACATGGGTGCAACCACTTTGGTTAAGGTGTCTACTGATCTGCAGGAACAGGAGGGAACTCAGACCTACAGACCCTGCTTTTCCAAGATATTATTTCCAGTCATTGCCCAAAATCTGTCCCAACATGGGGAAACCTCAAAACATCAACAGCTTTTTTCATATCGCATAAGAAGCAGCTTTTACAGAGGTCCAGGCTCAGTTAAAACCCCAAAAGGGATTGCAAAGGCAATAAAACTTGTATGGAAAAAAGTCTGGCACATGCATAGATACAGAGGGCAGTTTTTCCTTTGAAAGTCAAAGTTTAAATCACAGTAATTTCATCCCACAGCAATTTTCTAATTGTTCATTAAAAACACATTAATTGTATGCAAAACACATAATTTGTCGCTATTTGGAAGTGAAAATAGAAAACCCCAGGGGGCCAAAACTTGGCATGAAGTCATACTTCTGATTTATACTTATAAAATCTGTCCCTGGGTACTGTTCACTATTATAATTTACAGGAAAAGTCATTAAATACCTACTTAAAAAATATTTTTAAGGAATCCATGAGCTGATAAGCAATATAAAATATTTCAATAAAGCACCACATCTTTTCATGAAAATGTGTGCATATTTCTGTTGATCACAGGTTGCTCTCAAAGTCATATGGTTGCATGAGTGCAGAACCAATATTCAGTAGTCATAATCCAAAAAAACCCTCACCCAGCAACAAAAGACCGACTGAAAGCGCTGCGCCATCAGGCTGCATGGTCTCATGATTACTGTCTCCTCTTTTAATGAAGATGTAGCACTCCACTTTATAGCCCTAATTTACACTATAGATCAAAACGGGGGAAATTTTCTAATTCTCTATGGGGGGAGGGAGATTGCCACCTCACTGGCTTTCAACACACATCATAGAATCATAGAATAGTTAGGGTTGGAAAGGACCTTAAGATCAGCTAGTTCCACCCCCCGTGCTGTGGGCAGGGACACCTTACGCTAAATCATATCACCGAAGGCCTTGTCCAACCTGGTCTTGAGCACCACCAGGGGTGGAGCATTCACAACCTCCCTGGGCAACCCATTCCAGTGCCTCACCACCCTCACAGGAAAGAATTTCCTTCTTATATCCAGCCTAAACATCCCCTGTTTAAGTTTGAACTTGTTACCCTTTGTCCTCTCACTACAGTTCCTAACGAAGAGTCCATCCCCAGCATCTTTATAGCCCCCCTTCAAATACTGGAAGGCTGCTATGAGGTCTCCACGCAGCCTTCTCTTCTCCAGGATGAACAGCCCCAACTTTCTCAGCCTGTCTTCATACAGGAGGTGCTCCAGTCCCCTGATCATCTTCATGGCCCTCCTCTGGACTTGTTCCAACAGTTCCATGTCCTTTTTATGTTGAGGACACCAGAACTGCACACAATGCTCCAGGTGAGGTCTCACAAGAGCAGAGTAGAGGGGCAGGATCACCTCCTTCGACCTGCTGGTCACGCTCCTTTTGATGCAGCCCAGGATTCGGTTGCTTTCTGGGCTGTGAGCGCACACTGAAGCCAGCTCATGTTCATTTTCTCATCAACCAACACCCCCAAGTCCTTCTCCTTGGACTGCTCTGAATCTCTTCTCTGCCCAACCTGTAGCTGTGCCTGGGATTGCTCCGACCCAGGTGTAGGACCTTGCACTTGGCATGGTTAAACTCCATGAGGTTGCCATCAGCCCACCTCACAAGCGTGTCGAGGTCCCTCTGGATGGCATTCCTTCCCTCCAGGGTATCAACCGAACCACACAGCTTGGTGTCATCAGCAAACTTGCTGAGGGTGCACTCAATCCCACTGTCCATGTCAGCGACAAAGATGTTGAACAAGACCGGTCCCAACCCCGATCCCTGAGGGACACCACTCGTTACTGGTCTCCAGCTGGGCATGGAGCCATTGACCACAACTCTTTGTGTGCGGCCATCCAGCCAATTCTTTATGCACCGAGTGGTTCATCCATCAAATGGATGTCTCTCCAATTTAGAGACAAGGATGTTGTGTCAAAAGCTTTGCACAAGCCCAGGTAGAGATGACATCAACTGCTCTACCCCTGTCCATCAGTTCCGTAGCCCCATCATAGAAGGCCACCAAATTGGTCAGGCAGGATTTCCCCTTAGTGAAGCCATGCTGGCTGTCACCAAGCACCTTGCTGTTTTTCATGTGCCTTAGCATGCCTTCCAGGAGAATCTGCTCCAAGATTTTGCCAGGCACAGAGCTGAGACTGACTGCTCTGTAATTCCCTGGGTCATCCATTTTCCCCTTCTTGAAAATGGGGGTTATATTTCCCTTTTTCCAGTCATCGGGAACTTTACGTGACTGCCATGATTTCTCAAATATGATGGCCAGCAGCTCCACAACTTCATTTTCCAGCTTTTTCAGGACTCGCGGATGGATCTCATCAGCTTACAAAATTAGCATCAGTGTGCAGTGGCGAAAGATTACTAGGATGCGTTTAATCTGTCATTGAACCCCTGATTCATGAAGTGCAAATAATGCAATGACTATTTTCCCCCTACAAATTCGAACTGGAAGCTTCAGTACAAGTCACATCTTTCTAGCTTATTGGGAGCAGCCCTGAGAAGAAGGACTTGGGGTGTTGGGTGAGGAGAAGCTCCCCATGACCCAGCTTCAGTGAGCACTTGAGCCCAGAACCACCCTGTGTGCTGGGCTGCACCCCCAGAGCGTGAGCAGCAGCTCAGGGAGGGGATCCTGCCCCTCTGCTGCGCTATGGGGAGACCCCCCCTGCAGTCCTGATCCAGCTCTGGGGCAGCAGCACAAGAGGGACGTGGAGCTGTTGGAGCGAGGCCAGAGGAGGCCATGGAGATGCTGCGAGGGCTGGAGCAGCTCTGCTCTGGAGCCAGGCTGAGAGAGCTGGGCTGGGGCAGCCTGGAGAAGAGAAGGATCCTGAAGGGGAGACCTGAGAGCAGCTCCAGTGCCTAAAGGGGCTGCAGGAAAGCTGGAGAGGGGCTTGGGACAAGGGATGTAGGGACAGGCCAAGGGGAATGGCTTTAACCTGCCAGAGGGGAGACTGAGATGTGCTCTTAGGCAGAAGCTCTTTGCTGTGAGGGTGCTGAGGCACTGGCACAGGGTGCCCAGAGAAGCTGTGGCTGCCCCATCCCTGGCAGTGTTCAAGGCCAGGTTGGACACAGGGGCTTGGAGCAAGCTGCTTCAGTGGAAGGTGTCCCTGCCTGTGGCAGGGGTTGGAACTGGGTGAGCTTTAAGGTCCCTTCCAACACAAACCAGTCTGGGATTGTGTGATTCTATTACTCAAACAATCTAATGGGGAAAAATAATTATCACAGTTCTGTGCACTTGTAATTTTAATTTCAGTTTTTCCAGCATGCTTGTTAGCTTTTCTAATTCTAGTTTTCCAAGAACCTACATTTTCTCTCTCGCTATAGATACGTACATAATGCACATATATTATATACATAAACGCATACATATGTGCCCACCCGGCTATATCTGAGATACAAAACAACATGCAAATACATGGATTTCATCCCTTGTCCACATGTTCACAGCACCCACAGAAGCCATTAGACTGCAAAAAAGGATATGATCCTGTCCGTTTAGGCAGAAAGTATATTTCTGTTTATTTTACACTCAATTTGTTATAAAAATAATAAAATAAATGTATAGTCTACTAGTATGCGACATTTAAAAAATCTCTACCTAAAAAAAAAAGAAAAAAAAAAGAAGACAATTCCCTTACTGAGTCACTGCCTAAAACATGGAGGGTGTCAAACAGGTCAAACTCAGCAGTGCTGCAGGAAGATCTGGGAAACAGCATCACAGAGGAAAATGCCTTTTGCACTTCTCTAATGCACGGGAGAGTTTGTTGACTTCCAGCTCCTTTTCTTTTACCATAATCTAGTATACAACAAAGTTTCAAGAGGATCTGCCCTAACCCTCTGATAACAAGCATTTCCTTGCCTCTGCCTCTACTTAGAGATTCTTGCTTGAGGCATCCATTGCTCCGAGGCAAGCTTTGATAGGAGAGCCTCCCGGTCTGCAGTGCCCCTAATTATAGCGACTCTGCACTCTCTGCCCATGCCCTGTGCTTCAGGTAAATGCCACAAAGGTCACTTCTTTAATTCAATACCAAACTTGCATTAGAGATCATTTGCACAAGGCTGAAAAAAAGAGTGTCATTCGTAATGCTGATGTTCAGGTTTCCTTAATATTATACAGTCATACAAATAAAGTAGAGTAAAGAATAGAATAAAGAATAGAATAAAGTAGGTACCTTGTGAAGGCTGGCATTATCTCAAGATAGAAATCAAGGCAGGTCAGACAATACACCACCTGGAGGTGACTATTTTTCTCCACAGATTAATATGTGTTACCATGCCTTAAATGACAAGCTTTCAGAAATGTGAAGTTATTTCTATATAGTTATTTCTATATATATTTCTAGTATACTAGAGCAGGTATTTTCCCACCGGGTCTCACTCATAGCAGGGAGGTCCCAACAAGGAGGGCTCCAATTTGACCGGATGTGTAGAAAGAGTTATTCCACACAGGGCTTTGGATGGGACAAGACAACCAGGGTCATCAAGCCCAATCCACAGAACCACTACACAATGGAAACCTGATGCAGGAAGGTCCACAGAGCTTCACTGCACGCAATGAACCCTCAAAATACATGCAGGCACCCTTCTAAAGAGTTTATAGAGACCAGAGTCTGTAACTCTTAGATGTGACGTGGTGATACTCATGTCCCTGAGTGTGACAGGAGATACGAGAAGCCCAGCAGAACTCACTCCACAAAAAAGCGGAAAAACAGCCCCTGGCAATCTAATTAGGGAAAATTCGCTTTGTATCATGCATCTATATGCTGTTTTAGCTGGGGGTGTGCAGACAGAAGCAGAGGATGGGAGGTGTTTGCTAGCTGTAGCCCTTCTGGTCCTGACAGTTGACAATTAAGTCCTGGGCTGCAAACATTACAGTTATTGCTTAAGTACAAACTAAGAAGCAATACTCAACTCCAGTTCTGTCATTTGCCTGTTGCCTTAACGTTTCGATTTTGTGCAAGGTTACAATTCATCTGCCCAGGAAAGCCATTAATGAGCAGAAAAATTACTATGAACAATTCTGAGAATTCACCTGCTGTAGCTCAAAGGAATGCAGAGGGGTATTTTTCATCTCCTGTGCAGCCTTTTAAGGCTGTGAAGACCAGGAATCCCAGATTGGTTTGTGTTGGGAGCTTAAAACTCGTCCAGTTCCAACCCCCTGCCACGAGCAGGTACACCTTCCACCAGAGCAGCTTGCTCCAAGCCCCTGTGTCCAGCCTGGCCTTGAACACTGCCAGGGATGGGGCAGCCACAGCTTCTCTGGGCACCCTGTGCCAGCGCCTCAGCACCCTCACAGGGAAGAGCTTCTGCCTAAGAGCTCAGCTCAGTCTGCCCTCTGGCAGGTTAAAGCCATTCCCCTTGGCCTGTCCCTACAGGCCCTTGTCCCAAGCCCCTCTCCAGCTTTCCTGTAGCTCCTTTATGCACTGGGAGCTGCCCTAAATGTCTCCCCAGAGTCTTTTCTTCTCCAGGCTGAGCAACCCAATTACATGAATGTCTTTTACAGTAACAGAGGGCTAAGGGAAGGCCTTCAGCAATTAACAACACTTCACATTTTCAGACTAAGGACCGCAAAGAAGGAATGTGTTTGGTTTTTTTTGTCAGAGTTTCAGGAGGCAGCTGCAAAAGATTTTGGGGAATATGTTTACAGATTATAATTTTAAAAGACCATCTACCTCCCAGGAGCCAAACTAAGATGAATTTTGGAAATCATTAGCTGTTTTCTTCTTTATATTAAAGAATAATGTATATGCCATCAAGAAATGCCCTGCAAAAAATGAAAACCAAATTCAGATAAGTTGCTGACAGATCACATACTAAGAGGACAAATTTTCATCATACATTCACTGAATTACCTTTTAAAATGTAATTTATTGTCAGTCTAACTCTAGCCTCATTTGGAGCTTACTAGAGCTAAGAAGATCAGCGTTTTATGACAGTCATACTTTACAATTGTGTCGTACCCTTTTACTACAGGAATCTCAAAGCATTTTACCATCCTTCGTAGGCGTTTGCAGTTGTTTAGCCTTAACTGTGATTAGCACCTCCCCACCCTCATTTAATTTCATGGACAAGCAGCAACAGGACACTTATAAGGCTGTGGCAGCATCACAGAGTAATTTGGTAAAATGAGATTTTAGAACGGGGATGATTGAAAACCTAGTAGAAAATTACAGAAAGAATTATACCTGAGTGGACTGGCCTCATCCTCAGGTTTCCTCATGGGAAGGACCCTGGGACCTTTAGCTCTACAGCTCTGTCAAGGAGAAGCTCTTGGGATGGAAACCTCTGCATCAGCATCCATTTATCAGACTGAGAAAACTAGGAAAGTTAACCCCAGCTCCAGAAGTGTCTGGCTGCATTTTTTGTTGTTTTTTAGTCATGCAATGACCCAAACTGACCTTGTATAAAGGTTTACTTATTTCTGACACAACCCATTTACCTACCAGATGGGAACAGGGCGTTTAGTGGCAAAGCATGGAGACGAGCAAAGGGTGATTCAGGGAAACTCCTGGCAATGTAGATGTCAAGTACAATCAGAACTAATGAAATAGTTATTGCTATCAGGTATTTGGAATATTAATGCACAGAGACAGATCTCATTTACCAAGACAGAGTCTGGCAATATAAATTATTGGACACTCAAATACTATCACACTCCACATTTAAGGGCCATTTGAATTGTACTCAGGTAGTTTCACTCATCTGCAATCTGAGGAATGTGTTAATAAATACAGGACTGAATCACACCATTGATTTGTAAGTGGACTTTCCCATTAAAACCTGTCAAGAATATTGCTTTTAAAAAAATTAATGGTATAATATAGCCCAGGGATCTGCTATAACATACTCCTGACACTACAGCTCTCAGAGTCTTGTGTGTGATGAATAATCTTGTTTGTCCTGTATTGTCACTGTAATATCTTTCTTCTGCACTTCAGCTGCAGCCAGAGGTCTCATTGCCACCAGTAGTAGCTGGTGGCCATCACTGGTGGGCAGCAAATTAAACAACCAACCAGGTGTCTATGCCTTTCTTTCCGCTTCCCCAAGGAGCAATGTTTCACTTCTATGGCCAGTATCTCCAACTTAGAAAAAAACCTGATACACCCACTTTGGGCTCTGCTCTGGTTTCTCTCTGGATTTGAGCTTGTTCTCCCACATCTCATGCATTAGGGTGTCTTCTGGAAAGCTAGCTAAGTTTTGTAGTTATTGACAGATGCAATTGTCATTGCTGGGAGGTGTTCCTATGAAAAACTATGACAAGCAGGAGCAATGTGAGCCTGGGCATGACACACACAGGGATGTCCCCTGTGATTAATCATAGAACCACAGAACGGTTTGGATTGGAAAGAACCTTAAGATCTTACAGGGGCAGGGACAGCTCACACTACATCATGTCACCAAAGGCCCTGTCCAACCTGGCCTTGAACACTGCCAGGGATGGAGTATTCATCATCATTGTTTCTTCATCAATGGCTTCACTCCACAAAGAATTTGCAGTAAAGGCAGATTAATCTTATGTAAGGAGAATCAGGGGAAGGAGGAAATAAAAAGCCAGAGTATTATTTATTTGCGTGTTTGAGATCAAAGTTATTTCATGGTTTAGTGTGAGGTGTCTCTTTCCATGGCAGGGGTGTTGGAACTAGATGATCTTAAGGTCCTTTCCAACCCTAACTATTCTATAATTCTATGATTCATATTTGATTCCCAAAAAACTATCTGCAATGAAGCGACAGTGCTGATGGATTTGGGTGGCTCCAAGCCAGAGCATCCATTTAAGTACCAAACCTCCCCTCCATCAGGATGGGAAAATTTGCTTATTAAGAGAGTCATGACACTGTCCCAGTTGTGCCTGGATGGTTGAGCATAGAGCATTACTCCCAACCTCAAGAGGTCGCTGTCCTTGTGGTGATATCATTTTTCATTTATTGTAATGGAGTTATAGTAATGATGCAATTCAATTAGACATAAAAAAAAGAGATAACTAATACTTTTAATAACATTAACACCAGCTTCTGACAAATTCCCTACACAGATGGAAGAGCTTGATAGAGTTACTGGTAATGGAATATCCCCCTCTGGAGAGGTGTTAACAACCCTTTTAATATCAATACACCTGCTAGAGCAAAGCTATTTGGTTGCAAAGAACCAGCACCTATGCAAGCTCACAAGGAATGCAAATGATCAACCAGAAATTGTGTTAAGAGGACTTTGTTGATGTGAAGATGTCTCCATGGAATTCAGTGAAGATTTATTCAGGTTGAAAACCTGGCCTTATGTACCAAAACAACCTTTCTCTTTCTTTAATTGTTTAGATCATTGACATTTGATGGACTAAAAAAAAATAAAAATAATCTGATTTATGCCCATTACTGTGGGCTCAGAGAATTCTGTGGGCAGTATGGAAATAGAGCTGTTTACCCAGTTTTCTCCTGAATCTTTCACCCAGAAGACCTTTATTTCACCTTAATAAAAACAAAACAAAAAAAAAGAATAATGCTTATGTGAGAGGGAGATCAGAGCAAACTGCCCTGTGTAACAGCCTCTGCCAGACCTGAATATATTTCTTACAACACACACCTGCTATTTCAAAGCACGTAGTTTTAATTTCCACAGAGTACCCCCTTACTTTTAATGTCAAAACCAATTAACATCATACATGTAAAAACACAAAACCATATGCTTTTTTGCAAATGCACTAAACGTACAAAACCCTCAGTCCTACAGCACTTTCAAATCTTGAGCACTGATGCCTTTTTCTGAGCATCCTTGCGCTGCTCGTTGACTGAATGCCCTACCGACACTTTGACCATGGGACCTACCAGCGCCTATTGGTATCTCTGTCACAGACACACAAAATTTCTGACACCATTCAGCAGTATAAAAACATCTCATTTTGCATCCTCCTAATCATGAACAGTAAAACAAGAGCAGTCAGATTCAGTTAATTTTTTAACTTGCTTCACACTGTTTCTCACGCAAGAGGAAACAGTATTCATCCTGTACAGGGAAAATAAGCAGGTCTGGAGGCCCCATAAATAAATACCTAAAAATCCCAATATCCTTTCTAATGGCAAAGTCTAAATCTAAGACTGTTAACTACTTTCATATGTATGGCAGACTCCTCTTCAATTATTCATCTAAACATCTTCAACCTTCTAAGTAAAAAAAAATCTAGGAAGCTTCCTTCCAAAGCAGAATGAGGGATCATGGGCCTTTTTGCCATATTTATATGCAACGTATAAGACATAAGGATTACCAGTCACTCCAACAGCGTGTTCAGCAGCATCTACAATACAATAAATGAAGAACAAACCAGGAAAAAGGATTTTCACATCGGATAAGAGAAGTGCAATCACTATGACATTTGGAAAATGAGAATGAATGTTGACTAATTTGATGAATTTGGGGAAAACTCCACATAACTGCAACCATATGAAGCTGAAGAGGGCTTTGGACCTGTAGGGACAGGACAAGGGGGAATAGCTTTAACTTGCCAGGGAAGAGATTGAGATGAGACCAGTGGCAGTGGGTTAGAACTGGATGAGCTTTAAGGTCCCTTCCAACCCAAACCAGTCTGGGATTCTGTGATTCTGGAGGTAGGTGAGCACAAACTGTGACTGAGGCAAAACTGCGATTACTAATTACAGTCCTACAGAGAACTTGCAGAGGTCCTTCCCTGGCATTGGACATGAGTGCCTGTCACCACAACAATGTCAATCAAAGCCTCAATCCCAGGGAGAAAACACACTGCTGCTTCAGCAGAAAAGAGGCTGGTGCTTTCAGGTCCCACCACAACCACAGTTCATTGTGTGTCTTCAGCACCATGGAAGATCAGAGGAAAAGTTTTAAGGTCTTTTTTGCTCTCCTTCCTCTGTGCTTCAGAAGGCAGGGAAGAAAAAAAAAAGGGGAATATGGACGAAGGCCCATCAGAGCCTTTTAAAATGTCTTTCTTCTTCCCATTATACTTCCAAGAGGAATAAAAAATAACAGAGAAAAACTCAAAAGAGTGCTTTTAAAATGCTTTTTAGTCTTTGGCTAGAGAGGGAAAGAGTGTCAGAGAGACAAGGGGAAGGATGATTTAGCTGTGGGCTAAAGATGAAACCAGGCACCTGATGCCAGCCCCAAGATAGACCACTCCTTGTCCTACATCAACTGCACTCCTAGGGAAGCAACCTTCAGCTTTTAATTGCAATGCTTTGGGAAGTCCTGCCTATAGAAAGAAACGCTTCAAACAATTATATCAATTGATCTTGCCCAGAGCTGTCTAATGTTTTGTCTAATTACCACTCTCAGAGTTCAACAGCCAGACAGAAGTGCCCACCAGTTTAGCTGCAGATCACACCATAGGCAGGAGCATATGTCAAGCATCACTTTAGAATCATAGCACTGCATGAGAAATGACTGAAGTTATATGGATTGTCCATACACAGAATACACTAAATGAACAAATGATTCCTCTTTTAGTGAAAATATTATCTGTTCCCATCCTGGTCACAAGATCTCAAGCACATGCATAAGTGTATCTCATACAGGGCTCAAGCGAGGACTTGTCCTTAATTGCTTTGCCTTGAGACTCAAATCTGTGACCAGCCTGGCAGACGATACAAACTTCATTCCACTATTTTTTATTAAAATCTTTGTTTACCCAGCGTACTCAAAAGCAAGCAGGGAACTAATTTGTAATGCTATAATAACAGAACCACAGAATCATAGACTGGTTTGCGTTGGAAGGGATGCTAAAGCTCACCCTGTTCCAAACTACTGCCACGGGCAGGACACCTTCCAGTAGAGCAGCTTGCTCCAAGCCCCTGGGTCCAACCTGGCCTTGAACACTGCCAGAGATGGGGCAGCCACAGCTTCTCTGGGCACCGTGTGCCAGCGCCTCAGCACCCTCACAGGGAAGAGCTTCTGCCTAAGAGCTCATCTCAGTCTCCCGTCTGGCAGGTTAAAGCCATTCCCCTTGGCCTGTCCCTACAGGCCCTTGTTCAAAGCCCCTCTCCGGGTTTCTTGTCAGCCCCCTTTAGTTTTTGAAGGCTGCTCTAAGGTCTCCCTGAAGACCTTGATAATCTCTCTACTGTCTTTCACTGTAGAAACTACCCACACCCAAGAGTAACCTTGCTGCTGTTTCCACTACAACAGTCTGTACTTCCAGTTGTTGCACAGATGTGACACTGGGCAGCTGGGGAGATGGCAGAAGATATGCAGTGTGAGTAAATAGAAACTTGAGAAACAGGAGACAAGAACAGAGCCATGATGCTGAGTTAAAAAAAGGACAGCACAAAGCGATGACAAATCGGAAATACAGAAATTTAGCTCCTCACCTGTGCAGGACAAACACAACATAGTATCTGTCAGCATAATACCTGAAGACCCCATTGACTGACAGGGTATACAGCACACGAACGCCAGGTTGGGAAACTATTATTATTATATAAATGATAAAAATATGAACTAAGAGACTGTCGTTCATTGCAGAGCTCTTCTGGTGATTGAAGAGCTGACCTTAGTTCAGCTAATCTACAGAGCCTCTCAAAAGAGCTATAACCCTGCAATTTATCAAGCTCTCCATCCACTCCCCAACGAGCAGCCTCACCTCCCATGGTACATCCCTCATTCCATGGCACATTCACATCAAGCAAGCACCAGCTCTGTGATTTGGATGATTCTGTGATTCCTAACGCAGTGTCACAGTAAGCATCCAACACACCCACCTTCTCCAACTAAAGTAAACGTTTCCATAAACACCTGCACTGGTGGTTGCGTTGAGGTTGTTGCACTGTCCAGGAAGCTCTGTGCACAGAACAGGAGCCTTTCTGTGTGATTTCCAGCATCTTTATTTTACACTTTATCTACTTTTGTTGCTTCTTGTTCTTGCTGTAAGACCCCAGAAGGGAACAATGGTGAATATTGTTTCAATGAGTCAAACTGCTCCACTGGTAAGGATGTTGTTTCCCAAAATGGGTGGAAATTGGTATCAAAGCTTTGGAAATGACGAAGCTGAGGGTTGTTTACCTGCTGCTTCCCAGCTGGGAGAGGAGGCACCTTGTGAGCCCTCCATCCAAGGAAAGTGTGACCATGGACTGAGTGCACATGACCAATACAGTAAATCTGCTCATAAAGCACCATTAAAGGAAAACAAAACCATCAAAACTTCAGTAGTCTCACAATTTTAAACTCTGATTTGCAGGGTGAGAAGATACCTCGTGTTCAGGCAGTAGTGCGATTTCCAAGTAGATACTATTCTTCCAACTTCTCTGTTTGACAACCAATAGTGTGCTGAAACTTTGGGCAGCAATTTAGAGTAGTTATGAATGTATTTTGAATACTTCAGAGCACTTATAAAATTATAGCAGATATTGGCATTACGATCGACAAATGACTGCCATCAACTGAGACAGAAATTGAGACATTTAACTGTGCATTTATCATGCCTCTCTGAGAATTCAGTTTCCTTTATAGTGCAGACATCTCCAGACACTTAAGCGAGATGTTCTTGTTTGTCATTAGCCCAATTTAGCTGTAGCCCTTCACATCAAACCTGAAATTGAGAAATGTTGTTAGAAAGAAACAATTTTGCTAGGTTTACAATTATCTGATATGTTATCTTTCAGGAATAATATACTCCATTTTACCAGTGAATTTACTGTCAGAAATCAAGAGATGCACTTCACTTTCAGTCATCGTTTTCCATAGTTGGATAGCTTTCTGTATAGGCAGATGTGCAGAACCACAGAATCATGGAATGGTTTGTGTTGGAAGGGACCTGAAAGCTCATCCATTTCCAGCCCCTTGCCACAGGCAGGGACACCTTCCCCTAGACCAGGTTGCTCAAAATCTCATTCACCTGGTCAGAAGACTCAACGGAGCAAATATCAACTTCCCAAGGCTCTATACCCATATTAAATAAAGACTCCAAAGCATCAAACATCCTTTATCTTGCTGAGGAGAGCATGGGTACTTTTCAACAGCAGAAGTGGTCAAACAGGTTGGAAGTTTATAGAAGGAAATGGGGAAGAGAAAGGTAACGGGCATATGAAGTATATTTAATTTCCCAAGGACCTGAACCAGTAACAATTTTTAAGCCATCCCCACAGCAAACATGAGAAGGAATTCTGTAAAACGAGCACCAGGAACATGCACCAGGGAGTTGGGCAAACAATGACATTAACGCTGGTAGTGAAGCCAGTTCCTGCAAACCACCTGAGCTCAGCCCTGCCTGCTGCACAATCACACAGTTCAGATGAAGAACACTGCGGTACCTAGTTTTTTGGCCGATGAATGCTCAGGATAGCATGGAGGAAGGAATTCACTTCAGCAAATTCAAAGTGAGGGTGGTGACAGACTTGGGAAAGAGCCAAGAGCAGCTGGTAGATGGTGGATGGCTTCCAGAGGACTTGAGTGATGCTGATACTTTCACTTCAGGGCAGGAGCATCTCCATCCAGCCGAGGGCATGGTGAGAGGGGTGCAAAGGAAATGAAGACAGGGCCAGTGTGTTTACTTTGGATTCCAATGGAAAGAAGAATTTAGGTCAATTTCTTAGAGAAAGGATAATTTTAACACAGCGAGTGATTTTTTTTTTTTTGCCTTTAGTTAATTAGTCATGAAAGCCTCAGTGGAATTTGTCAGTATACTTTTTATTCAGGCAAGGCCAACATTTTAAGAAATTTCCATCTATTTGTATTACAACAAAGAGACTTGTTCCATTGACTCACGGAGCTGCGTTTCAGCAGCAGGGAAAATTAGGCATGTGGAAACGTGTTCCCTCTTTGAGTGTTAGCTTCATTCGCAACCACCTCATTCAATACACGAAGCAACTAATTCATGTAGATCACATCCATCGAGGGATTAGCAACAGCAAACATGAGGCAAGAACATACCTGTTGGCTCCTGCTGTATTCTTTGGATCCATGTCCCTACACCTGCAGAGTGGCACAGCCAAGCCTTGTCTTAGGCTGGCATGGAGGAGAACCAGTGAGCTTCAGTGCGATAGGATGTTTAAATACCAGAAAAGGGCAAATTTATTTCACAGCTTACTCACATTAGCACATTTGCTAAAGTCTCTGCAATAACCCTTCCCATCAAGAATGGAGGTGGAAGCCCATTGCAGTTTCAGTCCTTGCAGCTGGGTATGCCAGGGAAGCAGGCTCATAGGAAACAGATGATTTTGTGGCATTATTTCATCTCATTAAAAACCATTTGATAAATCAGTCTGAGCCCTCTAAAGGACATTTGGTGGAAAATCCATGTGCTGGTCATCTGGTGAATGACTTTGACTGAAACTGGAAGAGTTATTCTAGCTATCATCTCACTGGATTGACAGCTGTCTCCTGTTAGAAGAGGCCAACCTAGCCATCATATGCAATACATGCTTCAGGAAGTGAGCTGAGGCAGAGCATAGGTTATTGCAGGATGGTGTTAAACCACAGGCTACTGGGAAATACCAGCCGACACCCAGCACCAGTCCTTCACCAGTCTAAATGTGAGACAGGATGGGGATGCAAAGCGAGGTTCTCTGCTTCCTTGGCAGTGCAGGGAAAGCTTGGGTGGGTTGGGAGAAGACAGGGCTTGTTCCTCCATTACTCCACCCAGGCTGCTCCAGGGAAGTGCAAAGAGCAAGGTCAGTGCACTAGTTCTGAGCTTAAGCTCAGCCAGATGATGTGAAGAACTCACCTGGACTGCAATCTGCACCCTGAAGGAGAAGACTCACAGGCTTCCTTCTACTTATTAATCATTTTGATCCTGGAAGCCCTCGCTGCATATCATGATCCTGCTGTGAATCTGCACAGCAAAGCCCTCACAGTCCTGCCCCAAAGACCTTGCTGTCCCAGAGTAAAACAGGCAACCAAACAAGGGCTCAGACACAGAAATGCAGGGAGAATATCTTGATGGTGCTGCCACGCCTTGTGCTCTGGAACAGATCTTTCACGCTAAGTTTTGTACTAGGAAGGACAAGGGAGTAGCAGTGAAGGATAAATGAACCAAGTGTGAAATCTGGAGATGATTGCACTTGGCATAATCTCATTGTAAACAAACATTCCTGACTGCGTATTTAAAGGCAGCACTGGTCCTGTATCCATATGGATATGGAGAAGGGGGGAGTGAGGACAAAAAGACATAAAACAACAGCAGCTGAATATAAAAACATTCATCAAACTATACAAAGACGACGACTACTTAAATGTAAATGGCTCATCCTCAACTGAGCTCATTTCCATTTTTAAAAATACTCATGAACACACGGCGGTTCTCCCACTCCTGTTAACACGTGTGGTGGCTCATGGGCCTCACAACACAGAGGGCAACTGCAGCGCATGGGAAATGGATGCTGTGACAGGTCACTGGTGATTTATACTGCACCACTCAGAGAAGTGATTGCCATCGTACCCAGCCATCACCGGGCTCTGACGTGCTGCACCAACACTGAATTTCTCACTGGGAGCTAGTGGGAGTCAAAGAGACCAAACACAGAAACCATTCAGGAAAAAAAAAAAAACAAAAACCCAACAAAACTTTGAAGATTGAGTTAAATCACCACCTACAGGTTAAAATTAAAAAAAAAAAAAAAAAGATATTTTGTGGTTACTTTAAGACATACACAGAACAAACCATACAACACTATAATAATCAAACCCAACATCATTTACATCTGCCTTGATCAGAAACATGTTTTCCATGGTCTCTTTCCAAAATGGCAAATGCTGCTGTTCTTCGTCCACATATACATGTATACATGTTTTTAACGAGGACAAGTCCAACAGTGTGCTCTACTTTTTGTCTCATCCCTCCCAAAACACTTTGCCCCTCACACACAATGGCAAACAACAGAAACAGGACTCGTACCCAGCCAGAAGCAGCGTGCCCCTGCCTGCACAGGGATGCACCACTACCCTTTGGTACCAAAGTTTTGAGCACACCCCAGCGTGCCCACAGTGACTCCGGGATTTGGACAGGGAGCAGGAGCGGCGCTGGCCCCATTGTGCAGCATCTCCAGGAGCCCTTTGTTAGAAAGGCTTGCTGCCTGCCCATGCCCTGCTGCGACGGGACCGTGCCAGCACAGTGCTGCCCGAACCTCCTGCCCACACCTGCATGGCACTGGAAACACCACAATGAGCAAGCAGAGGGCACAGCCTTGCCCCAAAAGTCTGCTTTACTCAATTCCGTTGGCTGAGTTAGGACAGTGACAGGGATGCTTGGGAAAGCACAAACTCGTGACAGCCCCTGGGGCTGCGGTGCTGAGAAAACTTTGCCCACCTGCAGCCTGCGAAGCACAGCACAAGAGATGCCACCTTCAAAACCAGTGCGATGAACACCTGTGTATCATAGGTGGCGTGTGAAACACACAACCAATATGTGTAGCTGGAAAATATGTGGCTGTTTCACCCATGGACCAAACAACATCCACACCATGCTGCTGGAGCAATGGTTTAGCCGCGCGTCTGGCCCCTGACACAGCACACGGCCTCCTTAGCTCCCTGGGCACCTTCACACAGAGCCTCTGCCTATATCCCTCCTTTGGCAGCAAAGGATCCTGCAAGTCAATCATCTGTCATGAAGGAGGATCACTGCCATGTCTCCCATCTCCCAGCCTTTAAGCTGCAAAGGCAAGAGAGACACCTATTCATCATGCTGCTCCCACTGCCCAGGTCCCACCTTCCACACAAGTAACTGCAGAGGACAATGCTGAGGACACACGCACTCAAAATAACCCTCATTCGAGGTTTGCTGGAGAAGCATCTTCCAGTTTACTTGCTAACTGTCCAAAACCAGGACAATCAAAAGATACCCCCTTCCCCCCCCCCCCCCCCAAGTTGTGTAAAGGAAGCACCACCTCCATGGGCAATTGCCATTTGCATACAGCTGATAACCTGAGCTTCACCGAGGATCTTTTAGCAAAACACTTCTCATGCAGCACTTTCCCCCTTCACAAAAAATCTGCTCTAGTGCTGGTGTGCGTGGTGTGGGGAGTTGGTTCCCATTGTTCCTCTGTCGCTGCTGCGAGAGCAGTGTGCACAGACATGTGCGTTTTCCAGTCTCCCCCCTTCCCAAGGCTTCTCCTACCAAAGTGTTCCTTGGTTTCTTTAGGAGAGAATTAAATGAGCACTGGTATTTCCTCTCACGCATCTCCCTCCACCATGCACTCACACACCCAGAGCCTCCTGCAAATCAAAGCTGCACTTTCTTAGTTCCTAACACTTCTTGGCTCATTCTCCCATTCCCCTTTTCCTTCTTTCTCAATGAGAGATCTGTGCACCGCCGAGCCCTTCTGTATCTCCCGTACAAGTAGCCCCGGAGCATCGCTCTGTCAGTTCCTCCCCTACTCCAGTTCCACACACAACCAGCTTTGCCATTTTTAATTGGAAAATGTGCCTGCCAAGTGCGGCAAGAGAGGTGCAGCCCCAAAGAATCGCAGCCTGATAGAGTTGGAAGATGCTTTGCGGGTAACTGCGATCTCTGCCTTGCTAACTCATCCACTGCTCTTATTCCTTTCCTCAGTAAAGGCAGCCCCTTCCCTTGCTTTCAGCACACAGACCCAAAAAGCTACAGGCGAATACATCCAGTTGCGAGACGGATCAGGTGCAAAATAGAATGGGAACTAACCTTATCACCACCACGGCACACAGACTTACACACCTATTATGTTACCTCCTGCCACATTTCTCATTTATTTTCCATGGATTTCCTTCTTTCCAGTGCTGCCTTTTCTCTCCAAGGCTGCGCAAAGCGCTTCTAACCCCGGTTCCCCTTCCCATCTGTGGGAGGTGATGCAAAAGCTCACAACAAAAACGGAGCAGCAGCAACAACAACAAAACCCCCCGAAAAAAAAACGAAATCGCACTTGCAGAGGGTGAGAAAGTGCTTTAGCACAAGAGGAACGGGCAGGTTGCGGAGAAAAAAACACCCTCGCCCTGGAAAGAGGAGGGAAACGCGGCAGAGATGACTTACCGTCGACTCGAGGATGCAGGCTCGCCAGCGAGAACACCAAGAGGAGAAAAACCAGCTTTGGTACCCAAACACATCCAAGACTATGCTCCATATTTCAGCGGACACCTCCAGCGCCGGGTCCCGGTCTCCGGCAGCAGACACACATGCACACACAGCCCCTCCTGCCTCCTCCTCCTCTTCTCCTCCTCCTCCTCCTCGCCGGAGCTCGCCTCCCTCGCCGGTACCCGCTGACAGCGGAGGGGGAGCGGGTGCGGAGGGAGGAGGAAAAGTTGCGTTCAGCACCAAGAGGCTCCGAGGATGCCGAGCGCGCAGGGAAGTAACTCAAGGAGAAGGGGAAGGGTCCTCCCACCGCTGGAAGGGAAAAAACGCAACCCACAACACACACAGGAGAATCCTGACCAAAAACCCGTCACAGGAGCAGCGGCGGCTCCATGTCCAGCGCGGCGCCAAGTACAAAGAATGACAGAATAATAAAGACGAGGGGATGTGGAGGGTAAAAGCGCCGATGCTCGGGCAGGGCGCAGCGGGCGGCTCTGCTCCCGGCCCGAGGAGCGAAGGGAAGCGAAGGGAAGAGCAGGGCAGGGAGAGCTGCGGCGTCCTCCTCACGGGGTCCGGGAGCTGCCGCCCGCAGCCACAGAGCCGGGACGTTCAACCTCGGCGGCCGTGGGGCGGGGGCCAGGCGGGGCCGGGCCGTGACGGGGGAGCAGTGAGGGGGGGCCGGGCAGTGAAGCTGGAGCACTGCGGGGGGGGGGGGGAGGCACTGGGGTGCGGCCGGATACTGAGGGGGGGCAAGGCACTAAGAGGGGGACAGTGAGGGGGAGCCGGGCACCGGGTCCTGAGGGGGGAACCGGGCAGTGGGAGGGGAGCCGGGCATCGCAGGTGGGACTGGGCACTGAGGGGGGACCAGGGCAGAGAGGGGGGAGCCGGGTACTGGAGGGTACCCGGGCCGTGAGGAGGGGCCGGGCAATAAGGGGGAGCCGGGCAGTGAGGGGGGGAACCTGGCAATGAGGGGGAACCGGGCACTGGGGAAAGGGAACCTGGCACTGGGGGGAACCGGGCAGTGAAGAGGAGTGGGTCACTGGGGAGAACAGGGCACGGGGGGGAGCAGGGAGAGGCAGCCGGGCAGTGATGGGGGAGCCGGGCAGTGATGGGGGAGCGGGGCAGTGATGGGGGAGCGGGGCAGTGATGGGGGAGCGGGGCAGTGAGGGGGGAGCGGGGCAGTGAGGGGGGAGCCGGGCAGTGATGGGGGAGCGGGGCAGTGATGGGGGAGCCGGGCAGTGATGGGGGAGCGGGGCAGTGATGGGGGAGCGGGGCAGTGATGGGGGAGCGGGGCAGTGATGGGGGAGCCGGGCAGTGATGGGGGAGCGGGGCAGTGATGGGGGAGCCGGGCAGTGATGGGGGAGCGGGGCAGTGAGGGGGGAGCGGGGCAGTGATGGGGGAGCGGGGCAGTGAGGGGGGAGCGGGGCAGTGAGGGGGGAGCCGGGCAGTGATGGGGGAGCGGGGCAGTGATGGGGGAGCCGGGCAGTGATGGGGGAGCGGGGCAGTGATGGGGGAGCGGGGCAGTGAGGGGGGAGCGGGGCAGTGATGGGGGAGCGGGGCAGTGATGGGGGAGCCGGGCAGTGATGGGGGAGCGGGGCAGTGATGGGGGAGCCGAGCAGTGATGGGGGAGCCGGGCAGTGATGGGGGAGCGGGGCAGTGATGGGGGAGCGGGGCAGTGAGGGGGGAGCGGGGCAGTGATGGGGGAGCGGGGCCAGGTTGGGCTGCTCTCTCCGGAGCCACCGCAGAGCCACCGGGGAGCGGGGGCGCCCTCTGGGGGCCGCTGGAGGAAGTGCCGCGCTAACGGGACCCGGCTGCAGGGGCTCGGCGGCGGCGCTCCCCAGCTCCACTCAGCTCCGCGGTGAGGGCCCGGCCGTTCTGCTGCCTTCGTGGCGTCGCAGAACCTCGGAAGGGACCTTAAACTCATCCAGCTCCAACCCCTGCCACGGGCAGGGACCCCTTCCACTAGAGCAGCTTGCTCCAAGCCACTGTGTCCAACCTGGCCTTGAGCACTGCCAGGGATGGGGCAGCCACAGCTTCTCTGGGCACCCTGTGCCAGCACCTCAGCACCCTCACAGGGAAGAGCTTCTGCCTAAGAGCTCATCTCAGTCTCCCCTCTGGCAGGTTAAAGCCATTCCCCTTGGCCTGTCCCTACATCCCTTGTCCCAAGCCCCTCTCCAGCTTTCCTGCAGCCCCTTCAGGCACTGGAGCTGCTCTCAGGTCTCCCCTTCAGGAGCCTTCTCTTCTCCAGGCTGCCCCAGCCCAGCTCTCTCAGCCTGTCTTCTCTTCTTCTCCTTTAACATCCCCACTCCGCACTGCTGCAGCGCCTCTTCTCTTCCCAGCACCCAACCCATCTCCTTCGTCTCTTCCATGGGATGTTCCCAGTTTCCTCCAAACACCTCAAGCCACCACAGCTGGGTTTTTACAGCTGTTCCACAGGGCTACGCAAATGAAAAGGGTAAAGAAACCCACACAGACAGTTCTCCTAGGACTGAGATTTGACTTGTAAGAGGAAGACGGAGTCTCCCAAACATCTAACTCTGTGCTCAAGGAAAAAAAAACATTATCTAAAGGGGAGAGAATTGGAAAACCAAATCAAGAGAATGAAGGCTTGCACCAGACAAGTTAGCCCTGAGATCAGCAGAGCACTGGGAAGATCCCCCAGCTGAGGATCAGCACTTCCAAAGCAAGAAATATCCAGGCTCAGGATCAGTGTCCCAAGTAGCTAAAAGGGCTGTAACAAACCTTATGGATGACTGAACCAGAACCCAAACACAGCCCAAAATACACATAATGGAAGCCAAAAAAAAAAAACACATTGTTTTGGTTGAAATGTTAAGAAGAAAATTTTGAGCGTTTCCATTTGTAATCAGGCAGGGAGTGAGCTGGATCTAAGAGGGTAAATTGCAGTTAAGGAGCTCTTAGGATGTTGCATGATAACCTGTTGCAGTGATGAGTGCTTGAAGTTGGGTACCAAGCCCCCATTGCAGCCGCCGTCACTGGCTGTAAGGAATGGGAGAGGGCTGCAGCATCGTTGAATGAGCTTGAGGATGAAAGTAGGATAGAGGGTACTCACCATGCAGGGACAAGGTTAGGGGGGCTTCTCCTGCATGGTGGTGGAACTGGCCTTGTCTTCTTTTGAGTGAATTTGGGACAAGTGAGCATCAGCAGCTCCAGCGCTTACATAAAGTGCACCTCAGTGGAAACAGGATTCAAATCCCAGGCACACGTCTGCAGCTTGGATGCTTTTCTTCTGCAACCCTGACTTTCCAATTTGGCATGGCTTTATGCAGGAATAAAAT
Organism: Pezoporus flaviventris; assembly: GCF_033815535.1. Taxonomy (NCBI): domain Eukaryota; kingdom Metazoa; phylum Chordata; class Aves; order Psittaciformes; family Psittacidae; genus Pezoporus; species Pezoporus flaviventris. The sequence goes on from NW_026892558.1 coordinate 769,531, forward strand.
AACCATCAAACCAATATGCTCAGCCTGCAATCGTTGCTTTGTCTTAATTAGAGCATGTCATGCCTCAGGTCAAACTGAGGTCTCCACAGCAGCCAGCAGCGTTGCCAGCAGGTGAGGAACCCCAACCTTGCACAGCTTACTTGGCCATTCTCCACACACTTTTCTTGCACGCGGAACATACCGAGCTGCCACATGCATTTCAGTAGCTTCTTGGCTGCTGGAAAAAGCATGCATTGGGTAGGAAATGAAAGCCGAGGAGTTCAGACGATTAACTGGCTTGAGTTAATTTCCACTGGCCAGGCACAAGTCTTCTGGAAATGCCTTCACTACCTGCCTACAAACTTCTGCACTCTAAGGGTTATCTCTAGAAATTACCCAGACTTGAGGATCCTGGGGAAGACCTCTGCCACCCTAATCCACACAACAGCCTGACCCTGCCCCACTATCCTCACCATTCCCTGCCCTTGAGAGCACCCCTGCTGCCGACCCTAGGAGCTTTCACGCAACAAATCCTCTGCTTTGGCTTTGTAAGAGGGGCAAGGCTGTTTTTCTGGCACTTGTTGCTGTTTGTCTTGGCTCTGATGTTCCCTGGTTTTGCTCATATTTTGGTCTTTTTTCTTTCCTGACTTAATATGTGACCAGCCTAATCTCTGTTTTCAGTAACACCATCACTACTACAGCACGTGCCCCAAAATTATAGTCTGAGTGGTCAGTGCTGCTCTGGCAATGACAACTTAGTTACTGGTGGTCAGAGACCTCCATGCTCTTGGACTCCCACGGATGCAGGAAGGTGTTTTCTCTGAACAGCCCCCTTCATTTGCTGTTCTTAATCAGTGCTCTGCAACATGAGATAACTGCACCTTATTGCTGTCACAACTACCTGACAGGAGGATGGAGCCAAGAGGGGCCTGGTCTCTGCTCCCAAGGAACAAAGGGTGGGACAAGAGGAAACAAAAGGGTTTGGAGAAGGCTGAGGATCTGAATGACGACTTTGCCTCAGTCTTCACTGGCAAATGCTCTGACCACACCACCCACGTCTTGGAAGGCAGACGCAGGGACTGTGAGAATTAAGACCTTCTGTAGGAAGAGGATCCATATTAAGACCCACTGTAGGAGAGGATCTGGTTCGAGATCATCTTAAAAATCTGAACATGCTCAAGTCCATGGGTCCTGATGAAATCCATCCACAGGTCCTGAAGGAGCTGGCGAATGAAGTTGCTAAGCCACTGGCCATCATATTTGAAAAATCATGGCAGTCAGGTGAAGCTCCCAATGGCTGGAAAAAGGGAAATATAAGCCCCATTTTCAAGAAGGGGAAAATGGATGACCCAGGGAATTACAGAGCAGTCAGTCTCACCTCTGTGCCTGGCAAAATCTTGGAGCAGATTCTCCTGGAAGGCATGCTAAGGCACATGAAAAACAACAAGGTGCTTGGTGACAGCCAGCATGGCTTCACTAAGGGGAAATCCTGCCTGACCAATTTGGTGGCCTTCTCTGATAGGGCTACAGAACTGAGGGACAGGGGTAGAGCAGTTGATGTCATCTACCTGGACTTGAGCAAAGCGTTTGACACTGTCCCACATGACATCCTTGTCTCTAAATTGGAGAGACATCAATTTGATGGATGGACCACTCGGTGCATAAAGAACTGGCTGGATGGCCGCACACAAAGAGTTGTGGTCAATGGCTCCATGTCTGGCTGGAGACCAGTAACGAGTGGTGTCCCTCAGGGATCGGGGTTGGGATCGGGCTTGTCCAACATCTTTGTCGCTGACATGGACAGTGGGATTGAGTGCGCCCTCAGCAAGTTTGCCGATGACACCAAGCTGTGTGGTTCAGTTGATACCCTGGAGGGAAGGAATGGCATCCAGAGGGACCTTGACACACTTGTGAGGTGGGCTGATGCCAACCTCATGAAGTTTAACCACACCAAGTACAAGGTCCTACACCTGGGTTGGAGCAATCCCAGGCACAGCTACAGGTTGGGCAGAGAAGAGATTCAGAGCAGCCCAAGGAGAAGGACTTGGGGGTGTTGGTTGATGAGAAAATGAACATGAGCCAGCTTCAGTGTGTGCTCACAGCCCAGAAAGCAACCGTATCTGGGCTGCATCAAAAGGAGCGTGACCAGCAGGTCGAAGGAGGTTATCCTGCCCCTCTACTCTGCTCTCGTGAGACCTCACTTGGAGCACTGTGTGCAGTTCTGGTGTCCTCAACATAAAAAAAAGGACATGGAACTGTTGGAACAAGTGCAGAGGAGGCCACGAGGATGATCAGGGGACTGGAGCACCTCCCGTATGAAGATAGGCTGAGAAAGTTGGGGCTGTTCAGCCTGGAGAAGAGAAGGCTGTGTGGAGACCTCAGAGCAGCCTTCCAGTATCTGAAGGGGGCCTATAGGGATGCTGGGGAGGGACTCATCATTAGGGACTGTAATGATAGGACAAGGGGTAACAGGTTAAAACTCAAACAGGGGAAGCTTAGATTGGATCTAAGGAAGAAATTCTTTACTGTGAGGGTGGTGAGGCACTGGAATGGGTTGCCCAGGGAGATCGTGAATGCTCCATCCCTGGCAGTGTTCAAGGCCAGGTTGGACAGAGCCTTGGGTGGCCTGGTTTAGTGTGAGGTGTCCCTGCCCATGGCAGGTGGGTTGGAACTGGATGATCTTAAGGTCCTTTCCAACCCTAACTATTCTATGATTCTATGATTTTATGAAACAGCCTCAAGCTACGCCAGGGGAGGTTCATATGGAGATGAGAAACAATTCCTTCCCCAAAGGGTGCTCAGGCATTGGAACAGGCTGCCCAGGGCAGTGCTAGAGTTGCCGTCCCTGCAAGTGTTACGAGCCATGTGGACAAGACCTTCAGTGACGTGGTTTAGTGGTGGCTTTGGCAGTGCTGAGGAACAATTGGACTTCAGTCAGGGTCCAGCTGGGACCCTCTTTCATTTGTGATCCCAAGAGCAAAATTAAGACACAAAAGAGGTCAAGTGCCATAACCCATCAGCTAGGTTCTTACAAAAGACATTATATAAAAAAAGGAAGTTATTGTAATAAAGGGGATAGTGATAGGACACGTTGGAAAAAGGATGGAAATGAAGCGGGGTGCAGAGAGAGAGAGAGATAGTCACCACTCTGCATCTTGTGGTGTCCCAGGGATCCATTATCATCATTGGTGGTGGTGGGAGTCCTTCAGGGTTCATAGTCGGTATCGAAGCAGAGTGTACCCCAAGAGTCTGTAGTAGTTGTTGCAGGTGGGTGTCCTCTTGGAGATGTCCTTCTGGAGTCGTCTCCTTGAAGGTATCCCTACAGGTGTCCTGATAGATTTGCCCTCATGATGATGTTTCATGGAGGTTGTCCCTCGGGATCCGTAGTAGTCATCATCAGAGAATGTCCTCATGGAGGTGTCCTTCTGGAGTCTTCCTCATGGCAATAGCTCCTTTTCATGATTACCTTTTCCCCCTTTTACAATGAGTTGTGGGGAGTCCCTCTGTTCTTCATGTCAGGCATTACACGTTCCTGGTGGACCAGTTTCCCTGGTCTTGCAGCCAGCTCTTCAGCTGCAGGTGTCTGCAGCAATTCTTGGGACAACAGGCAGCAATTCCTCACACCAGTCCTCAAGGTAATGGACTGAAGAGTCTTATCTCAGCTCTTTCCTACTCATACCTCAGGCAATGGACGGTGGAGTCCAGTTCAGCTCCTCACAGTTTTCTGCCAGACAGGTGGATTTCCATCTCAGCATCTCATACCAATCTTTGAGACAATGGATTGGTGGAATTCCATCTCAGCTTCTCATAGTAATCTTTGAGACAATGGACAGTGGAGTTTGATTTCAGATCAGTGTCTCACAACTTAATGATCTTAAAGATCTAGTTGATTCTGTGTTTCTATGCATGATGAGTTGCATCTGGTCCATTATCATGAAGGTTAAAAGACAGTGGACCATATTGAAAGGGAAAGGACTATATCTGTCACAGGCATCTGTAGCTGGGGATGGGTTTATTCCCTTCCACTTTCCTGGCACGCTCCAACATGTGATTCCATAATTCTACAGCGCTAACAATATGGTTCACAGCATGAGCTAACAACGTGGTTCTCAGTGTGAGCTCCAAGCAGCTCTTCACAACCAGCTTCTAAAAACTGTCCTTCCAAAATCAGCCTTTCCTTAAGTGTCTGCAGAAACACATTGCACCCTGCAAAGCCTAATTTTACAAATACAAAAAAGCCTAAACTCCAAATACAGACGTGGCTCCACGGAAATAGCAAGCTGAGCAAAGGCAGGCTTCTGTTTTAAACAGAACCAAGACTTCTGCCAGTATGCAACCAAGACCCTTTCTATTTGAACACACAAAGCAACATATGGTGCTGATCTTACAACTTGTAGCTGCACCGAGATGGGAGTTTCTCTCTGAGATTCTGCCAGTCCTCTGGGGAGCAGACCTTTCCTTATGAAATAGCATCACTGACTTCAAAGCAGAGTGAACATCCTCAGGAGGAAGTCTGCGTGATGAAGAACACCACAAGCTGAACTGGAATCACCCAGAACATGGCTTTATGTACTGTATGAAGCTTGCAAAGCAAAATGTGATCAAGGAACAAGGAAATTTTCTGATTTATGAAAGAAGACATATAAAATTTGGTCAGCCTAAGGCTGAGGAGCTAACAGGACTGTTGGTACAACCATGCCACAGCAGCTCAGCTGCTTCAGGGTGTCACTGAGAGTATTTGCATTGCAGTTTGCAAGTTCCATATCTCAGTTTTCTATTTAACTTCTGCATGTATTCTAGTAGTGAAAACATAATAAGTCTTGGTGAACTGCATCTGCAAGTAAACAACAAGCAAAGACAGAGTATTAGAAGCAGCCATTCTCTCTCAACTGTTTGGAAGGGTTATATGGCCATTGTGTGCTTTTCCCCAACTTAGTGGAGGACAAACAGAACTGATGTGAACCAAGCAGTAAACAGGCAAGCGCTGTGCTTTCTTCTGACATGTGATCTCTCTTATTTTTGCCTTGAGCTTCTTCAGGAACAGACTGCCAGTTGTGCTGTGCTGTGCATGGGGATTTATGAGCTTCACAAATGGGTGAGGCAGGTTTTCACCACTCAACTCATTTTTTTGCTTTCATTCTGCATCTCCTCAGGGATCAAGGGCTGATGTGCACCTTTAAACAACTGGACTCCACATCAGTGGAAGCAGGCATTGCTGGTATTTTGGGAAGTAAGGGAATACAGAGACCTTTAAAGCTAGACCTGGGTCCTGAGACAAACAACTGCCTCCTGTTGTAGCAAGATGGGCAACAGCTGCCTGAGTTGCTCAGGTGCACTCTTCCATTATGGGAGGGTCTTGCTGTTTTATCAAACCCTGGGAAGGGTCTTCAAGTGAGATCCAGATCCTAAAAACTGGAGGAGATCAAGCAATAGAGATTAAAAACCAGTCCTGGGTTTACCTTCAGGCTTATTGTCAACAGGTTTTTTCTGCATGTATATTTTCTCCAGTAAAACCTGCTGCCTTCCTCAGCCAAAACCCATCCCTTCTATTATGCCAGAAAACCACTGGAGATTCATGGACTGAGAACTTCCAAGAGCGAGTGTGACCCTGAAGGTGGAGGTTTAAAAGCTCTCACTAGGCTGAGGAGATTTCCATTCCAGTCCAGGAAACTAAAATCGCCAATCCACCAGTCACCGGGTGCAGCCCAGACTCTCATCAGCCCTGTAGAGCCTGAGCCAGGGCCTCAGGATCTCCCCTCTGTGGTGATGCTCTCCATGGTGTGCGATTTCCCCTGTACATCTCACCCAGTAGGAGCAAGTAGGCTTTTCCTTCTCTCACTCCCCAGGATGTGCAGTGCTCAATGGAGTATTCAAGGCAGAATTCTGAAGAGTTTACTCTGTAACACATTACGACATTTTTCTAAGATCTGGTTTCTTCTACCTCAAGAGACCTGTTCAAAAACTTTAACATTTCTTTTACTGACTTTTACATCCCAATAACCATGTTTAAGGTACTATTATCCACCGTAAGATTATCTGCAATTACCTCCTTCTCATGTAATTTTGTTCTCCAGAATTACCACTCCCCTTTCATTTGTTACACGGAATATTTTATACACCTTTATGAATTCACCCAACTATGCAGCCGATCAGAACACATAATTTCATCACACTTACTTAAGTGCCTTTTAAACATAATTAGAAAATTGGTGCAAGTCAGACTGCAAGCTGCAGTGAAGTTTTCTCCTTTCTTGTTTTTCTTCCCACCAGCCCTCATCAGCATGCTGCTTTCCCTGATGCAGGCTGTTGTCAATCCCATGGCTTCATTCCAGTGTTAGCATGGTGACCCTCATCGTGCCAGTGCCCATGTACTCTGACATGTCCACCTTCTGCCAAGCAGACCTTCTCCTATCACCTACAACAGGGATCAGAAAACATCCTTTGTATGTTTTTCCATGTCTGTGGCATCTTTCCAATATGAAGTGCCCTCTAATGCATCATACAGAGTTTATATTTTTGTTATAATTAACTTGTTTAGGCTCTTTTGTTTAGCTTGGGGTTTTCTTAACGTAAGCATAAAGAAGCCACAATAACAGCCATGCTGATGTTGCTCCAGAAATACAGCAACATAGAGCAGAATTCAGTCCCTCTTAGAAAGAACCTTAAAATAACCAGGTGGCTTACAATTAATGAGATTAGGCAGGTCAGATAGAGTTAAGAGCCTTTAGTTTTCATACAGACACAAAAAAACCACTTTTTGCTTTGGCAAGGCAAGCAACTACTTCAATTGCCTTGGCACATATTTGGAAGGAAGCAGTGCATCTGTGGCTTCACCCTTCTCTGAAGTAGAGTATTGGATTTGCTGCCTTGAGAAATCTAGCTGTAATGCCGTATGATAAGTTCTCATTTTCCTGTGATTAGGGTTTAATCACCCTTCCTGTTTTGCCACTTGTGAGTCAAGCTGGTAAATCTAAATGTTGTCTCTCTTCTGCACGACCCTTGCATTCTCCTGTGCTGCACTGAGGAGCTTCTAAGTAAGCGTCCTTACAATACTTAGGCTGAAATAATTCATTCTTTAACGATAAGGCATCACACCATGCAATGCTAGAGCCTGAGGGAAGAGTGGCTGGAAAGCTGCCTGGCAGAAAAGGACCTGGGGGTGCTGGTTGATGGAGCTGAACACGAGCAGCTTGTGCCAAGGCAGCCAAGAAGCCAACAGCATCCTGGACTGTATCAGCACCAGTGTGGAGGCAGGGACAGGGCAGAGATTGTGCTCCTGCTGAGGCAGCACCTCAAATCCTGTGTTCAGCTCTGGGCCCCTCACTACCAGAGAGACATTGAGGTACTGCAACGGGGCCAGAGAAGGGCAATGGAGCTGGTGCAGGGCCTGGAGCACAAGCGTGATGAGGAACAGCTGAGGGACCTGGGGGGTTCAGATGGAGAAGAGAAGGCTCAGGGGGGACCTTATCACTGCCTCCAACTGCCTGACAGGAGGATGGAGCCAGGAGGGGCTGGGCTCTGCTCCCAAGGAACAAGGGATGGGACAAGAGGAAACGGCCTCAAGCTGCCCCAGGGCAGGTTTAGATGGAGCTGAGGAACAATTCCTTGCCCAGAGGATGCTCAGGCATTGGAACAGGCTGCCCAGGACAGGGCTGCAGTCACCGTCCCTGCAAGTGTTCACACCCCGTGGAGACGAGGCCTCAGTGCCATGGGTTAGTGGTGGCCTTGGCAGTGCTGGGGTAAAGGTTGGACTTGCTGCTTTTGAAGGTCATTCCAACCTGATTGGTTCGGTGATTCTATGATCATCACAGGTAAAGGTGCCCACCTCCTTTTAAATTCCCTGCAGCACAGCACGGTACCATCTCCAGTTCTCACCACTGGAGAAGGCAACAGCCTGCCTGTGTTATACTTCCATGCTGGTCCAGAGATCCCATCACAGATCACATGCACCCTCAGCCCAATGACTCTACAGGCAATCTCACTTAGTAAGGGGTGATGGCTGATCTGTCACACAGGCTTTGCAACCACTGCACTACCAGGAACAGCAGAGAGGATACCAGAATATGTGGATACCAGCCACACTTATGGAGTTCACTTGCCAGGTTATAGGGATGCATCTGTATTTTGGACCTTTCTGTTATAGCCCTTATTTCATCAAAATGAATGAGTTCTTCCCCTGTCCTCCCACAACAACTTTATAACTTGAACAAAGGACCGTAAATCTGCTGTAACAAATAGGATTAAAAGGTTTGTCTGCCGCAATATCCAAACTTTAAAAGATGTCGGTCCTTTCTACTCTGATGATCCCGGACTTCAGCAGCCAAGATACTCTCAAAGTTATCATGCATAAGCTGTGAGAAATGCCTCAACAAAGTTCACCCACGTTCTGCTCTTTTCAAGGTCAGAACTCTTTCGTTTTCCCTGATCCTTATTGTAATTCCAGATGGGGATTTTCTTAGGAAAAGTTTTCTTTCTGGAAGTTATATGAAGGTTTAACAGGCATTTTGCTTGATGATCATAAACAAAAATTGTCAACTTTTCTGTTCTTACACAAGCGGGTATTAGTCCTGTCCAAGCTGGATCAGCTGTGGACGTTTCTGGACATCAAGCCATGTGGGAGTCAGCTCAGCCTTATAAATTTATGAACGTGACCTTCTTTCAGAGTAAAATGTGGCTGTGAAATTCTCAGTGACTTACCATCAGATGCTCAGGTGCCTCTGGTGCATTATGTTCTCTGATGGATTGCCAAGATGTTTCTTCTCCTAAAGCAGTTTTGAAGTCTCCTGGAAAGATTTGTTTTCCCTAAAGAGAGTGAGGGCAAAGTCCAGAGTACCTCATGCCAGCACATCCTACAAAAATTCAGCAATTCATGCCTCTGCAAAAAAATATTTCTCTCTGCATTTTCCTGAAGGTTCTCTTGAAGTCTGCTTGTGCCTAACACTGTGTCATAGCCCCATGTTTTACTGAAATCAGAGCACACCCTTTGAGAAATCCTTATGCTTACATGGGGAAGCTGCCTGTAAGAGTTAGGCTGAAAAGTGAATTTGCTTCATTTTTAATGATTTTGGAAACCACGCTCATTTTACAGCAGCTTTCAGTAACCACTTCAGTGCATTTTCTGGGTTCGAGGTGCCCTTTCTGTACTCAGCTCTCCAGGGAGCAAAGCCTTCTGAGACAGAACAACTCTCTCCAACAGAGAGGCTCCTGTGGCCCTAGCTAGTCCTACCTATCACAGGCACCTCTTTCTGCAAGCACTGATTTCCTTTCAAGAACCCATGCATCCCCTCCACAGGAGTTTTTTAGAGTTCAAAGCAAATCCTGATCACTGTATCTTTAGCCTCAGCAAATGCTGCTGCTCCCCAGAGAAGGTGCTGGGGGAACTCCAGCATCACTAACCCATCGTCCTAAACAGCCCTGGGAGATAAGTGGCAGTGCTGACAGCAAAAGCTGGATTTCTCACGTACTGGCACAATCCCAGCTATGCTCTTTTGCATCACATTTTTGTCATGTAAAATGCAGATGTACTCCACCTGACCTACTCATCTGAGATTCTTCATTACAGTAAGTAGAGTGGAACAACACAGTTTCAAGGTATCACTCTTAGACACCTCCTTCTGAATCAGTTGATGCAAACTCTGGAAGACCCTAACCCTTTTGGTCGACCCTCACACTCCATCAAATAACCCCTCTGTTTGCAAAAGACAATGAAAGCCATTTTTATACAGTTAGCAGGGCACAGAAGTTACTCACAGATTGCCAAAAGGCTTTCAGGGACATGTCTGATTTTAAGTGCATGAACAATCAGGCAAACACCACTGATGTCAACAGATTAGTCACAAAAGTGAAAGGAAGCAAGAGCTGAAAAGCTTTGCTAGACTCTCAATCAACAGCAGGTCTCAGAGGATTACAGCTAATGCTACACTAATACATTAAAATACGGATATTTTATAGCTAATATTAAATGGCAAGAAGATAATTTATGACCTTGAAATCTAAATGCCAGAAATGTTGTATGGAAGTGCCTGCAATTCATATAAATCAGGGATGGAAGAGATTTCCAGTAGATGCAGCATTAGCAACACCTTACTGCTAAATTGTGACAGACCAAATACTCTTGTATACGTGGCCCTCCAGTCCCTTTGCTTGGAGAAGACGCAGATTTTGACACCTCAGGGCACACTTGTCTGACTGAAAGCTGAGGGAGGCTGCTGTCCTCTTGCACCTGATCTGTAGAAGAGACTGAAATTTTGCCATAGCTGTAACTTGGAAACCTGTGTTAGTGTTATCAGTGATCCTACGATGTGGAAGTGACGCAACATACTAAACAAGAGCCACATACCCAGTTTCACCCATGGCTGGGTTTCTTTGCCCTGAGGAGAAGGACTTGGGGTATTGGGTGAGGAGAAGCTCCCCATGACCCAGCTTCAGTGAGTGCTTGAGCCCAGAACCCCCCCGTGTGCTGGGCTGCACCCCCAGAGCGTGAGCAGCAGCTCAGGGAGGGGATCCTGCCCCTCTGCTGCGCTATGGGGAGACTCCCCCTGCAGTCCTGATCCAGCTCCGGGGCAGCAGCACAAGAGGGACGTGGAGCTGTTGGAGCTGGGTCAGCCTGGAGAAGAGAAGGCTCCTGAAGGGGAGACCTGAGAGCAGCTCCAGTGCCTGAAGGGGCTGCAGGAAACATGGAGAGGGGCTTGGGACAAGGGATGTAGGGACAGGCCAAGGGGAATGGCTTTAACCTGCCAGAGGGGAGACTGAGATGAGCTCTTAGGCAGAAGCTCTTCCCTGTGAGGGTGCTGAGGCGCTGGCACAGGGTGCCCAGAGAAGCTGTGGCTGCCCCATCCGTGGCAGTGTTCAAGGCCAGGTTGGACACAGGGGCTTGGAGCAAGCTGCTCTAGTGGAAGGGGTCCCTGCCCGTGACAGGGGTTGGAACTGGGTGAGCTTTAAGGTCCCTTCCAAGCCAAATCAGTCTGGGATTCTTTGGCCTTGAACCCTTCCCTGTGGAAATCTGCAGGAAAATGACAGCAGTCATAATATTTAATTATCAAAAAAAGGATACTATATAATTATGAAAAAGGATATTAGCTATGCACAGGCAGAGGTGGCACCTGTAACAAGTTCCCGGAGCTATACCTCTACCTTGGGCAGGGGACTGCAGGGTCACAGACTGTCAAAGCTACTGAGATCATCTTTCATATCTCATGCATATTGCCTGAACAAACTGGGGCAGGGGCGATGTTCAGTACAGGTTAAAGTGACCAGGCTGTGTGACCACGGGGCAGATAGCCTTCCAGCAGCATCACGAGCTAAGCCTCTTTTCTGCCTTCCTGTGGATTTTCTTGTGTCATGGTTCAGAAGGCACCTGTCCCAACACCCTGTGGACACAGAGCAGTCATGTTGACAACAAATTACAGCACTGAACAAATTCTGTTTTCATCTCCTGTCACCTCCCTTTGGAAACTGTTTTGCCTGTGCCTAATTCTTTACACCATCCAGTCCCCAGCCAAAATATCAAGTCTGCATTACGTACCTCTGAATGACTGCCAGGGCTTGAACTGCTGATTAGAGATGTCAAACCTGACGGTTAGACCACTGCACTCTTCCCTCTGGGAAAGAGACAAGCATCTGGTCATTTTTTCTTTGCTGTGTTGGACTACTCAGGCTGAGAAGCAATTTGTTCAAATGTGTAGTCCTTTACCAGGAGGACTGTGCCCAAGATGAGACAAAAATTACAATGAATGGAAAAAGAGCCCGCAGCGGCTCAGCTCACCAACCGAGCCACGGCTTCCAATGAAAAACAGAACACACTGCATAGTGCTAGTCCAAAGTTAGCCAGTAGTTATTTGCCACTTCCAAATCTCTTTTTTTTTCTATAGACCCCTTGTTGTTCTGAAATCCGTGTTTCAACTTGAAAGCTAACATATTTATAAATGGAAAGTAAACTGATATTTGCAGACAAATTATCATTACGTCTGTTTAATCTCATTGTACTATTATCGCTTGGGCTGCCAAAGTGGCAGTCATTAACAATCCACTTTCTCAAAGTTACACGTTCCCATTGTTGGAATAAATTCGGCACCTGCAGCTATCTCAGTTAGGAGGGGCTGCCATGCGTTCAATGTTTCTCCATGTAACTACCCAGCATTGGTTGCTCCCTGCTGGCAAAAGTTTTTTGAGAAATGAAACAGATCTTGGAACCCCAAAATACCCTAATGGAGACCTGAGTTTCACAGAAAACAGACCTTTTCTATGGGATATATCTTCTAGGAGCATTTTGACATTCTGGATCAGGCACATCCCCAAAGGTACCTAATTTTTCTCCACTGGCTCCGTAAGGAAATTAGGCTTCTGACTTTGTTCAAATACAACCCAATTAGTTGCCTAATGTTGCCTAAAATAGAGGTGTGAATCTTCACTCTCACTCTCCATCCCCTGGGAAATACTGAGCGCTCTAACCATAATTTAATGGCAGGCATTGCTCAATATCTCTCAAAAGCAGCATTCCTGGCATTACGTTGCTGCTGAATGAAGTATGTGGTATGTCTTTCCCTAGGATGGACACTTTCTTGCTCAGGATTTCCAGAACCAAAACGAATTCTCAGTGTTACTACTGTTTTACCATAGGAGCATTGTAACAGAACTTGCAGTCTCAGTGCTATGAAATGGATGTTGAAATACTCCAAAATCAGATATGCATATAAAACTCATCAACTAATGAGCAGGCACAAACACATCTTCCATCAAACCCCACTATTTTCTACTTTGCCTAATTAATTTCAGTTTTTTGTATAAATCAATCCTATTGCTTTGTCCAAAACCAGAAGCAAGAAGGACTCCACTATCAAAGGCAGCAAGGGAAAATCAGAAGTGCAAAAAAACCTTTCAAATTTCAGAAGTGATATGGAAAGTACAAGGCAAAGCTAATATTATAACCTATTTGAAGTTATACATGTTGTTAACTCCTTTCTTTTTATATTTATATTATATTTCTCAATGAATATAAATCAACATAGCTCTTACCTGTCAATTCATATCAAGTTCTATTCCAGGATTTCTCATCCCTCTCCACTTCTTTTAATGTTAATTCAAACTATCTCATGAATAGAATGGAAGTACCATAATAGCCTGAGAAATGTAACCAGCAAGAGGACAAGAGGAGTACAGCACAGGGGAGTTTTCTGCTTTAGAAGAGAAAATCATCCTCCCTCACTTATAGTTACAGGTCTGGCTGTGAAACCTGGCTAGGGAAATGTCTCACTGTACTGTCATTGATTCTAAATAGCCCCAGTTTCTGTAATCCCTGCTTGAAAACAGTAGTTTTTAATTACCTTTCACTTATTTCCAGTGTGAAAGCTGATTTCAGGCAGTCGCTCTAGAAGTCTTAACATTTGATGATGTCAGGATTAACTTCTTTCTCTCAATGCTCCACAGATGTTGGGAAGCTCCTACTAGGTTTATCAAATGCCAATAATCAAGTCAATACAATAAGCAGTCCTGCATGCCAGGGGCAACAAGAAATGTCCCAGTGTAATATATGTCAAATACCAGCCTTTTGTAAGTCTTCCGAATCACAAAACAGTAGCACTTTTAAGGAATTCATAGCGAACAGTAAAAAGCTCACCAGTGAATATCTGAATGTAACAACTGAGTAAGCAACTGAAATCTAAGGAACATAAAATCCATCTCTTATTTTGATATTAAAGATATTTGGGGCGTTATGTATCTCAGAAAGGGAGCATGCAACAAAAGCTGACATTCAGGAGCAGAGTGAAATAGTAGATTAAGAGAGACTTGAGCTTTCAGAGATCTGGGCAAGTATCAGTAGCTCTGTGTGCACAGGATTTTCATTTATGCTACACCTGCATACTGAAACAGAATACACAACCCCCAAGAGTGGAAGTAGAGACTATAGCATAACATACATTGCTTCCTTCAGGCATGCTCTGTGTTAAAAAAACCAAATGACCAACCAAACCATGCATGATTTTTATGACAGTTTGCACTGAAAGTGAATTCAGCGACAAGCTTCCACATGTTGGCTGCTGACTGGGTTTTTTTTTTTGCCAACACTACTTTTTGGTCATACCTAGTTTCAGGGTTTGGGCAAAAAAACAAGTAACAGGAAAATTCGAAGTGTAGGCAGGAAGAGAGAAGCTTTCAATTAAGATACTTAAGGTTATACAGATGTACAGCAGAAGTATTCCAGATAATACACAAGAAAGCCCTTTTCAGTCTGAGATCATGACTAGATACAGAGAATAAAGAAACCTCACCCAGATGGCCTTGGCAGTGCTGGGGAACAGTTGGACTGGATGATCTTGAAGGTCTTTTCCAACTTGGTTGGTTCTATGATTCTATGACTTTCAAAGTCTCCTCATACCTTTGAAAACACAACCAGGTTCCCTGGGCAGGCAAATGACTGTACTAGCTCTGAAAGCACCCGTCCTGAGATGCTGGTGGGCAGCAGTGAGGAGATGCTCTTGGAAAGACGCGGCAGAGTTGCTGTCTTGATACACAAGGGAAAATTAGGGAAATGGGAAGGAGCAGGTGTGAGAAGGAGAGTTAATATGAGGGTGGACAATGCAGGCTGAGATGAAGTCTAAAACCCAGCAGAGAAGGCTGGTGGTGGGGATCTGAGGCACACCACAGGTTGTTCCTGTCCCTACTAGCAGAACCCATGGGGGACACTGCTTGCTTACAGGAGCAAGGAGCAAAGCCTGCCCGGCCAGAAAGAGGTCCTTGGTCCTACCAGGAGCAAGAGCAGTGCAGTGTGGTCATTTCTTATAAAGAGGCATCTTTCTTCAGCTGTATACATGAGTTTACACCAACCTCCCACTCATATGAACTCTGTCACTGTATTTCATCATACTTTTGAAGACCTTGTCAGAGAATGTGTGAGTAAGTACATATTTATTAATACAGTGTTGAGCTGTATTTCTGCTATATACTGTGGAAGTTTGTCGTCAAATATCCCATACACTGGCTATGGCTGACGATAGCTCTCCTGTTTCCTCTATCTGAAAAAGAAAATAAAATAGAAATAAATATCCACCTCTGGGGAAAATAATCTAGACACAGTTAAAATGAGATATTTTCCTTATTAAAATGTCAGGCTTAGAGCTCACTTGACACACTTTTTTCTCTGAAATGGTTTGGACCCATACACAACAGTGTACAATACTTTTCATAACAGAGCAGTCCTTGTGGTCTGCATTTATCATGCAGCTTTTTTAAGCAGTGTGTTATCAAGGGTGGGTTTTTATTTCCCTTTCTCCTGTGGAAATCTTTTTACGTCATTGTCAATGCTTGGAATATCATGAAATGTTCCCCCTTAGTTAGACCAGAGGTTGTTTTTCGAATGCAGACATGAAGAGAGTTTACAAACCACAGCAATGGTGTGTGTGTATTTGTATATATATACCTATATATATATATAGTGCAAGATGTAGGACAGCTGTGAAATAAGGGCTTCTGAAACACACACAGGCAGAGGCATTTTGCTTTGTTAATGTTTCTCATACTTAAAATTTCATGCATCTGCGTTAAGTGCCAGATGTCAGCAAAAGTTGTGACAATAATAAAGTCTCATAAGCATTTAACCCCATCATTGAGATACAGCAAGTACAGGGTTCGTGCTTCCACAGGCAAATCCCATCCCTGTGTAGGAAGCTCCTGGAGCTGCACCCAGGGATCCTCCAGCTTCAACCTTCTCTGCCAACCAAATCAATGGCCTCTTGAAGTCAAGTTTGTCAACGATGACCTAGAAACCACAGCTTGTAGATCAACAGAATACCACTAGTGTATGTGCAGCAGTAAAAGCTCTCAGGGTTCAGCTGTAACTCAGGCTGGACAACACACTCCTGCTAATAATACCAGGAGTTGCTCAGGGTCACAGAGCTACCACAGTGCTCATGTACAGGAATGTATGTGGTGTTCAGAGTGTACAAACAGGTAGAGCAAAAAGCCATCTACCCCTTTCCAGCTCTAAACCTTTGCCACCTACATCCTGGGGGATAACTCCGTTTGCTGTGGCAGGTAGCGAAGTGATGCCCCAGTCAGGGCACAGCATGACTAGAAACTGGAGGAGCATGGAGGAATTAGATGGGTGATGTGGGAATTACAAAAGTCTTTTTCAGAAGCTTTCTGCATTGGTCTCTACTGGAATCCTAGCACTGGAGAAAAGTCAGACCAAAAGTGAGTCTGACTCATTTGGCACTACAGCAACTGCAGGGGTCAGCACGTGCTTCCTAGGATTCCCGAGGCTTCACAGCTCCTGCCTCACTCTGCTACACACCGGCATTGGAAAGGTACAATCCCACGTCGTGCAACATGCAAATTGCTGTAATTGCATGCTGTCCAAGAACAGCACTTTAAAAAACTAAAAGCAGGAAAGAGACACTTCATCTTATGGCACAGTGATGAAAAGGCAAAGGCTTTGCTCAGCACAAGCCACAGATTTCAATTCCCAGGAGCCTGCAATTCTCATGACAACAAACAGGTTTTATTTTATTTATTTGTCAGGACTGTTATTACTGTGCTGCTCGCTATTTATCTCTCCTACTGCGCTGCTAATCACAGCGCATGGTGTGGTATGTGCCTGGCTTGGGGGTTTATGGATATGCTAAAACAGAAGGCAAGGGGCTGAGCCAGGCACCTGCTCACTTACGAGAGGTCACCATACAGTCCATAATTCCTGGGGCACCAATATCCCTGCATTCCACCACCCTCAAGGGTGACCACCCTGTCCATAGGCCTGAATTCATGTCTCCAAATAACTCACACCCTCTTCCCTGCATCCCAAACTGCTCCTTGGAGCACGCTCCACATTGTGCTTCCAAAGGTGTAAAAATGGCTTATGGTAATTTTTCAATAACTTCTCTTCCCACAAGATTTCCCTTTGCCAGACACATGCAGTAATACACAATTTCATTGCACCAGCTGCTTGGGAAAGATGGAGTTTTATTTGTGTCTTCTAGCGCTTTTGGAAATTAGCATGTTACTTATGTTGCTGCTTCTTTGTAGACATTTTTCTATGGTAGTAATTTGTTAAAATATGATTCTTTAGTCTACACCTATTTTATTGTGCATTTTCTCCCATTTTCTGCTTCCCTTGCCCTCTTTTTGGTGTATAGAACAGGTTTTTCTTTGGTACCTCCACTCCACAACACAATTACACAACCTGGTCTTGTGGAAGGTGTCCCTGCCTGTAGCAGGGGGTTAGAACTGGATGAGCTTTAGGGTCCTCTCCAACACAAACCAGTCTGTGATTCTATGAATTAGAACTTTTGGCTATTTGCTTACTGTTGAGGGAAACCTGCTGTCTCCAAACTAAGACCCCCTGCCACCATACAAGCATGTTCTCAATAAAATGGGCTTTCTGAAGATGAAAGCTTAAGAGTAAATATTGTCCATATAAATTTATTTAAAAGAGATATTTAAGAGTTTGATATAGGTATATCAGCGTTTTCTGTAAACATACATTTTATACAGTAATGTTGCAGTTAGAATACGTAACTTCAGGCACATCAGAGGCTACTGTTTTCCACCTCTCAATCTCACAGTACTTACCAAATAACACCTCTCCAATTTTCTGAGATTCAGGAAAGGGGAAAGTGAGGGGCAGGGAAACTGTGACCTGCCCGAGTCACACAACAAATAAGCATCCCGAATCCCACTTTCATATTCAGGCCGCTGGGACCTGGATCCTTTATAATGATTTGAGCATCAGTTGTGGTTAGATTTTGTTTTCAGAAGAGAGAAGTTAGTTTCCAGGATCCTATATAACCACAGCAGCTCAAATAACTCTGCTTCTCCCCATTGCAGACATGTAAATCACACTTTTTCATGACTGCATTGCTGCCCAGGGCTCCAGTTATGGCTCAAGTAGACCCAGCAAAAAAATCCACATTACTTCAGAGATCTGCACAGAAACTTGGGGATTTACATAGTGCTGTGTCGTGGTTTAAACCCAGCCAGCCAGCTTGTTCACCCACTTCCCCCCCCCCCCCCCCCCTTCTTGTCCTCCCCCTACTCCCAGAGGGACGGAGAGGAGAATCGAAAAGAATGCAACTCCCACGGGTTGAGATAAGAACAGTTTAGTAACTAAGGTATAACACAAATCACTATTGCTACCACCAATAATAATAATGATAAAGGAAATAACAAGGGAAGAGAATACAACACCTCACCATCAGCCGACCGATAACTCGCCCCCCCAGCCCGACCAAGCTCTGCCGGATACCTCCTCCAACCCTGCAGACTCCCAGCCCTTCCAGCTAACTCCCAGTTACATCCTGGGCATGACATGCTGTTTTATGGAATACCTCTTTGGTCAGTTTGGGTCAGGTGTCCTGTCTCTGCTTCCTCGTGGCTTCCCCTCCACCCTGGCAGAGCATGAGGCTCACAAAGTACTTGCCCAAACCAAAACATCGGTGTTATCAGCTCTGTTCCCAAGCTAAAAGTCAAAACACTGCACTGCACTAGCTACCAAGAAGGAGAAAACTGACTGCTACTGCTGAACCCAGGACATGCTGACAGCCAGAAATCAAAGTCTTGTGGACTGTAACAGATTACTGAATTATAAAGACAGGGGAGTGCAAACTCATAGCTTGGAAATGATGAATTTGCAGCTGCCTCTGAAGAAAGAGCAGGCTTTCATTGTCTGGCATGAGCACTGACAATTAAAGGCTAGGTCTACTGATGTACTGTACCCTCAAAAGTTTTAAGTAGGAGAAACTCAGCCCTCAGTTCTTCAATTATCTGAATGCACTTACGTATCAGTAATATGTGACAGATGCAATTATAATGGGTATACATAAATATTATGTCAAGCAACAGGTCTGCTTCCAAAAAGCTTGAAATTAAAGATTCTGGTTTAGTATGAAGGAGGCAAGAGCCTGGTAGCCTCTTGTTATACAAGTCTTCTCATGAGAACGGAACACTCATTTTGGGCAACTTTAAAGGCAAACTACAGGTCATTTTGCACTACAGCCATTGGGCTAGGGCTCAGCAACAGGGATGTAGCATCACCTCTGCCTTGCAGCACTACCTCATGTCACCTCTGCCTTGCTTTTCCCAAATGTAAATTGTAAAATTGCAATTGCAAATAGTTAAATGAAGTTATGATGGTCATGATGAGGTCAATTTTTTTTAAGGTGAGGCCCTGGGAATTTTAAACCAAAAGAACTACAAATAGGTGCAGTTTGTGATTAATTCCAATGGTTGTAATTTTTGAATTGGTAGTGCCTGGAGCATTAAACTTTGACTTTACCTACTGCATGTTTCCACTCAGGACAGCAGCAATTGAAGCTTTCCTGTACTCTCTCCCTGATGTTGTTCACTCCCTGAGTGGCCTGGGCTTGAGCTTGTAGGATAAAGCTGGAAGCTCATTTTCTGTTTTCATGTCTTTTCAGGCTCTTGGACTGCGGGCTGTTTGCAACAAAGGTGAAAATTGGGAACGAGAGCAATAATGTGCATTGTGAGGGGCATCAGTCCACTAGGATACAGGTGAGACTGATCCTCCTAATTCATTTCATGTCAGGGATTTGAATCCGACACGGAGATGAAAAGCTCTGCCTGCTATCACAGCCACAGGAGCCATCCCTCCCCGACACATTATCACATGCCGCACCAGCAATCATGTCATGCTCAATGTACTCTACTCAGTATCAATTACGTCAGCATAATGAAATCCGAATGAAGGAAAACATTCAAAGACATACAAATAAATACATACTAAAGATAGAAAAAGAAATTAGAGGCTGTATTTTGACCACAAGGTCTGCACTAGTTGCAGCTTAAGGAAGATAAGTGAGCCTGGACCCATTCCCCCGCAGCCCACAGCAGCTCTGTGGCGAGATAGGACAGCTAATCTGGTTTTCCATTTCAGCAGTGTCGTTTCTGAACCTCTTAGGGCTCATATTAGGTGACAAAAAGTGACCATGAGCCCTGCTGATGCTGTCTCAGCAGAATGGTATTTGAAAAAGTTATTCAAGCCATTAATCCTTCAGTGCCAGCAATGTGTATCTGCAAGGGAGCAGCATTCACTGGCTGGCAGTTATTTATTCACCAATTCCCAACGTATGAAACTGCAGCGTGGCAATAAGGAGCAGTTGCTGTGCTTCAGAAACAGAGAAAACCCTGACACCTCGTCATCACAACACCACATCTAACACACACAAGATAAACTCCTTCATTTCATGTCTCCATGTGCATGAAAGAGAAGGCTGGATTTCCCACATGGCTGAACGAGATGGAAATACACTTTCTGGTTTTACTGGACGTGGCTCCAGCTCCAGCCTTAGCTGAAAATAGTCTCAGAAGATGAGAAGTTTTGAGTTTTGATTTCCATTCCATTCTCGTGCTACACTGAATCGGCATGATAGAGCAAGGCCTGCTGCAGGAATTTAAACGAGATTAATCTGTCCTAAATTGGCACATGAAAATTAGTTATTTTAGCCCAAGCTGAGCACCTTCATCCCTTGTAATGCTAACTCTCAGATACAGGTACCTTCTAAAGGTAATTCACCTGACCTAGCATAAAACTTGCCAAAGTGCAAGATGAATCGCCCTTCGCAGAGCTACATAAAGTCTTACTGGGACCTTCACAGCATTCCTATAAATAATCTGGTTCTAAGACATTGTTTTAGCTAGAATTCTTCACTGAAACTCGCTGTTTTTTAATCCTTGCAGTAAAAATGAAATTTTTTAACACAGAAATAAAGACAAACCCTCATGACACAGACCTAAAAAACTTGTACTGGAAAAGATAGCCACCTATATTCCGAAGTTATACAAATGTAAATGATGTGTTTAAAAACTGCTTTACATCTTCTGATGTCACAGTATAACATTAAAATTAAATACTTAAAATATTATGTCCTGAATAATTTAGAGCAGCTGCAATTTAGTGCTCACTGAAGTGTGCTGCTTTATTTTCTGGATTAAAATAGCTCTGATAAAATGAAATAACACTTTTGGGCTGTTGTCAGAGCAAGAAGTAGAGGTATAGTAGAGATATGTGTGAAGCAATTCCAAGGCAGAAATACCAGTTATTAGTTTGTCACTCAGTGCACATTGCAAAATAAGAGAGATATGAGCATAAGCCTTATAATACCTTTTCAAATAAAACTGCATTAAAAAATCAACATGAGAGTTTTTGTAATACCAATGGACTCAAATTGCCTCAGCCAAAGTTTTAATGCTATGGGCTCTCCGAGATGCTTTCTAATTGCTCAGCTACAAGAAGTAGCTACACAAGAGCAGGAAAAGAAAAAAAAAAACAAATATTGGGGTCTTTACAAAACTGCAAGCAGTAAAAACTGAATGATACCATTTGCAGAAATGAACATCTGAAATCCATCCACCCACCCCAGCTTAGCTTCACTGCTCTCTTGTTGCACAGCAGCTCTGCTCCTTGCAAAGTTTGCTTGCTTTTCCTTGCCCACAGCAAGACTCCACAAGGGAAGCTGGAGCAATCCTGACAGCCTGGCTCAGCAATTTGCCAGCTCCAGACAAAAACATGTATTGACCTTTTATTTCAGTCAACACCAGTCTCTCCAGAACATTCAGGTTCTCCCGATGCTGTCTTTAAAAATGACCTTCCCTTATCTTGTTTCTCCTTTCATCATATGAATCCATTCTTGCTGCAAAATGCCATATCAGCATGAATCCCTTGTATGGATTTCATATAATTACTATTAAGCTTTCATTACACTTCTCATGTACTTTAGGAAGAGGTATTTTATAAATCATGTAGATTTTCCAATCACTTTCCTTTGAATGTTATCACCCAACCCTTTTTTTCTCCATGGGAACGTATTGTAATACCTGCTGTAATGAGCAGAACGATACAGTCAAAGATTTTCCTTGAGGTCTAAAATGTCTTCAGATAACAAATTGCTCTTATTTATACATAAGAACGGCTTCCATTTTCACCAGTAAAACTAGC
Organism: Pezoporus flaviventris; assembly: GCF_033815535.1. Taxonomy (NCBI): domain Eukaryota; kingdom Metazoa; phylum Chordata; class Aves; order Psittaciformes; family Psittacidae; genus Pezoporus; species Pezoporus flaviventris. The sequence continues at coordinate 791,453 of NW_026892558.1, forward strand.
AAGAGACCTATGGGCTTTCAAGTGCTAATTATATTCTGTGCAAGGGACTAAATCCTGCCAGAATGCAGTGGGACTGCAAGTGACTGCACACCATGGTACATTAAATAATAAAGCTGGGCTCATCCACACCTCAGCTAGTAATCCTGCCTGACAAGTAGTTCTGTGTTTAATGGGTAATTTAATCGCTCACCAGCGACACGGTCAGAAAGGATCCTAGAGCAGGAGGAAACCTGCCACCTCAGGCACATGCTGGCATCCCGCAACCGCCCTTTCTAGAGCTATGCAGCACCCAAAAGTGTTGGGAAACAGGAAGTAGAGAGGCTCAAATACGTAACCAGATCTAGGAAAACAGGAGAAGGTACCATTTGGAGAAAGTGGAAAACAAGAAAGGATTGAAAGAAACCCTCAGGAGAAGGGTGTTGGGTGAGGAGAAGCTCCCCATGACACAGCTTCAGTGAGCACTTGAGCCCAGAACCCCCCACCGTGTGCTGGGCTGCACCCCCAGAGCGTGAGCAGCAGCTCAGGGAGGGGATCCTGCCCCTCTGCTCTGGGGAGAACCCCCTGCAGTCCTGATCCAGCTCTGGGGCAGCAGCACAAGAGGGACGTGGAGCTGTTGGAGCGAGGCCAGAGGAGGCCATGGAGATGCTGCGAGGGCTGGAGCAGCTCTGCTCTGGAGCCAGGCTGAGAGAGCTGGGCTGGGGCAGCCTGGGGAAGAGAAGGCTCCTGAAGGGGAGACCTGAGAGCAGCTCCAGTGCCTGAAGGGGCTGCAGGAAAGCTGGAGAGGGGTTTTGGACAAGGGCCTGGAGGGCCAGGCCAAGAGGAATGGCTTTAACCTGCCCGAGGGGAGACTGAGATGAGCTCTTAGGCAGAAGCTCTTCCCTGTGAGGGTGCTGAGGCACTGGCACAGGGTGCCCAGAGAAGCTGTGGCTGCCCCATCCCTGGCAGTGTTCAAGGCCAGGTTGAACACAGGGGCTTGGAGCAAGCTGCTCTAGTGGAAGGGGTCTCTGCCCGTGGCAGGGGTTGGAGCTGGATGAGCTTAAAGGTCCCTTCCAACTCAAGCCATTCTTGGGTTCTAAGGAATCTCCCAGATGCAGCAGGTTAATGTTTGAAACAGCAGTGCCATGGTCCACATAGTGCATCCATAAGGATGCATATATAAAAGCAGGGGGAGTCCATTCCCTCTGCTCCAGGGACCACCATCCCAGCTCTCTAGAGTTACCTGAATGCCTTTACTCCCAGCTGCACACAAATGAGCAATACTGAAGCAACATTTCTCCAATAACCCAGATGAATATTTCAGGTGCTGCCTGGCCTCGCTGGCAGCAAGGGCTGCTGCTCTTGCCCTCCAGATTGTTGCAGAGATCCTAACCCTCTACAGAATCCCCCCTGCCAGCTTGTTGAAGAAGTGGATAGGATCTGCGTGGGCAACAGCGGTATTTGAAACCCTTAAATTAAACCTAACCGGTTTCTTGTTACAGGCTCACACATCTCTCACTGTTCCCTAGGAACATGATAGGAGCTTCCCATTAGCCTTCAAGGATCACTTCACCTTTATGTACAATATTCCAATTAACACCTAAAGAGATGCAATTACATCTCTTTTCAGAAAAACATAATAGCAACAAAGAGTTTAAAGGATGTGCATGAGATGAGGTTTCATGGAAGACACCATGGCCAGTCCAAGGTCTGAGGAGAAAACTGAAACTTCAACTGTCAGAGATTTGGTTTTGTCCGACAAACAAATCACTGGTGTTGGTTTTGCCTTAGCAAAGAGTTAAAATACTGTTGTCACAGTACCTCTCTCATTCCCTGTATCTACTGTATAGGATGCTGCCCAGCCCATAGTCTCCAAAACTTCATTCATGGGGTCTGACAGGTCTCATGACTGTCTCAAGAGGGACCTCAAGATTTCCTCCCATGCAGAGAAAGTAACTGCTTGCACTGACTGTTTACTGAATTTGGAGCCGATGTTTTTCATGTGGGAATCCTTTGCCATGTCTGACAAATTTGCCTGCAACAACTTTATTCCTTCTCTTATCAACCAGCTTCTCTGTCTCTCCTGGTAGATGACACAGCCACAGCTACTGCTGACCTACTCCAAGCTCTGTGTCAAATCCAACACTTATAAACCCATTACATAGACAAAATCTGACTTTCAGAGTAGGGATTTTCTTGAGATTCATGGAGGCAGGGGGCACAATCTATGTGCAGGTCTCGAGCAAGTGCGAAGAAAACTTACAATACACAAAAAGCCAGACTGCTCTTGAGGCACATTCATCACAGAGCAGAGCTGCAAGGGAGGCAAAGTGCCACATGCATCTGAAGTTGCTCAGCAGATTCACAGTGTCTTTGGTGTCCAGTGGTGAACCCCTGCAAAAAAAAGGGGCCTGAGGCAGAGCAGCACCACCAAGAATCCCCAACCAGACACAGGAGAGATGTGTGGGCATCACCCAGGCAGATACAGACATCTGGTCCAGCTGAGGATCAGATCACCAGCTTCTGGAACAGTGTCTGCTGAAATACATCCAGTTACCTTCTGGTTTGATTTCAGCTCTGGTTTTGGGGTCCATTCTGCATTTTGTGCAATCTCTTGCTAGGTGGTTGCTTGTAAATGGTCTAAACTCCAGTTCCACCTGCAATTCTGGTAGCCTGGACCTGGAGAAATAAGTGGTCACAAAACCCTGGAGAATGCAGTTTCCTTGTTATTGAAAGAGCAACCACCCTGTCCTCTGGGACTGTGGAAATCAGCAGGAGATAAATATCCATGCCCTTTGAGCTGACCTTCTGCTTCAAAGTACCCAGAGAAACCTGGTCTGTCCCACACAGGCAAGGATGTTTTTCGGCAGCGAGGTATCGTGACTCCTGTAATTACTCCCAAGGAGACAGCCATTCCTACCGACAGCCCTGAATAAAATGCTGGTGTGATCACCGCAGAGGTGTTACAGATGTCCCAGCTGAGCCTCACAATGGCATAGGAGGGTTCAGAATAAATTAAACACGGAGCTGTCCAAAGGCCAGCAAAGGGGTGGTTGAACACATCCCCAAATGCACAGACAGTGGCAAATTGGTTATTTACCACCCCAAACGTGAGTCAATCTAAAGCTTTTTGAAACTGCTTTGTGGATCCAATCCAAACCTTGACGTACCAGCATCAACACCACAGTGACCAGCACATTTGTGATACGGCTTGGGAAGGTTTTCCGAGGAAAAGAGAAGTCCTTGTCCTAACAAATTTTCTCCAAGAGTTGCTCATTCTACCAAAGAACCAAAGAACTTTCAGTATTTTCACAAATCCATGTGAGATAATTAGGATTAACGCTCAGTTAATCAATTTGCATGTGCTCAGATGAAGCTGTGGCAAACGTCAGGAAAGTGCAGCAGGCACACACCAAAAAGCTGTGCAAAAACCCGGACAGCTGGTGATGGCCTTCACTTTCAAGTGTTTTCCAAAAACTTGGTGGAAAATGTTCAGCTGAAGATTATTTCATCCTTTTGTAGGTTTTTAATATGGATTCTTAAAGAAGAAAGGACTAATGGCACACAATCCATCCACTGGTCATTCTGTCTTTTTTCTCTCTATTTTCTTCTTCTTTTTTTTTTTTTTTTAAGATGTCAGTTCCCTGGAACTACATTTGACAGAATAGAGAAATATTATAAATAGCCCACATTAAAGCAAGAAAAGCCTCAGTCAGAGGTTAATAGTCAGTAGAAAATCCTATCCAGGAGACACAGAGCTATTGAAAAAAAACAGAAACCTCTCCCATGCACACATCTGCTCAGAAAATAAGTTATTATATTACTGATGTCCTCAGCAGAAAAGCAAACCCCTATTACACAGACAATCCCTGACACATACTGATCAAAAGCTAAATAGACATGACCAAGGGTAAGGAAAAAAAATCAGCAGGAGCAGGCAGGTCACACAATGCCAGCTACAAACCTTCCTTAAGACCAGGATTTCTGCTGAGGAGCACAGAGCCCTCAGTAACCTGCTTTCTCTTTCCTGGCCCTTTGAGAAAGAAGAAGAAATCGCACCAGTATGTGGTTCAACTCTAATTCCTACCAGCTGCTACCTGACAACTTGGATTTAGTTCAGGCTGGGGCCAGACTGTTCTAAATCAGGTCTTTCCTACAGCCACATTGTCTTCATTCTCTTCTTCCAAACCTGCTGTACCTTCCACCAACCACAGCTCTGCTGAAGTAGAAGACCTGTCCAGAAAATGCACATACAAAACTATCATGTCCTGCTTATCTAAAACCTTGACTGAGTGTGTTGAATTTGGCAGGACACTTGTTGCATATTGTGCTTTTAAAATAGAAAAATGTAAGCTTTTGCTCTGACCTGAAATTTTCCCTTCCTCCTCAGCTGAAAAGGACAAATCCAGGGAAATCCAAATCCTTTTCCTTGGCCTGAGTCCTTCACAGCTACTTTTAGTTGTATTGGTGAGAGATTCCTTTTCTACCTTTCAAAAAAGATCAAGCTTTTCCTGGGAGCCCAATCGAAACCATACAATCAGGGAGAAACAAGCAGTTGCTCAGTATTTTATATTAAAGTATATATAACTTCCATGCTGGGGTTTCGCAGTCATGTTTTCAGAACTTTTGCAGTCATGTTTTCAGTCATGTCAGCAGAAGTGAAAAATGTTCATGCACTTCCACCCCTCTGAATTTCTTGACACTGAAGATGGTGACTTAATAGATGAGGCTATGACGCAGGAAACATCCAAAACTCAGCATCCAAAGCACTTTCCCAATCACTTGTGAAGGGTACCTCATCAGCTAGAGTTTCCAAAGAGCCTAGCTTCCTAAAATCTCACCACTAGCAGAGTTTTATCTGCAGAGCCCATGTGTTCTCATGTTTCTCACTGAGAGCATCAAGGATGCGCCAAACCAACACCTACTCCTTGGTTTCATTCGCACTCTCAGCTTGATTATTACTTATCATAAATTCAATCATTCAGTGGAGAAGAGTTAACATCTTCTCCAAAAGTAGGGGAAGCTCTCCCTGAGGTCCCTCATGTGGCTGTGCAGCACTTGAGGCCCTGAACACACAGCACCTTCAGACTGGGTTAAGCTTTGCCAAGCAGCCTCAACACTGGATCTCGCGGTGCTGGCTGGTGCAATGGCACAGCCTGGGTACTCTTAGGTGAAGCTGCCTGAAATAGCTGGGAAAAACACCATGAAGGGTTAAACCTCGTTATGCTCAAGACAGATTTGGGGATTACTTATTCCTCTGAGGACATCTCACTGTCCCCTACCATTTGTGAATCCAAACTCCTGCTCCTTCTTGCAGTACTGCTGTTGGTTTTGCTTCAAGGTCTTCAGCCAACATTTTCTCTCCTCATGCTGCAGGGCAGCCTGCTGTGCACTGTTAACCCATCTGCCTTCTGTCCTGCATCCTGAAGGTGCCTGGCAGCTTTTCAGTGGTACCATATGTAGAGCTTGTAGGGCCAGCTTCTGTCCTCAGATGTGTGTGTCCAGCTTCCATTGACTGTGTTTCGGATGTTACACTTTAATCCAAGAGCAAATTCTGGCTGTCAAAAAGAGGCGCTTTGGGTGATAGATGGTAAAAAATGTGAACTGTTTTAGTCATTATATTTTCATACATCATTTTATCATCTCCTGCGTTTAACATAGGAAGAAAGGACACACAAACAAACATTCCCTACCTGCATATGTTGACTGTTATTCAGCAGTAGGAACACAGAGCTTTTGGATCCAAGCCTTGGAGGTTTGGATGTTTCAATCTATACTTCCAAGCCTGTGGATAGGTCATCTGTAGAGCAGATTGATATTTAAAGGCTTAGAGTACCCCAAACTTCACTGCATTCAATTACAAGGCAACCATTGAGCTCATCCAAATGTTCATATTGTGCTTCAGTGCCTTGTGCATCGGGTGGCATTGCGCTTCAGTCTGCTCTTTTCCAAAGTGCACTGATATAAAAGCCTGAAAAAATGTCATTTATACAAGGCCCCTGAGAGTTTTAAGCATTACTGAATGTGACTATTATATCTAAGGTATCTGTCTTATTTCTTAACTTTAAGTATAAAGTCAAGATTTTACTTTGCCTATTAACATAAACAGTCCATTGAAGTATCGACTGAGAGACCTGAAGGTAAGCTGCTGAGTTTAGAAATGTTGTCCGTAGACCTTTATGACATGACACTGATTATCACAAATATTAAAATGAGAAGAATTTATGAAGCCATTAGCAGAAGCCTTGTATGCAGCAACAGTACAATGGAACTGGCAGGCTGCAGTGATGGTACCTCGCTTACAAACACCGATTATTCCTGGAATTTAGCCCAGGTAAACCCAATTTAAGGGTTTAAAGTACAGCCACACTTTTCTTCATTTCAATTTATGCCACTTGTAAAACACACAAAGGCTTCTTATTTACTGTATTTCACTTCTTCATCCTATAATTAGGCAAAAAAAAAAAAGCAGAGTGGGGAAAAAAAAGTCAGTGCTTGCAACTGTAATTTTCTGCCTGAAGAAGGAAAGTACAAAGAAGTGTACATATACACACAGATAAATAGATCCTTTTTCGAGAAAACTCATTAGAGAGCTTACAGCAGTTAAAATAACACATGTAAAAATTGCCAATGAACCAAGATTCATTGAAGGGACTCGCATTACTCCCAGTACATGAACTTATTTCTGCTTGCTGAAATGAGACAACCAAGAGTCAAGACACACACCAGCCTCCAAACCTGCGTCTTTTTTGGCTTCCAGGGACAGCACTGAGCAGGAGATAACCTCTGGAGCTACAGCGCAAGGCTGGCACAAAAACAGCTATGGCCCAGCCAAGCACATGAGCTTCTTGGAACAGCCAAAGGTAATGGAGAGGAGGGTGAGCAAGTCAAGGGGAAGGCAAGGATTTAGAGGACGTGACTGCCTGAGATAGTAGAGAGTTGGCCTTTAAGAAGTTCTTCCCTCACCAAGCTGCAGAGTTACAGGAAAGCGATGTATGCAAAGCACATCTGACTGCTCTCTAGTGGCAACGAGAAAGGGGCCATAATGCAGGGGAACCTGCAAGGATTTTCTCCATCAGGTATTTTCACAAGAGGGAATACTGATTTTGCTGATTAACATGAATATATAATAGGCTCACATTTACAAAACAAAACATTACCTCCCCGAGAGGAGGAAGCTATTAGGATGCACTTATAAACCATAGCAAGTGATAAAGCAGTTTTCAGTCCACTGTGCTAATGAGATGCTCAGCTGGCAAAGTGCACCATCATGCTTACAAATCATTTGTTTCACTGACACTTCAGATAGCAATTTACAAAGAAGCAAGCATTAAAACCATAACCATCACCACTTCATCATTTTTAACTCCGGAGTTCCAGGAGCTATGCAAAGTCGCAGCAACAATAAATGTTAGCAGCATAGTAATGGTGGATTATTCTTTCCACCATGCAAAGTCATTTGGGTGTCAGGAGCATGTAGGTTTTTGACACTAGAGTGTCAAGAGTTCAGTAACCTTCTTTCCATAAAATGAACATACCGCTTAAACTAAATGGCATCATAGCAGATGTGTAATTTGTAATTTTAGGATCTGTTCAGAGGAAAGACAGTGTAGGTCAATGAACAATTGAAGGTCCGTGGCTCAGTCACCTCTAGTTCATTTGTCACCTCCATAATGAGCAGTACAGAGCAGGAGGAGGGAAGGAAGGAGAAGAAAAGACATTTGGAAGGTGCACCTTTTAAAATTACTAATGAGGAAGGAGCAGTACAGACCAGCTTGCAAAGGAAGACCTTGGAGAGACACAGCCCCTGGCTAGAGGAAGAAAAAGACATGTGGCCAGAACACAAGTGTAACAAAAAGTTCTACTGGTGTGCATTACTTCAGGCTTCCCCCTGCACCCTGTGCTCTTACCCCAGTTAATTAAGGCTAAAATTATTTTTAAAATCCATCTATTAATCCTCACCTCTGTGTTTCCGTAATTTCCATTATAACCATGCTCTGCCCTCCCCTCACACTGCTAACAGACCTAGCTATAATAACCAAGTCAAAACTTGTGTGACTTCAGGTCACAGCCCCGAAAGTGAAACTATTTGAGATTCATTTGAATATTACTTTAATAACCTCATTTCTGCTGCCCTTAAGATTACTCATGCTCCGAGCCACCAGCCTCTTCACCTTCTCTTCCTGAGAGATGAAGAGAGGGTTTATTTTCCTCCAGGCTTCAGAAGGCTCAGCAACTCATCTCGTTTTTAGTTGCTCAGGCCTTGCCTGGAGCAGCACTTCTGCATTTCACCCACCAGCAGAACATTTAACCAGAGCAGCTACCTCACTGCACTACCGATAAAGCTCCAGTAGTCACTATCGTGTGGAATACTTTGTGACATTCAGACGCAAGGCACTGGAAGGAGCACAAAGAAGGTACCTCAGCCAAGCAACGCCTGCAGCCACGCAGGTGCTGAGCCTGGCTCACAGGGACATCTGGCAGAGGAAGCTCCCCCCTGCTCGCAAGATGCCCGCAAACACATGAGAATAGTGCCAACAGCAATGTTTTCTAGAAAAAGCAGCCTCACTTCAACATTTGCTGCGAGATCGCTTCAGCATGTGACACAATTCTAACAGCAAACATGGGTGAGGATGATCCAGGAGGGAAGTGAGTCCGGATTTCTGGATCATGCCTCCAAACAACTTCGTATTCTGCCTCCAAAGCTGCACGGGGAGCACAGCACTGATAATGAACAGCAGGGACTAATCACTGCTGGTTATGTACATGTCCAACTCTACTCTCCCCTTCTCAAAGCAAGGTGTGATCTCTGCTGCTTTAAATACACAATGCAGCATGGTTCAGGGTCCAAAATTACCTACAGAAGAGATGAGGCATAATCACAAGCCTTCATTAATCAAACTGCAATTTGTCATTCTGCTCTTGCAAGTATTGGACCAAGTTTATTTCCTCAGTCCATAATGGAAGAAAATTTAATGCTAACAACATTCACCCACTTGCTATCTATAGACACACCCTGCAGCTTTATTCAAGGCTGTAGAGAGGGATCTATGGCACTGGGCACCACTTCACAAGCTGAATTGTCACTAGTTATTTTATGTCTGGGAGAATTACCTGTTGTCTGGGTGCAGACTACAGACATCACTCCCCATCTTGTCTGACAAGTCAACAGAGAAGGGTTGGAATCCCTTGCTGCTGCGACTGAAAAGACCTCTTTTTGCATCAAAGTGAAAATGCTGTCTGAAAAAAACTGAGCAACTCAAGCAATGGGTGACAGAGAAGTCCCTGCATGGTCTCAGAGTGAGGTCCAGCCATACCAGATCTATGTTCAGCATCAACAGTATTCAGGAGTCATCAGCAGTGGCTAAAGACAACAAAGCACAAGACTAATCCTTGGAAAACCTTTTCTTCTTGGTGGCCTTATGAGAAGGTTTAGGCTCCCTGAGGAGGTAGTGCATGGGAGCAGATGGGTGCTTCAGGCTGGAGGTTTTCTAAGCATCCTGCCATGCTGGAATAAGCAGAGACACCACTCCAGGACCAGTCTGCCACAGTGGTACCTGCAGGAGATTACAACAGAAGTTTAGTTCAGGCAAGAAGGTGTTCTCTGGCTGTAAACACAACCAAGCTTTGGTTGTCATTGCCAAGTGCTCACTGGGCACAAAAATTAGATTCCTTTTGGTTAAAATAGAGCAGAGAATTAGCTCTGATTGTTAATGAAATCATAGAACCAGAGCACAAGGAATCAGTTGGACTTCATGATCTTGGTGGTCTTTTCCAACCTGGTTGATTCCATGATTCTATGAACGTGCAGTACAGAGATCGAGTCCTCAGCTCCAGCCATCTCCCTCTGCAGACTGGCCCCACTGCCCATGAAGTTCCTCTGCCACAGAATTGAGCTTATTGTCCAAGGATTAGACCAGGAACCCCAAGTCATGTCAGTCACAAAGCGGTGGTTTTCACCCAGAAGCAGTATCAGGGTACAAACCAATGTTATGAGTTCCTAGGGCAAATATGCACATGAGAAATACAAACTTGACTACCACTGAGTCAAGCTGAAGTGCAAACTGAGCACACAAATACCTCTATCTGCTCCACCTTTGCCTTGTATGCTGCTGTTTGTTCCTATTGGAATTACTCTTCAATTGCTCTGGGTCTCGTGCTCTTTATGTTTACCCAATAAGCCATTACTTTTGGATTTAATCTAGTTGAGTCAGTAACAATTTTGAAACTCTACATTGCAAGAAAAGCCATGCACAGCCTACTTGCACGTGTGGGGCCTTAGGTCCTTGCTCACACATAATACTTAGGTTCAAAAGACCTGCCATGTAAAACGCAGACTGAGAAAATTATGCAACTGCATAATTCAAGAGCAAGAAAACACAGTAAAATTGATGAGCAGGTTGTGTTTTCATATCAGTTCCCAGCTCTGTGGTGTTCCTTTACGTAGATGGTCACAGAGGAGAGCAAAAAGGTCCTTGTCCTCAGAGCTTCCCCAAATGCTTTTTGCTAACACCTCTGGTGCTTAAAGGTGGAGGAGAGAAAACATTTGGGCTCTCCGAGGGATGCCCACTCTCCCACTCACACAATAAATTTGTCAACTCAGCCAGAAATAACATGCTGAAACTCAGAAGAGAGAGAAGTCATGTTAAAACAGCTCTTTGTTCAATCAAGTTCTGTCACATTAAATATCTCTATTTGGGGAAATGGCACAAAACCCAACCATATCCAAACCAATCACTCAGCACTGGTTAGGCGGTACCTCAAATTCTGGGTTCAGCTCTGGGCCCCTCACTACAAAAGAGACACTGAGGTGCTGGAGCAGGGCCAGAGAAGGGCAATGGAGCTGGTGCAGGGCCTGGAGCACAAGTGTGATGGGGAACGGCTGAGGGACCTGGGGGGTTCAGCCTGGAGAAGAGAAGGCTCAGGGGGGACCTGATGGCTCCCTACAACTGCCTGAGAGGAGGATGGAGCCAGGAGGGGCTGGGCTCTGCTCCCAAGGAACAAGGGATGGGACAAGAGGAAACAGCCTGGAGCTGCACCAGGGCAGGTTTAGATGGAGCTGAGGAACAATTCCTTGCCCACAGGGTGCTCAGGCATTGGAACAGGCTGCCCAGGGCAGGGCTGCAGTCACTGTCCCTGCAAGTGTTCACACACTGTGTAAACAAGGCCCTTAGAGCCATGGGTTAGTGATGGCCTTGGCAGTGCTGGGGAACAGTTGGACTTGCTGCTGTGGAAGGACTTTTCCAACCTTGATTCTATGACTCTCTGAAAATATTCTGTTATCACACCTATTAGAGATCTGCAACACGCAGTCAAACAGGCAGCGGCACAGCATCTGTGCAAGATACAGCTTTCCTCGGGATGCACTGATATGCAAAATGCCTCAGGAGCCCATTGCACCAGGCAGAACAGCAGAGCAGAGAGAGATGCCTGTGCACATCCATCCCTGGTACCAAAAAGCCCTTCCTCCTGGAAGGACAAATGGTAACTTCTGCACACTGCTGCCCAGATGTATAATTCTTCCTATTCCAGCAAAATGGTTCCCTCCAATTCTAATTCAGTTAAGTAGGAAAAGTGTCTTTGCATTGCACAACCCATAACACAGCAGGGATTTTTAAAACACAGCACTGAGTTCTGCTGATCTCTTTGTCCACACACCACCGGACTGTGATTTGCCATTGTTGTATGCAGAGGAGCAAACCAGCTATAAAAATAACTTATGCTTCTATTCAAATGACCCCAGAATACTGCCAGCCATAGCAAAAGAAGACAAAAATGTTTATTCATAGACCTTTCACTGCTGCAAACATATCAGACACATTAATCCACAAGTTAGCATAAGGTCAGGGAAGATTTCCCAGTCCGCCTAAAAGGAAAAGGAAAAGCAGGCATGGGGAATGCAATTATCCAAAGCTGGATATCACAGTAACACTGCAATCCTGACTCAAACACACTGCCATCCAAAGCAATTCAGATCTCATTTTTTCAACTGCATTTAAAATACTGTATTATTAACAGACTACTTTGGGCAACAAATATTTTTATTACAATAAATATCAATTAGAAATAAAATCGCCCCAGTGATTAATGATGTGTACATGTAAAGAATGGGAGATGTTTTGTTGGAGGAAGAGCGTTTAAAAAAACGCTCACAGGAGGACAGGACACTTGAGAAGCTCAGACAAGCGAGCTGGTTGGATTTTCAGAGTATAACCTGTTCATTAAGGAAAATAACATAAATGTTGGAGGGGGTTTTATATCTCTGCAACATCTGGCACAGCATTGTGGAAGAAGGGTCCCGACTGGGTGGGCAGCAGATCTAAGTCACTGTATCCTTGGCTTTGATGGATCAAGATGCTCCTGCTACTGCCTGCACAATCCAATGTCTGGCTGTCGAGATCCCTGCACAAACCCCAAGGCAATCCCTATTTACACTGCTTCACAAAGCAGCCATGGAAGAAAGTGATGTATGTGCAGGCTGCAGTATGAAATGGCAACAGTGGGAATTTAAAGAACATTTTTCATCCTCTTTTGAGCATAACTACTTATTTTTCCCTAGTGACTACCTACTAGGTACAGTTAGAAAGTGCTGAAGCAGCATGTTTTTAGCATGAAACTGTTCATCTGAAAGTTAGGTGCTTTACATAAACACAGTGAGGACATTTGGCCTACAGATATGAAAAACCACATCTAAACTCTTACTAAGAGTAAGCAGTGTGCAATGAGGACCAGCTGCACAGCCAGGGGCACAGAATTGCTTTCTAAGTTTCTGACCTAAATAGATCATTTAATCTTAAAACAAAAGATCTGTTTCAAATGTAATTGATCTGACTTGTACTGACAACACCGACAGCCTCCACCCCAACACACGACTCATTCACCATGATTGGCAGGCACCTCATTCTACTCAAGTTATCCAGCTCAAAGCATGAAGGATTGGGCTGTCAAAACCTTCAGTATCCAACCCTCAGTGTGTGCCAGTGGCAGTAAATATATACTTAGGTGGTGACATTATTAAGGGAGGGCAGGTGAAGAAGAGCAAGGAAAACTCTGGAGTGAAGCATTTTGCAGCCTCCCTAAACCAGAGACAGTTGCATCAAACAAATCCTAAAAGTCAGTGGAAACCTTAGGCTGAAATAACGATCCTATCTTGCCTGTGTTTGAATAAGTAGAGCCTTAATCTTGGTGAGGACTGCAATATTTTTACTACTCTCTAACGTTTAAGCCCATCAAACAAGGATATAAAAAAAAAAAAATGATTTTTTTTTTTTAATCATTTTTAGGATGATGCTGAAATTGCAGCATCAGCAGTACCTTGTGTTTCTTGAACACAGGCCTAAGCACTGGAGTGAAGCTGCCACCCTGGCTCCAGTAGAGGTGACCAAACACCTCCACCCTCACGTGGCAGCAGAGGATCCTGGTCTGTACTTCCCCCTCGCACCTCTCCAAGTACATCTGGGTGATGCCCACAAAAATAAGCAACTATCAGATGAGAGCAGCCCCTGTGAAGTCAATCAATCGATGAATCAATAGAAAGACGTGGGGAAGGCTGTTGCAGGAGAGGAATCGTGGTGAAGCTCTTGCAGAGGAGCTCCTTAGCTGCAGCGAGGCTCCACGTGAACACTATCCATGATTCCCCTGTGGCACCGAATACATGGGAAGCTAGACAGGTTGTGAATCTAATCGAACCTCACCTATGCTTGTCATTAAAATACAAGCAAAGTTTTCAGGAAAAAATAAGGTTTTCTCTTTCAGCAAGAAATAGTTTGTCCCATTCCATCACACAGCAGCGCAGCTTAGTTTGTTCTTCCAGCTGAAACTGTGTTTTAGCAATATTTATTAAATGTTTATACTGGAGAAGCAAACTTTTTTTTACAGTAAGAACTATGAAAATTTAAAACCTCTTTTGACACCAGAGATTCTTTACTGCAGGCAAATCTGTTGGACTGCAGAACATGGTTTAAGTTATTCTCTAACAGCTTTATATGGGGGAAACACTAATCTGCAATAAAAGAATATACATGTGGGAGTGGGTATCTAATGCTAATATTACCTGGAACTACAGCAGAAAAGGCTTATGTGTTCCAAACATGTAAATGTGCTCAGTGCATTTTACCTTGCAGAGATATTATGTTTATAGTTTTATATATATGTATGTATGTGTGCGTGTGTGTGTGTGTCTCTCTCTAAATATACATATACACACATAGAGGACATTAAAGGACAAATAATCCCTTCCTACCATATAAAAACTCAACTGTTCCATCAACATAATTTAATTCTAAGCTACACAACACCATTTAGACAACCGCTCAAGTCATGATTTAAAGACTTCAAGTGATGGAGAAGCCATCATAGCCCGAGGTAAATTATCCCAACAGTTAATTGCATTCATTGTTAAAATGATGCACATTATTTTTTTTCAATTCATCTTGCTTTGGCTTCCAATCTGTGACTCTCAACCCTTTAACCCTGAAGAACATGTCTGAGACGACAGACTGATGTCTGCCTTCCAGCACTGATGAGCACCCAAATCAAGCAAGAAGACAAAATTGTCAGAATATGGCAAAAGCTTTTGTTGGCAAGATTGTCTTCAGTGGGCTTTGTAAAGCACATGAATAAATATCATCAAAACATTTGTTTGTGTTTGGTTTGGGTTTTTTTTTTTCCTTTTTTATCTGGAGTTCAGGAATAATTTTGTCTCTCTGCCTGAGTTAACGTCATCTCTTTACAGTTTCCTCCAGTGTATTCACTAAGGGCCCTGTTTTAAAACCCAATCACCAAATTGGAAGGAAGGTTGGGCCTCCTTCCCTGCCTCTGGTAATGCTAATCCCTGTCTGGATATGTTGCTAATTCATCAGTGCCAGCAACGATTTAGCCTGGAGGGTCACAGAACTACTTCTGAGGAGCTTATTTTTCCTTTTGCCCTGGGTGGAGAACAGATTGTGTCAAATGGCAGCACTCCCAAAGATTTCCCAGGATGGGAATTCACTGGCTCCCTTAGAGGTACATGTAACTTCCTTTCGTACCCTCAGCATATACGATGTTTTTTTGGAACAAAGTGGGAAGGTTTCCAACAAGTCTGTAAAACATATGTTTGTTAGCCCAGTAGTATTACCCTGCCCACTTGGATCCCAGATCTGAGAAAGAGCTTTTGTCTGAAGCAAACTCCCTTCTGTCAGTAAGAGGAGGTTTGTCGTGGGTGGCCGATTAACAGTGTTGTTTGAAGCCCATAGTTAAAAATATCAGCAGTGCCACCTTTGTGCTGCGTGTTCCCTGGTAATGAGATAATTTGGAAAGCAGGAGAAAGGAAAGATTTGCTATGAAAAACTATGGGGATCAAACCCACAAGGACTTTTATCAGCTGCTGTAAAGCAAAATAGGCGTAGGTTCTGTTCTGGAGCACCTCCAAATGTACTGTTTGGCTCTTCAAGCTTTCTGTTTCTTTTTTAGGGCGCTCTATTGTACTGTCTATAAGGCAAATAGGAAGAACCATGTGACAGTGTATGGTGCTCAGAGAGAATAAACAGCTGCTTGATGCTTCCTGGTGAGATTTCAGTGCTAATTACCACTTCTCTTTTCCTCTTTTTTTTCTTTTCCTTTTCTTTCTTTGTTTTCTCCAACTACATTGTTCCAGGATAATGAAATCTTCTCTTGAAAAGGTTTCCATGTCAGTTTCTTTTTAAACAATGCAGGAAAGTATGTATTTTAAAGCTATAATTATCCAGAATTGATGCATGCAACAAAAAAAGTTCAGTTTCACGTCTCTACAACTCAACTTTCAGCTCTAATGGAAAATATTATTACATCATTTACTTAAAAAAATAATTTGAAAAAGAATGTCAAGTCCCCAGTAACAAAGCTACCTTCCATAGTTATAACCAAAAAAAGGTTTCTGACACTGTATGCCAAATGTCACTCTGATTGGACCCAAAGGGCTCTGGCCTTGTATCTGAATGGTGGGAAACCATCAGGAGAGCTAGGAACAAGGCTGTGATCACCTTGTTCAAGGCTACCACTACCCCAAACTATGACATTTTGACACTATTAAGTGCGCTCAGCCAGTTGTTTTTACTTGAGCTGCTGGGGCTTTTTTCTTCTTCTCCCAAAGAAACTATTTTAAATCAGCAAATAGAGTAAAATTTGGTTGGTATTTGGGTATTTCCAGGTTAATGTGACTCCAAATTCCAACAGCTTTGGAGCAGTGCTTTTTTAGCATGGCTACATGTTTCCACTGACAGCAGGTCTCCACACTTTCATGTGCAGCACTGTCTGCGGCTTTCATACTCTAGCACATTTTTCTTTTAATTCTTTTAATAGCAAATGATAACTGATACCTCAGTTCCCTGAAAGTAATGAGGGATTCCAAGGCGAATGCAGCATGAAACCAACTGCTTTAGCAAGAACTTAAATGCAACTATTTGAGCGACATGAAAGATGAATATTCTAGTTTATTAGCTAACTTCACCCACTCAAAGTTTGTTCCAAGACATTTGCAAATAGATTTATATGCTCAGCAAATGCCACATAATTTCAGGCAGATCTCTATTTGCTGTCAGTTCTGTTCCTCCAGCACATGCTAAAGAAAGAAAGGTTAATACCGGAGGTTACTGCAAACTAAATAGAAAATAGATTGAGTAACACTTTGATGTATTGAATCCAATAGAAGACAGTGCACTAACACAAATGCATTAACTACCCTCGGGATAACATCCTCAAATACAGAGCTAGACGGTGATTTCTCTGTGCTGCAGTTGTATTCCAGTCCCTGATGCTGCAGGCCAGGCAGTCGCTGTCCTTGGACTGGCAGACAGGGTTTTGTTTTGTTCGTCCTACCAATCTTGTCAAAGAAGTGAAGAGATGTGTATAGACAAGTCATAAATTTACTTTCCTCCCCACCAACATCAGTGGGACACATAAATTACCGTGTTCCTCCTATTGACTGGAGTGCTCCAATAGCACATCCCTCTTGCCAGGGCTGAGAAGACAGGAAACCAGTGAGAGACAGATAATAATTGAAGCTGGTGAGGAGGGAAAAGCCAAAAGGTCAACACTAGCTGGTGTTTAAAGCCAACACTTTGTGCTTCACCCTACAGTTACACAGATAATTCCCTTAAAATTGGTGAATTCTTCAGAACTTGGAGTAGCAGGGACTGCATAAGCAGCTTTGGAGGAATAGAGCAGGGGATTATTTGATATTGCACAGCACACAGTTCTACGACAGACAGAACAAAGAGCTTGCAGCATTTTACTCTGAAGTCCAACACCTGAAATAGTCACCCTGCTCACAGGGATGTGGAGTACCACCAGTTCATAACAGCCTCTCCCTCTGCCTGTTCCTGCATCTCCCTCCTCCCTGCACTCAGTTTTGGGAAGCCCAGTGTAGAACCACTCCACTACCATCATCAGAACAGCAGCTGATGGGTAGTAAGAGAGAGTCCTCCCCTGACAAACCAAATAGAGATGTCATGTAACACAGCCTGAAGGCAGCAAATGATATATTCTGGCTGAGTCCAGCAAAGATGCGTCTCAGAGGCAAGGGATCACCACTACACAGGTAAGCCAACAGTGCAGTGCTCTGCTCTGGGGAGAATCCTGTGCAGCCCTGATCCAGCTCTGGGGCAGCTGCACAAAAGGGATGTGGAGCTGTTGGAGCGAGGCCAGAGGAGGCCATGGAGATGCTGCGAGGGCTGGAGCAGCTCTGCTCTGGAGCCAGGCTGAGAGAGCTGGGCTGGGGCAGCCTGGAGAAGAGAAGGCTCCTCAAGGGGAGACCTGAGAGCAGCTCCAGTGCCTGAAGGGGCTGCAGGAACAGACCCTGGAGAGGGGCTTTGGGCAAGGGCCTGTAGGGACAGGCCAAGGGGAATGGCTTTAACCTGCCAGAGGGGAGACTGAGATGAGCTCTTAGGCAGAAGCTCTTTGCTGTGAGAGTGCTGAGGCGCTGGCACAGGGTGCCCAGAGAAGCTGTGGCTGCCCCATCCCTGGCAGTGTTCAAGGCCAGGTTGGACACAGGGGCTTGGAGCAAGCTGCTCTAGTGGAAGGGGTCCCTGCCCGTGGCAGGGGTTGGAGCTGGATGAGTTTTAAGGTCCATTCCCACACAAACCACCCGTGATTCTGTGAAGTAGTTACACTTTATTCTATAACCTAATTATTACACTTTATGTTACAAAGGAGCAGTCAGTATGGTGCACTGTTTCAAGCAATTCAAGAGAAAAAGCAGGAGCCATTTCTCCAATTGTGGCTACAGGAATGGCCAGGCCCTTTGAATGGACCTGCCAGCTCAGCCTCTGCTTTGTCACTTGGTGCATCACCTGCCTAAAACCTCATGGATTAAGAGCTCTAATGCATGGTCTGGAAATGACTGTCAGCCCTAGCTGATTATTTTCTATAATGCATTCACGACATAGAATCATAGAATGGTTTGGGTTAGAAAGGACCTTAAGATCATCCAGTTCCAACCCCCCTACTTGCTTTCACTGGACATCCTGCCCCTCTACTCTGCTCTCGTGAGACCTCACCTGGAGCACTGTGTGCAGTTCTGGTGTCCTCAACATAAAAAGGACATGGAACTGTTGGAACAAGTCCAGAGGAGGCCACGAGGATGATCAGGGGACTGGAGCACCTCCTGTATGAAGACAGGCTGAGAAAGTTGGGGCTGTTCAGCCTGGAGAAGAGAAGGCTGCGTGGAGACCTCATAGCAGCCTTCCAGTATCTGAAGGGGGCCTATAGGGATGCTGGGGAGGGACTCTTCATTAGGCACTGTAGTGATACGATAAGGGGTAACGGGTTCAAACTTAAACACGGGAAGCTTAGACTGGATCTAAGGAAGAAATTCTTTACTGTGAGGGTGGTGAGGCACTGGAATGGGTTGCCCAGGGAGGTTGTGAATGCTCCATCCCTGGCAGTGTTCAAGGCCAGGCTGGACAGAGCCTTGGGTGGCATGGTTTAGTGTGAGGTGTCCCTGCCCACCGTAGGGGGGTTGGAACTGGATTATCTTAAGGTCTTTTCCAACCCTAAGTGTTCTATGATTCTATGAGCACTGTCAGGGATGGGGCAGCCACAGCTCCCCTGGGCACGCTGTGCCAGCGTCTCAGCACCCTCACAGGGAAGAACTTGCAGACCATTCAACATTTCTTTCATTAAACTGAGTGTTCGCATCTGTGTGCATTTTTTTTACAGTTGCCATAAAAAACAGAGTAACTTTAAAAAATGTTTAATACTGGTCACTGGCATGTTCTGATTTTTCTAATAAGTCAGGCTTTCCTTTGCCTTTGTCCCATATGGGATTCAAACATGAAGCTTGGTTTATTTTTTTTTAAGAAGAATGAAAATTTCGTGGTTGAATGCCTGTGGAGAACTGGAGCATTGTTTTTCTATGCATGCACATGCATATATCTATAATACTGCAAGCTGGCAGGCTAATGCAAATTATTAATTGCCCATTCTCTGTTTTACATGCCCATGTCTGGCAGACTATAGGTCACAGTAGAAGCATAAAGCAAATGATATGAAAGGTGTGTGTTGATTACCAGTCAGAACTGAACAGGCTTCTGATCGGTGGGACCGTAATACCTCATAAAGGTGATAATAATTCTTTCCCCTTCTTTTCCATCTTCATAAACAAGCTCAGTTCCATCAGGTTGCATGAAGGACTTTAAGAACAATGAACAAACATAATCAAAATTCCAATATGTTTGTGGTAAGACTGAAATGAGCAGTGACATACCTGGACTGTTACGTGTCTGTCTTCAGACCTGGAGTAAAGAAAAATACCTTTCTTTCTCACAAAAAATAGAGAGGAAAGGAAATTAATTATTCAAGGCTTCTTCTTAGTAGTGACCAGATTTGATGCTCAGTCCAGCGAATGGGAGCTGCGTATCTGCAATGTGTTGCTGTCACCAGGTCTCCCTGGACCAACTCCCTGGCTAATGAATTTCTATGGAAAAAACAGCGCACTGTTTTTCAAACTAGATTTTACTTGGAGTTTCTGCCTTACGTCCTGTTCTAACCACAAGATGAATTAATCACTGATCTGCCTCTCACAACGTTTCTTCTGTTAAATCACATTTTTCATCTCTTCATCCACTCCCCAGCACAGACACAAGTGTGGAATCCTCCTGTTTATAACTGCAAGATGAACCTTTCCTTCTCCTTTCTAACTTCCACCTACAAAGGACTTTGTGGGGTGGTGCCTCCACGCACCTCTGAAGCACTGGAGAAGGCAATGATGGTGCGTTTGGTCCTGGCACTGCTCCTCTCTCTTCATGAATAGTGTGTGCCTGCCCTGTGTTCAGGACCAGTGCTTCTATAGGCATATGAGCTTTCACTCTCTTGCTCAACCCTGTGCTTTAATTGTCATTCGACTTCCAGGACTGTCTCATGGAAGCCTGTGACTATTTTTAAAGCGATTGGCCTCAATACATGAATATGAGAAGCCTATCAGCGAGACAAGGCTTGTGCTCTCACCCTCTGCCTGCTTTATCCAAAACACCCTTGGTAAGGCTGAGATTGTGACCATCAACAGGACAGCACATAGCACTTTGACCCACTGGCTCTTTCTGCCACTGCATTATGGTCAGAAAAGATCCCTGGCCCTAAACACTCATCACCCACCGACCTCTCTCTTTCCCCAGCCTCGCAAGAACCTTTTTGAATGCTGACAAAATGCAACCAAGTCCTCTCTTCTCTCTTCTGTCAAGGCAGCTCCTGGAGACTCTTTCCAGGCTCACCCTCCATATGCCTCAATAAGCCTTGTAACGCTGCCTTTACACTCTGGTGATATTGTGAATATCCTTCTTTAAACCCACTGCCCAGTGCTGGACTTAATATTTCAAATGAGGTTTTACAAGGCTTTGAATAATGAAACCATTCTTGCTCCTGATTCTAACTAATCCTCTTGCTTATTCGCCATAAGACCTGATTAGCTTCTCTTGCATCTGGCACACACTTGGATCTTTACCTTCTAATTATCACATGCTTTTATCCCCAGGTCTCCTCCTTTTGCTGGTTTTGCACGTCTGTTATTCAAAGCACATTTTCCTTCAAGCTGCCTCACTTTACCTGCACATGCACTGCAATTTCTAAGACTATGTCCCAGATATAAGGGTCCTCTTAAAAACGTGTTCTCTTGACAGAATAACAGTGTTTCAAACACAAACTCATCAACACTGCATTGTCTTCCTGAGTCTGCAGACAGCCTACAGCAATAATTCATTCTCTTCAGCACCACCTCACTTATCCCGATCATTTGTTGACTTCAAAGCTTAAATATGGTGATTCAAAGGTCACCACTCTTAGCAAGTCACTTAAACACCATTTTAGCAGAATTTATTCTGTTAGTATACTTCTTTTCCATCTCAAATTGCCTCCCCAGAGGTCAGAAACCCCATCTGTCTCTACCCTTACCAAACCTCCAGATGAGATTTCACACTGATAAATTGTCAATACAAACATTTTTGGCATGTTGAAAAAGCCAAGGTGTTTGGCACAGTAAGACAAATACAATTGAAGGGTCTACAGCACTGATTATGCTATCTAATTGTCTATTTGGTTCATTAAAAACCATCATGTTACATCTAAATAAAACCACCCCGTTGTTTCCATTTGCTGCACTAGGAAGCAGCAGAGCTCAGACTTCTTGAACACAACCCTCCTTGGTTTCCATTATCATTGCCTTAAGGGACCATTGTCATCACCCAGGGTGACCTCTGCCAGGCCACAGAGCTTCACAGAGCTTCACTCGCTGAATTATAACCTGTGTTTCAGAAAAGTATGTGATACTCAAGTAAAGACTTTGGGAAATGGATACTCTGAAAGGAGATAAGTTATTCCAGTGCTTAATTACCCTCACAGTTATAAGCATGTTCCTTATTTCCAGTTTCCATGGAAATCTGTCTTTGCACCCCCTGTACAAGACAGAAGTCTTTTCTGGTTGAATATAGACTCATAGAATGGGTTGGATTGTAAGGAACCTTAGAGGCCACCTAGTCCAATCCCCAGTATGCACATAAACACACATATATGCATGTACAATCCTTAAAGAGAAGACAGACTCACAGACACTGTGAACATGAAAAACAGTGTAGCCAACAAGTCTCAATGGACATTGCCCATCTCTATGGAAAATGCTCGCAGCTGAGGGAGCTCTGAAGGCAGGATTCTGCCAAGTCCCATTTCCAAGGTGTCTGTAAAGCCATCAGGCCAACAACCACTTGCAGAGTGTGGATCCATTGAAAGTGCAGCATAATTTAACTCAGCCTCTATTTCTCCTAGAGCAAAGTGCAGATAAAATGATGAGGTGAGAGTCTGAGACAGCACGGGAGAGTGCTCAGCAGAGCAGGAGTTTCACATTCCTAAAAGATGCAAAAAAAAAAAAGAAAAAAGGAAAGAAAAGAAAAGAAAATCCTCACTGGGAGGATTTATAACAATTTCAGCAGTGCAGCTGAGAAATTATTAGCTGTTCATCCTTCATTTGTTAAATGATTCATGCCCTCAAACAACTGCATCAGAATGATCAGACAAGACTTATTTTTAAGGAGCATCAAAATAGGTGGCCCTTGGCCACATGCAGGTGCTGGTGTCCTGAGCTGACGACTTCCTCCTCATGTGAAGTTCAGTGAAATTGCACAAATGAAAAGTAAAATAGAAAATACACATCACTGATTGGAGACAAAGGGCTCCGGGTGTCTCATTATGACAATTTCAGCAACCATCAGGAATGACCAACATGAGAACTCACATGCCCATGAAACTCCAGGTCACCTTTGGAAACCAATTCAAGACAAACCCATTGGCAATTCTCCAGCATAGCTGCAGATGAGGCATTGCTTTCCCCACTGAGCTCTGTCTTTAGGAAGATTTCATAATAACTACTTTGTCAGCTAAACTGCACTTTGACATTTATTATCTACAACCAAACATATCCACTGGTCTCGGACCAAGTCTGCCTTTGACAGAACACTTTATGATTGATCAACAGCAACAGAAGCAAGTCACCAGCATAGAAAGACCTGGTGACCTGGGCACAGATCTAGTTGAAGATCTAGTTGAAGATGTCCCTGCTCATTGCAGTGGGACTGGACTAGATGAGCTTTGAAGGTCCTTTCCAACTCAATCTGTTCTATGATTCAGATGCTTTAACATGACCCATCACTCAGAACAAAGCCATTTTCCTCAAATCCAACCCAATACAGTTCCATGGAGGGATTGCTTCCCTTGCAAACCAGCTCTTCTGGAAGGACCTAGGGAGGGATCAAGATAATCTGTTAAATGACAGCTCTCTGCATGACCCTGGCTTGAATGACAGAACAAAATAATTAAGAATGACAAAACTGAATAGTCTTGGAGTAGGAGAAGTGACATTACCTTTGGGAATGGCTCTGGGGGTAACATCGCTGTGTCCTACCCTCTGCTACCAGTCAGCAGGGTATGGGGAAACTCTTGAAGACTCAAACAAAAGCCTCAAGACTAATGAGAGAATAAGAAAAGCTGTAATGTTCTAACTCATCAGGAAGAAAATTAAGGGGTAAGTGAGGATAACTACAGAGGACTCAAAATTAATAGAGGATTTCTCCATTCAGCGTGCAACATGTTGTGACAAGAATCAGCAACTGGAAGTTCTGACCACAAAAGAAAACTCAACCTGAAGTGTGGTACAAGTTTTCAGGAGTAATGTAACCATGGGACCAGGCTAGCAAGGACTGTGGTGGGTTAACCAACTCACAGCAAGTATGATAACAGATGGAGACAGACAAACAGCTATGCCATCTGGTCCTGCTCCTCCTGCTCCTCCAGTGCTGCTGAGTCTAGCATGGATCAGTCCAGCTAAAGGTCAGTTTGATCCCTCTGCTTTAGTCTACACAAACAGTTGGATAACACTGCTACAAAGGTGATGTTGAGCAAGCTGTCCTCCATGCTGGACCAGACACACTGGCAGCCCTGACAACCTCACCTGCAACACCCCAGTGCCAACATCTGCCTTTGTACCTTGCAGACTTTACATAGGGACACAGCTGCCCAATAAACAGCACCTCGCTCCCATCCTCACTCCCTTGCATTCCTCCCCAGCTACCAAAATACGCTGCACACTGGTTTTGCATTGAGTCCTCCAACAAAGCAGACTTCCTTTCACCTGTGTCTCTGTCTACACTGCATCCAAGGGGAATCTTCACGTAGGAGTACCATGTTAGCTTTTCATTCACTAGCCTTAGTGTGCTGGGTGATAGTTCCAGCTGCTTAAAAATCTCTACAAGTGAGGAAATGTTTTCAGACACAGGGTTGGGTTTTTTGCATTTTTATCCCTTTTTTTGCATGAAATTCCTGAACCCTGGCAGTCGTCAGAGAGCCAAGAGAGGCTTTTTTACCCTTAAGGTGATTTTTTAAACAGCACATCTCTAAAAACCCCAAGGCTTCTAATAGCACATTGCGATGGAAAAGAGTTCACTGTTCCCTCGACTAGCCTCAGACTGCAATTTTTGCTGGAGAGGGGTTTGCTTTCTCTCCCTTTCAAAGACACTCCTTCCTGTTCTAATTTAATGGAATTTTCCAACACCCCCCTCTCCGTTCCCCTCACATTATCTAAAAGACTTTATCACAAAGACCCTCCAGTGTGGTAGAAGGGCTGCTCTGCATCATGAGAAGCACCTGCTGCAGCAGGTTAGCACACACAAAGCTGGGGACAAGCAATTTCTTTCTATAAGAAATGAAATAAAAATAGACAAAAGTTTGAGAGGAGCCATTAGGGACATCAGTGTCTGCCACCAGATACCCAGTTTCATCCTAGATATGCTGAGAAAGGCACTTCTAGTGCTGCTCTGAAAAGGGCATCTCACCACTCATCACCGTCACTAAGGTGTTGATTTGGTAACACACATGAGCATGTGCTGAACTTTAACATGAGAGCCGTGAGCAGAGCTACCCATATGCCATGAGTACGCTGCCGTGTCTGTGCCAAATCTCTTCAATGGAGCTCTCACCCACCTTTTCCCTGCCCCTCCATAGCTCCCTTACATTTCAAAGATCATCAACATTAATTTTAGATAAGGATGCTAGACCCAAGCACTTAGACCTGTGATTAGATATGATTAGATACTATGGACAGTATCACCCTTTTTGAAACACTTTCCAACTTCGTCCAGATGGGAAAGCCAGGCAAAGGAAGTAAGGAAAGCCATCCCTGTTTTGCCACAGGACACCAAATACAAACAGCATGGATGAGCATCCCAGCCACTCTTCCCCATCTTCAGATACCCACCCATAGCATGCAACCACCATGGCAGTGACTACAAAGACCACTTACACTGAACTGGAAACTCAGCTGCTGCTGGAAGACTGACATTGCAACATTCCTCTGATCAGATGTAATTTAAGGATGAACTTTATTTTTTCTAAGGACATCCAATATTTTTTCAGTGTTTTCATTACCCCCTACTTGGTTTAATCACAACGTTATTATCATGGAATCACACAATCCCAGACTGGTTTGTGTTGGAAGGAACCTTAAAACTCATCCAGCTCCAACCCCTGTCACAGGCAGGGACCCCTTCCACTAGAGCAGCTTGCTCCAAGCCCCTGTGTCCAACCTGGCCTTGAACACTGCCACGGATGGGGCAGCCACAGCTTCTCTGGGCACCCTGTGCCAGCGCCTCAGCACCCTCACAGCAAAGAGCTTCTGCCTAAGAGCTCATCTCAGTCTCCCCTCGGGCAGGTTAAAGCCATTCCCCTTGGCCTGTCCCTACAGACCCTTGTCCCAGCTTTCCTGCAGCCCCTCTCCAGCTTTCCTGCAGCCCCTTCAGGCACTGGAGCTGCTCTCAGGTCTCCCCTTGAGGAGCCTTCTCTTCTCCAGGCTGCCCCAGCCCAGCTCTCTCAGCCTGGCTCCAGAGCAGAGCTGCTCCAGCCCTTGCAGCATCTCCATGGCCTCCTCTGGCCTCGCTCCAACAGCTCCACGTCCCTCTTGTGCTGCTGCCCCAGAGCTGGATCAGGACTGCAGGGGGGTCTCCCCATAGCGCAGCAGAGGGGCAGGATCCCCTCCCTGAGCTGCTGCTCACGCTCTGGGGGTGCAGCCCAGCACACGGGGGGGTTCTGGGCTCAAGCACTCACTGAAGCTGGGTCATGGGGAGCTTCTCCTCACCCAACACCCCAAGTTCTTCTCCTCACGGCTGCCCCCTCCAGCTCATGTTTGTGCTGGGGATTGCCCTCACCCAGGGGCAGGACCTTGGCCTTGTTGAACTCCATGAGGTTCACACAGTCCCACATCTCCAGCCTGTCCACGTCCCTCTGGTTCCCATCCATTCCCTCCAGAGTGTCAACTGCACCACGCAGCTCTGTGCTATTGGTGAACTTTCTGAGGGTGCTCAATCCCACTGTCCATGTTACTGACAAAGATGTTGAACATTATTGGTACCAATCCTGATCCCTGAGGGTGCACCACCTTAAAGCATAACCGGTTGGTTTTCTCAGAATACAGCACTCTGAGAACATAAGGCTTCTGTATCTTATGTGATGGATTTATAAGGATATTTCTGTCTCAAAAAGCTCATTTAAATTAAGCAAGGCAGACTGAGGCAGGCATGGATCTACCTCCCTGCCATCACCAAAGGCACTGAATCCAGCCAGGGCAGAGCCTGTACCTGCAGAGTCCCACAGATGACTGTTACAGCTGGGTTGGGCAGCAGGAGGAGAAAGGAGACAACAGGGAGTTGGAACTTTCTGCTCTGGCCAAAGTATCCAGATGTGGTGGGCTGACCAGAGAGTGAGAAGTTAAAGCCACCACTGGGCTATCCCAAACCGAAGCCTAACTCACCTACATCTCAACATGAATTAGAGCAGTCAGAAAGTTAATCAGATTTATGGCTGGATCCTGTAACCCCAAGGAAGCGTTCTGGCATGAGGATCGCTGCCAAGTCCTGTTTTCCCCCTTTATTAGAAAGCTGCTTTGGCAACATGCTCTCAAGATCCTCTTTGCACAAAGGTAATTTTCGAGAGCCATTTAAACATATTTTTGGCTGCTCTGTGCTGTCAGATCAGTGTACTCTGGCTGCTTAGCACTGAATCAGCATGTGTCAAAAGAAGTTGGCTGGTGCTCAACGCTGGGATGGTGCAGGGCAGGACACTATCCAGCAGATGCAAGAGCAGGTTAACACACAGGGCTACCCCAACCAGGGTCACAGAAGTGACTGGGACACTGACCCACAGTCATCCAGACAGTCAAGCTGGTGGCCTGATCCCTGGAAGTGTTTGAGTGTGCATCCCTGGCAGTGCTCAAGACCAGGTTGGATGGGGCTTGGAGCAACCTGCTCTAGTGGAAGGTGTCATTGCCCATGGCAGGAGATTGGAATTGGAGGAGCTTTAAGGTCCTTTCCAACCCAAACCACTCTGAGATTCTGTGATACTGATACAAATCTATTGTGGAGGGCTGGAAAAAAACTTCTTTCCCCGCCCTAGCACAATTCTGGATGGAAATGTAATGGTTTTGCAGATAAAGGACAATAAATAACCATTACCAAACTGCATTAGCTCAGATTTAGATTTGACCAATGGGTGACTACTGCTTACATGCACACACACAAACACTATTGATTTCCTTAGAGCTACTTTACAGGAATCTTCTCTGAAGATTATGTTAAAGAATGAGGTTCATCTCCCCTTTGTATTTGTGCTGTTTCCTGAGCCATGGATACATGTACATGGAGCTGGTGTTTTTAAAGCAGTTTGGAGACTTCTTGACA
The DNA here is from genome assembly GCF_033815535.1 of Pezoporus flaviventris. Taxonomy (NCBI): domain Eukaryota; kingdom Metazoa; phylum Chordata; class Aves; order Psittaciformes; family Psittacidae; genus Pezoporus; species Pezoporus flaviventris. The sequence goes on from NW_026892558.1 coordinate 819,151, forward strand.
CAGCAAACTCCTGACTGGCTCCTGAAGGAGCTGCAGCGTAAGATGGCAGGGTTATATAAGTTGATGAGGAATTCAGGGGAAACCAAAGACAACAGTGCCCAAGAAACATGAGCTGGAAGAACAGAGCATATAAATGCAATGGCTCCTCACAGTAACTTACATGACTTATTCAAGGCCAGCAGAAACTGAGGTCAAGGCCCCAGACTCCCCTGGAACTACTGAGCCATCTTCTCTTTCTATTTCTTTTCCATGTTTTATTTGCAGGCTGTTATCTTTCCAGCTGGAAAATATCAACCCTGTGGGACATGGATTGCCTGTGAGGCAATTTGGATAGATGCTAAATTAACTGGAGGAGAAAAGTCTGCAATGTATCTTCCCTCCAGTGGTAGATCAGCTTATGCCTAGAGGAGGTTTTGCTCCTAAAAGAGATACAGCACACATGCATGATTCAGATAAATCACAGCTGTCTCAAAGTGGTCCACTGCTCAAACGTGAGAAACACTGTAACTGCAGGCACTGCCCAGATAAAGGGAACCAGCTGTCCCCCACATTTCCAGGGTAAAACAAGAAGACAAGACAAATAACCTCTGAACAGTGAAAACTGCATAAGCATACAGCAACCTGCCTGAACATCACTTGACAAAATGCTGCCAGCCAGTCTTGGCAGGCGCATCATTCCTCCGTACACAGAGTGCTTTCCAAACAGCTCTTATCCCTTTTACTTCATCATGGGACTGCAACCACAAAAACTCAAGAAAGAAATCCCTCTTCCATCTCATCTAAGAGAATTAAGAAAGCCCCTGCTTGTAAGAAGTAATTCCATAAACCCACTACAAGATGAATCAAAGGAGTCTTGGATCTCTGGGTCATCTCCACATGATTCAAATGTGAACATATGCTCAATCTGGCACTAAGGAAGACTTTTTGGAGGCAACAACAGGTGACTTTCCACCCTTCTATGAAAAGCATATGGAGTCACATTAGCTGGATCACACGACTTGCCATAATAATCCTTTGCACATCTTGCATCCAACAATGTCAGATCCTAGATCCTTTGCAAATAGAAGCAAATCCCCTAAAGTTTGCCAAAACTGTGGCTCAGAGTCCCCCTAAGGGAGAACTTCTGCATCTCTGAGTCTGGCAATGAGCCTTAAAGCAATAAGGCAACCAATCTTTAACCCTCAGAGCATACGGAAAGAGCCTCACAAATTTTATCCTCCGCTAGCTGCTAGTATTACCCGCGCGAAAAATTCCTGTTGCTATCCAGTCTGTTTTCAATTTAAGTGTTGTTTGTTATACAATTATTAAAAAAAATATTAAAAAAAAAAAAGGGAAAAGAGAACAGAATGTGTTGAGGGCAGGATTTAGTGGGATTTAGAGATGGTGCAACTGTGGGACTGGGAGATGCCAAACCAACGAGTTCTCCATGCTCTGCAAGCAGAGATGGTGCAGGAGGTATCCGTGTGTAATAAGGCATAAGGCCAGCTGCCATCATTTGAGTTATGCTGGGGATAAATTAGTAGCATTGATTTCAGATGTTATCATGACCATAGGGAGTGTCTAAGAAAGGGAGCAGGGACATTTGTGTGCTTTCAGGATAATACAGTTACTATCCTTCAAAATCAAAGTCACCAGCTTTTCTCCCTCTCCTCTCTCTCTATTCAGGGAACAGATAATACCATCAAAGCCTAAAATACTGTCAAAAGTATTGCTCTGGGGCTAGTTCATAAGCAATGCACCACAATAACAAATGAAATATGTGTATAAACATAAAAAGGAACATTTCCAGAAGATCAAGACTATGGGAATGAAAAGAATATATACTCTCAGCAGAGGGTAGCTCCAATGACAGCTAAAGGACAGCAAGAGCTTGAATTAACAGGAGCGAAGTTTAGGAGGAATTTTATTACTCTGCTAACTTCTGATCACCATCAGGAGAGAACCTGCTTCTGCACAGGCAGTGTTGAGACAGGAGGAGGGCAAATACTGCAGGGAAGAAAAGATAGTTGCAGATCAAGATGTTGGCATGGGAAACTCTTTTTCTCCTGAGTCTCTGTGCATGACAGAGGCAACCAACCCATATAAGTGAAACGCCAGGTCACATTGAGTAATACCCTGACTTGACTCACTGGCTCCTCAAAGTTACTTTGTGCCCCAGCAACCACACTGGGAGGGTTAAAAACAAGCCACCAACACAGACTCCTGTTCACCGGTGTGTTAATTTTTTTCACACATTTTTAACAATAGGTGCAATCCCTTGCTGTGGCTGTATTCCACATGCAGCATGCTGAGGCTTTGACTTCCTTCAGAGATTGCTTAGTTTCTCCAGGCAGAAATTGATAAAACAGCTGCCTGGTGAATATTATTCTGCTTTAATCAGCATCGGATCTCAAGACCTAAGCACATATCATAATTGGTTTGGAAGAAAAATAATCCATTTAGCAACATACAGACACATTTTGGCAGAATACTTACACCCATTTCTTGCATTTTCTCCCATCCTTTTGCTTTCTGTGAGTGAGAACCTTGCCACCCTGTTTGTGTAAAGTCCATCTGCTCCTGTACCTGAAAGTGCCATAATCCTTTTTCTGTGACATCTCTTTAATTTCTTCCCTGCTACTGTCATATCAAAAGCAGGATTATGACTTCAGGTGGAGGAAAATAAGCAGCAAGAGCAGATGGGCCCTTAAGGAACAAAGATCACAAAGATCCTCTTCTCATGCAAATGTACCAACATACTAAAGAACAACTGGGGAGAAATGAAGGGAACTATATGATTCCAGCCAGGCATAATCTGGATGACAGCATAACATTTCTCAGCCTATCTGTAGGGGTAAACCAGAATCTCATGGGAACAAAGTTAGGGGAAAAAAAAAAAACAGGAATAAAGTAGAGAGTAAGGGGAAATAGTCAGAAGCACCAGCGAATTTAAAGTGGGTGTCAGAACAACCTCTGTGGCAGGTGTAGACCAGTATAGGTCAAATGTTTTTAAAGGGGTTACCCTAATTTATAGCAGGGGAGAATATGCTGGGCTATGATAAATAGTAACAATCACCAATTGAAGTATTACTTGGAAGTTATTTATCCCAGGGAGCTGAAGATGACAAAGGATGAAGACCCTTTCCAGCAGCCATAGGCATTACAGTTCATTTGGGGATAGTCTGGATTCTACTACTTGCTTTACAGTATGAATCTAATCAGCTGGAAGTCCTTGGTCATTATATTAGTTTGTCGCCTTTACTTGGTAATCTGCCTACTTAGTTTTCCCCAAGCCAGTTAAACCAAGTCTACTCCAGTGTCTTCATTGCAACCGAAAGAACAGATCTTCATTCACTCATGTTCTCATTCAAGAGAGAGAAAAAATAAAATCCTTTACGCAGCTTTGTGTTTGTTTTTCCTAAAAAGTGCCTCATTCAACCTCATTCAAGTTTCAACCTTCTTCTGGTTTTGTTTCTCATGCTCCTAAAGAAACTGTTCTGCAATCCTGCCTGCCTGCCTGCTGCTCCACTTTGAGCTGGTTTCGTGTTTGAAACAAGGGTCTAATCAGACTTTCAGGCACAATCACTCACAATTACCCTGGCTCTGGCTTGGTTTTGGCTAGTTTAGAAAGCTAATGGAAGATCAACTGCTTCCAGCACCAACTGGAAGGTAGCTCTTCCCCTGTGTTCCTCAGCAGCTCATGCAGCTTATTTCGCTGGAGAAGAATCACAGAATCATAGAACCAACCAGGCTGGAAGATGTTTAAGCTCATCAAGTCCAACCTTTACCCCAGCACTGCCAAGGCCACCACTAACCCATGGCACTGAGGCCTTGTCTCCACAGTGTGTGAACACTTGCAGGGACAGTGACTGCAGCCCTGCCCTGGGCAGCCTGTTCCAATGCCTGAGCACCCTCTGGGCAAGGAATTGTTCCTCAGCTCCATCTAAACCTGCCCTGGTGCAGCTCCAGGCTGTTTCTTCTTGTCCCATCCCTTGTTCCTTGGGAGCAGAGCCCAGCCCCTCCTGGCTCCATCCTCCTCTCAGGCAGTTGTAGGGAGCCATCAGGTTCCCCCTGAGCCTTCTCTTCTCCATCCTGAACCCCCCAGGTCCCTCAGCCGTTCCCCATCACACTTGTGCTCCAGGCCCTGCATCAGCTCCGTTGCCCTTCTCTGGACACCTTCCACTCTCAGTGTCAAATGATGCTGATATTCAATGCAGTTCTGATGTCTGGAAAAGCCAGAATTGCAAGGTATGGGGCATTTCTAATTCTTTTTACTTTATCATGCTCCAGGCCCTTCACCAGTCAGCCCTAACCAAGGTGTCAGTCTGCAGAACCTGGAAGACTCGGGGTGCAGCACCCTCTGCCCCAGAGGAATCTGTATGTGGCAGTTTGAGATGCTCCAGACTCCTTGGCTCATCTCCGCCAAACTGTCATGTACTGTCAGGGTTCTGATGTGCTGCAGCACTGACAAGGTGTTCACATTGCTTTCTACTCATAAATAAGTGTTCATTCGTTTATTTTTCCGTCTGCGAAGAATTGCGGCCCATGTGCTGTCAATCTAAATTAGATCATTTAGGACATTTTGTCATGTAAAATAAAGCTATGAAGTGGAGTTGCATGGGGAGAGGGTAATTGTGGATTCTGTAGAGCAACTGTTTTGTATTAACGGGTGACGCTTACAGTAAGCCCGTAACACCTCTATGTGCTACAGTTGACTAACATGACAGAAGCAAGAAGGTTAACTCTGAAGGAACAAGAGGGCATTTAGGGCAACAGTAACCTGAAGTGGCACTGATCACTGCTGTTATAATCCCTGGTGAGCTCTAGAGAGACAGGGGAACTGGGAGAAATGAGCTATTGATGCAAAGCTCACATAGCTGTTTCAATACCAGACTTTGAAGGTCATAGTCTCAAGATGCTGCGCACCTTGCAGAGTTGGTTTTAGGAATACACCTTACGGTCATTCTTGATGATGTAGGTGTTACAAACACAGTTAATTCCAACCCTTAAGGATTAGATGGTCTGCATAATTAGTTCCTAAAGCCTGGAGTGAAGCTTGTCACTGGCTTCTGGACATTTGGAACCCTTTCCACCATGGCTTACTGCTGAAATCCACTGGGTAGAAGAGATGGAAGGAGTAGAAAAACCAGCAGGCACATAAGCCCCTGCAGGGCCCTGTCCCTGAAGTCAATTTCACAACATGTCCACAGCAACTTCTTTTATGGAATTCTGAGACAAGCCAAACAAACCTGAAGCTTAAAATCTATCACAAAACAGAAGTATAATGCCCCAAACAAGTTTCACAGTGAGAAGGAGAGGAGAGAGGCAAAAAAATCATATACTTCACAAAAATATTCAGATTTTTTCTCAGAAAAATTGAAGAATGTGTTTCCCCTTTAGAGCTCACAAAAACTAAGAGGTTTTAGACTTCTCCCAGGCAACAAACCCCAAAAGCTTAAGATATATTTTATCTCAATGAATTTTTGTTCAGGAGGAGTAAAATCAAACTTATTTCTCTGAGAGCAAATATATTAACTTAGAAATTTCGTTTCCATTTCCTTGGGCCCACTGTAGGAGAGGAACTGGTTCGAGACCATCGTAAAAATCTGAACGTGCTCAAGTCCATGGGTCCTGATGAAATCCATCTGTGGGTCCTGAAGGAGCTGGCAAATGAAGACGCTAAGCCACTGGCCATCATATGTGAGAAATCATGGCAGTCAGGTGAATTTCCCGACAACTGGAAAAAGGGAAATATAACCCCCACTTTCAAGAAGGGGAAAATGGATGACCCAGGGAACTACACACCAGTCAGTCTCACCTCTGTGCCTGGCAAAATCTTGGAGCAGATTCTCCTGGAAGGCATGCTAAGGCACATGAAAAACAACAAGGTGCTTGGTGACAGCCAGCATGGCTTCACTAAGGGGAAATCCTGCCTGACCAATTTGGTGGCCTTCTATGGTGGGGCTACAGAACTGATGGACAGGGGTAGAGCAGTTGATGGCATCTACCTGGACTTGTGCAAAGCGTTTGACACTGTCCCACACGACATCCTTGTCTCTAAATTGGAGAGACATCAATTTGATGGATGGACCTCTGGGTGGATAAAGAACTGGCTGGATGGCTGCACACAAAGAGTTGTGGTCAATGGCTCAATGTCTGGCTGGAGACCAGTAACAAGTGGTGTCCCTCAGGGATCGGGTTTGGGACCGGTCTTGTTCAACATCTTTGTCGCTGACATGGACAGTGGGATTGAGTGCGCCCTCAGCAAGTTTGCTGATGACACCAAGCTGTGTGGTTCGGTTGATACCCTGGAGGGAAGGAATGGCATCCAGAGGGACCTTGACACGCTTGTGAGGTGGGCTGATGCCAACCTCATGAAGTTTAACCATGCCAAGTGCAAGGTCCTGCACCTGGGTTGGAGCAATCCCAGGCACAGCTACAGGTTGGGCAGAGAAGAGATTCAGAGCAGCCCTGAGGAAAAGGACTTGGGGGTGTTGGTTGATGAGAAAATGAACATGAGCCGGCTTCAGTGTGCGCTCACAGCCCAGAAAGCAACCGAATCCTGGGCTGCATCAAAAGGAGCGTGACCCGCAGGTCGAAGGAGGTGATCCTGCCCCTCTGCTCTGCTCTCATGAGACCTCACTTGGAGCATTGTGTGCAGTTCTGGTGTCCTCAACAGAAAAAGGACATGGAACTGTTGGAACAAGTCCAGAGGAGGCCAGAGGGTGATCAGGACTGGAGCACCTCCTGTATGAAGAGAGGCTGAGAAAGTTGGGGATGTTCAGCTTGGAGAAGAGAAGGCTGCGTGGAGACCTCATAGCAGCCTTCCAGTATCTGAAGGGGGGCTATACAGATGCTGGGGAAGGACTCTTTGTTAGGAACTGTAGTGATAGGACAAGGGGAATTGGGTTAAAATTTAAACATGGGAAGTTTAGATTGCATATAAGGAAGAAATCCTTTCCTGTTAGGGTGGTGAGGCACTGGAATGGGTTGCTCAGGGAGTTTGTGAATGCTCCATCCCTGGCAGTGTTCAAGGCCAGGTTGGACGGAGCCTTGGGTGACATGGTTTAGTGTGAGGTGTCTCTGCCCATGGCAGGGGGGTTGGAACTTGATGATCTTAAGGTCCTTTCCAACCCTAACTGTTCTATGATTCTATGATTCTGATCATACTATATCTCAATTACTTGCCATACATTTTCTCGTAGTGTGGGTGGTTATGTAGGGAGCTGTTTACAGAGTAAGTTGTTTCTCTGTAAGTTGTTTCTCTGCAGTTGGACTGCCTTTGTTATGCTGCAGATCACTTGCACAAAATATCACCGATTCTTCCATCAGTAGGAAAAGGGATTAGTACTTACCCAAACAGTCTTCAAAGGGGATATATACACTTTGGTTAGACTCACAGATTTTCCTGAAAGGACTGCTAAACCATCTAGCCCGACCTCTGTGTAACACATGCCATTGGATTTCAGGCTACCACTATAATAAGCTCCATAATTCCTCTTTGAAGCACATGTTTTAAGAAGGCATCATGACCTTACAGTCCAAAACAGCACAATCTGAGGGAATCAGCATTATTATGAAGCTTTTGCCTCTTTTTCCTTGATCAGTACAATGAGATGGAGTTCTCAATACTGTTTTTTCATATACTCTGAGAGTTCGTGAGAGACTTTCACTTTATGAGCTCTTCAATATTTATGAGATGAAATGCATAAACACAGTTAAGCAATGGCAAAAACAAAACCAAAAACACCCCTCAAACCACCAAATGTTGCCAAAGCTTTTCTTTGGTATAAAGCACTGCCATTTGACAATGAAAGAGGGAAGACAGAGAAAGGAGCTGGACATGAAGTCAACCTTACTGCAGTAGTTAACCTGTGGTGTCAGACTGTAAACATAGGCTTCTTTGGAGACTTCATTGCATTCCTCCTCTTCATTTGTGCAGCTGACCTTAGAAACAGCCATATCCTTTTGATGGCTTGTTTCCAATGTGTAACTTTCTCCATGCTTATGTGCCACAAATACACATTTATTCAAGGTGCACAGTGATCCAGGAAAAGAACTGGTTTTGGTAAAAGTGCATGTGGGAGTATTTTTATAGTGTGTATTTTTCTTTTTAACTTCTCTGCTTCTGACAATAAGTGATTTTGACACAGAATATCTGCAATATGTATGTGAAAGAAATTGCAAAAAATGACTTCTTCTGGGTGAATCAAGAGATTCTTTTTCCAGCTATTAAGCTCTCCCATGCTGTGCTTCTGAGTCACTTTCTAAACAGCTGGTGTGGGTTCAGCCCTGGAATGGTAATCAAAAGATCCCACCACAGATCAGGAGCATGGCTCACATGCCATGGTACCAGTGTCCATGCCATTGTTACCACTTAGGTCGTCACCAGCTGAACATGGTGGTGGTCCAGTGGTTAACAGAGTCATTGGTTCTTTTCCTTGTCAGCTGTAAAGGTAACGGTAACGGTGAGGTGGGAAAGAGTGGAAACACCCTGTAGATGATACACTGGAGCTCAGCTGAGTGCCCAAAATCTGCTCCTGGTGTTCGGCATGTCACCCTTTTTGCAGGAAGCAAAAAGTTGCAGCTGAAAGACTGATGACTGAGGTCGTTGTGGCCACAGAAACAGCCTTTGTGTTTGAGGAAGGACAGCTTGTGTTTCTGCTCTCTTGAGAGAGAAGCTGTTGGAAGCTTACAAGAGGGAAATCCCAGCCAGGTCAGAAACATCCCCAAAGTGCCTTGAATATATCTTAATGACCTCTATTCCGCATTAGGGGAACAAGAAAAAAAATGCAAATATTAGGAAGAATGTGGTCCAGCACATTGGTATTTGTCCATAGACCACCAGCCTGTGTTTCAGCACAACATAAGAGGTCTGTCTAGAAGAAAACTACCATGTGGGAGAGGGGAGAACCTCACTGCAAAGGGTTAAGCCCTGGGCTCTTCAGTCCATGGACCTGCAGCCTTTTGCTTCCACCTCTGCTCATACCAGCATCTCCCTTCCCTGTGCAGCTTACAAAGGATCTTGCTGCTCCAGCTCCTTGTCAGCTACCAGAGGAGAGCTGACAGCCTGAAGGACTGCTGACAGGCCTACTTTTCATGGAGATTGAGCCTGACTAAGAATCCATGAAACAGATTCTTTACATTTATTCTAAAATAATGATTTGCTTAAGTCTCTGGCTTCTTCAGGTCATCAGCGGAGATTAAAAAAAAAAGACCAGTTCTGAATGGGCAAAAGGCTTCAAAATTCAATTTTGTGTCCATGTTTTGTTTTCTTTCATGGTAAATTAAGTTACAGAACCAGAGACACAAAGAGAAAGCCTGTTCCTGAGGAGCACACACATTCTGATACAGCCACTGACTATTCAAAGAAGTACTGTAATATATGACCAATCACAAAGTTCAGAAATATGAAAGGCAAAATAACTTCTTAATACCCCTTGTAGGGAAACAGGTAATATTCTGAAGGCACAGAGGAGCAAAAACCACAGAAATTATCTAGCAGGAGAAATAACTATCAGTTATTCATCAACATAAATGGAATTCGCTGATGTTTCTCATACGCTGTCTTTGCTCCAGCAAGCAGAAAGGTCAGTGAGGCTGGGGCCACCACTTGATACACACGAAATATTTATTACATTGTGGTTTTCCTCTTCTAAGCAAACTACCATGAGTATGAATCACCTCTGAATGATTATTTAATTCTTCTAAAGATTTACGAGTTAGCAGACACTAATGCATGCTGGTTTTATAGGTGATCCAACAAAAGCAATGAGGAGACACAGAAGAGGAGGAATGATGATTTACCTCTTCTCTGACAACAGGCTGAGAGAGCTGAGCTGGTTCAGCCTGGAGAACAGAAAACTCCTTAAGGGGAGACCTTAGAGCAGCTCCAGTGCCTAAAGGGGCTGCAGGAAACCTGGAGAGGGGCTTCGGACAAGGGCCTGTAGGGACAGGCCAAGGGGAACGGCTTTAACCTGCCCGAGGGGAGACTGAGATGAGCTCTTAGGCAGAAGCTCTTTGCTGTGAGGGTGCTGAGGTGCTGGCACAGGGTGCCCAGAGAAGCTGTGGCTGCCCCATCCCTGGCAGTGTTCAACCTGCTCTAGTAGAAGGTGTCCCTAGGACAAAGACTGTTAGTACAGTCAGTGAACTCCACACAGATCCATAAGTTCACTCAATTGTAACCACCTCACCTACACCCAAATTTTCAGCCTTCCTAGCATCAGAAACTGTTGCCCAAGAGCTGGGAAAATCTGTTGGCAGGAAAGTTCATCATTTCAAATTACTGACCATGTACACTCTTGCTGTTGCCTGTTACTGTCCTGGCCGATGGCTCTGCTTAGCTCATATTAAAATGCTTTCAAAATAACTAAATTCTGGGACAGACCAAAAGCACCAAGAGGCCTTTATGCCATTTGGGATAATGCAGAAGGGTATTTCTGAGGCAGAGAACATTACAAGTCTGTATCTGAATTGAGGAAAAAATAAGTTGTAAAAATAAGTCAACTGATAGCAACAGCCTGTAGTCCCAGTAACTGTCGCTGTGGAGGCAGCACCATTTCTACGGCACATTCCTCTGAAGGAGAGATGAAACTGCCACAGGAACAGGAGTTATTGAACCGGTATGCAAACTGCTAGGCTAACTCTGTGTTTCTACAGTGTAGGTAAATAGACAGATCCTGGTCTCAATTACTGAATTTGGCTCCATTGACAACACTGAAAAGATTTTTTTTGCCCTGAAAAGTCTATTTAAAAAGCCCTGAATAGCACCAAATCATAATTTACTTTCTGCCCAATACATCATGTTTGTGTGTTTAAGCTTTGGAACCCAAAACACACTGTGCTGCCTGAAAATCTCAGGAAAAGGAATCCCAACATTGAAGAAGAAATTAACTTCACCAAAACAGAGAGCTTGCAACCTAGAGGAATCCATGGCAATGTGAGAGATGACTAAAAGGAGGAACTGATATAGCTGAATCCCACACGTACTCTATTTACAAATCAGAGCTGCTCTGTTAAAATCTGGGCTGTTTACTCTCCTCCTATTTTAGTCCGCACAGCTCAATTGTATATATCCAAATTTAAAGTGATAACTTCCTCCCTATTCACTTTCAGACTTTTCCTTCCTTCTTTTTTCTCAATGCTTGTCCTCACATGTATCACTCAGGCTCTGATTCTGTCTCCTGCCTTCACCAGCGGTCTCCTCCCTCCCTGCTCACCCACATCTTGTCACTTCTTTCACAGCCTAGTGGTTCCCTACTGGGTGAGGGACGCTCGTCCATTGTCAAGCTTTCATCCCAAGTCTGGAGTGGGATCTACACTCAAAGGCCCATGTGCTGAGCCATCCCTTAATCACCTTACTTCATTCTTTGTTACAGCTCCTCTCCCATACGTGGTTTATTTGACAAAAGGGAGCATCTTAAATGCAAATGGATTTTGCACACTCCATCTTGCTGGTAGCATCATTGTTCGCTCTGCTCAGAGTGGCTGCCTGGCTCCTGAGCTGACCAGAGGCTGTTCTGGCCTTTTTGTGTCTTCTGCTCCATACTTCTCTTGCTTTTTAAATATCACCATATTGCTCTTCCCTTGGTAGATTTAGACAGCACAGCAGGAGAAGCTACAGCCAGTGAGCAGCATTTGACTGAGACCATCCTCCCTAAATTCACAGCTAAACACGGCCAGAAGTCTCTTTAGATTAAAAACTTCTTTTCTCCTGCAACACAGTACAAATATCTTGTATCACTCTTATTCCTCCCCTGGTCACGCACCTAAGTGTCATAGAACTGTAGAATGGGTCAGGTTAGAAAGGACCTTAAGTGTCCTTCTACCTCACGCATGCTGTCACTCACATTTCTCTTGCATGTCTCAAACACCAGAAGGTTCCCTTAGAGGATCAACCCTCAAAATTAGATCCTGACTGGGTTTAAACCACGACAATGTTCAATAAAGAAAAGTGGGTGCATACTACCCAAGAAAGAAAAAAAGAAACCTCTTCACATGAGATACCTCAAAACACAGGACAAAGCACTGATAAATGGAATATAGGAATAAATGATAGCGTCAATGCATCAAAAAGGAATTTCAATGTTATCTGTATGATCTGCAAGCATTACAGAAGTATAGGAAACCTATATTGTTACAGTTTGAAAAGTCTATTCCCTTTCAGGAAGCAAAACTAACACACAAATAGAGCAGATGTTACTTCACAAATAAGGAATACAAAGTAAAGGTATTTTAGTGTACCCACACACTGTTCAGAGTCTGTATTTTGACACTGAATTTTGATGAAGAAAGAAAGTACCACCCAATAAATTTCCACAGTGCGAGACCCAGATTAATGGTTAGTGAGGCAGGTGTCTCCACTATCACCTTTTCCAAAGCTTCTCTAATGATCAGTGCTAATTTACCTGACCCGGGTGATCACATTTGAAGAGTATCAACCGATATAGATGGTCTTGAGCAGCACAGTTGCCACAGATCAGGCTCAGCACTTACCTAATAAAAGAAGGTTACAGTTCTCCCATTGCCACCGTAAAGCACACAGACAAAAGCAAAACCAAACAATTCTGAAACAAAGAAAATGATCAGATGAATTCTTTGGGAAAATATGAGCTTTTCAGTGGACTGTTTTAAATTAGATGTATAATCCCATTTTTAGTGGTCTTATGTGATAAATTTTCACTTGAACTACTCTTTGCTGATCAAGGAGTTGGAAAGGGCACCTGAAAGCAAAGCCGCTGCATACCTGCGTGCCCCACTCCTCTCCTTCATGGGAGGTAAAATGCCAGAAGTTGCAGTCATGCCCCATCACTCACCCCACAGGCTGGTGTAGAGCTTGCTGGCAGTACCACGTTACAGCTAGGTCTGTTCAACCTGGAGGACAAGAAGGCTCAGGGGAGACCTTGTCACCATATTCCTGTATTTAAAGAATGACTACAAAAAAGAGAAAGACTCTCTTATTACAGGGAGTCCCATGGAAAAGACGAGGGGTGATGGGCACAAATTACTCCTAAAGAGATTCTGACTGGACATCAAGGAAAATCTTTCACCATGAGAAGAACCAGCCGTTGGAATAATCTCCCCAAGGAAGTGGTGGACAACACTGGATTTCCCAGCGTTGAACACTTTTAAGATTTGGCTGACAGGGTGCAGGGACCTCTAGTCTAGGTCATACTGTGTCTAGAAAGACTGGACCAGATGATCCTTGAGGTCCCTTCCAACCTGGGACTCTATGATTCTGTGATTCTATCCATAGTCTCAGGAGTACTGGTTTCATAGAATCACAGCCTGGTTTGGAAGGGACCTTAAAATTAGTTCTAACCCCCTGGCACGGGCAGGGACACCTTCCACTAGAGCAGCTTGCTCCAAGACCCCATCCAATCTGGACTTGAACACTGCCAGGGATGGGGCAGCCACAGCTTCTCTGGGCACCAGTGCCTCAGCACCCTCACAGGAAAGAGCTTCTGCCTAAGAGCTCATCTAGTTGATGAACAGAGAGCAATCTTCAATACCCTCCTTAAAATAGCCCCTGAACCAGAATGTTGCCCCAGGATTCCCAAAGATACAAGCAGGAGCGGGATACCTCTGTACTTGCACATGGCTCTGAAAATAGTTGTAATACTTGCATGTCTTCCCACATACTCACTGTACACACGTCCCAGCAGTCATAGAATCACAGAATCAGCTCGATTGGAAAAGACCTTTAAGATGATCTTGACTCACTCTTAGGAAAGAGGGCAGCTAAATACCCTTGATACCACTGCGGTCAACTCAAATGGACATGTTTTATCAGTGATGATCAGTTTAACAGCAAATATTTTGTAACCAGACGCTCTATTTAGACACCTTTCTCCAAACAGTGTCAGCTCATCACTGCAGTAGGTTGGAACTGGCTTGCCATATGCTCAGTTTGGCTTTAGTTCAATCTCTTAATCTCTTCAGTGATTAGCACCAAACAATAAGTCTTCATGGTAATCTGCTTCATCATGGTTACTGAAGGGAAGAGTAAATATATTTTGATCCTGTTGATGAGTCAAGTAGAGTCCAAATTTGTACCTCCAGCACAGTGCTCAGTTAAACTCACTGCTTCCAGCAGAGCGTCCAGCCATACAGTTGTGTAAGTGGTGTAAACCAGAACAGAGCCATACACAGGTTTTGGCAAACACAGCAAACCCTGCAGGCCAGAGCCTGCCTGCTGGTTACACGTGTGCTGAATGTGAGGGGACAGAACAGACTGCTCATAAAACTTGTATAAGGTCTGGCAGGAGCCCAGAGCTGCAGGGACCAGGAGCCCCATGGCAGTGACAAAGGACTGCTCTCACCTTCCAGCCCTACACGACAGAACCACTACATCATATTTTCCCTATGCAAAGCAGCATGGCTTGCACCTCTGCAGGATGTTCCACAGGCTCCCTTCTCCCTGAGAAGCTCCCTAGGGATACTTGTGTTCCTTTTGCTCAGTGCTAGATTTTTCAAGTGCTCCACAAGTGCAGATGAGGCCAGATGTTGCGAAGATTTCCACTCCTGGTTAGACACCTAAATAAAATGTGCATATTCAGAGGTACTGCTGGCTCCCTCTGTGACATTTTAATGCCAGCCAGTGTTGACACTGCAGTAAGGCTAACTTTGAGCAATTAACACAGTGTAGCCCTGTAGTTTTAAATCCCTGCAGTTAATATTCTCTCCCTATTTTAAACCATTTCAACATTCCTTTCAAGCTGTTCCAAGTGCACTTAGCTCTTTTGTTCATGTGTCTGTATTATCAGCTGTGAGAAGTGTTATTAAGTTGAAAATAACTTTTATAACAGTTAGGTATCCCTTCAGCAAAACCTGTTTTGCTTTTATCCTCTCTTATTTCTCTTCCTCACCACCATCACCACCTGTTGTTTCTCCCATGTTTTGCCAATGAACTGGCAAGATTTCACTTTGCTGTGGGAAAAGGACTGATGGGTTGTCAGAGGTGTTAACTTCAGCATGTTTGTCAAGGATGCTCTTTTATCTGACTAGTTAGAATCCACACTTATATACCAGAAAAGTATATTCTGGGAGCTTGGGATGAAAAGTAAATGTTTTATTTAACTGGATAGTTCACAGTTCAAAGTGTTTGTTTCCCAGAAGCCACTCCAGAGAAGACACCAGTTCACTGGCCTGGTCTTAGATTTTTCAACTGCAGGCGTGAACTAATGATGCAGTAACTCCTAAAGCCATAGCACAGCATTAATTTATACAATTATATGCAAATCCAAGAAATCAGGCAGGACATAACAAGAAAAATTAGTTGAGTCAATCTGCCTTGTTATGCTGCACCCACCACCACAACACTTAGAATTGTGCCTTGCCTTCAAAGTGAAAAAAAGCAGAAGAGTCCCTCCTACAAGTCAGCTACCATTATATATCCCCACACTCGAAATAACAGCTCTTTTTGTTGTTAATTAACATTACTACATAAATAACAACAATGGATAAGAGAAACAGGCTTCCTTCACCAACAGAAGTAAAAAGAAAATGTAGTCACTAACATGTTGTGTGTGTTACTTGCTCTCAGAAGTGCCCTGCCAGGTTTAGCCCCTTTGTTAATTTATTTATAAAATCACTTTGTAAAATTAGTTGTTTATCACAGAACCCATCGGAGTGCATTCTCATCTGAGCATGTTAGACGTATATGCAACTCCCACAGCAAGGAGATGAAAGCTGTATATGCTGGTACTTCTGTTAAAAGGAAAAGTAAATCTCCAAAGTTCCTAGGTATACAGAAAAATGAACCTTTCAGAAAAGGACAGGAATATAAGTGGCAAGGAAATGCATTCCTATTTTTCTTTACAGACAACTGCAGCAAATAACACCTTGTAGCAGCTGACATGCAGGAGCAACCCAAACTCCAAGTGCTCCTCCCGAATAATTTTGGTAGTCTATGTGAAAGAAGATTTGCAACTGAGTTTTCTCTTCTTAATCAAAGATGAAGAGAATGAAGCCTTTGATAAAATCATCATATTTTGCAAAATCATCATATTTAGAGTAACCACCTGTACTCTTCCAGCAAGATATAACCCTAGTTAAATCACATTTGAGGACAGTATAGGACAGGTTGAGCAAACATAGTAGACACATGCTGATGCACATGTAGATTTACATGCTGCAGTGAGCTTCTTCACCATCGCACAAATACAGCCCAGATCCCAGCAGAAACACAGCCAACCTTTATCAGGTGGAAACTCCATCCCCATGTGGACAGCAGAGAACAGAAGAGCAAGGGGGACAGGAGGATGACCTCCACCTGAAGACCTTCACATTGCCAACTCCATCCACATGCAACTCTGCTGAGCAGCTTCCTCCTGCCTTGAGGTGCCCTGGAGAAGCTGGGCAGGATGCAAAGCACCTCCAACATAGTCCAGCACTGCAGCTAAAAGGAGAATAAAAAGATTCCTAAATGCAAAGGCAAAAGGAAAACAGCCTGACTTAAGACAAATCCAGATTTACTAAATCCAAATAACACGGTCTCAGATGCTGTTTCTTCTCATTGATCCTAGCATGAGCAGCTTCTTCCATTCTCACCAAGATCACACGTTTTAGATGCCCACCTAGCTGTGTGTTTAAAATCATGTTTTCTGAAGGCTTTACATCTTTCACAGGCTGTACTACAGCAGCCTACCCTAGACTGGGTATGCACTTGCTCTTGTTTCTAATCCCTTCTTTCAGGATTCCTTGGAGGTCCATTTAAATTCAGAATCTGTCCCCTCAGGCTATTTTGTTCCTTGACTTAATTAGAAGGCAGTTTCACTCCTCCCCCTACTATACTAATGATTGCAGCATTGCAAGGAGCCCTTCTCAAGGCGTTTACCTTTCCCAAGGTCAAACACCCTCCTGCCCAGCAAGGCCATTTGCAAGTCTTGTGCAATGCTCTTTTGAACAAGGCATTTTAGAATTCATACCAACCATCAGCAGCTATACCACATACAATCATGTAACAGGGATTCGTGCACGGGGCTTGTTACCACATCCTTTGGTCAGGAATCAGGCAGTCTGAGAGTAGTTATGGGCAAGGGAGTGATTGACGCCTCACTCCATTTTTGAGAGAGGCTATGGCAGGTACTAGAGCTGAAATCAGGAAGAAAAGTTTCCCTATTATGCATTACACATCTGGTCTTCCATTCACATAACTATCCCCATCCCCATCTGCTTAAATCACACCAGCCATAGATTTCCACTGCATTAGCCACTAGGGACCAGATTTAAGCATTGCTAAAGTTTGCTAGAGGTGGCAAGTATATGCAGGACTTCCCCACCAAGCACAGCCTAGACTAAACACACCAATCATTTGACAGAAAAAAAACCTGATCTCTATTTTGAAAGAAATAAGTCATCTGTAAACTGTCTTTTGTAAAGGTTGACACATAGCTGGAGGCATTCTTTGCCTCCTTCCACCACCCTGTATTAGCATTGTGGAGTCTAATTGAGCCACCTTCTAATTGCCATGTCCTTATTTGCATGTCACAGCTAAAGACACATTATTAACCCATGACCTGGTATAGGCAGTTTGACTTGGAAGTTTTCAAAGCTTCCTCACAGCCTGGAGCACAGTCTGGGAGACAAGAATCAGGAAAGGAGAAGAATTCAGAGTTTTTTTCCAGTTGTTTGATGAGCTAATAAACTAATGGGAAGAGAGGAGATTAACCTTTCTGTCACTGTGCAGAACTGTAAAAACAGATCCCCTGTAGCCACAGCTGTATGGCTCAACATCTGTTATTTCTATATCCTAGGTACCAAATTCCATATGCTATTTCCACCGCACAGCACCTGCCTCATTGAAAAGATAAAACAGGAGAACATAATCAAAAACGTGCATTCATTTTAAAGGCAACTCAACCGAAACAAAAGTCATTTATAAAAAACAAATAACAAGCAAATAATAGCCTCTCCTGGAAGCAAAGTCACAGAAGAATTAAGCAGAAGTTGACAGAGTACCATGATAATCTTTAAAGCTCTAATCAGACACTGACTTGAAATAGATGCACCTCCATAAAGGCTTTTTCCAGGAAGCATCTATTGCAAAATTCTATGAGTTGAAAGCAAAATGCTCCCAAAGCATCCAAGGAAGCAGACAGGGCTGCTGACAACAGCTGGTAACAAACACATTTTTCTAATTCTCATCCATTCTTGCCTCTTTTGAGCTGCATAGAAATTTCTCCCACTCCAAAGCCATCATCCCAGCTTCAGGTGCTGGTTTGTAGCAAATATAGCAATATAACAACATGGAAATGGAAAAAAGCACTACAAACAAGAACGCTATTTGCAAAGCCAGCCCAAACACCAAGTAGAACACAGAAAATAAGTATTATAGAACGATTTGAGTGGGAAGGGGCCTTAAAGCTCATCCAGTTCCAACCCCCTGCCATGGGCAGGGACACCTTCCACTCGGAGCAGGTTGCTCCAAGCCCTGTCCAGCCTGGCCTTGAACACTGCCAGGGATGGGGCAGCCACAGCTTCTCTGGGCACCCTGTGCCAGCGCCTCAGCACCCTCACAGTAGGGAAAGCCAGCACTACTCATCAAACTTAAATGCTGATAGTGGGGTCACCACCATCCCCAAGAAATGTAATTTAACACTTAAACTGTCACATCATCTTCCCTTAATTTGTTACAGGGCTGTATTGCTGCCTGGCAGCTAAAACAAACCTCGTTTCACTTTGTAGTCAATACTATTGTTGTCTGAATTCAAGCACTCACTGCTTGTTTCCGACAAAGATTTTCACAAGCTTGGGCAGCACTAAAGTCTCATTTCATAAAACCAGAGGAACCTGCAGCTCTGTGGGTAAAACCTCTGTGGGAGTCGCTTCTGCCCAGGGCTGGACATACAGCAGGGCAGCAGCAAGGAAACCAAGCACTGCTGTCACTAAACGCCACACAACTATACAAGTGGTTTTACCTGTGTTATTAGCTTCAGCAGCAGGTGACAAACACATGGGGAATATAAAGAAACTCCAGCAATGCTGGCCAGCACAGGTTGCTGGCAGACATGGTGCTCTTGCTGCCAAAGCCTGAACTTCACTTGATGTTCCTTTTGCCCCAGGCTATTATTTGCACTTCAGAGTAAGCGTAAAATACTCTGGAATACAAGTTACTTTGCAATCGATGCAACCGGTTTTAGACAACAGGTAGGGAAGAAACCACCTCACCACAGGAACCCTGCTTGTTCTCAAGAGTGTGGGAAGCAGATGAAGAACACTGGTTGCCCTTTCCCAGCTAATACAGGCTTTCAGGATGGGGACGCCATAATCTCTCTTCTGTAACATCACAAGGCCAGTTGCTTTCTTACACTAGTTGCAGCAGAGGAGTGTTCTCCTCCTTCTATTCAGCGATGCACGCCAGCCCCATTGCTCATCAGGGCCCAATAGACATTCCGGTCACTGAACCTGGCCAGGGCTGAGCACCAACATGCAGCTTGTCCTCTCTCCCTTCAGCCCGCAGATCCAACACAACTGATCATCAGGGTTAAAGCAAGCTGCAAACAGCCGCATTTGCTGTTCACCGCAGCAGAGACACTCCTGAGTGCACCAAGGCAAGGAGGAACCTGCTGAGTAAAAAGGCCATTTCCATACAGTCATTTTACAGATGCGAGTCCAACTTGAACTCTAATCACAGTAATCACCTCGTTGAGCCTGGACCAGCTTGAGCCTCTACATCAGCCCTCCCTTTCCTCCTTCCTCTAATAACATTATAGTCCCTTTTGCCACAATAATGTTAAGGAAATGTATTTTTCCCCAAACCAATTTCCTATTGGTATAGTAGAATTTGGTAAATTTTTTGCTAGGGTATCAAACTGACTGCTGTTTCAGGCACCATGGATATCTTCAAACTACTTTTAAAGGGTATTTTCTTCTATATACATACAAGAAAAAAACCTACCCATATCTTCAGAGAGAGATATCGAATTGCTTTCAGTGAATTTCTGCCTTGCCTCTCAAGTCTGAGAGAATCTGAGTTTGAACGTTTATGTTTAAATACATTTTAATACAGTCTTTATGACTTACCAGCTAGTGCAAAGTCAGCATCCCACTCCAGCAGCAGAGCTCCTACTTCTCCTGCTTACTACTGACAGCATTCAGCAGGGCTTTGCTCAGAGGTGAACTCCATTCATTTTATCCAACATACTGACTTTTCCTCTTGGTTTAGCCCCTACCTTCAGTGCCATTAATCCATGAAGCTCCCCTGATCCCCACCAGCTTCACATGAGCACTGTCGCTGTAGCAAGCCCCCAGCAGGCTTCTGTTTTGAGACATTCAGTGTTCTCTACAAGCCTGAAAAAGCAAAAGTTGTGGGCTCTAAATGATCACCTTTATAACATAATGAACTCCCAGTCCCCTCCAGTCCACACTGAGCAAACAGAGATGCTCACCTGCAGAGATGGAAGGAGCCTGAGGGACCACTGGCCCGGTTCAACTGTGCCACACCAGAATACACCAGCACACACCAGGGAGGCCTCAACACAGCTCACATAATAACACTTTCCCCTAAGAATAGAGTGGCAAAATCATTTATCAACTAAATAAAGCGATAATGAAAAATAGAACAATTTGTTTGCAGATTCTACAGGTTTCCAGTAATAAAGATTACTACTGCTTCATTTTGGGCCACTGGTTAGCTAATTTAAACTTTTTTCTCATTAAGCAGACAATTCATTTAATTTGAAGAGACCAGGTTCTTTCTAATTTTATTAGCATTTGGCCCTTTTCCAGCTTGTCTTAATCAAAATGCTCATTATTTTTGCCTGGCTGTTGATGCTAATCTAGCTATTTTATGGATACTAAATTGGAAGCAGAAGGGAGAGTTTTGTTCCTACCAAACAGCTGTGTTGCTCCATGTATATGAGCCATGTCCCACTCAGCCTTTCCCTGGCAGAGGCATCCCTGATGACCCTGCTATGGACCAAGAGCAACCTTTTGTGTTAACACAGGGCAAACTGCAGATCTCTGCTTTCCACAGGAGGAATAATTGCCTTTGCTTCCCTCGTGTTTTAGGAAGCAGAAAGGGCTAACACATAAGGACAAGTTGAAACATTAAATGTTCAGGAGCAGAGACTTGCAAGATCTGATAGCCATAAATTTCCCCTCTATCCCAGAGCAAGCCACATTATCCCTTCTCACCTGCTAGTCTCCACTACCCTCTGCTCCAAGCAGTGTCTCTTCTCTCTCCCACAGTCCGTATGATTATCAAATCTGGTTAAGCTCAGAGCAATAGTCTTCAAATTGAATCTAACTTTGAACATTGATGCTTATGAGCCTCAGGCTTTCCTGTTATTCTGAACTGTATCAATTGGTCTAATAAGAGAT
This sequence comes from Pezoporus flaviventris, assembly GCF_033815535.1. NCBI lineage: Eukaryota > Metazoa > Chordata > Aves > Psittaciformes > Psittacidae > Pezoporus > Pezoporus flaviventris. Next base: position 840,454 of record NW_026892558.1, read on the forward strand.
ATTACCTCCTTCACAAACATACCAGCCTCCCACTGTTAGGGAGCTTTTTTCTACTTAGACTGCTTTCTAATCATTTATTTGGAGGCAAGCAACTTATTCATGGCCAAGGCCTGCATATTTCTGCTGCCCTGCTTCTTTAAGCAGCCTCATGAATGCTGCTCTGTGCCACTTTCCTGTAAGTCAGTATATGTGTGTGTGCACAGGCAATCCACTGAGAACAGCAAAAGGCAGCACCATCCTGAGCAGGTGTAGAGGGAAAAAAAACCAACAACAAACACACACATCAACAGCCTATTTCCTCCTCTCTGCAATAAAACAGCTCCCTGGTATGACAAGGGAGGGCTGAAAGACAGAAAGGTGATTTGAGCCAAAGAGATGGTGAGTTTGCTCTGAAGAAAGAATGGTCCAAAAGCAGGTGAGGAAGAAAAAAGGGAGCACAGAGAAATTGGTCATGGTCATTCAGCAATCTGGCAGTGAAATCCCTTCAAAAGGATGATCTTAAAAATCTTTTGCAGCCTAGTTGATTCCATGATTAAGGTGGAAGCAGAGCAGGCAGGGAGAGGCCACAGACACACATGCTGGCAAGTGAGCCCCAATGCCCCAGAACACAGGAGGTGACAAGTGGAGCTGCTTCAGGGACCTCTTCACAGCTGGAACAGAAAGAAAGGGAAAGGGGGTGGGAAGGAAAGTCCTGCAAGGATAGGAATCAAAGACCCAAACTGCCTCAGGACAGAGGAATGGCAGGTGCACAGTAGGCAAAACGAGAAAAGATAATGGATGTTTCAGTGAGTAAATGACAGAAAAGGGCAAAAAGAAGAGAAACTTGAAGGATAGGAGAGAAGGTTGGGATACATCAGGTATTATAGAATCCCAGACTGGTTTGTGTTGCAAGGGGCCTTAAAGCTCATCCAGCTCCAATCCCTGCCACGGGCAGGGACACCTTCCACAGGAGCAGCTTGCTCCAAGCCCCTGTGTCCAACCTGGCCTTGAACACTGCCAGGGATGGGGCAGCCACAGCTTCTCTGGGCACCCTGTGCCAGCGCCTCAGCACCCTCACAGGGAAGAGCTTCTGCCTAAGAGCTCATCTCAGTCTCCCCTCGGGCAGGTTCAAGCCTTTCCCCTTGGCCTGGCCCTACAGGCCCTTGCCCAAAGCCCCTCTATTTATCAGGTGTTTTTGGAACAAGGAAGTAGATCTTGCCAACAAATCTGTGGAAGAGAACAGATAATATCTATTCCTCTGTGTATGATGAAATTCAATTTGTACCTTTGGTACCTGAACCTCAGTGATTTATTCATGTGACAAGAAACCCTGCAGTCAGGGAAAAGCTCCAGACACTATGACCCTTAAAGTTTCGCCTCTCACACTTTCTTGCAAAGCAACCTAGAAAACCACCTAGTTGCAGTGTCTACAAGTGGGTGCAGATCTGATTCCTCATGACAGAGTAGCTGTGTATGGTTCACTGCAAAGTCAGAACTGTATATCGAGCAAAGATTCCCCTTCTGACAAGGTCACTCATATCTTCATGCTTGCAGCAACTAAATCGTGAGTATTCTTATTAAACTGTGAACAATCAACAAAGCTGTCCAGAACTACAGTTCTGCAGGGTGTGATCCAAATTTGCAACCCCTTTTTCAAATTTCATTAACAATGCAGAAGAAGAGATGGGAGATGATTCAAAATGGCAGTGGAAGTACAGCACAGAGGTAGAAACGATCACTTGTCCGAATACAGGATGAGGAATGAGAGGCTGAACACCAGCTCTGCAGAAAAGGATCCAAGGTGTAGTGCAGGTCATCAGCCAAACAGGACCTGGTCTCATTATGAAAAAGGTGGACAACATGATAAGAATAAACTGGTCCACACTAAGACAACTGGAAAAAATCAGCAATGAAGAGAAATCTAGGAAACAGCCCATGAACAAAACACATGAGAGGGAGTTTGGTCCAGAAAAGGGAATCTATTAAGACACATAATAACTTTCCACATAAGGAAAATGCTGATGCAAAGGAAACAGCACTAACACAGGGTTTTTTTTGCCTGTCTTTTGCAGAAAGCGTATGAAGTAACAGGCTTAAGTTACAGACCTAGAGATGCAAGATTGAGATTACACATCAGGAAAACTTTCTAATGGTAAGGATAGTTTAAAACTGGCCTACACTGCTTTTCTGCAGTCCTCTGGGATTTTCCTCTTCCCTTACAATTTTGAAGATAGCTGCTTATCAGGGATTCTAGCAAACAGAGCCAACGCTTAAATACTTTTCCATCTCCTAAACTAAAGCAAAATCATATTCAGTATGTGCTTGTCTAGCCCACCCTTAAAAACCTCCATCAGCAGATTCTACAACCTCATGAAGCAAATCCCATTTTCAGTTAGAAAAGTAAGCTATTATTTCAGCCACTTTTCCGTTCCAACTGTTTAAAGGTTTTGGAAACGGCTATCAGAGTGCTCAGTTTGTAATACCAAAAAGAAAATGAGGTTCATAGTAGAAAGTATAAGCAAACCAAGAAGGATACAGCAGACTGAACACAGCCATATGCTTCTGAATCCACTCTAGCATCCTTCATGATAACAGTGCTGTAAAAATGCAAGTAAAACAGAATGTGGGACCAAAAATGCAATGTACATGTCCTAGCCTCCTCCTCCATTTCCTACAAGTTAGATTTGGGATTCTCCAAGGAATATTTTTGCATGACAAGTACCAAGCTGTGGTACAAACTCTGCAGAAACCCTTTTCAGCAGGCTGCCAGCGCTGCCTTCACTTGTACAGACGCCACTTCTACAAATAGATGTGTATGACTTTCCATGTATAGCTGCATGTGTGCTGGCTCCACAATACAGTTGGCAGTCACCCCTGCACAGCTGGTTTTCCATGGGAAAATCCTTCTTCTGCTACAGATCAGTAGGCAGGGAGGCACAACAGAAGGCAGATCAAGCTATGGGTACTTGTGTACTTTTGGAGAGGCTTCTGTGCCAGAGAGATAGCCTTCAGCCAGGTCCACTTAGGCAGATCAGGGTAAGTGTCATGTGCTTTGTCTTGCAGGGCACAGATAATTCTCACATTCATTCTACATTTATGGTTTGAATTTACAGCGCCTTTAGGCAATATGGCAGTATTTATTTTTGCTGCATCCCTGAACGTTAGCAGAATTCAGAGCATGGGACTGGACTGTCACACCACATTCCCCCATTTGACTCCCATCTGCACTCCAGTATAAGCTTTAGGGCACATTATGATGTTTTGGGGCAAGAATAGACAGCAGTGACCAGAGGAACAGGGGCACACCGAGTTCATATTTTACTGTGTCTCCAGCAACAACACAGGTACACCCACACTCTGCTGGTCAGTGAGAGCCCATGAACAGAGCTCCAATTGCCCTAAACCAAAACAGTGATGAAGATCAGATGTGAGCTATGAATGGAAGGGGGAAAAAGAGTCAGCACAAATGCCCATGGAGCTGGCAGTACTGCCCAAGGGTCAGTAAAGTTCCAATACCCAGAGAGAGTTATGATGTCAAGAAGCACATCCCACACTTCTTCCATCACTGAGCAGCCCTGCACTGCTCAGCAGAGGGCTCACCGTACCCCTCAGCATCCCAGCTACATGGGTCCCTTTCCTGTGAGAGCGTCTGAGCCCTGCTCACTCTCCCATAGCAGCCCACACTGGCAAACTGAGATCCTTAAACCTCTGTAAATTGCAGGCAATAACACCTACAGGGTGCTGCCTAGAGCTGGGAAATACTTTTCCACTTTTCTAGGGGTTCCCACTGCAAGATGGTTGATGCTGGCTGGTACTGAAGTCAGTTCCCTGGAGTACAGCAGCATTCTGGGAACCACTCTCAGGAAGGAGGTTGGTTTGCTCCCAGATCTCTGCCTTAATCTGTGTTTAGCATCCAAACCCTCCAGAGAGTTTCTGCTACCACTTCCTGGGACAGCGATTTGATGGAGAGGACACAACTTTTGCCTGACTTCCAGAAGCATATCATATTTAAATAGGCAGTTGCTTGCTAATGTGTACAAAAAAGGAGATGCATGAATTCAAATTAGTCATAATTTACTGAAAAACATTCCAAATAAACTGTACAACAAGCCCAAGGGAACATTGATTGTAAGTTTCTATTTTTTCTTTTTTAATGAATCGGGTTTTGAAGTCATTAGCTTCTTGCCATAAAGCTCTGTTCTGGTAATTCACTGCCACCATTTTTTAAGTAGTTCTATAAAAGTAAATGAATTGCTAGAATAAAATGAGCTGTATTTTTCCCCCACTTCTCTGAAAGGCTCACATCTCAGCTGGTTTTTCAAGCAGCTGAGCAGTACCTGGGTGCTTCAGCTCTGACTACAGCGCTTTTCTTCCCTTGCACTGTTCCTTATTATGGTCTCAATTAAACGAAAGCTTCTTGCTTCATAGCTTGGCTTGGCAGTTGTTCTTTCCACATATAAGGCAGCTCCATGAAGTATTTCCCCATGCTTCCTATCTCATCAATTCATGTGAGCAGTCAAAACTTACCATTGCTGCCTACCCCACTTTGGAGAAGAATTTAGAATCATGGCATGACAGACTGCTTTATGTCGGAAGGTTTCTTAAAGCTCCTCCAGCTCCAACCCCTGCCACGGGCAGGGACACCTTCCACTAGAGCAGCTTGCTCCAAGCCCCTGTGTCCAACCTGGCCTTGAACACTGCCAGGGATGGGGCAGCCACAGCTTCTCTGGGCACCCTGTGCCAGCGCCTCAGCACCCTCACAGGGAAGAGCTTCTGCCTAAGAGCTCATCTCAGTCTCCCCTCGGGCAGGTTAAAGCCATTCCCCTTGGCCTATCCCTACAGGCCCTTGTCCAAAGCCCATTTCCAGGTTTCTTGAAGTCTCTTTAGGTATTGGAAGACTGTTCCAAGGCCTCCCCTAAGCCTTCTCCTACTCTTTAGGGCAGGACTTCTGACAAGGACACCTTTAGATGCATTTGCATCAAATTTTGTTCTTTTTGAGAAAAGCAAGGTACCCCGCCGTGTTTTGAGTGGGTGCCAGAACAGCTAAAGAAGAAAATAAAAACAAATGTAAGAACCTAAGAACAGCATGCCTGAAGCCCTGGCTGTCACCCAGCTCAGTTGCACACCTCTGTCAGACAGATTGAGTACCTGACTGCCCCGCTGGACCTTGTGTCTCTGGTGCAGGTGAGCAGGTCATTTTCCTTCCCTGTCCTCCATAAACTTTCGTGGATGCAGATGCCTTTGTACAACCCCAAGAGCTAGGTCTGGCCCTCCTAGGCTTGGGCTTTCACATCCCAAGAAACAAAACGCCCTTGGCCCCACCAGGTAGGAACACCTCTTTGCAAAGCCAAGTCCCTGCATGGAAACAAGCAGCACCAGCACAACAGGCATCACAAAGAGACATGTAGAAAGAGAGCACAGAAACCAGCCTCCTTTCTGCTGTCACATCCCACCTACAGAAAGAGGAGTGACTAAGATTCACAAAGCCCCTGGGATCAAGGTGAGAAAACACTCAAGGTCTGTACATAAACACCAACTGTAATGGAACAAATATCCTGTAAACGCTGACCCTCTCACAATTCTATTCCACCTAAGCTATGGATCTTCATAAGTCAAGGTAGGCCCTGTGTTACAAGGGGACGAGAAGTGGGGGAGAGACTGGGAGATCACCAATCCTGGATCCAGCATCAGACCTGCCAGTGGGGGTGGAGGGAGTACCACAGAGGCTTGTATGCACCCCTATTTATTATACCCAGTTCCTGGACTTCTGGAACCTTCCCTCACCTCAGTTCCAGGAGTAGTTGAGACACCAGTCAGTCAAGAGAGGAGGCACCAGGAATGTATCACGACTTCCCTTTCCTACTTCTGGAACCTTCTGTTGGAGCACTGTTTGGGCTTTCACTATAGTCACTTGGGTCTCATCCCTCTCACCTGCCTCATGCTGCCCTTGTGGTTCTTTCCCCACCAACCTGTGAGGGCTGTTTGTGACACATGGTTATACACACAAAATCATTTTTGAGCACGTTCTGCGAGTTTCAAAGCCTTCCTCCTACCCCATTCCTTTCATCTGCTCCACATTGGTGAGGCCACACCTGGAACATTGTGTCCAGTTCTGGACTCCTCAGTGCAAGAAAGACAAGGAGCTGCTGAAGAGGGTCCAGCGGAGGCCACAAGGATGCTCAAGGGTCTGGAGTACCTCGCTTTTGAGGAGAGACTGTGGGATCTGGATCTGTTTAGTCTGGAGAAGAGCAGCCTGAGAGGGGATCTCACCAATGCAGATCAATATCATAAAAGTGGCACCAGGAGGATGGTGCCAGGCTCTTTCCAGTGGTGGCCAGTGACAAGGAGTGGTGACCATAAACTGAACAACAAGTTTCACCTCCACATGAGGAAGAACTCCTTTGCATTGAGGATGTCAGAGCACTGAGACAGGGGGTTTGTGGAGTCTCCTTCTCTGGAGATATTCAAACCTGCCTGGACATGTTCCTTTTGTGACCTGCTCTGGGTGGCCCTGCCTTGGCAGGGGGTTGGAAAGGATGATCACCAGAGGTCCCTTCCAACCCTAGTGATACTGTGATTCTGTGATCTACTCTGCATTGAAACAAGTCCTCATACCGCCTGTTTTTTAACTCGCCTCTTTTTGGGTAGCTGTTAACCATTCCCCCCCCCCCCCAAGGGTTTGTTAACCCTTCAAAAATAAGCAACTGTTGTTGTTTTAAACAACTGTACTGTTAAACTCCCCCATCCTCCCCAGTAATTTAACCTGCCGAGAAGCTTCTTAACACTAAGTGTCTCACCACTGATCGCATCCTCCCTGTTGTCTGGCATCACTGCTGTATTTTTTTGTTATGAAGTTTTATGAATTCTGGATGGTGCATTGTACTGAATAAATGTTTGATAATGCTACACCAGGAGGTGCAATGGGTCTTGCATGCCTGCCTTTGTGGCACACTAGTTTTCAGCTCTGCAGAAGGAGCAATCAAGGCTTTTGTGGTGCTGCAGACAATGGGAACAGACCACAAGCTGTGCTAAAGCTCAACCTGAACCAGAGAGTGATAGAGGGAAGACCTTGCTTGCAGGCTCTGCACGCCCAAGGCCAGGCACTGCCACCTCACTTTCAGTTTTCCTTAACAAAATTCTCCTCTCCAATATTAAAAGAGCGAAGCTGTTCCCTCACAGCACTGAGAAAGATGTTACTCATTGCCTAAAGAAAGCTGGAGAGGGGCTTTGGACAAGGGCCTGTAGGGACAGGCCAAGGTGAATGGCTTTAACCTGCCAGAGGGGAGACTGAGGTGAGCTCTTAGGCAGAAGATCTTCCCTGTGAGGGTTGCTCAGGGAAGCTGTGGCTGCCCCATTCCTGGCAGTGTTCAAGGCCAGGTTGAAAACAGGGGCTTGGATCAACCTGCCCTAGTGGAAGGTGTCCCTGCCTGTGGCAGTGGGTTGGAAGTGGATGAGCTTAAGATCTTTTCCTACCTAAACCATTCTAGGATTGACTCTCATGAACAGCAACAACCAAAAAGTTGTAGAAATAAGAAGCAGAAAAGGGAATAAATTTCTCTGGTTTAGTGCTAGCTCTACATGACTCCCTGAAGAATTTTATCCAGCACAGCTTCAAGCTACAGGATTCAAAGCAAACAAACAAACAAACAAAAAAGCATCCTAACAGGAGGCTATTCAGCTATTTCAAGGCTACAAGGTTAGCAAACATCAAAAATACTTGAATGCTCTTAGTATGCTCCAGGAGTAGCTCTCTGCAGCAGTGTATTTGCTCTATTTTCCAAGTGGACTAAGCAGAGCCACACAGAAACACTCAGGAGAAGCTACTACTGACATAGGATACAGACATGCAATGACCTGTGCCATGAGCACTCGCACATCTAATGCACATAATAGCCCATGCAGAAATGCAGGCAATAGAATCACAGAATTGTTTAGGTTGGAAAAGACCCTTAAGGTCATTGAACCTCACCATTAACCCAGCACTGCCAAGGCCACCCCTAAATCATGTCCCCAAACACCACATCTACTCATCTTTCTAACACCTCCAGGGGCAGCAATTCCACCACTGCACTGGGCTTTGCACTCCCTCATCACAGAAAATATTAATGAGAAAGGGTTTACTTTCTCACCCAAAGAGCAGAAAAGAAAGAAGACGCCAAGAAAAGGAAGGATAATGGTGTCTTGTCTGATATGTGACCTAATTCCCATCAGTGTTAATCTTAAAGAGCAAGGCCAGCGGAGGCTACTTGAATCACATTTGTCTAAAGAACTTGTCCTTATAGTTTAAGCTATTTTTTCTTCAACTCCTGATTCTCCCATGGGTGGTATGGCAATGGTTGGGGGAGGTGGTTTTTGGTTGTTTGTGGGTCTGTTGTTTGGTTGGTTTTTTAAACTAGCCTATTTCAGCCTTTCGCAACATGGTTGTCACCCAGGCATCTGTCTTCTGCTCTCCCTGCTCCTTGTTCTAAGGTACAGCACCCTGGCAGGGCTCTTTCTTTCCTGTAGTTACAAATCATTATTGCTGCACCTACAGAGAGTTGCTGATGTGCACCACCCTGACCTCAGTGAGCTGCTTTCAATTCATTAATGCTACCAACACCCAGGCTAATCTTTTAAGGAGAAAAAACCAAACTCCTTCCTTTTCTTAATCCCTACTTATGCCTGTCATACTTTTGAGACCTCTAACCCAAGCCACGCACAGGTTGATTTTGCATTTGCAATGTGTTTGCAGGCCTTTATGCTCTCAAATCCAACTACCCATGGTTTTTTTTTTTGCTCAGGTTTACATTTAGCTAGTATTTCCCAAGCCATGAGCCAGCCCTTTCGTGCTGCAAGTTATGCAGTTTTGTTCCAAGTCCCCATACACAGTATACTTGTTTATGTGTAGCGCATAAATAAGATTGCAGCTATCATGAATAACCAACCTCCACCTCCAGCACTGAAGCCCAGCTGTCCTGAGTCACCATCCTGCCCCTTGGAGGAACAGCATGCCTTTGGCTCTATCATTAGTGAACCTTTTCCATATTAACTACATGATTTGAACTATGAGTGCCTGTCATTGTAGTTGGACTAATAATACCCATTAGTCGTATTTTGATAAGATTAAGGCTTTTATTAGACTAACATATTCAAAACACTGCATTTAGGGTGTGTTCTTTTCTGCCCATTAATAATTTCAGCATAACAAAGCTCCTTTTTTCTATTTCCAAAGCTTATGTCAATCCAGCGCCAACGCAATGCAATCGGTAACTTAGACTTCATCCTGATTAACTCTCACAATAAAAACAGCAGTATCAGGCACCATATTTTCCTAGAATCTATGCAACACAAAACCAGCAATACAGTTAAAACGATTCAGTGATGAGCACCATAACAAGACCCTAAGCAAAACGTATAAACAGTTTAACTTTACAATTAAACACTGTGTTTGCTGCTTGTTTCTATTTTCCCATCCCCACCTCAGTCAGAGAAAACAAATACTGCAACCACTGTTAATTAAAGATTTCTGTAACAACAAATGTGCCAAATAAGCCACTTTGCACATAGCGGGGCATGAACTCTATTCTTCACATGCAGCAAATTGTGCCACCCAATAAGTAGCATTAAAATGGTAATGTCAGCTCCCTGAGCCCTTAATTGGCTGAATCAGAGAGCCAGGAGCATGCTTGTGCAATCAAGAGACCCCTGTCTGCCTTAAATGCTGAGTTTTAAACAGATGTCTTAAAAAGAAAAAGGGAGGGAGAAGCCAAGGGAAGGGAACATAAAAGGATTTCGCAAATAGGCTCTGCATGCATAGATGCAGAAAGAAGATATTCTCTGCCAGCGCTACTTTGAAGTCTTTTGACCTGGACAGCATGGATCACAGGTGGCAGCTTACGCAGGCACCCTTATGCTAGGGAAAAAGAAATCCATGGACAAGCCTTCTGTGTTCACATTTTCTAGTTATAGGGTTGGTAACACCCGCTAAGTCTTATGCCAGAACTCTCGAATGCTGCTTTTGTAAATGAAAGGAAATTTTTCCCATATGACTTCCATGAGGAAAAAAAAAAAAAAAGAAGCCTCTTATCTACATACACTCTAAGTTATAAGGACCTGGCAATTTAGTTTGTGAAGGGTTCCACATTTCTTCCCTGTATCCCCAAAATAAATATTTTTTACACATTTTCAGACTTTGTGGAAGAAAACCAGATTGTGGTGTCGGATGTGGGAGATGGATTTCTGCTCATCTTTGTGGCTTCTGTCTACTGCCTTCCTCGGTTAGCACAAAAAAACTTTCACTGAATGCAACCTTCAAAGAAGAATTGCCAAGCTTGATACTATTCATAAGTGCAGAGCAAGCTCCACGCTTCCTGACCTCTGCTATCCAGCAGTTCCCAACACAGGAAATGCCTCACTGCTTTTCTTCCCCTTCAGAGAAGCCAGAGGACCCAATCCAGATATCCCCAGCTCCCAGAACAGGTGAAGTACAAGCAAACCCAACTCCCTCCCAGCAAACAGGGAAGCCTCAGCCCTTTAACCTTGAGTTTTGCTTCCTTCCTTTTATGAGAGATTCCTATCTTTTAAATAGGGCTAGAAAGGCTAGCAGAGAAGAAACAGCTTCCAAGGGGTGTATCCAGGGACAGGGCTAGGAAGAAGCCCCTGCAGCAGGCAGGAATTAACCCCAGCCCAACTTTGCAGGAGCCGTGAAAGAGTTTTAGGGGACACTAAGAGCTCTGCAGAGGGATCCTGGATCTCACACCAGAAGCGGGAATCACAGCAGGAATATCCCAGCTTGATTTCCCAAAATATATTTCCCATGAAATGGAAGAGCAGAGATGCACAAGAGGAAATGCTGAGTCCCTGCTAAGCAAAGAAGGCAGGTACAGTTTGTACACTATGCAAACAGCAAAGGTGCTTTGCAGAGGCTGGTGAACCCACGCAGAAGTGGTTTGCACAGGGTTACAGGATGAGACAAACACTAATCAAAGCACACAACACACAGAAACCCCACACCTCAGTTGTCTAAGCATAGCATGAGGGCAGACTAGCTGCATGGGATCAGAGTCATCACCAGGTTTGTAGCAAGGACTCCATGTAGTGGGATCTCCATGGGTGCAGGCTGAGTCTCTGCTTCCAGCTGTATCAGAAAGCAATGGTCTTTTTCAACATCTTTGTTGCTGACATGGACAGTGGGATTGAGTGCACCCTCAGCAAGTTTGCTGATGACACCACTGGAGGGAAGGAATGCCATCCAGAGGGACCTTGACACTCTTGTGAGGTGGGCTGATGCCAACCTTATGAAGTTTAACCATGCCAAGTGCAAGGTCCTACACCTGGGTCGGAGCAATCCCAGGCACAGCTACAGGTTGGGCAGAGAAGAGATTCAGAGCAGCCCAAGGAGAAGGACTTGGGGGTATTGGCTGATGAGAAAATGAACATGAGCCGGCTTCAGTGTGGGCTTGCAGCCCAGAAAGCCACCGTATCCTGGGCTGCATCAAAAGGAGCGTGACCAGCAGGTCAAAGGAGGTGATCCTGCCCCTCTACTCTGCTCTCATGAGACCTCATCTGGAGCATTGTGTGCAGTTCTGGTGTCATCAACATAAAAAGGACATGGAACTGTTGGAACAAGTCCAGAGGAGGCCACAAGGATGATCAGGGACTGGAGCACCTCCTGTATGAAGACAGGCTGAGAAAGTTGGGGCTGTTCAGCCTGGAGAAGAGAAGGCTGCGTGGAGACCTCAGAGCAGCCTTCCAGTATCTGAAGGGGGCTTATAATGATGCTGGGGATGGACTCTTCATTAGGGACTGTAGTGATAAGACAAGGGGTAATGGATTAAAACTTAAACAGGGGAAATTTAGATTGGATATATGGAAGAAGTTCTCTACTGTAAGGGTGATAAGACACTGGAATGGGTTGCCCAAAGCGGTTGTGAATTCTCCATCCCTGGTGGTGCTCAAGACCAGGTTGGACAGAGTCTTGGGTGACAACATGGTTTAGTGTGAGGTGTCCCTGCCCATGGCAGGGGGCTTGGTACTAGATGATCTTAAGGTCCTTTCCAACCCTAACTATTCTATGATTCTACTATACTACTGTAAAGCACCTGGCAGCACAGATAAGTGACACTCCTAAATGATACCACTGGTTCAGGTCCCTAGGAAGATAGCAGAAATTATTCTGAGTTACGAAACAGTGTCCTAACACAAAAAAAAACACAGCCTGTTCAACTGTCCCTGGAGTCTTCAGTTAGCGAAGAACTTCAAGTACAGGCAGCAGTCCTAAAATAGCTTTCAAAGAGAGCAGTCTACCAGCTATCATCCTCATATTGCTTGCCTTACTATCTCTTGAAATTCTATATATCATAGATGAGATTGATGAGCCTGACCTAACCGTAAAAGCCATTGGACATCAGTGATGCTGAACCTATGAATATACAGACTTAAAGACCTTATATCTGACTCATACATATTCCCAACAATAGAATTCCCACTATGTGACTTCCTACCTCCAAAGTTGATCACTGTGTTGTTACACCAATTGAATTCCCCATCTGTATTATTGTTACTGCTGATGACATACTCCACTCGTGACAAATTCCCACACTAGGAGTAAAAACTCTTGCAATCAGTCCCAGGACAACTGGGTCAAACATCATTCATCACTACTCAACCAGTACAAAGAACTCAACTGGTTAAGAAATACGCATTTCTTAACCCAATGTCACGGCCATGGGGAAGGTACGGGAAGGAGGACAAAGTCACTGACATGATGGTCATAATCTTAGTAAATAAGGAATTGGCTAGAAAATTGGAAATCAGCTATTTCTTGAGTGCAAGAGATCATGACTTGATTACATTTGTTACACGAAACGAAAGGATAGTCTACACCCTAATCACACACACAGAGCTTTGAAAGGGCCAATTTCATTAAACTCAAAATGATTATAAGTCAGTGAGGACAAAAAATATAAATGGAAATTATTCTGTTTTCATGTGCCTTTTTTCATTTCTAAAAAACCCAACACCAGATGCCAAAAGAAACACCATTTCACAAAAGGAAAAAACATCTTTATTTTTGCTTTATAACAGGCTTGCTAGTCTTCCTTAAAGGGAAAGCAACTAAAACAAATATTTTTAATTGTCATTTGAAAACTCAAGAGGAAGCTAATGGTAATCAATACGTGACAGAATTTGAGAACTGTAGAGTACAGATAAGGGAAGTAAAAGGACCATAAAAGGAAGTCTGTGACCAATGTAATTGAAACAATCTGGGGTGTTATTCTTTTCAAAGACACCACCTACATCTTACTAGCAAATGAATCCATTTAGTGGATTTATCCATATTAGTATAACCCATTACTAGACACAAGTGGTAGAAATGATAATAGAAAAAGGCAATAGTGTTCAACAAACGCTCACATCCCACATCTGGGAGAGAGCCAGCCGACATACAGCTATCAGGATGAAATTCACAACATCATGACTATTTTGGAATGTAAGAATATCAGCTATGAAAGATTACACCATATTACCCTAACTTCATCTTTTATTAATGCCTATCAACAGGAGCTCAGAGAAACTAGTGTTTAGTTTCCAGGAGACCTTGCCAGCATTATGGCCTGCTTATCAGCAAAGACATCCTTCTTAAACACTTCACTCTGCAGTGCATGATGTCTCATTAAGTAGGACAACACAAAAAAGGAAAATCAGTTTAGGCCATGCTAAATGGATTAAAGACATACCTGAAAAAGGGAATCCTCTATGACAGCAGAGCATTCCCACTGCAGCTCCACACTGGCTGTTCCTGGGAATACGCTGTGCAGCATTTTGGGGATCTGAGGAAAAGAAAATAAACAAAAATTTGTCAGGAACTCTGGTTTCTAGGTGCCACCAGAAATAAGAGAGCAATAAATAGGAGAGGTCAGCAAAAATAAGCCCCATCTAGATGATCTGGCAGGCTGTGCAGCTTGCATTTCGCATTGTTGCACAGCCAATGCAGCCCCAGGGAGCTGCGGGGAGAGTGCGGTCTGTCCTGCAGCACAGGAAACATCAGCTTCAGTAAAGAACTGATGCTTCAACCTGGTGCCCCACCAGAATAAAGCCATCTTTCAGTGCTGTACCTTGGAAGTTTGGGAAGAGAAGAGAGATGAACAAAAATAATTATTTAGAAATTTGTAACCATATCTGATGATAAGAAAGAGGTTGGACAGGGGCCGGAGCCACCTGCTCTAGTGGAAGGTGTCCCTGCTTGTGGCAGGGGGCTGAAACTGGATGAGCTTTAAGGACCCTTCCAACCATTCCACGATTCTACAAAAAGAAGTTTCTTTCCCTATATTTCGTAGAGGAAGTTTCAAGGAAAAGTAACAACCTGAAGTCACAAAACAAGTAATAGAAGTTGGACATTCAGGAATGACTCAGTCTCATGGAGTATATTCTCCAGTGGTGGAGTCAACTCACAGGTAGACACAGAGATATAGGTATAATGCAACCACTTACACGACTGAAAAAACTGCCACAGAACAGCCATTACAGCTAACAAACAGCTCAGGGAACGCGGAAGGCATATAGCACACCAAAGATCCAGATTCACATCCTTTCACCATCTCATTTAGAGCAGATCGATATGCATCTCCAATGCCAAGATGAGTATCCAACGCAAATGCTGTGCAAAAAGTAACGTTTCTTTTTTGACCAACAGCTCCCATCATGGGGATGGAAAGCTTTCCTTTCAGTGCTGACGCATGCATCCCTCTGGAAAGAGTAAAGATTTTAGCTAAAATATTCCATTTGTTCCAATCTCAAAAGAAAGCCCTGATTGCCTTTGCTGTAATTAGCCCCACAGTCTCATCCTGCCTCTCTGTAACAAGGCTGCAGATGGCGCATGGCTTTGCAGCAGTGAAACACTCCTTCACAATTAAATCACAGAGTCATAGGCTGGTTTGGGCTGGAAGGGACCTTACAGCTCACCCAGTTCCAACCCCCTGCCACAGGGAGAGACACCTTCCACTAGAGCAGGTTGCTCCAAGCCCCGTCCAACCAGGCCTTGAACACTGCCAGGGATGTGGCAATACTATGACACAATCTAGCAGAGCTTAATAGGCAGCACTACAGTCATGGTACAGCTATTGTCCTTGCATTTGCTCTGCACCCTAGGATCAAGAACAGAAAGTAACTTCAGTGCCTATGATTTTAGGGCCTCACAGCTATACTCCTGTAACGATGCTCAGATGAGCAGGTCTGTCTGGCCATTTCAGTGCAATAGAGGCAGCCTACATCTAAACTTCTATAACCTTCGAAATTTCCCTCTGGATTGCAGGGAGAGATCTACAGCTTACTGCATAGCACGAATGACAGGAGGTCCTAGCCTAAAACTTGCCTGTAACACGGGAATGATTACTGTCGGATTACTCAAACTGGCAAGGCTAGCCCAGTCCAGCCCAGATCACTGCACCACAATTAATTAATCTGAATAGGAATGGTAGAACATGTCTGAACACAGAAACAGTGATTTCACCACAAGAACAAGCCTCGATACCAGCACAAACTGCAGATGAACTGCAACTGCAGGCATGAAGCCAGAGCAAGCGGCAGCAGCCGGAGCCTGGGCACTGCAGCTGGTTACCGATGGCTGCCTCCTCCAGCACAGACAGAGCCCCCGATACCCCTTCACCCGACATGTCATTATCAGCTGCATGTTCAAGTGAAGAAGAACGAGGTGCCAGGGACGGCAAACAAATGGGCTGTGACAGAGTTACAGACATGACACAGAATGCAGAGTGCAAAATCAGATTTCCCCCAACCGCTGCAGAGCCACGCTGAGATTCTTGCTCTGGTGATTTATACCTTAATTTTGGCCGATAATGCCTGCATTTGTCTCTATACCAGTTATTAGCTTCCTCAAGGAAAGCAAAAATCAGAATGCTTTTGAAAGCTCTGAGAGAAACACTGCTCTTCCTTCCCCACCTAGCAGGCATATTTATGGCATAATCCAAAGGAATAATTACTCCAAATGGTAGACCATCTCGCCAAGCGATCAGCATGGCTGTGTGAAGTTACAATCGATGCTGAAAATGTATGTCCCTGTATTTACCACAGGACAGTCCATCTAACTTTGAGAACCCACCCCCTTCCCACCTCATTTCAAAGTTAGAGCTGGTTTTGCATTGGAAATCAGAAGGCATAACCACACACCAGGGCCCTCTCCCACAAAAGAAATACCTTTTACATTTATTAACAGCAGAAGCACTGCACTAAAATCAAAGGAAGACTATAGAAATACAAACAAAGGTAAGAAAATATTCACCATAACAGGAAAATCTTTTGAAATCAGTAATTGGTGTATTTGTTTCTCTGCACATACACAGAAAATACTGTGCATTGGAAGCTCAGTTACAAGTTCCTTCCTTTATTTGCACACCATTAGCATTTCTTAACATTGGAGGTTCCCAGTGAACTAGGTTTGTCTGCCCCAATTACAGGAATCCCCACAGAATTCTCACTTTCAAAGCAGTTGCATAAAATATTAATTACTCATATTTGGAGTAAATGAACATAAGCTAATAAATTTACAAATCAAATTACCACAAGCTATCAGATGACTTTTTATTTAATTGTTATGGATTGCCCTTTAGACATCATAATGAAATTAATAGAACATGCTGGTAATCAATAGTTACCGATTAATCAATTTAGAGCAGCTCTTATGAAGACTCTTTAACCCCCAGACGTCACTATTTATTACCTCATAATGCAAGTGCAGGCATACACTGGGCAAATAGATATAGGACATATTTAGGAATGAAGCAAAGGTATCTGGCTGTTACACAAAGTTCAAGGTGTGCCAGCATGAGATTCTGCATATATATAGGTCATCTCACCCTTGAAGGTTAATTATTATGATCCTCATTAATACATGATCAAGGTCTTCTCATGAGTGGGATAAACAGTCATCCTTCATGGGTCATCTGTTTCTATTTATTCAGCAAGGAATATTTAAAACATTTAACTTCATCGCAGTGTATCTGTTCAGTACTTCATGGCACTTATGGAAAACATGCGCTATTTAAGTATTTTCACATGTGCACAGATTTCCAGGAATCTGCATGCTACAAAATTTTGAAAGCAGTGGGAGTAACTCACTTGATGCCAACAGAATATAGCTTTTTTGTGCTAACAGTAGCTTCCCTGTCTAAAACACTTGTGACCCTCATTACAACACAAACTTGCCTCTATTCCATTGTAAAGGAGGTCTCCCTCCTTCTGCATGCAGCAGTTCAGGAGATACATTCTAAGAGAAAAGTTAGAAAAGTCCATGTGACCCAAAAGCCCAGACCTTTAGAATCATTTAACATTGGAAAAGACCTCTGAGATAAAGTCCAACCATTAATCCAGCCCTGCCAAGGCCACTACTAAACCATATCCACAAGTGCTACATCTACATGTCTTTTAAATGCCTCCAGGGACAGTGTCTGCAGCCCTGCCCTGGGCAGCCTGTTCCAATGCCTGAGCACCCTCTGGGCAAGGAATTGTTCCTCAGCTCCATCTAAACCTGCCCTGGGGCAGCTCAAGGCTGTTTCCTCTTGTCCCATCCCTTGTTCCTTGGGAGCAGAGCCCAGCCCCTCCTGGCTCCGTCCTCCTGTCAGGCAGTTGTAGGGAGCCATCAGCTCCCCCCTGAGCCTTCTCTTCTTCAGACTGAACCCCCCAGGTCCCTCAGCCGTTCCCCATCACACTTGTGCTCCAGGACCTGCTCCAGCTCCATTGGCCTGCTCTGGCCCCGCTCCAGCACCTCAATGTCTCTCTTGTAGTGAGGGGCCCAGCACTGGGCACAGGATTTGAGGTACAGCCTCACCAGTGCCCAGTGCAGGGGCACAACCACTGTCCTGGCCCTGTGGCCACACTGCTGCTGATACAGGCCAGGATGCCATTGGCCTTTCTGGCTGCCTGGGCACAAGCTGGCTCATTTTCAATGACCTACAGATCAATAACCCCACATCCTTTTCTGCCGGGCAGCTTTCCAGCCACTCTTCCCCAAGCCTGGAGCGTTGCATGGGGTTGTTGTGACCCAAGTGCAAGACCCAGCACTTTGCCTTGTTGAACCTCACACAATTGGCCTCAGCCCATCGATCCAGCCTTTACTTACAGACAACTTTGGCAGTAAAGACCTCTTATGTCATCTGCGGCTTCCGCCCAATTTCCTATCCAGCCATGCTCCCAGAATCCCCATAGTTACTCCACTTGGCAGGCAGACAGCCCCATTTTTCAGCACCTGCATCTCAGGGCAGACCTCCAGGCAGACAGCTCTCATATCAGCAACTCTAGGGCTGCTCTCCAAGTAACTCCTTATTATGAATTAGTTTGAAGCTAAATGCAAAAGTAGGCTTTTTTGTTTTAATGTATGAGTGCCATCCAAGAGTAGGAATAGGTCTCTCTTCCCGCTCCCTACCGCTCTAGCAAGACTGTGCTCACATCAGGGTGGTGGGAGAAGCAGCAAGTACCCACAGGGGCAGCAGTCCCCATGCCCACAAATCCATGTCTGAGTCAAGGCCAGCTACCAAAATCACAGGAGGGAGGTCACCCCTGTGCAAGAGATGGAGATGACATTAAGCGTTTTGATTCAGCCTGCAGTTTCCTGCCCACACATGACCTTCTAGAGACCTCAGCCATAATGCTGTCCAGCAGAGAGACTTCACTGCTCTGCGTATACAATAAAAAGCCAGAAGCACTAAAGCTTACCCAAAACCAGCAGGCTGGTAGCTAGGTCTTGTGAACGGCTGTGGTATACAGACTCATTCTGGTTTAGAGCTTTCCTTTTAACTATCACAGGATCTCTTCACTGACCCAGTCTGTTGGCCCAGAAACCTGCACACTTCAGAACACTTCCTCAGAGCTGCCCCAAGCCGGACAGCACCACGGCCAGGGTGAGCCAGGCTGGTGGGAAGGTCCCACTAACCTACAGAGAGTGTTTGCTGCGGAAGGGAAGTACAAAACTGGGTCTGGGAAACGATGCAAATTGAGTTTGATGCAACAACAATAGCTCTTGATTAGAAGCTTCTAGTGAGCCTGAGGAGCTTGCAAATTCCTTCTACACACACCCCCCCCCCCCCCCCCCCCCGCCCCCAAGTCAAAGACTACAGCAGTCTCGGGATGAGAAAGAAAACCCAAATTCCACTTCCACTGCAGCTGCACAAGCACAGAATGGAGAAGTGAACCTTCCAGCATCTCCCAAACTGTAGGAAAAGTCCATTAGATGAATTCAAAGACCTCATCAATCTTTAGTGTTGACCGGTTTATGAGGAGAAGACAAAAGAGCAGAGAAAAAAAAAAAAAAAGGCATTTCAGTATTTTAAATGCTGTCAAATTTGCAAGAAAATGCTTTGAAATACAAAGGTTTCTTTTATGGAATGCATTTTCTGGTGTTTAAACAAAGCAAGTACCTGGCAAACAAAACCCTGAGCCAAATTATTGTTAACAGTGAAACAATAATTGCAGCAATAAATAGGAGAAGTTGAAAATTATAGCAGCCTGAAAACATTTACCCTATCTGACAATATATGGGACAATTTAGCTCCTGGTGAGCAACATAATTTCTGGTTTTACTATTATAGAGAGATTCCTGCAAAGTAAAATTGTCATACACATCCATAAAAATATATATGGAGCAAAGTTACACCAGGGAGATGCACTTTTATCTTCACTAAATAAACTTTTTGCTGGTTCCTTTTGTCCTCATTACCTACTCCTGTGTTGTAGAACTTCTTAAGCGCTCTCAGGAGAGCTGCTCCTAAGTGTCTCTGGTGTTGCTCAATATCTTTCTCAGTGACATGGACAGTGGGATCGAGCACCCTCAGAAAGTTTGTGATGACACTGAGCCGCGTGGTGCGGTTGATACAATGGAGGAAAGGGATGAGATCCAAAGGGACCTGGACATGCTACAGAGGTGAAACCATGTGAATCTCATGGAGTTCAACAAGGCCAAGTGCAAGGTCCTGCCCCTGGGTGAAGGCAATCCCAGCACAAACCCAGGCTGGGGGAGACTGGATGATGCAGCCTGAGGAGAAGGACTTGGGGTGTTGGGTGAGGAGAAGCTCCCCATGACCCGGCTTCAGTGAGCGTTTGAGCTGAGAACCCCCCCGTGTGCGGGGCTGCACCCCCAGAGTGTGAGCAGCAGCTCAGGGAGGGGATCCTGCCCCTCTGCTGTGCTCTGGGGAGACCCCCCCTGCAGTCCTGATCCAGCTCTAGGGCAGCAGCACAAGAGGGACGTGGAGCTGTTGGAGCGAGGACAGGGGAGGCCATGGAGATGCTGCGAGGGCTGGAGCAGCTCTGCTCTGGAGCCAGGCTGAGAGAGCTGGGCTGGGGCAGCCTGGAGAAGAGAAGGCTCCTGAAGGGGAGACCTGAGAGCAGCTCCAGTGCCTGAAGGGGCTGCAGGAAAGCTGGAGAGGAGCTCTTCATCAGGGACTGTAGTGGTAGGACAAGGGGTGATGGGTTCAAACTGGAACAGGGGAAGTTCAGGTTGGAGATAAGGCAGAAGCTCTTTGCTGCGAGGGTGCTGAGGCGCTGGCACAGGGTGCCCAGAGAAGCTGTGGCTGCCCCATCCCTGGCAGTGTTCAAGGCCAGGTTGGACACAGGAGCTTGGAGCAAGCTGCTCTAGTGGAAGAGGTCTGTGCCTGTGGCAGGGGTTGGAACTAGATAAGGCACTTTCCAACTCAAAGCAGTCTCTGATTCTATGATTTGTTCCTGGAATAGGTTTTGGTTCACTCCAGGTGATGCCAACATGTTTTCAATTAAGTACATCAACTAAAATTACAGACTGTTCACAGTTGCCTATATTTCCATTATTATCACGGGGTATTACAGCATACTGCCATGTGGCACTTTGCAATATGTCACATTGCTTCAAATGATGGTCGCAATGTTGCTGAATGCTATTTATAGTGCTGCGTATGCACAGAACTTGCAGCACTGAGCTATTAAAGGTAACTTCCCATGGGTGCAACGTCGCAGTCTGGCCTTCAACTTGCATCTGATCACTGCCTCAAACCAGGGGCTTGTCTTGTCCACAGCTCACTCTACACTCAGAAGCCTTCAGGTCCTTAATGCCTTTGAAAAATAACCTTCCCGTTTCATGGCAAAGTGTGGCAGTGCTTTTAAATGTGCAGCCACTGTGTATATGACTGCCTGTTTCCCACCCTCCATGCAGTTTCTTTTGGGTACCCCCCTGCGAAACACAGTGGAAAGTCCAAGTGTAAAGAAATAAAACAAGATACTTTGGATTTTCTCTTAGAGATAAACCCCTGTCCTCTCGAAGTGCATACCTTCTCCTGCTATGGCTGTCACCATTCTTCTGGGCACAGTGATCACTCCATGTGCTTCACGGGAGCAGAGCAGTCCTGAGCTTCCTCCAAGCACATAATGACTGCTAAATACCAACATTCCAATTTTGCACAGCCTCAATAATGGCCCCCAGTGCTGTCTATTCCCACACATATTTTTACATCCCTGTCTCTGGGGTCAGGTGGATGAGCCATGGGCATTGCAGCACCCACGTTTTACATCCATAAATCCTCTCTGGATCTAATGCCGAGTACTTGACAAAAGCACTTCGTATTTTCCTTCATGATGAAAGAAATTCTGGAGCACATTGGGACTCAGAGTGCACTTTACCTTTATCTCAGCCCCTATTGCCAGACAACTACAGTCTCCTATCTTCCTCCAAATAGTATCACGAATCAGTAAATATTTGTACAGCATTTTAAAAGACGTAAAAACACCAGTTTAATGCTAACTATCATCATATCCAAAGATAAGCATTTTAACTGCCACATTATCCCTGAAAATCGTTCTTTTTTTTTTTACTGTTTTGACTATTGCATATACTGGAAACTCTTCTTCCTTCAGCAGTTTAAAGTATCATTTTTCACATTTGTATCATAATGTAGTGCTCAACTATTTTTCCAACTTGATATCATTCTTCATCTCAGGTAGCCTTATCATAGCAATATAGAATGAGAGAGAATTGCAATACAAAGTAATTCACAAAAAAATGACTATACTAACAATGAGAAACAAGTACTGTCTTCACTTCCCAAGCAAAATCATGTACACATGCAAAGGGCCAAAGAGATAAGTGAAATTTAAAACACATGACCTTGCAGCAAATGTCTTCTGCCGAGGGCATTTTACAAGGGAAGCTTTATCCACCCTTTGAAGCATTTACAACAAGCATAGTTCATAGCACTAGACATAAATGTCTAAAAATAACATTACAGGTATGACTTCCATCACAAGGTGAACATAAGACTAAAATGAATCCAGACATGAAATGTAAGACGTAAATATTCTGAGATAAAGATTCTAATATCTCCTCTTCTGCAGTAACGCTGGCAGTCCCAGGCACAGAGTCTCTGTATTACCATGCACACGTTCTCAGGCACCTATATGGAAAGTAATCCAAGTCCTTTGTACATTAGCTGCTCCAAGGTGGCTCTTGTTTAAATCAATCCCAAACCTACACAACAAAGCTTCAGTATTTTGAACAGGTGTGTTAGAAAATATGGTATCTAAAAGAAATGCATTATTAAAAAAAACACACAACTCTGTTTACAGCATACTGAGGAATGCAGTGCAGATTTCCCAGAGTGCTGTCTCTTCAGATTGTGCAGGCCAACGCATCCGTGGTGGCACACATACACCAGCCTATCAAGCCTGCTCATGTCAGCATCACTTACAGCTATATTCCTAAGGCAGTGTTACATAGGAGCTTCAGGCCTGCCACACAGGATCAAATCACTGCTCCAGACCATCCAACATCCTTTCTGCCATAGCCAGCAGCTGATGTTGACAAGGAAAATAATCCTATTCAAGCCCTTTTCACACAGAGTTGCTATGGTCTGTTGTGCCTGGAAGGAAGTAGGAATGTGGGGGGGTTTCCCCAGGGGCAGAATTACACCTCTAAATTGTAAGACTTTGATGTGCCAATTGCACTCTTAACTAGAATAGCTACTACCCTAAGTAACGATCATTAGACTGCTTAATCAGCTCAAACTCTGCGGTAATTGTAATGCCTGTTAATGAGCAAGTATCTCGAGAATAGTCCTAATGTCTAAAGCACACTGAGCCGCTTCAAACTCACTGAGACAGATGAGACAGAGATATGTGGATAAGGACATAATTAATGATTCCCCATGCCACAAGGACAGCTCTTCAGCCTTCATGTGACACACACACCCCCCCCCCCCCCCCCAAATCCTGCAATGCCTGAATGCTGTAGCAACAGCAAGCTTTGTGCCCTCATGCAGTCCTTTTGCAAACCTTCCTGCTTCTCCAGCAGCTTCAGTTAACATAGCACCCACTGGGGAGGTCTCCCTCCCTACCTGTTACTTGACAAAGCACCATCTCCTTACCTTTCATCCTGTTTGCAAGATGAGGTAACAGCCAACGCTACCTGAGGTTGGACGTGTTGTGAGCGTGGGAGATGGAAGACATGGCTGACACCATGCTGTGATGACTCTGGATGCTAAATAACCTGAATGTTATCCCCATAGAAGATAAGAGGCTGCTGAAACCAAGCTAAGGGATCCTCCAGGGCACCTCTCCCCTAACCTTTACTTTCTCACTCACATAAGCAAGACGGCTCTTATAACCACTTTTGTTGCTTTCTTCTTCAGTTTTGAGTTGTTTGGTTTGTTGGGGGTTTGGGGGTTTTGGTTTGTTCATTTTTTTTTCTAGAAAGAACCCTTTAAACTCACACATTCGAAAATGATTTCTTCACTACTTACAGATTTAAAAGGGATAGGAAGAAATTAACTGTCCAGTCACTCTTTATCTGAAACAATGATACATTTAACAGAGCCGTATCATATAAAAAACACTATGGTTGTAACTGATTGTGGCTAAAATAGGACGCTATTGCTCCAGGTCACTTAGAAATGGGATACAGCTCCATTATGTCAGCTTTGCACAAGGGTAACACCATTGGTGCTGACAAGCCTTCCCCTGATTCATGGTGTGGTAATTAAGTCTGAAAGTAAAGCTGTAAACTGGTCCAACATGGGTGAAGTAAAACATAATATAGTAATAGCATTAGCTTTCACTGCCAAACTTTTGCTGTGACCCATAAAAGTACTCGCATTTAATTAGAGTTTTACAGCACCTATGAAAAAAACATGCTGTAAACACATCTAACATTGACTTCTGTATTTCCCTCCCTTTTGTTCCTCCTCCCTACTCTATTGCTTTATGGTTCCCTTTTTCTTCCACCTCCTCATCTTTAAAAGACTGGAGCAATCATTCTTCTTCGACAAGTAAAAAATGCTGTGATGCATAAGAAAGGGAACTCAAAAACATCTCCATCAAGAGAGACCAAAAGCTCTATTCTCTATTTTCTAGATGTCATGAGAAAATATTACAGTCAGTGTAATAGACTGGACAACTGCCACAAAGCCTTTCTTGTCTTTGCTGCATTTTTAAAGCTTCATATGGTCATTTTACAAAGGAAGAGCATGGAAACGACCTGGGGAATCAGATCTGACAACAGATGACTGGTATATGTTCATAAAGGTTCAATGTCCTTGTTGACTTAGAAACATACCAGCAGGGTGAGGACTGGCTGGGATTCGGATGACCTTAGCAAGAGGGAACACCAGTTGCCATGGGGAGAACAAAAAAACAGGACCCTGGCGTGTACACATGGAAGAAGCTTTAAGCTAAATAGAAAACAGGGAGACAAAAGATCTAGGCTGTAATACCTCAACAGCAGTCTCACTGAATTGCTACAGGAATTACATACACAGCTGCCACGCAGCCAGTCTAGGACACAGTGAGGATGAGGAACCAAGAGCCATCTTCATCAAAACAGAGCAAAAGGTTCAGCTCAAGCCCCTCATCAGGGACAACCCAAGGCCAGACCAGCACAGGGACCATCAGCAGCTCCTTGCCAAAAGGAGACAGGGCACCCCAAAGTCCTACACACCTACATCTAACCTCTATGCTGGCTCATCTCGCCCTCTAAATACTACCTCTTCAAAGACCCATGTTCTAAAATAAATATTATTTGGCTTACTTTTTTATTTCCTTTTTGACCACAGGAAAGCAATTTGGTTACAGAACAAGAGTTTCAGAGTAAAAAAAGGTTGTGAGACCCCACTGGGAGGACTGCATACAGTTCTGGTGTCCCCAACATCAGGAGGACATGGAGCTGTTGGAACAAGTCCAGAGGAGGCCACGAGGATGATCAGGACTGGAGCACCTCCTGTATGAAGAGAGGCTGAGAAAGTTGGGGCTGTTCAGCCTGGAGAAGAGAAGGCTGCGTGGAGACCTCAGAGCAGCCTTCCACTGTCTGAAAGGGACTAAAAGGATACTGGAGAGGGACTCTTCATCACAGACTGTAGCAAAAAGACAAGGGGTGATGGGTTCAAACTGAAGCAGGGGAAGTTCAGGTTAGATCTAAGGCAGAAGCTCTTCCCTTTGAGGGTGCTGAGGTGCTGGCACATGATGGCTGCCTCATCTGTGGCAGTGTTCGAGGCCAGGTTGGACACAAGGGCTTGGATCAACCTGATCTAGTGGAAGGTGTCCCTGCCCATGGTACAGGCTTGGAACTGGATGAGCTTCCTATGAATCTATGATTTGCAAATCTCTGATGATTATGTGTGTGTATACATATATACGCATGCATACATATAGTCTTACACAGCACCATAGAGCCTGCTATGAAGAAAGTGAATTCCACCCCAGCTAGACTCAGTTCACCACTATATTCTTTTACATATGCATATATGTGTATGCATGCATATTTATGCATATTTTGCAGTATCTGAAGGGAGGCTATAGGGGTGCTGGAGATGGACTAATTTATTAGGGACTGTAATGATAGGACAAGGGGTAACGGGTTAAAACTTAAACAGGGGAAGTTTAGATTGGATCTAATGAAGAAATTCTTTACTGCGAGGGTGGTGAGGCACTGGAATGGGTTGCCCAGGGAGGTTGTGAATGCTCCATCCCTGGCAGTGTTCAAGGCCAGGTTGGACAGAGCCTTGGGTGACACGGTTTAGTGTGAGGTGTCCCTGCCCATGGCAGGGGGTTGGAACTGGATGATCTTAAGGTCCTTTCCAACCTTAACTATTCTATGATTTAATGCATATATGCATTTACACAGAACCAGAGCCCATATACAGACTATGGAGGCTCCCTGAAAGGTGACTTACAAGACTATCTTTTCTGACAACCAAACTGCAAGCTGAAGCTGTTGGTTCATATGAGTCATATGTCTACAGTATATGACTATTTAATCTATGTTCTCTTAGACATCACTGCCCTCTTGGGATGCAGCACACAGAGGATCTGTACGATCTTGGACAACATGATTTTTCATCCCACAGCCTCATAGGTAAGCCCTCAGGAAGGTTCTTCACCCCACAGCTGACCTGGATTCAGGAGGGGAGATACCCAAGCTCAGTGCCATGGGGTGGTCACTACATGTTGCTAAGCAGCTCTCATTGCACCATGGGGCATGCAGGGAGAGGACATCCTCAGCAGGGAAATGAAGGAGATGCAGAGAGGCCTCCCCAGACTGTAGGTGTGGGGTTGAAGGGAGCCATCTCTACAGCCTTCATGGAAACAGAGCCTGGTGTGCATCATCTTGTAATTAACAGCAGCTCAAAGAAGTAGATTATATTATAATGCATCAAATCCATAGATTCACACATGGTCTGGTTGGAAAGGACCTTAAGATCACCCAGTGCCAACCTACTGCCATGGGCAGGGACGTCTCACACTAGACCATGCTGCCCAAGGCTCTGTCCAACCTGGCCTTGAAAACTGCCAGGGATGGAGCATTCATCACTTCTCTGAATACCCTGTTCCAGTGTTTCACAACCCTTCCAGTAAAGAGCTTCTTCCTTATATCTAACCTGAACTTCCCCTGTGTAAGTTTAAACCCATCACCCCTTGTCCTCCCCAGCACCCTTGTAGTCCCCTTCAGACTATGGAAGCTGCTCTGAGGTCTCCATGCGGCTTTTCTTCTCCAGGCTGAACAGCCCCAGTCTAAGTAACAGTGGCAATCCACTCAAACCAGTAGGGGAAACAGCACAACCCAAAATAAACCTTGTGCAATCTTTCAAACTTCACTTTTTTTTCCAGCTTCTTTTGCACACCCCCCATCCCTCTGCCATGCTGCTGCCCAGCCCAGTTCCAAGTTATTCCCTCTGCAGAAAAGCACTGCATATTCCTTCCTTTGCCTTCAGCCTTTTTACTTTACCCACACTCCAATGCCTTACTTTTTAGGAGCTCCCTCTTTCACCATGTGCTGGGAGCAGACTCTAGCACTAAGTTACTTGCTTCAGAAAAGCTTACAATGTACATCGGAAGTGTCATTTTCCAGTGGAGTGATGAGAGCCAGTGTCACGTAACACATCTCTTCTTGTGAGGCACTGTGCCTGACTTACAGTTGCTCACATCTGCCTGCAAAGATGATATGAAGTGACTGCAAAGACACCTTGACTGCTTCCTCTCTGCCTTTCCTTTGCCAAGTCAGTCAACACCTGGAGTGTCACTAAACACAGGCACAGTGATCCAAGCTGCAGCTTAACACCTCTCCTGCCAGTTTTACCTTTAGCCAGTTATGTTATCAACTTCCATCTGTAAATACCTGCTTTTACTTGTATATAAATATTATTTAGCTCAAAGGATCCACAGACAGGTACAAGCTGTATGCCTGGCCTCATTGCAATGGCTGTGGAATACAGCCATTTGAGAGATTTGTATGAGCTGCTTTGTGGCACACAGCTGTTTTGGGAGGAGAAATGAAGAACAAGAGTGAACGTTACCAGCTCCTCACTAAAGAGCAGCATCAGACACAAATGGTGGGAAACCTTACCATTCTCTACAAGTGCCTAACAGGAGGATGGAGCCTGGAGGGGGCTGGGCTCTTTCTCCCAAGGAACAAGGGATGGGACAAGAGGAAACGGCCTCAAGCTGCACCAGGGCAGGTTTAGATGGAGCTGAGGAACAATTCCTTCCCCAAAGGGTGCTCAGGCATTGGAACAGGGTGCCCAGGGCAGGGCTGCAGTCACCGTCCCTGAAAGTGTTCACACACGATGCAGAAAGTCCTCAGTGACATGGGTTAGTGGTGACCTTGGCAATGCTGGGCAATGGTTGGACTTGGTGATCTCAGAGGTCTTTCCCAACCTGTTTGATTCCATGGTTCTATGAATTATTTTCAGCTGACAGTAAGGGTAAACAAGGTAACAAAATATCTGAGAACATCAACATAGTTTTTAACAGGACAGAAAGCAGCTTATTTCCAGTAAACACGCATAGAACGTTTTCAACAAGTGAACAGCACAGTGTTGCCAAGCCAGGTGGAGTTATCATGGGGCAAGACCCACCTCTGGCTCCACTGCCTGCAAGGAGACATCAGCAAACACCTTGTTCCCATAGCAGCAAGCCACAGCAAAATCCAGACAGTCAGGAGCACTTCCCACCAGACCTGCAGCAGCTCAGTAATGCTGCCAGATGCGCCAATACAGCTCACCAACATGGTGCCAGGACCTCTCTACATGAGCAGAGTGCTCATTTAGTAGTTACACGTTTCCGAACCTACATGAGTGACTGAGAGCTGTCTTCACTTCTGCAATAAGCCCCTGAAGGATGCCAGTCTTCCTCCAGGTAACAAAGCAATCTGCATGGCAGGTCACCTTTTTAATGACTATGATACTCAGACACATTTTAACAGGCAGGGAATGATGAGGGAGCATCTCCCCTTTTGGAAAGGCAGTGCCCCTCACTCTATTCTGCTCTTCATGCAGCCCAGTCTCAGCAGGTCCTCTCTCACAGGATACTCCCAAAACCCAGTACATGCATACCTTTGTGGGTTGGTTTGTTTCCTTTTTCCAAAACAGAAATCAGTAACGTACATAGCAGTAAACACAACTGAAGTTGTCCACATTTTGCACAGTTATTAAGAAATACAAAAAGAGATAAACATTTCTAGGATGAAGCACTGTTTATCACAGTTTGTTACATGTGTTTGAGCTGCAGTGCTCCCATTTATATCATTTTCTCCATTTTTTTATTAAATACCCTGAGGACAGGATTATTAGCTTCCTCACAGCTTTTATACCATGCTGATGACTACACTAAGTTCTTCACAAATATTATTTAGCTTTACAACAACCAAAGGAGGCTAGAGGCTGTTAGCATCTCTGCTTCACCGAGGCAGAGAAATCAAGCTGAAAAATTGACTTTATTTTGGGTTGTAGCCTGAGCTGCCTAAGACATAATTTTTCAAAATGCCCCAGTATCACAGACTGCCTTGGGTGTCTCGAAGTTTAGTTAAAGCTCCTGGAACGTGGCACTTCAATTAGATCCTGCAGCCTGAAATCAGGACACGCACCTCAAAAAGGAGAAAATTCTCATAAAAGGCAAGTTTTAAACAATTTTGTCATCATCTCACTGAACACAGCAGCAGCAGCAGGGATGATCTCAGTCTCTTCAAGGCTCTCTCTCCCCAGTCTCACACACAAAGCTATCCATTTGCTCCAGGCAGTCACCTTGCACTTAACACAACTCTGAGGGGGCCAACAAAGGATGCTGGAGTGCTGCTGGTAGACACCAGCCACGCGTTCTCCAGGTCCTTCATCCCAGGCACAGGGAAAGAATAAGGTGTCCCTGCAGAGCCTGAGGGGGGCCAGCCAGCCCCATCGAGACCCAGCTTTCTGCTTCTGACACATTCCTCCATTAACTTTGTCAGCTGAGAGAGCCAGGCACTTCAAGGGAGTGATTCATTTGACCCTTTCTGATGGTCTGCTGTTATATTAACAAGCTCTCTGCTGACTATAAAGGGACCCAAGGGAACCCTACAGATTGCTGCTGCTAGTCGTATGAACTACACCATAGGTATCCTGCCTAACTAGCTGCCTAGACGATTTACAATCCATTAAATAAAAATAATGTTCTAGGGATACCTACCTTTCTCCATTATAGTGGGAAATTAAATAGCTAAATTTTAGGGGAGTGGTCACAGGACACAAACTCCACCTTGTATCCCAGTGCATGTGGCAAGGAGCCAGCCTTGTCCTCCAGAAAATACTCACTCTGGCACTTTGTAGTTTTTGAGCACCTCTTTGTAACTTCATAGTTCAAAAGAATATATATTGGATGCAGTCTCCCAGGATTTGTGGTCTCATTTGATTCCATGCACTGGAACACCAATAGAACAGACTAAGACCGCAAGTTATCAGTCTAGATGAATGAGCGGGGAAGACAAAACTTAGCCAAAGAGTTTCAGAGGTAGCTGTTGAGGAGCTTATGAGTCCATATTTGGCAAGAGTGGGCCGATAGCCTGGCCCTGTTCATCCCCAAAGCTGATGGCTTCTGCTCTGGCAGAACTTATCTATAGCAATCTGCAGCTCCTCATTTTGGAGGTCTCTGCTTTCCCCAACCTCACCCCTCACCCCTGCTCTCCATATCCAATTTCCTACTCTATCTCATACCACACCAGAGCCTCCTTACCAGCACCAGTGCAGTCCCCCATGTTGTAGAATCCCAGACTGGTTTGGGTTAGAAAGGAGCTTAAAGCTCATCCAGTTCCAACCTACTGCCATGGACAGAGACACCTTCCACTAGGGCAGCTTGCTCCAAGGCCCTGTGTCCAACCTGGCCTTGAACACTGCCAGGGATGGGGCAGCCACAGCTTCTCTGGGCACCCAATGCCAGCGCCTCAGCACCCTCACAAGGAAGAGCTTCTGTCTAAGAGCTCATCTCAGTCTCCCCTCTGGCAGGTTAAAGCCATCACCCTTTGGCCTACCACTACTGCCCCTGATGAAGAGTCTCTCTCCAGCATTCCTGTTCTTGGTGAACTTGGGAAACTGGTTCCAAGCAGCCCAGCTAATCCCATTCCAAACTTTCTGGGTGGGACTATGGCAGACTGAGGCCTCTGGTTCTCAAATGCAAAACCTTCAGAGGCTCCAGCTGCCAAATACATTAACATGCAGACATATTCCATGAGAGACCTTCATACTTATATCCAGGATAGATATTGCGAGGAAAACAACAAAAACTACAAACAACAACACCCTATCTGCTGGCCAGCTGCAGATTAATAATAAATGGAAAACAATACTTCCTCTCTCCCCTCCCAAATATTCTCAAATGTCTAAGTCATTGTGGTCGAAGTACTCATTAAAGATCCAGCCGGCAGCACAAGTTAGGCTGAAAACTTTCAGCAATCAATTGAAGACTGATGAAATTACACACAATTACTATGAGACTTTGTAAAATGAATGAGTTCAGCTCATGGATAATCTGAAATATACGCTGCACAAATAATTCTTTCTTCCAGAACTTGCTACCCTAGCATTAAGAAAAGACAGATGAAACATCCAAACTTTGCTGTGCTGATGGTGGTTAAACATTTTCCCATCTTTTAGATTCTTCAAGCAAGATATCATCTGTCACAGGGAAACCTTCCTTTTGCTGCATGAAAGGTTCATCTCCTCTTTCTGTCAGCTTCCCCATTCTGTGATGGAAACCTGTGCTGACAAGCTGGACTGACAGGGATCTGCTGCTGACTGCAGATTTACTTTGAGCTGCTGAACTAAAACAAGAGATGTGATAAAAAACTGAGGGCCTTGCATAACATTTGCCATTGTTAGCACAATATACAGACTGAATACTGTAACACACTTGTTCCCTGTCCGTTGTTGTTTCTACAAGACAAGGTCTTCCAAGCCTGCATGGCAGTGACTATTACTCCAGCTGAGTGCAATGATCAGGACAAGAAGGACTGCCAAAGATGGCCTAAAGGCACTGCTAAGAGACACGGGAGGCAACAGGGTGACTTTGTGATACAAGAAGACAGAAAAATGTCAACCACTTCAGTGCATTGCAACACAAAATGCAGTTCCCTTAACAGGAAAATTCTCAGAGCAAGGCCGATCTCCAAAATGATTAATAATTTGCTATAGGAAGTGTAGTCAGTGAGCAAGATCAAGGAGTTCAGCATCAGATAAACATGTTTTGACTGCAGAATGACTAGTGTGAACCTGCAGGTCAGCCACAACTAGAGCTGAGGGAATATTGCTATGAAATCCCACGAGTGCTTGTTTACATTTGTAAAAAAAGAAAAAAATCACCTTGGTTATGCTTATACTGTTCCCTATGAATGTTTCTAGGTAATATTTTCCCATGTTTTTGAGGTTTTTAAACAAAAACATGCCGTTTTCCTTTTGTCTTTTTTTTTCCCCTCCTTCCACCAAAAATGTGATTGTATTTTTCTTCATGAATATTCCAGGTTGACACTTTCAACTGCTCTATTCTAGAAGCACTAGAAGACCACTATGCATATGGTATAAGTGCAACAGCCCAGCACAAACTGATCATGTCCCTCGAGGACAAACTCCTGCCTTTAGTGACTCCAAGCACTACAGACACACAGAAGATTCAGGCCAGCTCCCACATTAACCTGCCTCCAGCACCTGCCTGTACCCATCTTATATCAATTGCCAGTGACAAACCATGGTAACTATGGAGGAACATAAAAGGTGTCTGGCAGACCAATGCCTTAACCCAAAACCAACTTGGTACTTTACACCCTGCAGGCAGGATGAGATCTCTTTGGAAATACTTAACATCAGTTGCCTTTCCCTCAAATTAAGCATGAGAAACAAAGAGGGTGTTCTAGGAAAAATGTGAACTAAAACAAAAGCCTGCCAACACTGTGAGTTCAGGGGGGATTTGCTGAGATCTGTTTTGGCAAATACAAGGGGGAAAGGGAAAGGAAAATAAAGAGATGCCACTCAAACAGCAGCAAAGGAGCAAGTTTAGCTTTTCAGCTGTAGCTGGCATCAGAAGGACAAATACTAAAGGACCTTTGAAGTATTTTTGTGCTTTCCTCAGGCTTGAGCTGGTGGGTTACTGGATAATGGTGAGAATATACACAGCTGACACAAGCCACCCACTGCTCAAAAAATCACTGATGCAAAGGGACATCCCAATGAAACCATCCCCATTTTGTTCCAGGCTATCTACAGATCCAGAGAAAGCATGCCATCTTACTGTCGTCACTTCCATATTAACATAGGCATTCTCATGTCCAGAAAGGATAAAGAATTTCTTTAGGCACAGGAAGAAGCAGTAAGCAGGAAGTTACACTTTTATACTGAAGCACATGCCTCAAGTGAAACTCCCACCCCAAAGCTTCCAGTAACTGCTTGCATAGAAAAAACTTGTTATTCACTCAATTCCTCAAGAACCCCCTCTCTGCTTCTTTACCCACACCTCTTTCCCCTTCACTGCACCTTTTCTCCACATCCAGCACTCTCATATTTCCATTACATGACTCTGGACTACTTTGAGCAACAATTAAAACCTGGTACTGATGATGAAGGCCATACAACTAAGCTAAAAACATATCCTGCAGATTCTAGATGTGGCTATGGAAAGTTATGAGCCATCTGTACTCTTCAGAGCCACACAAAATGCGCTTATGCTGTATGCGCTCATAATTGTAGTGGCTTTAGCCTAAATTGTGCCATCACTTAGTTTTTGGGCACTTGTACTTCTCAGAATTTAAGTGTCATTGTCCCTCGCACATTACAGATAGGATGCCCTGCCGTGAGCATTCTAGTTGCTGCAATTATTTCAACCCAGCTAAGAGCTTATTTTAAACAATTTTACTGCTCAAGTTGTCTCCACCTCATTTATTGTTAAGAGTCTTTTCTCTTTCTAATGGAAGCCAGAACTTCATTCTGAGGTCTCGTGTCAAAGAGGCTGCAGGTGAACATCAATCAGGGACAAATTAGGTACTGTTTTATTACCAGCATAGGAAGACACAAAAAGCAGCATGGTCCTGAGACAGATGGATGTGCCACTTGGGCTCCAGCAGCAATAGCTTTCTGTACACTCCACACCCTGTTTTTGGCAAAGCACCTCACCACAGCTTTGCATCCACCAAATGAGAACGCTGTGGCTTTAAATAGTTATCCCCATTAAAAACTATAAATGAGATTAAATGGTCCAAGATAAAGTATTGCTGTTATTAAGGAGTGGTTTGAATGAACCAAGCTGCAACGGTGGGACCAAGATTGTAGTTTAGCCGTCATTATTTTCTGTTCTCTGGGGACGTGCACACACACGCACCCGGCCGCACAGACACATCGGCCTCCATTAACATCAGCAGCAGCTGGTCCTGAGGTATATATGTTTGCTTACAGTAAGTTATATAAAGATGCTTTTTAAAACAAGTAAGGCTGAGAGAAGTCAACCTTGTGTCAAATATGACAGCAAGAAGCATCTGCCACGGGGGCAATCAATTGCATATCCTTACTCCACATTAAAATAAAACCCACAGAGGCTCACCCTTCAGCTGGGAAGGAAATCTTTACAAGCTAAAACTAGGTATTCACTTTGATGCAATACCCACAGCCGGTCAGACAGCTTGTTTAAAAATTGCTTTGCTATGTTCCTGCATGGCAGGTCTAACCTCTTGCTCGCAGGCATGCAATACTGTGTAAGGAAGCATTAAAGACTGAACATCTAATATCACCACAGGTTTTGTAAACCCTTTTCCCTGAAGACTTCGGATCAGATGTGCTACCCGAGTTTCACTGAGGTTTTTACTCTCTTTCCCTAATTTTCCAGCTGGGTTAACCAGGCAGGAGGAGGTCAAGTACCCCACAGAAAAATCACACAAAGTGTCAGGGCCACAATCAAAAGCTAGGATCCTCAAACACCTGCTCTTTTGCTGTCACCATGTCATGTGTTTCCCAGGTTTTAGGTTTTATTTGCTTTCATGACTCTTGAGGCTGGCCATATTTCTGTTTATTAGTACTCAGTAAAGGTTTTCTCACTTTTCCACTGGCACTCAAGTGGCATTTAGCATGTGAATCTGTACTGCTGTTCTGCATTGTCTTTACCCAACTAGGAAAAAATAAAGTGTCCGAAGTTTCCCACATCAACCTTGCAGAGTAGCAAGCAGCTACATACCCTGCACAGTTGCAGAAAATCACATCTGACATGATTTCTGCTCCCAGACCAGACCAAAATATGAGAGCAGAGGGAATAACATCCCTCAGATATGCTCTCATAGTGAAGAAAATTATAAAACCCACCAGTAACACTACTCGATTTATTCTTTGAACAATAACAGCACTGTGCTGAGCCAAGAAGTAATGAACTGAAAGCATATGTAGAGGCAAAACATTCTCCTGATTAGTATCAACTGTTCCTAAGACAAATAAAATGCTAACCATTGCCCAGTACAGCAGCTTTCCTATCTACTGCAAGAACTGTTCATCCCTTGCATGCTGTCTCATGGCTCATTTTACCAAAAATTTCTTATCAGGCTAAATACAATCAGCAGAAGGCCCCATAATAAGGGGCAACAACAATTATAGTACAATGAACTGAGTTTAAATAGGACCTTTAGCTCCAAAGGAGCCCCCTCATTTCTCCTCAGGCACTTCAGGGTAATGCCAGCTTCTGCTGCACTAATGAGCCTACAGAATAGTCCCCATCGCTGGCTTTGCCCTCTGCAGAGATATTTGTCATCAGGACCCCCCTGATTTGCAACGGCAGCCCTGCCTTCCCCAGGCTTCCTATGCGGGGCTGCAGCTGAAGGCCAGCTGGGCACCCAGCAGAATGGGGTGTCACGGTGCTAGTGCAGATGAGGCACAGGCCTGGCCTGAGGCCTGGAAGGACAACGCCCTGGGGATTTACAAGCGCCAAACAGTTTATCATCCACATGAAGCATTTCTTTATTTCCTTCTATTCTTTTCTTTTTCTTCTTCCCCATGGAATTAATCTTATGCCAATCTACTGCTGCTGAAGCCAGCAAGAGGCTGGCACACAGAGAGGGGGAGCCCCTGACATCACCACCCAGACCATGAGTAACAGAAAAGTTTGGGTTTGAAAGGAGCTTAAAGCTCATCCAGTTCCAACCCCCTGCCATGGGCAGGGACACCTTCCACTAGGGCAGCTTGCTCCAAGCCCCTGTGTCCAACCTGGCCTTGAACACTGCCAGGGATGGGGCAGCCACAGCTTCTCTGGGCACCCTGTGCCAGCGCTTCAGCACCCTCACAGGGAAGAGCTTCTGCCTAAGAGCTCATCTCAATCTCCCCTCTGGCAGGTTAAAGCCATTCCCCTTGGCCTGTCCCTACATCCCTTGTCCCAAGCCCCTCTCCAGCTTTCCTGCAGCCCCTTCAGGCACTGGAGCTGCTCTAAGGTCTCCCCTTCAGGAGCCTTCTCTTCTCCAGGCTGCCCCAGCCCAGCTCTCTCAGCCTGGCTCCAGAGCAGAGCTGCTTCTATGGGAAGGTGATAAGGGAGCGGGATTTATTTTGCTACCTTTTTGGAGAGAGCAGTTTAAGAGCCTTAGAAGCTTTCTCTGAGCAGGCCATAGGCAGAAGGAGAGTGCACCATCCTGCCTCACACCATCATGAAGCAACAAAGCATGAACTAAAGACCACCAAAGCACAATCTAATGGGTCCCAGTAGCTATAGAGAGGCTCAGCTCCCGTGCTTCCCAACTTGCCCCAAAGCAGCATCCCCTACCCCAGCACCATCTGTGCTCCCAAGGGCTTCCACAAACAACGCCCCTGGGTCCTGCCGTACTTCATCCTGCCCGGTCAACCAGGCACGCCTGGAAGGGCTGACTCCCTGTTTCTGTGCATGGGCTGCTGTTACGCAGTAACCCTTTTACAGGATCACAGCTGCCCCCCCCCCCCATGCCAGCTCATCCCTCTTCACTGCATTTTTCTTTCTTTTTCTAATGAAGCATCTTTGCTTTTTACCATGATTTTATCTGGCAGCTACTACAACACCTCAAGGTCTAAAAAGGACATTGTAAGAACAGCACATGCTATGCTGAACTCAAAAAGAGTGCAGGAAAAGAGCATCTGCCACCCTAACAGCTTTAAATCCTCTTTTCCTTATTTCTCTAGGTGTCCATATGTGGCACAGCAGTAAAGCAATACCACACTGAAGAACTTGGCTTTAAAGCCCAGCCTCTGTCCTGATGAACTCCACAAGGACCCACCTGACATAGCTTTCCGCTAGCTTCTCATCTCCCATCATACTTTCTTCAGATGTTAATAAAGTGCACATAACCAATAATTCTAAGGAAAACAAGAGAGGGAGAAAAAAAGTAAATCAAGATTTCTTTTGACAGATCGCCAAACCATGAGATACACATATATGTTAATTGCTTCTGCCTGCAGAGCTCAACACAGGGCATACCTGCACCCAGAAATCCCACTTTCCTTCACAACCTTCCCAACAAGGAATATTTGCAAGAGCTTAGCACAGGTAAGCTTGGCTGAGGGCCATTTGGGAATGTCAGCATTCCTTTTAGAACCAAGGGTTGCGAAGGTCCCAGTTATAACTGAGACATGGAAAACTCCACACTGAAAACTATATT
Organism: Pezoporus flaviventris; assembly: GCF_033815535.1. Classification (NCBI taxonomy): domain Eukaryota; kingdom Metazoa; phylum Chordata; class Aves; order Psittaciformes; family Psittacidae; genus Pezoporus; species Pezoporus flaviventris. Next base: position 877,814 of record NW_026892558.1, read on the forward strand.
CAGCATTGAGATACAGCCTCTGTTCATAGATTCATGTATCTCCTTCGCTTCAGAGGCAGCAGACTTTTCTGGAAGCTGGGAACAATGCTGCCTGCAAAGTTACAGAGGAAATTACTGTAAATGCTTAAAGGCTACACAAAAAGCGCCGGGGCATGCAAGTATAGAATAAATGCTTACATTTACCAGCCCTAATCTTATTGCACTGTGAATATATTTGTGTTACACAGTGCATAAAACCGACATCAGTTCTTACTACTTCATTATATCACAGCAGCAAGGTGATAAATCCATTATGGTATTATTATTTGGAAGACAAGCAATTGGCCATGTCAGCCCACACTCTGCTATTTAAAGCTATCAAGTGTGAACTTTTTATGGTACTCTGACATTTAACAATATGCAACGTTTTCATTTATTTTTTAAGAGGTTATAAAAAATAGAAAGTGTAAGAAATTGTGGCCACAACTGTTGATCTGAATAATCTATACTGAACCCGATATTGAAATCCTCCCCAGAAGGATACGTTAGAGATGACCACAGTGTGTATTTGTAAATTCAGTTCTTAACCTTGAGGGAAGATGCACAACCTCACATCAATTCTGCAGTGTTATTCCAAAAGACAGTAAAAAGATTAAATATAAAATACCATGTGGTTTTAACTTACAATACAATCTGAGTGTACACTTGCATGATCATGGGCTTTTCCCAGCAGCAAAACAGACAGTATTCTGATAAAGTTATCTTATGGAAAAAAATAACGTAATACACTGCATAACTTCTTTTAGGCTTTAAAGTATGTACCAATCCCTTTATTTTGTCATGCATCTGAAAGCTTCAGCACAGACTGGCAGTACATTTACACAGTAAATACATTGTCTGAGACAAATTCCTCTTGCTGTGCTGCTCTCCAGTGGATGCTGTCTTAGGTTTACATCAACCCCTAAGCTTTCAGCCCACAAACACTCATGTTTACTCCTAACACACACTCCACCTAGTACAGACATGCTGAAGCCACACCTGAAAAAACAAACCTCTGTTAACTGCAGCCCAACCACCAGCTTGAGGAAATTCAGATTAAAAACCTATATCATTCCATGATCCTACAAAATCCTTGTGCCACCAAAAATTTCTGGTCAGATATCAAGCAAGACACAGCTTTGTTGGCCAAGGTGTCCCAAGAGGTAACATATTTTTCTTGGAATTATTTTTAAGAGACTGCATTTTTTCCAGGAAGCACTCATTAAGGCTGCAACAAACACAAAGCTTATCTGGCAATTAGACAAAAAGAATCTTTTTAATTAACATAGTTATTAAAAAAAAAGTTTAGTATGAATAAAAGGAAATGGAAACTACAAAAGGTACTTTTTTAAAAGCTTGTTTAAAGAATTTTCCTTTAGACAGATGGCCGGTTTTGACAAAACTAACATTTCCCTTCTTTAATGAAATGGAAGCAAGTTCCTAAACCATTTTGGTTTGGTTATATCTGAAATCATATAAAACATTTTGTCTATGACCTATCACAAGAATACCCCCTTTGGAAGCACCAGGTACCCCCGACATCAGGACAGCCCAAGCCACGTGCTCACAGGGGTCACTTCACCAAGTTTTAGCCTCCATCACCACCTTCCTCACCTACAGAATGAAGTTACAGTTTCACATTTTTGTAATATCCACACCTGAAAACATTTAAGTTTTAAGTATCCAAAATAAGATTACAGATGTGACTTTGCTGGAAGAGGCCTTGAAGCTCCTCCAGCTCCAAGCCCCTGCCACAGGCAGGGACCCCTTCCACTAGAGCAGCTTGCTCCAAGCCCCTGTGTCCAACCTGGCCTTGAACACTGCCAGGGATGGGGCAGCCACAGCTTTTCTGGGCACCCTGTGCCAGCACCTCAGCACCCACCCTCACAGGGAATAACTTCTTCCTTATATCTAACCTGAACTTCCCCTGTTTCAGTTTGCACCCATCACCCCTTGACTTATTGCTACAGACCCTGATGAAGAGGCCCTCTCCAATATCCTTTTAGGCCCCCTTCAGACATCGGAAGCTGCTCTCAGGTCTCCACACAGCTTCTCCAGGCTGAACAGCCCCAGTTTTCTCAGCCTGTCTTCATCCAGGAGGTGCTTCAGCCCCTGATCATCCTCTTGGCTTCCTCTGGACTTGCTCCAACAGCTCCATGTCTTTCTTATGTTGGGGACACCAGAACTGTATGCAGTGCTCCAAGTGGGGTCTCCCCAGAGCACAGCAGAGGGTCAGGATCCCCTTCCTGAGCTGCTGCTCATGCTCTGGGGGTGCAGCCCAGCACACAGAAGGTTCTGTGCTCAAGCGCACACTGAAGATGGGTCATTGAGAGCTTCTCCTCACCCAACACCCCAAGCCCTCCTCCTCAGGGCTGCTCCAAATCTCTTCTCCATGCAACCTGCAGCTGGGCCTGGAATTGCCCTGACCCAGGGGCAGGACCTTGCAGTTGGTTTTGTTGAATTCTATGAGGTTCGCACAGTCCCACCTCTCCAGCCTGTCCAGGTCCCTTTGGATATCATCTGATCCCTCCAGTGTGTTGATTGTACCACACAGCTTGGTGTCACTGGTGAACTTGCTGTGGGTGCTTGATCCCACTGCCCATGTCAGCAGCAAAGATGCTGAACAGGATCAAACTCTTCCCTGAGGGACACCACTCATCACTGGTCTCTACAGGAACATTATGCTGTTGACCACAAAATAGATTCTTTAAATCTTGTTCCAGGGTTCAGAAGCAGCCTTTAAAACCTGAAGCACAGAACAGCTCAGAAAAAGCAATAATGAGCCTTAGCTAATGTATTTTCATACGCACACATAAACATAATACATAGACACAAGGATTTTCATCACCAAGAAACCACACCATTTCCATGTCAGATTCCTTGTTTTGCTTGTAATAAGCTTGTTTTGAGAATAGAAAACAAGAATTTTAGTTGTATATGCCTACTCGCTCTCATCAGTACATCCACAAAAGGCAAAAAAACCCCACAAACACCAAAGCTTTCTCCAGGCAAAGTTACACCACTTTAGATGAAAGGGCACAATGTGTTTTAGCAGAGTTTTACACACATTATTCACCAAGCCCCCAAAGCAGAAAAGTTTTTAAAGCATCTGTATGCCTCAAAGATTCTTTTCTTTTTATCACTGATCAAATTGAGTTACTGAAATGTACTTCTTCCATCCTCTATGTACTCCCTAGGCCACAAGAGTCTGTTTATGACTACACCAAAAAATAGCTCAGCCTCATTAGGTCCTTCTACATACTATTGCAAGAACGCAGTGTAAACTTTAACACAGCAGTTCTTTCTTTCTGAGCATCCTTCCTTTACACACTGCTTTCAAAGGATGAGAAACTAAATCAGTGTTTACTTCCTGGCCAGTGGAAGCAAGGAATTGCTTTACTGATAAATCCATTTTTAACTCTTAGAAATAACTCACTAGAACACCAAATATCAAAGACTAAAACAACAAATTACAAGTATTTTTGGCCATCGCAGCACCTCCCCCCCGCCCCCATCCCCTCCTTCCCCATCTCACCCCCAGCACACCCTAAGACCCCCGGGATCCTTCACCATTTCCCAGAAAAACGTTAGGAAAAGAGTTAAAGCGTGAAGACCGCTCTCCAGAGAGCCGGCAGCGCCTCGGCCGGCCGGTTACCTGCAGCGAAGCCCCACGGCAGCAGCCAGCCCGCGGCCGCCCTTTGTGATTGAAATGAGGGCCGGGGCCTCCCGCCGGGCTTTCCCCCCCCTCCACGCCGGCCTTGATGAGGAGCGCACGGCCTCGCTTTTATGAACACCTGTGTCTAAAGCCCACGAATAATTAGCTTAGCCTCCCTGTTTCCCTCCAATAATGGTGTAATTTGCCATGCCTTTCAGCCCCGGGACAGCTGGTGCTATTGAAAATCACCTCGGGATTAGGCCGCGGATCCCGGCCTCCCTCTTCGGGGGCTTCTCGCGTCTCCATGGCAACGCACTTAAAGGCTGCAAATTATCACCTCTAATAATAACGGGGAAAGTCTATCTTATTTTATTCCGGTTATATCCATAATAAAAGACAAAGCGTGAAAATTGAATGGAGGTCTCCAAGCTGCGAAGGAGCCTGTCCTGGCCCGGGCAGGAGCAGCGCGAGCAGATGGAGGGCTGCCAGGGTGCCACTGCGGGCTGGGCGCTGGGGTCTTTACCTGAGTCCCACTGTGTTTGGTGGTGGAAACAGACCCGCAGAGCCTGGGGTCTGCCATGGCACAGCGGCTCTGCTGCGGACAGCCGTGCAGGCACAGCCCTGGGGCTCCCCAGCACATCTATGGTTGTCTGGGACCGCGCTGAAGAAGGCTGCTGCATGAGGAAGCCTCGGATTTAACGCACGGGGAGCATCCTCCTCAAATGAGGCTCCTCTGCCCGTGTCCATCTACCCACTGGGAATAAAGAACATGGAGGCGGCCCAGACCCCACAGCAGCGAGGGAAGGTTAAGTTTTGAGGGGTGTTAGGCAGAAGCTCTTCCCTGTGAGGGTGCTGAGGCGCTGGCACAGGGTGCCCAGAGAAGCTGTGGCTGCCCCATCCCTGGCAGTGTTCAAGGCCAGGTTGGACACAGGGGCTTGGAGCAAGCTGCTCTAGTGAAATGTGCCCTTGCCCATGGCAGCAGGTTGGAGTTGGATGAGCTTTAAGCTCCCTTCAACCCAAACTAGTCTGAAATTCTATGATCATGGCACCCCACACTTCCTTTTGTCCTTCTAACACCTTCATGCTGTGGAGTTTGCCCATCCTCCGGCTTTCCTGATGCTCTTTATTTTCGGGGTTGGAACTAGCTGATCCGAAGATCCTTTCCAACCCTAACTATTCTATGATTCCATGATGCTGCTGACAAAGAAGGATGATCTATACTAAGGCCTCCCCCATGGAGGGTCCCCTCTCCCCGCTGCCCTGCACACACCATCACTGCTGGCACTCACATCTTCTTTCATTTAGGAGTTTTTTAACAGACTCTGGACAAATATTGATGTAAACACTGACTCCACGGCCACTTGAAACAAGATATCTACAGACAGGAAAGAAACCAGATTTTCTTTCACCTTCTCTTTTCAGAGGAAACTTTTCCTTCCCTAAACACCAATTACACACCTGGCCCCTAACGTGGTCTGAGCACAGTGCTGCCTTTTCCAGGTGAAGGGGATTTGCTCCCAGGTATAAACCTGGAGAAAATTCAACACTATCTGCTTCTTAAATTAGTGCAATTGGCAGCACTCGACAGTGTACTACTTCCTCTGAAAAGCACAGTGCAATTATAAAAACCTTAGATAGATAGATAGATAGATAGATAGATAGATAGATAGATAGATAGATAGATAGATATAGATAGATAGATAGATAGATAGATAGATAGATAGATAGATAGATAGATAGATAGATAGATAGATAATTAGTGTTACCTTATTTTCTGAACAGAACTCATCAGCACTTGAGGTTTATTGATAAAGCCAAGAATAGAGAGGGGATAGAAATATAGCTTTTACCTTCCTTTGATCTAGTAAACTGAGCAGGACTCTGAGGCAAGACTAATGTAAGTTGAGGTTGCTCTGAGTTACATCAGGTTCTCGCAATTTTGGAAATGAAGGGTAGTTAAAGCTCAGAGCCTTCTATGCACTGGAATATCCTCCATGCAGTGGGGAAGATGGTGTTGGGGTGGAGGAGCACTTGGATCTGGGAAGATGGGGTTTCAGCTTGTCTGTGTACAGGAACAGCTCTGTATTACGCTGGAAGGAGAATCATTTCATTTTTAACTCCCTGTTCCTGCTTCCTACATTTAATTTTCAGACAGATTCCTGCTCTGTGGCTTCTTGTTCAGAGCCCTGTTTGCTAACTGCAAGAACCCCTTCAGAGTTCACACCATGTTTTTGTTAGGAACCTCAAAAACACTTGGGTTTGCAGGGGAGGAGGTAAGGGTGAGCACCCTTGCATTTGGACGAGGGGCATGTAAAGATGAGTGACCAAAACAACTCCCCTGTCAGATGCTGCTCACAGAGAACAATGCCCACAGTGAGCACACAGCAGTGTAGAGAGAGGTGGTGGAGACTGCAGTGCCCCTATTCTGTCTGGGACAACTAGTGGGCCTCATGTGTACCCTTTACATGACACCTCAGATGTGCTCAGCTGTAAGCTGGTTCCTGAAAGGGGAAACCCTGCTCTGTCCTGGGAGATCTCCCTTCTTCTTTCAAATCATTAAATCAGCAGAAAACATCTTTTTCCCTCTCCCTTACTGCTGGGTTAGTGAGCGGAACTGGCTCACTAAGGATGGCAAATGGACAATAAGGCTGGCAGAAGGCAAGACTCAAAACGCCTAGGGAAGAGTTGGATAGGTCCAGATACAGTGTGAAGCCTCTGCCTGCCAGAATGTGAGCATCACTGGGTCCAGGCAGGAGTGTTACTGTCACATCCTTACAAAATGACAGCAAAGGCACAGTGAGAGCCAAAACATCACAGAGACAGCTCCTACATCCTACAAAGCAAAATCTGAGCCGGGTTTTTCTAAATTCCTGCCTGCCTTCATAGCCAGATGATGTATTTTTACCATCAAAGAGTCCCAGATCTCATTCCTATGTTCCATGGCCTCTACCCCTGGGTTTGGCCCATACAGTCTGTATCACCTGCATGTGAGTGAGGACAACGTGCAGGTCTGAGCAGCAATGGAGAAGTAGAGAAGAGGCAGCAGAAAAAGACAAGACACACTCAGACGTAAAGGCAAAATGTAGACTTGGGAAGTCAGGTTCTTAAGTTCACATCACCCCACTGACCAGAGCTGACATGACAGTTAATTCATGCAAGCCAGTGACCTTGGCTGCACTACAAGGGTAATGTTTTCTCAAGGATGAAATGTCCCTGTGGGACTCCAGTAGCGCATTCAGGGGGAAGCAGCAAACGTCTGACAATAGAGCTTCTTGTTTCTTTCCTTTCTTTGTAAACATCATTACTGTGAATAGCAAAAACTGTTTTCAGTCAAAGGCTTCATCAAATTTAGGAATCTCTCTCCATCCCCTACGATCTGTCTCACCTCAGGAAGAAGAGGCTCCTTTTGTAAAGCTGTCCTTGTGCCAGCACAGGGAAGGACCCTCCAAAGAGCTTCTCCCAGGGCAGCCAGGCAGCAGTTATGCCACAGGGGGCATTTATCACAGCCTCCCAAAATGCCCCTCAGACTCCAAAGTCCCAAAATGACCTTATGTGAGTTGACTTAGAGCAAGGCATAGCATGGTGTGAGTTGTTCTTTGGAAAGACAGCACTGCAGCAACTCCTCAGTCTGGTGTCCTGAAGATCCTGAAGACCTTCCTCCTCCTCACTTGGCTGAGCCAAGTCAAGGATCTTCCCACTTTGAAGCTAGAGTCTGGCCCCACTTTCTTTAGGTTACTAGTAGGCCAACCCACATCCTATAATGACCACAGGAATTGTATTTCTGAAGAGCTGAAAGCAATTCTTCATTAGTTTTTAGCAATTCAGCAGCTAGGATACACAGCTAAGCAGCTGTAGATCTGCTCAGAAAGAGCAAAACTGTGAACTGACCAGCTTAAATAGGGATTTTAGAGTGTCTTTTCCTCTACTGCAAGACGTATAACCATCAATATTTGAAGAATTGGTTCCAAATACAATTTGTTTAAAAGCAGATTCATAGGAAAACCTAATATCAGCTATGAAACAGAGCTACAGGACTGTTACTTGTTCCCGTTACTTCAACACTGCAGTACTTGGCACTTAGAGTCAGCTAGGGGACTTTTGTCTGCTTTTACAAAACTTGATAAAACATCCTTAAAACATTTAATTCTGTTTTCCTTCTGATTAGATTGGCCTGGGATTGTGTGAGCTTTCTCCCTTCAGAACCTCTCAGCAGGTCATCCAAGGCCAGGTTAGATGGGGCTTGGAGCAACCTGCTCTACTCGAAAGTGTCCCTGCCCATGGCAAGAGTTGGAACTGGGTGAGTTTTAAGCTCTCTCCAACCAAAACCAGTCTCTAATTCTACTACCTTTTGGCTGTGTTTTTGTGCCTCTTCCTCCCACTTAACTCTTTGGGGCAGATTTGGTCTTTGGGAAAGCCAAGCACAGCATGAACAGGACTAACTCATCAGCACACCAGAAACGTTTGTACCTGAAAAGCAGTATTAGTGTTGGTTCTAGCAGCAAACCTGAGAGTGAAATCATCTCTGCATGCCACAAAGGTGGCCTTATGGGTGCCACACAGACCAAAGAAAAGCCTTGCCAAGACTTGGCTTCCACATGGCATTTCCTGAGCTACAAAGGTTTGCTGCAGTCTCCTGGAGTCAGACAGATTTACTGGTACTGCTAAAGCCAAAAAGAAATATGACAGAAGCAAGAGGAGATCATGTCAGCAGCTGAAGTTGGGGACAAATAATCAGTCCTAATTTGACCAGGGTGAATAAGAATGGAAAAGAGGAGTGCCCATGCTGGGCTGCACCCCCAGAGCGTGAGCAGCAGCTTAGGGAGGGGATCCTGCCCCTCTGCTGCACTCTGAAGAGACCCCCCCCCCCCCCCTGCAGTCCTGATCCAGCTCTGAGGCAGCAGCACAAAAGAGACGTGGAGCTGTTGGAGCGAGGCCAGAGGAGGCCATGGAGATGCTGCGAGGGCTGGAGCAGCTCTGCTCTGGAGCCAGGCTGAGAGAGCTGGGCTGGGGCAGCCTGGAGAAGAGAAGGCTCCTGAAGGGGAGACCTGAGAGCAGCTCCAGTGCCTGAAGGGGCTGCAGGAAAGCTGGAGAGGGGCTTGGGACAAGGGCCTGTAGGGACAGGCCAAGGGGAATGGCTTTAACCTGCCCGAGGGGAGACTGAGATGAGCTCTTAGGCAGAAGCTCTTCCCTGTGAGGGTGCTGAGGTGCTGGCACAGGGTGCCCAGAGAAGCTGTGGCTGCCCCATCCCTGGCAGTGCTCAAGGCCAGGTTGGACACAGGGGCTTGGAGCAAGCTGCTCTAGTGGAAGATGTCCCTGCCCATGGCAGGGGCTGGAACTGGGTGAAGTTGAAGGTCCCTTCCAACACAAACCTGTCTGGGATTCTATGATTCAGTGAGGTTTGGGGTTTTGCTATTTTTAATAAGTGACCCTTAGCTCCAAAAAAAATGTGAAAAGCCTTACCTGTAAAAGTCTAAATGAGCTTTCAGTTTAAAAGACAAAACCAGAAAAATACACGTACTGTTGCTGTCTGCTGGGGAAATGTTTCAGAGGAATTGTGCAATGACCAAGCTCCAATTAGCTGTTAGCAAGCTATATCCAGAAAACATACAATTAACAGACTTGAGCATCTGGGAGTACCAAATGGCTTTAAAATATACCATATTGTTGCTGCACTTGTGGCAAACACACCTTGAAATAAAATAGACCTTCAACAAGTCAACCTTTGAGCCAAAGCATCATCCCTAGTGTGGGAATCATAATGCCAACGTTTTGGTGCAATCCATGAGAGAAAGGCAGCTCACTAAGGTAGTTTGAAGTGTTGAAAATAAAATGCAAGGAGACAATAAACCAGCTTTGCAGACATGAAAGCAAATTTATCAGTGGTTAACATGAATTGACAGATAAAAGAGAAAAAGAGCAAAGCAAAACTGAATGAGTTGCTTTTACAGCTTTGCCATATTTAAAGAACCAGTTCTCTTTAATCCTCCCCCAAAATGCATGTAGGGAAAATGCACCTGTAAGATCACAGCGCAATAGTGAAAAGAGTTGAGGTGGAGAAAATGACACCCAGCAGTAAAAACAATGCAGTTTGTTTTCCTGTTTCCACAGCCACCTTCATTCTGGCCTCAGGGCAGTCACACACTCCCGCTCCAGGTGATGAGTGAGGCGCTCAGAGCTCCTCCCCACCTCACATCAGAGCACAGTATCTCCAGTCCAACTCTGGACACCCCAATTCCCTTCTGGCAGAATGCTTTGTCATTTGCCAGTGACCCTTTCCAGCTGAACACCTCCACCAGTGAGCTGAGCTCCAGGCCAATGCAGTGTTTTGAATGGTGAGTTTCAATGAATGGTGAGTTTGAATGGTGAGTTTAAATTCATGTAAAACTTTGTAGATGAAAGTATCTGAAAATAAACCCCTGCTCTGAGGGTGGAGCCAGCTGCTTTCTTGAGCTCTTTATGTGAATGGAACTGACCCACTCATACAAACATGCCAGAAGTTCACACCTCTTTTGGATGAATGCTGTTCTGCCCAGTTTTTCTACTGAGAGACCACTCTAACTGAGGAAAGGCAAAGAAGTGTGTCTAGCTAAAGCCCCATTACCAACTTTCGGCAAGGCTTGGCTCCAGACCTAGGAGCATTATTAGGTTTATGTGGATTTGTTTGGGTAGCGGGGGGGGCTACTGGGGTGGCTCTGTAAGAGGCTGCTAAAAGCTGCCCCTTTGTATGACAAGAGTAAATACCAGCTGGTTCCAAGAAGGAAACACCACTGGCCAAGGCTGAGCAGATACCCGCTGCAGCCCATGGACATCCATGGTGGAGCAGATATCCCCTGCAGGCCGTGGAGGTCCGTGATGGAGCAGATATCCCCTGCAGCCCATGGAGGTCCGTGATGGAGCAGATATCCCCTGCAGCCCATATAGGTCCATGATGGAGCAGATATCCCCTGCAGGCCATGGAGGTCCATGATGGAGCAGATATCCCCCTGTAGTACATGGAGATCCATTGAGCAGCAGATATCCCCCTGCAGTGCATGGAGGTCCACAGTGGAGGAGATATCCCTGTGCAGCCTAGGAAGGACCCCATGCTGGAGCAGGGGGATGCCAAAGTAGGCTGTGACCCCATGGGAAGCCCAAGATGGAGGAGGCTCCTGACAGGACCTGTGGCTCCCTGGAGAGCTGGAGCTCCCCAGGTTTGCTGGGGAGGGGTGGGGGAAGGCAGGTTTAAAATTTGGTTTTAATACTTTTTATCCCACTCTGAATTGATTGGCAATAAATGAAATTGATTTCTCCAAATTGAGTCTGCAGTAACTGGTGAGTGACCTCTCCCTGTCCATACCTTGACCCACGAGCTTTTTGTTGTATTCTCTCCCCTGTCCCATTGAGGACAGGGAGTGATGGATTGACTTTGGTGGGCACGTGGCACCCAGCCAGGGTCAACCACCACAGCAGCAAACAGAAATGAACAAAAATTTACACATGTCAAGAAAGGTGGAGGAGGTGATGAGCTGAATTTGTGGCTCCCTCCCACGACCAGACTGAGCAGCCTGTCACACAGGAGAGGAGGAGCAGATGGAGAGAAACACAAACTTGAACAGGAAACATGTAGGTAACAACAAAAATATACAGTGAAAAGGGCTGGTCCCTCCCTTCTCCTTCAGTCCCAATCAGCTGCAGAGGAAGGATGGGTCTGGGCCTTCTGTACTTATGTTCCCTGTGGCTTATGTTCCAGCTGGGCTTGGGCTGGAAGGAGAAATCCTCAGGTCCTCTACTCTGTTGCATTTGAGAGCTCCCCTAATGTGCACAGAGTAGTATCATGCAGAATTCCTCCTCTTGTCTAAGTCAAGCAAGTTTCTGTGAATACGTATTTGTCAGGAAAACAACATCCCAACTGTTCCAAACCAGGAGATTCTGTCTGCACCACTGGCCGACAGGGTGTCCAAACACCCTGACCTTGAAAAACAAACAGAGAAAGAAAACATTTTAAATACTGCTCCCATAAACGTTTTACTGCTTGTGTCCAATAGCTTGGCTTCCTAACTGCTTCACATTACCAAGGATTCACCCACAGGGTGGTAGGTCTTGGGTCAGTCCCTGCCTGTGAGAATTGTACTGTCTCATATTGCTCTGCCCTTCCTTTTGCTCCAGCCTGCATGGATCACCTTAAGGACGCACTGACCAAAAATAAAGCACTTCTGTGTTAATGCATGCTGGCAGGAAATCAGACTCAAATGCAAGTCCCTGGCCAGTCTGACAGATCGTTGAACCAAGGTGTCTTGCAGTTCTGCTAGGGATGTAGACCCCTATGTAACCCCTGCAGTACAGTCGTCATGCAGTCCCTCTGGCTGCAATGCCCTCCTCTGCAATGGATAACTAACCTGCAAATGATAGTCCCTGGGCAGCAGGACCTTGAGGCTACACCTTTAACGCATCTAAAAGGTCTGAAGGGTCCAGAGGGCAATGCTGCTTCACAGGAAGACTTCAGGCTCTTTACAAACCCCATGTCACCTTAAGGCAGACCAGATCAGGAACAGCTTCACATCATGGTGATTGCACTGCAGGGCACACAGAGCATGTTAGCACCTCTCTGTCTCTTAGGAAGGTGTATACTTTCATGCTTGCAAAGCCACAGGGCATGTATTAGAGGTTCCCTCCTTCAAGTCCATGCTATTCCCTGGTGCACCAGTGGTTTGTCCTAAATGCAGCTCCCATTGCCCTCCTGAGGCTAAACACTATGATCAGCTGGAAAATACGGTCTTGAGATTGCTCAACACAGATATAACCGCATGTCTGGACCAAGGAGTGCTTCATTGCTCCTAAGATCTGAAAGAGAATACTAGCAAGAAGGAGGTAGGCTTCATAAAAAATGCCTTGGCAGTAAGGCACCCTCCTGGGAAGTGAAAGGATGTTAAAATTCATTTTCCAAACCAGACAGAAGTCAGCACTTACCTTAGTGCCAGGAAACACTCAGGTCTTGGGACTATTGAAGATAGTTACTCTCAGTCCTTGACGGTTTAAAAAGGCAGTGCCAGTCCTCACAGAAGAGAAACCTGGCTGAACGTTGAGTCCTGTCACTCATTTAGACCTGGCAGGACAAGGCAAGCCAAAAAGAAGCTTAAAAAATAGTCCCTCTTCTTTCCCAAGTGTGGAGGCACAATAAACAGAACAATGTGGAGGCTGCCTCGTGTTTTTCTCTAACAGCTCTCCCAGGACAGCAGACCAATGTGAAATGCAGAGCACCAGCACTACTCTGTGCCTTTCTCTCACCCCATTCAAGTGAGAAAAAGGGCTTTAACAGAGCAGAGGAAGTGGATCTATTTGGACCCATGTACTTCTGCCAGGATAAGGAGGTGTTTGTATAGTATGACAGTCTAAAGATACGTATATATCTTTCATTCCTTTCAAAACCTTTTTCCAAAGCATTAAATGAGTTTTAATTGGTTTTTCACACCACCTCTGCATTATATCACAGTCATTTTGCATTGCAGTGCAGCCACCCCCACCAACCCTCAGCAACCTTGAGGGCTGAAGGAGTTGCCTGTACTGCTCTCTAGTGTGTAACCTTCTGGAGTCTGTGCTTTGAAGCCATTTCCACTTTTCTTTATGACTAGGAACATTTTTTCTCTGGTTAATAACAGGAGTCTTGTGTAATCACTCAACTCGAAAGCTCCAAATTCAAAAGAAAATACCACGTAAGTGATAGTTAATGGTTTTTGCAATTCTTGACACATTCTACTGAAAGCTCTTGCATTCCCCACATCTCGAAAGCACTGAAAGGCAGGCAGATACGTGTTCAGCCACGAATTCCGTGAGTCTGATGTTCCATGGCCAGGTTGTCTTCTCAGCCCTGCATCTCTGTCCAGAAAGGTTCCTCCAGCCCAGCACCCAATGTGTTGACCTGTGTGCAAACCACATACCCACAGAAAGGTAAGCAGAACCACCCAGTCGATTTGTTGCTAGTTAGATACTGGTCACATAAGAAGCTAATCAGAGATCAATGTTCATTCCTGGGGATTTAATTTGCTCTTGGATGTGCACCTGAGCCCTTTTCCATCATCTCTGTCCTCTCGCAGTGCTGCTGGTTTCTGCATCAAGTCCTTGGTAGTACCTCATCTCCTTTGCCACAGCCCCCTTTGCCTCCTCTCCTCCTCACTGCAGTTTCTGCCTCTGTGTAGAGCATGCAGCACACAGAGAGAGGACTTCCGGACCATTACACTACTGCTAAGCTGACTCTAATGCTATACTTACTTGCAGGTCCTTTTTTAATGTCAGATTTGGTTTTGGGAAGCCAGTTCCAATGTAGCTTGGAGATTGTAGGTCAAGGAACTAATGAGCCTACTTATTTATCCCCCATCCTGCTCTCCTTTTACCCACATTTGCTTGATTTTGTGCACCCAAGTTTCTGCAGGGAAAGTAGTCTCAAATGCCGTAAGCAGCTGATGGGGGAGCTGGGCTCCAGGGTTCCTTCCCTGGTTCTCTGAAACCAACCTGCTCTTTCGATTTGAATAACTAATTTATCCTTCCTGCCTTCTTTCTTCTTTCAGCTATATTTCTGTAAACAGAAGGACAGATGGTTTACATGGACTTTCAGAAAACCTTAGACAACTCCCTTATGAGATGCTATTAAGGATGCTAAGGGGTGAAAGGTAAAGTATTGTCATAGAAACTAGACAGAAGACAGAAACCAAGGCTTATGAATACATGCTCAATTTTTTAATCTAACCAAAAGCTGCCAGCCAAACTGGCCTGATATTTTCTAAAGGGAGGCCAGGGGAAATATGTGAGAGAAGCCATATTTTGCAAAGGTGGTCTTGTGCCTATATGTGTATATACATAGAATAGGATTATAGAATGGTTTAGGTTGGAAGGGACCTTAAAAATCGCGAGTGTCTGCATTTTGTGTGTGTTGATTATATTTGCATCATGAAAAAAAGTTACTTCCTTTCAGTGACACATATGAAGCTGAATAAGAACAGGATAAATAGTTACCTGGAAATAGTGCCCAGGAAACTCAGGAGAAAATGATCATTAATTTCCTGAAAAATTAAGGCATGTGAAGTCACTGTAATAAGGTAATGATTGATCCTGAGAAAACAAATTAGAAAGCTTAAAAAACATCAAGGGGAAACAAAGGAGAAGCTGTGGCAGTGTTCAAGGCCAGTTTGGATGGTCCTGGGAGCAACCTGGTCTAGTGGAAGCTGTCCCTCCTCATGGCAGGGGTTGGAACTGAATGAGCTTTAAGGTCCCTTCCAACCCAAACTAGTCTGGGATGCTGTGATTTATCTGGAGCTTTCTTCTGTGCCAAGGCAGCAGCAGCTCTGCTGGTGATGCTCCTGGAAGGCTGCTGCTATAGGTATTTATCCTCAAGAACTGCCAGCGTCCAAGGAGAGCCTCAGGTCCCTGGGAACATTTGTCTAAGTCTGCTGAGACACCTCCATTGCCCCGAAACTCCAGCCTCATCCAGGTGATATCATATCCCACCCAGACTCCAACCTCTTTCATTTCATACCCCAGCCACCTTTTTTACCATTCCACCAACTCAGGCAGAACCTCCAGACTTCCTGTGCAACATTTGTATTTCTCTGCAGATGATCAATGACAATTATTTAGGAGAATATTACCAAGAATGAATTTCTGTGCAACTACAGGAGAATCATTTTCTTTAGGTGAAAATTTCCCTATCACAGCTATTTGCATCTACTCAATAAATAAATTGCAATCTAATACTATCTAAACCGATGCTGTATATCACTGGGTTTGATTGAAATAGCCTGTGAAACTGCACTGCTATGAAAATCTAAGCAAATTCTGTCAGTGTGGTTGCTTGTGCATTCTTGTAAGGTTTCTTTTTACTTCTTTTTTTTTTTTTTAAATTCTTTATTATTTGGAATGAAAAACAAACAGTAAGATGGCAAGAACTACAGCTGACCCAAAGTATTTCAGTTACCTGGAGGAAAGCAAAGGATTTAAAAAGGGACCTGGGTGAAAGAACCACATAAATGCAGATGAAATTTTAGGATTTTTTTTGCCAAATGTAATATACATTGGAAGACCTGACCCATACTAGCCATACATCTTGCTGAGTGCTGAGCATGCTATAGCCATTATTTCACATTAAAAAAAAAAAAATGCAACAAATAACAAAACACAGTTCAGTGGAAGCCTCTGTAATGTACAGACAGGTAAAGTGCTATGGCAAAAAAAAATGGGTCAGAAAATAGCACTGAAAGTGCTAAAGTACCATTCAGAATATATTGTCTTGCCCTCAACTGGAAAGCTTTTGTGGGTTTTTACTGTTGGGTTTTTTTAACAGAATCAATTCAGAAGAGGAAAGATGGCTTCTTAAGAGCCTGGTAGTGAAAAGATTAGAACCAGGGATACAAATGAATAGATATATTATAGAAACAAGGATCTAATTACTAGCAAGTATAAGACAGCAGCAATCTTCAGGTAGAATAAAACTTTTCTCACCTTAGACATCAACCCTTCGCACATTCGAGTGCATAATTCACACTCCTGTGCAGTCAGCAGAGAGAGGTTCACAGCTCCAGGCAGGGGAATCCCAAGAGCCAAGGTTCAGTGGTATAAATACACTACTAAGTGTATGCTGGTGCTTGCACTGACCTTCTCCTGATGCCAGGGATCCTGACACCACAGTGACAGTCGTATCTGCTTTGCTTTCTGTGCTGCACATTGCTGCAATGAGGACAGTTTGGGGCTTCATCTGAAAAAAAAATTACTTTTTCTTTTTTAATAATAATACTGTGACAACCACTTCCCATTCAGACACTGGTTAGGAGCTGGACATTGATTCTCTAAATTTATTCTTTAGCTATAGGGACCAAAATATATCTCCCATATAACCCTACTGAACACAGACTTACAGAAGGAACATGTCTGTCTTATATCAAAGCCCTTGGGCCTGAGTGGAAAATTATCATCAGATTAAAATTTGGCAAAAACAAAAGGTCAGTTTCTTATTTGCATCCAAAGAGGACCAACTTTTCGAAGTTTTGCAAACATCCCTATTACACCTTCATCAAAAACACCTTGCCACAAATGACACAGAAAAACCACTTGTAAAAAAAAATAAATCAATAAATGATGAAAAAGGAAAAAGAAGCAGGTCTTCTAAAAATTCCTTATAGCCTAACAAGCATTAAAAAAATCTTGTTAAACATTTTGTTTAAAGTTAAGGAGCACTTCACAGTAAACAAAACTTTTTTCACCATATTGATTACAGTAAGAGGAGGTGGGATTTTTGCCCTCCAGAAAATAGACCCTTTTTCCAACAGAAAGAAAAGATGGCTATGAAGTGCTTGCAGGGCTTGTGCTGGAGTCAATAAGAGCCTACTGGTACATTTGCAAAGAGCCTTACTTTTACATCGCTTCTTTTCTCTGCTTTTTTGTCAAGTATTCATTAAAGCTGGGTGAAAAAAACATGAATTCTGTCCATGCAGAAGAAAAAGAAGTTTGAAGACGTGCAATTCCGCGAGCTGTGAAATACATGAAGCCTGCTTTCCTGGAGCTTTCCATTCTGAGCAGCTTTCTTCTTCATGCTCTCTCTGGTTTCAGATAAGGGCTGAAGACTGATGGCAGTTGTTTTCCTTCTGCAGACACACTTTGGCTCTTCTTGATCTAAGCATTCCCATCAAACAGGAGCAAAAGCTATTAGGGAAAGACATGAACAGACACACAGAGTTTGATTTTCTAAATTATTGTAGAATCATAGCCATATTTCTGACAATTATCACCAAATTATGATGTTTTCCACAGAAATCAATGTATCCAATTCAGCAAGAAAGCTAAGGTTTTGAGATTTGGGATAGGTTTTGTTTGGTTGGTTTTTTTAGAGACAGATCCACCCCAGAGGAATGGACTGCTGGGGCGTAGCTGTGAAGGTGAATGTTAGCCAGGTCAAGATCTTATCATGGATCTTTCAGGTGTAAGAGAATTGCCCCAGCAGTCTAGTTAATGACTGTAATGAGGCAGGTCCACTGTAGTGACGCAAAGAAAATTCTCTGCTGGAAAGCTCTGAATATTTTTAAATATATATATAAAAATATATAAAGCAACATATTAAGGGAACACCTTTTAAAATTATGTCACCCAGCATTAACATTAACTCCCTCTTTTCTTTTTACAGCCTCCACATAACCCAATATACCCAGTACCATTACTTGACTGAATCCTCAAATTTGTATAACTCAGATCCCCATTCTGTATAACACGTATCAGGATCACACACGTCCTTTTCCTCCCGACCTGATAAGCCTGCCTGCTGTGATATATGCAGCCACATAACTGAAAGATGTCCTTTTGCCTGATGGATATCACAATTTTAAATATAACCCACTGTCCCTGCCCAGTTAATCTTGCAGCTACAGTTCATTTCAGATTCACAAGCTGAAAGCGTTCATTTCTGTGATCTTTCTCCTATTTTTCCACAGTTCTGATGGCTGTTTTCCTTTAATCTAAAATTAGGTGCCTGAATTGAGAAATACATGTTTTGCACTTTGTTTAAGAAAAACATACCATTCATGTTTATATCCTCTTTATGTTTCCAAAATCAAAAAGTGTTTCAAAAACTAGTCAAAGTTGCTAAGTAACAGTGACATTTACAAAACCTGTGCAGCACTTAGCGGTAAGGACATAATGAGAATATTTAAGACTATCATGAATTTTATTATAAGCAAACAAACCCATTATTCCCATCAAATGAAATTATGTGACTTCGAGTCTGTTCCAGGGATTTAAAAGTTTTTTTTTCTGGTATTTGGTTCCTGTCTGTGAATATTTCTTGTGGAGTGATGCAATTAGATGGGAAATCATTGCTCTGATAAAAGCGTAGCTGTTATAATAGAAAGGTTGCGGTTGTCGTTTTGAGTTGTTCTTTTTTTGTAATTGATGGGCTTACAATGAAATGGAATCGTCACAGAATCCCAGACAGGTCTGTGTTGGAAGAGACCTTCAACTTCACCCAGTTCCAACCCCTGCCACAGGCAGGGACATCTTCCACTAGAGCAGCTTGCTCCAAGCCCCTGTGTCCAACCTGGCCTTGAACACTGCCACGGATGGGGCAGCCACCGCTTCTCTGGGCACCCTGTGCCAGCGCCTCAGCACCCTCACAGCAAAGAGCTTCTGCCTAAGAGCTCATCTCAGTCTCCCCTCGGGCAGGTTAAAGCCATTCCCCTTGGCCTGTCCCTACATCCCTTGTCCCAAGCCCCTCTCCAGCTTTCCTGCAGCCCCTTCAGGCACTGGAGCTGCTCTCAGGTCTCCCCTTCAGGAGCCTTCTCTTCCCCAGGCTGCCCCAGCCCAGCTCTCTCAGCCTGGCTCCAGAGCAGAGCTGCTCCAGCCCTCGCAGCATCTCCATGGCCTCCTCTGGCCTCGCTCCAACAGCTCCACGTCCCTCTTGTGCTGCTGCTCCAGAGCCTGATCAGGACTGTAGGGGGGGTTCCCCAGAGAACAGGCTTTTGGTGTTACTGTAGGAGAGCAGTTTCACTCAGTGAGCCTTTGAAGGGGTAGGAAACAGATGCTTCAGAGGTCGCGGTGGCTGGTACCTGTGCGGGATGCTGTGGGAACTGAGTGGCTGCATCCAGGTAGCTGTCACTGCGGCCAAGGAAGCCAGGTGACAGGGAATTAGTGTGTGCATGGCCCCATGCAGAAAACCAGGAAGAAAGCCCTGAAAATCCTGTGCTTCAGCCTCTTGCAACAAAACCCACTGCATACACAAATGCACACATGAAAAATACCCTTTCCCCCATGCTATGCTTCTTCCCTCTGCAAGGAGACAAGGTGGGAAGCAGAGCAGCAGGTGACGTGGCAAGAGACATGGAACTTCACTTTGCTTTTTCCTCTCAAAACTCAGACAAGTGCCATCAACACATACACAGCTTCCCTAGCTGCACTTGAGACCAGCTAGAGAGGGTGAGTGAGTCCGAGATCCCAAGTAATCCCAGAGCAGAATTACAGTGAGAAGCTGCAAGCAAACAGCAACGTTTTGATGCCATCTGCTACAGGGAGGTTTCAACACAGAGGTTGCATGACCCGTGCCATTGGAGGCATTGCACAGCTCCAGCACTCGCTGTGTGTTTTATTCATCTCCAGGTATGAGCATCCCTGGCAGGGCTGCATCGGCAGCACCTGCAATGCCATAGGACTGAAATCCCACAGTAAACTGCATGCTCCAGAATACTGACCTCAGGATCATCATCACCACTTCCAAAACAGAAAGAATAGGAGATAGTTGTACTTGAATTTGCCTATGAATTTGAGATGTGCTAGAATTCCACATCTTGTTCTGAACACCTTTTTTATTTCTACTACAGTGTTCTGAGACATCCCTAAATCATTGCCTTTTTTCTTCCTTTCTTCTTTTTTTTCTTATCTGAGCTGTATGCTGCCAGATCCCAGCACATCACAGCAACATGCAAATCCAAGGATTACAGAGGCATCAGTGGGAAGGGAACTCTGGAAGTCTGAAGTCCTAGCTCCTGCTCCATGTAGGGCTCTTGGCAGCAGTGAGGCCATCAGTTTGTAGCCAAGCCCTGGAAACCTTCAAGGACAGAGATGCCACTTCTTCAGGTCTATTCCATCCTCCCCATCAAGAAGCATTTTTTAATACCTGAGATGAAATTTCCAAGTCACAGTTTGGGGACCCTGCCCTTTGTTTTGTACCTGACACTACCAAGAAGAGTTTGTCTCCATCAGTTTCATAACACCCTTTCTAGTGCTGCTGGGCTGCCATGGGATCATCCCTAGCTCTGTCTTTACACCACTCAAACAGCCTTCAGCCCCTCCTCACAGTCACTAGCTCCTTACCATCCTTGCCACCTCCTCTGGCTCCCTCATGCTTCCCCCATCCCTGGAAATCAGAAGTAATGGAAATACAAAAAAGGTGACTCCTTGCCCCTAATCATCTCCATACAGGTTCCCCACTGGAAGGAAAAATGGGCTTTGTTTTGTCCAAATACCTCTTTCCCCAGTTATAAAAACAAAAGAGGAAAAAAAAAACCTCAAAGATTCAAACTAAACCTTGGAATTTTCAGCAGCAGATACTCCAGAGAAGAACTACTCCCATTTTTCCTGCATCACCCTTTCATCTATGTATTTATTTGAAATAATGGTCATGCATCAATACCTAGACACTTTTCATTACTGAGTAAAACTCAGCACATTCACACTAATTTTCCTGAGCTCAATCATATTATATAGCCAGAACAGGCCTTTATAGAAAACGTTAGTACCTTTATTTTGGAAATACCAAGCAAAAATATAAACTTAATTTCCCTATGGCTCTTAATGTTATTTTGAAGTAAAATTCAAATCTGTGTTCAAACAAAAGAAGGTTGTAAATTATTGCTGAAAGCCTAATATTTTCTCCCAGGGGAAAGCTATTTTTGCTTGTCGACTCTATTATTTCCACACAATTCATAATTCAGGTATCGCTGTTGCTCATTATGCATAACCTTGATTGATCATTTATACTAATTTTAGAAACAATAATGAATGCAGCATGGCTGATACTAATTGATGTTTTCTTTCAGTAATGAATGGTTTGACATCAGTTCTGCATGCTGCCTGTTCCTGGGTCAAGCAAGAGGTAAAAACCCAAGTGGTACAATTGTCTGATGCCAGGCAGCACTGGGGTCCAGCAAAACCACGCAGTTATGTTTAAGAACCCCCTGGAGATCTCGATTAGAAGGTTTTTATTCATACAGTGTGCTCCTCGTGAGGACAAGAGCAAATCTGTTGCCTGAGCACGGTCGTGAGGTGTTTCCTCCCATCTCAAGCTGCACACGAGGGCTCAGCTGTGATGTGTCAGCATCATGAGCCCGGTGGTCCAGCGAGCAGCAGCCACCCATCCCTCTGGGCATGCCATGATTAGTGTCCTGGGCTGGCTGCAGGTGTTCCTGTGACCTTTAGAGCACTCAGAGGCTTGTTTCACATTTACCCTAGAAGCTGGACCCATCAGGCAGCAGGAGTTGGTACTGGGAGAGGCATGCAAGGGTGCACAGCTTTCAAAGGGATGGAGCTGCAGAAGGGCGCTTGCAATGCAGGGCTTCCAGCCCAGGAGGTTGCTGTGCCCACATCCAGAGCTTATATCACAGTTGCAGCGTTTCCGTCCTTAACACAGGTCCAATTATACAGCTGTATGGCTTCCAAGGACTGTGGGATACCTGTGGTTTCAGGCCCCTGTATGACCTCAAGTTATAATTAAGTGCAAAAGACAAAATGAGTGACTGCAAGCCAAGATGGAGCAAGCTGAAGTCAGTGCTCCAATGAGCCAGTTATATTTACTTCTGCCATCAAAAGCTAACCTCAAAAACTGCAGTACATTAGTACTTCTATTCAAAAAATGATGCACAGGATGCAGGGAGAAACTGAGATAGTGGGAACCTTCATAAACTGTGGATGCCTTTGGATGTGAGATTCCCATTAATACTAATTGGAGAGTAGAGTATGCAGTAAAGTGCTCAACACTGTATTTATCTAACAGATTTGAGGCATGTCTGCAGATTACATAGCCAACAGGTTAATAAACGAGCACAGTGGAGGTTCACGTGTGGAATTTCTGACCTCCCCACACCTGGGGGGCAGCAGCTACACAGCATGAGAATAGATGAGGACCTTGGGAATAGATGAGGACCTTAGGCTCCTCCAAATAACAAGCTTGTCTGACCCTAGGTCTGAGCAAACAGCAGCCAGGGCAAGGGATTTATGCCAGCTGCACAAAAGATCTCTTGTTTTGCACAGTCTCAGCCATTTCAGACAGAATATTTCTGATGTTAAAACTACAGCTCGGTCACAGCAGGTTATATCTGAAATTAAAACTGATGGAAAGAGGTGGATGTGGAGAGGACTTTCTTTGTGCTTGAAAGGCTGCTTGTTTCTTCATGGTTTACGTTTCAGAGATTTTCTGTGTCAAAGGGCAAAAAAATGTCAAGTTTTATATATCCCCCCTTACTGATGGGGAATATTCACTATATTTATAGAAGCATTTCCCAGTGACACAGGTTTCATGAGCAGGAGCCAGGGAATAGTTGCAGTAATACTAAGATTGCATTATTGTGAAGAAAACTAATTTTGGGACCACCCACGTATCACACTCTGCACCCATCACCTTTAATGGCAAGGTCCACAATTCAAAATATGAAAACTCCTGATCTCTGGAGAAATGCAAGGCTTCAAACCAGCCCTTCACTTCCAAAGTTCCTCAGTTGAACAGAGCTTGATTTAAAAGCTGTGCTTGTTGTATCAGCATGATCTATATGGACCTCAGAACAACAGTATTTGATCATCTCTCAGCCATTGACGGGTATGTGCTGGCAGATACCCCATAATGCAGAACCACTGCTCTGTGCTGCCTGCTGGGGACCTGCCCTTGGCAGTCTGGGGCATCACAAGCCACCCCTCCCATCTGCAATAGCATCTTTGTTGTGTCAAGTCAATGTGTTTGCACTGTTTGCAATGAAATGAGACATTCTCAGGAGCAGAGTCATTTCTGCCAGCACTTTGCTGATAGCTGTGCAACAATATACCTGCTGTGAGCAAGGAGAGATATGAGCATTATCCCCTCCAGAAAGGGCAGTGTGAGAAATGGAATCCTTCTTTCCCCTCAGCTACATCCCTTGCTGTCACTTTCTAATAATTTGCCCTCCAATTATTGGGTTAGAGGAATTGATTATGAACTGAAGTTGCACCGCTTTGGGGAATTCAGTTACTTAAAGGTTTTGATAGAATTGATTATAACCTGTCAACAAGCACAGCTGCCTGGCGTGGAAACATCACGGATGCTGTGTACATTCACCTCCATGGCAGGGAGGACGGATCGCTTTCATTGCTGTTGTAATCGTAAGTGCACTGTGAAAACCCTCTGTTTCCATGCATGGGAGGCTGCCAGCAGTGCCCATCACAGTCCCTGTGGTACAGCCTGGTTTCTCACAATGCAGGCATGACTGAGCCAGGGGCTCCTGGCTTCTCTGCACCCAGAGAGCAGCAATACATTAATTTCTCAGCTCTTCCAGATCTCTGGAGCAGATCTGTGTTCCCAGCTCGGAACGCTGCCCTCCTCGCCCTCCATAGCATTCACAACTGGGCACGGTCCTGCAGTGTGCAGCTATTCACTGGCATCGATGCTAGCACCACGCACCCATGCTCTCAGAGTGCAGTTACACCTCTCCAAAGCTGCAACAGCTTCTGAGATAGCAGTTGCCACTCAATTGCCACTCTTCAACCACTAAGCTTGAAGTAGGGATCAGAAAATGAACCCAGTAATGCAGAACAAGTGTGGTTTGTAAGTAAGGCCCAATTTGTTGCACCAGCTCGATTAATTTCACCACTGCTTTGTTTTCCTTTGCAACATTACAGTCCAAATTAATTCACTGAGGCCTTCAAAAAGGCTAATGCAATTCTGGGATTCATCAGCTACTTCCCCCAGAGACAGGAAAACATTAATGCTTCTCACTGAACAAGGCGTGAGGGAGACCTTCTCCGGAACAGCACACACAATTCAGGTCCCCTGTGACCATGAGAGATTAATTCAGACCTGTGCAGGTGCAGAGGAAGCTTCCCAGGCTTACAAAAGGAGGCAAACACTTACTTTATCATGCAAAGGGAAACTCTAGAGGTCTAACTTGTTGAACCTAGCTGTGGCAAAAGCTGAAAGGCTTTGTCATCCTGTCTAAGCTATGGGGATGAAAGAGCTCAGCCAGGTAAAAAACTACTGGTGCAGAAGCCTGTGGATGTAAATCGGATAGGGACCCATGCAGTGTTAAAATAAGGGATAGCTTTCTTTCCATCAGAGCTGAGAAGGCTCATGAAGAGCCTCCTAAAAGCAGCCATGAAGCCAAGTAAGTAACCTCAGGATGGGGTCTGCAGCAAAAGTAATGTAACTTACCTAAACAGCCATACAGACCTACCCAGTTCTAGCTCACGTGCCCCAGCTCACGTGTCCCGGTGTCTTCTGCTGCAGCAGGTTCAAAAGTGGATTTTATTTGCAATGTTGGATTCCAGAAGGCAGAACTCATCCTCTTATTGCATAAAGCTCTGATGAGGATATTCACATCATTTTAGGTGTCTGATTTATGAGCATGAAATAGGCACCTTGCTGCCCTATCAATGTGGTCCTGTAAAATGACTCAAACCACTCAGTTCCATTAATCATACAGGGAGCATAGCAGTTCTCTGAACTGCTCGCCGTGTAACCACTTAATTAACTGAAATGACAGGTATGTGTTAGAAGCTGAATCCAGGTCTAAATCCAAGTTTTGGATTAAAGTCCTTCTTCCAAAGGCAGACTTTTCTCTAATGCAAATGTGCAGGAGCTGATAAACACTGCAGGAGAGAAGGCATACACAACCCAGCCTTGTTCAGGCTGTGCAAAGCCACTACCAGGTTATTTGCAGAGAGCTGCCAATTTGTTATCTACCCAGAAAATCTGGGTTTCAGGATACCAGGATAACCTCTAATATGTAGGTACCAGTTTGAAGGAAGGTGCCACCACTGAGCACTGACAAGGGGCTTCTCTGTGACAGTGTTTTTTCTTAACCTAACTATATATAAAACAAAGCTACAGGCTTGATGAGAGAAGTTAGATCAACTTCTAACCACAAAAAGGAAGCCCCACTGTGTTTTTGTGGGGCAAAGTAGCAGAAGATGGACAAAGTCTTTGAAGGAGTTCAGGAGATTGTGCTTTAAACCTGGATATGTCATACAAAGAAATTGAACTGGGGGAAAAAAAGAGAGCTCAGGGAAAGCCAGACCAAGAGCTGTCCCTTGGTTAGAAGGGACAAGCATTGCTCAGGGCTTATCTGAAGTGTCACCCTAGGTCCAAAGCAGTGTGAAAAACAAAAGGTGGTTTATAGTGAAATCTTCATTTCTTTGGCCAGGTATTTGGATTTAAGGTGCTAAGGCATCCAAACCTGCTCAAATGAACAGCAGCCTCCCTACTACAAATCCTTTGGGCATCATTTATCTCCACATTTAATTTAAACTACCACCTTCAGCCCATCATAAAAAGACCCCAGGGACACTGGCCCACAAGCTGAATACAGTCCTAATCCCTCCAAACCAGATGGCACACATTTACACACCATATAATCCTTCTAGTTTACCTGGGAGTCTGTGCCAAAGAAGAGATAGAAACCTTCGTCTCTGCCTGTTTTCCCAAGGCTTTGAACAGTGCCAGCTGAAGATAAATTTATTCCCTCATGTTCCAGATAAAGGGTTTTCAGGTCTATGGCAAACAGCACAGGCAAGTCTGCTCTTCCCCCCCATCATGAGATGTGACAAAACAGTTGGGTCACATCCATCACGCAACGGAGACAGCAATAAGAGCTACAGCTTCAAGCAAGTCACCTTGAAGCTTATAAGAGCACTCACAAGACTCCTTTGAGTATCGCTTCAGTGCTAATGAGTTGGAGCTAACAGACACACATGGAGGCACCATGGATGGACAATCTTGGGATGCATCTGAACTGGGAGGGCTGTTCTCCGCTTAGCCTTGGGGTGGGTAACATGGGATGAAGCAGAAGGATTGGGCAGTGCATCGCTCCAGTCTACCCTAGACTGGCTATTTCTGCAGGAGCCACACAGTCCACAGCAGGGAGAGCAGCCCTGGTTGCTTTGTCCGTCACTGCCATGGTGTGGCAGAAATATTCCTGACCTGACCAAGAGGAAAGGAATAAGGAAAAAAAGCCGTGTTTCAGGTTCCAACATATATATCAACACAACAGCCCCAGGAAGAGCTATCAAGACAACAAAGAAAACCTTCTTGGTACATTTCATGCCCAGCTCCTTGGCCATCCCGCTGTGTGTGTGAATCACGGGGAAAGAACAAAAATGCATTGCCTGCGAGATCCCCTGGGGATGGTGGATATTGTCAGAGGCTGCAGTGCTCTGGTACTTCATTCCACTTATCAGACCAAGCCAACCTGAAGCATGGTGAATCATTTCCTCCAGCCATGCCCATCGAGGTGAGCCACCTACACATGACTCACAGGGTCCACTCCAGATCTGGTAAATAGAAAATATCTCCTAAAATAAGGCTCTTTTGCCATTATCAGAGATGCGAGGGCCACCTTTCCACACCATGCTGAGAGCTGCCAGCCATGGGAGCTGGCCATCCTAATTCACGTCCTTTGTCTGAGACAACAATTGCAAGGAGAGGTACTGCTACTAATGAGTCAGAGGCTGGGTAGAATTAAAGCTTTCTGAAAGTCTCCTTTAGTAAGGAACCTCAATTAAGCCACATAAAGCAT
Source organism: Pezoporus flaviventris (assembly GCF_033815535.1). Classification (NCBI taxonomy): domain Eukaryota; kingdom Metazoa; phylum Chordata; class Aves; order Psittaciformes; family Psittacidae; genus Pezoporus; species Pezoporus flaviventris. The sequence goes on from NW_026892558.1 coordinate 904,745, forward strand.
AGGCAGACCTCTGGCAGCACAATGAACTTATTCAATAAAATAATTGCTTCTGGCAAAACTACAGTAATAACATCACTCTGGCAAAAATGTGTTTATAGAGTCATCTTCATAGATTACTCCCTTTCTGTCACCAGATAATCAGGTGGGAGAGAAGAGATCAAGATGTTCACAGCTCACAGCTTCTGCTCCCGTGGCAGCACAGCCCACACAGTCAGCAGAGACCAGGCAGAGGACAAGGAACAAATCACTTGGGACCACCCCACATGTGTGTGTCAGGGGAAGACAACAGTCCCTATCCATTGACCCAGGACTGAACTTCTTCAGAGAAGATTAACTCATGGGCTGATGTGAGAAAAGCTATGAAGATTCAAGGCATCTTGAAAGGAGCTGAGCATCAGCCACGAGCATACAAGAATCAACTCATCTGAGGCACATGTCCTTTCTTCATGGACAGACTTCTGTTCAGCTCTTGAGCAATGCCACGAAAAGGAACCTTCTGACATTCCTTTACACCTCTCCTCAACAGGGCTCATGCTCTCTCCCCTGCCTGCCCTGCTGCCTTCAGTGCCCATGCACTTGCTGCTGCTCCAACTCCATCCTGCCCTCCTCAAATCCCCCTGCAGGTGTCTTCCAGCCACCCTCACCAACATCCCACTTGCTCTGTCCCTGCTCGTACCAATTCCTTTACATTCTGGTGCTTTCCTCCTCATTCCTATGAAGACAGGCTGAGAGCGTTGGGCTGGGTCAGCCTGGAGAAGAGAAGGCTCCTGAAGGGGAGACCTGAGAGCAGCTCCAGTGCCTGAAGGGGCTGCAGGAAAGCTGGAGAGGGGCTTGGGACAAGGGATGCAGGGACAGGCCAAGGGGAATGGCTTTAACCTGCCCGAGGGGAGACTGAGATGAGCTCTTAGGCAGAAGCTCTTCCCTGTGAGGGTGCTGAGGTGCTGGCACAGGGTGCCCAGAGAAGCTGTGGCTGCCCAATCCCTGGCAGCGTTCAAGGCCAGGTTGGACTCCGGGGCCTGGAGCAAGCTGCTCTAGTGGAAGATGTCCCTGCCCATGGAACTGGGTGAGGTTTAAGGTTCCTTCCAACCCAAACCAGTCTGGGATTACTTTTATTCTTAGTGCATGAAAAGCATTGCAGCTTATCTTATCCCATCTCCTACTTCTGAACACTTCCTTCCAACCCACAACATTTTGTAGGCTTCCCAAACTTTCCTAGCATGCACATATCCATTCTCTCTTTTCTTCATTTCCCAGGTGAAATAATTTTTCTGAAACCATTAAACCAATGAATGAAAGTTAAAGATTTTTGGAATCCATGTTGCAAATAAAGCTGTCTGAATACTCATTATTTATGCTCTGCCACAGTAAAAAGGTATTTCAGAGCAGATATAATTTGGTATTAATCTGAGATGTGAACACTGCTGCTTTCTCCAAAATAACAATAGATAATGCTTTAAAACCTTCTAAATGCTTTAAAACCTTTTCTTTTTTATGGGCGAAGAGAATGTTCCTCCAAAAGAAAACAAGAAGTCTAGGTCTTTTTGTAAGGGGATATTTTTTTTTTTTAACTTCATTTTATATAAATGGATGACAAGTGGAAGAATTTTTGAAAACAGACTGAACTAAAAATGAATTTCTTCAGGTTCAAAATGCTGTAATTAAATAATCAAGTTATTAGGTTGGTTTGCAGTTTCTTGTTAAGTCTCGGCTCATCTTGTTCAACACACATGGTTTCATTTGTTCAAGAGAACAAGAGCTCTTTGCTTTGTCGTCAGCCTAGCACATCTCTGACAGCTCTGATATCCAGCCATTTCTACCAGAGACCCCTTCAGCATTAGGAAGAGTTTAAACATGGAACAAATAGGGAAAGATAACAACAAGATCTCTCCAATGGGTCTTGTTTTGTTGCTAAATGACAGCATGCAACATCTGAAACCAGTGGGTTGTGAGACTCTTTGAGCAGTCCCTCCAACACCTATTCCTTAGATACTAGTATCATAAGACTGTAGAATGGTTTGGGCTGGAAAGGACCTTAAAGCTCCTCCAGTTCCAAGCCCCTACCATGGGCAGGGACACCTTCTTCTAAAGCAGCTTGCTCCAAGCCCTTGTGTCCAACCTGGCCTTGAACACTGCCAGGGATGGGGCAGCCACAGGTCCTCCTGGCACCCTGTGCCAGCACTTCAGCACCCTCATTATAAAGAATATTTTCCTCACATCCAGCCTGAATTTCCCCTCTTTTCTTCTAAAAACATCACCCCTTGTTCTATCACAACAGGCGCCTCTAAAAAGTGTCTCCCCATCTTTCTTATAAGTCCCTTTCAAGAAGTGAAAGGTGTCAATAAGACCTCCCCAGAATCTCACCAGAGCAGAGTAGAGGAGCAGAATAAGGCAGACTCGTCTCTTCCCCATTAGCACAAAGGAGGCTGGCATGTACTGGGAAAAGCTTTCTGTTGCACAGTCAGAAAAAAACAAGACTTTCAGAGAAAACAAGACTTACAGAAAAAAGGTGCAATTTCACTCCAAAACCTGATCATTGAAAGAAAAAAGAAAAATTACAGAAAGATGCAAGAAACCTTATAGCTTCGTTCATCTCCATTATGTCATTTGCAGAGTGTAGAAGTTGCTACACCATTTACACCTTCCACATTGTTCAAGTCTGTTATTGGCTGCTCAAATATCCTTGGTGAATAACTATTTTGTAATAATACCTGAATATATTGCTATGGTTGAGTCATTCAAAATGAATATGTCAAACTGCTCAGTAAGCAACTCTTGCAGAAGTTTTATGGTATACAGGAATAGTAACAGTACTGTATTAAATATGTTTGTAAATCAACATTGCTGGAAGCTCGATGGTAACCCAAGTTGTTTTCTAGTGGTCTCAGTGACGAGAACTTCTGTGAGTCAATGTTACATAGACTATGCACTGACATAATGGGTGAGAGCCCAGTGGGTTGCTTGGCATCACTATAGTAGTAACCCCTCAAATTGTTTTAAGCCAGTACACTTCTTCATGCTTGTAGCAGCATATTTCTGCATATTTCCCTCACCCTGCTGATACCGAGCTCTTTTCACCAGAGGTTCCTCCACCTAAGAGAAGCAGAAGCAGCAGCCCAGGAGACACAGGCTGGTGGGGAACAGGAGCATGTCCAGTTCATTGACGGGCCATGGGGAACAGGAATGTGCCCCAACTTATTGATGTGCCATGGAGAACAGGAGCATGTCCCAGCTCAGTGACGGGCCATGGGAGCAGGAAACTGCCCCAACTCATTGGTATGGAGCAAGCCTGCAAGGCACAAGAACTGCAGACTAGATGGAGGCAGGTCTCTACACACAAATGTCTGCACTTCCTACAAGCTGAAGTACAAAATAGCCGAATCTTGTATTAGTAGTCAAAATTCCTACTGGGATTTATTGAAACTGAGGTTAAGCCTGAAAGTTACTGGCTTATAAGTATGTATCACATTCTCCTTCACCACAAAACTCACCCATAGTACCAAAATGAGCACAACACACGTTAATATGGTCCTGAACTATTTCAGAAGAAACGTTTCTTATGCATCTCCCAGAATAGCTGCTCACAGATTAAATGTGCATGTGAAGGAAGATCATTAGTCACTCAACAATTTAAATAAATAAGGAAAATGAATGTTTTAATATTTCAGCTAACAGACACATAAAAACAGACTAATTACATTGAATAAGGCTTTTATCCTGCTATCTAAATATTTATTCTGCTTTAATGAAAGGAGTGGGGGATGTCCACAGACCAACAGGCCAAAGGCTGGTATGTGGCAAGCACTGTGGTTAACAAACAGGTACCATCAGCCCAGTGGAAAAAGCATTGGTACCTTTTGTCAGGCAATGCCGAGGGGAAGATGAAGAGCCTTTTAGGAAGGGTATTGATCAGCTGAGCACTGTGTGATGTCTTCACTGTGTTTGCAGAGGGCTGGATGGATATTTCCCCAAGCAAACAGGAGGGTGTGAGGGAAGGGGATGCAGCACACGGTCACCGTCACAGGCATTGGATGTGGAGACCTGCTGAGGGCTGACCTATATGGCTCATCCATGGGAACTGGAAGATTCACCCCTGCTGGCACAGATGGCAGAGAGGGGGCCTTTGCTGCACACCCACATCTGGCCACACAAATCCTTCCCTTCCTGTCCCAAAAGTGTCCCACTATTAACTTTCCTGGACGTATCCGCTTAACTTTAGTAGATACATCAAGGAAACGTGTCTAAAAAATATAGAGTTTTCTAAAAAAAAACATGTTTTTCCCAGGGCAGATGATGTCCACACTGCAGTGATGGGGTGACACATAGGAGTAATGGCAGGAGACTTTATCCTTACACCCAGATATGCATAATTCAGATCCTATGAAGGGCCATGCAAGGGGGGTTAAGCCCAAGGCAGTTCTGGGGTATGTATAGAGCTACTGTCCCCCTTCTCCTACCAAGGTGCAGGAACAACCAGGGCTTTTGAAGCTCTACATGACCAGCAGTTCCATTTTTCCAAACTTGGGGTACAAGTTTGAGTGCATTTATCAGAAACTCAGCTCCTCCACTAAGAAAATGCTTTCCATGCTTGAACATGAATTTTCCCTTTACGCCCAGCAAAGAAAGTATATTTATTTATGAGTCTTTCGAGCAATTTTTACATTACAATTGCCATTGTTCAACAAAAATAAATCTTGTATTAGGCTACCAGTAGCCAAAGACTGCAATTGTCCTATTACAGAAAAGCATGTGAAGTTATTTACTACAATCTATGTAAGCCTGAATTTCCAGAGCCTTGAGATCAGATAGGAAGAGATTAATTACAACTATGTAAAAGCCATGTAGCTCTTAACGTGTTCTTTAACAGGGTAATACTGGGGTATAAATGTCTAGTATTTGCCTTCCACCATTCTTTGAGAGCACAACTGAGAAAGAGCCTTTTCTTCAATGGCATAGATATTGAAAATCTGTTTGGCTTCACCACTGACCCTTTCAAAGGTCTGTTAGCACTCTCATAAAATAAACAGATCCTGCATTAAATTGGTCCTTTTGAGATCAACTGTGGGTAGGAGTTGGTACAAATCATATCCTGTCTAAAAAGCCTCTTTCACTAAGGCTGTAAACAGAAGACCATGTATTGGCACTCCATTCAATACTTGCATGGCCTGCCTCAAGGACATAATTTTTTTTGGCATTTCTTTGACAAAAGGGTCTTTCAGAGCAAGTGCTATTAATTTCCCAAATACAGCTATTTTTGAATTGCTCCCAAAACAAAGATTCAAGACTGCAGGAAGAGAAAGGATACTTGAATTAGTCATTGCCTCCCACTTGTTTCTCCTACGTATTTAGACCCTTCCAAGCTCTCTCCTTCTTCTCCACCTGAAGCACCAGTGAGAGCCAGCCCCACTCCAAATCCCCGAGTAACTCAGAAATGAGCCCTGATTAGCACATGGGAACCAAGGGTGATAAATAAAACAGCAGCTTGAGAGGCAGCCTCTTAGCCCAAGATGAGCAATAACTACAGCCAGCAAGTGTAAATCGGATGCAAGAGATATTTCTTACAGCACAGCATGGTGATATACACTTCAATAGAAAGCATGGTCTCACTTAACATTTGCATCAGAGATCCATGCTCATCCAACAGCTTCACTTTGTATTGGTTAAAAGCTTCCATTCTGTTCTGGCGGATGAACTGTGGTGGGAACTTAATCTGCTGACAGGGTTTTCAACATCTCCATTGAGACTGGACCTCTCAGTGCCCCCAGAGTATCTTTAACATTGGGGAGCCTCTGATGCTTAGGCCTTGACTGGGAAAAGGGGTGAGAAGTAACCAGAAGTTTGTCAGTGTTAAACTTAATACCTGAGTTGATTTATTTCCAGCTAAATCATGTACCAGACTGGGGGGGAAGAGAATGACAAGAGCAGAAGTAAAAAAACCAATCCCTGTTAAAATAACAACCAAAAGCATGAAAATAATAGTAAAAAAAGAAAAGCCAAAAAATCCAAAACCAAGAGCCAGAGCTGCAAAATCTGAGTCCTTCGTGCATAAAGTGAATTAGAGTCTGTGTTAGCAACAAATGCGTGAGAAAAATACTGAACAGCCAAGACTATGGCAGGAATGGAGCAGCAGACACCTTCCCAGTGGGGCCTCAGCTTCCAGTGCTGGCCATGGGGCTCCCTGCCAGCCCTTCTTCCCTTTCTCTTCCCCATCCATCACCTCAAATGCTGCATTAGATGGGCTTCTGCCAGCAAACAGCAGGGGCTGGGGGAGCCTCTCTGGGCATCAAAGCCCTGTGTATGCAAGAGGAGCCACGGGTACCCTTATGTCTGCTGAGGCACAAGGGCACAAACCACCCCAGATTCTCTAGGAGTGACCCTTTCTTCTGGCCAAAAAGATTAGGAAATTCAGAAATAAAACTGGAGTCTGCAGAGAACAGCTGTGGCCATATGTATGTGTGTGTGCATATATGTATATATATAAAATGTATATCTATATCTATATATATATATATAGATATATACACAGATATTCTTCCAAGGAACAAGTCATAGGGCAAAAGGAAACGACCTCAGGCTGCACTAGGGGAGGTTTAGATGGAGATGAGGAACAATTCCCTCCCCAAAGGGCGCTCAGGCATTGGAACAGGCTGCCCAGGGCAGTGCTGCAGTCACCATGAATCATAGAATAGCTAGGGTTGGAAAGGACCTTAAGATCATCCAGTTCCAAATCCCCCGCTATGGGCAGGGACATCTCACACTAAACCATGTTGACCAAAGTTCCGCCCAACCTGGCCTTGAACACCGCCAGGGATGGAGCATTCACAGCTTCCCTGGGCAACCCATTCCAGTGCCTCACCACCCTTACAGTAAAGAACTTCCTCCTTCCATCCAATCTGAACTTCCCCTGTTTAAGTTTTAACCTGTTACCCCTTGTCCTATCACTACAGTCCCTAATGAAGAGTCCCTCCCCAGCACCCCTTTAGTCCCCTTCAGATACTGGAAGGCTGCTATGAGGTCTCCATGCAGCTTCTCTTCTCCAGGAGGAACAGCCCCAACTTTCCCAGCCTGTCTTCATACGGGAGGTGCTCCAGTCCCCTGATCATCCTCGTGGCCTCCTCTGGACTTGTTCCAACAGTTCCATGTCCTTTTTCTGTTGAGGACACCAGAACTGCACACAATGCTCCAGGTGAGGTCTCACGAGAGCAGAGTAGAGGGGCAGGATCACCTCCTTCGACCTGCTGGTCACGCTCCTTTTGATGCAGCCCAGGATACGGTTGCTTTCTGGGCTGCGAGCACACACTGAAGCCAGCTCATGTTCATTTTCTCATCGACCAACACCCCCAAGTCCTTGTCTGCAGGGCTGCTCTGAATCTCTTCTCTGCCCAACCTGTAGCTGTGTCTAGGATTGCTCCAACCCAGGTGTAGGACCTTGCACTTGGCATGGTTAAACTTCATGAGGTTGGCATCAGCCCACCTCACAAGCATGTCAAGGTCCCTCTGGATGGCTCAAAGAGCAATGCCAACTTTTAAGGCTTTTACTGGCTGTTTTGCTCTGTTACAAGCAGGCTTTTCACTTTTTCTTCCTAACACTTCTCTGCAAGCAAATCGAATCCCAAAGCCTGGGGGAGTGACCTTCCTCTTCTTCTTCCATAAACAGCAAAGACACAATTCACACAGCCTTTCAGCAATACTGGTTTCCTCTCTCATAACTGCCTGTGTCTTAAATGCCACACAGATGCTTCGCCTCTTGTGTACCCACAGAATGTGCTTGTTTCCCCTGGGCAGGCTAAAGCTGTATTACAAAAACACCCAAAACCCAACAGTTTGTGGAGCCCAGCAATTTGCCAAATAGAGCAGTTCCCCTATTGCCACGCTCTCAGGCACGCAGCAGTTTCACTGCCTTCCTTGTAGCATTTCATCATCTGTCACTGCTGTGTATGAAGTTAAATGGAACCCAAGTCCTGCTGAGCACCAGGTGAGCAAGGATTGTACCTCTGGCAACACATGTATTTTAAGTGGAAGATGGTTCAGAAGGATCCCCTGCCCTAGAGCTGGATCCAGGGCTGCTCCATCATCATGGCTTTCAATTCCATCCTGTATAATATCTGTGTCACCTCCCACAGCTCATCAATGCTGTAATTCCCACTTCTTGCCTTTTTATCCATCACCATTACCCATAAAACATCTGTTCATTGCACTTTGATTCACACTAGGAAATCATTTAACATTAAATTGACCTGCTGCAGCAGCAGTGCCTGGCTTGGGTGAGCACTGGTCTTCATGCAGTTACTGTGGCCCCCTTTACTGCTGCATCCCGTAGTGCTTTTTGATTTGGGGTGGTTTAAGACGACAGTGTAAGTTTGGGTACTCAAAGGTGTAAATGAGCTCAACAGCATCAAGAGATCAGTGCCAGCTGCAGAGCAGCCCCACAAGATTTATTGTCTCTGGAGCTCAAGCTACACTCCATCAGGCTGGAACAGCAACGAGGTGTTTAAGCATCCTTAAGCACCCATGTCAGTGTGCTTTGATGCCCTTCAGCTTGCTAGTTGGGCAAAACAGTCTTACTGCTAATGAGAGTGAGAGCTCCTGCATTCCTCAGATGTCAAAACGAGTTCTTAACAACCTCTTCAACTCCTCAAGACATCCACCCTCAGCATGCAGACCATTCCCAGCTCTTCTTAGAATCGTAGCACTGTTTAGGTTGGAAAGGACCTTTGAGATCACCAAGTCCAACCATTAATCTAGCACTGACAAGTCCACCACTAAACCATGTCATTAAGGGCCTAATCTACATGTGTTTTAAATACCTGCAGGCATGACTCCACTACTACCCTGGACAGCCTGTTCCAGTGCTTGACAACTCTTTTGGTGAAGAAACTTTTCTTAATGTCCAGTCTAAACCTCTTGTTCCACTATGGGCTCCCAACATGGGGCTGAGCACCCATAAGCCCCACAATAAATGCCACAAGTTCTACATTTCCAAGTGGCCATCTATTTATTTGGAGACACTTTTTTGCTCCCAAGTTTATGAGTTTCATTCCCCTCCTTTATGCATTCATAAGAGAAATTGGCTGCTCTTTGACTTCACTTCAGTACTGCCAATTCCCCTCTCTCCTTCATCACTTTGCTGCATCTTTCCCCACTTCCTTGCTGCCTTGGCGTTGCCATTGCAACCTGCTTCTCCCCATCCATCCCTCAGGCGCAGCTTTCCCCAGGAGCATTGCCCACATGTTTTTCATATGAATCGCTACCTCCTTCACACAGACTGAATTTGCCTCATGATCCGTTTGCACTACAGCAGAGATGTGAAACCCTTTCTTTAATAACACTTTGCTAGCGTGATCATTGAAAGGGGAGAGGGCTCAATGGAGCACTGTGCAGCACAACAAAAGCAAGAATAAAGAAGTGCATCCACAGTATCAAACCCACTGGGAGCTTCAGCAACATCCCACGAGTTGTTTCACCTGTATTATCTTTATTTTTCAACTCCTACAAGCCTATACTTAGTCACTAAAATCTTCCCTTTATCCCAGCTCTGTAGGCATCTAATTGTTTCTCATTGGCAAGGTACACAAGTGGCACCCAGGTCCTATGCAATGAGATGTAACAGCTGGAAAAGAAGTGATTTTTCATAATAATCAGCTCTATATCACAAAAGTTGTGTCAAGATTGGGACTGGAAATTGACAGATTCAGCACTAGCAGTCATTTTTCTCCTTCTTGGTAGATGGTGCAGTGCTGTATTTTCAACTTTCAGCCTGGGAATAGCACTGATAACTCCAATGGTTTTAATTGTTGCTCAATGATGTTTACTCTGACCAAGGACTTTGTGAGTCTCATGCTCTGCCAGGGAGGAGGGGAAGCCGGGAGGAAGCAGAGACAGGACACCTGACCCAAACTAGCCAAAAAGGTATTTCATACCACAGCACGTCATGCTCAGTATATAAACTGGGGGCAGTTACCCAGAAGGGCTAGCTCACTGCTTGGGTTGGGCTGGGTATCGGTTGGTGGGTGGTGAGCGGTTGTATTCTCTTCCCTTGTTAAGTCCCCTTATTATTATTGGTGGTAGCAGCAGTGGTTTTGTGTTATACCTTAGTTACTGGACTATTCTTACCTGAAGTCATGGGAATTACATTCTTTTCATTCTTCTCACCATCCCTCCAGGAGCGGGGTGAAGAAGAAGTGGGGGGAGTGAGTGAGCAGCTGCTTGGTTCTGAGTTACTGGCTGCGCTTAAACCATGACAACTGCAAAGGGAAACAAGAACTGTTTTAAGATGCATTTCTTAAAGGAATGAAAACATGGCAAGTACAGATCTGAAAAGTGTCAATTTGAGGATGCGAAGGAGCGACAGGAACAGCTTTAGGTAATTTTAGATTCATGTAGCAGATCAATGAGAATAAGGAAACTTGGTTTTCAGTCAGAGGTGATTTGTGTGTAGGAAATAGAATTAGGGTAATGGAAATATTAGAGAGGTAGAAAAGGAAGGCTGTCATGTAAATCCCGCTCAAAAGTTATCCTTTGGGGATAAAAAAAGCAATTCTCCATCCCCACATCCAGCTGTCTGCTGACCCGCCTACTAAGCCCAAATCAGTTTAACAGAGATGTAGATATGCTCACTGGTAATAAGCTTTGTATCTTTCCCCACTCAATGCATTCCTAATGTATTTCAACCAGCTATTTTCCATTAAAACTCGTCATTTAATAGGTGTACAAGTCTCTTTATGAAGTAACTTTGTGTGCTCCCAGTACCATTCAAGTTTGACCATTCTTGGCAACTCATAGAAAGAAATGTTAAAATGTGCATTGGCTTACTGGTAGTTAGTTATAATTAAATGATTAATCAATCCTTTTAATTTTGCTATTTTCTGGTTACTTTTCATATGCATTTGATACCAGATAATATTTTGACAAACATCTGGATATCTATTAGGAAAACTCAGCCTTTTGTGCAAGTGGAGGTGGTGGGGATGCTCAAGGGGGTTGGGGACACTCAAGTGTGGATGAAGGAGGCAGAGGTTTGGGAATTACCAGGTTGTTGAAAGGACCATTCCCAATGTCCCCATACACGATACCCATAACCCTGCACTTGTCTGAAGACAGACATCATTGCCCCAGTTTTTCTGACATATTATCTCAGAGATGCCAAGGGTGGTATGTGTGATTTTACTCAAGATATCTTCACCTCCTTTATAATTTTATTCAAATATATACATCTATATACACATACATATATATATATATATATATATATATGCCAGACTGCAATCAATAAACTGCAAAGGGAAAAGAGAACTATGCATATATGTATGTGAGTGTATATAACTGGTCCTCCAAAACTCTTTCCTAAAAGATGCAGTCCCCATGGACTAGGGGATGAATCCTCCTACAGCACAACACTTCTGTGCAGCATTTCCCAGCTCACTTCACATTACACTCTCCTGTGACACTATTCTACCCGCATGTTGAAGCAGCAAGGTAAAACAAAATTCATCCTGTATCCTTGGAAAATGGTCAGTGATTCCAACCCCTGAAACTCCTGAAAACCCACATTGTAAATCTTGTGAGCTTAATTGATTTGATATTTTGGCTGGCAAACTTTTCAACATTCATTCTGAATGCATGCTTGGCCAGTATATAAACTTAGTAAGAAGATGATTCAGGGTTTTCTAATTCCTAAATGGCTTCCTGGGGAAAAGTCTTGTGACACTTTCAAAGTAATGTTCTGAATAGCACCTGGCAAGCAGACATGTGGACTCTAAAGGTAAAGAAATTCACCACTGCAGTAACAGTAATTATCAAAAATTATGCTAAATACTTTGTTTTCCACCAATAATATTGAGCCACGTACCTCACAAGCCCTTGTAACCACATTGCAGTGAAGCTGCTGGTAAGTCTACAGGAGGAGGTGGTACCTCAGTTTTAACACTGCTGGATAATACAACAGGGGCAAGGAGCAAAACTTATCAAAAAAGCTCAGAAAAGCTTTCAAGCCACTCAGCTGGATTTCATAGAATCACAGAATGGTTTGGGTTGGAAGGGATCTTTGAAGGTCATTAAGTCCAATCCCCTACAGTGAGCAGAGACATCTTCAACTAGACCAGGTTGCCCCATCCAATCTGACCTTGAATGTTTCCAGGGATGGGGCATCTACCCACTCTAGGTAACCTGGTCCAGTGTTTTGCCACCCTCAAAATATTTCTTCCTTGTATCTACCTACATAATAATTTCTTTTGTAACCTCCCAAATCTGAATCTATCCTCTCTCATTTTAAAACCATCACCCCTTACCCTACTGCAACAGGCCCTACTAAAAATAGTGTCCCTACATTTCATTTTATAATAAATAAACAAAATTAGTGTCCCCACATTTGATAACCCATGGTATACCCGCTTTGAAAAAGGAAATGTACAGGGGTCCACAGAAAAGGCATCACTTTTTTAGGCTGTTATGGACACACAAAAAGAGAAAGCTTCTAGCTGTCACACAGTAGGCCCAGCTCCTGCACCGTTAGTTACTTGAATTAAAATGAACCAAAATGCAGAGCAAGCCATCAAGAGTACCTGCGTTATCTCAAATCAATTTGCCCAATTAACAACCTGGAGAAACATGTTCAGGTTTCCTTCCTGTTTTTTCCAAGCCATTAAGATTCAAAATTCAGCCAGAAAAAGAATTCCACCAAGGTCACCCTGGATAGAAGTTCTCTCTGCAAAAATAAAGTGTTTTCCTACTTGGTTGAGAGCAGAGGATACAGTTGTCATGATATTTCAGCTCTCTTACCAGATTAATTTGAATTACTAGCTAAACCTAATACCACAACAGCTAATTACCTCTTAGACTTCAGTATATCCATCTTAGTATCATTGTGAGGTAAGAAATCAGGATTAAGATCAGGTTGGACTGGGCTCTGAGCAACCTTACCGAGCTGATGTTGCTGCTTGTTGCAGGGATGTTGGACTAGATGCCTTTAAAGTCCCCTTCCAACCCAAATTATTCTACAATTCTGTTATCTTTATTTTACTAACGAGCATATGAGGTACTGGATTATTTGGTGATCTGCCTGAAGTCACAGAGCAGAAAAAAAACATTTGGAGATTCTAGGCTTTTTGGGGGGCCACTCTGCTCTGCCACCTCAGCCATCCTTCTCCAGGGAAGGGTGGCACCCCCAGACTGGCCTTCACCTCACTACCAGGGTATATGAAGTGGGAATACTCCCCTAGATCACAAACGTGTGAGCAGGTGAGGCTGAGATGTAGGTATCTGTAGGTTTGGTGGGTTTTTTCCCCAATTTAAATAAGGAAGTGTTTGCTGGGAGGCAGTCAACACTGCTTGTTCTATGGAGACATCACTTTCTTACTTGCTTTTTCTTTAGGTTGTTTGTCCCCATCACATATAAAACACTCTGGCTGAAACTGTGTAGTCAACGCTCTGCAGACAAAGATGAAATACAGCAAAAGCCATGCACTGTTAAAGATATAACTATTTATCCCAATGTTATTACTTAAAGCAGAGAGAAAGGAAGAGAGGGAAGGATGGTGGAGGGAGCCAAGAGAATGAACAAACATCTGAGAGGAGATGGAGATGAGCTCTAAGGCAGATGCTCTTCCCTGTGAGGGTGCTGAGGTGCTAGCACAGGGTGCCCAGAGAAGCTGTGGCTGCCCCATCCCTTGCTTTGTTCAAGGCCAGGTTGGACACAGGGGCTTGGAGCAAGCTGCTCTAGTGGAAGGTGTCCCTGCCTGTGGCAGGGGTTGGAACTGGATGAGCCTTAAGGCCCCTTCAGCACAAACCTGTCTGTGATTCCATGATTCCAAAGGAAAATGTTCATGTTTTACACAAGAAAACAAGAATCAGGCCCTTTGAAAGTATGCGGGTGATAAATGATGACAGTGGACATGAAATCCAAGTGTAGGTGTATTGTAGCCCTCCGAGCTTGCAATAGAGATCCCCTTCTGTCTGCCCCAGGGAGGGTGGGCATCTGCAGCCGCCCCAGGGCAACAGGTTCACAGTTCCTGCTGGAGCTCCACACACCTCCATCATCAGTCGATTGGTGTCTACCAGAGAGGGGGCTGATCCATATAGTGCACCTGCAAGGGCATTCCCAATGAGCAGTTAGCTGCTGCAACCAAGAGCCCACAAAAATATTAGCTGATTTTCTATTTTTTCACTTTGGGGACAAAAATGGGGTTCAAATGTGGATGCCCTGATAGATCCTGTGTTTTAGTTGCCCTTCACATGGCTTCTTGTTCATAATTTGTAGCATATGAAGCACGTTTCTCCTGCAGATGCCAGCTCAGTGCTCACGCCATCGCTTTTTCGCATACCTTTTCAAACCTGACATCAAACAGAACTCACAGTGCTATTCTCATCACAAATACTAACTGGCTAAATAAACCCCCTGGAGAGACCTGCATATGGCTTAGCAGGATCTTGATCTCAATTTCCAAAATGCGTGATAGGAGACTTTACCTTCAGTTGTTCTTGCAGCTCTGCCAATTAGAGACGGAAAGGAGGAACCAGGGTAACATGGAGCAGAATTTTCATCTCAAGTGACAGAAGAGTGCCCATTCCTCTGACAAAATAGCAATTAAAACAAGAAAAAAAGAAAAAAAAAAGAAAACCAAACCAGAAGCAAAAACCTGCATCATCGTTTCCGGTACCAACAGATGTCCTTCAAGTGTTCATCTAAACAAATATTGCAAGTGTTATTGCAAAATGTTATGAACTCATATAAGGCAATTGAAATGTTATGCTCAGTACATTCATCGGTACTCACAATTAAGAAACATGGGGAAATATGGTCAATAAACCTCCTCCATGTATAGACAATTAAAAAAAAACTGAGACTTGATTGGGATGAACCCAAAAAGAAGAAATAAAAAAATCTTCTCATATATGCAGTGATCTCTTTCTACAGATAATAAACAGATGTTTATACAGGGGAGAGTAAAACATTTTGCACAATGTTTGACTTTGACTTGTACTGGAGGACTGTGGAGCAATCCCCAAGTGCCAGGCTGAGTGCAGAGCTGAGCCCTTCTCCCTGACCCTGCTCATTGGCTGCCAGGAGACATGAGATGAGGTGGTTCTTGTGCCATTGCCTTTTTTCAGCAAAATGCATCTGGTCTAAAGACACTTGTTTATCAGAAACCAAAATCACTCATTGCAAAGAGCAGTTTCCAGCGAATTCCTGGCAAAGAAAGCTTTGAAATGGTGGAAAACTCTTTTTACAATACCCTTAAAATGAAATGCTGGTTTTCAATTTGATCTGATTATGTTGTTTTCAAAACGGTTTTCAAACCAACTGAAGTGAAACAGCCCAAATAACACAGATGGATGTCTTCTTCAGTTTAAATTGCCAGTTCATGCAAAACTCAACTTCTTTCTGTACTTACCAGAGGAAAACATTCAAAACTTGAACATTTGGAGGAGTGGAAAGATTGGTCTTTACTTCTACTTCTACTAACTATTGAACTTACAATACTTTTCCTCTTCAAACTCATTCTCCACCTCAAAACCCACCCAAGGTAACAGCACTGCACAGATGTAACATCTGTCATAGACAAGTCTCAAGCCTCAAGAATTAAAAACTAGTGTTTGGCTCAGGTAAGGGAGCTATTCTGGCAGTAACTGCTATATTCAGGGACTCTGCTGTGGCTTTTAATCCCACAGAAATCGCTCCAGTCCCCATCTCTGAGACATAAATCTGTAATGTTTTACTCTCATCCTAATTTTGGCAGGTAAACCAGTACCGCTGCCTCGCTCACTTGGGGAACTGAAATACAAAGGCCACCTCTAACCTAGCAAATTAAGATATCTAGATAACTAGATAACACTAACTAACTAATAACTAGATGACCTCCCTTCAGTGCAAGAATCTTAAATAAACCCCAGATACAACATTATCACATCATCCTCCTTTCCTCTTCTATACAATGCCATTTCCCAAAGTGATGGTTCACACTCAGGCTGCAAAATGAAGAGCGACTGGTTTCATTGTCTTCAGCCTAGTTTCAGAGTTCACCTGAGGTGGCTACATCTTATTAGTCACACTGTAATCTTGCATAGTTTTCATAAGACAGTTCTGATCCTCAGTCGAGCATCACCTGATGGGGGGTCACAGAGCACTTGCAACCTTCAGGTCTCTCTGGAAGGATGCTGGAAGAGATTCCACCAATAACAGGCTCTTGTCCAGAAGGTGGTAGCACCAAACACTGTACCCTCTTTGGAAAAAAAAACACTTTTAAACAGTTTTGCCAACTTGAAGGTCCCTTGGTGACATTGAGCATCCTTCGAAAATCTCTTACATGGGGAAAGGAGTGAAGGGATCATGGATGAAAATGTCACCATCTCAGCTTTGTCTTGGGCCTCAGTGTGAGGAGGTGGCCAAGTCTCTGCTGAATATTTAGCGACTACTACAGCATGCTGGGTTAAACATATCATCAATGAAATAAATTCAGCACTATCACTGGGCAGCCGTGTCAAGGCAGAAGGCTCAAAACAGCCTTTCACGGATTTAGAGCTTTAAAACATGATGTCTATGAAAAACTGTAGATTAACTTGAATCTGAATGCAGACACGCTCACTTAAACCTCTCAGGGAAACTTAATCAAGGGAGTTTAAACCTTTAGTGCAATTCCTGCTCCCAGTGCTTAACCCCCTCCGGGAAATCCACATCCATTTCATTTGCTGCTCATTAAAATGATAGAAATTAGAGCAGAAGTGGCTTTACCTTGAACAGAGGCAGAAGATACACAAAAGTTGCAGGAGAAACATAACTTTCTAAAGAGGAATTAATTTAATTAGAAGGGAAAAAAATGCAGGTATAAAAATACAGTCAATGCTGGGTTTTCCAGACCACAGAATATTCCTATTTGAGCATGTTCCTCACAGTGCATGTTTATCCCATACATACAACATGATTATTTTAGGTAAAGACAACCAAACCTGGGAATGACTTGCACTGATCTACTTGCTGATGTGGAGTCTCTACCTACGTAGACATTTATTCTGTCACACACCACAAATCAGGACTAAAAGCATCTTGCAAATGAGAACGTGGAAACTTTGCTACAACCATTCAACCATGACACTTACCTGCATCCTCAGGGTGATGAGGGCACTCCAAGGTGCCTATTGTTCGTCATCATTATTATTGTGAACGATCCTTGTGGTAATACTAAAATGATTATCAGTATTATTAATCATCTTAATAGTAGAACATTGCTCATGCTGTTCATTAACTGTTATTAATTACTAACAGTCATAAAGTGCCATGTTTGCTCAGGTCCCATTTTCACTGCAGCCCACAGCAACAGCAAAATTGTCATGATTTATATAGGTGAATTTAGCAGCTTTTTCAAACTTGATTTGACTGTGATATAAATCAACTCCGAAGCTTTCTGTTCAGGAATGAATTACTTGTTAACAGAATAAATATGTATTAGCAGCTCAGACATGGATAAGTTGCTTGTCACGTTGCTCACAGGTTGTGATTCATATTGCTGTGCCCGGATTCGGGTGGCTGAGTTTCTTCCTCTCTGTGTGCCGGTCACAGTCAAGCAGGAGAGGCTGGAGCTTGTTTGCAGAAGCAACCCAGCCCACACCATCTGCAAATACCTCTCTCATTCATGCTAAGAGATTACAGAAGTATTCATAGGTAGATCATGCAGATCCACCTCTAAGCAGATCACAGAATCATAGAACCAACCAAGTTGGAAAAGACCTTCAAGATCATCCAGTCCAACCATTACCCAACACTGCCAAGGCCACCCCTAACCCATGGCACTGAGGCCTCGTCTCCACAGTGTGTGAACACTTGCAGCGACGGTGACTGCAGCCCTGCCCTGGGCAGCCTGTTCCAATGCCTGAGCACCCTCTGGGGCAGGAATTGTTCCTCAGCTCCATCTAAACCTGCCCTGGGGCAGCTTGAGGCCGTTTCCTCTTGTCCCATCCCTTGTTCCTTGGGAGCAGAGCCCAGCCCCTCCTGGCTCCATCCTCCTGTCAGGCAGTTGTAGGGAGCCATCAGGTCCCCCCTGAGCCTTCTCTTCTCCAGCCTAAACCCCCCAGGTCCCTCAGCCGTTCCCCATCACACTTGTGCTCCAGGCCCTGCACCAGCTCTATTGCTCTTCTCTGGAACTGCTCCACATCTCAATGTCAAATGATGTTGATGTTCATGCAAAGCAATTCTGATGTCTAGAAAAGCCAGAATTGCAAGGTATGGGGCATTTCTAATTCTTTTTACTTTGTCATATTACTGCAAAAGTGTACAGAGATCATTTTAGTTGCTACTTTTTCATGTCTATCCCTATAAATTCATTTTTCCAGCACTTTTTTTTTTTTTTTTCATTTTTCTTCCATCAGGCACTGGGAAATTCTCCCATCTCCATGGGAAATATGCCTGGGTTCTTTCAAATCCCAGCACGTTGGCCACTGCACCTGGAAAGTGACAACAGAAACTTGACGCCCAATGTGCTGAAAGTAGAGACAGCATTTCAGCAGATGACACTCTTAACAGGAACCCCGCTGTGAATCAGGAAGAACATGTTTTCACTGACAACAGCTTAAATGAGTCTTTAATATTTCACACACACAAGAATAACCAAGGGAAGAAAAACAACCGTGACCCTATTCTTGACGAAGAACAGCATCTGAAGACCCAGCCTAAAATAACAATCTGAAGAAAACCAATTCACGTTTTAAAATGTAATGATGAATTAAGTTTCCTCATTTAATCTTCTCTAAATAACTGGGAAAATCATACCTGGCAACTATGAAATGAAATATTGACTATTCACTTTCTACAAAATGGTGATTTCTTCTATTTTTCACAAAAGATCTATGGACCATTTCCTCATCCAGAGACGTCTGTCAAATTACAGGAAAAGTCTATACCTGACCATAAACAGCCATTAACTGGGTTAGGGAACAAAGAGGAAATTGCCTCTTGATGAAGAGAAAACCCCACTGGGTCTCACTGTGAACATGCCACTTGTGAGGGGTTGTACTTGAGCGCAACATCAAACCAAAGATAAAAATAAAATTTTATAACATCAACTGTCTTTCCCAAAGAAACCCAATGATCAATGTCAACAGCAAGTCTGGTGAATGGAGCTGTTTAGAAACAGATACAGAATCATAGAATCATAGAATAGTTAGGGTTGGAAAGGACCTTAAGATCACCCAGTTCCAACCCCCCCGCCATGGGCAGGGACACCTCACACTAAACCATGTCACCCAAGGCTTCGTTCAACCTAGCCTTGAACACTGCCAGGGATGGAGCATTCACAACCTCCCTGGGCAACCCATTCCAGTGCCTCATCACCCTAACAGGAAAGAATTTCCTCCTTATATCCAATCTAAACTTCTCCTCTTTAAGTTTGAACCCATTACCCCTTGTCCTGTCACTACAGTCTTATTATATTGCTGATGAGAAGCCCCTGATTTCACAGATATTCATGTACTCATGGCTGGGAGTCAGCAGTTTCGTGGTGAGCATCTGCTGGAATCTCTGGTGACCTCCCATCATCTAAGACACCCATGGGAACTGGCTGACATGACATGAGATTTAGAGGGGGTATCCCTGGGGTTAGAGCTGACAGCAAAGGAGAATATCACATTGTCCCTAAACTAGCACAGAATGCCTGTATCTAGCCAGGTGACTGAGATTTAAAGCACCTTTAATTTTTCTGATGGATGATGCAGCAGCACAACACAGGTATCTGACTTCAAGGATGGGCAGAGGCCAAGTAGCAGAGCACAAAGCATGTTGAGCAGGTTAACATCTGTCTCTACCCTCCTTTCTCCATAAAGGCTGTGGGGGAAAGTTGTGAATCCACATGGATTCCTCTAAAGCAGCCAGCTTCTCAGTAGAAGAGAAAGTTGCGTTTACCAAGTTCCTAGCTTGCATGCAGTACAGTCTGCATTCAGTGCTTCAAACACCACAGAAGACACACTAATTTGCAGCTTCATTAGAAATAATTCAAAGTAATTGCTTAATTTGAGTTGGTTCATACAATCATAGAATCACAGACTGGTTTGGATTGAAAGGACCTTAAGATCGTCCAGTTCCAACACACTGCCATGGACAGGGACACCTTACATTAGACCATGTCACCCAATGCTCTGTCCAACCTGGCCTTGAACACTGCCAGGAATGGAGCGTTTACCACTTCTCTGGCAACCAGTTCCAGTGTTCCACCACCCACACAAGGAAGAACTTCTGCTTATATCTAACCTAAATCTCCTCTGTTTCAGTTTAAACCCATCTCCCCTTATCCTATCACTGCAGTCCCTGATGAAGGGTCCCTTTCCAGCATTCTTGCAGCACCCTTCGGACACTGGAAGGCTGCTATGAGGTCTCCACGCAGCTTCTCTTCTCCAGGCTGAACAGCTCCAACTTTCTCAACCTGTCTTCATATGCGGGGTGCTCCAGTCCCCTGATCATCCTCATCGCCTCCTCTGGACTTGCTTCAATAGCCCTGTGTCATTCTTGTGATGGGGATATCTGAACTGCACACAGTGCTGCAAGTGGGGTCTCATGACAGCAGAGTAGAGGGGCAGGATCCCCTCCCTGAGCTGCTGCTCACTCTCTGGGGGTGCAGCCCTGCACATGGGGGGTTTCTGGGCTCAAGCGCTCACTGAGGCCAGCAAAAATTACTGTTAAAAGATCCAGATCAAATGAGGAGAGGGAGAATGGGAGAATGAAGGGTGGAGGAGCACGATACAGCACAGCCACTGCTCTGGGGCCAGGCACCTCCAGCAGAAAGGGCTCCATCTCTCAAAAAATAAACCAAAAAACCCAAACTCTGCAAAAGTGAGAATTTTGGCAGATTTTCCTTTTTACTTCTGTTTTTGGCCAGGCCCAGGCTGCTGGATATTTGCAGAGCAGCTTCTGCTGGGTGCCTTAACTTGTCCTTCTCCACATGTAGGCTGCTCACTTGTGTTTCCTCTTTTTTTGAGGCTTTTGGCACATGGAGAAAAGGGGTCAGCAAGTTAACAAATTCGACATGTTCCACCTGGACAAGCCATCATAATGCTAATTTTCCTTGGTTGTGTCGTAACCTACCCACTATAACTTGATACGTACCTAAATGATGGAAAACACCATTCAAATTCATAAAATATTTTACTGAGAGTAAATCAGATCTACTAGACCTATTTCTCATTAAAAAGGTCAATGCAATGAACATCTGATGCTGTGTAACTGTCTGATTCAATTTAGCAGGTCAGGCTTCGCTAATCCAATGCCCTGATTGGTCTGAATTCGCTTCTGCTGTGGAAAAACCAGAAAAAGAAGCAAAAAACCAAAAAGTAATTTCCCAACAAACTGTTGGAATTATGTACTCTAAGCCCTATATTTTTATGTGACATCACCAGCATGTTGTTCAAACCAAATCTGCCCATTCTGCAAGACTGCAAAAGTTTCATGTTAGGGATTAACACTCAGAATCAATAAACAAGGCGATGTCAATCCCATAAGGAATTAGAATATGTATTTATGTCAGCCAGGAGCAGAGACAGTGAAAGTTCTGGATAGATGCAATCCAAGTTGTGGGATTTGAAGGAATGGGTGGTGCTTTGAAATGCATTGTCAGGTGTTAGAGCAGTGTCTCCCATCCAGGGCTGGGAATGTGAAGAGCTCTTGGGTTTATTTCTTACCTAGAATGTGGGAGCATTTAACCTTTTGGGGGAGTTGCTTTAGTTTCGTGGCTTCTGTGCCTTTTTTTAGTGTGTTTGTATCTGCTTTTCCGTTTAGTCTTCAGGGAGGAGCTGACAGCATTTCCCATTACAAGGAATTCCGTAATTACATCATTTCTTACCATTACAAGGCTGCTCTCACTGTCAGTGGAGGACTAGGTATTTCCTGTCTTACAAAGCCTAGAGCGAGGAAAGGAGGTGACCTTTTGGGAGACCCATAAGCCAGGATGCCCCTCAGGATCCAGGCAGGGAGAGACAAACAGGAGTGGAAAATACGTTGGGCTCTTCTCTGATTCTGCATCAAGGAATGGTTTGGGTTGGAAGGGACCTTTTAAGTTCGTCTAAGGACCACCTAGCTGCAGATTTATGGCACAAATGTTAATTTTCAGCAATGGTAAAGCCACTTAGCACAGAAACCCCATCAATAATGCTCGATCCAATCCAGAATTTACAACATATTAATTATTATTCCAATACAGAAGATTTTTGAGAGGAAAAAGTTTCAATGTGTTGTACTAAAACCTCATCAGCCAGTTGTCCATGCCTGGGGATATGAGCACAGCACAAACTGGTCTCAGTCAATTAAAAGCACTTGCAAACTTCCCAGGGAGGCTGCACAGGGTGAAAGAGCTGCCAAGAGGGAAAGGGGAAGCAAGACATCTTTAAACAGCAGTGGAGAATCTGTCAATAAGTATCTCACCACTTCTTTAGAGAAACACTCTAAAGGAGTCAGATGTGCGTATCTGGAGACTTCAGAGGTAACTGCATTATCCCCAGGCAAGGTCTACCCAGCTTCCTACTGGGGAAACAGAAGCAGGTTTATATTATAGGCTTAAAAGTCAAACAGAATACTTTGCCTTGAACAAATCTCTATTCTTCACTCCATCAGCAATGGAGCAAAAAGTTATATATTTACCAATTACTTATCAGATCTGCTACACACAGTTCAGTATCAAAGCTCATCTTCAAATGTTCACCTTGCTCCAAAGAGCAGTTTACAGCCTTTGCAGGCAGTTCCACATAGGTTGTACATTTACAATGGTTGATGGCCAGTTCAACAGCTTGCAGGCAATTCCACACCACTGCTTTTCTGAATGCAGCTGACTAACATTATTCCTGATGACTAGGAATGCATTCTCCCAGTTCCTTTTTGCTTTTCCCTCCAAACCAACATCTCTTGTTGTGACACTTTATACACAGAGGGAGTCAAGCAGAAATCACCATCTATGACTGATGCAATTGCACCTTGGAGACCACACTGGGATGACCATGACCATCACACTGTCTCACTAGGGTTCTGGTAACAAGCAGCCTGGAATAAAACTATGGCAGAGCTGGAGCATGGCACAGCTCAGAGAACACCAGTACTAATGTACTCCTGCAGCCATGCTACGAGCAAGGAAGATGTATTGGCATCTCATTTCCAAGCAATTTGCTTTCCTGGGCACCCTCAACGCATACATGAAGCTGTGAAGAAGGAAAAATGGCAAGCATAAAAGAAGCCCTGAAAGTCAGTGAAAGCTAACAGTACCAAGGGAGTTATTTAGTGTGGAAGTCCCTTCCAATTATAAACCCAAACAAGTAGGTGCTGAGCAGCTACCCTGAAGGGAAACAGAATTGCATGTAAAAGTGGTTTGGGAGTGACCGACAGACCATCAGCATGACATATTGCAGGGACAAACCATTATGCACCTCTTTCCAAGCCCGAAGCCGCAGCCGACTGCATGGGGGCTATCAGCAAGCAAGCAGAGCTTTGCTTTTCAACCACCGACAGCAACGGGGCTGCTTTCCAACTTAATTACATTCAGCTTTTCCTATCCAGGGCTCTCTTTTTAGGGTGCAACTTCTACTGACTTCATGAGGTCACCCCAAGAGTTTGGAGGGCTGTGCAGGAGCAGCAATCACAGCCAGGATGAAACGTTTCTATGTTGAAAGACATAGATCTTCTTAAAAAATATCAGTAAAAGTCACAGTGTTGTGTTCACGTGCGCACAGGTAGATGGAGGTTAACAGGGGCAGGTGATGGGATCCCAGCCATGTTTTATGAACCCCCCAGTACTGCATTTCCCTAACTCAGAACGTCTGACTGTGCTGATAAAAGCAAGTTAAAGTGTATAGGCATATATTTCTATAGATGCATGCACACACCCGTATTTATACACACTTATTTAGGTATGTACAGATGTGCATAGCACAGCTGTGGGCAGGGGGTTTAGGACCTTGAAAGAAGACAGAGTTTTTCTTGGGGGAAGAGGAAGGAGGAGGAAAAAGGTCCTGCTCATGGTGAGAGGGGAAGGGTCCTCCAGTAGTGCCAACCTGCCAGGAGCCATCATGCCCACAGCTTCATCAGGGCAGAAGGGCTGGGGAGCAGCCTCCTCCCATGCTTTGACCAAAAAGAGATATTGACTTTTTGTGTTAAGCTGGATTTCCATAAAATATTTTCAAGTATGTATTGCAGAAAAACATTTCTGAAAGGTCAATATGGAAACGAGACCGTTCAGTTTTATCGAAGACAACTTTGTGTAAATGAAATAAACCATATCTCTCTGCAGAAAACTCCTGCATTTTCTTTTCTGGTATGGGGTGAAGTCAATTTCCAAAGTCTGGGTGGACTGCAGAGCCCTTCATGTTATCTTCCAGCACATAAACTGCACCTTGTAATTCAACCATTAAAATCACCTTCCCCCTCTTTTATCCCCGCCTCATCAGTTGCTTAAAATACAAATCAGAGTATTTATTATATATACATATATATAAATATACAGATACGATATATATACACATATACATACACACATATATATGAACATACACATATACACGTATATTTTTTGCCTGGCAAAATCTTGGAGCAGATTCTCCTGGAAGGCATGCTAAGGCACATGAAAATCAACAAGGTGCTTGGTGACAGCCAGCATGGCTTCACTAAAGGGAAATCCTGCCTGACCAATTTGGTGGCCTTCTCTGATGGGGCTACAGAACTGATGGACAGGGGTAGAGCAGTTGATGGCATCTACCTGGACTTGTGCAAAGCGTTCGACACTGTCCCACACGACATCCTTCTCTCTAAATTGGAGAGACATCAATTTGATGGATGGACCACTGGGTGGATAAAGAACTGGCTGGATGGCCGCACACAAAGAGTTGTGGTCAATGGCTCAATGTCCAGCTGGAGACCAGTAACGAGTGGTGTCCCTCAGGGATCGGTGTTGGGACCGGTCTTGTTCAACATCTTTGTTGCTGACATGGACAGTGGGATTGAGTGCGCCCTCAGCAAGTTTGCCGATGACACCAAGCTGTGTGGTTCGGTTGATACGCTGGAGGAAAGGAATGCCATCCAGAGGGACCTCGACACGCTTGTGAGGTGGGCTGATGCCAACCTCATGAGGTTTAACCATGCCGAGTACAAGGTCCTGCGCCTGGGTCGGAGCAATCCCAGGCACAGCTACAGGTTGGGCAGAGAAGAGATTCAGAGCAGCCCAAGGAGAAGGACTTGGGGGTCTTGGTCGATGGGAAAATGAACGTGAGCTGGCTTCAGTGTGCGCTTGCAGCCCAGAAAGCAACCGTATCCTGAGCTGCATCAAAAGGAGCGTGACCAGCAGGTCGAAGGAGGTGATCCTGCCCCTCTGCTCTGCTCTTGTGAGACCTCACCTGGAGCATTGTGTGCAGTTCTGGTGTCCTCAACATAAAAAGGACATGGAACTGTTGGAACAAGTCCAGAGGAGGCCACGAGGATGATCAGGGACTGGAGCACCTCCCGTATGAAGACAGGCTGAGAAAGTTGGGGCTGTTCAGCCTGGAGAAGAGAAGGCTGCGTGGAGACCTCATAGCAGCCTTCCAGTATCTGAAGGGGGCCTACAGGGATGCTGGGGAGGGACTCTTCATTAGGGACTGCAGTGACAGGACAAGGGATAACGGATTAAAACTGAAAGAGGGGAAGTTTAGATTGGATCTAAGGAAGATGTTCTTTACTGTAAGGGTGGTGAGGCACTGGAATGGGTTGTCAAAGGAAGCTGTGAATGCTCCATCCCTGGCGGTCTTCAAGGCCAGGTTGGAAGAAGCCTTGGGTGATACGGTTTAGTGTGAGTTGTCCGTGCCCATGGCAGGGGGTTTTTAACCGGATGATCTGAAGGTCTTTTCCAACCCTAACTATTCTGTGATTCTATGATTCTATGATGCAGCTGAGATGTTTCCCACTAAGACTGAAAAAAGCAACCTTCTCTAGTGGAAGGTGTCCCTGCCCATGGGAGGGGGTTGGAACTAGATGAGCTTTAAGGTCCCTTCAACGCAAACCACTCCATGATTCTATGATCTAAATCCTTGCTCACTCATGGGTGAGAGAGAACCCATCTGAGCAAAGTGGTACAGTTACTGCCATCCATCTGCATCCCAGCTGGAGAGGGCCTCTCAAGCAGCAATGGGGACCCAGCCTGCTCTGCCAGAGTAATCGAAGTGACCCCAGAGCATTGCTGGTCCTAGTCTGTGCCAGCATTCAGGGCCTGGCAGCCTTGCACCGACATGAGGATGTTCACATGCTATTCAGCATCCTAACCAGCACTTATTACTAAGCCATGTCTTTAACCCAGCAATAATGAAAAACAAGGTAATAAACATGAAACAGATTGCTCTTTTTAGTGTTCTGCTCCTGCAAACTATCACATGACAAGGTACAGTAGAGTTACTGGCTTTTAACTGGCAACCCGAAAACAACACATTATGATGCTGAGCTCCGTCTCCATGAACAACAGACCTCAGTTAATAACACCAAGAGCAGCAACAGCTTAGAGACAGAGGGATGCAGGGACCACACAATTGTCAATATTTACATTGACAGACAAGAAACAAGAGTTCAACCCCAAGTCCCTCTGCCACCACAGCAGGGATGCCTGCAGCAAAGCTGCTCCACACTGCTGCCATCAGCTGCGGCCCCACCAGTCTATGCCACTCCAGTGACCCCAGCCACCCTTGGCACCCAGCAGTGCCCTGCCTTCACCAGAAGCACATAATACCTTTATTAGCACCGCTGTTGAAGCAGTCACTGCATTGCACCCACAGTCCTCAGTCCCATTTCTGAGCACAGTCTGAGCAAAAGCTATTGTCTTGCTACCAATCAATAAATAGATCAAGGGTTATAGCTGGAGGAGGAAACACAATCTTTAGAGCAGGACTTTGTACAAAGAATTCCACGTAAACACTTAAGTGCTGAGAAGCCGTGATTGGTGCTGCAAGGAAGCCTCTTATCTTTCCCATCCTGGTCCCACCTCTGCAAAGCACAGCCAGTTCCCAGGGAGCTCCCCCCATCAGGGACGTTCACACCATGGACATGTACTGATGATGGAACAGGGCTTGAAGCCTGGGGGCTGGGATGAGTAACAGCAAAAAGTACAGATGCCTGTAAAAAGACCAAGTAAAGACAGGCTGATTTCCAGAGCTTGGTAGCCAAACAGCTTCTTTCCTTAGCAGTGATGGGTGCTAAAAAGTCGAGCTTTACTGAAATTGCACAGTACAGATGCAGCAGTGGACGAAAAGGATATTCTGTGTATCTTTACCCATCTATTATTTATGTAGTACTTACAGTCTGCTAGGCAATTTATAATCCCCAGCAAAACCAGCAAACCCATACCCTCACCCCAAGCATCTTAACTATGAGTTCTGCAGTGACCGCTTCACCACCCATAAGGAGATCCAGACTTGCCTTCTCATTTGCACTGAAAACTAAGAAAAACAAAACTTCCCTTGAAGTGCAGTTCCAGAGAGAGAAAAGCTCTGTGTGAAAGGGTATCGTTTCTGTCTGCGCTTTCCAAGCCGAGCTGTGCCCGGGAAGCAAAGGCCATGATTGCGGATGCTTCTCTGCAATCATTAATATTGGATCTGAGTGCCCTGGCAAGTGGCTCGCAGCAAGCAGCAGAAAGCTCGGATAGCTTGAAGCACTTTGTGCTGGTTGGAGAAGGAATTAAACCTAACTGAGGATAAAAACGATACTTGATCCATTATAGCGGTTTCTGGTTCAAAATCGGCCCCACAAAACCTGTTTCCAGCAGTTTGTGGTGCATTGAAGTGGCCACAGGCAGGAATCTTCTTGTGGGATCATCTCCAAGGAGAGGCTTGGTGCAGATGAACCGAAAACTGGTCTTAGGGAGAGATTTTCTCATCTTTTCTACTTAGAACACAGGATCACGTAACATCGACCCTGCAGAGCTCAAAACATTCCTGACATTTTGACAGTTCCACCCTTCAGCAACTGGTGCCTGTTTTTTATCTCCCTCAGTTTATGTTCTCAGATGTTTGCCTTTAAGTGCCTCCCGAAGGGCTTCAAGGGGTCAAGTTGAAATTGAAGACAATTGCCCATGATGAATGTCATAGGATGCTACAGAGCCGACTCCGCAGCCTGACTCTTCCCAGCCTCTGCAGTGATGATAACACTGACACCAGGCACTTTATCTTTCCCAAAGAAAACCATGCGCATTGTACCCAGGAAGCTACCTCTACAGCACGTCCTTTGCTCTCACCCAACCAAGGGCTCTGCCTCCCTCCCTGCAGAAATATCCCATCCCAAACAAAGCCAGACCAATGATTTTGCTGAAAACACCAAAAACATAAGTGGATGGCAAGTTTTGTGTTTGACACAAAACTTGTCTAGGATTGATCTTTCTGAGATAAAGAGTTTAAAAATCTCAATTATTTGATGAAACACAAATTACAAGTATTAATAAATACACAAAATTAATTTTATTTCAGATTTTTTTTTGTACCAGTTTTTTGCCCCTTTGAAATAACTAATCATAGAATCAACCAGGTTGGAAAAGAGCTTTAAGCTCATCAGGTGCAGACATTGCCCCAGCACTGCCAAGGCCACCACTAACCCATGGCACTGAGGGCCTCATCTACACGACGTGCGAACACTTCCAGGGACACTGACTTCAGCCCTGCCCTGGGCAGCCTGTTCCAATGCCTGAGCACCCTTTGGGAAAGGAATTGTTCCCTTCTCAGGAAGGCAGAGGCACTTTGAACCAGTGAGTGGAGCTTCTTTGAAATGCTTTTTGGAAAAGGATATCTTCCCAAAATGCTCTAGCAACTGGAAAATTCAACAAAGCTTACGTGCAGCACAAGCCTCAGCATTTTCTGTTGCAAAAGCATTAGTTGAAGAGATGTATCGACCTGCTTGGGACAAATCTTGCTGCAGTACAAGGATCTTTAGCAAGACCTGTGTAGTTCATATCAGCCACAATCATTAAGGAGGGAGCTATTGCTAAATTAAACACTGGCTATGCACAGATTTGTGCCGGTATAAGGGATGAATGCAGACCATGGCTATTGTATGATTTATCCAAGTTCACTACAGAGTTTGCTGTTAAAACCAGACAGAACTCCAAGCTCGACTCTGGTTCTGACCATTCAATGTCTCCCTGCTATCAAGCAGCAATGTGTACAGATGTTTTGCCTTTCACTATTTATGTTTCCATTTCACACTCTTATTTCAGCACAGCATCAGAACTGGAGGGCAGCCTTAACAGCAATCCAAAAGCAAAAATTCAGAGGCATTTATGCAGAGACATTAAAATGCAGAGGCATCTTTAACAGCAGCAGCTGTAACCTTCTGAGCTGGATCATGAACCAGGAGCTCTCTACCCTTGATGCAAGAGGTTGCATTCAGACTTACAACAGGTTTAAGGGGATCTTTGAAGTGAAACACCATTCTCAGCAAACCAGAGAAAAGCCAAGTGCGATTAATCCCGCTTCATTTGGGTTCTGGAAGAAAGTTGCTATTTGCTATAGATCCTGATATAGAAGTAAATTCATGCCTTTTTATGTATACATAAGAAACAAAAACCCAACTGTGTTGCATCTTATGCTCAAATACTCATCAGGAAGCAGAAATTTAAATTCCTGCAGCTCGAGTCAAGCTCCACTTGCAGCCCAGGCTTCTCAGCCACAGGGGTATTGATTGTGAGAATCAATTTTGCATATAAATTAAAAAAAAAGCATAATCATTAAAGCATGTAATATTTAGTTATAAGGGCAGAACCACTGTGTCATGCAAAGAGAATGTGACAGGCTGAGTGAGGTTCAGGAATGGGCTGAGATTTAAGGTTAGGGATTGATTCCCAGCATTTGCTGGCTCTCAGTAGGGCTCAGTAGACCAATTCCAATAAATGGCTTGATAAAACAAGCCAGGACCTCTGTGGCAAAGCACTGGCATCTTAAAGGACTTTGAAAATGTGGAGCATTTAAAACTTGGTTTCTCCGAGTACAGGTTTCAGTTGTCACAGCCATGATATAAAAATGTAAGTCAATATTCCAGGATTAAATGTTGCACATGCATCTGTAATGAAAGTGGCATCAAAGGGCTCTAAACAGGCATCTCCATACTGCTTCCCACCTTCACGTCAGTCTCGTTCCACGATGCTCCAATGGTGGGAATCCCCATCAGGTCCAGCAGGTCTTCTCCTACATGTGGAAGGTTTCCACTCACAGATCCAAAGACCCTGCCCTCCAGGAAGACTTTGATGAGAAACTTAACATGAGCCGGCTTCAGTGTGCACTCACAGCCCAGAAAGCAACCGTATTCTGGGCTGCATCAAAAGAAGTGGGACCAGCAGGTCGAAGGAGGTGATCCTGCCCCTCTGCTCTGCTCTTGTGAGACCTCACCTGGAGCATTGTGTGCAGTTCTGGTGTCCTCAACAGAAAAAGGACATGGAACTGTTGGAACAAGTCCAGAGGAGGCCACGAGGATGATCAGGGGACTGGAGCACCTCCTGTATGAAGACAGGCTGAGGAAGTTGGGGCTGTTCATCCTGGAGAAGAGAAGGCTGCGTGGAGACCTCATAGCAGCCTTCCAGTATCTGAAGGGGGCCTACAGGGATGCTGGGGAGGGACTCTTCATTAGGGACTGTAGTGGCAGGACAAGGGGTAACGGGTTAAAACTGAAACAGGGGAAGTTTAGACTGGATCTAAGGAGGAAGTTCTTTCCTGCGAGGGTGGTGAGGCACTGGAATGGGTTGCCAAAGGAAGCTGTGAATGCTCCATCCCTGGTGGTGTTCAAGGCCAGGTTGGACAGAGCCTTGGGTGATATGGTTTAGTGTGAGGTGTCCCTGCCCATGGCAGGGGGGTTTTTAACTGGATGATCTTAAGGTCCTTTCCAACCCTAACTGTTCTATGATTCTGTGATTCAAACCTCTCTGTAAAGAATGTAAACAAAATATAAGAGAGAGCAGGGGAGAGAGGTGCCATCACTGCTCCATTCTGCTGGGGTTTACACACTTCAGCATGACTTTGCTGCCCAGCAGCTGCTGTTGGCAGGTCCATGAGGGCTGCCCCTCACCCTGACCAAGCTGGAGGGTTTAGAGGTTTGGTATTTATGTGAGGACAGATTGGTGGGATGGGTAAGCTGCAGCTCAGCAAAGTAACAGCATCCACAGTATCGGCAAGGTGCAGGATCCCATCTCCACTTTGCTCCCCTTGGAGAACTGGGAATTACGACTTTTAAAAATAAATAGAATCACAGAATTGTTAAAGTTGGAAGGGACTTTAAAGTTCCTCTAGTTTCAACCCCTGTGCTACAGATACAGGAGGTCTAGCACATTCTGACCATGCCATTGCACAGATAACCAGAGTTCATCAAACCCAAAGCCTTCATAGAAACATCTGTGGCAAAGGTGACATTTCTGAGGTCCACTTGTGACAGTCTGCAAGGGTAAGGTGGACCTTACCCTCTGGATACGGTTCACCCCAAAGGGCCCAGATACATGGTGATGTACAGCCACAGGAGATGTCTGCATCAGAGCAGCGCTGCTGTCAGCAGGGCTGTATGGGTTGGAGAATTAAAATACAATGGCCACAGCACCGATATTTTTAAACATAACGTCTTGAGCAGACAGCATAATGAAGAGAGCCACCTTATTAAAAATTAAGTACAAACAGCAAATTATCTCTGAGCCAGTTTACAAACATGCATTAAACACTCTGACAAACAGCATTTTAATAAAACTCACCAGCAGTCTGCACAGGCACAGGAAGTGAAAATAATGATAACAGAAGTAAATAAGACTTTCACCCACTTATGTAACAGCAAAAAACTGGTGAAATGATGGGAAAATTAGTTAAAAGCCAAGATGAGAAATGAGACTTCAGGTTATTAGATCTATAGTGCTTGGCTATTTTGGCAAGAAGTGAAGAGGGTGCTTGTGGTAAGAGCAGTGGTGGAACCTCAAAGCTGCCATTCAGGGGGCCCTGGGCAGGCTGGAGAAATGGGCCAGGAGGAGCTTTGTGATGTTCAACAAAGGGAAACAACAGGTCCTGCTCCATGGGAGCAACAGCCCCAGGCACCAGTACCCAAGGGGACTCATTTGCTGGAAAACAGATCCACAAAGACCTAGGAAGCTCATGGACACCGGGATGAACATGAGCATCCTCCCTGTGCAGCACTGGTGAGACACACCTGTGGTGCTGGATCCAGGTCTGGGCTGCCCAGTGCAGAAGAGACAGGGATACACTGGATGTACTCTGGACATAGCTGAGCACTGGAGCAGGTCAACCAGGAAGCCTGGGAAGTCTCCATCCTTGGAGATGTTCAAAATCCAACTGGACACAGTCCTGGGCAGCTGGCTGTAGCTGATCCTGCTTGAGAAGAGATGGGACCAGACAACCTGCAGAGGTGCTTGCAACCCTCAGCTCTTCACCCTGTTAGTCCATCCTCAGAGGCTGGCTTTGGCTCCAGCAGGAAGGATGGAGAGCTGTCACTTCACTCCACGAACCATCACAAGCTTTCCAGATTAAATCATGGACTTCACTGGGATGAAGACAAAAATCTTCAAATGACTTCATGCAAGGCTGGAAAAGCCATATTTTGGTTACTGTTGTTAGGCTGTGATAGAATAGCTTGTTTTGGCCAGGTCTGTAACACATGAAGCTACCATTAAGAGCAGCCAGGTATGATGGATGCCTGTGGAAGTGGTGGGGAAGCCTGTGGATTACCTACTACAGCTCTCTACCCAGATCAGGGAATTACCTCCATATCTCTAGAAAAGAAATGCCACACAGGGACAAGGTTCATATAATCCAGCTCAGGCTGTTAACTGGAGCTATCTTCTCATCCCACAGAGAAAATAGACTCTAAATCTAGTTTCTAGTGGTGCTACAGCCACAATCCCTTTCCCGTTTCCCAGCGCAGACTTGCTGTTGTATGGTGACAATTTCTGAGGCGGATATTAAAGCAGCCTCACTCAGAAGCTCTCCAGCAGAAGCCAAGGAAGGTTTCTTGTGCCAAATCATTTTTCCTAACAGAAGGTAATTATTAGCTAAATCTTGCCCAAACACCATAATGGCAAGAAGGTCTCTGACAGAGGGAAGGTTATAGAATAAAATTAACCTGCTGAGGGAAAAGCAATCCGGACCTGCAGGGTCTTTAAAAAGGGCTGGAGCCAACAGGAACCAGTAGAGGTGTTTCATAGCATACATAAAGTATATGTGCATGCGATATATATGGAAATAAAGGACAGCGTATGTGTGTATTATTCACATAATATAAAGCTCAGATGTATTCTCCCTGAAGGAAAAGCATGGTTGTTGGTCTTGCTGTGTAGTACACACACACCAGCCAGCTCTTCACATCAGCTTTGGGGACCTTGAGCCCTGTGGAAAGGATCCTGCCTCCGCAGCATCCCACTACATCTAGCCCTGTTCAACTGAAAAGCCAAATTTAGGAGAAAATTACCCAATATGTTATTTCACCGGGTTTTCTGCCTGCTGGAGCATGCAGCAGGGGCTGCTCTGCAGTCCTCAGCGACTGTAATAACTGTAATAAATTACTGAAGTAACTGCGAACTCTGAAAATCCCTCTTTTGCTCCCAGCTCGCTCTGTTATCATCAGTGCTGATCAGAGCTGAGTGACTGGCAGCAGATCACTTTGCTGTCAGCTCACATGTGCTGCACGTGAAGCTTGCGGGGAGCCAGCCCCCTTGCTGCTGGTGCCAGGGCCACCCCTAACTCGGTCACATCACTGCCTGTCCCCTGCTTGCCACCATCCTGAACTGGTGTTTTTGAAGCTGCTTTTGGGATATCAACGTTTCTGACAGGCTCTCATAAACCAGCAATAATACACAAATACATAAAAGCTGACCGTGCCAGTGACGCAGAGGAGAAACAGAGTAAGTCCAGCTGGCCATTGAGCTCAGAGGCAACTCAAGTGCCACACATTAGATTGCATGGGCTGCAATGTCCTGTCAGTGGCACTAATTAGTAAATCAATACCTGCCTTTTTAATAGTGTAGACACTCCTCCCTCGATTGCCCTGGCAAAGAGTGTGAGTCCCCAGGTGAATGGCAGGAGTTACGCAAAGGGGACAGAGCTCTCCCGTTTGCTGACATGGTTGGTTGGGAACTTTTTAAACAATCTTAACTTTAATTTTTTGTTTTCATTGCTTTCCAGGAAGGTTTGCCACAGAAAATCCCACCTGTAAAAGGCAGGAGATGCTACCAGCACAGTGCAAACAGTTAAACACTTTTTCCTATGCCTAGGCTTACACCCAGTTTTATCTAGATATTAATTTTTTTTTTCTCAAAAATCAATCTTTCTCTTGCTATTTCAGCCCCAAAAAGACAACACCAGTAAAACCATCCCTGTTCCTGTTAGGTTTCCATTTGCCTTGAGCAGTGCAGGTTGATGGCAGCATTGACACAGGGAGAGCATAAGAGCATTGCAGACTTTATACTCATAAAGGCTCGGAATTAACATAGGTGCTGAAAGACTTGCTGAACAGCAATGGTTTTACATACTTGTTCTTTGAAATAGATAATTGATCTGCTAATGCTTGCAGCTTTTCAGCAGCACTGCATTATGTATCTCAATCTGAGTATTTCCAAAGGCTAAATCCTCCCATCAGATCCACTGGGAAACCCCTGGATCTGCAGGTTAAATGGGATCTAAGATGCAAAGAGAGATGCCAGGGAGTCCCTCAGGCTTTGAGGGGCTCTCGGTGACTGCAGCCTGGGCTGGAGCAAAGGAATATGGCATCAGGCCCACTTGAATCCTGGGAGATGAAGCGCTACATCCAAAACCTGCCATTTTCCAGAGGATGGGATGAAAGCCCAGCCAAATGAGGGCCCGCTGTTACAGCATGGTGTGCCCTTGCCCCAGGCACCTTCCCCAGCCCACACCTGGTTCCATTTAACAATATGAAACAGGAACCACCCCTTTAGTCAAGTCCTTCTTACCTTGTGAATAGCAGGAGGGCAAAGCAGCAAACCAGTGACCAGCTAGTGGCATCCTACCCACACCTTTGGGTTTTCCCTTCCTTGCACAGATATCACAGCTGAGTTCGTGCATCATTTTTCACTTGGAGCCTAAAACCTGGTGCCTAAGCAAAAACAGTCAGGTTTTGATGCCACACAACCCCTATTTGCTACCAATGCAATTTGCAGTTTTGCTAACATCAAATGCCCAACCCTGTCAGGAGCCCCATATACCACATTGCTGCAATAATGAGAAACAGCTCAAACCTCTCCCCATGCTTCCCTTGAACACCCTGGCAGGTTCTCCCTTAGAATACATCCCCAATGCTCCATTTACAGGCTCTCCAGTGAGCTTTCTCTCTCAGAAACATTTCAACCAGTCAAATCGTGAAATATTGCCAGCAAACTGAATAAACCCAGCTCAGGGCTGGAGTTCCACTGTTCTCCAATCACGGCAAGATCAGTGAGCGCCAGGGTGCATCACTCTGTATCGGGCTAGCTCAGCCCTAGCAGCCTCATCGACAGACTCAGCTTGTTGCTGGTGCTGCTAAATTGCTACAGACTCAAAGCAATTCCAGCTGAACCATCCCTCTAGGTCAGAAAGAAAGAACAGCACTTTCCTAAGGGTAAGGGAAAGCCTATACATGCAGTGAGATAGGAGCTGCTCCTCATCCCAGCGCATCGACAGAGCATGGGAATCTGAGCCCAGCTCCCTCCCCTGCTGCTTCTGGATCACTGAGATTCAGAGCCATTCACCCCACGCAAGGAAATGATGCCCACACGTACGCAAGCCATCCTGCTCCATCCATACCTGCATATTAGAAGCCATGGGAAGCAACATTCCCAGCTGTACTGATGATGAGTTATTAACCCAGTCTCTGGCACAGCTTTTGAATAAGCCCACAGGCAATTTCCTGGGGAGCTCCTGGGCTGCAGCTGATTATGGCCTGAGGGACTAGCACATACCCCCAGGGTGGTACCTGGGGTGCGGGGGGGCGGGCTGCATTCTGCTTTCCTGTCATCTTTCATCCTGGAAGCATCAGCACAGGGATATGCCCCATGACAGAGCAAGGAGGAGCCATCCTTCTAGGGCATGAATCACATTGTCTGTGCAAAAGCATCTGAGGAAAAAAGGGTTATCCCAAAATTTCCCCAGATGATGGACTTCTGAGCCTTATATTGTATTGTTAGGCTCCTGCCTCCTCAGAGACCAGAGGAAACTGGTGAAAAAACAACTAAAAATCCCCAGTTCCCTGGGCAATAAAACTCTCCCTGGGCTGGGCAGGTACTTCATCTCAGTTCAAGATCCACAAAGGATGAGAACTCTCACTGTAATAAGCTCTCCTGGGAGGAACTTTGAGTAGGGCTGGGTGGGCAGAGGCAGCTGCAATTACAGCTGGCAGTAATGTAAATCCAATCCCAAAAGAGCCGGGGAATGGGTGAAAGCAGTCTCAAAGTGTTTGGCAGCCACCAGTGAAGACACCAAAACAATGATTTCAAAAGACACAGGAGGTTCTTAAGGTTGTTTTTTATAACAAAGAATCTTCCTTTGCTTCACCAGCCACCCCAAAGACTCTCACTAAGCATAGGAAGACAGCAAGAACACGTGCTTCAGCCGCTTGCGAGGAATCCTCACTTTAACATGGTGGGTAAAAATAGTCAAAGAACACGCAAAAATCTGTGTCCATGACTTAAAAAATGTACCTTTTCAAAGGGGAGATCTGAGCCAGCTGGGGCAGTTGAGGACCTGCTCCAGGAGGTGCTGCACATGGTGGCTGCTCTCTCTGTAACTCTCACTGGAGTCTTTGCCGTGTCAACGGGTTTATGGGCTTGTCTGGCCATTGACCTGTTGGAGTGAGTCTAGAGGAGGCCATGGAGATGCTGCAAGGGCTGGAGCAGCTCTGCTCTGGAGCCAGGCTGAGAGAGCTGGGCTGGGTCAGCCTGGACAAGAGAAGGCTCCATGGAGCCCAGCCAGTCTACAAGCAGTGACCCCTGCCATCTTCCCCCCAGTTTATATGCTGAGCATGACATCATGTGGCATGGAATGACAGCATAGAACCATATAATCATAGAATGCTAAAGGTTGTAAACAACCTTAACATCATCCAGTTCCAACCCCCTGCCATGGGCAGGGATACTTCACACTAGACCATGTCACCAAAGGCTCTGTCCAACCCGGCCTTGAACACTGCCAGGGATGGGGCAGCCACAGCTTTTCTGGGCACCCTGTGCCAGCACCTCAGCACCCTCACAGGGAAGAGCTTCTGCCTGTCCTCACTGTGTTCCCTCCCATGTTCTTGTGCCCCCCAGCCTCCTCACTGGCAGGGCAGTATGAGACACTGAAAGTCCTTGGCTTAGTGTAAGCCCTGCTCAGCAACACCTAAACCAGTGTACAATCAACATCATTCTCACCCTAAATCCGAAACAGAGCACCGTAACAGCTACTGACTCCATCCCAGCCAAAACCAAGACAACGGGCTGGAGGCAAGTAGACATAGTTGACCACCCTTTTTGGTACGACATCATTTCCTAATG
This sequence comes from Pezoporus flaviventris, assembly GCF_033815535.1. NCBI lineage: Eukaryota > Metazoa > Chordata > Aves > Psittaciformes > Psittacidae > Pezoporus > Pezoporus flaviventris. Next base: position 942,199 of record NW_026892558.1, read on the forward strand.
ATATCACTGCACATAAATGCTATAATTTCAACCACCTTCACCTCTAAGCTACTCTGACTTTAAAGATCAGCTAACTCCTTGCTGGTGAACTCATGCTTCATTCAATGGTTTGATTCACTGATATCTTAATGACAGCCTCCCCTGTTGTTGTCTTTAATGTTTAAAATATGAAGTAAATGAGCCCTGTCATGCTGAAAATCCTGGGTAGGCTGTAGTAGCTGTTTTCAGTAATGATGAGAAGTTTCAATTTACCCATCATCTGGCATATCATGTGACAAGGTTATCATCTCCTTTCAAGTTTAAAAATCCATTCCTAGCCATCTTGCTAACATCATTCAATATTGTGGCAGAGGCACTGAAGTTACTTTCTAAAGTAAATGTCGCTCCATCAGTAAATGGCAGTGCTGAGGGAGAAGCACAACCAGTAGAGGACAAGGCATCACATTGGTGAAAAGCCCCATGTCCCAAAGTGCCTGTCACCTTCCCTACCCATCCTCTGTTTGCCTTGAAGATGAAATTATTATTTCTTAGTCTTGACAGTTGGGAAACTTGGGGCTGTTCAGCCCAAAGAGGGGAAGCTGTGTGCAGATCTCAGAGCGACTTCCAGTGTCTGAAGGGTGTTACAGGGATGTTGGAGAGGGACTCTTCATCAGGGACATATTGTAGCAACAGTACAAGGGGAATGGGTTTAAACATAAACAGGGGAGATTTAGATTAGATATAAGGAAGAAGTTCTTTACAATGAGGGTGCTGAGGCGCTGGCACAGGGTGCCCAGAGAAGCTGTGGCTGCCCCATCCCTGGCAGTGTTTAAGGCCAGGTTGGACACAGGGGCTTGGAGCAAGCTGCCCTAGTGGTATCCCTGCCTGTGGCAGGAGGTTGGAACTGGATGAGTTCCAATGGTTTGAGAACCCAAACCCTTCCATGAGTCTATGATTTTGTGATTCTCCATGCCTTCTTCCTGCAGGGACTGTACAAGCTACAGAAGGGAATATCCTGCAAAAAGGAAACTGGTCCAATGCCACAAACTGGCCCGAACCATGGAGGCAGTATAGAAGCCTGTGGGCAAGTAACCCTAGGAAACGCGTGCTTCTGAGCCTGAGCATTAGTTGCTCCTCTGCAACAGGAAGTATCTGCTTTCAACAGACCTCTTGTTATATACAAAGAGAAAAAAAAAAAAATTTTGGTTTGGTCCTGTAAATAAGAGCATTTTATTTTTCTCAGAGTGTTTTTCTTCAGTGAAATTTGTCCACAACACAAACTGACTCCACCCCACTTCCAGAAAAGAGAGTGCCTGAAGGGATGGCTGAGTGTGCAGACCCACTGGGGATGCAACAGGCATGAACAAGCAACCTGAAAAGAGTCCACCTTATCCCTCTATCAAGAATTAGTAACCCGAAACATAAAACATTAGTTACAAAGAAAGCATTCATAAGAGAGCAATAGTAGCAAGGGGCATTGCCACAGGACATCAGCACACCAAGGGAGGGAAATCACCCTCACCAGCTTCAGCTCAATCCCATGGCACCTGGGTTCTCCTTGCTCTCTCGCTCCTCTTCATGAGTAAGGAATTCTTTACAACAAGGGTGGTAAAACACTGGCACAAGTTGCCTGGAGAGGTGGTGCATGCACATCCCTAGAGATGTCCCAAGCTGGATGTGGTCCTGAGCAACCTGACCTAGTTGAAGATGTCCCTGCTCATTGCAGGTGGTTGGACTGGATGAATTTCGTAGGTCCCTTCCAAACCAAACAGTCCCATGAGTCTATGATTGTGTGAACCCCAGCATCCTTTAACATGTCCCATGCCAGCCTCTGGGAAGGAAACAAGTAGTCAAAACTCTGATCCATATGCCCCACTACTATTGTATTAGACATTTTCCCCACTTACAGCCATTCCCTTCCACTCACAGTATACCACATGGCAGCCAGTCCCACGCACAGCATTGCACATGCAGCTCGCGGGCATCATCTCCTGCAAATCTCTTTAGCTCTGTTTCATCCAGGCAGCTTTAAAAAAAAAAAAAAAACAACAACTCAACAGATTATATCAAAGGCTTCATCAGATTCCTATTGTCCTGGGTGCGCCACATAATCCGAATGGTTTCAAAAGAAAACTGCTACCTGCTGATAGCCAGAGTGGCTGCCAGTTACCAGATGTCTGGCTTTTGTTGTCTATAACTGGGATAATTTTTGCAGAGAAATGAAAATGGTTTGATCCTGCAGAACAAGATGCACCGTGGATCAATTCACCGCAAAAGGCCTTTTTGAAGGATGTCTACATGGACGGAAATTTTGTTTTAGTGGGATGATTGGCTCTATTTAATTTAAACCCGTATTTATACCAAAAATTCAAATAATGCACCCTACTTTGCATTTCAAAAAGAATCTCAGTGTTTATGAAATCACTTTTGAGTTGCAATTACAGTTATTTGTCTCTGGGACACACAACATGTAATTGGGTCAACATTGTTAATGAGCTAGCAGCATTATTGTTAATGAGCTACTAGTGTTAGTTTCAGTGTTTCATCCCCAGCAGGCGGCAAATACAGTATGTTAAGATAGATAATTATGTTAATGTTACAAATATCCACAGACCAAAGTCGTCATTAAAAATATTAAACAAAGAGGTTAAGTGAGATGATTGTGTGGAGAGAACTCTCCGCAGCAGCAGGGAGGGAGGGACCGGCTCCGCTCGGACACAGAGGTGTTTTCTCCCAGCACTCTTGAGGACAGAGAACAAGCTCTTCACTCTGTTAATGGTGGGCTGGAGTTTCCCCATTTCATGCAGAATGGCAGGAGTTTCATGAAAATAAGATCTTTGTTGACGGCACTCACAAAAAAAAAACACATCAAGAGGGAAAGACCTCTTTGACAAAGACATAGAAGCCTCAGGAGGGCTCCCAAGCATCATCTTGTACACAAAGACCGCCTGACGGCAATGGTTTGTTTAAAGAAGATGGACCCCATTAAGAAAGGGAGTCACTTTGTTCACATTAAGCTCCCACTCATTTCATCTCCTGTCCCATATTCTCTACGTCAAAGAAGCTGATGATGAGCTGTTTCCCATTGACTTCCCCAAACTACTTATCAAGTTGTAGGTTTTATGTCAGAAGTTGGTTTTGCCTTTAAAAAATTATATATGGACCCAAGGACTTCTGATGGAGCTCCAGTACTTGCAGCTGGTGGGAAAAAATCATGACAGAAAAGTCTGTGGCTCTTACATGTCAGGTCAGAATAAGGTACTAGTGGTGGTCATCTAAGGAAGTGAGTGTTTTCTATAAGGAGGAGCCTCTACAGGGTGCCAAAGTGTAAGAGCTTTTCTGGCAGAGTCAGACAGGTCTAGAGGGTTTTCTCTCTAAGCCAGACCATGCAAAGGGAAATAGGAGTTAATGTGTTGACTCAAATAAAAAGTGTATTTTGGGGACCTCCAAATAAAGTACTACACAGAGTGTTCCGGTTCCATTCAGTGCTTCAAGTGACAGTGAATGATTGATGAAAAACTGATCAGTCATGAAAAATAATTGAATTCTGCAAGATCAGATGTAATTAATGAAAGATAATTGAATTGATTATATTTTGAAATAATTGAAAATATTAAGGGAAAATAATTGGAATGCACAGATGGTTATAGGCAAGAGCATCTGTGAAGAAATTTATTTGGCAATAGCTAAATACCAAGGAATTTAAACCAAACCACTCTTCCTTTACACACAGATTTTAGACAAAGCCCCATTGCCAATAACAGAATAGTGCAGTTTTTCTGAGAGCCACTGCAAGGTACAGAAGTGAGCTAAACCCCCAAAAATAATCCCAAATTAGGCAAAGTTAAAACATTTTATCTCTAAAGGAGATACTAATTCCTGCAGCCTAACTTCCCCAAATGTTTTAACTGCTGCAGAATTAAACCCCCCAGGGGAACCTGAGGCTCCCACTGCATTCAGATACACAGCAAAGCCTCCAAGTGCTTTTTTCCAAAACAACCCCTAAATACGAAGGAAGAGAAAGACTGCACACCATGAGGAATGTACAAACAAGGTACAAAATGCCTCCCTTGCTAAGGTCAGTCATTAGTAAAAACATCTGAGCCTTAAGTCTTGCCCTGCTCAAAACTCCTCTGCAAGGGGAAGCAACATTGCAAGAAGATTTACGTGCTGGTTTTACACAATTACTCATCAGTTCAGTGTTTTCCTTCCCATCATTCACCTCTCTTGTCTAAGGGGTTATCCTAATGGGTAGATGCTTTGCTCACAAGATATCTTCTCATTAAACAAGAAGTTTAGTTCTGCTTACTGTTTTGCAAACTGCATAATAGAGTCCTTCTTTATTCCCCCTTCAGAGCTGTAAACACTTCCCATCTTTTCCCAGGGCAGAGATCCCAGATTCAAGTGTAGCCTTTAGTTTTGCTTTCCAATAAATCCCCTGGACCTCAAACAGCATCTTCAGCTTCTGACAGCCATGTTACTAGTACCTACAAAAAAGCACACCAGTCCAGTCCAATACTGTTCTTTGCTGGAATAAATTATTTCCAAGACAACAGCAACACGGCAGATTCTACAACTCAAAGCTTAAGAAAAAATAAAGCATCTCATTTGCAGCAACAGAGGAAACTATTAGTAAGACAGCAAAAAACGTTGATTAACACAGACCTTTAAAGGGACTGAACTGAAAGTTTATCATAATGGGCTATGCTGGAAGAGAGAATGGAGGCTAAAGCTGAACCTGGAGGAAAGCCAACCTGCAACTGCTCTATTTAATGCTTGGTTTAATAAACTTAATCAAAAAATAAAAGCACAGGGACAAGTTTTAATAGTTAGCTGGGAAGCATCAACAATATGGAGAGGGTTCAGGATATTAGGCCCACAGAATTGGAAAATAAGGCACAAATTAATAGCATAACGTGCTAAATCATGCATCTAGGATTAACTACAGAAATTAAGGCTCTAATGGAAGAATAGAAATTACTCATTTAACCAATGTATTGTAGGATCTCACTGGGTAGTCCACAGTTTTCCTGGGGACAGCCCAGTGGGCACACTCCTACATTAAAACTGCAGACCACCAGCATGGTGCACCTTTGAAAAGTCTCAATGCAACCCTAAGGCACAGAGACATAATTCACCTTGTATTTCTGACTTGTGGGAAACATCCCTGATACACTAAGAGACTGGTGGGACACTGGTGGAAGGTCACTGGCCCTCCTGGCCCTCCTGGTGCAGGTGAGGTGGATCCAGGCTCGACCAAGCCCACAAAAGATCCATCATAAAAATACTGAAGACATTTATCAGTGGATGCTGAAAAACTCGTCTTGATCATCAACACAATGACATCTCAGAACATACTTGACCAGTTTCACCAATTACACTTTGAAAGAAGATAATCAGGAAAAATGAGCACTTTGGGCTCAGAAATGGTTGATGAAAGAAAAGGATGCAAATTTTCTACAAAGGCACAAAGGCTTCTGATTTTAAAATAAAGTGTCAAAAGACCTGGGTTCTGGTTCAGCCTTCCAGTAAGATTAGTGGAGAAAAGAAACTTGATTAGCTTCAAGGAATGGCTCAACCAATTTATAAAGCTGTTGTGCTGATACAGGAGTGGACACAAAAGGTATTTCCCAGTCCTATGTCTTAAGTACCTCAACCCATTTTAAATACTTTATATTTGGAATTGGAAAAGTTCAATGCACAGAAGAAAGAGGGAAGGGAACCTAACATTTCACAGGCAATAATCATGCAGCTGTGGGCTTTTTTCCCCCTGTTAAGGACAACAGAAGCCATACAGCAGTGTATGGACTTGCCTGGTTTCACTGGGACTTCAAGGAGCACATGGGAAAATTAATGCACCCATTGAAAGGTGGGAGAGGGAAGAGAAAACCCAATCCCTTACAGAAGAAACAGCCTTAGTGCTGGTACTCCCCAAAACACTGCCAGCACGACTAGTCTTGGAAGGCAGACGCAGGGACTGTGAGAATTAAGACCTGAGGCCCACTGTAGGAGAGGATCTGGTTCGAGACCATCTTAAAAATCTGAACGTGATCAAGTCCATGGGTCCTGATGAGATCCATCTGCAGGTCCTGAAGGAGCTGGCAAATGAAATTGCTAAGCCACTGGCCATAATATTTGAGAAATCATGGCAGTCAGGTGAAGCTCCCGATGACTGGAAAAGGGAAATATAACCCCCATTTTCAAGAAGGGGAAAATGGATGACCCGGGGAATTACAGAGCAGTCAGTCTCACCTCTGTGCCTGGCAAAATCTTGGAGCAGATTCTCCTGGAAGGCATGCTAAGGCACATGAAAAACAACAAGGTGGTTGGTGACAGCCAGCAGGGCTTCACTAAGGGGAAATCCTGCCTGACCAATGTGGTGGCCTTCTAGGATGGGGCTACAGAACTGATGGACGGGGTACAGCAGTTGATGGCATCTACCTGGACTTGTGCAAAGCGTTCGACGCTGTCCCACACGACATCCTTGTCTCTAAATTGGAGAGACATCAATTTGATGGTGTCGTGGTTTAAACCCAGTCAGGTAACTCGTTCGCTCACTTCCCCCCCCCCTTTCTTGCCCTCCCCCTGCTCTGGGAGGGATGGAGAGGAGAATCAAAAGAATGCAACTCCCACGAGTTGAGATAAGAACAGTTTAGTAACTAAGGTGTAACACAGATCACTACTGCTACCACCAATGATAACAATGATAAAGGAAATAACAAGGGAAGAGAATACAACATCTCACCACCAGCCAACCGATAACTCGCCCCCTCAGCCCGACCAAGCACCGACCGATACCTCCTCCAACCCTGCAGTCTCCCAGCCCTTCCGGCTAACTCCCAGTTACATCCTGGGCATGACGTGCTGTGGTATGGAATACCTCTTTGGTCCGTTTGGGTCAGGTGTCCTGTCTCTGCTTCTTCCTGGCTTCCCCTCCTCCCTGGCAGAGCATGAGGCTCACAAAGTCCTTGGCCAAACCAAAACATCCTTGTTATCAGCTCTGTTCCCGAGCTGAAAGTCAAAACACTGCACTGCACTAGCTACCAAGAAGGAGAAAAATGACTGCTACCGCTGAACCCAGGACAGATGGATGGACCACTCGGTGGATAAAGAACTGGCTGGATGGCCGCACACACAGAGTTGTGGTCGATGGCTCAATGTCCAGCTGGAGACCAGTAACGAGTGGTGTCCCTCAGGGATCGGTGTTGGGACCGGTCTTGTTCAACATCTTTGCCTGTGACATGGACAGTGGGATTGAGTGCGCCCTCAGCAAGTTTGCCGATGACACCGAGCTGTGTGGTTCGGTTGATACACTGGAGGGAAGGAATGCCATCCAGAGGGACCTTGACACACTTGTGAGGTGGGCTGATGCCAACCTCATGGAGTTTAACCATGCCAAGTGCAAGGTCCTACACCTGGGTCAGAGCAATCCCAGGCACAGCTACAGGTTGGGCAGAGAAGAGATTCAGAGCAGCCCTGTGGAGAAGGACTTGGGGGTGTTGGTTGATGAGAAAATGAACATGAGCTGGCTTCAGTGTGCGCTCGCAGCCCAGAAAGCAACCGTACCCTGGGCTGCATCAGAAGGAGCGTGACCAGCAGGTCGAAGGAGGTGATCCTGCCCCTCTACTCTGCTCTTGTGAGACCTCACCTGGAGCACTGTGTGCAGTTCTGGTGTCCTCAACATAAAAAGGACATGGAACTGTTGGAACAAGTCCAGAGGAGGCCACGAAGATGATCAGGGGCTGGAGCACCTCCTGTATGAAGACAGGCTGAGAAAGTTGGGGTTGTTCAGCCTGGAGAAGGCTGCGTGGAGACCTCAGAGCAGCCTTACAGTATCTGAAGGGGGGCTATAGGGGTGCTTGGGAGGGACTCTTCATTAGGGACTGCAGTGATAGGACAAGGGGTAACGGGTTCAAACTTGAACAGGGGAAGTTTAGATTGGATCTAAGGAGGAAATTCTTTCCTGTTAGGGTGGTGAGGCACTGGAATGGGTTGCCCAGGGAGGTTGTGAATGCTCCATCCCTGACAGTGTTCAAGGCCAGGTTGGACGAGGCCTTGGGTGATATGGTTTAGTGTGAGGTGTCCCTGCCCATGGCTGGGGGTTGGGGGTAGCTGATCTTAAGGTCCTTTCCAACCCTAACTATGCTATGATTCTATGATTCAGGCATGTCTTATTGGTGGTGTTGAGGTTGGCTCCCAGGACAACATCCTCACTAACATACCTTCTAGTGGTAGGCAGAAAACCTACATCTAACAAAGCAGAACAGAAAAAATTTCAACATTATCCTAAGGGAGACACATACAACACAGAGACAAGTCCCTGACAACCCACTATATCCTGTAATTTTATTTATAACCTATCTTTGGAGGAAAAAATACCTACAAAAACCCCAAAACATAAGTGATATGACCCATTCCTCACAAGGCTAAAAATAAATTCTTCTAATGAATAATGTAGTGTCTCATCTTTGCCAAGTCCCAAAGTGCTTTCAGAAAGAAGTCAAACATTTTCTCCATTAACCTGCAAATGCATGTTTACAGTTCATAATCAGAACTAAATATGTACAATTACACTGCAGGGTATCTTAAAAGTCATCCCCACCACAAACATTTGTTAGGTGACAAAAGTAGCTACGCTATCAGGCACTACAAGAGGCTTTTTCTGATCACAAGACATTCCTGTATCTGTGTCCTTCAGCATCCCCACAGGTACATGGATGAGGAATGAAATGGGGAATTTAGGGCAGAACTAGACCTTGTTGTAAGTCACCAGTTTTATGGTGACATTTTCAGCCTCCAGCCCCTCTCTACAAGATCATCCAGCTCTGCAATTAGTGGTGCCCATGGCACACCTCTCATCTCCATAGCCTCAGAGATGTTCTTAATGGACAAAGTTTCAGCTTCACAAAATCCTCTCGTATTAAATCTAATTTAAATGCATAAGTTAAGATTCCCAAATAGACGTATTACAGAGATTTAAAAAGACAGTTAATGCATGTTAAATATAATCCATTCTTGGGGATGAATAGTAATATGTTTAAGGAATCACAGCATAACAGATTAAGATACATAGCCGATTACTGATTTAGTAATTAAAAGGCAATTACTGCCTATTTAAATCTCAGTAAAATGTGTCAGAAAACAAGGCTTTCACTTTAAAATTAGATATAAAGGTATCCACCAATTTAAGTGCAATCATTTTTGGTGCAATTCCAAGGAGTCTTATTTTCAGGAACTGCAGAGTACTCCCTTTGAGGCACCCAAATTCTCTCAGGCAGATAGCGAGGGTTCCCACATGACCTCACATCAGTTCAAGCTCTACAAAATTCAGGCTGTGAGAATTTGGTTTAAGTGCGCACCTCATCACTTCAGTATTGAAATTAATTCATATACACAAATCAGGTCACCAATTGAGTTTCATTATAACTAAAATTGCAAGAGTTTGGCTTGAGAAAAATCAAGTTTACGTGGTAAAGACTTGACCCAAAACTCCAGCAATGAAGACCATCCAAAGAGTCATCTATCTTCTTGACTGTGTGTCTTCCCGTGCAGTTTCCAATTACTTTCTTTGGCATGTTTTGATTTACCAACAGCACATAACACATTTTCCTCATCCACTGAAGCTCAACCGGATCTAAGTACAACATCTAAAATTGAAGGTGATAGAGTGTTTGAATCAATAAATATCAGGCAGGAGAGCAAAAGATGAGCAAAAGCAAGTTGAACATACAGGACAGTTTGTCAAGGGCTTTCACCCAAGTCAGGTGCTGACCACGTGGTCAGATTTGGAGCAAGGCTGAGCATTCAGCTGTGCCATCAAAACACAGGCACAAAACCATAGACATTGCTGCTTCAAGCAGGGGAGGAGTTCATAGGAATAACTAGGGAAGAGCCAGTTAAAATAATTTCTTTGGGTATTATGGTGACTGAATTTTAAGGCAGCAGCCACAGGACTTCAAATACTTTCTTTCGCATCTTCAAATGTTTGCAGTCTCATATTTCAGGACTTGACAAATCTCCTTTCTGTAAGATTTTCTATTCTAAAAACAGCTTGTTTTAGCTTGGAGAAAATGTGTTACAAGTAAGATCCTTTATAAAAGTTTTCTTTCCTGTCCAACACATGTGGGAGAGGCCAATGAGGAAGCAAAGGGAGTGCTAAATAGAATCATAGAATCATAGAATAGTTAGGGTTGGAAAGGACCTTAAGATCATCAGGTTCCAGCCCCCCTGCCAGAGGCAGGGACACCTCACACTAAACCATATCACCCAAGGCCTCATCCAAATAGGGAATCTCTAGTCAAGAGTATGAAAATGAGTGACTCATGTAACATTGGTTACAACATCTGTAAGCTCGTGGCTGAAGACAGCCATCAGCAGCATAGCTCTGCTCTACTCCTGGCAGGTTTGGAGGGTATGACCTCCCTGCAATGAGGCTGAGATGTGCCATGCAAAGGGAAAGGGAGGAAACAAGTGAGCATGAACACATTATTTCACCTGAAAAAGATCAAAAACATGCATCTCATTCTGACATCCACTCCTGTTGCCAAGTTCACCAGCTGCAAGAAAAGACCTTGACACCCAGCCCAACCTCTCATGGCTCCGTGTGGCGCCACCAGCCGTGCCCAATGTCACCAGGTTCACATGCAAAGGGACATGCTTTAAGCAAGCTCAAGTCATTGGTCAGGTAGAGAAAGACTAGGAGATTGTGGGACATGGTCATCACGGTGGTTCCTAGTGGCTATCCATGTCCATAGTGGTGATCCCAGCTACTATGGGGCTGCTCTCACCTCACCTCCCCAGCCGTGCAACACAGCATGGAGAAAACCATGCTGTTTTTCTGCCTTCCCCTCCATCCTCTCCCTGCAAGGGTTTAGCCATGAACTACCACAGCCTCAAGCCACCAGCTCTGCCCTACTCCCCAGTCCTCATCCCTCTCCACATGCAGCTCCTCATGAAAGGAAAAAAGCTGTGAAACTGCAATTTTGGATCCTGGAGAGAGAGGCTTTTCTGAAATGAGGCATCCTGATGAGAATGTTCACCCCAAATTCGTCAGAAGCTTTCTGCTGTTAATTGAAGGAAGCAGAAATCTGTTTGCTGAAGCCCCACGAGCAGAAAAAGATGTCAGCTAAATTATTCATCGTGAATTACTCACTTGGCTCTTGTTAAGAAATTACTTGTTTTCACAAAGCTTGCATCAGATTAATTCTTATTTTTTTTCATTTTATTTAGGTGTCTTGAGATGGCAAATGAAAGTGGATGCTAAAGATGCAGAATGAAGAAGGGTTTTAAATAGATTCTACATCTAATCCACAGGTGACTACTACTTGAGCAAATTAGCAAACCCACTCAGTTCCGGGGCAGTGCAGAAGGGTGCATTTCCAGGAATAGCAATCTCGAACAAATTTGTTATCTTTGCAATTACCTGTGAGTGGATTAACAAGTGAATCTGACTTCATTACATTAGCTTGATATTAAACAAGTAAGAAGTTTCATTTTAATAGGCATACTAATTGGACAAAATTATAGGAAATGTAAGAGCACAGTATCAGAAGTACCAGTTCACAGCTAATAAAGCATGCTGAAAGCTACCTGGTAACAAGAAGGCTGCCTGACTTCCTACCCACTTCCTCTGTTTTGGTCTGATTTACCTTAGAGCAGGGAATAAATACATTTTCACACACACAGCCCAAGGCATGGCTCCTGAACTTCATGTGACTGGTTGGGAAATACATGGCATTTCAGGGTCAGGTTGGACAGGGCTTGGAGCAACCTGCAGAAGGTGTCCCTACTTGTGGAAGAGGGTTGGAGCTGCCAACTTTAGGTCCCTTCCAACCCAGTCTGGATTGGTTCCATTGCCTGCCTCACCAAACACTTGCTCAGGACTTGGCTTCAACAGGAGTTTTGCAAATAATCCAATATGATAGACTAGTTGCTCCCAAAGAAACATGCTAGAAATAAGCACGTTGAAATAGTTATTCTGAAAACAAAGAGACTTGGGTTTGCTTTCAAGGCGCAGCTGCTTTCAGAAATTACTTGTGGCACCAGAAACCCATTGTATTTTCAAGATTCTCTCAATCTATCATACTCAGACACTTCTGTCCAAAGCTTTATTTTTTTTGTAATGATTATTAAGTCAATTTGCCCACAGAGCTGGGACTTGAGCACTGTTACAATATTCATTTGAGATTCAGAACTGCTTTTAAGCGGCTGCCCTCCCCAGCAGTCACTCTTCTCACCGCTGCAGCTACTCATGTGAAGAGATTTGCAGCCTGTTGTTCCCATTCCTTACAGGCATGTGGGAGAGAGAAATTAGCTGTAATTCACCATCAGGAAAAACCCGAGGTGCTGTAACATCACCATTATATGAGGACATCTGATACAAAGATGCTAGAGTCTGTGGGGAAGCCTGCAGTAAAGATAAAATGGAACATTGCAAACTGACATCTTGGTAGCATGGTGGCTGGAAATGGTCTGCTGGGGGGGGGGGGGGGGGGGTGTTATTCCCAAGTGCCAAGGAAAGTTGGCTTTCAAGGGAACAACAGATACTCCTCTGCAAACAACCTGGTCCACCATGCATCGCCCCTACATGCGACTTTGTAGATGCAGAAAAGTTTCAGGTATCCTACTTCCATAGTCTGAAATTTCTCCTTGCTGTTCTCTCATAAGCCCAGTGCCACTGGGAAGAATGTGGCATGCTGATGAGGTTACAGAATCACACACAGAATCACAGAGAAGTTTGAATTGGAAGGGACCTTAAAGATCATCTCATTCCAACCCCCCTGCCCTGGGCAGGGACACCTTCCACTAGAGCAGCTTGCTCCAAGCCCCATCCAACCTGGCCTTGAACACTGCCAGGCTGTGTGCAATGAATCCAGTTCAAGCTTCCATCTCCTCCATGGAAACTTCATGGGGTTGTAGAGAAGCCCCCTATAGCCCTTCATCCTGCCAAGCAGGAGGCAGCAGGCACCCAGGATGAGTGGCCATGGTGCCACCCAAACTAGGTGCATGCAGCCACCTCAGCTCAGGCTTTAAGGACCTTCAGTGCTCACCTGGCACATTTTGGGTCAGCCCAGGCCACACTGCCCTCACACAGTTCTGCCTCTGAAATCCTAATAGCCCACCACTGAAAGATACTGCTGCCTGTCGTTCATTCCTGTTTTGGCAGATAATGGAACAGCCACTCCCAGGCTTTAAAATCATCTTGTGTCACTGCTGAAGGTGTCCAAGTCCCCTGCTTCTCCCTGCCCAGTCACATCAGCCTTAGCAAATGGTACCCCAGAAAACTCAACTGACTCCCAGGTTCTCAGGGATATTGTTCCCCAGCTCCAAACTTCCTGTCACTTTGGGTATAGAACACAAGGGAACAGTTGCTTATTTGCTTTGGTTTCTATCTAACTGAGACCATGGGCAGCCCTGTCTCCTGTGCAGCCAGAGTCCACCTCTGAAGCCCCAGCACTGCTGTTGGTGCTCTGAGTTGATGCTGTCAAATACCACACGGCAGAGCTGCTCCGCTCTGTGCAGTAATCAAATATTCATCAGGCCAGCAAGCAGCATCACAGCTCCACAGGCAGGGCTGCCAGCTGGGATGTGGGACAGTTGAGTTCAACACTGCAGCAATTAATATTTAATGAGCCGGGTGAGGTAGAAGCACTTCACAAGGAGAGACAAAGGGCCACGTCCATTCGTCCGTCCATCCATCCATCCATCCATCCATCCATCCATCCATCTCTCCCTCCTTCCTCTCCAGACTTATGTTCAGAAAAACCCACTCTCAGCAGGTCTAAACCCTGCAAAGCTGCAGCCTGAATCATGAGAAGCACAAAGCGGGGGGCATAACCAGGCACCCCACCTTGTCCCCTGACAAGCACAGATCCCAGAACCAGGATGGGATTTAGTTAATCATGACCAAGCCTTGGGAACAGGGTGCGCGTGTGGGAAGTGCTGAAGTTCACCAAGATATCATTTAAATATGACACAGGGGGAAAAGCCCCACAGTTTCTGTGCTCCATGAATGTAAGATGAGCGCCTGACTCTGGTCTTCATGGTATCTGCACTGTGAGAAAAGTGCTTCAGTTAGGGACAGTTTGGGCTCAGCCACAACATGCCCACCTACAGCAGACCCTGGATGTCTGAGCAAACAGCAGCAGCAGAAACACGGATGTTTCTGGCACTCAGAGCCTGAATACCGGGCTCAGGTGTCTGTAAGTTGTTTTTATGGATATTTAAGAGCTCTAGTCCTAATATTGTCTCAGCTTCTCACCAGTCCTAAAGAGAACGATTCTACCATTCTATCATTCTATCTCAACCTTTTTCGGATGTTTACCTCAGTCCCCGGAGCAGATTTCATTGCCACTTTAATTGCCAGGAAGCATATTAGTTATTAGTCTTCCCTGCCAAAGTGACAAGTGCCTTTCCCTGGCACTGCCTGTATAGCTCAAGGAGTGTTTGGGGATATTCCTCAAAGAAAAGACTCACATGAATATTAAACATTGTAATTAAGTGCAGTGAAGTTCCTCCAGATTTGCAGGGAAATAACTCAGGGATGACTTCTACCTGATCAAATTTAAAAGCCATTTTCTCTCGGGTCTCCCAGCTTGCTGTTGAAATCAAGCTAAATAATACTTTAATGGCTGCACAACACCATTTGCTCCCGGTCCTAATCTCCTGACATTCCCAAGGAGTTTGCTTTTCTTTGTTCCTTTAATACCAGGAGATGCGGATGCTGCTTGAACAGCAGCACAAGTCATCTGAACTACACGAGACCGTTGGCAAAGCTTCCCCCTCCAGCAGCAGAGCCAGGAGATGAGGCCCATCCTAGAGCACATTTTGGCTGGTTGGGATGGCTTGGATGGTTTGGCCACAGGCAAGCTCCGAGCAGCTCCAGCTCTCCGCAGTTCCCAACACAGCCCATTTCCTGCAGGCTCCGGCTGATACCGCACGCATTAATTGAATAAGCTTTAATTCTCTTTCCAGGACCATCTGCTGAGGACCAGCGTGCGCGCTGCTCTCACAAACCAGGGCAACAGCACCATCTAGCAGAGCGGAATGGAAAGTGCCGGAGGGACCCCCAGCCCGTGAGGACAAGGGAGTGCCAGAGCTGGGTGACTGCGAAACAAGGACTTTCGGGTCCAGCAATGATGGCCCCGCACACCGGCATCCCCATTTGATCTTCACATGCCTGGCTCGACAGCCACAGCATCTCATGTTTCTTCGTGGCTTCTTCCAGGCCTCCTGTGGTGCTTCTATGCTGGGCCATGTTTTTTCAGCAGCAGAGGAGAAAGTGTTGAACAAATCACGGGTCACTCCTGGGACATCGCATGTCACACAGCAGCCATTCCTGCAGGACCACAATAAGCATTCGCCTGTGCCGTAACCGGGGCTTCAAAACAGTCTTGGATCAGTGAAGTTGTGAGCACAGTGTGGAAATAGCCATGTGAGCTGCAGATAAGATAGAAGGAAGGAGCAGGGTAGAAAGAATGTTTGCAGCTCAGCTGGGCTAGAATTTCAGAGGGGAAAAACCCTGATTTCTGAACTTTGTCTTCCCTATTTTTCTCACAAGGGGACTCCTTCCCCTGAGCCTCGTAAGAGACACCAATCTCGCATTTATTACATAATACAATATCAGGAGAATGTTAATTCTAATAGTCTTTAAACATTTTACTCTCTTGTAAACTAACTTGAAGATGGCTCCCTCACACCATCCAGTTTCATGGTATTACCCAACATCAGAGACTGGAAGAACAGCCCTGCTGACAGATAACTTGCACCATGTACCGAAGACATGAGGAAGGCTGCTGGATCACACAACCAAAAATAGCTTTCGCTTCTCTTCTTGACAGAGCAACATATCCTGAGGGATAGGAAAGGGGAACATTAGATACTTATACAAATATATTAAGAGGAAAGTGCTTCAAGCAGGAAATGTCTTTTTTGATACAGTCCATGTGTTTGCATGGTTGGTGCTCATGGACAAGCTTTAATGTTCGTATTTCTGGAGTATTTCCCTGAATGGAAAATTCACCTAAAGCTCAGCACAGAACAAATTGTATCACAGTATCATAATGAATGGAAATTTATACTTACGAATCTATTTTGTCTGTTTGGCTTTTACTCCCCATGCAAAGTAAAATAAAGGCATTCTCACATCAGCAAATATCAGGTTCTCTTCAGGCTCCTGTAATTCCTTTTCTGATACTGCTCATACTCATAAGATGAAACCTTTGTTGATTTTTGCTGAAAGGAAATGGCAATCACTTAAATTGAGTTCCACATTTCATAGGGATGGCGATTCCTCTATTGCACCAGCCTGGAATGCAGATGTGGGATTTATGTTAAGAAAATATTAAACTCCAGTTTTGATCAAATCCCATTACAACCCTGGAAGTACCTCCCCTGTGTTAATTACCCTCTCAGCATGACACGTGCCTCCTCTGCCTAGTCTGAAATTACTGGTTTCAAGCTTTGTCTTTAGCAATACTTTGATTTTTTGTGATTCATTCTCCCCACAAGAGATGATGCTCCCCTGGAAGATTACAACCACTTCATCCACCTTGTTCTTTCAGGAAAACTGAACAGACTTTTTTCTTCGAGCACAAATCACCTCTCCAGGGCTCTTTTGGGCCCTTTCTGGCACTTTTGGGAGACACAGACACAATGGGAGGGTGCAGCGTTACTGCAGCAGCCTTGGCTGATCTGTTTGAGTCCCATGATCTGTTCAAACCCTGTTCTCATGGCAGTACCACTGATGGAGCACCACTCGGATCAACAAGCACGGCAAGGAGAATTATTTTCCTTCTACCAAAGCATCCTGAGATTCACGATTTGGAAAAAGAGGTCCTGTTCTAAAGAGGCAATTGGAACACAACTCGAAGACTTTCTGAGAAACACACTGATAGCTTGCTTTTTTTTTAAGTCTTTCATCCCAAATAAAACATCTCAAAAGCCCTCAAACTGAAATGCTTGTGTCCTGGTTTCCTAGAGTGAGACAAATACAATTTGTTCCAAGTCATCTCAACACGAAATTGCGTTTCCATGTCCTTAAATGCCTTTAATCCAGGAGCTGTAGCTGCAGTTCCTCATCCGAACAGGCTCTATGGCCTAGCTCCCACTAGGTATCACAGGCACACTCAGAAAACAACAAAACCTGGCCTTCTGATGCTTTATCAGGCTGTAGTCCCAGCCTCATTCTCTCTTCAGAATTATGCATCCCAGAACTAATATATCCCACCCTTTATCAATAGCCTAGTCGGTCTGCCTGCCTTCACATGAGGTATATGGCTTTATTACACCATGGGCAATACAGCCCTATCAAGAAAGCTCTGTTCTCCAAGAGAAATGGAAGCCATGACCATCCTCATTTTCCAAGGTCCATGTGCTAGAGAAACACACTTTGCCATCAAAGAAGGTCCCAACAGAGCTTGTCAGCAAAATAGCTGAGAAGAGCATCAGAGGAGGTGGAAAATCAAACATTTGAGTTCTTATTAACTGAATAAAGATTTTGGAATAAGTAGAATAAACAACCTGTGGAAATCTCAAACCTGCAAGGAAAATCCCAACGGTGAAGGGGAGCAGCACCCACCATGTGGCAATAGCTTTGACCACCCAAATGCAGGTGGTTCCAAATTCTGCAAGGAGGGACTGCAGCACTTGTGTGGATTCATCAGCTTGGTGATCTCTGCCCACCTCAGGCTCAAACACCATGGAGAAGTCTTCTGGGCACCCACAGCTAAACCCCATGCAGTTCACTTCACGAGGGACCCTGCTGACCCCCATCAACCAGCCTGGTTTGTCAGCCAGGTTTTCCCATGTGTCAGCAACAAAACCACCTATGATGGCAACTCAGACATCCTCTTCTTCTTCATACCACCACCATGCACGGCACCATCACACAAAAGCCACCGTCTGTAGCAGCTGAGCTGGCATTTGTTCATCTTTCTCTCCTCTTTGCATTTTCCTGTAGTCTTTTGGAGAAAAAGAATTCATCTAAAGCTGGATTTACTGAATATTGAAACTCACAATTCACGGAGAAGATTTTCCCCTGACAGGAGTCCTCCCTCTTAGGGAAATTAGGTAATTTTCAATAATCAGTCTGGGACAAAAATCAGGATAAAGTGATTTCAACAAGAATCTAATTGAGTCTTAATGACTTTAAATGTCAGATCTATAAAATCTGTCTTGGGGCTCCCCTTGCTCCTTGGGGCTGGGAAAGCAGCACGTGTCAAGCCAAACTGTGCCTTTTCCATGCTGCCCATGACAAACCATGTCTTTCGCACAGCCCTGCTGCAATAAGGAGCCTTCCTTCTGCTGTTTGAGACAGCCACACTAAGAAATGCTGCCATTTGAGTCAGGTTATGGCTGTTTTTTTAAAGCAGGGCCACTTAGCTTTATGGCCACTGTGAAAACACGCATTCTTCACCACTGGTTAATAAAGATAATGCAAACATATAGTTTAAGATGAGAGAAGGAAAATACTCCCTTCCCTACACAGCTATTGTGTGTACAGCAGTGTAGACCTGTGCAGTAACTGTTATAGAAGCAGTCACTAAATCAGAGGTTGCACATTGCTGGAGGGTAGAAGGGTTAGCACAGGTCATTTTGGATAAGAAAGGGGCAAGCAAACCCATGCACAGCCCAGTAATGGATTCAGCAAGGGCTTGACCCAGCAAACAAGCTTCCTCTGGCACAAGCAGCGGACACAAGATAAGCAAATTTCACACCCCTTGTCCATTCCGGGACCCCTCTCCGGACCAAACTGCACATCTTCCTCCCCAGCTGCCACCCTGGTATGTCTCTGCCACGAGCCTGATCACACTCTATTTCAGGAGTTTTATTTCAGCTCAAGAATGAATTTGTCTTTTCACAGCACAAATAGCATAACTATTCCAAGCCAGTCTGCATGATTTTCAAAAGAGACCACTTTTATATCTGAGCAGATTGCATCTGCTCTGTCAGAGGCAGTAGGTTACTAGAAACAGGAGACAAAACTAGTGTTCACACGCAGATCTCCACCTGCTTGCCGCGAAAAAGTCTATGGCAGATGAGTGCCAGCAGCTCCTGAATTACAACAGAAGAGCCCAAATACAAGAAGTTTTGCAGAGATGACCCAGAAATAATTTTCCACCTGTAGATCTGTTGCTCTGTTTAGCGATCCTTGACCACAGTGTCAAGCTATTCTACCTGCAGATGCCCTTTCCCCATAGAAAGTTAACAGCATGAAGCTTCATCCCCTCTTTCCCTTTCTATGTAATTACATTGAGGCCTAGCAAAGAATTAAGACAACCTTGAGGATTGGCATGCAGTCCCATTTCTCTCCTTTCCCAAGAGGAAAAGCCCCCAGACCTACAATTTGAACTGCCTGGTCTCAGAAACCACTTGAAGATCAGCTATCAACAGGCTCCAAGCTGTAACACTCTGTATTGGCAAAGTTAACCTGGGCTGAGATCAATCAGCTTACAAACCACAGCCATGCTTGGTGCAAGCAAGACCAGGGCCAGAGCAATAAGCTTTAAGGCTGCCCAAGGTGCGGATGATCTGAGTAGCAGATGCTCACAGGACAAAACCTTGTCATCCTGCCACAAGACCACATATTTCTTCAGGATAAGCTCCTCTGGGCAGCATTCTGGAGCTCTGTTCCCACAGTACAGGCGTAACAAGCTTACCCAGAGCAGCCAAGCTACACAGCACGCAGAAAAGCCAGCAAGATCCCAATCAGGGATGATGGAAAATGGCTGCAAGGAGATGTCAAGTGCCAAGCAAAGGTCTTTCGTACAAAAAAACACTGGTTAAAGATCAACCATCCTTCTCCGTTCTGGTGTCAGAAACCACTCACCCATTACACTGATGGGTTTGACATTTCACTCTGCTTGTATCTCGTATTAGAGCGGCACCTATAAGCTTCTGTAGATAAGGTTAGGTTAATACTGCCATTAAAAGTTCCCTCTGCCCCTTCCCCTGGGCAGGGATGAAAGCTGGCAGAAGTTTGGAGAAGTTCGTTTACAAGTGTTTTCCTGACTAGAATTTGACCATTTCCCTTGGTAAAAACCTGAAACTTCTCGGATGTTTCATGAGTTTTATTGTGGTCTGTGCATTTCAGGTCAGATTCCAGTAAGCTGAGCAAACAGCTCTGGGTTTTTAATTTTGGAAGCAATTCAGAGGAATTCAGCTGCTGTGGTAACAAGTTGTAAACAGGAGAGAAAGGTGAAGTGGAGGTTAGATCATTAAGCTGAACTCTCTCCATTGACAGTTGTCTCTCTTTAAATGAGCAAGACCAGCCAAGTGGACCAGTGTCAGATGCCTGCATGTAGGGAAAGTTCTCCCCAACCAGAATACAACTGGTGATCAGTTTATGCCCTCTAGCAAAAGGCTTTGTCTTTTATTAAGCTACAGATTTCATATATTACCCACGCTGCATACAATAACTCAGGAAACTCTCCTTCACTACACAGATGTGTGATTTAACCTGAACCCTCACCACCATTTTCCATGCTTTCCATTATGATTCAGGTGCAGACTGGAAGCATCCATAACGTTCCCATCACTACTCAATGCCCAGTCACTATATCAACCACATGGACCCATCAGCTGAGACCTCACATAGTTACTTATTTCATGGAGATCGTAATTTACTGGCCACATATTTCAGCAATGCTCCTCACCACCTCTTACACATCAGAGATATCTGAACTGTTCCCACATTCATTACCATTTATCCCACTTTCCAGTCTTTCAGGCACTTCCACAACAATGTTCCCATAGGCTTGCCTTTAAGCTCCAGGTTTTAGGGGCACTCAGCAGGGCACTCTTCCTTAGTTCAGCTTTTTCCCCAGTACTTCTTATTTAATTTCCATTCACTTGCATCTACAGTGATTTAAAGCTTTGGGTAACTCAGCCTTTAGGAGTCTCAGAATGATGCATCAGTGGTCAATGCCATTTTCTTCCCTGCACAAAGGAAGCATTGATACAACCTGACCAGTTGAGCTGACAGATTTCTGACCAGTCATCACCTCTTTGTCTAATGGAATGAGGTCAATATTCAATTATCCAGAGTTCAGTACATGGTTTCTGCATTAAGAAAGCATTGTATTTCAAGATTTCTAAGGAATCTTTGTAACTGAGGACCTGAGAGGTCCAGCAAGTGCTCCAAGGTTTAAGAGGCATGAAAGAACTCAGATTAAATCCCTCTATTTTGGGCAGAGACTAGGGGAGTTCCCCCAGGCAGCTTGCCCCACAGCTGATCCAGGGATCTGTATCAGTTACCCCATCCTGGGGTTACTAAAACCAGTTCATTTTGACATGCCACAATTTTTAAACAGCCTATAGCATTACAGAAGATAACCATGCCTCAAAATATACTTACCTCCATCCAGGCCCTAAGAACAAGCTGTAGTCACTGCATTGACTATTCCCTTACAACATAACCCATCTTGCCAAGCACCCACTGCCTCTCAAAACCACCACACTGGGTTTCTTTCCAGATATGAACATGCTCAAGTCCCTCTTACTAGTTACCAACAACTTTCATGCTGCTCTGGGTTTGACTTAGTTTTGTGCTCAGCACACTGAGGTTGCCTTTTCTACTGAGGCTGTCAGTAGACCACGCCATCATCAGGCTGCTAGCTGGGAAACCAGTGGACCTGTTACAGTCACACCTCACCATAAAACCCATACACCATTATTCCCCGTATGTCATTCTGCTTCAGTTGCTCACCACCTTTAAGGTCACCTTTGTGACCCTCTGCCCTGGAAAAGGCTGGAGTTGAGCTGAAATAAGCTCCTGGGCCATCACTATCTTCTCCCAGCCCTGCTGCTTTCTGCAGCTCTCTCTCCTTCAAGTGCTACTTGCAATTGCATTCTGACCACTTAGCAGCTATTTTCCTGTACTTTCACTCAAGGATGGAAAACTCTCAGAGATACTTTCAGTTTTGTGCTTATCAGGAAAAAGATGAACTTCCCATGCGCTAGGCAGAAAGAGCGTGCTGAAAGATACTGGACAATTGCTTGTGCTCATTTGTGGGACACATAAAATCATAGAATAGCTAGGGTTGGAAAGGACCTTAAAGATCAGCCAGTTACAAACCCCCTGCCATGGGCAGGCACACCTCACACTAAACCATGTCACCCAAGGCTCTGTCCAACCTGGGCTTAAACACCGCCAGGGATGGAGCATTCACAGCTTCCTTTGGCAACCCATTCCAGTGCCTCACCACCCTTACAGTAAAGAATTTCTTCCTTGGATCCAATCTAAACTTCCCCTCTTTCAGTTTTAACCCGTTACCCCTTGTCCTATCACTACAGTCCCTAATGAAGAGTCCCTCCCCAGCATCCCTATAGGCCCCCTTCAGACACTGGAAGGCTGCTCTTGAGGTCTCCATGCAGCTTCTCTTCTCCAGGATGAACAGCCCCAACTTTCTCAGCCTGTCTTCATACAGGAGGTGCTCCAGCCCCTGATCATCCTCGTGGCCTCCTCTGGACTTGTCCCAGCAGTTCCAACAGTTCCTTTTTCTGTTGAGGACACCAGAACTGCACACAATGCTCCAGGTGAGGTCTCACAAGAGCAGAGCAGAGGGGCAGGATCACCTCCTTCGACCTGCTGGTCACGCTCCTTTTGATGCAGCCCAGGATACGGTTGCTTTCTGGGCTGTGAGCACACACTGAAGCCAGCTCATGTTCATTTTCTCACCGACCAAGACCCCCAAGTCCTTCTCCTTGGGCTGCTCTGAATCTCTTCTCTGCCCAACCTGTAGCTGTGCCTGGGATTGCTCCAACCCAGGTGTAGGACCTTGCACTTGGCATAGTTAAACTTCATGGTTACATCCTCAGCTCCTACACAGAGCTACACCAGGTGACATTTGAGTTTCCCCAGGTAAATGGTCTTTTTCTTAGGTCATGTAAAATAACATTAGGTTGTACATCTCTATTTTAATTAGCATGCACCTTTACAGGAAGGGTGAGTAAATGCACTTTCTGCCTGCACCACCAAGTTTCCAGTGAGAGCCTGTAATGCCTCAGTAACCAGGGCCATGGTCTGACTCTCTCCTCACATACTCATCCAACCCAAGAGAAAATGTATAGAGCTCAGGATAAACACCAGTATATGAAACTAATATGTAAGTAAATTCAAGCCTGAAGATGCCATGTTATAAGGGGCAAAATAAAGTCAATAAAGTTGTGTTATAATCACACTTGCACCCACATAAATCTGGACCAACTCCACTAAAACCAGGGAGCCCAATTGTTCTCTGCCTGAAAAAAGGCATTAATTTAGACTCACGCAACCTGTACTGAGGTTGTTAATCCTTCTCCTCCACTGAGGATATTTGATAAGGAGAAATGTGCAGATCAACTACAGGGCCTCACCAGCCTGGGGGAGAAACCAAACCACCACAGCCCTCCAGAACACAAGAAAAATCAGGCTATCTCCCTG
Source organism: Pezoporus flaviventris (assembly GCF_033815535.1). Classification (NCBI taxonomy): domain Eukaryota; kingdom Metazoa; phylum Chordata; class Aves; order Psittaciformes; family Psittacidae; genus Pezoporus; species Pezoporus flaviventris. Next base: position 965,600 of record NW_026892558.1, read on the forward strand.
CTCTTATTAAATAAACTGACTTAATTAAGCCCATGTGTGCTGAGTTTGGCTCTGCCCCCATTCCCCCAGGGTAGAGCAGGATCAGCTTGTTAGGAGCAACGCATTCAACCTGGAAGCCAAGCAGGAGCCCAATTCCAAAGTAGATGTCAGGTTGCCCTTGTCAAAAACCACTTCCCTGGAACAGATGGTCTTCTCCATTCCCAGAGCAGACTTTACTCAGAGAATTCTGGCTGTGAGAATTTCAATGCACAAAAAAAAACCCCTATGAGAGCTCTTTTGCAATTGTGTGTTCCGAGTTCTTCGTCTGCTCCCTGTTTCAGAGCTGGTGGGACATGTGCTGACCCTTTAATGCGCATGTCTTTAACTCCAGAATGCAAGTGGAGCTGTTCACAGGGATCCAGATGCTGGAACTCAAGGGACACATGGGGCCATCGCTGCAGCAATGTGACAGGGTTCCTTTCCCACCAGCTTTCGGGCTGGAAAAAGGAGTTAATGGCTTCTCCTGCCCGGCAGCTGGGCAAGGATGGATGGGGACAAGCTGCACACACAAAACCACAGTGTCTTAAATGAAGGCAGACACCTGTCCATATGGTAAACAAGGGCTTGGGTTATGTGGAGACTGATGGAAATAACATGACCCAAAGCATAAAAACTCTCAGGAGCTGGAGAGAAGACAAATGGAGCTCTGTGGAAATTAGACAGGAAAGCGCTGTTGCACTCAATTATCCACTAAAAAGCAATGATCGCATATTTGTGTTACACTTACTAATGTCTCCCTCGCCTTTAAAGAATTACACCCTGTCCGAAGAGTATTAATAGTGTAATGCATGTTTTTTGTTGCTAAGTATGATTACTTGTAATTTACCTGCTTTATTTTACTAAGTGCGGTCTAATTCACTCTACCAAGCGCTCACCCAGACTATAACATGTGCTGTGTATTTAAGCTCGTGGCTCTATATGGGAAAAAAAAAATAACCAAACAGCTTTTCCCGTTTCTTTCAAGTAATTCAGTCCCCAGCCCCAAGTTAAATCAATTGGAGCCACGGTGCTGGGATTTGTCACACACACTCATGTAACTCCAAATGATTTTGTTTTCCTTAAGTTTGCTGGGGAAATGGGAATTGTCTTTGGAGTGGGCATTGAGAAGAGCTTTACCTTCTCAGGAGTCTTGTGGCTGCAAAATACAAGCCAAGCTACTGCCAGGTTTTAAAGCTCTTCCTCTGGCTGGCCTCTGTTGTAGCAGCTCACATCAGACCAGGGGCTTTTCGCGCTTTATGCTTCCCAGATTGCTTCCCCAGCCACCAAAGCTGGGACTTGGTGCTGCACTGGGGCAAATGGAAGAGCAACAAAAGCAAAGTGATGCTTCACCCTCATAAAAATTGAGGGTTTGCTCATTTTTGTATCCTTGAGGTATGGCACCGTTGACCCACAACTCCCATGGTGAACACTGTCCTTCCCGTTGGTCACCTATTAAACAACTTGAGGATGTGGCTCCTACCAGCCCTACAAAGGTCTCTGCAGAGTAAAAAGGTCTAGTAAAGGTTGGTTGTCACATAGGATTTGGGGGAAAAAACGTGAAAATATTGTCTTTTATAATATACAACTTTTCAGCACATTGCCATTAACAATTGCTGCTCTATGGAAGGAGTTATTTAAGTGAAACAGCAAATGAATCCTGTGTATAATATACATTTCCATTAAATATTTCTGCATCACACAAGCAGTTTTAAGCCAAAGAGTAAGTAAACATTCCCCGTGCATATAATACATTTCCATTAAGTACGTCTGTAAGGTGAAGATTTTTATGATGATTACAGTGATTTTTTTTTCCTTCATAAAAGCTCAATAAGCATTTTTAATCCATTACAGCTTGTGAAAACACATGTTTACATTTATGGTAATCCTGAATTCTACTCTGTGAAGGGCTCTGCCGTCTGGGGAGAAATGGGACCAAATAACCCCTTTCTGGAAAAATACTGCTGAAATCCACACTCGGATTCAGGCTTGTCCCAGGTGACAGCAGCAGTTTATGTTGTATCAGCCAGGTTTATCCACTTCTGAGCTAAGACTTGTGTTAACACTCACGCAAAGCAGCAGCTTCTCTTGGTGAGCGTTTGGGAAGATGCCCATGGGTAGCAAAGTGTTCCAGGCAGGGTTGGATGGGGCTTGTAGCAACCTGCTCTAGTGAAAGGTGTCCCTGCTTGTGGCAAGGGGTTAGAACTGGATGGGTTCTAGGGTCCCTTCCAAGACAAACCAGTCTGGGATTCTATTCTAAGCAGGAATTTGGGTCTTAATATTCATTTTTGGCCATTTCCCCATTGCAATGAGTTGTGCAGTTTGTCTGTCTGATCCCTCCTCCACCTCTTCTCTCTCCCTGCAGAGCTGGTGGTTTGGGTGGGCTCCAGCGAGCACCCAGCCTATGGTGTTAAATATAAAAGGAGTATCTACTCCAAATGCCTTTTTTTATTCTTTGAAATGAGCATGAACTAAACTACAACACCTCTGTGCTTTCTGTAAAAGGGTAACTTAACTCCCTACGGGTCCTGAAGTAAACAGGGACTTTGTGCTATCAGAATAAATAAAATATGACAACCACTAATACCGTTGTGTATGAAAATACATGTTGTGAAATGCACAGCAGGGTCCCAGGCTGTGGTTACCTCTGCTTTCATTGCCTTTTGGAGGTATCATGTGGAGCTGCTGAAGGACCTCTTTTGTTTATGGGCATTATAAGTTTTTATTGACTCTGGGAATACCCCAAAGCATTAAAAATGAACACTTGCATTATTTTGTGCTTCTGAATAATCTGTAGATGTTTTATGCCATGGAGTGTGTCCATCTGGACACCAGCCTGCAGCCCTAGGGAGGGCTGGGAGGGAAGGCAAAGCCAGCCCTGGCCTTGAGGACCAGGCAACGGAGAACTGCTGGCAGTTAAATGAGTGTGCAGCTATTAATGGCCATTATATTGCCATGTAAGTTGGGGTGTTTTTCAGGAATGAACAGATATTCTAGCTACAGGCTATGCAAAATCTGCAGTGTTTATGATTCCTTTCAAAATATTTGTGTATCTGCAGCCTGGACGGAGACCAAGCCTTGCTGTGCCTCTCTCAAGGATTTTGTTACTGATGCCCTATAAAGTGCCCAGCACACAGCTCACAGAGCAGTTTTAGGCTGTAACTAGCCCAGCAGGCTGAGCTGAGCAGTGTTCTGTGCTTTCGCTTATCAGAGCTTCCAGCACAAATCCTCCAGGGTGCTTTAGCCATGCTTTTCCCACAGCCCAACTTCCCAACATGGGCTTGGAGAGGACCCAGCAGCAAAATAGTAAAACAGAGCAAAATCCTGACAGTCTCCACCTTCTGCCATGCCAAAGTTTCTCAGAGTCATGAATTTCTTATCCGTGGGGTAAAATACAAAGCTGTTGTTTGAAAACCAGATCCAGGTTGCAGGCAAACGTGGTCTAATGTGAGCGTCTCTTAGAAAAGCAAGAATTAGCACCAGCTAATGAGTTTAGCACCAGCTTTGGGGTGTTTCAGCCTGAGCATTGCCTCAGCGTGGTTGCAGAAGTTGGGGTGTTTCCAGAACTGAGGGCAATCAGGCTGAGCTCATTAGAAAGCAGCCAAATGGTTGTGATGATTGCTGATATGCAATTCCTCATCCCGCGTATCTAATCACCCATCAGTTTTAATCACAGAATCCCAGACTGGTTTGTGTTGGAAAGAACCTCAAGCTTATCCAGCTCCAACCTCTGCCACGGGCAGGGACCCCTTCCATTAGAGCAGCTTGCTCCAAGCCCCTGTGTCCAACCTGGCCTTGAACACTGCCAGGGATGGGGCAGCCACAGCTTCTCTGGGCACCCTGTGCCAGCGCCTCAGCACCCTCACAGGGAAGAACCTTATACCCAGCTTGAACTTCCCCTGTTTCAGTTTGAACCCATTCCCCCTTGTCCTATCATTACAGTCCCGGATGAAGAGTCCCTCCCCAGCACCCATCAGCATGATGTGCAGGTTACACACCATGTTACAGCCTCGCACCACTGCCAAGCCTTGGGCTTCCCCATTAGCATAACTTTGCTGAATGCAAAAGAACTTGATGCCATCTCCAATCAATAGCTTAATAACAACTCGTTTCTCCCATAGGCTTCTTGGGAAGAGGCTAATACATAGGTGCTATGCATACAACCCTCCAGCTGCTACTTAGCGCAGAAGAAAGAACAAGAAGAAATCAGGCCAAAACAAACCTCATTACTCTCAGAGGGTTTTTTAAAGGCTCAACCTGTGGAAAACTTCTTGCTTCTTTCCAGGGTATTAATGCAGCAAGCAAACGCTCAAAATGTACCTACCCAAGGGTGTATATGCAGCAGTCTCATTTTATAACAGAACAAATGCTTGGTGCCACCAGGAAAGGATTTCACCCCCGACTGCCTTTCTCTCCTTCATTATTATGGGAAGCGTAACCTCAGCCCTCTCCAAAACCACTCCACACAGTAATTATTTCGGAAGCAGAAGTCACTGTGAGGTACCAACAGCTGGTGGGGTGGAGGATGGGGAGGAGAGGGCACGCACGTGTCCGTGCCCTCGCATTTGTTTGAGAATGTGGAGAGGAAAAGCTATGGCTCCGAGGAAGTGCACCAGGGATGGCTCTGTGTGTTTGCACTCGTTCCTCACATTTGTTAAAACAATAGAGAAATGTTTCCCTTTGGAAAAAGCTTGTACCTCCCATTGTCTTTTATTATTTTTCTTGCAAATTCACTTTTGTTCCTGGAAAAGGAGCAAATGATGGAGTGCTCTGTCAAAACTCGATGAATTGCTGGTTCCCTTTCTTTTAATTTGAAAACTTAAACTAACTTATATTTTTTTTAACCTCCCTCTTCTCCTTTTCCAAATCAAATAAAAAAAGAATTGCACACATCTATAACCTTTGGTTCTGCTGTCACCAACAGCCAATAACAGAGCTCTGTGCAGCAAAAGAAAAAGCTCCCACTTTCAGTAAGGAATCAGAAAAAGCTTTGCTGTGTCTGCTCAAGAGTCTCAGCATCATCCCTGAGCAATGCCCCAGCCAGAGGCTTAAACCATGCACACATTCAGAAGGGGTTAAAATGGCATGAAGGTGGGGATTTAAATAAATACATTTAATAAAGGCCAGGTTGGACAGGGCTTGGAGCAACCTGCTCTAGCGGAAGGTGTCCCTGCCCATGGTAGGGTTTGGATATGGATAAGCTTTAAGCTCCCTACCAACACAAACCAGTCTGGCATTCTGTGATTTAATACCCTGTTAAGGCAATGAGATGCTGCTGGTTTATTAAATCTCTGCCCTGGCACTGTACACATTCCACCAGCTGGTTGCATTGCACTGCACACCTCAGAGCAGGCAAGTAACCCTCTGAGAAGGCAGAGTTAAAGAAACCCCAGTTCTCTCTGGGTAGGTTAGAATGGGGAGTGCAGAGGATGGGGATGTCCTTTGCCACCTCTCAACAATTCAGACCCAAAGGGGCATCTTGGAAGGACAAGGGTCACAGCACAACCAAGGGCAATGCCACACAAACCTGCAGCTTCCTCCCACGTCCCCATTTCCCACTGGTTTTCCCCGAAAACTGCCATACAGCACAAACTCATGCACACTGTGCTGGACCGGGAGGGAGCAGCTGCTGATGATGAGCTCACCTATATTTATGCAAATCACAATAATTACCATTTGATAGCACTTGCCAGTGACTCTGATTACATGGCACGGTGGGTGATGAGTCCCAGCTCTCACAAGGGTACCCAGGAGCAGAGCAGGGACCTACTGCTGCCTCCTCGAGGTGGTCAGAGACCGCGGGCTGCCTCAGAAACAGCACAAAAAGCTAGAGCATTGGCTGCATCTCAGCCCCCACCTAACACCCAGCAAATGCAAACAGTTCTTGCTGTATATAAACACAGTCACCTGTGTGATGTTGAACTGATTCATTCATTATGGGAAGCACAGGAGTCATGCCAGGCTGTGTGGGACTTCAGGCTGTGTGTTCAGGAGCTGCTCAGGGTGGTAATTCCAGCCCATTGTTGGCTAATTGCATTTGCATTGCTTTGAAAGGATGGAAAAGGCTTGTTGTGACAGACTGCAAAGGGCTGCAAGTTCTATCCGCTCCATACCTGGGTGCAACTCTTCTAGCATGGTTCCACCAGGAAAGGCTTCCACATTTCCTGTATGTTTCAGAGCTGATCTCTATCACCATGCAGCTTCTGCAGTACCTCTGAGGTGCCCAGCTCAGTGAGCTCCAGCTTCCTACTCACTTTATCATCGGAGAAGATATTTCTTGGAATCCTTGTTGAGGGCATCAGGGACCAGAGTCATGGGAAATGGTCCCCACTGCAGGGACTTCCAAGGCCAGGTTGAACAGAGCTTGGAGCAAGCTGCTCTAGTGGAAGGTGTCCCTGCCCATGGCATGGGTTGGAACTGGATGAGCTTTCAGATGCCTTCAAACCAAACCATCCTGTGACTCTGGGATTGTATGACATAGAGAAACAGTGAGGCCAGTTCAGAGAAGGGCCGGCCATCTCCCAAGGGCACCTCACCTGGCCTTGAGCACCTGGGAGATGGATGGAGAGTCACAGTGTTTGAGGACTATGCTTCAGTCTGGGCTGCTCACTTCTCAATGAGATTCACTGGGCCTTTTTTTGTTTTCCCCCTATTGTACATAATAATGCTCTTGGTGCTATTGAAGGGAATAAAAACTCCTGTGCTTACAGTTACAGCCAAGGAAACTAGTATTTTGTGTGATCTTTTAGGTAAAACATGACTTTGGAAGAAAGCAGAAATTTTCATAGCATCAGCTCAGACATTTTCAAGGCTACAATTTAAAACATATAAAAAAAAAAAAAACAAAACTATGAAACATTTCAGCTGGAGAAAGCTCTTTCCAGGAACATGTGAGTCCTCAAAGCTGATCTTTTCTGCTGATACCTTTCAAGCCAGGTTTGCTGTCAGTGGCAGTGTCCAAAGATAGAATTTCAATGGGAAACTCCACAAAGCAATTTTCCTTTCCCATGTAAAATAGGTGATGTCTTTACCAGGTTTCATTCTGTGTTATGATGGATTGTGCAGGCATATACAAAAGTTCGCAAGACGATGTAAGCTTTGCTTTCTGCCTTTCTCCATCAATGCTCTTAAATAAAGGCTTTCAGCTAACAGCTGCCTAAATAACATAGCAAGTTCCAACCTCCTTTCAGCTATCAGCAGCCTTCTGGTTCCAATTTCCAACACCTTGCACACAGCTGAACACTTCTCTAGCTCATAGCCAGGATTTCCAGACCTAAAGTTTAGGTATCACCTTCTCATATTGGCAAGACTAGAAGTAAACAGCCACAGAATGGCAAAGTATCCATTACATGGCTAAATATTGCATATTTCTGCAGTTTGACTCCCTGAAAACTGTCTTTTCTATCATGAGCTTGAAGCTCATCCAGTCCCAACCCCCTGCCACAGGCAGGGACACCTTCCACTAGAGCAGGTTGCTCCAAGACCCTGTGTCCAACCTGGCCTTGAACACTGCCAGGGATGGAGATTTGTTCTCTTAGTTCCCTCTAATGAAGTCAAATTAATTCCCCTGTGCAGCAAAACATGACTGCCACCCAGAAACGAATGCCACGGATGCAATTAGCACCATCTAATTATATCACGTGAAGATAATTAGAAGGCTCCTTCTCACGCTGCCGTCTGTCTGGCCCACAGAGCAGGGATGCTCCAGCGCAAGGCACAGTGCCAGACCACAGTATCCACCACACTGGGGACACACTGTTATTTCTAAGAATCTTGTGTCATGTGTTTTGCCACATCTGACCTCTTTGCAATCGGAGAAATACGCTGGAATGGCTTTTGAAAGCAATCCATAAGCAAATACATGCGAGATCTACCATACGGGAGGCCCTCAGTGGCCAATTGCTCAAGTCCTAGTTCCCACCACCAAGTTTCCAGCATGCAAAATTAGTCCAGAGCAGGTATTTTTAGACACATCACAGCCCGTTGACAGCATCACATAAGTCTATTATAGTAGTACCCAGACATGACTCGGTGTAAGCTACCTCCTATACCTGTCTTATGCTATCTAAAAGGGAGCTAATACTCCATAGCAGCACTGGGAACCATCACCCGTTGCTATTTACATAAGCTTTTGGAGATGCAGAGATAGAAGCTGCTTTAGAAGTGAAAAATTCAAACCTCCACAGAAAGTAAGTAGCGCTGAGCCTTTATAAATAGCCTGTGATGCAGAGAAACTTGGGAAAAGTCCCTGCAACTTGAAAGTGTGTTTATTTTGTAAGCATGCAGGGAGATGATAAATTATTTCTTTTGATCCTTTTCACTTCTCTGTTTACAGCTGTAAGAAATATGCTGAAGGCTGCTTCTTTCTTTCCCCTCTGTGTGAAAAACTGGTGAGTGAAAAATCCTACAGCACAAAGCAAAGTGCTTTGGATAAAGGCAGGCGTCGGAACACTGCTCAGCCCTTGGCTGCACTGCTAGGATTCATTTCTGGTTTTCCTTGCATTAACAAATTACCCTTATCATCTCTTCAAATTCTCACCAACTCTTTCACAGCCTTTTGTACTTACAAAGGAGAAATTCCTTCCCCTATTTATTTCGGGCAATATCTCATTGTTGGTCTCAGCTCTTCCCAGTTGCAGCCTCCCAGGTCTTGGTCCTGACATAGGAATAAGGCATTTAATACATTCACCTCGTCATGAGGTAGGAAAGATTTGCCTTTTCCCCTTTATTATTATTGTGGTTTTATTATTACTGTTATTATTATTGTTATTATTATCATTACCACTATTATTATCATTGTTATTATTATTATTACTATTATTATTATTGCTATTGCTGTTAGTACATCCTGTTGTGAACTGAGCACAGCCACAAGAGAAAAATCAGACTTCTGGGGGTTTTAATGCTTTGATACTTTTGCAGGGGGAAAAATGCTTATAACTTCACACATACATAGTAAGATCAGTGTATTAAAGGATGAAGGACCTGGAGCAGCTATATTGTGGCCAATTCTGCTGAGTGAGCAAGCAGATGATGCTTAACGTGCAGGACTACACCCATCCTCACTGCAATAACCAGGTGTGCAATTTGGTGGCAGAGGCAGTCAATATATTTCTGCGTAAGATTTATTGGATCCAAGAGTAAAGGGAGTGCTTTGCCCCTCTCCCCATGTGCATGTTAATCTCAGCAAACCCACTGAACAAATAAATAATGCTAATGCAGAAATGCACAAGCCCTTTTTAATTAAAAAGCGGCTTGATGTTACCGCAACGAGCTGGAAGCCGTTGGAATTAAGGTCCCGATTCCACAACTTTGGCTCAGGAGAAATGAGAAAAGTGATAGAAGCCATTTTGCTAAATAATTTTGCTACTTTCCATGACACCTCCTCCCGGAATTGCTGCCTTCTGTGTCCTGCCCCTCTCCCTTCACACAGCCCCAGCTCAAGCCAGGAAAGGCTTCAGAAGGTTCCTGCTTGGGAGCAATAGGGTTTCCCTGATTCTCTATAAACATTCCCCTTCACACCTGAAAAGACAAGAGAGATTTATACCTCTACGCCTTTTATCACAAAAAGAGCCCTTCCCCTCAACGTGGTTATCCAGGTGTGGACCTCAAAACTTCTCTGGTGTTCTCTGCACTTCAGGGTCAGGTGGTGGAAAGGTGATTGGAAAAGTTTTATGAATCAGAAAACTATCTTACGTGTCTCCTATGTTAACAAAAACCAAGGAGAGCGAAAAGAGCTGGAGGGTGTTCGGACACCCTCCGGGATAATTCATCCTCAGGTGGGCACCAACCGTCTTATCGTTTTGCATCAGCAAGTACAACCTGAAGCGTATTTCATTATAAATAAGTTATAAGCCTCCAAAAATCCAAGAAAGAAAGGGAAATTTTATTAGAAATCCTGAAAATCCTTAAGTCTGAGGTGGCTCACGGGCTCAGCTATAATTAAACACTGCACTGAATTGCTGTATAGGCTTTAATCGGGTTCGTGACAAACGCAGGGTGAGTCTGCCTCAGTAAAAGGTTATGTTTGCTTCATTAAAAGATGGATCCTGGCTTTGTCCTTGATATACTCTTGCTCCAGTTTCTTTCATCAGCTCAGTCTTCAGGAGAATTACAGAACATCGCTCATGAAGGATGCCAAGAAGTAGGTGCTTATAAAAAGTTACCAATTAAATATCCCTTCTGAGCTCTGCTCTCATTTCTGCACCTGAAGCACAAAACCTGAATAAAATCCCCTCACAAGTGATCTTCCCGCTATTGAGGAAGACGGTCAAACCGGGATGCTCTCCCTCCTTCCAGACACTTGGTAATTACTTCACATGAATAATACAAGACTACAGTGTGTTCGTGGGGCAGCGATATGGTTAAAAACTGCTGTGCTGCCCCTTAACACCACACACGGGAGCCTGCAGCACCGCTTTTAGCAGAAGAATCTCACTGAAATATCACCCTTTGCTGCTGATTTCTTCCTGACAGCCCCTCTCCGAGACCTGTCAGTTAGCCAGCCCTCCATCCATTTAATGTGCTCGTTATTGATAGCTTACCACGATAAATGTTAATCAGAGTGTCAGCCCATGCTGCACTAACCGCTTTGGAAGAGTCTATTACCTCAACACAGTCACTTTTATCAACCAAATGTGTTATCTCATCAAAGAATGAAATCACATTTCTTTGACAAGACCTATTTCCCATAAAGCCATTTTGACTGGCATTAATTACACTCCTGTGCTATAATTCTTTATCTATCATATCTTGTGTCACCTTTTCTATTCTTTCACCCAGAAATTGTCAGGCAGCCCAACCAAAGCTCACCTGGAGCCTCCTGCCTTCATAGAATGACTGAATCCTGGAATGGTTTGCATTGGAAGGGACCTTAAAGCTCATCCAGTTCCAACCCCTGTCACAGGCAGGGACCCCTTCCACTAGAGCAGCTTGCTCCAAGCCCCTGTGTCCAGCCTGGCCTTGAACACTGCCAGGGATGGGGCAGCCACAGCTTCTCTGGGCACCGTGTGCCAGCGCCTCAGCACCCTCCCAGGGAAGAGCTTCTGCCTAAGAGCTCATCTCAGTCTCCCCTCGGGCAGGTTCAAGCCATTCCCCTTGGCCTGTCCCTACAGGCCCTTGTCCAAAGCCCCTCTCCAGGTTTCCTGTAGCCCCTTTAGGCACTGGAAAGCTGTTTGCTTGTCCTCAATACACGCAGTCCTTCAAGTTCTTATCCACTAATTTTAGACTCTACTGAGTCCTGCCCAGGGTAGCCACTGTAAATACTTCAGGAAAGAAGTTATCTGCCTGCATACAGGCGTCAAAAGTAGAGCCTGCATGAAGCACCCACGTGCGCCACCTCCAGTGGATTGCGCAGAGACCTTTACAACTTGCTTAAACCTTACTGACCACTGTGGCAGATCAGTGCTCTGTGACTGATGCTTTGAAACTGTCCAGACAGCTGAAGCGCATCTAGATGGATTTCTAACTGAGCTTATTGAAAATCTCCCCTTTGTGCCTATTGTTGCTCATATTAAAAACAGTCACCTGGCCACAGGAACGCTGATAAACAGGGACAGAATTAAGCCCCAGATTAAAGGAGTAGCCAACACAAGCAGGAATTTTTCAATGCCTATATCCATGCCAGTTAAAGTGAGAGGAGTTAAAGACATACTGTTAGGGGAGAAGCTGCTGCCTGAGCCTTCAAACACCATTTGAGGAACTGCACACAAGCCCTATGAGACTGTAGCTGCCGGGACCAGTGAGCCCATGGGTGCCTCTTTTGACTCCTTGCTCACACACATGCTCACTCTCAGGGGTGCTTCCTCCTCCCTTGGGCTCGACCCTGCAGCAGTGTCTCTGTTACTCTATTCCAGGAAAAAATAACTTTATGATTGAGTCGTAGAGTAAAAGGGACACGTGGAGAGGGACCCCCAGCAAAGAAACTCCTGGGCAATCACATCCTCATCATTTATGCACCTGCCCCTCACAAGCCTTTCTACCCCAATGGTGACATTTCAGCGTGGGATCTTCTAACACCTTACTGGATTCCTTCTCTGTTTCACACAGGCAGGCCATTAACTGTTCTTACCTTGTGGAGTCACAGCTTCTGCTGACAGTGATGGCCTCCTTTTATCTTGGTTTGTGCTTTTTCTCTACCCACTCATGGACAGAGTACAGGTCACTGAAGAAGTCCTGGACACAAGATACACATGACAACAGCTAAAACATCATTGTGTTAACAGCATTCTTCTCACACCAAAGACAAAGCACAGCACTGCACCAGCTTCTGGGAAAGTTACTAAGAAAACTAACTCTATTCCAGCCAAAAGCATCTCTGGGTGAAAGTCCACAGCCCATGGCCTAAGGCTTCAGCACATCTAACTGCTCATGCTAAGCAAGTAAAGCTAATCACACAGCACAGTGATCCACACAGTACTATACCTCCAAGTGACTCAAACTACTCAAAACTTACTTAAGCTAAATAACTAATATCTCTCAAAAGCACCAAACCATGAGCTGGGGCCCTGTGTTATCTCTAGAGACCAGACATGTTTTATTTACAGCTGTCAGCCCTCAAAAAGTATTTTGCAAGATCTGCAATCTGGCCATCCCTAACAGAGCTTGTCTACCCTCTCCGCACAAAAAGGAATGGCAATTGGCTGTGGACAGCTTAATACAACCATAATAAAGTGTTGGAATGAAGCCTCTCTTGGAGTTATTTACCTTATTAAAAAGAGCATCTTTGTCACTGTCATTGGTCCAAGGGCAACCCAGTGTGTGCCATGTCAGGGACACGGTACGAGCACCGCAGCTTGCACAATTTATAGCCCATGCTACAAATTAAAATCCAATAAAGATTTTATAAAGGCTTCTCTAGGATTATCAAGTTCTTTCCACAGTGCCCATATTTTAGGTGATAGATTTGCATAACGACTTTACATTCCATAAAAAAATGCGTAATTCTCCTAACTTCTGTCCATATTGGTTGTAAAATAGCTACATAAATCTATTCTCCGAAGGTGTAGGCAGTATGGAAGGAATATGGGGTATACCAAATGCATATGGTGGTGGAGGCCAGCTGATGTAGCTGAAGGTCTGCCACTTGGTTCGCTTTTCTCTGCTCTTTTGGAGAACAAAATGAGTTCACAGCTTCAGGTCTGTCCCTGCCATGCAGCAATGAGACTTCACACATGACAAATGCTCCCTGTAAACCCTACACTGAGGGTCTGGGGAGTCTCTGGGGTGTCTCAGGGGGATGCATATTGCTGCTCACCATATATGACCAGCTCGATTTTGGGTGACAGATTAGCAGTGCCTGGCTTCCAGCACTATCCTGCTCAGTTCCAGCCCTTTCAAAGGCATTTATAACCCCTCCCCCAAAGAGGAACTCATTTCTAACACCTTCAGGTAAAGTGAAATGAAAGTTTTCTTAGTGTTCTCCAAACTATGTCTCAACAAAAAATATTGGAATTCATTTATTCAGCTGGGCTGTGATATGGCCTCAGAGACATAAATCCTGGACCTGGACCTATTTAATCCCATCCCAAGCTCCCCTGTGACACCAAAAGTGGATCTTCTGCTGTAAGGAAGAGGGACCCACAAGGTCCACATCCACCTGAGTCTCTTACTCCAGTCTTATCCTTTTGTTGCTGCTTTGGTGAAACAAAGAAAAGACACGGAGTGAGGTAAAAATATTAAAGCAAGAAGGATTATGTGCTTAATTGTAAACTGAAGTAGAAGATTAAGTCCAAAGAAAGAATTACTTACATAGGGGCCTGTTGGGACCTGTTCTTCACAGCTCACTTCACAGCAGCTCAGTTATTTTAACCCTCTCCTTCCCCCTATTGTTTCACTCTTAACCCCATCAGGGCTAAAGGAATTTACTGTATTAAAGAACATCATTAACAGCCAAGCTGCATCTCTGTTGACACAAGAGGGATGGTTCAGGCACCTCACATTTTCTTTCAGAACTATAATATGTGAATTCCACAATTAAGGGACTCGAGAAGGGACAAGATGGGCATGGGGCTGAGAGCAGGAACTGTGGCTTGGCAGGACCCCAAATATCAGGAGCCATAGCCAAAGCCCTGGGGACCCAAAGCACATGGATACAGTGCCCAGGACATCATGATCATCAACCTTTTACTGAGTTGTGGATCACTTTTTATCCCCAGGCTTCATGAGGTGAGGCTACAGGAAAGAGCCAAATCACAGCAGACTCATAACAACATCATAACAACTGTGACCTCAACAAAAAGTACAAGTTTTGTGACTCAAAAGGATAACCAGAAAATGTGACCCAAACCAGAAATAACACAAAAGCACTTGATAAAAAATGTCAAGTTCTTCTGGCATATGACTCATGATTTTTGATGTTGATTTTGAATGCTGCATGTGTAGGTTGTGGCCTGCCTTTAAGTACTGAAGTTATTATAGCGTGCCTTGAAGAGCTGTACTAGTTCAAGGTAGTCCTGGGCTGACCCGTACAACTGCAGGGGAAGGAAGGGGAGCAATTATCTCAAGAGGCACAGCAGCTTCCTGGGAACTAATGTGTACTTGGTGTATTTAGAACTGACTACATTTGCTCCAAGAAAGCTTAGAATCATGGAATAGTTAGGGTTGGAAAGGTCCTTAAGATCATCTAGTTCCAGCCCCCCTGCCATGGGCAGGGACACCTCACACTAAACCATGTCACCTAAGGCTCTGTCCAACCTGGCCTTGAAATCCCATTTTTAGGGGTGTATCAAGGGACGATTGGATAACTTCAGAGCATCAGCTATACCAGCTACACATCAGCATGTAACTCCTTTTTAAGATGAATCCCAGTGGATGTATTATGACGGTCTCATGGATGTCCCAGGGAATATCCCTTTACTCTCACAGAATCACTGAATCCTGGAAAGGTTTGCACTGGAAAGGACCTTAAAGCTCATCCAGCTCCAACCCCTGCCACAGGCAGGGACACCTTCCACTGGAGCAGCTTGCTCCAAGCCCCTGTGTCCAACCTGGCCTTGAACACTGCCAGGGATGGGGCAGCCACAGCTTCTCTGGGCACCCTGTGCCAGCGCCTCAGCACCCTCACAGGGAAGAACTTCTTCCTTATGACCAACTTGAACTTCACCTGTTCCAGTTTGAACCCGTCACCACTACAGTCTCTGATGAAGAGGGATCATCCCTCAATGCAAACCTGAAGACCACACATCACAACTGATAACTAGTCCAAAACTGGGCCATAAGAAAGAAGCATGGGCCCATGGAGAGAAACCTAAGAGGTTGGGCCACCTTGGGTCTTTTACAGCACGGGAAGCACCATCAAAGACTCAGAATATCCTACAGAATTTGCTTCAGCCTCATTTTCACCTCTTTTTTATTTGCTTTCTAGGAGTAGCCTTTAAAGAAGTAGATTTGCTGTTGTGTATATTTACAACAAGAGGTAATGTTAGGAGACAATTATTCGAGACAAGTAACTGAGAATTTAATTTCAAGATTAGGATCTACAATTGCTTGCTTTGGAGAGATGACTCCAAACCCCAGGCAAACCCACTCAGGAGGAAGATGTGGTATTGTGCAACAAGGGTGTCGGCTAAGGTTAATTAACAGGTCTTAAGTGCCCATAAGATAAAATAGGTATAAAACAGCTATGCTGTGAAGGTTATTTATTGAAGTTATCTGGTGCTTAGAATTTCAGGTGAACAAAACAATAATTATAATTAGTTGATTAGAAGGCTTGTGAGGCTAAAAAAATAAGCCGAATTGGGTCAGTTATTCACTGTAAATTATTTGCTCCATCCCGCTATGCTATCGCACTACCAAATGCATCTAATGAAATTGTGGCACCTTGGCATTCCTTTCACTCACACTTTTTTTAGCAAAGTGAGGATCTTTGCAGACAAAAACCCAGTATTTTATTTTCCCTCTTTCCCAAACCAGGAAAAACATTTCAAAAGGCAGTCTGTGGGTATAGCCACCTGCTCTGAGCTGCAGGCTGAATTGCCATTCATGTTAATTAACTAAATGAAGCACATGTCTCTCTGCCCCTCGTTAGCTTTGCATAGACATCATTGTTACCACACTGTGGCTGCAAGCGGACGAGGGAGCTGCAGGTTTTCTCCATCAGCAAGTGGGTATTGACAAAAATGGTGCCTCTGCTCGGTACTGTGCAATAGGAGCTGCTCTGCTGCCTGTCCGTGGAAAACACCGGCAGCGTTTGTCCTACACGGAAAATCCCATCCCACACGGGGGAGCCCAAGCCACGGGCTCCTGCTGGGTCTGCAGCAACGGGCAAAACTCCGCACGATGTTCTGCCTTCTCCTTTGCGCACGAAGCAACATCGCAGGCAGAAAGAGCAAGGAAAGCTTTGCCTTTAAACGAGGAACGCTGGATTTTCAAGGAGACGATAGGCAAGCAGATTTGTCAGGTGTATTTGGGGTGCCCCGGAGCAGCGCTGAGCTCTGCTGCCCCAGGGTAGAAGTGGTGCCAGCCGCGCTCATTAAAGATAATTACTGTCACGTACCCAAAAAATCCCTAGTCCCAAACGTGGTAGCACAAGCCCAACTTCATGCCCATGGCCACGTTCAAACTGACATGTGACTGAAGCTATATATACACATGTACACTGAATGTGTTTTACCTGTGACAGTGCTCTTACCAGCTGGGAGAGCTGCCTAATAACCCCTTTTCCTGACTGCAGTAAGAAGAAAGAAGTGGTGAGTTTATCTTTTTTTGGTGTTTTGTTTTGTTGGGGTTTTTTTTGTTTGTTTTTTTTTTTGTGGTTTTTTTTTGCATTTTGTCCTAAACTGAGCACTGCTGTCTACAGCTAAAAAGGAAGACAGTGTCACACAGCTGTAGCCATGGACTTGCTGCACCATGGATGTTTTCACTTCAGCCCTGAAATGTCCTATTTTGTTTTAGGTAGTAACGTGACAGCAGGATTGGAAGAGACAGTTGTTAACTCTGAGTAAGTTTAAGGTATCTTCAGTATCTCTTCATTAGGGACTGTAGTGATAGCACAAGGCGTGACATGTTCAAACTTAAACAGGGGAAGTTCAAGTTGGATATAAGGCAGGAGCTCTTCCCTGTGAGGGTGCTGAGACGCTGGCGCAGGGTGCCCAGAGAAGCTGTGGCTGCCCCATCCCTGGCAGTGTTCAAGGCCAGGTTGGACACAGGGTCTTGGAGTGAGCTGCTCTAGTGGAAGGTGTCCCTGCCTGTGGCAAGGGTTAGAACTGGATAAGCTTTGAGGTCCTTTCCAATCCAAACCATGCTGTGATTCTAACATTTTATGGTGAGTATAAGACAGCATTCCTCATCTGATGGTTTTATTGGAGGAGGAATGCACCTACAATAGCTGCTTGGATGTTTCCTGATTTTTCCAACACTGTCAAGGAGAAAATGAAGTGATAACACAGGGATCCCCCATGTGCATCTCTTACCACTGAGCTCATTTCACCTTCCCCAGAAAAAACAGCCTCCAGGTGCTCTAGAGCTCAAAAAAGCTTTATCCTCTTCTCATACCTTATCATACTCTCATCACTATTGGCCTCTTGAACTGTAGCAGGACTTTCTGTCTTTATCAGAAGACACTTGCTCTCTTTACATCACGTTTTAGCAGCATCATAAAGATGAACTTCTTGAAAGTACGTCTCCTGGGGAAAAAAACAATATGGGAAGACTACATAATTACTACATGTATCTTTGGCATACTTGATGAGAAGTACTTTTGTATGTAGGTGTAAATGCAGCAGAGAAAACAGGGCTCTATGCAATTACAGCCTGCCTTTGAGACCCTTCCCCAGAGACAGCATGTGCAGAGCTGGGTAGGGCCTTACCCATAACATCAATGTTCACTCTTCTTTCAAAAATACAGTATTCTTTATGCATAATGCCTTTGCCAAACTTTAAATGAGTTATTGTCAATGATAACTCCAAGTCCATATGCCTGAACTATCAAGCACCTATTGACAGCCTGTCCATGTGTTGGGTTGAGTTGGATTGGCCATCTGTGGGCAATGTCCAGATGGAAATTCGGGGTTATTATGACTTCTTCAGCTTCATGACATACCTCAAAATTCTCCATAGCATTGGAGTTAGTCAATAGACACCTTTGAGGGTGTCTGAGCAATGCAGAAACCATGCAGTGCCTAAATGTTGGTTCCCAAAGTGAAGACAACCAAACTGGTCCTCACTTGGGTTGTTCACACTTACCTTTGCCCAGAAAAACCCTTCCACAGGGGACACCATTCCAGGGGATGTGACTGTGTTTGCATATTCAAGAGACAAGGCTGTTACTCAGAGAGCTGGAACAGCTCTGGTCTGGAGACAGGCTTGTTCAGCCTGGAGAAGAGAAGGCTCCAAGATGACCTTATGGTGGCCTTTCAATACTTAAAGGAGGCTTAGAAGAACAATGGGGACAGAGCTTTTAGTAGGGCCTGTAGCGATAGGATAAAGGGTGATGGCTTTAAACAGAAAAAGGAGAGATTCAGACTAGATAGAAGAAAGAAATTCTTTACACTGATGGTGGTGAAACACTGGCCCGAGTGGCCCAGAGAGGTGGTAGATGCCCCATCGCTTGAAACATTCAAGGCCAGGTTGGATGGGGCCCTGAGCAACCTGGTCTAGTGGAAGATCCCCTGCTTATCGCAGGGTGTTGGACTAGATGAGCTTTAAACCTCTCTTCCAACCCAAACCCTTCTATGATTCTCCTGATACTCTGTTCTCCAAGTGAAATCACTGCCCCATGTGAAAACCCTCTCAGGAGCAGATGAGCCCTTCAGCAACAAAAGGGCAGCATTTGCCCCATGGTTTCTGCAGAAGAGGAGTAGATCTGAGCAGCAGATGGGGAAGCACAAGGCAACAGATGCCTGTGAGGAGCATCACAAGCAGCGCGCAGCGGCCGCCGACTATTGTTGAGCTGTCGCAAGCGGCACAGGGGACAAGGAGACAAAGCCAGTGTCTGTGCCAGGGAATGAAGCAGTGCCAGGGAACACAAGGCACTGCAACGGGACAGTCTGTGCTGCTAAACCTCCAAAGAACCTGGTGTGCCATCAGCCACAGCACACAGAGGAGTCTGCCTTGAGAGATGGGGACAAACACCACCTCACCGTGGGGACCAGATCTGTCCCATGCCACCACCCTCACCAGGAGAGGCTGCAGAGGAGTTCATCAGTGCAGTCTCCTGCAAAGCAAACAGCTCGCATCTAAGTGCTGTGGGATGTTGAAAACAGACATCTAGGCCTGGAAAATCGCAGAAAATGGTAAAATACACAAATTGGCACACAGCCGCTTGAGATCCCTGAGATGAAACACAGCACGCACCTTGTTTTTGCTGGCTTTAATAGTTTTGTTTGTTGTTTGTGACAACTGTGCAGCATGCAAGGTATTTCCCACATTGGGAGTAGAAATACTGCGGGAAGCAGCTGCTTTGTGCGCATTGTACACATAAATCCTGAATGCTCTTGTCAGAAGTGTTTCCAAAAATCAGTTGAAATGGTTTCATGAAAGCTGCTCAGATCTGAGATCTCAGATCTCTATCTTCAAAATTAAAACTTTAATTCCAAAGTCATCTCTGTTTCCCAAAGTAGAGAAGCAGCTTCCTTTGCTTAACAGGAATATCAATGGAACTCTATACCTCTTGGGTTTCTCTTGGCCCCATAAACATTTCCTGAGAAGGATGGCAAGACCAGGACATCACTTCAGGGAGGGCATCTGAGAGGCTGATTTTCCAGGCACTGGACACTTCCTAAGTAAAACCACTGAGATTTAATAATAAAGACAGACGAACAATAACCATAGAATCATAGAATAGTTAGGGTTGGAAAGGACCTTAACATCATCCAGTTCCAACCCCCCTGCCATGGGCAGGGACACCTCACGCTAAACCATGTCACCCAACACTCTGTCCAACCCATCCAACCTGGCCTTGAACACCACCAGAGATGAAGCATTCACAACCTCCCTGGGCAACCCATTCCAGTGCCTCACCACCCTCACAGTAAAGAACTTCTTCCTTAGATCCAATCTAAACTTCCCCTGGTAAAGTTTTAACCCGTTACCCCTTGTCCTATCACTACAGTCCCTAATGAAGAGTCCCTCCCCAGCATCCCTATAGGCCCTCTTCAGATACTGGAAGGCTGCTCTGAGATCTCCACGCAGCCTTCTCTTCTCCAGGCTGAACAGCCCCAACTTTCTCAGCCTGTCTTCATACAGGAGGTGCTCCAGTCCCTGATCATCCTCGTGGCCTCCTCTGGACTTGTTGCAGCAGCTCCATGTCCCCCTTAAGTTGAGGACACCAGAACTGTACATAATACTCTAAGTGAGGTCTCACAAGAGCAGAGTAGAGGGGCAGGATCACCTCCTTTGCCCTTCAAATAATATGTTAATAATAATCATGTTAATAATAACAAGACAACTTGCAGGTGATTTTGGCTGAAAGAACACCCAGCACAGCAGTGCAGCTGGAGGATGGCTAAAGCCAGGATCAATCCTAAGTCAGATAGGACTGAGACCTGAAGCCAATGAGGGAGAAAAGAGATTCTAAAAAATAATTTCATGTTTAGTTTTTGTCTGAAGTTTATACTTGAATTCTGAAATGGATGCACTTTATTTTAAATAATTTTTCCTAAAAGGCTCAACCGTGCAAAGAAGAAACTCGCTTAGGGTGCACACAAAGTGCAATACGAAGAAGTATTGATTGCATTTACAGTCAAATGAAACGTTTCAATGAACAAAACCAGAATCTTCTAAAATATTTTTGATTAAGCTGCTGAGTCAAAAGATCCAAAGTTATGGTAAATGCAAAATACTCCCATAAAAAGGCAATGCAGGATACTCCACCTGCTTCCTTCCATTAGCATCTTACTGAGAAACCCAGCTACAAGGCAGCATGTATGAGAATGTAAAAATCACTCACTTCAGTGGGTCAAGAGGGAAGAGAAACAAGGAGGTGAATAACCTGGATCTTGCGGAAGCAAAACAGAAGGGAGAAGCAAAAGTATGAGGTCAAGAAGGAAGGGAGAAATTCCTCATTACAATTGACTGCTTGGACAAATTCTCAGGTCCTCAAAAGGGAATTTGCAGATATGAGAATGAAAGTTTTTCTGTATACCAAAGAAAATACTTGAAAGAAAACTCATAAGGCATGCCTTATATATTTATGAAAGGAAGCTATTGCATGAAAAGCATTCCGGGGATCCAGTTTTGCTATTTTACAGCAACTGAGTGGTCTCCATCAAGTCTAGCAACCCAAAAGGAGGCCAGTGTTGAGTCAAGAGGTTGATTTGGGGTTTTCTCTTCCAGAGAACATCAGAAGGGATGCAGTGGGGAGCCTGGGCTAAACCAGACCTGCATTCCCTTTGTTGAAGGATGCTCATCTTTGGGGACCATCACAGAGACCCCAGTTCTGAGCCATCTGCCATCCCCTGACTCATGCTTGGCAGTAATCTGTTCTAGCAATTGAAATCTCCCACCGTGACAGGATAATGACTTCGTCAACAGTCACAGAGAACTGTGTTGGCATGCCAGGCCAGCACAATTCAAAGTAATATATTCACCCCAAAAACGGCTCTGCCATAGTAGGTAAATAAATTTTCAAGCCATTAAGAACACAGCGTCAAAAGCTCAGCATGCTGTCAAGCACTGGGTCCACGGTGCTGTGCTAACGTTAGGGATAAAATGCCCTCTTTAGAAAGAAAAATACATCCCACCATCACCCTGAAAGCAGCAAAATGCAGGGGGGGAAACCTCTACAGATGTAAACACAGAAAGTTAAAAGGGGAAATAGAGAGAAGTGGCGGGATACAGCCTGTGGTGCAGGGAAGGGAGTGCAGAGCAGGAACTGGGAGCTGAGCTGTAATCCCTGCTCAGCCACCTCGGTGCCTTAGGATATCAGTTAACCCCAGTGATCCTGTTATCTGAAAATGGGGATGATCATTCTTACCCACCTACACCCCTGAAAGGGTGTGATGGAATTAACGAGCAGGAGATGTAGAAAGTGAAAATTGCTAATCACACTAACAAACTGCACACGTTTCTGGTCCAGCACTGGCTCCTGAGTGGGATGAAACAAGCTCTGCTTCTCCCACTGGCACTTTATCTTTCTTTTGTGGGTGGCCAGAGAAGCCTGGCTGCACATGGCCATCAGAAAGAAGAGCCATAAGGATGCCTCAACCCATGCCTAGCTCATGCAGGGATAGCCCTTATCCAGGCAGCTATTCCCAGCGCAGCTGAGAAACCACATCCTGCACTGATGCTTATGCTACTAAGAGCTTCCAACCACCAACCCCCCCCCCCCACCAATAACAATTTATTCCCTTCCTTTGTCACATGGTGCATTGCAGAATTGCCATTGTGTCTCTCCACAGAGTTACACAGGACATACAGCCCCCAAGATGCTCACTGGAGGACCTAATTTCTCCTCTCCCCGCCACTGCTCTCTTCTTGACCGGTGCTCAGCTCAATACCCATGACACCAGCTCAGGATTCACCAGCACCAAGATAAGCAAGATTGTCTCCAGGCTCTTACAGATATTTGCAGTATGTGATGTGTATGCATTTGATATTTTACCCCAACACAAGCGGGACGTGGAGCTGTTGGAGCAAGGCCAGAGGAGGCCATGGAGATGCTGCGAGGGCTGGAGCAGCTCTGCTCTGGAGCCAGGCTGAGAGAGCTGGGCTGGGGCAGCCTGGACAAGAGAAGGCTCCTGAAGGGGAGACCTGAGAGCAGCTCCAGTGCCTGAAGGGGCTGCAGGAAAGCTGGAGAGGGGCTTGGGACAAGGGATGTAGGGACAGGCCAAGGGGAATGGCTTTAACCTGCCCGAGGGGAGACTGAGATGAGCTCTTAGGCAGAAGCTCTTTGCTGTGAGGGTGCTGAGGCACTGGCACAGGGTGCCCAGAGAAGCTGTGGCTGCCCCATCCCTGGCAGTGCTCAAGGCCAGGTTGGACACAGGGGCTTGGAGCAAGCTGCTCTAGTGGAAGGGGTCCCTGCCCATGGCAGGGGTTGGAATTGGACGGGCTTTATGGTCCCTTCCAACCCAAACCAGTCTGGGATTTTATGAATATTCCTCTTTCAGCCGCACAGGGTGACAGGCACCAACAGCACAAAGTTTCCACTGGGGACTATAGTATCCCCAACCCTTCACCTCTCCCATTATATTCCACCTCATGCTGGATCTCATGTGCATTGAATTTACCTTGCAAATAGCACCACATCATTTTTGAGACCATTTCTCCAATTTGCCAAGATCCTTTCAAATTCTAGCCCTGCCCTGCAAAGCCCTTTTGGGATTTTCCTATTCTTGGGTGACCTGCAGGTTTGATAAGCACATTAGTGCACCATCAGTATCACCCACAAAAGCCAGAGGTGAGTGCCCACCCCAGGACAGCCCTGGGTAACCCCCAAACCTCTCAAGGCTGCTTCCATTTCACCAGGAAGCCAGTGATGAACTGTGTCCAAAAACAATTCCCTGACAGCCCTTCCCCACATTAAAAGACTTTCTTCTGGGCCATGCTACATATTTACCTCCCCAAACAGCCATTTGGCACATCATTGAATGCATTATTACAATTGCAGGAGACAAAAGCCAGATGCACGCTTAAAAATGGCAGCCTCCAATATTGTGTTGATGCTTGCCAGTGCAGTCAAGTCCTTAGAAATAAATCAGTTATTACAAATTATTATCACTTCCCAATGGTTTGCTTACTTGGAGCTCAGGCAAGTCGCTGAGCCAAAAGGTCCATTGGGAAAATAAAGATATTATCATCAGTTGGAGTGCGATTCAACTCCCTCGACTCAAGGTATGTGCAGCATAGATGTCTCCATCAGAGATAATCACCCCACAATTGCTTTAGTCAGTGAAGAGAAACAGGCACTTCTAGGGACTCGTTCATTCAATCTGTTTTAAATGTCTTCTGCAGGATGAGATAAATCACATCTAGAACTCTCAGTGCCTCACACTCAATCAGATGGTCCTACCGCTGTTGTAAAGATCACCCATTTCATGGGCTTTAAATTAATAAGGGAACTACCTTGGAAGGTGAAATGGCTACAGTGGTTTACTTTGAATCCGAGTCCAGCCCTTCACTTTAATTATTAAATAAAAAAATACATATACTAATAATATAAAACATACATATAAGGTATGTATGTATGCACTGTGAGCATCCCACACACTTCCCAGGGCTCAGGCACTATCTATCTGTTTTTCCTTCCCTTCATTTTTCTGTGCCTGCAACTAGAAAAATTAATATTTTCTGTCCCAGATGTGAGGTTTAACATTTGTTACTGGCATTAAGTGCATGCTTGAATTATTGTGCTGGCTGCTAACAGACAAAGATTTAGGATTAATATGGCAAACCCCTGAAAAAAATTGCTGTAGGTGGTAAGGGGATGGCAAGAAAGCTGCCAGAGGGCAGTGCTCCTCTCCATTCCTGTGATATATATTTTTCACTTTAGCTCTCAGTGAGAATTTTAGTATTAGCATTGGAAGCAACCTCTTAACTGAAAGGAAAAAGCATTTGGAAAGGAAAGAAGCATCTGCCCAAAGAAGCTGTGGTTGCTCCATCCCTGGCAGTGTCCAAGGCCAGGCTGGATAGGGCTTGGAGCAACCTGCTCTAGTGGAAGGTGTCCCTGCCCGTGGCAGGGGGTTGGGGCTGGATGAGCTTTAAGGTCCTTCCCAATCCAAACCAGCTTGTGGTTCTATGATTTTATGCCCCAAATCTCCAGATTATTGGGAAATGGGAAAAAATGGTAATATTATGGGGCCATCACACTAGGGTTGCTCATGTGTTTGGCAACTAGGCTCATAGGGTGAGACCACAGCAGCTTCCATGGAGCTCTGTTACCTCTCCCCCCATCACAAGGGAAGCTCTAAACAACATGGATGCAGAGTCCCTCAGCTGGGCACATCTCAACTCAATACCTCAGTTTAGAGGTAGCATCTAGTCTGGGGAAATTTATCTTTCCTCCTTCTTTTTAAGCATCCAATCAGGATAAAGCAAGAGCTTCAACAGGCTCTGGGTGCCTTGTGAGCACATCTTGCAACACAGATGTTGCCAGATGATGGTGCAACCACCAACCCTGTGCCCACAAACATCAAACCCAAAATCTTGCATGCTGCATTTCAAAGGCCAGGAAATGTTTTCTTTGCACATCTCCAAGTTTCAGAAGGGAAAGAGAAAATAAAAGCAAAAAGTTTATGAAACTGGTTGTGAAATCACTGGGAGGATGTTTGCCATCCTCCCAGTTTGCCGTCCTCCCAGTTCCACAGACTGGGACCAAGGTTATTTAAACCACACAAAGCAGAGGATGCTGCAGCTGGAGAACTGGATTAAGTATCTCCCCAGCTTCATTTGAAAATCCAGCTAGGAGTCCACAGACGCTTGCCTCCCCATGGCACCCTACACACTGGGGATGGTGGCAACCTCAGTGTCCCCAGGCCACGAGGATGCAGGGAGTTACTAGATATTGGATACTGGGAACAATTCCTTCCCCAGAGGGTGCTCAGGCATTGGAACAGGCTGCCCAGGGCAGGGCTGCAGTCACCGTCCCTGCAAGTGTTCACACACCGTGGAGACGAGGCCTCAGTGCCATGGGTTAGTGGTGGCCTTGGCAGTGCTGGGGAGTGGTTGTACTGGATGAGCTTGAAGGGCTTTTCCAACCTGGCTGATGCTGTGTTTCTGTGGGATGCTCCCCCAGCACCATCCACATTGGAGGGACCACAGTTGCTTACGCTCCATCAACTTTCAGGCTGGGGTCACACTGATAACCCTGTGTGAGGACAACCTCCTCATTGGCTGCCATGGCCAGTTCTCAGTGCTATTGTCCCATCCACACAGGCCAAACCTGTCTATGCTAGGGTAACTGACACAGTGAGGCAAACTCCCCTTCCCCACACCTCCTTTGAAGACAGGGAAGAAAACAGAGATGGAGACATAGAGGAGCTGGCTTGATTGCAGGCACTGACCCAGGAAATGATCTGAGGCACAAATCAAAGGCTCTACACCATCAACATGAATAGTAGCAAAGAGTAAAAAGCCATTTCTTACACAGCTTAGCAGCTACTGAGTGTGACAGAGGAACAGCCACACGGAGCCAGCTTGCCTTCGAAGGGAAGGCTGCAATCAGTAACACTGTTAAAAATAAAAACCTCTCTTGCTGACTCTGCAGTTATGGCTCGAAACAATCAAATCCTACACAAAGGCTTCATCTACTGAGGAATCACAAAACAGCACACAGTCCTGCCTCCGATTTCATCAAACAAGAAGCAGCTCAATAGCCAGATGAGGGAAGAAGGGTGTTCAGAATGATCTTCCCAGTTCATTTTTGGAAGATCAGTGATACTTCACGGCTGGATTGAGTTCCAGTGAGGGGTCAGCAGGAGGGAGAGAAAGGGCAGCCCTTTCCTGCCACTATCACACGTGTCTTTTTGAAGCATCACCAGCCATCCCTCCCCATGGAGGTACTTGAGCATTCTCTCAACCTCGTTTTATATGTCTAAATAAACTGGGACAATGGCCTGGTAGAGCCACAACCACCATCACCTCCAGTGTCACGCCATCACCAGCCTCAGTCATGTCCAGCAGCTGGGCGCCACTCACAAATGCTACTCCAGAGGCAGTGCAACAGATCTGATTAATGAAACTCTGCTTTGAAGAAATATGAGGGTTATTAATTCAGCTCCAGCACGAGGCAAGGCATCCTCACAGCTTACCAACCCTACTGCAATAGCACTGGGAGCAGACAGGCCATCCCTGCCCACCATAACAGTATCTGCACCCAAACTGGGCACCCCAGCTTGCTCCCATAGCTGGTGAGAAAGAAATGGGCACTTTTAGGGAATGAGGGTTTGTGTTTTCTCATCCTGGGATCACTCAGACAAGTCATCTGCTGCAATCCAGAGCAGCTCCAGGGCAAACAGCCCATTGCAGCCAAGGGCTGAGGAAGAGAAATCTGGTACTTTGAGGTCTTGGAAGGGCTGAAAAACAAGGGAACTGCCAGATCAATGAGATTAAAGTCAGCAATTGTCATCCAGGGAAATAAAGCCTGTCTCCTAACACCTTATTGAATTCCTTCTCTGTTTCACACAGGCAGGCCATTAACTGTTCTTACCTTGTGGAGTCACAGCTTCTGCTGACAGTGATGGCCTCCTTATATCTTGGTTTGTGCTTTTTCTGCACCCACTCATGGACAGAGCACAGGACACTAAAGAAGTCCTGGACATAGGATACACATAACTCAGCAATAGCTAAAACATCATTGTGTTAACAGCATTCTTCTCACACCAAAGACAAAGTACAGCACTGCACCAGCTTCTGGGAAAGTTACTAAGAAAACTAACTCTATTCCAGCCAAAAGCATCTCTGGGTGAAAGTCCACAGCCCATGGCCTAAGGCTTCAGCACATCTAACTGCTCATGCTAAGCAAGTAAAGCTAATCACACAGCACAGTGATCTACACAATACTATAGCTCCAAGTGACTCAAACTATTTAAGACTTCATTATTTAAGCTAAATAACTAATATCTCTCAGCAACCATCGCAGCCTATGCAAACAATCCAAGCCTGGCTTTAAAGGGGCAGATTCAAGACCCCACAAGACTGCTGTTCAAACCCATATTTCTAAGTCTACTTTTTGGAAGAGCCCAGACTAGGCTTGTTCTTGGTCCACCACAGAAACAGCACTTTGTTGTTTCTCATACAGGTATAAGAGAAGCCAGAGCATCAAATGCTTTGATACCAGGTTTGGTACTGGGAATGAGAAAAAGAAAAAAGAGGAAAAACATGTCTAGAAATTTCACTGAGGTTTCTTGACCCAAAATCCATAATGAGCTGTGTAGATTGAATTGTTCCTACACAGAGCTGTCCACAGGAGAGTTAAAAGCAGTTCCACACAAGGTGAAGACCATGGGTGCAGACATCATATTTACAATCTTCTACATGGTATCTCTTTTTTTACTGTCATAATGTGGAAAGGGTGAAGAGATGGACTCTATTTTCAAGCAGACCGATGACAGGGTGTCTACCCAAAACATAAAGCCTGCTAATTGGTAGTAGGTTGTTTTGGGAGGATGAAGCCTCACTCCTGTTCTGAGGATGTAATTACAAAAAGAAGATTGATGCCTCATACTTAGATCTGCAGGAGTCGCTCCAGGGGGACATTTATAGATCATAATGCGACCACAGTAATCACGCAGGGACATTAATGACACCCAGCTGAGTTCTGCAAATGCACTTCAGAGAGGTGTCCAAATATGAGGGGGAGGAATTAATCTTCCATGAGAATTACTTAAGACTTGTAATCTGTTGAGAAAGGAATTACTGGCTGAGTACTATGAAAAGGTACGGTAATTATGCTAACAAATTAGAAGTACATTTATCTGCTTGCAGAGATGTTCATCAACATCGTATGTGTGGCTTTCCCCATACGCACTTATAGGCAGGAATCTTTATTTATGGGGCCACATACCAGCCCCACACCGTGATAAACCTTTTTCACGGGGTAATCCCACAATACCAACACCAAATCACACTTTCAGGTCACATAATTTCCAGGATTTACCTCAAGTACATCCTGCAGCTACCTGACTTGTGATCCCTGTGATATATGGATGTCTCTGTCACAACCTATCCTGACACCAAGGGCTGGCAGCAAAAATTTCAATGAAATGCAAAAAAAAAAATGCTCGTATGAAGTACCCTGGATAAATAGGAATGTCTGATAAGAAATGGTAAAGGTCAAAGTCATATTTTATTTTTTTCACCTTTTTGTGGAAAATTGACATACGGTTAGTCAAAGCTGGGGTTTTAAGAAAGGCAACTCTATTCTTCTCTGCTCCTATGCAACATCCATTGTTGCTGTATTTTTAGGTTGATAAAATAGTTAGTTTAACCACCATTCACAGAATCATAGAATAGTTAGGGTTGGAAAGGACCTTAAGATCACCAAGCTCCAACCCCCCTGCCATGGGCAGGGACACCACACACTAAACCAGGCCACCCACGGCTCTGTCCAGCCTGCCCTTGAACACCGCCAGGGATGGAGCATTCACAACCTCCCTGGGCAACCCATTCCAGTGCCTCACCACCCTAACAGGAAAGAATTTCTTCCTTATATCCAATCTAAACTTCCCCTGGTAAAGTTTTAACCCATTACCCCTTGTCCTATCACTACAGTCCCTAATGAAGAGCCCCTCCCCAGCATCCTTATAGGGCCCTCTTTAGATACTGGAAGGCTGCTCTGAGTTCTCCACGCTGAACAGCCCCAACTTTCTCTTGCAGCTGCATGGGGAGGTTTTCTGGTTACACCTCCTCCTGGCTGACAGCACCATGGAGATCCAGCAGTAGAAAGCCCACGAGGAAGGTTTGAAAACATTTATTTTCCACTTGCCAATGTATCTGTAGTTAAAGCACAACATGGGACCATACTGGGCTTACTGAAATTCTGCCAGAAAGCCTGTCAGGTTTCTTACAGAATTTTATCTAAAAAGTGGGACAATCTAAAAAAAAAAAAAATAAAAATTAACAAATCTGACTTACTTTGGGGCTGGGGAGCATCCTGTAAAACATGGTGTCTCATCTCTCAAGCCCACATGTTCCCAGCAGCCTGTCTCTTGAGGTCCCCTAGCAATTGGCTCCAGCACTTGAGCTCCCAGCAGAGCAAGGGAGAAAACAGCAACCATCTTCTGTCAGATGTCAGGCCTGGGGCTTGTCCCTCTGCAGGTCTCACCTGGGAGGTGGAAATTTGCAGGAGCAGGTTTTGATGGCATCCAAGGACTCCTTCCCACCATAAGACACCACCCCTGTTAGGCCAATATTCTCCATAGCACCTCACTCCCAATGTCCTCCGTTTTCCAGGGGCAGCACAGAAGCAAAACCACTGCTTCTCAAAAGCATCCTGTAGGTTGTTAGATTCTAAATGAGCTAATCTACTGAAAAAGGTTTGTGATGCACTGGGAGTGTGGAGCACATCTCCATCGCTCCTTGCAGAGAGCACTACAGCCCAAGGGACACACAAGCAGCAGGGGTAGAACCTCAGGTACACCATGGTGTGACTTTCACCCAGCACCACTGAAGGAACACATGTCAGGGTCCCCGACACCCTGCTCCAGAAGAGGTCCCAGCTGTGCTTTCCCAAGCAGTCCCAACACTTAACCTCCTTTGGTTTCATCCAGGACAATGATCCTGACCTAGCACACACTGTAGCTGGGCCCTGCCCAAGGGTCCATCCGCACGGTGACAAAGAGGTGTCTAAAACACATCAAGATGCCTGGTTTGGATGTCTGCTACCAAGTGGAAGAGCTAGAGCATCAGAACTGCTGCAGCATCAGCACTGCTGGGAAGGGATGCTCCCTCTTTTCCTGGGAAAGTTCAGAAGCACTTAGAAACTTGGACTTACCATATATATGCTGATACTTCTGTATTGCAGTGGGAATGGCTATTGCCCCTTGGGGTAGCAGGAGGAAGGCTGCACCCTTACCTGTGCATCCTCACACTGATGCCTCCAAAGGATGGAAGATAGGAGAAATATATTTACACTTAGTAAAAACAAATTGGTTCTATGCAATGAGGAAATTTGTGTGTTCAATTAATCATTTGAGGAAAAAAAATGGTTAAATCTCATCAGGCTGCTTTCAAAACACAATCTCTGCTTAACCCAGGGAGATAGGAGGCAGGAGAGGTCCTGGCTCCCAGGGAGGGCAGATGTGGAAGCCCAGCACTAGCCATCATAGCATGGGCTGGAACCCAGCCTGGCACAGACCAGCCAGCGTGGACCTGACGTTACTTAAACTGTTGCTAAATCCAGTCTTTGCCTTCTTTGCCTCTGTTTTGGTGCTGTGAGCATGCCTAAGGGCCGTGCCTGCAGGCTCACTGGAGCCCTTTTGATCTCTCCACACACACCCAGGTTGTAATTTCCTGAGGACTGGAGCCTACAGCGCTTTCATTGTAGGCTTTGCTGACAAGCCTGATGTCCAAGGGAAAGCCAGCTGCCTGAGAGCGTGCAAGGACATGTTGTGACACGAAGCTTTGCTCCAGGATGGGATTATCATCTCCTGTCAGAACTCAAACCACTTAATTACTTTGTACAGAGGTGGCTGCACTGCAGCAATGGAGAGGATGAGTTGTCCCTGCAGCAAGGGAGGATGTGGGTTTGCTCATGCAGTGTCCAGCCTCTAGCGGGTAGGTGGAAACCCTCTGGCATGGTTCCAGGGATGCACAACCACCCTTTCAGCTCTCCCTGGCCATCATCAGGCTGCCTTTGAAGGCACCAATTAGCAAAAGAGGAGAGGGCAGACTTGGCCCCTCTTTTCACACAGCACACTGTTTTGCTCAAGAGCGTCCTCACTTCTTGAAGCAGCACAAAATTCATATGGGAGGTGCTTCTGTTTAATTACAAAATCAGTAGGGCTGGGTCTTAATCGCCTCGACGTTTTCCAGAGCCAACCAAGTGCTTCCTGTGATGGGCAGTGGAAAGACATTGGGTATTTCACAAGATACCAATTTGCATGTTGCATGGTAAATATAAGCACACCATGAACACAAGCCGCAAGATGATTATAGTGCAGCAGAACAAGAGACAGAAAATAAAATAAATTGAGGGCAAGGCCACTACCCACAATTGGTATTCTGTATTTCGGGTCTAAAAATACTGTGCTCAAATAAGGAGGGTTTAACTTACCCCTGACCAGAGCAAATAAAATCAGGTTGGGGCTGCATTCAGGAATAGAATACGTACAGCTTTTTTTTAGAATATTTATGTTCTATTTTAAATCTATCATTTATTTACACAGTTATCTGCAGCTGTAATGGTGTATCTCTTTTTTTACTGCACACACAGCAAGGACATGCAGAGACAATTGTCTGAGGAGAGAAAGCCTGGTTTGTGTCTCAGACTTTTTGTATCTCAGATAGAGTGGTAGAAGGCACGGTTACTTCCTTATGCCAGCAAAAGAAGGGTGACTGTGAGATAAGGTATAGGAAAAGAGCCGAGACTCCAGACTACATCCTCCCACGTTCCAGATTAGAGCCCCAAATGTCACTTTTTAGGACATGAGGCATTCATGTTTTTCCAGAAGAAAAAAATTCTTTTACAGAAAATCAGTGTGGCCAGTGAAGAAACCTGACTGAAACCCCACTCTTCCACCAAAATAAGTTTCCAAGAGAAAGCGACCTCCGCAGCTTATTACAACACCTCTTAATTCCTCTTTGCAGTCGATCCGTTTTTAGTGAAGTGCTTCAGTTGTCACCATAAAGAAGCAGAAGGTCTTTCTATTTCAATTAGTTTTATTTATTTATGCCTGTCAACCACACTTTTATACCAGCTGTCTCTGTTTGGGACCATCTTTATTGGCTGCTGTCAAAGGACTCCAAATAAGTAAAAGCCTAATAAAGTAAAAGAAGATTTATGTTGCTATATCTGCAGCCTGGCTTCACCTGGGGGGAAGCACTGTGGTACCAGAGTCTGTATTTATTTTCCTCCCATTCTGGCACTGCAATGTGCAGTGGGGAAGCCAGAGATGGAAAAGATGTACTAGAAAAAGGTTGAAGCCAAAGATAAAAATGCCATGTTAGCCTATAAGCTGTGTAGGGAGTGTATAGAGCA
Organism: Pezoporus flaviventris; assembly: GCF_033815535.1. Classification (NCBI taxonomy): domain Eukaryota; kingdom Metazoa; phylum Chordata; class Aves; order Psittaciformes; family Psittacidae; genus Pezoporus; species Pezoporus flaviventris. Next base: position 998,187 of record NW_026892558.1, read on the forward strand.
TCTTGCCAGCAGCTCCATCCTTAGAAAAGAGCATGCTCTGCATGCCATTCCCCATCGCCAGCTAGAGAGGGGCAGGGGAAAACACTATTATTCATTTATAGAGCTGGAGAACTGCTTTTCACTCTTGAAACAGCAGCTTCAGCCTCCTCCTCTTCCTCACCACTATATCCACTACCCCAAAACCATCTCCATGCATAGCTGATTCCTCCCATACATGGGAGATGTATTTACATATATATTTTTCAGTGTGCATCCTCTGCCCTGGGAAATTTAGCAACAGAAGAAATGACATAGCATTGGCCAAAATATTTACGAAGAGGCTGCACATGGCAACACAGAAAATAAATGTCTCCCACTGAGGACTGGAAAACACTGGAAGCTACAAGTATTTGTTGTTAGCTACTAAATGTCATAGTTTACTGCAACACTGGTGTCCTTAAGGGCTTTAAGGGTCTTTTCCAACTTAAATGACTCTATGAGTAACATGTGTCATGCTAAAGGCTATTCCACCTCTGCAAGGCTGGCCATTGCTCAAGTGGAAGCTTTGTTGGATGAGAGGAGCGAGGGCAGTGCCCAAATGCATACCCCCTATCCCAGAACTTAATTTTCTCATTATTAGCTCTCAAAAATGAAATACCTAACACAAACAGCATGGGGTTCATGAGAACGAGTCCAATCACTTCAGCAGGTTATGCACCAAACCTCCCAGGGATGTGCAGGTCCCACTGGGGTCAAGGGGAATCTTTTCACCTCCCCAACAGTCCCCCTGAGAAGCTAAAGCAGCTACTAAGCTGTCCCAAAAAGCTACCAAAGCCATAGCAACAGTTTCAGGGTTGCAGGTTAATTATTATGGGCTTGCTGGAGAAGACAGTCAGTGCAGCCCTATTTCCCTGTGGTTCTTTCCCAAGGACATCTGTTCATGCCAGTTGCCTCTTCATTTCTTAAAGTTGTTTCACGTTATCTCTTTGTTGTCCAAGCTTTGCATACACAGAGCATGGCCAGGTCCTGGAAACAGTGCCAGGATAGGATGTGAGCAATGAACAGACCATCTCAGATCACAGAAATCACAGTGGTCACTTCCCCAAGAGAGCTCTCCCACAGAACCAGCATCTCCCACGGATGGCAGATGTCATGAACCTCTTCCTCCTATGTTTAAAAAAGGGACTTCAAGTGAGGTTTCCTATTCCATAGCCTCTGCCATCCCCACTGAGCAATACAAAACAGGGACACAGCAGCACTGTACTTAACGCCTTCATTAAAACCAGACTTAGTTGTATAAACTCAGCATCACAAATCACCTCTTTTGCATGCAGGATGATGCTGTTAGTTTGCATATTCATAAGGCAGCATGAGTTTACACATCTTCATAAATATAGGGAAACAACAATTTTTCTGTTCCTAGGAAAAAAATATGGATTTGGGTGTCTTCGTAAACAAGGCTGACCTGGTGAGATCCATCCACAGGTCCTGAAGGAGCTGGCAAATGAAATTGCTAAGCCGCTGGCCATCATATTTGAAAAATCATGGCAGTCAGGTGAAGCTCCCGATGACTGAAAAAAGGGCAATATAACCCCCATTTTCAAGAAGGGGAAAATGGATGACCCGGGGAATTACAGAGCAGTCAGTCTCACCTCTGTGCCTGGCAAAATCTTGGAGCAGATTCTCCTGGAAGGCATGCTAAGGCACATGAAAAACAACAAGGTGCTTGGTGACAGCCAGCATGGCTTCACTGAGGGGAAATCCTGCCTGACCAATTTGGTGGCCTTCTATGATGGGGCTACAGAACTGATGGACAGGAGCAGAGCACCTGACGTTATCTACTTGGACTTATGCAAAGTGTTTGACACTGTCCCACATGACATCCTTGTCTCTAAATTGGAGAGACATCAATTTGATGGATGGACCACTCGGTGGATAAAGAACTGGCTGGATGGCCGCACACAAAGAGTTGTGGTCAATGGCTCAGTGTCCGGCTGGAGACCAGTAACGAGTGGGGTCCCTCAGGGATCGGTGTTGGGACCGGTCTTGTTCAACATCTTTGTCACTGACATGGACAGTGGGATTGAGTGCGCCCTCAGCAAGTTTGCCGATGACACCAAGCTGTGTGGTTCGGTTGATACCCTGGAGGGAAGGAATGCCATCCAGAGGGACCTTGACACGCTTGTGAGGTGGGCTGATGCCAACCTCATGGATTTTAACCATGCCAAGTGCAAGGTCCTACACCTGGGTCAGAGCAATCCCAGGCACAGCTACAGGTTGGGCAGAGAAGAGATTCAGAGCAGCCCAAGGAGAAAGACTTGGGGGTGTTGGTCTATGAGAAAATGAACATGAGCCGGCTTCAGTGTGTGCTTGCAGCCCAGAAAGCAACCGTACCCTGGGCTGCATCAAAAGGAGCGTGACCAGCAGGTCAAAGGAGGTGATCCTGCCCCTCTACTCTGCTCTCATGAGACCTCAGCTGGAGCACTGTGTGCAGTTCTGGTGTCCTCAACATAAAAAGGACATGGAACTGTTGGAACAAGTCCAGAGGAGGCCACAAGGATGATCAGGGTCTGGAGTACCTCCCGTATGAAGACAGGCTGAGACAGCTGGGGCTGTTCAGCCTGGAGAAGAGAAGGCTGCGTGGAGACCTCATAGCAGCCTTCCAGTATCTGCATTTTGGGGCCTATGAGGATGCTTGGGAGGGACTCTTCGTTAGGGATTGTAGTGATAGGACAAGGGGTAACAGGTTAAACTGTACCAGGGGAAGTTTAGATTGCATCTAAGGAAGAAGTTCTTTACTGTAAGGGTGGTGAGGCACTGGAATGGGTTGCCCAAGGAAGTTGTGAATGCTCCATCCCTGGCGGTGTTCAAGGCCAAGTTGGACAGAGCCTTGGGTGCCATGGTTTAGTGTGAGGTGTCCCTGCCCATGGCAGGGAGGTTGTAACTGGATGATCTTAAGGTCCTTTCCAACCCTAACTGTTCTATGATTCTATGATTCTAAGGCTGTTAAGAAGCCTTCCGTCTTCCACAGCCGTGTAAAAGAGGTTTGGCTCAGAAATCCTTGGAATTTGTTTAGAGATGTGCTTGACTCCCTGTAGAGCTAGCATAAATGTATCTCAGGGAGTTTCAAGCTCTCAACCCAAATAATAGGCAAATAAGGACCTTGTTAGCTGAGACACCCTAACACCTCCTCATGCAAGGAGTTTCAGCCAGTTCTGGGATTTTGGTGCATAATAATCCTTTCCTGCAACATAAAAAAATAAGAAAAAAAAAGAGCAATTATGCAAATACCAGCAACATCTCAAAGTATATAATTACATTAGTGTTTAATTCTCATTACTCAGCTCAAAATCCTGCATGCAGACACAAATATCCTTGCTCCCTCCTGCACCACAGCGTAAGTTCTTAGCAGGAACAAGCCACTCAACATAGGTCTCCTAAATGTCCCAGTGAACAGCACTCGGCTCAAAACAATTTATTTATCAAATATTTCCAGATCAGCTTAGACAAGGCAGCATTTTCTTTATGGCATCTTGGATGGAAGTGGTAAACTTTACTTACATGTTAAAAAATGGGTTGATTTGTGTGTCCTGTTTAGCAGTTTCCTTGATTTACAGTGAAATGCCATGGGATGGTTGGCAGAGTGCTCCCTCTGCCACCTGGAGCATTGCAACAACTGGTCCATATCTGCTGGAACAAGAGATCCAATGCCTCTTCCCTTTGCCATGCTAGCAGGCCAGGACACCACTATTCCAGGTGCTGAAGAAGAAGGCAGGTATCAAGAGGGACTTTCAGGAGGAGTATAGAAATACTATTTTTTGGGTTTTGTTTGGACATTATAATCTGTTTATCACAGACTGCAATAGCCGCTTCTCTGCCTTGTACATGTACTCCCTTAAGTCCATTATAAGTCCATTTTTATCCTGTTTCTAAGGGCAGACTGGAACCCCTGTTTTAAAGGTGCCAATTATCAGCATAATCAACCCCTAGCAGCCCGCTTCAGTGGAGCGCTTGATTAGCTGTGCTTTAATTAACCTCTTCACCTCCCCAAGCATTAGCAGGTAAATGTATTTACACTCATGAGTAGGCACAAATACACATATTGCCAGACCCTGACTTCCTCAATTTTACATTTCTGTTCATGATTGCCTACTTGGAGGCCAAGATGCTGTATCTGTACACATGTGGTGTTTACTGGACCAGGTACCAATAATTTAAATCCTCCTGAGCTACCACTTGGGAATCAAAAGCTAAGACTGAGTATGAGTTTTTGGAGGTGAGGACTCTTCTCTGCCTATCAAAGATGGCATCCTAATTAAAACAGATCGAGAAGTCATCCCCATCCTCTGTTCTTTCCACATACGAGACCAGAGTTGAACTAGCAACAGTTGAAACAGTCACACACAGAGAGTTGAAATAAAAACAGTAACTAATACAGAAAAAGAATTCATGTAGAATAATATAGAAGTAATAAGACATAATAAAGAAATATAGAATATAGGATGAGCAATAAAAGCAGTTGAGTAATATTTGCTCTTAAAAAGAAAGACTTGGGGTCTTTTTTCATTTGAAAGCCATTCAGCCTCCTGTTGAGTTTGATATCAATGCTAGCAAAGGTGGAATAAGACCTGGATCGCAGATGGTTTCTGCTGGTTGCTGGTTGAACAGGCAATGGGTTGTGTCTGCTCACCAGCACAGCCTCAGGACAGACTGGGGAAAAAAACCACTCAAAATCTAGGAGTTTTACTGATGAAGATATACAAGGTGATGTTTTCTTGGATGTTGCTTGGAAAATAAGGCTGTTAAAGATTGCTATAATACTGTGGCTTTCTATATGGCTGCAGGATGCTTGACTCCAGCATCCCATGCTGGCTGGCAGTAACCATCCATCACCACTGAAACAGCTGATGGATTGTAAAGGGCTGTGCTGACACACACGAGTGGGAGGGAAGGAAGATTTCTGTGCCATGGTTGTGTCAAGTTGATTTAACTTTTCAAGCCATCTGTAACTGTAAAAACAAGATGCTGCATCCACAAACGAAGCAGGCAGATGGCGGATTTGGGATGGCAACTGTCCTGCAGGGATGCAGCAGCATGTGATGGCTTCCCTTTGAATCAGCCTTCCAAGACTGGATCAAATGCCTTCAAAAAGCAGAACTCCCTCAGACTTGTGCATCTATACTCTTATTTTAGGTGGATAGGCAGAAAATCCTGACTTCCTTGGCATGAAGGACTTGTTTCTCAGCCTGAATAACCGGCCATGTCTGCACTCCCTAGCAGACAGGACAACCTATCGTTCTTTTGCCCATCTCCTGTCACCACCCCAGATTTCATGGGCACAGCCTGGATTTTGATAACCAGCACTAGAGCCGGTCCTAGACAATATCCCCAGGCAAACCAATATAGTGTGTTTACCAAAAGAAAGGCTTTGGGAATGCCACATCATGGTGACTTCTCAGTTAAACCTCTTGTGGAAATGCCCATCCTGCAGCAGAAGCACCATCACCACCAGACATGGACCAGACTGGCAGGGACGGGTGGCTGTGTTCCCTCCTCCTGCTTACTCCAACTGCTTATAACAATGTCCTTCTTCATTGCAGAAGAAGCTAGACGCCTACCTAGCTGTCAGAGAAAGATGACACTTTTTAGGGTCACTGCTAAATAACAAGAGGGTATGAAAAAGGAAAATCTACCCTAAACTAAAGTGCAGATTTGACTGGTCAGCAAAAAGTTGAACGGAATGAGGCAAATGGAGAACAACCCTGAAACTAGGAGGAGAAAGGCAGCCAGAGAGCTTAGTGGGTTTCAAAGATCAAGGAGAAATCCTACCTGGACAGCTTAAAAACTCTCAAAGTACTAAATATAAATGCAAGCCCCAGGTCTGGAAACTTTGTTTTTTGAAGATAAAAGGAAACAGATGTAGTCCGGCCATCATCACAGGAGCTGGGACATCACTAAAAAACATGGAGTTTCATGAGCTTCGAAAGAAAAATGCTGGGGCTTGGCAAGGTTGAGAGTGCCTGGAGGGGAGGAGGACCAGAGAGCGCTGCCAAGGCCATGCGGGAGAGAGGGACCATATGGCAGAGAGGGATGTTTAGGGAAGCAGGGGAGGAAAGCAGATGGGAGGGGGAGCTGAAACGCAAACTGAAGGAGCAGCGTGTTTGGGTTTATCCTGCAGGAAGGGTGACAGCAGAGCAGGAGAGGCGGTTTGAGAGACAGTGCTTCCACCCTTGCTTGGGCTGGTAGATGGGGGAGGTCGTACCACTCAGAGAGACTAAAGACATACCGAATGCAATCAGGCAGGGAAAATAGCTGGCATTATATCCATACAAGTGACTTAAAACCACCCTCAAATTTTCTTTCATCAGATACTCAACATGGCTTCATGCACACCAGGTTCAGGAAGCACCATGGCAGCTTCTGGACCATATGTGGAAAGAACAACAAACATGAAGTGCATGTTCAACCACAGGACACTTCTCTCCTGCTGCACACCCTTATCACTAGCACAGCTCACCCTGCTTTTATTTGCCTAGGAAGCATTGCTTTCAAAGCTATCAGAGCTGGTTTGGCTTCTGCTCCATGTGCTCCTTACCAGCAGGAGCATTTCTGTGGGCAGAGCTGGTCACTCAGCATCATAGTGTGATGGGATGCACTACCTGTGGAGGATGCTCCAGCAGCATAAGGACTGAGCAGGTTCTCACCCAACACAGGGCATCTGCAACACACAGCATTTCGTGCCCTGGCTGGCTAGAGGCCATGCTTGCAATCCACAGCAAAAACCAAATTACATAAACTTTAATTCCTGGCATGGCAAGGCTGCCTTGCAATCCCCGCTGCCCTGCAAGCTGAAACAATTAGTATACTGTTTATTCATAAGATTAAGCCAACTGAGGTGTAAAACTGCAGCTGTAGTGTCAAGCACAAGGCATTATTTTGCTGCCACAAAACAGGCACAAGCATGGGCTCCTGGCCGCATCTCCAGCAATGCTTTTCACTCACCTGGAATGAAGAAGCTCACTGCAGGGCTTTTTCAGACACACAGGGATAAAAGTGTAGGAAGGTATCAGGGCCATCCATCCTCCACAAAGCCTTCCTCTGGCAATAAATTTGAATAAATATTTCCCCTTTATAACACCATTAGAATTCCCTCCTTATGCAACAAGGTCATTATGGGACCAGTGTAAGAGAAAGGATTATAATAAGAATTACATATGTAGAGTCTGTAGCTGGCAGAACCCCAATACACAGCTGACAAAACTGTTGATTCTGGGCTGATCTGGTTATTTATATTCCCAGTACACACAGCAAACTCCCACTCCCCAGCAAGGCGGGTGGTACAGAGCTTCCCCAGTCTTCCCAGGTCGTGGTGGGCAGGCCATCTCTCTGCTTTGTTTTGCTCTAATTATGGGCACTATGTTTTCTTACTGCTCAAGAATAAATCAAAATGTCAAGTAATACAGCCTGTATTAGTAATTTTTCAGCCTTCAGGTTAATTAAGCTAATTAGATAAACAACCTCAACTCCCATTGCCCATAATCCACCCAGTTTGTCCCTGATTGCACTGCGGTAATTGTTTTTCTGCTAGGCAGAATTGGTTTTATTCTCCAGAAACTGAATTTTAGGGTGCTATGGGCAAAGAGGATGGGCTGCAAGGATGTGGTGCATGTCTAGGGGCTGGATCCAGTCCCCTGCACCGCATCTTGCAGAAGGTAGCAAAAAGTCCCTTCTGCTTTGATTTGGGGAATAGCTTTGTTCTGATCCCGTATCTTGCATGGGATTGATTCAAATCAATATAGCAGCTGGGGGGTCAGAAACAATACACAAAAGCTTCTCTGCTTCGCGAGCATGTTAGCATCTCTAGGAGAAGACATCACCACCACAGAGGAAGCGGTTCCTGTACACAACCACGGGGCCCGGCCAGGCCCGATCTCCAGCCACAACCAGCCTCAGATGCCTCCAGAAAGAAAAAAAAAAAACACAAAAGAGGAAAACAAACTCATAAACCCAACCCAGCAAATACCCACTGATTGTGCACTGCAGGGCGAAAGTCCTCCCTGACCCTTGCAGGCTGCTGGCTAGAGCCCAAAACATCACGATTGATCATAGTAACTGTCAAGCTGGATGATCATAACAGTCTCTTCTGACCTCAGAAATCTATTCCATATATTAGATAACAGCTGTGTCCATGCCAGGTGATGTCAAGGCAAACTTCACTCCCCCTGGTCGTTTGGTGGCAAAGAAAATCCCCTAAGGTCACTGGCTCTGCAGGAAGCCGTGCTTGGATGCTTGGGTGCCTGAAGGCAGAGAAAATTATTTTCTCTTCCTCAAATGGCACTGATGATGTCTCAGAGTCTCAAGAAGTCTCAAAAATAGGTGTTTTCATCCATGGTGTGTGCCTAAATGTACAGTCATCCCTATACTCCCTATCAGGTTATCTTCTACATCATTTACACTGTAGGATAAAATGAAGATTAGGATAAATTAGGCTACCTGGAACAATACCTTCCTGGTGGGATATATTAATCTGTTCAGTCCACATAGAAGGTGAAGGCAGTGTTGTTAATCAAGTGCTTAATATAGGCTCAGCACTGTACAAACATGCAGGGCTGAGCTAAATTCCACATGAGACAGTCTTACCAAAATGGGGTCTAGCTCAGGACAGCATGCCAGGAAGATTCTCAGAGAAGTGGCTTCAACAAAACCTGGTAGATTTTGGCTGAAAAACCTAAAGTTGTTGGTTGTTTTTTTTTTAAACTCCTGCCCTTTTTTTAAGCCAGAATTGTTCTGGAGAATGGCTGAAACATCATGGAAAAATAAATCTGTCTGTCTTCCTCTCCCCCTGCACCCAGGCAGGCCACGTTAAGTGATGTGACTGTGGTTCTTTCACTTAAAAATCAAGCAAATGCGCAGCCTGCACATCTCCAGGACGCCAGTGTCACAGCAGCAAAAAACCTGCTTCTTTTCCTATCATGCTGGGGGTGAGAAAAGGACAGACAAACACTGGAGCCCACTGCCCCTGCAGAGAGCTGCTGCTGCCCGTACCGCTGCCAGGGATGCAGGCAGTGCTCACCCCGTGCTGGAGCAGCCTCCCATAGTAACCACAGTGTGCTGCTGCTTTCCTCTCTGGGAAACAGCTCGCACCAGATCATCCCTTTTATTAACTTTCTTACGAGAGCTTGCAGGGATGTGTGCGTGTTTGCATTTCTGTCTGGAAAAGAGCACTTTTTTCATGGAAATGAAATTCAAATACGCTTATTGCTTGCTACCCCTTAATAAACCGTACAAACCTTTAGCTGTCCAATACAGGAAAGGAAGCAATCCCAGTAACAGAATCATACCTATGATGAATAATCAACCTTAATAATCCATACACTTCATCAGCAGATATTAATTTGTATATAAATAGAATAGAATCATAGAATCAACTAGGTCAGAAAAGACCCTTAATGTTGTCAAGTCTAACCATTAAATTGGAAAATAGATCTTCAGGCAAAAATAAAAAGGACCCACTGCTTATAAAATAGCCAACCCTCTGTGGAGGCAGACATGATCCCCTAGGAGAGGATCAGGTCCAAGTTCATCTTAAGAACCTGGATGTGCTCAAGCCCATGGGACCTGACGAAATCCATTTGTGCGTCCTGAAGGAGCTGGCAAATGAAGTTGCTAAGCCACTGTCCATCATATTTGAGAAATCATGGCAGGCAGGTGAAGTTCCTGATGACTGGAAAAAGGGAAATATAACCCCCATTTTCAAGAAGGGGAATTACAGAGCAGTCAGTCTCACCTCTGTGCCTGGCAAAATCTTGGAGCAGATTCTCCTGGAAGGCATGCTAAGGCACATGAAAAACAACAAGGTGCTTGGTGACAGCCAGCATGGCTTCACTGAGGGGAAATCCTGCCTGACCAATTTGGAGGCCTTCTATGATGGGGCTATGGAACTGATGGACAGGGGTAGAGCAGTTGATGTCATCTACCTGGACTTGTGCAAAGCATTCAACACTGTCCCACACAACATCAGGGCAATCCAGCAGCTCAGGGAGGGGATCCTGTCCCTCTGCTGCGCTCTGGGGAGACCTCCCCCTGCAGTCCTGATCCAGCTCTGGGGCAGCAGCACAAGAGGGACATGGAGCTGTTGGAGCGAGGCCAGAGGAGGCCATGGAGATGCTGCGAGGGCTGGAGCAGCTCTGCTCTGGAGCCAGGCTGAGAGAGCTGGGCTGGGGCAGCCTGGGGAAGAGAAGGCTCCTGAAGGGGAGACCTGAGAGCAGCTCCAGTGCCTAAAGGGGCTGCAGGAAACGTGGAGAGGGGCTTGGGACAAGGGCCTGTAGGGACAGGCCAAGGGGAATGGCTTTAACCTGCCAGAGGGGAGACTGAGATGAGCTCTTAGGCAGAAGCTCTTCCCTGTGAGGGTGCTGAGGCGCTGGCACAGGGTGCCCAGAGAAGCTGTGGCTGCCCCATCCATGGCAGTGTTCAAGGCCAGGTTGGACACAGGGGCTTGGAGCAAGCTGCCCTAGTGGAAGGCGTCCCTGCCCGTGGCAGGGGGTTGGAGCTGGATGAGCTTTAAGGTCTCTTCCAACACAAACCACTCTCTGATTCTGAGACACACAGAAACCAGGCACAATCTTTTAGCAGGTCTAGCTGAGATGATGAGATGAAACGGTGCCAGTTGACTTACACAACATAAACATTTTATCCCTGGTTTTCCACTGAAATCAGTTGAAGACAAATTCTTTCCTTTTTATTTCTTTTCTTTCTTGGCTCTTTTTATAACAGTTTTTGGAGCTACAGCCTTGCAGAATGAAATCTGCAGGATGAAGAACATGAAACTGTTTCAGCTCTTTCTCTGCTACAATAAACCATCTGTCCCTCTGCCTCCAGGCATAATCCCAGTCTACACTTGGTAGGACACCAGTTTGGTTGCTGGCTTTGTAACAGAATCCACGGACAGGTGTTTAGCCAAATGGCTTACAACAACAGCTGGCCAGAATTATACTTGTCTTTCCAAAGGACCAGGTCTGGCTTTCAACAGGGCACTTTTAATCAGGTCACTCATTAACCTTTCTTCAGGTACCTGCTGCCTGGTGCTTCGGTCCCAAGGCAGAAGCCATGCTGAGTTTAAAGGCTTTCCCAAATGCTCCAAACAGCCTGCCCTCAACCCATACCCACACAAGATCTCTGAGAAGGCAAAACCTCCCTGAAATTCTGCCTCTTTTCTGAAATAAGTGAACAGGAACAGGTTTCTCACCCTACAGGCTTCACAGTTCCTTTAAGTTCATGCAGTCCCTGAACTTGAGCTGCCAAAATGATGCTGGAAAAGTCTATAATCCGCATCCCTCCTCTGCTTTGCCTGTAAGCACCAGGTAGCATCATTCAACCCAGAAAGTTTCAGACGTGCTTCTTTATGTTTCCTCCAACACTATCTCCAAATTACTTCCTGGCTCCTCTGCACCCCTCTTTTGGGATGTCCTGAAGACAGCTGATGCTCAGAGCATCACATGCATTACCTTGCCCCCAGAGCCTCACCACCATCCTGTGTATCCATATGGACAGAAACACTCATGGAAACAGAAAACAGGACCAACAGCTTCATCCTCCTATGGCTTCTTCTTCCCCTCCTTCTTCCCATCTCTGCCTGAACAGGATAAAGGCTCATTAGTGGGAAATACATATACACAGTACAGGTGTACATATATATACACCAGCAAGGCTGCCTCGGTACTTGCTGTCCCATGCTGGGGTACTCTTCTATTTCATCTGTTTCCTCTTCTAATTAGTCTTGTGCAATCCTAAAATGCTCTTTCCCCATTATCCCATAGGCAGTGAGACCTCCCCACCATCCAAAAGACATGATATTCTGGACAGGAGCTCCACAGAGGAATAACTGGGGCTCCCTCACCTTCCATCACTACTCTGTATGTGCAGGGGAGGCTCCTATGGGATAACCCACTAGCAACTCCCATACATCTATGGCTGCTGGGTGCAACAGTCACACCAAGAAGGAGTTGTGTTTTCATCCTCAATCTCCACACAACAATGGCAGGAGAAGAATGAGGTGACACCAGCTTTGTAGTCCTTCCAAGGCTTTGATGAGGATGTGATCGGTGTTGCTTGAAGCACACCTGACAGCCCCAAGCTGTTACCTTCCCCTGCTTTCCCTATGCCACAGAAATGCTTGTAGCCTCTGGCCATCTCCTCCTCCTGCTAGTGGGATCTTGTCCTTGGCATCAGATGGGACCAAGGCTTTTTCACCTGTCTTCCCTCTGACACTAGCCCTACATGCTTGCTGAGGTGCTACAGAGTAAATGTCCACTGGACTAGAGGAAAGGGAAAAAATGGATAAATCTGAAAAAAAAGCACTGAGAATTTGGGAGAAGAGAGCGGGGAACAGTTTGTGAAGAGCAGCCAGAGACAGCATGCCAAGGGAGGAGGTAACGAAGTAAATAAATCCAGTCAAAAAGCGAAGTTCAGCTACACATACACATAAAGGATGAGTTTTGATGCTCCACAGAAATTGGAGAAGAAACCCCTTTTTCTTCAGGAGTAACCTCTCATGGCAAGGAGTCCTCATTTTAGGGAGCACTGGTTTTGGGGAGGAAGGTACAAGGTTAATGCTGAAAACAGCAGGGTAAATAACATACCTTTGTAAGGAGATAAACAACATCTGGGCAGATGTTACCGATGTTATCCTTTGTCTTTGGGAAAACAACATCCTGACTGGCTGTCACTAGCAAAGTTAGATCCAAGAGATTATTTTTTTTTAAGTAAAGTCTTCTGGATGGGAATTAGTTTGATGTTTGAAAAAACTGGCCCCAAAAAATGATTCCGCTTTTATCTGATGACTTAGGATGGACAGAAAGAAAATTACTATTTAATAAATGGAAAGCAAGACATTGTACAGCAGCCTGACAGCCCAGCTCTAGCGTCTGGTGTTGAACCTGGAAACACCATGAGAAAAAGACCGCCTGTAAGTCACCACGATATCCAGAGATATTTCCAGAGAACTGGAAATACAGCAGGCCCAAAGCCTTCAGCCAGTCCAAGAAGCTCAAGGCAACACTAGGGCAAAATTCTGGCCAAAACGCATGATGGGCAGAGGGCAGATGAGAGAAGGAGAGCAAGGAAATGATCTGGAGAACATCCACTGCTACACAGCCAATGATCAGCCTAGCAGTAGTCTTTACTTGTTCTTCATGTGCTCTCACTTGTTTCCCAACCAACAATGATGGATAGAACCAGAAGAAATCATGGGAACTTTGACAGAGTTTGTTGGAAAAAAGGATCTTTCAGGCCATCGAATTTAATCGCAGAACTTCACCCAGTTGCTGTAGCTGTAACCTAGTAACTTGTGTATAAATATCTCACAAAGATCCACTATTCTTCATTTCAGGTCATCAATTCTACTGCTCTCCTTCAGTGTCATATTTAATCCTCTTCTCAATGTTTTTGCAAATGCAGTCAAAACAAATTTTCATTTATTTATCAGCGTCACAGGGTTTTAAAAGAGCTTATCTGCGGTCTGCTGTTTACTTAAGAACACATCTTTAGAGACACAAAGAAATACTACCTATAATGTACACTCATGGCCCAGTTGCCCTTTTTCCAACACAAAAGAAGAGTCTCCTGCTGTGGAGGGGACACGCTGATGGATCAGAAGGATGATGTGGAGAGAAGCAAGCAGGGGAAGCAGCTGAACAGGTTCCTCTGGCTTCCACCAAACCAGGGCACCCAGAAACACTCTCCGTCTCCTCCACTTGGGTGATCACCCCAGCTGCCTGGTGATGTTATTTCAGAGCAAGACCTACAAATGCATCTTTTGCCCTGCACCCTGCCTGCAGCGCTACCCTTCCCATGGGAAGAAAGTCTGCAGGAAGAGGCCAAAGGTAGCTGCTGTGCACTGAAACGTGTCTAGACAAGGCAGAAATCAGCACTGTCAGGCATATCATGGAAAAAAACCCACCATGTAGGGGGTGCCTCTGGTTTCTCTTCCTTCCAGCCTCATAAGGAAATTGTCCTGTCTTGCCCCTCTTGTCCCCCTGCACTGTTGGACACCTCCCAGGCTCCTTCAGGGAGTGTTTGAAAATACAAAAAACCCAGAACCCCCCAGAAAAGGTCCCTGCAGGTGTCCTTATTATCGGCATGTTAATGCACGGGACTGGAGGAAAAGGCATCCCTTTGATGCTCCAAGATCTGCAGCTCAAGGCAAACTGAACTGCCAAGTTCTGTTCACATGTACCTGAAGTCTCTGCCTTCTCACCCAGAGAAATGCAAGAAAAAGATATCTATTTCACCATTCCCATTACCTCTCTGCTTCATTTTTTATTAAATCTGAAATCACCTAGAGCAGAAAACCCCAGAAATGGAGGATTTTACATGGCACAGAAGAGGAACTCCAGGTTCCAGACACAAAGTCACCCTGGGAGAGCAGGTCAACCAAGGCTGGGTGCACCCCAAAAACCCACTGTCCTATGCCTGTAAATACATATGCCTAAGTACAAGTGGGAGAGTTCCCGTAGAGCCTGACTTTAGATTTAAAGATGAATGCCACAGAACACCAAATTTAACCTATAATGAAATAGAAGAGGGAAGAATTTGAATTTGAGTGGGATTTATGAAGAAAAGCGTAAGTGCTGGCATTGCACAACATGTTCCACACAGTATAAAGGTCCAACTCAGCTTTTCTTTACATCTGATATTACGGAGAAAGGGGGGGGGGGGGCGGGGGGGGAAGGCAGAAAGAACATAAAAGATTGCATGAGCCTGGGGAGGATTCATCCCTGCAGCAATCTCCCTGTGCCCTCTCTTCCCTAATTTCACCTTCTGGGACACAAGAACCCCTTATCATCATAATTAACCAATACATAGCCAATTACATAAGTCCATCATAGGCAATTTCATGAAGATGCATTTATAACTCCTGTAATTTACACTTGGAAACAAAGTTATATGAGAGAAAAGGTTACTAGAGGTTTTCAAAATAATCAAGAGCTTTGTTTATTAGTGATGCTTTTGAAACTCAACCTGAAGTCTAATCAGGAATGTCTTCACTGAGTATTTGTACAGGCTAATGAAGTAAATGTGAGCAGGGGGAGTAAGGGCCTCTCTTACCCTCTCTTACTGCATCCAGGGTTTTCAGCTGTTATCTCTAACCCGAGGTAGGAATCATGTTTTCAGCCCCTATTACTCAAAAACTATTTCCGAGAACACTTTTTGTCTTGACTATGGGCTGCAACAGGCAATTATCTAACACTCGTTTTTACAAGCATCTTCTACAAGCAGCTACGGGGTCGAGTGTGCTCATTATCTATCTGCTATTTGAAAAGGGGAAACAAAGAGCCCTGCTTTTCTGGACATCAGTGTGGGTGCTGTTCCTGAGCACTGCAACTTAGACAGCATCTCCAGGAAGGTTCAGGAGCTCTGCTCGCCTTTTACCTGGAAGAAGGACCCTGAGGACAAGCATCAGCTCCCACTGGCAGAGCAGTCACAGCAAGGCAATCTGGACTCCGGTCTCACTGTGAGCGGCATCCATCCTCATGCCAATTAACACCCCCAGTGATTGCACTGACGTGGACATCTGGCTGCTGAGAACAACATGCACCGAGTCCAACTGCTCCTGTCTGGAGAGCTTTTCCTCTGGTTCAGACTTGTTTCTTCCCAAAATCTTCTGCCCTGGCCCCCTACGGGCTTTGCCACACTTGCCAGACACATCCTGCTTCTCCTGGACCCACGGTAAATCATGCTCATCACTTGGAAATATCCCCTTCCTTGGTGCAGACTGATCCTTCCATGACAGACCTCTGCCCTTCTACCCCAGCTAAAGAACTGCCCCTCCAGCCTCTCATGGTTGTCTGCCAGCCCACAGCTACATGATGCTACAGAGCTTTTCACCTCTGCCAGACCACACTCCTAACCCCGACTTCTCCCTTTGCAGCACTGGGAGCAATGCTGGCATCTCTAACTTAGACTTGGACTTCTCCCTGGAACCTTTTCTCAGCATAATGTTTTCAGGGAACAGCAACGCAACCCCAGTTCCTTCTGATGTTTGTGTGTCTCCTGTATATGTCTGAGGAGACCTTAGAGCAGCTCCACTGCCTAAAGGGGCTCCAGGAAACCTGGAGAGAGGCTTTGGACAAGGGCCTGTAGGGACCAGACAAGGGGAATGGCTTTAACCTAGCAGAGCTGACAACACCTATGTGGACTTGTGCAAAGCGTTCGACACTGCCCCACATGGCATCAGGGCAATCCCAGGAACAGCTACAGGTTGGGCAGAGAAGAAATTCAGAGCAGCCCTGAGGAGAAGGACTTGGGGTGTTGGGTGAGGAGAAGCTCCCCATGACCCGGCTTCAGTGAGCGCTTGAGCCCAGAAACACCCCGTGTGCTGGGCTGCACCCCCAGAGCGTGAGCAGCAGCTCAGGGAGGGGATCCTGCCCCTCTGCTGTGCTCTGGGGAGACCCCCCCTGCAGTCCTGATCCAGCTCTGGGGCAGCAGCACAAGAGGGACGTGGAGCTGTTGGAGTGAGGCCAGAGGAGGCCATGGAGATGCTGCGAGGGCTGGAGCAGCTCTGCTCTGGAGCCAGGCTGAGAGAGCTGGGCTGGGGCAGCCTGGAGAAGAGAAGGCTCCTGAAGGGGAGACCTGAGAGCAGCTCCAGTGCCTGAAGGGGCTGCAGGAAAGCTGGAGAGGGGCTTGGGACAAGGGCCTGTAGTGGTGGGACAAGGGGTGATGGGTTCAAACTGGAACAGGGGAAGTTCAGGTTAGATCTAAGGCAGAAGCTCTTCCCTGTGAGGGTGCTGAGGCACTGGCACAGGGTGCCCAGAGAAGCTGCGGCTGCCCCATCCCTGGCAGTGTTCAAGGCCAGGTTGGACACAGAGGCTTGGAGCAAGCTGCTCTATGGAAGGTGTCCGTGCCCGTGGCAGGGGTTGGGGCTGGATGAGCTCTAAGCTCCCTTCAGCACAACCCGCTCCCTGACCCCGGCCCCCCCCCTCCCGCTCCCTCAGGCACCGAGCGCCGGTAGCGGCCACCGACCGCGCGCGCCCTCCCCTGCCCCGCGCAGGCCCCGCCCAGAAACCGGCTCCGCTGGCCAATGGCGCGGCGGCGAGCGCGGGGCGGGGCGGGGCCGCCTCTTCCTCGCATGCACGCCCCCCCCCCCCGCCCCCCGCTGCCGCCGCCGCCGCCCGCGGCCGCCGCCGGGGGCAGCGCCATGAGACAAAAGGCGCGGTGAGGAGGTGAGGAGCCGGCCCCGGTGCCCAGGCCGCGCTCCGTGGTGGCTGTGGCATGGTGGCCCCACGCCGCTGAGTCCGGCCCGGCCCGCAGTGCCTCTCCGCCATGCCGAGCGGCAGCACCGCCGCGGCCTCCCCCGCCGCCGAGCCCGCCGAGCTGCCGCCGCTTCTTCCTCCCCGCCCGGCGTCGCCGCAGCCGCTGCTGGTGCTCCAGCAGAGCTTCGCCGGCCTCAGCCTCCTCGGCCAAGGAGGGGCAGGGGCGTCCCAGAGGCAAGCCCGGCTGCGGCAGGCGGGCCTGGCTCCGCCGTCCGATCCCCCCCTGGAGCCGGGGCCTGGAGGGGCAGAGGAGGAGGAGGAGGCGGCGGCGGCGGCGGCCGGGGACGAGGCGGACCTGGACCTGGACCTGGAGCTGGACGAGGAGGAGCTGCTGGCGGGAGAGGACGCGGAGGAGGAGGACCAGGACACGGCCGCCGTGCTGGTGCTCTCGCCCTCCCAGCCGCTGTCGCTGCTGCCGCCGCTGGGCTCCGTCCTGCTGTCGCCTTCCTTCGATGTGCGGGAGCCGCCGGCGGCGGGAGCGTTCCGCGGGGCGGACGATCCTCAGGGCATGATGGCGGCGATGCTGTCCCGCGCCTACGGCGGCGGCCTGGGCAGCGGCGGGGGGGCCACGGGCCTCAGCAGCGAGCAGGCGGCGCTGCTCCGCCGAAAGAGCGTCAACACCACCGAGTGTGTGCCCGTGCCCAGCTCGGAGCATGTGGCCGAGATCGTGGGGAGACAGGGTGAGTGCGGCCGGGCCTCTCCCCACACACCCCCGGGAGGGCCCGTTCGTGGTTGGCTGGAGGAGCCCCTCTCCCCGGCAGTGGGTTCGTGTCTCCCGGGGGCCGGTTCCCTCTCCCCGAAGCCCCGGCTGCCCCGCGGAGCACATGGGGCCGGCGCTGCATGAGCAGCCGGGGGGTGAGAGCAAGCCCTGGGCTAGCTCAGCCCTTCGGTTGTTGTTAACTTGAGCTGTAAAATTCAGCGTGTAGCCTGGCTTTGCATAGGGAGGTGTTGGCAAGAAGCGTTGGTCTTCGGTGACACTGGGCTTGTGGTCTTCAGTTTCACCATAGGAACTTTGTACCTGTGTTTTACAAAGGCTTTTAGGGTGAAGGACTTCTAACTTCCTTGCCTTGCAGCGCAGAGTATGGGCTGATACTGTTCCTGTAGCGCTCCATGACGCTCGCCGAGACAGTGGGACCTCCGGAGCGAGCGAGGTGGAGAAAGGAACCACGTGCAGCCCTTCTGTGTGAAAGCCTTTGCCTTTCTGCCCGGTTTGCGGCTTCCTGTTGATCGCTGTTGCTACACTCCGCGGGTCTCTATTACGCTGTTAGGATAAGGTCATATCGCTGCTGCCCTTTCATGTGGTCTCCTGGGAGCGGTGCTCCGAGGAGTTAGAAAGATGACGTTTCATGCCAGCTTTCTGGCCGTAAACCTGATTCTAAAAGCACTTTATATACCAGGGGAAGCGCTGAGCAGCGTCAAGTGTAGGTGTGGGAGCACAGACAGTGGAGTTGCTGCTGTCTTCCTCTTCCCTTTCTGTGCTACTCTTTATTGGTTTGGGGGTGGTGTGTCTCGTTTGCTGATAGGCTCTGATAACGAACTGTTATGCTGTCTGGTCTCTCTGCATCAATGTGGCTTTTGTTTCTTTTTCTCCCTTGAGTGTGGAAGAAATGGTAAAATCGGTCTGAACCATGTGGTACTAAAGAAATGCCCACTGAGCACTGACATTTGTTTTCTCTTCCTACATGTATTTTAGACTTTTAGCAGTCAAAGGTGGGTTTGTTTTTTTTTTTTGCTGGGTTTGTCAGAGAACCGAAGGGTGTGCTGCAGAAATTAGCAGGTAGCTTCCTCTGATGCAGCCAAGTCTGTTCTGTTTCAAGCAGAAAACGTCTTTTCCAATAACTTGTGTTTGAATGTCTTAAGACTTCCTCATGTGTCACTGGGGATGGCAGGCAGGGAGGGGGGAGATGGAAAACAGAACTGAAAATGGTTATTGCTACAGTTCTCTAGAAGAGAAATACAAGCTATTGGGCTTCAAGGACAGATTAGGCAGCTGTGTTTTTCTCCCCTTGATCAGGATTGTTCTCTGTAGTACATTTTTTCAGTGCTTTGAGTTACTTAAAAACAAGATAATGGAATTTGTTTAAAAATGGGATCACTGTTCCTGGAGAGTTCATTTGCTGCTTCTGCTTTTATTTCTTATCAGATCTTACAGTGTTTGGCTTGTGATAAAATATTTAGCCTCGGTGGGGAGGGATTCTATCATAAAGAGAATTAGGGCTACAAAGGAGGAAGGAGCAGGAGTGGAGGGAGAGCTAAAAAAACTGCTACCAAATATACTTCCATGAAAGCTTTGCGCAAGGAGGTCCTTCAGAGCTCTCATTTGGGGAGACCTATGCTTAAGAGACCAACTTACGTAAGCTGTATTAGTTCCACTAAGTTTTTGTCAAATTTCTTAGAAATACTGGTCCTTGCAGGTCCTTCTATGGCCCAGAGCTGTGCTGTCTCACGACTCGGGCTAAAGGCCCTTACCCACCTGCTTTGCATGTGTATGTGCTCTAGCCCAGCAGTGTGTGGTCAACTGTAGTGCAGCTTGGTCTGCCCCAAGCAAGTCTGGTCTGAGCTGCATCCTTCACCCATCCTTCTGTTCTCTCTGAAAACGGAAGATGCTGCATGTTCTTTCTAGCACACAGCTGGTTGCATTATCTTGAGTGAATTCAGCTTAAGTTTTATGCCAGACTCCTCTGCACTGTGATACTTTTAATATCCAATTATGTGAGGGCAGTGTGATTGGGATGTTAATTCTGACGAGTTTTCACTAAGATTTAACTTTATATTTGCTCTTTTGCTGTCTTTGTGAGGTATAAAAAGAACTTGAAATGTCTGCAGCCCCCAAAAACATCAGCTCTGAAATACCAGAAGTGCTAAGCTTGGTCTAGGTTTCACAGGAGGCCTCGCTGCTGTGCCTGAAAGCATGTGTACTGTAAGTCACCCTAACTGAAAGAATAATGATAACCAGAATTCCACAGTATTCTTTACCTAAATCTGATTTTTTGCATGGGGTATGAGAACTTACAGGCACTCTGTATCAGACCAAAGGAGCACCTCATTCGTAGGAGAGCTGTAAGCAAGCAAAAACCTCATGGTGCTCACATATAGCCTTTTTCCAATTATGTGCAAGTTTCAGGCATAAATACAGCACGTCAGGCAGTGACTGCAGCCCTGCTCTGGGTCACTGAATAGCTGGTCCACACATGGGTAGCTGCCCTTGCCAGATCTTTGCTGTAAGCTGTGCACAGATGTGAGATGTTGCAGCTACAGGAGGTGCAGAGTGCCTGAAATGTACCTAGTAGGTGATGGCTTTCTTGTGAAGCTGCTGGGTTACTGTGACAGTGTTTCAATGCTGCTGGAAGCATTTATATCACAGAGAAGGCTTAAGTAAGATTTTCTTTTAGTGAATAGTAGGTGTTCCTTCTTTAAAATGAAAAGTCCCGTAGTATTTCTTAAACCTGGAGGGATGGTGATTGGTTTTGGGTTTCTTTTTTGTTTATTTTTTTTTTTTAATCTTAAATGTTCTCAACCTTTTCTTATTCCCCAAAAATGCAGCTGACAGACACTGGTTGGGATAGTGTAATACAATTCTTCACATGAAGTGGAAGAATCTCAAAGGTGAACAGCAAAGGAAAAGGTGTTTGTATCCTTTTATTCTTGTAAAGGCATGTGATTTGGAGCCAGGAAAACTAGATTCCATTCATGGCATTGTACAGGCTTCCTGTATGAATTTGCACTTGCTGTTGAATCCAGCCCTCGTTAAGTTGTCCAGTCATCGTGCTGATGAGAAAAGTGAGTTCCTTTGCTGTCAGCAGCTAAAAGTCCTGCATGCACAAAGTTGCTTTGGTTTTTAGAAAATAAAGTTTGAGAAAGTGCTCTTGAGAAGTGGTGCAAGAAAGCTGCATTGCCAAGGAGGTGACCTTGTTTGCCTGAGAAAAGCTGGCATAGGGCGTATACCCAAAATTATATAAGCATGAATCTAGACTTAAAAAAAACAACCAACTTCTAGGGATCTAACTTGGGAGGTTTTGTTTTAACCTCTAGATCATGTGAAGGACTTGCAAAAGTCTGCTGTGGATCACCTGCAAGCATCCTCTATGTACATCTCTATATGTGAAGTTGGGCATGGTAATTGTCAATCCTGGTGGGCCCTGAGAAGGATTTGATAAGTTTAACTGGGGTCTTTAGTGTCCCCTTCCCCATCCACTTTCTTTAATAAGAAAAGCATGTTTAAACACTAAAAGCTCTTTTGAATAATGCAAAAAGAGGGGTGGTGTCTGAAGGCATGAACAGAAAACCTGAACAATGCAAGTAGGGACAGAAGTCTGTGCTGTAGGGAGATGCTGCATCCCTGTTTTGTCTTCAGATGATTGCTGGGATATTTGCCTATTGCATTCCACTCTTGTGACTATCCAAGTAATGTGATTTTTCCAAGTGTTTATCTCTCCTATAAAGCTGACAGTAGTGCTTTTTTTCCTCAAGACATCACTCGAGTTGAGCTACTTAACTCTTGAGCTTGATGCTTTTCTTTTTTCAGTAAGTATAGTTCAGATGATGGCTGCAGAAACTGAAACGAGCCGGGCAGTCTCCAAACCCCAGATGAGTAAGAGGAGGAGGAATGATATCATCCCATTTCACTGATTAAATCGATAATGACAAATCTGCTTTGCATGAGACAGCCTTGCCACTGAAATAACAATTTTATGCGTATTTAATGATCTTGGGCCCCTTTTTGCTCTTTGCTTTTGAATGCATACTTGAGCAAAATGTTACTTTGCTTAAAACAGTCCTGTACTTTGAAACAAAATACTTCTGATAAGTTGGTAGCTGATAACTAGCACAGCTGAACAGCTGAATAAGAACAATACCTACCACTCCTGGGGGAGTGGAAGTGGTGCTAAAACAGTCCTGGAGGAAATACTTGTGTTAGCAGAGTCCGGTACCTGGATGCCCTATGGTAGGATAATTACACCTTTTCATAGAGAGCAGTGTGTCTGGATTTATGTCTCTATGTTGTGATAACAGTGTTACTGAGTTACTGACAATATTTATGTAGCCTTGACTGGTTATTAATTGCTCACCTGTAAGTAGTCAGCATAAACACAGCTAACTAGTCTGAATTGCCTGTTGGCTTGTTTTTACCTGGATGCTTAAAGATTTCCACTCTCAGGAATGAGTTTAATTTACATGACTGAAGTCATTGTATGTCTCAGTGCCAGCTTATTGCCACAGACAGCAGAGACCTCAGCTAACTTATTTTAAGTGAAAGCTGAAAGTCAGTTATACTTCAGATTTCTTTTTGCATCCTCTACAGCAAGCAGGTTATTAGATATTATATGAAATGGTTTGCTCTAAAGACTGAAAGAAAACTTGAGCTGTTTGTTGAAATCCAGTATAAAAGCTGTTTTTCTGATAAGCATAATTTTTAGAGCTTGTAAATCTAGGAACTTAAAACATATGAACATACAGTGGCCTCAGTTCCCTGCTGAAGTTTCAGTGATTTATTGCTCTGGTGCTGTTTAACAAACATTTTGGTTCCACTGTTTGTGATTTGCTTTATGCAAAGACCCAACACCAGTTGCAGGGTGTGTCAGAAGGGTGCAGGTTCTCCAGCTGGGATCATAAATCCTCAGTTACAAATGCTGCTACTGTTTGGGTTTCTGGGTGGGAAGCACACCAAACTCAGTTCACACTCAGGTGATTTTTGTCTTTCTGTAGTCTGCCAGTAATTCTGTATATTTTAACGTATGAGTACCAGAAGTGAATACCTGCATAAGTAGATTTTCTTTTTGGATGAAGCTGAAATTAATAGAAACTTACGAGGTAAAATGCTAAATTTTAATTCTCTGCTCCCCCTCCCCCCCTTATTTTTTTCCCCCTCAAAATTTCTATGTTCTAAAATAACATGGCTTTTTAAGTTTATAACTCATACATACAAAAGAAATCCTGGCTAATGTGTTTCCGAACTACACTAGATTAACCTGTCTGTGGCATGAAAAACCAGTGATGAACACTTTTTTTCAGCTGTTAGTAAAGTTGGCAGATGATGTGTGTTTCCTTGCAGTAGCCCCTGTAGCCCTCTCTTGTAGTATGCTGTGGTCTGAATTTCTGGAACAGAAACTTTGTTCTAAACAAAGTGTTGGATATCTCAAAGCTTAAACTTGTTTGTGATGCAATATGTCCATCACACAGGGCCAGTTCCCTATCAGAAGCGAAAAAATTTAACAGGGGTACTTGCTGTGACAAGAAAAACCCTGACAGGCTGCTGAGCTCTAGAACGTTTCTGTTTAATCAAAAGAAAAGGTTAAAAAGCTCTAAATCAAGCATTTGTTTCCAAGTTCAGTTACCCTTTAAGAATGTCTTCCTTTTCTCTCTCTTTCAGGTATTCCTTTAGGTTCATGAGGTTTCACCAGCATCTGAGATCTCTGTTTCCCTCACTGGTGTGAGTCAGTCGTACTGCAGTCTGTACCAAGTTCTCTGCTGCTTCTTTGATCAAAGACACAGTGCTTCTCGCAACTTTTTACCTTCTAGTTCATTTTATATTTGACAATATATGGTGGAATTTTGTGTATTAAAACACAGGTCTAGCAGCATCTTTGAATCGTGGATTTGGTGTAGGTGAAGATTTGCATAGGGTTTTTGCAGTCTTCCTTTTATTTGCCATCATGCCATCTTGAATTGTGGTCCCTTTTAATACTCTCCATCTGCAGGTCAGCTTTCCCAGCACTGTTGCTCACACCAGTCTGTTCCGTTCACTAGATCAGTGTTCTTGATGGAAACAGCTCTTGTCCTGTAGCTATTTTGTTTGTTGAAAGTACTCCCTCTCATACCTATTGCTTGTCTACACTGTATCCTTCTAATTTTTCTCAGCAGCTGCTGCTTTAGTCTTGGTACTGTAATTAATAATATAAGTTGCCCTCTGGTTCTTTTGTTGCATGTAACTTGTTTACCGAGTTGCTGTCTGTCTTGGGGATTGGAGTATTCCTCTGCCTCTGAGATTACTTATTTGGTAGATTGTCCCAGCCTGACATACAAAGCAAACAGTGTGCAGGCTCGCTCCTTCATTCTGTACTGGACTGATGTACAAGTCAGTTGATAAATTGATAACATGCCTAAGGAGTAATGAGTTTGTACATGGTTACTGAGCTAGGGCTTTTGTTTTCCAGAAGAGGGAAATGTCCCAAGAGCTTGTAAACAGCCTTTTCTTGGGAAGCTTTCTCAGCATCATCAGAGATTCTTAAAGCTGCCCTCTTTTCCCATCCTGTTAGCTCCTCTTGGCAGCAATGGGGCCAGACAGAGTACTGTTCCCTGAGGTCTGGCACGATGAAGTGGTTGACTGTGATTAGTTGGCTCTTGATGAAAGTACTTGAGATCTCCAGGTCATCTTCCCTCCTGGTACGTAGACAGGCCTGAGCCTGCACAGCTGCAGCACCTGGTGCACTCAAGATGGAAGTGCTTGTCTGGAAAGCATCTTGTCTTAAAACCCTTCTGCAGTTTCAGCTGGATGATGACAAGCAGGAAAGTCATACATCATCTTAGCATTCCTGCATGTAAAAAGTACAAAGTGGTAAGTGGTCAGTTGCTGCTCAAAAATGGGTGAGCATGATGGAATTGTAATGGAAGCAGTCTTGGTCACTATATATAGTGTGAGTAGTATTGAAATGTTCCACAGGCAGGCACAGGGGTTTGGTAACTGCAGCGTAACTAAAAGCCTTTGATTGCAGTGGTAAGTTAATGGTGGGGTCAGGATGCACGGAACGTGTCTTTGCTAGAAGTATAAAATGCTCAAATTCTTATTTTTCTTAAAAGACCTATATGTCATCTTTCCTTTTCTGGAATAACTTTATCAGAGTGGCTGTCAGTTGAGTTTTCCTTTCTCTCCTACCCTAGGAGCTAATGTACCTACTTGCAGCATTGCTTATTGTAGTATCATTATAGTTAGATGTGAAAGATGGTTATTACCAGTGTATAGCACTTCTGAGGTACAGTCATTGTCTGAAACCATTAATGCAGCCATGCTTCGGAGCAGATAATTTTGTTCCCAAATTTCAGGTTGTCATGGTACCAGTATCGCATTTTAGATCCTAAATTTGAGGAGAAGCTCTGCTTTGTGGGTCCTCATTAAGAAACATCCCTACTGTGATAAACAGAAAGCTTCATCTAAAAATACCACCTGTTGAAGGGCAGAGGCATGTACTGGTGCTTGAGTAGCCTGTAGGAAAAGCCTTTGCCATGGGGAATTAATCTTCAGATTCTTCTTGTGCATTTCAGGTGGCCATCTCCAAGGAACTGCACCTTGGGCACCATCAGGGAGGAGACTGCTTTGGACTGTTAGGTGATGAACAAAATGGCTATTCCTTAAAATCTGCCAGTATCTGTGCCCCCATTTAAGCAGTTACCCTGCTCCCTTTTCCTTCAGGGACTGTCATTTTCTGTTTCCAGGCCTGCCCCATGAGCTTGAGTGAGTCCCAGCTGTGCTTGTCTCTTGGTTTATTCATGTTTGTTGGCATTACATTGAGTGGTCACACTGCAGCCTTAATCTTACCAGCTAATTAACCCAAATAGTGATCAGACTGTTGTCTTTACTGCAGAATACTAATGGAAAGCTAAGCTGTTGGTGATTGGTCTAGTGCTGTCTTCAGGACGGATGCTGTGCTCTGTGATGAGGTGTCTCTCAGCTTACCTTCAACTATGGAGAAAAATATACAAAATGAATGAAAACTTGCTTTCAAAAAATTCTGTCTGATAAATACTGTCCAAGTTTAGGCTGCCTCTTAAAATTGTTTCAAAATAATTTTAAATTTACAGCCTTCATTCCTAAAATCAGAATGCCACAGAGGGGATAATAACTTCCTGAGTACATAGATCTAGGGGTTTGTGTGGAGCAGCATCGTTTGTAAGTGCGGAGAAGTTACTTCATCTTCCTTGCATTTACTAACTATATTCAACAGCCAGTTGACAAAAAAATAAAAGGGGTTGAAATTTTACTTTTAAACGAGGTGTGAGAGGAATTAATTGATCTTAGGTGAAGGCTGATAGTAGCCAGAGTCAGTCTATCAACTGACCAGACAACATATACTTTTAATAACCCAGTGAAGTGTCATAAATACTCTGGTCTTAATTGTGCTGCCAGCCTACCTAAGGTCGTTTAACCATTAAACAATTTAGAAGAGGATTTAATTTTTCTGTCCCAGTGCAGCTCTATCTGTGCTTGATAAATTGGGCATATATATCAGTTTTCTACTGTATAGTCACAAACTGCATAGGTATTTTTAGCCATGTCACAACCGAGAGGAAGCAAAAGAATGCAGCTTGTACCACCAATGGGAATGAGCAACACTAAAAACTACGTAGAGCAGTCATTCTTAATGAAGTAGATTAATTTTTCTTTGTTTTCTATCAGGTGGGCAGTGTTAAGCTCTGCAGACCCAGCAGCCTTAAGGTACATCCAGCGTTTCAGTCTCTGCAAATCCTTCGTTACCTTCGCTGCAGGAGTTCCACTTCCCAATTAAAAGCTTGTGGCAACCTACCAAGGAAAGAGGCTGTGCCAGCTTAACAGACTGTGTCCATATACAACAGCTGCAGGTTCATAGAAAACAAATCCTTGAGCAGTCTCCTCTTTCCTTGTCATGACCGGTGATCCTGTGCCATTCCCTTCATGTCTGCAGGGACTTCCCAGACCCTGCCCTTGCTTTCTAGGCAAGGAATTAGCCACAACTCCACTAGCAGTTCATGGTTCCAGGTTGATGTCACTAATTACTCTATTGCTGCTTCCTTACTTGATATCAGCCTATTACAAAATCAGTGGTCAGTGTGCTAAAGACTATTTAGTCGAGGCTGTAATACTCCATTGTCTTTCATCAGATAACAGCAAAGCAACTGAAAAATATATTCCTGTGAACTACATCTTCCTCTTTAGTACTGACAAGCTGCAGAGGCCAATCTGTCACATCTCTGCTTTGCCCATGGTTGCTCTGGGCTGTGTTGGAGGATGCCAGGTTTGGTTGGGACTGCTCATCAGCCCTGCCTTCTCCATGAGAGGTCAGTTGGTGCTAATGCAGCTTCACCCTGCTTGCTGCTTTTACAGCCCAGGCAATACTGTGTCTTCCCACCAGATTTGGTGTCTTGAAGGAGGTTCTCAGTTTTAACAAAGGACTCATCAGGAGGAAGGAAGGAGAACAAACTGGTATTAGGTTGTGGTTCGTAGGGACTGCTTACTGAATTTTTACCCACTGACTTCCAGGCATCTATCTAGATAAGCTTTTTTTTTTTTTCCCAGGTTTTTGTTTCCAAAGCCCTATGTAACTGGGGAGGCAAGGTTAAACAGACATGAAGGTTAAAAGTGTTTGGGTTCCTGTGCATACCTGAACCCCAGTTTCACAGCGCTTGGCAAGAGTTGCAGGAGGAATGTGGGTATGAGGTGGGTGCCTCTGCTTTGACAGGCTGCATATTGCTAGTGTTGGTACTGAGAAGCATGAAGGACTCTCCTCCCCTGGTGTAGTTCTTTGAAAGAGACCACACGATGAAGGGTTCCTCATCTATAAATCAGTCCATGTCCCATTCCCGGTGTGTGGCGTTGAGGTGAATTTAACAGAAGAAAGAAATCGCTGGAGAAGAAGGTTCCGTTCCTCCTGGGCTGCTGCTTTGAATGACAGAGGAGTCGTTCATGGACTGAATTTCGGGTGGATCTTGGCTCAGAGCAGCAGGCTGCTGGTGTGGTGCAGAGCACTCCCGCTGCAGTCACCGGGCTCTGCTGGCTCCCTTGGGGAGTTTCTGTCGTGGAGTAAGTGGCCTGAGACCAGGTTTGATGTATTTCATCCTGTCTGTGGCGATGAAAGGTGAAAGTTGGAGCGAAGGCTGAGCTGGCCATTGCTGTGTGGCAGGTGAGGACTGCTTGTGCTGTGGCTGCTGTGCTTAACTCTCACTTTCAGTGGGGAGAGAGGAAATAATCTGTCTTCCTATCACATTTTCTTTAATAAGGAAGTGTTTCATCATTTAAAATGGGCAGTGTATGAGGTAAACAGTTCATTCAGAGCTACCTTTAAGTCTCTTGGGGAGTATGATGTTCGAGTGTGTTTAAAATGTTCGGTCGAATAATCCTCTTACAGGAAAAATGGGGAGGAGACTTGAGAAGAATGGTACAAATCAGCCGGCACAGGATGAACACTGCCTGCAGGGCTCCGTACAGCTCAGCTCCTCCACAGGTGCCTGGGCAGGCCAGTACTGAATCTTTGCCTAAATGCAAGCAAAACTAAAGGATTTTGCTTTAGCTATGTCAATGTGTACTTATGGATGAATGTGCTGCCTAGGAATGCTTACGCTGCTGAATCAAGTACAGTAACTTGTATTGAATAGACTTCCATTAACATACCAAAGCTAAAATTGCTTTGAAAGATTTGATTAAATTGAATTTCCAGTCTTCTCTTCAGGCTTTTTTATCTCTCTACTTAAACATCCTGGCTACAATAACTGGGGCCATGTTGGTTTTTTTTTTTTTTCCCTTTGTCTTCCTTTTTTTTTTTCTCTGCGTAAGCTCAGGAGACTGGGAAACTTCTTGATTCATCCTTCAGCCACATGAGTTCATAGCCATAGTTCATGTTGTGGCCTCAGCGCCTCTAGGTGCTGGGAGCTGTCGGACTGGGGATGGGATCAGCCATGCTTCATGTCATCATCTCGGTAGTGAGTAATGGGGGAGGATGGGCAACCAGAGTGGCTGAGTAAAGGCAAATAGAAAGATCGTGCTGCTGGAGTGCTCTGATGGGCAGCTGACCTTGTGCTCTGACATGACTGTCTGTTGTGGGGTTTTCCAGCACTCCTTGCTGACCAAACCCAGCAGGTATTACTGACTCATGCAGAAATGTTGGGTTTCATATGTGGTGACTATCTTCAGTTCCTTCTAAGTTTCAGATAGAGTTTGAGAGTTGGTGTTAATGGTCAGTGTTCCATTGGAGCCATCTTTGCACTGTTTAAAAGTCTTGTTCTGTTGCTGCAGGGAGCTGAGTCAGTATTCAGTATCTGCTTTCTAGGTATGTGGCTCACACCCTGAAAGAAAAGGGTGCCCATCTTGGTCTGTGCCCTTCTGCAGCCTGAGGAAGAAAGTCAGTAAGGCTTTCCTTCTCACGGGAGTGGTTTGGAAATGCAGCTCTGGCAAAGCAATCTCTGTGAGTTAGCAGCTGAATTGGGGAATGGAGCTGATGGTGCAGACTTCTGACTCAATTTGAGTTTCTAAAACATCAGGAAAATCTCATCTAAAATGTAAACTGTAAGAATTGGTAAGGCACTTTGGAATCTAGAAGTAAGTAGGCTCTGAAGTGTGGTGTATATATATAGCCACATTGATATTTATTATGTGTATGTCTTGTGCTAAGTATTCTTTAAATGCTGCCTCTAATCTTTTAGGAAGTAAGAGCATGTACTTGGGTGGAATGGAGTAGATTAAAGTTATCTGTGTAAATTGGAGAATAATTGAAGCACACCAGGAGGCTGACTTCGGCTTTTGGTGTTCCAGTAAAGAGGGCTTGATTGGAGTGAAAACCTCAGCAGCACCATTTTAGGGACCCTTGTGGGTTTAAGACTTGAACCCAACACATTTTCTAAGTAACTGTGAAAGGGTGGGAAACAGATTTACCTACAGGGAGAAATGCAAACAAAGAGATGGAGGTAGTAAAGGCAGAATGCCAGAGCAAGGTGCTGTTGTCTGTTACGAGCTTGGAAATGACACGGCTTCAAATGATGTGTATTTTGCAGCTTCCAGAAGGCATCTCATGCCTGTGTTTTCCTTTATTTTATCTATTGGGGTGCTGGTGCCTTTCCAGTGGGCCGTAGTGGGAGGTTGAGGTTTATGGGTTTGTTTTCTCCTGCAAGTACTTGTGCCTCTTGCTGGACTACGTGTTCAGCTCTCGGGTCTGCATCCCTCCATTGTGCAGATCTGCCTGTGCCTCACTCCTTCCCTTGCAGGAGCACTCCCCTGCTCCTCCCTGCACTTTCTGGTGGAGGTAGGGCCTCCCTACAAGCTGTTGAAGATAATGAACTTCCTCTCCAGCTGTGTCCTGGAAACAAAGGGCTGTTGTGTTCAGCCTTTGTCCTTGCTGTGTGGAGGGGCCCTGTGAGAAGCAGGTCTTCCTTCCCTCTGTTCCAGCCAGCATCTGCATATTTGCTGTTTTTTTATTAGTAGATAGTCCTGAATAAAGTGCATGTTTGAGTGGCTTTTTAACTATAAAATTGTTATCACTAGTGGTACCTTGGGTGCAAAAAAACACTGTTTCGAGAGACTGTTTCATGTACCCAGACAGTTATGAGATACTTAAAGTAAATGAATAAAATGGGAACGAATTTCACTCTGCAAGTGAAATGATGCTTAAAACACTTGATCTGCAAACGTTGCTTGTAGTTGTTTCAAGATGAGGTTTGCTATAAAATGACATTTAGCATGACATGCTTTTGAATTTGTTTTAATACAGGCTAAATTCAGTTAAGACTGAATGCCATAGACTGTATTGCATGTCGTGGGCCTGCTTATGTCTCTCAGTTTCGCACTGCAGGTTTTTCTGGTCCTGTGATGGGTAAGAGGTGCTTCTGTAGGCACCATGCCAAAACGCCTTAAGCATCTTGAGAAAGGGAGCCTGCTGCCACTGTGTTCTAGCAAACTTTATAATTCAGTCCCCAGAAATCAAAGACAAATGTTCCATTAACTTCTTGTTTCTCTTTTGGATTGTATTTACCCAGTTAATGAGAGAAATTCCATGTAGGCACATAATACTGCACAGTAAGCTTTATTTGCATGCAACCTGCTTGAGCTCCTACTTGACAGCTCAGGGAGTGGCTCCTTCACCCCACAGGGAAGAGTAATGTTTAAATAACACTTATTGGTAACAGGAAGCAGATGAAGAGTTCTCAGTAGATCAATTTTATCTATATCCTCTGCAGGTTGTATCACAGACTCTTCTCTCCCTTGTAAAGGTTTAATTTGCATTTAGGTCACACTTGTCGGTGAAAGGCTGGTGTATATCAGACATACGTGCATCTGTGTGAGAGCCTTTACTGCTTTTGCAGGATGTCCGAAATAGCTGAAGGATACCCAATCAATGGAGATAACCCACCATTATGGGGTAATCATGAATGTGGCTGTCAGGGAAAAGCCGTCCATGTTTATTTACCATTTAATAGCTGTTGAGGAGGTGATGGGCTAAAACAGCCCAAGAAACATTGCTAAAATAGTCTGCGGCTGTAAGTACCAGAGTTCTGCTTGGAAATAATGGATGGAAGTTGTTACTGCTTTCTCTGCTGTGGATTGCAGAGATAAAAACAGCTGCTTTTGGTTTCACCCTATGGTTTCTTTGGAACTCCCAAACGGCTTAAAATAGCGGACTTTCTTGTGGCTTTCTAAACTTAGCTGTCTTGCTAAAATTGCATGTGTTCCCTTTAAACAGGTTGCAAAATAAAAGCACTAAGGGCCAAGACAAATACTTACATTAAGACCCCTGTTCGTGGAGAAGAACCCATCTTTGTTGTCACTGGACGAAAAGAGGACGTAGCCATGGCCAAAAGGGAAATTCTCTCAGCTGCTGAACACTTCTCCATGATCAGAGCATCACGCAACAAGAACGGTCCTGTCCTGGCAGGTTTGCCATGTACCCCCAGCCTGCCAGGTCAGACAACTGTCCAAGTCAGGGTGCCTTACCGCGTAGTTGGGCTGGTGGTTGGTCCAAAAGGAGCTACAATCAAAAGAATTCAGCAGCAGACCCATACCTACATAGTCACTCCCAGCAGAGACAAGGAGCCTGTCTTTGAAGTCACGGGGATGCCTGAAAACGTGGACCGTGCACGTGAGGAGATAGAGATGCACATAGCGATGCGCACCGGGAACTACATCGAGCTGAGCGAGGAGAACGACTTCCACTACAATGGTACGGATGTGAGCTTCGAAGGAGGCACCCTCAGCTCAGCGTGGATCCCCTCTAACCCTGCCCCTCATAGCCGCACCAGAATGATCTCTAATTACAGAAATGACAGCTCCAGCTCCTTGGGAAGTGGCTCCACAGATTCCTATTTTGGAAGCAATAGATTGGCTGACTTCAGCCCAACAAGTCCCTTCAGCACAGGTAACTTCTGGTTTGGAGAAGCACTGCCTTCAGTTGGCACGGAAGATCTTGCGGCCGACTCTGCCGCGTATGACTCCTTACCAACGCCTTGCCAAACCATCTGGACTCCTTTTGAACCGGTAAACCCTCTCTCTGGCTTTGGTACTGATGCTGCAAGCAATGCCAAGCCTCGGCGCCAAGCCAGCCAGCCATCTACTCCTCACTTGTCACCCACATTTCCAGAAAGTCTGGATCACTCGCTGGTGAGGAGAGCGACGAGCGACCCACCTACCGTCATCCACCAAGCTGGCCTTCCCGTATACATACCTGCTTTCTCCAATGGTACCAACAGCTATTCCTCTTCCAATGGTGGCTCCGCGTCCAGCTCTCCCCCAGAGTCGAGACAGAAGCACGACTGCGTGATCTGCTTTGAGAGCGAAGTCATTGCGGCCCTGGTCCCCTGTGGCCACAATCTCTTCTGCATGGAGTGTGCCAACAAAATCTGTGAGAAGGAAATGCCATCGTGTCCTGTTTGCCAGACAGCTGTTACTCAGGCAATCCAAATTCACTCGTAAACACATATGGATATTATATATGGACTGTTAAAGGCATGGGTGTAATGGCACCCGCTGATAAACTTCGTAATGAATTCTGAATATTGAGTTTTCTTGGGATTAGGCTGAAGTTGTTAATGAATTTCTGCTTTCTCAAAAGGCTGCTACGGTAACACTAAACACAGGTGGTCTCTGTCTGATTCACTGTAAGCAGATGGCACATAGAGGGTAGAGCGAGTTGTTGTGGTGATATGGCACAGCAAGGGGAAGTGTTCACCGGGTGTACAACTGAAAAGACACGTATGAGCTTTCTAAAGGATCATTGTTAAACATTTGACTTGTGTGTGCTGGCAGCAGTGAACCTCATCGCCTGAACTCAGAAGTGCTCGTCTGCCGTGGAGAGTTTGTGGCATTATCAATATATCAACACTTCCAATGCTGCCTTCTTTACACTGCCAGTTGTGAAAAACAGGTTTGGGGAAATACACACATCTTACTCTTTGCTTCGTGCATAACTTAGGCCTGATTCTTCAGCATTGCAGTTAAAGCATGGTTTGGTTTGGGTGATGTAGTGGCAGGTTCAGATAATGAATTGCAGTGAAGGAGTTGAGAGAAGCTGCTCGACACACCTCCATTTTGCCTGACGTTGAGGGCAGTATGTTCAGAGGATCAGGAGCATCTAGATTTATGAATTCCTACCGACTGCTTTTCTTAATGCAATGTAGAAAAGTCCGGCTGGCTCCATCCCTTTTCAGAGAGGGATTCCCATAGTTCAACTTCTAGTGGGGATGCTGACATTCCGTTCATTAGTCCAATCAAGCTGTCCTTAAATTACATTTGTAGCGAGTGTATAGTTGAAAATGTGAAGCATTTTTCTGTGTTCAATCCACACTTGTCTTGCACATACTAAAAATATATTATTTATATAAGGTAAAGGAGAAACGGGGAGTTGCGCACGTGCCTGTGTATTGCTCATGACAGCAGCTGTAACAGTGGCCCTGCAATCAGTTTACTTCATTTCAAAACTCTCTTTCCCATCATTTAAGAAATAACCTTAAAAAAAAAACCAAAACCCTAAAAAAAGAAAACAAAACCCTAAAAAAAAGAAAACAGAACTCTAATAAAGAGTTTTCAATGCGCTTCTTACATTTCAACCTGTGGATGTTTGTTGCTGCTTCATCCTCAGTAGGTTCCCAAATCTGTGCTGGCATATTTAAAACAATAAACACAATTTTACAAAACAAAACCAAAAATAAGCAAACAAATAAAAGACACAAAGTGGAGTTCTGGTGGATTTTTTTCTAACTTTTTTTTTCCCGAAGCATTATTTTCCCACGAAAAAGCTTTTTTCTCAGCTTAAGAAAATGAAATTATATGTGTACTGAACTAATAAATATACAGAAAAATTTATTTTTTATTTCCACTTGAAGAGTTACATTTCGTATGAAGAGTTTACAGATAATGGTTTTTATTTCATGATTTTCAGTATAAGAGTTGCCTTGATGGCACGTTATGTACTGCATAACTTCAATGCTATGATTGCTTATAGGATAGTTACATGTCAGTATTGAATCCTAATCTTTAGCTGCAGTCTTGTAGATGCAAACAAGCGTTCACGGGGCATGTATTTTGTATTATACCGCATTGTACACCGCAACTAATAAGCCAAGGAGTCAACAGATGTTAGCTGGGTGTACTATTTCTATAAACCACAAACTTAAGAATGAAAAACTATCAATATAGTTTAGTATTTGCTAATTTTACTACACTTTTTGTTATGTATATGTAGGGAGGTCATAGGGGTTATTCAATTTGAGTAAAGTTTAAAAACCATATATTTTATGATAAAGGGCCTTTAACTTATGATGGCCAAAGCACTGATATTATATATTTGCTGTAAAGAGAATTATAAGAGTTTTATTTTTCTGATATTAAAAGTTACTTAATAAAGACTCGTTTCCATTAACTTGAATGTTTTGCTCCCTATGGTTGTCACCTGGAGCAGCCCATGGAGGCTGGGAATGGGGATAGGGATGGGTGATGTCCCTCACCCAAACACCATGGGGGTTTCCCAGTGGTTAATACACTGCAGACCTGGCTTTGTGGCTGAGTGACTTCACGTGCCAGTGGTCCTGCTGCCTGTTAACTTCTGCCTTTACAAAGCAACTGGTGTCTTCCAGAAGGTGCAGCTGCTGCTGGGTGCCATGGTGAGGACCCTGCATTTGAAGTTAGTGCAAGGTAAACTCCTTGTGCTCGTGTGTGCGAGCATCGACCAGCAGCAGAAATCACAGAATCTGAGCCTGGTTTGGGTTGAAGCGACCTTAAAGCTCATCCAGCTCCAACCCCTGCCATGGTCAGGGACCCCTTCCTCTAGAGCAGCTTGCTCCAAGCCCCTGTGTCCAACCTGGCCTTGAACACTGCCAGGGATGGGGCAGCCACAGCTTCTCTGGGCACCCTGTGCCAGCGCCTCAGCACCCTCACAGGGAAGAGCTTCTGCCTAAGAGCTCATCTCAGTCTCCCCTCGGGCAGGTTCAAGCCATTCCCCTTGGCCTGTCCCTACATCCCTTGTCCCAAGCCCCTCTCCAGCTTTCCTGCAGCCCCTTCAGGCACTGGAGCTGCTCTCAGGTCTCCCCTTGAGGAGCCTTCTCTTGTCCAGGCTGACCCAGCCCAGCTCTCGCAGAGCTGCCCCTTTCCAGCTTGTTTGTACCTGCAGGGCAGGGATCAGGAGCTGCCCATGGGCAGAGAGCTCCTTTCTGGCCTGACACAGGAGATCACTCACCCATAGGTGAGCTCCTTCCCAAACTCCCCATTCCAACCCAAAACCCAGCTTCTCCCCGGAGTCCCGATGCATGGGCAGCCTCATCCCAAGGGAAGCATCACCCTTCTACCTGTCGGCGCTACAGCCGATGTTAAGTGTCCTTACAGGACATGGAGAAGGGACCTCTGGTTCCAAGGATGGAGAGGATCTCTGGACGCAGCTCCCTGCCCCAGTGCAGCAGCCCCGGTGCTCGCACAAGTGAAGGAACAGCACGAAGCACAAAAGGGGGTTTATTTATTTACTGGTTTTAACACACAGCATCCTGTTGCCAGTCCCTGTGCTGTACCTGCTGCCCCAGTGTGAGCCCCGTGGGCAGCAGAGCAGGAGCGCTTGGACCATGGCTGGTTTTCAGGATCCAACAGGAGGTGCTGAGCTCAGGGCCAGCCCGCAGCACTTCCACCCCGAGGGTCACACCACAGCTACTGAGCAACAGCCACAGCACCGACAGCAAACATCCCCGGGGAGTGGAGAGCTTTCACATCCCTATTCCCACCCTTGATCCCAACGAGGAGCCAGAGGTTTCCCAACGCGGGGACCAGGCTATCAGAGCAGGCAGATGCTGCTGCAGCAGAGCAGCGATGGGACCCTGACAGCGATGGTCCTGTGGGGCTTGTGGCTGATGCCAACCCAGCCTCTCAGGAGCCCTCCCGCTGCAGCCCAGCCACGGGAGCAGCGCGGAGCTGCCGAGCATGGAAGGAAAAGTGCATTTAAAGCTTCCTTTGAACTTCCTATAGGAATAACAGCGTTGGCCTCGCTCGGCCGCCCTGGCCCGCCTGCTGGCAGCGGGGCAGCGGCCCGTGCCGGTGCCGGGTGCTTCCCCTTCCGTGGACGAGATTCCTGGTGGGGTGAGTCACCCATCACAAGCGCTCCCGAGCATGGAAAAATACCGTTCATGACAGCAGATGGATGGGAAGCGGCGCGTTCCGAGCCCGTGCCCGTCTCGTGCAAGGCCGAGGTAACCGGGAGTACAACCGGCGCTGTAAATAACGCACATTGGAGGGGCTGGGGCTGAGGATGCTGGTGTTCGTCTGGAAGAGACGAGGGTTTAGCTCCTCGCTGTCAGGGGTTTTATGTCTGAGGCCTCTTCCTGCAACAGTAAAACTTCTCCAAGTGAAGTGAATTTAAATACGCTTTGATCTCTTCCCAAGGCATCATTGAAAGACTTTGTTCTCATTAAAAGGGAGTAATCTCCTTTCTGTCCCCTTGAAGAGAATGAACAGATTTGGGGCCATGAGCGCCAGGGAAGTGGCTTTGAGGACCACAAGCTCCATCACTCCCATGTACTCCAGGACTGTGTTTACAGCCGATGCTGAGCCAGGGAGATGCATCCTCCCAAAGCAAAGCAGCCTCAGGTATCTAAGATCTTTGGCCAGGCAGTAACACATGTCAGCGCATCTCTGTGCGCTGCCAGCGGGAGCGGCTGTTATCATTTCCCCTACAGAACAACCATAAATTGGTTCCAGACAAAACCTCCCCATCCTGGAGGGAGCTGCTCCCTCCCGCAGGTGCCCCTTGCTAAGAAATGGGGAAGGAAGGATGCTTCAACAGGAAGCAAGAACAGATCTGTCCTGACACTGCTGGAGTATCTGAGCACACTGCATCGTGAGCCAGCACGAGAACCAGACAGAGCGAAGCAGGCTCCTTCCAACAACAGAACTAGGGTCAGAAGAGGGGAGGACAGGCAGGAGAAGGCAGCTCATGGCACAAAGGGGACACGATGACTTCCAAAGGCACCATTAGAGCACTCTGTGTGAAGCACAGGGTGCAAACCTCCCTCGGACTGGGGGGAAACAGTGTTGGGAGGGGAGGTATCAACTGGAGGTTACAGAACACTCCCATCCCAAAGGGTGCTCAGGCATTGGAACAGGCTGCCCAGGGCAGGGCTGCAGTCACCGTCCCTGCAAGTGTTCACTCACCGTGGAGACGAGGCCTCAGTGCCATGGGTTAGAGGTGGCCTTGGCAGTGCTGGGAACGGTTGGACTGGATGAGCTTCAAGGGCTTTTCCAACTTAATTGTATGGTTATATGAACCGGGAGATGACACAACCTGGCATCAGGAGGTCACTCAGCAGCACTGCACTGGAGCAAGGCCATGGAGACGCTGCCAGGGCTGGGCTCAGCCGTGGCCACCCAAACCAGCGCCCCACACTTCTATGAAGAGCTTCCCCCCAACACCTGCATCCGACAGAACCACCCCAGCGCCGGGCGCTGCCCCGGGACATCCCCATCCCTGGTACCTCCCATGGCTGAGACGCAGCGACCAAAGGGGACGGAACCCTCAGGGATGCTCCTGAAGCCGCCAGGTCCCCGGGCCCCCGTAACCCCCGGGGCCGGGGCTCCAGCCCCGTTCCCCGCTCAGAGCCGAGGCTCCGCAGCATGGAGCACTACGGACACCTAGCGGCACCGACCCGGGAGGCACCGCGCAGCGGCCCGGACCCCGCCGTGGGGCACGGCAGCGGCCATGGGGCTGCACCGGCCAGGCCTTGGTCACGCCTGTGTCCCATGGGAATGCCGATGGCAGCGCGGTGGGCAGGGGTCTGGCATGGGAGGGGCATCCCCCAACCCCTCGGGCAGCAGAGACCTCTTGACCCGGAGACAAGGCACAACCGTGAAAGTGGAAAGGTGCTGCTGGACACCAATGCAGACACAGCACGGACCAGCTCAGGATGGCTTCAGTGGTGCTGGTGCCAGGAGACCCAGCAACCACAGCAGCCACGAGCCCCATGTCCCATAAATTACAGAATCCCAGACTGGTTTGGGTTGGAGGGCCCTTAAAGCTCATCCAGCTCCAACCCCTGCCACGGGCAGGGACACCTTCCACTGGAGCAGCTTGCTCCAAGCCCCTGTGTCCAACCTGCCCTTGAACACTGCCAGGGATGGGGCAGCCACAGCTTCTCTGGGCACCCTGTGCCAGCGCCTCAGCACCCTCACAGCAAAGAGCTTCTGCCTAAGAGCTCATCTCAGTCTCCCCTCGGGCAGGTTAAAGCCATTCCCCTTGGCCTGTCCCTACATCCCTTGTCCCAAGCCCCTCTCCAGCTTTCCTGCAGCCCCTTCAGGCACTGGAGCTGCTCTCAGGTCTCCCCTTCAGGAGCCTTCTCCAGGCTGCCCCAGCCCAGCTCTCTCAGCCTGGCTCCAGAGCAGAGCTGCTCCAGCCCTCGCAGCATCTCCACGGCCTCCTCTGGCCTCGCTCCAACAGCTCCACGTCCCTCTTGTGCTGCTGCCCCAGAGCTGGATCAGGACTGCAGGGGGGGTCTCCCCATAGCGCAGCAGAGGGGCAGGATCCCCTCCCTGAGCTGCTGCTCACGCTCTGGGGGTGCAGCCGAGCACACGGGGGGGTTCTGGGCCCAAGCGCTCACTGAAGCCGGGTCATGGGGAGCTTCTCCTCACCCAGCACTCCAAGTCCTTCTCCTCAGGCTGCTCCATCCAGTCTCCCCCAGCCTGTGCCTGTGCTGGGGACTGCATTATGGATGGAACTGAACTCCCATGCACAGGACAGCAATCTCATACCAACACATGCAACTGCAGAGCCCTGGCTCTTGCTCCAAGCCAAAAACACACAGAGCTTGGCTGCTGGCTTAAAGTAAGTAATTTCCATTAATAACACCACCAACAGACCTGTTGTGCTCCACCAGGTTAAACCAGACAGGTACCTGCGTGCCTCTGGTCACCCAGGGATCCTACCACACTGGACACACACTTGTCTTTGCGTTCAATGCTGGTTGCACCCAAGTATCCACACAGAGGATGCTGAGGAAAGGATGCTCCGAAACCGCAGCCCTGACCCAGCTCCAGACCGTGGCTATCAGCTCTGACAGCCAGACACAAACAGGGTAAACACTCTCCACTGAAGGCAATAAAGAAGCCGAAGACTTGACTCTTTAACCTTTTTTAATCAAAAACATACTCTGTTACAGAATTTCAGGAAAGTTAACTACAGTATATTATCCACAAACTAGGTCTAATGAAAAACATACAGTAAGCTACAAAGGAACTACTGGGAATTCCGTTGACCGCTTATCAAAAGGCAATGGCTGAAAGCAGAAACGCTTAGCTAGGCTTTCGTGCTAAAAAAAAACCTCTCATGGTGAGTTTTGGGTTCTGGTGCTTTCCAGCTCTCAACCCGGCTCAATCAGAGCTTCGTGGTGGTACCAAACTTCACCAAGACACAGGAAAAGGTACCGGAACAGGAAAGCACTGGGTGATTCTGGTGAGCTCGGAAGGCTCAAGTACTGTAAATTTAGGAGTGATGGTACCAAGGCACAACAGCAGCCAACAGTGCCAGAATCTCTTAGGTTTTCACGGGCAGCAGCTCTGCTTTCCACCAGGTCTCACCAAGCGAGAAGCCAGGGCAGCTCCTGGGGACCTCAGCAGCCCCAAACACACGCTCACACCCCCCTGATCCCTTCAGAAACGCTGTCGAGCAGAGCAGAGCATTCTGGAGGTGGTGATGTGACAGAAGAGTACACACAGCACCCATCTCCCCCATGACTGCTGGAGAAATGCTTTCCATTGGTTTCCCTTTCCTGCCCAGGAACAAGGAGATGAGTAAACTGCAACAGGGGAAGGAGCGACCAGCTTAGTGCTCATGAGTAACATGCACACCTAAGATCGGGAACTTGCAAATCTCAGTCCCAACCACAGCACTGTGCCCCCCAAAAACCTGCTGCGAGTCATGGAAATGCTCCTGGCATATGCAGGGCCAGGCAAGTCTATCGCTTTTAATGTTTATGTCTTTTAAAACAACAAAAAAGAAAGTCACCTCCCAAAAACTGTGTCCTTCTCAATACCTGACAACGAAACATCTCGCAACTTTAGAGCAGATGCGAAGTAGCTTGAGGCCTGACGGGAGGAGGGTGGGGAGGAAAGAGGATTTCTTAGACCAAGCCTGAATCCCACTTAGAGGCAGACCCATCTGGCTCTCTTTTAACTGGCTGCATTAGAGAAGTGACCAGCGAGCCCAGTCACCCTGCGCAGCAGAGTACAGACGCAGGTCAAGGAGACAGTCCTTTCTAAAGCGCTTACTCTTCCAAGAAGAGATTAGAGAGGTGTCAATAAAGACCACCACCAAGACGTAAACAACATTTGAAGGGTTCAGGGGCAGGAGCTCCCCTATACACACTGGCATTGGAATTGTTTTCAATGGTTCCTAGTAAAAGAACTGAGGCAGTCATTCCTGAGCTACGCAGAGAGGATGCTGTCGTCGTTGGAAGTGTCACAAGAAGATGGTCTCAAAGGTAAGGCACAGGAGTTGGACACAGGTTCAATGACTACTGCTGCTACAGACCTGTTCTGTGGCTGGGAGAGACTGTCTTGTCTCCTCTGTACTTGAGGTCTCCATCTATAAAGCAGCCAGAGCTCTTCCCCGGTCTCCTGTAGGCATAAGCTGTTAATGAAGTGATTTGTATCACAGAGGGGAGTCCAGTTAGTGTTCCTGTTAGAACTGAGTAACTTAAAACCATTCCAGCATAAAAGGCTTCCTCTCCTACACCTCTACTCTGTGTTAACTTCAAACGCCCTCGCTTTCAATAACACACAATAACACCGCTTACAATAACACGGCTAAAGCCGGCTAAAGCTTCCGGTGCTAATCGCAGCTCTTCAGTGAAATTACACAGTGCCCCACGCACAATGCTGGGCTTGAGGAGCACGTAAGTGAGGGTGAGAAGCACAGGGGTGATTACTTCACCGAGAGAAGTCAGCAGAGCAGGCACAGGCACAGGATCACAAGCAGGAGACTGCTGGTTGAAAAATGTACTTGTTGAGCTCACTGAACCTGAGACATT
This sequence comes from Pezoporus flaviventris, assembly GCF_033815535.1. Taxonomy (NCBI): domain Eukaryota; kingdom Metazoa; phylum Chordata; class Aves; order Psittaciformes; family Psittacidae; genus Pezoporus; species Pezoporus flaviventris. Next base: position 1,039,697 of record NW_026892558.1, read on the forward strand.
CAGAGCTGAAGAGATGCGACTCCGACATCCCTGCCTACGGCACGTATGGGGACCGTCACGGCTGTCAAGGAGCTGTAGCTCTTCCTTGAATCTGAGAAAGAGATGTAAACGCAGGACTGTCAGAGATTCAATGTGTTGCTGCTGAAGGGTTTCCAATTCGCTATGTGCTGCCTTCTATGCCTCGTGGTAAGAAATAAAAGCACAGAAATTACATTAAAGGTGTATTAAAAACTATGTCTCTCATTTTGCCCTTCAACAGTTACAGCTGCACCTTATCAGTAATGGCCTGCTGGAGAAGATGAATGCCATTTCAGTATCTTTACTGACTTACTTACACGATGTTCAGGTTTCTCATGTGGAGCCTGATTTCTTGGTTCCAATAAACTCATATGACATTATTTTGTTGCTCTATCCTGAACATTCCTGGCCATCTAAATACAACACCAGGGGTACCATTCACTGCAGGTAGAGGCTTAAGGAGATTTGAAAAACATCTGCAAAAAGAGAAGTACTCTTTAACAGCTGAATTCTTTCCGACTGTAATAGAGGCAAGAAAATCAACAACCTTTCCCAGTTTTATCAAAATTTGGCACAATCAAAATGAGAGCAACTGGTACAAAAGGTTTTCTGTGAAGTAGCCATACACAGATCAGTCATCCACCAAGATGAGCACCTTGGAAAACCACTAAGTTAAACAGAGCATAAGCACATGGCCTCCTAACCAAACAAACGGTCTATTACAAGAAATTGATCAGACAGAAGGCACTTCCCAAAACCTGAGGAATCTCGAACCCCACTGTAAGAGCAGGACTGGCAATTCAAAGGGGAGGCTGGCAAGAAGAATGTGTGGTCAGATTTTCATTTCTTCCCCCAGATCAAGTTTTCAGTTGTGGATGAAGTGTTACTGAGCTGCAGGTTAATAAGCTTCTCTGAGGATGTAGTCAGAAGCCTCTAATCACAGTGCTCTTCAAGAAGCTTGCTTTTCAGACAAACTGCATCATTAAGAAAGAGAAATGAAAAAGGTTTTAAACCGAAAGCCTTGAGAAAAGCAAACACTGTTTTTCCAAACACCAAGAAGTTGCTGCAAAGAGGTGAAAAAACCCACCCAACAATGATCTCATTAGAGGCAAGTCTGAAGAAGGCAACACTGTTAATGAAAATACAGAGAAAACTCATCCATTTCTGGCTGTTGCTAAGACAGAAACAGTGACTGCTGACTGCCTTCCTAAGAATGTCAGCACACGGGGAAAGCAGCACCTAAGCACTGTGTGTCACAGCCCTAAGCAGATTCCTGAAACTATGCAAGAAACTTGGCAAAAAGCTTCCGAATAATCTCTTCCAAGTCTTCTACTTATGTTAACCACTACAGCTGTGCTGCCAGGTCGGCTCAGAACAGCATGACAGGCAGACCAAACAGGCATGGCTTGAGAGATTTAAGCTGGAGTCTACGTACTTCTAAGCCTGCTTAACTGAGCTCTCTACACATACATGGGAGAAAATAAGGAATTCCTGCTCTCTCCTCATGCCCCATCAAAGAGCCAAAGCACATACCCTCAGGACACACTTCCATCGAGAAGCAGTGAAAGGAAGAAAAACTGGACTGGCTTCATGGCCAAGAAAAATTCCTACCACTACTGGCTGCTGCTGCTCATCTTGCAAAGGACATTAATTCATCACTCCAGATCAATGATTTCATGGTGCAAAATTACATAACAGAAGCAAATTAAATTTATAAAAATCAGGGTTTTCATAATTTTATTTATACTATTAGCTAGAGAGAAAGCATACATATTGTATCTGTCATACAGTCAATACATTTGCAGGTTTTTTTCTACTGTAAATTCTCTATACAAAGTCATTGCCAATTGATACGGTCATTGATGGCATAGGGCTTAAAATAACCGAGAGGTATAAAAACAAGTTTGCCATCTTGCCCTGAGTGTAAATGGTGAACAGATACAAAAAACCAAATCCTAAATATTGATGTGTTATTATTATACATGATTTAATGGTATATGCAAGTAAAAAGAATCATGCAACTTTTTAAAATACCTGCCAGGTTTTACTTGAGTAAAATCACAGAAGTCAGTAGTAATTATGAAAATATGTTCCTGCCATTAGGTACTCGATATGCAATTTCAGTGGCAACTTCAGTGGGAGACTGGGTATTTCATGTTAGGTCTGAGTGCCAGCACTGAAAGTATCCATTTCCTTTAGTGTTTTAAAACTCATGTGTCAATATAAATAAAAATCTAAAGATATCTTTTTTAAAAACTAGTGAAGGAAAAGCCACGTTTCTTTTCCTTGGTATTTCAGATCAATGCCAACAACGTATGTCTCATCCCTCAATTTTTGGCAGCTTCTATGTTTTAATCTGGAAAAATCATAAGATAGTCAACAAAATAAAGAAGTCTTCTGTTAACCATTGTTCCCTAAAAAGAACACCACAAATCAGTCTGAATTGTAAAGCTGCTATAAGGTAAATGCTTGTAACTACTAGAAGGAATTTTCAGATATAAATATATATATAATATATATTCTGCATACAAAAGGCTCCTGTGAGGCTTATCACCAAGATGCCACAATAGAGAAGGAAAATTTTCGCAGGGAACAAACCCAACACTGTGAAGTCTCTATAAGGCATTTACCTTTCACTTTAAGCCCTGTATTACAACATTTAAGTTCTGAAAATAACTGAAATTCAAATTCCGCATGTTCAGTTTCTTTCTGCTAAGAGCAAGGCGGCAAACGCATTTTTAAAACCTGTTTTAAGAAGATTAAGCAGAACAAAAGTAAAATATATCTTCAGGTTATAAACAGAATTGTATTTTACAATCCACCATCCTCACAATATAATGGCCCACAGCAGTGCAGCACAAGGATCTCAGTCTAAAGGTTGTGGGTCTGCAATAGGCATGGTATGAAGTACTTCATCTAGAAGCTGGAGCGCACGGTGTAAGTGAATTTCAATCCAGCACGGTGTCTCTTTGATGCTCTGCCTTGGGTAATCAGGTCCCCAACCTTTCACAAAACTCATCCTGAGTATGCATAAGCGGCGAAGATCATCTACACCAATTCCAGCAGCAGCTGACAAACCTAAACAGGAGAGGTTTCATCAAGTAAGTGTTCATGGATATGTTCTTCCATTATCTGTTTTAGCCACTCATGTTTGTTTGGGTCTTCCTTCACGTACAGTTCCGTCTCACCACAACCAAAGCCAATCCATATTTCTAGATCTCTGCTATCACAAATCATAGAATCACAGAATGTTTTGGGTTGGAAAGAACCTTAAGATTGCCCAGTCCCAACTGCCTGCCATGGGCAGGGATGCCTCACACTAGACTGTGTCACCCAAGACTCTCTCCAACCCGGCCCTGAACACTGCCAGGGATGGAACATAGCAATCATTTTGCATTTCTTTTAATTAGTTGTTTTTTCATCATTCTTCAACTTTGAAAGGGTGCTGAAATACTGAATCTCTTATGATAAAGCAGACATGATGAAACCCAGTATCTTACACGATACAATGCATGTAAACCTTATTCAGGAAATACAGTCAGAAAACACTTATTCTTGAGGTTTGTCAAATGTTGCATTTTCAACACAGAACTCAGGCTTACCCCCTGCAAGAAGCTGGATTAACAAATGACACTACTTATATCTAATAAAAAGATTAATAGAGCTGGCAAACTTCAAATCACATATACGGCTAAGACAAAAAGTTACATACAATCCCCAAATGCCCTCAGTGACTTGTAGGATAGCCAAAAAGAGCCACATGGAATCCAGAAAATGCTATGGCACACAACAAGAAATTCTTTACTGTGAGGGTGGTGAGGCACTGGAACAAGCTGCCCAGAGAAGTGGTAAATGCTCCATCCCTGGGAGTGTTCAGTGCCAGGTTGGACACAGCCTTGGGTGACAAGGTCTACTGCGAGATGTCCCTGCCCATGGCAGGGGGTTGGAACTAGATGATCTTAAGGTCTTTTCCAACCCTAACTATTCCATGATTCTACGATTCTATAAAGCAGCCTGAGACATGGAAGTACTTAATGCTCTTAAAAAGTACTTAGGTACAAGTTTAAGGATCTAGAATTTAGTAATTAAGAAAACTTTACCCCAGAATAACTTAAAAAGAAAAAAAAACCCCACACAAAAAAAAAACCACCACTAAACACCGTCACACTCTCTTCTTCCTCGTCTCAAGAATCCTAGTATTATGTTTCCCTAAACCTAGACAAGGACTTTGTTGCCCAGTAATTCCATTGTTTTGAACACCATTTTCATGAGATCAGATCTCAAAGACTATTTTTTCAAAAGCTTTAGTCTAAGCAGCCCCAAAGTATCTTTGTTTAAAGTAACAGGGTACACTATTCCACCTTGCATAGAATGTGTTCTCCATTGTACTGCAAAAATTGAAGTGGATCTGCTTATTGTACTCCAAGAAATACAGTAAGTACTTCTTAATAAGCAGTACAATAAGCAGCCACTTCTATATCCAATATTACCTGAAGACTACAGAGTGAAAACTGGTGTGTAGAGAAGGTTAGAAGTGGATGAATACAGAGTGATCACAATGCCACCCAGCCCCATCTTGCCTCAGTCATGCTACCTCACTTGCACTTTCCTTGTGCTGTTCTGGGGGCAGCAGGTGGATGGGTGCTGTTAAAAGGGGGAGCTCTGTTATTTATTTTCAGGTAAGGAATAAAGGAGACCAAGCAGTTAATGTACTTACTAATGGCTGGGGCTATTCCACCTACTGAACCTGGTCCAGGGATGTTTCCTGCTACCGCTGCAGCCTGAGCGGCAGCAGCAGCTTGGGCAGTGGCAGCCTGCTGTTGCATCTGACGATGGCACTGGCGCAAGTCAAACACCTTTAAAAAAAAGAAAATATCAAATTACACAGACTTACAGAAATCAGTGAAGGAAAAAATTCCTCATCTCCCATCCCCAGTAATCTGGAAAACTCTGCTTTCCCAAAGCAAATCCTACAGTCTCACCATACACTTAGGTAAAGCAAATCTTCCCTTACTAGTTTTATTTCTAACAGATTAAAGCTGATTTTTAAACACTCTTCATGTTACCACACTGGCAATTCCAGAACCTGGCTGAGCTGAGCAGGCTGCAGAAGTAGCTTGTGTGGAAGTGACCGCAGGATCAAAGTCTGAAGGATGCTACATGCTGATAAAATACCAACTTTTCAGTTAAATCCCAGTATTTCCACAAAATAGGCATATAAATAAAAATGGAAACCAGCAATTCCTGCTTAACTTTGTCAGACTTCATTCTTCACTGCTTCATGGAAATGTGTTACTGTATTTAAAAGAAACACTGATAATCAATCGGCCTGAGGTTTCAGTAGCTAGATCCTGGGTTGGTAGCATTCTCCATCTTTGTGATCAGGCTTGGCACTAATGTATACAGGAATTCTGTTCTCATACTAGAAACCTTGTATATAGAGGCTGATGGGGTTTCTTTCACCTTCATTACACAACCTGCCTGCAAAACTGAGGATTAAAAATAAATAACTGCAAACTTCAAGTAGTTTCTCTCTAATTCAAGAATTACTTTTTTTACAAGTGTGACTTGTGCTAAATAAAGTTTCATGTCTGACAGAGGCACCTCCAAGTAACAATCTGTTGAAAATAATTTGTTTCCATGCAACTTAAGTGGCCCCTGGATCACTTCAGGTTCATGAAGTGGATCACTTCAACACACACTTTACACTCTGCACTTTCCCAACTCTTCTTGCTTTGGAGGTAAAGAAACAGATAACCTATGGTAAAAAATTTAGTAGCAGTTAATTTAAAATTGTAAGGCTAAAAATATAAAAACCCGCTATTAAGACTGTGATGAAATACAAAATCAGTCATTTCTGTAGTAGCTAGATGATGCTTTCATTTTAGAGTAATTTTAAAAACTCAAGAGAGCTGTCAAATGGAAACTTTAAGGCTTTTTTTAAAGGATAATCAAAAACAAAGTTACATTTATTTCAGTATCTCATTGCTTTCCCAACACATACCAGAACCAAATGCTATTTCCCTCACAATTTTCATCCAGGAACATCAAACTAACCTTTATATATGCACTTGGGTAAATCTTGTGAACAGCATCCCCTGGAGCACGCCCTGCTTCTCTATCCAGGTAGTAACTCTGGACGAAGACCGCGTGGTCACTGAGGCATCTAACCCACACGTCACCTTCCCCTTTGCACTCCAGCTGCACTCCCTTACCTATGTGCAACCTTAAAAAGAAAAACAGGTACAATGCACCCATGTATGCATACTATAAATCACACCTTTACTAAAAAAGCCTAGGTCTCCAGCAGTCATCTGTGGTGCCTTAACTTACACCCCATTCACCCAAGGATTTCAAATTCTAATTATTATCTGAGGTATAAGTTAGTAGATAGTTACACAAAATCAGTACAGTAAAAAATACTGTAATACCATGCAAATGGTCTATATGAAACAGAATGCAGAAACTGTGATATCTGAGTAGCAGCTACTGCACTCGCTGACAGTACAGAGACAGGATACCAAACACATTCAGCTCTGTTCAGAAGTGGAAAATCACCCACAAGTACTCCAGCACAGAAAGTCACTCAAGTACATACACAAAGCCACATTTTAATGCAGAACTGTTTGCTCATTTGGATCACATTACAGCAATCTAGCATCTTACTTGTCACAATGCAAATCTGTGCTTGTCACAATGCACATTTCTGAAGACATGGAATAATTTTCTTCTTTTTTTTGTTTCAAAGAGGGGAAAAAAAAAAAAAAGCTGCAAGATGGCTTCAGTTCTCTGTGATTCCACAAAGCCTAGCACGTGCATGGTGAGAATGAATGAAAATCCAAATAGCTCTCCATCAATGCTTCTTTGCTCCTCTGACAAATCTATATATTGCTACTATTCTCACATCATTCTCTGGTGTGGAGAGCTAATATTCAGCCTGCATACATAATGGCACGGGTTTCTAATTTTATCCCTGACAGCAGAGCCTTTGAGAGCAATGAAAAGCAACGTGCTTCTGCAAAGCACTGAGGGTCTTTGTCACGCAGTTCACATTCTGAATGCCTAACCGCAGTGGCCTAGAAAGATACACTCTGCTGCAGTTAATTCAGTTAAAAGAAACATACCATACTTGTAGTTTGAAAAGGGAGGCACGAACTGAAGGCAGAAACAAAATGTTATCAAATACCACAGACAGCTGGAGCTTTTGAGATGTGCGGATTACCTTGCTCTCTCAATGGCTTCTGTTCTATGCACGTTGGAAAGCTGGCCCAGGCAAAAGCGATCTCCTCCAGAAGGATCCACATATCCATCAACAGTCACAATCGGACAGCTTGAAGGGACCTTAAATGTTTCCCCAACTTGCACGTCCATTTCAAAATAAGCGATTGAACACCAATATTCTGGAGCTAAAGAATATATATGATTAACTGACCAAAATGCACAAAAAAAAAAAACCTAGAAACCCATTCCAGATAATCAATTAAGCCTTCTAAAACTGCATTTGTCATTCAGAGTATGAGTGTATATTCACATAAGCAAGTTCAGATACACAAAGGCATGTCTGCTAGCACAGAAAAATGCTACATACTACAACGAACAGGGGCTTGTCATTTTTGAGCACACACTGATGTGAAGAGGTTTTGTAGTTAAGACCTTACAAGTCTCTGTACAGTTTATAATTCCAGTTAGATTTTGTAAGCCATCTGCATTCCTGCACCTTCTAACTATTGCCTGATTTTGTTCTTTAACGTAAAGAAGTAATACATTGTATGAAACCCAAAACTTTGGGTTTCATACATTGTATGAAACTCAAGTAAGTGAGGAAACCTGACAAAACACCAAGTAACTTTATATACATACACCAGCTGCTTGTGTGCTACCTGGGAGCAATTGGCTTCTCAAGCCTTCCACACAGCTTACTGTGTTTGCTTTCAGGTGTTAAGAGTTTTTCTCTTCAGACATACTAAAACCTAAAGTTGGCATAAGCTGAAGTCGCTGGAGATTTTGGGGACTCAGCCCCTTTGCTGACTACAAGGCCACATTTCCACAAAAGGCTAACACAGCAGTTTGCAGGGGAGGACAAAGAAAATCAGCACTACAATGACCTCAAAACAGGATAAGCAGAAAAGGACCTAAACACAACAGCCTGATAAGCCAGGAGCAAAAAACCATCTCCAGGGCCTTGACAGGTATTCATTCCTTACAAAGAGCTGCACACCTACTCTCCTGAAGAAATTGTTGTTCTGGTTTTATTAGGAAAGAATAAACCAAGGTGCCTGAATTCCTTTAAATTATTTTATCTTCAAATGAATACTCATGTCTCCAAAGGTGAAACCAATAGCTCAATCAGCAGGGTGAAAGAGACATACTAAATAAAATAAAACACAATTTAGCTACAGTTAAGTTCAGCCAGCAGTTATTACAGTTTTATTTCTGGTACTGATTTAGTCACTTTTCAATGAACAAACAATTTAAAATTTCAAGCTCTTCACCTACGCAGCTTTCCTGTGCAGCAACAGCTTTGCTGTTGTTAAAAACAGAGTATCACCTTGTACCTGCAATGGAGCTAGCTTGTACTGCAAGACAAGACCTCCTTGGTTCCATGAACTGCTACATTAATGAAGACTCCTGGAAAGAGCAAGGCTCTACACAGAGGCCCAAAGAGGAACTTGAGCACCAAAATGCAAGGACAATACCTATCTTTCAGTCTATCTGGCTGTGAAGATAGACTTCTAGATCATGGATGAGAGAGGGCTCTGGCATGACCTAAGGTCCATGATGGTCCTAAGCAAGCAGAAAGTACAACTTCAGGCACCCTGCAAAGGTTATGATCAAGGATATTCAGAGCTCAGACACCTCCAATATAGGTTTGAGGACTGCAGTTCTTGACTTAGGCATCTAAACTGAATTCAGTTTGCAGCCTATGTCACCATTCCAAAAGAGACATCTGAATTCAAAAGACCACAAAACAGGGTTTTTTCCTTCCTTCCCTTTTGAATATATATCTCAAATTTTAGAGTATTTGATACCAAAAATACCCAAACAAATACACAAAGAAAAAAATCAACAGACTCAAACCAGAAAGTTACTAGCTTCCACAACATTAGCATTACATGTTAGATTTTACTCACCAGGATGATTTGATATAGGAGGCTGGAATGCAAGTTCATTGTGAACTGGCCCTTTAAGAGAAAACATGCAATTTGTTTTACATGAGAAAAAGCAAGGTTTTCTTTCTTAACTTGTTTTCCTATAAAAAGACACCTGTGAGGATGCCAGATGTTACAAATCCCAGTAGTTTCTGAATCAACTGGCCAAATCTGACCAGGGATAAAATGCTCACAAAAGAATTACTCTCTTAGTGGTTTCCTAAAAATCTGGGAGTAGAGCAAAGAGCTCCATTAGTATCCCAGGAGGAAAGACTCCATGCTGCTCAAGACAGAACCAGCTCCAGGAGAGAGCAGAAACCAGATGTAGCACAGAGATGTAATAGAAATAGGACCCAAGCCCCACATCTGCCTTCAAGTTAGTCAAGGAGAAAACCATTGTATAGAGGCACGTGATATAAATCTGTCAGAAACCATCACAGAACAAATTACCTAGCATGCTGTGGGCTTGACCATGAGAAACACTCCCCGAAGATGGACAGAAACCCAATAGAACTCATTTTCTAAAGACAAAAATACTGAATACAGCCTTGGTCAGTTTACTCTCTCCACTTTCAAAACCTAAAAGTCCCTTTCAGGCAGCGGAGAACAAGAAAAAAAAGACTTAAACATAGTATTATAAGTAACAGTAGCTTTTGCAACAAGATGTCAAAACAGGCACAACGCTGGTAGGTGTCAAAACATGCAACTCTCTCAAGTGAGAAACGGCAGCAGCCAAGAAAAGCTCTATGCGGTATCACTAGCCAGTTACAAATATTAATTATAGAAAGATCATGCACTGAGGAGTATTTATAGAGTATCTACAGCACCACTGAAGTTTTTACATCCTGGTACTTCTGACAAATACAAGATAAATGAAGTGGGATCCTAACAGAACAATTAACTTCACCGTACCTAAACCACAATTTTTGTGATAGACAGAAGGTGAGAAGTCTTTCTGACATTAACTTACCATGTATTCTCCCCTCCACTAACAAATACTGCTGCAAACAGCTGATCCGGTTCAGTACTGTATTAGGAAATAAGGAATTGCTCTACCTTTTTGCCACAAAATTTAGAAAAACTTGTATTTGGGTGGGGATTTTTTGCACTATACTCTGTATATGGCATATACTGTGCTAGACACTTGCCCTAAAAGTTTTATCGCTACTTTTTTCCATGACCTCCTGCACCTTACAACAAGCTGTTGTGGTCCTACTTCAGATAAAAAATCATTTTCAAGTTTGTGTGCCAAATGTAGCCATCAATCAGGCTGTGTTAAGACCATGCTTTACTACATGAGCTTTAGCAAAGTTCTTTCACACTGGCTAGTATACATGGACACAGGTCATTCAACGCTTTAATGCAGATTGCTACATCATTAAGACTTTACTTCAAAATTTCTAGAAAATAAACACAGCTGGGACCTTTCAAGTATTGAAAGAAAAATATCCAAACACCACATTCTGCATCAACTTCATCTGTCACAAAGAAAATATTTACTATTAGATTGCAAAGCTTTAGAATCAGAGGTTTAGAAAGGAAATTCCAGTTTTTCTCAGGTACAGTAAGACATCTATAACACAGACGGTACCAGTATACCTATCTGAATTTCTGATCTCTGCTGCTTTACCAGAGGAAAGTCTATCAAGCTCTTACATTTAACCATCAGAATATACTAAACACAGTAATGGTAGTTCTGTAACAACAACAACAACAACAACAACAACAAAGGATTTGGGGGTAAAGAATCATCACAAACGAGGCCCCACCATTCAACAAAACTGGAAACAAAGCAAGTGATGTGAAAATCTGCACTACTTACAGTAATGTCCAGGATGCATAGGTGGATGATGCTGAAGATGGCCATTCTGGTGGTGAGGTATGGTAGGTGTGTAGGCTGCTGTCCGACTTCCGGTCCAAGTTGTAGTACTATCTAGAAAAAGAAAGGAGTGGTTGGTTTTTAAGGAAGCTTTTCTGCATCTCATTTCTAATCCTCTATTTCTCCTCAATATTTGGAAACCGGTTTTAGAAAACTAAGAAGAGTGCACATATGTATATACTCACTGTGATGGTAAGTAGCTGGCTGAGCTGTAAACCCATTCTGCTGAGTTCCTGGCTGAGGCCCTGAAGCAATCTGTAAGAGTCCATCACTATGGCTACCTGTCAATATACTGGTAGGTTGACCTGGTAAAAGAACACACTACCTATTCATGAACGTTCCAAAAGTTTAATTAAGAAGAGCTCAGCACTACTGGGTAGGAAAATACACTCAACTAAGGGCACTGCAAGACACAGTTCCTACAAGTTTGGTTCGGTATTTTTTTCCACCCACCGGCGTGTCTTAGGAAACTTGAAGCAAGATGCTCTGCATTAGCTAATTTTGACTGACACCCTTAATACTCTAGCAGTAGAAGTATGCAGACAACTCTGTTCATCAACCGTATCTTTGTTCCGTTCACACCTCATTTTCCAGTTCGAAAGGAAAGAAGAAGAGATGTCACAGTTTTATTGAATAACATCGCTGGAGCAGATCTGGTATGAATCCAAACAGGCCAGCAGTAGGTCCAATCAGTTGCTTATTTTCAGGATGTTGTAACTACTGTTCCTAAGGAGGACACTCACTTAAATTTATGTGCCTCCAAAACATACTGAACAGTATTTTAGTTTTAAAAACAGTGCTTGAACAGAGCTGCACACATCACTGGGCTGTTTCTGAGAAAGCTTCTGGGATTCTTTTTCTCCCAGATAAACATTTCAAGAATTAACTAAGATTTAAAGTAAAACTACAGATATTTTAGAACAGGTTAACAGAATTTGATCTTAGAAGGCTTCAGCTCAGCCATTAATACTAAACTGGTCAGCAGTTTCACAAGTACATTTGCACTCTCTCAAACTGGTGTAGCTAGCAGAATTTAACACATTGAAAACTTGAACTAAAACCTAAAAAAACAAGCTTTTTTTTATTTTCCTGTCCACTGGGCTCCGACAATTACAGCACCGATGAGAAACGGTTACTGACTATAAACTGTTGTGCAAAGGCAATACAATTAAACTGCCCATCCTTTTTTCTCTGCTGGAGACAAATAGACATTGTATCTCAAACTTGGCAAAACCATCTGCAGCTTTAGCAGAAAAGTAGTCAGCAAAGATTAGAAACATTATCAAAACACTATTGAAAAAATAAAATTTGATAACATGAAATCCACACATTTTTTATACTGAAGTGACAAAAAGCACATGAAACCACTCCAAACTCCCTGGTTTCCCTACATTAGAGCTGCAGGACACTGTACGTAACTGCTTTACTGTCCTGCTGGAGTGAAGAGTGAGGTCTGATGTTGGTAAACCAGACTCTTCCACTTGTACCAAATAACACAGAAAATTAACAAAAACTTTGACACAGCTCTCCAACAGACTCATGACAATATCAATTAGGGCTGCCACTCTGGTAGTACAGTGGGCCATTACAAAAATAATCAAGTTAAAACTGGAAGACTTATTCTGTCAGCCGTGGAACAATGAAGAATTGTCTGAAAACCTCTTGATATTGCCACTTAACACTGTATTTGCTTGTTCCATTTGCTGTTGCAATAAAATAATAAAATTCTTCCATTCCTACAGCAGTTATTCCAATAACAGCCATAATGTTCTGTCAACAGGCAACTGTTCTTTTAACGTAGTATCATTGAACCACTGGCGTATCCAAAACAGTCTTGTTACACTCATGCAATGTCAGTCTCACTGAAAAAAGACTGGGTTATCAGGAAAAGTTACTCATGTTATGCTCCAAGTTAAAACCTTATGTTAATACTTAAGAGACTGCCTAGATTGTAATGCCACACACTTTCCCAGCATAGTGTAGCAAAAGTACGGTTCTGATGCAATATCTACTCTGGCAAAAAACATCAGTTATCTTAGAGCTGTCACATTTTCACAGTTTAATATTTCATATAATCTCTAGGATCTTACTTGTTGAAGCCACAGGAATGTTGGGAAAATTAGTGGTGCTGGTAGTGCTAGCCTCAGTAGGAGCTAACATGGCTGGGGTGCTATAAGGCTCATTAGATGCCCTGTTACTTGGTGGATGCTGGATGGTCTGGACTGAATGGCCTTCTGCAGAAGACAGTGATGGCTGCCCCTCATAGTCATGAACGTATTCGTCTTTCACCAGCATGCTTGATGGAGCTGTAAAGAAACAAATAGTTAAACTTGCAAAGCAAATCTATTTTCAGGATTTAACTACAAATCGCACTACTGCTTTCAAGCAACAGCAATGCTATTAAAGCTACTGGGGAGGAGGATTTAACCTATCTAAACATTGCTAAAGCACTCCTCTAAACTGCAAATAAACAAGGCAGCAGCAGGAAATTTTGAAGCATTAACTGGATGGAAGAGCGAACTGTTCATTTTGCTGACTGCTCTCAATCAAGTTTAGTCCCTCAGTAGTAAATTCCAACAGCATTTTGTTTTCCAGTCCATCACTGTGTGATTTGACATGGTTAATAAAAGAGAAAAACATGCTTTTTGTCAGGCACCTAAACATGAGTCAATGCAGTAGCTAACAAACCAATTCCTATTATAAGGATATACATAAAGCTCCTATGATAAACATAATTCATGAAAACAGCACATAAAAAACTTCACACATCCCTTAAGTAATTTTATGCAACTCCCATCCAAATTGACTAGAAACATCAAACTCACATCCAAAGACAATATAACACTACTCTGTATTTAACAATGTAGACACTAATTTAGAATATTCCACATACAGTGTAAGGAAATTACTACCACGGCCACAAGAAGAATTTATTTCCATCTATCCCACTAAGCACGTTCAAGTAAAACTCTTCTACTACATTAGCTCCCATGCTCGTTTTTCAAGCAGCCTTAAATATATTAAAATTTGACAGTAATTTTATGTTTCCTGCTGCAAAAAAGAGTAGCAGGACAAGGGAACACTTACTACGTATTTAACTGACAGCTACTAAGCTCTGATTCTGCACACAAGGATCATTTTTCAGAAGACAAAGGTAACATGCAAATCAGCAGAGATGAGTATGCAACTTAAAGCTTGTGAAGTTTACAGTCTGTTGTGTTGTTTGGAGGCTTTTTAAGTCATTTTTCATAGAATGACAGAATGGTCAGGGCTGGAAAGGACCTTAAGATCATCCAGTTCCAACCCTCCTGCCATGGGCAGGGACACTTCACACTAAACCATGTAGCCCAAGGCTCTGTCCAACCTGGCCTTGAACACTGCCAGGGATGGAGCATTCACAACTTCCTTGGGCAACTCATTCCAGTGCCTCAGCACTCTCACAGGGAAAAACTTCTTCCTTGTATCTAACCTGAACTTCCCCTTTTTAGGTTTGAACCTGTTAAATCTTGTCCTATCACTGCAGTACCTGATGAGTATTTTTCTTGATTACTTCTAATAATGTGCTAAAAACACAGGTTTCCTTCTCTACCAATTTATTCTGGGAGGAGAAAAAAAAAAAAATTGGTTTTGGAATAAAGCAGCTGTACAACCTCAGATTTCTGAATAATATTCTTTTGACATTTAACATCAAATTTCCCTCAAGTTTCAGGGAGACCAAAAATATCAGACTGCTTCGTTCAACTGCATATTAATTACAAAATTTCCACTATTTTCTTGTTAAACTGCTTACTAGATCATAAGCATCTGTTATTCCGAATTCAATTACTTAGCCTATTATACACATGTGCACACATTCTTGTGTGTTCAATGCTGCTAGTTAAAAAAAAATGCGGTTTTTGATTTTTTTTATTTTTTCCTCAGTGTTTTTAGGTTGAGGCAATGAAAACAGAGCACAACAACAAGTTGCACTGAAACCTCAATTTAAAGAATTTGTCAATACTTTCCTCTCATATGCTACTTTGTTGATTTTCCAAAACCAAAGAGACAAATGCATTTCCATCTGCTCTCTATACTCCCTCCCAGGAAGATGCACAGGAATAAACTGTGTATATGCTGAAGAGTTTAACACAGTTTGTGCCCACAGAAATGCAACAGTAAGCAGAACTACTTACCAGAACTCTGTAGTGTCAGTCCTGAGAGATCTTTATCAAGAAAAAGAAAAGAGGGTGTGGAGGATTATACAGAGATCTTCAAGAGTGTTTGAACATTATCAGCTTTTACAAACCAGTCCTACAGACTCTACATATTCTACCCCCTCTATCACAACACAAGTCTCAATGGTAAGCTATTCACAGGATACACATTAACTTTAAGAACTGTGTGCAAAGCCAATAGAAAAGCTGACACAAAAGCCAGAAACTGCTTTTTCAAACAGAAACTGGTTTTTTTTTCTGAATAAAGGTAAAAGGAAAATTCCATTAAGAAGATGGGCAAGAACATGAGCATAATTTATCATTAGATCGTTAAAAGTTAATGTTTCTAACTTAGGCCTGTATTTTCTACACTCAAAAGGAAAACATTTTACATTTTAGGTCAAGAGGTTACTTACCAATGCCAGGCGATACTACACGCTCATAATGGTAAGGATTTACACAGACACTGTCACATTTTAAGTCAAAAGCATACTGACAATATTTAACATGCTTGAGTTCATTTTTATGAAGATCAGGCCACCTCCAAAGACGAGCATAAATCACATGAGGGAATCCCTTGCGACCAGCCACCTAAAAAGTTAGACACAAAAGCTGATTTGGAAAGTTGCAACACATCTCACTTTACTTAGTAAGGAACAAACCTGGAAGAGGATGAACATCACCACAACCTCTCTCCATCACCAAAATAAGAAAGAAAAAAAGGTATTGCACAGTTTACCCAAGTTCTTCAAGAGAAATAAACTTCTGTTAGGGTTTTGCTATGGTTAAGTCAACACTGTGATTCTTAAAGAAAAAATACTCAATACAAAACGGCAGAAGCAGAATCTGTGCTTAGTGTAGTACATACGGTCACCTTCCCCACCGTGGATGGTTAACAGAGTTTTGCCCCACAAGAGGAGGAACAAGGCACTAGGCTACACTATAAAGGATTTACAAGTAGAAGAATGCCAATCCATTATACTGAAAAAAAAAAATAATGCCTTAGGGTAGACAGAGAGCTAGCCAGCAAACATGACATCTGTTCCAGAACAAGCAAATCACAACCCAAACTATACAGGTACTGAGCAATGGCGATATAAGGCTAACAAAAATCCTCAGTGCAGACTCCTTGGAGTACCTTAGCACGGGATCATAGGTCTGTCTTCCAACTGCTGACCAACACAGAGCTAACAGAAGCTTCTAGTGAAAATACCAGGATAAGCAGCCGCATTTATTATGTGACCCTGCTTTTTACTGCCACACACACTCGTTTAGAACAGCTGATCCAACACCCTCTGCTTTTGAAAAAAGAAAAAATTAATCAACTACTGATGCAGTCCAGAGCTCCAGTCACAAAACATGACTACAAAGCGGGGATGCCGGAGGACAGCTACTATTCCTCAACATTCTAGGATCCTGAGTCGCTCACTCTTGTTCCAGCTTCACTAGGAGGAAAGCATCTGATTTTCACTGGTACTAACCTGAAGCCTCCCATCCAGCGTTCTCTGTATTGTAACACACTTGCTAGGATGAGCTCCATTTGTGGTTATAGCTGTAATCAAAGAATCCAATTCATCTTTTTTCTCCTTTAGCTTTTTAACTAAACTTTCAATTGCGCGTTTTGCAAAAGTTTCACTCTCTCCACCTTGTCGATGGCACATCAAGCTGTGAACAATGCTCAGACAAGCATCATTACTTGTTGGTG
Organism: Pezoporus flaviventris; assembly: GCF_033815535.1. Taxonomy (NCBI): domain Eukaryota; kingdom Metazoa; phylum Chordata; class Aves; order Psittaciformes; family Psittacidae; genus Pezoporus; species Pezoporus flaviventris. The sequence continues at coordinate 1,056,641 of NW_026892558.1, forward strand.
TGTTAGTAATAGACATATTGTCCATTTGTCACAGCTTTTTCTTTCAGATCAGATGTCAGTTTTGGGGGCTGTTCTGATTTTGAAGCTGATGATCCAAGTTAAGTGTTAGATGTACTGTCTCTTGGTAAAACCTAGGAGGAAAAAATATCTACATTAGGATTGTTTTTAACAAACTGCAGATCATGTTTCTAAGGAAGTCTGTGGCTTTTTGCTTCTTTTATTTTCAAGCTAAGTGCAGGATATTAAAAGCACATGAAAAAAAAACAAAAAAACTGCACTGCTTGTCCCGTAACAGCTAAAACATGCTTAAGACACTGCTTGCACAGTTTAATATATAAGATTATTTTTTCCCCTAGTAACATAAAGGTTATAGTATATATACATGTACATATAGTATGTACATATAGAAAGGTAAGGATTATTAGATGAACAGGCTCTGAATCAAGAAAAGGAGAAGAGTGACAATGATTTCCTATGTTTTATAATGGTAGGATAAGACCAAGTGAAAATGCTGACTGTAAGTCAAGGAGCATAGGTTTAAACAAAATTTGAACAGTGAAGAAGCATGAATGTACACCAAAAATCCATCTGTCATCTTCATTTAATAATCCTCTTCAAATAGTTCAGCTACATTCTGACCTCAGACTGAGATTTGTCTTTGCTAATCACAAAGAAAAAAAAAAACAACTCTATCTGGCCATTAGCTCAATACACATTTATGTCAACTAGTATTGTGTGTATCTTTATGTAAGAAAAACCCAGCTGGCACATTTGTCTTTACTTGTTTGCATCCAGCTTCTTCTGGATCAAGACAAACCAACTGAGGTCACTTAAAAAGCACTTCCAAATGTCTCAAACTGAACTGCCTTAACTGCACCAAACAGAAGATGAGAACCAAGTACCTCCTCACACATTTGGCCTTTAAACTCCATTTGTTAAGAACCTGCAGTGGTTTCTGGTCATTAAGTCATTCTTCTCAAAGACAGAAGACCTCATACTTTTGAAGTGTCCTTTAATTCACAAATTAGAAGAAGAGCTGGCCTGATTTTCTCAATTCTGAACGAGCTAATTACTATGCTTTATTCAGAAATATGAGACAGCAGGGTTTGGGCACTCACAGAAAAGGAGTCTAATGTTGTCAAAAAGCTGCTCTGGGTCTTTTTGCAGCTTTGACTTGCCATAGTCATCCAGTAACATCATTCTACCAACTATGCAGTCTGCCTTTAAGACACTGGCAGCAAATACACCAAAATGATTTTACTATATTTACATTTCTTGAGTAAGCTTAAAATATAAGCCTTGCTGAAAATAACATGTTCTCTTCAGTGTAAATAAAATCTTACTTCAACAGTTAAAGAAAAATGCTCATGCACATTATCTGAGGAATATATCCAGACAAAGTCCTGTTACTGCACTGGAATTTTCCATGTTAATAGAGGTATAGTAGTAACAGCTATTTATTGGAAACAAATGTGTTGCACAAAAATAAGAGTGGGATGTTAATTTAGGAAGTTAATACATCACACAAATGACAGTGTGAATGCATGGCTTCCCTTCTTGCATGAGGAATAATGTAACGTAAGTCAAGAATAATTATAAAAGGAAACAAAAGTCTTCCCTATTTTTCTCCAATTCCAACTCAAATACAGCATGCTTTGGTACATTTGGAAATAAAAAAATACACATTGTAAATCCTCCAAGCCCCCCCAAACTCCACCCCCCCTTCCATTTTCAGTAGTTTTCTTCTTTTATAAGGACACTTCTGAACCTAATTTATCCCAAAGGAAAACAGTTACCTAAAAGTCTGAGTAAGACCATTTACCTAGCTATTAAAGTTTCTCCCTCACTGCTAGGTTTTTCTGTGCTTCAACTCAATAAGTCTCTTTTAAAAGTCAAGCTTAACCTGCCAGTCATTCTCCATGGCAACTCACACTCACATAAATCTGTAAAAGCTTGCCAGCTAAAACAGAATAGAACATCATTTTCCTTAAATATAAAACAGCATCCCAGATAGATATGCATAAGTAATCACAAATAAGTGACTTGATAAAGCTATTAGCCAGAAGAGCTTTAAATAAAGAGATGCTTTAAAATTAGATACGCAGCTCTATCTCCTACACCCCTAAAACCATGAATGAGAATTTTACTTGCTGACTTTCAGAAGACTAAAAAGCAGGCAAATAAATCCTTATTTAAGTGGAATGATCTTCAGAAATGTTGAGTCACCCCTCAGCTGCCACTGAGCTCAATAGGAGCTTCTGACTGTTCAGCACTTTTGAAAGCCAGGCCACTTGTTTAGGAGTTTAAATACTGTTACACGCTGCTGGTGCATTAACTACGCATGGTAATTCGGGAGCCTCCCTTTAGAACTGCCCCCTACAGAAATCCTGGATTTGATCTTGAAATTTTGATCCCCAGAAGGAGGGGTGAGGCCAGTAGCTATCGATGTAGCACGTACTGATAAATGCTGCAGCATATTTCCTCTGAAGCACCAGAAGCATTAAGTGTATTTTGCAGGCAAGCCAAGTTCTTATGTTCCACAAATCTAGTTTCTCACAAAATAGCTCTACAAGCCTATCTTTGACTGAGTCACACATTCAAGGGGTGCCTTAACACCTTCTTACTATATTACTTTTATGTGTGCAAATAAAAGCAAAATGCAATCTTAATGCATTATATTTTTAGAAGAGAGCCTTTGAAGATAAGGTTCCAGCGTGCCCTCAGACACGGAGTGTTAGATGTTCTGCAAAACAGCAGCATGCTTGTGAGATTTAACGTTTACTTGGTGCAACCATGAAACTTCAAATTCATTCCCCAGCAGGCCCCCTGCCCAAGTAGGCAACCCCACACTACAGCTCAAGCTTAGATTTAGAGTGGTGTAAGTAGGGGCAAATATACTGAGCAAAGACCTTCTTAGCTCCCCCTCTACCCAGGATTTCACGAAACAGAAATGGACGAAAGGGTGTTTTGGGGGGAAAGGGGCACAGAGAAGAGACAGGGAACACAAGAAAAGCCGCTGCAGGAGACAGAGCTTCTAGTGAAGCTCCCTGCTCCACCTATCAAGGAACAAAAAGGTGTTTCTCTCCCCCTTGCTACAGTGGGATGCAAGTAGAACGCGGAAGAAAAAAAAAGAATGGGACGAGCTAATATAAAATGCTAATGAGTTACAAAGTTACAGAAAAGTGCCTCATCTTATAGAAAGTAATGTATTTCAATAACTATTAATAGTATCTTATGAAAGATGCCAACAACTAGTGTTCTGTGATAGCTGAAGTATCAGAGCAAGATTAAGAGGATTACTGGAACAAGATTAAGATCCTCTGAAGAGGAGTTAAACCTGAAAGACAAAAGACGTTAAGATTGCCAGGTAATTTAAAACACACCGCAGTGGTAAGTAAACATTTAACTGCAGCTCTTCCTTCAAGAGTGATGAAGACTGGAACAAATACCGTAACTCTTCTGTACGTCCCACTTCCCCACGGCTGCCTTGCTGAAGGGTGATGTATCTTTTAGCCTGTGCAATGAAATTCAAAACATGAAGCAGCTGTCTAACATTAAAAATGCACCACTGGTGCCACATGCCTCATTTTCATGTCTGTGGATAATTCTGCCACAAATGATTACCTGACCAATATAAATAGAGTCTAAAAACACAGACATCTATGATAGTATGCTACCTCATGTAACAGAAAATCAAACGTATTATTGACTTACCTACGTGGAAGTAACATTACTGAGCTCTTACGCTAGCGCCCTCGTTGCACTTACATTTATCTTATGGGCAGGAAATCAAAATAAAGACCGTACTGACTCAAACCATTCCACCGTTCAAGGATCAACTGCTACATTCTCTCTCAAAACAGCGATTATTCTACTACTGTGACTACAAAACAGAGACCAAGTTTAATGTTCACCATCTTCTGCAAAAGCTAGCCTGGAGCTCCATGAGAGCACTCCCACCTGTGGAAACAAGGTGCTCCTGATCAACTGGAAGAAACCTGAGCAAAGTACAAAAAGAAGATGAGATCTCACCTGAAGGGAGAAAATTAATAGTTTATTTTGCTAGTATCCCTAGAGCTGCAAGACAGTATAATAAACTAGCACGCCTTAAGAACAAGTGCTTTTACATGCCAGAAATCAAGGATAACAAAAACAGTGTGAGCCATGACTTCCAAATATTTTCAGCAACTCCTCAGGCAGCATACTAGGTACTTAAGAGATAGGATCATTTGGACAGCCTCACACGAGCCCCAAGAGTTGCTGAGACATATTTCAGTTTGAAATTCATCAAAAAAGCATGCAGACGCATACAGACCCAGGCAGACACACACATACACATGGTCTGGAGGAGTACAAGGGGGTTTAGAATGAGAGAAAAAGTCTTTCTGTTTTCCATGGTTATGAAGATAAAAACACATGGCCTTGGTTTCCTTGCTTCTATAGAGGAATTACTGCAGTTGTACAGACTCTCACCTGAGAATAAGGGCAGAGGCAGCAAAAAAATACTGAGACTTCACCTAAACCCCCTTTAATGTCCTAGCCATTCAGCCAAGCAAATTTTGAAACTTACCTGAAAAATCCCTCTTCCAAACAATTGCCCTTTCCAATACACTAATGAGGCTGAAATTTGCTGAGAAGTTACAGATACAGATTTAGCAAAAAGAACTGACATTCCCTTCTAAATACCAACAAGAACCCCAAATGAATACTTTCCACACTTGCAATTCACTTATCTTCCCTCTCTCCTCCCACAAAAGCCACACGTTGCAATGTGGGGAGAATGATCAACCCCAAACAAGTAAAGGAAATAATACGCTTACACAGGCAAACCAGTGGGTTATGGATGGAGCTGGAAGCCAGGGATGTCATCCAAAGCAAGACGATCCAGGCAATGAGCACTCCAGCAGCTTGGGCCAGACCTTTTTATCCCTGCCCAACGCTGATATGATACGTGACGCTGCTCATTTACAGTGGGGTTTAAGCCAATCACAGCCACAGAAGGATCAAATTCACCAAGAAACTCAGTCTAAATATGTGACGGCCCAAATGCCACTGGATAATTACTTTAAGATATGAGCCAAAGGCCAAACCCCCTCCACAGCGTACATCTTGTTTGTAAGTTTCGACAAAAAAGCAGGTATTTTCTAGAAAAGCAACAACTTAAGCCTCTTGGAGACTTTACTGTTTGCAGAACAAATTACATGAGCAGTAGAAGTTTAAAAATACAGCAGACCCTTGACACAACTGAAAAGATAGTTCTTGCAAGTGTCAGGGCAGCAAAGGCCCTTTGAAAAGCTTTTGGTGGAGAACGGGAAGTAGCCTTGCAGATTAGCTCAGAAACAGAGGTTCCAGACAGAGACACGGTGCTGAAGACCCAAAGATGCTCATGGAGAAGGCCGATGAACACGGCCAGTGGGGGCAGCAGGGGAACACGCAGCACACACTGACACAGAGGTGCATGAACAATGCAAGATGGATCTACAACCACATTCACAAGAACCCCGAAATCATGCAATCCCAAACCGGTTTGTGTTGCAAGGAACCTCAAAGCTCATCCAATTCCAACCCCCTGCCATGGGCAGGGACACCTTCCACTGGAGCAGCTTGCTCCAAGCCCCTGTGTCCAACCTGGCCTTGAACACTGCCACGGATGGGGCAGCCACAGCTTCTCTGGCCACCCTGTGCCAGCGCCTCAGCACCCTCACAGCAAAGAGCTTCTGCCTAAGAGCTCATCTCAGTCTCCCCTCGGGCAGGTTAAAGCCATTCCCCTTGGCCTGTCCCTACAGGCCCTTGTCCAAAGCCTCTCTCCACTGCAATGGAAATGCAACCAGTCTGCCAAATTAAAGTCAAATAAGAGATTTTACACATGCTGAGTATTAGATACACATTTGGGGTTCAGAAATCCTTTCAAACGTGAGGTTGAGATTTGCCACCTTTTTGTACAAACTGTTCAGACAACCACCCTGTGTCACGTGAGAGCATTTCAAATGACTGTCAATACATTATCATTGTAAGTCCCTTCCAACTGAACTATTCTATTCTAAATAACACTAACACAGATCTTTAGCAGCAGTTATGCTCTACAATGCATGTGAATACATAAGCCTGAGCATTTTTAGTATTGCTCTGTGTAAGGGCTGGTGTCACAAACATGTACAGGGATGCTAAAGACAATACAGGCAGGTAAGTATGTCTAATGGCATTCACCAGCTACTCTACAGGCATTTCTATCTGCTATGAATTTTAAGATAATGTGGCCACTATTTGACATAACATACTGTAAAAAGGTCTAAGCAAGTCAGCAAATTTACAGGCAGAATATCCTTTGTGATTATCCATGACTTGAGTGAATATTACCACTATGGTCTTCAAAACCAAGTGAAAAAGTGAATAAAAACATGTCTACTAAAGTAACGAAGAAAGATCACAGCCAGAGCAAGGCCCACGGTGCCATATGATGTCAAGGGGAAAGATGTAATTTTTGTTAAAAATTAATGTTAGCTAATATATGTTATATACTGTAACATCAACTTCAATATAAAAGATACAGCCTTCAATTCTAGGGAGTCATATACTGGGGCAAGAAGGGAAACAAGTTAATGCCAAAAAAAACCCTAATGACCAAAAAGGTATTTCCAAGTTGTGACTATAAAGGTAATTTTTAGAAAAACACATCTAAAAAAGTAAGAACAGTTTGCTTGAAGCTGCCACTGCTGCACTCAGAACACGATTTATCAGTTACAGCCATCCCAGTCCCAGATTTCCAGCCTTTTCATACCAGGCAGTAACACAACGCTAACGAACTGGCTAATTAGAATAGCGTACAAACTGACATCTTGCTAGAACATTTCACATAAATAAAGGACAAGAAAGGCTCTTGCATAAGCTGCTGCCGCCAAAATTAGACAAACACAAAGATGTCAGAAAAAGCAGCACGTACATTTGATAGCTTTTAACCACCAAAACGTTACTAGAGTTTTGCTGTTTAATAATGCAGTGGTAGAAGTTTTATGATAAACATGACAAAGAAAAAAATCCATAAACCAATAAAACAAAAGGCAGCTTGTGATGTGATGAAGATATGAATAAGTGATTAAACTGCAGATACTTTCCAGCACATTAGACAATTATCTACTTGCCCAAAGGGTGAACAGGAACAAAATGTTTGTAGACATAAGACCAATTAGCATTAAAGAGCAAGAGAAAGTGTACTAAGGAGGTACTGCACTGACACTGTTCTGTACAGTAAGAGCTAACATTCCTCAGAATACTATTTTTGTGCTCATATCTGAATCATCTGTATCAATTCTGTTCATCTCACTGTCAGTAGCTACAAAAATTTAAGACATACATCAGCATAAAAGGAACTGAAAAAGAGTTTAGAGACAACTCTTGAGAGGCAACTCCTTCATCTTAACACAAATCCACAGTTAAAACATATGAGCGGCCATTTCTTTATGGAAGAAACTGGTCTGATGTAGCTGTCCAGCTACAGCTCTCAGCACATCTTCACTCCTCTCAGCTTTCACCTCTGCTCTCCAATGGCTTTCAAAAGCACTTTACAAATACAAGACTGATCCTGTAAACAGAACAAACATTTCTGTTGCACAAGGGTTTTTAAATCTCATTCAAACACTACAGTAAATACAATAATCAGAGGATGGTTGGGGTTAGAAGTGACCTTAAAGCTTATCATCTAGTTTCAACCCCCTGCCATGCTCAGGGGCACCGTCCACCAGACCAGACCTTAAAGCTCATCTACTTCTAGCCCTCTGCCATGGTCAGGTCAGGGGCACATTCCACTAGACCAGACCTTAAAGCTCTTCTAGTTCTAGGCCCCCGCCATGGTCAGGGACACATTCCACTAGACCAGACCTTAACGCTCTTTCAGTTCCAAGCCCCTGCTATGGGCTGGGACATCTTCCACTAGAGCAGCCTGCTCCAAGCCCGTGTCCAACCTGGCCTTGAACACTGCCAGGGATGGGGCAGCCACAGCTTCTCTGGGCACCCTGTGCCAGCGCCTCAGCACCCTCACAGCAAAGAGCTTCTGCCTAAGAGCTCATCTCGGTCTCCCCTCGGGCAGGTTAAAGCCATTCCCCTTGGCCTGTCCCTACAGGCCCTTGTCCCAAGCCCCTCTCCAGCTTTCCTGCAGCCCCTTTAGGCACTGGAGCTGCTCTAAGGTCTCTCCTTCAGGAGCCTTCTCTTCTCCAGGCTGAACCAGCCCACCTCTTGAGTCAGGATAAAGCCCTATCTTGTCCTTGAATGCAGGCGGGGTGCCAGGACACAATAAAAAACATAGCACTACGATGCTGATGGGACTACATAAGCACACATTTTAAACGCCCAGAAAGTAATTTTTTATGTTGGTTCACCTTCCCTCTCTCCAAATTTTATTTTTGAGAAAGTATACAGCTGAAAAAACCCTCCTCTTCTCCACACAGCCTTCTGCATGGTCAGAGAAGGAAGACCACTGCACATTGCACCATGGGGGTGGGAAAAGCAGCAAACTACACCTGGATCTATATCCACAGCACCTCACACTATCTCACTTCCAAGAGACTGCATTCAGAAAGCAGGCAGTGGTGGAACTCCTTGCCATAGAATGACAGAGCAAACCTGAACTGAGCTCTTCCTCAGGGTATCCTGCAAGACCCATCTTCTTGCAGAAGGCTTCTTCCAACAAGGACAAACAGTAATTTGTCAAAACCTCACAAACAGAGGAAACAATTGTGGTTATGCCAAGCAGTAAGAAGGAAGAGTCAAACGTTGTTCAGGCAGAAGCAGTGTGATTTTTCACTTGTACACCATGTTTTGATACCCCAGAACAGGTGTAGTAGATAACATCTGCTCTTTATTGTAATCTGTACAGGGATAATGTTCTCCACTTGAGCTTAAAGAAAAAAATCACCTCTGGGCAAAGCAAGCATGGAAAATTCCAGCCCCAACCAAAATTAAGAGTTTTTCACAGGTTAACAATATAAGAAAATAGAGCCCTAAAATTCCAGCAGGCCTTTAACAACAGCACAGCAATGACTGCTCCTCACAAGGATCCACTGCTCTCAGCACCTTTGTTCTCCACTAGATCTGTTGATACCTCTCGAAACTCACATCCCCATTGTGCGAGCTAAGCCTGAATGCATTATGTAAAGAGCCACTTAAAAAAAGGAATTCTAATCAGCTCGAGACACTTACTGCTTCTCTTTAGGCTTCAGCTCTTTGAAATAAAGTTTCTATATCAACATTAAACATGCATGATTATGCAACAAGCAAATCAAACAAGGTTCATGAATGCAAAGTGAGAAGAAACTGCTTCCAGTAGCAATCCGGCCAAGATAAGAGGGCCAGAAGGACAAGTTGCCTACGTATCATAAAGCTAAGAGTACGAAAACATGGTTTATAGGGCAGCACCTTGTACGGAATTACCCACATTACTGAACAAAGTAACAAGAGTCTTGCAATTCAGAAGATGACAGCTATCACAGAGTCTGGAATCACTCCTGCCTGTTGACAGCAGCATGCTGTTCTTAACCAAGAAGTGGTTAGGAACAGTGGTAAAAGACACCACGATCCTACTCCACTGTACGTGCTTGAGAAGAATTGGTTTGCAAGTGGTACAATTTGGGCTCCAAGTAATAACACACCTAACCCACACCTGGATTACCCCTTAAATTAACCACCCTTCCGTGGTGAGGACTCAATAACACACCGTCACAAATCTCCCTGAGAAACGGCGGTAGGAAGGAAAGAGGGTCAAACAGGAATCACTTTAATGACTCTTATGAACACCCCATGTGTTGAGCAGCCCCACGCTGCATTAAAAACCACCTTAAAGCGCGCTGGTATTGCAAAGAAGATGGCAGATTTCAAAGAACTAAACGCCAACCTGCTCACACAAAACCACTCAGGGCATGAGAGGGAGCACAAGAACGCGGTCTGCACTGAACGGCACCACAGCGAAGTTTAACTGCGGACGGGCGGCGGGAGAGCCCATCCGAGAGAGAACCGGGGGTTAACAACAATAACGCTTAAAGTTTGGGGCCGGGGGGGGGGGGTGGTGGTGGTATGTGCGCGTGCGGGAAAGACGTTTGCTGCTCGCTGAGGGCAAGCGGGGCAGGAGCCGGGGCGGGGAACGGGGCAGCGGGGCCCGAGGACAAGCCCCCGGGAGGCGCAGGACAAGGGGCGGTCCGCGGACAGCGCTGCGGGGCGGGATGGGGGGGGGGGGGGGATGCAGGCTGCGGGCGGTCTCGGCGGGCGGGGAGCCGAGAGCGGATGTTACCTGGGCCGCAGGCGGGGTCGGAGCGGCCGCAGTCCGGGCGCGGCCTGGGGCTGCGGTGAGGGGCGGCGACCGCTGTGGTGATGGCGGGAGGGGGGGGAGGGGGGGGAGCCTTCCCTCGCCTCAGCCGGCCCCGGAGCTCCGCGGCGGGCCAGGCCTCCGCCCCCCCGCCCTCCCCTCCCCTCGCCGGGCTGCGGCCGGGCCGGCGGGGCGGCGCTGGCAGCGGGACCCGGCCGCGCAGGCACGGAACGGCCGCCGCGGTACCGGTGGCGCTGGGGTTGTTGTTGCTACCACGGCTCCAGCGATCGCGCTCCGCGGCCGCCGCCGACACGTCCAGACGCCACCGCGCATGAGCCACATCCGGGTAACACCGCCAGCCCCCCCCCCCCCGCCTCGCTACCAGCACACACGGCGCTTGCGCACACGGCGACTAGCGGTTGCCGCGCTGCTGGCAGCCGGAGAGAGGGGCGGGCGGGCGCGTTAGGGAATTGTGTGGTTGGTGTCCGCCGGCGGCGCGGGTAAGGCTGATGGGGCGGCAAGCAGGACTACGATCCCGCGGTCCCCGTAAATGCACCCCCAGAGGTGTGAAACACGGAACGTGGAGCCCCGAGTGCACAGGGTCAGCAGTACAGCACCCTGAATGCACAGCCCCACCGCTGCAACCCCGTGGGGTCACTGAGTGGTTTGGGTTGTAACGAGCTTAAAGCTCTTCCAGTCACAACCCCTGCCACGGGCAGGGACCCCTTCCCCTAGAGCAGCCTGCTCCAAGCCCCTGTGTCCAACCTGGCCTTGAACACTGCCAGGGATGGGGCAGCCACAGCTTCTCTGGGCACCCTGTGCCAGCGCCTCAGCACCCTCATAGGGAAGAACTTCTGCCTAATGCCTGGAAGCTTCTCTGTAAGTGTCCCTGGAGCCTTCTCTTCTCCAGGCTGACCCAGCCCAGCTCTCTCAGCCTGGCTCCAGAGCAGAGCTGCTCCAGCCCTCGCAGCATCTCCATGGCCTCCTCTGGCCTCGCTCCAACAGCTCCACGTCCCTCTTGTGCTGCTGCCCCAGAGCTGGATCAGGACTGCAGGGGGGGTCTCCCCACAGCACAGCAGAGGGGCAGGATCCCCTCCCTGAGCTGCTGCTCACGCTCTGGGGGTGCAGCCCAGCACACGGGGGGGGGCTGGGCTCAAGCGCTCACTGAAGCCGGGTCATGGGGAGCTTCTCACCCAACACCTCAAGTCCTTCTCCTCCGGGCTTCTCCATCCAGCTCATGTCTGTGCTGGGATTGCCCTGACCCAGGGGCAGGACCTTTCCCTTGGCCTGGTTGAACTCCATGACGTTCACAGGGTCCCACCTCTGCCAGATCCCTCTGGATCCCATCAAGGTGCTGCTGGGAAACAAAACCCAAACAACCTCCGAGCCCTGTAAATGCAAAGCCCCCCAGATGCAACATCCAGCATTGCACAGCTCTCAAATACAACCCCTGCAAGTTGAGAGCCATGCAATTACTGCCCCAGTAAAACCACAGCCCTGCAAAATGCAACCTCCCGGGGTGCAAACCCCCACATACAGCCCCAACAAACACATTTCCCCATTCCCCATCACCTTGTCCAGCAGAAGCAAATGCTCCAAAGGAATTCGGCTGAAAAGGGAAGGATTCGTTCCTCTTCTAAACTAGAAGGTTACCTCCTCGCATCTTTATGGTGCTGGGCCATTTTTAGGATGCCAAACAGAAGGGAAAAGGTGCATGAAATAGTATAGCTGCTGCAAAATACTGTATGTTTTTTTCTAAATAATTAGGGTGTTTTGATGCACTCTGGCAGCTACTCTGATAAGAGCTAAGAGTGATGGAAATTTAGAAGAACTGTTATGTTGCCATACCAAAGTTTCCTGCTCACACCATTAAGTCATTTATAATCACTCCGGATTCTTTAAGAGTATCATAACGATGAAAAGCAATGTAAAACACTGCTAGATTTGTCATCTTTTCCTGGGTAGATTAATTGAAGCCTCCTCCCACCAGGACGTGCTGAGAGTGTTGTAAATTGCCTGTTTCTGGAGCTTGTGAAGCGTTACGGATGGGAGACAGGAGCTCCAGTTCAATGGGGAGCAGCAAACGCATGTGCTCAGAGGCTGCCTCTGTGCGGGCACATTTACACCAGCACTTCCCTGCCCTCCACAAGGTATATAGTTTAAAAGCAAATAAATCGTTAAGTAATTTCTAATCTGTAATCACAGTCTTTTCCCCTTTGTGCTTCCAGACCCAGCTGCAGGCCCTCATCCAGGGACATGATTTGCTCTAATACAGGGCTGAATGGTGCAAAGTCTTCATGCTGAGTGCCAAGCAGTATAATTTCCATAGTTCCCAATGGCAAATAATGAGTCTAAATACAATATTTTACATTTTCTTCCACTGGAAATAGCCCTCGTTTGCTTTCAAGACATGCCATCAACCAAAGCCCCATTTAGACTACTGGGGCACAGTGAACTGCCATTACTGATGCTGTGCACTAAGCATCTTTTCAACATCTTTATAGTAAAAAATGTAGGTTTTAGGAGTGAAGAGGAAAGGATGTGGGGAAATCTGATGCAATCTTTCACTTTATTCCACAAGCAGGTGTGAAAAAGGTGCAAATTCAACAAGGAAATTCCCAAGAATGACACTGCAGCTGGGTTGTGAGTGAGATGAATTCACCTCTGTAGCATGAATGTAGTATTACATCAGACAGGATCTGAAATAGACATCTGAAAATTACTGTACCTGTGGTAACTCTCTCTGTTGTCTGTTTTGAGGCTGCTGATAAAGCAATCATGGTGATGTGATAGAATCCCAGACTGGTTTGGGTGGACTGTGCCTTATCCAGTCCCAACCCCTGCCACAGGCAGGGACACCTTCCCCTAGAGCAGCTTGCTCCAAGCCCCTGTGTCCGACCTGGCCTTGAACACTGCCAGGGATGGGGCAGCCACAGCTTCTCTGGGCACCCTGTGCCAGCGCCTCAGCACCCTCACAGCAAAGAGCTTCTGCCTAAGAGCTCAGCTCAGTCTCCCCTCGGGCAGGTTAAAGCCATTCCCCTTGGCCTGTCCCTACATCCCTTGTCCCAAGCCCCTCTCCATGTTTCCTGCAGCCCCTTTAGGCACTGGAGCTGCTCTCAGGTCTCCCCTTCAGGAGCCTTCTCTTCTCCAGGCTGCCCCAGCCCAGCTCTCTCAGCCTGGCTCCAGAGCAGAGCTGCTCCAGCCCTCGCAGCATCTCCATGGCCTCCTCTGGCCTCGCTCCAACAGCTCCACGTCCCTCTTGTGCTGCTGCCCCAGAGCTGGATCAGGACTGCAGGGGGGTCTCCCCATAGCGCAGCAGAGGGGCAGGATCCCCTCCCTGAGCTGCTGCTCACGCTCTGGGGGTGCAGCCCAGCACACGGGGGGGTTCTGGGCTCAAGCGCTCACTGAAGCCGGGTCATGGGGAGCTTCTCCTCACCCAACACCCCAAGTCCTTCTCCTCAGGCTGCTCCATCCAGCCGCTGATTTTTCTGGCATTGCTCTGATCCAGGGGCAGGACCTTGCACTTGCTGTGGTTGAACTCCATGAGGTTCACACAGTCCCACCTCTGCAGCCTGTCCTGGTTCCTCTCAAGGTCTGCTCAACAGGATCTTGGAACGTGAAATTTGGGGGTGCACAAGGTGCTGAAGAAGTGCCACCATCTGTCTCTGGCATCCCAAGCTCGGTGCCACAAGCCTTTGTGCACGGAGGCTGCTGGAGACACAAGGTGAATCCCACCACAGCCAGCTCCAGCATGAGGAAAGAACTTACCTAGAGCCTGAAAGGGGTGGAAATCTGTTTTACCAGGGAAGATACTGAGCAGCTACCTCATGTTTATCCAAAGCCAAACAGCTCCAGCAACAATTAAGTCAGGCAAGGGACCTTTGTAGGCCATTAAAGTGATGCTGAAAGGCTGCAGAGACACCATGTCCAAGAAAAAGGTACTTTTCCAACCACCTGGATGCCTTTGAATTCAAACACATTTCAAATATCAAACACTGGTATTAGCAGAATCAATTCAGTGTGTTGTGGTGTAGCATCCACCCATCCCCTCCTCAGAACACTACTTTGATCAAATTTCTGCAACTTCTTCTACCTCAAGATCCCAATCAATATGCTTTTATCATTAATAAAAAAGCATTAAGTTGTTCCAGTGACTATGAGCCAAACCACCAATTTCACTGAGACCTGGATCCGTCCTCCTACCTCGCCAGAAATTAGATTTCTAGAATGAAACCATCTGAGGTAAATAATTAATATCCTTTTCCTTATAAATTAACATGATTCACTAAGCGCAAATTCTATTCAAAGTCTTTAAAACATAGTAAAAATGCTCCCAAATGAAGATCACGTTTCTCCTGCATTGCCAGATGAAGTGTCCCACTGGTTGATACCAAAGGTTGAGCCACCTCTGGCATCAAGGATCCCTTTCTCAGTGGGATTTAGAGCCCAGACTTGATCCTGAGCTCTCCACCCTGCCCACACTCGGAGCAGCACACCACTCCTGTGCTCATTTCCCAACCTTTTCTGCAAGCTCATGCAGACCTCAGGAGAAGGAAGATTTACCCTTCCTCCTTTGGTTGTTGCTCACCCATTCTGTTAGCAGCTGCATGAAGAAAGCAGGAACATCTCTGCTGTTACAAAACTCTTTCCTCTCTCCTCCTCTTTCCCATAACATATAATGCTTCTTTTGCAGTTTATCAAGTCCCTCTGCTGGTATGAGCTAGAAAAAAAAGGAACCAAACTTAGCAGAACTCAACCAGGAAAGCAGAAGAATGTTTAAAATCAGATATTCAAAGCTAAAAAAAAACAAAAAAACAAACAAAAAAAGTCTTCATTTACAGACCCAAAACCTGTTAAAACACTCTCTGAGTCCTCACAGGACCAGACCAGAATCCTTTATGTGCTGTCAAAGGAAATGGTCTCTGGCAGATCTATTTTAATGCAAAGGAATTCTGTTCTTCAGTATTTAACAACTCGTTAATGGAAAGATAAACTCATCTGCAAAAATAGACAATTTATGGTCTAAATTTGTCAGTCCTGACTGGTGCACATGTTCCCATTAATTCAAGTCTCACTAGCAGTCAGATTTATGAAGAAATTCAGTATCCAGACTTCGAGAGAGAAGTGGAACATGGTAAGCAAAGACACATGGATCTGCTAAGCATGAGACAACTGTAACTGGATTACAAATACTAAAATATATTAAAGTGGAAATAAAGGAATTTCACATAACTCCAGCACTAGGTACACCCTCATTCACCAACATACCAAAAAAGAAACCATTTCAAAAAGTCACAGAATCATAAAACAGAATCCCAAACTGGTTTGTGCTGGAAGGGATCTTAAAGCTCATCCAGTCCCAACCCCCTGCCACAGGCAGGGACCCCTTCCACTAGGGCAGCTTGCTCCAAGCCCCTGTGTCCAACCTGGCCTTGAACACTGCCAGGGATGGGGCAGCCACAGCTTCTCTGGGCACCCTGTGCCAGCGCCTCAGCACCCTCACAGCAAAGAGCTTCTGCCTAAGAGCTCATCTCAGTCTCCCCTCGGGCAGGTTAAAGCCATTCCCCTTGGCCTGTCCCTACAGGCCCTTGTCCCAAGCCCCTCCCCAGCTTTCCTGCAGCCCCTTTAGGCCCTGGAAGGACACTGATGGCTATATAGTTAACCTGGCCTTAAATACAGACCAGGCACTTAGCAGCTTTTCTTCTCAGCTTAGATGAAATAAGCATTTCCTCCCCTGGTTTTCCATGCAGAATAAACAGCCCTAAAAATTACACTAACAGATCAATTCTGTACAACAAAGTTCCTCCATCTAACACTTGAAGACCTAGCCCACTGCTTTAATTCAATACACTTTTCTCCTTTCTGTTCTTTATGCAAATTGACCCATTCTGAATTAGAATTTAGATCCTAAAACATATTTAGGATGTAGCTATTTAGCATATTTAGGGTGTGGTAGGACCAACAGGATATATCAGCTCACTTTGTTAAAACTGGGGCTCCCAAGCAGCTCTGGCCCAGCACTTCTGCACCCTCCTTCATTCAAGTCATGCAGCAAGACAGCTCACTGACTGACTCAGTGATCGAGCAGAAAACGAGCCCAGAGGCTATTTTCCTGCAGGCTGCTGAGAAACTGTGTGTTTTTATCCAGGCAAGCACTGACCAGCACACTGAGCTGGACCATGCAGGACTGCAGGGCACAGAGAGGTGAGGCTTCCTCCACACCAGGAGCCTGTACTGTGGATTCACCTCACCCATCTACCCACACCCTCTGTCATTTGAATGGGAACTGAAGAAACTCCTGCATTCACAGCAATTAACTAACCACATGAATGCAAAACTGTATTTACTGCTGGGATGGATAACCCAGTTCTGGAGCAGCAGTATCCAGGGGAGGTGAGCTGCAGTGGTGCATGCACACAGGTTCCATAGGCTTTTGGGCTGTACCCTTTTTTTACTTCCACGCTTTGATTTTGTCACATGCAGGTGGTATCCACAGAGCCTTTAAGTCATTCCCTAAACTTCATATCACAACCATGAATGCCTTAGAAATAGGATTTTTTGGTTGTTACAGTGTGGAAGCAGATGTAGCAGAGCAGGTCAGGACACAGTTATTCTTCCACTGTAAGAACCATAGGGTAGCTGGAGTCTGCTCAGCTTTTGAACACATAGAGTAGCATGAATATCAAGGTCTCTGGATCTGGTATTCATTTTTCTTACAAAAGAAAAACAATTTATGGGGTGAAAGAATGTTCCAGTGCATGATCTGTAGATTCTGCCTGTTTTGTACCATTTTTAAGAGAGAAGTCAGAGATCAGTGAGTTTCTGCTCCAGAATTCATATTCTTCAAGTCTGCACTCTTCCCAATACTTTAAGAGATCTCAGATACCCTTTAAATTTGAAGCAGAAAATATTAATGTTGGTGTAATTCAGTTCAGAGTTACCATAACTGCAGGTAAGACAGTTTTGCAGGGTGGGGATAAGATGTCGAATTCAATTGCATCCATTTAGTTAAACAGTAGGAAATCACGCTCTTCCTTTGAAGACTGTTGCTTCATTACAGCCAAAAACACTCTTAGTGAAGAAAACTTGAAGAATATCCAAAAGAAAGCTGCAGGATTTGACTTCCTCACCTCCACAGTTTGGTTTGGGTGAGGGTTACTGCAGCACACATAGTGCACAGTGCTCTGTATCTACAGGGGAGGGATCTTTAAAGAGCAGAAGTGTTCTCAGATTTTAGAGCTTTGCTATTCTTCATTAAAAGCAGGAAGGAAAACTGTATATTAAAAGGGATTTGTTTTCTATCTATATTATCATCAAGTACACAAAGTAAAGCACAGACACAGCAGCTGCACTTACATCTGCCAGAGTTTTCAGTGTTTATTAGAAAACTCTGAAGTGTTTCAGCTTTCAGGAAATCTATGCTGGGGAAAACAGCTTTAGGGTTCTAAACCACTCAGTTTCACTTTCAACCAGAAAAGTAAGCTAAAATTTGGACACTTCTAGTTGGTTTCAAGGCAGGAAGAAAAGAAGATAAAGTTGATCTGTATGTCCCTTGACTGATAAAGTTATTGCAGAAACAGACTGAGTGACATGTATGTGAAATTCCTCCTGTAGGGGTATTTCTACAAACACAAATATGCTTTTAATCAGGATAATTTGTCTTAGAAAATGCACCTGGAGGAACATTTTAGGAGAGGCTACTTGTCATCTGCTAAAGACTTCCAGAGTCTTCTAAAACTTCACTGATGCAGGGAATAGGTATGCAAACTTAGGGCTCATGCCTCAGAGGTTTAAATGAATCAAACTGGTAAGAGTGATTCAGGAAAGCCTAAACTGCATTTATTTATGAGGAAACTTCATATGCAAAGGGAGAATTAGAAGAGCTCCTCAACTTAAGCAGTAGCAACAGCCAAGTTACAACCATTTGGCAAAACTATTAGTTCCAGCGTGATAGTCCTCTTACACAGAAACAGGGTTACAGTTACAGAATACTATAGACAAGTTTGAAATAGATGTTACTCAAAAGCTTGTAACAGGTAAGGTATCTTAAATTCTGGTGCAGAACACAGACCTTCCGACTGTATCAAGCCAAATGATCCAGTGCTCTGCTGTAAGAATCTGTGGTCCAAGGAAGAGAAGGACGGCCCAGCCTAAACATTCAGTTTCTGGGGTGTTTGAAACCAACTATTTTGAATTTATTCCAAGTTCAAGACATCCGAGTATCCTTTTTTCTTGCTTTAAAAAAGCAAAATAACTGTACCTGGTACTGTCTCCAGTTTGCAAGTGTTCTGTGTGCCACAGTTGGATACCAGAATCCTACAGTTACCCAACACCATCCTAGTTTATGTCTTCACACCAAGCTTGCTAACACTATCATTTTAACTTTCTCATTGGAATTTCTATTGTCATGAAGTCCTCTGCTAGTGTTACTTCTTGGCCATCTAACACTGACTCTGCCTGTCTCTTCAATTCGGTGATGTCCGCATCCCCCTCACCTCTCTGCGCATCCGGTTTGTACCGCTGACTGAAGTGAGTCAACACCAGTTTCTTAACTTTACACCATTTTGCAAACTCCGAAGCCATTTTCGGAGTGCTATGACCATGCTCTCTGGCCTTTTCCTCTTGGGTATCGTCCAGCGTGGCTTCATGTATCAGGACATCTGCTCCACAGCAAAGCTTTGCGGCCGCATCTCCAACCACCCCTGAACAATCTCCCAGAATGCAAATTTTTCTTCCAGGAATAGGGTCTTCTAAGACATCAGAAGGAGAAATCTTTAGTCCATTTTCTAGAACAACTGTACTCCCACTCTTCAGCTTCCCATATAAAGGACCTGGTTGAAATCCTGGTGAATAAAGGCAAAAGAGTCCGTAAGTATTATAACAAGTGTCAAGTTTAAAAACAAGAAATTAAGAAGAAATACCCTCTATATATTATATACCTTTATATATATAGCTGTCTTACTGAAAACATACAACCTCAATATAAATATTGGCTGGATGGCCAAACACAAAGGGTTGTCCCTCAGGGATCGGTGTTGGGACCGGTCTTGTTCAACATCTTTGTCGCTGACATGGACAGTGGGATTGAGTGCGCCCTCAGCAAGTTTGCCGATGACACCGAGCTGTGTGGTTCGGTTGATACCCTGGAGGGAAGGAATGCCATCCAGAGGGAGCTTGACATGCTTCTGAGGTGGGCTGATGCCAACCTCATGGATTTTAACCAAAGCAAGTGCAAGGTCCTACACCTGGGTCAGAGCAATCCTAGGCACAGCTACAGGTTGGGCAGAGAAGAGATTCAGAGCAGCCCAAGGAGAAGGACTTGGGGGTGTTGGTTGATGAGAAACTGAACATGAGCTGGCTTCAGTGTGCACTCACAGCCCAGAAAGCAACCGAATCCTGGGCTGCATCCAAAGGAGCGTGACCAGCAGGTCGAAGGAGGTGATCCTGCCCCTCTACTCTGCTCTCCTGAGACCTCACCTGGAGCATTGTGTGCAGTTCTGGTGTCCTCAACATAAAAAGGACATGGAACTGTTGGAACAAGTCCAGAGGAGGCCACAAGGATGATCAGGGACTGGAGCACCTCCTGTATGAAGACAGGCTGAGAAAGTTGGGGCTGTTCAGCCTGGAGAAGAGAAGGCTGCATGGAGACCTCAAGAGCAGCCTTCCAGTATCTGAAGGGAGCCTATAGGTACGCTGGGGAGGGACTCTTCATTAGGGACTGTAGTGATAGGACAAGGGGTAATGGGTTCAAACCTAAACAGGGGAAGTTTAGATTGGATCTAAGGAGGAAGTTCTTTCCTGTTAGGGTGGTGAGGCTCTGGAATGGGTTGCCCAGGGAAGCTGTGAATGCTCCACCCCTGGCAGTGCTCAAGGCCAGGTTGGATGAAGCCTTGGCTGGCCTGGTTTAGTGTGAGGTGTCCCTGCCCATGGCAGGGGGGTTGGAACTTGATGATCTTAAGCTCCTTTCCAACCTTAACTATTCTATGATTCTAAGTAGAATTATAAATTGCAATTGACACTTCATATGCCTCATGCAAATACAGAGCTTACAACATTAACAGGAAGTGTGTTCAAAGGAAAGCTATATTATCCGTACTAAAGTCAATAAAGACATGCAGATACACCAGCCATACATTTCCCTGAAAGCCACATTGTGCTTTTAAACTCAAACATCTGAACTTGTTTGCCCTTCTCAGTATGACAAGATTAAATGGCACTACTGTTACACACCAACATGAAGCATTTAAATGCCTTTCATAGAAAATGGAAAATTGAATTAAAGTGGTTATGGAGACATACAGCAGCTCTAATTTGCTGGACCCCTAGAAAGGCTGCTCACAAAGATTTCAACTGCCTGTGAACGCAATTTTGTTCCATTTGCTGAAAATCAGAGCCGCTACTCAGCTTAAACACATACATTCAGGCATTTAAAACACTTAAAAAAGACGGAAAACAAGTCAAAGTAATTACCAAGGTCTTTCAGTTTCTGTACATTGAGTTTACCGGTCCGGGGCTTCTCTTCCACCACAAAGCCAAAGGAAGGAATGCGATGAAATAGGCGAAATGCTTTCAGAACTAGCTGCTCATCCTCAAGCAGCAAGTAAGAGTCTTCTGCTGGATCCAGATGGAGTATTCTCCCTTGTGCTCCCTCAGGAGGTATCACATCACTGCCCATGTAAGAGAACTCTCTGAATTCTTCTGCAGGGCACTGGTCCCGTGTAGGCACCAGTTCATGAACAGTGTAGGAAAAGAGAAGTTGGGAGTGGGAGAGCTCCATACTTCTCCAGATGAAGTCTCGCAGCCCTAATGGCCCATAAATATCCAGAGGTGGTTTGTCTGCATCAGGGCTGCTTTGGAGGCTAATTGTACACAGCAGGCCAGGAAGTCCAAAAAAGTGGTCGCCGTGAAGATGAGTGATGAAGATCTTGGTAATTCTGCCTGTTGATCAGAACAGGGAAAGAAAACCCAGAAAAAAGAAAAACCCAAGAAAATAAATGAGCACAGCAACTCAGAAATAATCACTTTGGGGCAAGAAGTAGGAAATGTAAGGGAGAAGGGAAATTAATATAAACTAGTGTTTAAGAAATAAATTCCAAACCAGTTTTTCTTTTCCACAGCAGTGATAAGTTTCCACACCAGGTTTATTTTGGCTTGATTTGCAAAAGACTGCCAGGGCAGAAGTTTTAGTTCCTTCTAAGCAAAACATTCTACAAACATGGAAGAAAGCTGAGTGGTGACATCTGCTATATTAAAAGTGAAGAAGTGCTGGAAAATGGTCATGCTTCCTCCATACATTACATGGAATCTGTAGGCTAATGAGAAATGTAATGTGGAATCTGCATCGTTCCTACTTTTGAATTTAGCACATGAAATGAACATAAAACCAAAAAGCATCCAGGTTTGATTTTAATGTTTTTAAAAGGCAAGAACCCCACAGATCCTGACTCGTTTCTTTGGAAAGATGAAAACCTGCACTTAAAAGATTTAGCTTTGTTTTTGTGTCTAAGCCCTCCTCTTGACCCATTACAAAAGCCCAGAATCTTCTGTCATGACAGACACATGTACTTTAACCAGGCTGCCTCAGCTGAGGTTCCACATCAACACAGTGAGGCATTTTCTCCACCATCTGTTAGGACTCAGCAGTAGGAAGAACAGAATCTTTGTTTTGATTGAGGAACAATTAAGTAAATATCAGTAACTCTAGCAAAAAATTAATCTATCCATTTGGCCACTAAATCCCCTGATAGCTTCAGATTTCAAAGGAGCAGAAGGCTGGTTTTCTATTCATAATTGGCAATTCCATCTTTACAACTTGGGAGTCAGAAGTCTGCTCTTGCCACTTCAGGATGAGAATCACAGAGACTGAAGGCTCAAGGCTGGTTTCTACTTAATTTGCCAAAATGGAAAAGTTACCATGAATTCACAGAACTTTTCCTGAAATCAAAAGCACAATAATTACTGAGAGGAATACTCACAGCAGGTATTGTCTAGAGCTGCCTTCAGACAGATACAAACTGTGCTGGTTTAAAGCTGGTCTGTGGCCCATATTTCAAAGTACAAAGCCTGATACATTAATTATGGAGAGTTTGGTTCTCAAACAGAATTCTTTACCGAAGGGCAATCAGGGATTTACTGCACAGTATGTTCACCAGCTGCCGTCCATAAGCAGCGGCTCACGCATGTTGAGTGCGTATTCAAATGCTACAAGAATAGAGTGTTTTGTGTAGAGCTCCTGAAACTGCCCCCTTCCCTCATCGCAACAGCTTGCACAGCACAAACCTGCTCTGAGATGGCTCTTCATGATCTGTGTTTGAGTTCCCTCCCCGCAGTCAAACAGCCAGCACTCTCCTTCCCTGCGAAGCACCAGTGCCGACGCTCCTCTGGTTGGAGAGGGATATGCTGAGCCAGTGCCGAGGAAGGTTATATCCATAGACATCCTCAGTGCGTCTGTATATCTGGAACAGAGATCCTGAGCTGCTGAACATCTGTATTTATGCTGGGAAAGAAACGAACATTTTGGCTTTAAATGAAGGCATCCTCCCTCCTTTAGTGTGAGGACCAAATTCCCCTTCCCTGGAACAGGGTATGACTTTCAGACAACACAATATTTACAAGCAGAAACTCCTCTTTATGTCAGTGGAAGGCTGCAAACAGCCCAAACATAAGGACTTTGTTACCCAAAGACACAGCCCTATCCAGTCGGAAATGTTCAAATCTTTAAACACACTACTACTTCATTCTTCTTCTTTAAACTTTGTGTCTACCCTCATGTGCTTTCCTCTAAAAGCCATTTTGGAATGACTGACAGCATAGCCACTGCTGACACTTGAAGGTTGTTACTGGATGTCAGAAGTGGGCAGCCCAACAATGCAGAGGTGAGAGATCTGTTCCCCTCAAGACAACTGCATAGACCACGAGGCAGGAGTGACCTGATTTACTTTGCCTTTGCAACGGCACCTTTGAAAGCTTGTTTGATGTCTCAGTGTTAGGAGGAAAAACAAACCAAATGACCAAGGCTTACATAGCCATGAGGCTGTGTAACAGCCCACAGGACACCTACTGCAGCTGAAGGATCCACACAATCAGCTATGCAGTGCTGGACGTATCCACTGCAGTGTCCGGGTGAGGAGCCCGGCTAGTCTGTATGAGCAGCACAACCTTTTGAAAGCTGTGTTAGAATCATACAACCCCAGACTGGTTTGTGTTGGAAGGGAGCTTAAAGCTCATCCAGCTCCAACTCCTGCCAAGGGCAGGGACCCCTTCCCCTAGAGCAGCTTGCTCCAAGCCCCTGTGTCCAACCTGGCCTTGAACACTGCCAGGGATGGGGCAGCCACAGCTTCTCTGGGCACCCTGTGCCAGCGCCTCAGCACCCTCACAGCAAAGAGCTTCTGCCTAAGAGCTCAGCTCAGTCTCCCCTCGGGCAGGTTAAAGCCATTCCCCTTGGCCTGTCCCTACAGGCCCTTGTCCCAAAGCCCCTCTCCATGTTTCCTGCAGCCCCTTCAGGCACTGGAGCTGCTCTCAGGTCTCCCCTTCAGGAGCCTTCTCTTCTCCAGGCTGCCCCAGCCCAGCTCTCTCAGCCTGGCTCCAGAGCAGAGCTGCTCCAGCCCTCGCAGCATCTCCATGGCCTCCTCTGGCCTCGCTCCAACAGCTCCACGTCCCTCTTGTGCTGCTGCGCCAGAGCAGGATCAGGACTGCAGGGGGGTCTCCCCATAGCGCAGCACAAGATAACGGATGATTCCCGTCACCCCCAACCCCACAGATGAACGTTTCTCTCCCTCTCCCCGGTGCAAAAGCAGCCACATCTCGTCAGCAGCCTCCCGAGCTCCGCTCCCCTGGAACCCCAGCGCCGTTCCGGGCCTCACCCCGCGGGAACGGCCCGGGGCAGCCGGCTGGGTACGAGGGGTCCCAACACCGCCGCTTTCAGCAGGGCCTACCCAGCTCCGGAGCGCGGCCCGGCCCCTCCGCGCTCTCCCAGGCGGCTCTGCGGCCAGGGCGGGGCGGGCGGGGTGCTGCGGCAGGTCCCGGCTCTGGCCGCGGCCTGTGGGAATAGGGGTGCAGCCCCGCAGGGCCGGGGTTGTTGTGTCAGGTAACCTTTAACAGTAATCGAAGATAGCCGGTTCTGAATTGAACTGTGGATGAAAGCGGTACTAATATGCGTGA
Source organism: Pezoporus flaviventris (assembly GCF_033815535.1). Lineage (NCBI taxonomy): Eukaryota > Metazoa > Chordata > Aves > Psittaciformes > Psittacidae > Pezoporus > Pezoporus flaviventris. Next base: position 1,081,092 of record NW_026892558.1, read on the forward strand.
TCCTACCCAGTCAGTGCACACCTGGCATGAATGTCTCTAAACCATTCTGTTCAACAGCTACCTAGAAGCATACTTGACACATCCCGTGATTCACTGAATCCCGGACTGGTTTGTGTTGGAAGGGACCTTAAAGCTCATCCAGCTCCAGCCCCTGCCACAGGCAGGGACACCTTCCATAGAGCAGCTTGCTCCAAGCCCCTGTGTCCAACCTGGCTTTGAACACTGCCAGGGATGGGGCTGGTACTGGCAAATAAAGGGTTAACATTGTGCCTGCTTGCTTAAGCAGTCGCTGTGCTTGGTGAAGCAGAACCCTAGGAGTCAAAGTTGCAAGAACGGTGAAGCAGAATTGTAGGAGTTACAGCTGCTAGGCAGAATTGTAGTAGGTAAGATTCATAGCTTAATATTTAAGACATTCTTGTTCAAACAGTATCTTTAGAAAGAAAAGGAACAAAAGATAGCCAGAGTAACACAATTTGCAAACCTGACATGTTTCTGCTTTAAGATACATAAAACCGGCTTGTACCAAACCTGAGGTTTGGATCGGAGCCGAAACCCTACTGAGTCTGCCTGAAAGCAAGAGGTTACTCGCGGTGATGAAGAGGAACTACAGGCCTTCATCCTCACAACCCCCTAACGACCACCACCAGGAGGCACTGCACAGGCGCACCAATGGGACGAATGCCAGAAAACTAATTATAATACTAGACGGGAACAGGTTTTGCATATGTATTAGGTGTGAAGCAATCTCATGTTCAGGTAACCATTATATGTAATATAAACGAACTGAGTAGCAAAGAGGGGGCGCGCATGCTTTTGGAGGAGCAGTCCCCATGTGCCTCAGCGCTGAATAAAGCATACCTACTTTACAACTCTAATGAGTTGTGGAGTCTATCCGCTTATCAATATCAGGGCAGCCACAGCTTCTCTGGGCACCCTGTGCCAGCGCCTCGGCACCAGTGTCCAAAAGAGAATGCAACTGGAGGTGATGTTTTGTGCAGTGTGGGTACGTTGGGTTCTGTAGGACACTTGAGGTTACCCCTGTGTAAAGGAAAGAAGGTGAAGCACAAGGAAGACAAACCCATTTTGAAGATGGGTACCAAAGGTTTAGGATGTGGTGCGGATACTGTGATGAGATTGCTCCAACGTCTGTGCACTTTCACCGATGGCTTTTCCAAATGACCTGGATGGTAACAACAGTATGCTTGCTAGGTTTCAGTAGTGGACTTGGCAGTGATTGGTGAATGGCTGGACTCAATGATATTACCAGGCTTTTCCAACTGAAACAGTTCTTTAAGCCCCTTTACAAGGGGTTTCTTTGACAGTGCAGTAAAACACCCAAATGTTCAAAAAAGTCGTTTTGAAATAAAAACTGGAATTGCTTTAACTTCAGCCTAACTACCTGTTTTGTTGGCTGATCAGGCCAGGCTGGATGTGGCTTGGAATAACCTGGTCTAGTGGAAGGTGCCCATGGTTGGAACTGGATGAGGTTTAAGATCCCTTCCAACCCAAACCAGTCTGGGATTCTATGATCATTTGAAAATGATGGGGGGGGGGGGGGGGTAGTATAAACCAAACCATCAGTAATCGTGTACCAATTCCATATAGATCAAGTGTTATTTTCACAGAATAAATAATATCAAATATAAGCAAAGGGAATGCATTTTACTAAGAAAATAGAAGACCAGAACACACATTTCAATAGAGTTACAACATTATAAAGGAAGAAAAATCCCCAACCTGTTTACATTTAAATACAATTTTAGTTTCAGCTGAGCAATGACCCTCCCAGGTAAAGCCAAGCCTGGACAGTTCTCATAAGCACTCCAGTAGACTTACATTTATTTTTGTAAGGTAGATATGCTCAAAGTGAAAATAAATGTGGATTATTTTGACATTTATTGACAAACTGGCCATCTTACTATGTCTGTGTATTCCTAATAGTATTTTTATTTCCATTAGGAAGGAGCTACTTAAAGGATGGGTGAGTCAAAGACAGTTGGAGAGTTAAGTGCAATCCAGTGCCAACATTGTGTGCAGGGAATACAAATGCACACCACAGTTTTCTGCACTGCACGCACAACATCTGATGCAAGGCAGCTTTTTACATGAGCCATGGTCCACTGTGCCAGCAGGTTCCAGATTAATCCCCGTGAACATTTTCCCCTGGAGCAGGCACTAGCAAGCTGCATCATCATGGAGTGCTGCGGTTTGGGAAGCAACGGTAGGCAGCAGAGGTCTGAAGCTGGATTTTCCTTGCTGTTCACCCAGAACATCTGCAGGCTTCCCGATACCATGGTAATGAGTTTTTTTGGAAGCAGGTAAATAGGTCAGTGTAGATCCATACAGAATTAGATGTTCCTTCAACAGTGGTAACTGAATTATGTTTCCCAAATTCATCGGCCATTTGGGTACAATTCGAGCTCTGCTCTAGATTTTCTCCTTGCTCCAGTATTCAATGTAACACCAGTCCCCGCCTGTTACATATGGCTGTTACAAAACACAATAGCAGTATGCATGCCCTTAAAAAGAGTTCAAAAACAACAGTGGTTTTCTTAAATTCGGGAATAGCATTTATGGCTGAGGCAGAATAGGAATCCAAACTTGCAGTCCGATCTGAGAGGCCCACAGATACCTTTATTTGAATGACAGAGGTGCTCAAACCTGCACCTTTGAAGTCAAGACGACCCGGAGCAAATGGAAGATGACAACTTGGATTTAGTTAGGCCCAGAGTCAGCTGAACTAAGATTCACAGTTGTAGTTGTACATCAGTAATCCCCGTTCTCCTACAGGAGTAGTCACCAAATAGGGTTGCTAGTGAAAAACTAAAAGGAGTATCACTTATCTTTGCAGTTACTACCAGAGGAGTGTGACAAAGAGTTACTTTACCTTCTCCCACAAAATAGCGTGCTGGAAACAACAGTACAGAGAAGACACGCACATACCACAGGAAACCTGTTAAACACCAATCTGCAGGTACAGTGTGGCTTTGTTTTAAGCTTGGAAAACAAACACAACATCATGAAACATCACTATTCACAAACATAACTGAGAATTTATGCAACAGTCACATCTGGGGTTTAAAATCTATCAGACACTGCATTTTAACAGTCTTCCTCTATATGTCAGTTGTGGTCATAGGCTTTGGGAACACACAAATCCTATCTCTGAACAAGAACATGGATATTTTATTAATATAGGCTGCACTCCCTTAGCTACCTTTCTTCTCCTTCTACAGATGCTTCTATACATTGCTGCCATGAGGCTCAGTCCTGCTCCTGTTGATTTTAAGGAAGCAAGTCCTGGAAAAGACCAAGCTACTGACCTCGGTGGGAGTTTCTGATCCTCTCAAAGTGTTCTGCACATCCAGAGCAGTATCCTCACAGACGAGATGGGAAATACAGACTTCTGTACCACTTGGAGGGGAAAGTCCCTGTGTGAGGAGCTAGCACACTAGTCATCCTTTAGGCAATATTTTTTAACTTATGGTATGTAACATTAGAAAATGCATCCTGGTAATAAGATTTTCCCTTTGCATATTGTGTTAAGAGTTTTCTGTATAGATAAAGATCAGTAAATGCTTTTGAGTAAGCCATAAAACAGAAAAAATCAGGTTAAGTAATATATGAAAATGGTACTGTGATTCCTTACTAAACGGTAAGAACAGCAGTTGTAATTAATTGAAAGATTAACTGGATCTGAAGAATACTCAAAACTGAAAAAAAAAGGTATCTATGTATTTTATATAAAGAAAAAATAACCTGTAAAAGATGACGGGGAGAGCGAAATGCACGTAAAGATTTGCAAGCTGATGTGTTACTTGTTGCTAAGGGAAAACAGAAGTACATTATAGGTAAAATTCCACCATGTCTTTGTTGCAAGAACCTGATTAAACTATGTCCACAAGTGCGGATGCACAGATGAGGTCTAACTGGTACCAGTTAGCTGCAGTAACTCGGACAGGTTAAAGAGGGACAGTCTACTCTAGAGCTCCAAAACGTGCAGATCAGGGCAGGGCTAGATGGTAACTGGAGCCTCAGAGCCAGCTGAAGACTGTTTTTTCCTCACCTGTGCAGTGGTATTTCCAGAAAATTTATGCAGGAACATTTGTACTTGGGAAGATCCCACTGACAGCTAGTTCTGAACAATCCCTCTTGGCATCTGCTTGAAGACAGCAGGGAGCCTGTGCCAGGAAGGGAAAGGACTGCACTGCTCAAAACAGGCATCTTCCCTCAGCTTGGTAGCAGCCACTGCCAGTTTCAAGTGCAGGAGCTCCCCCTGGGAACCGAATTCACTCTCGCCCAAAGCAAAAACTCCTGCTGGACATAGGTATTGCTATTTTTGCAAGCAGCAGGTTTTCATAGGTACTACCAGTGCCCACTGGCCATGGGCTGTGACTGCACTTCTTGCCTGAAAAAAATGATCAGACTGAAGAGATGGATGCAGATCTTTATTTTGTAAGACAAAGAGTTATATTTACGGACTGACTGCCCTTACTCTGTGATCGTTCCCAGCCAGGACACAAGATCAGTGCATGGGACATTTTTGTTACTCGTCTTGACTGATCAGTGTGGGCAGATGGGGGGAGATGTGGGGAAGTATGCATTCCTAATGTAATTGAATCTAATGATGCAGAACTCCACCAGCACTATAAACAGGCTTCAGCTAGAGCTGAATTTTCAGGAGCCAAAATAATCTGTACACTAAATAAATAATTTTTCAGTAAGATCACAGATTTAAATACAATAAAAACCAGGCACAGCAAAAATAGATGGGGCAAAAAGCATCCTCTGTAAAAACATCCTATGTGTGTGTTGGTCTTTTTTGTATATATGCTTAAATATACAAGTTGCAAACCACATACGTCGCCCAATTAGGCAATGCAGCATTTCAAGCCCCACCAGACAGCACTTTACCACAGTTTGAATACACAGTCGTTTCTCCACATCACTATTTTCTGTTTATGTAATCAGTCTTCTTTCCTCACTTAGGTAAAGCCTTCCCAAAGTTTATTCTTTTTATTCAATACATGGACATAATTTTAAATTCAAAGACTAAGCAGTAAGTGACAGAGCCCATGTCTAAGGGGGTAACAGAGATTATTTTCCCTGTTCTGTTTCAGGTCTACTCTGTGGAGACTGCATTTTCCAATATAAATGAAGGTATGAGAGATGTGCTTGCCATGAGTAAATCCTGAGCAAGCTTTATTTCATTTCTACTACATTGGAATCTGGCTTCAAGTTTGCCACTATCACCTTGTTATGTCTAATTATTCAGTTTTGGCTTGCCTTTTTTTTAATGCCTTGATGCAGCAAACAATGGAACAGCACATTAACTTCATTTTTGTTCTTAATATACCACTGTTCTAGTTACAGAGATTAGATTAGGAGAAATCACAGACCATAACTACCAGTGTGTGCCTGTGCCTGCTAATATGAAGTGACGAAGGGCACTTCGACCTGGTATAAACAAACCACACAGGACCACACGTTGTGGTATCTGTAGTAAACGTGCAGTACTACTTACTGCAAGGAAAAATTCAACTTGCGTTTTGTGTTCACACAAATTAAACGTGTAAATGGAGTGAGGAACATGAAGTGACCAACTTGGAGCTTCGAAGCATGAGATCTTTCGAGTCCAGTATTCAAACTGGACCAAATATACTAGATTGAGACCACAGGAAACATTCAGACTTGTGTATATGTGTGTGTCAATAGCTGCCTGTAACATTTTCTGTTCCAGCTTCTTCAGCTGCCTGTGGGACATTTGTTCAACTTGGCAACTGAGTCCACTTAGGAGTTTTTGAGTCTGCAATGTCATGAAAACATCACACACAAGTCTTTGTGAGAAATGGGTATGCAAGGGAAAGAACAATTAAACTTAGACGAAACAGAACCTTGGAAAACTAACAAGTGAAACAAAAAACCTTCGGTGCATCACCTTGGAGTCTGCTGCAGGAAATCTCCTTGTAAAATCTCTTAAATATTCTGGTTAGTTATCTCAGATCCTGTCCTTTACATGAGAAAATCTACTATGCAACAGTATGGCTTTGTTTTCAAAATATGTTAAGCAATTAGTATTATTTTCGGGCTTTCCAAGGATAATTTTAACTGTTTCACATTTTTCCTGATTCATACATTTCACACAATGATGAAAACATGAAACACAAACATTGCTGCAGAGTCCCCATCTGCAAACCGCGATGCTCCTCAGAGCACACTCAAAGAAACAGAGGAGCCAACGCCACACGCAAGACTGGATATGGCAAACTTTAAACATCAGACAAACCAGAAACGCCATTATAGAATCACAGACAGGTTTGGGTTGGAAAGAACTTTAAGATCACTAAGTTCCAACCCCCTGCCATCACCCTAGACCATGTTGCCCAAGGCTCTGTCCAACCTGGCCCTGAAAAAATTAGACTGTTAATTTCAAGCTATTTTTTTGTTTGACAAATGCTCTCTGGTGATGTCACAGATAATGCAGTGTGACAACACGAGGACAATTATAAGACTGATTATTTAAAGCAGAAATAAATCATTCTGGAAATCGGCAGTGATGAGAGACCTATAGTTCATCATCAAACACATGTTTCTAAAACATCATTAATGGAATTTTTACTGTGGTGCTGGCTTTAAGCTAGAAATGCAGTGTCATTAAATTAATTCTGGAGAGCTCTCTCATTCCTGTGACAGATGTCATCATCCATACAGTTTATCAGGTACTTGGGAGAGTGGGGAGAAATCTATGTCAAGTGAAAAACAGGGTAGAAGGGGGGTAAGAAAAAAAAGAAGACAACAAAATGAGTGAAAATAAATTACAGGACTCAAAGATCATGATTTAAATCAGACCGAAAAGGGGATCCCTGCAGAGAAGAAGATACTGCCTAAGGAGTGTGATCTTCTGATGCATCAGTGAACCTTAGATTCAGGCCAGTCATACACATCTGGCATGAAGGATTCGTATTCGTAGGACCAAACCTTTGATCGAATGTAACTGTTCTTGTCTGCAGGTTCAGGGTAATGGAAAGCCATGTTGTTTGCGTACAAAAATTCCATAACCTGGAAAGTTAAATCACCATGTGGTTTGTGCCTTTTATTACATTCGCATAGCATCCAGCGCTTCCACTGCAATATGCTTAGAACTCACAAACTGAATAAAGACAAACACCAAAGGGATCTGAAAACTTAATTTCAGAAATCAAAGGAGCATAACTTTGGCTCACCATCACTGCCATACTGAAGCATCCAACAAATTTAGACATTTTAAAGCATCTCTTATTAAAGGCATAAAGAACTGGGTATTTTGCGCCCCAGCACCTAGTGTTCGAGGGTCATAGTGTGCAATTCAGCAGCTTAATGGACACATAAAACACTTTTAGCACCGTCCACTTTTATGCTTCATACTCACCTTGACAGCAATATAAATAGAAACTTCCCTGATATTAGACAGTGGAGGATAGAGTCTTCCCTGTGCAAGTTCTTCATCAGTCAACTGTTCCGACAATGCCTGGGTTAGAAAAACAAGTCCTTAGAGCAGCTCCAGCGCCTAAAGGGGCTACAGGACACCTGGAGAGGGGCTTTGGACAAGGGCCTGTAGGGACAGGCCAAGGGGAATGGCTTTAACCTGCCAGAGGGGAGACTGAGATGAGCTCTTAGGCAGAAGCTCTTCCCTGTGAGGGTGCTGAGGCGCTGGCACAGGGTGCCCAGAGAAGCTGTGGCTGCCCCATCCCTGGCAGTGTTCAAGGCCAGGTTGGACACAGGGGCTTGGAGCAAGCTGCTCTAGTGGAAGGTGTCCCTGCCTGTGGCAGGGGTTGGAGCTGGACGAGCTTTAAGGTCCCTTCCAACACAAACCAGCCTGGGATTCTAGCTACTGCTTCCCAAATGGGATCAATGACATGCTAAAACACCTGAGAGAACAAGTTCCAGTGTTCTTAGTACTAAAGTGCTCCCAAAGCACTAGAAAAACACAGTCAAAAATCTCAAAAATTCTCAAAGATCAACTCAGGCCTGCTGCCAGACATACAAGGTGGGGAGGCAACATACACATGGACAGATTTCCTATTTGAGTGTTTAGTTTCTGGATGAAAAAAAAAAAATAAAAAATCAAAATTGCAGTGGAAGCTGACACTTTTCACAATTTTGTCTGATCAAAATCCGTTTCTTCCCACTGGGGAGGGATAAACCAAACAGAAACCAAACAGGAAACCTGAGAGTTTCAGCAAGACTGAAGAAATTGCCCATCTTGCCATCTACCATCACGTCAGAAGCCCCAGCCTACTCTGTTCCCACACTTACCTTAGCAGCTTCTAGGAAAACCTTATCGCTAATATGTCGAACGCTGCTGAGGATCACAGCAAGAGCCACACCTACAATGAAATTATTGCCAATTAGGACACATCACTTTAAAACAGCAGCCTGCTGCTGAGAGCTGACAGTCATCTAGAATGTTGGGGGGTTTACTAATCTTCCCATAGCTTTCTACACACATTGACAAAACTCTCAGCATGCATGCTAGTCATTTACCCTAATAGGTGGCTTTTAGCAAAGAGCTACAGATTAGCAGCTCAGGAAGGATAGGGAGAGAAATATCCCCAGTGCTTCTTTTGTACTCTCACTTGTGCAGAGGTTAACTTCAAGGGGAGCATATTAACACCTATTTTGTCCTCCGGCCTCCCCCACAAATAAGCAGAAGAACCCATAATGCAGGAGCTTTCAAAGCCTTTAATAACATCCTTCTGTTTTCTTAGAAACAATCAGTTGGGTGAGCTCACTGTGTGCATGTTTGCATGTGTAGCTAAACATGCCTAACATCCGTCCTTAACTGATTTTCTTTCATTGATTCTGCTGATTAAATTCTCAGCTTTAAAGCAATTAAAGCATTTTAATGCTGGTAATGCCTCATGCTGCTTCACTAACTGTGTCTAGTGTATCAAGGGAACCCAGGAAGAGGTGCTAATAACCTAGAGTTAAAGATTAAACAATTTTAAAGTAGATTTTTAACAATTTTATTTATTACCTGGAAAAATATAAGCATTGTTTCCTTGGCCTGGTTTGAAGCTTCTTCCATCTTTCAGAGTCACCAGCTCGAAGGGACTGCCACTGGCAAACAAGCAACGGCCCTGTTAAACAGAGGTATGATCACAGTCAGGCAACTTTTAAAGAACCAGGAGTATGGAGTCTTTAAGAAATGCAGGGACACCAGAGTCCTGCAGCTCCCAGATTTAGGTCTGAGACAAGAAGGTATTTGACCATGCAGCAAAATGGCAAATGGCCCTTCTGAATGCAACTGGATTCAAGGACACACTTAAATCCCTTGCTGACTCTGTGTCTAGATGACAGTCACCTAATCCACTCTTTCCCGTAGGGCCTGGAAGAGATACAAGAATCATAAAGCATCTGCATGGTTCTGCAGAAACATTGCAGCAAACATCTGGAAAGTGAGAGGCAAGCACGCACATTGAATTGTGCTGCTTTCTGAGGAGTTGGAGCAATCTATTTGTTTTATCATTCATGGTTCTTTAAGACAGCAATGTTTAGAGGAACTGCTCACAGACAAAATAAAGTATTTGTGTGTTAATCATTGTTATAACCATAACGAAGATCGGGACCGCCAACACAGGGACTGCATAAAGACAGCTGAAAATGGCCACTTCCAAAAGGAGATTGACTAAAAGTACAGTAACAAAAGGGCACTTGTTTAGTGATGGGTGGGAGGGTGAAAGGGGGAGTGCTGTATCATACTTGCTGAGAGCTCTGAGAGGGGTGAATAATGCAGTTTGCTTACCCTTCCTTTGAAAAGGATTTTAATCAGCATGAAACATTAAAGCAAATCCAGAGCTTGGAGTGTGAAATACACCCTCCAGATAAATGACCCTTTCCTCAGGCAATAACTCCCTGTAAGCAAAAAATATCTACTTTCTTTTGAGCAACAGATTTAATAGCATTACTTTAAAATGCTTAAGGCTCCCCAGGACCACTACATTTGAAAACAAACCACCAAAGAGGCTAAAGTCTCAGGAGCTACATTTGAATGTTAGGGCATACCCATGACAATAGCCTTTTTGTGTAGGGAACAAAACGTATGGATGCATTTGAGACAGGACCAAAGGACAATGAATATTAAAACACAACAAAAGCCCACACAATACACAGTAGCAAAGGGCGCTAAAGCACTGTTGGTCTGTTACAGGTGCCACCTAGTGGAAAAAGAATAAGGAATAGTGATGATACCTTCCTTACTGAGCTCCTACCTAAGATTTCACACCAGGATTAGGCTATTCCAGAGGCCAGAAGACGCACGGGGCTGACAGCTCTGATTCCTAACTGCTTGACAACCTTTGTTAGTTAAAACATTACACTCTAAGGGCAAACGAGGGGTAAACTGAGTACATTTCAGAGAACTAAAAAGCATTATGAAAATAAACATTAGATGTGGAGAAAGAGCCAGAAACATTACAAAATTTATGGAACAAAATTAGACTCATTCATTTAGTGACCAGGACTATTTAATCATCTAAATAACCTATGTCTATGAACAATAACTTATGGAAAATAATGAATAAAAGGACATACAGATTCAATACAAGATAAAACCAAACTTCATCGCACCATTTGGCACAAACTCTTCAAATAGCACTATGCTCACACAGCTACTTCAGTGAAGTTACTACACCTGCATCCTACCAGCACAGTCTAACCTTACTTCTGCATCTTGTAACAACTGCCCCGAAGTCTGACTTCTGGGACTCGACACACAGCCATGGGGAACAAGTGAGCCTCTTCCCGTAAAACACCTCTTGCTCTGTTGATACTCCATAAAAAAATGCAAGTAAAAATTAGGCTGATTCTCCCTCTTATAGCATTCGACACTGTCCCACACGACGTCCTCGTCTCTAAATTGGAGAGACATCAATTTGATGGATGGACCACTCGGTGGTTAAAGAACTGGCTGGATGGCCGCACACAAAGAGTTGTGGTCAATGGCTCCATGTCCAGCTGGAGACCAGTAACGAGTGGTGTCCCTCAGGGATCGGGGTTGGGACCGGTCTTGTTCAACATCTTTGTCACTGACATGGACAGTGGGATTGAGTGTGCCCTCAGCAACTTTGCCGATGACACCGAGCTGTGTGGTTTGGTTGATACCCTGGAGGGAAGGAATGCCATCCAGAGGGAGCTTGACACGCCTGTGAGGTGGGCTGATGCCAACCTCATGGATTTTAACCATGCCAAGTGCAAGGTCCTACACCTGGGTCAGAGCAATCCTAGGCACAGCTACAGGTTGGGCAGAGAAGAGATTCAGAGCAGCCCAAGGAGAAGGACTTGGGGGTGTTGGTCAATGAGAAAATGAACATGAGCCGGCTTCAGTATGTGCTCACAGCCCAGAAAGCAACCGTATCCTGGGCTGCATCAGAAGGAGCGTGACCAGCAGGTCGAAGGAGGTGATCCTGCCCCTCTGCTCTGCTCTTGTGAGACCTCACCTGGAGCTTTGTGTGCAGTTCTGGTGTCCTCAACATAAAAAGGACATGGAACTGTTGGAACAAGTCCAGAGGAGGCCACGAGGATGATCAGGGGACTGGAGCACCTCCCATATGAAGACAGGCTGAGAAAGTTGGGGCTGTTCAGCCTGGAGAAGAGAAGCTGCGTGGAGACCTCATAGCAGCCTTCCAGTATCTGAAGGGGGGCTATAGGGATGCTGGGGAGGGACTCTTCATTAGAGACTGTAGTGATAGGACAAGTGGTAATGGGTTAAAACTGAAACAGGGGAAGTTTAGATTGGATCTAAGGAGGAAATTCTTTCCTGTTAGGGTGGTGAGGCACTGGAATGGGTTGCCCAGGGAAGCTGTGAATGCTCCATCCCTGGCAGTGTTCGAGACCAAGTTGGACGAGGCCTTGGGTGATATGATTTAGCGTAAGGTGTCCCTGCCCATGGCAGGGGGGCTGGAACTAGATGATCTTAAGGTCCTTTCCAACCCTAACTATTCTATGATTCTACGGTTCTATAGTGCTGCTGGCCTCCTTCAGCCATCGGAGATGCCAGTGGGTTTCACATTTATTTATGACAACTAAAGGCTTTGCTGTGTAAGGAACACTTGTTTACTTTTTATCCAAGATACTGGAATTTAATTTTGCATACTGAAATACTGCCCAAGTCACTATTCTGACTAACACAAAGTATCTGAAACATATTAAACCATCTTCATTTAAAACCATTTTCATTTATTATTAAAAGCTTTTGCCCAGAGGCTGTTATTCCTGGCAAGGACTCACTCTGGACCTGCAAATCTCTGTTAATAAGAGCTCCCTCCAAGATGACAAGCCCAGTAATAAAGAAAACCTGGGTGCCAACTGGACATAATGGAATTATACCCTTCCCAGAGTTAAGCTAACATCCCCGAGGTTGTAATGCTGTAAAATGAACCACACTAAAAGTGGAAGAAAGGAGTTCATAGTTCTGCATCAAGAAACAAGGAAAGATCTCCACCCATCCATTTTCATGTATGAGTCACTTGGTTTGGGACTGTATTAAGAAAAAAAAAAAAGTTAAAAAGCAGTCTTTTCATGAAGCCTGCAGGCAGGCCCTGTGGACAAGGAGAGATCACAGTGAGCTGGAGCTACCATGCAGGGGAAAGGCATTACCACCCAGTTCACAATGTCAGAGAAAGTGCTCTATCTGCCTGATGCTCCCTTGCCCCCACCTCTGCCCTCAAACACTCTTCAGAGACAATCTGTTTCATATAAAAGGTAGTGCAGAAGGATAAAAGGCAGAGATCTGGAGGTGCTGGTGACAGTGTTACTGAAAAACACCCAAAACCCCTAACCTCCAACCCCCACAAACACCCTGGAGCGTTATGGCTTGGAGGTAATGGTGTGGAATGAGATGTATCTGTTCTTGGTTCACGCATTTCAGTGTTTGGTAGTGCCACTGTATGAGACAAAGACTTTGTGAGAGGGGTTCACAAGGACATAGGGCTACCACTGACTCCTGCACAGGAAGCAGTCTTCATGGGTCATGATGGTAATGATACAAGTTCTGACTTGCAGATACTAGGTAATGACCAAGTACAAAGCAGAATTCCTGAACTGATGCAAGGACATTACCTGCTTTAAGGATTTTATTCAGCCATCACATTTTACAGGTCTTCCCTAGTATCTATTACGGTATTAAGATCATACAATCACAGACTGGTGTGGGTTGGAAGGAACCCTAAAACTCATCCAGTCCCATCCCCATGCCATAGGCAGGGATGCCCTCCACTAGACCAGGTTTCTCCAAGCCTCACCTTTAAAAGCCAAAATAATTAAAAAGCATGGTGGAAAACAGTTAATTGAGTAAAGCTATAAAACAGCACCTACTGGTCATTCTTTTAAAAAGTAATAACAAAGATTTGGGCTATTTTGAGCTTTTAAGCAAAATTTCATTATTTAAAAATCAAGACTTTTTTTTCACATCACTTCCATTTACTTTTTGCCAGAAGACAGGAAAGATCTGAATTATTATGTCAGTAACTCCAAATAATAAAAAAAAAAATTGAGTTCTCTTATTCTCACAGTCGGTAAACAGTTTCATCACTAATGTTGCCAATAGGTCAACATTTCTGAACGTCACATACCTCTGTTAACGTATATGCTTCCTCTGCTGTGCATTCAGATTTCACTGTGGGGTTACTTAGTGCAAATATTATGGGTCGCTCATTGATAGAGGCCATTGCTTTGATCACATCCTGAGAGAAGAGCCGCCCAGCTCCTGCAACTCCTGGAATAAATGGAAACACATAAAAATAGAATCAATACTTGTCTGCCTCAGGGCAGGTGACAGTGACTGTAGATTAAGTTCTTATCAACCCTGAAGTCTCCCACTCAGAGCAAAGCATCACAGGCTTTTCTAGCAGCAGGAGAAGGAAACCAGGCACTGCTCTGTTTCTGGCTGCTTAAAATTCTCATTTTCACAGGAACATCTAATTAATGTGTTCCAAAAGCCTATTTTACATAATTTTTTTGTATTAATATGAGCAAAGAACACTTTGCCCTGTGGGAACTACATATTCTTCACAGATGACTCATCCTAGCTGGGTGTTAACTGTGCAATGCACATTCCCTTCATGCCGGTGTTTCTCACCACACCCAAACACATAGGTGCAAACACATAAAAACAGTGTACATGTACACTGGCTATAGACTTCAGGGAAGCTACTCAGCTAAAGAACTGCAATTTTCCAAATAAATCACGTGCAAAGGAAATTGCAGAGTTGCATTAGGAAATACCTGTAATCCCACCTGACCTCTGCAGACAGCCATAGTTATAAATCAATACCTACATGTGTCAGTAATATAACAGGTATAGGTGACCTGCAGCATGAAACAAGCTCCTTCAAGACATACTGCTGGCAGATTCTGGCCAGAGGGAGGGAAGGTCAGAAAAAATATAATTACTCAAGTTAGGAAACTCCTGCAAAGCAGAAAATGTGGTGTTTGTGACTGTTGTCCCCTTATTGCTGATGTAGGGGATGTGTCTGGGGAACAAAAGGTTGTATTTTTGCCTTCCTGACTCTTAGTCCCTTTCATTGCAATTTCAGTTCATTATGGCCATGCAGTCCCTGAGAACATGCTCAGTCTTCTAAGGAAGTCTAATACGAGCTGGACAAGGATGAGAAGAAGCAGTTAACACGGACACAAGATGCAGAAGAAGCACCACAGCTGAATAAAGGATGCACTGTGAGCTCACTGAACACTGAACTAACTGTGAGCTAACCTGCAGCTCACTGTATTTTCAAGCGGAAAATTGACCTCATATTTTCATCTTACGCCAGCAGAAATGCAGATCACTGTCACCAACCTCCTTGGAGCCACATCAGTGAATCAAATGCAGCAAATAACCGAATGATGGAGACACAGGATCAAAAATAACCTTACTTACCAATTATAGCTGAAGGCCGAAGTACATTCACTGCCTCCACAAATGTCTTTGGTATCTGCTCTGGAACCTGATGCGTAAATGGTTCTTGATTAGCATCAACCTTTTGTTCTCGGCCCTGTAGATAAAAGGTTGATTATTTTTGTGAGGAAGACACAGAAAGCATCTGTCCATCTGTACTGTGGTATTTCAAGGCATGGTGCACCCTTACCTGAACCAGTAAACCATATTTGTCAAACATCCATATTCTCCTATAGGCTTCCTCAGCAGAAACACCACTTTCCATCATAGCCATAACAATGAGGTTTGCAATTCCCAGTGCAGCCTGAAGGATAAAAGGACTTGGATTTTTAACAATTCACAAAAAAGGTTTCTCATCACAAATCACAACCACCACCCAGTGCAAGATCTCCACAAAACTCATTTAATAATCCAGTTCTGAAACACAAGTGATGTTTCCCTAGATGGGGGCAGACTACTGGCATCAACAGTGTCATGTTTTCAAGCACAAGAGAGAGGCAGCATTTCTGGGTGTTGTGCCCCCATGTCTGTACCAGTTCAGCAGCCACTATTAAAGCAGCCCAACCAGACAGTAACAATAATTTAGTGCTGCGAGCCCTCCTGTCAAGAAACCATAGCACAGTGTTTTGTGCCCAGCTGCTTTCCAATCCCATCTTTGCTCCTGCTGCCTGTGATAAAGGCCTTGCTGACAGAGGGCACAAAGTAGGTGCTGGCAGTGCTTCCCTCCGCATCCCTTCTCTTGGCTTACTGCACATGCTGCTAAGTCTGGCAGGAGAAATAGGGAAGTGCAGAGCAGGGCAACAACACAATACTGGCCAGTTACTGCAATCACGACCTTCTCGGGTTGGTTGGAGAAATTTTCAGCCAATTAAGTTATTTTGCCAGCACCACAGAAGCAATTTCACTGATGTACCAAGAAGCATGGTGCTGGTCCTGACATGGCTGCCCCAGTAAACTTGCTGCAAACAGCTACTGATTTAACTTGCTAAGAAAACCACCACGTACATCTCTCCAATGCTACAAAAATTAACAAGATGCTCTTTCCCTCTCTCTTACTAACTATAATTTTATCGTACTTTCCCCTTCAACTACACACAAGTCATTGATGCTTTTTTCAAGCCCATGTAAGAAAGTGAAAAACTTGAGTCTTGTAAATGTTAAACACCTTTCAAATAGTCAACTTTCAGCAGGCAGTCCCTTCTGTTAACGTATTTCATCTGACCTCACATAAAAAGTCCTGCAACGGAATTCGAGAATGTGAATCTCCACGAGTCCTACAGAACCAGAAAATAGACAGTTAAATCTCTTGTTGCTCTAGAGCCCTTAAGAGAACTCACCTCTCCTGCTCCAAGGAACAGCACTTTCTGCTCTGCAAGTGGTTTACCCATGGCTTTCTGTGCTGCCAGCAGTCCTGCCAAAGCCACTGAAGCTGTCCCTGTGAAAGCAGTACAAATCTAAGGTGAGCTGAACAGATTTCTGTGGCAGATTATGGCTTTAGGCAAAATTTCCGCATATACATTAAGGAACATAAAGGGTGTACCTTGAATATCGTCATTGAAGGTACAATATTTCTCTCTGTACTTTCTTAAAAAACGAAAAGCATTGTGGTTTCCAAAGTCTTCAAACTGGATAAGTGTGTTCTGGCCATACCTACAGAACGCAGCAAATATTCCTATCACCAGACACATCAAGAAGTACAATCCTTTTAAAACAAATCCTGCACATAATCTTTTATCTTTGGAAAGAGATTGTCCTCAGGCCTTTCACTGTTTGAAACAGCTCCATCTCTGTTCTATGTGTACTTAAGAGATAACTACAAGCAACATGTTCCAGGTCACTGAGATAAATCACTGCAGGGGCAGACATACAGCCATGCCTCTTGACTTCTAGTCCTATTCTTATTCCCTAAATGACTGTTACAAGGACTGCGTCTTAGGGTTTTCTTCTGCCAGCACTTTTGGATATATTACATGCGAGAATATTCAGTGTCATACCTGTCTGTAATGGCTTCCATAAATTCATCAATTAGGTCGTCATAGACCTGAGAGCGATCCCTTTTTTGGTATAGTCCCATATAAAATGGGTCTTTTAAGAGTGTCTGAAAAAGAATAAATCAGACAGTAGCAGGATGAATCACTTCCTCAATATCCACTTATGAGAGTTCACAGTAACACATTTCACACCAAAGATATTGCATTTATATAGCCACTATAGCCACTGTAACTGCCTCCAGTCTATATCAACGCTCAGTAACTTCAGCTGGCACTTGAGATTGGTGATGGCTGCTTTTAAAATGGAACAAATCAATACTGTGAACAATAAACTGCTTTAATAAATCTGATTCACATTTCCAGCTTCTTAAAGTCAGGTCAACCCGATCATCTGTTTTACAGTGTTGCAGCATTCAGATTACTTCCAAATGCAACATTTCACTGACAAATCAACTGGTATTTTTCAGTCACTTATATTTACAGCATAATGAATTCCAAATCATTTATCCTTACATAAAATATTTGGTTTTATCTTTAACAAAAGTATTCAAATAAATATCTTCTCTTACAGGACTAAATACTCTTGAATACTTTTCATAGGGATAACTTAGGGCAGGCAAAGTGCAGTGAAACTCACTGTATTATCAGTTCCAACGTCGATGCACACAGGCAAGCATTTATCTGGATGTATTCCTGCACAGGCTGTATACAAACACAGTTTTCCTACTGGAATTCCCATCCCATACACACCTAGATCTCCGAGACCTAATATTCTTTCTCCGTCAGTTACAACAACAGCCTGAAAACAAAAGGAGGTGAAATTACACATGATCACTGAAATTCATAAAGTTTAGAGCAATACCAGCAAAAATTCACATATGTTTGCACAATCAAGAAATAGATTACAAGGAATATTTTACTTGAAGCAATAAAGCTTAATGTTAGAATCTGCTATGCTTTTTCTTTGCCAAAACCGACTGAGTGGGAAGAATCCAAGCTGCTGTATGGAATTGCAGCTTGTAACTTGGCTTTATTATTTCCATTTGTAAATAATCCAGACATCAAAAGATTTCTGTAACTATTGTTCACTTCATCTCCTCATGGTTCTTGACTCAACTGGGCCATAGAGGACTTAATGGCAAAATGTGGGCCTCTAAACTACCACTTCTCTGTCCTAATCTGAGGACAACAGCACTTCTTCTACTGCTATGTAACACAGTAAAAAAGACCTAGAGGTGCATTCCCCAACCCCTCCCCAAAAGGTGGAATAAAGAAGTGAAATAAAACATTTGGCAAGTCTAGTTCTCATCATCACCATTTACTCAAACCACAAACCTCATATTTAGGATAAAACACTGTTCTTCAAGGTACACTTCATCTTCATTAGGTGCATTTTGCCATCATTGTCAAACAGCCAAGGATGTATTGTTCAGTGTTTACAATTCCATCAAAAGGTGACAAATCTTAAGAAACTTAACTAAGATTAAATAAAAACCAGGAAAAATATTAAACAGTGTCAGTACCTTAACGTCATTCTCTGGCCAGTTGTTCACAATTGACCTTATATGGCCTCTGTCTGAGATAGAAATAAATAATCCTCTGAAACAAAAAAAAACAAACCCAGAAATAATTTATCGGTAACAGTCAGAAATTTCACCTTGCTTTATAAAGCTCAATGTCAAACAGAAGAGATTGCTTAAAATCAAAAGCACAGTCAGACATATATCACTCAAAGGACAATTTCTAACATGGAAGTCTGTACTTTGACACTCTAAAATAAGAGCACAGAGAAAACAGTTTTCCTGATGCTACCTGGATTTTACACTACTACAGATAATCACCTTTAATACTCCTCGAGGGCAAAATACCTCTGGTGTTAGCATCAGACAGGACAGAATCTACACTCCCCTCTAAGGATATGAGAAGGGAACATGGTCCTAAGCCTGGCTTTTCCTTAGTGAATCTCCATCCATGATATTACAGAAGGTTAGGGGAGGGAAAAGAAAGGGACAACAAAGACAGGGACTGAGCATAGTCTTCTGCAAGACCAGAAGAACAGTGCTTCCCCCTGCTGACTCTTCATCGGGGGTAACATAAGAGCCGAGAAAAAGCAGCAGAAAGGAGAACAGGTGAAGGGAAGTGTCTGTATTTCTGCTCGAGCAAGCCCTCTGTTTTTAGGCGGAAAAGGGGCATGAAAGGCTGAGCAGAGGTGGTAACAAGATAAATCACCAACACTGGGAAAGTGCTTGTTCTCAGAAAGAAGGGGGGGAGATCCTGAATTCCAGACCATGCTGCTCCTTCTTAATACAGACAACTTCTTGATTGGCACAAGTTTTAAACTGGTCTATAATACACAGAGAGGTGTGGAAGAGGAAAGGAAGAAAGTAAGAACTAAAGGCGCATCTTTCATATCCCCTGCCCCAGATCAGGAGCAAACCCATGAGTTTCTTACTGTTTTTACCACAGCAGCTGCACTACATAGCCGAGTCCTCATGGCAGTGAAGGATTAGCCCTAAATCCAGCACTAAAGCCGGCAAGCTTTCTAGAGGACTCCAGAAATATACCTGGAATTGCAGTGAGAGTGCCATGGAAATGAGGTGATACGACTGCAGTCTGAACTGATTGCCTTAACACAGAGCTGAATAGCCTGAATAGTTGTTTTGAAGTCACTGCTGAACCCAACCTGATGCCAGCCAAGTGTATGTACTGTGCCAGAGTAACTGAAAGCTGACTCCTAGCAGCACAGCTTTAATACGGGGACTATCTGCATTCAACAGCCTATTGAGCTACCACAAGCCAAGTCTCTCACTTTCTGCTTTGGCAGCATCCTTCCAACTGCTTGCTGGCCTCTGCTCCTGCACCCAAGAAATCTGTGCTGCTCTGCAAGAACATCATGAGAGGTCTCCAGCACTGAGACACTTTGCCACCAGTAGAAACACAGAATTCCAGCCTGGTTTGGGTTGGAAGGGAGCTTAAAGCTCATCCAATTCCAGCCCCTCCAATAGGCAGGGACCCCTTCCACTAGAGCAGCTTGCTCCAAGCCCCTGTGTCCAACCTGGCCTTGAACACTGCCAGGGATGGGGCAGCCACAGCTTCTCTGGGCACCCTGTGCCAGCACCTCAGCACCCTCACAGGGAAGAGCTTCTGCCTCAGAGCTCATCTCAGTCTCCCCTCGGGCAGGTTAAAGCCATTCCCCTTGGCCTGTCCAGCCCTCTGAAGATTTTAGTGACAGCTTTGAGCTGCAATTAGCCTGAGATTCCTCCAGCAAAACTGCTGTATGGGTGTGCGTGCCCTTGTATTTCTGCCCCCGTGCAGGGGTGCACAGGGGAATATCTCCAATTAATCTACTTGAAGTTACCCTTTCTGAACAGAGGGTGAGAGTGGATGACCTCCAGAAATCCCTTTAAGTCTGCATTTCCCTTCAAATGCTCCGTTCTGGTACAGCTCCTCAGACTCAGATGAGATTTTGAGAGCTGAAGAAAGCCACAGCACTCTCCTTGGAATTAGGAGCTGTATGGCATTGCCACGTGCTCCCCCATTTAATCCAATTAATTGGCAAGCTACCATTTTTGAAATGCCAAAAGCTTGGTATTGTCACAGTTGCTTCTGTAGTAGTGCCACCAGATATCACCAACTGTTGCAACGACCCTTCTCCAGTGCATACACATCATACAGTCATGGCAAGCAAATACAGCCCACGCTGTGGCAGCATGCTCCCTCCTGCTTAAACCATAGCCACCAGCAGGGGTTGTGATGGCTGCGGCATCCAGCTTACTCTGGTCTTTGGTGGTCAAGTAGTGTCAGGAACACGGATCCAGACCTCTTGCTAGTACACAGCTATGACTACCAGTCAGTCGTCTCACTCTATAAGCAGTGAGCAGCCGGGGCCTGTGGAGCTCTCCTGCACAGCAGCAGGCTGTACTCCAGGATTTTCCCTTGAACAGGAATACCTCTCAATGTTACTCCCCGAGGCTGAGAGATTCCTTACCACAACAGATCCTCAGTAAGTGATTAACAGCATGCTAAACATAAAAAACTTATTTTTTAAATAAGGGATATAAAGGATTGATTGCACACATACAATCCTGTGGACATAAACTGATGACCAGCTGTACCTAGACTCCTCTCTGAGGAGTTTAGAAAGTAAGGGGGTCCTGTCTGAATCTTATGACTCAACAGAAGGACCTCCCTGACAGTTCTCTCTGACCACGTCCTCTATACAGTAAATAATCTTTTCTGCATTGAATCTTGTTAAACCACTGTTTGCATTTACCATTGAACTTTGTCATATCAATAAAGTATATTGTTGTTTCTCTCTTAATGAGCGAAGTGCATGACTGCATCCATGGCAGGCATCTAGAAAAAGCTGGAAGGGAGTTGAAGCCCTGCAGTTGTCATATTTATGTGACACATTACCAGTTCCATTTTCAAATGTACTTTTTCTGGTATAACCCAGGTCTTGAGACACTATAGCAAACATTTACTGCCTGAATTGGCACAAGTCCTGCATACCTGAATTCCAATGAAAATGAAATAAAACATTTTCACACCTCAGGCAACTACTAAGAAAAACTGGCACTGAAAGTAGCAGCAGTATATATATGTTGTTCTTACTTTGGTCTCCTGAAGATGTGGCCATACTGGGAGCAGGCGAGGCCCACTGTTGGAGTGTATACAATTGGCATTAACCGCTCGATATCATCTTGTAATACCCTATAGAATAATTTTTCATTTCTCTCTTGGATTCCCATTATATAGATATACCTGAAATTAAGCAAATAGGAAAATAAAAGTCACTTATTGTTTCACACTTAAGCTTATTTAAAACAATGTGAAAAATGTCAAAGCAAAAAACAGGTTTGCTCTGTGTTCTTTCTGCATAAAATCACTGCTTCCACTCAAGACTTTGAGTACTAAACACAAGCTAGAAAAGAGAGAGCAGCAGAACTGAAAAGCTGAAATAAGACCACTGGATATGACATACCATACATGTAAACATGCACTGTGATAAAAGACAACCCATGGATTCATTACAGGATGCAGCTGGGAATCTCGTAACTGTTAAAAAATACCAGTGACAGAATTTTTCATCCAAAAAAGTAAGGTCCTGACAGTAAGGTCTTGTTAATCTTGATATTAACACAGTTGTAATACAGATTAACTCCTAACAAAAGTTCATTCTGAAGGACTTACCCAGGTGTGCCAACTAAACCTACATTTTTGCAAATTCACCTACCACATACTGATTCACATTCGGTCTTGCTGACCCAGCTACATAAAGATAATGAACCAGTGATTCATCTTAGGCTACAGCCACTTTGCCAATACAGATGACATAATATGTTTCAGAACAGCAAGCGACATGGACGTATTTGACAATCATCTTTGGTTTTCATGAGAAACAGTTTTGTTGTGGTTCAGTAAGCCTCGAACCATGCCAGTTCCCCTCACACTGTTAGGAGACTGCTTATTTTTACATGCAGGTATACACAAACATATATAAAAACAGTAACAGGATGCTAAAACTGTGTTATTAAAAAAAAAACCAGCCACATTTCTTCACCAAACTAGTGTGCTAAATAGAAAAATGATATAAAAAAACTATACATTTTGAGTTTCAAAATTCTGACCCTGTAACTCTTTTCTAGCAGTAACTAGATAAACACTGGTTTTCATTCCTAATTATCGAACCCTTGGTTTACCTTCTTTCTCACATATTTTTCTAGCATGTACTAGCTGTGCCCTCCTCTCCCCCTCAACAGTTCTGTGCTCTAACAACCTGCCACCCAAACCTTAGATGTTACAGAAACACAGTACGTATTACAGCAAGGTTTGCAGCTTTGTTACTGGCTAATTTGTGCACATATTATTCTTCATTATCTTATGACTATGGAATACAAGAAAGAAGTTCTCAACCTCATTTAGCCGCATGATGAATGCATGATCAATGAAAGCAGTTTTCTGTGCAAAAGTGAAAATAACCCCCACCAACTGAAAGACCCAGAAGAGGCGCTGAAACCTTGTTTAGTTATCCCCATGCAATATTTTCCAGCAATTTCCATCAATTTAATGACAAAACAAGGCCAGAGAGTGCTTACTTTTCCAAGGGATCAGTCATTTTTGCCAAATTCTTATGGAAGCGTAAGGCTTGAATGTCTTGTGTCTCTATTTTAGGAGGTAGAAGACCTTGCAGCCCAAGCATTTGTCGTTCGTGTAATGTGAAGGCCATACCCTGAAAACAAGGGAGGTGAGAAGTAATTAGTGGTTCTTCTAGTAGCATTTCTAGTAGCATTTCTACTTATAATCTGCCATTTCTGACTATCCACTGCATTCTTTTGTCATGGCAGGAGCCACAGCAGGCATGGGCTGGATGTATTTGCTTGGGTTCTCCTCATCCTATGTGTGTATCCCTTCTGCCCACAGCTTTTGCACATCTCTGAGGCCTCATGCCCTTTGCCAGACTGCATTTTCCTCTGTGAAACTGGAGAACAACTAAAAGATCCTACTGCAGACAGACCAAGGTTTACAAATGAAATAACAGCTGCTTCTTTAATCTTTTCATTGGAACATAAGGTTGATCAAGAACATGTGTCAGACCCAGCCTGGTCCCTGCAACTACAGTGACATTTAGTCCACAGAGGTTCAAATGCATTGCTCCATTTGCTTCAGTAATCCAGCCAGACCCCAGAGTTACTGAATTGCCCCAATGCTTCTATTGAGATCACAATTAAACCTGACTTCTTTACTTAGGGCTAGAACTAATTTATTGGTTTCCAGATGTAGTTTTCTACTACCAAAAAGCCTCATCTGTTAACAGATTAAATTTCAGAAGAGTTAAACTGCTCAAATAACACACCATTTCCATTCTTCACTGTTTCAAGGTGGATGAAGACTTTAATTTATTGTTATTTAAAGACTAATTAAAATGATTTAACAATAACATTCAATAAAACTGGCTTTTCACTCAGTACACAAAATGGAATGCTGTGAGCTACCTGCCAGTAGAGACTGGTAGGCACTTCACGGGCAGTTAACTCCTGGGTGTAACTTTGGAAGGCGTTAACTAATCCCAGTCCGGATTCACAGCCAACCTGTCTCAAAATGCTGACTCCGTTTTGCACAACAACTGACCCTGCTCTAAATTTGCCACTTCCAAACTGTAAACTTTCCTCATTTCAGTTCATCCAACTGGGTCAGTGCAGCAAATGACTAAATAAATATTTGCGAACTGGGGAGCTGAAAAAGCACGAAAGCCTTTTGCTGTGCCAAGGCTGTGCACCCATCTGCGAGCAAAAGCAGAATCTGAAAGGGAGGGGTCTGGTAGCTGCACTGTTTTCAGAGAGATGGGAACAAGACACAGCAGTTCTGCTCCCAAACCACACTTCCTTTGTTTACTACAGCAGACAGATTAAAAACCAACAGCACATTCTCTCACATTTCCCCACATTGGAAGCAGATGCTCACTGCCAAGTTGAAAAGAAAGGTTTCTAAAAGCTCTCTAAAGTTTGTTTTATGCCTTGCAATTACACCTCAAATTTTTCCTGAAATCGGAGAAAAAAAATCACAGAAAGAATTCAGTATTTTCTCACTTTAGAATAAAAGACAAATTCAGATTAGAAAATATATATACTTGCACCTCTGTTTATGTTTGAATAGACTTTCACAGGTGTTTGTAGAAAGTGCCCATTAACAAAAAATCCCTAAATTAGCATCTACACTTGGTGTAATTCAGCACACTGGAACGGATTATAGCCAATATAACTACTCCTTAGGAAAAAACATTATTAAATATTTAATGGTTTTACATATTTTTCTCTTTATTTAAATAACATTTAATATCCATTGTTTTTGATTCAAGCATGAATTAAGTGATTCAAGCACTCCACCTGCTTTCCTGTACTAATTCTATACTATGTTCAAAAGTAATATAATAGTTGAAGAGTTAGCAAGAAAAAAAAATAGAACAAAGTGTTTTGCAAAAAAACAATCACAAATACTTTCTTAGTAAAAAATATTTAATCCTAAAGTAGATCAATGCTTTGTATTTCTGATAAAATAATTTATATAATGTATATATAAAATACATATACATACACAACTGAATAATTATTCCATACAATAGATTTGACATTAAATACTGGACTCAGTTTATCCTTTTTCTACTCTCTGCAAGTCATCTGCAAACCACTGGTTTCTGTCCTCATGTAATTGTTATTCTCAAGCATTCTTCCAGCATTGTCTGTAAATAAATTTCAGATGAAGCTTGCTCCTGAACTTTTTACCCTTGCTGCTGGTCTTTTGCTGGGTATAACAGTCACTTTAGCCACCTGATACTCTTTTTCTGGAAACTGAATCGAATAATCCAGAATTTCCACCGAGAACACAACAATGCAAGCAGCACTGGCATGAGGAAAAAAAACACAAGAGCACACTGAATGCTGTATTTTATATCCTATTTTGCAAAGGATTTACTTGGTTTCTCTTCTGCATATGGAAACATTAAATACTGAAACATTATCTGGGAACAAAAATGCATCTTCCAAAGTTGCATGGAAGCGAACCATGCAAAAGTGTCCCAGCTATCCTCCCCTTTTCCTTAACTACCCCCTAATTTGTCACCTTGAGAAGTTCAGGATGACAAAAAAACCAGCGTCTGAACACTTGCACTTGCAGTGCAAGTCATGTAGAATACAAAGCTGAGAACAGCTGGTAAACATCTGTAGTACTGTTACTTTAGCCACTACAAAACCAAAAACGATTCCAAAAGCCTTACAATATTAAGAAGGGGAAAAAGAAAACAAGTTAAGTCTCTTTTCAGAAAATAGATAAACACTGGCCAGTAAAGCCACTAATGGCACTAGCATGTCGAAGGCCAGAATCCCTTCAGTGCTACTGTACTGGCCACACTGACATTTTACTCTAAACTAGCTGAAATATGTCACTAGCAAAACCTACGTCCTCCCCATCAGCAACTCTCAAGTCCCTTAGAAATAAAGCCTACCTAATTTCTAATTCCCCGTATTAGCATGACTCTGGGATATGGCTTTTCCTTAATTTCCCTGCACACTGACCTTAAACTGTCTAGGTCCTTAATATCAAATGAGCCCTGAGGTCAGCACTAAGCAGAACCCATCTTTATGTGGTTTATTCACATTGTTCCCAGCCTACAGGCAACCTGGATTATCAGTGTTATCTGGTGTTAAAATAACATTAAACACAGTGAATTTTTAAGTGGTACTAAGTATTTCCAGCTTTATTTACAGGACAATTAGATCGTACCACATTAAAAGATGCTTGTAATTTCTGCCCAGGCCTAACTCAGGAATCTAAATGCCATCAGCCTCCACACAGAAATCTAATCTTCTTTCCAAATAAAACAGTGCAAGTTTTGTCCAGAGCAGCACTATAAAAACCCACAGCCCTTCCAACACTTGCTCTATTCCCATTCACTGTCTTCATCTGTAAACACCAGCCACCTCTTGTTTTGGATTTGGGATTGTGGCTTATTCCCTATACAGCACCTTGCAGGATCTTCCTTAAACTAGCATGCCCAGGAGCTGCAGAATTACACATTTCTTCATTTTGCGAAGGTCAGTACAGTTTGACAGCACCAGCAATCAGTTCCCAGTGAATCTGGAGGCACTCAGCAATTCACAGCAGTGGGACTGATGTTCTCAAAGGATCCCAGCACCTATTTAAGAGCCAAATCCTCACTGGTTTCCAGTGGGATTAAATGCTGAAATGCTGTAATGATGTGGGTTTAAGTCACAGGGATCACTTTTTTGTTTCCTTTGACCCACAGTGTCCATTCTCTGAGCGTTATGCACTGACTTTCACTTTGATTAGGCCCCTTAATCCTCTTTATAGCTCAGAAAAATCAGGTGTCCTTTCCAAGGCAGGACAGACAAAGCAAGGAACGCATCTCAGAGAAAACCCAGCACACTTCAAAGACCACAAATGAATAAATTAATGCACGTGGACAAATTAATTGCAAGAAAACTGATGTACTGCCATGAGGAAAAAAAAAAAAATGAAGTGTTGACAGTTATTTAGTGAAGACAAGCTCACACAGGATCACCACTACTGTGCTTTTAATCCATTTTTGTGTGTCTGGCAGTAGGACCTCACTTTGGCCATAACAGCTGGGCTGTACTACACAAAGTGAGTGGTGCTATAAATACCAGCATATAAAAATTCTAGTTGCTTTGCATGAAGGTGAACAGGAGACCTGAATCCTGCAAGCACGATTTTTATAGCACCACTGAGTAAGTAATACTGAGAGATTTCTAGGCAGGGAAGTACTAGTGGCGATAATTTTTTCCTCACCTGCAAAGTCTTGCAGCCGTATATACACACACACATACATATATATATAAAGGAGGGGATACTTTTAACTGATACCATAAATGTCCCCAAGCATCTTGCAAACCAGTACCGTTTATAACAAAAACCTCATTCCAAACCCCTCATAAAAATGTAAATCAGAATATATCCAAACACTCTGTTTGGGAAATGAATTAGCCTACTTCACAGGGGAGATATAATCAAATGGTTTTCATGTAACTTCTAATCATTGTTATATTCAGCAGTATATCGTGGTCTTTGAAGTAGCATCATAAACATTTTTAAAATAAAGCAGGTTTTACACTGGATTGTGGGCTGCTTCTCTTAACTCTGCTTCCTTTTTATAAATCAAAGTTCACGACTGCACAACATGTCTCCACTGCAAATTAATGAAGTTCATGCATATAAATCAAAGGTGTATTTGCTATCTCAACCACAGATTCAAAGTTTCTCTGTGTTTATGAGAACAGTGACAGCATGCAAATCTCCTTTGATTTCTCCTTCTTCATCTTTTAAACTCAATTTTGTACCTTTATTCTTCCAGAAACTTGTAACACACATACTGGAGGGAGCAGCTGATAGAACACAGCAATCTAACTCCCTTCTGATCCATGAAATGACCCAGACATTCCCCAGGTTATGCAGCCTTTAAAACCCATCGTCTCACTGCAGGCAAAGATGCCACCACTTCTTGTACTGCCTCTGTATGTGTGGAACCAAATGTAAGCCACTTTGGCTGCTGCCTGCAGTAGCTCTCATTTACTACTGACGTGGCTTCAACTAAAAGCATTCCCCCTGCAGAAAATGGGGAAAAATCAGAAACAGCCTTCACACTGGGAAGAAAGTCATACAGCCTCCCCAGGGTTTGCTTCCAAGCACCGACAGTTATGGTAAAGCTGTACCTTGCAAATCATGTGCATGATGACTGAAATGGTTCATCACATAGCATCCCTGAGCACCTCAGAGACATTTCATTAAGCTGCTGTTTTTCTAACTGAGCAGATGACATTGCTTTTGTTCCCCTTTAATGGCATTAATCCTACAACTAAAAAAACCCAAAGCCAAAAAAAAATAAAAGCAAAAACAGTTTCCTTCCTTCCTCCATCCACCAGCTCACAAGTCCTGAGCAGAACAGCTGATCTAAGTAAAACGAGGTGCAATACAACCTACCACCTTTGGCACCTATAGCACCTTTTCAGACAGATGATAAAAGCTGGTTAAACAGGTCCATCTTTCCACATTTAATTCCCTCTAAAAGCATGCAGATCTCAAGGAAGCTGATAAAAGCAGTTTCTATCCATTTCCTGCCTTCTAGAATATTTCTTTGCAACCGATCAGAAACGGTATTATTTCAAGCACTGCATTTCCTAGCGACATGACAATTATCATCTGAAGTACTTCTCCACATCCTGCCTATCTTGCTTTCTCCAGGAAGGCAGATGGGCATTGTGTATTCCACACCCTGGCTGCTCGACCCAACCGACACAGTCTGAAAAGTATTAAAATAAAAGAAATCAAATGTGTCAAAAAACAGCATGGTGAGAAAGGGCAGTGGAAAGGACAATCTGCTTTTAGATCTTCAAGTTCATATTATATTTCTGCACATTCTCTTGTCCTATCTTATTTGTTTTGTCCAAGTAGCTTTAACTTTGGGTTGGGTTTCTTTATTTTGTTTTTTATTCCAAATTGGAAACACAGTTTGAATATTTACCTAAAGTCAGTGAGGTTACATACATTTTCTTAAGGAAACTGATTCTTTATACAAAAGGAATCTGTCAAGAGTTTCTGGAAGTATTCATTAAGGCATACAGGAAAATAAATTGGGCTGAAAATGTGGGGGATGAACACAGATGAAACTGTGATTAGTAGTCTAGCTAAACACAACATATGAGAAGATGAGCACCCATATGGAAGACAGACACTGGGACAGTTCCTCATGAATCGGTCTGGGGTTAAACTGCCACTTGTGATATAGAATCATAGAATGGTTTTGGTTGGGAAGGACCTTAAGATCATCCAGTTCCAACCCCCTGCCATGGGCAGGAGCACTTCACACTAAACCATGCCACCCAAGGCTCTGTCCAACCTGGCCTTGAACACTGCCAGGGATGGAGCATTCACAACTTCCTTGGGCAACCCATTCCAGTGCCTCACCACCCTCACAGTAAAGAATTTCTTCCTTATATGGTTTCTTTTTAAAAAGACTTACCATGTAATCCCATGCATACGTGCCCAAGCATATGCATGCATACATAAAATATGTATGCATACATGCGTGTTTAATGCAACGTCCTAAAGATGTTGGCTGCAGCTAAAAGTTTGAGAGGCATTGTCAGTACAGGAGAAAGATATTAAAGAATGACATAACCACACAGTATTGAGAAACAGAGTGACAGAAAAGGGTAATGGAATCAACCGTACAAAACAGTCACACACTTAGAGAATAAGAACTGATGCCACGAGGTAGAAAAGTCACCAACACAGAAAGTGTCACAAATTATTAAGTGCCACAAATTTGCTGCAAGCACACAGAAAGCAAACATACAGATGGTATTACAGCTTATGTATTTCTAGTGAAGACAAAGACATAATGATGGCACTCTATATGGCAGAATGGACATTGCCAAGGTCAGGGATGATGTAGTCATGCATCATGTTTTGTGCTGGAAGAATAAATCCTGACCCTTGAATGAGAATCTGAAGCATTACCACAATATAAGTACCAATTTAATTGCCAGTACTAAACAAACGAGATTGTCCTAACAGTGTTCTAAGCATCCAACAGGCTTGTCACAGCAGGGGATCTTCAGCAGAATAAAAGGTCCTGAAGCCAATTAACTGTAACTTGAATCCCTGCCACAGAGCTGAAATCAAGCATCATGGAACCATAAAACACCAAACCAGCTCATGCAGCTGTAGTATGCACAAGCAAAAGACAGGTAAGGATGGGAAAGAGAAGAATTAAAAACACAAATGATGAGAGAAAAAAAAGACACTCCTATAGCACAGCCCAAGAGCAGATCAATTTGCACAAGGGGAAGGGTGGTTTTCTGTTACTGATGCTGCCATCTTGCAGTTCTTATTTTAGGGCCCACATAATAAAAGAAGACAAAATGTTCTGCACAGCTGATGGGGACTGTAAAAGCTAAACATCAACAGCTAAAAATGATAATCTCAAAAAGCTGCCAGCAAGAGATAAAGCCCTTTATCTGTGCCTGTATATGTATGATACACATATATGCACATGAGGCACTGGGGACAAGAAAAGCACAAGGGGTAAAGTACTTTGCATATTTAGTCAATCATTTATTTCTATGCTGAATTTCCAAAACAGGTCTCTATATAGATACTGCATCTTGTCTCAAGCAGGATCACTTAACTAGCTAACAGATCCATTCAAACAGGTGTCAGCCTTAAAGTCAGACTGACACAACAGAGCCAAACAAATATGACAAGTTTTTCACCTCTCACAAGTAACATTTCTTGGAGATATTCAGAAGTCAAGCAAACTAAACTGCTGTTAGTCAGCAGCTCTCTGATCTTCCCTGTTCCTCCTCAAAAAAACCCAAACCATAAATACTGCAATGTCCTCAGTCCACCAGAGAATTCCAGGCTCAAAAAAAAAGTAATAAAAATTAAAGTAATATCACCACCATAAAAACAGTAAGAAATGACCTATTGTTCTTGTTTCTGAATACTGTTGCATAATCAGCCTTGGAAAAGCTTACAGGGCATGAAACGATTTCCACTGGCATGTCAAAGTGTTTATAGTTCAGAAAAGACTTGAGATAATCTGATCTTGACAAATCACACCAATCTGCTCTTTTCTCCTTCCCTGACACAGCAATCCCAATTTCACTTTTGCAGTCAGCCAGTCTCTAACCTCTACAGCTCACGCTCTCTATAACCGGCATTCATGCAGTATCTAAGCATGTCACACAAGAAACAGAAAGAAACATGACTGCCGGTCTACATCTTGTCCTCTTCTTTTCTCTTGAGGACACGGAATCATGCTTGCCAAAAGGCACACTGGAGCAATTCTCCCTGTTGTTAAAGGCAGAACACAAGGAGATACAGCCTTCAGTTTCTAGCTTAATATCCTCCATGGGTATTTTGAGCCCACTGGCCAACATCTAATTCTGACAAAAAGAGAGGCAGGGACATGAGAGGGACAAAAAACATTTGCCATGCAGGGGAAAGAGCCAGCCTAGCCCTTCTGCTGACAGAAAGGCTTGGGGTTATGTGGTTGGCTTGCCAGCTGGCCAGCTTATAGCAGCGCATCTTCTTTGCATGCAGGCAAACAGGGCATGGGATGGAGCTAAGAACACAAGGGGATAGGAGGAGTCAGGGCCATGGGCAGAAAAGGAAGGCAAGAAAGTTAACAGTGAAGAGGAAATATAAAGTGTTAAAGGAAAGCGGAGGGGAATAAAAATCAGAGAATGGAGAAGGAGCAAAAAGGCAGACATTACTAACACAAGACAGAACTATGGAAGTCCAGCTTCCATAGCTCCATTGCTCAGGGAATACCTTGCCAGGGGAGGCTAGCTTTGTCACCTTTGTTGGCTATTTTCAACATCTTGGATGAGCTACCAAAAGCTCTCATCTCATTTCTTACTAGTTTTAGTTTGCACATTCCTGAAGATTCCTGAAGGCTACTGCTACTACAGGAAATAAAACAAAGAGATTAGGAATGGGTTTGTGGAAATATGAATTTTTTTGTGAAGGGTGAAAAAAAAAATGTTACTTTCTTAGGAGAAGCTCCTCCCCATGCAGGGAATTAACGTCTCTACCTCCCAGCTCTATTCAAGGTTTATTTTTAGATGCTTTCAGTCCAACTCTCTGCACAGGGATGTTTCTTATTCATATGGCTCAGTCCCAAGTCACAGTGTTGCAGGAAAAAGCCAGGACTACGACAAAGAGGGTAACACTTTCTATCACAAGCAAGACTGAATTCAGAATTAACTTTTGCAGACTATGAAATAAAACTTTT
This sequence comes from Pezoporus flaviventris, assembly GCF_033815535.1. Classification (NCBI taxonomy): domain Eukaryota; kingdom Metazoa; phylum Chordata; class Aves; order Psittaciformes; family Psittacidae; genus Pezoporus; species Pezoporus flaviventris. The sequence continues at coordinate 1,113,349 of NW_026892558.1, forward strand.
TAACTGCTAAAGCTTTACTTGAATTCAACCAGTCCCAAAACCTAAGCCAGTAATCAGCAAGAATCAGCAACTCTTCATTTGGCACAAGGAAGGAGCAGTACTGATTGCGTAAACCATAGCAAACAAGGGGAGGCACAGGCTGACAGAAGCAGAAGGTGTTATTGGAAGTCCTTGTACTGTAGGCATCCAGGTAGTAAACCTGAAATGATCGCTGACTCCTCTTTCTTCTGTACCCTTTTTTGGCTGCGTCCCAGTACACCTGCAGGAGGTGGTTTAACCCTGGACCAAGCTCCACTGGACAATTACCGAATGAAGATAAGGTATTTGATAACCATACAGTACCAACCTTATTTGTTCTTGGGTTTAACATCAGTGGCTTGCCCTTCTCTTTCGTGTGCACGCTGCGACGTGCCATCACACAGGGAGTGGTAGCAGCTCTCAGTCGGGAAAACATCTTTCCTCTTATACTGCACCTGGAAAAAGGGAAAGAAAACCATTCAGATGCAGAGGCAGCAGAACTAATGTTCATATTTGTAGGCCATCTGTTGTAAAAGGAATAGGAACATGCTAGATAAAAGTCTTTGCTCTTAACATTGTGATAATAACACAAAATGGCCTTCCAGCAGCAAGGAAAAGAAAAAAAGGGAGTCTTTACAGCAACGAGAGCACATGAGTGAGTGGAGAGAATACACAGGGACACTGATTGAGCTAGCATTATGCTGTGGGCTGCAATCAGGCAGCATTCAGTAAGTATTGTCTTATAGCACCATAAACCCAGAGCAAATTGCCATTAGCAAATATTAACCTTCTGTGGTGACCCATGAAACTGGCACCAGTACAAATACCAGGGAGGACAGAATGACTTGGGCTAGTACAGCAGGAAAACTTAAACTGAGTTTCTCCAACCATGAAGTCTTGTTGCCTGGATAGCAGAAAAGAAAGAAACTATGTCTGTTAGCATATGAAAACTAGATTAAATGTAGAATTAAAATGGTCAGAAATTCACTGAACTCTGGACTCCATGCTTAGGTTTTTTTCAAATTCCAAACCTAAAACAAAAAGCTATTTTAAGAAGGACTATATCCTTTTCAATAAAGGATACGTTTGTCTAATAAAATAAATATCCCTTAAGCATCAGGCTTATAGACAGCAAGGCAGAAATCCAGATCAGCATGGCATGGGACCCCTGCATCCCATGCTCCACCATCCCCTGACCCAGCTACTTGTTTATGTCCAAGGCACAGGCTAGGACAGTAAATCAGGTTATGAGACATTTTTAAGGACTGAAATGATGCGTGATTTGGATTTTTAATTTCTTCCAGATGGAAGCCAAAATTAGATTAAGGAACAAAACTTCATTATCTTAAATATAGCCTGAATACTTCAGAAGACCTCTCTATAATTAAATTTACACATAATCAGCTTTTAAGACAACAGGCTGATCTTACAAGTTACAGTCTGAGGATTTTCTTCAAAATCTTTCCAAGCAGTAAAAGAACATGAAAACATAATATTTTTCATCAGTAGTTACTCCCGAGTTTCTCTCCTACCCATGGTAAAGCAGCACTGACATTCAGAAGGATCCCTTTCTCTCATCCTGTTTGCTTGTTTATGCCTTGCTGTTGGAAAAAAGTTCCACTCAAAACCCACATGTTCAGCTGTTTCATAGAAAAGAACATAAATTTACTTGGAGAGAGGAAGAATGGGAGCCTTCCAGCACTACAAACACATGTTGCTTTTAACATTGATTCCTCCCTAAACCAGCTAGTGGTGGGCTAAACACAGTTTATGTGCCAGAACTCAGGGCACCTAGAAACCAGCAACAGATCAGCAAAATTGATTTCATCCTGCAAAACAACCAGCCTTTAGGAATGGCAAATTCAGTCCTAACTCGTTTTAATCCCAATTGCTCATTGCTGTCATTATACACTTGCGCACCCATCTCCTCACACACGAGGCTAAAAACGATCTGTGGTGAGAGTCACAGCAAACCTCAGCCCACATCCCATCCACGTGGTGTTTGGGTGACTTCAGTCTATCATGAGCAAACATCTTAAACAAGAAATTGAAAAGTAAGCCAAACACCCCACCTTATCTTACTCTAATTAAATCTAAATCACTTCATTGCAACTAATAAGCATTTAAGAAACAAGCAAGATTGTGGCCCAGATGTCTCCCAACTTGATCAATTAGCTCTCTAATCAACGAGAGAGAAAAAAAGACTTTTCAGGCGTGTGATTCAAATCTTAGAGATGTTACTTGCTTCTCTTCTGTGAGAGAGAAGACTTACTCCTCTCCTCTGAGGTGTACCTAAAATTATTCCCTTGGTGGAGGTATCTTAGATACATAAAGCAAGTGGGAGAATCAGGATTCATTTTCAACTCAGTTTAGATCCAAGAGATAAAATCCCAGTTAATTTATATCCAGCATAAAACCTGACTGGTTACTCACTCCTGAGCTCTCCTTCTCTTGCTCTTTTAATTGTTTATTTGTTTCACCTCCCATCTTGCCCTTCTCCTCTAACTCCTTTTGCTGCAGACTTTTAAACATGTTTAAGCAAGAACCTGCCTCCAAAACTCACCTTAACATGACTTACTCTGAAACCACAACACAAGCATCTTCCCCCATCCCTGGTCCACATTCCTCTGTAGAGGTGCCAAGAGCTCTGTGCTTTGCCAGTGTGGCCACGGCCCTCCATGACTCACCACCTCGTCCCAGCTCTGCTGGCCACCAGCCTAGCAAGAACAAGCCACCCCTATGCCCACGTCCTCCTTCTTCACAAGCCCTAATTCCTCCTCAAAAACACATGTACAGTAACCCTTAAGATTAAAAATCAAGTCTACATCCATACATGCTGCCAATGGTTTACCGCTCCTTAAAACAGAGCTCCCAGGCTGGCTCTGCTCACAGACAGTTTAAGCCAGATGGAGCACTGAGGTAGCCATAAAAACCAGCTCACACTAGAAGCTTGGGACAGAGCTTCTCACACGAAAGATGCCATCAGACAATAAAAATCCTTTAAATGCAGCATGGTCTGACTGACAACAAACAAGCTGCCCTGGGCAGCACCACTTCTCTCCTGACCTCATGGGAAAGAAAGAAGGGACACAAAGCCTCATGTCCAGTGGCTTATATTGCCAGCCCTGTTTCTGGGAAGCACTTTTGGCAGGCAGCAAGCTGCAAGGACAGGTCTGGAAGAACAGTCCCCAAACTAATACCTGGTTTCAAGAAGATGAAAAAGTTGGGTCATGCTTCTTTGTTTTTAAACTGTTTATGATGGTTTTGTAGAAGAGTGGCAAGGCTTGAGATGACGCTACTTTATCCATACGAAAAAGGAATATTGATTCTGATAGCAGAGCCTGATAGAAAAGGGGAAGGATGTCAACTGAAAGAAAGTGAGGGGGTTGCAATGACGTGAAAACCATCCACAGAGGACAGAGGTTGTGCAATGTCTGCAAAGAAAGCAGAGGAATTGAAAGGGGAATAAAAGCCAGCTAAATCATGTGTCAGCATAAGCAGAACAAGGACTTGTTTTCTTCTCTCAGTGGTATGGACTAGATGAGACCATAGTGTACCACTAAACCTAATCCAATTCAATTGGTAATTTCTGACTTATTACTATGTACATGCTGTGCTACAATTTAAGAGAATTAAATTCTTAAGTATAACAGATGACAGCTCTCTGCTGTGCCTTATCAGGAGGCATCTGGCCAGGTCAAACTAATTACCAATACTGCACAAGTGTCCTTATCTAGGAGCAAATGTTTTGCTGCTGCAATTATGGATTTGTAAAATTGCAAAAGCTACTTTTAAGGGAAAGGTTCGTAATACTTTTAAAAGGTGCAATTATGTTGCTCAGAGAGTCAGGAAGCTCAGCATCAATTAAAGCAAGGTTTGCTTCAGTTACTGCGCAGGCTGCCTGTTACGTGGATTATACCTTAATGCAGATGAGTAGACAACAACTTGTGCCTAATGAGTCTGCAGTCATCCTTCAGTCTGAAGGATGGCTAAACATAAATAGGTTTCAAGTATTCCTGAAATCTTGCATAAATGAACAGTTCTGACCTTTCCTCCATGTACAAAAGTTACCAAGACTTGTGTGTTAACAGAAACTTGTTCTTGGTAATACTTGTTGGAATTGTTAGTTCAAGACCCTACAGACCCCAAAGTGTTTCCAATCTTTCTGGCCTCAAGTCAGTTTTTGTTTTTAAGCACCACTGCTCTAGGGCCAACAAACATTTTCTCTTACACACCCGCAGCAGTCTATGCAGTGGGTCTGCTGTGGATGCACGACTGCAGTGTTCTCTCACTGTTACTCTTTTTAACAAACAGAAAAGACTTGCCTACCCAAGCATGACACAAACCAGGCACACACTACCTGGCTTCATCACTTCAGTAATGATAAAGCAGTCTAAAATTATTACATTACACAAGCATCAACAATAAACGTGCTTCCCAATGAGACTTTTACTTAAAGCAGCTTTTCCTGCACCCTTCTTTGTGGATCAAGGGGAAGGTGACACTGTTTCACAGCAGAAGCATGTACATGTGAGGAGGAAGGAGCAGAGAGATGAGGCTGGGCCATGCAGTTCCTCACAGGAACTCTGCACCTCTGTTTCCCTGAGCTCGTCAGACACCACAGGGGAAAGTTAGCAGAAAATGGTGGTAATAATGTTTTGTGTTCCTTCCAGCAAACATTTCTAATATACCGTGAGATCTGCAGATTAAAATGAATAATCATATGGAAAGATGTTACTAATAAAAGGTTTGGCAGCAATAAGTGGGTCCTTTTGGAAGTAGATCTTTAACATATTGAAACTTTTCTTCCTTCTTATTCTGAGGTAATCATTTCAATAAGGAGAAAAGTTAGATGTGAAGCATGTAAATAGAGCAAATAAGTTCACAACTTGAGGCTTGAAATATTCAGCAAATGAAGCACACTTAGGTGAATTCAAACGAGAATCATTTCAGAACACCTTTGCAAAAACAGCCTGTGCTCTCTGAATTACTTTATCTAGGGCTGAGTTGCTTGTTATTGGAGTCTTGGTTCATAAAAGCTCTTACCATACAACATCAGAGAGCTATTGTTTTTTTATACATTAATGGATCTGACCTAAACATTTTACTTAAGCACAGAAAGTCCATTATCATGTGCTGTGGAAACTGCAGCAGCAGTATTTTCAGCCTTCTCTGACAAGCAGATGACTTCACATTCTTGATTTTATCCCATTTGTCTAACTGGGGTGGCTACCTGTTGTAAACGCAGGTGCATCCCTGTAGGGCAAAGGCTTTATCCTGCAGAATCCTCTGAAAGACTGCAGAAATAAACAGAAAGGCGTTGTTGCTTTATTCTGGAGAACCAATATATCTCTCTATTAGAGCTCAACTCAGATCAAAAATATGTGTTTTTCTGGAGACAAGTTGAGAAAGAAACAAGAATGTTCTGAAAAACTGCTGCACAATTACAACAGGGAATACTTCCTTGCAGAACAGCTCAGCAATAAGCACAGAGAAACTGAGCTGCTGGCTAATTCAGTGCCCATCAGGTTAAGTATGAACCTGCCAACCACTTACAAACCTTGGTGTGCACTATAATTAAGGACTGTAAAGAAAAAAAGTCCTGTTTAAATCACAGAAGAATCTGAAAATGACCCATACACAAAGAGTTACCAGCCCAGGTAACCGCGAAGCCCTTCTGTTGCAATAAAGGTGCTGCCACCAGTAGTGAAGATGAAGATTCAGTTAGTACTCACTCACGCACAGCACACACTACCACGCGTTTTGACAGCTTCTTCCACAGCCTGCAGAAGGAAAAGCTTCAGATCTTGCCTGCACTCACACTGCTGACTCAAAACGTTGCCACACAGGACGATCAGAAGTTGTGTCCTGGGACCGTAACACACAATGTTGCTTAAAAAGACTTGCTCGGACCAAATTTCTACAGACCTTATAGGGCCAGCATCACGTTCAACACTTGCTGGCTGCACACACACATGGGTTGCTTACTCTGCCTAGCAAAATTAGCCATGTGCATATACTCTTACACAGAAAATTTCTCTCTGCGGTTCACTATTAACATTTTGGAATTAAAACCACGAAGGTACCAAATCAACAGCTTTTTTGGCTGTAAGATCATCCGTTTTAATCAGCTGTTTGTCAACGAAATTTTAGGGTTTCTTCAATCAGTTGGGAGATATGTGCCATGACATAACACACCAAGGTGCTGAGACACCAGCACCGCGAGAAGCTGCTGTGGCTGAGGCCAAGACATGGGACCTGTGGCGGTGGCACTTCAAACAGCCACTGCTGCTTCTTGTGACCCAAGAGGCAAACCCCGAGGTCTGCTCTAAAAATACCAGCAGCCTGACAAGCATTTCCTCTTCCAACAGCAGCTCCGCTACTGCCCAACATTTATTCTCTAGTATTTAGGGACGTGCCGTAAAACTTCGCTGCCGGCATGGGAACCATTGGCCAACACTAAATAGCTGGAAAAGCAGCTTCACCCTGGATGAAGGGGTCTGCGGAGCATCCCCCAACCCTGATCCGAGGAGCAGCCTCCAGCGATGGGGGCTGTTCTTGAAGGGCGGCAGCTGCGTTTGTCACCGCTCTGACAGCTGGCAAACACACTCCGCTGCACGGCCGAGGCCACGCAACCTCCTGTTTCCCCCGCAGCAAAACACCCGCTTTGGCTTCTTTCGGTTTCCAGCTGCCGCCGGAGCCGGCCGGGACCAGGGCAGCGGGCCGCGGCGGGCGGAGCGGGCCCCGGGGTGGGGGGGTCCCCACAGCAGGCCGAGCCTCGGGGCCTCACAGCGAACACAGAGGGGGTCTGGTGCGACTTAGAGCGACCGCAGGGGACCGAACGGAGGGGCGCGGAGCTCCCTACGTCCCGACGGGCTTCGTGTCCCCTCAGGGTGGGACGGGGCTGGCCACACGCCCGGGCCCTGCCGGCCCCGGTGCCGCCCCGGCCCTGCCCACCGCACACCTCCGGCTGCTGCTCGGCGGGGCGCGAAGCGGACGGCCTCTCCTCACCCTGGCAGCACGCAGGGTACAGGGCCAGAGGAGAGGTTTCAGAGGGAGGAGGACAGGCAGCGAGGGTCGAGGCTCTGTAGAAAACACCCCCGAGACACGGGTTGTAAAGAGAGGCCTTTCGTACGCCATTGCAATCGTAAGATTGTTACCAGAATGGGATCTACCTCCTCCTGCTGCTGCGGCTGCTGCCTGCCGAGCGATGCTGGCCGAGGACCTGTGTCTATTGTGCCACAGCAACTCCCACCGCCAGAGCTCCGTCCACCGTGGAGCCCACCACTGAATGAGGCGGGCGAGGAGGCGCCGGCGAGGGACACCCCGGAGGGCGGGGCGTCACCCGTGACCGACAGCATCGTGTAGCCAATGAGGGGGAAGCCGGCTCGCCCGCCCGTGGCCGGGCTCAGCCAATCAACTGCCGCTGCCGCCCTGACACAAGGGAAACCGCGAACGGGCACCGCCTCTGATATGTTAATGAGGCGGGAGCGACAGCGAATCAGCGTGGAGGGGCGGGGCTGTGTGAGGGCCGTGCCCTGAGGGGACGGTGAGGGTCGTGGGTCTCATGGCGGACGGGACCCTGGTACGGCGGGACCGCGGCTGCGGGGCGGGCACGGAGCTCCCCATGACCCGTGTGCAGTGAGTCCAGACCCCCCCGTGTGCTGGGCTGCACCCCCAGAGCGTGAGCAGCAGCTCAGGGAGGGGATCCTGCCCCTCTGCTGCGCTATGGGGAGACCCCCCTGCAGTCCTGATCCAGCTCTGGGGCAGCAGCACAAGAGGGACGTGGAGCTGTTGGAGCGAGGCCAGAGGAGGCCATGGAGATGCTGCGAGGGCTGGAGCAGCTCTGCTCGGGAGCCAGGCTGAGAGAGCTGGGCTGGGGCAGCCTGGAGAAGAGAAGGCTCCTGAAGGGGAGACCTGAGAGCAGCTTCAGAGCCTGAAGGGGCTCCAGGAAACCTGGAGAGGGGCTTGGGACAAGGGATGTAGGGACAGGCCAAGGGGAATGGCTTTAACCTGCCCGAGGGGAGACTGAGATGAGCTCTTAGGCAGAAGCTCTTTGCTGTGAGGGTGCTGAGGCGCTGGCACAGGGTGCCCAGAGAAGCTGTGGCTGCCCCATCCCTGGCAGTGTTCAAGGCCAGGTTGGACACAGGGGCTTGGAGCAAGCTGCTCTAGTGGAAGGGGTCCCTGCCCGTGGCAGGGGTTGGGACTGTATGAGCTTTAAGCTCCCTTCCATCACAAACCAGTCTGGGATTCATTGATTCTATGTTTTCCAGTATTGCAAATATTGAGGGTCTTAATTCTCTGCTGTCCCTTAACATGATTTAAATTGTGAAATGTAGGAACGAGGACTGTGCAGTTAAAAGAAGCAGTGTTGCTATGGGAACTAACAATACCTATATAAATCCACTTAATCAAAACCTCCTCGACTAATTGTGATTTTGAGGCCTGTCATGAAGTGCTCATTGTTCTGCTTTCTCCCTGTCAGCATGGCTGACGGCTTTGAAACATCTCTGAATAATGTGGTGCTGCACCTATAAACAAAGGAGATGGATAAAATAACACACAAGGTCATGACTTTTTTTAACCATGCATGGTTAAAAATAGCCCAAATCAAAGGCATTTAAAAATGCCAGAGCTCATCTCCAAATAGGATGAATTGGTGTTGCTGTAAACACATGTCATTTCAGACAGATCAAAGGTTTTGCCCTATATATCTATATCATTAACTGCAATGGTTAAAGACATGTAAACCCGTGTCATTTCAGACAGATCAAGGATCTTACCCAATATATCTATATCATTAACTGCAACAGTTAATGACTTGTTGCAGTTTATTGCAGAACACTTCTTTGTGAAAGAATCTGTTGAAAGCTGTGTTGTAATAATCCCAGAAGAGAAAAACCTCCACCCCAGGGAATGGGATTAGGAAGGGCTGCAAGGTCTGGAACTCACAGCAGCAGCCTTTAATGAGAGGGAGAACTTTGGTTTCTAGACAGCACACCCACTACTTCTGCACTGGTGTTTTCTCCCACCAGCTCTCTGATGTCCATCACACTCATTCTTGAAGCCAGACTCCAAGCCATCAAGCCTTTTCCAAGCTACAGGTTGTTGTGAAGAGGAAGTATGGTCCATCCTTCATATCTTAACATAACCCTGGTCTTGTGCCATGGAGCCATGTGTCATAGAAATGCTCAGCCTACTATCAGGTAATGCAGACTTGGCTTGTCCTAAGATAGGAAGGGGGTTCCTTACATTTTGTCCATTGTTCATCTCATGCTACTCCATAACCACTGAGTGCATGTTATGTTTCTAGTTACTTCCAGCAACTGCCTGTGGTACAAAAGCAGAGAAGTTGTCATTTCTTCTTCCTCCTGGGGACTTTTATCACCATATTTGGTGCTCAGCACAGAGGAGTTTCTTTTGGCGCTCATGATGTTGTTGCTTTACTGTCGCCAAGAGAACAACTGGGAGCTTTTAGCATTCCTCAGCTCCATAAAGCCAACTGTGATGGCTCTGCTGTTGATCTGGGTTGCATGGGAGCAGCCTTGAGCAGTGTCACAGCTTACTTATATGGGTCACAAATTCATTCAGGAACTTTTGATACAACAGGAGCCTCTTTGATTATAACAGTAGATTTCCCACAGGCCACTGCATTTTACTGGGGTTTTTGTTCAGTGCCAAAGTAAAATGCATCTCTCAAACATCAGTTTCAAGGTTGTATGTCAAGGTGGTTTTCTTAAATCACTTCCACTCGCCTAAAACCATACTCTATTTGCTCTGAGCTTTCCTGGACTTTTGATCATTTGCTGCTGTTCTGTCTCCCTGTGCTAAATGACAGTCAGATACTTCCTGTTTCATTTTCCTTGTGATAAACCGTATTGATTGTAACCCAGTCTGACAAATTAAACAGAAGACTTTTGATTCCTATCCTTGAGATGATTTTGTCTCTGTTTTCTGTAACGTTCCCTATTTTTAAAATATCTTATTTAAAGCAAAGTCACCAGAGCTGGACTCAGTATTTTCGTATTTTTATATCACTGATTGTTAATGTAAACTAACCCCCCCAAAAAAAATCAAACCCCAGACTTCTCTGTTCTCGAGATCCAAGGCTCTTTTCCTCTACAGCACTGCCTCAACACCTACACTCTCATGTCTATAAATACATTTATAATGTAGTTAAATATATATAGCTACTGAACAAACAAATATTTAAGCAGTCATGTTGCTTTTTATCTACCTCCAATCTTGGACTTTTTTACAGTGCAGACTAGCAGACAAGCCATCTCTCAGGAAGATAAAAACTGGCAACTTCACTTTCCACTATATTTCTGTTAAAAAGTGCCAGTTGTTAACTTCATGGTTAAACTAGTCCTCATATGGAGAGATGACTCCACTGACTTCTCATTTACATTGTGAGACTATAGCCGGAACTAGGCAGTAAAGATGATTGTTACCTCAAGGCAAGGCTTGTGAAGAAAAATAGTATCTTTTATTAAACTGATCCCACTAGAAGATACTGTTCTCCCCACACACCTTGTCTCTCTTATATCTTTAGAGCAACAACACTGCTAACTATCTTTATGCTGTTTCCATTATTTGATTCTACTTCTGCCTAGTAATTTTGTTCTATCTTTTAAAGTTGTTCTGCTTAAAATCACTCATGTAGCATTTTTACGATCAAATATGTCCAGAATATTCTCTGGCTCTGAGACCAGCTCGCATGGGAACATCCCACATCCATGCTATAAAAGTGTTTTACAGTCTAAATCAATGTTTATGTGCAGACTGCACTTTGGGCATAGCATGCTAGTTCCCACACTGTCTCCAGCAGTTGTTTAGGAAAATGCTAGCTGGCCTGATCCAGAGCTATGGCTGGGGTTGTCCTAACAATTGAACAGTGTAGGTGACAGAGCTCCAGCTCCTGGGGACATTTTGTAGCACTGTTAAATCTGTGCCTATTGGGGGTGATGTTCTTTAAGCATATGTCCATATGTGTCTGTAAGTCTTCCCAGTTAGGGAGCTTTGGCCTACGTGGATACAAGTCCCTTCCCAAACTAGTTCTGATTAATACCTTAGTAACTCTTGTAGGTTAACAATAGTCTGGCATTTGCTGCTTTTTATTTACTTTCCCTGCTTTTGATATTTTTAGGCTGGCGAACCATTTCACCTCAGCTCGTCAGTTGCTTCTACTCTGCTGAGCCCCTTGAACAGCCAGGGACATGGTGACACAACCAGGTGGTACTTTATCTTGCTTTTCTGGCTCTTCCTCTGCTTCCTTCATTTTTCAGTTTCCTCAGTCTATCTTCCACACTGTGTCACACTACTTTACTTCTACTGACCAATGACCATTTCCTCCCTCCTCATTTTTGCTCCATTAATACAGCCACAGGGTGAGTAGAAGATACAGTTTCAGTTTGCCCAGATTTAACTGTACTGGAGCTAGTCTGCCAACTGTGGCAGGGCCAGAAGTAAGTGCATTGTAAAGGAAAGGCTGTTTTAACACTGAGGGCAGAGAGTGCAGGTATCACAAGAAGCAGCCTTCACAATTGAAAGCCGTAGGCTTTTTGGTGCCTTACTCCCCTAATAAGTTTTCTTTTCTGCTGAGAATTGGTAAATTTCTTCCTCTTCTCCACTGCTGCTAGTTATATTAGTTGTGTTAAACCCAGATAGGTTTTCATGTGCTGTGCTCACAGCTCTCAGCTCTGGTACAGACACAAAGTGACCTTTCCTACACCATCCTCGTAACTAGGAGCCTTATTCCAGAGATTATCTACAGCATCCTACCTCTGACCTTCTGAACCATCTTCCTTAACATCCTGTTTCTTATAGTTTGTAGAATCACAGAATCCAGGTTGGAAGGGACCTCAAGGATCATCTGGTCCAACCTTTCTAGGCAAAGCATGACCTAGACTAGATGTCCCAGCACCCTGTCCAGCCCAGTCTTAACAGTGTCCAACACTGGGGAACCCACCACTTCCCTGGGGAGATTATTCTCCCCATAAAAATAATCTGATTGTTCTTAGTGTAAAAATTTTCCTCTTATGTCCAGTTGGAATCTCCCCAGGAGTGACTTCTGCCCGTGACCCCTTGTGTTTTCCATGGGACTCCTTGTAAAAAGGGAGTCTTTGTAGCCACCCTTTAAACCCTGGAACTTCTCAAGAGGCTTAGCTCTTTAGCTGTGTTGATGGAAGGACAGAAAGACACGGGGCCCGAACTGCGGCTGGCAATTTAGTCTCAGGAGAGAAACCTTGTGTCTTTAATGTTCCTCTTTTAACCACAGAAGTAACCAGTTAATTTTCATCATGAGGCTGGAATGGTTTATTGTCCTGTCTCCTTTTGTGCGACTATTCAGGAGGCGGATGAGAACTAGAGTAGTCCTCACAGATATTCTGTACCAGTCCATTTCCACCAGTGTAACTATATCAGCCCGTATCTGCAACGTCAAGTTTGTGGGTTTGAGACTCTTAATCCAAGCCTAAAGGAGAACAAGTACTGAGGGGAAGGACTGCCCTCTTCTGATCACTCAGTATATAGCAAGTTGAGGTGCTTATGGCTTTGTTTGACAAAAAAGGGTATAAAAAGCGCAAAAACCTGAACACTAAACTTATTGTGAGTTTGGATGTCCTAAAGTCCTCACTGACTTCAATTAAGTTGGCAAGAGGCATCACTCAGACACCTTGGAAGAAAGTCTAACCCCATCAGTAAGTGTTTGGTGACACTGCATCTGGGTTTACCATCTTGAAATCAGCATACAGCACTTTTCTGTCTCTTATCTGATATGCTGTGTATACGTGTGGCAGAATGAGACTTGTACCTTGCAGGGACTGATCAGAGCCATTGGTGAGGTTTGAAAGTTAAAGGCCAAGTGCCCATCAGCATACACACACTCGATGATCCTTGCTTCTGCTTTAAAATGATGGACACCATGCTCTCAGCCTGGGCTCCCAGGCAACTACACTAGTGTTTCAGGCTTGAAACTCTCTTTAATGAGAACAGTGTACTTTTTCCCCCAGTATGGCAGTGACAGACAAAAATAATAGAGAAACCTGCCAAAAACGATCCATTAGCCTTCACTAGGTCTCCAAATTGCAGTGGCTTGAGAGGCCAAAAAGTCAGTTTTCTCTGTTGTTACATGATATCACCATCTCCACCTTGACTTCTACATAGGGTAGCAAAGGATATTGTCCTAACCAGCGCAAATCAACTTTGTTTCCTACCAAAAAAGTGACTATGAGCTGGTAAGCAGAGCATCATCCTGGCACTGAAGAGAAACAGCTTTTGCTTCCAGAGCTTCCATTTGCCTTCTGAACGTTGCTGAAGAGAAAGCCACCCATTCTGCTGTGATTTTGCTAAATCGGTGTTACAGCTGCCGACCCAAAACGTCACATCTTTGTCCTGCTTGGACTCCTATGCATTTAAAGTCATCTGACACATACCCTCACTGGCTACATATTGCTAGCTGAACCATAAAATTTACCTCCTCCTGCAGGAGAAGGCTGATATTAAAAACACTGAATCATAGAATCATCTACCCAGACTTGTGCAAGGCATTTGACACTGTCCTGCATGACATCCTTGTCTCTAAGCTGGAGAGGCATGGACTTGACAGATGGACAACTCTCTGTATGAGGAATTAGTTGGATGGTCACACTCAAAGAGTTGTGGTCAGCAGCTCAGTGTCCAAAAGGAAACTGGTAGCGAGTGGTATCCATCAGAGGTCAGTACTCTTACCAGTCCTGTTCAACATCTTTGTAAGTGACATGGACAGTGGGATAGAGCACCCACAGCAAGTTCACCAATGACACCAAGCTGTGTGGTGTGGTTGACACACTGGAGAGTCAACGGATGGGATCCAGAGGGACCCAGACAGGCCAGAGAGGTGGGACCATGTGAACCTCATGGAGTTAAACCAAGTCAAGTGCAAGGTCCTGCCCCTGGTTCAGGTCAATCCCCAGCACAAACACAGACTTGGGGAGACTGGATGAAGCAGCCTGAGGAGAAGGACTTGGGGTGTTGGGTGAGGAGAGGCTCGCCATGACCCAGCTTCAGTGAGCGCTTGAGCCCAGAACCCCTCTGTGTGCTGGGCTGCACACCCAGAGCGTGAGCAGCAGCTCAGGGAGGGGATCCTGCCCCTCTGCTGCGCTATGGGGAGACCCCCCCCCCCCCCCCGCAGTCCTGATCCAGCTCTGGGGCAGCAGCACAAGAGGGACGTGGAGCTGTTGGAGTGAGGCCAGAGGAGGCCATGGAGATGCTGCGAGGGCTGGAGCAGCTCTGCTCTGGAGCCAGGCTGAGAGAGCTGGGCTGGGGCAGCCTGGAGAAGAGAAGGCTCCTGAAGGGGAGACCTGAGAGCAGCTCCAGTGCCTGAAGGGGCTGCAGGAAAGCTGGAGAGGGGCTTGGGACAAGGGCCTGTAGGGACAGGCCAAGGGGAATGGCTTTAACCTGCCCGAGGGGAGACTGAGATGAGCTCTTAGGCAGAAGCTCTTTGCTGTGAGGGTGCTGAGGCACTGGCACAGGGTGCCCAGAGAAGCTGTGGCTGCCCCATCCCTGGCAGTGTTCAAGGCCAGGTTGGACACAGGGGCTTGGAGCAAGCTGCTCTAGCGGAAGGTGTTCCTGTACATGGCAGGGGTTGGAACTGGATGAGCTTTAATGTTCCTTTCAAGCCAAACCATTCTATATTAAAAACCAGATCAAGGAGAAGCAATTACATGAGTTTCTACATCTCATACACACAATTAAAACCATAAATCCTTTACATCAACGGTGCATCATATCACTTGCCAGAATATGCAGTCATCTCTATTTGGAACAGTGTCAGACATCTTAGTTATGAGATATCCAGATGGGGAGTTATGAGCCAGCTATAAAACCTCTGTTATAAAGCAAGCTTTGGCTCTTATTCTGAGGATTTTCTGTAGTTTAAATTATGGAGAGTATAACTCCATCAAGATTTCACCAGCACTGCTGTGAATGGAAGTTTCTCATTCTTGACAACTTCCAGGAACAAAATATTTCTCTTTTATGAAAGCAAGGGAACTTGAATCTTTTAAAAATTGAAACCTATTTAGCGATAAAATTTGGTGTTCTTTTCTAGTTCAGGCTTATTTTCCTCAATTCAAGGATTGGGTGGACTGAGTCTGAATGAAGCCACTGCAGTTGAAGATAAAAGCTGGCATACCACAGAGCTGCAGAAGCTACATATCTTACCTCTACTCTGATCCTGCAGGCCAGAGATTTTAAAGGCAGTGTGCTGAAAGAAGAAAGCCATCACAGAAAGCTGTTAGGAACATTTACCTTCTGTCAATCTATGTCAGTTGTTCCCAACCACCTTTATTCACTTCAGGAACTCACAAATGCCTTCCAGGATGATTTGCTCCATTTTCTTTGCAGGACCTCAGCCAAGGCTGCCTGACCTGCAGGCTCGAGGGATCCCTTTTATCCTGAGGAGGGTTTGGGGTCCCTTTGCACCCCTGCTCACACTTAATGCACCCCAAAGCAGCTCCTCCACCACTCCAGGAGTTGGCTGAAGATGAGAGATGCTGTCAGTCCCTAATCAGGAGCCTGCCAGCAGAAGCTGTTAGGCGCTGTCAGATGCAAAAGCCTCCAGATACCAGCCCTCATGGCATGGTCCGGGCATCCCCAGGGGCCAGGCCTGGAAGCAGGACTGAAGTCAGTGTGTATTTGATGCATGACTGGGCCCAGGAGAGTCAGTTCATTACTCAGTCTCTGCTGTTCCACACGGCTCCTGCAGCCTGCAAATTGCAGCCGTCAGAGAATCCTCACCCAGGCAGCAGCTGTAAGTATTACTGTTTGGATTCTTTACTTTCCAGTGCGTACAAAAGCGTGAACAGCAAGACATTGTACTCTTTTAACTGTAGAGAAGCTCTTGTGAATGTGGGCTGTACATTATCCCTGTTATAAACATCTAGAGGATGCAGAGTTAATGGGAAATCTGGTGGCAACACCAGGTTACTCTTCAGAAAGATGTGGACTTGGCAGGGGATTGGAACTAGATGATCTTAAGGTCCTTTCCAACCCTAACTACTCTATGATTCTATGATCCTATGACTTCTTTCTTTGAGCTTCCCCAGTAGATCATATGCTTCTCTCTAGGAGAGAAAAAGCTGTCTCCAACAGCATTTTTTAAAAATATTGCTAAAAATCATAAACCTCTTGGGTTTAAAAGCCACCTAATTTGTTAGGTACACCTATCAGTGCAGTCACACATGGGAAGACATTCCTCTCTTCTGCCTCCTTTGTCAGAGGGTGCGGTGAATATACTGACAAAACTGAAGAATTTATATTTATTAGGCACATTGATACAATCCAGTTGGCTGCAGTGCTTACACAGGGTGGACTTGGGTCACCAGAAACAGAATGATTTCATCTTCTGTTCTAATCTCTTATTACTTAAAGGCCAACCCACGAGAACAAAGTGCTTAACCACATGTGTGTACACAGCAGAACACAAGAGTAATCCCTGTTGACTTATTGTCTCTGCTGACCTGCTTGATGACAATGTGCTCAAATATTTTGCTGGAGAAAATCTACCCGATGCGATTCAGCAAGACAAAACACCTGGCTGCATTCACAGGCGCAGGGAGCACTCACCACGCTGCAAGCCCAGACGTACAGCCGCTCCTCACTGCTCACACATACACCAAGTATGTGTGATCCTGTAATTTCTCCCCATAGGGGGAAAAGCTTGATGTCAAATCACCAACTGCTGGTCCACCCTTGACCTGCAGCTCTTCTGCACATCATGGGCACTGAAAGTGGAAGTCAGCAGCCTGGAAAGCCAGCTGTATCCTGGGCTGCATCAAAAGGAATGTGATCAGCAGGTCAAAGGAGGTGATCCTGCCCCTTTACAACATAAAAAGGACATGGAACTGTTGGAACAACTCCAAAGGAGGGCCATGATCATGATTGGTGACTGGAGCACCCCCCGTATGAAAATAGTCTGAGAAAGTTGGGGCTGTTCAGCCTGGAGAAGAGAAGCTGCATGAAGACCTCAGAGCAGCCTTCCAGTATCTGAAGGGGGCCTATAAGGATGCTGGGGAGGGACTCTTCATTAGGGACTGTAGTGACAGGACAAGGGGTAACGGGTTCAAACTGAAACAGGGGAAGTTTAGATTGGATATAAGGAAGAAATTCTTTACTGTAAGGGTGGTGAGGCACTGGAATAGGTTGCATAAGGAAGTTGTGAATGCTCCATCCCTGGTGGTGTTCAGGGGCAGGCTGGACAGAGCCTTGGGTGGTCTCGTTTAGTGTGTGGTGTCCCTGCCCATGGCAGCGGGGTTGGAACTGGATGATCTTAAGGTCCTTTCCAATCCTAACTATTCTATGATTCTATGATTCTACTCTGCTCTCATGAAATCCCACTGTGTACAGTTCTGGTGTCCCCAACATAAGAAGAACATGGAGCTGTTGGAGCAAGTCCAGAGGAGGCCACGAGGATGATCAGGGGCTGGAGCACCTCCTGTATGAAGACAGAACATTGGGGCTGTTCAGCCTGGAGAAGAGAAGCTTTGCGGATACCTCATAGCAGCTTCCAGTGTCTGAAGGGGGCTACGAGGGTACTGGAGAGGGACTCTTCAGGGGTGATGGGTTCAAACTGAGACAGGGGAAGTTCAGGCTAGATATAAGGAAGAAATTCTTTAATATGAGGGTGTTGACGCACTGGCACAGGTTGCCCAGAGAAGTGCTGAATGCTCCATCCCTGGCAGTGTTCAAGGGCAGGTTGGACAGAGCCTTGGGCGACATGGTCTAGTGTGAGGTGTCCTGCCCATGGCAGGGGGTTGGAACTGGCTGATCTTAAGGTCCTTTCCAAACCAAACCGTTGTATGGTTCTGTATGTAAGGTCACGTCAGGGCTCTTGCTCTAGGTGGCGTCTTCAGTCTGTGTCCTCCGTGGGGTTGATGTGAGGATTGAATCCAGGCAGTGAGTTATAAAGCCCGGGAACCGCACTTTGATGAGCTTCTCTGCAGAGGGCAGTGCGTCCTCGCCTAAGGCAGCACACATCTCCAAGAGCTGCACAAGTCTGAGGTCAAAACAGATTTGTAACCAGGAAATGCAGTTCTTCCCAGTGTCTGGGAAGGAGCTGCTCTCCAGAGCGACAGCCCCGGCCTGGGGAAATCCTCCTGAAGGGGACCTTTGCCTGGCACCTCAGATGCAAACAGGTTCTGTGTCCACATGCAAACAGGCCTCCAATACCTGGTGGGAGTCCCTGAATCTACAACCCAGCTTCCATTTCTCCATATGCGCGCTCAGCTCTGTACTCATGGCTTCCCATCTCCCATGGTTTCTCCATCTACCCCTCTTTTCTCTGTCCTTCTCCTCAAAAAGCCAATTTTGGCTCTTTTATGGCTGCTGCTGAGCAAACAGCAGCCTGTCCAGCAGGAACCTGTGCTAGAAATGGAGTCAGAGTAGCAGGGATACGTGGGCTTGAGGTCTGCTGCTCAGCCCGTTCATGGTAACTTCACTGACCTAAACTACATGATTGTTAAAGATCCCTTCCAACTCAAACCATTCTGACATTCTTAACCATTGGAGAAGAAAACCAGAAGATGCCTCACACTTTTCATCAATCAGTCTTACAGTATATTCTTTGCATCTTCTGCATTTTACAGATGAGGTCAAGCAGAAATTCATACAGAGATGGGGTGATTCTAGTGCTGGGCACTCAGGAGACCAGAGAGGAACAGAGTGAGTCTGAGAGCAGCATTCTGCCATGTTTCTAACCCCTGAGTAAGGAAATAAGTGTTATAGAATCATAGAACAGTTAGGATTGGAAAGGACCTTAAGATCATCAAGCTCCAACCCCCCTGCCATGGGCAGGGACACCTCACACTAAACCAGGACACCCAAGGCTCTGTCCAGCCTGCCCTTGAACACCACCAGGGATGGAGCATTCACAACTTCCTTATGCAACCCATTCCAGTGCCTCACCACCCTCACCTTAAAGAACTTCTTCCTTATATCCAATCTAAACTTCCTCTGTTTCAGTTTGAACCCGTTACCCCTTGTCCTATCACTACAGTCCCTAATGAACAGTCCATCCCCAGCATCCCTACAGGCCCCTTTCAGATACTGGAAGGCTGCTATGAGGTCTCCACGCAGCCTTCACATCTCCAGGCTGAACAGCCCCAACTTTCCCAGCCTGTCTTCATACGGGAGGTGCTCCAGTCCCCTGATCATCCTCGTGGCCTCCTCTAGACTTGTTCCAACAGTTCCATGTCCTTTTTATGTTGAGGACACCAGAAATGCACACAATGCTCCAAGTGAGGTCTCACAAGAGCAGAGCAGAGGGGCAGGATCACCTCCTTCGACCTGCTGGTCACGCTCCTTTTGATGCAGCCCAGGATACGGTTGGCTTTCTGAGCTGCAAGCGCACACTGAAGCCAGCTCATGTTAAGTTCCTCATCGACAAACACCCCCAAGTCCTTCTCCTTGGGCTGCTCTGAATCTCTTCTCTGCCCAACCTGTAGCTGTGCCTGGGATTGCTCCGACCCAGGTGTAGGACCTTGCACTTGGCATGGTAAAACTCCATGAGGTTGGCATCAGCCCACCTCACAAGCGTGTCAAGGTCCCTCTGGATGGCATTCCTTCCCTCCAGGGTATCAACGGAACCACACAGCTTGGTGTCATCGGCAAACTTGCTGAGGGCGCACTCAATCCCACTGTCCATGTCAGCGACAAAGATGTTGAACAAGCGTGGTCCCAACCCCGATCCCTGAGGGACACCACTTGTTACTGGTCTCCAGCTGGACATTAAGCCATTGACCGCAACTCTTTGTGTGCGGCCATCCATCCAGTTCTTTATCCACCCAGTGGTCCATCCATCAAATTGATGTCTCTCCAATTTAGAGACAAGGATGTCGTGTGGGACAGTGTCAAATGCTTTGCACAAGTCCAGGTAGATAACGTCAGGTGCTCTGCCCCTGTCCATCAGTTCCTTAGCCCCATCATAGAAGGCCACCAAATTGGTCAGGCAGGATTTCCCTTTAGTGAAGCCATGCTGGCTGTCACCAAGCACCTTGTTGATTTTCATGTGCCTTAGCATGCCTTCCAGGAGAATCTGCTCCAAGATTTTGCCAAGAGGCAAGACTGACTGCTCTGTAATTCCCTGGGTTTCTCCTTTTCGAAAATGGGGGTTATATTTCCCTGTTTCTAGTTGTCCTGAACTTCACCCAACTGCCATGATTTTTCAAATATGATCGACAGTGGCTTAGCAACTTCATTCGCCAGCTAATAAAGTTGTTAATGAAAACTGAGTGTGGGCACAGTGGTGCTTACCTGAAGATAGGGCAGCACAGGGAGACTACGTAGCTCCTGGGGGAACAGCTAGAAGTGGTTGGCGAATAGATGGAGGATCTTAGCATTTACTGGCAGCTGCCATGTTTGTGGGTTTGAGGAATTTTATTTAGAGCAACAAAGTACCTGATGTTTAATGAACCCTCTCCTCATGGAGACATGATGAAGGGGTCTTGCTCGTGTTTGACTTTTTATGAGCCAGTTCAGTCAGTGTAAAATGTCAGTTGGTGTCTGTGGAGAAAAGTCACAACCAAAGGAAGAAACCAAGGTTTCTGCTTTGAGCCCCCCATAAATGGCTCTGTGATTAACTACTTCAGTCTGTTGCTCAGCAGTTTATGGAATGACATTGGGTACCCAGGATTTAGAGAAGGCTGGGGTTCTTGATAACTTCTTTGCCTTGGTCTTCACTGGCAGTGGCTCTGACTGCATTTCCCATGTCATGGAAGGCAGACGCAGGAACTGTGAGAATGAAGACCTTAGGCCCACTGTAGGAGAGGGTGTGATTTGAGACCATCTTAAGAATCTGAACGTGCACAAGTCCTTGGGACCTGATGAAATCCATCTTTGGGGCCTGAAGGAGCTCACAAATGAAGTTGCTAAGCCACTGTCCATCATATTTGAGAAATCATGGCAGTCAGGTGAAGTTCGGGACGACTGGAAAAAGGGAAATATAACCCCCATTTTCAAGAAGGGGAAAATGGATGACCCAGGGAATTACAGAGCAGTCAGTCTCACCTCTGTGCCTGGCAAAATCTTGGAGCAGATTCTCCTGGAAGGCATGCTAAGGCACATGAAAAACAAGGTGCTTGGTGACAGCCAGCATGGCTTCACTAAGGGGAAATCCTGCCTGACCAATTTGATGGCCTCCTGTGATGGGGCTAAGGAACTGATGGACAGGGGCAGAGCACCTGACGTTATCTGCCTGGACTTGTGCAAAGTGTTCGACACTGTCCCACAGAACATCCTTGTCTCTAAATTGGAGAGACATCAATTTGATGGATGGACCACTGGGTGGATAAAGAACTGGCTGGATGGCCGCACACAAAGAGTTGTGGTCAATGGCTCCATGTCCAGCTGGAGACCAGTAACAAGTGGTGTCCCTCAGGGATCGGGGTTGGGACCGGGCTTATTTAACATCTTTATCGCTGACATGGACAGTGGGATTGAGTGCACCCTCAGCAGGTTTGCCGGTGACACCGAGCTGTGTGGTTCGGTTGATACCCTGGAGGGAAAGAATGCCATCCAGAGGGACCTCGACACGCCTGTGAGGTGGGCTGATGCCAACTTCATGGAGTTTTACCATGCCAAGTGCAAGGTCCTACACCTGGGTCGGAGCAATCCCAGGCACAGCTACAGGTTGGGCAGAGAAGAGATTCAGAGCAGCCCAAGGAGAAGGACTTGGGGGTGTTGGTTGATGAGGAACTTAACATGATCCGGCTTCCATGTACGCTGGCAGCCCCGAAAGCCAACAGTACCCTGGGCTGCATCAAAAGGAGCGTGACCAGCAGGTTGAAGGAGGTGATCCTCCCCCTCTACTCTGCTCTCCTGAAACCTCACCTGGAGCATTGTGTGCATTTCTGGTGTCCTCAACATAAAAAGGACATGGAACTGTTGGAACAAGTCCAGAGGAGGTCACGAGGATGATCAGGGACTGGAGCACCTCCTATATGAAGACAGGCTGGGAAAGTTGGGGCTGTTCAGCCTGGAGATGTGAAGGCTGCGTGGAGACCTCATAGCAGCCTTCCAGTATCTGAAAGGGGCCTGTAGGGATGCTGGGGATGAACTCTTCATTAGGGACTGTAGTGACAGGAGAAGGGCTAATGGGTTCAAACTTAAACAGGGGAAGTTTAGATTCGATATAAGGAAGAAGTTCTTTACTGTAATTTGCCAGGCACAGAGGTGAGACAGACTGGTCTGTAATTCCCTTTGTCATCCATTTTCCCGTTCTTGAATATGGGGGTTATATTTCCCTTTTTCCAGTTGTCCCGAACTTCACCCAACTGCCATGATTTTTCAGATATGATGGACAATGGCTTAGCAACTTTATCTGTGAGCTCCTTCAGGACCTGCAGATGGATTTCATCAGGTCCTGTGGACTTGTGCATATTCAGGTTCTTAAGATGGTCTCGAAACAAATCCTCTCCTACAGTTGGCCTAGGGTCTTCATTCGTTAAATCTTTGTAAGACAGATTCTCCTTTTTTATATGCATATATAAAATCCTGCTCTTTGAATTTAGCAATGTGATTGTTACAAACCAGCTCCAGCAGCGGCCAGATGGCAGTGCAAAACACCATGGTGAGCATGGTCTAGGAAAGTGGTGATGAACTTTGAAAGGACTACATTCATCTGAATATTTTACTACTTCACGATCAAACCCTGCCTTTGAAAATGTCAAAGGCAACTATTCAGGATCAAACACCATACGGTACATTTGTCCTCTTCATTTCCTCTTACAATCAATAGATGAAAAAGTATGTTTCAGACCTGCATGCCACACTATACAGTGTTGTCACCTCAAGACCTCCAAAATGTGAGATAGTGGCAGGAAACTGCTCAAATACATGTTTGTTGGATTAAAAGGAACAGAAATGATCATTAGAAGTCCAGTCTCCTATAGCTCTGCTTGTGACACTATGGTGTGGTTTTACGCTGGAATTCAAGTGTGATTTGCTTATGAAACACTTCCCAGGATGTCCCTAGAACCATATGTAGATGTAATCTGAAGTTGATTTTTCATGACTTTACTGGTAAAGCTCTGAAGATCTGGTTAATGCAGCTCTGTGATAGGGTAACAGCTGCTGAGCCCAACACAATTAAAAATAAATCACAGTAAAAATAGTCATGTATTTGTAACTGGGGAGAAACAATCACCAGGGAGCAGCTGAACTGTTGACAGGCAGGCATCATGTTGACATTCAAAGGTGTTTTTAAGAGCAGCTGCACCCTCCTCTCCCTGATGGCCTCCTGGTCCCCAGCTTGTGGCAGGTGGGTGTCTGTAGTGGATATACCTGATTGCTGGCTTAAACACACCTCTAAACTTGAGGTCCTCCTCAGCTTAGAGACATTTGCAGTCCCTCTGCTTCTGGAATCTGACATCTGAAGTCCCTTGTGCTGGCACTGTGGTGTGTCTTCATGCCACTGAACAGGATCACCTTGCTCACTCCTGAGCCCTGGTGATCCCAATGAGCACCTTCCATCCCTTCTGCCTCTGCTCAGCATTCTCACCTCACCACATCTCTAAATCCAGGGTGGTCACCCATCCCAGTGCCACTTGGCCTCGGTAGGCCCAACTGTTAATGACAGTAGTGCTCCTTTTTTCTCTTTTGCAAATAAGTAACATGCAAATTTATTGAAACTCCTGATGGTTAACCTTGCACTGAAGTGATTCTTCAAACTGCAAGAAGAAACAGTTTGCAGAAGTCATCGGGTTGGTGACAAAGTCTAAATTCCCTTCCTGTGACTGTGAGCACTCAGCTGGCCTGCACCAATCAAAGCAAAGCCCAGTGAAAAGCAGCCCAACACAAACAACCCCAGAATGCAAATATTCATCTGATGCATGCATAAATGGAGGTGTCTGTGATCATTCTTAAAGGTCTTCTTCCATGATTTGTGTTGGAAGGGACCTTAAAGCTCATCCAGTTCAACCCCCCTGCCATGGGCAGGGACACTTTCCGCTAGAGCAGGTTGCACCAAGCCCCATCCAGCCTGGCCTTGAACACTGCCAGGGATGGGGCATTGCAGAAGATCCTAGATGTTGAGTACAGGAAAAAAATTTCAAATCTCGTAATAAGCAAAATAATTACATGCTACGAAGCAAGGAAGTCTCAGGCCTTACGTTTTATTGTTGATGAGAAACAAATCTGGCTTGTGATTGGCTGAGCACACTCAGGTAACAAATTAAAGCCACGCTTCTCATTATCCCCTTTATCGCAGCACGTGATGCTGAGGTTTTGGAACAACATTAAATTACAGTTCACAAACCAAGATGAAAAATTGAGCAGCAGTACAATCTATATGCTTCTTGTGAAGTTAGTATTACACTGACTGTGGATTTAAGAGCTCTCGCTACTTTTAGAAGACAATATGCAAAAGCAAAACTGATAATTCCATGGCTGTAACAAACAGTCCCACAGGCCTCTGGTGAAGATGTTCAGCCTAAGTGTAACAACCCATGGAAAATGGCTTCTGGTTTCAGAGGACATTTTTACATGTCAGCATGTATCCATATTTAACACAATGGTAGCAAACAGTCACTGAATCTGTCAGAAGAGTTTTAGAAGGCAGCTCTGGCCTTGCTAATCTTACCCTTCATTTCTAAACTCCATCAGCTCCCAAACACCTAATTTTCAGTTGATGCCCCGGCTGCAGTGTTTGTGCATCTCCCATCAGAAGCTGGGTGTTATCTGCTCCTTTCCTGTTGGGTGGCACAAAGCAATGGGACACCTCCTCTCATGGCGTACACTCACTCGAGCTCCGTTAATCCCATTCCCAGCCTTTCCTGGATGCTGTTGTGTACATGGTGAAACTGAGCAGGACTGACCATGGGCAGTCAGTCGTGGACTACTGGAGCTGGATCTGAATCCACTCCACTGCAGGGGTGGCTGCTCTTCAGCATCTGAATTTCTCCCACCACCAGTAAAACTGCTGAGCTTAAGCTGAGGTATATCAATTATCTGCAACACCCTGGAAACCAACATCTGTTTGTCTTCTGATTCCCCTTTCTAAACCACAGTGGGGGACATCCAAACACTAGAAGCAAAAACCAGAGCCCAATTTGCTTTCCACCCCTGCCCTAGCACTTCCACCCCGTCCCATCCATGCAGCCAGCAGCCGTCACACCTGTGCTGCTGATCAGCTGTGATAACTGCATTTGCATTAGCTAAAGAGAGATATGCTCAATAAGAAAATGTTCGTGGGCTTGTCAATGCTTAGCACAAGCTTTCCTACAGCTAAACTTGTCCCTGATCCCACCAAGAACAGAAAGCAGGGTTAATATAGTAAATGCTGCTGTTAATTATGATCTGAGTCTCACAGGAGTTTTCTTCAGATCTCAGAACATTTAGTAGACTGCTTGTTAGAAGCGAATTAATTCGCATAGGAACAATAGTTAAATATGGACCTTAGAGTTACTACATATAGGAGTTTCTCTTTTACAAATGAAAGTAGTGCTGCTGTGCTGGAGAGCACAGTGACATGATGGCAAGGAAAGCAGAGACTGGCTTTTATGACACTATTTACAGATTTTCTGTTTAAAAAACTGCTGAATTTGATTTAATATAAGTATAGAACTTTTCTTCCATATACAAACTCTTGTTAGCTGATTAATTATTAAGGTGCTCAGAAGTGTGGATGAGAACAGAAGTTACAGTAGATCAGTTGTGGTTTCGTCTATTTACAAACCGCGCTCAGTTTCCTGCTGGCACTAGTATCTTCCAAAGGAGCTGGAAGCCAAGTGGCCAGTTACGAATCTACTGCCACAGGAACTGTTGTCTTCTTCACACAATCTCTGTCAGAAGGTAAAATAGTAGTACTTCCATTCATTTTTTATTGGCAAAGGTGGGTGCCCTTGCTGAGTCCGTGTAGCTGGTGGTGCCAAGCAGCATCACACTGTGAGACCCCCTGTTTCTAGCTGTTGACTCCTGTCCAGACCTTACCACCAGAATTTGCTGGTCTGATGGGCAGCTGCCCGAGTGAGGACTCACAGCACCAGGTTGTTACACTGCAATGCATCATGTATGGAGCCTTCTAAGTACTCAGAGAGCTCAGATCTACCCCGTGCAACAGAAGGGAACATTTATGTGTGAGAAACCAAGGAGAATGCGCTTAGCAAAAAATCTTATCTTCCCATCAGAAAAAAATAAAAGTCCCAAGTGGCCCATGTTTTGCAGGTCAAATTCCTTCCCCATTAACATTCTCAGAGTTATTTCCTGTCTGATGGCCAAAATCTACCTCTGGTTCTGTTCTCTGCTAACTGGTGGCTGACCACTGCCTGGCATTGCTTCTGTCCGTACAGTCTGTACGTGCATGGGTGCCTCAAAGGAGCTCAAAGTTTGCGTTTCGGGGATCCATCAAACCGGGAGGGTATCTGACCATAATGAAAATGCTGATTTTTGTCCTCATCGTTTTAAGATGCTATAGAAAAAGAAAGGAAAATGAGTTGATTTGACTCCTGTTTGTAAACTTACTATGTACTGTCATCTTCCCCATGTACATTTAAGTTTCAAACAGGTCCCAGAGATTGCAAGGCAAGAGTGTTAAGGCAGTATAAGAAACTCAGTATTTTATTCACACCTCTTGATTCCCTTAGATGTATTTCTAAGGCATCAAAAGGGGCACATGGTTTGTGCTTGCCTTTTCAGAAGAAGGCATTCAGTATAGTGTAAAAAACGGGTGCTCAACAACAGACATAAGCCGCTCACAGCCCCAGGCAATGGCCACACCGTTAGAGAGGAACAAAGAGATGCATTGGGGTTTCCTGGGTGTGGGTTCCTCACCATCGGTCTTTCTGGTACACCTCTGTTTGTACAATCTCATTGGGGTGCTCAGATATGCAGGCCCCATTGATGTCATTAAGCTTGCTGTCTGGAAGATCTTCAGGTTTTGTGCAAAGTTTCAGTGCCCTGGAGATGAAGACATCCAAGTCAAACTCAGAGTCTTTTTTGCTGTTCACCTCTGTGGGTTCTTTGTGGAGGTGGTGAGGAGAAGATGGCAGGCTCCGTTCCTGAATCTCTGGAAGTGGACTGGGACACTCGAGACCCACCTGCGTGCTCTTCACCCACTGAGCAATCTCCAGGAAGAGGTTGGATGGTTCTTCTTCTAGTGACAGCTCAGCTGTGGGTGCTATGGCTGCTCTTTTCCAGTGGGATAAATCTAAAATCAGCTTGGGTTCTGAGTAGTGATGGGGCTTATTGTCTCTCCACAGCAATTTGTCCAAGTAGGAAGGTGACCCCACTTTGTAATCACATGATTTTCCACAATCAGCATCAAATACTCGGTCCATGGATGAGTGGGAGAGCTCCAAGAACCTCTCCGAGCTGCTTTGTGAGTATTTCCGTGGATCAACTTGTGCTTCCTCAGCAATGGATTCAGACCCTGCCCGAGGGTCCCGCTGAACATCATCCATGTCATGGTATTTATCATGTCTCCATTCCAGGTCAGAGGAGAGGCTTATGTGATACCTGTGAAAAACATGCTGCTATTAGACACACAGATGACAGCTTCATTAGAAACAGCACTGCTCAAACAGACGTGCACCTTGCTGCTGCTATTTTTGCTTTTTTCTTGCTAATATATTGCTTACTACAGATCTCTAACTTCTTATTAGTATTAGAGATCTTTCTTTTGTGTGTTAAAAAAGGCGGGGGGGGGGGGGGGGGGGGGGATGTGGTGTAATTTATCAAGAGTCTGAGATGGGACCAGTAGTAGGTAAAAAGCCCCAACAACCAAACCAACCAGATCCTTCATTTAGGCCTTTATCATCTTCCCTCCACTTGGTATTAAAACATTATTAACAATGTTAATAATGAAACTGACCTTCAGCCCACAGACAAGTACCCTCAGTGTGAGAGCTCCTTGTTTGTTGGCATAGAAGTAAAAAAGATGAGATTGTACATCACCATTTACTCTGACACTGAGATTGTACATCACCATTTACCCTAAATGGTGGACCAAGACCATCGCTGAAGGGCCACCTTCCAAAGTGATAACTTTCCCCATTAACTGCAATTACCTGGTAACACCCATTCTTAAACATGGTTTTCAAAGTGACATTTAATTTACTGGTTCCTAACTGAGCTGCTTTTAAAAGATGTATTATCCCAGTTATTGGGGCTCTGTGTCCCAGGTCTTCAGGTATCCCACAACAAACAGGTAGAAATCACTTCCCATCTCTAAAACACTCAGCTTGTGTTGCAAAATTTAGGCCACTATAGCAGATGTCCCCAGCTGGGTGGCAGGACCTACAGCCCAGGTCACAGCTTCTTGTGTCACACCAAGAAAACCAAGAGATAAAAAGGTGACCAGGTGACCTCCAGCAACTGATTTACTGCTTTGGAGATTATAATGGGAGGGATTCTGGAGCTGTGGGTACACTGAAGACAGAAATCCTGAGAAAAGCTTCCAGCTTTCCTCTTATACCTAATTTACCTCATTGCCCCCCAGCCTCCACACTGATATGTGTTCACCAGGCAGAGAGATTAATAATAGTGAAGGCAAGGGATTTCTTTAGATTACTTTTTCAGTGCTGATGAAATACGGTGGATTAAGAAGGTGAGGAGATTTAATTGCTATTCAGAGAACAACAATGCTGCAGACATCCTCAGCCAGCTCACCCCACTCAGCTGGAAAGAGCTGTATAGGAAAATGAACTTACTTAATTCTTAGCTGCTTATTTTGTCCTACCTGCTCTGGCACTGGGACTGGCCTAGTAACTGGGGTAATCATGTAGGGCATGGGAGGCCTCAGCTGAAGGCTTTGGTCTGCTCTGAACTTGCTGTACGACTCCCAGCAAACCATTTAAAAGTCATGCAATTAAGAATACTTTAAAAGACCCCAGATCTGTAGCCTCTGAGGCTTATGAACCTTGAAAAGTGATTATATTCTGCTCCAAATCAGGCCAAGTCCCCAAAAGGTACAAGAGTTACATTATTTTTTAACTGGTATTATCACAGAATCCCAGCCTGGTTTGTGTTGGAAGGGACATTAAAGCTCCTCCAGTTCCAGCATCCTGCCACAGGCAGGGACACCTTCCACTAGAGCAGCTTGCTCCAAGCCCCTGTGTCCAACCTGGCCTTGAACACTGCCAGGGATGGGGCAGCCACAGCTTCTCTGGGCACCCTGTGCCAGGGACAGAGGATGGGGGGAAGAACCATAACATCACTTAAACAGATGTAACTCAAATGAAGACAGTATAGGCTGTGAATAAAAGCAAGAGCAGAAAGATAGTGACTGGGATGTGCACGCTCAACATCTGCTCACTATGGACATCAGTGATGAACCTCTCATTGGCTTTAAAGAAAGCATAAAGATGGCATAAATAAGCAAAAGCAGGTGTCCTTTGTGGGTCTGGAACATGTGTGATTGAACCTAGCCAAGAGCAGGCCAGAGGCTCACCAGTCAAGTTCTGCCTAAGTTATGTAAGCCAGTATGTGGTCTGTGGCCTAGCCTTGGGTACCATACCTGTCCCAGTTAGACATCTGGCTCTGGTTGGCTTCCATGAGTAAAATATCATCAATCTCATCCTCAATCCGGAATGGATGCTGAGACACTGGTTCATCCTCGGGGCAGGAATACTGACTCATGTAAGGATGCTGCAGACCCATCTCAGCCGTTAATCGATCCATAGGGTTAAATGTCAGTATTTTCTCCAGAAAATCAATAGCTGTGAAGCAAAGAGAAACAAGCTCACTAATTCCTCAAAAGCAATACCAGATTCCTTTCCAGAATAAGCCTTTTGAATCCCCCATAACAAATCCCTTTGAAGTAAGGAAGGAATTAAAGGTCACATGCTGTGTGCATCTAAAACAGGCACTTCTGTCCTTGCAGCATCCATCTTACTTGCCCCAGGAGCAGTGTCCTTGGAGTAGAGCAATCCCACATCCTGCAGGTGTCATTTTATCTAGCAAGGCAGGAAAAATGACAACATCACACCTCCACAGCGCAGCATGTACATGTTATACCCTGTCCTGTGATCCTGGGCCAGAACACTGAGCTGAAGGTCAAAAGATCTTTGCATGGTGTCAGGTTTGATTCTGGGCTCTCAGATTCATTTGACAAGCACACTGCGTTTCAGACAACTGATTTCACATCTTGTACAGCTGAAGTGGGATTAGATTTAAAGTGCAATTTTTAGAAGTCTTTGGCATGACCAACACTCTGAAATTACCTACCCTTTAATATTTAAAGAACTCCAAGTGTCTAAAATTACTTTAGAAAGACTGTGGAGCATGAACTGTTTTTACAATGATGAAGGAGGAAGTTAAGTGAAATTGAAATTACTAGAATTACATCTAAATATAGAGGGCTTGTTGTGAGTTCTTTGATGATACCTTTTACTGAGCTTATGTGGAAAGATCAAATCCTGTCATTAAAGAGGCTATTCAGTTGATTCTTGGTGAATGGAAAAAACCCTTTACAGTTCAGATAATACAAACAGGAAAATGCCTTTCTTCAACTGCAACTGTGGATTGTACCTTCAGAAATATCCTCATTAAAGGTGTAAGTGTGAATGGGACAGTTTCTTCAAGGACAAAAGTCACTCAGCAAGAAGGCCAGGCCATACCTATTGCCTCAGTGCTTAAACATTAACCAATATCCAATTGTCTCCCACAAGATTATTTCATTGCTTGGGCTAATTAAGTAGGAAGGAATCAAAAGCTTCATAAGGTCACCGACTGTGGGTGAGAAGCATGAAGGAATGATATATTATGGGTCAGAGAGGAAGGAAAATATCAATGAATTATATAAAGCGCACAGGTGACCTTTCTTCCCACAGTAACGACAGGGAATAAATCCACCTCTGCTTGCTGGAGGCTGACATGGGTAACCCAGGCTGATGACTATCACATTGCCAAGCCCTGGTAGCACATGTCTTATAACCAGAAATTACACCAATGAACATAAGCCAGGCTGGGTCTTGACGTCTTCCCAAAAGCAGGAGGCCAGGTCCACTTACCCCAGTTTAAGCCCTGGAAGGAGGGCAGAAGAGCGGATGTGCCCTGATCCACACTGCTCAACTCTGGCTGCCACCCTGCAAGCTCCCACTGCCTGCAAAGCTGCTCCAGGCAAATGTTTAGGTCTGGAAGCCTGTGGTTTCCAGCCCCCTCACAACAACACACCGCTGGTTTCTACTTTTTTTAAGCTTTAGCCAAAGGAGGAAAGGGGCTGAAGTGGTGCTCAAGCACTGCAGGCTGCGACAGCCTGACGTGAGTAATGTCCAAGCCTTGAAGCACTTGGATGCTTCTGCTTGTAGCAACCATCTCACTGAGTTCAGATATTTGTGAAGTAAGTGAATTTATTCTCTTGTATTATACAAATGCATTCATGCAAAAAGCACAGCAAGAAAATTAACAGGGCTTGAAAATAACCCCTGCAATGAAGACTCACAGGTCAAGAAAAGGCACAGAAAGGCAAGGATGCACCTTGAAAGTGTCTTGGAATAGTCTTGGAAGACTATTTCACCCATATTTCTATAAGAGTTACCTGCAAGAAAGCTACCGCATCACCATTGCTATCCTGCAGCCACATCTTCCCTGGTGGGATGGTAAGCAGGACCCTGGTGGGGACAGCACTGCAGCCATGCACTGTAACCCCCCAGATATCTGAACCCCGTTCACCAGTGTTAATGCACTTGGCCTTAGAGGACAATCCCTGTGACCCTCTGGGGAAACACCTCTGCCAAAGCCAGGAGGCAGTACAGTACCTTCACTGTCCACTTCGGGGAGCAGCTTACGCAGTGGCTTCCTCACTTCCCAGGTGCTGTTGATGAACGTGGGCATCACTTTGAGCAGCTCCTCTTTGTCCTCCTCATGGATAACTGGAATTGTCTCTAGAATAAGCTGCATCTGTTCCAGCTCATGACCCCCTAAACGGGCAGAAAACAGGCAGAGAGGTAAGACATAGAAGTTAAACTGGGTGTACATGTGTGTTGTATTACCTCCCTGAAATGAGCCATGTCGCTGCAATGCTGCATCTCTGAGTGCATCTCTGCACTGATGCTTTCCAGTATCAGCCACCACTATAAATGCAATGAAAACATCCTCACCACCTTCTCATGAACCAGGTGCAGTAATATCCCCCGGTCACTTTCATTTTCCTCTGTTGCTGTCTTCCTGCATGAGAGCTCACCTTTTGGTTCTCCCTCTACACAGCAGTACATGGAGCAACCACTCAGGTGTGTCCAAGGCAGAGCTTCAGGTGAGATGCCTCCATCTACACACACACAGGCCGTGCAGCCCACAAAGCACCCATACCTCCTCTCCCATTCACCCTGGCGGGACACCAGGGTCAC
Source organism: Pezoporus flaviventris (assembly GCF_033815535.1). Classification (NCBI taxonomy): domain Eukaryota; kingdom Metazoa; phylum Chordata; class Aves; order Psittaciformes; family Psittacidae; genus Pezoporus; species Pezoporus flaviventris. The sequence continues at coordinate 1,145,685 of NW_026892558.1, forward strand.
CTCATTTTAAGGGTTTAAGAGTTAACCTAGACAATTTGCCCCGTATCACCCTGAGGCTGTCAGGCAGAGCAGAAACTGTACCCAAACAAAATCACAGAGGTGGGAGCTATTACCCATTGCTGGGCTCCATCATGTGTGATACGAAGAGATGAATATTTGCTCTAACAACAGCCTCAGAAATGACAACTTCTCCACCTCTAGTCTGCCCTGGGGAGACACCACCCCCACCCCCCCCCATAGTCCTGGTCCAGCTCTGGAGGAGCAACACACTTTAAATGAATGCAAGCGCAACATTTGGGAGAGCACAAGGCTCTGATTGTGACAGTCCCCACAACTGCTATGAACAATCATGTATTTTTCATCCTTTTCCTTCAGGACATATTAATCCACAGCTACGAGTCAGTGAGAGGAAGAAGCACAGCATTGTCAGTGGAGCGAAGCAAACCATTTCATTAATGAACGTTAATCCCATTCTTTGATGCACTATTGGATTTGACCAACAGCTCAGGGGCTATTTCCAGCCTTCTATGTGTACAGAGAAGCAGCCTGGCAGAAATACCAAGTCACACTATTGATTTTGTGTCTGCCAGAAAGGCTGGTTATAAATATTCTGTCATTAGAGGAAGGACTATCCACTAAGACAGCAAGCTGGCTGGCGTGGACAAACCAATGGGGTTTTGGGGCCACCAAGCCCCTGCTGTCCAAGTTGTGAATTTGAGGTGGCTTCACTGGTGAGCAGCAACTGGATGATCCACAAGAGAAGTGAACCTCATTTATGGCACAGCACTTCTAACCAGTTTGTAAGGAGGGTGGAGAGCACAACCTACAGGGGCTGGTGTGGACCATCACTGGCTTCACACCCTCAGGCGACTCTTTCCCTTTGGAGGTCCCTGGCACCTTGCAGGGGCTGCCCTCCCCAGCCTAGAGCTCCCTCTGGGTCTGCAGCAGGTTTCCAGACTCACATCCATAGAGCTGACCCCAAACACACACAACCCAGGGCAAGGGTACTTCCAAATGTCAAGGTTGGGAAAGGGTCTCCATCCATCTTGGCCTCATCACTCCAACAAGTTTTGGTTCAATGCAGTTGTATGCACCCCAAACAGCAGAGCTCCAAGCCAGGACATGGCAATGAACTTAGACAACACCAAAGTAACACCGACATATTTTGAGCAAGCTGCTCTAGAGGAAGGTGTCCCTGCCAGTGGCAGGGGGTTGGAATTGGATGAGCTTTAAGGTCCCTTTCAAACCAAACCACTCTGGGATTCTATGACATTAGCAGAGCTGGTCACCATTGCACTACACATCCACCCAGAGCAAAACCTCAGAAGATAAAGCAGTAGGAAAGGCAAAAAAGACAGAGGGACACCCTCCCAAAAAATCAATCCTGGGCAAATTAATTAACTTTCCTATAGAAGAACTAATTTTAGGTCATTTAGAGGTTCACAGCATGGCTCCAGGAGAAACTAAAGATGACCATCAAGAAACAAACACTTTGTTGGTCAGGCTAATTCCCAAACTGTGATCAGAATCACAGGGTATTGAAAATCCCAAAGGCTTCACAGCTGTTCTCCTCTCAGTGCAGCTCCTGCCACTGCTCATTGAAGGTACATGACAGCCAAAAAGCAGTGTTTAGTCACACAGAGAAGCTGCTAATGCAACGCTGGAAGCCTTGAATTATGGCTCTCAGGAACCCACTTCTCCACCATTATCCTCTTATTTATGTAATTCCTAGGGACCTTCTGGAGGCATTAATTCCTGAGAAGAAAAACACAGACTACAGACAGAATAAACGTAATGTGCTGTCATTACCCGAGGAGAGAACAAGGAGCTCTGCATCACGTCTTGGAAAACGGAACCCTTCCCTGGGCTTGCAGCCAAATCCTGGCTATGCACCCAAGCCCTGCTAGTGAATTATCTAGGAGCAAGCACTGATCCCATGGGAAATGCCACCACGTCACCTCCTATCTCATGGTCCACTGGCAAACCCCACAGACACCTGCAAGGACACGCAGCTTTTCTTTTTCTCCCCGTTTTCTCTTGTCTGCACTGGTGAGGCTTTAGATACACTTCGGCAGCAGAGGGTGGAAGAGTCACTAGAGGGAGCTGTAGCTGCTCAGCTGGGGATGCCGTTCCCTGTTCTCCATGCAGCTCGCGGTGGGGGAGCTCTCCAAAGAGATTTTAGGTGCTGGAGACAGGCTACGCTCCGTGAGCTTTGGATCAGTCACATTTCTTGGGGTCTCCCGGGTCTCTGCCAAACCCAAAGCTGCTCCTGCCACCGCACCACAGAGAAGGAGCCGTGGAGAGGGCAAGGAGCCGGGGTCCCTCTTTGCTGGGTGTTCATTAGTGTGTGGGAGAATGAAAGCAGTGAGTAAAAGCTAGTAATGGATCACCTTAAGTTAACTACCTTGCTTAAGCAGCCCAGACAAACTACTGAGTTAATTACACTGACTTATGCCAAGCACTCGATTTAAGTTGTGCCACTGACGCATACTCAGAAAACAAATTTATCCAGTGAATGGCAATTACTGGAGGTTTGCAAGTTTCTGGGAACTACATCGCTCTTCTTTCCCACGAGGTGTTGCTGGTGATCCAGAACTCTCCAGAAGTCTCATCCTGCAGTGTTGGGGGCTGTAACTGGGCTTGGGTAAACTCATTCTCCCAAGCAAAGAGGAGGGAAACAAAAGGAAAGATGAACCTGTGCTGTCCTATGAGTGTTCGCCAGTTTTAGTTGCTCTGAGTGGCTGGAGTTTATTCCCCTCCTCTTTGGACACCAGCAGATGAAAGATAGTACATGGCATGGGACACCACCATGGGCACCCTTCCCACTGCCAGGCTCCCACCCCAACTCTTACTTACCTACTGGTGTAGGAGGAGGCCAAGAAAATGGGGCACAGGGCAGAACCTTCCCATAACAACTCTATGGACTATTTTTAAAGCAACCCAAAAGAAATATATAGTTTGAGCTCTGGTTTTGATCCCCACCCATTAACTCAGTATCTGGGGGCTTATTAAGGGACTGCACAGGGCTGGAAAGCAGAGAAGCAGAGATGCTCGCAGCATGTGTCTGGCTGAGCCCAACCTGTGACCTGCCAAATCCCATCTCCTGATCTCTGACCTGCTGTGGACTCTCAGGAGCCAAACTGCAAAGCAGGTTCCCATATGGCTGTTCTGGGCCACCTCACCTGGGCAGCCAGGACAGGACTGATGTGACATGTACCCACATGTAACACCAGCACAAGCACTTCAGCTGTCCTCCAGACTTTTGTATTGGAAAAATAAATATTTCTAAAGTCAGTTAATCTCATCTAATGCAGACAGCTAATAGAGGACAGATGAATCACATTCTGGAGCTGCCTTTGCCTCTGCCTTGACCGTGAAGGGAGCTTTAAGGACCAGGTATCTGGTGTCAGCCAATGTAAATTCTACCCCAGGGTCTACAAACAGCAGAAACACCAAGCTGAGGCAGGAGTCAAGCATGGCTTGAAATGCAAGGATAAAGATGCATGGCTACTATAGTGGGGATGGCCAGAGAAGGACCTAGTCAAGCCAGTCTTGTTTTGTTGTTTGACACAGGGAATGAGTACAGGAGAACAGAAACTGAGTCCAGAAGGATTTCCTTGGGGCTCCAGATACATCCAGTTTAAGTATGAGGCAGTGCACTGCTCTACTCTGGTTCAACTCCTGCAGGACCAGGACCATCTGTGCTGGGGTTTGCTTCTGCTGCTCTGGTTTACCTGGAGATAGTTTGGATCCAGTGCTCTGGACTGGCGGAGCTGAGGTGCCTGATGGTGCCTGCAAAGGCATCGTCCAGTTTGCTCCCACCCAAAAAGCTCATAAACTCTTCCACGTTGTAAACCATGGCTTGGCAAGGGGAAGCCCCTGGCAGAGCTGTCCCTGGAGCTCACCCATGTGTAGTGTCTCCCAGTGCCTGCACAGGCAAGTGGCACGTGGAGACATCCCCTCTCCTGGAATACATCCTGAGGAGGCACCAGAAGCAGCCAGGTCTGACTGAGTTATTTTCATAACTGAAGTCCCTGGACTTGAAAATTCTGGGGAGGGGAGACCAAGGACATGAGGAAGGAAGGAAAATGAGGCAGTTTTAATGACCTCTTCCAAATGATGCCGACTGCTTCATTTTCACCTTTCACAAAAGAAATATGGAAGCTGGAGCATGGAGGGAGCAATGGAGCAGCTGCAACCAAGCACCAGCTGTGGAGCTGTGCAGCGCACTGAAATATTTGTGAAGAAAATGTCCTTCTCCATTATTAATGGGCCTAATTATTTATTTACACAACTCTGTGAGCAGCTGCTCGCAGAATGCATTAGACCTTGTCATTCACAGCACTAACGGGCGATGGAGAGACAGGCGAGAAGGAGGGCTGCTGCAGACCCCAGGCATGGAAGCGATGTGGTCAGCAAGCAGAGAGTGGCTGCTTAATCCCCAAACATGTCTCCATGTCCAGCCTGGGCAGCACAGCTTTGCTCCTGACAGCAGCACTTGCATTAAATCAAGATTTACTTCTCAAGAACATCAGAGCTGAGCTTCAAATGCTGCACTGATAATTATGCTCTCCTTGCCAGTGCTGCCTTTGTCTTCTTTTCTTTGCACTGCACCTTTACAACTCCAATACCTGCTTATAAGGAAATACTGAAAATGGCTGAAAATGGGTAGTGGCATTAAAATGTCTTCCCTCAGAGAAATGAGATACCTTGAAGACACCAATCACAATTCAAACCCATGGCTTAGAGTACAAACCTCTTGGGACAGGCTCACATTATCTCCTGTCCTATACTCTACCCTGTATTACTTTTTAGCATCCCCAGTCCCAGCAAATCCTCCTGTGTTCTGTTGAAAACCCAGAAACAGAAGAAAGTCTGATTGTCTCATCAGAATTACTCATTGTTTGGATTTTACCTTTGGCAGCAGACCATCCCTGCCCAACAAGGCTCAGCAGAGCCAGCCTCAGGCACCCACCAGCTGGTGGCTTTCCTCTGGGGCCATCATACCAATACCAACAGGTGTCCTTGCCAGGCAAGCACAAGAAAACTGAGTGAAAATCAACTCTTCTCCCTCCTCAGGGGACCGCCTGCATCAGGGAAGTCTGTACCAATCAAGGGACCCTCTAATAGAGGCTGTGCAAGCGATGTTTTTTCTGGAGACAACTCCACGTTAACAGCTATAGGATCCCTGTAGTGATGCTACAAGTTTTGCCTTAGCTGGAAGGAGAGGGGAATTACCTCTGCCATGCTTGGAAGGCTTAGAACGGGGTAGCAGGGAAAGAGGGATAAAACAAAAATGAATTAACAGGGAGGCAGAAACCTACCAGCAAAGAGCATCCTTCCCGTCAGCATCTCGGCAAGGATGCAGCCGGCTGCCCACATGTCGATGGCTTTGGTGTAGTTGTTTGGCGAGAGGAGGAGCCGGGGGGAGCGGTACCATTTTGTCACTAAGCCTTCAGAAAGGTAACCCTGAAATAGCAGAGACAGAGATGTCAGGAGCCTTGCAGCAACCATGCTGACACCATGGCCACACCATCAGATCCTACAAAACCTGCCCACTGCACTTGTGCTGTACCTAAGGCAGGCTGCGGTTGTGTATCTTGCAGGAAGCAAGACATGAGACATACACCACAGGAAACAAGAGATGCTTCACTCCTCCAGGAGACAAAGCACTCGCAGCTCCCCTAAAACTTGTTTGCTGTTTGTCACCATGGCATTGAAGCAACTTCTGCAAAGAACAGATGGCTTGAATAGCACAGATTTGCAGATCGTACCTGCAGAAGTTATTTCAGGTCACTGTTAAGAGGACTTAGCTGTATTATATAAATCCCAATTTCATCATCTGAGACATTTTGGAAGTTAAGCACGTTATTTCACTACTTTGCTGGGTCCCAGCTGTAACCCAGCAGCCTGTGAAGGAAGCCCTTCCCAGCTCAGTACCACAAGCACAGTGCTTAGACTTCCAAATGTCACCAGTTTGCAAACTTTTGCTTATTCCATCTCTAGTTAATCCCACATCTACAGTCCCTCCATAGCTACCTAAACCACTGGTAACAGCAAGCTACATATCGTTGAGTTCCCATGGATCCAACTCCAAACACTGATGCTAAAAAACTGATCTTTTAAGGGCAGGAGCTCTTAGGGGAGCCCACGCAAGAGAAGGCACCCATGGGTAAGTCCAGCGAGCACCAGGGGACACACAAGACCAGAGCAGAGGTGGCCGAAAGGACTTCCAAGTGGGCAGCACCCAGAGGATATGCTCAGCATGATCTGGTCTCTCACAGAAGCCAGGCTTCCTTGGAATGCTGCCATAGCAAACCCCACTTGGGTTTGGGGCACATGCTGTGAACTGCAGATGAGCCTCTTCAGCATCTCACAGGGGTGAGACGTGGGACCTTGTGATAAGTAGGAAAACAAGGGAATGGGCAGAGAAACAGATTTAGGGAGGAACATCGCTACTGCATGGAAGGAAAGCCTTCTGGATGAACAGATGTCTTAAAGCATCGCCGAGCGGGTAACAGCCCCACAAGGGCTCTTAGCCAAGACTCTTGAAATTAAGACACCATGGGATAAGTGGGAAAGCCCTTTCGAGGATTAGCTAGCTGATGCAGAACGAGGAAACCCTGTCATTTCTGCACCAAGCCTGAGTGCTGCCTAATACGTCACCTCCCTTCCTCACTGCCCAGCTCCTGGCATTGCAGCCAGGTGGCATGGGGCAGGTCATCTCCTCTGTCCTACTTTGCTTACAGTAGGATGTTTTGCTGGGATGCCTAACCTGCTTTTAAAGGAGATGTCCTCAGCAGCACCCCATGGGACAAAGACCAAGCGCTGTCACCTCCTGGACCTCAGCCTTCCTGTTCCTGAGTTCACCCAGGAGATTCAAGACAAGTGCCAAGCGCTCAGCAGCTCCCACTCGAATCAAGGGGATGTGTTCAATCCTGCAAATAACACTGGCACCGTGAGGGATGTCACATTGCCCCCCACTTTGCCCATCAGCCAAACTCCGGATGCATGCCATGGATGGGCATGAATAGTTAGTTCATCAGGATAATGCCAGAATATTCCTAGTGCCATTTTCTACATTAAATATAACGCATTAAAAGAACGAAATAGATTGAAATGCACTTGTAGAAGTACAAAAGACAAACTAAAATTAAATTATAAATTTAAATTGCATTTAAATGCCATGAAGCACTTGGAGAGTATCTAAATGCAATGACAGCATGAATACAGTTCACATAAAAACTCAGTTAAAAACTCCATCCTAGCTGATTTAATTCACAAACTGTTTTCAGTTGCGATACAACTGTGGATGCAGTTATGCCATGTAACCTCTCCTAGCACGTTACGGGATGCATCTCTCAACCTAAACACGAGAGCAGTGCACCATCACAAACACTACAAGGTTCATAATGCTCCTCTTCCCCCAGTGCAGGTTTTTGCTCCGATTTCCAAATGCGCAAGTCATCATAAAGGGTTTGCTTTTAAAAGAACATTTTAATTTTGGTCTTCTTGAGATAAATTGTAATGAAGACTGATGAGCTGAGAAGTTTCATTTAATGCCATTACATTTTTGTTAATGCTGCTGAATCAGAACCAGCACAAAAGCCCCAGGCATTAACTGATCAGACTGCCACTCTTCAGCTACTGCAATTATTCCCAACAATGCTGATACTTATTGGAAAATCCTAAGAAAATGAATTTTGGGGATAATGATCCCAGGCAATTCATAGCAGTAGCAAATTTTCCTTTTCGCAGAAAAGGAATGTCGCTCTCCTTACAGATTTAACACTTGGTTCATACATTTTTTTTCTCTGACAAGATGGATTTGAGTTCTTGGGGGCATGTACAGCTTGGAAAATGTATGAGGAATATACTGCAAATATCTATATGTTAGAATAAGCCAAACCTTTTTTCCCCCAGGCATCTCTCATGTATTGCAGAAAATTCCCTACAAAAACTCACCCAATATTATGGACACATCAACCCCTCCCCTGCTGTGTGAGGTTACTGGTGGTAATTAATTAGCAGCACTTCTCATTGTGCTTCCCTCTTCTGTCACCCATCAACATATCTTTGACTGCAGTCCGCTGTTTACTGAATAACCCAGACACTGGGTCACCCATCACCAAGCCAAGGAAGGACACATGGGGAGGCGCAACTACATGAACTAGACTGATGCATCGATCCCACCTTGCCTCCCATGGCATTCTGCTGTTGTGCTCTGGGTTATCCCTCCTCTTTCCCAGGAGGAAAATAGTGGGAAAATGATGGGAGTTTTGAAGATCAAGACTTTACTGACCTGGCCTGAGGTTTTCCAGTGGGAGCAGCTGGTGTTGCTGCCACAGCAGTCCAGTCCTGGGTGGCTTATACAGCCCCAATGCCTATGTCTGCTCTGCCTCTATGGTGGCTAAAAACGTGTGCTATTTGTTTACTTTTATAAAATATACAGAATAAGTTGCTGTCCTGGAGGATGTAACTACAGCCCTGTGGACTATCAAGTCCTCAGGAGAAATACCACCACAGCTGTGGCAGCAGAGAACATGCAGTCACTGGCACAGCCACAGGATGCTTGGGTAAGGATCCACCTAAACCAGGGTTAGGTATGGGCTTGGCTCTTACCCATGGTGCCAAGACTTATATGAGGACAGGAGCCGTGGCAGGATGCAGGGCCTGAGCACTTATACAGGGCATGGGCTTTAGCACAAGATTTTCACCATTTATGTGTATTCAACCAGACAGACAGACCAAGAACAGGAGCATGTTAATTAGTTATAATTAAGATGGAACATACATCTTCATGACAATATTCTGTGGATTCAGCACAGCCCTGTCTGAACTGAAGAACTCCCGGAATCTCTTTAAAACTCAATATAACGGAGTCAATTTGAAAACAGAAGTAGCTTCAAGTCCCAGGTTTGCTCTCAAGCCCTCCCAAGCTATTTCGGTGTGTTTTTTTGGCAGTTTTCAAGTACCATTCTCCTGCTTCTCCTCTGCTCCTATAGCATGTGCAGGCATGCTCGGCAATCTACAAAGGTGATGAATTCACTACAGGTAGGATAAACATCGAGTTGCATTCAACAGCACCAACGAGAAACTGAAAAGCAAAACAAGAAAGAATGTTTCTTTCTAATCTTTACACAACACGGATTTTGTGTGTCACTTGTAGCACCAGAAGGAAAAACTCTTTCAGCTGGGTACTGCTGCATCCCAGCATTGCACTGGTCATGGGATGCTGGACCGCTTGCATCCCGAGAGCACCATGGGAACCTGGCACAGCATGGGGAGCATGGGGAGCACAGCAAGATCCCCCAGTGCTCTGAAACAGCCATCATCCGAGGCCAGAGCTCCTCGTTGGAGCTGGAGGCCTCCTTGAGGTGGACACCAAAATCCAGGATCCCACCTCCTGCAGACCAGGCAGCCCCCAGCACTGTAGCCCAAAGCTTCTCCTGAGAGTATTTCACACCAAAATCCATCTTCCTGCACTCAAAAAGCTGCAGAAGTGCCGACCAGGCACCCACGAACTGTAAATCCAGCAGGATTCAGGCACAGCCTGTCTATTCACACCTCCATCCACAGCAGCAGGCAGGATTTCTGTAGCTGCACCAGGAGCTGGGTCAATTCCTGCTGCAGATGGCTGCAGTGCCAAGGTATGGGGACTCAAAATAGTAACAACCCCAAGCTTTTGGAATGATCCTGGTGCAGCAGTGGGCTGCTGCCTCTGCACAGCATGGTTCTTAACCTTATCTTTTAGAAGGCAGGTAGGGCAGATCTAGGAGGAGCTGAGAAAGAAGGCGGATTTGCAGGAATATTGTTCCATAATAAAATAATAAAATCGGCATTGTGCACGGTTCCAGCAATGTGACGTGTATTCTCATGGTTTTGGGATGACAGAGCACATTTATTTCAGGACTACACACTGTTTCGTGCTTCATCAGAGGACAGAGAAGGAGAACAACCGAGCTGGGGTCACAGCGGGGAGGCTCGGTGCTGCCTGCATGGGGCCACAGGCAACTGCCTGAGGGCTGGACGTGGAGGGTGGTCCTCTCCAGGGTGAGTACAGACCAATATCCACATCCTCCTCTCCTCTGAAGACCTCCTCGTGATGCTCCACCTGGGAATTCCATTGTTTTACTGGATGAACTGGAAGCTATTAAATTTGCAATGACCAGCAAGTACAAAACAAAGGGAGGACTTCAAAGGTTTGAAGATGTTCTGGAAACTATTTACCACAAGATCGCCCCCTAAAAGTACTGCTGCACCCTCCTTAGCATGGAATTTCTGCCAATTAATTATGTAATTAATATTGCCATTAAAGGCAAAGGGAGAGAGGCAGCCCCATGCAGATGCCCCCAAGTGCTTTGAGAAACCAGGCAGAGCCCCCATATCCCCACAAGAGGTAATATGACTATTTTGTACAACATGGGTGGGCTCAGGAGTGTCCCACTTCACTGTCCTCACTTGAGTAAAGGAGATTTAGCAAGTCTTTGTATCCCCAGCAGGCGTTTCTGCTGTCTTCTCCAGCCATCTCTGACCAGCACTGGGCACCATGACACATGGAATGCACGGCCAGGGCCTTCTGCCCCCAAAATTATTCTGAAGTCTAGACATTCATTGATATTTATCCCAATTCTTAATTCTTGACTTTGCTACCTCCCTGCTTTCCCATCCCTCCTGCCTATCATGAGCTGAGGATGCTCAAGGGAGGAGAGCACCTCACATTTGCACCCGTTTCCCTCCCACATTTGGGGCAGATCACAATATTTATTAGGCATAAGATGGATGGATGGGCAGCTAAGCACACCCAGGCAGTCTCTGAAGAAATACAAGACAGAGGGGGCATTGCAGAGTGCTCCCATCGTGAAGGTGAGATGCTTCGTTCAGCAAGGAGGCAGTTAATGACAACGGAAACGCTCAGCTTTGCCTGTTTTGCACATGAATAAGGACCCTGTGGAGGCTGAATCTACCCCTTACCTTCATCTCCAACACTCCTCTGCTCCCCATTTGGGCACCAAGTCACATGGGAAAGCATTCAGACCACAAACAGCAGGGACTGAGGAAAAAGGGATTAACATGGAGATGTTCTACAGTGATAAACAGCAGGATTAGTAACTCCTAGGTAAGAAGAAGGAAGAGAAAGGAGCCTGCATGGCTGGATTGCGACAGCATCAGATAAGAGGATGGCAGAGAAACGGACATACAGGATCATCTCCTGCTAGACCTGATATTCTGTGCCCTAAAGAGATGCTTGCAAGTTCATGAACACCCAGGTTGCTTAGAAACGTGTTTATGTGATACAGGGCTAAAATTTAAGCCGACAGGTCTAAGCAGCCTGTGAAGGTGCAGACCCAGATCTGGATGTGACCTCGGCAGCCTGAAATTCATCTCATCTGTTATGGGGAGGTTTGAAAACAACAGATGCACATATGCTGCTCTTAACGCGTGAAGAAAGGGATTTGAGCAGCAAACACCAGCCAAGTGGTGGGAAAAACACAGGTGAAGCTGCTCTGCTTCAAAGCTGGTGTGGGCCAGCACCCTGCAGTGGTCCAGGGCATCTCACAGAGCTGAAGAGCTACTCCTTTCCCACCAAATCGTCCTCAGTAAACGGCTGCCTGCTGCAAGCCATGTAAACAAGGCACATTGCCAAGTAAGGGCTATTATTTAAGTGGTATATGTATTTCTAAACTGTGTTCAAAACTGCTTGGTTTGGGATTTGAGAAGCATTGGGGCAGAAAAGTTGTGACCTGTTAGACAAATAAGAATACACAGCCTGTGATTTTTTGGTTTTAGCAGAAGCCAGACACCAGTCCAAGCACATTCCAGACAGAAAACATCCTAAAGGAAAAAAAATCCAAGTGCTTAAGACAACCCTTCCTCACCACAAAGACTTGAAAGAAGACATTATGCTAGAGTTATGCACTGCCTTCAGAGGTTTGGATCTGATGGGTCTTTACAGTAATTAATTACCCAGGGAGAAGGATTTCACATGCTTTTGGCCAGCTTTGCATTAGCACTTGCTGTGCTACCAAATTAGCACTTGCATTAGCACCAAAACTGGGCTGTGAGGATCTCTGTTATTCTCAATGCTGGCTGGCAGTGGTGTGGAGGCTCAGCAGCTTCAGACAGGACCAGCGATGCTCTGATCCTTTCCCTCTTGCTGATGCTTTCTGCGAAAGCACAGACCAAGGAGATTATAAATCTGTATGAGCCCCTCAGGAAGGCAGAGGTTGAAAGAGAAATATAGGAAAGAATTTATTTTTATGAGTCATCTGAGAAGAGATGGAGATCAAAGGCGCAAATGACCCAAGCCCTCTTGTCAGACCTTTGCAGCAACCATCACCTGACGGCAAACACACTCCTCCCCATCACCAGAATTTAGAGGTAAGTGACATCATTTGTGGTGCTGGGTGCTCACTGCTGCTGCTATTTTCAGCTCTGCTCTGAAGTGCTACCCAGCCCTCCCTGCACAGTGGGGATCTGCGGGTTTGTTTGCAGTGATGCTCCACTGGGAGGAATTGGAGGATGCTCATGCAGTGGCATCTTGCTAAGTTACATCCCACCACAGAGCCACAGCCCTTGACAGATCTTTCCCACTGCACTGGCTGTTCTTAAGCTGACACAGAATTGCTTAGAAATAACAATAGTTCTGCAGCACAGACAGATGACTTACCCTGATCCTTGTGTCTGACAAGATGATGCTCCTTAAATCAATGACTTTCTAACTCATGCCTTGTTTGCAGGGTTTTTTCTCCAGGAGTTTCCCTCCCTCGGGAACAGCCTCTGAATGCATTTGACTTTAAAAAACAGAAACCACACACTTAAGAAGCCAGAAGCCTCTTCCTTAGCTGGGTAATAAATAACCAGTGAGGAAGGGAGCACGGGGCAGAAAGAGGGACAAAGACCCTGCCCTCAATCCTGATGTCTCTTGCAATCTTCTTCCTTTTCCCTAGGCTCTGTTTCAGCCCAAACTCCAGATTTAAAACCAGATCAGGGTTCAGCTTCAGGATCACAAGATAGTCTTTCCACCATCCTTTTCCTTACCCTCTTTCCTGCCTACCCACACAAAGCAACAGTGTCCAAATGAGAGCCATGCTGGAGAGGTAAATGCAAAGTGCATTTAAACCTCAGCACAGGCACAATAGCAGGTCCATGGGGTACACCAGACTCACCCACACAAAGATCTAGTTTAAGAAAACAGATGTTACCTTATCTCACAATACCAAATAGCAACTTTAACCAGATACCAGCTGCACCTGCAGCATTACATCTGCTGGCACAGCCCATTTCCTTTCTTCCAGCAGCACGCGGATTCACGACCTGATGAAGCATCCACCGCACTTCTCTGGTGCTCAAAAGCTCCAGCCTGGGCAGCAACCCGCACTAAACATATGCAACTCCCTTCAAAACCCATCAGCATCAGGACTGTGTGTTACATAGACTTGTGACCCGTTTTCCTCACCTCCCTCCCTCCCACACTGCCTGCCTGTTGTCAGCACAGCCACTGCTCCCATCTTGAGCCTCTGCAACAGTGAAGCAACTGTGAGCTGGTCCCAGCTCCAACCTCCCTTTCTGGAGGGCAAAGGAGAGCCTGGGGACAGCCCAGCAGGTGCGGGATGACAGGTCCCTGCCCAGCCCCCTGTCCTAAGAGAGGGCAACGCATCCAGGGCTACCCCACCAGGTGGTTTCACTGCAGGAGACTGCACACTGGATTGAATTTGTTAGAGGAAAAGTGCAGTTCCTTTAACATCTGCATGTTTGCCTGAGTATAGAACTGCGCATGGTCCTGTGTCCAGCTTTGGGGCAACAGCACAAGAGGGACGTGGAGCTGTTGGAGCGAGGCCAGAGGAGGCCATGGAGATGCTGCGAGGGCTGGAGCAGCTCTGCTCTGGAGCCAGGCTGAGAGAGCTGGGCTGGGGCAGCCTGGAGAAGAGAAGGCTCCTGAAGGGGAGACCTGAGAGCAGCTCCAGTGCCTAAAGGGCTGCAGGAAAGCTGGAGAGGGGCCTGGGACAAGGGCCTGTAGGGACAGGCCAAGGGGAATGGCTTTAAGATGCCAGAGGGGAGACTGAGATGAGCTCTTAGGCAGAAGCTCTTTGCTGTGAGGGTGCTGAGGCGCTGGCACAGGGTGCCCAGAGAAGCTGTGGCTGCCCCATCCCTGGCAGTGTTCAAGGGCAGGTTGGACACAGGGGCTTGGAGCAAGCTGCTCTAGTGGAAGGGGTCCCTGCCTGTGGCAGGGGTTGGAACTTGACAAGCTTTAGAGTCCCTTCCAACACAAACCAGTCTGTGGTTCTGATTCTATAAGATCTCTTGTGCCAGCCAGCAGCTCATTGAACAATCTGGCACTGCCTACCTTGTGCGAGTAATGCTGATCCACAATCCTGGCCAGCCCGAAGTCTCCGATCTTCAGCACCAGGTCCTCTGTGCTGATGAAAATATTGGCCGGCTTGAGGTCGCGGTGGAGGACGTTGGCCGAGTGGATGTACTTGAGCCCGCGCAGCAGCTGGTACATGAAGAGCTTGGCATGCTCCTCGGCGAGCTTCCCCTGCTCCAGCAGGCGCGCCAAGTCTGTCTCCATGTACTCCTGGACGATGTACACCATATTGAACTTGAAGAAATCCCCACGCAGGCAGGCACCCTTGGGGCCCAGCACCTCGTACACCTTCACGATGTTGTCGTGGTCCAGGCGGCGGATGATCTTGATCTCGCGGAAGGCGTGCTTCATGCTGCGCGCGTCGCTGATGGTGATCTTCTTCACCGCCACTTTGCGGCAGCTCTTGCTGTCGAGGGCTGACAGCACCAGCCCGTTGGCCCCGAAGCCTAAGGGCCGGAAATTAATGAAGCGACAGCCCAGGTCGTATCCGTACATGCTGGCGATGCAGTCACACTTCTCTGCCATTGCGGGATCCGTCCTCTTGCGGCTCTTTCTCCTTCGCTTGAAAAACTGGGAGAGTCAGAGGGCTTCCAGATCACAAATGTGGTTTGAAATCAAGCGCCTCATTATTACTTACAGATGCTTGGAGGGATCTTGCTCTGAGCCCATTGCTTCAAGATGTCACGCGGACGCAGTGAAAATAGATGCGAGCACACACAGACACAAACAAAATGTTTTAAACTGGGTAGAAGAGACTTTGAAGCAGCAAAACAGAAAGTTTATCTTTCTTGAGACTAAAGAAACCAGCACTGCTACATTTTCCAGCCACTTTCTTGGTTTCCTTCTCTGATGTCCCCAAGATGATGCCAAAGCACAGGGCTGGAGGTGCAGCCAGATGCCTGGCCCCACGTCCCCAGTGTCTCAGTGCTAGAGTGGCCAGGCAGCCCTGCCATGGGGCAGAGCCCAGAGCAGCTCCATGGCCCCTCTGCTGCCCAAAACCCTCCCTTCCCACAAGTTTTGACAGTGTTTTCCCCACCAGTGAAGTGCATCCAGGCACTGGCTGAGGTCCCCAGTGGTCAGCAAAGCTTCACCCTTCTCATCGCTCCCTTTTTGGTATAGGCAGACCTCATCTTCCCCATCAGCTGACAGAAATCTCAATGGAAGCAAATGTTTTGCAGACCAAAACTCACTTTATCAGCTGCAGTCAGCACAGCAGGCTTCCATGTTTGAAGTTCCAACACCTTCCCCTTCTATGTCTTTTGTGGGCGAAGCCAAGTGTCATCAGATCCTTACAGCTTGATGGAATTCCCTGCGCTGCACAGCCTGGTTATCCCTCTGTAGGTCTTAGCCCCACTCCTGGAAGAAAAGAGGACATGGATTCATTTGACACCAGCACTGCCTAGTAATGGCTTGCTGAAGGTGTGAGCAAAACTGTGACCTTTCAGAGACTCATTAGTTATCCCCTCCAGAAGCACACATAATTACCCACATGTTACAGACGGTTAATCCTTCCTTTTCGATTGGTGATTCGCAGAGAACTCTAGCTCTTCCTTTCCCCTTTGCTGTTCAGTTTTCATTTTAATCTGTCTGAAACTGTTATGGAGCGATAGGCACATGCTGCGCAGAGTGCTGTGTCTCTGACTGCCCATTTAAACCTCCTCACAAAGAGAGCAGCAGCCCATGAGGCTACAAACCCTGGGAGCAGAGAGGAGCACAGAGTTTTTCGGCTTATAGCAATCAAAACTGCTGTGCAAAAGCAGCAGTGCCACCCTGTGTGGTTTTGCAAAGAGCCCTAAAGACTGGCTGTGAGGGTGGGATACCCCCTGAACCTGGGTCTGGCAGCAAACCTCAGCAGCAGCCTGGGAATGCCGCTGGCTCCGTGGTTGCGGTCACTGGGAGCTGCCAAGCCCTTCCCTCATGCAGCATACCATTTAGTGCCTTAGAGAGATGCTTGGCATTGCTCAGCCTGGGGTGCATGCACAGCACATAACACAGCTTTTCCCTTCTTGGATGTGCAGGGGGAAGGAGGAGAGCATCCTTGTTAAGACAGATGGAAGAAGGTGTCCCTGCCCGTTGCAGGGGCTGGAACTGGATGAGCTTTAAGGTCTCTTCAACCCAAACAGCCTGGGATTCTGTGATTCTGCTCCCAAACACCCCCTGACACCTCATTTTGCATCACCACATGGAGTCTGGTGTCCTGTGCTGCCCACCAAGGGGACCACCAGGTCCTTCAGAACCTGGGGATACCTGCAGGGACCAGCCAGCTGCATGACAATGGCTCTAACTTTGCATATGGATGTCTCAGATTACCAGCACTGCTCAGAGGGGAGGAAATAAAATTATCATGGATCTGCTCCCATTGTGCTCCTCATGCCAGAGTAATGCCTCTGTTGGAGCCCTTTATCGCCAGAGCTGCTCCATTAACCTGGCCATGAGTTCACAGCACAGTCCTTCACCCTGCACCCCCCAAGCATCAGCACTGCCTGACTCCTGCTCTCTGGCAAAAGTCACTCGTGAAGTAATGATAAGGAAAATATCAAATGCTGAGCTTTGTTTCAATCTGCATCCTTCAATCATTGAAGATTGAAGAGAAATGTAACACTTGAGGCCAGCATGGAGCATGTATTTGAAGAGGGAACTGGCTAACGGTTAAAATAAAAGATGTATGGACCATATGATGGCTGGGAGGGATGTAGGCTGGGCAGGGATACCCTCCAAGGAGCATCTGCCAGCAGTTACCAAATAGTTTGGCAAACACTGCTTGCTCCTGTAGTTAGAAACAAAAATAATTACAGCCTCTCTTCAATCCAGCAATTATCTAATGCTGGCTTTTGCATGCAAAGATTGAACGGAGAAAACTGCTCTTGCTATTACAAGTGGGGCAATGCACGGCCAGAGAAATGCCTTGGTCTATAGTCAGGCAGAGGGAAAAAAATAAGGATGAGAAACAAGGAGTGAAAGGGAGGTAAATAAATTCCAAGGCTCTGCAAGGACAGCAGGAAAGAGGAGCCTGTGCAGGAAGGTTACCTCTGCATTGCAACCCATGTGCATGGCCAAGGAAAGGGAGCACGAGTTGCTTAAACCCCAAGAAGGCAGTGGAGGATTTGAGGACCTCAGGATGACGTAAGGGCAGGCAGCAGCAAGAGGGCTGCAAGAGGTACATCTGGGCAACATTTTCCCCTTGTGGTGACTAGTCTGAGTTTCCTAAGCCTGTGCTGGAAACCTCAGTGTCTGCACAGGTCTCATGGATGTCTGAGGAGGGAAAAACACGAAGGAAAGTAGCAAAATTTCCTACTGGCTCTGGGAACTCTGAGAGGTAGGAGTTGGGCTGACGTGCTTCTACACAGTGCCACATCAGGTCTGAGGTCCACCTCTACGTCTCACCTCTCAGCACCGTCATCAGAACACAAGATGCTTCCCAGCATTTTGGCACTATGAGCCAAATTCCCCAGGGTTGCTGAGACCAGGTAGGGCTGGATGGGAGGTGGTGCTGGCTCCCACACTGAACTTCTTGGCTTAATCTACATGCAATGGAAGGAAACCAAGTTTTGCCTTGTCAGCTTAATTATTAATAATTAGTACAGTTCTAGAAGCACTGAAAGGGAAAATGCAAAGCATGAGACTAAAAGGGAAGAAAGAGCCCCATTTTATCTCATGAGCAAAGTGATGGCCTTCATGGTGCTCCTGGCTACATCTCAGTCCCTGATGAGTGATGACCCTGCAGCATCTCCTGCTATTAGAGGGCCCAGGCAGAATCACCCCTAAAGTGATGGCCCCAGAGGATTCAGGCTGTGTTCCTACCCTTGCTCTCATGGCTGAGTCCCTCTCATTGAACCACCCAGGGAAAAGCTGGTGGTGAATATGGGGATGTGCACCACGGCTGAGAAACCAGCAGGCAACACACTCCCACCGGGGCAGTGCTAACCAAGTGGGAGTTCCAAGATTCACCATCAGCCATCCCAGTATCTTCCTCTTCTCTTCTTCAGTCTCCTTGTCTATTGTAATGAAAAAGTATTATTTCAGTGGCCTAATGAAAATAGCTGCTTAGACCAACAGCGGTCGTAAAACCAGCAGTGATGCTCTCTGGCAACAGATGATGGAAACTGTGGTCTGTTTTCACGGAACTACAAACCAGAGTCCCAAGGGCTTTTCAAGCTGATGGATCCGCTTGAGAAACCAAATTCAATGGGAGCTTCAGGGCAAACTGCAGCAGAAGACAGCCAACAGGTCCTGAAGCACAACAGAGGGTCAGGAGCAAACATTAATGCAATCTGTGGTTACACCAAGATGGCATTTGGGGAAAATAAATCTGAGCTGTTTATACTGGTGAAGTCACCCCAATCTTTTGCTCATGTCGTTGATAGAGGGTTTTGATGGGGTGCTGGAAGACAGTAGAACACAAAGGGACAGTAGTTTTAAGAGATTTGAGTGCTAACTTTACTCCCATCCCATTTCCTACCTCCTATCCATCCTAGTTTAAGGCTAGGAAAGCCTGGGGGAACTTTCAGAAAGCACATACCAAAATTGTTCTCTGTTGGAAAATTCTCCTGTTCTGCAGACCATAAATCCCATCCATTTAATAAATATGAGTGAAATCAAACTCATCATTGAAACATGCAGCATGGACAGAGGGAAGGGTCAGGAGCTCTCATGATGCCCCTGCTCCAATCACCCAGTTCTTCAGTTGCCTGGGCATGGCCAGGAGACCAGGGAGACAGTCGCTTATAAAGAGAACTATACAAGCAAAGAGGTAATAAGACAAATCAATCAAATACAAGCACAAACACAGAATGGGGGACACCAGATGGAGCAGCCTGAGGAGAAGGACTTGGGGTGTTGGGTGAGGAGAAGCTCTCTATGACCCAGCTTCAGTGAGTGCTTGAGTCCAGAACCACCCCCCCCGTGTGCTGGGCTGCACCCCCAGAGCGTGAGCAGCAGCTCAGGGAGGGGATCCTGCCCCTCTGCTGCGCTATGGGGAGATCCCCCCTGCAGTCCTGATCCAGCTCTGGGGCAGCAGCACAAGAGGGACGTGGAGCTGTTGGAGCGAGGCCAGAGGAGGCCATGGAGATGCTGCGAGGGCTGGAGCAGCTCTGCTCTGGAGCCAGGCTGAGAGAGCTGGGCTGGGGCAGCCTGGGGAAGAAGGCTCCTGAAGGGGAGACCTGAGAGCAGCTCCAGTGCCTGAAGGGGCTGCAGGAAAGCTGGAGAGGGGCTTGGGACAAGGGATGTAGGGACAGGCCAAGGGGAATGGCTTGAACCTGCCCGAGGGGAGACTGAGATGAGCTCTTAGGCAGAAGCTCTTCCCTGTGAGGGTGCTGAGGCGCTGGCACAGGGTGCCCAGAGAAGCTGTGGCTGCCCCATCCCTGGCAGCGTTCAAGGCCAGGTTGTGCCAGTTTGTGATTCTATGAAATTCCCAAGAAACACTGGGCATATAAGAATAATGCAGGAAATGTAGGAGACTTGTTCCCTCTTTATGAACACTGAGCAGATTTTACAGTTTCCATTTACCTCTCACTTGCTTTTTTACTGAAGGCAGCTGCAGCCTCTGCACAGATGCAGAGATTTCATAATCAGGACCCCTTATTCCATAAAATAGTAGGATGAGGGAATTAAGAAGTTTTCTTATATTCTTCCATTCTGTCTCTCTCGTTCACCACTCTAGGCAAGGTAAGCATTTCTCCTTGTGTTGCTGCTGGGATCTGCACTCACCTTTCTGCTCCCTTCACTGCTCTGAAGGCAAGGGGAGCTCTGGGTGCCCTCGCATGAGCTCTCCATGCCATCTCCCAGCATTTCCCAGCCCAAGCCCTGCCCACGACGTTGTGATGAGCTTTTCCTTGTCACCAAACCCTCTCCAAGCAGCATCGGTCTCTCTATCTGGATGAATTCATTAAAGCTCAAACTTTGTAACAAGATGTCTGTTAACAGGGCACCGCAGGTGCTAATTAAAGGAGGATAACAATGATCTCTCTCTTAAACACTTCGTAAAGGGATGCATCCTGCAAACGATCACATCTCTATGGCCTTTTCAACTTGGGGAAAGATTAAACATAAAGCAGGAGGGGTGCAGTAGGGGCTGTGTTCATCGTACAGGCTTAGCTCATTGATTCCTGCATTGGGTGGGTCTGGCAGGAGCAGGATGAGATTCATTTTGTGTTCTGTCTCCTCACTCCGGCATCCCTCCCTTCCTCCCCAGCATCAAAAGCCTTTCAAATGCCCTTTCTCTCTGCCTCACTGCTCCTGGTGCCACAGCAGCATCATCCCCGCCAAGCACAGCAAAAGCCATATCTGACCCAGAGGAGCTGAGCAGAGCAGCAGAGACCCCGCTGTGGAGTGTGCAGAGAAACAAGGACAGGGAGTTTGGTGCCCATTGCTCCCGTGATGGACTTGCATGTCCTTAGGGAATCTCTCCAAGCTTTAGTCACAGTAATGGAGTTAGCGAAGCAGAGGGAAGTATGGGCAAACCTCCTGTAGCTCGTGGCTTCCAGGCCAGTGGCTGCTTCAAGGCTGAAATTTAATGAGCTCTTCCCATGAATAAACACGGGCTCCTGCTGCTCAGTTCTGCAGGAACATCCTGCAGAGAGCGCCAGGGAGGGTCTCTCTTTGGGGCTGAACACAGGTAAAGGCAATGCTCTGGTCTTGGCAAACAGCCTCTTCGTTTCCCTCCTGCAGCTATGAACTATGGGATCTGGTTACGTGCTTTGCAATGTCTTGCATTGCCCAGGAATATGAAATTCCTACCACAGCCTTGGGAAGCTTCATGCCCTCTCCCTTCCTGAGACTCTCCAGACACTCTGATGCCAAAGGGCTGTGCTCTGCACCAGCCTCTCCAGGAGAAGCACATCAGTCAGTTGCCAGCACCTATAATAAATGCTCAGAGCAGTGCAGAGATATCCCAGCCGCTCCAGCCAATGAGCCAGCTTCATTTGGAGCTCGGCTCAGATGCTGCTATACAAATGCCCATAGCATGGGGAACAAACAAGAGGAATTAGAGATGTGTGCTCGTCTACGGGGATATGATATAATAGGCATCACAGAAACATGGTGGGATGGCTCCTATGACTGGAGTGTTGGAATGGAAGGTTACAGGCTCTTTAGGAAGGACAGGCCTGGCAGGCGGGGAGGGGGAGCTGCCCTTTATGTTACGGATAGGCTGGAGAATGTGGAACTCTGTCTGGGGACAGGTGAGCAGTCAACAGAGAGTTTGTGGGTCAGGGCTAAAGGGATAACAGCGATGGGAGACATTACTGTGGGGATCTGTTACAGATCGCCTGATCAAGGGGAATCTGCAGATGAAGCACTCTATAGACAGATAGGAAAAGCCTCACGCTTGCAGGCCCTTGTTCTCATGGGTGACTTCAACCACCCTGACATCTGTTGGAAGGATGGTACGCCCCGGCAGAAGCAATCCAGGAGGTTCCTCGATTGTGTAGAAGACAACTTCCTTCTGCAAGTAATAGAGGAGCCGACAAGGAGAGGTGCTGTGCTTGACCTCGTGCTCACCAACAGGGAAGGGCTCGTTGGAAATGTGACGCTCCAGGGCAGCCTTGGATGCAGCGATCATGAGATGCTCGAATTTGAGATCCTCAGGACAGTGAGGACAGCTTGCAGCAAGCTCACTGCCCTGGACTTCAAAAGAGCAGACTTTGGCCTCTTCAGGATCCTGCTTAGTAAGGTTCCATGGGATACAGCCCTAGAGGGCAGGGGGGCCCAAGACTGTTGGTTGATATTCAAGGATCACCTGCTACAAGCTAAGCAGTGTTGCATCCCAACTAGAAGGAAGTGCAGCAGGAGGGCCAGGAGACCTCCTTGGATGGATAAGGAGCTCCTGAGGAAAATTACAGGGAAAAAAGAGGCTTATAAAAGGTGGAAGCAAGGACAGCTGGCCTGGGAAGAATACAGGGATGTTGTCTGGGAAGCTAGGGACCAGGTTAGGAAAGCTAAGGCCCAGTTAGAATTAAACTTGGCTAGGGATATTAAGGATAACAGGAAGGGATTCTACAGGTACATAGGAAATAAAAAACAGACTAGGGAGAACGCAGGCCCCCTCAGGAAGCTCTCGGGAGAACTGGCTACACAGGATTTGGAGAAGGCTGAGGTTCTGAATGACTTCTCTGCCTCGGTCTTCACTGGCAAAGGCTCTGACCAAACCACCCAAGTCTTGGAAGGCAGATGCAGGGACTCTGAGAATGAAGACCTTGGGCCCACTGTAGCAGAGGATCTGGTTTGAGACCATCTCAAGAACCCGAATGTGCACAAGTCCATGGGACCTGATGAAATCCATCCACGGGTCCTGAAGGAGCTGGCAAATGAAGTTGCTAAGCCACTGTCCATCATATTTGAGAAATCATGGCACTCAGGTGAAGTTCCCGACAGCTACAAAAAGGGAAATATAACCCCCATTTTCAAGAAGGGGAAGATGGATGACCCGGGGAATTACAGAGCAGTCAGTCTCACCTCTGTGCCTGGCAAAATCTTGGAGCAGATTCTCCTGGAAGGCATGCTAAGGCACATGAAAAACAACAAGGTGCTTGGTGACAGCCAGCATGGCTTCACTAAGGGGAAATCCTGCCTGACCAGTTTGGTGGCCTCCTGTGATGGGGCTACACAAATGATGGACAGGAGCAGAGCACCTGACGTTACCTACTTGGACTTGTGCAAAGCGTTCGACACTGTCCCACACGACATCCTTGTCTCTAAATTGGAGAGACATCAATTTGATGGATGGACCACTGGGTGGATAAAGAACTGGCTGGATGGCCGCACACAAAGAGTTGTGGTCAATGGCTCCATGTCCAGCTGGAGACCAGTAACGAGTGGTGTCCCTCAGGGATCGGGGTTGGGACCGGTCTTGTTCAACATCTTTGTCGCTGACATGGACAGTGGGATTGAGTGCGCCCTCAGCAAGTTTGCCGATGACACCAAGCTGTGTGGTTCGGTTGATATGCTGGAGGGAAGGAATGGGATCCAGAGGGACTTTGACACACTTGTGAGGTGGGCTGATGCCAACCCCATGAAGTTTAACCATGCCAACTGCAAGGTCCTACACCTGGGTCAGGGCAATCCCAGGCACAGCTACAGGTTGGGCAGACAAGGGATTCAGAGCAGCCCTGTGGAGAAGGACTTGGGGGTGTTGGTCAATGAGAAAATGAACATGAGCTGGCTTCAGTGCGTGCTTGCAGCCCAGAAAGCAACCGTATCCTGGGCTGCATCAAAATGAGTGTGACCAGCAGCGGGAAGGAGGTGATCCTGCCCCTCTACTCTGCTCTTGTGAGACTTCACCTGGAGCATTGTGTGCAGTTCTGGTGTCCTCAGCATAAAAACGACATGGAAGTGCTGGAACAAGTCCAGAGGAGGCCACAAGGATGATCAGGGACTGGAGCACCTCCCATATGAAGACAGGCTGAGAAAGTTGGGGCTGTTCAGCCTGGAGAAGAGAAGCTGCATGGAGACCTCAAAGCAGCCTTCCAGTATCTGAAGAGGGCCTGTAGGGATGCTGGACATGAACTGTCCATTAGGGACTGTAGTGCTAGGACAAGGGGTATTGGGTTCAAACTTAAACAGGGGAAGTTTAGATTGGATCTAAGGAAGAAATTCTTTCCTGTGAGGGTGGTGAGGCACTGGAATGGGTTGCCCCGGGAAGTCGTGAATGCTCCATCCCTGGTGGTGTTCAAGGCCGGGTTGGACAGAGCCTTGCGTGATATGGTTTAGTGTGAGGTGTCCCTGCGCATGGCAGGGGGGTTGGAACTTGATGATCTTAAGGTCCTTTCCAACCCTAATTATTTTATGACTCTATTATCAGGAGACCAGATGTGGCAGGTGGATTCCCAGGGAAACAGGAAAACTGGGGGGCAAGAACACCAAGAAAAATGGTCTGATCTCAGAGGACTGAGCTGTTCCCCAAACCTCATGAGGAATATAGCCAACAACAGGAACTGCTCAGCCTTTGAAGGATGGTGAGGAACAGGCAATGCTCTGGTGCTGTGTTTCCTCAGCCACCTCGGTGCTATTGTCTCTACCAGAAACACCACACGGGTACCCCAGAAAGCATCACAAGCCTGTGCATAGACACTGGCAAGCACCTGGACCTGTCTAAAGACAAGCTACACAATCAGAGAATGGATGTTGTGAGCTCCTCAGAGTGAAGGTGTTGCTAATTGTCACTGGCAGAGTCCTTCCCCTGGGTAGAATCAGACCCTCTTATGCCAGAGCTGCTTATAGCAAAGACTCAGAGATTACTAGAGTCAAATCGATGAGCACGCTCCAGGTTTCTCAACATGGGTTTATCCTCTCTGCTGTACTGAAGTAACCTGTTTTTCAGAGTTCTTTCCTTTGGCATCTATCATGTCTAACAACCTGGCTGTACCAAGCAACAGCCATGCAACCTGCTCAGGGGAGATCATATACCTACATCTCAAAAATAGTAATTATTGGATGTATTTAATACCAGGATCCAAATGGAAACCCGCTGAGGAGATGAGCAGAGCTGCCACCAGCTAAAAGCCAGAAGTCACCAAGTGGCACTGCCCCAGAAGGAAGGTGAAATCTCTGTGAGCCTGCAGGAAAAGCCAGAAAGAAAAGGCAAAACCAAAGGGAAGCAGCACAAAAATGACCCCAGAGTCCTGGCTTGAACAGCAGTAAAACAATTTTCCCATGCATACCATTGTACTGTAAGTGGTGGAGCAGCATCACTCAGCATTGCAAAATCACCTCTGCTGCCCAAACCTCTCGCAGGAAAATAGGAATTTTCCTCCTTCACAGCGAGGGCCCTTGTGGCCAGGCCAAATCACACTCAGGAAAGCAAAAAAAGACAAATCAGACAACGCTCATTAGTTCACAGAAAGAACAGAAAACAATGAAGAACTCGCGGACACTGACAGGGGTTTGAAGCGGTGCAGGAAAGCTGCCGTCTGCGCCTGGCTGGGTCTGGTCAATCAGCCGTGGCAGGGGGGTGTGAGCTGAACACAGCAGAGACATGGGCAAAGGTCTTGTTTCCCTGTGGGACCTGGCACATACAACTGCCCCAGGGTTGGTGGTCTGCAGCCAGACAGCAACCAGACAGTGCCTTGAACAAACAGGCTGTGTGTGCCCTCTCCCACCAGCCTAAGCACATTTGTGTGATGTGGTATTGAGCCGGAAAAGCCCAGCTCCATCTCTGTGAAGGCATCCACCTGCATCTAGCCATTCACAGTGGACGAACAGACGCTGTAGCCAGCACATTCTGCTCTACCTGTAGCCTCCATCTCCAGCCCCTATTCCTGCCAGCCACAGTTTTCATGCTGCACGGGCTCTTAATCGATTTAAGAGCAGCAGAATTATTTCCGTTACATAAATAAAGCAATTCCTAGAAGAGATGACTCAGAAGCCTCTCCCCTATCCATAAATCAGAGCAGAAACATGATACCTCATCGGGGCAAATCACTTTGCCCTTTTGGTTTGGCACCTACAGTCTTTCCTTCCCAAAAGAGACGAGATCCGCTTTCAGCCAGTGCTGTGTTGGAGACCTGGGCTTCGCTCCCCAGGACACCACAGGTCAGGACCTTGCCTGTGTTATCACTGGAGGGCTGGAGCAAGATAAGCAAAAGCAGGACGGTTATTAAAAAAAAAAATAGTAAAAATTCACATAGAAACAGCCCTAAAGGTGTTTTTTTTACTGTGACTGAGGAACCCACACCAGGAATTTGCCCCAGAGGAAGTTATGTGCAGCATGTACCAGAAGGCAGAGAGATGGCAGAGAGACTCCTTCACCTTGCACCTACCCTCCATGGGCCCCCAGAGGTACCAGAGAGCCTGATCTCCTCTCAAAACACTACACTGGGATCTCACAAAAGTGCTTGCACTGGTGTCTCTCAAAGCCGGTCTGTAACCTCCCCATTAATCCTCCTGCTCACTGACAAAGCTCATCCAGTTTATTCTGGGGGACGGGGCAGGACTGCATGCTCAGCTTGGGAAAACAACCAAGACAGGCTTTATGGAGAAGAAAAAAACCTGCATTTGTGTGCAGAAACCATTCTGTAACAGGTTTCCACACTCACTCTTCCCACTGCAGTCCTGCAGCGATATCCCCATGCTGCTGCAGCCCCAACACAGCGTGAGAAATGAAACCGAGAGAGAAAAGGGTGTAAACCAGTGGGGAGACCTGCACAGGGCCCCAGACAGAAACAACCCTTGGCACCCCATTCTCCTCCCAGACAGCACTGCTGAGACTTCAGGGATCTGTACAGACAGCCACATGCTCTTGCCTCCATCATCCTGGAGAGGAGTGACTAGAGACATCCATCCATTCCCCCCAGGGAGGGGGAGAGCAGCCTTCACCCAACCAATGCTCCCACGAGGCACTGGGGCTGCCAGACTTGAGTGGCATGGCCACTGAGCACAGTGACCTGAGACAGTGACCTGTAACCCATCATAACCAGCACAGGCTGCTCAAACCTCAAGAAGAATTAATCCTATGTCCAGGAGACTGTGCAGGCATGGGATTTCATAGAACCACAGACTGGTTTGTGTTGAAGGGAGCTTAGAGCTCATCCAGTTCCAACCCCTGCCACAGGCAGGGACCCCTTCCACTAGAGCAGCTTGCTCCAAGCCCCTGTGTCCAACCTGGCCTTGAACACTGCCAGGGATGGGGCAGCCACAGCTTCTCTGGGCACCCTGTGCCAGCGCCTCAGCACCCTCACAGCAAAGAGCTTCTGCCTAAGAGCTCATCTCAGTCTCCCCTCGGGCAGGTTAAAGCCATTCCCCTTGGCCTGTCCCTACATCCCTTGTCCCAAGCCCCTCTCCAGCTTTCCTGCAGCCCCTTCAGGCACTGGAGCTGCTCTCAGGTCTCCCCTTCAGGAGCCTTCTCTTCCCCAGGCTGCCCCAGCCCAGCTCTCTCAGCCTGGCTCCAGAGCAGAGCTGCTCCAGCCCTCGCAGCATCTCCATGGCCTCCTCTGGCCTCACTCCAACAGCTCCAAGTCCCTCTTGTGCTGCTGCCCCGGAGCTGGATCAGGACTGCAGGGGGGGTCTCCCCATAGCGCAGCAGAGGGGCAGGATCCCCTCCCTGAGCTGCTGCTCATGCTCTGGGGGTGCAGCCCAGCACACGGGGGGGTTCTGGGCTCAAGCGCTCACTGAAGCTGGGTCATGGGGAGCTTCTCCGCACCCAATACCCCAAGTCCTTCTCCTCAGGGCTTATTTCACAACAAGCTCTGTGATACTGGGCCACTGTTGAAGAGTCAGTCCTTGATCCAAGCACATGGGGTTTTAGGCAGCAACATCTCCTGGATGAAGGGCAGGTTTGAGCTGTATTTCAAGCCCAAACTGCTTCACCACTCTTACAGACACAAGCCCTCGCTCATGGTCAGGCTTCTGTGGTGCACATCTCTGCCCCATATTAATGCGCAGCCCACCCAGCCTGACCCACACATCCACCTCAGCTGCCCCTGTACATCCCATCTGCCTGGGGGAGCCAGGCAGCTCCATACCAGTGATGGGGACACAGCATCCCAAACCTCAGCCCTTTTCTTAGTCTGACTCCCTACAGAGCAGGGCTACAAGGTCCCAAACCTGCAAAGAGATAGCGGAGACCAGGAATCCCACACTAAACAAAGCTCCCCTATTCTACCCTGGGAAAAAGGTCTCTGCTGTTTTAATGCTTCCTGGGAGACCATGGTGAGGAGTTATGGGATGCCAGCAAAGCTAAAAGCCAGTGGCAGAAATGTGCCTGCATTGTCAAAAATAATATGGGAGATTTCCTAGAGAATTGAAACAAAAATGTAAGTCCTGGTCCTAAAATAGCCTGAGAAAAGCCAAAGCACATACCCAGCAACTTGTAGCCATCCAGATAATGGATGGGGAATAAAAGGCTTTGCTGGACCACTGTTAAAGCTAGCTCTCAGTATAATCACCTACTACTATAATGAGATTATGTGGATTAGCTGTGTTTTAAGGGAACATCAATGAACCGGACAGCCTTTCTAGGCAGGTTTTTAGTGCTGCACAGAGTTAATACCGGAAAGACATCAAACCAGGCAGCTATTTTTAGAAAGAATTCCTCTAAATAACCTATATCGCAAGGCAACAAGGTGCATTAATGCAGGCAGTAGCTGAATGAATGAATGCTGCAGAGGAAAACAATTCATCTCTGGTTTCTGCACCAGAAATTAACTGAGGCAGACCTAAGCTTGCTTTCCTCTAATGCTGTGTTGTGAAACAGGCTCAGTCTGTGCTCCCTCAGCCCTGCAGAGGTGATAAGCCCCAAGTCCTTCCCCCGGCTGCAAACAGGGCACATGCCTGGGAAAGCATCCCCCAGATGAGTCTGAAATTGGACTTCATCATCATCATCATCATCATTATGGCATCCACCACCACATGAGGTGCAGCAGCTATACAGAGAGCAGGTCTGGCAGGTCACCAAGGTGCAGAGAGGCGCTCAGAGGGATCACTCTTGCTCAGGGAACCCACTGCTCGTGTACTCACTCTCATTTTCTCCTCACTCTCCTCAGGATTTAAGAGGAACTCTCAGAGAATCTATTTTTCGTTTTCATTGCTTTTTGTTCTTGGAGCATACTCCTGCAAAATACCCAGCAAAAATAGGTAAATACCCAGTCAAAATAAACTGGACACTGCACTGTGCAAAGTCCTCAAAGTCTTCTTGTCTAGGATGGATCCAAACTGGAGCCGTGGGGACTGAAGCCTGGACGTTTTCCTGTCCATGGTCTACCTAGACACATCTCTGCACCTCTCTTCTCTTGCTGTGACTCAGACAGGGCTGGTGAATAAAACCCAATTAGGGATTAAGCATCAGAGCAGCACAGCACAAGGATGGTCCCTACCCCAGGCAGCTCCCACCCTGGGATCTTTAGCTCCCACCGTGGTGAAGTGACAAAAAATGACTCATTAAAAAGTCACTTTAATTGCCTTGCCAGTGCATTGCACAAAGTCCAGCCAATGCTTGAGGTTAAAAATGAATGACGCCTTAAACAGCAAATTCTCACCCATTCCTCCCACTTCCACCCTAAATTTTAATGGCGTCATAGTAAGGGGCAAAACAGATGCAGCCAGTCCTCCAGCTCTTGTACCCAGCTCCTCCCCAAGGACCAGGCTCAGCTCCACTGGGTTTGCTCCCCCATGGGCTCACATTGCAGGCACCCAGTCTGTTTCGGGACACATCAACCCCCCAGACTGCTGCCTACATGCAACTAAGACAGTTATGAAGTTGTTATTCTTTATGCCAGAAGGAGTCTTAATCAGGAGAGGAAAATTGAGAGGATGCAACCATGCACCATAGTCCTGCAGAGCCGTGGGAAGATTTGCTCTATCCCACGTGGGGCTTGTGCTACTCAGACATTGCCCAGCTCTTCATGTCCAGGTTGTCCACCACTCTTCTGTTGGAAAAAAGATGTAAACAGGAGATAACCTGTTGGAGCAAGTCCAGAGGAGGCCATGGAGATGCTGCGAGGGCTGGAGCAGCTCTGCTCTGGAGCCAGGCTGAGAGAGCTGGGCTGGGGCAGCCTGGGGAAGAGAAGGCTCCTGAAGGGGACCTTAGAGCAGCTCCAGTGCCTGAAGGGGCTGCAGGAAAGCTGGAGAGGGGCTTGGGGCAAGGGATGTAGGGACAGGCCAAGGGGAATGGCTTTAACCTGCCCAAGGGGAGACTGAGATGAGCTCTTACGCAGAAGCTCTTCGCTGTGAGGGTGCTGAGGCGCTGGCACAGGGTGCCCAGAGAAGTGTGGCTGCCCCATCCCTGGCAGTGTTCAAGGCCAGGTTGGACACAGGGCCTTGGAGCAAGCTGCTCTAGTGGAAGGTGTCCCTGCCTGTGGCAGGGTTGGAGCTGGATGAGCTTTAAGGTCCCTTCAACCCAAACTAGTCTGGGATTCATTGATTCTATGACACGTATCAAAGCCCAAACAGCTCCTCACTGAAGCACAAGTACAGCACTGCCTGACCGCTGTCCTGCTACACGTGGATCATCTGAACTGGCACAAGCCTGCTGCCCAGGAAGAGCTGGGTGCCCAGAAGGGAGCAGGGAGTGAGACAGCAGCTTCACGGCAAAATTGGGAGTTTGCTGATGGTTCAGACCAGTTTGCTCCATTTTAACATCTGATGCTTTAAATACAGAGCTAGAGCATCATCCCACCCTATGCTTCATTGAGAGCAATGCAGTGACAGTCCTCTGCACCAGCTTGGGCTCTAGACCACCGGTGCCCCTCATTTAGTCAAATATTGCTCTGAAATATCCCTTCTGCTCTACACAGGGTCGTAAAAGAATGATCAGGATGGAGCAATCCACTGCCTTCATCCCTTTCTTCCCTTCTGGCTCCAGCAGGCAGTAAGATACCCATTTTGCAAAAGGAATCATGCCAAGAAAACCTGGCTGAGTGGTTTGGTTTGTAAGACTCAAGTCTTGGAGACTCTTTCAGTATTTATTGCTCAAAAATACGCTTATGTTTCTAAAGCATTTTTCAGATATTACAGTACTTTGCTGAGATAAAGGAAAGCTGACAAACGTATTATGGCAATAAAGATTACTTTTACTGTCTGAGTAGTAGCAGACACATGAGATTTATTTATTCAGGTAGACGAAGCCAGTGTAGGAGATGAGCTTAGATTCTGGGATACAGGTCCAAATCATTGGGAGATTTGCTGACTCCATGGAGGATGGGCATCCCACATCCCAACATGGGATGTCCTGCATTAAAAGCAGCATCCCCAACCCTTTCCAAGGCCTGCAGGACTTGTCTCTCCTCAGTATCTAATGAAATGAAACGGGTGAGATGAGCAAAACTACCAACTCACGCTCCTCTGTAGGGATAAAGGAGTTTTCCAGACTTTGCTGTGATGGTTCTTCCCCAGCTGCTCAGCTACTGCATTGATCCTGTGGCTGCCCCGGGGATCTGCTGGAACACACCACGTTTTTGTGTACTGAAAAGATGTTGCAAGCATTATAATAGGAATTTCCTTCAAACTTCCTCCCTCCTTCCAGAACCACTCTGCCCATTTTGCTGTGTTTAAGGAGCAGGCAGCGATTACCTTTCCAGCTCACAGATACTAGTATTTTTTCACCCTTAGACACATCTTTCTAACAGATGAGATCATGGCATTTCTAATGACTTAAGGAGACAAAGGACTGTAAAAGCCTTCCCCGAATGCACAATTGACTCCCTGCTCTCTGCACACACAAGATAATGAGGCCTTTCAAATGCTCTGATCAAACTCCTTCCTACCAGTCCCGATTAGTGCCACTAACAATCTTGTTTGTGCCTCCACCACCTCACCCAGCTCAGCAAAGAGCTTTCTGCAGCATTTACACTGTGTTAATCAGCTGGTATTTGACACAAACCTGAGGTGGCTTGTGCTGAGCTGCTCACCTGCCTTAACATCAGGGATGCAGCGATGCAACTGAATCCCCAGGCAAAGCTGATGGGGCACGCAGATGGCACGGACGTCTGTCGTGCTTGAAATCAAGCAGAAGCAGGTATTTGGGGAATTTCTGTTTTCTCTTTAAATAGGTAGAATAAACAAACCCCTGTCTGGTAACAGGGGCGGATAAGACTCAGGTGAAGGTGGGATGTGAGACAAGTCAAAAGGGTCAATAATATCAGCCACTGATCCTGTTTGGCAAACATAAAGCCCATCAAGATGCCCTTTGAGGTTTCCCTGCCCCTTATTCAAGTGAGAAAGGAGATAACTCGGTGACACCATATTACAATACCCGCTCCCCTCCACCCCACAAGCATTTCTGCCTCACGAGGCTTCCCTTTAGGCTCTGCCCTACAGCCACTTCCCCACCAGCTCCCTTTCCACCCATTCTCTGCTCCCAGATTTCCTTAGCAAGACAAAAAAGCCTTGCTTACCTGCACAGAAGCAGCAGCTGCCTGCTCCCTGCCTTACTAGAGACATGAAGTTATTTCTAATTCATGGAATTTCTGCACTTCTGACCACACTGAGCCTGGGAGATATGTGGAAGGAAACTAAGGCAGACATGCGTTTAAGGCTCTGGGGAAAGGCTTTCTGAAGCTGATACAACCTCGACTAAAAAAAAACATTGAGAAAGCAGAATTCCCAGAGAGAAAGAATTATAAGTCTTAAAAGGAATTATCTGAAATACTCCCTGGGTCAGCTTCCTTGCTTGTAGAAGAGATGTAAACCAGTTCAGCGTTCCACGCTGCAAAACTGACAGAAATGCAGAAACAATCTTGTTTCCTCTCTTCCCATTCTCCTTGAGCTCATTTTAATTGGAACTGGTCCCATCTGAATCAGATCCTGAGAAGCCCAGCACCTACCCTTTGTCCTTGAAGTCATTTTAAGCTGGGACCTATTTCCACATTCACATTTCCAGCCCTGCCTCCTCACAGCAGGCAAGGGTTTAATTTACCTTTACCCAAAGGCACTTTCTAATGGCTCAGAACTTTCCGTATCTCATGGGATGGGGCAGGGGGAGTTCATGGAGCACACACACAGCCCCAGCAAGGGCACAACCACTGGGAAGATATTCCACCTGGATTGCAGACATGATCCTGCCTGCATTTTCCTCTGCCTCTTCTCCTCCATAAACCCCCAGACCAGAAGCATGTGGTTTGGGGATGGGGATACCCCCAGCTCCTTCCAGAAGGATTGGCAGCATCACAGCCATAAAAATGGGAGATGGGGAAGGGGGAACAACTCCTTCTAGAAAGGCTGCAGCTGATGTGCTGCATTCCCCTGCCCCACTTCACTTACATGTAGGAACAAGCCTCTCTCAGGGTCCAGAGATGTTCTGCAGTTCCCTTTAGGTAGGGATTATGGGCTTTCGAAGCCTTCAGAAACATGAAATTTGATTGGGCTTTTTATCTCAGTTTACATAGCTAATTGTTGAATAAGTATCAATTACCATGTAATTAATAGGGTTGTAAAATCAGGTGTAGCCCAAGAACTGACTTGTGCAAACAATCTGAGCAGCTGGAACAGATGGACACCGATGGTTATCAGCCCCGGGGAGTTGTTTGCTCTTTCCTGAATCTTGAGGGATCCTAAAATGAAGCTGGGATGCAGCTGATCCGCTTCCATGGGAAATCATATGGACTCCAAGTCTCCCACCACTCAGCCTGGAGTAAGACCTGTGGGTCTTTTCTCAGGAGGAGTATCCCTGCCAGTGACCCAACAGACACACACATACCTGGGCAATGCTCCTCACGCCACCAGGGAATGAAGGCTCACACCAGTGCTCCAGAAAGCCTCTTCCTTGAGTGCCCCCTGCTCCTTCCCGTCCTCCCAGGAACGCCCCAAGGATAAGCACACTAAGAGCCATGTAGCTCCGGGCTGCTGCAGCGGCGTGGGCTGGCCAGCTTCCTACAGAGATGACTGTTGTGTATAATATAGAAACTGAGCTGCTTGTTCCAAGCACAACCACGCTGGCTGCTTTTTAAAGACAGGCTTAGCTCGGATGTGAAGCGCTGCGGGAACAAGCAGCGCTAATTCCCCCCACAGCCTCCCAGCCAGGGGAAGTTTTCAGCAGGGAGATTTGTGAGCTTGTCCCGCTCCTGACCCAGCTCCAGGGACAGGGTAATCCTGGCACCTTTCAGTAGGGCTGAAATAGGCTCCTGTAAATCCTCACATGGAATTCTGCCTGGAAAGCCTTCAAAGCAGATGACTGTTTAACCTTGCCCTAGCAGAGATCATGGGAAACACACAGTAGCTTCCCAGTGCCAGGCTTGGGCTGCACCCATCGGCATTGTGCCTGCCTGGGAAGCGCAGCTTGGGAGGTTTGGAAGGTGCAGCTGTCAGTTAGGAGTATGGAGACATTGAGGCACAAAAGAGATCTGGTGCTTAAACATGCCAAAACAGTGAAAAACGTATGAAGTATGTTTGGGACATACAGCAGATTATCTTCTGCAGTGATGTCAAAGACACTCAAAGACTATTTGTTGGGTATTTGCAGGTCATAAATAATGAATTTTACTCTGCGTGTTCAGCCACACTGGTGCAAGGAGGACAACATCTTAGAATCATCAAAAAATGGTTAGGGTTAGGGTACGGTATCACAGGAATCAATGTCATAGGAATGGTTAGGGTCTTGCCACCATTCAGGACATACATACACCTGGGCAGGCACACAAAAATACCACAACAAAACAACTGATGAATAATCAATACCAAAGCCAAGGAACACACTGATAAGTCTTTTGGATGAAAAACTGCTGCTAGCACACGGAGTAGCTCACGTTTCAACATTAATTGCCCAAGGAGCAGCAGCAGATCTACAAGACAAGGATGAAGCCAAAACGAAAGCCATGTCTAATCCAAGTCCTCTTCCATTATAGGTTGTTTCTGTGCCAGTCACAGAAACCATGAGCCCAAAATAATGGCAGCAGTGTCTAAATTTAAAAGGGCCAATTTTAAAAAGCCAAAAGCAAGCAGCACCACTGAGAGTACAGGACTCACTTAAAGCATCTATCAATGACCCCACAAGTTACAAATCTTGAAAAGCAGCAGGAGTTAAGTCGTGAAATACACATTCTGGAAAAAAATGAGATGTGGAAACATGGTCTTTCTACAAGGCACAGAAAGAGAAAAGAAGTGGCACTGAAAAAGAAATGTCCAGGCATTAGTAACTGATGAGGACGTCTAAAAGAATCCATTAAATCTGAACAGCAAGCAGAATTAATTGTAAAGTAAGGCACTTAAGCAGTCTAAGAATAGAGAATTAGATAGCTGCTAGATTCACTATTAGGTACCATGAGTAAAATTGGAAGCAAGTTCTGTGCTGCCGATGGGATGAACGGTTGCCAAAGAGAATGAGAAACTCAGTCTACAGTTTAACCGTGTGCCCCCCCCCCATTGCGCAAAAGCAGGGTCCCAAAAACCTCCTGTATAACCTGTCTTAAAACCCCTCAATGACAGAGATTTCAGTATTGCCAAACATCTGCTAAGATAAAGCATTTTAAAACCAACCAGTGGAACGCAGGGAAGCTTTGTGTAGTGCAGTATTTTCGGAAAGGATGAGAGGTAAGAGGCAGGAGCAGCAGGCTACCTGTGGTCCACTCCAGCTAGGAACAGTGGGACAGAAATCTCAGGTACATACACAAACTGGAGACTAAAAATGCAATTCCAATCAGCCTGCTGAGTTTCCTGGAATTAGATCTATTTAAAACACTTTCTTCTTGTGACAGCTAACAGGGCTGCATGATGCAAGAGCCTCAACAGAGTTTGTCCCCATTTCTTCAAAGTGCATAATGTTTTGAGGACGAATCTCACACCAGGTGTAACCATCTCCACACACATTAGGTATATGCTGACACTGCCCTTAGCATCACTCTTCATGGGGCAAGACCAGAGAGGGAAGCCAGTACCCAAGCATGGTCCTCAGGGATTTTTGTTACTGATTAGTCTCATCTGTGATTCTTTGCAGGATTTTATTAACTATAAACCTGTAACACAGAGAAAAAACCCGGTAACTCATGGGTGGCTGGTTGGTGGCACATTGCACAGGGATCCAAATCACCTCAGTGAAGGTTACAGTCCAACAGATCGTGATTTCGTGTGGCCAGGTAATTGTGGAATCATTGAATGGTTTGTTGGAAGGGACCTTAAAGCTCATCCAGCTCCAGCCCCTGCCACGGGCAGGGACCCCTTCCACTAGAGCAGCTTGCTCCAAGCCCCTGTGTCCAACCTGGCCTTGAACACTGCCAGGGATGGGGCAGCCACAGCTTCTCTGGGCACCCTGTGCCAGCGCCTCAGCACCCTCACAGCAAAGAGCTTCTGCCTAAGAGCTCATCTCAGTCTCCCCTCGGGCAGGTTAAAGCCATTCCCCTTGGCCTGTCCCTACATCCCTTGTCCCAAGCCCCTCTCCAGCTTTCCTGCAGCCCCTTCAGGCACTGGAGCTGCTCTCAGGTCTCCCCTTCAGGAGCCTTCTCTTCTCCAGGCTGCCCCAGCCCAGCTCTCTCAGCCTGGCTCCAGAGCAGAGCTGCTCCAGCCCTCGCAGCATCTCCATGGCCTCATCTGGACATCACCTTCTCCACCCAAGCACACAGACAGGTACCAGAGGCACCCCAACACCTCCACCACTGAGAACAGCCGGAGCTCTACACACACACTGGACCCGGGGGACACCTCTCCCCCAACCCACCACCTCGGGGCTGCAGGACGGGTCAGAGCCGCTGGGACACGAGGGTCGGGGTTTCTCCCCGCCGCTTCTGACGCTCGCATTACACCCGCCTGGGGTGAAGCCTCTTCCCGTAGCGGCCGCCAGACCCGCACGCATGGAGCACGTTCGGTCCTATGGACGCTCGGACCGCGGCCGACTGCCATCTCCAACGCACACTCCCAGATGGGAAGGTCTCGTTCCGGCGAGAAGAAGGGGAGCGAAAGCAGCCTGCCCGGTGATGGGGAAGGGGCCGGGACCTGCCCGGCACGGTGCCACCGGCTCGGCGGCGTGCGAGCACACGGGGCTGTATGTGCACACACACGAAGCACGCACACAGCCGCAGACAACCACATGCATGTGCACCGCTCCCCCTCCGGGGCGGCGAACCGGCGCATCACGGACTCGAAGCGCACCGTGCCACGGAGGTTGGGGAGGCGGGGGGGGGGGGAGAGGGAGGGGGTCTCCGGCAGGCCGGCGCTGAGCCCCGGGGAAAGGCGAGGCCACACCGGCACCGGCACCGGCACCGACGGGGGGTCCAGGGACCGCTCCCCCCCCCCCCCTCCGCCGTGCGGGTCCCGCCGGGCTCCCCCGCTGCCCGACCCCGCACAGCGAACCCGGGTCACCGCGACCCGCTCCGAGGGCCCCCCGCCGGGCTCAGCCCGCGGCACCGGCGCGGCGCGGACAAGCGTAGGGGTGCTGCGGGCGGGCACCGCGCTCACCGGTTCCGCTCGGCTCCGCTCCGCTCGTCTCGACCCGGCTCCGCTCGGCCCGGCGCACCGGCACCGCGCGCCCGCCCCCGCCGCTGACGTCACCCACCGGCCTCCGCCGCCGCCGCGCGGGAGCCACCTGCCGGGGGAGGGACCGGCGGGGAGGGGGGGACCCGGCTCCCCTCACCCTGCCCGCGGGGAGCGGCCCCAGCGGGTCCCGTGTCCGCGCCGTGAGGAGCCCCCATGAGGGAACCTGGTCTTTGACCCCCGCCCCGCCATGGCCCCTGTGAGGGACAGAGGGAATCGGGTGTCATCCGCGCACCCCGTCCTCCCCGCCATGGTCCCTGTGAGGAGACGCCTGAGGGGCCCATCAGTCCCTTCACCCTCATCCTCCTCCCGCTGTGAGGAGACGCCTGAGGGGCCCATCAGTCCCTTCACCCTCATCCTCCTCCCGCTGTGAGGAGACGCCTGAGGGGATCTTGTCTGTGATCGCCGTACCCGCCCTGCCATAGTCCCTCTGAGGAGCCTCCTGAGGCGATCAGTCCCCTATATATACACCCACATCCGCCATAACCCCTATAAGGAGCCACCTAAGGGGGTTGGGTCACCATCTTCATCCCCCCCCACCCCCGGCACGGTCCCTGTGAGGAGCCCCGAGGAGGGTATCCCAGTGCATTTGGTTCACACAGAGGTGTTGAGCCCCCTCCCTCCCAAAACCACCACAACCCTGGCTGTGTTTCTGCCCTTTCCCCCCGCAGTAGCCCACGTATATCTTCTGGCTGGTGTTAATGTGGGCCTGCCCCAAGCCAGCGTTCCCTGAATGGCTGGGGTTGAAGTGACCTCTGGAGATCATCCAGTCCTGCCCTTGCCAAGGCAGGGCCACCCAGAGCAGGTCACACAGGAGCGTGTCCAGGCAGGTTTGAATGTCTCCAGGGAGGGAGACTCTACAACCCCCCTGTCCCAGTGCTCTGATACGCTCGATGCAAAGGAGTTCTTCCTCATGTTGAGGTGAAACTTCTTGTGTTTTCCTTTATGGCTCCTTGTCCTGTCACTGGGCACTACTGGAAAGAGCCTGGCACCATCCTCCTGGTGCCACCTTTGAGATATTGATCTGCATCAGTGAGATCCCCTCTCAGGCTGCTCTTCTCCAGACTAAACAGGCCCCTGCCAGGGATGGGGCAGCCACAGCTTCTCTGGGCACCCTGTGCCAGCGCCTCAGCACCCTCACAGCAAAGAGCTTCTGCCTAAGAGCTCATCTCAGTCTCCCCTCGGGCAGGTTAAAGCCATTCCCCTTGGCCTGTCCCTACATCCCTTGTCCCAAGCCCCTCTCCAGCTTTCCTGCAGCCCCTTCAGGCACTGGAGCTGCTCTCAGGTCTCCCCTTCAGGAGCCTTCTCTTCCCCAGGCTGCCCCAGCCCAGCTCTCTCAGCCTGGCTCCAGAGCAGAGCTGCTCCAGCCCTCGCAGCATCTCCATGGCCTCCTCTGGCCTCGCTCCAACAGCTCCACGTCCCTCTTGTGCTGCTGCCCCAGAGCTGGATCAGGACTGCAGGGGGGGGTCTCCCCATAGCGCAGCAGAGGGGCAGGATCCCCTCCCTGAGCTGCTGCTCACACTCTGGGGGTGCAGCCCAGCAGACGGGGGGGTTCTGGGCTCAAGCGCTCACTGAAGCTGGGTCACGGGGAGCTTCTCCTCACCCAACACCCCAAGTCCTTCTCCTCACGGCTGTTCCATCCCCTCTCCCCCAGCCTGTGTTTGTTCAGGGGATTGCCTTGAGCCAGGGGCAGGACCTTGCTCTTGGAAGAGCTTCTTGGGGCAAAATGGGGGTTCTTGGGCAAAGGTGTTCTCAAACATCTACTGACTGGCATATTGCTTCAAGGTTTTATTACAGTAAACCATGTGGTGATACCCTCGGCACTGACTCGATGGTCCTTGCAATGAAGCAGTAAGTGTATGTCGATGCACATAATAAATTATATTTTCTTTTAAAGAGCTGGTTTGTTTGGTAGA
Organism: Pezoporus flaviventris; assembly: GCF_033815535.1. NCBI lineage: Eukaryota > Metazoa > Chordata > Aves > Psittaciformes > Psittacidae > Pezoporus > Pezoporus flaviventris. The sequence continues at coordinate 1,184,853 of NW_026892558.1, forward strand.
GGCTGGATAGCACCAGCATTTCAGAAAACCCAGCAGTGCTCAGCACCTCACAGGACCTTGGCTCCAGGACCCTGTTGCCAGAGCAGCGCTGTGTGACAAACAAACTCCATTTGCATTGTGCAGCAGCCCTCACACCACTCCAGCAATAAACACCACAGCCTGGCAGAATCTGTCCTGAACGCTGATGAGAGAAAGGGGTATCTCCGTTCAAATGCAGTGATTAAACTCAGCAATAGCTCATCATGACCACCAAGCTGCCACGTGTAATGAATGGAAATGGCATACTTAAAGCATGTGCTGTTGGCACAACTCAAACTGCGCGCCATAAATTGCAGGGTTTTGGCACTTGTGGGTGCATAATGGTGCTGTTGTGGCACATGCATATACACACAGGTGCTCCTGCTCTCTAGCATGAGATGAGTGCAAGACAATGTGTTTCCACGTGGGATGAAGAGAGACAGAATGGTAACATGATGAGGGACTTAATTAAACACTGTAGAGCCTGAATAGATAATCACAGGCCTGTGCTGCATCTTCATGCATGAGGAGTTGTGTCTCTTTGTAAGCAGAAGAGAAGCAAAGCTTTCCATAACCTGAGTGTTTACATTAATTTCCCATGATTGGTGAGGAGGGACCCAGCGCGCTTGATCAAAGCAGGCAGTGCTGGTGCCTGAAGCGTGTGCCAATAGTGGGAGCTGTAAGAACCTCTTTTTTAACCCTGCCATAACGTGGATTTTAATCCAAGCTCTCTCCCTCTCCTCTGTGAGAAGCACAGAGAAGGCAAACGCAGAATAGTGAAGCATTAGTCCTGGAAGTCAGGGATTTGGCTTTCCTGCAGCAGGCTTGGGCTATTAGACAGACACCTTTAGGAAGAGGCTGCTTTACTCTGCTCTATCCTTTTCTTACACTTCATATGTTCATAGAGAGAGGGGGCATTTGAATTGTCTAACCGCAGCAGCATTTTATTTAGAGGCTAAAATTCACCCCTTTGACAGGCAAGCAAGCTGAGGCCCACAGGGGTGATTTTCAGACTGTACTGGGGGTTTATACCCTGTCTGTGTGTAGATTTAACCCCAGCTGCAAAACAATGCCCTTATACCCACTGCAAAATGTTTGTCCTGCATAATATTGTTGCATCTCTCATTACAGGACTTCTCCAGCATATTTAGGAAGTTAAATCATTACCTGCTCCAAGTGCTTACAGCATGCATGAGGCTCAGAAATTCCCTGCCAGACCTGGACACCTGTGTCATCAGTGAAGTGGTAGGAGTCAGCCCAGCACCAGTGTTCCCAAAGGGAACATTCAGCACATCCTTTTTAATACCTTCTTTTCGAGACACTTCCCAGTGTTTTATCAGCACCTGGAACAAGGTACAACATGTCATGTGGTTGCCCTGTCCATTAGTGACCTGCAGTAGTACACCTTGGGATGGATCATTGATGCTTTCACCAACCCACACACAACAGGTAGAGAATAGACTTTTTCTCATAACAAAGTTGATAAAATGAAGAATCAGTGTAAAAGTGGCCACAGTTCCAGAGGTGCTAAGACCAACTGGTGGGCTTTGGGAGCACCTAAGGACCCATGAAAGAAGAAAAAACTTGCTCGTATACATCAGCATTTTAAGAATTACTCTGTGTGGTAAGAATTTCCCATGTTACAGTTGCTTGTGGGGAACCACAGGCCAACTTATGTGGGAAGGGACCTCTGGAATAACCCAGTCCATCTTGGAGCACATCTTCTCAGATCAGATTCCTCACAGCTTAGTCTTGACCACCTCAAAGGATGGAAGGTTGTATGGTGGGGTAGGGAAAAGGGGATTTAACAGAATCGGGTTTCCTGTGTGAGGCAGCAAAACAGTGTTGCTTGCCTCGGCAGTCTTCTCTCTGTTGCACATTGCTCACCAAATTTTAGCTTTCCTCAGCGCTTTGAGCTTGCAGCCCAATTTAGTTCTGTCAGCTGTATTATTAATCAGCAGGCTGCCAATTATTTTGCTGTAACCCATGTACTTTTTGTATTTTAAACTGGAAATAAGATAAATTGGTTCAGGGTAAACAAATTCCAGCTTTCTGGGAGAAGCACACAGCCAGCGCAGCAGAGCAAGGGGAGCTGTGGGTGCTACAGCCAGGAGCCCATGGAGAGCAATCTCATTGGGTCTGGACTCCTTGTCAGCAGATGGAGATAATTAACAGAGTGCTCATCCAGACAAGCTCTGTACAGATCACAGAGCAGCAAACACAACTGCAAGACCAGCCCCCTCCTGCTTCTGACCCAAGATGCCTCTTGGTCTGCTCAACACCAGCATAAAGCACCATGAGAGCATGGTCCAGCTGCATGAGTTCTGGTAGCTCCATTGAAATCACTCTGCGTTTGCACTGATGCCATCAGAAAAAGATGAATTCCCCAGGGGACTGTGTGACAGTAACATGCGATCAGTAGCCCCAGAGAAGTATGAATGTACAAAAAAAAATAAAGTGGAAATTAAAAACAGTGGGACAGGAAAGTGCTGCGACTGTGTCAAGCAGAGGAAATTAAATCGCTCCAACCCACCACGTGTCCTGATTTCTCTCCAAAGTGTTATAAATCAAACAGATACTTCAATATTGGTGTCTGCAAAGCAGCTAGGCACATTAGTCCCGGCTGGTGGGGGCATATTAGTGGAGTGAAGCAGCTGTTGGTGCACAATGCCCTTCCCACCATGACTAAGGACATCAGAACCAACAGGCATCACACCTTCCTCTTTAATCTACCTTTAAAACACCAAAGACAGGTCATAGAATCATGAATACCAGGTTGGAAGGGACCTCAAGGTTGGATCTGGTCCAAACTTTCTAGGCAAAGAATGACCTAAACTAGATGTCCCAGCACCCTGTCAGCCGAAGCTTAACTGTCCTGCATTGAAGAGTCTACCACTTCCCTTGGGAGATTATTCTAACGGCTGGTTGTTTTCATGGTGAAAGATTTCCCTTTGGTGAAAGAAAGGATCTCCCCAGGATTAATTTGTGCCCATCACCCCTCATCTTTTCCATGGGACTCCCTCTAAAATGGGAGTCTCCATCTTCTTTGTAGCCACCCTTTAAATACTGGAACATGGTGACAAGGTCTCTCCTGAGCCTTTTTTTCTCCAGCTGAAGTGTTCCAGCTTTCTAAGCCTTTCCTCACATGCTACCCAATCCTTGGATCATCTTTGTGGCCCTTCCTTGGACCCTCTCCATCCATCCACATTTTTTTTGTATAGCGGGGACTAAAACTGAACACAGTATTCCAGGGGTGGCCTGACAAGTGGTGAGCAGAGTGGGACAACACCACCTTTATCTCTGCTGGTGATGCCCTTGTTGATGTTCCCCAGCATCCTGTTGGCTTTCTTTGCCACCGCTGCTCACTATTCACTACTATTGAGCTTGTGTCCCTCAGGACCCTCAGGTCCCTATCCCCAGAGCAGATGATGCCCAGACATCGCGGTCCTCAGGATGAGCCCACCTAGGGAAAGCAGAATCAGCAGCCCAGTCCATTTACTTTACATTTATTGCAAATGCTGGTTTGCTGCCTTGTGCCCCCAGAGCCTGCCCCTGGTGCTCTTCCTCCCTGTCCCACCCCACCACAGCAGCACCTAGGCCTCGGCACCCTCCTTGCATCCTGAATTAACACTTTTTACTCACTTCTTTCTCCATCTTCCCACATCACGTTCAATTTAACGCTGGTGTCAAAGCACCCACCCACCAAAGCAGGGCAAGAGCTACCACTCGGCAGCTGCGAGGGATCCCAGCTTGCTCCTTCCATCTCACTGACAACAAAACTAGTTGAGAGCAAAGCTTTTCATTTCCCAGTTTGGCATCAACTCCCTTGAAGGTTTCCTGTTTTCTTCTGTCTTATTAAACTGACCTAAAACTGCCACAGCAAAGAGAAAAATGATGAAGTCTCTGTCATGTCTCAGGCAGCCACCTTTATAAATCCTTGGGAAGGAGCTTGTCACAACTCCCTGGTACGGGGGGATGCCCTTTGAGGAGCTGCACGCCCCCATTCTCCATCATTTCCAACCTCCTGCTATTATTTTTCACGTATGTCATAACCAGCCTTTATACAGACCGTGAACATCGCATCTGCCAGAACAATGGCAGAAGCCTCCGAAGGACATGAAACACCACTCGGTTTAATGTGCTGGAGAGCTCCAGGGGTGGCCTTGGAGAGCCCAGATTTTGCCACGGTGCTTTCCTGTTTCTCTCCCACCCAGAGCCGTTTTTTCACAGGCAATTAGCACATGCCTGTGAAGGAAATCCTGCACCCCACAGCATTGCCTCCCTTTTCCTGCCCAGTATCCTTCCCTGCTTACCACACAAGCCATTTACCCTGGCAACTTGATCGTTAATTGTCCTGTTTTCAGTTTAAAGGTTCTAATTAAAAGCACGACCTCTGCCTGCCCATAACCCTTGATGGCATTGGTTTAGCCATGGCTTCTGAAGCTATGAGGGGCGAGGGGAGCCCAGGCACAGCGGAAGGAACCACACAGGGTCCACTTCACTACAGGGTAATTTTGGACGCTGGTAGCCAGATCAGCTGCACTCCTCATTGTTCCCATAGCAGAAATCCAGAAAACCATCAGAATTCTTTTAGGACTTGTGGTGTTCTCTGTAAAAGCAGACACTTTTCATTTGTCATGGCTGTCCCCAGCATGCCAAATGCAGAAGACATGCAGAGTAAACAGCATCACCTCAAAACTGCTGTTTCCCCACCCTCTGGGGCAAATTCCTTGGAGTACTTGTATCCAAGCTTAGCTTTAACAAAGGAGCTATCCCAGGAACAACTTACCTGTGTTTGACAAGCACCCCTGCTCTTTGCTGGACGGTGCCTGTAGGAAACAAGTGGCCAGGCTATCTTTCCATGGAGCTTCACAAAGTGCCCCTTCAAATTACCTGGGAGAAGCACGGGAAGCAGAGGAGAAATAAAAATGTGAGTGAGTTAAGGTCTTCCTATTCACAGATTATTTTATCCATTAATTAAAGCAGAGCAGGCTTCGGAATTGAAACAGCTTCCCTGAGGTACCAATTAAGTGGGATGGCTTTGCACCAGCCGCAGTGGGTATCCGAAGGACTGGATGAGGGCGGAGGGATTGATGGATGATAATGAAGGAGCTGTTTGAACATGTGCAAGTGAAGTTCTCAAATGACCTTAAGCAGCCTGGTTTGGGAAAGCTGTGCTGTCTGTGCCAGGAGATGCTATCTCCTCTGAGAACAAAGCTGAGACATCATACAGCCCTTTAGATTTTAGATCAAACATCTTGGGAATATTTCAACATGAGAAATAACCAATCTCAAGTACACAGCAAGAGAACATTATTGTTTTTTTCCTCCCAAGACTGGCCATTTTCCTGCACTGTTCTAATTGCAAATAGTGTTTTTAAGCTTAAAAAGGTGTTTTGGAAGTGATTGCAAACTGTCCCAGCCTCTCGGAGCTCATGGCATACTGAAGCTGAGCAGTGTGTAGCCATGTTTGCCTTTTAATAAGGGGATCAACTTGAATTTACAACTAACCCTAAACACTTCAAAGCTAGGAATGCAAAGAAGCAGATGCTGACAACAACCTCCCTGCAGAGAAATCTCCCAGACCAACACAGTTTGTCCAAGAGCAGCATCTGGATGTCACATGGGGAGCACATTTGAGGTAATGCCAAAGGTAGTTTGGGAAACAAGCTCTTAACTAATACTGCTATGCCTTTTCTAGAGGCTCTTAGCTGGGAGTTCAGCAGGGAAAGATTGGCAGTACTGCAGAGCTGCTCGCTTCCACCCCAAGCTGAGAAGATACAAGTACCCTGCATCTGATCTGCTTATGACAGCAGCATAACAGTCCAGGGAAGAATAGCTTATAAGACAGTTGCTTAGCCCAAAATTTCATCCCTTCCCTGCACACATCACCCTGCTGCCTTCTCCTGTGGACTCCAGCCACTGCTTTTGTGCCTGAAATTAGCCAGCCATTGCATGTCCTCATGAGGTCATCTTGGGAATGCCTATGCTATGTGGGAACCCCTCCTGGTTCACACTGCAGCACAAAGTATTGATAACTTCCAAGTCGTTTGTGACAATTTGGGGATGGAACTGCCCAACGACGATCTCGTACAGGTGCTTCGCAGAGAGCTCAGCCCATCACACATCAGGAAAAAGCCCCATGAGAGTGTCACTGCAGATAGTAGAGCAGCCAAAACATCTCAAAACCTCCAAACCAGTCCAGGAGTGTGTGACAAGCAGCCACAGGGTCAGGCAGGGACAGAGAAGCCCCAGCGCCAGGCACCCACCAGCACAGAGACATCCGTTCAATACTCATACACTTTACTAACAAACCAGGGGTCCTGCTGCATGGGCTGGGCTCACTCTCCACATGACGGACTGTTTAAATTTTTAATTGACATGCACATATACGTTCATACCCACCCAACTCCCACCTGAAATATTGCCATGGCATTTCCCAGCCCCATGGCACTGATAATAGGGCTGCCAGATTATTCATTCCTGGTGGTGCTGAGGGACAGCAGGGGGTTCATAGCTGGGATGCACCATCATGGAGAGAAACACGATGGTTTATGTTCATTGGGTTTTAAAGAACCAGTGAAATTGCTGCTGCTCTGCCTAATTACCCACTTCATTATCAGCAGGGGAAAGAAACACTACAACTCCATCGATTTCCAGATTTTGCATTTGCTGGGAAGGGAGAAGTGAGGATCCAGGAGAGACCCAGTGTTGTATTTGGGACGCACCTTCCAATGAGACAATACAGCAGCCCAGCTCTGAGGTCGGCACTTCCCCAGCTGCTCATATATGTATTCCCATACATCCACCCTTCGGAGAGCAGGATCCTGGAGACATTTCCCAGTGGGTAGCAATCCTGAGCCTTTCTCTCCTTAAGCAACTGAGCAACAACCAGAAAGGAATGCTGCTGCAGAGAATAAACACAAAATCAACATATTCCCAGCTTGTAACACCACATTGTTTAATTAAAAAACCCTATTAAGATCAGCATGATTTCCCAGAGTGAAAATGTATATAAATCACTCCAGCTGGTTATGCTCACTGCAGTTATTGTAAGGCAGGGACATATTCTGCCCTGAACGCCCACTGCACCTGAGAGCAACAAGAGGAAGAATATTTCTAATGCTAATTCCCTGTGCAATCAGGTTTCAGGGCCACCTTCACCTTTGTTGACTCTTCCCAGGAGGTAGCACAGGCTGATACTTTAAAGCCTATTTATTCCAATAGGCTTAAACGAGGAGCCTTTGCACCCCGAGTAAGTTTTCTGTGGGTTTTAAAAGCCTTCTGACTTTTAAGATATTGCAGGAGTTCATTACTGGGCATTGCTAAAGAGCCAGTAAAAGTAATTTTGATTTAAGCTTATCTGGAGGCAAATAACTGTATCATCTACAAGAGCAGTTTTCCTTACAGGGCACCTGGAGCTCTGACCACATAGAAGACACTATCCTGCATTATGGATTAATTTGAGGCAAACCTGGTTTATCCTCAGTGGGTATAGAATCCCAGACTGCTTTGGGTTGGAAGGATCTTAAAGATCATCCAGCTCCAACCCCCTGCCATGGGCAGGGGCACCTTCGACTAGAGCAGGTTGCTCCAAGCCCTGTCCAGCCTGGCCTTGAACAATTCCAGGGAGCAGAAGATGCGGATATTGTGCGAAGTATTATTTAGCAATCAGGAGCTCACATGGCAGCAGCAGGGAAAGAAAGGTCCCATTAGTATTTTAATGTAATTTATTTCTTACTTTTTTGGGAGGGTGCAGAATCAGGCTGTCAGACCTCCAATCCAGACTGCCAAGATGACTGACACAACCACACTCTTTCCAGATGGAAGCAGACAACAGACTAGTGATAAACCCACTCTTAATTAAACATTTGTCTTGCAATTACATACTCCTGAGTAATTATCACCATCAAGACAAACACCAACTGGATTACACAGAGAAGAGACAGACGGTAAAAGGTTAATGAGTCTTCTTCTCCCTTTGCAATTATTCCTGAGATCTTGCAGAGGGAAGGGCAGGACGTCCAGAGAGCTGCTCCCACTATGAGAGAGGAACAAGCCCATTCAAGGAAGAATAAGCCTGAACTAGCTGATTTTGAAATTACAGGACTGAGAGGTTGGATGATAATTTCTTTGAGGTCCTTGTCCAGGTTCAGTGCAGCCTAGACCACATTCAACAGCCTCCAGCGGTTGTGAATCATCCCTCCATAACCTTCCCATGTTATATCTGCTCCGATACCCATGAACCCACTGCTGGCACACAGCTTCAGTACAGGGCTTTGGGCTCTGCGAACACTGGGATTGGGAGTGCCCAGGAGTGGCTTAATGTTATTCTCCTTGGCCCTCCTCCAACACCAGCCCATCTAGTCCCACAGCAGGGTCCCCATAACATCCTTTTCCTCAGGGCTGCTCTGAATCTCTTCTCTGCCCAACCTGTAGCTGTGCCTGGGATTGCTCCAACCCAGGTGTAGGACCTTGCACTTGGCATGGCTAAACTCCATAAGGCTGTCATGAGCCCACCTCACAAGCATGTCAAGGTCCCTCTGGATGGCATTCCTTCCCTCCAGGGTATCAACCGAACCACACAGCTTGGTGTCATCGGCAAACTTGCTGGGGACGCACTCAATCCCACTGTCCATGGCAGTGACAAGGATGTTGAGCAAGACCGGTCCCAACACCGATCCCTGAGGGACACCACTCGTTACTGGTTTCCAGCCGGACATTGAGCCATTGACCACAACTCTTTGTGTGTGGCCATCCAGCCAGCTCTTTATCCACCAAGTGATCCATGCTTACTGCCAGCCATCTCCCCCAAATGGACCCTCCACAGCAAGTTGCTGTTCTCCTCCTTGCTCTGAACCAGTCATTTTTCTACTGTGAAAACCAAAGCTACAGGAAAGGCACCCTGGCAATTTCCCAAGGTTCATCTGATTTGCTGAGCCAATGCTGGAGTACTGATGGCCAGTACCACCATCTCTGTCAAGGAACAAGCATACAGGTCGCAGCCATTACACCAGGAAAGCTTTCAAGCTAGCCCAGCTCACGCCTGTGAAGGAGTTCATGGCCTGCTCAGGCCATAGGGAAATGTCATTATTTAGGTTTCTCAGCTGTATGAATAAATATCAACCATAAAACATCAGTTCGTAACTGAAATGATGCTGCTCAGCACATGGCACAAGTAGCTGCATCAGCAGGAATGGGTGAGGTGGGGATGACCAGTGCAAAGGGATACAGGGGAACAGGGGCTGAGGCTCTTCTGTGGACAAATTCCCCCTGAAATCTGGGAAAAATGAAATCAATAAGGGGAAAAAAAAAAAAGAAACTTCAGGATGAATCAATCCATAAGACTTCTACAAAGCATGAAACAGCCTTAAAGTATTACCAGGAGAATCCAAGCAGCTTGAGCTCACAAAAGGCCTGGATGTATCATCAGTTACTAATCTCACATCAACTAAATAAGAAATACTACTAAATTGGAATAGAAAAAAAATCAGAAAAACCCAAATTTTCTTTAATTTCTTGAGTGAGAAGGGTGTGCTGCTATTCACTGCTGTGATTTTCCACTAGTTTTAAATCCAGGAAGAACTGAGGAAACAGGAAAACTGATTTTCCTAGTGCAATTCTCAATACAAGGAGGAAGAAGCTATGACCCAGTACATCAAAGTACAAACACACTTACTTGGTTGCAATCATACCTTTCCAAAACACTTGGTTTTATTCAGCTTTGAAAGCAACACATGTAGGAATAAACTTATTCCATGGTTCTGTCTATACAAATAAAACACATAAGTGCTTCTGCCTATACTTAAAACCCAGTGTGTTGAAGTGGCTTCATTTAAACAAGTTTTTCTGCATTTTAATTGCATCCCAGGAAATTCCATGTGACACAAGATAGATTAAAAAAATAATAATCCACCATTTAATAAGAAAGTACCATTTAATTTTCCTTCTTCACTGTGGAAAAACTGCAACCCTAATTACAAGGATATTATACATATACAAGCATATTGTATGTATATAATCAGCTTTGTAGCTGATTAAATATATATTCTCCTGACTATCACATGCACATCTTCCACATTTAGCCCAACTCTTGGTTTTAGTTGCAGTCAACATGTCATAAAGGGTCTTGTCTAGTAAGAAAAGCACCTAAGGGGGAAAAAAAAACCAAAACCCAAGTGCAAAACTGGATGAAAACTCCTTATTTGAATGCAGATTTCCTGCTTTTCCATGCTGGTCCTCAGCAAAGGAGCTCTCTGTAAATAGAAAAATATACAGATTATATTCTTCATAATATTATATTATAAATATTATTATTATATATATAGGGAAATATAACCCCCATTTTTAAGAAGAGGAAAATGGATGACCCAGGGAATTACAGACCAGTCAGTCTCACCTCTGTGCCTGGCAAAATCTTGGAGCAGATTCTCCTGGAAGGCATGCTAAGGCACATGAAAAACAACAAGGTGCTTGGTGACAGCCAGCAGGGCTTCACTAAGGGGAAATCCTGCCTGACCAATGTGGTGGCCTTCTCTGATGGGGCTACAGAACTGATGGACAGGGGTAGAGCAGTTGATGTCATCTACCTGGACTTGTGCAAAGCATTCGACACTGTCCCACACAACATCCTTGTCTCTAAATTGGAGAGACATCAATTTGATGGATGGACCACTGGGTGGATAAAGAACTGGCTGGATGGCCGCACACAAAGAGTTGTGGTCAATGGCTCCATGTCCAGCTGGAGACCAGTAACGAGTGGTGTCCCTCAGGGATCGGGGTTGGGACCGGTCTTGTTCAACATCTTTGTCACTGACATGGACAGTGGGATTGAGTGCACCCTCAGCAAGTTTGCTGATGACACCGAGCTGTGTGGTTCGGTTGATACCCTGGAGGGAAGGAATGCCATCCAGAGGGACCTCGACACGCCTGTGAGGTGGGCTGATGCCAACCTCATGAAGTTTAACCATGCCAAGTGCAAGGTCCTACACCTGGGTCAGGGCAATCCCAGGCACAGCTACAGGTTGGGCAGAGAAGAGATTCAGAGCAGCCCAAGGAGAAGGACTTGGGGGTGTTGGTTGATGAGAAACTGAACATGAGCTGGCTGCAGTGTGTGCTCGCAGCCCAGAAAGCAACCGTATCCTGGGCTGCATCAAAAGGAGTGTGACCAGCAGGTCAAAGGAGGTGATCCTGCCCCTCTGCTCTGCTCTCCTGAGACCTCAGCTGGAGCACTGTGTGCAGTTCTGGTGTCCTCAACATAGAAAGGACATGGAACTGTTGGAACAAGTCCAGAGGAGGCCACGAGGATGATCAGGGACTGGAGCACCTCCTGTATGAAGACAGGCTGAGGTAGTTGGGGCTGTTCAGGCTGGAGAAGAGAAGGCTGCATGGAGACCTCATAGCAGCCTTCCAGTATCTGAAGGGGGCTATAAGGATGATGCGGATGGACGCTTCATTAGGGACTGTAGTGACAGTACAAGGGGTAACGGGTTAAAACTTAAACAGGGGAAGTTTAGATTGGATATAAGGAGGAAATTCTTTCCTGTGAGGGTGGTGAGGCACTGGAATGGGTTGCCCAGGGAAGTTGTGAATGCTCCATCCCTGGTGGTGTTCAAGGCCAGGTTGGACAGAGCCTTGGGTGACATGGTTTAGTGTGAGGTGTCCCTGCCCATGGCAGGGGGGTTGGAACTGGATGATCTTAAGATCCTTTCCAACCCTAACTGTTCTATGATTCTAAGGTTCTCTGCAATCCAAACCAGTCTGTGGTTCTCTCAATTTCTTCCAATGCAATGCAGAGTAGACACCTCAGGTAGGATCCAAATACCCAAAGCAGGAGACCAAAAAAACTCTACCTCAAAACCAACACCCCCTCTCAGAACAAAAGCACAGAAATCTAGGGTTGCATTGCACATACTGGGGTACACCTTTATTAATAAATTTCAAATTTTTTTTTAAACACACTGTCATCTTTATGGGCCATAAGAGCAGACAGTTTACACGAGATGATGTGGTTAAAACAGATACAGGCTCACAGACAGAAACGACAACAGATTTGTTTGGGTTTTTTTCTTTTTACCAACTTGCAGAATTAGCACTTACCACAATAAGTTTGTTCTGGGACTCCAAGGTATTTAAAAACAACCTTCTATAACAATATCTGACAATTTTGACCACCATTCTCAGAGCAGACTTTGACTTTTTTTCTTAAAAATACCCACTGCTCTGTAGTTTGGTCCAAGGGTTAAGTCTGAGGGAAAAATCTAACTGCCTTTTTTGTCTTCATGAAGTACAAAACCCGCATGGCTCATAGAAACTACCCAGCACCCAACTGCCTGTTAATGTTTAAATGGCATCAGATGTTCCTGTTCCAATGATAGACACTCCAAAACATACAATTAGGATCAGAAAGATTAAGAAGTGAAAATTTGGAAACTGGTTTGCACGATTTAAGAAAAAAAAATCCAGAATCAAATGCTTCCTTTGAGTAGCTGCAGAGCTTTGGACACAGTTTCTAACTCATTAACAAGAAAAGGAACATCACGACCATGCAGAGGACATTAACTTTCAAGTGCTGACCTGAAAATGTGATTAAAACTGCCTGTGACCACAGATGAGCCAATCACATCTTTGCTTTGCACATGTAATTTATCAAAAGACGTTAGCTCCCTCTCAAGTTTTCAAAACAAAAATCAGATACTTTGAGGCCATTTGAGATTGCCAGTCCTGATTTAGGATGTCTGAAAAACACTAGGGAAAACATTGCCTTTCAGAAAATAAGGAGATCTAAATAGTAATGTCCATACATGGAATCTTTCTGCATACAACAAAACTCTCTGCGTCTCAAAACACTGCTGCCATCTACATCTGGGGTAAGCAGAGTACGGGAAGCATGTTAGCAGACGGCGTATCGGATAATTCCAGAGGTACGGATTTCCTTCACTCTTTGGCAGTGGCGCAGGATGACGATGATCTGATGGAAGCGCCTGTCCAACTTCATACGGGTGAAAAGTCTGATATCTTCCTCCACGACAAAATAAACATCTGGAAAACAAAGAACAGCTTTGCTAGAGAAATAACTGTTGTAGGATACACTTAATATTGCACACATAACTACACAACCTCTACTTAGCAACAGTACAGTCATCAGCAGGACAGCCTCGCACTGTCTCAGGAGCTTTGTCTTACTGTGTAAACTATCACTAGAAAGAATAATTACCAGCATTCATTAAGTTAATGGAAATCCTGCACCATCCACAGGCCCCATTCAATGAGCTCCCTCTGTTATCATCTGTATCTACTAACATCTCCTAAACCACGCACGCTCCTGTCAGGGTGTACATACAATCACAGAGTGGCCTGTGTTGGAAGAAACCTTAAGGTTCATCCAGCTCCAACCCCTGCCACGGGCAGGGACCCCTTCCACTGGAGCAGCTTGCTCCAAGCCCCTGTGTCCAACCTAGCCTTGAACACTGCCAGGGATGGGGCAGCCACAGCTTCTCTGGGCACCCTGTGCCAGTGCCTCAGCACCCTCACAGGGAAGAGCTTCTGCCTAAGAGCTCATCTCAGTCTCCCCTCGGGCAGGTTAAAGCCATTCCCCTTGGCCTGTCCCTACATCCCTTGTCCCAAGCCCCTCTCCAGCTTTCCTGCAGCCCCTTCAGGCACTGGAGCTGCTCTCAGGTCTCCCCTTCAGGAGCCTTCTCTTCTCCAGGCTGCCCCAGCCCAGCTCTCTCAGCCTGGCTCCAGAGCAGAGCTGCTCCAGTCCTTGCAGCATCTCCATGGCCTCCTCTGGCCTCACTCAAGCAGGCCCACAGTATATTATCACCATACCATAATACTGGGAGAATCTCAATGAGCAACAACTCAAAAAGAAGCAAGAAAATGTCTCAGTTTGTTGTGACTCCTGAGTACCCAGTGAATGCTTAGGGCAGAATGCTCTTGCATTCTGTCCAGAGCAAAAATTAAGAGGCAAGCCTCAACATAAAGAATTCGCTCCATGTTTTATGTCTGAACTCAGAAACATGAGGACATTCTAAAGATATTGCCAAGCTCGGCATGTGGAGTACACCCCTCCAGGAATAATTACATTCTTGTTCTCAAAAAGAATGTCAAATAGGATATTTTAATATTAGAGATTCATTGTACCATGTATCTTTGAAAAGCTAACCTGTAAGTACAGCTGGCTTTTAAGTTAAGGGAAAGACATTTTTGTGTGGTGTTGTTCCTTCCACACTTTAAAGAGGAGAAAACCTCTTGAGAATATCAGACAGCCCTGTCTTTTCTATAAACCCTCTGCAGCATGACTGATTACCCAGATTTCCCAACCTTAGAACAAGTTTTTAACAGCTCATGTCCATTCTAGCTTAAAAGCTGAAAGCACCATTTATACAGCTTGGTTATCAAAGCAGAAGCTACCAGAACTTGTAGCAATTCCTCACTAAACCTTTGTGCACCCAAAGATTTTGCTACAACACACTGTGAAAGTGATAATATTTTTAGTGAAAACATATAAAAAGCAACCAAGTTGGTCATGGGAAAACTCTTCACTCAAAACCATAACTCTTGTTGCTACACTGTATGACTTTATCCAGAAAAGGTTTTTATATTGAGTATTTTAAAAGGTTTTTTTATACTGAGAATATAAAAAGGATTTTTTACTGCTTACCCAAATCTGTACAGTAATAAGACACTTACATTCCTTATGGCCTAGAATCTAATCTCATTTGTGTTCCCCTTCCATTACATGGAGGCGGAAGCAGAACTTCCCAAGCTCCAGACTGCTGAAGTATTATAACTCCACAAACTATTATTTTTTTCACTATTTTTTTTTTCATCTGAGAGTAAGCAACAGCAGATTTCCTAAATATTTTCACTCCAGGAAGTTAGAGCATTCCACCATTTACCTCAGCCTGCATAGACTGTTTGCTGAGAATAAAATGCTCTGAGTTACACCATAACATGAAAAGCACGTGCTGTCATTAATAATTCAATATTTTGTTCAGTATCTTTATACTTGTGCTGCAATATCCAAATGTTACAAATGTGGTACTAACAAAGGGATAAAAAAAAATACCTTCAATATCCTCGGTTTCTTCTGTTATGTATCTGTAGTGCAGGCTTCTGTTTGTTGCATTCATAGAACTTGGAGCCTGATTGCGGATCTTGTATTTGGTCACCATTGCTTTGTTTAGATTTTTAACAACTGCATTGATCTGATCACATGTTATGCGGCCTTTCATATACCTGCAAATGAAAAATAAAAATCAGTAACCAGAAAATCAAAGTTCTGTGTTTATTTTTCTCTTTCATCTGCCTTCACTGAAGGCCTTATTCAATTTCTTCTTCAGTTTTTCTGCTCTGTGTTAATGGATAAACATAGTAGTTAATTTTGCTCACTTCCTTGACTGTCTAATAATCTTGAAAGTAAAAAGCCCTGGTAAAACTTAAACCAGAGAGACGAAACATTAGAAGGCTAAATTAAGTAAAAAAAAAACCCAGTGCTTAAGTTGTAAGAAGCAATTCAAGATGGAACAAAGGTTGCTGTTACATTGTACCACTTCAAATACAAATGCAGTAAAGTCAAACAGCATTGCAGAAAACACTGTACAAGCCAAAACTGAAATTAAATGTTTCTGCCTAAGAGTGCAATGTTATTCGCACTAGATACTGTGTGTGATCCTAGAGCCATTCCTGTATTTTTCTGAAGAAATGCCAGTTTTGTGTTGTTTTCTGTATTTTATTGTGCAGTGTACTGAGCTATGCAAGACACAGCTCCTCTGAACTTTCAGAGCGGTTCATAAAACTGGCACTAAAATAGTAAGATTTGCCAATAACAGCCTAGAGGCACAGGAAGCACAGAAGATAAAAACAAAGTTATGTGGAAGCATTAGAACACTGGAATATTTGCAAGTTAAGCTATTTAGTATTTATAATGTAAAGACATGAATTCAAGAAAAAGGAAACATGCTATGAACTGAGGAGCCATTACTTAAAAACAAAGGCAAAACAAAGGCTGAAACCCACATAAACAAGCAGTAAGCTAAATACAAAATAAAACCCCAGAAACCACTGCAGTAACAGAGAGGGCACCCTTATAACCTGAATTATCCTGTGACTGCTTTTCAGGCACTGCAACACACCAAACTTGGCTGTTGGTGTTTGGTTCAGTACCAGTTTGCTGATGTGTGGAACTGAGGGAAGTGTTGCAATTAATTTTAAGAAAAGAGTTCTTTAGGTTGGTACATCAGGTGACTAAATGCTGTAGGAGAGTAAGACTGAAAAGATCAATGAACAGGAAATTTCTTCCCTCATTTTAATCTGAATGGAAAAACATATTTGGAAAACATACAAAGCATTAAAAGCACAAGTAGCTAATCAATGAGAAATTCAATATACCAAACCACAATGTGGGCAGGCATTCTACAATTGCCAACTAGAAATAGGTGTTCGCTGTCAATTTGAAGAATAGCCAGCTCCTGCCAGGGACAAAGGCCTGCATGGGGAGTGTAAAAACTCCTGAATTCAAAGCATTTGCTCTAACTCCAGACTGAAATGCTGCTAAGTTATTTGCTATCAGTTTTCAACTGTATTGATACTTTGATTAATCCAGACTCAAAGTTTGAGGTGCAGCCATTTTTTTAAATAAAAATATTCTACTTTGCACAAACAGCAAAGTTTTTGTTCAAACAAAAGCAGCACTTCCACTCCTGAAGTTCAGTCACACTTGGCATAAACCACAGAAGGGCTTTGCCTGTATACATTAACTGCTATTTCTTGCTCTATCTGCATCCCTTAGCCTATTTATAAAGTCACAGGGGAGGGTGCAGAGTTATGAAGATTAAGGCCAGAGGATAAAATACCTATATTTAAGTTCCTATGCTCCCACTATCAGAAGACAAAGAGTGTGGGAAGCAGAAACAGAAAAGCAGGATTTGGTTACCTGACCCTAAGAAACAAGAGCTCAAAGAGAGGCCCTCAGGAATCCAAGGTGCTTGGCGGTGGCCAGCAGATGTGCTGGGGTCTAGAGACAACTCACTAACTAAAGATCTGATAGTGCATGCTACAGAATCTGCAATGGCACCAAGGAGTTAGGCTTAGCCAACTGCCTTCTGGTTTCTCCAAAGGCATTCAGGGACAAGAGGGGGTGCTGGGGCACCCAGTAAGCATAGGGAAACCAGTATTACAGACTTTTACATGTAGGTGCCTTCATCTGAAATGAAATTCTGCCAAAAGAAACTGCAATTTTTTTTCTGTGTATAACCATAAGGGTCACAAAACCCCCTCATGTTTCGATCAGCCATGGCTGGCAAACATATAAATGCTGGTATTTATTTCTGTTTGTACATACAGCAACATGAAAATACAAAGTTGAGAAGTTACAAATTCACCCATTTAAATTAGATTTAAAATAACTTCAAAATCTATATTAATACACCAAAGGAAAAAAAAAATCAGATTCTTTTTTATTTTTTAAAAGAGTGACCCAATTTCTTCTTTTAATCCACAGAAGCCCTTTTCAAAACGTTTTTCTCCCTAGGTATGAAAACTAAAGCACAGTGCTATGTTCTTCAAAGAAAAAAACATCAGTATATCACATATATGTCACTGCAAAAGAGATGAACCTCCTCCTAATGGCTAGCCCCTGCTTCCTCAAAAGTGCTTAGGTTAAAAGAAACTTCTATTCCCCCAAGTTACCATCTTCTGAGACTTGAGAGTTATTACGAATGTACAGATTCTAAAATATCTTAAGTGGTAAGAATTTTATACAGGGAATAAAGCAAGCATTTTCTTTTGCCTTGAATTCAATGTTAACTCAGACATCCACTGTGCAACTTCCTTTCTCTTCCTCCAAAAAGTGCCTTTCTGTGACAGATTTGAAGGGTGAGATAATCTGCAAAGTTTCTTACTGTGCTGAAGCATTCTGTTTGATCAAGGGACTCTTGTATCCACACTTTAACACAGCATGGACCCCTGCTAAATACCTGCTGCAGAGTTCCAAAATTAGGAAGCCACTGCAGACAATACCCCTTTTTGTGCCCTAATGATGTTAGGGATAGACTGTTGTTCACATTCAGCACTAAGAGGGTGAAAACCACCTAGATTATTCAGTTACAATCTATAGCAGCTGTGGGAGGAAAAGAGAGAGGAATGTGACTCTTGGCAGATGCAAAATCCAAGATACCCAGCTGGTATAGGATTTAGACACATATGTGATGCATTTGTGCTTTACTAAGTCCCTCAGACAGGCTTAGCATAGGCACAGTCCTGCGCTAGCACAGCCAAGCAGCTCTAGGACTAGAGCTGTGTAAAGATGCAGCAGGTATAAAGAGACCTGACACTGGATCCAGCGCTGACCTAGAGAAGTGGGATACGAGCCTAATTCTCATTGTTCTAAGACAATACATGAAGTGTGAGAAAACCTCTTGGGTTTCAAGCTTGGGTCACAAGCTTGCTGGTTAGATTTGAATAAATAGTATGTGAGATGGCAAGCTTAGCGGACTCTCCCAGTCTTCTATTACAACACTGCCAGGCAACAGATAAAAAATGGTAGATTAATAGTACTATTTAAATTCATGTAAATCATCCTCCACAGAACAAACATGCTTTTCCCATATGAGTAAAAATAATTCTATAGCTCCAGAAGCACAGTTTAAGATGTGACCTTTCTGTAAATCCAGAATAAACAGAAGAGAACCCATCTAGGCTCTGTCCCTATCCTCCCCACCTGGGATCAGCAGTGGAAAGTCTTCCATTTTTAGGGATAATGAAACAGTCAAGAAGTTACATGGAAGACTGTAGTTTTAAGTGGAAGACACAATATTTGGCTGGAATGTTTGGCTGGAACTACTCCTGCCATAGCATGGGACTAAAAATTCATGTACTCCAGATTCACCTTTCAAAAATTTTATCAGAGAGAAGTAC
The DNA here is from genome assembly GCF_033815535.1 of Pezoporus flaviventris. Lineage (NCBI taxonomy): Eukaryota > Metazoa > Chordata > Aves > Psittaciformes > Psittacidae > Pezoporus > Pezoporus flaviventris. The sequence continues at coordinate 1,203,789 of NW_026892558.1, forward strand.
CTACAGGATTAAATCCACCATGTACCAGAAATGATCACCAGAGTAAAATATACCAGCAGCACACACCTTTAAGAAGTAACTAAGAGTTGTGCTTCATTAGTTCAACTTTCAGACACAAAAATAAAAAAATCTTACAGAAATAAGTGCTATCAGGGAACACACTGAATCCAGACTCAGTGACAATGAACCAGTGAGCCCAGAGGAGACCATGGAGATACTGCGAGGGCTGGAGCAGCTCTGCTCTGGAGCCAGGCTGAGAGAGCTGGGCTGGGGCAGCCTGGAGAAGAGAAGGTTCCTGAAGGGGAGACCTTAGAGCAGCTCCAGTGCCTGAAGGGGCTGCAGGAAAGCTGGAGAGGGGCTTGGAACAAGGCCCTATAGGGACAGGCCAAGGGGAATGGCTTTAACCTGCCCGAGGGGAGACTGAGATGAGCTCTTAGGCAGAAGCTCTTTGCTGTGAGGGTGCTGAGGCGCTGGCACAGGGTGCCCAGAGAAGCTGTGGCTGCCCCATCCCTGGCAGTGTTCAAGGCCAGGTTGGACACAGGGGCTTGGAGCAAGCTGCTCTAGTGGAAGGGGTCCCTGCCCGTGGCCGGGATTGGGACTGGATAAGCTTTAAGTTCCCTTCCAACCTAAACCGTCTGTAATTTTAGGATAAAAATTTAGTCATCAAGAGAATTCCCTCATTTTGGCAGGGATATTTGTCCTTGTCCAAAAATGCCATTTAGGAAAAGTTATTCCTACATGACAGACTGCAAAATGCCCTTTAATGGAGCAGTGCAGGATGGGGCAAGTTGGTGCTGTCTGGCTAGTTTAGCCCCATATGGCCAGTGCAAAAGTCTAACAGAGAGGGGAGACAAACAGTAGACTATCATAGCCTGAATGAAGTCACAGCACCATTGAGTGCTACTGTACCAGACATGCAAGAACTTCTATATGAACTGGAGTCAAAGGCAGCTAAGTGAGATGTCACAATTGATATTGACAAGGCATTTTTCTCAATCCCTTCAGCAGCAGAGTGCTGGCCACAGTTCACGTTTACTTGGAGGGGCACCCAGTATATTCGGAATCAACTGCCCCAGGGGTGAAAAAACAGCTGCTAAAAAGGAGAAAAATGAATGCCACAGCTGAACCCAGAACACAAGGACCTCTAATAATCAGATCCTCACAGTAGGGGAAAAAACCCACAGCTTTCTATTCCAAAAATCTGGGATGTTATAATGGGAGGGCTTTTTTTTTTTTTTAAAAAGTCTGGTTTCTTTTCCTGTCCCAGAGCAGGTTGGTAAGCCAAGACCTGAAAGCTGTCAGAAACCAACTGTTAGGTTGAATAAAACCAGCATCTATTATTAGTTTTCCTTTTAAGCATAACCATACCTTTCCTCTTATGACATGATGGCTCCTTTTTTTTCTACCTGTTCGCAGAATACAAGGAGAAACCATCTATACTTACAGGAGCTAAGATATTCCATAAACTCAAAGTGACTTTAGAGAATGAGAGGCTTGGGGTTTAAGTGATGATTTCTCATCTTCCTAACATACCCATTAGAAATAAACATAATCACCTCCATTACTTTCATTTCCAGGTTTTCCAGTGTTGCACATAAGCTATCTAGAGCTGTCATCATGATGTTCCACCCTGTGGAACATCTACAGCATTAAAGCGGCTCTGTCAGTCTCAGATCTGCAAGATCACTCTCCCAGACCTGCCCTTGAACTAGACTGGTATGACAGTGGTAAGAAAAGCCACGCATACTTACGCAGGAACTTCTTCAAGATCTTTTGGTGTTACAGGGAGGATTTTCTTAGGAAATGGTTTTTCAGATACCTTTGTGGGTTTTGTTTCTTTCCCTTCTTGCTTTTCAGCAGGTTCCTGGGTTTCCTCACAATCACTGCAAAATGAATGAATATTAAGTGTATAAATTGCAGATAAGTATAAGGAGAATACCATTACAGTATAGAGTCTGCTCACTCACAGGCCTAAGTTCCAGCCCATCTGTGTGAATGAAGACAATTCACAATCTCTTCTGAAAGAAAACGAATTAATAAAGCGCGCCTACTCCATTGTAAGCTGCATTCTTCAGCTGACTTCAGGATAGCTCTTTATTTCTCTGCTAGAGAGGCTGCTATTCCTGCACATGGCAGGGGGGGGTTGGAAATAAGATGATCTTAAGGTCCTTTCCAACCCTAACTATTCTATGATTCAATGACTCTATGAATTAGAAGCAGTCCAAACACAGCACAGAGCAGTTCGGAATTCAGCGTACCATTACATTTCACACAGAACATGAGGCCTCTCTTTTCATCAGATGAACCACAGCACAGAGCTGCACGCTAACAGGCAGATCTCAAACACTTCACAGCTCTTTGAAACAATTTCAAATCCTGGGAAGCCTGACTCACCCATTAAGGTTATAAAGCAAAGGAATCCAACACCATGCAGCAGGCTAGGGTTGTTTATATATGAATTTCTGTTCCTTAGATAAGCTCCCAAAAGCTGAGGAACATCCTGCTTTGAGTGATTATTAGAGAATTATTTTCATAAAATTACTTTTCCTCGAAGCCCTCAGCTTTGAGCCTCAAACACCACATTATTCGCCAGGCACACACCCAGCTGCTCTCCTAGTCACTGGTAAGAGGATGGCAAAGAGGATGCATTTAGCCTTATCCATCTGAATACAAGGACATTACTGGGCTGAGATGTGCAACAAAAATAACTTAGTACAAATCCGATCTGACACAAATAACTGATCCTCTACTTCAAACTACCCTTCCCACAAGAAGAGAGCTCTGTTTGACAGGGCCCTACAGTCACTGAAGGGCACAGTAGAGCCTCATCTGTTGACATGATGGCTGTGATTTCATGTGTTGCTCAATGCAACACCCCCAAACCCAGCGCCCTTCTTGACAGGGACGATGACTGCAGTGTAGAGGATAGGCAGTGCCACCTGCTGGACTCCCAAACTCTCTGGTCTGCAACTCAGGGACAGGGGAATCCTCTGCTCCCTCCCACACCACAAGGCAGAGCCCTTCTGAAAACCAAACACACTAATTCAGATTTAAACATCTGAAAAACAGGATGAGGCACTGCACAAAACTGATCCTGGTGCCACTGCGCTAGCACTAGTGGCAGGGAACGTCAGCAAAGATTTCCCTCAGGGAAGGGTGTGGACTTCTGATGGTGTGGAAGGAGGATATGAAATAGGATAAACCTAAGGACCAAGAGATGCAAATTCACATCTTAAAACATCATTCCTCCCATACACTCCAGTCTTCTGCTATCTGCCTCACCACAACAAACATACGTTTCCTAGAGGACTCCCTGCTCACCTATACCATCTATGACCTGCAGGTACTTCTGCTTTGGGTTCCCACCCACTACCTTGACTCTCTATAGCTGCAATGAGATAGTACATTTACACAGTTGGCTGCTAACCTGAACCACAAAAAGAAAGAACTGAAGCGTGTTTCAAAACCTTGCTTTTGTGTAATGATAAACTGCTCTCTAAATAAACACCTGGAATACAAAGGGCTTAAGACATGCTCAACTTGCTTTTTATTTCAGTGAGATTCCTCTGCTAAATGAGAACATCAAAACCAAGAATGAGAGGAAAAACAGCTAAAGACATGAACTGTCCCATTCCTCTGTGTGTGCATTCTCATTCTTCCTCAGATTTTAAGGCCTGCATCACGACCGCTCAAGTGCTTTGCTTTCTCCATCACTTACAAAACGCACTCAAAGGACAATTAGTGCTCAGCTCCCATGCATTTTGGGACATATAGGAACAGAAATGGAGGAAGTCAATGGAGGAACATTTGAGGAAGATGACTGAAGACCTATTTACAGCAATACAGATGGATCCTCACCAATTACGCTCTGTCGAGCACTTGCTTGATCCTCCACTGCACAACAAAGTGAACATCAAGAAGTGACAACATAGGAGGCACTGGCACAGGGTGCCCAGAGAAGCTACGGCTGCCCCATCCCTTGCAGTGTCCAAAGCCAGGTTTGACAGGGCTTGGAGCAAGCTGCTGTAGTGGAAGGTGTCCCTGCCTGTGGCAAGGGGTTGGAACTGGGTGAGCTTTAAGGTCCTTCCAACCTAAACCAGTCTGGGATTTTAGGATAACGATTTAGCTTCAGGCATCAAGAGAACTCCCTCATTTTGCCAGAAATATTTGTCCTTGTCCAAAAAATGCCAATTAAGAAAGTTATTACTACATCACAAACTGCAGGCAAGAACATCTATTAATCAGGTCCTGATGGTAGGGGAAAAAACCCACAGCTTTCCATTCCAAAAATCTCGGATCTTTCAGTGGGTGGTATTTGCTGCTTTTAACAAATCTGATTTATTTCCTGTCCCAGAGCAGGTTGGTAAGCCAAGACCTGAAAGCTGTCAGAAACCAACTGTTAGGTTGAATAAAACCAGCATCTATTATTAGTTTTCCTTTTAAGCATAACCATACCTTTCCTCTTATGACATGATGGCTCTTTTTATGCTTCTACGCAGAACACAAGGAGAACCCATCTATACTTACAGGAGCTAAGATATTTCATAAACTCAAAGTGACTTTAGAGAATGAGAGGCTTGGGGTTTAAGTGATGATTTCTCATCTTCCTAACATACCCATTAGAAATAAACATAATCACCTCCATTACTTTCATTTCCAGGTTTTCCAGTGTTGCACATAAGCTATCTAGAGCTGTCATCATGATGTTCCACCCCGTGGAACATCTACAGCATTAAAGCGGCTCTGTCAGTCTCAGATCTGCAAGATCACTCTCCCAGACCTGCCCTTGAACTAGACTGGTATGACAGTGGTAAGAAAAGCCACGCATACTTACTCAGGAACTTCTTCAAGATCTTTTGCTGTTTGTGGGAGCGCTTTCCTAGGAAATGTTTTTTCAGATACCTTTGTGGGTTTTGTTTCTTTCCCTTCTTGCTTTTCAGCAGGTTCCTGGGTTTCCTCACAATCACTGCAAAATGAATGAATATTAAGTGTATAAATTGCAGATAAGTATAAGGAGAATACCATTACAGTATAGAGTCTGCTCACTCACAGGCCTAAGTTCCAGCCCATCTGTGTGAATGAAGACAATTCACAATCTCTTCTGAAAGAAAACGAATTAATAAAGCGCGCCTACTCCATTGTAAGCTGCATTCTTCAGCTGACTTCAGGATAGCTCTTTATTTCTCTGCTAGAGAGGCTGCTATTCCTGCACATGGCAGGGGGGGTTGGAAATAAGATGATCTTAAGGTCCTTTCCAACCCTAACTATTCTATGATTCAATGACTCTATGAATTAGAAGCAGTCCAAACACAGCACAGAGCAGTTCGGAATTCAGCGTACCATTACATTTCACACAGAACATGAGGCCTCTCTTTTCATCAGATGAACCACAGCACAGAGCTGCACGCTAACAGGCAGATCTCAAACACTTCACAGCTCTTTGAAACAATTTCAAATCCTGGGAAGCCTGACTCACCCATTAAGGTTATAAAGCAAAGGAATCCAACACCATGCAGCAGGCTAGGGTTGTTTATATATGAATTTCTGTTCCTTAGATAAGCTCCCAAAAGCTGAGGAACATCCTGCTTTGAGTGATTATTAGAGAATTATTTTCATAAAATTACTTTTCCTCGATGCCCTCAGCTTTGAGCCTCAAACACCACATTATTCGCAAGGCACACACCCAGCTGCTCTCCTAGTCACTGGTAAGAGGATGCATTGAGCCTTATCCATCTGAATACAAGGACATTACTGGGCTGAGATGTGCAACAAAAATAACTTAAAACAGTACCAATCCGATTTGACACAAATAACTGATCCTCTACTTCAAACTACCCTTCCCACAAGAAGAGAGCTCTGTTTGACAGGGCCCTACAGTCACTGAAGGGCACAGTAGTGCCCCATCTGTTGACATGATAGCTGAGATTTCATGTGCTGCTCAATGCAACACCCCCAAACCCAGTGTCCTTCTTGCTCGGGAAGATGACTGGTGTTTTATATGTTTTACCTAAGGGACTTTTTAGGGTTCTAGCACAAGCTTGAAAGTGAACAGTCAAGAGCAAACTCTAGAGTCAATACATATAACAACCTCAACTCCCAAATGTTCAAAGTTAATATACAGGAAAATGAATACCATTCTGCAGATGGACAATGCCAGTAGCAGCCCAAGCCCTCCATACTTATGTACCACATACCAGCTTTCCCATGCACTGAAACAACAAGGAAGCACTTTCAGAAAGTACTGTGCTTCTTTCTGTTCCTTCTCCACAGTGTCCTGCAGCTCCTAAAATTAATATTAACACTCCATCAGAAATCTTGAAGTATTAGTGTCAAACACATAAAATTAGTTTACTATCAGGGTATTGCTAAAGTAATTTTTAACTTGGCAACAGGTGCTCTTTTCTCTCCTCTCATCATCTCACTTCTTCACCCTGCACCTTCCCAAAAGCAACTAGTAAAGCTCACAAAAACAAATCTAAGAATGTCTGTCCTTGCCCTCAAAGCGGCAAATAACTGTGAGCAGGGAAGAAAAATCTTTACCAGTATACTTTAGTAAGTCTGGGCAGGGGAATGGTGAGGGCAATCAACACATAGTACAGGAAACTCGTCTACAGTTCCCCAAACAACACTTTCAGAAAGACTTAACACATGAAAGCACTGCAAAAACTTACCAGAGCAACACATAAATACTCTAATTAAATAGTTTTTGTAGCTACAGCAAGGATGCAAAAATTGAACTGCTGTTTAGCTCATGTATTTGTTAGGATAAAGATATGCTTTCAATGCATAAACCTTGATAAATAAAATGTTTAGTTTTCACTGTGCTGGAGAGCTGCTTAATAAACCATTAGTAAACCCAGTACAGGGCTCAGCTTCTTCTGTAAGCACTGAGGATCTGGAAAAGAACAACTACATGCTTATCTAACATCCCTTTGAATCTTCCAGTGGTTTATGAATAGGATTAAAAAAGAAATAAAAAAGATTACTTTTAGCGATGTTGCCTTTTCAGTATTTTCTTGACAATCAGATTCTATTTTATTCAGGAGATCATGCAAGACTATTATCTGCTCTCTTATTTGAGAGATCACATACTTAAGGGATGGTTCTTGACCTGCCAAAAAAGAAAAAACATTAAGCTAAACCATCTCCAACACAAAATGAAAGTCCCATTTCCCTCCCATCCACATGCAGCAATTATCTACTAAATCTACGCTCCCCAAACACCGTATCTTCCCAGGAGAAGCAGCAATATTTGCTGCTCAAACTGACAACCACAGAGCCAACAGTTCAAAGCTGCTATGGGAATAAAGGCTTCTCTCCAGCATGAGGCCAGAAAGCACTAAGCTTTACCCACTACTGCTACAGGTTACAGGTGGACAACATAGGTTTTAAACAGTCTGGCTTTCACAAGCACTCGGCTTCAGCACCCTGCCCTGCATATGATCTCCCTCTGCTTAGGGATATAGTTCGCTGCAAACAGGTTAGCCTGGAAGATCAGATGACCCTCCCAACAAACATTTCTATGATCCTGTATAATCTGTATTTGTGCTTAGGAAAGAATAGGAGATCAATGTAAAACATTCAGATCTATTTTAGAACATCAGATTAAATAACCAAACCCCACTCTTAAGTTCCTTTTACCTGCAAATGCTAATGCAAGAAGCTTTTTCAAAGCTGAAATCTTTTCCACTTCATTATGTAAGACATCCAGGTCTGAGGCTAACACTTCCAAGCACAAAAAAGGACAACCCTCGGCCATCACTCTGAAGGGAAACAAAGAATTAAGCAATTTCAGAGAGGATTGCAAACACTAGGCATGCAAGCAGCATTTTAAAGAGGACCTTGATCTGCCAAAGCAGCAAAAGGAACCTAAACGAAGCAGTAAAGGTAGTAACTACCTTTTATTTTATTTTGTGACACCTAAAGCAGCAGAGGAAGCACAAAACGACTGTTGCTAGACAAAACAAAGCAATTTCCCTGAACTCTGAAAATAAACCCAGTGTGATACCATAAACTCCTCATGAAACTGAATTAAGTCCTTAATATAATAAAGTGCTCACTACTAAAGGAATTGGAAACTTACTGCAATAAACAGGAAACACTGGGTTATATAGAGTACACCTATAAATCCCTCTCTGGGATACATCATGAGGTGATCAATATTTAAAGAGGCTGCGTTTGTTGCAGGTTTTTTAAGTAATTAAGCAAACAAAACAACCCACCAAAAAAAGAAAACAACAAACAACAACAACAAAAACACAAGGAGAAAAACCCCAAAGTGCTCTTGTTTGCTAGAGCAGAGAATGGAAGCACGAAAAGTAGCATTATAGAAAAACAGAATGGTTTTGACTGCAAGGAAGCTTAAAGCCCATCCAGTTCCAACCCCTGCCACGGGCCGGGACCCCTTCCACTAGAGCAGCTTGCTCCAAGCCCCTGTGTCCAACCCGGCCTTGAGCACTGCCAGGGATGGGGCAGCCACAGCTTCTCTGGGCACCCTGTGCCAGCGCCTCAGCACCCTCACAGCAAAGAGCTTCTGCCTAAGAGCTCATCTCAGTCTCCCCTCGGGCAGGTTAAAGCCATTCCCCTTGGCCTGTCCCTACATCCCTTGTCCCAAGCCCCTCTCCAGCTTTCCGGCAGCCCCTTCAGGCACTGGAGCTGCTTTAAGACCTCCGCTTAACAACCCCCGCTTGGCCGCGCCGCCCCTGCAGTCACAGCGCTCACACCTCCGGTGGATCCATCACACCGGAAAAACACGCTTTATTTTCCGTTTAGTTTTACAGTGCTGCGAACCAGCACACGGCAGTTACCAGCCAGCCATGAGAGCCTGGCCGATCTCCGCGCCTCACGAGAAGCGGGAAGCGCTCCTTCCTAACCCGCATAACCCCGCGGCACCCCCAGCTCCCTCACCCCCCATTTTCCCCTCACGAAATGCCCCAGCATGACCCCTCACGTCCCCGGCACTCACCTAACGGATCCCTGCGGCGGGCAGCGCCGGCGTTGAGCAGGAGAAGGAAAAGCACAAAGAAGCACAGCGAGCAAGGGAAAGTGCCGCTGGGCACGAACGGCTCCGCTTTTAAAGCCGCCGCGCTCTGGCGGCCGTTTAAGAGCGTGCGCAGACGCTGCAGCTGGACGTGGGAATATGCGGAGGCTGCGGAGCGGCCCCATCCAACCTGGCCCGGATCACTGACAATATATGGAGCCAGGCTGAGAGAGATGGACCGGGGCAGCCTGGACAAGAGAAGGCTCCTGAAGGGGAGACCTGAGAGCAGCTCCAGTGCCTGAAGGGGCTGCAGGAAACCTGGGGAGGGGCTTGGGACAAGGGCCTGTAGGGCCAGGCCAAGGGGAATGGCTTTAACCTGCCCGAGGGGAGACTGAGATGAGCTCTTAGGCAGAAGCTCTTCCCTGTGAGGGTGCTGAGCGCTGGCACAGGGTGCCCAGAGCAGCTGTGGCTGCCCCATCCCTGGCAGTGGTCAAGCAAAGGTTGGGCGGGTCCTGAGGGGACGCTGAGGTTCAGAGATCCCATGGCAGATGGGACCCTGGTACAGCAGAACCGCTGCTGCGGGGCTGGCACGGAGCTCCCCATGACCCGTGTGCAGTGAATCCAGAACCCCCCCGTGTGCTGGGCTGCACCCCCAGAGCGTGAGCAGCAGCTCAGGGAGGGGATCCTGCCCCTCTGCTGCGCTATGGGGAGACCCCCCTGCAGTCCTGATCCAGCTCCAGGGCAGCAGCACAAGAGGGACGTGGAGCTGTTGGAGCGAGGCCAGAGGAGGCCATGGAGATGCTGCGAGGGCTGGAGCAGCTCTGCTCTGGAGCCAGGCTGAGAGAGCTGGGCTGGGGCAGCCTGGGGAAGAAGGCTCCTGAAGGGGAGACCTGAGAGCAGCTCCAGTGCCTGAAGGGGCTGCAGGAAAGCTGGAGAGGGGCTTGGGGCAAGGGATGTAGGGACAGGCCAAGGGGAATGGCTTTAACCTGCCAGAGGGGAGACTGAGATGAGCTCTTAGGCAGAAGCTCTTTGCTGTGAGGGTGCTGAGCGCTGGCACAGGGTGCCCAGAGCAGCTGTGGCTGCCCCATCCCTGGCAGTGGTCAAGCACAGGTTGGGCGGATCCTGAGGGGACGCTGAGGGTCAGAGATCCCATGGCAGATGGGACCCTGGTACAGCAGAACCGCTGCTGTGGGGCTGGCATGGAGCTCCCCATGACCCGTGTGCAGTGAATCCAGACCCCCCCCGTGTGCTGGGCTGCACCCCCAGAGCGTGAGCAGCAGCTCAGGGAGGGGATCCTGCCCCTCTGCTGCGCTATGGGGAGACCCCCCCCCTGCAGTCCTGATCCAGCTCCGGGGCAGCAGCACAAGAGGGACGTGGAGCTGTTGGAGTGAGGCCAGAGGAGGCCATGGAGATGCTGCAAGGGCTGGAGCAGCTCTGCTCTGGAGCCAGGCTGAGAGAGCTGGGCTGGGGCAGCCTGGGGAAGAGAAGGCTCCTGAAGGGGAGACCTGAGAGCAGCTCCAGTGCCTGAAGGGGCTGCAGGAAAGCTGGAGAGGGGCTTGGGGCAAGGGCCTGTAGGGACAAGCCAAGGGGAATGGCTTTAACCTGCCCGAGGGGAGACTGAGATGAGCTCTTAGGCAGAAGCTCTTTGCTGTGAGGGTGCTGAGGCGCTGGCACAGGGTGCCCAGAGCAGCTGTGGCTGCCCCATCCCTGGCAGTGGTCAAGCACAGGTTGGGCGGGTCCTGAGGGGACGCTGAGGGTCAGAGATCCCATGGCAGATGGGACCCTGGTACAGCAGAACCGCTGCTGTGGGGCTGGCACGGAGCTCCCCATGACCCGTGTGCAGTGAATCCAGAACCCCCCCGTGTGCTGGGCTGCACCCCCAGAGCGTGAGCAGCAGCTCAGGGAGGGGATCCTGCCCCTCTGCTGCGCTATGGGGAGACCCCCCTGCAGTCCTGATCCAGCTCCGGGGCAGCAGCACAAGAGGGACGTGGAGCTGTTGGAGTGAGGCCAGAGGAGGCCATGGAGATGCTGCGAGGGCTGGAGCAGCTCTGCTCTGGAGCCAGGCTGAGAGAGCTGGGCTGGGGCAGCCTGGGGAAGAGAAGGCTCCTGAAGGGGAGACCTGAGAGCAGCTCCAGTGCCTAAAGGGGCTGCAGGAAAGCTGGAGAGGGGCTTGGGACAAGGGCCTGTAGTGAGAGGTCACCAGAGAATGGTTTTAAACTGAAAGAGGGGAAAGTTCTGTACTATAAGGCTGGTGAGGCCCAGGCCCAGGTTGACCAGAGAAGCTGCAGCTGCCCAGAGACCTTAAATTATTTCAAAAATTAACTTCTTGTTGCAGTTGAGCTAAAGAAAGCAAGACATAACAGTCGGATTCTCCCAGAGCAGTTTCCCACCTGCATTTCTTTGTTTTACTAAGTTGACCTTACATGATGGCTGAGAACAAAGGTTTGTGTTCATTTGTGTTTATCAGCATAGGCTGCTTGCTTCTTGGCCAGACAAAAACAAAATGCAGTGCAGGAGCCAAACTGCCCCCCTGTGAGATTAAAAAACAACGCTTCTTGGTTTGAGAATTTGTGGGGCTGGTGTTGCTGGTTTTGAAGGTTTCTCCAAGCACCATCCAATTTCAGAGTGTTGATTTTGTCATTTACTGTGTTAAAGTGAACCAGTATAGGATTTTCTTCTTAAAAGGCTGGTCAGCTAAATACAGAGTAACAAAGCTAGAGCACTAAAAGGAATTTACAGGATAAATAGCAAGTTCACCCAACAAGTGTGCTCAGCAAGATGCATCCTCTATAGAGGAAAAGAACTGAGACAATGAGACTTAGAATCATAGCATAGTTAGGGTTGGAAAGGACCTTAATATCATCCAGTTCCCCCCCCCCCCCCCCCCCCACCGTGGGCAGGGACACCTCACACTAAACCATGTAACCCAAGGCTCAGTCCAGCCTGGTCTTGAACACTGCCAGGGATGGAGCATTCACAACTTCCTTGGGCAACCCATTCCAGTGCCTCACCACCCTTACAGTAAAGAACTTTCTCCTTATATCCAAACTAAACTTCCCCTGTTTAAGTTTTAACCGGTTACCCCTTCTCCTGTCACTACAGTCCCTAATGAAGAGTCCCTCCCCAGCAGCCTCATAGACCCCCTTCAGATACTGGAAGGCTGCTATGAGGTCTCCATGCAGCCTTTTCTTCTCCAGCCTGAACAGCCCCAACTTTCTCAGCCTGTCTTCATACAGGAGGTGCTCCAGTCCCCTCATCATCCTTGTGGCCTCCTCTGGACTTGTTCCAACAGTTCCATGTCCATTTTATGTTGAGGACACCAGAACTGTTCACAGTATTCCAAGTGAGGTCTCAGGAGAGCAGAGTAGAGGGGCAGGATCACCTCCTTCAACCTGCTGGTCACGCTCCTTTTGATGCAGCCCAGGATTCGGTTGCTTTCTGGGCTGTGAGCACACACTGAAGCCAGCTCATGTTCATTTTCTCACCAACCAACACCCCCAAGTCCTTCTCCTTGACTTGCTGAGGGCGCACTCAATCCCACTGTCCATGTCACCAATGATAATGTTGAACAAGCCCGACCCCAACACCGATCCCTGAGGGACACCACTCGTTACTGGTCTCCAGCCAGACATTGAGCCATCGACCACAACTGTGTGTGCGGCCATCCAGCCAGTTCTTTATCCACCCAGTGGTCCATCCATCAAATTGATGTCTCTCCAATTTAGAGACAAGGATGTTGTGTGGGACAGTGTCGAATGCTTTGCACAAGTCCAGGTAGATGACATCAGCTGCTCTACCCCTGTCCATCAGTTCTGTAGCCCCATCACAGGAGGCCTCCCGGTCAGTCAGGATTTCCCCTTAGTGAAGCCATACTGGCTGTCACCAAGCACCTTGTTGTTTTTCATGTGCCTTAGCATGCCTTCCAGGAGAATCTACTCCAAGATTTTGCCAGGCACAGAGGTGAGACTGACTGGTCTGTAATTCCCCGGGTCATCCATTTTCCCCTTCTTGAAAATGGGGGTTATATTGCCCTTTTTCCAGTCGTCCCGAACTTCACCTGACTGCCATAGTTTTTCATATATGATGGACAATGGCATTTCTCCCACATCTGTCAGGAGTTTCCCATGACCAGCGTTAGTATCTGCCACAGCACAAAATTTGAACTGATTTGATTTTGTCCCATATTCTAAATTTTTTATGAGAAAAGAAAAGGTTAATAATATAGCTTAGAGTGACAGTAATTCTTTTCTGCAGCAAACGACGAGAAATATGTGCTAGAGGAACTATCAATATTCACACAAACACATCCTGAAACACTCCCTTTTAGTTCTTCCTTAGATAATCAGCTCAGCGTTTTATTTAAATCTGGGCCTTGAAAACTACTTTTCATCCACCAGTATCTTGCATAGCAGTGATTTAAGTCAAAACACCTCACCCCACAAAACACCAGGTGCTGATGTTTTGCCTTCATATCCTGCAACAACATTCAGTAGGATGCTGTCACCTTTTCAGCAATTTTGATTTTCCAGAGGACAGATTAGGAAACCATCTGCAATTATTTGCCAGCACTGTGAGATTCCCATGCCCCACGTATCTAGAATGAAGCCCCGGCAATGCTGGTCTCAATTACAGCTGCATATCCCATGAAAAAGAGTTTCTTTGTCTTTGGATTTCTTACTTACTTGACAGGCAAATCCTTTGCTCAAAAAGGTTTGCACAGTATTTCCTCCATAAATAATGTATTATTTTATTACCCCATCAGGCAGCACACACAGCAAGGGGAATTAGTCTTTCTGGCTCCCCTGCTGCTTTGTTGTACTACAAGTTTTATGCTTGCCATTTGCCACGATTTTCAAGTCATCCCTAGCTGCTGCATTACTCTATTTCCATGGAGTCAACAGTTTTTTCTTGACTTCATAAAATCTTAGAACCATAGGATAGTTAGGGTTGGAAAGGACCTTAAGATCATCAAGTTCCAACCCCCCTGACATGGGCAGGGACACCTCACACTAAACCATGTAACCCAAGGCCTCATCCAACCTGGTCTTGAACACTGCCAGGGATGGAGCATTCACAACCTCCCTGGGCAACCCAATCCAGTGCCTCACCACCCTAACAGGAAAGAATTTCCTCCTTAGATCCAATCTAAACTTCCCCTGTTTAAGTTTGAACCCATTACCCCTTGTCCTATCACTACAGTCCCTAACGAACAGTCCCTCCCCAGCATCCCTATAGGTCCCCTTCAGATACTGGAAGGCTGCTATGAGGTCTCCATGCAGCCTTCTCTTCTCCAGCCTGAACAACCCCAACTTTCTCAGCCTATCTTCATACAGGAGGTGCTCCAGCCCCTGATCATCCTCGTGGCCTTCTCTGGACTTGTTCCAACAGTTCCATGTCCTTTTTATGTTGAGGACACCAGAACTGCACACAATGCTCCAGGTGAGGTCTCAGGAGAGCAGAGCAGAGGGGCAGGATCACCTCCTTCGACCTGCTGGTCACACTGCTTTGGATGCAGCCCAGGATACGGTTGCTTTCTGGGCCGCAAGTGCACATTTCCGGCTCATGTTCATTTTCTCACCGACCAACACCCCCAAGTCTTTCTCCTTGGGCTGCTCTGAATCTCTTCTCTGCCCAACCTGTAGCTGTGCCTGGGACTGCTCCAACCCAGGTGTAGGACCTTGCACTCAGCATGGTTAAACTTCATGAGGTTGGCATCAGCCCACCTCACAAGCGTGTCAAGGTCCCTCTGGATGGCATTCCTTCCCTCCAGCGTATCAACCGAACCACACAGCTCGGTGTCATCGGCAAACTTGCTGAGGGCGCACTCAATCCCACTGTCCCACCATGTCAGCGACAAAGATGTTGAACAAGACCGGTCCCAACACCGATCCCTGAGGGACACCACTCGTTACTGGTCTCCAGCTGGACATTGAGCCATCGACCACAACTCTGTGTGCGGCCATCCAGCCAGTTCTTTATCCACCCAGTGGTCCATCCATCAAATTGATGTCTCTCCAATTTAGAGACAAGGATGTCATGTGGGACAGTGTTGAATGCTTTGCACAAGTCCAGGTAGATGACATCAACTGCTCTACCCCTGTCCATCAGTTCTGTAGCCCCATCATAGAAGGCCACCAAATTGGTCAGGCAGGATTTCCCCTTAGTGAAGCCCTGCTGGCTGTCACCAAGCACCTTGTTGTTTTTCATGTGCCTTAGCATGCCTTCCAGGAGAATCTGCTCCAAGATTTTGCCAGGCACAGAGGTGAGACTGACTGGTCTGTAATTCCCCGGGTCATCCATCTTCCCCTTCTTGAAAATGGGGGTTATATTTCTCTTTTTGTAGCTGTCGGGAACTTCACCTGACTGCCATGATTTCTCAAATATGATGGACAGTGTCTTAGCAATTTCATTCTCCAGCTCCTTCAGGACCTGTAGAGGGATTTCATCAGGACCCATGGACTTGTGCACGTTCAGATTTTTAAGATGGTCTCAAACCAGTTCCTCTGCTACAGTGGGCCCAAGGTCTTCATTCTCACAGTCCCTGCGTCTGCCTTCCAAGACCTGGGTGGTGTGGTCAGAGCCTTTGCCAGTGAAGACCGAGACAAAGAAGTCATTCAGAACCTCAGCCTTCTCCAAATCCTGTGTAGCCAGTTCTCCCGAGAGCTTCCTGAGGGGGCCTACGTTTTTCCTAGTCTGTTTTTTATTTCCTATGTACCTGTAGAATCCCTTCCTGTTATCCTTAATATCCCTAGCCAAGTTTAATTCTAACTGGGCCTTAGCTTTCCTAACCTGGTCCCTAGCTTCCTGGACATCATCCTAGGCAAAACTGTAACATACCAAGAAATTCATCCCTCCTAGCCCTTAAATATGAGTTTTCAGGGTTTCCACAGTTCCCTGGTGTGAAGTTGTTTACATCTCCTAAACATCTCAAAGATTAAGTTACAGTAGAATGATAGCATAAGTCTCCACTGAAATAAAGATATTCCAGTTCAAGCACTGCTTCAGCGGCATAATATATGTGTGTGAAACACAGTGTATACATGCTGTGTAACACAGCACTTTGTCTGATTGTGCAAGGATCCTGTGACCGTTACCTGAAGTAACTGCATTGCATATTTCAGTTGGATGAGAACAAGCTTTACAATCAGCTTTAAACACTGATCTTTCTTCCTTTGGATAATTTTTCCAACTTGTTATCAGTGAAGTCCTGATTTTCTGCGAGAAGTTCTTGGCAGACAGAGCAACAGCTTTTTCCTTCTCTGTGGGCAAGTAACTTGAAGCAATCTCTGACCCACAGTCACTGTTTTAATTACCATTATCCTCCATCCCAGGCAGCTCCGGTGCCTGTCCATCAGCAGGACATGGACCACAGGAGGCCTCAAAGATGACTGCCCTCCCTGACCAGGAGCTGATTCTGTGGGGCTCACACAGCTACCACCAACCCGCAGGCACAGGGAGCCTATTCTTGCCATTAAACTCAATCTCTGGTTTATGCACATATTAACACAAAACTTTCTCACTCTTTTACCCATCTGTGCAAGCTCTCCCCTCACTAGATGTCCTTAGCACTTCCCAGCCAGGCACTTTGCTCTGAGGGGCTCCAGGGCCTGGACTCTGTCACCCTCTGAATCATAGACTCATAGAATGGTTCAGGTTGTAAGGGACCTTCAAAAGCTCATCCAGCCCAATCCCCCCTGCAATGATCAGGGACACCTTCCACTAGATCAGGTACCCCAGAACCACATCCAGACTTGAATGTCTCCAGGGATGCTGCAACTGCCACCTCTCTAGGTAACCTGTGCCAGTGTTTTACCACCCTCATTGTGAAGAATTTTTTCTCATATCCAGCATGAATGTCTCTTTTCTTAGTTTAAAACCATCACCCCTCGTTCTATCACACCAGGCCCTGCTAAAATGTTTCTCCCCATCCTTCTTAATAGGCCCCTTTAAGAACTGAAAGGCCACAATAAAGCCTCCCTGAGTCTTCTTCCTCCAGGCTGAACAAGCCCTGCTGTCTCAGCCTTTTCTCACAGCAGATGAGCTTCACCCCTCTGATCATTGTGCTGCTGCCCCAGAGCTGGATCAGGACTGCAGGGGGGGGGGTCTCCCCATAGCACAGCAGAGGGGCAGGATCCCCTCCCTGAGCTGCTGCTCACGCTCTGGGGGTGCAGCCCAGCACACGGGGGGGTTCTGGGCTCAAGCGCTCACTGAAGCTGGGTCATGGGGAGCTTCTCACCCAACACCCCAAGTCCTTCTCCTCAGGGCTATTCTACATCCCTCCATCCCCCAGCCTGTCTTGATACCGGGAGCTGCCCGAACCAGGGGGTTGTGATAAACACATAAATGTATTTGCTTTCACGAATCATACGTGTTGCTATGTGGATATAACTGTATGAGTTCACAAATCTCACTAAAGATACAAGACTAGACAAGTTGAAATTGGCCAGAACTCTTGAGTAAAATGGAGTCACATAGCAAAAGAATTTGTAAAGGTAAAAGAAAAGGGTGTGTGTGTGTGTGTGTGTGTGTGTGTGTGTGAAGGGGGGGGGGGGGGGGGGGGGCTTGATATAAGGAAAGTAGTGCCTGGAAAACATAGGGTTAAAGTACTTTTAGTCTAACTTAAGTCGAAGATAAAGAAGAATGTGTTGTAAGTCTGTGGAATCTAGTGGCCCCACTAAACATGAATGAGTTATTTCACACCATCCTTCTACTTATCAGTTAGTTTAGAGACAGAGCCTCCCAACCATCTGCTAGCTTGGGATACTCCTTGTCTGCCCATCCTGCAATAAATTTTGCACTGTTCTAAACCTTTGCCAGCTATCAGAATTACAGATATAGCTGGTTTCAGCTAATTTGTGATTACTGGGGCATCCAACCATGCCAAAGGTGAAAGTACACTGTGAGGAAGACTGCTTACTTCATCTTGAAGATCTCTGCTCACAAGAGGAAGACTGCTTACTTCATCCTCAACACCCCCACCCACAATCACTGCAGAGCAGTGCACAGACACCAAGAGACTTATGCTAATAAATTCCTGGAGCTAGTTATAATATTCCCTACCTATACACAGGAATTATGAATGTGTATATGACAAATGCAGTAGTGAAAGTATATAAACCTGTAACAAATGCTAATCAGTGCACCTCTGGCTACGGTCATGCACCCAGCACTGTTACTTTTATTGACTTTGTCCCTCAATAAAACCCTGTTATCTCTATTAGAGGAGTGAGCTCGTATTTTACAGGGTGGACGCTGTGCTTGGCCCCACTGAACCTCATCGTGTTTGCATGGTTCCACTTCTCCAACCCGCCCAGCGCCCTCTGTATCGCATCCCTACCGTCGGGTGTGTCATCTGCGCGCTTGTGACAGTGCACTCAACCCCACTCTGTTGCTGATGAACTACTTATCCCAGTATAGACCCCTGAGGGCCACCATCTGTCACTGGTGTGCATCCAGACATTGAGCTGCATGCAACTGTCCAACCATCTTATCAGCGCACTCATTAAATCCATCTCTCTACAGGTTAAAGAAAAGGACCTTGTGGGGGACCGCGCCAGGGGCTGCAGACCTGCGGCACCACACGGCTGCCCCCGGGGGTCGCGAGTCCCCTCCCGCCCCCATTACAGCCCACCACCTCCCTCACCCCTCCGTGCAGGCTGCGTCATGACGTCACATCCGCCGCCGCGCATCGCTATAGCAACGGATGAGGCGGCCGAGCGGCCATGGCGGCGGAGCGGCGGTGCCGGGAGGTGGCCGGGCCCGGCCCGCACTCCGTAGCGGTGGTGAGGGACCGAGCAGGGACGGGGACAGCTTCCTCCCCTCCAGTCGGGGGTGCGCGGTGGGAGAGCCTCAACCCGATGCCGGGCCCTGTGAGGGGAGCTGGGAGCGGGGAGAGGGCTGCAGGAGTTGGGGGTCTCTAAAGGAGCCTTCCCAGCTGCACCCCTGTGGGGCCAAGTCTGTCCTTCGCGGATACACAGGTCCCGTGTGTTCGCCGTAGGGTGCGGCTGTGTGTGGGAGGGCACTGGGGAGATGTGGTTGGAGGGAGATGGCTGGGGGTGACCTGTGGTGAGGACACTTGTTCGGTGCATATAAAGCAAACTATAAACATCCCCTTGCATGTATACGGCAAGAATGAAGCTGTAGCATGGGAGACAAGGAAGTGCGGGCACCTGAAGCCATTTCATGCTCTTGTACGGGTGTTGTGCTATTCAAGGCAGTCCTCTTGGGGTTTACCCTTATAACCCCAAATTCTCATCATTTGGTGTTATGTATCGTAGAATCCCAGACTGGTTTGGGTCGGAAGGGACTTTAAAGCTCATCTATCTCCAGTCCCCTGCCACAGGCAGGGACACCTTCCACTAGAGCAGCTTGCTCCAAGCCCCTGTGTCCAACCTTGCCTTGAACACTGCCAGGGATGGGGCAGCCACAGCTTCTCAGCCAGCGCCTCAGCACTCTCACAGGGAAGAGCTTCTGTCTAAGAGCTCATCTCAGTCTCCCCTCGGGCAGGTTAAAGCCATTCCCCTTGGCCTGTCCCTACAGGCCCTTGTCCCAAGCTCCTCTCCAGCTTTCCTGCAGCCCCTTTAGGCACTGGAGCTGCTCTCAGGTCTCCCCTTCAGGAGCCTTCTCTTCTCCAGGCTGCCCCAGCCCAGCTCTCTCAGCCTGGCTCCAGAGCAGAGCTGCTCCAGCCCTCGCAGCATCTCCATGGCCTCCTTTGGCCTCGCTCCAACAGCTCCACGTCCCTCTTGTGCTGCTGCCCCAGAGCTGGATCAGGACTGCAGGGGGGTCTCCCCAGAGTGCAGCAGAGGGGCAGGATCCCCTCCTTGAGCTGCTGCTCACGCCCTGGGGGTACAGCCCAGCACACGGGGGGTTCTGGGCTCAAGCACAGATTGTCTTGTTTGGTGATTAATTCAGCTAAAAACCAAAAGCAAAACAAAAAGTGGAATAACTGATTATATTTTCACTACTGACTTATGTTTTCTCTTACAGAGAGCCAAGCCTCCTAAAGAGCAAAGAAATGAAAATTTTGTGTTGGCTTGGAGACAGAAAGAAAAGGAACTCCTTGAAAAGACTAAATTAATAAAGCTGTTCGACCAGTACTGCAAGGTCTACAGGTGGCAGCAATGCAAAGAGCAAAAATGGCTGAACAGTGCTGTGCAGAGAAAGGTTGACGTGACAATGCAGGAGTATATGGCCGGGATTGACGAGAGGAGAATGAGGTAGCAAACAAGTAGCTAATACCAATATCTGCCCTACTATTTTCAACTTAACTTAGAGGAATGATGACAGGGAAAAACATTCTGGAGCTCAGCATTGTATGTTATACTGTGTATTGGAGCATGATGTTTGTTATTTTAACAGAAATCATGAGTTGTGCTTATTTGTTGGCCAAGCAGTAGTGTACAGCAAACAGTAGTTATTTGCTGCCATTAGTATTATTGATGTGTGAACCAGTCACTAGAGATCACGTCAAACACATTAAGTAGTACAGTTTAGGTGGCGTTTAGAACCTAGTCTGCCAAATGCAAATTAAAAGTAGTATTTTGTAGTAGTATATTCAGTATATAGTTGTAGTATATGAACTTTAATTGCTTGATTTTTAAAGAGAGTGAAGAGTACTTTATTGTCAGAAGCTTTAATTGCTGGGTGTAACAGTGTTTTTTTGTAGCTTCATCAAGTCAATGTTTAGTTCATACAAGTAATTTTCATTAGAGAAAGTTTCAAAAGTAAAAGAATTTCAAAAGTCAGAATAATAAAGGTGAGGCATATCACAGTCTTGTAAAGAACACAACTGAGCTGTGTTGATCTTTGGGAAAAAAAATTAATATGATTCTACTTCTCAGTTACTTTTTCATGTTAAGTGACTTTGGAGCTGTGAAGGTCACTGGTTAGGTATCCTGCTCTGGTATGTCTTTGTAGCAATTGTATACCACTTGCAGAGGTTGGAAGGAACCTCCTGAGATAATCTAGTCTGACCCCCTGCTCAGGCAGTCTTGTACAGCAGGTTCTGCTTATCTCTATACATGGAGACTTCACCACCTCTGTGGGCAACCTGCATCAGTATGTGACCACCCTCACAGCTAAAAATCAAACCAAAACAAACCCGAGTTTTCTTGTGTTCGGATGGAATTTCACATGCTTTAGGTTGTGCCCGTTGCCTCTTATGCTGTCACTGTGCACCACTGAGAAGACCCTTTTCCACATTCCTTTCCTTCAGGTAAATATAAATAGGTAAATTCCCCTGAACCTTCTCCAGGCTGAAGTTTCTCCTCTCAGGAGAGATGCTGCAGTCCCTTAATTATCTTAGGTCCTTCACAGGGGCTCGCTTCACTAAGTCAGTATTTTTCTTGTCCTGGGGAGCCCAGAACTGAATCCAGCAATCTGTGTGAGGTCTGATCATTCCTGAAAGGAAGGTTTGCCTCCCTTGACCTGCTGGCAGTGCTTTTCCTCATGCAGACTAAGATGCTGTTGGCTTTCTTTGCCGGAAGGGTGCATTGCTGGCTTCTGCTCAGCATGTCAGCCAGGACCCGGTGGTCCCTTGTGGCAGAGGCACTCAGCCAGTCAGCCTGCAGTGTGTACCAATTCATTGGGTTATTCCTCCCCAGGTGTTGTTGATCTTCATGGGGTTTGTTCTTACTTAGCTACTTAATATCCCTATGTTGTCTTTGCATGGAGACTCAGCTTGGTGTATAGTTAGAACTTTGTAATTCAGTTTCCAAAATTGGTTAGTCTTTGGCTTTGCTACTATAACTCCCACTGGCAGTGGCAGTTTAGGTCCTAGAGCGATGTTGCTCATGTAGTAGCACGGCACACCATTACATAAAAGTGAGAGTAATTTCCTGGAAAACGCTGGGGGATTCAGGCTGAAATGAGTGAATTTCTGGATTCCTGAATTCCTCCACCTTTCTTTTTGCTAGAACAAATAGAGAGGTAAATGGCAAAATGTTTAAAAATTGCTGATTTGATATACTTTTTTCATCAAGTTCTTTCAGACTGAAGTGGTTTATGGAGTGATGCTTAAATAATAGAAGGTAGTTTAAGGGAAGATAGTTACAGATGTGTAGAGAAGGGTGGTAAATACCAGGGAGGGATTATGCTGAAGGATAACACTAGTACAAGAAGAAATTAATTTCATCTGGTGACAAATATAGTATTTGTTTAACGGGGGACTGGAGTTGTAAAGTAGCATCAGAAGTGGGTTTGTAAGCTCAGGAATTTAAGTTGTGCCACGACAGACTAGCTCATACTGTGCTGTAAGATTCCCTCCATGGGCATAACAGGAATGATCCCCGAGTTAAAATTTGATGTTCCCTTCTTTGGCATTTGCAAGAAATGTTGAAAGGAGCCTAGTACCTATTTTGTGCTCATAACAAACTCAAACTTACTCAACAGAAGGATTGTTTTAGCTTTTCTTTAAACATTTTTGTTACAGGCTTTGTGAGCTTCTGGAAGCAGAGGAAAGTAGGTACTGTGCTGAAATGGAGGCACTTGAAGAAACAGCACAGGAGAAACAAGCAAAGATGAGGGAGCGAGCAAAATTACTGAAAGAGAAGAGAGAAGAAGAAAGACAACAACTGGTGGCTGAAAAGAGAGAGCAGCAATTCAGGTATCACCATAAAAATATCTTATAAAAGAGAATTTGCCTGAAGTAGATATAAAGAAGCCATTTAACAAGGTGACAATGATAAACTGAGTAAGAAAAGATGAATGTGAGTGAAATGATAAACCAAAACCAAATTAAAGTGGTTTGGATAAAGGTGTGTGAGCTTTGCCAGAAGTTGAAAGGCCTCAGCTATGTTGCATGCAGTGGAGCAGAGCATAACCTGTTTTTGACTTTCTGTGGTCCAGGGACCAAATTTGTAATGCTGTAATGCTCAGTAAAATATGTGAGAAAAAAAGTTTAATTAGTAGAGATGAAGACAACAGGTACAGAGATCTTCACTATCCCCATTATTTAAGTGTTGAGATACTAGGAAAACATTCTTTCAAGTGTACTATGAAACTCTGAGTCCTGTGTGAGCATCCCTGCACTGTCACCTGCCAAGTCAGCTGTTTTTGTCATTCCTTATTCTGGCATAATCTATTTCAGCTTTATACTATTGGAGTGAAAAGCGTTTATGGAAGATTAATTTGGCCTAAATGATACTTCCTAAGCTACATTGAAGATCTTTGAAAAGTGAAGACTGTCCAATAAGACAGTGTTTTTATTTACTGCATATTCAAGAGTTCCAGCCAAAAGTGAAGTTTAAATGCAACCTGAAGTTCCTGGATGCTGAGCTTGTCAACATCTTCCAAAGTCATTAAGATTTACAGGTGTATATCAGGCTCTGAGGCCCTGGCATGAAATCTGACTTGTTCAGTTCTTGGAAATCTGATTTTCTGAGGAAGGGATGAAAATAATATTAATGTATTTTAATTGTAATCATTTGAAGTGTCTCTTGCTACTCTCCCACCATGGAAATCCAGAACACCTGCTTCTCAGTGTGCAGGAGTAAAAATCAACACTTGCTTTCACTTGTGTATGAGCTCTAATTAACTAATTTCACAGATAGATGTCTATTTCTTAAGTGTGGGGTTCATTGACTGAGGCAGGTGTTAAGACAGGGCGTTCACGTCTAAATTCACATGCTGGCTTTAAAATATGGCCCTCACAACTGACAATTTCTAGTTCGTATCCATCATGCAGTAGTTGAAATTCACATTTAAAATTGTTTTGAGGAGGTGCTGCTGGACTGCCTTTTATTTTGTACCTGTAGCTTGTCTTGCATGCTGAAGAGTCATGATTCGGTTTCTGATTTAGACACCTAAAGGTAGGTGTCTAAGTGTTGCTATCTTTATATTCACTGAATATGAAATCCTGTTCTACTCAGTGAATTTTCATTGAGATCAGGACAGTTAAAGGAATCTAATGTTATACTGAATTAGCCATATACTGGTCTGTCAGCTGAACTGCACCCTGGCCGGTGATTGGGTAGATTCTCATTGATTAGAATTTAGCTGATATGTAGATGCCTGATTTTAGGTATTGTAATTGCAGACAGAATCCCACCAGTGAATCTCATCGTCTGCTGATAACACACTTGGACTTTCATACTGCAGTTACCTGTCTTGATGTCTCAGGTCCTGTTTTCTCCCAGTACAACCCTGCTGATACATTATTGACTCAGTCTCATGGGATCATTCCCATGATTCTTCTACCTTTCCCAGTCCGCTCTCTCAGTCTCCCCTCTGTCAGTTTAAGGCCATTCCCTCTTGTCCTGCCTCTACAGGCCCTTGTCAAAAGTCCCTTTCCAGCTTTCCTGTAGGCCCGCTTTAGGTATTGGAAGGCTGCTATAAATATATATGCATAATATATTTACTTATTTATAAATTATGTACTTGTAGTATTATAGTAGTATATTATATACATTATAAAGCATATGCAAAAATTGAAATTAAAAGAGGGCAAGGTAAAGAAGAAGTAAACACTTTTAATTTTAATGCTACTTATTAGTGTTACAAAATGTGTTTTCTTCCCCAGTGGATTGTCTTACGCACCCTGCTTTGGAAACCTTTGCTCTAGGGCACAGCCAGAGGAGCCCAGGGAGATGATTTCAACAGCAGGTGGATATACACATGATTTTCTGTTTCTCTTTGCCTGTGAATTTACAACTATTTGGAATGTCTTTCTGAAACCGAATACAGACTTATTTATTTCTCTTAACTTTAAGAAAGTCACTCCACTCTTTTGCAGTATAGATTCTCAGCCTGAGGTATGGGAGCACCTGAAGTGTACAACACTCCAATACATTATTTCAGAATACTAAAAGGATGCTCTTTTATCAGCTGTGTGGGCTGGGTTTGGAGCTGTAGCCCAAGGGTAATAGATCTAACAGCTTCTCAGTGGTGATATTAGCCAGGAAGAGTCCTTTGTGGTGAGGTCATAGAGGGCACAATCCTTGGACTACTAAAGTCACACTGGAATTCATTTTCATGAAGGGCTACAACAACTTGTATGAAGAGATACTCAGCCAGTTTTAGCCCAAGGGCATGTTCAGCATTGGTATCTTTAAAGGAAATTGCAGGATCTTAAAATTTGCATAAAACACATCCTTTTTATTGTGATCACATCAAACATCCATACAGAGATGCTGTTATCACAGCAACTTTGTATTGCAGCCATAAAATGAATAAATAACTGTGAGTGGTGGGGAATAAATGCAGTTTCTGTCTTTGGGAAGTAGCTACACACATTCTAATGTTAAGAAGCTTAGGATAGCAAAGTGAGGAAGAAAACCAGCCATCTGGGGGAGCAGATGTTTATAGGTTGCTGTAAAAGCTGCTTTAAAGGAATTATTTTGACGAAATCAAGCAAGTATAGGGTTATTTTATATTAAAATTCTAACCGTGCTGAACTTTTATTTAACTTCTCTTCCTTTCTGAGAATTCAATTAAAATTCAGATTAGTTTATAGTCATGAAAAAGAATAAGTAATTATTTATTCCTTCACTGCTGAGAGAACTTTGAACCCATTGTGTTAAGGTAATACAGTTATTTCTAATGGTGTAAGATTTCAAATCTTAATAATGGCATGTTTGCCTCACAATATTTGAGAAACACTTTTTTCATGAATAGTAATTAGTATTGTAGTCTTTAATCACCACTAGCTCCTGCCCAGGAGTTGGAAGATAGACCCCAGTGCTAAAATGTAAGAAAACTGGCAATAACGTAGTATGTTTGTTGACCTGCTTGAAGGACGGGGACACCTCTTGGAGCGTGCCATTGCTTACAGCCTGCACATCTCTGTGCTTCTCTCTGCTTTCATTGTTGGGACAACCAGTAGTCAGAAGGTTCCTGTCTTGTACAAGAGGCAAACCATTCCTTTTCACTAGCCTGCACCGGCATCTGCTCCTTTGTTACTGCATTTCTTCACCCTTCTCTTCTGCAGCTATGCTAAGGATGGTTCCTCACTCCAGGGACAGTTTCTCCTTTAGATGATACAAGCCTGACTAAGGAAAGAACCAGCATTTGGTTAGAGGATGTGGCATATCCTAGGATTGAGGGGGGCGAAAGTACCAAGCGTGGCAGGCTTTATCTTACAGCAGTGTGGTGTTAATGAAAGGGAACTTGACAGATTGCTGTTGTTTCCTCCTAGTTAGGAGGTTAGAAATACCTTCTGGATATCAAGCAAAATGAGAATTTTGTTTTCATGACACTGCTGTCCCTTTTATTGTTTGTATATAGTGCCTAGCACCTTCTACCACAGGCTCCATGGCATTAGGTGCTTTACATATAGAAGATGAAGAAAGGGGTGCCCTTGGCCTCAGAAACTTACAGCTGAAATGTGAGGCAGCAAACAGTGAATGCTGACAGAAAGAAAACGTAGTGAGACCCCTGCTTCTGCATGAAATTACAGGTCATGGAATGTGTTCTTGGGCTGTACCTCACTGCTACAGCAGCAAGGGACAGCAAGGTGTAGCCACTTTTCCCTTCCACAGTCAGCTCTGATTTTGGACTGCTTCACTCTAAGTTTGACTGTTGTTGTGGAAGTGAGAACAGGGTCAGTCTGGCTTTCAGCACTGTCACTTGTTCTGTCTGTCAGCAGCTTGTTCAACCGGTTCTGAACCAGAGTAGAGCTATTTGGGGGAATGCTTTTTGCATTTTATAAACCGTAAGTATTTTTTAGTAGGCTGTCTTAGCATGGAGTTTTATTGGTAAAGCTTTGGAAGATCTTGTAAGCCAACAAATAATTATTTACATGCTGGTGTTTGCCTCAGCTGCATATTAATGATACCAGGAGCTGTGCTCATTCTGTGCTTGTTAGAAGGAGGTGAGCAGGAGGTGACGAAGCCATAATTTCAGAGCATAGTCTTACTAGTTTTAGGGCAGAAATGAGTTACAGATCACCAGCCACATGCTGTTTTGCTATATTTTCCCTGTTTGCGTCATTGCCAGTGGATATAGCAGTTGACCTTAGGGAGAGGCCAAATTTGAGTTGTTTCTGAGGCCTCCATGAGCTATACTGGACTTCAGAATCATTTAGAAAAGTAAAGACTTTGCAAAGATAGGTCCTTAGCAGGACCACAGAATATGAAAAAGCAAACGACCAAATACCCACTTTTAGTGCTGGCAAATTTAATTTTGCTTTTAAGTATTAAAAAAAAATAAATTACACCTTCGTCAATGGGATTCAGATTTTGTGTTGTTGCTGCAGTTATTCAAATCAGCTTCAGCTATCCCAGTGTGGAGACTGAGTTCTGTGAAATAGTTCCTTGATGGCTATTAAATATTTTTGCTACACAGGACTGTCAGCTAAATGCTGTGCAAAGTAATAGTATTTTACATGGTACAGGTAACTGCTGCTGTCATGCCATGGTTTGAGATTCAGTCAATGATGTCTTACAATATCTGCTATGAATTCCTAATTAGGATTGTAGTAACCTGTAGAAGATATGGTTTCATTCAGCACGAAATTGAGATATCTTTTTACTTCACAGCATTCACGTCTGTCTGTCACACATCCTTAGAGCTTGTAGATCCTGAACGCTTGTAGATCTTCACCATTGTTTGCCAGTTTCCCATTTTGATTTTGTGAAAATTTATATCTTAGTTATAGAACAGATTAAAATGCTTGCATATTGTTCAAATTAGATGTTGTTCAATAGCATATGTTGATCTCAATAGTGTTTTGTTTGCAAAAATAAAGGCAGAATCTATAAACAGTTGAGTGCTCTTCAGCTGGGGACAAATACCTGTTTATATGCAACTCATTTGCAGTGAGTAAGTGAAAACTGAAAGCTGCATTAGTTGTTTGACTTTCTAGCTTCTCCTGACTTTCATTGCAACTTTTCTGAGTTATCCCACAAAACTTCATTAAAAAATTAATAAATTTCTAGTGGTTCCTGTTGAACCTAAATTTCCGTGCTCAAAGTATTTCCTGAGTATGGATGAGCTTTCAAGTGACTAATAAAGATATTCTAAGTCTTCATTTGAATAAAGAGCAACCTACATGTTGAGCAAGTGCAGTGTGCATTTGTTTTATATGTTAAAAGAAATATACAGACCCCACACATTGCATGTTCCAACGATATATATATATTTTGTATAAAATACACAGTGTGTATAAAATGTATGTATATATTGTGCATGTGTGTATATATATATACTTTACAAATGCAGATATAGGACCTGCTCTTCAACTCATTCATGTAAAAATCTCCATCACATCAGGCTCTCTGTGATTCCTTAGGTCTCACAAGGAGTCAGTGTCAGACCAGGTAAACAGTTTGGTATCCTGACCCATGGTTCTTTGAGTATTATGAGCTGGGGACCTCTATCCATCACACCTCCAGACTTGCTTATTACTTTGAGACTTTTAGGTTTTTTTTTTAACATTTATGTTGCCTTTCAGAGAACAATCTGAAGAGCTTCGTACACTGTGGATGAAGAAGCATCAGAAAGAAGTGTTTGAAGACCAGCTGGCCCAGGTAGCACTGAAGGAGGAGTTGGAAAAGCAGCAGCAGAAGGAAGACCAGATGGTTGAAGAGCTTTTGAAGGAGGATATGTTAGCAAAGGAAAAGCAAGAAGCGGTGAAGATGCAGAAAGTAGCAGAACAGAATCGGGAAGCTCTGAATGCGCTCAATGCCCAGGTAGCAGTGCTGAGGGCTCACAAAGAGGAGGCAAAGCGGCTGAAGGAGGAAGAGGCTCGACTGCTGGTAATTTCTGTTATCATTCTCAATTCAGGGTTGTGTCTGAGGCCCTCCTAATGATAGGCTTAGTAGACATTTAGATTAATCTGTACCTTATTTGTATCTTCTTCACTGATTCCATTAGCATCTGAGACTTCCCTATTATGCTAAGCCTCTTTTCCAGAGCTGTGGCAAATGCATTCCTGTTTACAGAGGGAAATACATCTTTTGAATGCTTAGCACCGTAAAGGATTTTGGCATTCAAAGGCTTTCAGAGCCTCTGCGGGAAATGGAAATGTTTTTAACCTTTTGCCCCACATCTTTGCAGTTTTCTGATTTCCGTTTTCTTGTGGGATAGCTGGAGAGTCCAGCACTACATCTCAGACCAGATCTCAGACCATGATATATATGTCCAATGATCATGGTAAATGCACTGGGAGGAAACACCAAGAGTGTGCTGCTCCCAGAAGGGAATTGGAGCCAGGAGCTGAAGGTGACAGTAGGACAGGCAAGTACACTGTCCTCCGTGTCAGGAGTCCCACAGTACCCAAAGAAATGGAACAGAGGAAGTCTGCTGTCAGTAACTGCTGACATCTAAAAGTCTAGACTGCTCGGCAAGTCAAGTCAGCAGGTCTAGATCAGGATCAACTTCAGGCATAGGCATACCTGCAGCACAGCTCTTGTAGGCACCAAGGGCAAGAGACAGAACCTAACTGCAGCTTGAAGTGACTCCTCTTAGCCCACACCAGTCTTTCCCAGCTCTCTGATCCAAGGCTCACATCGGGGCTGGCTGGAAGCACAGGTAGGCAAACCCTGCAGAGAGGTTGTAGAGCCTGTTGATGAGCTCAGGACCCTGATACGTACATGAGGAGACATGTTTATATGAAAAATCCCAACTGATTATGCTGCAGCTGACTGAATTTCAGAATCTACATCGGTTTTTTTTTTTTTAGAAACAAATTAGCAAGCAGTGCCCAAGCTCTCTCACCTGCTGTTGTTGGCTGCTGTTGGGTATCACATCACGGGAGGCATTTGACTACCTTGGCCAAAATGGCCGCTACCCTTTTTTTAATTTTTCTCCTTATCTTCCCCCAGTGTAGGCTTGCTGTAGTTGTGCTGGATTTAGTGGGGTCACTGGTTCACAGTATTCTTGTTGACTTTGTGAGTTGAGACTGTTTAGTTCAGACTCAGTCTTCATTTTGCAGCTATTTACATGTAGCAGTTGAATAATCACTCAGGGTACTGTGTTAGACACTGGAAGCTGATGTTGGCAAGATACATACTCCACTGATTTGTAAAAATAATGACTCTACGCTCTGAAAATCCTGCCTGTAAAACAGTAGAGTCCTTCTTTCAAGCTAGACTTGTAATGTTTCACTTATTTAAAAACATGCAGAATGAAATTGTCTTCTTCTAACAACTTTTAAGGCACTGCCAAACCTTCCAGGCAAAGAACTCTTGTACTTAACTGGCCTTTTCAGAAATATCCGACTAGAGTAGAAGACTCTGTAGCTTCCCCTGAAGAGAGCTGCCTTGGGCTCTGTCAAGGACATAAATTTCTGGTGAAGTGGTTTGGTGTCAGAAAAAAGCTTTCTTCAAAGGGTCCATAAAGAAGAGTTTCTGTATTGAAAATGGGATATAATCCTTTATCCGCAGAAGAGGGATATGGCAGATGGCCCCATTACAAGTTTCTCAGTGCAGAGTTGATAGCCTCTAATGGTCAGGGGTTTCATCTGGATGAAGGACTCACCAAGGACAACTAAGTGTCTCGATGTGTGATGGTTTCTTCTGGTTGCTGCTTGAAGTAGATTATTTAGTAAATTAAAACTTGCGCCTTTGCCATGAAATACCACGTGTGCATCAGAATGCTTCAGGCTGGATGACAAAACAGAGACAGCAATTTTGCATTAGCTACACTAGTGACATTAGCCATCTTCCTGCTGCTCTTTCTTTTCTCTCTGTTAAAGAAGTATGATTTCCTGAGAAGGTGATTGAAATCACATTATTCTGGCTGTAGTCTCACAAGTGCTACATGGGTTTCTGCCATAGCACTTTGGTCCTAGCTTACAGATGGATGGTTGGTAGCAATTTCTGTGTACACTTGCAGTGTTGTGTTACCCCACCTTCGTAGAATAAGCACCACAGATTCCATCTTTGGACACTCTCACACAGCTTCACTGGTGTCAGAATTCAGTCTACGACATGTGGCAGCTTGCCCACTAGACTGTTAACTAGCTCTGGCTTTGAAGCACTGGAAAAATCAGTGAGTGCTTTATGTCCAGCGTAACAAGTTCTGTTCCTTAAGAAATGCAGCTTGTACTTCTGTATGGGGAAGATTAGACAAACCTGCTAATGCATTTGAGAAGAATTGTTCACATTACAAAAGAGATATTTAATTTAAAAACAGGCTAACAAAAAAACTGTACCTTCAAGACAGCCGACACATTGCTTCTGAGGCCTGTAGATAAGTTAATGATGGTCACATGCTGTTTTATGACTATGTTTAAGTGCAGTTGTGCTTGCAAACTTACTCAAATGCAGGCTGTTCAGGAATTATGCTAAGTTAGTTTATTGATGATACTCTGGGATTAATTTTTATTATTATTTTTTTAATAT
Source organism: Pezoporus flaviventris (assembly GCF_033815535.1). Classification (NCBI taxonomy): domain Eukaryota; kingdom Metazoa; phylum Chordata; class Aves; order Psittaciformes; family Psittacidae; genus Pezoporus; species Pezoporus flaviventris. The sequence continues at coordinate 1,235,049 of NW_026892558.1, forward strand.
TCTTGAATAGAACTGTTTGATCTTGAATACGTTTTCTGGTTTTCACTGTTTGTTTTTTCAGAACTCAGCTCTACTGTCCATTTTTTCTCTTCTTTCCAATATAAAATGGAATGGTTTGAAACCATGGAAATTCAGTAATTGCCCATCAAAATATAAAGATCCAATTATTTATTTTATACAACCTTATGTTCACTAGTTCTGTGCTCTGGACATCCAGCACAAACATGGCACAGGTAATACATGCAGAAACAGGAGGGTTCTATTACTGGTTAATGGTTATGGCGGCATGTGACAACTTGGACATAGATCATGAATGCTGCAATGATATTGATTTCTCTGAAGAGATGATTCTGTCTACCCTTTGAAATACTTGGAGAACATCAGGCGTTTCAGTGTTTTGATATTGAAGTGCATGTGATAATTAAATGTAAAAATCCTGAATTCTAGGAAATGATATGCTGAAATGTTCATTCTTTAACAGGTTCAATGGATCACACTGATTCTCTAATGTCAGCAAGAAAGGCTTTAAATATTTATTTTTGCTGTCCAATGTTCCAATTAAACTAATTCGAGCCATCACTTTAGTTTGAAGTTATGCAATGATTTTACAAGCTGGCTATTTTTACCATTGTAGGAAGAAGAACAGCAACTGCTTAAACTAGAAAATGAACAACTTCAGCTGGAGAAACTGCAGAAACAGAGGGAATGCAGGGATATGCTGCTCAGTGCAGCACAGGACAGGAAGAATCATCTTAATGAAGAAAAACAAGTTGAACTTGCCTTAGAGATGAAGATCTTAGAAAAAGCTCTTCAGGACCCCCAGGAGAACATTGAGAAAGCAAGAAGAAAAGTAAGGCCTAGAGGTGTTTGTTGTGAAGTTGTGGGGGAGTACCTCATCTAGACTAATTTTGTGGCCTTTAGTGCTTTATACTGCACAGTATAAATGAGATCAGGCACAAGCCCTTTTCTCTGAACAAGTTGATTCTTTTCTTGCATAGTCTGTCACCTCTCCTCCTGCCACAGCTCTACTCCTCTGAGGAAACCCATTATCTATTAAAACCACAGTGAGTAATTTAAAGCATGCTTTGCAATCAGCAAGGATACCAAGCTAAGTGAAAGAAGGGAGCTTTTAAGAAATCCTGGACTCTTGTCCCTCTACCAATATCATGGTGTATAAATCACCCGAGATTTTTCATCCTTGCACTACATGGGTATAATGGAGGTTAGAAAAATATTTTTTGTTTCATGGACCTGATTTGTTAAGTATTTACAACTGCTAATACTTCTAATTCATTAATGCTAAGAAGTTATTTTAAGTCTTAGCTGGATAAGCCAAGATGCAGATACAGCATTTATATAGATAGCTGCATATGCAGATGCAAAACCTCATATTAAATATCTTGGAGATGCTGTGAATTGATGGATGTGACTGTCACTTCCTAAATTTAAAACAAGTAGATTGTCCAGCTTCAGGGTGAAAATAGCTTTCAAGGTAACTTTAAGCCAGAGCAGAGAGATGCATTCATTACTCTGTTCAAGTTACTTAGAAGCTCATGTGAGTTAATGTGAGAAAGTTGTATAAACTCACTGTTAGACCTTGGCACAAAATTAGAAGAGGTGATATTTATTATTATGCTTACTGGACCCCAAGACTTCTAATGCAGGTAAAGGTGAAGTAGCTGCAGGAAGTTTGTGAAATGTCAGTGTTGTAGGCAGCTGAGCTTCTCTGGGGGAAGGGATCACTTGGTTTTATTCTGCTCTTATGCTATTGTCCAAGCACTGCTGACTGGCCAGGAAGAAGATTCTGTGCAGCTCTTTCCCATGGCAGGGTTTGGAATGGAGCTCTCAGTTCCCAGTGGCTGCAAACCCCACTTCTCTTCATGTTTTGAAAGTTGTTTTGAAGTCATTTACTCAGCTCTGCAAATGTCTCTGTGTTTGCAGCAAGAGCTGTTAAAGGAGCAGAAGACTTACCTGGCGCACCTGGCTCAACAGCAGGAGGAGGAGAACCAGCGACAAAAAGAAGAGGACAAGATCGTTGATGAGGAGATAGCAAAGATTTGGGACAAAAAAGCTGAGCAATTGAGACTAGAAAAGGAGGCTAGAAAGCAGCTTCTGAATGATGTCCTGAATACAAGACAACTGCAGATTGAGGAGAAGTGTAAGTAGTAACAGCTCACTGTCTGGGCACCAAACCTACCACATGAATGTGAGTCTTGGCAAAGGTAAAGGGAGTACAGCACGCTGCTTTTGGGAAGACCATCTGGCCCAGCATGCGCAGGTTGTATGGCTGACTGGACAACAATGCTACTGCGTCTGAATCTGCTTCTGAAACTTCACTCCTACAGACATTCCCTGCACTAATTTCCCATTGTATCACCACAGCAAAGCCTAGTAAAGGAAAGAACGCATGATCAAGCAGTCATTATTATTAACTATATTATTATTAAATTCTTAATGTGAAATCTATTCTGAGTGGGTGAAAAACTAAGCTGAGAATACACTTGCCATTGTTCTGTGTGCTTCTTTAGAAGCAACAGAACTCAGGCTTTCTGTTTAGGCTACTTGGCTTGAACACAGCCTTGCTGTCCTTCCAAGCTTAGCAGTGCTGTTATCTTTAAAAGGCTTTGTTTGTTTTTTTTTTTTTGCAGTGCAGAGAAATGTAAAGAAGCAGGAAGAACTCGCTCAGGAGAAGAAGTTACTAGCTGAAGCAATCAGTGAATTCAAGCATACAGAAAAAGAAAAATATGCAAGGTTTTTGTGTTTGTTTTTTTTTTTTTTTTTTCCCTATGCCTTCAGTTCATTCCATTGCAGATCAATGTTTTAAGCTTGTGGAAAGAATAATTCTTATTTTCATACAATTTTAAGAGCACTGGGTGGGCTTTATTCTGTTCAGAGAGGCTCTGCCACTGTGGAGCTTGTTATCTCTAAACTGCTCAACAGCAGTTCTGTTAAACTGCAGTTGTTATTAAATCACTAATTCCAATCTCATCATACAAATAATGGTATTTCATTACATATCCTTATTTTGGTCTTTTGGGAACATCATGTGACTTGCATCAATCATGGTTATTAAAAACATCCCCTCATACTCTGAGCTGTTTTTATGAGTGGCAGAATTTGGGGAGGAGGGTTAATAAAGGGTTAGTTCATTGGTTACCTAGGAGAACTAGTGTGTTTTTGCTTATTACTAAACTCCACACACATGCATCCCTTAAAACAATCATATAGGCAGCCACCCGAATAACAGACTACTGCACGAAACCCAGCTACACGGGGCTCTCCTTCCCTTGCAGCTCCTCAGGGTGAGAATGTAGTTACATGCAATAGCTGAAATGTTCCTCTGGGTGTCATGAAAGCCTAGGGCCCCGGGCTTTTTTCGCTTCTTCAATTTCCATTTTGGACTCCTGCCCTGTCTCCACACTTGTCTGCAGGAGGTAACTGGTTAGCTTCTTCTATAGACAGTATCTGTTGTGTTCTCTGACGGTGTTATTGGTAACAATCTCCTGGCTGCAGCAGGAACCTCACCCTTCTGAAGGAAGCAAGCTGGGCTTCATTTTGGATATGCTTCACTTAGCGAAGGTGTTGTTCAGAGGTGTCAGTAAGGGTTTGTGGTTCAACTGTGTTGTGTTAGAGCACAAGTCTGGACTAGACTGTTGGTACTTTAAGTGACTGTGTGAGTCTGTCTGACTCGTGCTCCAGAAGTGCCTGAACAAGTAGGTAGACTTCCACTGCTTCTCCAGAGGGTCGTGAAAGTAATCTATGAGTCTTGAGGTGGAAGGGAAGAATGATTTCTTCTGACAGCCATTTCCTAGAATATCAGTATGACAGCGCAGCAGGAGCCTGCACCTTGCCTTCCCTTTGGCAGTGACTTGTTATCTTCAGAATGAGGGCATGGAGATGGGGTATAAGGCTGCTACAGCAACAAGCCTGAGCTAGGAGAGGACAGAGACCTGACATACTGATTCTCTGTCCTCTCACCACCACTGTGAGGGGCAGAGAAGGGGCCATTCCTGGTTACAAAGAGTTGTTCTTGCTCTCTTTGTTGAGCACTGATTTTGCAATCTGCCTTGTAAAATGTTACAGAATGCAGTTAATACTCTAAAGACCCTAAGGTTAGCAGGTAGCATTTGGTTAATAGAATGGTAGTTATTCTTAACACCTAAAAGGAGTTTAGTGCAAAGTTGAATGCTAATAGCTATAGTAATAATAGTAATAATAAATTATTATGTTGTTTGGTTTTTTTTTTTTACCCACACTTCATAAATAAGCTATTCATATATCTTTTACAGAAAAGTAAAAGAAGCAAAAGAATACCAAGAGCAACTCAGGGCTCAAATGGCCTGTCGACAACAGGCCCGCAATGCTGAGCAAGAAGAGAAGCAGCGAGATTATGAATCGAGTCTAGAAGCAGAGAGAGCTTACCAAGAAAAGGTACAGGACATTCTATCAATACCTCTTGAGAAAGTAGCAAAAACCCACCCTTTCAGAAGAAAACTAATGTCTTGACTCTAAAGAAGATCACCCACTATGGTATTTTAGCTCCCTCAGTTGCCTTTAAAAACATTTTCTAAAGATGTTTATAACTGACTTGAGTTAGTAGACCCCTCTCCACTGTGATGCTCAAAATATTTAACTGGAAAATACAAGAAATAGTATTTTACTTGTATAAGAAACAAGCATTTTAAAGGTAATTTTTTTCCATGTGGACTTTTACAAAATGACTAATCCAGATCAAAGTGTGTGGCATCTTAATACAAGACAACTGTATGTTCTCTGCAGTATAATAAAGGATTGTGGCACAAATGGTATGTAGGCATCCTTTAAAATCTGCACAAAGAAAACTTGTATAAGAGTTTTAGTGAACTTTTATTAAAGTGCCTTTCAAACTGCAAATATTTTCAAAGTCTTTTTTTGTATTTAGACAAAAATTACCTGGTGATTCATCTTCATTTCCCTTGTTAAACACAAAACTATGAATCTATTTTAGATGAGATGGGCAGTAAAGAGCTGATACTGCTCTGCACGTGTTCTGATAGCCCTTGAATGATCTGTGGAATATTGGAGTCACAAAGCTTGTCTGTAAGACATCTGCTTGGACAGAATTAATTGTGCAGGACTGAAGTTATCATTTTCTTGCAAAAAGGGTTATTATTTATAATTTTGACAGCAACTCTGCCTCTTTGGACTGCCCCTGGATTGCTGCCGGTGCCATGGTCTGAACACACAGAATGGGATTGCAGAGCACCAGCAACATTTTAAGACAGAGCAACACAAAAAATGGTCAGATGTCAACAGGAAGCTCTTGGAAAGGTTTTGGCAGTGGGGAGGAGGGACAGCTCCCCACAGGACACTTAGCTCCCCCTGTCAATGAACAAAATTGCTCTTTATGTCAAAGGAGAGGTGGGTGCAATTCAGCTTCTCCCAGGGCATTGCCAGCGAACAGCTCCCTGTTGTGTATTTCATTAGTTTTCCCGCTGTCCTTTTCAGAGGAAGGAAGTGAAGAATCCATTTACAGCCTCATATTCTTTCTTGCTCATAGGCTGTGTGGCACCCAGAAATGTTTTAGCTGCTTTCTTGCATTTTTCCACTTGAGTCCTTGCTGTTAGTTACCTGCAGATGTTTCTCTCCAGCTTTTCAGCTTCTACCATCTTTCCTGCAGCCCTTGCCTTTTCACCCTTTTCCTCTCCATCTTCCCTTCCCAGTGTTTGGCTCCCTGTTGGCAAGTACGAGGACTCTTGTGGGTTTTGTTTTGTGGGAGCATGAACAGATGCATGGGGAAGCTGATAAATGGCTGGGATTAGAGCTTAGGAGGTCTTGGAATGAATCAGAAATAAACTGCCTGCACAGTCACCTCAGTTTCATGGTTTAAAGCATCAACAAGTTGACAAACACTGTCTGTGGAGAAAGATGTGCATCTGTTTGCAAAAGGACAGGAAGAGACGTATTAATCTGAAATGGTATCAGTGATCTTAGCAGAGCAACACAGCTAATTATGGGTGTTAATGGTGGAATAACCTGGCCCCAAGACCTTGCCCTGCTGAGGGGTGAAGGTGTGTGGTGGAGTTTTATCCTTGCTTACAGACAGGACTTCTCTGAGAGCAGCTTCCTGAGATAGCAGATAGAAAAGGAATGAGTTCACCGTGATCATCAAGACAAGTGACTAGACAGAGCAGAGCAGTGCCTCTTCATGTCTTCTTCCTTGAATCCAAAAAGGGATGTCTGTTCTAGTATTTAAAGGGTGGCTACAAAGAAGATGGAGATTTGCTTTTTACAAGAAGTCCCATGGAAAAGATGAGGGGTGATGGGCACAAGTTACTCCTGGAGAGACTGACTGGACACAAGAGGAAAATCTTTCCCAATGAGAACAACCAGCCACTGGGATAATCTCCCCAGGGAAGTGGTGGATGCCCCAGTGTTGGACACTGTTAAGATTCAGCTGGACAGGGTGCTGGGACATCTAGTCTAGGTCCTGCCATGTCTAAAAAGGATGGACCGAATGATCCTTGAGTTCCCTGGAATTCTGTGACACTGAGAAAGAAAATGTCTGTTGCAAACCAGGAGCGTGGGTTGTTAATCAGGATGTCTAGCCCTTACATGATGCTTTTCAGCAGCCATCTCCAAAGCCACACAGAGTGGCTCCTCCTATTTTTAAGTGGAAAGGCCATCCCAAATAATGCGAATCATAGAATCATAGAATAGTTAGGGTTGGAAAGGACCTTAAGATCATCTAGTTCCAACCCCCCTGCCGTGGGCAGGGACACCTTACGCTAAATCATATCACCCAAGGCCTCGTCCAACCTGGTCTTGAATAGTCTCATCAGTCCAGGGAGCTCAGGTAATCATAGGTCTCTGCTCTCCCTGCTGGGTCAAACTGGCAGAATGATTAAGAGATTAATTTCCTGGTCTGCTGGTGTGGCCCTGCACAAGCAACACAGATTTTTTTTTTTTCTTTACTACTTTGACCCATCTTTGAAAAATGATCATAATAGCACATTCAGAATTCCAGAATTAATTAAAGTGTTTTATTAAAGGTTGTGACACTGTTGGTGGGTACACCCAATATGAGAGGCAAAAACTATCACATTGGTGAGCTGAGTGAATTTGAGCCATCCAAAACCATAAGTCTTTTTTTAATAGAATAGTATCTCTGAAGAGGTGGTCAGAGCTATCAAGTATTTATAAAGTATCTGAGCTCCTGTTCCTGGAGGCAAAATTCCTCTGCAATGAACACGAAATCTGCACAAAAATGAAAGTTCAAATGGGAACAGGTTTGCCTTCAGCAGAGATGGATTCCCGTGGGATAACAGCTAACCGAACACCTCTGAAGGGAAACTAGTGGTCAATGAACGTGTTGCTGGGGATGACCCCTTTGCTGCTGAGAGCTCTGAAGGCTTCAGGTTGGAATAGAAGAATGCATAAGGCTCATACCAGGCTGATGAATGGCCGAGTGGGTGAGCAGACTCCTTGAGAAGCATCCTCTCACTTCCCCTAAGAGTCAGGTGAGCGATGCACTAAGAATGGTGCTGTCTGTTGAGACTGAAGAGTTTCCTTAATCCTACTGATTTCCATCTTCTTCCAGTTCCTTTCATCTCCTCACAGTAAAGGGCAAACAAGGTGCCAAGTAGCACACACTTCAAAGTGTGGTTGTGCCTTTGCTTCTCTCCAACCAACACTTGTGTTAGGGTTTTAACTTAGAGAACCAGCAAGCAATAATAAAATCATGGAGTAGTTTGGGATGGAAGGGACCTTAAAGCTCATCCAGCTCCAGCCCCTGCCACAGGCAGGGACCCCTTCCACCAGAGCAGCTTGCTCCAAACCCCTGTGTCCAACCTGGCCTTGAACACTGCCAGGGATGGGGCAGCCACAGCTTCTCTGGGCACCCTGTGCCAGCGCCTCAGCACCCTCACAGGGAAGAGCTTCTGCCTAAGAGCTCATCTCAGTCTCCCCTCTGGCAGGTTAAAGCCATTCCCCTTGGCTTGTCCCTACAGGCCCTTGTCCACAGCCCCTCTCCAGCAGCCCAGCCCGTGGGACACATTGCATTGTAACAGGGGGACAAGGCTGGAACCTGTGAGCATCTGAGGGAGTAGACACATTTGACACACATCCTGTAGCTGCAAAGCCACTGGCTCTGCTTAGAGGTGAAAAAAAAACTCCTAGTATGTAGTTATTTTCCCACCCAAAGTGCTTCAACGTGCAAGCAAAAGGTGGCACTATAAATTGCTGTTTAAGAGTGAGCACTTGTTAAATATTATCATCAACACAAGTTCTGATTCCCAAATGGAAAGAAGCTCATGCCTCCCAAATGAGACAATTTCCAGGAACTCAGCACTTCGGACATACTTCAAGGATTTTATATGTAATTTTAGTTTTTTGGTTTCTAATTATCATTAAGTTTTAGATTAATAGAAAATCATGCATGGCACCGGCTGGTATTTTATGGGAACAGCCGTGCTTTGCCTCTGGGCTATCGCTGCTAGTCAGGCTTCACTGACACTTTTGCTCCTGATTGCACTGGTATTTCGTTTTTACAGTTGATTTAATAAAAGGAGAGGAGCAAGTTTTGTTTGCCTGACAAAGCTTTGGAGGCTTTGTAGAGATTAGGCTGTCAAATGTGTTACCCAGGGTAATTTCTATGTAGGGTGCAGGTTTTTCTCCCCTTCTTTGCTCCTTCCCAGAGCCACCTGCAATTTATTTGGAGGTGGATTAAGAGCTGGAAATGGGAGATATCTGCGATGTTGTCTGTCCTCCCAGCTGGCTCTGGGGCGGTAAGGTGGAAAGGTGCCAAAGGGGGGAGTTTCACCCTCCCAAAGGATGAGCAGCAGAGGGCGAGATGCCACTAGCAATGGCTTTAAAGAAAGGCTGTGGGTGCCCCTGTGAACGGCACAGCGTGAAACCATGGCAGGAGGGATCCCCAGTATGGAGTAAACAACCGTGGCAGAGAATAAACTCCTGCTGAGCACATTTTCTGCCTCCTTAGTTAATATGCAAAACACCTCGGATGATAATGAATAGTAATAGTGATTAATTAGGAATACTTTGAATTCACATCATCCTTCTCAGGCTCAGAAGGTGTCTTATAAACAGGAACTGGAGCACAGGGTGATCCCTGTGGGATGGAGGGAGGCAGTGTGGCCATGGACCAAGAGGACTGGGACAGTTTTGGGCTGTTTCTGTCTGAAAAAACATTCCTGATGTTGGTGTAGGATAAAGCAACACACACCAGTTCCCAGGAGCACACAGTGTTGACAATGGGAACCCAAACCCACCTTTACGCAGGCGACAAGAGAAAAACCATCCCTGGAGCATTCCTTGCATGTGTTTCCAGCGGGATCCTGTGCTGCTCATCCCTGCACAGACGTGTCCTGCCTAAGGACACCCTGTTAAGGCCATTCCTTGCACCCCAGTATATGGCGATCCCTATTTGGGAGGGACGGCAGAGCCTCAAACCACCAAGAGGCACCCGCTTGGGCCTTAATTTCCCTTCTGCCATGGGAGAGGAAGAAGAATCAAAGAATAAAAGGGAAAAGAACCCAAAACCAAACCCAACAACAAATAGGGTGGCTGCTTCAGCGGCTCCCTCCTGCTGCAGGGAGCAGGACCAGAGTGGTCTCCTGGGGAAACCGGGGAAGAGGCCGGGACCGGGGAGGGGAAAATGTATGTAAAAAGGGGTTTATTTAAAAAAGAAGCAATAAAAGCCGATACAGGCGGCGAGGGAAAGCGCTGCTCGCTCTGCCGAGCCGTGCCGATCTGACCCCGAACAGTACTGAGCCCGGCCGAACTGGGCTTGTACCGAGCCGAGCCTAGCTGGACTGAGCACTGACAGTGCTGAGCCCGGCCGAACTCTGCCCGAAGAGAGCAGAGCCCAACTGATCTAAGCCCGTACGTAGCCGAGCCCAGCTGCGCTGAGCACGAACAGTGCTGAGCCCGGCAGAACTGGGTCCGAACAGTGCTGAGCCCAGCTGATCTGAGCCCTAACAGTGCTCTGAGCGCGGCCGAACCGAGCCCAGCCTGAACTCATCCTAGACGGACCGAACGCAGCCGGAGGGGGCTGAGCGCTGCCTCACCGCCCCATACCTGAGCGGGGCGCGGCGGAGGCGGAGCGGTGCTGCCCCCTCCTCCTCCTCCTCCTCCTCATTCTCCTCCTTCTTCTTCTTCTTCCAGTGCTGCCGCCCGGCCGCGTCGCTCCCTTTCCTGCCCGCTCCCCGCCGGACGCGGCGGTGTAAAGGTCGCTCGGTGCCGGTCGCTGCCTGCCGGACCCATGCCCCTCGCTTAGCGCAGCCCGGCCCTGCCATGTCCGCCTCGGAGCTCTACACCAAGGTGAGGGGGGTGCCGGTGTCCGTGTGCGTTTTCCTTGTGTTTTGGGGTGGTGGTGGGGGGGTCCCCGCAACTTTTCCCGGACTCATCGCTCCCCTCCGGGCTTCCCCCGGTTTTCCATAGGGAGCAGCGGGCTTCGCCCGCGGGTCCGGGTTGTGGCAGCGTTGGCCTTGTTCTCGGTGGGGTTCCGTCACCCGAGCGGGCTCCAAACCGCGCTCAGCTTCTCCAGATCCACACGGAATAGTTTGTTTCCTCGTATTCCTACAGCGCCGGGGTATGGGGCGGGGGGAGAGAGGGAAAACCCGTCCTTTCAACTGCTGTGAGTAACCAGAATGCTCCCGAGGTGCCTGGTTTCCGGAGTCCTTTTCGTTCTGTGGCTCAAATAAAGCCCTCGGCCGTGGTATTGCCAAAGGCACCCGCTTCCTGGTGGCAGTCGGGGAGGTGGCATGGCTGATGGGATGGTGGCCTCGCAAGGTGTCGCCGGGTTTGCATCCTGCTGCCCTCCCGTCGCTTCCCAGAGAGAAACACGGATTTGTCCTAAAAAGTGGCTCGTTGTGATGACGGGAAGCTCCGGTGCTTGGTTTTTGAGCAGAGTTTGAAACCTAGATAAGGTGTCACTTGTGTTTTCTTTCTCTTTTATTATCCTGTGGCTGCAGGGTACTGAAGCAGGGCACAGGGTATTCCTGCTCCTCGGTCAGAGCAGGATAGGGAATACATCCCGCACAGATCAGGGCTTTCTGCCCCCTTCCCAGCACGAGGTTTGTGTCCAGAGAGATTTTTGCCGATTGACTTGGCTTGATGAAAGAGCTCCTTGCACGGTATGGAGCGATAACTGGCACAGGGAGCGAGCCCTGTGCCTGTGCTCCACATCTTCCCAAGGCTAGGGAGTGCTGTGGGGCATCCAGGATGCAGAGAATGTGCTCAGTAAAAACCATCAATAACGCTAAGCAGGGGGCTCATCGAGCAAAGTGCTTGGCTTCGGAACAGGTTTTGCTGCAATAATGAGAATTTTAGTGTTTTAAATTCTTCCTGTGACCATGGTCAGTGCGGGGATGCTGCCAGATTGGCACCAGCCCTCTCAAGGAAACACTTTTTGTCTCTGTGCCAGCCTCCCAGGCTTAACTTTGAGGTAGATTTCTGCTTCTGTAACTCATTTTGCAGACAGCTTTTATGTAATATTGGGGGTTGCCACTTAGGTTTTTTTTTGGCTGTCGATACCAAACGCATGCAGGATGAATTGTGAGTCTGGCAGCTTCTCCTTTGAACCTCCGGGAATTAAAGGAGCCCCACTGGAGCGATGGGGCTGTCTGTGAGCGGGATGACCTCCATCCTTCTCAGGAGCACTTCAAAAGCAAAGTCTCAGGTTTGGAAAACCTTTTTTCCTTGGAAAACCTGATGGGGAGCACAAATAAAGCCATGGCTGAACTGATCCGATGTGCCGACCGCAGCATCTCGTCGGATGAGTGCGTGGATGTGATGGGAAGCATTGCTGGGGAGGAAGGAGGCTGGCTGGGAGTGCGGTGTTATCCCCAACAACCAGGTTAATTGATTCTTAACCTGATGATCGAGTAGTTAACCCATGTGGTGTTTTTATGCAGACTTGGTTAGCTTTGTATCCATGTTCATTCATTGAGTGGGTATATGGCGCCTGTCGGGACATCATCACTTGTGATCCTGGTGCTGTATAGGGGCTTTTCTATGAGGCATTTGTGAAGTGATGGGTTTGGTGACAATCTGTGCCTGTCATTAATTTCTAATTCAGTTTTACTAACAGCAAAGAATCTTGATGAGAGCTGGCTCTTCTGACGGTGTCCGTCTGTCCTGTGTGGGCAAGCTGGTGTGGTGCAGCTGTGGATGGTGCCTTGAACCCGTATGGGTCATCTGTGGGGCTGAGCGCTGGCATTGTGGTGAAATTTAGGACCATCCTGCTGTGTTTTCTTCTGCATGGGGTGTCTGTGCCAGTTCTGGGCTTTGAAGCAGCAGGAAAATGTTTCCTGTGACTTTGAATGTGTGAGAAAAAGAGCAAAAAAAAGGCTTTAACAAAACTAACAGCCTCATGCTTAACCTGATGGTTGCCAGCGGCTGATGGAGGACCCCAGGATGAAGCAGATGGGGCTCCTTGGATTGCCTTGTCAGCAGGGTGGGCATGAGGCTTTTGAAGGGAAGGTGTACAGTCTGGCTTGCTGGAATTAATACAGGTGTATTGCTGAAAGCCTATAGATCCAGTGTGAGGGGTTGCATTAGCACAGCCACAATGGGGGTCCTTTGGGACCTTCTTTGGGGTCCTTCCTCCTCTTGCTTGAACTAGGATGAGAGAGACTACTGGGGAGCCACTTCAGAGCAGCTGAGTGGGACCTCTGAGGTCATCCCACCTCTCCTTCCTGCTGGGCTGCAATGGGACCAGCTATGTGTTGTTTAGAGAGCCCTTAGCTTCCACTTGATGCCTGCAGAGCTCTCCTGGGACTTTGTGGGACACACAGCATTTCCTTGGTGCTTAAAGCCGTGTTTGTTAAGCGATGCTGGTGATTTTGTTGTGCACTTAAACTAGAGAGGAACCCATCATGGAAACAACAGCACCTCCGAGTTGCTGGTGGAGGCTCTCTCCATGCAATGTCTCGCCTGTGCCCCTTTTAAGAGCAGGGATGACTGATGTTTAATAGCCCCCATCAAACAAGATAATTAACAGCTTTGCCTAATTATGAGTGTGAGAGTAGTTCCAAAACTGCATCAACCTTCAATCACGTAGGACTCCACTTGTGTAAATAGTTATGGGGAGACCATTATAATACTCTTCTTACTCCTGATGCAGTACCTGGGGACTTTGGGATTGCCTGGCTGTGGGGTTTATTTTGTTGCAGAAGAAAACAGAATTTTAGTGGGACTTATGTCTCAGCAGTAGAGAAGCTGTATGGTGAAGGGTCCTCCAGACCTGGTCCTGGAGCCACTGGCATCAGTGCGTGCAGGAGGAGTAGGGGATGTAATGGTGCTAAGGACTCCAGCTAGAATCAATGAATCCTAGACTGGTTTGGATTGAAAGGACCTTAAAGCTCATCCAGCTCCAACCCCTTGCCACAGCCAGGGACACTTTCCACTAGAGCAGCTTGCTTCAAGCCTCATCCAACCTGGCCTTGAACACTGCCAGGGATGGAATATTCACACTTCCTTGGGCAACTACTTCCAGTGCCATACGAATGTCTTCCTAAGGCTGCCTGGGGCCAGTCCTGCTCCTGACGTGTCCCTGGGGTTTCTGCTACAATGTCCTTTACTTCCTGTCCATCCAGAGCCTTCCAAAGAAACCTGTTGCTGATGCAGCTAAACTACAGCCAAGGTAACTGCAGTCCAATCCTGTGCAGATGTCAGCTTTACTCTGTAATGAGATAAGGGGGATGCTCTGCTCCTCTGAGGTGGGTGCTGGGCAGGATGGAGGGAGGACATCCTCCCTGGAAGATGCTGTCTCCAGCAATGGTTTGATGGGCAGTATTAAACCAGAGATCAGACCTGTTTGCGTGTCTAGCCTTTGTTACTGTATTGAAGCTCTTCATATGACTAAACTATAATTGGTTTTGCTTCTGGATGTTCTGCTCTCTTAAAGGTACTTCTTGAAATGTGTTAATTGAAGTGTAGCCTCTGAACCCCATGTGAAATGCTGCTTCTGCCAGGCTAGGGAATGAGCTGTGCCTTTCTGCTCCTCGAGTGTTGCACAGCTCCAGGTAATGCTCCTCAGAAGGTCTGCATGCTCTGGGTGAGCAAAAACCAGGGTATTTCTTTCTTTTTTCATTCCCCCCCTCCCTTTTTGCAAAGTGACTGTTATTTGCCAAGTACTTTTTAACAGATGATAGAACTTAATGCATTAAAAGATCCTCTTCTAATGGCCAGTGTCGGGTATAGAAAACTCTCTGGTTTTCACTTAAAGTTGTATTAAATAAAGTAGCTGGAATGAATTGGTGGTTTCTTACCCTGGGGAGAAACTCTTCAAAAGCAAATATTGCCAGTGCGATCACATAGTGATTGAGTCAATGAATTGGCATAAACCTTCTGGCATAAAACCTTTCTGAAAATGATTTATCCTTCAAGGCTCAGCTGCTTTGGGTTGAGCAGCAGTGGGGAAGGAAAGAGAAGATTTTCTGTCTGTTGTGTAGAGAGAAATTTCTGGGAGTAAGTGTTGGCAATAGGGAAAGTCTGGGGCTCAGTCCCAGGACTTCCACGGGACCGCTGGTCCTGAGCTCCTGCCTCTGCCGTTTGCTGCTACTGTTAGGAAAAAGTGCGTTATACTTGAAGGTTTTGCTTGGTTTGGGTTTTTTTCCTCTTTATTTTAGACTATGAGAATGTGCATGGGTCACACCACGGAAGGTAGTGACAGTTCGGAGGCCACGCTGGGGACATCTTGCCGAAGGAGCCGGATCCGTTGGTGTCCCCAGGCTCTTCCTGATCCTGCCTCCATATGAGCTGCAGTCGTGGAGAGGGAATCGGCGAGATGTAAAATATGATTGCTCCAGCCAGCTCCCTGCGGCTGGGGACCGTGCCAAGGGCATGGCCACCTCTGCAGCCTACCAAGGGCAGAGCCCAGCTTGGGGGCTTGAATACCATTCAGCCCAGTGAGTAGGTGCAGGGAGGTGAGTGCTGCTGGCTTTGTGTGCATTGCCCTCCCTTGATGGGCAGGACATAGCCAGAGTCTGCCCCATGCTCTCTCAGCGTTCTGCAGTTGTGTGTCCTGCTGCAAGGCACGTTGTGCAGGGACTTTGCACTGCAAAAATAACCAGGTTTTGTCTTCTGTTGGTGCAATTGTTTGTCTCAGCTGGGCATTTAACAGCACCTGTGCTGGGGTTAGAGGAAAGCCACTGAGCTAACAAACATGGAACTCAGTGCAGGTGCTGGGGCACAGCCCTGGGAATTATTCCAGCGGGGATTAAATAGCTTGATTCCTGCTTTATGTGCTCTTGGTGGTTGGGATTAGTCAACTTGCCTTTCTAAAATACTATTTTCAAGAATGCCTGCCTTGATACTGTGCTAAGGGTATGAAATTCGTGTGTAGGGAATCCCAATACTCATAAGCCAGAGTTGCAGAAATTTGCTGGGTTAACTTTGGGTGAAGGGTGGATATCTATGTGTGTACATATATATATATATATATGTGTGTATATATATATGTGTATATATATGTGTGTGTATATATATATATATACGTCTGAAGTTGCTCTCAGTTTGCTGTAGTGCAGTGCAATCATAGGCGTGTTGAGATTTTAATTTGCACACCAAGTAGTCTGTAGCTCTGGCCAAAAAAGGAGCAGTGTACCCTTACTGCAATAGCTGTACAGAGAGGAGTAGCTTAACTTTAGCATGAAGGTGGACTTTGGACCTTCTGAGTTAGTCGGTGGTGTAATAAATAGCATGTAGTGAAGTTGAAGCCCTGAGTCGGTTTCTTTTGCAGCATTATTTTGTGCTCTTTGACCTCAAACAGAGGCATTTTGTGGCTGTTAAAGGAATATCAGCATGAACTACAGTTCAAATGAGGAAAATGACTGCTTTTACTGCAGCAAAACCTCAAGCTTTGCCTGATACCTGGAGCACTTGCAAACTGTTTTAGTGAAGAATTTGTTGTTTAGCAGAACTGGTAACATTCCCTGTGAGCTTTCTGTCTCTTGAGTGGGTTGTGTAAGGCAATTGCCCTCGAATGCCCCTGGCCTGCTGCAAGACATGTCTTGAGGGCTTGGGTTGGCTTTTGGCTTAACCTGGTCCTCCAGAAAAGACCAAAGGGATAGTGGCAGGGCTGGGAAGGTCCAGGGATCGATGGGTGATGGGCTTTATGTAGCCTTCCTTGTCTGAATGCTCATTAACATGCTATCCAGGGCTCAGTAAACTCTTCAATTTTACTAATGAGTCTATTAAGGATTTAGTATTTCTGCTCTTTGCTGTGATATCTAGAGGATTTGTAGAGGAACATCCCAACAGGGAAGAGTCTGCAGCCTGGAAGTGTGACCTTTTCTCCCAGCTGTGCACTGCTTTTGTCCTTGGTTTGCTGTGTCCAAAGTCTTCTCCAGCCAGCTGAAACCTGTGAGTCATGGGAACGGCTTAAACATGTCAAATGCTGGCCTATAAGCCTACAAGAACTGTAAGCAGCATAGGTCCATAAACCCTTACTATAAGGAACGTAAGCCCTTAATGGCAAGTTATGGCCCCAAATCCATGGCTTGGTGTGATGTGCTGGGACAGTGGTGCAGGTTCTTTATCAGTGTGTGCTGCTGACCTACTGTGACAGCATCCTTCACCACTTTTAAGTATCAGCTTTTTAGCCTGGTTTTTAGTCTTTTTAGCACTGGCTTTTAGTCCCCCACACGTGCCCATATGAAGCTGGTAGTGCTGTTAGGACATTCAGACCCTGCTGTGGCAGTTGCAGCAGGTGACACACATGTAAGTAACATGTCTTGATGCCCTTCCATTAGACCAGGTTGCTCCAAGCCCCATCCAGCCTGCCTGGGGATGGGGCAGCCACAGCTTCTCTGGGCACCCTGTGCCAGCACCTCAGCACCCTCACAAGGTGCTTCTCTAATGTCTAATCTAAGTCTCCCCTCTGTTAGCTTAAAGCCATTATTTTCCCATATGGGTACTGGTGGGGTGGTTTTGTGCTGTTTGGGTGCTTGGTATTGATATGTTCCACGTAATGTGGCTTGGAGATATGTGCTCTGTCCACTTGTCCATCCTGACTTTTGGATGTTCTTGTTGGTTCTCATCCATCCTTTCGCCCATGAGTCCCTGTTTGCCACGTGCTCCCAGTTTAACTCTTCCTTGAGGACACCTTTTCCATGCCTGAGGTTGACCTGCATTTTCAGCTTGTGACCACTTCCCATGCTGCTGAACCACGGGCAGCCTTGTGGGTCTGGTGGGCTCCATGAAGGGACGTGTTTCACTTGGTGAAAGCCAGGGATTATCTCAGTTGATCCCTACCTTCACCCTTCCAGTGAGTCACTGCCCAAGCTCCATTATGATAGCCTCACTGAGGTGTGAGGTGCTGGTAGGATGTGCTAACCACCATTTACAGTGCTGTTGGGAGCAGGATATGTTGTGGGTGAATCACAGCTGCTACTTATCAAAATAACACCTTACCTCCTGGGAACATGTCCTGGTGAGTCACCCCTCTTCAAAGGAAAAAAAGACCCTTAATGTGTTTAAAGATGGCTTTTCAAAAGTCATGGAGGACAGTGGTGGGAATGCCTGTTTTCTTCTGAAAGCCCCACAGGGATGATTTTGGGTGGCTCAGGCAAACCAAGTTCCCAAGCAGGCTGGATGTGAGCAGCGGACATGTGCCTTAAAAAATGGGTGTTGAAAACTGTTTAAAAATCTATTTGTTTAAAATAAATCTGATCCCTGTGCCTGCTGTGAAAGCTGGTCCTTGGTGCTACACCCCATGTGAGCAGAAAAGACAGTGTAAGCATATTTCAAGGCAGCAAGTGGATGCGGAGGTACCGAGATGATGTAAGCTATAATTTTCAACCTAATTAAGCTGAGTAACTCCTTGTGGATTTATGGCTCTTAATTACTTTTAGCGCTGCTAGCATGGGTGCTGTGGGTATTGCTGTTTTTTAGGTACTGAGTGTGATGTCTGGCTGTCTTGGAGGAGCGGTACCCACGGCATGGTCTCAGTCAAGGACATGATCTCCTGATGGGGTGGGCATGGAGAGCTGGAGGTGGCTTTCACGTGGCAGTACTGGACTACAGTGGTCTTGGATTGGCCCCACATGTCCTGCTAGGACCATGTGTCCTCTTCAGAGGCGAGGTGGAGGTGCAGGAGAATCAGGTCCTGCTCCAGACCCATGCAGACCTCAGCAGGAGGTAGATGTGCGAATCCTGGTGTGGCTCTCACAAGCCTTTCCCATGGTTCTGTAGTGCCTGTTTCTTGCCTAGCTGATGCCTGCTTTCACCATCATGTTCAGTGGTAAAAAATAGAATAACAAAGGAAAAGGAGGCCCACGTCTGCTGCTCATCCAGCATTTGATTGATGCCTTGTGTCACTATGCTGTCCCCTTGCTTGCCTTTATCGGTAAATCACTTTTCTGATGGGATAGACCATCAACATCTGCACTACCATCTTGTAGTAGTGGTATCAACAAGGCATGGTTTGGCTTGAGGAAGATCTTAAATAGCACTAAGAAGCTCTTCTGGAAGTCATATCTGCATGGGGTGAGAACATCTCACCGTAAGGCTGGTGGAGAGCTGCCCTTGGGGTGTCTGCAGGGACTCCCCTACTCTGAATATTGGGGTTTCCCCCCCAGATTCTGGTGTTGTAGAGATGCAATTTGCTTTTCCTCTCCTGTCTGACTCTGACCATGGCAGCTGAAGTGCTGCTGGGGACATGTTGTTTGTGGCTAGATGGCTTTTAGGGGACCAGGGTCCCTGGATGAGGGACTCTCTTTTGAGCTGGACTGCCCTTGTCTGTCCTGCAACACACGTTCTATGGCCCTGAGCATTATAAAGATCCTGTCCAGAGGGATAGGTAGATCATGGCACTTCTCTGAAGACCCAGAAATGCCAGGTTTGAAATCTCTTGCTCTACTTTCCTTCTGCTTTATTTCTTTTTTTCTTTTGCTTTCTAAAGCCTGTATTTTCATTTGGACCTTGTTTCAGTGAGGTGATAACTTCTTCCTCCCTGTGCATAGTGGTGAGATGGATGCTTATGCTTCATCCACCCCGCCATGGAGGATGGAGGCAGGGTTCTTAAATAAAATACTTCCTTTTTAAATAAAAACAAAGAAAAAGGAAGGAGGAAAACCCGAGGTGTCTCAGCATGCAGGTCTGGACTCTAGACAACACTGATGCTCAAGGTTAGGGCGCTGGTGCTTTGGGTGCAACTGGTGTCAGGACAGGCTGTGGGTTTCAGCCTCGCAGCACTGCTGTCACCCTGGGGTGATTCCTGCTGCTCGGCCCCTTGCCTGCTCGCTGTGAAACCTTGTGAGCTCTTGCCATGCCGAAACAAATTCTGTGCCGGGGCTGTCAGAGCTGATCTTCGTTCTCTCGTGCTCTGCCCTCCCCGCTGCTGTTCCAGTAAGTGATGGCTGTGCTCGCACCCGCTTCTTGGTGTGGGAGTGTGGAGGCCATCGCTGCGATGCCAGATAGACACAAGAAGTGCTGCCTGGCTTAGAAACATGAAATACCCGTTTGCTTCTCCATCAGGGTAGGCCTAAATCATCTTCAGGAGCAAAACTTGCTTGAATTTGCCTTTCAGCACCCGACGCTCCATGCTGAAGGAGATGGGATGGACAAGGCTGTTTCAGGCTGTACAGCCCCTTACAGACCCCAAAGACTGAGCTGCAAGGAGGATTTTCCTTCCCCAGCAATGCTGCGCCAGCATTTGCATCCCGAAGTCCAGCAGCAGGCAGAAAACACGCTGATCTCGCACAAATGCAGCCTCTCTGGGGCCTTCTGCTTTGTCCAAGGAACAGTGTGGTACAGAAATCCATACTTTTTAGAAGAAAGCCTGTTCTCAGAAATAGAACATTCTATTTGGCAATGCCAGGAAGTCTGTAACTCTTCAGGTTTTTCACTATTTTTTTACATGTATTTTTTAAATTTATTTTCTATTTTTTGACCGAAAAGGTCCTGTCCCCTGACAGTCTTTGCTCTGGTGCAAAGTTTGAGTGCTGGCAGGTCACATGAAGTGAATCAGCAGAATGCAAACCCTGCTGTTACTCACTAAACTTTGCTCAGAATTCATCTAATTGTAGACCCAATAGGTACTTCAGGAGCTCCAACTGTTTTCCTTTGAGCAAGGGGCTTAGCCCCAGCCCCTGGGGCAGCACTTGCCCCACCTGAGCATCCTCCCAAGATCCATGCTCCAAAGTATGATAATTTTGAACCCTTTGGATATAAATCATGCTGAGTGATTGCTTCCTGTTGTATCCCAATTTTAAATGGTATTTTCTCTGTTGGGTAGCAGGTTTACTGCTTTTTCATCCTTTTTCTTTTTAGTCACAGATGGCTCTGTTTTAATACTCAATCACTTGTGAGGTATTACCCAATTTTGGGCTGCCGCTAATCGCTGGCATGATGGCTTTTGGTGTCCCCGTGTGAAGACCAGGCTAGATATTGTGGCTGATACAAAAAATCCCTAGGACTTCAGTGTGCAGAAGTGTGTTTAGCTATTGGATCATAAGTTAGTGAGGCTTCATCCTTTTAGCAGCTCTGGAAGCAGTTTCTTGTCTCCACGCGTTCAGTACTAAAGGCTGAATGTTTTTAAAGGGAAAACCTTCCAACAAACCCATTTAATTTTCCTCAGTAATATTGTGTGGCCAATCTGTTGGCGACTGTTTTATCCGGCGTGCCATCTCTGGGCTTATGACCCTCTTTGATGTGGCTCATTCAGGGGAAAAATGGCATTACACACTACCTCAATCACTCAGATGTCAGAGAGGATATCTCGTTTGACTAATCGGGGGGAAATTTGGGAAGATTTAGTAATGCCAGGAGACATGACCCACTTTCAGATAAACGCTTTTCAGACAATAGAGGTTGCCCTGAGCTGTGGGGGAGGGTGAAACATTCACAGGGTAGAAATAATTAATAATTGTTTATAATTATTAGATTTTATATTGTTGTGCTGAACTTCTCCCAGGTGCACAATGTGTTTGCTTCCTAATCTGGTGTTTTGTTGGGTCTTGTTTTTTGTTTTAGAAGAATAAAGTGCTGTCACCAGCTGGCTTTTGACATATTTGTGTTATCCAGAGATCCCAGGCTGCTGACACCTATCACCTTTGGGATGCTCCATTGAGCACAGTGGGTGGTTGAAGGGCGTCGTGATGGTGTTGGGAGCTGTGGTCTGGTGTGATATGGCTCTGGTCCAGCTGCTGGAGACCAGCACAGGTTGGAGATGGGGAATCTAGTGTGGGAGTTTGCCTTGAGGGTCCTGGAAGGTGTCCACCCAATGAAATGCATCTTAAGTACATGAAGACAGAAGAATATCAGTCTGTAATGCTAGGTTTCTGTGTTTTTTTCGTATCAGAACCCTTTTATGTAGTTCACCCCTATTCCTATGTCATTGTGGGGCTTCTGGCCAAAACAGCAACAGAAATCAGAAAGGTGCAGCGCTATGATATTGTAAAACTGTGAGAAAATCAAACCCGATGCTTGCTTTTGTAGTGTATAAACTTTATTCTTCAATGACAACAAAAGAGAGTATTCTTTAAGTACTAATTGCATAATTTTCAGTGCTGCAAGTTCTGTCAAGCAACTTGTGACTGTTCCTTTGTGCAAGGTTTTACCATTGCAGCCATATGAGCTGAGCAAAACCAACTTGGTCTGCTTAAAACTTCTTATAACCCCTTAGTAAAAACACATTTATAATCATTCCAGAGAATAGCAACAACAGTTCTGCCTTCATTTCATGTTGCAGCTAAACATCTGGCAGTATCTTGCAATTGGCTGTGCTGTGAACGTCCAACATGATTGAGCAACGTCAGAGCCCACCTGGAAATCAGAAGATGAAAAACATCCACTTTGGGATGTTCCTGGTTTCTGCATGGGGGTCCAAATTTTCAACCTCTTGTTGTCATTTGGCAAAACAAACATGTGTGTCAAAATAACCTTTTGAATGGTCAAGCAGCTGTAGGTGTTTTTTAATGATCTGTTTTTCCCTGCAGCCACAGACTTCATCGCTGCTCTTCCACAGTAAAAAAACATTTTGTTTTCAAGTAGTTCCCTAAATTCTGTTCTGTTAAGAGCCACATTATAACAAACTTCAAGCATAGAATAGAATCATAGAACAGTTAGGGTTGGAAAGGAGCTTAAGATCACCCAGTTCCAACCCCCCTGCCATGCGCAGGGACACCTCACACTAAACCATGTAACCCAAGGCTCTGTCCAACCTGGCCTTGAACACTGCCAGGGATGGAGCATTCACAGCTTCTCTGGGCAACCCATTCCAGTGCCTCACCACCCTCACAGGAAAGAACTTCTTCGTTAGATCCAATCAAAGCTTCCCCTGTTTAAGTTTGAACCCATTACTCCTTGTCCTATCAACTACAGTCCCTAATGAAGAGCCCCTCTTTACTAAGCCAGCTAGCACCTTCCTCAGGTTGAAGTCTTGCTTCTTCTGCCTCTAAGCTTCAAAGCCAGTGGACTGACAGAATTTGGGCGCATTTCTGTTGATGAGCGCTGCTTTTACATGCTGTTACAGTGATAGCTGGAAGATGTGTGGCCCTTGTCTAGATAAATCCATTTCCTTCACACATACCTCTGGGTGTTTGGTGAATTGGTCACTGGGGTATTCGTTGGGGTTCTGAACTCCAAATTATCGTTGTCTCCTGTGCAGTGCCCCAGTGGAATTCCTGAAGCACCAACAGAAGGTGTTGAAGCCCTGATTGAAGTCATTCATGCTGCTGAGAGCATCTGTGTTCTTTGGGTGACTCAGGAGGGATAGTACCTGGTTGGGCAGGAAGGTGGTCTTACTGCTTCTGTAAGCACCAGGGATGCTTATGCCTGCCTGCTCACTGTCATGTGCCTGGGAAGCAGCTGGAAAGTTGGGAAGAGCTAAAATACACCTGGGATCTGGACAAACCTGTCCTGCAGTCAGGCTAAACTTCAATATAGTTATTTTGTCTGGGAGGGAAGAGGCTGTTTTGGAAGGACTTGACTCCACTCCTCCTGCTCACACGAAACACACGTCATTTAGCAAGTCAGGACAGAGCAAAATGTAGTGGCCAAGGCCTGAAGGAGCCAGCCCAGCAGCTGGACGTGCTGGAGACTAATGCAGATCTGAACCATGGCTCATAATTTGAAAGCTGAATAGCTTTTCAAACAGCCTGAGAGATGGAAGAGGCCCTGGCTGCGTCTGCCTTACCTCCTTTAACCCCATAAAGAGCACTGACCCTTGTCTCTTACAGGTTCTGTATATGATTTATGTTTGATTTAAAAGCTGGCTGCTGCATTAACACAGTTGTCCAGTGCCCCTATTTCAGCCTTGGAGTAGTCTCTTGGGAGTCACGGTGCCCATCCAAGGGATTCATGTTGGACAGTTGAGTTGTATTAAGGATGTTTAAGTTGTTTTATGGAAGCAGGCCAGTGAAAAAGGGAGACTTGGCAGTTCCAGGCAGAGCTTAAGAAAAGCTGAAGCCACCAGAGAAACATGTATAGATCTTCTGCCCTGGTACAAAACCTGCAGTGATGGACCGGACAGGGCCTTCTTCATCCCATAAGCACTTGATTGCACTGAATGTGGGCAGCCAGAACAAGTGTGAAAATGTGGCAGTAGCTTTTTGCCACTAAACCAGCCGTGAATATTTGTGGGGCTGAAGTGACACAAGAAATCTTAAAGGATCTCTTCAGGATTCAAGTGTTCCTTCAGTAACCAAATGCTGCTGGTGCTGGTGGCAATGTCCTACAGTTGCACGCTGGAGCAGTGTCCTGCCCACCAGGCATGTGCCTTACTGAGGCTTTTCTGGTCCATGAGGATGCTTTGAGCTCCCCAGATTAGAGCCCTGAGCTCTCGTGTATGGGGTTAGCAGATGGTGACCTCTCTATGTGTTGCACATCCTTTCCGTGTGCTCACAAAACATCCCACTTTGGGCAATTTAAACAGTTTCTGAGGATTTCTCTTGCATTTGGTTTCTGTAGATTGGCCATACGATGCTGGGGATAAGTTTACTGTAGTGATGAAACGCACATTAGGACTGATAGCAACCTTTAGCTGCTGAAGTCTGTCTAGGTACTGGAGGAGCCTCTATGTTTTATATCTTGCAATGGGGAGAGATTTGTGACTTGTTTTCTCCAGTGTCAGGGTAATACAAGATGTGGGCTTTCTCCTGTACATGCATATCCTGAAAGGAGTTCAGAAGCATTGGAGAAGAGGGAAAATCCCAGCTCATGAGCTTCCCCAGCTGGTGTTTCTGTCTGGAAGCAGGCAGTGGGGATGCTGATGTTTTCTGGTTGCCTTTCAAGCAAAGCCCAGCCTTTTGACAGGGCGTTGCTGGTAGTCAATGAAGGCATGAAACATCCTCTGAGAACAGGCTAAAATAGTGTTTAAACAGCTTAAACTGCTTTCCCATGAAAAGAGTTGTTGTGAAAACCAGTCCCTTGGGGTTTCTCACTGGGGCATCAGTGCTGGCAGCCCAAATGAGCTCAGTTTGTGGCCATGCTGTGCCCACCGGTGACAGCCACGTTGTCCCCTGCTCCTTGCTGTGGTCACCAGTGCTATCATTGCAAACCTTGCAAAGATTTGGGCAGCGTTGTGTTTCAACTGAGGTGGTTTCTCCAAAATGCATTAGGCTGGAGCTCAGATCCACAATTCCCATGGCTGGAAATGGCAGCAGTGAAGGGAGCATGGAAATACGGACACTTCTGCACCAGGAAGTGACCATCAGGTCCCTGGGTACTGAGCTGGGCAGGTTTTGCTCTGCAGGGTTGCTTGGCCTCTGTGGTGCAGTTAATGCTGAGGACATCCTTTAGCTTTGCATTTGGAAGTGACCCTGTTTTGCAAATACAATATGGGGCTGACAGGGGAGGGGAAGGCAAATATTTGGATTTCTGCTGCTGAATCCATCTTGCTGATGCTCTGATAGGACCTGTTCCTGTCTCATTCTAGTCTCTGCACTTACTAAAGTATTTCTGAGTTTGTTTACAGAAGCTCAGAAGAGGGTCTTATCTCCACTGTGGTTGGGAGTAAGGAGGTTGTGCTCTGACAGTGGATTTAATAGTGCTCTGATTATGGCTTGCCACCATCCTTGTAGGGAGAGCTGGCTTAGTGGGGAGTAGCAGAGTGAGAGTGCCACGGGGAGAAGGTAAACTGAAATGGTGGCAAAACCTGGTTGGTATTTGGTAGTCTGCTTGGCTGTTGGGTGAAGGAGATGAAGAGGGTGGGCATGATCTTAAGTGTGGAAAGCACCTACATGCTGCTTGTCTTGATATCCTGGGAAGAACAGAGGCAAGGGCATGACTTCTATCATCAAAAATGAATCTAAGCCACTCTTATATTTGTCAAGTCAGTGGTTTGAGGTTGTTTTATTCCTCATTATTCCATACCAGAGTTGACTATACCTTATTTTCTTGAATTATATTCTGATAATTATGGTAACTTGAGACTTGCATCTGATATTCTGACATTTCTGGAGAAATGGATGTCAGTGTACGTTTGTGGTTTTAGGGAGAAGAGGGAGTTGATCCCAGTGGTACAATTTGGGATGTGATGGAAACCCACTTTCATCTATTAGCTAAGCCTTTGGGTAACGCTGCAGTTGGATTCCTGGTGCTCTCTCATGAGGCCGCTGTCCCTGTGATTATCCCCAGGCATAATCTGCCCTCCTGAGCTGGCCTGAAAAGGTGAGAGCTTCGTTACCTGCTCTTCAAGTGTGGTCAGCTTATGGAAGAACCACTCCAAGTTCTGATTCCTACTCATGTGGCTTCATTATCTATCTCTATATATGTGTGTGTGTGTATGTATCTAGCTATTTCTCAGAATTTCTACCTGTGGACTGCCCTGAGTTTAGCTGAAATTCCACATTAAATGCCTATTGCTTGAATAAAGGCTCATAATTGTGCTCAGAGAGTAGTAACTCTTGTTTCCTCAGCCACCACCTTTTCAGATCTCCCAGGCAGTTTTGATGTATATGGAGAATAACAGACGTTCAGATCATGAATTTGAGTTTAATCCTGTAGTCATGCTTGATGCTTTGTTCCTAATAAGCAGAAATCAGCTCCTTAGAAGGTTGGGTGATTCAATAACAGTACAGAACGCTTCTACAAGGAAGAGGTGCCAGCTGTTGTAAGTCTGAAAAGCTGACTTGATTTGGGATAATAAATTAGGAAACCCCAGGCTGGTTTGTGTTGGAGGGGACCTTAAAGCTCCTCCAGCTCCAACCCCTGCCACGAGCAGGGACCCCTTCCACTAGAGCAGCTTGCTCCAAGCCCCTGTGTCCAACCTGGCCTTGAGCACTGCCAGGGATGGGGCAGCCACAGCTTCTCTGGGCACCCTGTGCCAGTGCCTCAGCACCCTCACAGGGAAGAGCTTCTGCCTAAGAGCTCATCTCAGTCTCCCCTTGGGCAGGTTAAAGCCATTCCCCTCCAGGCCCTTGTAAAATGCCTTTAACCCTCCAAGTTGAAGGTTAAACTACCTTGAACCTTTGCAGTCATGCTGTGAACCAGGGCTCTGGGAGTTTTCACTCTTGGAATTCAGGTCTGTGGGTCACTTTTGGCTTGTGGATAGCAGTAGCATCATCAGCATCACCTCTTTAATCTAAATTACTAACTGACTGTAATTGTCCAAGAGTGGAGGCGTTGTTTGTACTTGGAAGAGCACCGTCTGCTGGTCACTACAAAAGGACCTGGATTTAGTTTATTTATGGGCACCAAAAGACATATCATGCTTTTGGACATCTCCTGAGCACCTTCCCTGTGCTGCTGGGAAGCCTATGGAGCTGTGGTCCCTTGTCTGGTGCCGCTGTGTGCTTGAGCCCTTGTCTTTCAAACAGTGCCAATTCCCCTGCAAATGGGAGGTCATGCAAGGCCACCTCCTGCTCTGGTATTTTCTTAATGCCTCAGAGCTTGTGCAGGGTTAAGCACCAGGTACATGGGGTACAGAGCTTTGGAGCTCAAGTTTTAGGCAGTTGAAGAAATCTTCTACTAAGGGATATTCTCAAGAGGTTTCATAATCTGCAGAAAGAACCATTACAGCCTAGTGCATCATGATGCATGCCCTGACCGCTGCTTGAGGCTTTCTTTAGGTTGGTATGACCTCTTCTGTCTCAACTGTTGAGCATCCACATTTATGCTGAGAGTTTCATGGGGCTGAGGAGCCTTCGTACAACAAATCTAGATTTACATAGAAGTGACATGACATGCACTTGAAGATGCTGGTGGGTGCCCACCAGCAATGGCTTAACAAGAAATGGCTGTGAACAGCATAACATGGAGTTATATCTCTAATGTTGCTGTTGAGGAGGAGGTGGGTGACCGTGACCTCTTCTCTTGCTGCTGCTTGAGTTAATGGCCATTTGGCTCACATCAGCCTCTTTTCCCATTAGCTGATGGGTGGGAGCTGGTGTGGACACACCACGCTCCAAAAGGCAACAGGATTTCAAGGGCTCATTGCTGTGGAGCTTGAAATGTGTCTTAAGTGGCTGTTGTCGAGGAGGGGATGCTAAAGGCTCTGAAAATGTTTCTTGAAATACACATTTCTCATTACATGCCAGCTGTTAAGCAGAGAAGCCTCTGCTGATCTGCACATGAGGTTTAAAAAGGCTTCGGGGTTTGGGTGTTGTGGTGGTGGGGAGGATTGTGCCTTTTCCCCCACAACCACTTGACTTCCCCCTGTGTGTGTGCAGCCCCAACACGTGCTGAAATCTGGCATTTCCCAGCAGTGACACATTGATCTGTGCTTCACGGGTTAGGTGGCTGTAAACAACGGCCATATACGGTGATCCAAACGGGTTATTTTTTCTCTAAGAAAGCACCTAAAAATAACTTTTTGAGGGTTTTCAGCAATTTCTCCATAGTGTGGGAGTCCAAGGGGGAGATGAAAGGGCAGGCACTGGAAGTCAACACAGCTATGAAGGGACATGTGTTGCTTCAGCATCTCTGTTTTTTGTAGATCACATCCTCTTCTGAGTCCTAAATCCCTGCTGTGTGCATGGATGTGCGTGACCACTAATGCTTCTTGTACTGCATTTGAAAGTCCTGCAGAACAAATCCATGATGTGAGTGATGCTGTGGGTTGTCTGGAGCTTTGCCCATGGTGGTGGGCTCACAAATTCAGGCGTCCCCATCCAGCCACCAGACCATGGGGTCTGCAGGAGCTCTGGTCTTGGGAATATTACTAATATTCTAATATTACTAATATTTTATCAGAAAGGGCAGAAATTTTTGGGATTTTGTGTTAGGAGCTGGGAACTGGCAGCTCAATTTGCAAAAGCTTCGCTTTCACAGCAAAATAAACTGGGGTAACATAATGTTTATTTAATTTAAGGTTTTTTTCCCTTGATTTATTCATGTACCTAGTGAAGCATGAAGTCATTACCTAGAGGAGAGAAAAACGTTGCAATGCAATTCTTGGTAGAGATGGATTTAAGTGACGGTTTTCCCTAATTTGAGTGAGCCACTCTCCATCTCTCATTGTTGTCTTCATGCACTCTTGAACCACTATAACTTTGGGTGTGTTTTCATTCTTTTCGCTGCTTTTCTAATTAATAATCCTTTTTTTTTCCTCACTGTAGGTAGTGAGAGCAGGTTGAAGTAGTTTTGCTTGAAGCAGATTATAGCCCTTAAACTGTGCTGGTGGGACTCAGTGGCTCCAAGGCAAGTGTCATCAGCCGAAGGGTGACCATAAATGTATGTCCTTCCCAAAGGGAAACACATCCTTTGGATAGGAACTGAGTTTCCTGGTCTTGGAACAAAACCCCCTGGACCTGAGCTGGGGGATGTGTTGTGGGATGGAAATCCTATAGTTGGGCTGTGTCTGGAGTGATGTGATGCTGCTGGTAATGGTAGAAGAGCCAGAGCTGAGAGTTACTTGCACTAAAACTCTGTACCCACTACCTGTGCCCAGAGGTAACTGCTTAGGAGGAATAAATAAATGCTCTTGTAATGCAAGGAGCAGTGTTTAAATGAGTAAATACATCTCCTGTTGGGATATGGATGTTGTCCTGTGTGTCAATCCAAGACACATACAACAGAATGGGTGTGCTTTGGGGACGGGGAAGGAAGAAGCAGCACAGGCGGCTGTGATAGCTTCTTTTCCTTTAAGTTATTCTTATTTTCTCTTTCTGCTTGGGGTGTTTTCTGTGTTGATGCTCGCTGGTTCATGAGAGCCGTTTGATCCGCATGGGAGTGCGTGTTTGTGTGCTGCTGAGGCATCTGCCCTTCCAACAAGCAGAAAACGTTGCCAAGCCAGGGAAGAAATCCAAGCCAGAAGGTGAAGGGTGGAAAATGGTGGTGTGGTTATTTTTATGTTTATTTTATCCTTTTATTTGAAGTGGGGGCAGTTGTCTTCTTGCAGCCCTCAAGGACAGCCTTCTGCATCTTGATGTCCTTCATTGAGCCCTTCCTGCACAAAGCAAACAATGTTCTGTTAATGGCATCACTTCCCAAATCTCCTCCTGCAATTCAGAATTCAGGGGGTGGTGGAGACAGCTTTTCCTGCTCCTTCCTTATTCAAGCTTTCGTCTCCCTTATGTTTATTGGAGGAAATTGTATATGGGATTTAAGGAATGGCTTTCCAGGGAGCTGCTGTGTGGTATAAATAAGAGGCTGCAGGATGTCAGTGCTGGAAAGTCCAGATGTCAGTATTTTAGCTGGACACTTGAAGCTATAAAGAAATACGAAGGAGAACAGAGCTGACTGTCTAGCCATCCCGTACCTTCTATTTTAGATATGAAAAAGGAACCTGCCTTTTGTTTGGGTTTCCTCAGAGGTGTATTTTGAACCAATTTCAGTTTACCACTTGCAATATCTTGCTTGTTTTCTTTGTCTCACTGGGGAGAAGAGACAAAATATGTACACTAATGTAGAGTAACTCATCCTACAAGTGAGCATCTGAGGTCTGGAGTATGGATGTCCTGGGAGAAGAGGAGCAGGGTACAAATCACGTTCCCAAAGACCTGAAAATTACTGCAACAAAATGAAAATGCAAGTCCTTCCTTCCAGGAGACCCTTTCTCTGCCCTCTTGTTCCTAAGCAAATAGGGGGGTATGAATGTTTGTTCACTGCTTCAGATATTTTAATTAAATGTATTCATTCCAGCTTTGCATCTTGATCCCTGGTGCTGTTCTTCAGCTGTCTAGTATCTCCTTGCTATCAAACTTTATTACTGGGATTTTTTAATTACAACCAGTAAAACACTTCTTACTTAAGGCCTCAGTAATCAATTTGTTTTCCTTCAGTTGCTCAGTGATGAAAAGGATGCAGAGGTGGCCTGGGGGGGGGGGAGGTTTACAGAACATCCTTCTGGTTACAAAGTGCTGAAGAAATGCCTGATACATAAAACTAGGGGTCAAAACCCCTTTGAATTAAGCATGCATGGAGTGATGCTATGAGAGGGTTTTTAATGCATGAGTTCTGGAGAGGTGAGGGATAACTGTACAGGTAGATTAATCCAATTACTTCTTTCTAATAAGGATGAAAATCCAGTCTGATGGAAATGTTTCTTTGCAGTTAAAGGTAGATTTTGATGGTGCTGTTTGGGTATAGCAGTGCCTGATGGGGAGGATGGTTCAATGCTCAAGCTGGGGGCAAGGTGGCTTGTACCCCGAGTTTCAGAAGATGCTTGTGACACCCGTGAATGCCGCTTGTGTTACTGCAGTAACAGCCTAGAGGCAGCCACTGTTCTTATTGTTCCCGATTCCAAGTCCTGATATCCCCTGGCTACATCCTGGGGCTGCCCAGCGGGGCTTCTCCCAGGAAACCATTTAATGGGAAGTGGTCACTGCACTGGGGAATGAACATGTTCATGAGCTTCCTTAAAGCATCATGAGGCTATGTTATACATAGAGGACTGTGAAAACCTGGGGGGAAAGGTATTTTTAACTTCTTAATTAAAAATGAAAGGCTGTTTCTTAACTACTTTATTAATAATCAAATATATATATGGTGTATATTGAGCATGTTTTGGGTACACCCTATGTTCATCAAGGTGCTTACGTGGAGTTTGGGTGGAAAATGGGACTGCAGGGACAAGATTACACCGCAACACTGCTCAAGGTTTTGATTAATTGAGAATTAGGCGAGAGAAGGGTAATTAATGCCAATCAAGAGGGATTTGCAGAAAGTAGCCTGGAAGGATTTAAGTTGCAGTGTGGCAGGCTGTTTGATAAGTCATGCTACGGAGACACTTAGCCCCTGCATGGGGTTTTGAATTAAAAAAGCAAAATCAAACCTGGGAAACCCCAGCAGCCTTTATTGGAATAAAAACCCTCGTGGTTGCATTAGGACCATGAGTCTCATCTTGATTCCCCTTAGACACCAGGTCAAGGATTTTTTTCTAGATCCTGGGCAACGTTTAACATTTGTTAATCAATGACTTGGAAGATGATGTAAGGAGCACTGGAAGGAGCTGGATCAGGTGAGTGGTGCTGGTGGTGGTTGTGAGCATCCCATGGGTGCCTGGCAAAGGGGAGATGCTGGGCAAGGAGGTGTAGAGCCCCCTGCTCCACACTGCCGATGCCCTGATGCCTGCTGCTCTTCCAGGAGGAGCTGCAAGTCAAGTGCATCATGATCTGGGTTGGCTTTAGCCCCAGGCTGTTGTGCTTCCTCATGGACTCTGCAATGGTTTAGGGGATCTGCAGAGCATCCCTCTTTCTGGCGTCATGGCAGAGACTGGATGGTGATGATGAGCATCTTGCAGGGCTCATCCAGGCCTGATAGAAGAGAACCTTAATGATCTCTCTGGTTCACTGAGTTAGTGATCCCCTACTCATGGTGCTTTATGGGACAGGACCTGCAGAGAGGTGTCCCACCCAGCAGACTGGTGACTGCATCTCTTGGTGCAGCTCTCTGATGCTGGTGAATATTACATTTTGAAGGGGCTTTGCCAGGGTTTGTACCAAATCCTCCAGTGGAGCATGTGATTTAAATCCAGATTTAGATACCCAAAGGAGCAGCCCTGCCTTGTACCCCATGATTTGATCAGGCTCCTGGCTGCACCCTTGCAGCAGACAGCAGCCTGCTTCTCCCACTGCAAGCTCTCAGCCTTCTCTAGTGCTGCTTCAGAGCAACCAAAGGCAAAGGGCTCCTGTGCTCAACCTGGTGATGCACATCCCCTGCAGGTGAAGCCTTGTTGACTGTGTTAGAGAGGTTTGGTTCTGTCCTTTCTTAGAGTAGAGGAGCAAAGTAGAAGTACAAGAACTGTTGCACAGCCCAGAGCAAATCCTGGTCTTGTGGCCCACGATGGGATCACTCCCCAGCCCAGGAGGGACTCCTTTCCCCACCCCGGTTAAAACCAAGCTGTTCACCCTGTCCCAATCCACCTGGGGCTGTACCTGGTCTTGCAGCATCTAATGACTTATTGCAAGAGGGATTTTGCATTTCAGCCAATTGCTGCAGTGAGAGCAGGGCTGCGTGTCCGCCCGAGACCTTGGTCCTGAACTCATCAGTCTTAATTAAGCCTGCAGTAACGAGTGCCGCTGAAACGCCATGGAAGAAATGGTAGGGGAGAGGATGGGAAGACACAAGCTGGCTGTTAGTTACACGTAAGAATATTGATTACTCCTGGAAATCATGTTTAATTAAAATGAAGCCTCTGAGCCTGCCCCCAGTATTTCTACCCTCATGTGGGGTTTGCCTGCAGCCCCACTCTGCTCAGTGCCAGTTTTACCTCCGCCCCTTCATTAGCAATGCTGCTAACGAGCTGGTGGACAAATGCTGCAGACGCTGCTTGTCCAAGATGCTGAGTGCTGCTCAGCTGCTGTGACATTTCATGCAAATCACCATCTGAGTTAATTTGGGCAGGGGAATAAAATTCAGCAAAGAGAAATTTAGTGCTGGTGGGAGGCGTGGAGCCATCCATCCGTGTGACAGCCCTTCGGGAGGGGAGGAAAACCTTCCTGCACCTACGAGGCATCAGCAAAGCATGTGCTTTGCTAGCTCAGATCCAGTGACCTGGGATGGACAGAGATGCTCTGCAAGTTTAGGAGCTCTGCCTTGATGGGGACATGGTCTGGGTGTGCATTTATGTGCTTTCCCTGTGTCCGTCTCTGTGCAGATGGCATGAGGAGGGTGAGGAACAGTGAGATCAGGCTAATCTGCCTTTGCTTGGCTGTTTGGGTTAGTGAGTTATCAGCCCTGGGAAACTCAACAAATTGCTTGTTCTCGTGTTGAAGAAGTAAAGATGCTTCTGCAGCATGCTGCTGTCTTTACCTTTGCATTTAACATTCAGCAAGTTAACATTTGTATTCTGTAGCTCAAAATGATGTTTTTTGTGTGTGTGGTTTTTTTTTTTGGTAGTAAAACACAGGATTATTTTTCTTGCCTTACCCCTTGAGCATGATGTTGGTGTACTGGGTGTCCCTTGCTATGTGTTGAAATACTGGCTGGTCATGACCTCTCTTTTCAGCCTTTTTTGGGTGGTTTTTTTATGGTGAGGAAGAAGTGGATCTCTTCCTATTTCAGGTTCTTGATGTGAGTGAATGCTCTCTGGCCAGGCAGGGGATGCTGGGCTCGTGCATGGCATCACAACATTGGGTACCAGCACTGCAGAAATTAGTCAGGGGAGAGCTGTGCAACACCAGAGCATCCCTGTCTGCTCTGTATCAAGCACTGAAACCCTCTGTCATCCCCTCATGACCCTTGTGAGGGTTTGGCAGCTGGTGGTACCCAGCAGCAAACAGAGAAGCCAGCCTGGAGCGAGATGCAGACATCAGCCTGTCCTGGAGTCACAGCACGGCTTGGGAAGCAATGACCTAAATATGGGCTTTGCTTGTCTGCTGGGCAGGGGAGAAATCACTCCTGGGATGAAAATCTCATTTGGAGGATGGGAAAAGGAGGATTATGATCTGCTCTCTGGCCTGATAGTCAATATTGTAAATAATAATAGCAAAGCTGTTGTTATAACTTAAAAGAGAGGTCCCTGAACAGGGCAAAAACCACCTCTGCTGCCAGAGCACCTCATCTGTGCCTCACTGCGTCATGGGCAGAGCAGATTTTGGTCTTGAGTCACTGCCAAGTGGGGCAGAAAGTGTTTTTGGGGCTGCAAGGCACCCAGGAGAGCCTTGGAGCCGGTTCCTTTCCATGCTCTCCTGCTCACGGCACACATCGAGTGGCTTTTCCCAGCACCCACAAGCAGGGTGGTTTGCACAAGCAATTTTAGCACAGCTAAATAACTTCATAAATAACTGCCTGTTAATCACAGGGGATAGGGGATCCTGCTGCAGTGGGAATATTACCAGCGGATGTGCAAAAACACTCGTGGTAGTGACCCCAGTTCAGCCCAGGACTGCACACCCAGTGCTGGTTAATGAGGAGAAGCTCGTTTGCTGTAGTGCAGAGCTAGGAGGGATGCTGTTAGCATGCACGGTGGCTTCAAGGAGAATCCTCTGGGGATTTTTGCAGCAGGAGCCTCTACAAATTAACTCTGTAGGGTAATTTTTAATAGTGGTTTAAGGAAAATAAGAAAGATGGCATCAAACCCTGAGTTGTGCTGGTATGGACCACTTTTAATTTAAGGTAGAGCTTGTATTTTGCTCTTTTTGCTTGGGAAAAACAAAGTTTTGGAAAACTTTAAATGTAGTAATAGATGGCTTGTGGGAGCTGAAGGGCAGTTATCAGTCTGTTTCAAAGTGAGCTGCTTAAGCATTCACATGCAGTATGTATAAATATAAACATTCTTGGGGAAGCAAGGACTGCTATTTATTCTTTCATATGTGTTTTTGTCCTCCTGAAGAGTATCAAGTAATACTGAGCCATGTTATTTCTTTGTACAGTCTGGAATGAAGCTGCAATAAGCCTGCAGCAAAGGGGGAAAAATAGCAGGTGTTTTGTCCCAGTCTGCTTGTTCTTAGTTGACATTTGTGTGTTCACCTTTGTTTTTCTAAGCTGGACATCACTGTCTCTGCTTTCTACTAAAGTCCTTTTGTAAGTCTTTTCTTAATCTGTGTGGAAGAACCTTGGTTGTGAGACACCATGTCTGCGTCTTCGTTACTGAAATCATAACTGCTTGGTGGTCAGTGCTATTGTTTTGCTAGCATTATGGGTTTTCTGCTGTGCCCTCCTTCTGGTTGCAGTTCTGTTGGAAGGATGCCTCTGGAAATGTGCCATTAACTCAGGAGCAATGAAAACTTCCTGGGGTCAGCTGTGAGCATTGCCATTCCTGAAATAACTCTGGGGATTAAAACCCAATAATAATAAAGATGGATTTGCTGACTTCCAACTTGCCACAAATACTTGCAACCACCAAACCCCCAGACTAGACGGAAATAGCTCATTTTTAAGCAATTTTTTCTTAATTTAATGGATAGTTATACCCTTTATTTAATGGACAATTTAATGGACAATCTGTCCACACAGAGTACACAGAGGTGTAACTCTTTCTGAGCAGACCAGCATCCCTTCCTGCTGTGATGGAGCATCCTCCAAGCACATCGCCTGGAGTTTGCTGGGAGTGCCTTTGGCTGGCGCTGAGGGCTTTCAAACAGCAAAACAAAACCTGCCTCTTCTAATTTAATGCTGGTTTTAATCTGCATCCACAGTGGCAGCCTGCTAAAATCTAAATCAAATCAGGAGGTGCGGATTGAATTTATTAAGCTTCTGCTTAAGCTGGGTGGAATAATGCAAGAGGCTTTGAGAGCACCGAATTGCTTTGGTTTTATTGGGAACCTTGTTTAAAAAGAAACAAACCAAAACAGATCATATTTTTTCTTGAGCATGTGGAGCTATTTCTGATTTACGCTAGCACATCATTCAAAGGAGTCCCTGAGGATTAAAGAAATGCTTTTCTTTACGCCTTCTTGGATGGAGACGTGTGTTGGGAGGTTAAGTGGTCTGCCCAGGGTTGTGCCTCCTTATAATTCTCCAGTCCCAGTGTTTTGACATAGACGTGTCTGCCCTTTCCCTTTATAACAAGCGCCTCCAGAAGATCAAGAGGTTATAGCTAACGAAGCCAGGACATGGCCTATAACAGGGAATAATTATGCTAGAGGTGAGATTCTGGAAGTAAAGGTTCACAGAGATGCCCTCCTCCTGCCTGAGTGGGTACCTGCCTGGGGGCATGGTTTTGGTGACCTGGTGGCTGTCATCTATAGGAGCTTAACTGGCAAACATACAGCATGTGAAGCCCCTTTGGAGGCTGCACAAGTTGGAGACAGGGAAGACAGGTGACATGAGCATGGTGCTCCAATGTTCCCCCAGCATGTGCTGCCTCCAAGCCTTGTTGGGCTTTAACGAAAGCTGACCTTGTAAAGATCTAAGAATGGCAAAGTGCTTTTATTTTGTCACCGTGTGGTTTGACATATTTGGAATTTATGGGTGAAAGGGAAAGTTGGATGCAGGTTTGTATAGCAGCCTGCCCTGCCTGGAAGGCTGAGCACTGGCACTCCTTGCTGGAGTGCAGCAAGGAGGCGAGGATGATGAAAATGCACAGTAGAAAAGGTGATCTCCTCTTCAGATATCTGTGCATGCATGCATGAGACGACAGCATTATAGATGCTTGGGGAAATGCATTCATAACAGCCTATTCTAACAGCCTGCAGCTATTTAGCAGGACGGGAAGAGCTCTGTGTAGGGAGTGCTTAAGCAGGGATTGCATTCAGGATCTCCCAGCCAGGGAGCAAGCTATTCCCAGGGCTCCTGAGACCTTGGGAACACCTTTGTCTTACTGCCTTCTGTACTACATGATCCCTTACACGTGTTGTGTACACACAGAGTCTTGGAAAATCAGTTATATTATGCAAATTGTCTTGTTTTGTTGTCAGGGTGGCTGACAGGACGTGAATCGTCCATCACCAGGTTGTAAGTTCATTCCTGGGTGTTGGATGCTGGGAGTTTCTACCCTTCCGCACTGGTGAGCCTTGCATCATGCTTGGGTGTTGAGTAGCTCCTGGCTGTGGCTGATGATGAGTTGCTGAGAGGGGCTGATGTGACCTCTTACTGCTGCTGGAGGTGCACCCAGATTTCAAACACCAAAACATGAGCAAGCACCACCATGGTTTTGGGCTTGCTTTAGGGTCAGTGAGCCCCTCTTCCCATCCGTCTGTCCATGCAGGTCCATGTCTCAGCCCAGCCCATTGTGCAGGTGGAGGATTTGCAGGATTCCAGCCAGGACCAGCAACCTCTTGTTTTTGAGGCTGCCTTGAGCTGGGTACATGCCGATCCCTGGCTATTTCAGGCATTTCTAGAGCATATTTGATCTCTTTCTGCCACAGAGAGCTGGCACTGGATGAAACCACAGTGGTGGGGATGAAAAGGCAGGCAAGGCACTCTGCAGGAGGAGTGAGAGCTGCAGCAATGGTTTGAAAAGCCCTTCCCATGGTGTTGGAGCAGGAGAAACTGGGCTGAGGTGCAGGAGGTGAGGAAGGCTGGTGCGTCCCCATCTTGCCCACTGCACCATGGTCCAGCTAAAGATGGGTTCCTGGCTGTGCTGCAGGGATGTTTCATCTCTTGCAATGCTGCTTGGCTGGAGTAGACAGCGGAGATAGGGCTGGGGTCCCAAACTTGTCCTTTCCCTATGGCAGCTTCCTTTCTTTGTGGCAGGGAAAGCACTGAAGGCTCGTGGGGAGATAGAGGTGCTGGGAAAAGTCTACTTATTTATTTCATTTTTTCCCCTCCCAGATAAAACTGCTGTTCTGGCAATACATTTGTGTAGCTCTATTTAATATCTAAAGGTTCCCACTGCTGTAGCTATTGAGCAGCTCTATAAATAATTACACAAGATACATATAAAAATCTATTGCTCTTCAGCTGCAGAGCAGGCTGATAGGCAGATGCTGCCGCTTTAACTCTTGGGTTGCTGCGAGTGTTATTTGGCCATTGTGTGCTGGGGGTTTGGCTTTAAGATGAAAGCCAAAACCATCTTTGGTGCTGCGATGCTGGTGTCACTTGGATTTGCTGGGATTTTCCCCAACCCTTGTGTTTTGTGTAAGAATGAGTTTATATAGCTCTGATTGCAATGGACAGGAAGAGCTGGGGGAAGACTGGTGAAGGGAACACAAGTGTGATGGGGAAGGGCTGAGGGACCTGAGGGATTCAATCTGGAGAAGGCTCAGGGGGGACCTGATGGCTCCCTACAACTGCCTGAGAGGAGGATGGAGCCAGGAGGGGCTGGGCTCTGCTCCCAAGGAACAAGGGATGGGACAAGAGGAAACGGCCTGGAGCTGCACCAGGGCAGGTTTAGATGGAGCTGAGGAACAATTCCTGCCCCAGAGGGTGCTCAGGCATTGGAACAGGCTGCCCAGGGCAGGGCTGCAGTCACCATCCCTGCAAGTGTTCACACATCATGGAGATGAGGCCTCAGTGCCATGGGTTAGGGGTGGCCTTGGCAGTGCTGGGGAACAGTTGGACTGCATTTTGAAGGTCTTTTCCAACCTGGTTGATTCTATGAGTCTAGGAGATGTTCCCCCAAAATGCCAATAAGTGATTGTAGAAGGACTCCTGTTGACTCTCTGCTGTCTGGCTAAGTCCAGCATCAGGCTGGCTTTATGAATCTGTGTCCAGCAACAAAAGCCCGGCTCAAGGTGACTCGCTGCAGAGATGGAGCAATTTTAGGTTCCTTGCTCCTGGGACCTTGCCCTAGTAGCTCCATGAGCAGGGAAACTGGTGCCTGCTCTGGCCAAAAGAAAGGTGGATGTAGAGAAGTGAGGGAAACCCATGCATGGAGGTTGCAGCGTTACTGCTGGTTTTGCAGTGCCTCCGTCCCAGTTCCTGACAGCATGCACTGGGGTCTCGGCGCGGCAGCAGTTATTTGCTCAGCACAGGGGGGATGCTTTTACACAGCCTGAGCAAAGTATTTATCTTTGCATCATAAAAGCAATTAAATCTCATTAGCAGGAGGTGCTGTGGCTTTGGGTAATGCCGCCATCTCGTTACGTGTGAGTGGTGCTGCTTGCTCTTGGATTTCATCCTTTTGTGGACACTTTGGCAAGGTTGTACTGGTCTGCCTTTGGGATTTACCCTTGGATGATCAAGGGTGTCCCTGACTTTGGAGATGTTAATAAGGTTAAATGTTTCATCTAAGCATCTTTCTGGAGCCCTAAAGCCTGTTTGCCTCCAACTGAAGTAGTTCGCTTTGGTGTCTTCTGCTTGCTTTTAGCCCCACGGCAGAGGGTTTGGTTTAGGGCATGCTCTGTGGGGAGAAACCTAACATCATTTTGATGAAAAGAAATATGTTTTGGTGTACGGTCTGCTGGGGGAGAATTGCATTATTTCATAAAAGCTTCTGGAAGGCTGTCTTTTTCCCAGGGAAATTAAATTCCACATCTTGCCTTGAGACTCTGCCCTGCTTCATTAGATTGGTAACAAGCCAGTGTACACCCTGCCTGATTGAAAATCAGACTTCTGGTCTATAATTTACCCCAAAACCTAAAATTAGAAGATTTTTTTTTGACTGAAATAAATGGTTTAGCTGCGCTGATTTTACACTGAGTGCGGAATTGTATCCATGGTGAATTAATTTATTTCTGATTTAATTTCCTGAGGTTTCCTTACGTTTAAACTTTTTCTTTCTCTCTCTCTCTCTCTCTTTTTTTTTTATATATATATATTTTTTTCTCCCTTCATTCTGCAGTACACAAGGGTTTGGATTCCTGACCCTGATGAAGTTTGGAGATCGGCAGAAGTTATCAAGGATTATAAAGTGGGAGATAAAAGCCTGCATCTGAAACTTGAAGATGAAACTGTAAGCTTTTGAATGTCGTTTTATACTTTTCAGAAATGTAAAGCTTTGAATTAATGTGTGAAGAAGCCTCAGCCATCTCGTATTTTTAGGAAGTATTTTAACGTGTTCTATTGCCTTAGCACTTCCAGCTTTTCCTTGCCCGCTCCCTCCCCAGGCACTTGTGTTAGAGTGGGTTGTGAGAAAAGCCCTTGACCTCTCTCGTCTCATTTCATCCCTTGGCAAAGTTGTAATAGTCTGTGATATCAGAATGATTTCTTTAATAGCAACACTGTGTTAGAAATATCAGTTTATGCTTTTTGCTGCTGAGCAAACTGGAAAGAGAGAGACTAGTGGAATCTACTCAAGTTTGGCCACCAATGGAAAAGTCACTTAGAACACAGAAGTGACTTCTGTGCAACAGCTTTCTCCATGCCTTAGTTTTTCTCTTTAAGTATAATCTTCCATAAAAAACCTTTTCCCCCATTTTTTTATTTTAAATAAAAAAATCTCTAAAAGACAAAAATGAGAAGCTCTGCATAGGACTATGAGTCACTGCCCCTTGCTCCTTGGTGGTTTCCCTGCCCAGTAGCCCTGTGCCTGGACCTCCTGGATTCACCATCCTGAATCTAACAATGTTCCAAGTCATATCAATCGTTATTTGGGTGTATTTTTTTTCTCTAATGACATGATGCTTCATGCTCATAGACTCATAGAATGGTTTGGGTTGGAAGGGACCTTCAAAGCTCATCCAGTCCAACCCCACCTGCAACTTCTTCCACTAGATCAGGTTGCCCAGAAATACATCCAGCTGGGCTTTGAATATCTGCAGGGGTGGCACATCTATCACCTCTCTGGGCAGCCTCATGATGAAGGATGTTACACAAGATGGGCATGTTTCCACCATTCCATCATGCAGCAGCTTATTGCTGCCTCCCAGCGACATTGGGGGCCATAGGGATGACTCTTGCTGCAGGTTTATTATATGATTTTTCTCTTGTTCCTGTGACAAGAAGGCAGAAACCTTGGGAGAAACCAAGCAGCAGTGCTCAAGCTTTTGTAAGAAACTGGTGATGGGTATGAAAAGCAATACAGGCTTCAGCTTCAGGCATGTTTCATGAGCAGTGCTAATGGTGTTCTTTTTGGGGTGCCTGAGTGAAGGTGGGTGCCCATCTCATCCACAGCAGCTCCTTCATACTGCTTTTTGTGCTCAGGCTGCCAAAGTACCTCTGCATGTACTGCTGAGTGCTGCAACCTCCACCCTTGATCTTGAGATCTTCAGCAGTTTTAGTTCTGGGGTTGGGGTGGGAGAGGGTTTTTCCCTTTCTTTGTGATCTTTAATCTGGATATCCTTCTGGAACCAGAGGGTCTAAGAAGTCCTGTAAGGTCTAGCCTTTTCATACAGGGTCAGCAACATTAAAGCACAAGGAGATTAAAGGGTCACTAGGTGTTGGTAGTTTAATAAGCATGTCACTGTCATGGCAAAACACAAGAACATCTCATTTTGAGGTTGTGCAAGAGACCCCTGTTTGATGCTTTACTGTATTAAACCCTGCCTGGTCCCAAGTCATGTTAGGCTGAAAAGCTTTAGTGAAGGGGAACAGCACACGTGTGCATCAGAGATCCTGAGCATACATACCTTTGGGGCATTTGAAGCTGTTGAAAGCCTTTTGTTCCTGACAGCCAACATGCACTACCCGACTGTTTAGTGCTTCTCTTTTGTCCTTGTGCTTAAAGTGAATTTTCATGGATTTTGTGGTTTCTGGCTGCACTTTGTATGCAAGTGTACTCCCTTTGAATGAAGAGCTGATTTTTTAATATCACAAGGGATCCCTGGTGTGTTTGCCATTAAGATGTGATACTGAGTGCAGACTCTTGAAAATTGGCATTGGCAATGTGGAACTGGAGTATAAAACAAGGCCGAGGTTGTCAGATGTGCTGCAGGAGCCTGTCCTTGTGCACTTTGGGTCAGCTTTTCTTGTGCTGTTTGCACAGGCAGTAACCCAATGCCAAAGCAATGGTAGCGGTGCCTTTTTTTCCCTTCTGCTGGGATCTGAGTGTCAGGACCCCTTTCAGAGGCACCCTGAGCGAAGTAAGATCACAAGAATTTTGTTTCCTCCACAGTAAAGGAAGGAAATTACACTTTTTCTCTTTAGCTGGTGTCTGCTTCGTTTAGGGATGAGTCAAAAGTAATTAGCATATGGGCAGCTGTATGCTTCAACAGCATAAGCTGGCTCTTAAGGTACTGAAACAACAGGGGCTCCTCACTTATCCGTGTCCTTCTCTGCCTGAAGGGTTATAAGGTTTTGAGTTTAAAAGCAACCTGAATTAAAGATTACCTGAGAAATCGCTCTGATGGGGAGAATATGGTCTGGTTTGAAATAAGGCTGCTTTTCAAAGAGCATGAAGATGCTTAGATCAGATGAAGCTGTGGTTTTCTGTATGGTACCTGCTGCTGGTCAGAGCTGGCTAAAGGCAATTTGACCCAAGGCTGGCATGAAAACAACCCAGGTGTTCTCAGGTTGGTGCTTATCTACCATCAGTGTCCACCAGGACCATCTTTCGGACAGAAAGACATTTACCAGAGGGGTGGATGACCTGTCACCTGGTCGTGTGCCATCCACATCTCTATAGGATGTAACACAAAGGGGCTTTCATTTCCTTTAGGGCAGGATGTGTATGTATTTTGTATTGTCAGGATGGAGTTATGCTTGGATAAGTTGTAAGACATTAAAGGAGCTGCTGGTTTTGGTATTCTGATGTTCTTTCTGTGTGTCTCTTCAGCTCTACGAATATCCCATTGACCCGCAAGGAAATGAATTGCCTTTCCTGCGCAATCCAGATATCCTTGTGGGAGAGAATGACTTGACTGCCCTGAGCTACCTGCATGAGCCTGCAGTGCTCCACAACCTCAAAGTCAGGTTCATCGAGTCCAACCACATCTACACGTACTGCGGTGAGTGTCCAGGCCACATGTTCAGCTCCTGGAATGCAGTGGATAGAATATGTCCACATAGAAACCCCCTCAGACCACAAGCGAGAGGCTGTGGCATGAGGAAGGTCCAGGGCTGTGAATTTGGGATGCGTGGGAGACACGAGTGTGTGTCAATAGGCTTTAGGTTGCAAAACCAGAGGTGTTTTTTGAGGGTTGGTGCACTGGGAACTTCCTGAGCTCAAGGTCCATGTATCTCTTGGTGGGGGTGTCTTGTCAGATGAGTTTGAGGCCACCTTTGCATGTGCTTGGCAGTCTGAGGGGGGGGAAAAAGTGGGATCTAGCAAACCACTGGAGAGCAGCAGCATGCCAGAAAGATGTGGCCCAGCTGACAAGTGTCTGTGGTGGATTTTCCTTCTAAAAGACTGCAAAAAAAAAACTTGCTGCACTGTTATTTCCTTCCTATTCTTGATGACTTTGAGGGACATTTAACTCAATGCAAAGCAGAAAGAGGGTGTGTGAATGCTCCATCCCTAGCGGTGTTCAGGGCTGGGTTGGACAGAGCCTTGGGTGACATAATTTGGTGTGGGGTGACCCTGCTCATGGCAGGGGGGATTGGAGCTGGGTGATCTTGAGGTCTTTTCCAACCCTAACTATTCCGTGATTCTATGATTCTATGTGTGAACTTGGGTTTGTCATTCTCGGGGAGGGTGGCCTACCAAAACCATTCAAGACAGCTGTTACCTGTGAATGGATGGCAACAAACTGCAACCTAAAAAAAGAAAAGGAAGAAGACAATTCAGCCCTTTTTATTTAGTTATGTTGGAGAGTATTGAATGTTGAACCCTCTTACTGGCAGTGAAAGTGATTTTGCTAGCAGTGGTGCAGACTAATGATTCTCTAAGTGGTGAGTTGCAAGGTATCAGCAAAATACATGGGATTGTTTGTGTGGTTAAGGCTGGTACAGATATGATCCAGTGTTCCAACTTAGGGTGCTTGAGGAAATGTGTGGCAGGAGGAGGTGACTCTTAAAGTAGTGCCCTTGAAATACATGGCCTCAGTGGCTGGCAGTAGTGGTGACTTCCTTTAAATATTTAATGGTGTGTAATGTTAGACTGCTGTCACAACTTGCAGACTTTTGCAGCTGCATGTGTTCCCAGTCAGCTGCAAGCCTTCTATCATCCAAAATCAGTGAGGTTTCATTATTGCAGCTCCTTGTGAGGGCTCATGGTAACCTTGAGCACAGCATCGTCATAACGAAGATACATGGGTTTAGGCTTAGCCATTTGGGCTTAGCAGGTGTAGGTTTAGCTGCAAAGCTCTATGTGGGTGCTACTTACATTGTGCTTTGCTTATGAAGTAATTGAGGAGAGAAGAGTGCTTTTGTAGTAGCCATTGTCTGAGGCTTATAGGGCTTCAGCCTGGTTGGCATTGTGGCGTGTTTTCAGCGACGAAGGGAAACAGATGCATGACTCTAAGAGAACCAAGAAGCAGATGGGAGCAAGGCATGGTGAGGTGAAGCTGTTGGGTTGATATCATAGAATCACACATTGGTTTGTGTTGGAAG
This sequence comes from Pezoporus flaviventris, assembly GCF_033815535.1. Classification (NCBI taxonomy): domain Eukaryota; kingdom Metazoa; phylum Chordata; class Aves; order Psittaciformes; family Psittacidae; genus Pezoporus; species Pezoporus flaviventris. The sequence continues at coordinate 1,279,128 of NW_026892558.1, forward strand.
AGACCCTTAAAGCTCATCCAGCTCCAACCCCTGCCACGGCCAGGGACACCTTCCGCTAGAGCAGTTTGCTCCAAGCCCCTGTGTCCAACCTGGCCTTGAACACTGCCAGGGATGGGGCAGCCACAGCTTCTCTGGGCACCCTGTGACAGCGCCTCAGCACCCTCACAGGGAAGAGCTTCTGCCTAAGAGCTCATCTCAGTCTCCCCTCGGGCAGGTTAAAGCCATTCCCCTTGCCCTGTCCCTACAGGCCCTTGTCCCAAGCCCCTCTCCAGCTTTCCTGCAGCCCCTTCAGGCACTGGAGCTGCTCTCAGGTCTCCCCTTCAGGAGCCTTCTCTTCTCCAGGCTGCCCCAGCCCAGCTCTCTCAGCCTGGCTCCAGAGCAGAGCTGCTCCAGCCCTCGCAGCATCTCCATGGCCTCCTCTGGCCTCGCTCCAACAGCTCCACGTCCCTCTTGTGCTGCTGCCCCAGAGCTGGATCAGGACTGCAGGGGGGTCTCCCCAGGGCGCAGCAGAGAATCCCCTCCTTGACTGCTGCTCTTACTTCTTGTGATGCACGGAGGCATGGAACATGACTTGGCTGCTCTTGGCCTCCTGTCACGTATCCTGGTGTTTGCTGCAGGCTGACAGTTCCTGTGCTTCGCTGTGATTTCAGCGTGCCCAAGCCCTGAATCTTCCGGGCTGGTGCACAGCACCCGGTCCCACCGGCCACAGGCTCTCTGGAGCTCCTCACAGCAGCAATTCAAACCTGCAAAACCTGAAGGTGCTCTGGAGGTGGAGCTTTGCAGTACTTCAGTGCTGTAGGGTGCAAACCAGCTCCCTCGAGCGCACAGGTAGCACCACGCGTGTCTTTGCCTCTCATTAATTTCATTAGTTCCAGGGCTTGCTGCCTCCTCCAGCCAGGCGCGGCATTCCTATTGCTGGGGAGGAAAGAGACATTAAAGCTTTAATGCAGGCTCTGGCATTCATTTCCTGTGATTTATCCATTTCATTTTGATTTGAGTACATTCTTTGTTACGAGTTTTTATTCAAGAGTTAAGCCAGGGGAAAATCTGGGATATTTGTTTGGGTCTAGCAGAGCTTTGGTTGCACAGGAATTGCTTTTTTGAAGGAATGTCTCACGGACTCCTCAGCTCCTCTTCTCACTCCTCCTGCAAAATCTGCCTTCATACAATGAAGACTATTATGTATTTGCTCTTCTCACCAGTATTGCGTGCCCTCTCTGTAGCTATGTGGGAGCTTATTGCCTAGCTGTCAAGAGATGCTGAGATAAGAAGTAGAAGTCCTTCACCAGATTGATTGGAACAACTAACACAAGCCCTTAAAAGCCTGAAGTATTAACTCTGTGCTTGGTTTGTAACATATCTGTCCATTTATCTGTTCCAAGGTATTGTACTTGTTGCCATTAATCCATATGAGCAGCTGCCAATCTACGGACAAGATGTCATCTACGCATACAGTGGCCAAAACATGGGGGATATGGATCCTCACATCTTTGCCGTGGCAGAGGAAGCCTATAAGCAGATGGCCAGGTGAGTGGTCGCTCAGTCAGTGTGGTCAGATCGAGCTGTCGGATCAAATAGGCAATTAAATGTTGCAAATATGGAGTTAAAAGGAAGTTGTGGAATAGCATGTGAAACACCCAGGTTTTCCTCTCTTCTGAGAATACGGGGTCTTCTGTTGTGCCTTTATGACCCCAAGTTGGTATGGTATCTCCCCATCATGGTAGCTGTCTTCACCCACGGGTGCTTAGCTCTGTCCTTCTGTGAGATGCAAGACGTGGTTCCTGCAGCAGCTTCCCTTGCATGGTGCAGAACTGCTTCACACTGAAATCTCTTTGAGGTCAGGCATTTCTGATTAATTCTGCTTACTGACCTGACCCCATTGTTGGCTGCCAAGACTGCCAGGCAGGCTGGGCTGGTGGGGAACTTTGGTCCTTGGGAGCTCATGTTTTCAGTGCAACCATGATTCAGATGGGTATCCTTCTCCTGTTGCTGCTTGGATGAGTTTCCTGGAAGAAATTCAAACCACTCTGCAAATGTCATGTGTAATAGCTTAGAGGAAACCGCATTTCAGATAATTTGGGGAGATAATCAGACTAAACAAGGGAGCTGATGTTAGTCATCTTTATGGAGGCACTGCGAATTTGAGTTAGAAGGTGGCTGGTAATATTTACAGGTCCTTTAAAGCAATGTCTTCACCAGAGCAATGCAGTGTGAATTTTACTCTCTTTATGTCTGTTTGTGTGTTGCTGAGGGCTGATGCAGAATTTTGTTTTGATGAGCCATGATCTAAAAGAGAGTTTGAGAGGAAGCTGAGAGCTTTGCACCAGGGATCATTTCATTATAACTGTCTGGACTCTCACAGTGTGTTTAGATGCTCTTGTGGATTAGCTGTGATTTTTTTTTTTTTTTGCTGCCTGGGCTTTTAATAGTAAGAGTAAGCACATAACCGTTTACCAAGGGTTGCAGCCTGTTTTCTGCTGTGTCTCATCTTTAACTGGTGAGTTAGGATGCATTTATAATCAGAGATGCTCCAGAGTTCAATCTAGAAATGAATCTGGAGGAACACTGCCATGGGCAGAGATTGGAGGGAAGGGATTGCTCCCAAACTGACTCCACGCCTCAGTTCAGCCCTCCAGCAAGTGCTTGTGCTTTGAGCAAAACCGCTTTGAGAAAAATTTAGAAGTCTGAGGAGCTGTCTATAGAAAAAAGAAGGCTTAGGACTGTGTTCTTGTTATATGAATCCAGCCTGAGCGGCAAGCTGCACTGTTCTATTTGAAGGATGTCAGGGTTTTGCTGACCAGTGTGGAGGTCCCATTGATTTTCCTGGGTATGTGTCTAAAATACAAGGACTTAATTTTCTGTTGAAGTCTGTGCTAGGGACGACTTGGTATTTTCCGTCATGCCTATGTCATTTTGCAGGCAGTGGGCTAACAGAGAGCCTTAGCCAGAGATGCTCAACTTTGTTGTCCTCCTCATCAGAATAAGTCTACTTTTGACAGCCACCTATAATTGATAGCTGCTGCCTGTGCATGGTTAGGACTGCTATGTTTGCAAGGAGACATGGAAATAACCACCTTCAGAGCTCTTAATAAACAAGATGCTCACTGTTAGAGCTGTTCTGGTGCTTTATGTCTCAGGCTGGTATTAGGGTAATTGCAGGCTTGGAACAAAAGAGGGATTCAAATAGGGCTGAGAGGAGATTGTAACGTGGATTATAGGAATCTGCCTCATTATTTAAAATATGGCTCTTAAAGTGAAGCACACTATATTTTAAATCTGAAAGCTTCTGAGTGGATGTTGTGTCTCCACAGTTTGATCCATGCTTTTCCCTCTGCAGTGCTGCAGGGAGAGTGGTGGAGCTGCTGGAGCAGGGCGTATGGACAGTGTGTCTCATGAATGATGGATGTAGTGCATTGGACAGGACTTAATTTTGCCCTTGTTTTTTTGTTTTTCTTTTTAAACTGACTCAGCAGGATGCCTTGTATCTGCAGCTCTGCTTAGGGGTGTGTGTGAGCATGGTGGGACATGGGCAGCTCAGCCGTCAGGATGGAGGTCTGTGAGCACTTTAAACCTAAACTGGTGCAAAGCTATCACTTGTTTTGCAGCATCTTTAGCTTTTAAACAATTACATCATGTCTGGTGCATCCGATAGATCGGGAATAAAACTCAAACCTGTAATCTCAAAAGGTCAAACCTGCAGTGTGACTGAGAGCAGTAATCTCTAGCTAGCCTTCTGGGTTTGTTTGTTTTCTGTCTAAGTGTGTGCTTGTGTATATGCATATATAGGCTTGTATATATATACATACACATATATATATATAAAGAAATTATTCTAAAAACAAACAATGCAAATCGCATCATAGAAAAGCAAGAACAATGCTGCAGACGTGCATTCTGTTTGAATTTCTCTGGTTTCCTTTCAATCAGAATGTCTTCAGTGTAAGTAAGAAAATCAGACGGGTAAAACAAGCTTTCTCCATGGAAGATTATTTGGAAAGCAGTTGATGTTATTTGCAACACCAGTGAGCAAAAAGGTGGTGAATAAATAATTTCCTGTAGTCACCAGGCAGTTATTTCTGCATGAGCTTGTCTGATGTTTGGTGGAGTGTCATCTCCAAGTTTTGCAATGATATATGTCCATGGGATAATACTCATGCAGTTTGTGTGGTGGAGCAGAACTTCATTAGCTGACTTCTCAGTAAACTGCTTCATTGGGATCAGACACTGCACTGAGGCAATAAACCCTTCAAAAAACCCCATTGCTGAAATGGTGATTGAGGCTTTTCTGGGGCCACAGGCAAACAGAGCAAAATTGGACTGAGCGTGTGAGCAGGCTCATGGTGCTGGCTTCTCCCTTGCTGCGGAGTTTCAAGTTCAGTGGTGCTCTAAGGGCAAACTTTTCCTTCTTTTCATGAAGTCCTGGATAAAGAGGGCTGCAAGGTGTCTGGTTTTATAGGAGAAATAGCGCATGGATGTAATCAGGAACCATGAGGTCAGTTTGGGTAGCTCTTTTACAGTGCAGAAGGCAAGGTCATATCTCTCTATATCTCTATCATCTCTATCTCTCCATCACCTCTATGTCTTTATCATCTATTATAAATAAATATAAAATATATAAATATATACATATATTTATATGAAATGTATAAAAATATAAGTATCTGTTTTCATGTATATAAAAGCAGATATAAATATAAAATATGTACTCACATATATATGTATATAAAAAGCATAATATATATATGTAATAAATATTTACATATGTACATTTTAGCTTTATTAGTGTCACAGAGCACACTGGGAAGATGCAATGGAGGCGATTGAATGGGATTGAGTAGATGCCAAGGAAAAAGGGCCCAAAATGTAAGACTCTGTAAATGGGAGAAGTTGGAAGCTATTTGGTTCTTTTATTTCATTTTAAATTCTCTAGGTTTCTAGTATGCCACAGCCCTGTAGAGGCAGGGTGCCAGGGCAGAAGTTAAGATGTTTGCTGGTGTACAAGTGTTAGTGAAGTTGTCCTATGATTTCTTTCCTTCCTCAAACTGATGATGTCCGTAAGATGGGGTTGGAGGCACCTTCACAGATGCATGTAAAGATCTGCTGTATCCTCTGGTGTTACCCAGTGATCAGGAAATGACATTTTAAAAGGGAAAAAAAAAGGGACTGCAGAGGGTGTACAACATCATCTGATTCCTTTTTTATGGCAGCAATAGTTCAGAACACCTATGTACATATGCATGCGTTAAAACTCCCCTTTAAATGAAGGTGTTTCCGAAGGAGGATGGTTTGCAGCGCTTGTGTGTAAAACAGCTTAAAAAAGGGCAAGTGATTAAAATTCACACGTGACAGCCTGTAATTTTTACAGTGACCAGCTCTTTATAAACTCCCTGCATAGGCAGTATGAGACTAACTGCACCTAGCTCACTGAAACAATATTGTTTTAAGCTAAATACACAGCATGGAGTTGACTTGCTCCAAGCGCTGCTGCCAGAGGCATTGGAGTCAAGTGCTGGGGTGGTAGAAAACTGGATCATTTGGTGATTGCTAATAGCTGTGGCTGTGGGGTTCGAAGCAATTTGTGCTTTGGGATGCATGTTATCTGCAGGGCACTGCAACCATCTCCTCTGCTCCTCATTTCTGTCCTCCTGATACACTTAGTGAGATGCATTGGGTGTTGGTGCCTTTTACACCTCTGAGTGCTGCAGAAGATATTTGTGCTTCTGAAAGCAAGCTGAAAGCTTTGTGGGGACAGCCAGGATTGCCCAGAGCAGCAGCATAGCTGCCAGTGTCCTGGCTGATTGCATTTTGCTTTCCTTACAGAGGAACAAAAGATCCCTTGTGTGCCCTGATCCTGATGGTGGCTCTGATTCCCTTGTGTGTCGTCAGTCTGGGCAGAAGCCTGGAGTCTAGCAAGAATACTCCCCTTGAACCTTCATTTCTGCTGATGTGAACCTGACCAGCAGCTTCCCATGCAGGAGCAGGGATTGTTTGTCACTTCTAACCCTAACCCACATTCCTCTTGATGTGTATGTCCCATTGGTTATTGCCACCTCTGTGAAGGTGATGGAAGTTTGCATGGGGACAGTGCAACACCAGTTTTCCATTTCCAGCCTTTGGGGGCTTTAGTTGGCTATTTAGTTCTCTTTCATGTCTGCAGCCCCGTTTTTCTTCTCCCGAGCTATCCTCAGCCAGCTCAGCTTGTTAATGTGGTCACTGTGTTGTCCCTTGATGCTGAGCTGAGAGTGTTGGGAAAATTACTGCAGTATGCTACAGTACTGAATCTATTTGTGTGGCTTTTTATGCCCTACCTCTTCCTTTTGTACCAGTTGAGTTCACTCAGGCCAGGACTTGCTAATCCAAGTAAGGTTTCTTAATGGGTGTTTTATTTACTTACTTTTAAAATAATGGAATATAATTAATAAAATGCAAAGTTGAACAGCACTAGGTGATAGAAGTATGTGGTGTGTCATTGCTGTGGGCAATGGGGCAGGAGAATGGGCTCTCCTAAGGCTGTAAAACATCTTCCAAAAATGGGGAGCATGTACTGAAGGTAGTCTTTGCTCAAATCATAAATCAAACATCAAAAGCATCACAAACCCTTTACTGTATATTCTGTATGTTTTCCAATGAGCATGTCTCTATCCCACTGTGGTAGCAACTTTATAGTCACATATGTGGAACTCTTAGCAGGTGTGACATGGCAGCAGTCCATGTCTGCTAACCAACGCAAGATAAGTGCTGTGTTCAAATCTTATGATGAAAAAGATCTCGAGTAACTTGCAAGTCTTGAGACTTACAGCAGCCTGCCAAGAAACATGTGGACTGGGTGAAGTCATGCTCTTTAGTCACTTGTGTATCCATCAGGCTGATGCTTTCACAGATGGCACTTGTAACATCAGAGGGAATGCGAGTGTTCTGGTACCCTGATGGTTAAACTGGAGTTTCCTCCTCCCCAGCGTGAGGATCTCCTCACTGTTGTCAACAGTTTTTGCAGAAGAAACAACACAAGAAACATAGAAATTATCTGGGGGCTGGGTTTGCACCTCTGGACTGCTTGGTGGGTACCAGAGAAACCCTGGTGCCTGCGATTCAAACCAGGGTCAGCATCACCTGTGTGATTCTGAGATTGTGAGCAATATGGAAATAGTGTGTCTTGCCTTTTCAGCGCTGTTGTCAGCATGCTGTTTCTGTCACTAAATACTTAAGTACTAGGACTGCAGATGGGTAACTATTTAGTAGTGTCTTTCTGTTTTGTTTGGAAGTTAGTGCACCCAGGTCTTGCATTGCACTGTCAGAAGCTTACTCCCAAATGTAAAAATCACTGCTTGCCTACACCAACAAACACCACACATGATCCGTGTCTTGCAAGATGCAGTGCTGTTGGGACTGTGCATGGCCACAGCCATGCTTTCTTCTGCCCTGGGGATCAATGCCAGGGCTGAAAAAGAGCAGAAATTGCAGCATCAGCCCTGCGCTTAACCCCATAAAGATGGGCAGGGGTATGGGTACAGTGGGGGGGGGGGGGGTGTCATTTGAAAGCACTTTAAATTTCAAGCTTTAAAAGAGGATTTAAAGCCATACAATGAAAGAATGGGTAGGAGTGAAGAGAGATTAACCCCCAACAGGGATGGGCAAGGAATCAGTCTGGCACAATAAATAAGGCTGAATGCTGCGTTGTATTAAAAGGGGAAAGGTTTCATGTCTCCTGGTGAATGAGGCTGGGCTGAGGGTTTACAGTGAACTGTGGGGCCAACCTGTGCTGCAGCTCAGCAGGGATTTGCAGCAGGTACCTCTCAAAAAGAGTCAGAGGATAAAATCACTAACAGCCTTGAATTTAGAAAGCAGAGAAACCGAGTGGGGTCTCTTCTGTTTAGAGTTAAAAGTGGGATAGGAAGGAGGCTTTGGAAGAGCTACTCCATGAACATGTCAATGCTGATGTGAAACCTCAGGGTTTGCAGAAGCAGCTGGACACAGCTCCTCCAGAGGTAATATAAAGAAAGAAGAATAAAAATGGCAGAGACTTAGGTAGTGTTTGTCAGGTACTGGAGGAGAGACCCTCTAGTCTTACTTCTCCTGCTATGGGAGAGGACAGAGAGGCTCTAAGTGGCCAACTAAATGATCCTATTTTAGTTTCTTTTTCTTTTTTGGCAATTTGGAATGAATACGGTGCTATCTGAAAGCAGCTTTAATCATAAATGAGACATCCCTTACAGAGAAATCATAAATACACATAATGGGACAGCACTGGCATGGGACAGCTTAAGGCACAGAAAGGTCAGTGTGTGACTAAGAGTAACGACTGTGTGTGTGAAATATTGGAAGGAGTTTTAATAGGCTGCATCGGATATGTAATTACTGCTGTGATGCAGACGAGCTGTTCCAGCTCTGAGGTGTGAAAGCTGTAACACCAAATATCATTAAACATTCAAAAAGGTGTTTATAAGCATCATAATTACATCAGAACACAACAACTTGTGATTGTCCTTGCCCACCTCCTAGTCACTGCTTGCCATATCCTCAGTGAAGTTCTGGAGACCTCAGGGCAGAGAACCCAGTGGTTTCTGAAAATCTTTCTGGTGTTTTCCCAACGTATATCAACTGTAATTAATTAGATGGTCAAGCAGGAGTTCTAAAAGATTCAGTGGCTGATAATGGTTGAGGTGATGAAGTCTGCAGGAAAGACTTTCTGGGACTGCCATGGGGTGGAATAACAATAGACTTGTCCTCCTGGTGCCTGCAGAGCTGAACTGCTGGGGTAGCATCTTACAAGCTCGGAGAGAAGAAAGCCAGCATGATTCTTGCCTGTTTGTGATACTTTTTGGGAGGATGGAGTACAAAGCCTCCTCCATCTGTAAGGCTGCAGTGCTCCACAGGGACCAGTGCTTGAGGGTGTCTTTGGTCAGAGCTGTGTGATGTGATCCCAGCGCAGAAAAGGGCATCAGGGTGCCAGAGAGCTAATAAAATTGGCAGGGTGCGTGTTTTGCTCTCATTAGAAACGGCGCACAAAAGAATTGCTGACCTCGCGTTAAGTGTGGCCGAGGAGCTTGTGTTCTTCCCCAACGGGCTATGCAAAGCATAAATCCTGGGAGAAGGTCATCCTGCCCTCAGGGATTGGTGGGAAGACTGGAGACAGCTCAGCATTTTGCAGGAACTTTGAGCACTGAGGATTTTCTTTGCTACCGAAGGGGCATTTCCAGCTGGCCGCACAAAGCAGTTTGGGGAGAAAGTCCCTCGATGAGCTGGGACCAGTGGGACTCCCACTGCTCTCACAGGAGGAGTTTTCTGGAGCATCACATTAAAAGTGCTCCGACCTCTGCAAAGACATCTTAATTTGCACTGTGGTATTTGACCTCAGCATTAGAAACATCACATTGGTGTGCGTGTTAAATAGTGCTGTACAGAAGGAACGGTGCTGCCGGCGACTGCTGCAGAAGAGAAGGTTAATTTGCATGTTACCTGTTCTTTGAGCATCATGCTACGAGCTCATCCTTTCCATTTAGGGCCAAACTGGTACTTGTAGGCTTTTCCCAGCATACGGGACAAGCTTTAACCTGCCAGAGGGGAGACTGAGATGAGCTCTTAGGCAGAAGCTCTTCCCTGTGAGGGTGCTGAGGCGCTGGCACAGGGTGCCCAGAGAAGCTGTGGCTGCCCCATCCCTGGCAGTGTTCAAGGCCAGGTTGGACACAGGGGCTTGGAGCAAGCTGCTCTAGTGGAAGGTGTCTCTGCTCATGGCAGCAGGTTGAAGCTGGATGTGCTTTAAGGTCTCTTCCAACCTAAACCAGTCTGGGATTCTATGACCCTGAGAGATTCAAGCCCATTTTTTCCTCTCTAACTTGTTGCTAAAACCCATGTATTTGTAGGCAAATTGGCTTGGAAGCTGCTCAGGATGGACCCTGATGCATCTTCTGAAGTAAGACTTGGATGTGCATGATCTAACATCCCCCAGGGACACCTGCAGAAGCTGATGGACATTACACCAGGCTTTGGCATCACTGAAATGGGATGTTACTGTGTTCTTTCTTTAGTTTGTTGCATTAAAATGCAATGCTGTCTCTACAGTTGTGATGGTACCAGGATGGAGAAGGGGTACAGCAGCTTTGAGGTGGTTCTGGCCAAAATGTATTTTGGAGCTGTGATGTACCTCATGTTTGGTGTAGGATGTTGGTGAAAAAATTATTTCTTCTTCCCCATCAGTACAAGTCACTATGTAAAAGTTTGTCTACATCAAAATAACAAAAAGGTAAAAAAGAGAAAAAAATGTATAGGCTAATAATTCATATTGTTTATGAGAGCTGCAGTGTAAGAAAGGCCCAGAAAAACATGTAGCACTTGAAAAGCCATCCTTATGTTGCTGCTGGCTTCAGCATCTGCGGCTTAAAACATGCATTTGCAGCAGATGTGTGATAACGCAAAGGGAAAGCATGCCCTTAAACACTCTTGTTCAACCAGATGCTAAATAATGTCCTCCTGGGTTTCTCTGAGGGAAGTCCCACTACCCCGAAGTCGTGTTTTCATGTATGTGCTGACTGATGATGCCAGGCCTGGTTTATTAAATACCCAAATTAAAGCCAACAAGTAAAACGTTGCTGCCGAGAATGGCAGCAGCTCTGCTGCCCCAAACTCCACTTATCCCACTGAAATGGGAATGATTCCTGGCTTCAGAGGTCATTTCTGAGGCAGCTCTTATCCACATTACAATGCTGGAACACGCTGATTTTAATCTTTATAGTGTGCAACTTCTGTTTATTCATGTGAAGGCAGAGTTAGACCCATCTCGGTTTTCATCACTGTCGTTAGCACTCGAGGCAATGCAATCCTGTGGTAATGAAATTATTGCATTATTATGTATCACTAACAACGTAATGCAGTAGCTAAACTCTTTAGCCTGCACAGCACTGTCAATACAGCACTGTGTTAGAGCTTGCTGTGCATTGGGTCTTTGTGGGTGTTCTTGTTGTGGTGAAGATAAATTCAAACTACAGTACCTAAAGCATTTTTAATCTTCAGATTGCTTTATGAACACTAATCCTCCAAGCATCCTGAAAGAAGTAGGTTAAATATGATGTCCATAGCGGAGAGATTTATTGACTTGTTCCACGACACAGAATTAGTGCTGGATCTGGGATTAGAGCTGGAGTGACCCCTGATAATTATTCTCAGAATCTGGCTCTGTCATGGTTTGCTTTGGATATTTTTTCTCTCTCAGAGGAGCTGTGGTTTCAGTGCAACTGTTTTTACTCTTGTTGCTGTGATCAGGATGAAGTTTGCAGTGGTTTGCTTAAGCTGCTGGTGCCAGTGATGGTTTTCTGAAGACATGATTATAAAAACAAGTCCTGTAAATTTTAGGTCCCTTCTCATTGCTGTAGGTTGCTGCTTTGAAGAAAGCTGTCTTTGGAAAAATTCTGACTGTGCTTCAGGTCTGGAGAAGATTTGGAGTATATTTATCTTCAAATACTCCTGCTTTCAAGCTGTGTTGGGGAAGGTTAAGGATGTTGGATATGTACAAGGACACTGGGATGTCCCCCGTCTCTTCTTGACAGAGGGGTCCATCACTGTCCTTGGATCCAACCCTTTTGCTATTGCTATGGTTTGACCATCCCTTTGTCTGCAGTGAGGAGTTTCCAGGGACATTCAGCTCTGACTTCACCAGGTAAATTGATGGGATATCATATATTACAATGACTAATAACATTCCCAGACTGAGACAGGTAACTCATATGGAAATACTGAGCAGTGTTTCATGTGTGATTGCTCTGATGCAACCAGAATGAGTGTAGCTCTTGGTACAGTTGGAGAGTGTGTCCAGTTGTGGGCAGGCTTGAAGTTTTGACATTTCTACACACCTTTCCCAGGCTCCAGGGGTAGCGGTGTTCTCTGCATTGCTGCAGGTAAAGGACTGGCTGCTTAAACAGGGAAATCCGTTTCCTCAATGCAAAGGCTGATGATCAGCAGCTAGCCTTAATCAGTGAAGGTATCTGTTTGAAGTGCCCTTTCTCTTCATAGACAGCTGACTTTTCTTTTTTCCTTGTGAAACACCTTTAGATGTTGCCTTAATAAAAAAAAACCTGGTATATATGAGGCTTTAGACTAGATATAAGGAAGAAGGGTTTTTTTTATGATGAGGGTGGTGAGGCACTGGCACAGGTTGCCCAGAGAAGTGGTAGATGCCCCATCCCTGGAAACGTTCAAGCTCAGGTTAGATGGGACTCCAAGCAACTTTATCTAGTTGAAGATGTCCTCGCTCATTGCAGGATACCTGGACCTTGAAAGGTCCCTTCCAGCTGGAACAATTCTGTGATTCTATGGTATTTTTCACGTAGTGTTGAAACACCAAAACTCTAGTGACTGCCGTATTCGCCTCTCCCAACTCTTGCTGCATGTCTGGCCAAGGGTGAGAGTTGTGACGGGCATTGCTCATAACATGATAAAAAAGAGATGCGTTACTCACCTACATAGCAGCTTTGGAAGTCTTTGGCATCTTGCATTGAAGAAACAATCCTGGACTTCGTTCTGGTTGGACATATGCTCCTTGATGGTTTTGTAAGTGTCTCTAATGAGTGGAGGCTGTAGCTCAGACCATGGTATTCATATTCCAGGCTGTCTTAGAAAGCTTCTCTAAGTGAAGAAACTAAACTTCTGCAGGCCCATGAAGGTGAAGGTTTGGGGGTGAAGGTTGGGGAGTTGCATCTTTAAGTGCCTCATGCCTAGTTTTGAGCTGCAGCAGTAGCATGAGTTGGGAACAACACCTTTGGCCATTGTTGAAACCTCATCCCCATTGCATGCTCTATCCCGCTGGATGAGCATGAGCATGTTGTGTGCTAGCAGGTATGCATCGTGTGTTTGGTGAGAAGAACACTTATGCACTTCATAGCAGCATTACAAACCAGGGTGGCATCCCCAAAGTGCACAGGAGCCACATAAGCCCCCGGAGGAGATGTGACAGCATTGCCATGCTGCAGCATGATATTCACCCATAGCATTCCATTTTATCCAGGCTTTATTTCCACAGTAATTCTGTGCTGATGCTGCCAAAATTGACTGTATTTCAAGCAGCTTCGTAGCGTACTGCACCTGCACAATGGGAAAACATTTAAATACATTTTATTCCATGCTGAATACAAACAAGAACTGCTTGGTTTTAACCATTTCTGCTTGCTGAGCAGCCTGCTTGCTACCAGCTGCTCTGTGGGGTTCATCTGTTTTTTCCCTGCTGGCACCAGCAGTTGATTAACTTGTATGCTGAAGAAGGGAAAGCCTCTGTAGCCTTTATTCCTGAAGGCTTTTGTTCCTGAAGTTGAAAAAGAAATGTCTGAATGGGCATTTTCCACTGAAAAAACACAGGAGACACATTACTGCAAAAGCAGGAGCTGGAGCAGCCTTGCTGTCTTGCTTGGAATCATGGAATGGTGGAAACCAGCAGCTTTCTTTTAACTTTCATTTTTCAACTAATATAAAACAGCTCCAGAAGTTTTCTTGTGCAATGCATGGAGAACCTGCCTGGCCCATTCCATGTAGCTGCACATCAGCTGTTAGGGCAAATTCTTGAGAACCTATAATAAAATGAGGCCAAGCAGCTGTAGTAGCAGTAAATGGTGTTGTCCTTGGTTTTTATCACTAGGTTCAATATCTTTTGGGGAATGATGGTAGTTTTAAAATAAGGCAAACTAGAGACAGGAGTACAACACTCAGGATGCCACGTAAAAGGCAGTTCATGATGGGACCTGAATCCCACTGAGACTGTGGGTCTGGAAATCCCCTTGGATGATCTCCCTGATGGGTTGGTCTCTGCCTGCTTCAGCCAGGCATACCCTGATTCCAGGAAGCTGATTGGAGAAGTTCGGTAGCAAGAAGTATTAGTTCTGAATCTTAAATAGAAAAAAGCCATATTAGAGAACAGTACCTTGTAGCAGTGCTGAGTGGATGCCAAGTAATGCAAAATTCCTCTATTTTGAGCTTTATTGGCTTCATTCATCCAAAAGTTCTCTCTCAAAATGGTGTAGTTTTCATCTTAACTTAAAAAAAAGTGGTAGTGAAATGTTTTCTGAACTGAATGAGCAAAAATTCTCAAGTGACTTTCAGGCAAGTGTAGCTTTAAGGCAGACAGACTCCTTTGCATTTGCAGAGTTCCTTTTGCAAGGCCAGCGCTTGCTGGCAGAGATCTTGGTTGTCACCTCTTTCTTCTGCTTCTTCCTCACCTCCGATGAAGAATAGTCTGTTCATCTGCTCTTGCAGTCCATGCCAGAACTGATCTTATGGTCCTTTCCAACCCTAAGTATTCTAGGATACTATGATTCTGTAATTTCTTTGTAGCCAACACAAGTTTTATGTGTTGCTTCCTACTCATAACCAACATGGGATGTTCACTGCTGGACTTCAGCAAGTGGTTGTCCATAAAGATTAATGCAGGGGTGAAACTTGTTGCCTACTTTAACCAGAGATAAACCATGATATATCGCTGCCATCACCTGTCCCAGGAATTGTTGATGTGGGTTTATCCAGCATACTTCTGGTTTTGGTGCTTAGTCTTCCTTCCTAACTGAAGTTGATACACAGGTTTCCTCCATTGGGTTCATGTGTCTGGTGGCTTGTGCTACAAAACCAGCTTTATTGCATGCCCATGGAAGTGTAGAGGTGTGAGACAGGCATGTTGGCAGGCCCCTGTCTGCATCCTGCCAGCTGGCTGCCTGCAGCAGAGTCACGGTGGCTGTGCCAAGACGTACTGGGGGGGCATATAGCCATGATTTAGCAAGTCCTGGGTAAGATGTGCAGGTTGTCCCCACCTAGGGTGAGTCACCAGGAACACCAGCTCCAGGTTGTTGTCTGCCTGGGTGAAGTTGTGCTCAGTTCTCAGGTGGTTGGAGGTTCCTCTTGGCTTCCTAATGGGTGAAGCCCAGGAGACTGGTGGAGCTGGATAAGGGGTGGATAAGATGCACTTTGTGAATTGGTACCTGTAAAATATAAACAGAGTTGGAAATCAGCTTGCCAGTGCTGGAAGTGTCACAAAGTTGTGGTTTGCTCCAAAATGTCATGTTTTACTTTATAGGGTCAGAATTCTTGAAGGAATTAAGATGTACATGCCTGACAGCAGGGGAAAGTAATAGTGTGGTATTGCAGCATCTTTGTATTTTTGTTGAAAGAGTGATATATGGCAATCATTTAGCCCCTGTTCTCGTCTCTTGCTGGTATAAACTTGAACCAAGTATCTTAAATTGAAATGCATTTTTATGGTGTTTCCTGACATCAAAAGAACTGCAAAGTCTAAATTTACTGTTGCACTGGTATATATGTTTTTGTGTGCCTGTATTCAGCTCTGATTCATGGAAGCTGGGCAGATTCTGGGAAGTTTAATTTTATCTTATTTAAAACCATACTCAATTACATACTTACAGCTTATCCCTATACCCCCGGCTAGCTTTGGAGCTTATATCAAATCCTGCAATGAAAACTCTTTCCTTCCCAAAGTCTGTGGCCAGATTGCAGAGGTGTTGCGTTTGCCCTGTGCCAGGATGCCATAGGGAGCAGCTCCCACTGCACCAGAGGCAGTTGCTCTCAGTGCCAGCAGATCTTTGCCTAGAGGGATGTAGTTCTCCTCAAAATGAGCTCCTCTTAGTGCCCTGATCCTTTCTTTGCCTTGCAGCTCAGGCACATTAAACTGATTAATTATTGGGATGTATCTAATGGGTACCACTTTGTACACCCATGGTGGGAAGAGCTGGGTAATTAATATAGCCATGATGACTTGTGCAAGAGGATTTTTTGTGTGAATGATGAATTCTGTAAGTAGAAAAGGGGTTAGGGTGAGTCTTGCACTCCATGCAAAGCTCAAAAGCTACATGAGGTGAGGCACCCTCAACTTCCCTATGCAAAGTCCTGTGCCCTGGAGGTGTCAACACTTTTGTAAGCAAATTTGGTGTGTGCTTGGAGGGAGGGTAAGTCTGCCCCATCCTTCTGTTAATGAGTGAGTCATTCTTAAAAGCTTTTGCAAAGCTTCGGGAGTGGAACAGGCTTTACTTAGTGATGTCTACCAGAAATTGCTTTTAAACTCTTCATTTGTCTGTTTTTACCCCTTGATCCCAGAAGTACCTTTGTGCTTTGGAGCAGTGACTTACAATTTGGTAGGATTTGGGGATGGATAGTGTGAGTCTGATGTCAGAGACATGCTTTGTATTATTGTTGCCAAAGTTTTAAACAGATGTTATATATGTATATATGCGAAAACACTGATATTCATATGACTGCATAGAGAATTGTAGGATGTCTGCAATTTCATAGAATCACAGAATAGAATCATAGAACAGTTAGGGTTGGAAAGGACCTTAAGATCGTACAGTTCCAACCCTCCTGCCATGGGCAGGGACACCTCACACTAAACCAGGCAACACAAGGCTCTGTCCAACCTCGCCTTGAACACTGCCAGGGATGGAGCATTCACAATTTCCTTGGGCAACCCATTCCAGAGCCTCACCATCCTCACAGTAAAGAATTTCTTCCTTAGATCCAGTCTAAACTTCCCCTGCTTAAGTTTGAACCCCTTACCCCTTGTCCTGTCACTACAGTCCCTAATGAAGAGTCCCTCCCCAGCATCCCTATAGGCCCCCTTCAGATACTGGAAGGCTGCTATGAGGTCTCCATGCAGCCTTCTCTTCTCCAGGCTGAACAGCCCCAACTTCCTCAGCCTGTCTTCATACAGGAGGTGCTCCAGTCCCTGATCATCCTCGTGGCCTCCTCTGGACTTGTTCCAACAGTTCCATGTCCTTTTTATGTTGAGGACACCAGAACTGCACACAGTGCTCCAGGTGAGGTCTCACGAGAACAGAGTAGAGGGGCACTATTTTCAGGTGCTTGATCTCACTACTTGTTTTTAATTTATTTTGAGCATAATAGCTTAGCAATAGGCTACATGAGCAACTTCCACAACTATTTTGTAGAGAAAGATCTCAAATGCTAGAGTGAAAGTGTTGGAGGGGAAAAATAAGATATATAATATTAGAAACTGATATTCAGCCAGTGCTTGTTGTTCTCCAGGCAAATGTAAAGCAGAGAAGGTTTGTTACTGTGGTATGAAAGGATGGGTTTCCCAGTGCAGGGCTATGTGCTCCAGGAGTGAAGAAAGCCACAGCACTTCATGCAGAAGTTGGTCTCCCCCTGTCTCTGCAAGCGTTTGGAGATGTTCTGGAGATGCTCAAAATGTCCTTCATGTTTTAGCTGAGATGTACCACTACTGTGTATTATTCACCATTATTTTGGTGCAGTATAGAATAAATCCAGCATCCATAACATAGGCAATAAGGCGAGGGAGTCGATGACATTGTGAAGATGAAAGATCATGTCATGATGCAAACAAACTGTTAACAAGGAAGCGGATTAACTCACAAATGCTTTTCTCCTCTGCTGCAACAGGGATGAGAAGAACCAGTCCATCATTGTGAGCGGGGAGTCTGGTGCTGGAAAGACAGTTTCTGCCAAATATGCCATGCGCTTCTTTGCAACCGTTGGTGGTTCTGCCAGCGAGCCCAACATCGAGACCAAAGTCCTCTCATCGATCCCAGTTATGGAGGTAAAAGCCGCAGCATTTCCTTTGTCCTGCTTGCAGTGAATTCTGTGTGTCTCCAGAAGTCACAGAACAGTGAGAGCTGCAGGGGCTTGTGAGCCAAACCTGATTTGCAGCCTCACAACAGCCCTGAGCTGGGCTGCAGCACAGAAATACACTGATAGCTTCCATTTAGCTAGGCCCGATTGCTCCTCTATTTCATGGTCTTGAATTTGAGTCCGTACATCCCCAGCATGGCTTCAGGAGCTGGGATTTGATGTGGCTTCAGAGTGGAGAACCTGAGTGGTAGGCTCATCATTAGTATTTTGTCATGTTCATCTTCCTCCTTGTTTTACCACTGCATGGTACCTCCTAATTTTATTTACTTGTAGAAGGGTGAAACATAAAAGAAAACGATTAATCTTTTTCAGATATTTCAATGCAGTTCTGGTTTTGTTAATTTTCTATTGCAGTCGGTCATATAGGGAAATAACAAGCCTCGTTATAGGGAAATTCTTACTCTGAGGAAAAAACTCTCCTTTTGTAAATATAAAAGGGGAAAAGTGACTTTACTTCATTGCACCATGTCTAGATGGTGAAAATTAATGTCTAAACCTATTTTCCAAAGGGATTTTGGAGTCAGAGTGCCTTTGTTTGCAAAACAATTCAAGTCCTGTACTTAACCTTAGGCTTGGTTTAACCTGCAGGAAGGTTTCCCACCACTCATGGCCAGAATTGTCATAATAGACACTGAGGTGGTGGCTGATCTAGGACAAAAACCAAGCCTACCCCAGACCCAGAAGCAGCATGTGTGGTCTGGCATCGTGCTGCCTGATGTGGGGTGCTAGCTGGAATGATAAAACAAGTGACTGTGCAAGTGAGGAGTAAGAACTGTAAGGCTGGCAGAGAACACTCAATGATCTGCTGCAGCGTGGGCTTCATGCTGGCTTACTCCTTTCCTTGCTCGTCTCTTTTGCCTCTGTGAAATGTAGCTGCAATACCTGGAAACACTTAAAAAGCATCCAAGGAAAAATTCATAGTGCAAACTGTTCTTCTGTGTGACTCCATAGTTTTGTTGCTCTAATTTTCTTGCCTGTGTTCAGTTCTGGATGTAATTTCTGAGTGCTGGGGCCAGGGACCCTGTCTGTCTTTACTGGAAACTGTTGAGAACATTTTTCATGCAAAAATCAAGAAAGAGAACTGCCTGATGTGCAAAACCCCCAGAATTAACGTGAAGATGGAGTAGAGGGGTGTGTGTGTTGTCAAATAGTCCTTAGGGCTGTGTTTGATGTGTAGGATATATGTCCCTGCTGGGAGGATGGGGCAGGTATCTGCTTTATAGCCAAGGAATTAAAGCACATGAGATAAGGCAATGAGAGTATTTTGGATGCTCAATTCAGCAAGCAAAATACCTGGCTGTGGTGTGTGTTGTAGCAGTTTGTGAACCCCATTTTCTGGGGAATGGGCATTAGTTTCTGTGCAGAAATGGAGTGCAAATGCTCTGCCTCTGCCCTGCTGCTTTTATGTATGGTCTGGTGTAAGTGCTGGAGGGTTGGAGGTGGAAAGTGGGGCTGTGAGTCTGGGAGCACTCTAAGTGATGTGGAAGGGTGAGCTGCAGTAAAGGGGTTGGATGGGGCTTGGAGCAAGCTGCTCTAGTGGAAGGTATCCCTGCCTGTGGCAGGGGTTGGAACTGGATGAGCTTTAAGGTCCCTTCCAAATCAAACCATTCTATGATAAATGGGCCTTGGAGGAAGGAGATGCATTAGCTACATAGGGGTTGGATTGGTGGTGAATGGATAGGGCATGGAGCAGGCAGGGCTTGCTCTGAGTGCGATGCTGAGGCTGTTGGGTCAAAGAACCCTCAAAACTTAATGGAGAGGTCGAGCAGCCAAAGGGCCAGGCAGCAAGGAGCAGCTTTGCATGTGCAACAGCCTCTTTTCAGTAGGCAGCAATGTACTGCAGAGTAACTCCCTGGGGAGTCCACTGCATGCAATTGGAGGCATTAGGTTCTATGATCAAAAAGTTTTGGAGGATGTCAATGTGATGCTGTAGGTAATACTGTGATTCTTGCTAAGTATGTGTGCTTGGCGTGTTCCCCAGGAGCTGTGCCATAGGTTGAGGTAGTCTTCAAATAAAGGCTGGGACAGGCAGACATCCTTCAAGACGCGCCTGAGGGCTCTTGTCTGTACATGTCCATCCCCTTTCATTACTTCTGTGCTTGCTTGAGGCACATCATCTCAGAGCAGGGGAATAGTGGCGGAAAAGACAAAACAGGAGTGCTGTGGCTGGTGGGTTGTAGATGATCTAACTACTGTGCAAATACTCATTGCTGTTTCTGTGTATTTTTCTTCTATAAAAATTCTGAAACACCAGATTTTCAGGGAAGAATTTTCCCAAAAGTCATGTTGTTGCTCTGCCTTCTGCATCTGGGAAGGGGTTTTCCTCAAATCCTCCCATGAGTGTTTATGTAACACTGATTACACATTTAAATGTTTAAAAAAACTTAAAAATTAAAGGTTAATGTTTAATTTTGTTTCATGCAGGCAATTGGAAATGCTAAAACAACAAGGAATGACAACAGCAGTCGCTTTGGGAAATACATTCAGATTGGCTTTGATAAAGGATACCGCATCATTGGTGCCAATATGAGGACTTACCTGTTGGAAAAATCACGAGTTGTATTCCAGGTGAGGAGTTGTGCTTTTTTTTTCTTCCTTTCTTTTTATGTTCTAGTCCAGGAAATTTAGTAGTCTGGGTCTTTCTGTGGGTTAAAAATATCACTCTAAAAGTATTTTTCCTGGTGGAGGCAGCTCCAAGATGTGTCTTTCAGACTCAGTCTTTTGCAGTTTTTCTTGATGATCACGATGACTTCATAAGTACCTGGGAGACTTGTTAGTTGGGCTCTGGTTGTTCCCTCCATCTACCTGAGGCTGGAGCCCAAAGGAGGGACCAATGCTCCTGGCCTGGCTGATGGGCAGGGATGGAAAGCTTTCTCTGGGCAGCAGCAGAGGTTTTTACTGAAAAAGAGGTTTTTCATGAAAAGCTAGGAAAAATAAATTCGAGGCAACAGTCTTCAGGTCTGAAGATGGAGGAGAAGCAGGAGAGGGGCTGAGGAGGCTAATGTCACTGCTGTGACACATCACACAGGTTTCTTGTGCTGGGCTCAGGACAAGCTTTCTTGTTCGTGCTTGGCATCTAGGTCATAAGCGCCTGAAACACTTGTGTCCTTACACAACAAAACCCCCAAACCCACAAAGTCATAAAAAAAAAACAACTTTGGGAAGCCATGAGTGTAGGCCCCCTCTTTTTATGTTGCAGTGTCAGTTTGCAAAGTGGTGCTTGCTAGCTCTGTTAGCACAGTTATCCCAGGTAAGGATAAGGCATGGAAGATAATATAAAGTTATTTATTTCATTTGCAAAATGGGCAAGGTACATGGGTCAGGACAAGGCTTAGCACCTCCTCTTTCCCAAATGGCAAAAGATCTCTGTCTTCTTGGTGGCACTGAGAGGGTCTTGATGGTGGGAAGCAGGAGATGGGGTGGGGATAGCCCTGGGCTCAGTGAGCACTGGGCTGAGCATGGGAGCAGTGCTGTAACCTCTTTGTGCCTCTGGTAACTCAATGTTTTCCCATAGGCGGAGGACGAGCGCAACTACCACATCTTCTATCAGCTTTGTGCCTCAGCGAGTCTCCCAGAATTCAAAGACCTTGGGCTAAGTAAGTACTTTACCTCCCTGTGCACTGGTGTGGCTGCTAGTTGTGATGGCAACAGGAAGACAGGATTAGGTTAGAAATGCAGGTCATTGATGAGGTCATGTGTGCCTGTTCAGTGAGAGGAGGTAAAGGGAGATGAGCTCAAAGGGCAGCTTCTCCCCAGTGGCACCCAGGTTTGCTCATACCATCTTCAGGCATGCGGCACATTGGATGGTTGAGGTAGGGATGAGGTGCTGAGGCGCTGGCACAGGGTGCCCAGAGAAGCTGTGGCTGCCTCATCCCTGGCAGTGTTCAAGGCCAGGTTGGACACAGGGGCTTGGAGCAAGCTGCTCTAGTGGAAGGGGTCCCTGCCTGTGGCAGGGGTTGGAACTGAATGGGCTTTAAG
The DNA here is from genome assembly GCF_033815535.1 of Pezoporus flaviventris. NCBI lineage: Eukaryota > Metazoa > Chordata > Aves > Psittaciformes > Psittacidae > Pezoporus > Pezoporus flaviventris. The sequence continues at coordinate 1,300,755 of NW_026892558.1, forward strand.
GTCCCTTCTAACTCAAAGCAGACTGTGAAACTGTGATGAGACACCAGCCCTCATGACCTCTGCTGTGCAGCAGCTTGCTTCAGAATGTGCATGAAGCTTGTGTTGCACTGGTTGGTGCTGTTAGGTTTCTGCAAGCACTGCCGGTGGTAGGAGCTTTCTCCTGGAGGTTAGCCATAGTGGGAGATGAGAAGAAGCCTATGTATTTTGTAGAAACTGCCTGCAGAACTGCAGTGAAACAACACACTGTGGTAGACACTAGCTAATGCAGGGAGATCGTGTGTTAATATTGTGCGAAACTTGCATAAAAACACGTGTTTTAAATCAAATATGTGAGTATGGGTTGATCCAGCCAGAGTCTTGGCAGGAGCAGTTATGATCCATTATATTTTTTTCAGTGGTAAACTCTCGAGTTGTTTTTTCTGACAGGATTTGCATCAAAACCTCTGTAAGACACCTGAATAAAAGGGTTTACAGCAGCGGGTATAGAGATGTGTTGTAATTATGTTTTTAAAATCTTGAACGTTTGCTGCTGCTTAAGAAGAGAAGCAAGGCTTAAAACGTGCTTTTAAGTACTTCAAATGGTGAGCAAGGTGGATTGTGATCCCAGCTCAGAGCATCTTGCCCCTGCAGCCTTTCAGAGGTTTCCATCACAGCTATGGGGGAATGGCAGATCAAGAGAGATTCAGTTCCTGTATAATTCTGGGCTTGTCTTAATGACTTTTTGGGTCACAGTAGGCATGTGGGCTACACTTACTGAGTGCTGGTGCTGACATTGAAGCACCCCTCTTCTTGTCCTTTTGTCAGCAGTAAATGTCAGTGTGTTACTCAACTGTAGTCTCTATTCTGCTCAGTGACACCAAATCAGACAACCACATCATGAGTTTGCCAAGTCATAAGATAACTTCAGAGACTGTCCAGGCATAACCATAATGTCTGTCTCAGGCTTCCTGGGTGAAGGTTTTGCATGATTCACTGTACACCAGCCATAGTGTGAAACCTGGCTCTGCACGTAGGTCAAGGCTTGTGATGGACCTGGGGCTCCTTTTGGTCTCTAAGGGCACCAAAATGATGTTCTTCTGACAGCAGCTTCCCAGGTACCATTGAGGAGCACGTGTTTGGTCCCATTGCAGACTCACATGACCCCAAAGCACATCTCTCTGAGCACTTTAAAGAGTTTCTCCCATGGGATTATGTGCCTCATTTTTGCAAAGATAGCATGGATAATGATAATGTCTGCTGGCATCTTAAAACTCAGACCTAAATTATTTCAGCTCAGTCTGGGAGATGAGTTGATATGGGAGAGCTCCAGCTGTGAAACCACCTTTCTGTTCCTGGGAACATGTGGATCAGAGGAAGTATCACTCTTGTTCAGCACAGCTCTTTAAAAGCATTGTCTGTATTTGTTGTGACTAGTAATGGTGAAGAATGAGAGCACTCTGCTCTCCTGGTGCATCATCCAGGACATCTTTATGCTGTTGTGACTGTGGCTCTCAACTTCAGTGTCTCAAGGGACAATGTGTAATGGCAGCAGCTGGCACCGTAGGAGGCAATGGGTGCCAGGGCTGTTAGCCCACAAGGATGGGTTATTTCTAATCAAACTTTGATGCTGTCAGTGTGTGTCAGTCTCCAGCTCCACTTTTCCATGGTACTTGTGTGTTTGCTGTATTGCAGTGTACACAGGTATCCGTACATCCTGCGGCTTCTGCATTCGGGCGGAATGCAGCAACTGGAAAAGAAGTGATTCTTTCCAAAATCCAAAGTCTTTGGTGTTTCCTGCACTGTCACTTTGCAGTAACTTAAAAATACTTCCCCAAAACGTTTTCGTAGCTTCTCATGTGCTAGGTGGGGATGGCTTTTGGGGTACATGGGTGCCATGAGCTAGTTTTGTTGGGGTGAACCAGGTTCTGCCTTGACCTGTTGAATTCATAGTGGTGGGTGGGTTTCTGTGAGTGCAGATGTGCACAGTTGACTGGTTCTTCTTTCTTTTGAGGGATTTTTTTCATTACCAACTTTGCATCAGGTGTACCAGCCTGTATCTTGAGATGACTAGTCAAAACACACTTTTTTTTTACTCATGTAAGCTGTACCTTACATACCTGTCAACCTTATCTTCCCAAGGCTTATACAAAACAAGGGTATCTTGATGTGAAAATCCATCTTTTCTTAGCTAGCAAGGAGGATATATATTTTTCCATGTCAAATGTTCGGGCTTTTTTTTCTCCTTTGGGTCTTGCACACACACAAAGAATTGTTGTTGCTATCTTTTATATTGTAAAACGCTGGAAAATAAAGAGAGTCTCTATGTGAGCCCAACAGAGCAAACTAGTAAGTGTTTGCTCTTCTAAAGGCTTGATTTTAAACTAGAAAATAAATATTTGACTTAAAAATGCAGGAGTCAGTAATCAGCACTGTGCCTTCCCAAGTGTGATTAACTTACTGATGCCTGGTCAATGGTGCAAAGCAGGAATGTGTTTTATTTGTTTGCAGTGAATCAAATGGTTTCTGTGGTTATTAAAATCATTGCATACAGATTGAAATACAAATATTAGAACCAGTTACACCAGAGATGACTTGAGGCAGAAACAGATCCCAGTATTGATGTATGAAATTGGCGACTGATGTCTTGTACCATCAACAACCACCAGCTTGGGATGCATCTTGCAGGATGATGTGCAGCAACATCAAGCTGTTAATCACAGAATCCTAGAACCACAGACTGGTTTGTGATGGAAGGAACATTAAAGCTCGTCCAGTTCCAACCCCTGCCATGGGCAGGGACCCCTTCCACCAGAGCAGCTTGCTCCAAGCCCCTGTGTCCAACCTGGCCTTGAACACTGCCAGGGATGGGGCAGCCACAGCTTCTCTGGGCACCCTGTGCCAGCACCTCAGCACCCTCACAGCAAAGAGCTTCTGCCTAAGAGCTCATCTCAGTCTCCCCTCGGGCAGGTTAAAGCCATTCCCCTTGGCCTGTCCCTACATCCCTTGTCCCAAGCCCCTCTCCAGCTTTCCTGCAGCCCCTTCAGGCACTGGAGCTGCTCTCAGGTCTCCCCTTCAGGAGCCTTCTCTTCTCCAGGCTGCCCCAGCCCAGCTCTCTCAGCCTGGCTCCACAGCACAGGTGGTCCATCACAGGCTGGGTGAGTTCTGTTGTGCTGGGAGCACCAGGATGGACATCAGCTCTCTGACTCCAGACAACATTTTCTGCGCCTTGTTCCTGATGCTGCAGCCATGAGCAGAGTTACTGAAATCTCTGGGTCCCAGGGCTTTGAATACCAGAGAGAATTAAATGTTTTTCTTAACAGCCTGAAAGTACAGCTAATGCAAAAGCGTCTGCAGGAGGTCTGGGAAGGGATGAGGACCTTCTGGTGGCAATGTGGTTCAAAAAAGGTACAAATTGCAGTGATTTTAAAGGTTACCAGCAGGCTGATGTGGAACACACAGTAGGCTGGTTTCGTCGTTACTTCCATGATAATTCAGAAATATGTTTGTGAATGTTAATGAGTTTTTTTGAGATTTTCTTTACAAGTCACTGCTCCCTGGTTTGAAGCAAGCCGAAGCTGGTGCTGAGGACTGATTCTGGGTAGGATGGGGAAGTTGCCCACCTCCTGGGCTCCCCAAGCCTGCTCCAGCTCTGCCAGCACTCAGCCTAGCAGCCTTTGGGTTGTATCTTTATAGTTTTGGCCCCAACTAAGCTCTTGTTTAAAGGAGGGGCAATTGCTTGTGCAGCTTTAAAATGGGTATCAATCCTGCTGTCTCTTCTTGTTGTATCTGCATTTAAAATGCATCTCAGTCTCCGTAGGATTTAGTTTTGTGTTGTCCTGAAATAACTGCTAAAGCACGGGTACTCAAATGGTGTAATGCTGGCACTGCAGGTGATTCTCCATTCCCTTTGCTCCCCAGGTTTAAGGCATTATGTGGAAAAGGGTTTAAAGTATCTGAATCAGTCGTGGGTATGTGAAACAGGATAAAAAGAATAAAGTAGTAACATATTTCAAACAGTCAACACCCATGCAATACAGACGTTTTTTGAATTGCAAATACACCCTAGCTCTGCTCTGAATGAACTTGCTTTGCATGGGGAAGGGGTTTCATCACTGCAAGAAGTAGCTACACTCAGTTATCAAGGTTGTACTTCATCCATTTCTGAGTAAACTGTGGTTCAAAAGAGGTGGGTGCCCTTTGGGAATGAGGTGGTGGGGGACAGGGAGCATCCCAGTACACACTCTGGAGAGTGGCTGCAGGGGGATAAGTGCTGCATGGTGATGTATTTCTTCTCTTTATTCTCTCCTAGCGTGTGCTGAAGACTACTTCTACACATCTCAGGGAGGTGACACGTCTATTGATGGTGTGGATGATGCTGATGACTTTGAGAAAACAAGGCATGCCTTCACCCTACTTGGTAAGGGGCTGCTCTCATTGGAGCCTTCCTAGCAGAAGTCTCTTGCAAATGTATTCAGTGTTTTGCCTGCACTATATGGCTCTCCTTTAACACCGAGAGGTATAAAAATCCATATTTCCTATTGATCTAATTGGCTTTACCTTGTTCTTTACTATGAGCTGCGAAGTGTTTCATACCGCTCTCTGTGAAGCAGCAGTGAAATGGAGAAAGACACTGGGTTTAAGAGAAACCTACATAAACCATTGTGGAGTCAAAGCTGTACTGCAGCTTTGATTTGCTAGTTTTTACCCTATTTACAAGAAGGAAAAAAGCTATTACTCTGCAGTTCAGTTTGTATTTGGGTTGAGGGTGATGTCACTTTTCAGACCAGCACAGTATTGTACTGAGTAACTGATGGTTGGGAATAATTTGCTGACTACATCTGTGCTCTGAAGAGTCCACATTTGCATGGCCAGTTGCAAAATCTACCACTCCAACAACCACCTGCGCATGCTGCAGTTGAGCAATGCCATCACCTGCCTGCAGCACCAGATCTTTGAAAGGAAAAACAGTTTTTGCAGGTGAAAACTTTCCCTGTTTATTAATATTTATCTGAAACCATGTTTTTAAATCCCGGTAAGTCTTGGTGCCTCACTGCTGCATTTCACGTGTTGGGAGAGAAGCTCATGATGTTCACAGCTGGCTGTGAAATGCCTCTGAACAGATGTACTGCAACCACACAACATTTGTCCTCTTTGTGTTTTAGATGGACTCAACCTCTTTTTCTCTGGGGTACAAGCAGTGTCTTGTCTTTGTATTAACCCTCCTCTCATCTGGCTTGTATGACTTTGGTGAAGTACTTAAAAATTACTCCACTGAATGCTCCAAACTTGCCCAGGGGGCTGTAAACCCCAGGGAGCTTTCTCCCCTTCCCCATGTATAGTTTTTCTTTGGTCCCCTTCTCTACGTCCCCAGGCTGACCCCCTGTCTCCTGCTGGTCCCTGTGAAGCACTGTGTGAGCATCTCCCTCCACGACCAATTTCATAGAATGGTTTGGGTTGGAAAGGACCTTAAGATCATCACGTTCCAACCCTCCTGCCATGGGCAGGGACACCTCACACTAAACCATATCACTCAAGGCCTCGTCCAATTTGATGATGTTTTACTGCTCTTTATGTGCAGTGGCTTTTCTGGCTTTGTTTTTCATGGGTTTTTTTTCAGTGTTTCCCAGCTCTGTCTGGTTCTGTTCAGGGACTGGTGAAATCGCTACTACGCTTTCTAGTCCTGTCTTTGTATGTGTAACAAGAAGTCATATTTATCTGCAAATCTCCACCCTAGCCAGGCTTAACTTCAATTAAGAGTGCCAAGTAACAGCAGAGCATTGCTCCTTTCAGTAACCTTGAAACGTTTCTCACTGTGCTGACAACAGAGAAATCCCGAGAGGGGGAAGCTCTCGATAATTCAAAAACCAGCAGGTAATGTCTCAGACCTTGGGTGTGTAATGAGGACACCAGCACTGAACACAAAAGGGGTACAGAAACCCAGTTGGGATGTAAAAGTGCAAGATGCAGCAAGAAAGCTGTGTGCAGGCAGCTGCTGGGCAAAGCTCCTGCTGGGAATGCCTGCAAAATCCTGCCAGAAAAATAATATATAACAATAATATCTTACAATCCCTGTGAAGACCCACAAGACATAGCTCCTATTGGGGCAATGGGGATGGTAAGATAAGAGCTCTGCATCACCTCCATGGTGAATTGCTGTATCCAGTGGTAGCACCAGTCTGGAGGCACTGTGCATCATGCATATGGCTTTAATTTTCTCTTCTGTTTGTGGGATGCCAGCAATAAGTTGTAACTTCCTTGCTCCAGTTATCAGCAAGATCTTGCTGCTAGACTGAGATCACAGAGAAGTGACTCCTTGTTCTGTGAAAGCCACAGAACTCCTACAGCTCTGGGCCTGTTTGATCATTATGGAGTAGTGTCCTTGGTTTTGTACATGTTCACAATAGTATTAAACCCATATGTGATAAAACTGCTTCGATGCAACCAAAGAAATAACATAAGCAGCTCCTCTCACATCCTCCGCTCTCATTTTTGAGCGATGACTTTACTGAGTGCTTATGATGTGTTTGTTGGGAGAGGTCTGATAGCTCTGAAACGCAGCATCCTGGGAAGGAAATCAAACACTGTATGCATTTTCAAATGAACTGAAAATTGCAGTTTGTTTTCTGTTGTGACAACTGGCTATCAATTGTTCCCATAGGAGTGAAGGAGTCTCATCAGATGACCATTTTTAGGATAATTGCTGCCATTCTGCACCTAGGGAACTTGGAAATCCGAGTGGAACGAGACGGCGATGCCTGTAGTATATTGGTAGGTCACCAGCAAGAGTGGGGTACATGGGGAGCTTTGCATGCTCATAAATCGGGCCACACTGTGTTCAGCTTCACAGCAGTATCTTTTGTTAGAAAGCCCTTTTTTCTGCTGGTTTTCTTTGAATTTTTTGAAAACACACCATAATTTCCTGGCTGCTTAGACTTTCCTGGAAGACAATGCATTATTTCTCCTCTCTAGCCAGCCTGTGAATGAGGTGATGTAAAGGCTGCTTACCACCTTACATCCCAACCCCTATTTAACTCTTCTTGTTTTCTTAAAAGACTTGGTGCCCAGAGTATTGGGTGAACAGTGACTCCCACCAGCAAAAGGTGTGATGCTCTAGAACCACTTTTATATTAGCAAACCCATGAAGCTGCTGCTTGTAATGTGGCCATCCAGTATCCAAAGGAGCACAGCACAGTTAGTTAGCATGTATAAATAAGACTAAAAATGCCTTAGTGGTGTTTTTTTTCTGTTTCTGTGTTTGTTCAGAAGAGGGGGAAAAAAAGGCAATTATATGGGAAACACTATCATTACATCCCAGACTGGGGTTCCTAACTAAAGTACTGAAACAGGTTCTGTGCACACTTTCAGTGTTACCCTTGAGGTAACGTGGTGTTCAAGTAGATACTGGAGGTAGTTTGCTTGATACTTGGCAACATGGATATGTGAAAATGGTCTGCTCTGACAGTGTTGAGTTCTATAAAGGAGTTCATGTTGTTTAATTACCTTTAGATGTAATTGCATGCTATTAAATCGGTCCTGTTTTGACTTTGAATCTGTAGTCAAAAACATATCCCAGCAATAGAGCATCCTAGAGGTCTTTTAAAATGCATTTCCCCCCCCTCCAAACCCATTCACCTTCTGTACATGTATGTATCTGGAAACTGTTTACTTCCTTTACTTTTGTGTTACTACACTGAGGAAAAGAAAATTAATTTCTCATTGTCCAAAATGCAGTGTCAACTACCTCGGCACAACAGAGACGCAGAACGGCCTTGTCTTACTTTGAGGGGGGAAAGAAAATACAATGCACTAGAGAAAATGAAGCTCATATCTCATTGTATTGATTATGCAAAACACAAGCCCTTCTGGTGATGCACATTTTGTGAGTTTGTTATTCAAAAGGGAGTTAGTTTGTGAAAGGCATGGTGTAATGGCATTCCCTAGCCTTTAACTTCAGGCTTAATCAAGGTTGTTGTGAAAGAGTGTGTAGCTGCAGCTCAAAGAGGAGTAAAGTAGAAAGTGCTCCTTCCTGTTGACAGTGACTGTGGCTATCTGCTGTTTATGAAAACAGAGACCTTGAGGATGGCCAGACCAGAGGAAAGCTACAGGGTATACTATTATTCAGAGCTCCGTGTAAGCCATTTCATCCATATCCATGAAGGCTAGCTCAACTGGATGAGTGCCCATTGCTTTCCTGTTTCCTGTCAACCACATTGAAACACAGTATTTCCCTACACAGTTATGAAATGCTGCTTATTTCTTGCACTATCTGGGAACGTGATGTTGAATCTCCAGCTTTGGGGTGTCACCAACCTGCTGACTTTGCTTCTTGTTACCCCCAGAGCGAGGACAATCACTTGAACAGCTTCTGCAGCTTGCTGGGTGTGGAGCACAGCCAGATGGAGCATTGGCTCTGCCATCGCAAGCTGGTTACCAGGGCCGAGACCTATGTGAAGAGCATGTCCCTGCAGCAAGTGGTGAATGCCAGGAACGCCCTGGCCAAGCACATCTATGCCCAACTCTTCAGATGGATCATGCAACACATCAACAAGTCCCTGCACACCACCATTAAGCAGCACTCCTTCATCGGCGTGCTTGATATCTACGGGTAGGCAAGCTTTCTGCTTTTAAGGCTGTTTAGTTAGTCCTTTCTGATTTAACTCTCACATTTTTCTTGGCCTTGTCTTGTGGTAGGTAATGGGAGCAATAGAAAGGGGTGCAATAGTGTATGGTTTGCACTTTTGATCCTCCTTAAGACTGTGCCACCTTGACCCCCGAGTTGAGCACACAGATGTTTGAGTGATGCCTTCTGGGATTTACCTCCCGCGCCATTCCCATTTTGGATTTCTGTCCCCTGTGTTATTTAAGGCATCACACTTAAAGATGAGCTAGGGGTAAAGATGCCCATATGGAGACCAAAGACTGCTCTTGGCTCTTCCTGGGGTTGCTGTGTGGTTTGAAGAAACTGCTTCTTTAGCAGTGAAACTGATGCTGCAGGGCCCTTGTCTTTCAGAGGTCTTTGGAAACCTGCTGCAGGACAGGGTAAGGTACTAAAAGCTCTACCATAGCAGAGGGCAAGGACTGCAGCCTGCAACCTCAGGGGCAATGAGCTGTTCTAAATTCGGACTGCATGCCAGTTACTGTCCAGCCTGTCACCCTGATGCTTGAGAGCTGGTAGCTTGAGCTTGCGCTCATTTTAGCTGAAGTGCTGCAAAGAAGCAGAAGGTGGAGGAGAAAGGGAGGGATTCTGCGACTTGTGGGGTGGCAAAGGGAAGAGGTCTTCGGGATTTAGGTTTTCCCTTCTCCTCTTTCAACACCATACATTTTCTGTCTTTTGGGGGAGTAAGGGCAAGGGAGAAGTCACAGGTTTGCCCAGGGAAGTGGTAGATGCCCTATCACAGGAAATATTCAAGGTCAGGTTGGAGAGGGCTCTGAACAACCTGTTTAGTTGAAGATGTCCTTACTTATGCAGGTTGGACTAGATGACCTTCAAAGATCCCTTCTAACCAAAACCATTCTGTGCTTCTAAGTGGGACAGCAGTAACCAGCTGTGCTCCCTGAACATATAAAGATGCCCCTATTTTGGAGGAGAATGAGGGATGGATGAGTCGTAGCTGCTTCAGGAACCAGTCCCTGACCCAGTGCAGTTGCTGTGCTTGCTCAATCTCAAATCTCTTGTAATGGCAGACTTCTCGGGAAGGTCTGTTGGGTCTAGGTGAACCTGAAGTTCAGAATTAAATCCTGCCAAAGCTGTTCTGGGTCAGGTGCAGAAAGCTTTTATGGCTATGATACCTACACAGTTACTGGAGCTTGATCTTGGTATGAAACCTCCCATGGGGTTTCTACAGCTACTGGTGTTTGGGATGTTGATTCTAACATCTGCTGAGCAGCCACAGCAGCAGAAAGGCTGCTAGAATGTGCTGGAGCATCAGTGTAGTCCACTGCCTGCTCATCTCCACCAGTGACTGTGGCCTTATGGCAAGGTTTAGGGGGACACTTGTATTAAGTATGATAAGAATACAGTCCTCTTTTTGGGTTTGGGATATCAGTGGTATTTGAGATGGTTTGAGATGGTGAGGTTGCTCTCAAAGGTTTGCAAGTGTCTGGGCTCTCTTCAATAGATAACACAGGACCTGGAAGATGTTAAATAATGAGATGGGATTGGCACAGTCTGGTTCAAAGGCTGTATGAGATGGAAAAGCTGTTTCTCATCAATGTCCCTACAGATGAAGATTTCTACAGGCTGGAGTGTCATAAAGCAAGCTTTGGGATGAAGCCATGCAGCCGATAGTGGGTCACAGCAGAAAACTAGATGTCTGAGTGAGAAAATCAGATCAGTCTTTCAGAAACCTGAAGGAGACTTGAGGATGTAACACTCATGAAAGATTAAGCAGGGCTTGAAAACCTGTTAGTGTGGAAGAAAAACATGCCTCAAATGCAGGTCCTTGGTGCATCACGTCCAGAGACGCTTTTACAGCACTCCTGTCAATGCAGGGTACAGGAGGGCTTCTTTTCCTCCAGGACCTGCAGGTCCTATCAAAAGAAGCAGGTTTGCTGGAGGAGGGTGTCCATGCTTCAGCCCATAATGCTGGTGTGTGAGCCCAAGCTCTTAAAGAGCTCTTAAATCTTAATCTTAAATCTTAAAGAGCTCTTAAATCCCTTTCATAAAGGGGTAGGGCTGTCTGAATACCGAGTATTTCACAACTCAGGGGTTTTAGGTGCTGACAGCCTGGCTCTCTGCAGTCCTTGAAGGTCATGTCATTCCCTAGACTCAGTAATTTGGGAGTTTTAATGCATTCTGCTAAATATTGGACTTCCCCCTCCCCCCATGTCTGTTTTTCCTCTGAGAGAGAAATTAAGCTAGAAAGGCAGGATCCTGCGAGTAGCCTTCACCACATGTCTCTGACATTCCCAAAGCACCTCTGTCCCAGTGTTGCAGCTGGGAAACAGCTGCCCCAGCTGTCCCCATAAGTGGGATTTTTAGAGACAGGAGCCAAGCCAGAGGTGCAGAGATGATTGGGTTTATTTCCTAAATCTCTAATGCTCGACTTCTTTATTCTCTTCTAACATTGAGGTGAGAGGGTGAAGCATTAAAAGCCTTTATTGTATTTATTTGAAAGCATGCTATTTGCTATAGTAGCAATACTGAAATCTGAAGAGTGAATTCATGTGGCATTCCTGGACTTGAGTGGGATAACTTGTTTTCCCTCTGTTTGCCATGTGAAGTGTGAACACCCACATGGCCAGCTGTATGCTGGACTTATTTATGAACTTTAAATATTTTAGCATAAACCCTGATGCTGCAGTGGATTTAGGGTATACTAGTTGCACAGCAGAATAGAGAATAGGAGAAAAGCCAAAATGTGGTATTTGTCGCCTCGTACCTGCTGATGATGTGCCTTCTTGGAAGCCACAGGGATGGTTTGGAGTCATGAATAAGCTTATTTAATACACCAAGGTATGGTGCACTGAAAGGATTAGAAACCAAACAGCCATTTGTTTGCTTTTCCCATTAGGATGTCATGTCAGTGCAGTCACTCTGGGCAGGTAGGACCTCCTGGTGAGTGCATACATGAAGCTAGCGACAGGTCTGCTCCATCAGTTAGCAAATTGCACTGGCAGAATCCTTTAATTAGCTATTTCACATGATCTCCCTTGGAGTTGATGTAGTAAAGCTGCTCTGCCCCTGACCAGCACCCGCTGAGAGGGTCCATAAATCACACCTGCTGTCTCTGAAGTCGAAAGAGTTTCCACTCTGCTATCTTTCTCTCTTGTACTGCCACTCTTGGGTATTTCCACCTAGCTCACCATTGCCTTTTCATCTCTGTTCCAATTAAAGCTTTTCTTGCCCTGTTCCTCTGATCATGAACCTGCAGGTGTTGGTATTTCCAAAGAGTCCTGGGAAGGTTGTGTACCTTTAGTTACAAGAGATGAAGGCAGTGATCCTCATTATGCAATGGCCATACAACCAAGATCAATCATAGCAGGAGCTCTTTCAGGACATGCTAATCACTGAGGCTCTGGTCATGCGTTTATATCAAACATTTGTTGGTCCCATACACCAGATCTTGTTACATTAAAGATTGTAAAGCTCAGTTCCTGTGGGATGGGGAAGAATTGAGCATCCTCTGCTTGGCACGGGCTACACTGGCTCCAGGTACAACGTCATAGAATCACAGAATCATAGAACAGTTAGGATTGGAAAGGACCTTAAGATCATCCAGTTCCAACCCCCCTGCCATGCGCAGGGACACCTCGCACTAAACCAGGCCAACCCAAGGCCTAGTCCAGCCTGGTCTTGAACACTGCCAGGGATGGAGCATTCACAACCTCCCTGGGCAACCCATTCCAGTGCCTCACCACCCTCACAGGAAAGAATTTCCTCCTTAGATCCAATCTGAACTTCCCCTGTTTAAGTTTGAACCCGTTACCCCTTGTCCTGTCACTGCAGTCCCTAGTGAAGAGTCCCTCCCCAGCATCCCTATAGGCCCCCTTCAGATACTGGAAGGCTGCTATGAGGTCTCCACGCAGCCTTCTCTTCTCCAGCCTGAACAGCCCCAACTTCCTCAGCCTATCTTCATACAGGAGGTGCTCCAGTCCCCTGATCATCCTCGTGGCCTCCTCTGGACTTGTTCCAACAGTTCCATGTCCTTTTTATGTTGAGGACACCAGAACTGCACACAATGCTCCAGGTGAGGTCTCACGAGAGCAGAGGGGCAGGATCACCTCCTTCGACCTGCTGGTCACGCTCCTTTTGATGCAGCCCAGGATACGGTTGCTTTCTGGGCTGTGAGCGCACACTGAAGCCGGCTCATGTTCATTTTCTCATCAACCAACACCCCCAAGTCCTTCTCCTTGGGCTGCTCTGAATCTCTTCTCTGCCCAACCTGTAGCTGTGCCTGGGATTGGTGGGATTGCCATCCCTGGCACAGACAGAGAGGGGAGCATTCCTGGGTTTCTTCAGGACTGTGTGGCTGATAAAAGCACAAAAGTGGATTCTTTCTCCTGTTCCCCCTTTTTCTTCCGCATTTTTGCATTGTCTTTCCTTAAGGGCCCAGGCATTTTGTATGGTGAGGGCATTAACACCTGACAATGCTGCATCACATGGATAACAGCCCGGTAGTCCCCAGAAATACTGATTTATGTTTGTAGGGGCAAGGGGGGGAAAGGAAGGGAAAAGGGCTTCATTTTTTTTAGTGCTTTAAGTCTGTTCTGCCAGCTCTTACAACACCTATTACCTGAGCAATTACTTTGAAGCTCATTTATCATTGCAGCAGCTTATTCTTAAGCAGAGGGAGCCTTGCCACTTGTTCCCTTAGTTTAATCCTTACAGTCATGTGTCAAAGACTTTTTTCCTCTCCCTTCCAAGTGTGCCTTGAAAACAGAAATATAAATAACATTAATTCCTGGTGGTCCTGTTTTTTTAAGAACAAACCCAACTCCCTCTGCCTGTCCCTGGGCTTCAAGTGCTTCAGCCTCTGTCACCCTGAGGCTCTGCTGGTGCTCTGCTGCTTGCCTGTAGTTTGTGCTGTAAGAACTGCAGATTTTTCTTTGCTATTTGTGACTAGGAAACCAGTTTCAAGCTCGGTTTGGAGTTGGCCTGTGGAGGGTTTGGATTATGTTTTGACAAGGGAAGCTTTGGAAGCGCTGGTGAAGAGAGGATCACCAAGGCCAACACCAAGCTCCTAAGGAACGTGTTGAAATTGGAGCTGGAAGCACTATTTTTCCCTCTGCTTTCCAGAATTCACTTGCTTACATGTATCCAATTTTTATGCTGTCAGGAATGCAATATGGAGGCTATAATTATGGATTTAATACCTTGGTTTTCTGCTCTGTTGAATTGCGCTAAAAATACCATGTTTGGTCTTTTAAGACGGCAGCTACTGTTTCTTTATCACCTTTGCAGGGAATATACTTGGACTTAATATTTCAGAATATTTTTCCCTGAGAGAGGCTGTTACATTTCTTATCCCAGACAGCACTTCTGCCTGATGGGCAGGAAGCTACAGTCGTACCAGATACCTCATTTACGCAGAGAGAGAGAGACCTCTCAAATCCCTCGAGTTGTGGCAAGGAAAGATAGACATTTCAGGGAATGAGGAGTAAAGTGTGGATCTGGGATAGGAGGAATGCGAAGAGATGGTTGAGTAGCTGGTGCTCCCCATCATGCATATGACACCCTTGCAGAGGAAAGTAGGTTTTGAGACAAAGAAACGCCTGATGCCGGTTTATTCATCACTTTGCAGGTTTGAAACTTTTGAAGTGAACAGCTTTGAGCAGTTTTGTATCAACTACGCCAACGAGAAGCTCCAGCAGCAGTTCAACTTGGTAAGATCAGCGGGGAAATGTTCCATAAAAGTTAGCAGAAAATACGGATTTTCTTAAGGTGGGATTATTGTATGTTTGCTTCTACCTCATGGCATCTACTTGCAGCCTTGCCATATCTCATGGACAGCATGAGTGTAGTCCTTGGGGTATCGTCTCACAGGTGATGATTTTACACTGCAGCTGCATTAAATATATCAAGTTGACAATGTGGCTCAGCTTGATACTGGAACAGGCTTGAAATGGTTTACTCAGAGGTTCAGTGATGGTTTTGAATAAGTAGATAGTTTGCCAATTTTTCTTTTTTTCTCTCTCTCTTTTTTTTTTTTGGTGTAGTTTCAGTCCTAAACCAAAGCCTGGCTGCTCTTGTGCTGAGTCCAGTTTTCCAGTGTGAGAAAAAGTATGGGTGGAAACCTGCCCATTAAGTGTGGCTTAAACCTCTGCAACAAAAGCTCTGTATTAAATAGTAGGATTGGACACACTCCCTGTTTTTCACTTGAAATTGCCTCACAAAAAACAGAGATTATTCTATTTTGTTAGATAAAAGCACTTACTTGCACTGGGAGTGAAACCAGGAAGGGGTTGTCACCTGCTTTTTGTTGTCAGCAGGGAAAAAAAAAGTACTACTAGTTTCAGGATACAAAGGAAAAATTGTTAAATATGAGCAGCTAAGTACTCCAGAGTAGTTTGGCACTTTGAAACTGTATCATATGCATGGACATGAACATTTCCAGTATATCTAATTTATCAGATCGCTGCTGCTGCTAAAAATGAAAAGTAAATTATGGACTGTATTTGCACTATTCATATCTTACTCAGTATGTCCAGCTATCACTTCTGAAGCTTATTAATTCAAACTCTGAGATGACATGTTTGAAGAGATTTTTAAAAGCTATCTTTGAAGACAAAAGTGCGTTTGAAAAATCATTTTTTAATATGCTTAGGGTATCTCAGAAATAGCTACAGACAATTTATCTGCTTGTGCAGATACAGAAGCCAGGCAAGGAGTTTTAATTTTTTTTTACTTTTTTTTTTTCCTTAAAACAAGAATCTGCAATAGAAGTGTTCCTGAGTCAGATGCTGCTGCTGATATCCCTTGTAGGATGATGGATGCTCTTTGTGAAGCTCTGCTCAGAGATAGAGGCACATGCACTCTCCCAGCTTGTGAACCTGCTGCAGGTCATTAGTGTTAATCAGCAGAGCACTAAGGGAGAGAGAGATCTTTGTCAGCCCAAGAGTTACATACATCGTTGCCATTTCAATATATGGCTTGCACCCAGATGTACTGATATTGTTGTTTTTTACTGAAAGTCATTTAAAAACTTTCTGTTTTCTCCTGTCCTGTGGTTTCCTAGTGTAATGCTTTTATTTTCCTTGCCAGCAGCTAGATTGAGTAAATGGCAGAGCCTATACAAAGCTGTACGTGAGGGCATCTAAAGCTTCTATGACATCTGGATGTCCTGACAGAATACTCCATCAGGGAGGCGTGGGTGAATGGGGAAGTTGCTGGTGCTGTGTTGGCTGGAGTCACAGTCAGTAACTGCTGTTTTTCCATTCTCAGCATGTGTTTAAGCTGGAACAAGAAGAGTACATGAAGGAAGGAATCCCTTGGACTCTCATAGACTTCTACGATAACCAACCCTGCATAGATCTTATAGAGGCAAAACTTGGTATCTTGGACCTGCTGGATGAAGAGTGCAAGGTAAAGAGGACCACCTACCTTTTCACTGGCATTTTTATTTCTACAAAAGATGAAGAATGGGCTTCAACCTGTGGTAGCTTGCAAGAGAGTAAATATCTCCTTTCACATGCATTGCTGGGGTAGGCTCTTGGTATTTTTTGCTTTAGGACCATTAAGACCCTCCATGGCAGACATTTGCTACCAACCTGGGTACCTGATCTCACCATGTGTTGCTAGAACTCATGTTTCTGGCCTGGCTGTACTTAGGAATAGTCATTGCTTTGACTTTTGATTCCTTCAGTGTTATCCAGGAGCTCCCTGTCTCCAATCTGATTTTGTCTCAAAGGAAACCTGAGTCCTCTTGTGGTAGCTATTTTGGGTAAAGTTAGCTGCCTTTAACATGCAGGCTTCAGATACTAGTGATGTTGGGAGGGTAGTTTGCCTTATTTTACTCAATCTCTCTCTCTCATACTAGCCTAAATTTAATCTTGCCAGAAAGTTGAGAAATGAGGCCAGAACCACAAACTTTCATGAGAATCCATAAGAAAGGTTGGACTCACTCATTCCTTGTTCAGCTATGAATTATCAAATCTATTTATGAAAAGAAATGGAAGATGGGAGATTTTCTTTGGAAGGTGGGATGCCTGTTTTGAAGATCTTTGGTTTGAAGAGTAGGTGGAAAGTCCAGAGTCTTTAGGTATCATCATCTCAACAGGAAAACTCAATGTGATGCTGTGATGAAAAGGGCAGTTTATGTCTCGTCTGGTTCTGTTCTATGCTCAACAATGATAATGAGGAAATACCAGAGAGAGTGTTACCAAATCTATAAAACATATAAAACATTGTGATGCTGAGGATAAAGAAACTGAAGTGCTGCATGAGTGGGTGTAAGTCAGACAGTGGGAGGGTTTTCAGACCCTTTGACACAAAGCACCCTAGTGTGCAGTAGCTAGAAGTTGAAGCTTGACCCATTCAACCATGAACTGAGCCTCTTTAAGGCTTAGAATAGCCTGGTGGAAGGGCTTTCTTGCTGGATGTGGGTGCCTTGTGAAGCCTCAGACTGGTTTTGCTGTGGTGCATTCAACAAGTTGTCTTTGGGAAGAGTTTCTGTTGAGACTCTGATTCTGTGTCAGGAAGTGTCCTACTGATTGTGGGAGGGTTTTAAACATTTTTGAACAAGTGCAGGGAAGGGTGAGGCAGGGATTGATGGGACAGCTGAAGCAGGGAAGGGCCCCTTTACCAGGATAGCCAAGGTGATAAGAAGGACAGACTGAACTCTTGCTGGGTCGGTGAGATCCATGGGTATGGGACAGGTCCTGTGGCCCAAGAGCATGAGTGTCACACTGCATCAGAGGGAAAGATTTTTGGATCCATTATTTAGACTAGTGTCCCTATTGGGATTTAAGGAGATGTGTGACCTGGCCTTGTCTGGAAGGCAGGTGACATGTCAAGCAGCTGCTCTCTCCAAGTGGCAAGACTCCAGTCCCAGGCATGACAGGGCTGTCCCAACCTGCATGTCCCATGCTCAGACCTCATCTGAGGTACAGGCATTCTGGGTGTCTCTGCAATACCTAGGGCTGATTTTCAAATCTAGTCTTATGAAAACTCCTTAAAAATGAGAAAAAATTAAACTTAATTCCATGCCCTTAAAAATAGCATCTTACCCAGTGCTGGCTCAGAAGGAGGTCAGATAGTGCTTGATACTCGGCACTATTTCATTTGGTCTCTGTTCTTTTAATCCTGATAAATTCTTAAGGCGATAACAAGCTCCTGGGTATTGTAAAGTTTCTCTCATGCCATATTGACTAATAATACTCTTTGCTCCTCTACAAAGCACCTGGCACTGGTTGCTGCTGATGACATGGCATTAGTCGGAGCAGCTCCTATGCATCAACAGTAATATGGGCAACTTTGCTGTAGATACGCCTAGTACTACTGTTTTCCTCCATGTTTTGGGGTTCTTTTGTCTAAAAGAATGAAACACAAGACCTATTCCCTGCACCCCATCAAATGCCAATTATCTGGGTATTTACCTGTCAGTGGGAATGCTGTCATTAGTCACAGGCTTTTATTACAGGCCCTGTAGTAGTCTCTTTTGTAATAACCTGGAAGTGTTTTCCAGCTTTATGAAAATTTCAGCAAAGCCTGTCAGCCGAAAGCAACAGTTTATGGATGAAAATCTTTACCCCCCAGCAGTGTTTCACGTCTTGGGGAGAGCTGGCCATGACAGGCACAAGACCACAATAGGGTAATTTTAAGTCATCTTGTTAGCACATTCAGTGGCAGATAAATATACTGCAGGACTCGAAATGGGCATCGAGGGGGTCCTGGCAACATAATGAAACATTAGCGCAAAAGTGGAGGGTTTGTCGCTAATGTTCTTCCTTCACAGTATGGCTTTCTTTAAGTCTTTAATGTGAGATTGGGGAGGGGGTGGTTGGCTACATGCTGGAGCAGTACAGCTAACAAAAGTCATATGAGAGTCTTGTCACTGCTTAGAGAAGAACAGGACCAGACAGGTTGATTTTTTAATTTTTTTTTTTTAAGAGGTGTAAATTATCCTCAATGGAAGTTGAAAATCCTCTAAATAATGAAGTCAAATCACTGTGTCAAAGCTGGATGAGGTATTCTGCTTTTCAGGCTTAAACTACTTGCTCTGTTGGAGTGCTGCTTGCTTTCTGTATGCTTCCCAAGTGCCATTAGGGAGTACAGTCAGAAGCTGCTGTGGATGTCCAGGTTTCTCCATAAGGTGTCTTGCTGCCTGGCTGCTTTCTTGCTTTGGCCTATGCTGTTGGGATGGGAGTGGAAATGGAAAAACTACTGAAAAAGATTTTCATTAGCATGATGTGCATCTAAAAGGGTTTGATTAAGAATGGGCTGGTTGGAAGGCCTGATATGTTAATCACGGTATAATCTTGGATAATCATTGTTATCCAAGATTTATTAGGGACCTCAGTGAAATTCTTTCTGCTGAGGGGTGATGTGACCCTCAAGGATGCCAAAGGGGGATGTGTCTAACCAAAGGCATAAGCTCTCTCATATTCTTGAACTCTCTTGTGGTTCTGTGTTTTATGGCACATTGCCATCGTGTTACGCTGTTAATGTGCCAAGTGTATTTTCAAAAGGTGCTCTTTAACCTTTCCTGTGTCCTTCTGTCAACTGCCAGAAACACTGAGGTCTGCTTCTAGCAGACTGGTTTTCCATCCTGCTTTTCTCTGCGCATTGCTGTGAACTTTGGGTGTTTAAGCAAATGTGTTTTCCTTGTCTGGAATAGTTAGGTTTTTAAACACTAGAAATCGGCACGCTGCCTTCCTGTGCTGCCCTGTCCTGTCTGGGGGATTTCAGCTCCATGAGCAGATACACGGAGATTGGACCTCTGGGCTTTCCTTTCAGGCATTCAAAGGCAGAATAACATCATCTACGTCACGCTGTCAGCTTTTGTGACTTAAAAGTCAGACACATCACTTGCAGCGGAACATGTCTCTGGAGCGTGGATGAAGCCCAGGCTCTCTTCAGGATTTAACATACAATGGAATAATGAGAAAAGAAATAAAATACAAATAGCTCCTACTGTGTTTCAGATGATTAGGTCAGAATTGACCTTTGTTTCTTTTATCCAGTTAATTGTCCTTCTGTTGGAGGTGATGGTGGAGGGAGTCTCGCTCTTCAATCCATGCAATCCCAAATATCTCCTGAGCTGTGTGGTGGTCATGGTGGGTTCTTGACCCTGGGGTGTTTCTGATACAAAAGCAGTGGACTTGAGCCTGGGGGGCTGATGCTGGCTCAGCTGGGTAGGTTCAATTTAGGGGAGATTTAGGTTAGATATAGGGAAGAAATTATTGTGAGGGTAGTGAGGCACTGGAGCAGACTGCCCAAAGAATTTGTGACTGCCCCATCCCTGGCAGAGTTCAAGGCCAGGTTGGACACAGGGACTTGGAGCACCCTGCTCTAGTGGAAGGTGTCCCTGCCCATGGCAGGGGTTGGAGCTGGATGAGCTTTGAGATTGTCTCTTTCAACCCAAACCAGTCTGGGGTTGTATGATTTCAGTTGCAGAAGGTCCTGGCAGCTCAGAGGTCAGGAGACAGCATTTGGAGATGGGAGGTGACACTGGCTGGGATTGCGCTGCCTGATCAATTTTACACAGTAATGGGCACAAGGGTGGTGAGGGCGGACGAGCGGAAGAGGTGACCTTGTGAAACTACTACTCTAAGGTTTTTCCCATTTAGAGATTTCCGTGCAATACTTGCAAATCAGTTGGTTTCTCTTCCCCATCCCTTAAAAAAGGTCTTGCACTAATGAGATAGTCTCTAAATAACTTCTCCAGCGGCCTTAAACTGCCAAACCAATACCAAAAACTGTTAAAGTAGTACAGGTAATGGCCCTGTTAGCTTTTATCCCGAGGACTTAGTCCCTATCAGGTTCTTCTCAGGCAGCTAAAAATACCCAGGCTGCACAACGGTGAGCAGGGAGTGGTGTCGGTATGGTGAACCTCTCTTTCTGGGAGGCAGGAGTGATGCCTTTGAAGTTCATCTCTTAAATAAGCATCTGGCAGCTCAGGTGACTGTGGTACTCTTGCTCTGCACCTCCAGCTCGGTCTTGAGCAGTACACAGCTAATGATAGCACCAGAAAGGATGCTTTTTACATATAAATATGAAATACTACAGCTGATGAAAAGAAACTCATCTGCATTTATAAAATGTCATAAACACACGTCTGTTGCATAGCAATTCTGTACAATAGAACTGCACAGAATTAGAATAATTGAATTGCCTATCTAAATGCCTTTTAATGTTTATATATAGTTTTGTGCTATTTCCATGTGTATCCATAACCGGCTACACTTAGAACTGTCAAATATAAATACATCTGTGATAACAGGGCTTGCAGGAGTTGCTGCTTCATTTAATTCAGCCATTTCTTCCACTTAATGGGGGTGGGAGATGCTTGTCACTGTGTCCAGAACCTTTCTGGTGTGCTTTGGTTTGCTGTCATGAAATCAAAGGCTGTTTCAAAGCAGCATTAGAAAATAGTCCTTATCTGTCTCAAGTTTTCCTTCTGTTTGCTGCCCCTGTTTCCCATGTCAGTTTTCATATAAAGGTCTATGTAAAGACCTGATGGATGATCCAGAGCCTTCCCTGACTCTGCACAATTATTCTGTGGTTTCCAGGCTTTGTCCTGTCTAATTTTAAATATTGCCTAACACTTTTTTTCTGACTCTTCTCTTTTTCTTACCTAAATAATCCAGTCAGCTATTTTTTGTTAGAAATTATATGTGTGTGTGACCATTGCTGTCCTGTTGACAGTGATGGTGGGTCCACCAGTCTGTGCCTCCTGCTGTGGATGGAGAGATGCAGACAAACCCCATTAACTGTGGTCCTTACCCCTCAACTGCAACAATTTCTCTCCTTGTTTCCCTCAGTTTTCAAGAGTTTTGCTTTGTGGCAAACTGGTTGTGCTGGAAAAGTACAAAACAAGTTATTTACAGCAAAGCTGTTTTCCCCAAATACCCTTATGTTTTTTTGGAACGCTTTGGGGGTTTTAGCTGGTTAGCAGAGAGGGACAGAAATACACCCTAAAAAAGTAAGTCATTATGGGAAGTGTAATCATAAGGGTATCAAAAGTTACAATACATTGTTACAGAATCAACGAATCCCAGACTGGTTTGGGTTGGAAGGGACCTTAAAGCTCATCCAGTTCCAACCCCCTGTCACTAGACCAGACTGCTCCAAGCCCCATCCAACCTGGCTTTGAATGCTGGCAGGGATGGGGCAACTCCTTCCAGTCAAGGCTACTCCATCCTGCTCTTCCATAGACACTGCTAGAAGGAGTCCAAAATGCAACATCCAAACTGTTCCCATACTACAACATGGGACATGGGAAAGCTGCCTCACTTTCCTCCCCACAGCTTTTTATTTATCTCTGCTTCTACAGATCCTAACTGTAAAAATGTATCTGGACTTCCCCTTGGCCTGTCCCTACATCCCTTGTCCCAAGCCCCTCTCCAGCTTTCCTGCAGCCCCTTCAGGCACTGGAGCTGCTCTCAGGTCTCCCCTTCAGGAGCCTTCTCTTCTCCAGGCTGCCCCAGCCCAGGTCTCTCAGCCTGGCTCCAGAGCAGAGCTGCTCCAGCCCTCGCAGCATCCCCATGGCCTCCTCTGCTGCTATACAGCTGTATGGACTTAAAAAATAATAGAAGAAACCCAAATGATTATTTTGTCTCCACTCCCCTATCTTGCATTAACTGAGGAATCTTGTGGTTATTTAGTGGGTAAAACCTGCAGGTGCTGAGTAGGAACATGAGCTCAAACCCTACTTATAACTGCTGATTGATGAAAAGTCATTCATTTCCTTGCTGAATTAATGCCAACACTATGTGCAACTGGGGTTAATGTGTCCAAATGAACTCCCAAGCCTCCTAAGAGACAGAAGTTTCTTAAGAATAATAATTTTATTATTATTTTTATTTTAATATTTTGAAATTATAATTTTGTTATCATTATTTTTAATGAAATAAAACACAACCCTCTTGTGTGTTGTCTCAAGTGGCTGTTTGTGGAACTATTTGGTCACCAAAAATTGCATTTTAAAAAAGTAATATTACTGCCTGAGCAATTAGTGTAAATTAATTGCAAAAACACTTCTTCAATCTTTTTTTTTTATTTCCCCCTCCCCCCTCACAAGAGCTATTCTGGCTGTTGGAGCAGAACCAGCATTTGGGTGGTTTTCACTGGAAATGAATTTTTACTGTGCTTAACAAGAACTCTATGGTCTTGGAACTTGGACTTGATTTTCTTACAGGTCTTTTCAAACCAACCTGAACTCTTCCATAATTCTATTCTATGATTTTAAGAATATACATGAAAATAAAACAGCTGGTGCTCTGAGTGCTGGGGGATGGACTTTGTTTCTCAAATATTCCTGTAGCCCACATGGATTACATGCACCCCCAAAGAGGGCTCTTCCAAAATCTCCTTGCACCTCCTCTGCATGCCTGACCATGACATTTTTGGTCCATTTTCTCTCCATTCAGGTTCCCAAAGGCACTGACCAGAACTGGGCTCAGAAGCTGTATGACCGGCACGCCAACAGCCAGCACTTCCAGAAGCCGCGGATGTCCAACACCTCCTTCATTGTCCTGCACTTTGCTGATAAGGTAACCGGGTGCATGTCGTGTGTTCTGGGACGTGAATGCAGAAATGGGAAATGACTGGATGGGAAGAAAGAGCCTTGTGAAGGAAAATTAGTCTGTAGCACCAGTGAGCTGCTTCTTGGTGATAGGGATGCCTGGCTGCCAGTAATCTCGGTTCGGTGCTCAAATCTAGATCAGCTTGGAGGACTTCAGGCTCCAAACTATCGCACTAAGCTTTAAACAGTGCTTTCTAGAGGAGAGAAAAATCCTCTTTCTCAAAGCTGCAACAAAATGGGTTTCTATAAGGGCAGCTTGATGAAAGTGTATTGGAAAAGGGAATTACTTCTGAAGAGCAGGAGCTGTGAGCATCAGCAAGGCATGGTGGGGAGGAGTGCATAAGAGGTGACCCTGGGCTGATCCCACCCTTCTGAGGGACAAGATGCCAGCTGTAGGACTCTAAATCCCAGTGTCCGGTGCTGTAGCATCTTGTCCATGGGCTCCAGCTTCACTGAATCCCTGATGTGACAAGTGTCCTTCACAGCAAATAATCTTAAGGGGTCGCAGTTGTCCGGAACACCTCTGTTAGAAAGGGAAACATAAGAACAACCTGGCGATGTGTTCAAGGAGCCAGATGACATGCAGGAGTTCTGATCTGTGCAGGGGCTTCTCCTAACCGGGTCTGCTCTGAATGCAAGCAGCACTTTTCATGGCAAAGGTCAATACCTTTCCTTAAACATGTGATTTTGCACATGCATCATTCATAAGCAATATATCTTTGCAAGTTTTCCCCCTTTTTTGTGTATGTGTGTGAGTTATTTTAGTCAACTTTGAATGCAAAAAACAAGATTTTCTTATGTCCTTTCTAAATCCTTCCTTTGCATCCCAACCCTCAGCAATTTCAGAAACAAGAGGCATAGCCAGGGCATTTTTGTTATATTTATTGATCAGCTTACAAGGCATTCAGGAATGAACAAAAGAGCATGTAGAGGTATTGATAATCTTTGCATTTTTACTCCTGGTTGCCATGGAAGTGCAGTTGGGTCCCATATAGAGCAGTCTAATGACTAAGGAACAGTCTGTGAGGAGTTTGCTTTCATTCAGATTCACTTTCTTTGATAAAGAGTGACCTTTAAATTCCAGCTGGTCCCCCTTCTTTCTCTCTTTCAGGTCTTTCAGGTCTTAACTCCTGACGGTAGGGGTGCAGTTATAGGTATTTGTCCTTGTGTGGCTGGACTTTAACCTCTGCGCTTCTTCCTTTGTCTCCTGCTAGGTGGAATACCAGAGTGAGGGATTTCTGGAGAAGAACAGGGACACTGTGTATGAGGAACAGATCAACATCCTGAAAGCCAGCAAGGTAAAAGGCACAAGTTGGGGTAGTGGTCTTGGTTGGAGCTAAATTGACACTGCTTCTTTCCAGTGCATGTGCTTCATACATTCATTCCCATGCCATGTCACAGCATGCTATGTATGTGAACACGTAGGTGTCTCCAGCTACTAACAGCATCACACGAGGCAAAGGAGTGGGGTGTGGAGGAGTGATGGGAGGGAGCTGGGGGCTGTGGTTGTGCCCAGGTGTGGATGTGCTTGGTCCTCTGCTCTCCCGCACCTTGTTGGATGAGACGTGTTGGTATGCTGTCAAGATGCATCACATGAATCTTTTCCAAACCTGCTGATCCTCTTCTTTTTTTGGTCAGGAACAAAACTAGGAACAGCTAGTTTTGGGACATAGTAAATTCAATTTAACTCCTACTCAGCGCTTCCCACCCAACACCTGGCACTGAAGGTGTTCTTGGATTAAAAGCCACTTAAGCAGTGTAGTTTGTATATTGTGGGTAGTGTTGCTGACCCTACCAACCTTCTGTATGAAAATGGCTGTTCTCCTTGGCTGTAGTCCATCATACTTGGCCCTGTGACTTTTAGTTATTTTAATAATTAGGGTGCAAAAATAGGGTTAACATACAATGATGGAAATCCAGTGCAACTCCAGACATTCCAGCTGCTGTACAGCTATTTGACACTGCTGCCAATATATAATATTAACAAATTAACACACTGATGGTCATGTTTGCTGCCACTCTTGTATTACAAGATTTTGTGCCATGTACTTCTCCTCTCCTGAGTATTGTACAAGTTGTCAACACGTCGTACATTGGGTACCAAACAAGATTTATTGACTGACCTTGAAAACCAGCTCTCCTGGTGAAGAGCTTTTTGGCACATGGGGTTTAGTCTCCCTTAGTCCTGAGGGCCATGAGCTCTGCAGGCTGTTGGAAGCAGAAAAGCAGAAGCTGTGGGGTTCTGCAGGCTTTGGCATGGGTTATGCCTGTAGTAAATGAGCCCTTGGCAAGTGGGCTTCAAGCTGAAGACTAGCAGATTTTATACTGGCTTCTGCTACTGCGCTATTCTTTGCCATGAGCACTTGGGTGCTCTGTCTGCATTTGGGTGGGTTGGGTTAAAAGCATCAATAACTGACATCTAAGGTTTTAACGACAAGTCCTTGTTGTTTAAAACCAGACCAAAAGTTCCTTCCTGCCACCTTGAGTCTTTCATTGTCAGTTAATGAGTCGAGACTTAAAATGGCCTTAACCCTTAAGGAGTCAGTATGAAAACCAGCCCTGCAAAACCCAACACTCCATTCAGCAGCCAAAATTGAGACTGCATGACTCTAGGCACCTTTATTTCCACCAGACCTTATGTGTGGTGTAGCGAAGGAATATATCTGCTTTTCTCCAAACCATCTCAAAGCTTCCCCACCATGGGCCACTTCATTAACTTGCATTACCTTTTTTTTCATTACAAATTGTGAATCTCCCCCTGTGTGCCGCAGCAGATGTGTTGTGCATACAGATATCTCTTCTTTATGCCACCCTCCCTTGGGTTTAGTGCTGGCTGTGACCTTACAAATGCCACCGTAAGTAAGTGTGATATGGGGAGATGGAGGAAGTATTATTTTTAGGAGCATTTTAAGCAGGAGTTTTTTCCTGACCAAGGTAAGAGAGAGGAGAATGGGAAAGGACTTGAGTGTCATCAGTGGCTTGCCTTGCATCTCAGCAGTGAATTCATATGAAGATGGCAAGAGGTGCAATTTTCTCATCCGTGGGGGTAGTTGTGAGTCTAATAACTGTGAAGCTGGGCTTTAATAATGCCCAAATCAAGAGTTCTTTGTGTTCAGGAAGCTCCCAGTTCCCCCAGGGTGAAAACCGGGCATGATTAGAGCTTATTAAAAACACCAGGTAACCTGCAGGAATAATTGATGCTGTATGATGAATTATTTAGCAAGTGCTGAACTTGCTGTTGGAGGTAGTGCTGCAGAGCAGGCAGTGATAGGGTTTTCAGTTAGACTTCTCCCCATAGGTGCAGAGATGTAACTCACGGGACTAGTGGGTTGCAGAGTGGTAGGGATGGTGCCACCTCTAACTTCTTGCTCAAAGTAAATAAATGCATAAATAAATGCATAAATAAAAGCTGAAATTGTTGTCTCTCTTATGCAGGGAGCATAATACAGTATCAGAGCAGGCTGGGCTTCGGTTCAATAGCAAAAAACCTCAAAACCCTGCTCCTTGCCACTGGTTTTCTTGACCTAAAAAGCCATTAATGTGTATGCCTCAGAACCAAATATTTGGGTTTACCTGGCCTGCAAACTAAGCTAATGTGCCTTGGAATAAGGTGTTAGGACCTTGTGAATGCACAGCGGTGGCTCTGTAGGTGACACCAGCATCTCCACTGTGATCCAGCCTAGAACACTCTCAAATACACTTGGCTCTGAGAACATTTGGGTGATAGTCTGATGAACTATCTGCCTTTGAGGCATTTCTTTAGTGACCTGGGAGCAACGGCTGTTGTCAGCCTGTGCTGATGCTGTGCCTTCCTTCCAGGGAGGAAGAGCAATGCTTCTTGTGGTAGGAGCATCGTCACCCTCCCCATTCAAAGCTTCCCAAACCTAATCCTCTGCTCTTGCTTTCTCTAGCCCCGCTGGCTGGTGGATTCAATTATCCTGATTGCTTTGCTTCTCACCTGCCATGTGCTCTCCACCAGTATAAACAGATAGATATGTTTGTTTTCTTTGGCTGTAAAAAGCAACCTGGTTTCTCTGAACCAAAACAAGCAGCAGTGCCGGCACTGAGTCTGCTGCTCAAATGTGCCAGCTGGATTAGAACTTAAGTTCGTGTTGCAAAAGGCTGTGCCATGAAGACTTTGTCCTGTACTCAGGATCAGGCCTGCATGCAGTATTAACTGCATTCTTCTTTATGTTCCCAATAAAGTGATACACAGGGCAAGGGGGAACACTCAATTTAACAAGTCAAGGACTTAAACACTTCTCTCAGCAAGTGCATCATTGAAGAAGCACTCCCACCAAGGCAGAATTGCCTTCTGCTAATTAGAATGCAGTCACTGCCATCAACAAGGTGGTGAAAGGGACTTTATAAAGAAGCCAATTAGTTTTGTTAGTGCTGGTCAGCTAAAACAGTTGAGAGTTGATGTTCTTTGAATTAAAGAGACTGATTTGAACACTGACTAAAAGCATACAGGCATGCTGTGAAGTTATTATGTCCCAGTTCTCTGTAATTACAAATAAGTGATCCAATGCTTTTGACTCCACCAGCTGGGAAAAAGGGATCTGTCCTTTCTTATCCCCCAGCATCTGTGGAATAAATGCTGGGCTGCTAAAGACCATCTCGGTTACACCATTTTTTTTTTGCATTACACAAGCTGAAAGCTCACTTCTGAGGTTCTTCCTGAGTGTTTGTGCAAGAGCAAGCAGTGCTGTTATGAATAGCAGGTGAATGAAGGAGTGGATGGCACGCCTAGCTGTGTATTGAGAAGATATTTTGAAACCTGAAATTATAGCTGAGGATTTTACCGCTTTGTCAAGCATGAGATAGTAAAGTGGAGCCTGTGTTGGAGGTCTTCCAGCATTAAGCATTTTGCCATGCAGGCATCCTGTGTTTGAAGGAGTCAAAGACAGTGACATGTCATTGAAATACAGCTGTGAGGATAGCTTTTTGGGGGAGAGGATACAGGGTTAGGCAAAGAAGGTTTGAACCTCTAATTCTGGTAGGAGATGAGTGAGCTGCAGAGACAATGATACAAATAGTGAGTATGAAGGAGAACCTGAGCAGGTGCTGTCCTGGAGCCTGTGAGCGATTATCTAGTGTAATGCAAAGAGTTTCCTTTCCACAGAGGTATTTAGGCTGCTGTGCTAGCAAGCTGTATGAACAGCCTGTGAGACTGGGGCTGGAAATGTTCCTGTCTTAGTCCAGGGATGTGGCAGGGAGCCAGGCAGCCCTTTATAGCACGGAGCTGCCTGTTAATGTGTACATAGTGTTAAACCCCTGCTTTCTTCTTAATGGTGTGCTTAATGGATATACAACTAAGTTTGGCTTTTAGGTGAGTCTGGGATGGAGGCAAGAGCAACCTGCAGTGAGCTGCTGCCTTGTGCCAGTGTTTTTGTGTGGACAAGTGAAGTGCGATGTTGATGCCTTCTCCCATGCTCCAGAGTGGGCATTGCTGGTGGTGTGTGTGGTCCTGGGGCAGCATCACGGGTGCTTTGGCAGTGTCACCAGGCTGGAGCCCAGCTCAGCTTTGTGACAAGTGAAATCCCACTTGGTGACAGTGGTTTTTCCTTGAAGAAAATTCTTTTATTGAAGAATTTGCTGTCTGGATGTAAGTGCAGCTTGGCAGGAGCTTGGCAGCAGTGTGGGTGCATAGCTGGATCCAAGATGCGAAATTTAACATCCTTGCTAAACAGACGAGGTTGTGACTTATTTAGTACACCAGTTCCCCTCAAAACCCAAACAGCACTAACTGGATTTGCCAGCTCACCTGTTCTCCCATTCATGAAGTGGAAATGTTGCTGCTGGCTTGCCAGGAATCCCAGACTTCAGGGATCTGAGGAGCTAAATGCAGTGCTTCCAGGGCTTCAGAACAGCGGTCCTGCTGTCACCTTGCTCATTCATGCTGAATGCAGGTGATTAGTTAGGAAGTGCTGGCGTCTCTTAATTGTTTTGAAAAGAAGAGGGCTTCTGTGGTTGTGGTGGGAGCAGGCTCCTGCCTGCCTGCACGTAGAGACCCCACTGCAGGGACATGTGTCCCTGCTGTGGTCAGGACTGTATGACTGCTTTGAAACAAAGCCTAGGAGCAAGCATCACCTCACATTCAGGAGACTTGGTGCCTTGAACAATACTTCAGCAATCCAGCCTTGGAGCTAACCATCCTCTTTTTACTTCCTTTTTTCTTGTTTGATTTAATGTGCATCTTTCAAGCTTTGATGAAGTACAAAACAGAATGGTTCATGTTCCTGGTGACGTGACTTATGTGGAAAATGTTTCTTGCTTTCAATTTACTGCTCTTTTTCCTCTTTCTGTTTTAAAATGGATGAAAAATAACTGGAGCAGTGCGTCTTGGGTGGGTTCACTCAAGAAAGAACAGCACCAGAGGTGCTCAAACATTGTCTTTTGTTTTAGTATCAGATGGTAGCAGACTTATTCCAAGATGAGAAGGATGCTGCATCCACCACTTCTGTGAGAAAGGAAATACCCAAAGTCAGTGTCCGTTCTGCCAGACCAGCCATCAAAGCTGCCAATAAGGAGCACAAGAAAACAGTGGGGCACCAGGTAACGTATGATTTGAGTGGGTCAGTCGATGGCAGAGAAATGAGGGGATCCAGGTACATCATTGCAGTGAAGATCTTACTTCTTCAATTTGAAGAAGAGATAAATAAAATCTGTTGGTTTTATCTTTCAGTTCCGCAACTCACTGCATTTACTCATGGAGACCCTGAATGCCACCACCCCACACTACGTGCGCTGTATCAAGCCCAACGATGAGAAGCTGTCCTTCAAGTAAGTGGGCTTCCAGACAAGCAAATGTGTTCAGCATTATAGCAACAGAGTGTGCTTTGGACTTTTCCTCTTGCTAAAGAGATTTTCCCCCTTGTAAGATTGTTCCTATACTAGAAGGCCCTTGGAGATTGCTGGAGTCACTTCTCTTTGCTTTCATTGTGGGTTTTTTGTGTCCCTGAAATAAAAACTTATGCAGGTCCTACAAATTCACAGATACACTCTGCTAATACTGAGCATCCTTGCTTTGCAGTGGTAGGGTCTTTATAAAATTTCAACTTGGAATCACTTCAACTTACATAACTATGACTATTTAAACAATGAAAAGTAGCACAGAAAGAAATGAAAAAGTGGAGGTAAGTACTATGCTTGCAAAATGGCTTGTAAAATGAATAGAAATGTCTTGGTACTTCAAAAATAAATGTGGAAAAAGTAAAGAGCTGGCTTTATCAACTTCAGGCAGGTTTCCAGTTGGGTGAACCGCTGAAGCAAACAGCCAGACTCGGTCACTGTAGTTTAGAGATGTAAGGCAAGCTGTGGATGTTGTAAGCAAGTAGCTGTTAGCCTTATTTGACATCTTGATAATGTACTAGTACCCAATTTTGTTGCCTTTAACTCTAAAAAGGCTTGGCTATTAGTGTGCAGGGGCCTTGTAGATGTCGTTGTGATGTCCTTTAAAGGCTCTGGCATAAACTGCAGGTGGTGACATTTAAGAAAGCAGTTATAATTGTAACCCATAAGCAGGGAGGCAGTGTTCTCCAGCTGATCCAATGTAGTTTCAGTGCTCCTGGTGAGCATGCAGCTACCTTCGAGTGCAGAGATGGCTCTGACAATATCTTGCAAAGGAGGGCAAAGCATCCGTAAATGGGTTTGGCCTTGGTCATGATATGATGGTGGATATGTATGCCCCAGGAAGCTTCCCCAGCTTGACTGTTCTTCCCCTGCAAACAGAAAAGCAAAGAGTATTAATGGTCAGGAAACATTCAGGAACTGACTTACATTTAACTGATTCATCAGATGATTAGTTAACAGCTGTGGAGAAGGCTTTGTTGGCTGTCTGGGGCAGCAGTTTCTGTGGGGTTTCTTTTATCTATTTCATGTACCATTTTGTAGGTACTGGAGGTGCTTAGGGCCTCAATCGCTTTGTTGCCTATAGCAGAGGTTGTCAATTTAAATGAAATTTTATGATTCTATAATTCTGTGAAATTCAGGATTACAATTTTGTTTGGCTGCTTCCTTTAGATAAAGCACTAAAGTGTTTTCTAACTTTTCTGTAGTGAAGGTGTAGTAGATGCTCTTCATGTTGAAATGGCTTCACCTTCCCAAAGGGTGTTTCCAAGATTCCATGTCTCTGCTTGGCTCTACTTTCAGCCCATCCATCTTCACTTCTTTGCCTTAAACTTTGTAGTTCAGTTTTCCATGTGATGCTCAGGATACAGTTAACATGGTTTTATAAATGTGCAAGCTCCTGGTTGTCAAGATGCAATAATTACCTAAATGAAGTACTCCTAAGGTGTTATGGGTAGCAAATACCATGAAGATAATTCTGTGTGTCTCTGGTTGCAGTCTGAGTGATGCCTCAGTCCAATGTGGTGCTCCTAATCTGGCAAATATCTGAGTTGTCAAAGTTTGGGATTTTGGGAACAGAGGGCAAATCAAAACAGACACAAGAATGGTTGTGGAGGAGTAGCATGCAGGTGTCTGCACAGCCAGCAGCACTGCAGGAGTCACATTGGGCTGGAAACAACAGGAGGGTGCTTTGGGTTGAGCATCCCCATCTACAAACTGGAAGAAACTGGTTAAGGTGTCTTATGCTGGGATTTTTTGTGCAAGAGATTATTTCTTCCTCCCTCAGCAGAAAATCTTGGTCAGTGTCGATCTTGCTGCCACTGGCTTGAGGAATTTGTATCCTTAACGTGGCTCAAATAGAGTCTATTTGCTTATATGTAAAACTCATACAGGTCTGGAGAATAATGGGATGGCTGTAAAGGAGTCTGCATTTCAGAGGCACTTGTACTGAAAAACACACAGTGTCAGGAGGCATTAGTGAAATGGAGCATCAGTGGCACTGCTTTGGGTTAGCAGTGAAGTGGTATCTTGTAGCATGTAGAACACTCTGTTATGTTCATTGTTCATTGAAAAAACACAGACCTTTTCCTCTTCCTAAACCAACATTTTTCATCTTACAAGAACATTACATTTCATTACATTAAAATGAGATGTTTAGCCTGGAGAAGACAAGGGACCTAACAGCAGCC
Source organism: Pezoporus flaviventris (assembly GCF_033815535.1). Lineage (NCBI taxonomy): Eukaryota > Metazoa > Chordata > Aves > Psittaciformes > Psittacidae > Pezoporus > Pezoporus flaviventris. Next base: position 1,332,961 of record NW_026892558.1, read on the forward strand.
TTCCAGTATTTAGAGGGGCTATCATACAGTGGTGTTTGATGGTAGGACAGGAGTCAATGGCCACAAATTGACACATTATGTTATGCTTATACTCAGACTGGAGATGAGGAAAAACTTTTTCTCTATGGGGACAATCTAGCTGCCTCAGCTTTTGGACATGGGAGGTAGACTGCACTCTGCATTGCTCTCACTCCTACTTTACATCTTGGTGCAAATGTCAGGTTTGTTTCTTAGGGGGGTGAGAAGTGTAAGGCTTCCAGCCTGGAGGAAGCATTGGCACCACACGATCATATTTGCTGTGTCTAACCGCAGGCTGCATCTGAGGTTGATCCCTCATGGAGAAGACTTCAGAGAGAGATGTGTGAGGGGAATGCCTGACTTCAGCTGTAACTTTGACAGTTTTTCTTCCAAATTCTATTTCGGGCAGGGTTTGTGATCTCTTACTTGGGTTTCCAAGCCAAAAACAAACTGCCAGCTGCTTCTACTTCCCATGGCAAGGAAAAGGACTTCATAATAATGCGTGTTTTCTTGCTTTTATGCCCCTTATTTCAGCCTAAGCCTGTAGCTGGAGTTGTTGCTAGAAAGAGTCCTGGCTTTCCATGCTGATAAATGACTGCAGCCACTCTGGTTCCTGCATTTCACCTGCACTCAGCAAGGCTTGACCACACTGCAGAAAGTTCCCCTTGTGTACAGTGTAGATTTCCCTGGGATCTTCCAGGACTGAAGCTTGCCATCCATCTGCCAGTCCTGTTTATTACACATTGTTATGGAAATTGTTCCCTTGTGGATTATTCCTTGAAGTGAGTGACAGTCAAGGCTGATTTTTCCATCCTGCATCGTGTTTATGGTGTTGTAGTGAATAACTTGATGCAGACTTGACAGGCCCAGGGAATTTAAAGATGCACAAAGCAGCAGGAGACTATTTCTTATGCTTCTTTTGCACAGCAAGAGCCAAACAGAATTATTCATGAAATCTTGACCTGCAGGTGTAAAGACTTTGGGCTTTCAGGAAGGGACAAACAGGTACCTGAGAAGCTTTTGTTCCTTGCCTTGTTCTGGAGACCTAACACAGCTATGGACATCTGCATCATATGAGTCCAGGCTTGATCCAACGACCTCTTCCAGGGTCCAGTGTCTCAAGCTGAAGAGCTGGGACCTCTTTGTGCATTTGCTGTCAGGGGTGGAAGGGAGGGAGAAGCAGTGGAAAATGCTGGTACCTGGACTCGTTCTGTGCAGAGATAGATTGATCTGAAAGTGGGTTCATGCCAGGAACCAGAGAGAGCACAGTGCGGGTGTTCAGCTGGAAGTTGGCATGAACATTTTCAGCACCAATTGCTGATGGAAATGAGATGCCATTTTAAGGGATAGTGCCAGCTGAAAAGAGGAGGGCAGACAGCTGAGAGGAGAGATAGCTTGAATATCCACATGATGCCTACCAAAGCCCTTAGCCTGGAGCATGAGCACCACTGTTCTTGGTAAGCATAAGGTTTCCAAATCCATGAGACTTGTTAATTACTCGGTTTTGTTATGGAATCTAATATATCAGATTTATTTTGCCGTTGAATTTGACTTTTTTTTTTTCCTGGAAATATGTTGTGGCCCTTATAGCTGCAAAAGTAATACTGCCTGTTTCATCAGGCAGCTTGTGATAGGGTAGATGCTTCCCTTCTTCATTGTAGTTGTGTTGTTTTATGTATGTGGGTAGATTACAGATGTAGAGACTAATTGCAACAGATTGTCATCTTGTCCCAGGAGCACCACTTGGCATTGGTAATAGGGCAATAGGAAGGTCTGTTGCACTTGAAAAGCACAGCATCTTGTGACATGGAGGGGAAACGAATGACGTTTGTGCAACCTGTTCCCGAAGCAAGGCATGGGATTTGTGGCTATACTAAAGTTTGCAAGGGAATGGCTATGGACAAAAGCTATCCATGGATCTCCGTGTTTCTTCAGCCCCTATACTAATAACAAGAGCAGAGCTTTTGTCCACAAATTGGAACCTAATCCCTGTCTCTAAAGGGGAGTTGCCATCAGATGGGTTGACACTATGGATTCCTTCTCATTATGTTAATCTCTACCCTAAATATAATTGCAGGTTTGATTCAAAGAGAGTGGTGCAGCAGCTGAGAGCTTGTGGAGTGCTGGAGACAATCCGCATCAGTGCAGCTGGCTTCCCATCCAGGTACTGTGGTTGGAGTTCAGTGTGGTGGTGTGCTGCTGGTGTGCTTTCCTCAGCAAGTCCCTTGTCTGGGGCAAGGAAGGGAGCAGAAGACACCATTTTTTCAGGACAAACAGGGTTTTATTTAGTTGGTTTATGTCCAAGATAGATTCTTGCCTTTTTTCTTTATTCTTTCATTTTGCAAAACCCCCATTAGGTTGTGAGCTCCTCAAATGAAAGACATTCATTACCAAGTGATGAGCTGCAAAGTGAGGCTGCCCTAGGTGTGTTCTTGTGTCCAGTGTTTCATCTGATCCATTCAGTTTGGTCCTGAGGAGTAATTTGCTGTGGTGAAATCTCTGAAAATTCTGGTACATGGCAGATACAGGAATTCAGCTTTGATCCCATATGGAAGTGGACAGCAAGTAGCAAAGCAGCGGCTCTATATCCTCTGCACTCCTCTTGCTTTGAAGCAAGTGTTACCCTGCTTGCCTGAAGCTCCCCATATAAAAGCTCCTTGCATTGTACAGTTTACTTTCCTTTTTTTTCCCCCATGCTGCAATAGTAATTTCATCAAAAAAAAGGAATTTGATTATACTTACAGAGAAAGAAAATAGGGTTGCAAGTTACTATCACAGACTTTCACACCGCACATCCGAAGCATACTGGGCTTCAAACACCTGCATCTTAAAAAGGAAAGGTTATGAGTGGCATGGCTCTTGCTGATTATGGTATGAAATTCAGAAGAGGTTTTTAGGGCCTCATAAATCAGAAAACATAAACTATAAATAAGCCTTGAAGATGACAAGGGCAAATAATTCTAAAAATGCATCAATTGCATTCTAGTGCCAAGCAGCTTTGTGTTAATGTCAGCATAGCCATCAGCCTTTTTTTATGGAACAAAGGAGTTATAAATATGCTCCGTAAAGAGTCAGCTAAGCGTGATGCTGAACACCATGAGAAACTCCCTGTCCCGGATTTTGGGGAGGAGTGTGCTGCCTTATTGGTTACTCACATCTTCTGCAAGGCAGCAAACAACAGTAACAACTGATGGTGACTCCTGCGTGATAAGGTGAAGTGGGTCTGATGCATTTAACCTCTGTTGGGCAGTGACCTCCATGGACAGGCAGAAACTGGTGAGTTCAAAACCCACCAAAACTGCTGAGCTCAGGTTCAGGAAGGAAAAAATTAAATCAGTTGTTCCACAGAACAGTTTTCTCTCTCCTCTGTCAGTACAGGAGGGTGGAAGAGGTACGTAGAGATTTGGGTCCTCCATGGGAGTTAGGGGACCCAGCACCACCCCATCTCTAAAGTCTTCAAGGCTTTTGTGGAAGTAACTAATAAAAACTTGCTCTTAAATTTCATGATCTGTAAGCCACAGAGAGGAATTAAAAATCAGCCCATGGGTTGGATCTTTTATTTTCTTCTTTGTTAAAGTCGCTGCAGGAACAAATCTGTCTGTCCTCTTGCAGTAAAAGCCCTAAAGCAGGGAAACAGCCCTGGTTTCATTTGGAGGAGGCCACAGAAAGGCAGTTTTGTGCTCACCAAGCAAGTACTCAAGCTCCCAGGTGCAGTCTGGGCTCCTGGCTCTGCAGCAGTGCATCCCAGGGGAGGACTGAGGAGCTCTGCTCTGGGGGCTGTCCATGGCTTTTGCTGCTGGTCTTAGCATAGCTGCAGGGAGAACCTGTACCTCCCCATTCATAATTTTCCTACAAACTTGCAGCCTTTTCCCACCTCTGCTCACTTAACTCTGTGGTTTAGGCCCTACAGCTCTAAAATTGATATATAATTAGTGACTGGGGAAAGGGAACAGATGAGAGAAACCACTGCAGCACTTGCAGGCCAGCCAAGATCTATTTATGACAAATAATTGACTGATGTGAAGCCCACTCCATCGTGAAAAACTCAAAAGTGATGCTTTCAGCTCTGTTTGCTTGCTTTTGGTTATGAGGTCTTTGTCTCGAGATACTAAGAATACAGAAATCTTCTATCACTGTAACTCATCAGATTTCGTCCTTCCTCCAGGGGAAAAAAAAAGGGTGCAAATAAGCTATTTCAGCTTTTCAGAATAACCTTCACTAGTTCAGTATTTGGGGTGCTTCAAGGGCAGAGTTTTGGTTTTGCTTTTTTTTTTTATGTTTCTAGAAAATAATTGGGAACAGGAACAGCTCTGTGCTAAATAAGATACTTGCTTTGGGTTCTGGTAGTGCTTCGCCCTCCTTGGTCATAAAGTTCCTGTCTTGAGAAAGCAGGAGTTGGACAGCATCATTGAAAGATTCTGAATAATCTGTATATTTGAATTGGTTTTATAAACCAGCTTGGCAAAAGCTGCTTCCACAGGATCTTATTCTGTGGGAAACGTAATAGATGTTTTAGTTCTTTCTGCACTTTTACAACCATGTGGTACTTCTCAGTTTTCATCACAGTAAACGTGGATTATTTTTTTCTCTTTCTTTTTGTTTTGAGGCTAAAACCAAAAAGGAGGGTCATTTCTTTAAATATTAACCCCGTGAGAAGGCTATACATTAAAACCACTTAGTAATAATGGAAAACTTGATCTTTGTGGGTTTTGCTTCCTTTGGGTGAAAGGAATTTACCTTTAGGGCAACAGGGATTTTTCAGGATGTTTTATCTCAAGAGAAGTTTTATTACAGAAACAGGGAAAAAATGTTTATTTTCATCCTGTAGTATTTACACCTGAATGTTTTCCAGCATACTGTCACAAGAGTGTCTTCTGAGGGTGATGTGGCCTTGGGTCAGAGATCTCTGGATAATTTATTTCACGCTTCTCCACTGTGGTTGCTTTATGGGTTTAAGAATTGAGTGTCTTGAGGCCTCAATAATTTTTTTCTACCTGGTTCCTTTAAGAAGAGAAGAAGTTTTAATGTCATTTGTAGTGTTCTTCAACCCCTGTAACTCATGGTATGCTCCCACTGAAAGATGAAGCCTTGCACTCCCCACGTTGGGTACGCCTGGCTTTATTTTATCATTTCCATGGTACGCTGCACTGTGCCTCTATCTCAAGTAAATTGGAAATGTATCATTTGCTTTTGAAATGTTACACAGCAGTTAAGAAATGTATTTGTTAGCATGTGCATAAATGACTGTGATGAATGGACTGTCTTAGATGCATAGATAGTAAATCTATCATCACCTTCTGCGGGTAAAGCATGGAAGATGTCTCTGTGCTATGAAACCATTCATCATCTTTATAGAAACTGGCTACATTGAGATTGGTCTGTAGAGAATTAATTGGTGCAGATTTCCATTAATAATGAAATACTCTTTTACAACAAGTTTTTAACTTGGATTTTGTCAAAACTACTTGCTGGTTCTTGTGGTTTCCAGTCAACGGTACAATGACAGTGGTCTCCCAGCATGCCATCACTCTGCATAACATTGTCATTGCAGTCTCCCTGAAATACTCGTTATTGTAGTTGTTATGTATGAAATTTACTGTTTAAGTACTCTTGGCATTTGGCTGCTTCCTCTGGTTGCTGGAGCTGGTTGTCAGACGCAGCATCTTTGTATCAATTCCGTATGAAATCACAGCTGCTAAACTCTATAAACATTAAACATTTACAATTGAAATGTATCATGAGCTTCCTTGGGTATAAAACCTTTTCTTTTATAATGTGCCTTTAGCTGTCATTTCAGGAAAACAAAACTTATAAATGACTTTGGCTACCAGCAGTTGTGTTTGCTCACTCGCCCCACTCCCAACAAAGGTGTAATATGTAAATAGAGGGTGTTTTTCCCCCTCATTCTTCTCTTTGAATATATTCCAGATAATTTCAAGCCATGCCAGCCTGCATGTTTTAGAGCTAATTGAAAGGCAAATCTGGTCTGCTGCAGTAAACAAAGCAAGAGAAATTTTCTTCCTGAACCACAGTTTCTAAAATAATTTCATGTCAGATCTTGGCTCAGATATTCAACTTGCTTGCCCCCAAACAGGCTTCAGCTCCTGTAGGAAGATCAATATAGTCCAGCTCCTTACTGCTTAAAATGTTGACCCCTATGAAGCATGGCTACACATGGGACTGGCAGGATTTCTTACACGAAGCTGGGACTTGGGTGAAGGGGAATAATTAATTATTTACCCTTAATAGAAATATTTTTGCATTCAGTTATTTTAGGCCACTGAAAGAAACCATATGATGGTTAAGTCATAAAAGCTTCGAGCTCTTATTATACTCTGTTTTGCTCTTCAGTGCTGCTGAATTAACATTGCTGTAATCACCCTAAACAATAGGTTGGAGGTATTTTGGGCAGTTGCTCACTCACTGGAGAGATGCTTTTAAGAGGCTTCCTCCTGGGAGTCAGAACTTCACCCCAATTTCTTACCTGAGCCCTCCCTTTAATTGCAAGGTTGCTGTCAATCCAGCTGACTCTGCAGCACGAGGGCTGCTCTCAGGTTCATCTCCCCATGATTTTGGGCAGGAGCAGCCCCTTTGCTTTGCACCCGGTTGTAGTTTTGTATGAAGCACTCAAATCTTGTTTGTTAAACAGCAGGTACAGGGGTTAATTTGTGGTGTGTCTTATGGGTTATTCTCTCTGTCTAATTCCTGTAGCTGAAAAAGATATTGCTGGGTTGACCAATTCTCCCACTCCTGGCTAAGCCCTCGTGCATTCTCCTTGTTGCTAAAGCCCAAGGAGGGTTGTGTTTTTCATAGGCATAAGTTATTTTACTGTGTCCTTACATTGCTTCTATTGCCTCTTCCCTTTAGTGACCTGTGCTGACTTCAAAGCAAAATTGTTATGTTTTGAGGTCAGCTGTGCTTGATCTCAGCCCTGAGATTATTATGTTTTTCCCTGGGAAAGTGAGTAATATCCATCTATTCCTTCATACCTCCTTCCCAGTTCTGCAGGTACCAAAATCCTCCTGGTCACAGCTCTTTGCCTGTACCACCTGTCTGAATCTTATCACTTGATAATTATAAGGAATGGTATTTATTGAGTTGCTGTTGGTTTCCAGCTCTTAGCAATGAGGTGTACAGTGCTGTGCACTGTGTGGCAGCATTCTGAAAGCCTGAGATCTGCTTGTAATTTAATACCTGTCAACAAGTCAAACTGAGGTATAACCTTCCCATAATCTCTCCTGACCTGCTAAGCTGTGCAGTAACATGGCACATCTTTTATCTCGTGCTGGGAATCGCTCTGTGGTCTAGCAGGAGGGAAAGAAATTTTCTCTTTTTCCCTTTTCTCAGATGTTGAATCTTAAAGGAAAGACATGTGTGCAGAAAAAATAAAAGGTCTGTGTTCACTAAAGCATGGAGCTTTGGTATTTCTGCACCAGAGAGATCTCCTATGTAGGGTTGTGGGATCATGTCTGTTTCTCTCAAAGCACATAGTTGTAAGGGAATTTTACACTGCTTTGAGCCTGAAGTGGTTTAACCAGGCATGTTACATTAAACCTGAGTGCTTTGATTGTTCCATTCTCTAGGGGCAGATCCTGTAACGGCACCTATGAGCCCCTGCAGCTTTCTTTTGCTGTGAACTGGGACTGCAGGTATTCCAGTGAAACTGCTGATGGATCACCAGAGCCCCATCGTGGCACAGCTTTTGTCTTGGTATCCTGTGGTCAATAATACAAGGAGTGTGATCTCAGGAGTGTCATCTCCTGCTAAATCAGTGAGGCTGGTGAGAGCAGCCTCACTGCAGCAAGGGTGAAACGTGCCATAGAGGTGTAGCATTGAGCTATGAACCGCTGGGAGATGTGGATAGAGGACTACAGGTGTCACCAGCCTGGCAAAGCAGTCAGTGAGCACATTTCCTGCTGCTTCCAATATCCCATGTGAGACTAATTCCTAACAAGTGAATTAGTTACACTACAGATGGAAGGAAGATCGTTTTTTACCACCTTGTGAAATGTAAAAGGCTCTGAAGAAAGACCTTTGTGTACAGTGACTTACGATTTATTGTCAAGGAATTTCTTGTTGGAAAGCAGTTGTAGGGTCTCTGTGTCTGTCTTGGTGCAGGAAGGTGATGGATTTTCCTGCTTTCTGCCCACCTTTGACCCATGTGTTGCCTCTTCTCCACTCGCTCTTTGCTGGAGGAGCCTGGGTGGCACCTGCAGATCATTTTGGCCTCCAAATAGCAGCATTTGATAACACCAGCCCCTGAACTGACTCTGGCCACTTAATGGGAATACTCCCTCCTTCCCTTTTCTCCCTTTCCAAGCTCTTCCTAGCTTGAGCAATACTAAAGCCAGGCAGGAGGTCTCCAGCATTGCGTGCTGGACTGTGTGCCTCGGGCATTGCATGCTCTGCTTCTCCTATCGGGTTTGATTTGGAGCTGTGGAAGCCTCAGATGTGCTGAAAGAGAAAATGGGTTTTATTCGCACAAAACAAAAGGATTTAGGTGTGGGTACAAAATGGGAACTGTAATTATAAAACAAAAACATCTAGAAAGCAAAGAGACAGCAAGTTTATGCTTAAACCCCACATGGCACAAGCCTGCAGTCTTGCTTGTACCTCACCCCGGTGAGAGCCTCCCATAGCAGGTGTCTTTGGGTTTTTTTCAAGTGATAATCCAGTACTTTTGGTTATTTGAAGGTGGGTAGCCTTGGCTGTTCAGCCTCTGAGCTAGTCCATGTAGACTGGTACGGGATCATCGCAATATCTGGGTAATCCAGAGCTAATCTGCCCATGGGCAATCCTCTCATCACAATTTCCTTCTTGCTTTTGTCTCTAGGAACCTTCCATCTTATCTTTTGCTTCAGGTGCAATGCTAACTACTTGATTTTTGCCATTCCCATGTTCTTTGCAAATGATGTCCTGGTTGCAGTGTGTCCATGAAGGAATTGTGTGACACTTTGGCACTTCCCAGTCCTTAGCAGTCCATTTATTTATATATTTATTTGCTTTTAAGCCTTCATTCTCTTTGTAAACATTTTCTTCCACTCTTCTAATTAGAGTATTGATTTTAATTAAAGTGGCATTCCTGTCCTTGTGCATTTTCTGAACTGATGTGAGACAGTGTTGGTCATGTATTTTGAAGTACACATTAAATTTTTGGTATGCCTATTTTACCAAATATCCTAGCTTTCAGGAAGTTTCAGTAGAGATTGTATCAGCAGTTGGACTTGATGACTGTTGTAAGTTACTTCCAACTGAACTATTCTATTCTATGAAGCATTTTATAGAGATGGCAGTCTTTGAACATGGGAGGAGCACAGGTGGAGGTGTGATGTCTCGCTCAGCCCCACCACTGCAAAGTGGCCAAGTGTAAGACCTGTTACAAGCATCACTCTGGCCCTTTGCAATGTATTTTGCCTTTCTTCCCCCCTCTCTTGATCTCTGGAAGTGGAAAAGCAAGAAGAGTTGGGTGTAATAATACAGGAAAAAAGATATGCATGGAGCAGCTGGGCAGAGGAGGAGATGTTTCTGTGTGGCTGCTCTTCATACTGTGTATTCTCATCTTGGCTGCCAGTATATCCATGTGGGTGAGGATCAGCTCGCAGATGGCTTTGTTGAGAGAGGGCAGAAATCAGAATCATTGTAATTCTCTCTCATCTTCCTTTTTTATGCATATATTTTTAAATGATGATGGTCATGCTTGACTTCGCTGGAAATGCCTAGTGTTTTAATTAAGCACTCAGGTTTTGAGGGGTCTGTAACTCACTGTGTTAATTTGGAGAAGGCAGAAACTTGGCAGATGCTGAACCAATTTCAGGACGCAGTCTGCAGGCTCTACGTCTAACAGCAGTGGCAGGGGATGGTATTTCCTAGCAGTAAGACGCAGTGCTCTAATTCCTGCTATTAGCATTGCATGTTTGAAACTTAACTGTTGGTGACAGCGAGGCATCTTCCCAGTGGCTGCTTTATCTTGTCAGAGTCTTAAGATTCTGTGTTTGTTTTTACAGTCTGGACCACAGACCTCAACATGGATTACTGAACTGATTAAAACTAACATTCAACAGAGTTTGGAAAAGCAAAATAAAGAAGAATTTCTATTTAATTCAGTGTCTAAGGTTGCATTTTTAACCATTTTTATATTTTGCTGAATCAAATCCATAGCGTCTTCAAAATGATCATATCCTTTCCAAAGGGAACAGTGTTGTTAAATTTGACTGGTAAAATGCAGCAGCTTGCAAAGCACATCAGGAGGAGGGAAAACATGGTGATTCATGGCCTTTGTGTCATGCTAGAAGTACGTAGATAAGGTCATTCAGTGGCAGAGGAGAGCTGAGATTTGGGATCAAGTTTGAGGCGACCTAACTAATGTGACTTTCGTCCTGAGGGTAGTGGTGAGTGATCCCTTGGTACATGAGTTTCATGTATTGAGTCATCTATGACTCCAAATGCCTTATTTTAAAGAAATTATGCCCAGCATGCAGACTAATCCTGTGTGTGCTTTGCTTTCAGATGGTCGTACCATGACTTTTTCAATAGGTATCGTGTTCTTATGAAAAAGAGAGACCTCTGTAACAGCGACAAGAAACAGATATGTCAGACCCTGTTGGAAGACCTCATTAAGGTGAGCTGTGACCAAACCTTTGGCAGTAACTTTTACAGCACAAATGCTCATGGCACTGATATGATCTGAAGTGCTCTTCCTGCTCCTACTTCACTTGATGCTTGTGCAGGTGCTTCTTCAGCCTGGTCAGCCTGGGGCTTTCTCCAGAATGAGATAGTCTCATAAGGAGGTAGCGAGAGCAGGTTTGATATGGGATCTCTTCATTGTGGTCAAGCTGAACATGCCATTTCAGTGCTGGTGAAGTCCAGAGTTTGCTGTCACCGGCTGGATGTGAACAACTGACCATGTCTAGAAAACTTGTCTCCTCAGCCCCTCATTTTAGTTTTGGATAGCCATAGCTGGAGCATATTTTAGAAGTTCAGCTTTGAACAGCACCATGAACCTTATTCAGTCATTAAATACCTCTTGCACAAATAAGTAAGAGAAAAATGCAGTAAATGCCCTGTATTGTGAGGGAGACTTTCAATAGCCACTAATATAGAGAGAAAGCATTCCAGACACTGAGACTCTTTTCCTTCAAGCAAATAAGAAGTTGTTGCCACCTTTCTTCACAAAACTGGGTTTTCTTCACAAAGCTGTGTCTGCCCCATCCCTGGGAGTGTTCAAGGCCAGGCTGGATGGGGCTTGGAGCAAGCTGCTCTAGTGGAAAAGGTGTCCCTGCCCGTGGCAGGGTTTGGAACTGGGTGGGCTGTGAGGTCCCTTCCAACCCAAACCAGTCTGGGATTCTAGGAATCTATGAGACTCATGTGAATTACTTTTAAATTGGAAATGTGAACACAGAGGTTTCTTCCTCTGGTCTTGCCATTGAGCAGCCCAGTGCACAGAGCTCCTTAGCCAGATTAGAATGTTTAATCTCTTGCTTTCCTCGTGGGATTTTGAGGAATTTACTCAATTGGGCTCCTCTCTGGAAAAAGCACTCTCCTCATGCACCAAGGGTTCCTTTAGCTGAAAGCCATTTGCAGTGCATACATGACTTTGCAGATGTAAGATAGAATCATAGAATAGTTAGGGTTGGAAAGGACCTTAAGATCATCCAGTTCCAACCCTCCTGCCATGGGCAGGGACACCTCACATGTAAAATGTATTCTTTTCAAAAAGAAATCCTTACTTGAAGTCCTCTGGTGTTGCATTTCTCTATTTAATTTAGAAACAAACCCTAAAAAAGTGAAAAAAAAAATCAGATTTTGTGTAAATATATGTAACTTAAGATTGAATCCTAGTGCTGCATTCCTCAATGGGTACATGGAAGCTCAAGCAGTTTACAGCCTAGTACCTTAATCACCCAATTAAGAATAAATGGGAGCTGACCTGATATAGATTCAAAGTGTAGGGGGTTTAAGCTGTATTTACTATTTTTACTAAAAATAAAAAAAAATGTTTGCCTTAATTAAATGTCGTTTCCTTTATGTTTTTGAAAAGGATCCAGACAAGTTCCACTTTGGGCGTACGAAGATCTTTTTCCGTGCAGGCCAGGTGGCTTATCTGGAGAAACTGCGAGCAGATAAGTTCAGAGCTGCCACAATCATGATTCAGAAGACAGTGCGGGGCTGGCTGCAGCGGGTCAGGTACAAAAAGCTCAGACAAGCTACAGTCATCATCCAGTGCTACGTACGTGGGCACCTGGCACGGAGGTGGGTCCTGGGGAGCCCTCTGAGGAAGGGCTGGCTGGGAGGTGCTTTGGGGCACTTGTATTTTCAATCTGTTCCATCTTATAGACCTTAAATGTGGGGATTTTATATAAGAAACATCGAAAATGCTCTGCATGAGGTGTTGCCTTTAAGCCCTGTGAAGACAAGACCCATATTGGGCATGTAGATGCCACTACAGTGAAAGCTTCTCTGCTGAAGTCACGACTCATTCCTGGCCTCTCTCTGTAGCTTTATTCAGGGTAAAGAGATCAAAATTCTTTACCTCAAACTGAATGATTTCATATCTATATAAATTTAATTTCTAGGTACCGAGCCAGTGCTATGGCATAGGCAGCTAGGTTATAAACAGATGACTGCAGTATTCTGAGAAATGTAGATGAGTGTTTCACAGAGCGGATATTTTTCTGAGTACCTCTGATAAAGGGCATTTGTGTCATTCAGTGAGTACTTTGCTGGTTGGTATGTGCTCCTCTTCTGCAGGTACTAGGTTTGTGCTTCCTGGTATTCAAGGGAAGTTCTCAGAATTGTTTTGCTGTATCATTTGCAGTGAGAAAGATCACTGCAAATCACTGGCAATGGGGCTATTTACAGTACAGAATAACAGAACTCAATGTTTAACTCTCTGTGTGCAAGAGCCTCATGTTGATGCCTTGCTGGGATTTCTGGGGTGTAGGTAACAATGTGCTGGAGAGTAAGCTGCTGGTAGCAGATGTGGGGTGGTTGTGAGGGAGCAGTAAAGCAATGTAATAGCATCCCAACACCCTGGCCACCTTGCATCTTGTGCCCCTTATTTACGTCAAACACTGCCACTGGCCTGTATTTAGCCAAGCTGGCTTCAGGGCTTTCGCAGATAGTAATGAGCAGTATATTTCGATCCTTTCAGGTTTATTTCCTTCTTTGTTTTCTCCTTAGAGAAGCTTTGTTATGTTGGCTGTGTTGTTTGGTTTTGGGCAGCAATGTTCTCTCCCTGGCTCTGAGTTAGCATCTGCCCACCAGTAGTATTGCTAATACACCTAACCTGCAGCCCAGTTGGCACTGTTTGCACTTGGGCAACATAAGATGCTGTCATTATGCCACAAGGTTCCTGCATAGTAATTTCCTCACTCCTGGTTGCTGGATGAATGTTGATTTCTAACAGTTATTGAGGGTACTAAAGGTGAAGAACTTCCGTGTTCTTTCCAAGCATTTCCTCTAATTCATACAATATCTCTATGATGTATTTTGGAAGAATGTCAGATGCTAACTGAATTTGTGGTGTTATTTGTGCTCATAAAAGGGATTTGCAACATGGAGAATCTGGGGATGAGAAGGTCGCCAATAAGCAAAGCTGGACAATTTGGTGACTTCTGTTTAAAACTGAGCACAGGTTCTTCTTGTCCTTAGAAGTCCACGTACATCTCTAGGCTCATAGCTGCAGTCTCAAGCCCACTTCAAGACAAGGCAAATGAGACTGAAGCAATAAGAGGAAGGTTAAGAGAAAGAGAGTCCATGATTAACTTCAGCCTCTCCAATGGGCTGCCCATGCACACCTACAGACTTGGACTCTATATTTGAGTTCACATCAGTCAACCATCCCTCTAAGGGGAAAGGAGGAATGCCTGGTGATGTTGAGGTGATGGGGTATGAGCTAAAGGAGAGGCTGGAAGCAGATGTGCCAAAACCACCTGCAGCAGTTCTTCAACATGATTTTTTGGGTCATCTGTTCATAGGGATGGATGTCATCTAAATAACTGCTTTCTTCTCTTTTGGAAATGGACTATCCCTTATCCTCTTTAATAAGCTCTGATTCAGTAGGTCCTAATGAGAAGGAGACTATATAAACCAGTCTGATATGTCTCTTGGTTTTGATATGCTTTTCACAAAACAAAGTAGATCAAATATCTATAAATTCTTACAATAAAGATCTATATAATGCTTCATGTAGACAGCAATAAATAATAAATTCAGCAAAATGAGCTAATTATAAAATTAAGTGGAGGTTTTATGGGCATTTATTAACCTCTATAACAGCAGATTGAACATGAATTCAGCTGGAGAATGAGAGCAGCATGCCACGGAGTTGAGCACATCCCTCATTATTTACTCTCTGTGAATTGCCTGGGGCTCTGCTCATGAATGTAGCTAAACCAGTGCGCACCAGTTTAAATGTCAAATCAGTTTGCTGCTGTTTTCTCTCAGTTGGTAGATACTCAGCACACTTGCTTTTTATAGTTAGGGAAGCAATGAAGCCAACCTGGACATTGATTGGCTCAAGTACTCAAGACAAAGAGCTCAAACCAAGGGAAAAGCTGGAAAATATTTGTTTTAAATGGTAGTTAGGAACCATGAGGCGTGTCAATTTCTAGTTCCAGTGCTCCTGGGTGCCATGGATGCTGTATGATTGCATGCATGTTCCTATTATTATAACAGAGACATGCTATCAGCTGCTCTTCTCTTAACCCTACTGCTGAATTGGTCTTTCTTGAATACCTCGAAGCTACTTTTGGATGAGAAGTTTTTCTCTGCCCAGTTTGGAATTTATTACAGAAGAAGGGGAGTTTAGTTTACTATTAACCTTTTTTTCCTGTGCTTTGCAGACTCGCTGAGCACCTGAGGAGGACAAGAGCTGCCATCATCTTCCAGAAGCAGTACCGAATGCTACGGACCCTCCAAGCTTACCAGAGGGTCCGCAGCGCAGCCATCACCATTCAGGCTTTTGCTCGGGGCATGATTGTCAGGAGGATTTATCACAAGGTACTGACTCCACGGAGTGGCATTAGGAGAGTAGGAAGAGCCTTACATCCACTGGCATAGCACGGTGATGTATTTATTGTGCCCACTTTGATGTTTTATGAAGCCGACAGCCTCTGGTGTTTCCGGAGAGCACATGGCGATGGCGAGCATTGCCATTTAAAGCTATGCAAGCAAACAAGATTTTGGCAGCAGCACTTCAGCAGAGCAGCTAAATGAAGTTAGTGATTTGGGTGCCAGAAGGCATTGTGGAAATCTGGAAATGTCATTCGATCTAACCCATACTCTGCAAAAACCTCCCTGGCAAGCTGAATTTGTATCTGAGCTGTGGTGCAGGTGCTGTTTCCAGAATGGAAGGAGGACCAGTTGGGTCAAGTAATTTATTGATATAAATCCCTCTTTAATTAATTATCTCCATTAGTAAACCAGGAGCTGGAAGCAAGGAAGTAAAGGCTTGATGGCACTAAGTGAGAAGTGGTAAATGCCCCATCCCTGGCAGTGGTCAAAGCCAGGTTGGACAGAGTCTTGGGTGACATGGTCTAGTGTGAGGTGTCCCTGCCCATGGCGGGGGGCTTTGGAACTGGATGATCTGAACGTCCTTTCCAACTCAAACCATTCTGTGATTCTATGAAACTAAGAACAACTCTGGGAAATCTTCAGTCTGCTCCTCAGGTCCAGCCTTAGTTTCATAGTCACCTGAATTTATGCCTAGTTGTGAGGATACTGGAATTCAAGTCAGAGGCATGATGAGCCAGCAGGGGAAATCTTGCTTTGGGAGTTGATGGAAGCCTACCAGAGAGGTCAATGATGTCCTCCGAAACGGAGCAGCTGGATGCTGGTGATCAGGAATTTATGCTGCCACTGCTTTATCAGCATCTATTTTTTGAATCAGAAGCCTCTACAGGAAAGGCAGCTGGTCCAGCATTCAAACTCTCTGAGTACCGAGATAACTCAAAATCTTAAGTTGTAGAAGTTGGCTCTGAAGGTCAGGCTTCTCAAAACTGAGCATCCTTTATCTCTGGAGCACCAGGATATAGGTGCTGGAGACAGGCATTGGTTCAAATGCACGCTTAGCAACAGATGCAGGACTACAGGTCCTCCATGAGGTCAGGCTGTTATAAGGCCTGTTGTAAGACCGGAGTAAGCCCCCAGGTCAATGCACTAGGGTTTCTTCTACCTGTTTGGGCACCCCCAGCCCAAACATCTGTAAGAGTGACAAGGCTGGAGATGTACAAAGCTCATTTCAGAGCAGCTCCTACTGCATCCTAAGTGCATACAATCTTTTTATTCTGAATTAAAATTTGCAAGTGCAAAGAAAGCCTTAGGGTGAAACAAAAGATTTGTAAGAGAAGCTCCTGTGGTATCTTTTCTGAGACAACTTATCCCCAGCTAATAACAGCAAAGTGTCTTGTAATCTTAAAATTCTCCTGCTATTTCTTTCCTCATAATACGACAGCATAGATCAACATAAGAATGTTATTAACAGCATGCTTTTATATCTCATATGTCAGCCTTCAGGTTTAGAGAAAGCAGTTGAACTGCCACCTACTGAAAACATAGTTGTAAATTTTGGGAGGGAAATTAAATCAAAAGTGCCAGAAGTTTCACAAAACTGGATACAAGTTCTCAGAAATTGAATCATGCAAGAGAACTGGCTGCAGACTGTACTGAGAGGACTCCAGGGTTTTATTTGAAGGTCATCCGCATGATAAGGAATCCCACCAGGACAGCATTTTATCTGCTGTATAAATTATCATAATGCAGGGGTGGAACACACAAAAAAATAATCTACAAACCTGTTCTGGTGCGAATTACATCTGATGCTGAGGGGACAGTAGGTTTGTTGCTAAGTGTTGGTGTGTCTGTTAATGGGTATTTATTCTGCTAGCTGTGGATCTCTTGTATCTGAGTACTGTTCCAGGGTGGTCCATAAACACATAGAACCAGCTAAGTTGGAAAAGACCTTTAAGATCATCAAGTCCAACCTTTACCCCAGCACTGCCAAGGCCACTACTAACACATGTCACTAAGGGCCTTGTCTGCATGGTGTGTGAACACTTCCATGGATGGTGATCCCACCACTGCCCTGGGAATCCTGGAAGTGGTGAGGTCTCACTTGAGCTCTGATGTTCCCAGTCCCCATCAAGTCTCCTACCTACTGGACAGGATCATACCCCTCATTGCACTGGCTAAGCAAGACTTGACCTTCTTAAGTGAGCAGCATGGCTCCTAAGAGAGGACTGGATGTGTCCTGCCTGCATCAGTTGAGCTCAGAGATTGGAGAACTCCCCCCAGGAGGGGTGATTGAAGTACCCCTTCCCATCTATGAAAGAGGATGCAAAATAACAGCTTCTATCTCCAGCCATCACCCTCTACACTGCTCCTTGGAGGAGAATCCTGTTCCAAGGCAGATTAGGAACTGCTGAGTGCTGTGTTGCACCAGATGAGGGCTGTTGCTACCTTTACAGTGACTTTTCCCCTGTGACTGTTCTGTAGATCCTGGTGGAGCACAAAGCCATCACTCTCCAGAAGTACACCCGGGGCTGGCTGGCCCGCACTCGGTTCCGCCGTGTCAGGGCTGCCACCATTGTCCTGCAGTGCTACTACCGGCGCATGAAGGCCAGGCAGCAGCTGAAGGCACTGAAGATCGAGGCCCGCTCAGCAGAACACCTAAAGAAGCTCAATGTTGGCATGGAGAACAAGGTGGTCCAGCTCCAGAGGAAGATCGACGAGCAGGTATGTCCTGAGCTGTGCTGATCCTCTGCTGCTTTGCCTGTCTGCTGTTGTCCTTCCTCGAAAGGATTTTGTTTTTCTGTGGTGTCTGGGAAGGATGCCATGGTGGTGACAGCCTTCTGCTACTGCTGGCTATAGATCTGGGACACTACCATGGAAGAGCAGATGCACTTGGATCTTGGGTCTCCAGCAGGCTCTATGAAGAGCTTGCTTGGTAAGCTGGAAAAGCTGCACTGTCACTGTTGTGAGAACTGCCCAGAAGGACCCGGGGGTGGAGGACAAAATGGTAATTTTGAAAGCTGTTGTTTGAAAACCCAAGCCAGCTCCATGTGAAATCCCCATGTCCCAAAGGACTGGATTGTTCCATTGCACTTCCTGCTTTGTAAGCACTAAGAATGCAGACTGCCTGCCTCAGTTTGTTGTACTGAACCATATGTCACGAGTCTTGTTACCTAGAAGGTAAACAGTAAATTGGGTAAATACTTCACTAAGTAGTTTGAGCATGTTCTTGTGTTACTGGACGTAACGTGCTCAGAGGTAAGATCATGATGAGGGATGAGATGGCACAGTATGGTAGATGCCTGTGTGGATGACTTGATGGTCTTACACAGAGTTCTTTACCAGTTGCCACTTGTCATTAATGATCTGCAGAATATTAGTTTGATTACACACTTAGGAGGAGAGTTTTCCCCGCCTACTCACATGTCTGCAAGTTACTCTGGTAAATACTCTCTATGTTGCTTCCCAGTACTGTGCAAGATTTTCAGGGGTGATTATAAGAAATGGACCCAGTTGCATCAGCTGCTATGAGCAGGGAAATTCATATCCACCTATATCCTTAACCAGCCTTTTCACAGGCAGAAGAAACATTCTGTATAAGTCAGGATACCTACTTACTGCAGCACCAACTATTAGTAGTTGCAGTTTATCATTCTGTTAGGATGTTAACAGGGATCTGTACGTCACACACAGTTTTTTTTATGGCCTTAAATCACTCCCATCCCTGCAGGACGTGAGAGGTCCTGTGATGAAGAAAATGAGAAATGACTCTGCGTTGGCTCAGATGCCGCGGAGTCAAGACACCCAGGGATTTGCGTTACTGCAGGCCACTTCCATTGCTGTATTAATTGGCTTGCACCGCAGTAGAGTCTGACTTTTAAACTGTGGTGTTTAACTCAAAAATGCCTGCTTGCACACTTGGATTTTGCAGACAAACCATAGCTTTTTTAAGGTTTTCTATGTATTTGTATAGAATCATAGAATCACAGCCTGGTTTGGGTTGGAAAGGACCTTAACATCATCGAGTTCCAATCCCCCTGCCATGGGCAAGGACACTTCACCCTAGACCAGGGAAATGTCAGAAACCTGTTAGATATGACCCTTCATCTGGAGGGTAAACGGTGTAATTAATTAGGATGAGTCCATATATTTGGGCAGAACTTGTGCAATGAGCATGTGTTAGGTCTGCTGAGCTACTGGACTCGGCAGTGGAGTGGAAGTATACATTTTTGTTATCCCCCCCCCCCCCCCCCCCCCCCCCAGGCTCCAGCCCATTTAGTGCTAGGAAAGGTGTGGGGGTGGAACAATAAAGGAAAAACAGTCTCTGGTTAATGTCAGCTTTCCCTTTGTAGATTGTGAAAGCAGCAGAAATGTCTAGTTTAGGGAAGGAGACATGGAGAGCTTTTAAGTAGGCAGAAATAATGGGATGGAGCTTGTCTTGATCGGCCTCGGTCCCCACACAGAACATTTTAGAGTTGCTTTGATGCCTTCTACGTAGCTTTTGCAGTAAAGAATTGCTCTGTATTATTATGTAGTCTGTCCAGAGACCAGATTTTAACCACCGTTTCAGGACTCACAGGATTCCCTGGGATGCTTTAGAAGTGTTAATGAGCACTGTTCCAGTGGACATGTTTTCTGGCAGCAGCGAGTTTGTTGCACAATTGTTTCCCTGAAGTATCTTGATTTCAGTCCTTGCTAATCTATAAAGATGAGCTTTAAAAATGCCAATTAACTGTTTAAGGAAAAAAAAAATACTTATGGGTTACCTCGAGAGCTGCATTAGTATCATTTTCCAGCTAGTGTGATGCAAAATGTTTTTATTGCTGCTACTTTAGCTCATGAATGAATAGAGATGCAATAGTCCATGCACTCCTGAGGAAGAGAAGACCTTTCTCTGAAAACATTAAAACCTGTTATATGTCAGCCTCAGCTCACATCCTCTAGCATCCATTATTGGGGCCTATTTAATTCAGTCTCAAAATCAGGTGAGGGATTTTTTTTTTTCCACACACAATAAAGATTTAAGTCTGTTTTGCTGTGAAATATCCGGACTGGACCACTTCTTTCTACCCACATTGGACCACTTCTTGTTTGGGGTTCTTTTTAAGTTACTTGACTTTCTTTAAATGTACGCACTTTTTAAGGCTGTTGCTTAATTTAGTGTTACGTGTTCATGCAGCCAATATTTAGGCTTACTGTGAGCTCCTAGCACTGTTAACGCAAAGGGCAGTATCTCTGTGAGCATTGATTGTGAATAAAGCTTGCTTGGGTAACAGCAGTGGTGAAGTTGTCTCTGCTGTTGGTAGCAAAATAAACCCTAGATTGGTTCGCAGGGCCTGGATTGAAACCAAGCTGATCACAGCCCTGCTGGGCTGGATAATGGTTTAAAATAAACCAAGTTCAAGTTTAACAGGGTCTTTTGAGCAATCTCTTATTGCAGCAGGGACCAGTTGTTTTGATACAGGGGAGGAAATGTTCTCTCATGGCTTTAGTAGCTAATAACAAGAAAAAGCATTCCTGTGCATTTATCTTGTATATGGATTGAAATCTTAGTTGGCTGCTGTGCAAAATTCACAGAATCCCAGACTGGTTTATGTTGAAGGGATCTTAAAGCTCATTCAGCTCCAGCCCCGTGCCATGGACAGGGACACCTTCCTCTAGAGCAGCTTGCTCCAAGCCCCTGTGTCCAACCTGGCCTTGAACACTGCCAGGGATGGGGCAGCCACAGCTTCTCTGGGCACCCTGTGCCAGCGCCTCAGCACCCTCACAGCAAAGAGCTTCTGCCTAAGAGCTCATCTCAGTCTCCCCTCTTTCTGTTCAAATCATATATGTAAACCTTGGGATGCAAAGCCATGAAATGCTGTGCGTCAGAGAACAAGCAAAGGCTGGGAGAAGCAGCAGAGATTTGTGAACCAGAGTAGTCACTGCCATTCCCTGCAAAGCTTTCCTTAAGTAAATAAGTAATTTCCTCAACACCACAAGAGCACTGAATTTTGCTGTTCACTAATAATTCATTACAAGGAAGTGAAGGAAAAGATGATGTCCCCTGTTTACTTGGTTTTCCACTGGAGATATGTCTTAATCTTGCTTCAGAGAGCTGAGGTTGCAGCAAGAGAGAGGTGCTTTGGGAATTCACCTAGGGAGGGACCAAAAGGATAACCAGAGCAATGGTAGAAGAAGTGATCCTATGAGCCAGTTTGGGAATCCAGGAGATGAATCTGAAGTATGGCTGCAGGTTTCCAGTATTCAGCAGCTCGCCATGCATTTGTCCAGGGCTTGTCTGCTCCAGAAGAACCTGTGTAGACCTAGAAGATGAAACTCTACTTTCCTGAATGGATCGTTGTGGTTTTTTTTTCTTCTTTTCTAGGTTATAAAGTTCTTTGAAAACCAGCTATTGTACAGGAATTATTATGGGCCTTTGGCCCTGTTACAGAGATAGGTGTCCCATCCCCGGCAGTGTTCAAGGCCAGGCAGGCTGGATAGGGCTTGGAGCAAGCTGCTCTAGTGGAAGGTGTCCCTGCGTGTGGCAGGGGTTGGAACTGGATGAGCCTTAAGGTCCCTTCAACCCAAACCGTTCATTCCATGATCACGCTTTTTTTTGCATTGAAGTTTTTTTTTTCTTGCTTATTTGACTCGGGTGAGAATCTAAATGAATTTGCATCTCAGGATCTGTGACTTTACGCCTTTACTGTTTACCCTGACTGTATCAGGACTTCTTTAGTCCATTGACTTTTCAAATGTTACATTTGTGTCTTTAAAGACTTCTGTCTTCTGGCTGCTTCACATCAAGCTTATCATGCCTCTACATCAAGTAAAAACTTCCCGAGTTTCTCATGAGCTGGTGTCACACTGCGGGTGATTGAAGCTCTGAGAAACAGCAGAAAGCTAAATTGCAAAACACTCATCTGGTCTGGACAGCGATGTTTTCCAGCAGGACCAGGAAGGGCCAAAACTGATATTTCTGATAAGAGAAATATCCGTCAAAGCCCTGTTTAAGAAAGCAATGCTTTTTGGATCTGTTGTACATGATGTGAGCCCAGATCTTTGCAGCTGTATTGAAAGTTTTCAAGAAGAAAAACCCAGACTATACTTTAAATTTTGCTCTCATGATTATCGACCTGTTGTTAGCAAACCTGTGTGGTAGGTTCTTCACTGAAGCTCTCGATCTGTTGTGAATTCATTGTCCTTTCTGGGCCTAGATAATATCGACGGTGTTTTATTAGTCACTGACTAATCACTGACTTTGATTTTAACCATGAAAATGAAATGAGGCTGCTGAATTTTCAGGTTTTAAAAACTTGGGGCAAATCATTGCTAAATGCTTTAAAAAGAGAAAATTTGAGCAAATAAAGACAGTTGAGCTGGCACATGACTAAAACCTGGGGTTTAGGGAGCTCTTTGTGCTCAAAGCTGCAATTATGCTACCGTGTGTTGTCACCCCTGGTTCCTGTGGGCATAGGAGTAGGCATAAAAGGATAAACTGCAAACCCAATATTACAGACATTAACAAAAGGACAAACCAATTGCATTAAGCAACATTGTTTGGAAGCTGTAATGAAAGTGTAGGTTTTTGTTTTGGTTGCCAGTGCTACCAAGTGTTGTTTGCTTTCACTTCAAGAGTAACCATCAATTTAACAAAAGCTTGTATAATCATTATCAAAATATTGAGATTTTTGTCACAGTTTTGAAATTGCCTTTAGCTCTGTGAGCTTTATTGACATATGCATGGGAATATTCATTATAGCAAGTTTATTACCCACCATGCTCAAGGATTTCTAATGGTTACTTCTGTAGTGCATCTGTGCATGCATCAGTCCCAGTTACGGTCTTACTTTCTTCTTTTTGGGACGCTACAGAACAAGGAATACAAACTTCTGCATGAGCAGCTCTCAACGCTTACGTCAGCCCACTCCTCTGAGGTGGAAAAGTTGAAGAAGGAGCTGTTGCGGTATCAGCAGAGCCACCAGGGTGATGGCAACCAGCTTGTCAGCTTGCAAGAAGAGATGGAGCACCTCCGGCTGGAGCTTGAAAAGACTCATAGTGAGAGGAAGGTCATGGAAGACAGCTACTTTAAGGAGAAAGACTTACTGAGAAAGGTAGGTCCCTCTGTCACATCTCATATGTAGGTCTCCTGCAGGTGGCCGTACTGGTGAAAGCTCACTCCTTAAGTCCGAAAGGTAAAGTATTTGGTTTTTAGTTAAGACCTTTTCTCTTTGTCACTGAAACCCCCTGCAATTTGCCTTTTAACCAGGTCATGGGGCAGGAAGGGCAGGTGGACATCCCCAAAGGAGCAGTGACTCCGTCATGTCAGGAGGACACCCTATCTTGATGCCTTTGGCTCTGCCAACCAAGAAGAAACTCCCCAAACCCAGACCTGTCTGGAAATAAGGGCTCTTAATCATATAGGCTGAACAGCAATTCGTCATGGCATGTAATGCAAAATATTATAGAAGGCTGTTGCTGATGCTGAATATATTAGGAGGATGTCCTTCCTCAGCCTAGACTGATACGGAAAATGAGGGTTCAGTATCTGCCATGCAGTACATGGCCATTGCAGCTGGTCATAGGGGTTGGTGTTGTGGGCACATTGAAGAGTGGGACCTGTGTGGTGACCAGTGGGTCCCTCCCAAGCAAAGGCTTTGCTCCAGCGCAAGCTAGCGTGGTTGTTCCAACCCTTTGTAGAGTTTGGAGCTATGATGTAGACTAACCATTTTTAAATTTCTCTTCCTTCATGCAAACTCCTATGCTTTCTGATTTTCTTGAGGTGTAGACGGTCCAACACTGCAACCATTGTACAAGAAAGACTTCAGATGTAGATGGTTTTTGCAAATAGTAAAGATGGACCTTTTTCCCTGATTTTTTTGCTGGTCAGGCTCATTCTGAGTAACCTTCACACCCATTTTCATAACCTAAGGTACTAAGGTTTAGTTTCCTGCTGTGAATGCTTGCGACTGCTCAGGTTAAATCTGTGATCTTTCTTCTGCATTTGACAATTGAAGTGATTTTCTTTGATCATGCTATTGGAAAGAATTTAGGGCTTTTTTACTCTACTTGTGTAGAAAAAGCTGTTTTGCAGCTACAATAGTGCTTTGTGTGTGACAACCTGAAGAGAAGACACTTTGGGAGATTAAAAAACCCCAAAGGTCTGGGAATAGCTGTGGGTTTATTATGATGGAAGACTGCTTGGATGGAGCTCTTTTAGGGCACATCCCCGGGCCAACCTCCCCTTGTGAACAAGGCCTCAGATGGTGGGTTTGGGTGAGAAGCTGTGGGGACTGTGTAGGGACTGTGTGGTCAGGATAACTTACTCTGATCAGCAAGCGTAGCTGAAATACACCTTTGGCAGTTCTTTTCAAGAGCGTGTTCAGCCTTTACACGTGTTGCCTCCTGGCTGGACCAGCAAAAAAGCAGTTGCTCTGCTCTTTGCTCATGTATTGCACCCACACAGGATGTATGAAATTAGTGATTTTCTTCTCTCCAGCATCAAATTAGAAGATCCTTTTTGGCACAGGGCTCAGTTCATTAGATGGCTGAGGCACAGGCTTTTAAAACCCTGAAAAGATGCTTTATTTTAAAGGTGATACATCTGGGGAAAAACTGTTTCTCTTTGTTCTTGTTTGCAAATCAGAAGAAAGGTTGATTTAATGACCGAAGGAATGATTTCAAAAAGCCTGAAAGCAAAGCAAAAGCTTCCCCTTGTTGTAGAAGTGCCTACAGCATAACAAATACTGTGCACTTTACCATTACAACGAATGATTTCATTTTAAAATGTTTTTACTGAGCAGTGCAGGCTGCCGTTTCTGACATTATTTTTCAATCACTCCCTTTGATTCCTTGTCAGTGGGAAGATAAAGACCTGTTTCCTTCCTGGAAACGATGGTTCAGCCAAAACACTTTCTAAGAAAAATTCTGATAGAGGTTTCTGAGTTCTCATAGCTGCCAAAAGGGTGGGGACTGTCATGAAACTGAATTTAGGTGGGAAGCACTTTATACCTTCATTATCAAGATTACACCATGGCCATGGTTGTGATGGGATGGATTTGTCCTGGAGGTGATTCCTAAAATCATTAGACACTTTAGAATCTGAAATGAGAGCCTTAATCTCATTGACATTAGCTGGGGTTCCATATTAGCTATGATGATGATACCAAAAAAATATCCTTTAGTCTCTTCCTTATAGCTTTTCTCCCCAGCTCCTTAAATTTTAGGATAGGTTTTCTTATTTGAATTTGAGATAAAGTTTAAAACATCAGATGTGGGTGAGTTCTAACTTCCTCGGGATTTTGGTAGTACCTAATCTTCTCACTTGGTGAGCTAGGATGATTCAAAGCCTGGCCAGGAATTTTATTATGAAAATCCTAAATGCCATTATCATTCCTCAAAAGATTAGGGGAGGACAAGAGACAGATCTCATGAGCAGGTGCTTCCAGTGTAACAGTGAAATAAGGACTGAAGCCATTACGAGTGCTCACTGCTGAATATCTTCCATATAAATCCTTCAAAGCGGGTGCTGTTTGAAGCATCTTCAAAGATCTGATTCCTATAGAAAGAAAAGCGAGAAGTACAAAAGGTACCAATGTAGGTACCAGAGATACAGAATTTGTGCTGCTTGGCCAGTGTGTAACCCACTCTGCTTGCCTCTACCTGTGTTCAGTGGAGTGTTTTTTATTCTTATTGGGTTTCTTTTAAACACAAGACAAATTTTGGATTCCAGCTAATTTATGTCTCCAGTGGAAACAGGAATGTGATAAACAAGTCCAGTCACTGAAGATCATATCCTAAAACTATGTATACCCAATCTTTGTTGCCTTCTATGATGGGGCTACAGAACTGATGGACAGGGGTAGAGCAGTTGATGTCATCTACCTGGATTGTGTAAAGCATTCAACACTGTCCCACACGACATCCTTGTCTCTAAGTTGGGGAGACATCAATTTGATGGATGGACCACTGGGTGGATAAAGAACTGGCTGGATGGCCGCACACAAAGAGTTGTGGTCAATGGCTCAATGTCCGGCTGGAGACCAGTAACGAGTGGGGTCCCTCAGGGATCGGGGTTGGGACCGGTCTTGTTCAACATCTTTGTCATTGACATGGACAGTGGGATTGAGTGCGCCCTCAGCAAGTTTGCTGATGACACCGAGCTGTGTGGTTCGGTTGATACCCTGGAGGAAAGGAATGCCATCCAGAGGGACCTTGACACGCTTGTGAGCTGGGCTGATGCCAACCTCATGAAGTTTAACCATGCCAAGTGCAAGGTCCTACACCTGGGTCGGAGCAATCCCAGGCACAGCTACAGGTTGGGCAGAGAAGAGATTCAGAGCAGCCCAAGGAGAAGGACTTGGGGGTGTTGGTTGATGAGAAACTGAACATGAGCTGGCTTCAGTGTGCACTCACAGCCCAGAAAGCAACCGTATCCTGGGCTGCATCAGAAGGAGCGTGACCAGCAGGTCGAAGGAGGTGATCCTGCCCCTCTACTCTGCTCTTGTAAGACCTCACTTGGAGCACTGTGTGCAGTTCTGGTGTCCTCAACATAAAAAGGACATGGAGCTGTTGGAACAAGTCAAGAGGAGGCCTCGAGGATGATCAGGGGACTGGAGCACCTCCCATATGAAGACAGGCTGAGAAAGTTGGGGCTGTTCAGGCTGGAGAAGAGAAGGCTGCGTGGAGACCTCATAGCAGCCTTCCAGTATCTGAAGGGGACCTAAAAGGGTACTGGGAAGGGACTCTTCATTAGGGACTGTAGTGACAGGACAAAGGGTAACGGGTTCAAACTTAAGCAGGGGAAGTTTAGATTGGATATAAGGAGGAAATTCTTTCCTGTTAGGGTGGTGAGGCACTGGAATGGGTTGCCCAGGGAAGTTGTGACTGCTCCATCCCTGGCGGTGTTCAAGGCCAGGTTGGACAGAGCCTTGGGTGACATGGTTTAGTGTGAGGTGCCCCTGCCCTGTTGCCTAGCCTGCTCCCTAGCTTCCCAGACAACATCCCTGTATTCTTCCCAGGCCACCTGTCCTTGCTTCCACCTTTTATAAGCCTCTTTTTTTCCCCTCTAATTTTCCTCAGGAGCTCCTTATCCATCCAAGGGGGTCTCCTGGCCCTCCTGCTGCACTTCCTTCTGTTTGGGATGCAACACTGCTTAGCTTGTAGCAGGTGATCCTTGAATATCAACCAACAGTCTTGGGCCCCCCTGCCCTCTAGGGCTGTATCCCATGGAACCTTACTAAGCAGGATCCTGAAGAGGCCAAAGTCTGCTCTTTTGAAGTCCAGGGCAGTGAGCTTGCTGCAAGCTGTCCTCACTGTCCTGAGGATCTTGAACTCGACCATATCATGATCTCTACAAGCACGCCTGCCCTGGAGTGTCACATTTCCAACGAGCCCTTCCCTGTTGGTGAGCACGAGGTCAGGCATGACACCTCTCCTTGTTGGCTCCTCTATTACTTACAGAAGGAAGTTGTCCTCTACACAATCGAGGAACCTCCTGGATTGCTTGTGCTGGGTCATACCATCCCTCCAACAGATATCAGGGTGGTTGAAGTCCCCCATGAGGACAAGGGCCTGCGACCCATGAGGTTGTTCCTATCTGTCTATGGAGTGCTTTGATTTGAGCATGAAGTCTGTGCTAGGAATGTGTGACAGCTGAGCTGCCTACAAACTTTATCTAGTGGTGACAGCAAAATTATTATCCTTGGGCACAGAAAACTTTTATTATGGTGTGTACAGTGCTGTTTATCTTTGGCATCTTGAGATTCTTCTGCTGTCTGTAGCTGTTTCCTAAGCTGTGGCTAGAGGATGAGATGGAGGAGGTAGATGGAATGACATTATGCTGGGATGATATGTCAGTTTTTTTCTCCTACCTGACAGCAGCAGAACCATCCTGCTTAACTGTAGCAGCATATTGCACTTGATAACCTGATATTTTTGTGTTGAATACATCAAAATTCCTGAGGATGAACAGAATTACAGGATCAGTTGCTCTCAGCATCAGCACAGCCTTGTAGTTGTGACAAGTTGTTTTGC
Source organism: Pezoporus flaviventris (assembly GCF_033815535.1). Taxonomy (NCBI): domain Eukaryota; kingdom Metazoa; phylum Chordata; class Aves; order Psittaciformes; family Psittacidae; genus Pezoporus; species Pezoporus flaviventris. Next base: position 1,361,005 of record NW_026892558.1, read on the forward strand.
TTCCCTTCGTTTTTAATAAAGAGATAGTAAAAAAAACCTCAAACACCAGTATTTTTCAGGATTTAGTTTCTGTTTTCATTATTTTTTTGTATTTATTGCTATATATGCTCCCTTTCTATTACTAAAAGCCCGGGTACATGTCGTGCATCCCTTTACTTGAGGTTCTGTAGCAGCATGAAGCATTAAAGTGACTGTTACTTGAACTGTATACAGTACACATGAAGTTAAAAAAGCCTGAATTATTTAGTTTTAGTGCCCAGATTCACTGTGTCGATCTTATGTAATTAAGTCCTACATTGCTTGAAACAATCAGCAGAATTTCAGCCCCCCCCCCCCCAACAGCAACCAGTTCTTGAAGACTTGAAGATAATGATGAAGTCCATTGAGAAGTGGAAATAAACGTCTGGTTTATTGACTTGATCACTTATAAGCATTTCACTCCTGTAGATCCTGGTCACCAATTTCAGTATTTTGTAAGTTTCTGCTGAAAACATTAATTTAAGGGAAAAATGCACTCAGGAAAAGTTAGTCTCTGTTCTTGCAGTGCACTTCCTGTACACTCCAACTCCTCATATGCTTTGCCAGTTATCCTGTGTGCAAGGAGATGGATCTTTTAAACAGCAAAGAAAGGCTGAACAAAGCTGCCTAGCTCCAGTCAGGTGAAATGTAATCCCTTTGCAGAGGCTCTGACCTGCAGTAAGGCTCTGACCTGCAGTAAGTAAGATTCTTTGCCTTGTTTCGTAGCACATATTTGACTTGGAAGAGGAAAATACTTTCCTGAAGCAGGAAAAAGAGGAGCTTAACAGCAGGATCCTGTGTCAATCTGAAGGTAAGAAAAAAAACTCTTATAGCATTATAATGCCTCTACTAAATGAGGAGCTCCATTGTTCTCCCCATAACTTGTTTTTTTTCCTGTGTGCTTTTCTACCTTAAAAAGTGCTAATCTTCCCACAGCCTTTTCCTGGTGGTTTTTGTCGTTGTTTTGTTGTGCAGGTAGTTCAGTTTGTGCTGTCCTACTGGTGGGTGGTAAAACACAGGCTGGTTTAATTGGCGAAATATGGAATAAAGTACCTAAAAAGGCTTTTTAGTTTGGTTATGTTGCAGCGTTTACTGTGGGTAATGTGGGAGGCAGCAAGGCTGCTGGGGTGGAGGGCAGAGCATAACAGCATCCAAGATTGATGAAAAAAGGATCCACAGAACAGCACAGTTAACGAGATTGAGCTGTGACAAAGGGTTTCTCTAATGTGATGGGAGTCTGTGAGTGTTTTTAAAGCAGAGACCTACATGGTACTTAGAGGAAAGCAGTCTGGGAAAGTCGCAAGCCACAAAAGAAACTCTCATGCTTGTATTGAGATTTTTTTACTTTTTATCACAATTTTCAGCTTTGATTTTATTGTAGAATTTACAAAGAGCATCATGCATCATTCTGTGGCTGTATCTATCATTGCCTCACAGTACTTACGAAGTATCTTCTGCTTTCAGCCTGATGCAAAATAAAGGAATGAATGTGTTAAAAAGAAACTTGCTGCAAGTATTTCTTCACCTCTTAAAGGATGTTTTCAGAGCATCAAATCTTGGGGAAAGCTGGTGAAGGGAGTTTGGTGTTCACTCATCTTAAAAGGATATATCAAGTGTATTTGCCTGGTCTCTCAGAAAGAGGGACCAGATTTGTTTCCAAAAAGGCGGTCTTGGCAAATAAATAAATTTATTTAGATCTAAAATACTTTCAGCCACCAGAGTCTTAGCATGGTAAATGGTTGATGATGACAAGAGAAAGAGATGCTGCTGTTGATGTGGTGGTGGGAAGCAGGCAAATAAGTCTTTAAGTACAGCAAGTACCACTTCTTAAACATGACTGAATTCCGTACTGAGCTGGTCTTTAACCGAGTGGGTTTATGGCTGGCCCATGGGAACTGAAGCTGGAACGGTTCAGTGTAATTAGATCTGATGGTTTATAGGTGCTGGAGAGTTTTCTTGAACGCAAATGGTAGAGGACTCTGCTCTCTGAGCAGAAGACTTCAAGCTGTTTGTCCTGGGTTTAGCAGTAGCAGTCATTTTTAGTCCTTCTTAGTATCTGGTGCAGTGCTGTGTTTTTGACTTTTGGCCTGGGAACAGTGCTGATAACACCAATGTTTTTAGTTACTGCTCAAATGTTTGGATTGACCAAGGACTTTGTGAGCCTCATGCTCTGCCAGGGAGGAAGCAGAGACAGGACACCTGACCCAGACTAACCAAAGAAGTATTCCATACTACAACACGTCATGCCCAGGATGTAACTGAGAGTTAACTGGAAGGGATAGGGACTGAGGGGTTGGACTAGGCATCAGTCGGTGCTTGGTCGGGCAGGGTGGGGTGAGTTATCAGTAGGCGGGTGGTGAAGTGCTGCATTCTCTTCCCTTGTTATTTCCTTTAGCAGCCTTCCAGTATCTGAAGGGGGGCTATACAGATGCTGGGGATGGACTCTTCATTAGGGACTGTAGTGACAGGACAAGGGGTAACGGGTTAAAACTGAAACAGGGGAAGTTTAGATTGGATCTAAGGAGGAAATTCTTTCCTGTGAGGGTGGTGAGGAACTGGAATGGGTTGCTCAGGGAGGTTGTGAATGCTCCATCCCCAGCAGTATTCAAGGCCAGGTTGGGCGAAGCCTTGGGTGACATGGTTTAGTGTGAGGTGTCCTTGCCCATGGCAGTGGGGTTGGAACTGTATGATCTTAAGGTCCTTTCCAACCCTAACTATCCTACGATTCTATAATTCTATGATTATTATTGGTGGTAGCAGCAGTGATTTGTGTTATACCTTAGTTAATAAACTGTTCTTATCTCAAACCATGGGAGTTACATTCTTTTGATTCTCCTCCCCATAACTCTGGGAGCAGGGGTAGGGCAAGAAGTGAGGGGAGTGAGAGAGCAACTGCATGATTTATGGCTGACTGGGTTTAAACCATGACACTGTTCCAAATAGCAAGGAGACAGATATAGATATTGCAACAGTCTCTAAATATTAGAGAATCCCAGACTGGTTTGGGTTGAAGGAACCTTAAATATCGTCCAGTCGCAGCCCCCTGCCACACGCAGGGACACCTTCCACTAGAGCAGGTTCCTCCAAGCCCCTGTGTCCAACCTGGTGTTGAACGCTGCCAGGGACGGGGCAGCCACAGCTTCTCTGGGCACTCTGTGCCAGTGCCTCAGCACCCTCACAGGGAAGAATCCTTGTATTCTAAAGGCTCTTGGCAGAGAGTATTTTGTTAATTAGTCATTGTTTCTGCACATATTTACAAGAAGTTCATTTTGGAGATGAAGATCACAATTAGTTTGTTTTTTTTTCTTCTTATTGTAAAGATGAATTTGCACGAATCGCAGTTGAGGAAAATATCCAGATGAAGAAAGAGCTGGAAGAAGAGAGAGCTCGTTATCAGAACCTGGTAAAAGAGTATTCAAGGCTGGAGCAGAGATATGACAATTTGCGGGATGAAATTACTATTATGAAGGTAACAAAACTGAAATTATCCTTATTCTGTTATGTCCTGGTCCCGATATTGGTGGGTGGACAATGTGACTCACTAGAACTTACTACTAGACCTGACATTATTGTGCAGTTTGTGTTTGATATTTCTAAGACTGAACTTCTACACTGAAGCCAAACCATATGTGTGCCTTCAAGAAGGAGTCTAGTCATTCACACTTCTCTCTTAATTGGTTAGAGATCTCTGTGAATCTCAAAAGCTGGTTCATGCTTCTTGTTTTGCTTTTTGTTTCAGTGATGTTCATGTGTAGGTGTTGGGTTAAAAACAAAACAAAAAACCCAACAACATGGCTTCAGGATTTCAAAAGCTAACATTTTTTGATTCAGTTTTGCTGAACTGTTGAGAAAGTGTTGAAAATTAGATAACAGTGCTGCTGGATTAGGTGGATGGTTGAGTATTTAAAGAAAGCCCTGGAGCTTGCTGTGAACAGCATAATCTTGAGCTAAGATTTGCGTGTTCACACTTACTGGGCAGTTGGTGTCATGAAGAGCCTTTAATACAAGAAGGGTTTTGAAACTGAGCTTTGGTATCACTTCATATTTTGAAGTATTCCCTTGTGTAGACATGAATATTATGGTAGGGCATAGGAACTAGAAAATGGAATTTGCTATAAGGTGGCAGTCAAGCCTTTTCTAAGGGTAACCTTAATATATAGACAAATGTTTGCTCTAAGAAACAATGCTTCATGAAGAATCTGTCTTTAAACCCTCAAGGCTTTACGTATCTGCATTGATCCTTGCCAGCAGGCACCTGGGCACAGAAGAAACCCATCCAACCAGAGCAGTTTGGAGTCCGATTCCAATTACCCATCCATCTCAGCCTCTGAGATAGGAGACACCGAAGACATAATGCCACAGGTGGAGGTACAGTAAATTGGGCAGGCTCAGGGGTAGGAGGAGAGCCTTGATTGACATGGATCTTGGAGCACATGGGAGGAATGCAGGTTGGACTGTAAGGTGTGATGGATGAAATTGATTTTTGTGTTACAGAATTGCATCGTTAATTGTGTGAGAGGGATTGTAGGGTTGCAGTGCAATGGCAAATGCTTAATTGTTTGTAACATCAGGCTTAAATGGGGCTCTAAAATGATAGTGTTGCCTTTTGGGAATACCAGCTTAAAGACTGATGAAAATTCATCAGCGTGGTCAGCATTGCTACATGGAATTATTCCTAGCACTGAAGGCAATGGCTGTATAGTGATCCTTCTCTGCAAGGATGCTGGAACTGATTATCCCCTTGCTCTGAGTGTTTTCATTCCAATGCATCTTCACGGGTGTTTGCTGGCCAGCACAGTCCCTTTAATCAACAGTCTCTTAATGCAGAAAAAAGCAGCATAAATTATTCTCTAGCTATTAAGAATCATATGGGAAAGGGAAGTGTGTATTTTGCTTACATTTCTGGGAATAGGCTGCTTTTTAAACTCCATTTTCATGACAGAAAAGCATGTATGGATGATGAATGTTCCTAGAATCAGCCACCTCACTGGCTGGACCCTATTTTGTGTCTATATATACCGGGCCTGCAGAACCCTCCACTTCCCTTTGCTGCCTGCTGTGTTACGTTGCTTTAGTATTTCTGAACTGGTCTGAAAGCATTTGCTGAAGTCAAAGTAATCAGTGTTGAACATGCTCTAATATAAAGTATTCCAGGTGAAGCCAACTGAAAAACAATTAATGAATACTTGGCTAGAAGGGACACAGCAGGGTGTTTTCAATGTTCTTAGCTGTGGCCCTAATCAACCCATTGATCTATTTGGCTGCTAAACATTCAGTGATTTATTAAACACGTTGACTGTTTATTGACATTAAAATAGGTGTTCAAAATGGAGGTTTGGTCTTTGAAAGTACACCCATTTCTTGGGGTGCTCCTGTTGTTGTCTGCGGCTGGAGTTGGTGCTGATGTACAGTCAGGGTGTATCTGGACTGTGTGTGGTTATACAGCTTGACTGAGGTCTCTTCTTTTTCTTCTGCTCTCTTGTTGCTCTCCAGGAGGTTGGGATGGAGGAAGCAGCCATGGACATGACCCTCTTCCTGAAGCTACAGAAGCGAGTGAGGGAGCTCGAGCAGGAGAGGAAGAAGCTCCAAACCCAGCTGAAGAAAAAGGAGGAAGAGAGCAAGAAACCCCAGGTAAGAGATAAGTTTTCATTGGTACTAGTATTTCATGTTGGTATCTGGCTTTCCTTGACTGCCTGAGGAAGCACAATGCAGGGTTTGGGGTTTGAGCATGGCAATAATTCCGCAGGCAACCCTTGCACTTGGCAAATGGTAAGTGATACTGAACAGGGAGTGGAGAGAAGACACCATGCATGACAAGGCCTGTAATCTCTGCAGGTGCTGGAACGTGAAGATGCCATGTACTGACAAACCAACTTGCAGCTGATAAACAAGGGTTGGTAAAGTGAGAGAATTTTACATCAAAATATGTGTGATTAGAGCCTCCCAAGCTCCATACTATTTAGTTGAAAAGTTGAAACTTGTATTACTGTGAAAGAGCCTGAACAGATACAAGAGACTCTTAAAGGGTCATGGGACCTGAAAAACAACACTACTTTATGAGCAGTCCAGAGGAGATGCTGCGAGGGCTGGAGCAGCTCTGCTCTGGACCAGCCAGGCTGAGAGAGCTGGGCTGGGGCAGCCTGGAGAAGAGAAGGCTCCTGAAGGGGAGACCTGAGAGCAGCTCCAGTGCCTGAAGGGGCTGCAGGAAAGCTGGAGAGGGGCTTGGGACAAGGGATGTAGGGACAGGCCAAGGGCAATGGCTTTAACCTGCCCGAGGGGAGACTGAGATGAGCTCTTAGGCAGAAGCTCTTTGCTGTGAGGGTGCTGAGGCGCTGGCACAGGGTGCCCAGAGAAGCTGTGGCTGCCCCATCCCTGGCAGTGTTCAAGGCCAGGTTGGACACAGGGGCTTGGAGCAAGCTGCTCTAGTGGAAGGTGTCCCTGCCCATGGCAGGGGGTTGAAACTGGATGAGCTTTAAGGTCCGTTCAATTCAAACCATTGCATGACTTGATGATTAGTTAGTATGTGGTTTCACGAGTCAGCACAATATGGTAAGGGTTTCCTTTTGATGAACTACCCTCATTATAATCTAATTTCAATACTAAAAACTCACGCCCGCAAATCAAAAGACCCTTGCTCAAGAAGACCCTTCCCTAAGCATGTGTAGTAAAGCAGTAAGTTAAGTAACTTTATGCAAATTACTTGATCATTGGTAGAAGGTGGGATGGTTAGTGGGAGCTACTGATCTGAATTAAATTATATGAATATGTAGAATAGGGGTGGAATTAAGGAAGACTTTATCGTAACTACTGGGCTCAGTTGTCAGGCTTAACCTGTCCTCTCCTCCCCCATAGGGACACCTATTGGGTAAGAGCTGTACTCTGTGCATTTAATGATTGCTTTTTAGCTGGCTTAGTATGTTATTTTCACAATTGTGTATTATATTGTCAGCGTCAATCTTCAAACCTTAAGTGTCACAAAATCATATAGTAAAAAATCTCAGCTGAAATGTATTTTGTGTGAGTACACACATCTCCAGCAGCCCTTGCTTTCAGTCCATTTGAGTTATTCAAGCATTTCTTTGCAGTCCTGGCTTCCACTCTACCCAGCAGTGTGGTGTGAGCGGATAAGCACTTTGTAGACATGTCAGTCAGTGTTCTGTCCTCAGTTTGGTATTGTTATGATCTGTGTGGTTTGGTGTTTTGGGGGGGTTTCTTTTCCTCCAGTAATTATCATCTAAGAATGTAGCTGAAAAAAATGGTGTAGTAAATCAGAAATAGCAAGACAGATGTTAGGAGAATGGGTTCTCCTTTTGCAGGGCAGGGATATTCCTTTGATATATAATCTTTCTTCCTTGTGGGGGGAAAAAAAAACCCAAACCCACTGACTGTGTTGGAAGGGACCTTAAAGCTCATCCAGTTCCACCCACCTGCCACAGGCAGTGACACCTTCTAGCAGATCAGATTGCTCCAAGCCCTGTCCAACCTGGTCTTCTTCCTAAGGATTCCTACAGTTTGGGTCATTTGCTTGGAAGCAGTTTAAAACCCAAATACTGATAAAAATCAAGATTCCTAACAGTCTAATGGTAACTTAAGAGGCAGGAGCCCATGCAGGCTTGCAACTGGAGCCTGAAAACACAGCTTTCTAGTCTCAGTGAGCTGATGTTTGGCATAGGAGACTTTTAATAGCAGATCTCTTGTATAGATTTAACCCTGACAACTGTAACTGAGACTTTGTGGCTTGATCAGACACCAGAGTATGGGTTATTATGCATGTGGTGAAACAGCAGCGCTGTGTGCATGGTGTCTTAAAGCAGTAAAGATGCTCTTACATGAAATGCTGAGCAAATGCCATGACTCTTTGGTTTCATATTTGTAATTTCTGGGGCTTCTGTTGTTTTGTTTGGGAATTATTTTGTTACCCTCTGGTGTGAGATCTATGGATCTTTTGACAAAAGCAATAAGAGACCAAATAAAATCATCAGCAGTAACTACTTGCTTCAGCAGATATTCTTACTGATCACCTCTGGCAGTTTGCAGGAATCATGAAAGAGGAGACTGCCCCAGCACCTCTCCTTAGTACAGAGGCAGATTAAAAACCTGTTCTCCAGCTGCTATGTTGAAGATCATTCCCCTAATGACTGTCATTGTTTGGAAGCTGCAGTGAGCCACAGTTGTCAAGATGTTAATGAGAGATTAATCCATTTGCTCTTGAAGTGGCTCCTGCCCCACTACCTGTTGCTGGGACTCGGTGAAATGGCAATTAATAACATTATTATGGTTGAGCTGGCCGGCAGCTCTGCAGCAGCTGTTGATGGAGACTTGCCTAGCCATCCTGTGATGCAAGCCAGTACCTCTGGCTGCTTTTAGATATAAACTTATCTCTTTAATCCATGCAGGTGACAGAAGTGAAGACTGAAGTGACTTCAGAGCACGAGGATTTTGCATACAACAGTCTGAAGGTGAGTGAGAAGCTCCTGCTCAGTGTTGCAACCTGTTGGATGGCTCCAACAGCCCTAAACAAATTGTCTGAATGTGTTAATAACCTGGCTCTGGCTCTTTGACATGTAGTTGGAAAACTGCAGTTCTCCATCAGCTCCTGGGCCTGGTGTGGGCTCACAGACATTTCTCTGCAGCAACATCTGCTCGTCTGCTTGTTTCTGAGTCATCCATGGCAGTAACAAGCCCATTTATGCCAAAAGGTGCTTCTTCCACTGCACTTATTCCCACTGGGACTGTCTTTTGTTTCCTTTGATGTGACACTGCAGTAGGTGTGAATTAGTTAGTGCTTGGGTACCCCTTTCACACCTCCATAATGCTGTACTTGTTCGGACAAGTGTGAGTTCATGTTCTGGATGTTCTGGCTGTATAATTTGGTAAATAAATAGGTGTACTGGACTGTGCTGAAGAAATGGCACAAGTAAAAATCTCTCTTTCCCCATTCAAAGCTTTTTATTCTGGCTTCTATCCTGCCATCACTGATGCTGATGCAAAAAGGGTGTATGGGCAGGAGACAGTGGTTGTCTTGCCCATGTCTATATATATATATATATATTTTACTATTGCTCCACAAAATCCAGTGAGAAAGGAGTAGGGAATGAATTTAAATGTAACCTCTGAATAGAGCCCAGGACATGAGCTCTTGGAGCAGGGTTGTTGATAACTGCTTTCTTTCCTCATCTTCCTGGCTTCACTTCTAACCAGAGCACAGCTTGATATGACCAGTCCATGGAGCTAGCAGTGTGGCTGACCCATTTTGGAATAAAAAAAAAAGAGACAGAAGAACAGAAAAAGAAGGAGGAGGAGGGGAAAGAAAAAGCAGGGGGTTTACCCAGCAAATAACAAAAATCACAGAAGCTGTTTGTGTAGAAAAGCATGCAATTGCTTTCATCTTACCTTTAACCTGCCTCTGAGCTTGATCAGAAAAGAGTGGAAAGCAAGCTGATGCTTTAACCACATAGCAAGAAGAGTTAAACCCAGTGTGGTATCAATTTCCCACAGTGCACACACTTTCCACTCTCTTGTTTTAAAACAGTTACAGAAAAGCCATTGTCTCACACACTCCCTCTGCTGAGCTGTGATTAATGTGGCTGTGGAGGAATTTCTGGATCTAATGCATTTCTTGCTCTTTTTCTTTCTGTGTGTTTTCTTTTTTTAATGACAGATGGCATAAAAGTACCTAAATATGCTCTGTTACTGATTATGTTGGTTCAGCTAGGAGTATGCCGGCTGTCCAGATGCCAAATCAGCTATTCTGTTCACACCTCTGCTGTGATAAGGCATGCTATTTATAATTTGTAAGGATTTATAATTGTAACACCCGTTTCCTATGGAAACGAGGTTTACACAGCTGTGCTAGCTACACGTTGTATGAATTGTATGAATTGGTCGCATCCCCCTATCCCCAGCCATTTTTTGAGTCGTTAGCTCACCTCAGCCAAAGCAGATAATGAAGCAGATATCCCACAGGTAAAGAGGGGTTGTGTGAGAAAGGTGTGGAAAGGGTCAAACAGCCTCAGGAGAGAGAAGCGCTTGGATCTAAGTGGTGAAGGAGCTTGTGCTGTTGTAGACATAAGAAAATGCACATGGATGAAAGTCTGTCCCTAGGAAGCAGCTGATCCCAAATCAGTCAGACACCAGGCTTTGTCTTTAGATGTCTTAGGGTTTGCTGTGTTGTAGCTGGATATGGATTCCATTGGGTTTAGGTGAGGTGTAAGAGGTCTGGGTGCATGAGGGAGCAATCCTGAGTGCCACACTGCAGCAGCTGGTGATGGAGGATCTGGTGCAAAGAGAAGGTGGGTTGTTGGGATTTGGGCTGTGAGCAGGACCCCAGGAGTCTGTCTCCCTCCCTGTCTATGACTCATAGCAAGAACTCCCCATCCACAGGAGCAGAGCTGCTCTTGACCCAGCTGGGATGCTCCAGATAGGTTTTGGATGCTGGCTAAGAGCTGCCAGAGGTGTTGTTATCACCTGCAAACAAAGCCTCATGGTGAGATACTGAAATAAAGTCTGTCTTAGCTGCTGGAGTTTTATTCTTCTTTCTTTTACTGTCATGCAAAAGCAAATAAGTCCTTCAATTGTCTCTGGAAACACGGTGAAGCTCGTTCATCATTATTCAGGAGAAGCTGTTGGTGTCAAACTTGTACAGCATTGCCCCTGCCTGTCAAGTGCCAGCAACTGACAAGATGTCAGAGTGAGAAATCCTCCAACTGCAAACATTGCACTGGGACAGGGGAATTACAAAGTGTGTGAGAAAAGAAGCTGTAGTGGGAATTCATGCAGCCCTAGCTCAGCTAACGGGATGTCTGTCATGATGAAGGGTCATGTAAATTGACATCTTCCAGCTTACCTAATGAATACGAAAGATGAACTAAACGTTGTGGAGCTGGTCGTGATTCCTAGATTGAGAAGGAAAAAGGAGTGGAGGAGAAACAAACATGTTTGGCTTCTCTAATGGCTTGCTTTAGTGTTTAAAACCAAAGTCAACAAATAAAAAAAAATCACCTGTGTCACCCTGTAGTGCTCTTATTAAATAGCAACAGGCTGCTGGTTACAGCAAAAATCTTTTCTGAACCACACATGGCTGGTCAGGCAGCAAAAAACAGATCCTGGCATGAACTGATCTTTCAGTGATCATTGGTAACGGAGTTATCTCAGAAAAGGAGGAGGCAATGCAAGACAGTTTATCTAAACTGGTTAATGGCTTGGTATTTTCCAGAGGCAAGAGCTGGAGTCGGAGAACAAGAAGTTGAAGAATGAGCTTAATGAGCTGAGGAAAGCTATCGCAGACAAAGCAACCCAGAACAACTCATCCAACGATATTCAGGACAGTTATAACCTGTTACTGAACCAGCTGAAATTGGCCAATGAGGAGTTGGAAGTGAGGAAAGAAGAGGTACTCATCCTGAGGACACAAATTATGAAGGCAGCCCAGCAAAAGGAGATAGGGAAAAACGTGGTAATGGATTTTCTTTTCCTTTTCCGATTCTGTTGCTGGAAATTCTCTTACTGCCTGTGCAATGCAGTTTCTGCTTTGGTAGGCTCCGGGTGGCAGGATGGAGCTGGGAGATTGTAGCAGGTTCTGCAGGGTTATAGGATGTTCTGCCTGTGGATAAGATACAGTCCATGACATCAGGCAGCTCAGGATGATATGTCCCATGGTGGTCTGTACTGTTTGTTGTAAGGTGCTTGACCCCATACTTGATGAGGTCTGGCCAGACCACACAAAGGAAGAGTTTCTCCAACCCCGCACCAGGGTGTGATGGTCTGAAATGCTCCTAGTGACGTTTTGTGACAACTGGCTTATTCTGCAAGGAAATGGGATGGGGAAAAAGAGCTTCTGGACCAGATTCTGCTCATTGGATGTGGTGCAGCTGTAATGTTTCAGCTATTTCTGCTGGTGCGTAGGAAAGAAGGGAGCCTGTCCCATCACAGTCATTTGACAGCTTTTTGTTTAGAGCCTGTTCCAATGAAGAGATCATTTTCTGAACATCCTCTACTTCAGCTTTTTAATTCACTGCCTTATTATTCCTTGAGGTTTTGCTATGTTTTGTATTTCAGTCCATGCCACCTCTCTTATCTCCCTCCCAGGTTCACTGTATCCTCCTTCCATCTCGTGATCTTTGCTACTGTCTGTTTGCCTGCATGTGAATTCATAGAAACTTTCTAGTCTGATGGAGTCCACAGAGAAGTTTCAGTATTGGTAACTTTGAAACACAGGAAGAGACGTGCAGGATGTCATGATGCTCTGTTTTGCTGTTGAATTTAGGAGAGCATCGCCAGTGACACCAGATGGCCGAACAGTGACAAGCACATTGATCAGGAGGACGCGATTGAAGCCTACCAGGGGATGTGCAAGACAAACCAGTAAGTGTGGACCACTTTGCAGCAGCAGGAGGGGCTGACAGAAGGAGCAAAGTATGAGAGGTGGGATCCAGACCAAAATCAACAACGTGTTTTAGAGTTACCGGTTTTTGGATTGTATTCTGCACCGTGAGTCAAGGATGGGTCATAAAGGACCAGACACACACATACTGTAATGGGTGAGGAGCCCAGCTTGGTGAGGCGGTGTATCCCCAAAGGAAGGGAGATACTGGTCAGGCAGAAAAGACAGCATAGAAGTGAGCAGAACAGGGTTTTGAGTTTGCTTCCACTACATAAATAGCAGAAGACTAGGATTTGGAATATACTTAAGAATTACTTCATAGATTCACAGATTTGCAGACTGGTTTGAATTAGAAGGGATCTGAAAACTCATCCAGCTCCAACCCCCTGCCATGGGCAGGGACCCCTTCCACTAGAGCAGCGTGCTCCAAGCCCCTGTGTCCAACCTGGCCTTGAACACTGCCAGGGATGGGGCAGCCACAGCTTCTCTGGGCACCCTGTGCCAGTGCCTCAGCACCCTCACAGCAAAGAGCTTCTGCCTAAGAGCTCATCTCAGTCTCCCCTCGGGCAGGTTAAAGCCATTGCCCTTGGCCTGTCCCTACATCCCTTGTCCCAAGCCCCTCTCCAGCTTTCCTGCAGCCCCTTCAGGCACTGGAGCTGCTCTCAGGTCTCCCCTTCAGGAGCCTTCTCTTCCCCAGGCTGCCCCAGCCCAGCTCTCTCAGCCTGGCTCCAGAGCAGAGCTGCTCCAGCCCTCACAGCATCCCCATGGCCTCCTCTGGCCTCGCTCCAACAGCTCCACGTCCCTCTTGTGCTGCTGCCCCAGAGCTGGATCAGGACTGCAGGGGGGTCTCCCCAGAGTGCAGCAGAGGGGCATCCCTGGCAGTGTTCAAGGCCAGGTTGGACACAGGGGCTTGGAGCAAGCTGCTCCAGTGGAAGGGGTCCCTGCCCGTGGCAGGGGTTGGAACTGGATGAGCTTTTAAGCTCCCTTGTAACCAAACCATTCCATGAGTCTATGATTCTATATAGCTGTGCAGTCAACTTTGGCATAGTGTCTGTGCTGTATGTCCCTCAAAGTTTCTGTCATAGTATGGGCTGGATTTTCTGAATATGCATCTACTTTGCTGCTTGCGAAAGCCATGGGAGAACCTGTGGAAATCTAGTGTGTGAGTACAGAGATGGGCTTGCTGGAAGGATTGGGTTCCACTCACGTTGTGTTTAAACATACGTGGAAAACCTGATGGCTTGAATTGAGGCTCTGCCCACACTAGTTCTGCCACCTTTCTCTTTGGGCTGGAGACCTGGAGGAGTTGGGATTGTTGGGGTCTAGGACTCCTGTGACAAGGATTTCTCACCTGGACATTATGTCTGGCTGGATCAGGATCAGGGTTTGGATTTTTTTCCAGTTTGTTGCCATTGCATATTTATTTTCCTGAAGTAAACTTCCTGATGAAATTTCTGCACCTCTTGCAGCAAAAGTGATGAGATTGATTTAAACATCACCGTTTTGTCAGTAAATCACTGGGGCTTGGTGTGCTTCTACTGTGAGGTATGTTTTTTGGTCACTTTTCCTTCAAAATTTATCCTGGAGGTGTAGGCACTGATATGGGATGTGAAATCCCATTATCAAGCACAGCCTTCATTATTCCCTAAACTGCATTTTCCAGTATGACATGTGTAGGGATGGTTAGTCTGTGCCCAGGCTTTGGTGAAGGAGTTTGAGTCAAAGTAAGAGTTGATGCTTTTGTAGAGCATGTGCCTGACCAGGTTGTATCGTTGTTCCCCAGCATTCATTGATATAGTATGTGTTGTCTGATTTCACTCAGCCTGCCAAGAGACTTCAGTCCTTGAAACTAGATGGTTGTTAAGGTCCCTTCCAACACAAACCATTATATGGTTCTATGATTCTTTGGCTGCTCTGGTTTCGAGACTTAAAAACTTCTGCAGGGAGGATTGAATCAAGCATGTAAATCATCAGAAATGCTGCAATGATCTAATTTACCACAGGAATACAAATCTCTTTCCTTGCAATGGGACAGGTGAGCTGCAATTTAAGAAGTTTGTGTGATCAGGTCTTGGTGGTTTTTTGGCCTCTTAAAATCTGGTAAGGGAAATCTGCTACCTCCAGGCTCAGTTTCTTATTATTCCTCTTGTTTACCTCTCATATGAAGGTTGGCTGGAGCTAGGCTCATATAATTCAGTAGCAGCAGCTCTATGTATATCACCCTGATTTCTGTAGTGATTTATCCAGTGGCTGATTAATCACAGCCAGCTTCCCAGTTATATGGTTCCCTGTGCATTTGTTTGTATATTGAGCTGATTTTTAAACTGTAGGCTGGAGTCAATGGCAATAAAATAGATGAAAACAAAAGCTCAGGGAGCATGGATTATTGTATTCATGGATATAAATTATATCTCTTCCACCCAGCACTAATTCACATTCATACTCTAGAGTCAAGTGTGGCAGCATGAGAAATAAAACTGTTTTCTCTTTCTAATCTTGATTCATAGATTGAGATTATGATGGACAGTTTAATGGACAGCTTTCCTGGTGGGATTGCAATTCTCAAGTGGGACTAATAAGCAAGAAGCATTTCTATTTCTCTTTACCCTGGTCCCTCTCAATCTGAGGGCAGTTTCTAACTGCGGTGGATTCTCTTCCACCAGTCCAGTCTGACTGATGTGGTAAAGCCATGGTCCGCCTAACTTGCGATGGTCACTCCTAGCTTGAAGTCACATTTTAGCTATATAGGCTGTGGATGGAGCATGGCTTTACCTTGGTGGGAGATAGACCTTTTATTCACTCTATGTCTATATAATGCAGGAGTTTTAAATACAGCAGGAGGAAAACAGGAAAAACTGCCAGGTGCTGCTAACCCTGCCCATGCAGCAGTTCTTTCTCCAGCCTGCTCTCAGGGTAAAGCCCTTTGATGCCAGGTCAAGGGGAAGTTTGAGTTAAAAAACAGCCCCTTAATAAATGCAGTGAGCTCAGCTTTTTATTTTTTTTTTTAAATTTTTATTTCCCCCCCCCTCCTTTTTTTTTTCCTGACTTTCAACTGCAAAAAAGCATCAAGTTAGTTGCCAGCTAATTTTCTGCTTCAATAACAAAAGTAAAGCTAAGTTGTTTCCTGTTTCAGTTCTCGGGATCTTTCTTTCAAGCCTGTTTTGATCTTGGTGGAAAGTTAGAGCCAACAAAAGATGAGGTGATGATGTTAGAGATAATAACCTGGCAGCTCAAAGCGGATCGGGCTTAGTCTTTGAAATTAACTTCTGTGATAACTTCCAAGTGATTTCTGTAGAATACATGGCTCTTTATTTTCTTCTGGGTAACTCCCACCTGCAGCTGCAGTGCTAAGTCAAGGGCTTCATGTGGAGGATGCTTTTGCAGCTGGAAGAGGCCATCCCATGGGAAAGGGTTCATATCTCTGCTTACCACTCTCCAATGTGCTGCTTTTTATCACTGCTTCTCATTCTGTCCTGTATCTAATCTGTGATGTGCATTAGTTTTCCACTTAATTAAAAAAAAAAACAACAACCACATCTGTGTTTGAACATCAAATATGCTTTCTTCTTTGTTGAGAGATGATAATGATCTGAAGATGATAAAAGTAACATCTCTGGGGTTGGGTGTATGTGCACCTCCTTTAAGTCACTTGCACAAGGCTACATGGAGGAGGAGAGGGAGGCAGCAGGCAGGAATTTGTCTCCTTTCATGTCTCCTTTCATGAAGGCAGTTTGCAAACTGCAAGGTCACCAGCTGCACTCTCAGGCCCAAACCTCCAAGACAGGGAAATAAAGGAGAAATGAGTATTTGTAAACCATGTCATTTCAGCTCCTTTCGGCCATATTTCTGAGAAGGATGGATTTACCCAGCATTTTACAAAATTATTTTAGCATATACCAATTACTCTAATTAGCTTGAAAGGACTCGTGTTGACTTTTAATGTATTGGTCAGTATGACCTTCTGGGTAAGGGGATCTCGGTGATTTCTGAATCCATGCTGGCTGATGGACATGGACTGAATGCTGATTTCTCAGGGCAGTTTTATCTTGGTATAATGGCACCCTGTTGAGCTGCTTTCCTCATTTACCTCAACACGGATGATTAAAAGAAGCAGGAGAGCTGTTCCAAGAAGATGCATGTCTTAAAAACGCTGCTCGTTTTGTGAGATTTTCCATATTACTGACATAAATAAATAGTGAGGATCCTTCCTGGGCTTTTTCTTGAGTTTCAGTGCCAAAGCACATGTTCTGTTAAGATTACCTGAACCCCCCAAAAACGCCTTACTAACAAATAAGTCCAAATCAGACCAATAAACCTCCCTGTATCAGTCAGCCAATGTACTCTTTTGGAAACTTGCTACGCATGAGGTGAGAAGAAGACTTCAATTTAAATTCATGATGAATTTTCCAGATGTTAATGCCTGAAATATTTGCTAGTTTTGAGAAATGCTGTGCTCATACACTAAAATAGATGTACAAGCTGTCTGCAGTGGTGAGACACCTCTTGAATCCTTTCATGGTGGTGCTCCAGCATCATATTTCTCACTGCTTTCCTTGTGTGAAAATTTGCTGTGGAAAGTTTTGTGTTGTTCTTTTGCACTTAAATATGCAGAGCTTTGTTTGCTGGGGAATGGCATCTGCTGCACCTCTTTTCAAAACAGGAGATGCATGTTGACTTAGTTCTTTTATTCTTGGTCTGAAAGTTTAATGATATATTAAATGATTTTTTGTTGTTGTTGTTATTTATTTTTTTTATTATTTCCAGAAAGAAAAACTGTTTCTAAACTGACATCAAAACTAAGTAAAATCTGGCTGTAGCAAATGTTCCTGGTCAGGTTGACCAGCTTATATCACTCTTTGTCATGTGTTCAACACCTCATTAAAAAAGACGAATGAGTTTCCTGCCTTTTAGACCTTAAAAAAAACACAAAACACGAAAAAAATCAACAAAAACTCAACTGTTAAAAGGAATCTTTTAGTATTTAAGTGACAAGAGACATGAGGCATTTTTCTGCCTGGATTGGGTATAGGAGAGATTTGATATAAAGATCCTTCTACCTAAGATATAAGGAAGCAAATGCCCAAGGGCTGTTTGGACCAAAGTTTGCTCTGAGGAAGGGCTGATGGTTTTGACTTGATGATTGATCCTGCTAAAGTACAAGGAAGAAAATTTATTTAGTAGAAAGATCAGTGCAAGTATTATTTAGATCAGTGCAAGCTGCTGCAAAAGGAATGAAATGGAGAAACTCATTTTTAAAATGTCTTATTAGTGAGATGTGCCAGAGGATAGAAGGTCTGGAAGAGAAGTAAGCTGTTCCAAGTGATCAGTAAGCAATAAAATAGGGGGTTGTGTTGTGTTTGCACTGTAGGTTGGAAGTGCTTGCAGGCTGTTCCAGCTTAAATTTTGGGACAGGGAGCAGCCTGTTGGGAGCTGCTAAGGATCATTCTGTGCCTTTAATTTTACCCTGTCTGTGTTTGGGCAGCAATTCCTTACCCCTTGTGCTGACTTCTGCTCTCTGATTTATCCCTCACAGTCCTTGTTTCCTCCTCCCTGGTTTTAAAGCCAGCTGGTGTGATGTGGGCTTCCCAAATTTTCTTTGCAGTCATATGGAAACAGTTTAGTCATACAGAAAGAAAAACTCAGGCTCTGAAATCCAGGAGTCAGGCTTTTTGGTAAAAGTAGTAACATCCCAGGAATGATGGTAACCTGCTATAAGGCTGGACTGGGTGATCTGCGATGATCCTTTCCAACCCAAATGATGTTGGGTTCCCATATTAACTGCAGTGGGTTGGGCAGGAAGGGAATGCACAAGGACATGTTTTATAGTTGGGGAGGAAGGAAAAGCTTCACCAACCAGGGGTGTCATATGGAGCACAGGCAGGGCATGTTTCTCCTTCAGCAGGGTGGAAAAGGAAATACAGTGTAATGAAAGTGTGGTTTAAAAACTAAATTAATACGGGTTCTGCACCTTTTTCCCTTCTATTGCAATTGACCTTTTGTCTTTCTCTGTCCTTCTTGTTTCCTTTCTCTGTCCGTTATTTCTAGCATGACTGAGGACTGGGGGTATCTCAATGAAGATGGAGAGCTCGGCTTGGCTTATCAAGGTTTAAAGCAAGTTGCCAGGTCAAACACTTTCTCTTTCCCCCTGCTGCTTCTCCCCTCTCCCCCTTTCACTTGCCTTTTTGTTTCTTTCCCTTCCTCTGCTGTTGTCCTGTTGTCCTCTATAGGAAACTGTTGTCCTCTTTGGGAGCAGCCAGAGGTAGGAATCTGGAGGAAATGAGACCCTCCTCTAATTTTCAGAGGAGTTGTGTTTCTAATTGGGCATTGCTGCTGGTGGCTGTTGCCATTAATGCCTGATCTGTGGTTCAGTGAGAATTCTATTACATTAATGGGAAGTAGTGAGATAAAGGTGTTGGGAAGCTGTAATATCCACGATGCCAAAGAAAACCCAGCCCCTTTTTAGATGGAATTTGTTTGGGTTTTTTTGCAAATTGCATTAAGACATGACACCTCCTGAAAATGCTTTCTCCCCATTCTTGACATGTCAGAAGTAGAGTCCCCGCGCTTGTATTGCGATGCTGTCTGCTTTGCATGATTGTGTGCTCCCATCCGTGCATTGCCTGTAGGTATAAGGAGGAAGGTGGACGCCCAGTGCCATCCTTCCCATGTCTGGATCTAGTGAGCAAATATCCAGCGGGATACACAGGGGCAGTACCTGCAAATTCCGTATCTCCTGGGGATGATGCTTGCTCTGTAATGATCTCTCACCTCCAAGTTAATGAAGGTTTAGAAATACAGCTAGGCAGAAGGACCCCTGGATTCTTCTCCTGGCTCAACCTGGTGCTTGGAATAGCTGATAATTAAATGTTAATTAATCTGTGCTCTTCTACAGGGTGATTATGAGGCTCAAATATATATATATATATTCAAATATATATATAAAAGGTGAAATGAGGTGATTAAGGACATTATAGAGAGGGAAACAAACCTTTTGTAGAAGTAGTCTAAAGTGGTCTGATATATAGGTATCAGAGTAAAACCAAACAATAACAGGAACAATAAGAGGGATGATTCATCTGTTTTCCAAAGCAATACAGGAAATTCATAGAAGGGGGATGTTTTTCTGCAGGCAGCTCACTGTTAATCTGAACCTATGTGAAGAAATAAAATGGAAATTAAGTACTTAATATTAATTTCATGGTGGGCCTGTATTTTCCAAGCCTATTAAGAATATAACTCCTGACATGATTACGAGACTCCATGCATTATTGACAAGGTTTCTACAGCAGGAAAACATGATTTTCTGTCTTTGCTGGATATGCTGGTTTTGGCTGGGATAGAGAAAATAGGAGTAGAGATTGGGTTATTTAGATCTTCCAATAACAATAACAAACCCCATGCTCTCGGAGCATGATTAATACCTCTTATGCAGAGATCTTTCGTAGAAAGTATATGTTCTTTTATACAGGCTTTAAAAAACAAAACAGTAAAAATAGTCCATGCTTAATTGTTCCTGCAGGGGAACTGCTCTCAGGTGTGAATTTCCATGAGTTTCCTAGTTTCTCCATGAGTTTCCCAGAGTTGTAGCTTTTTCCCACTGGCACAGCTCCATGTCTGTGTGTGTCTTGAGTGAATGTGAAGCTGTCAACACCAGTTTTCCTCATCTTTGGGGATTTCCATTTTCATCAGTGTCACAAAGACACAAAGCCCATGAGCCTGGGGTGTAGTGTCTGTAGCTCTGCCCAGAAGAGCACATCAATGAGCTACAGGAAGGACAACGACTTGGTTATCCCTCTCTGTCAATCTTCCTCATTGCCACCATCACCCTGTGTAATGTGACTAATTAGTCTCTGTGTTTGGGACTAGTATTTTGCGTTTGCTGGCCCTTCATTAGAGTCCTCATAGCTTCTGGAGTCACTTTCTTTGGTCTTCTTGAAAGAGCTGGGGGACTGATGGGGAGATTTCCATTTACCAGAGGGCAGGGAATACGCTTTACGATGTCACTTGGTGGGTTTATCAACATTCCCATCAGGTGTGTACAGAGGGGAGTTAACATCCAAGCAATGAATCATTCTTCCCTTGGATTAATGGTTTTAAGAAATAGCTGGTTAATGCATTCACTAAATAGCATACTTTAGTTCGCCATTTTCCTGCCCAAGTTTGTCCTTGTGCACAGGCTCAGGGCACGGCTAGAAGGAGACCTGGAGTAGGGGAAGAGGGAGTAGGAAAGTTTGGCAGGACAAATTATTAAAGTCTGGTACCCACCTAAAAGTGGGAGAAGGGCTGGTTTTCATGGCTTCTGTCAGGTGTGTGTCATGGAGGTAGAATTTGTTATGGAGTAGAAGTCTTTTTTCTCCCTGCTGAAGGGTCCAGGCAAAGTCAGTAGCAATGTTGAAAGCAGGAACTGATGAAGATGACAGAAAATCAACAGAGAAGCTGTGGCTGCCTCATCTCTGGCAGTGTTCAAGGCCAGGTTGGACACAGGGGCTTGGAGCAAGCTGCTCTAGTGGAAGGTGCCCCTGCCCATGGCAGAGGGTTGGAACTGGATGAGCTTTAAGCTCCCTTCCAACCCAAACCAGTCTGGGATTCTCTTAATATTTAGAGACTACTACAGGAGTAAAGAACCAAAGTTTGAAAGGAAATGAGCACAAAAACAAATGCCCTTCAAGCTGAGCTTTTGCAAAAAGATCATACGTGTTGATCTGCATGGATTTCTTGCCATGCATTTGCTTTTTGCTAATGGAAAGAGTAAAGGAACTCAAATTTGTGATACTGTTACAGCTCTTGGAATTGTTGGGGTTTTTGTACTTCCTTTAAAAAAAAAAAAAAAAGCCAGACTTTTGATCTCATTACTCTTAATTTCACAAGTATTTGATCTTCAGTATAGCAATGACAGACAATTTTCAGACAAATGTACCAGTGATAGCCACAGCACCCCTTTAGAATCATAGAGTCATAGAATAGTTAGGGTTGGAAAGGATCTTAAGATCATAAAGTTCCAATACCCCTGCCATGGGCAGGGACACCTCACACTAAACCAGGCCAACCCAAGGCTCTGTCCAACCTGGCCTTGAACACTGACATGAATGGAGCATTCACAACTTCCCTGGGCAACCCATTCCAGTGCCTCAGCACCCTAACAGTAAATAATTTCTTCCTTATATCCCATCTTGTGTCAGTTTTATTGGAATTTGACTGGGAACATCTCCCAAGTTGGCCAGCTTTGAAGGATGTAAATGGTGGTTACAACCACAATGCTGAAAACACAGGCTGATAGGTGTGGTCCTTTTCTTAGGTTGCTGGAAGCACAGCTACAGGATCAGAGAAGAGAACATGAAGAGGAGGTGGAAGATTTGAAGAACCAGATGGACGCAATGAAAGAAGAGATGGAGAAGCAGCAGGAGTCTTTCCTGCAGACCCTGCAGCTCTCTCCAGAGGTTCAGGTGGAGTTTGGACTCCAGCGAGAAATTACACGTCTCACCAATGAGAATCTGGTAAGAGGCTGTACTAAAAACACAGCCTAAGGAAGAAGAAAAAAAAAGCTATGCTGAGAGAAAGGAGATAGGTACCATGAATAGGAAGAAAGGCACTGGGGTCACTTTCACACCTCCTGAACTCTGCAGAATCCTTCAGCATCTCCCACTGGAGCATTGGGGAGTGTTGGTACTTGGCCTTGGACTATTGTTCAATGGCTGTATGACTTTTGTAACTTCCTAGGTGCTTTATTTTTATTTTTCATCTTCTTTAAGCCTGTCCACTTTGTGGCACTGCCTAACAAATGAGATCACTGTAACGTGTAGTTATGCACACAGATAACACAATCCTTCTTCTTACTTGCATTTATTGGGAGTGTGGAAGGGCAGTTGTTAACTCCAAAAACTTGGCCTTGGCTGGTCATAAATCTTTCCTATCTCACCTCCTGTATCTGGAGTGAACATTGGTCACTTCTGAGTTCAGGTGAGGACTTCTTGCCTTTCTAAACTCTAGTATGTAAGTAGTGTTGGAACTGTTTACATGATTAAAAGTCAGGAGTAAAATGCTCTGGGTGGTGTGTTGCAAGTATCGCCTGCTGCAAACTCCCCATTAGAGTTGTTCTTGGGCTTAATGTTTTATTTTAAACCCAATGCATCTTCTGTTTTTCAGGATCTTAAAGAATTGCTAGAGAAGTTGGAAAAGAATGAGAAGAAGCTGAAGAAGGAGCTGAAGGTTTATATAAAGAAGGTCCAAGATTTTCAAGGTGACTTGGCCGTTAGTAGACATTGGGGTGCAGGAGCAGCAGTCTGGTTTTGCTTCTTTGGTTGGCCTTGGTTGGTCCCTGCAGGTTTTGGTTGGCCTTTGGTTGGTCCCTGCAGGTTTTGTAAGATTTTGTTCATTCTGGCACTGAACTAGGAGCAAGCACTGAGCTAATTGCTGGCGTGACAGCAGGGAACCGAATGTCCAAATGGTGCTCCTGGGTCATGCTTAGGCTGCCTTCGAGCAAGTACAGCTGCACTGCTATAGCTTTAGCTTGTTAACATTGTTGAACATGGTAAACTTTGAAGTGGGCCCAGGAAGTGATGGGGGACGAGCGCTTGGTGGAGATGATGGTCTGACACTTGGTGTATCAGGGTTTGGAGGGTATTTAAAGGAACCTTTTTGCTTTCATTGCTGTTGATGATGTGACCCACGAGGAGATGGAGAGAGGATACCAATGGTTAGCAGGCAAGTGTGCTGATATGGCAATTTTAAGGAGGAATTAAAACCACTTAGGATTAAAATCTATGCATATATTCTGCTTGATCAGAAAACATCTCAGATGTGACATCTGTGTTGTATAGAAGGACCTTCCCATTCTCTGGAGATGCCATGATTAGTCAGAGATCCCCATTCTCATGAGCTAATTTTTGAAAACTAGGCATTAAGTGAAATTAAGCTGAATAACTGGAGAGCTTCCATAGCTCACACAGCTGGTCTCTGTCACTGTAATTTGCATGCAGCAGGCTGCTGTTTCCTGCAGTACTTGTGTGCTGGTCCTTTCTCTTTTATTAAGCTTTTATGGAAGCACAGTGTTTAATGGTGTGCCACCATGGTTCTTCAGCTTTACAGCCAGCCAGGAGATGCGATGTTTCAGTGTATTTTCATTGTCTGGCTATTTTTTTTCCTCTCTGTGAAAGCCATACACTAAAAAGTTTCCCACAGAGTTATTACTTTCTAGCCTGTGGTTCCTTAGAAAATAAAAATTACTTCATCTTTCCCTCCTTAAATCCAGCTTTTGTGCTCTTTCTTTCATTCAGAGTCAGAACTACTGCTGACTGGTAATTCAAGATCTGGTCCTTTATATCTCTATAAGTCTGTTGAAGATAATGACATTATTGGAAACAATATATAACTTTTTTGTCCTGGTGTCTGCTCTAGGGCTGTGGAGGAACTGAAAAGTTCTCAATTGCCAGGTACCACCTTTCATGCTCTTTCCTCTTCACAGCATTCCAGACTGTGGTACCAGCAGAGAGAAGGCAGCGTGAATGTCACATGCAAGTTGCAGTTCAGAGGAAGGAGAAAAATTTTCAGGGCATGTTGGAATATTATAAGGAAGATGAGCCACTTCTCATCCAAAACCTCATTACAGGTGAGGAGCTTGCTTGTTTCCTTCTTCTCTTGAGTGGGAGAGTTTGTAAACTTGAGATCTCAAGGTAGACAAATAGATCTTCTTAAATTAATCCTTTCTGAGGGCTGCATGTTTGTGGTGACAGCAGTTTTGGTAGGCGGATCAGTGCAGCACTAAGTAGGTAGACCAGCATGGATATAATCCTTAGGAATAGGAAAAAAAAATATCAAAAAAGGAGGCTGTAGGGCAGGCAGTAACTTGCTGAACTACATACAGTGTGGTAATTGATAGGGAGGGGATAGCAAAGGATAGACCCTGTGGATTTTGTGCAGCAATGGAACAGAAGTAGTTTGGTTTATGAGATGATAATGATAAATAACAGATAATAAACTTGGGAGCTCCTTTGTGCTTGAAGGTCTGATCGGAATTGCTGTAGCATCCCCTTATTCAATGCTGTTAGGGAAGTTGTGCTAAAGTGTTAGTATTTACCATCCCTCTCTAACCCCAGAAGAAACCAGTAAGGATATAAAAAGTGTTCAAAGAGCAGTGCTAGCCCATTGCTGTGGTCTTTGAAGTTCCCCTAATCAAACAGGCTTTTTCTTTAGAAGCTGCAAATTCCCTAAGCTGCCATTAGGATTCAGTATCATAAAGGAAAGGATTTACTACGTCATGAGTTCAGTGGTGGGGGTTATACTCTGCAGGAGAAAGTCCTAAAAGCCTTAGGAGGCTTTTCTAAGGTTGTTTGTGTGCCTCTTGGGTAGGCTTTTATATGGTTAAGTAAGATCTAATGCTACCTATGCATCCATAAGGTGAAACGGGACGCTGTCAAAAACTTCAATGCAGACAAGGCTACTCTCCTGAGGCGTAGTGTTGCAACTTTTCTGCTTTGCCAGGCTCCAGCAGGTCCATCTGTCCTGCAGTTGTACCTCTGGTTCTGCGTCCATGTTGCAGAGAGGGATGCAAGTCACAGAGCCAAACTCTAGCCCTCCCAGGGTTGGGGCAGACAGGTTTGCCAGGTTACAAGTACAGCTCAGGTGCTCACTGTTTCCCTGCTAGTTGGTGAATTTTGAGAGGATTTACAAACAAAAAAAACCCTCACTAAACCTTCTAGATCTCAAGCCCCAGGCGGTGTCTGCTACTGTTCCTTGCCTTCCTGCCTATATCCTTTACATGTGCATCAGACATGCGGATTACATCAATGATGACCAGAAAGTGCACTCCTTGCTCACCTCCACCATCAATGGCATTAAGAGAGTGCTGAAGGTAGGTATCCATTTTCTCTTGTCCTGGGGTTGAGATGATCTAAGCTGGTAATAAGCATGTCAAAAGGTGTGATATTCAGCTCTCATAGTGATTTTCAAACCATATTACTCTTATGGCTTCCTTTTTTAAAAGAACAAGGAGAATTAATATTCTAGCAATATAATTGTTTGCACTTACAGATTAAAAATAGAATGTTTGCAGGGAACAAATGGCTAATATTGCCCATCTGCAGAGAGAGAGCTTTATGATTCTAAATGAGGAAACTCAAAATGATTTTGTTTTGCTATGCCAGCATCCCCCACTGAAGGAGGGGAGTCTCACATTCCTTTAATTTTGCTCCTCCAGAAACACAGTAATGATTTTGAGATGACATCGTTTTGGCTGGCGAATACACGTCGCCTCCTGCACTGTTTAAAGCAGTACAGCGGAGATGCGGTAAGAAACTCATCATTGATCTTGAGTTTGTTGGTATTCCTCCAGGAAGGTTTGTCAGGTCTCCTGGGTCTAGTGGCTTCCCTCTAGTCAGGGATCATCTCTGACTTCACTCTTTGGTTAATTTGGATATAACATGAGGCAGTTTCTAGAATCACAGAATCCCAGACTAATTTGGGTTGGACAGGAGCTTAAAGCTCATCCAGTTCCAAGCCCCTGCCACGGGCAGGGACACCTTCCGCTAGAGCAGCTTGCTCCAAGCCCCTGTGTCCAACCTGGCCTTGAACACTGCCAGGGATGGGGCAGCCACAGCTTCTCTGGGCAATCACCGTCATGGTGAAACATTTCTCCCTTCTGTGTAGTCTGAAGTGGACCAAATGTTCATGAGGCATTGCACTGATATTTGATCTCAACATTTGAGACCTGAAGGCACAAACCCTACATCACATGCAACAGAACAGTTTAAATTTCATAGCCAACCATGCACTTTGATTTGTCCAAACAGGGGATTCCCTTCTGGTAGGGTGTTTTGAAGGCTGATCTCCTAGTTCTAGTAGGTCCTGCAGCTTTTCATTAACCATGACTTTTAGGCGGGGAAAATTGTCCCAAATTTTGCAATTTTTTTTTTTAACGTTTCTACTGATAGTTTTTTTCCTGTTCTGTTCAACTAGATCAAAATAACCACACTTTGAGAGGGCAAAAATGAAAATCATAATGTAAGCTTTTGGAAATAAATCCTCTCATTTCTTGCCACCTTAGTAATATTTCATAAGTGAAATAAGTTTTATTATAGCTGATCTGAGAAAATCGGATCGTAATAGTCCTCTTAGTACATCACACACTGCCATCCTTATAGCCATATGTTCTGGGTATTAAGATTTTCAACAGAGCTAAATACGTCATTTCTCATTTAGTTTTGGTTTGTGTTAGATATATTAAGCAATGAAGCTTTTAAGAATAAATGAAAAAAAAATCATAGAATCAAATTAACTATTCAGGTCATTCACAAGATAATGACTGGTGTGTAAAACTCAGTGTTGGACTTCCAAGATTTAAATTAAAAAGAAAATTAATTTAGATGATAATTACTCATTGTTTAGCTCCTGTTCGCCCTCTTCTGCCTGGATAAGAACATTACATTTCAGGAAAATCCCCAGAAAACCAGCAGGGTAGGAAAAAAAGGGAACCCAAACTTAAATTTCAGATTCTTTGCTATAATTTACTATGTTAAGTGAACCACTATTTGCAAGTTAAGTTGATAATTTGGTGGAAAAGCAAAGGGGAAAAATAATTCTGAACAGTTTTCAAAATGCTGCTCTTTCATCTGAAATCCAACCTATCTGAAAGGAAACAGGTTTGAAAGGAAATCCCAAGCTAAATGCAGTCTGGCAATGCAAATAGAATTTTTCAGAAAAATGGAGAAATTCTGAAGTCAACTCAAATTGTACATGTTGTATTTTTATATCTTACTAGTCAGCAAACAACAGAAAAAGTTTCATAGCTATCAATTGGTGTCAAAACAAGAAAACGATATGAACAGGCAATTAAAGTGGCTGTGCTGATTACAGAATTAAGTTAGATCACATTTGCTTCTGGCAGCAAAACTAGCACTAATGTCTGAGCCCAGAACTTGTGGCTACAGCATCCATGGCAGGATCAGAGGTCAGCTGCTGCTTCAGCAAAAGGCAGGGAATAAATTCAGTTACTTGGAGAGATTTCCACACTTCAGATCTTTAAAAATATTGTCAAAGCATACAGCATGTGGGTTAAATTTCTTTAAATTATTTCCTAAACTATCAATCTCAAAATACTTGGTTTCCCATAAATAATTGTGACTTACAGGGATAAATAGCTAGAAAAAGTTTCTCAGTGACTGAAATGTCATTTTCTAGTTCATATATATATTGCAGTTAATACAGATGTTGCTCCTTGCTAAAGCTAAAATGGCAGACTTCTCACTTAATGGTACTTTTCTTCAAAAAGCAGACCTGTAGTAATAATTTATGAACAAATGGCTGAGTAAATCAAAGGTGATTTATGAGTCTAGATCTTTCCTATAATAGAGTAACAATGTCCTTTGGTAACATCTCTGGATATATTGTACTGTAAGGGTTTGTTTGTTTGTTGCTTTTTTTTTTAATAGAGTGGTTTACTGGACTATAAATAGGTGGAATAATGAAACTAGGTGTTTTAATCTCTCATTCAGGGTTTCATGACACAAAATACGCCTAAACAGAACGAGCACTGTCTGAAGAACTTTGACCTGACTGAATACCGCCAGGTGCTGGACCACCTCTCCATCCAGATCTACCAGCAGCTCATTAAGATAGCAGAGGGCACATTCCATCACATGATTGGTAAATTCACATTAGCCTTTAGGAGGGTGTTTTTTTTTTCACTGTAGTTATCTACTCTGAGGGCTTTTCAGACCTTTGTATGGTGCTAGAATGACCTCACCACAAAGGAAAAGCCTGTAGTTGGTCAGAAGGCATATGTTACAAAACATAAGGGCTTGGTTTGGAGGAGGTCCTTGTGTTAGCAGTGACCTGGAGTTAGGGAGGCAGACCTGGATGAATTTATATTTTCCCCTATGATAGAAACTAATAGAGATGAGGGATCCCCCCTCCCACCCCCCAGTGATAAATTATACCCCCTTCATTTCTATTGGAGAGGTGGTGACAGAGGTGAGGTGGTGCTGGTGGGTCTGTAGGAGCACAGTTCTCCTCCATATCATGTTCACAGTTAAGCTTTTTATGGGTGGAAATGCACATTATGAGGGAGGAGAGAATTGGGAAGAGAAAAAAAGAGACTAATAAAGCCCTTGTTTTGCCAGGGTGAGCCAGTATGAGAAGAATTGCCTCCCCATCTACATTAGTCCTCCTCATCGCTAAGCTAATTGAGGGGTTGTTCTCAGTGCTTTATATTTTCTAGCTACTAGTGTTTTTCTTGAGCTCCCAGCCTGGTCCCTTCTGTATCTGGGACTCTTTCCCTTTACCCTCCAAAAGTCCTTGCACAAATTCTGGCTATACCAGATGGCATCACTGCCTACCATCACTGCATGTACCTCCTGCTTGTTGTAGAAATTTGTCCTGTTCCTCTATCAGTTAGTCAGGCTGTTATTACTTCTAATCTATCTTCATTTCTTCCAATCTTTTGAGCCAATTAATCACTTTAACTGCAGAATTTAAGGCTCTGTGGTGGATATACAGAGAGAACTGATTACAGCTCAAAAGAGAGCTGTTGCCTGTTTCTGCAGCATCTTAAGTGATTTCTGTGTAATAACACCAAGGAAAAAAAAAGTGTGACCTTATAGATATATTTTTGTGCTTTAACTATTTTGTATTATCATAGTAAACTAGCAATTCATGGATCTGTCCTGCTTTCAGACCTCACAGCATCCATCATGTTGCATTACTGAGACTGCTGCATGTTTGGAACTGCTCATGGAGGGATCAGTTCTTGCCTCTAGTGACTAAAAGGTGGATAGAAGTGCTTTTAGCTCATTTTCCCCCCTTTTTCAGTGTCTGCGGTGTTGGAAAATGAGAGTATCCAAGGGCTTTCTGGTGTCAAACCAATGGGCTACAGAAATCGCTCCTCCAGCATGGCAGAGGGTGACAGCTCCTACAGCCTAGATGAAATCATTCGCCAGCTGAACGCATTCCACACCATCATGTGTGACCAGGGTATGGACCCAGAGATCGTGCAGCAGGTCTTCAAGCAGCTGTTCTACATGATCAATGCAGTTGCCCTGAACAACCTCCTATTAAGGAAGGATGTCTGCTCGTGGAGCACGGGCATGCAGCTAAGGTGGGACAGTGAGTTGGGGCAGGGATGTACCTACTTAAGGAAGCCTTGTTAATTTTATAAGGTAGTGGAAAATAGGAAAATAAAATGCAATGGTGTAAGTAAGGAGGGAAACTGGATTCAGCAGAGGACTGATGCAGTTAAATCTAACCCCCATTGTGTAATGCCTGTGTGATGAAGTTTACTGTGCCACTTGTGAATTAAATATATGTTATACTAATTTTCTCTGGGGTATGCTTTCCCCACCTTTCTCTCACCAAGACTGAGCAGGTGATGTAGGACAGGTTGGACACTGGGATGGAGAAGTCTCTGGTTCTCTCCTTCTGCCATGTCTCTGATTTTTGTATGTTGTAGTGTCAAAGACTCCAGCCTTAAAGATGTTAACCCCTGTTCCTGTGTGCAGTGCCTCCAGCTTCTCATGAACTGCAGAGAAGTGGCAGCAAAGGATCTGCTGGGCTGGGATGAGAGGCCTACATTCCCCATTGCTGTCTTAGCATAGTGGTGTAATAAGGGTTGAAATCTGAAAAGGCATCTAGTGCAAACCTGCCACAAAGGGGCCATGAATGTTTATCAGCCCTGGCATAAATCTATCAACTTCTTTCGTAGTGAAAGTGATTTAAACCTTTTTTTTTTTTTTTTGCTACCCTCTCTCCTTCCCACAGTGGATCTTTTGCATGTTCCCCATCCGCCTGGGAGTGGACACAGGCACAGGCAATTTTTTGTGTAAATATTTTCAAAGATACTTGTGTATCTTGCAGGATTTTGTTATCATTTGAAAGCTTGTCAAAAGCTTAATTGACTTTTGAATCTGAACAAACATAAAGGCTGTACAAAAGCACAGCCCTTGTGCTTTTCTTGTGCTCAGCTGTTACATAGCTCATCTATTTCTAAGGTACCTAGAATATAGATTTTGCTTTGAGTTGTTGAGTATTAAGCTTTGGTCTGGTTCTGTCTTGTCATGTGTATCACAAATATGAATCACAAAAAGTCACATCTACCAGCACTGCAGCATACCTTGAGTCATGTAGAGGATTTTTCAGATGTTATGTCTTATCTCTGCGCTGTCAGCTTATGTCTTATCTTGGTTGCTTACCCAGGTTTAACATAAGCCAGCTGGAGGAATGGATCCGTGCGAAAAATCTGCAGGAGAGTGGAGCAGCACAAACTTTGGAGCCCTTGATTCAGGCAGCACAGCTTCTGCAGCTGAAAAAGAAAACTTCAGAAGATGCTGAGGCCATCTGCTCCTTGTGCACATCACTCACGACCCAGCAGGTAAGGAGCAGGGCAGAGATTTACACCACAGGATAACCAAAGGAATGGGAAAGGGTGGTGTCCTGGTGCCAGCTCTTCAGTGCCTGGACTCAGCATGCCATTCCAGGGGTGGGGGCACCTTGTCCTTTTGAGGACTACTGGTAAGTACTAACCCCTGTCAGTGGTGGTCTCCGCAATGGTTCCTCTCCTACAGTGGCACTGATGACACTGGAGCTCCAGAAACATGCAAAGTTGAAACCCAGCCCCAAAGACTTCATGATATAAGTCAGACACTTGGAATTTTAAACCCACACATTGCCATTTCCCAGGGTCTAACCTGGCTAGGTCTGCAGGATGCCCACCAAAGATTCATATTTGGGGCAGGAAGTTGATAACTACCCATGTAAGCTGGCAGGCTCTGACCTTAAACTATAAGACTCCATTCCAGAAGGATATGAACTCATGTTTTTTGCTGCTGGATTGCCTGGTCCTCATTTGATAATGGTGTAGGAGGAAAGAAGTGAGAGGTGTGAGCTGATCTCCAGTGCTTGGAGATCCTTTCTCCTGTATTTCTGTCTCCTTGTCTTGAACATGTGTTCTTGAGAAGCCAATGGGTGGTAGTGGAGGAGCAGAAGTGAGGAAGCTTCAGAAGTGTTGCAGAGGTGACATCAGAAGTACTGGGAAGTGGTCACCTGTGTCACTGTGTCAACTGAACGGAGTCCCTGTGTAAATCTGTTGTTCAAGTGTATTCCCAGATGACCATCTTTGCCATAAGAAGTGGCTTTTATAGGCCTGTAAAGGCTCTCCATAGCTTAGAGTGAGCAAAGAAACACCAGGATGATATCTGTGCTACTTCTGCTTCTCAGTAGTGTCATGGGAGACTTGTTATCATAGAATCAGAGAATGGTTTGGGTTGGAAGAGACCTTAAAGATCATCTAGATCCTCCCTGACACCTTCCACTAGACACGGTTGCTCAAAGCCCTGTCTAACCTGTCCTTGGTTATGGCTATAACAAGACAAGCTTTTAGTGGTGTTTTGTATTCTGGAAAAGTTTGGTTTCTCGTGATTGTCTGTAATCCTATTTTGTTTTCAACAGATTGTAAAGATACTTAATCTCTACACTCCGGTGAATGAGTTTGAAGAGCGCGTGACAGTAGCTTTCATTCGAGACATACAGGTAAATTTCAAGGGCTTTAAAATGGAGGAGATAGTACTAATGACTGTATTAAGTACTAATCTGTATTAAGTCATTACCAACTCGGATGTTTTGTAATAGGCATGCTGCTGCATGTTGTCCCAAATTTAGTGCAAGTAAGCATGTGCACATGCTTACTTGCAACATACAGCTGCAGGGATAAGTGGCCTGTTAATCACAATGAGCAATAATCACCCATTTTCCCAGCTCAGCTATTCCAAAGCTCTTCAGTAGCAACACAACACAGAAATAAGGTTGCAGGAGTCAGCGAAGCATCAGTGAAATAGAGTTACTTCAGAGATAGAAGATAGAAAATGGTAACAAAGGAGAAATAAATAAATGAAACACGAATACCTTTTAATGCTCACAAGGAGGAGGCAGGAAAAGGAAATGGAAATAATGTTCAGCTACTCCTAGAATATGTCTCTGTCACCAAGTAGCTGAATCAAAGATGGTCTGCAGGTAACATGCAGTGCTGCTGCTGCTGTACAAGGGGGTCATGTTGTTTCCAAGCCCTGTATCTTGCTTTGTGTTCATGCACAAAATGTATCTGGGTTCTTCTGAAGCAGTGTTTCCTACAGTCACTGTAGAAGTTGCTGTAGATATTTGCTGAAAAGATGGCTGTGGCATTAAAGAACAAAAGAATTCTCACTTTTTTTTTTCTGCGGTATCTCTAGAATTGTGTACATTCTCAAACTTTTGTGATATTAAACATGACAAATGCAAAGAAAAGGCAACAACTAAATTAATTTTTTTTCTCCTACACTTCCTATAGATGCACTTGCAAGAGCGAAATGACCCTCCGCAGCTGCTGTTAGACTTCAAGCACATGTTCCCAGTTTTGTTCCCGTTCAACCCATCCTCCATAACCATGGACTCTATCGATCTCCCTGCTTCTCTCAACTTGGAATTTCTCAATAAAGTCTGAAGACAGTACAATTAAGCCCACCTCTCATACCCAGAGATCTCCAGCAAGGAAAGAAAAATCCTGAAAGGCATTTAAGGAGCTCTTTAAATACAGACCAAACAGGCTTGTAGACAAATGAATACATAGTGATAATTGGATGCTAAACTACACAGTTAAAAACAGACTGATCTGTATGTGATGTTGGGGTTTTTTTTTAGTAATTTGCAGCTCAGAAATAATGACATTTGAAATGTAGATTTATTTCTTACTGTTTGATTTTACACTCAAAGCCCATAATCATCTCCAAAAGACACTAACAAAAAAGAACGGGGAGTGAGATCCCCCCTGGTTTCCATAGGTGTCTAGGAAGAAATGAGAGTTAAATCCAGACCAAAATCTGAGACATGCTTGCCTCCTTTAAAGACATGTAATTTGTCTGATAGCCAGGTGATTTTATAGGTATTAATCATGTGACAAGCAATCCTGCCTCCTGTTCTTGCTAGTAACCCTATCACAACAGTGAGTTGAGAAAGTCAATTGCAGAAAGTGCAAGTACGTATTTATCATGCTGGTTAAGGTTATGGGCTTGGACACTGCTTGTTTCCACTGACACAGAATTTGTGCCAAATTCTATGTTTAAGAAATGCTATTGCTCCTCCTAAATGCATCCAGTGAATCTGCTTCATGGGAAATGGCATGTTTGGATTTTCTTCTGTTACCAAATTTACATTAGTGACTTGCAAGGGTTTTGTTCTCATGAAATTATCTTAAGACTGTCTTAGGCTTCCTGGGTTTAGTATACACAAGCTGCACCCTGATATCTGCTATTGCCTTTTCCCTGTGTTTTTGAAAGTCAGAAACTTTTCATCCAGTGGCTATCGAGGTTCATATACTTACATGGCCTGTGTCAGAATCTCATGTGTAGATAAGATGTGCTAACACAGCCCGATTTAATCATCAGGTCTTCACTTTGGTTCAGTGGGTTACTCCTAGCTGTAGCAGGACTGTGGAAAAACTATTCAGTCTGACAGACATCTGGAATTTTACCAGCTGTGCAAATACAGTGGTTATATAAATGAAGAATACATAGTTCTAAAATAAAGGGAGTGGATAAGCAATGAAATGTTTCTGTGTAACACAAAAAAAAATGTCAGTGTGTTAGTAATGTATTTCTCTAACAGTGAGCATGAACTCTTTGTCTACAACAAAATTCAATGAACAACTGCAATCAGTTCAAATTGTTAGGCGCTTTTTTTAACCTGACTTATAAATTAAAATGGACCAACCCCCTGATCTCACTATGCAGACACTGTAAGGGGCCAGCTCCTCACAGCAGAAGTCATTTATTTTTCTCAGTACGTACCATGATGTGGTGAATAATCGGTTTCTACGGAGCCACTTTTCTCACTGAGATGGGGAAAAGCCATGGCTGAGTGATGTGCTGCAGTGATCCTAATAGTGATGGGTCTGCAAAGTGGTCAGTGGCTATCCTTCTACTGGAGCTCAGCATGCCAAAATGCAGCAAAAGCCCCTCTCTTCTCATCACCTTGAGTGGTTTCCATAGTGCTCTTGTCTAAGTCTATCTGAACTTTGTGGTTGTGGTTCCTGCAAAAAAAACCCACAAACTTCTTATTATCTGACTGCTTTTAGTTGGTGTAAATCAGATCCAAATAGCAAATTTTATCACCAGGTACCCTACCTGCTCAGAGGATTAAAGTAGGTGAAATCTTGTAAAGATACACTAAATCCTGCCACGCTGCAGTCACATTTTTAGATAAGCATTGTGTTTTGATTTAAACATCATGTATATAATCAATGTATATACAAACTGTAATAGGTCCTGTATGTACTATATATGTATATTGCTATCCAAAAAGCACATTTTTAAAGAGAAAGATGAGTGCTGTGAAGAATTATATTGGTCTGTGCCGGTGAATAAATAACCCTGCTTCAAACAGACCATGGTTTAGCGTGGCTGTTACCAGTGAAGGACCAATTTAAGGCCGAGAAATTATCTTTGCCCCTGTCACCCAACTAATTATAGAAGAAAACCGATTTCTTGTGTGGCACCAACACTACCTCCAAAAGACAGTCTTCGAGCATTGCATCTACTGCTTACATTCAGTAGTGCCTTCATCTCCCCTTCGTATATATAAGGGTAATGCCACTGTCTTGTGGTCTATGCCCAGTGAACCCATGCTCTTCTGTCACCCACTCATCTACCATACTTTTATTTCTTACACCTACCTCTCGCCACATTTCCAAATGAATGTTTTTGCAATGCTCTCAATTTAATTTTTTAATTGTATC
Source organism: Pezoporus flaviventris (assembly GCF_033815535.1). Lineage (NCBI taxonomy): Eukaryota > Metazoa > Chordata > Aves > Psittaciformes > Psittacidae > Pezoporus > Pezoporus flaviventris. The sequence continues at coordinate 1,396,152 of NW_026892558.1, forward strand.
TTACTCCTTTCTCCCCCCACCCCATAGTGGTAATCACCTAAAAATTACAGAAAAAATCATTCAGAGCAGCATTCAGTCTTTCTGTAAAACTGTTTAAACAGAGCTATTTTTCAGAATTCATCTTAGGCCAACAGTTTCCTCTTGGGCTCTTCAGGTCTCTACCTCTCTCTGATGTAAAGTGTTCAGAGTATAATTAACAACAGATTGACTAAAGCAATGGTTGGCATGCAGACGAAATGACAGGTTGCTGCAGAACCCACTTCTGCAACAATTTTGTTGCTGATTGCAACTGTGAAGTGTGGTTAATGGCCTTCTAGGGGATAATGGTCTTTCACTGGCATTTTCAGGATCATAATTTATACATACAGTATAAATACTTAAAATACTTTAAAACTCTAGGTAGTGCAGATGGGAACTGGGATTTAATGCCTTGGTTGGTGATAATGATGTTTATCAATTAAAATCCGTCTTGAAGAGGACTGTCTATGAAATATCTTTAATATATGTTATCTTTTCTGACAGCTATTTGTTTTCAAATGTGAATTTTGTTAAATTGCTATGCTCAAGCATGCCTTTCTTTCCTCAGATTGGCACTTCTTTATTTAAAGAGCAAATCTAACACCAAGCATGGCTTTGAGAAAGCTGGCTGTTATCTGGATCTGTTTTTATGTTTAAATATTAAGTTGAGCATTTTCCCGCTGTGTGCCTTTAGCTGTTACTAAGGTAACTGACTTCTCAACCACTGTTTCTCCGAAACAAGCATTAAAATGTGGGGATATTTTTATTGTTCTCTCATAAAAAGTTGTCTGTGGATTTATAAGTAAGCCAATAAAGTCTCACTCTGCAGAGGTCTACAAAGATGCTTTTTTCCTAGTAAGTTCCTAGTAAGAAAACAATACTGACCAGTACTGGGGTTTTTCACATGTATAATGTATCTCAGAAAAGTGCTATTAGGAATAAAAACCACAAAACAAAACCACACCCAAAAATGAAACCCTCAAAAAAAAAAAAACCAAACAAACAAAAACAACCCACAAAAAAAAACAAAAACAAAAACAAAAAAACACAAATCACACCAAGCACCACCACTACAAACCCACCATTTCAAATGTGAGGTTCAGGCTGTGCTGTCTGACATCCAGGGCAACATACATGTTACATTTTCACCAGGAACTTGCTTTGAAATACTGAATTTATGCATCACAAATGTTTTTTTTCCTCATGTGGTTTATTCTACAGTCTCTAAAATGACTTGTGTCAGTGAAAAAGTAATGGGGGGCATGTTTAAGAGTTTTAAGCGCAGTGGCTACTTATCCGGATACTTCAACTGAAACACTGTGATGACACCACTACGGAAAGACTTCTCCAGAGGTGACCCTCCCATTGTGTGATATGCAAAAGACAAAATTGGAAAAGATGCATTTGAAGCAACTATTCATTTTCCTCCATTTTCAACAGCAAGTGAACAAAACTGTGCAAACGTACTCTTTCTGACCGTATTCAACTGAAGAATTAGCATTTTACCATTGCATGGAAATAAAATGGAATCACAACATGGTTTGTACTGAAGGGACCCTAAAGCTCCTCCAGCTCCAACCCCTGCCACAGGCAGGGACACCTTCCACCAGAGCAGCTTGCTCCAAGCCCCTGTGTCCAACCTGGCCTTGAACACTGCCAGGGATGGGGCAGCCACAGCTTCTCTGGGCACCCTGTGCCAGCGCCTCAGCACCCTCACAGGGAAAGAGTTTCTGGCTTATATCCAACCTAAATCTCCCTTGTTTCAGTTTAAACCATTACCCCTTGTCCCATCACTACAGTCCGTGACGAAGAGTCCTTCTGAAGACCGTGAAGCAAGTCCTACTCTCGTCAGAACTAAAGGTGGGAAACAGGAGCGGCCGGGCCACCAAACCTCCATTAAACCCCAGTGTTCGGGGGGTGGGCGGGGGTCACCTCACCCCATCGCGGACGTCGCTGCCCTCAGGGCTACCCCAGCCGCCTCTGGGAGTCTCAGGTGCCTTCCTCAGCGGTCCCGCGGATCTCGGCGTGCTCAGCGGCGACTCGTTCCGGACCGGGAGGGAGGTACGGAGGGAGCAGGCCCGCGCCTCCCATCGCCGTTGCCAGGGCAACACCTCAGGGTCCGGTTCCTCCGATTCGTCAAAGCCTTTTCCAGGAGTGGGGCGCGGAGAATGGATTAGAGGAGAAAGAAATCAAATCAACTCGAAATGAAATAAAATAAGATTAATTAATTAATTAATTAAACGTTCTCTCTAGGCGTGCCCGCCCGCTCCGCCCCCAGCGTGGCGAATGTGCGGCGGGTGAGGTGGGCGCGGCGGACGTCGGAGCAGCCCGGAGTGGAGTGGAGCGGTGCGGCCATGGCTCTGCTGCGGGGTGAGGGCCGGTCAGCCCGCCCCACCTAGGGGCGGTCGGGGTTGGGGGTCTGACTCTTCTTCTGAGGGGGGAGCGGGGCCCGGTCTGGTTCTATGGGGAGGGAGGGGGTGTGTGTGTGTGTGTGTGTGTGTGTGTGTGTGTGTGTGTGTGTGTGTGTGTGGCGCGGCTGTCCCGACTGTTGTACCGGGGGTAGTGGGGGGTGCCTCCAACATGGAGCCTCTGGAGCCCCTTTTGGTCCCCTCCCCTGTTCCCCCCCCGCACTTCCCGTGGTGATTTTCCTTCCCGTTGTGTCAGCATAAACAGCTGGAAATAGAGGCGACCCTCAAAAAACACAGCTGGAAACGGTGCGGGTAGCAGTCCTCTCTTTTTTGAGCTCCATTTTACTCAACGGAATAGGCTGTGTTTGACTTCCTGTGGCGTTTAAGGCAGTTGCGGTACAAACTCACCTCTAGCAAAGGGTGAGAATGTGTGTCCCGTGTTAACGGGCAGTGAGTAAAAGTCATTAGAAGTGACGCTTATAGTGGCAGCGACTGCCGGGTTCTTTAGTTCCATCCACCTCTTGCTTGTGTTTGTTAGCATGAACAGTGCGGGATAAACTCAGAGTGTCAGCAGTTCCTCAAAGTGCTTTCTGCTCTACCTTGGGCCTCTTAAAATTAGATAAACACGCCCTTTAATGCTTGATTTGTTTAGAAGTAACATTGAACTGTATTGAAATGGGGCTTTTTGTCTATTTAATGGTGCCTTGCTACTTGACAGACTGCACTTAAATAATGACATACCTGTAAGTTGTGGTTTGAGGTTTCAGTCCCAGCAGCCTGTCAGGTCAGCGCAGCAGTAATTCTGTATTGCTTTACTGAGCTGTAGCAGCTTTGCTCGTAATACTTGCTTGATGTTGCTTTTCTGTGCCTGTTTCATGATCTTACCTCTTGCCACAGTATTTTTCAGAAGCTGTTTTTGCTCCTTAACTTTTGGGAGCAACTGATTGTTTTTTAGGTCTTTGGAATAAGACTTGACAAGTATTTTCATACCAAGTGCATTTGAGAAATGTTGGAGGGTTGGAGAATGTTGCAGGCCTATAACAGCAGATCACCATTTGGCAGCAAAGCAGATTTAAAAGGTGTCTTGAATTGTTTGGTAAGGATTCAGACTGTCCTTTGCTTTCTTGCCCCAACATTTACAGATTCCTGTGCATTTTGTAATATTCTGCTCTCATCCAATGTTTGTCACCTTGGAAAACTGCAGATGTTGCAAGTCTTTCTGTGGTAATGCAGGACAGTACTAATTAATGGAGACTTAAGAGCTGGGCACAGAACTGATCCGAATGAAAACTAGCCCCTCATTTTCCACCATCTCTGGGTTAGTCTTCAGGTGTCTTGGTTCTGTGATCTGCTTTGGTTTATGTGTTGGCTCTGTAGTGCTGTTGAGAAGTGGGCAGCAGTGAGTAACCTCGATGAAAGACTTTGTTATCGTGAAAGGATGGTGTAAGAGCAAAGTTCCATCCTTGCCCCCATACTGTTTGTAAGGCAACAGTGTTGTGTGTGTGATTCAGCAAATAATGTGGATTACCAGCAACCTGGCCAAAAGGGAGGAAATCAAGTTCATTTAGCTTGACCAGTTCCCTGAGCTGATATACCGCAAACCTGTGTAATGAGCTTGGATGGCACAATTTTGGGGGACTGAGGGAGGGATGTGGAAGGATGATTGTCAAAAGTCTGCTTTGTCACAAGGAAGATAAATTTAGAAATGTGAGATAACCCTTAAAAGAGCAAAGGGTCTTTATTTTACCAATGTTATTAACATTTAACGAAGACTCAAACTTAACAATCCATAAATTATTGTTAATACAAGACATCTTGGATAGTTAACTGAAAACTATTAGTATAAATTTACATCTTTCACCTTATTACTTGGGAGAGTCCAGGGGCTAATTCTACATGACTGTGTTGATCACAGTGGTTTTCCATAGACAGAAACCAGTTAAAGCATCCTCACCCTTGTTAAAAAATCTTGTAGGGGCTCACACTTTGTCTCTGTTAGTAGTTTTCTTCAGGGTTTTTTGTTGTTTGTTTTTAGTATGTGCAACCAAAGTAAAACATGCTCAGTCAATGGATTAAGAATTGTTTGGGATTAAATTAAATTACTTGCTCTCAGTTGCATGATGATAAATTATGAGTGAAAACTGACAATTGATGTAGCGTACACCATGTGGACGAGGAGTCAGTTCTGAGCATTCCTTGCAAGCCTGGGTACAGAACCTTCCCTGCAATACCAGTTTTGTTACTTTTCAGACCTCTGAATATGCAGAGGCCTCTGCAATGACTGTGGTGTTCCCTCTGTGTTTAAAAAACCTGAAGAGTGGGCTGTTTGGAGGTGTAGTATCTATTTATTCCTTTGAGGAAATGAATTTTGCTTCTCTCAGGTTTTGAATAGTTACCCTGTCAGCACTGCATTTTAAGGGAGCAGCAGTAGTGTCTTTAGCAAAGATTTCTTTCTAAGTTCTTTGGGGTATCCCAGAAAGAAGCCCCTGGGCAGCATCAGGGTGTGAGGGTGACACACTAGTTTTGCTGTCTATGTGTCTTTGAAAGCGACATTTCATGTTCATCCCTATCCTTGAAGCTTCATTACTTGCTTAGTCCACTTCGGGGTACTTCCCAGATGATCTTAAGTGTAGTACTTATTCCATGTTTTAGATCCTGACATTGTGTTCAAGCCCTTGTCAGTGGGACAAGCTTGACCTTCACCAGTTTGGAAAGTCCTTTTCTAGAAATGCTGCCTGGGCTCCAGATATGTGAGAAGCAGAGCACTCTGTCACTGACAAAACAGGCAAAGAATGTGGATCCTGCAGCCTCTAACAGCCTGAAAACAGTGTTCATGAGTAGCTTAATGAACATTTTCATTTGCCTTCATTCTTTCATCAATATGTATCTTTCCAGCGTTACTTAAAATAACTCGTGGCAGCTGTAGAAAAGGGAGGTGTGAGCTCTGTTGTTCAACTGGGGGAAAGTTCACAGGCTGCCTCCTGCTTGTTGGTGCACATGAAAGCAGAGACACGCAGTCAGTAATATTTGGTTTGGTTCAGAGACATCTTTTCCCAAGCCAAAATTCACATAGACTGCTTCTGGCCAATGCCTCAGTACACAGGTGCTTGCATGTGCTCTCCTATCTGTTGAAAGGGAGGGGATTCTTCCCTTCTGTCTGCAGTCCTAAGTCCAGCTCTGGGGCAGCAACACAAGAGGGATGTGGAGCTCTCGGAGCGAGTCCAGAGGCCACGGGGATAGGTGGATTTAGATGAGCTCGTAGGCAGAAGCTCTCCCTATGAGAGTGCTGAGGCGCTGGCACAGGGTGCTCAGAGAAGCTGTGCCTGCCCCATCCCTGGCAGTGTTCAAGGCCTGGTTGGACACAGGGGCTTGGAGCAAGCTGCTCTAGTGGAAGGTGTCCCTGCCTGAGGCAGGGGCTGGAGCTGGAAGAGCCTTAGGGTCCCTTCCAACATGAAATCATTCTAGGATTCTATGAAAACTCTGAAATTCTTCTCTGAAACTGGAAGGCTGATTCTAATACAGTTTAGATGGCCTGTATAATTCTGGAAATAGCACAAAGTTTTTGAGTAGAGAAGGTTTTTCCTCCTAAGTTAAAGGAGTCAAAGTTAAAATGCATATAAAAAGTTTGGGTTTTTTTTCTTTTCTTTCTGAAAACTGTTTCAGGGTATAAGCCTGATTTTTCTAGGATAGGGGAATGGCCTCCTTATTTTTCAAAAGACCTGTTCCTCACCTGACTATTTCAGGGGTGCCCACTGTGGGATTCCATGGATGTTACTTTCATCCTTTCAGTATGCTAGCGCTGATGTCTGATGTGGTGCGGCAGCCTCCTTTGTTCAGCGGTATCCAAACTGTGTTGTTCTTTCTGAAAACTCTTTGTGTAAAGGAGGTATTTCTAGAATCTTCCCAGCTTTCCTTTCTGACCATTAATTCTACATACCTCCCCTGTCTAAAGTATTGCTATATCCTATACCTTATCTTGAACTGTGTACATTCACATTGCCTATATTTATGAAGTTGCTTGTGAATGTAGGATGTCGAGGCTGACTTGGTGAGGTTTTGTTTGTTAGCTTCTGCACATCTGGATAATTCTTGCTTGTCTTGCAGGTGTGTTCATTGTTGCAGCAAAGAGAACTCCTTTTGGGACTTATGGAGGTTTGCTGAAGGACTTCACAGCCACTGACCTAACAGAACATGCTGCTCGAGCTGCACTGGCTGCTGGCAAGGTCTCTCCCGAGATCATCGACAGTGTTGTTGTAGGCAGTGTTATGCAGGTTGGTAGCATGGAAAATCTGCTGGTTGGTGACGACTTCAGTTGTCTCCTTCAGTATGGTCCTATAGATAGTTACCTCTGTTTTGCAGCCAAAAATAAACCAAAGGGTTGGAAATGAAGTGACACTTATAGTGTAGTATTTCCTATTCATGTTTAAGGGACATACCCCACATGATTTGTGATATTATTGGGAGCAAGTCTTAGCTTTCTTTTTTAGTATGAAAGGTAGTTTAAACTAGGACAAGCTTATCTTCTAAAAAATGTGCAGTCTTCAAATGGTTAATTGGCAATCCCTGGTACATTTCTGCTATTTTATTGACGAGCTCTGCAACTCAGCTCTGTGACTGTGTGACAGTAACTGTGTAACAGTGATTTTTCACTGGATTTAAAATCTCCTGTCTTTCTTGAGACTGTAATTTATGAGTCCATTTCCCTTGAATTTTCTATAGATATTTTTTTTTTTACTCAATATGAGCTTATTTTGAGCTGAAAGCATACATGCCTTGATTGGCAGAGGCATCTAGACAATCATGTCTTTTCCAAAGAGCTTGTGGTGCAGATGCTGTTGTATGCAGGGCATCAGCATTGCAAAACTGCAGTTATCCATATATCTAGGTGAGAGTCTTTGTTTTAGGCAGGACAGCAAAGAGCATTTTTGGTTTGTTTTTTATTCTGACTTCACCTTTGTTAAGGGTAGCACTCTTTATTTTGCACTGTTTGAAGGGTGCAGAAGAAACAAAATCCTGAGAACTTTCATGATAACAAGCATGCAGTACTCCTTCTTAAGGATTTTCATCCTAAAGAGTAGCTTTTGATTATTCTGTCTCCTATAGCTACCATCTCAGCTTCTTTTATTCAACTTTTTAGATTTTGTAAGAACTGTTTGGGGCCAAGAAAAATGATATTGCTGCATCCAAATCTCTTGTAATGCTTTCATGTGAAAAAAATACAGTTTTCCTAATAAAATGTCTTTTCATGTTGAAATTTTTTTCCTTTGCATCATACTCCCCCATCCCAGTAGATTTTCTTTTTTTAGTCCTGTATTGCTTTTAAGTATTATTTGATGAAGTTTAAATATTTATGAATCTGTGAACATTTTAAACTCCCCTTCTTCAGCAGAAGTGGCTCGATTAATTTTTATATTTTTTTTTTCTGAACTTGTATTGGCACATAGCATTAGGCACAGATTTTTTTTTGTATTTATAAAGCCTATTAACCTAGGACATGATCCCCAAGAGCATGTGTTCTCTCTGGAAAAAGATCCATTGCAAACCTATAGCAGTACTGTTAGAATTTTTTTATGCTGTACCTGTGCTCATCATCATCTGCTGACTCAGTAGCTGTAATACAGTAACCTAATTGTTTTTGTTTCATGTTGGAGCCTGGTTTATTAAAGGAGTGGGTTCTGAAGTGTTCTGTTTGCAGTATTTTGCTTTTGAAATAGAAATGTGGTAGAACTGTCTTTGAAAAGCTTCAGAGGAACAAGATTTCATGTTAGATCAGGCCAGTGTCCAGTTAGAGCGCAGTTGCGAAATTTCTCCAAGTGGACATGAAGCAGCAATGTCATCTCTGCATTTTCCACACTGGCTGGTTTTTGGCACCCTTCCCCCTCTTAGTCTGGGCAATTTTAATTTACCTTAAAATAATTTTTCCTTGCCAGGCAGGCTCTGCTCTTAAGTCTGTTGTGTGTATGCTGTTTTAAAAATAAGGGATAAGTGAAAACATAAGACTCTGAAACTGCTGACTTCAGTATCAACATCTGAAGGCCCATTTTTGGCCTGATATCTCACTTTTGCAACACAGTTTCTTTAAAAAGCATGTTAAGACATTGGCCCTTTTTGATCATATAGGATGATGTCTTTTTGATTAGCAGGATTTCTGCTGTACACTGTTGTGTTTTTTAATGTTCTGACTTTTTGTCAGGACTTTTACTCCAAAGAAATTAGAGTGTAACAAAACCTGTTTGTTCTGTCCACAGAGCTCCGCAGATGCAATTTATATTGCAAGGCATGTTGGTCTGCGTGTGGGGGTTCCTGTCCCAGTTCCAGCCCTCACTGTCAACAGACTTTGTGGCTCTGGTTTCCAATCCATTGCCAATGGATGTCAGGTATAAAGCTCTGTATTTCTGCATTAGTTGTAACCTTTATCAGTTTGTTACATCAGACAGTTAATGAGAGAAGAGGCTTGCGTAGAAATGTGGACTTTGTGCTTGGGATGAGTAATTACTATTATCCCATAACCCAGACAGGTTGCCCAGAGAACCTGTGGCTGCCCCATCCCTGGCAGAATTAAAGATCAGGTTGGATGAGAATTGGAGCAACCTGGTCTTGTGAAAGGTGTCCGTGCCCATGGCAGGATGATTGAAACTAGATGATCTTAATGGTGCTTTCCAACCCAAACCATAATATTATATGATTCTATGATTTTTGGCTACCACTATTAGAAAATTCCTATTGCCCTGCATGGTCCTGTGGAAGAGTTCAGCCTCTGCAGATTCTTTGTGGCTGGATTTAAAGATCATCATTACAGCTATTTTGAGTTTAACATAAGGAATGCAGCTGGTGTTAGCCAGTGAAATAGTGTTCAGCTGTGTAGTAGTTGCATTCTGTGATCCTGTTTGTACAAATTGGAATTACTGGCCATCAGAACCACAACAGGAGGCTTTCACCCTTTGATCATTGTACGGAATCTCACCTACTAGCTATGTTAGGAGCATACTGTGTTTTTTGTGTGTTTTTGTTCAAAGATCCAAAACATCTGATGGGTTAGGTAATTTGTAGAGTCGCTTCTTCTAAAACAGAAGAAAATCAACTTCTCTTTGAATGGCTGGCCAAGACCACTGAGTACTGAGCAGGATGATATAGTGGTATGGTGATTTTTATTTCATTTATTCATACAGACCAGTGGTCTGTGACACTAGCAGTGGTCTAGACTTTACAAAATTAAAGGGTATTTTGTAGCTTTTTGAGCAGCCACAGAGTTGGCTTTTGTTTGGGTGGTGGTTTTTTGTTGTTGATTTTTTTTTTTTTTTTATTTCTGAAAGTTCCCAATGGCTAGAGAATCATTTTAGGTCTGATCCTCTCCAGGAAAATATGTGAAAGACAATGTAAACTTAAGGTTACATGTTTACAATAATATCCACTTGACTGTTTTTGATAGTGCTTTCTGCAAAGGCTATGTATGTGTTGGTCTTCACTGAAAAAGGTCTATTGGAGAATTTGACCACTTACATTGGAAGTGTGGTTGTGAGGTCTTTTCCAAAGATGGCATTTCATCAGTGCACCTAATGCTTTTGTATTTCCCTGGCACAGAACAAAGCTATAGCTTCTGTTCTGAGCTGCTCAAACATGCACAAAGTTTTTAGTAACTATAGGAAGCATCTTGGAAGAATCTCATTTGTATGACTACAAAGCAATCACGCTGATTACTAAGTAGTTATCTGAAATGCTTATGAAGATCACTTCATCTGCTTCCATTCCAGTACACAAACCACCTTAACTGCCCACCTGACTGAACCGATTTTAAAGAAGCATAATTTTTGGGTGGACTTACGGTGTGTTTAGTAATTGGGACTTTTAGGTTGTGTTGAATTAATGTGTTTTAGGGGGTTATTTTGGCAGCTTGCATGTCTAATGTTTTATAAAATGATGTCCCTTATTTTTTAGGTTTGTAAGGTCTGGTTTCAGGCTTCATGGTTTAATTTGTGTTCCTTTTGAGAAGATTGGGAGTGCAAAAAGAAAGAGCTCAACCATCTGTGAACCGATCCACACAAGCATGCAGATGCTTAATGGCTTTGTTCCTCCATCCTGTCATTTGTGTGCACCCATATTCTCTTCCTTCATCATTGGTATAATCATTCCTTACTGAAAGGAGGAAGAAAGAGCATGTCAGGAAAGAGACAGACCCTAATCTTAATAGAAGGGTGAACCCTTCATAAATGTACATGTGACAAAGCTTGAATGCATTCTCTGTTTGTGGCTCTGTAGGCAGTGAGGTCTTTTTCTAAAACATTTCTTACTGTCTTACAAAACCAGTCCTAGATCTGTTTTGTTTTTCTGTTAACAGGAAATTTGCCTTAATGAATCAGAAGTTGTTCTATGTGGTGGAGCTGAAAATATGAGCCAAGCACCGTACGCAGTTCGAAACATTCGATTTGGAACTAGATTGGGAGCAGACCTCAAGGTCTAGTACCTTTTTTTTTTTCACCTGTTGGTTTGTTTGTTTTGTTGTGTTTTTTTTTTCTCTGAACAAAGTCATGTTTACAGAGCAACATAAAGTATCAGGCTTGTCGATACTATATCCTTGCAAATTAAAGTACTTGAGATTAGATCCAGATTTAGTTCTTCAAGGCATGAATCAAGTATTCAGACATTATCATAACAGTAGGTTGAGGCAATTTTGTTAGGCATGCCAATTTTCCAGCTTTCCCAAGCCCATGTTTGAATTCCTGTCCCATGTTAAATGTATCAATAAACTCTTCGACACAAAACTTACTTCACTTGGTACATCCCATCGAGTTACTGTATAGAGCATAAAACCTTGTCAAAGGCTGTTAAGTAGAGGCATACGGTTTAGGTAAAGCTCGTAACGCTAGCAGTGGGTGGATAAACTGGTAAAGAACATGTGTATCTCCAAGTTTTAATCATCTCTCAATTTTTAAAGGGGAAACTTGATTTTAAATACATTGATAGATAACTTATTTTTGCATTTTCTTCTGAAGACAAAAATCCTTAGTGAATACTGTGGGAAATTTGCAGCTGGATCCAGCTCTCCTCTGATATTTTCGATTTACTCAGTGGGTTGTAACCAACATCAAAATGCTGAATTAGGGTATTTTAGTCTTTCAGTCCTTAGGGGTTTTTTGCTATATTTCTGTTATGAAGGTTGAGAATCTGAAATACCAACTCTGTTCAGTGAGTCTTGTGTGGCACTGTGACTAAGTCTCAGATCCTACAAAGAAAACCTTCACAAGGTTGCTGATGTACTGAGTCTCCTTAGGTGCCACTGGGTTCTTATCATGAAGATAATTGACTTACACAGTTGCAGGTGAATGAGTGATTGATCTTGCAGAACTTTGCTGGTCACGGATAGATGGCAAAACCTGTCTGGACTGACTGGGCTTGCCTTTGTCAGGTTAAGTGAAGTTAAACTTGGGTGTTTCCTCACCGGAGAGGTTTTCCCTACAGGAATCTTTGGGTCCCAGTAAGGTGATTTTGCCTGATAGCAGAGAAAGACCTGAAGAATCAGTAGGCTGCTGTGCCTTTTCATAGTTCCTCATCTTTCCCTTTTGGTAACCAGAAAGACAGGCATGTGTTCTCATAGGTCTCTAATAAATAATTCATGCAGCAGTAAAATACACTGAAATGCTAAGACTTGTAGGCTTTTCTCAGATCTCTCAAGGCCACATGTGAGTAGAAAGAACCGTGCTAGAGCACAATGTCTATTAACTGAAATAGCACACAAGAACCTGCAGACTGTTTGGACTATTTTCTAATTTAAATAAAGTATCCACAGGTAACCTGAGTTAATTTTACAAAGAGGCGTTCATTTTCAAGAGGCTACTGAATAATTAGAAACTGTCGATAATAAATGTTAATACTGCTGTGCTTTATAATTTTCTTACGTTCTGCGCAGCTGGAAGACACACTGTGGGCAGCTCTAACAGATACACATGTTAAAATACCTATGGCAATTACAGCTGAAAATCTGGCTGCAAAGTACAACATCACGCGAGAAGACTGTGACCGATATGCTTTCAAAACGCAACAGAGATGCAAAGCTGGTTAGTAAATTTAGGAATTGAAGTGTTTATATGATACTAGTTTCAAATCTAGAGGTTTTAGAGTCAATTAAAAGTATTTTTAATTTTTTTTGTAGCTTATGCATCTTGGTGTAATTTGTCTTCTGATTTTCAGATGATATTCAAGCCCTCTGATCTAAATCCTTTTACTTTCTTTTGCAAACCTTGAACAGTTAGAGCAGATGGAATCTGAAGAGGGGATACTTGTTCGGGACCTGTTTAAAAACTGTTCTCTAGGTGGTTTCATGGCCAAAGCCATAATTTAGAGTCATTTGGTTCCTGTAAATTTGATTAATAATGTAAGGAGGATGGTAGACCAAAAGCCAGTAGAATGTGTAGTGATCGTACTGGGACCTCAAAATGCATTGCAACCTGAAGGTGAACCTAAGAAGGAAAGACTTTGGTATACTTTTAGATTCTAATGATGCTGCTTTTTAACAGCTGCTAGTCTCAAAGGAAGATTTTAAATTTTTACGGCGTGTGCAGCAGTGCCTTTTGTAACTTTTCTTAGTCATACGTTGCATTTCCTGTTCATCTTGTTAGCTAAATCCTGCCATTCCTCCAGCTTTTGCTACAAACTCTGCCCCTGAAGGGGGCTTTTGCTTCTTTCTTGTTTTCAAGGATTCTGCCTTGCTGTTTTCATGTCTGCTTGTTATGACTAGTTAATCTTATTCCACACTAAAGAGAGAGTCTTGTGGTTAATCAGGAAAGAAAAAGATTATGTAGAACTAACTGTGAGAAGTTCAGAAGCTAAACAACATTAGACATGGCAATTTCACTGTCATAGTTCTAAATCCCTTAGAGTTGCATTTGTGGAATGATTTGAAGAGGCTGGCAGTCTTGGTTTAGTTTTGGGAGGTAGGAATTGTTTTGCTTTTAAATCTGTGTGTTCGTATCAACCGTGTGAATATGAAAAGTGGTGTTTTGATGCCTGAATATTGGCCCCTAGTGTCGTCTTAGGTGATGTGGCCCTCTTGTGGGCATTTTAGGTAGCTACAATGTCTTAAATTATTTCAGGTTGCTTAGGCAGCTGAATTCCATTCTAAGATTATGACTTGAGTTGAGATACTGTGGGGGTGCCCCTTGGACAGGATTTTAATTGATATACAATAGCTTATGCTGGTTGTCAACAGAGAAGATGTGGCTTAGGATTTTTTCCCCATTCCTCTCTGAGTGGGACTTACAGCTTCTTGCCTTCTGGTGAATGACAGAGCTGTAGAATAAAGCAACAATAAAGGGGAATGTGTATAAAAAAAATCTAGGTATTAAAACAGAGGAAGGAAGAAGAGTTCACTTATTGAAAGCTGAAATATAACTTCAATATTTGAGACTTCCTTTGGAGAATTTTGAGAATGTATTTTTAGAGTTTTTGCCCAGTTTCTAAAAGAAAAACCTGAACAAGCAATAAAGCACCAACCAGCCTATTTAAGCAAAATAAAGCATAAACAGTACTGTCCCTGAACTCTTGGTTAAAATAGAGCAAAAGTTGTGTGCGTATGAAAATAGGATTATTGGTCATGCTGTGCAATCAGCTTGATATTTATATCAGACTCCTTTTATTTTCCTTTTTGTGGTTGCAGCTCATGATGCTGGTTACTTTAATGCTGAGATGGCACCAATTGAAGTGAAAACCAAAAAGGGGAAAGAAAGTATGCAAAAGGACGAGCATCCCAAACCCCAGACCACTCTGGAACAATTGGCAAAACTCCCAACTGTCTTTAAAAAGGATGGAACAGTCACTGCTGGGAATGCTTCAGTGAGTACGTCAAAGCCTTGGGTTGTGAAAGTGTCACCTTTAAGGTTCTCCAAATTTAGTGTCACTGTATTTATGTCTCAGTGAGCCGCCTTTGGCTATCAGTGGTGTCTCGTGACAAAAATGATTTCTAATTCTGCAATGGAATGCCTCTGCTTGAATGCTTCAGCCCCAAGATGGCAGGTGATCCTTCAGTCTGCTCCTGTGTCCTAAAATTTGGTTCTTTGGATTGCTGTGTTCTTTTAGTGGGGCATGGACACTTCCTCATCAGGCTTGAGTTACACAGCTGGTACCTGCGGTGGCTGTGTACAGGCACCTTCTTTTCTTTGTACTTTTTTTGGTGGCAGTGATTACTGAATATTTGTTTTACAAATTATGCATTATGTTAGGTGGGTCTGTTGCTGATGATCATCTTTGTACCACAATTAGTATCCTCTAGTCCAAACCACATTTTGTTCTTATGCAGAGTAGACTGGGTGCTTAGCAACATGTTATTACAGACTGTTCCTCTTACAGTCATTATCTTAACCAAGTGATTAATGATCTTTAGGCCAGAAGGACCACTGTGATCATATAATCTGATTTCCTGCCTAAAATAGATCATAGCCACTGTGTCTGTAAAGCATCTTTTATAATTTCTAATACATGTATTATACAATATTAACACTGTTCTTGCCAGTCAACAGAACAATGGTTCCAACATAAGGGAGACTTTAAGTGGCAAAAATGTATTTTACTTTTCTAAAACACTGAAATTAATTAAACATCTCTATTTAACTTTTTATCACAGTCCACAGAATAGATTGTGGTTTGTTGTTTTGAATAAACAATAATACAATTGTCTGCTAAATGTTGATACTGGTGACTTGGACACAAGTTTTTTCTGAGGGGTATACTTAGTGTAGTGGACTTTTTGTTTGTTTTTTGGTTTGTTGTTTTTTTTTCCTCCACTAAGAATGCTTTTCTCTCTTGTTGCAAGGGGGTATGTGATGGGGCTGGTGCAGTCATCATTGCCAGTGAATCGGCGCTTAAAAAACACAGTCTTACTCCTCTGGCAAGAATAGTAGCATATCACTCATCTGGCTGTGATCCTTCCATAATGGGCATTGGTAAGTTGCAATAAAGCACATTATTTTATAGGATCAAGCAGCACTAAAATATTCTTGTATTGGGCATTCTGTGGAAAGAAAGAGAGACTGCAGTGTGCTCAGTCTGGAGGCTCTGAAGATGCTCATGTAGTTTACTGACTGTCCATTCCTCTGCATCACTCCACCCCTCTTACTCAGAGGGAGTGACTTACTCCTCAATTTGGCTGGAAGGGTATGTGCACTGCCTGACTTACAGCATTAACACTGAACTATAGTCTCCCAGGCACCCTTTTTTTCCTCCTTTTTTCCTCTCTCTGTTACTCAAAAAAAAAGATATTTCCTTAATGTTTTTTAAAACCCATTTCCTCCTGAAATTCACTTTAGTTTCCCAGTTTTGAAGCTTTAAATCCCATTATTTAAATAGGCTACTATGAGTTGCCTTTTCCACCTCTTACTGAAGGAGTATTGGTTGAAAAGTGCACACTTTTCAGCAGTTACTTAGTTGCTCAACCTAAGGTGGGATTCCAGGATACACATCTGTTCAGATATTATTTTGGCAAACCAAATCTTTTTTTCAGTCACGTATTTTACGCTCCTTAATCAAGTAGCTGTTAACACAAACCCTCAAAGCCAGTCCAGACATACCAGGATTTTCCCTTCTGTTTAGTTTGTAGACAGTGTTGTATCCTGGCATCTTTTCCTTTCTGACATCCTGTTCAGAGAAGTCATTGTTGGCTGGTTCCATGTGTCAGTAGAAATGCAAATGAAGCATTGTCAGATTTGTTTTCTCGATCAGACTATCCAACTAACACAACCTTCAAAGCAAATGTAGAGGGAGGATTTCTTTCGCTAGACTTCATGCTGTCATTGTGCTTTCTAAACTAGCCCATTCTTTCAAAGTCAGGCAACTCTTTTAGCTTGTTTAAAAACTTCATAAATCATATGGAGAAGCATTTAGTATCCCAGCTTCTTAACGCCAGAGCTTGTCCCCAGCATCTCAAAAAGACCAGAGGAGATTCATCGACATGACAGCAACAGATCTGAGAACAGGAGCTCAGTCTAAGCAACTGCTCTTTCACATACTGATAGTGATGAGGAGTCCTGCTTCACAATGTCTAGTGAGAGAATTCATTGTTTTTAAAGAAAAGAGAAAAAGAGAGAGAGGGAAAAATGTCTGCTTGGCTGTCATTAATGGTCTTTGTATTGTACACATGAGACCCACCCGTTACTCTCACGGGTAACTGGCATACTAAAATCTGTAATGAGATGCATTTAGTTCAGTATTAAGCAGCCTGAGGCTTTCTGATAATTCACTGAGCTTTGAACTGGGCCCCTACTTTTAATTTTTCTGTCTTTTCTGTCATTTACTTATTTTTATGGTTTTTATTCTTTGAACTGTGAGTTTTCATCACCAGTTTTTGATACTGAGATAGAATTTAGGCTTGTTAATGTTCTAGGATTGGGGTTTTTTGTCTAATAACCAAAATGGCCATCTAAGATCTCAGTATCTTTGTCGTACAAGCACATATCTAATTAACCCTTTCAAATTCTCTTTGAGTGTCTCTTTCCTTAGGTAGCTGAGAGATTCATCTCCTCTAGTGGATTATGCTAGGTCATAGGTGTCAGCTTTCTTATTGAAACAGTTTTATGGCCAAATTCTGTAATATTCCCAGAAAAAATCTTAACTGTCTTCAGTAGCTGAGACCTGGGTCCAAGTGAGCATTTTATTCTTGGGGACTTTTACTAGAAGATTTTCAGATAAATAATATTAAGAAAATCAAACAACAATACCCATAACTAAGCACATGACCAGCAAACTCCAGAACACCCTGCCTTTTTCTTTTTTGTATACCTGGAGGCTGCAAGTTGTGAAGAAAGAGTAAGCTGAGCCAAGAGTACAGGGAAAGAGAAAACCTCAAAACTGCCATGAAGTTGTTCTGTTTGGCTGGGGACTGTCAGTTCTCTTGACTTGAAAGCTATGTCTGTGTTTACCAGCTGTGCAGCAGTAGTGACACTCCTGACTTTCCCTGGCAGTGTGTGGAGAAGGCTGCCAAATAGTTTTGAGATTTAGGAGTTCTGTTACTACCTAATAAAGCAGGTGAGTGGCATATCCAGAATTCATTGGCTGCAGAGAAGCTCATGGGAGGAAATCTGATGAGGCTTTTATGAAACTATCCTATGTATGTCATGTTTATAAGCTTTTATTTAGTTAATTTTTCATTTAAGTAACTGCGCATACAATTTCAAACTAGGCCCTGTACCTGCAATTACTGAGGTTCTGAAGAAAGCAGGATTGACCCTGAAGGACATGGATTTAGTAGAGGTAAGGAGTTTTAATATGAACAGTAAGGTTACTCCTGATCTTTTTAGCAGAAACATTCCATTCATACGTGTAGCCCGCCATCACAAAGTAGGTGTTTCTTCATGTCTGGAGCCTGCCTGACCTCTTTCCATCTAGTTTCTACAACAGTTGCGCAGTTGTTAAAATAAAAAACATAAAAAAAAAAAAACAACCTTAGGCATGTGGATGTGGAAATGGCATGATAGAATTCCATGGAAAAAATCCTCATGTGACATGAAGTTTTACTCTGCTGGCTGGATTGTTAATGTTTAAGGTTAGTCACACTTCTCCATTTGTGACCAAGGCCATTTTTAATCAGAGCAGAGGATTCTTTATGAGCACACTGCATCAGAATACAACATGCCTTTCTTTTTTTTTAAATGCACTGCATACGAACTTTGTATCACATGTGCCAGGAGGTTTTGAATTTACATTGGCTTGGCCTGACAATTCGTATGTTGTCTGAGTATGCTTTTATATGTTTAATATTTTTCTCTGTCAAAATGACCTGGACAATAAATGAGGTGCACTTCATCTTGTGTGCACACATACTACTGAAGGCTTGTGTGGCAAGTCAGACATGAACAGTTTGTATTGTTCCTCTGGTGTTTTAGGTGAATGAGGCATTTGCACCGCAATACCTAGCTGTTGAAAAGGTTTTGGGCCTTGACCCTGAAAAAACCAATGTCAATGGAGGTGCCATTGCGATAGGTCATCCTTTGGGAGCATCAGGCTCACGGATCACAGCTCATCTGGTTCATGAGTTGAGGTATGTACATAGCCGATAGCTTCTGGTAGTGAATGCAGTGCTGATGTGTTTACCCATGCAAAAGATTTTCGGCGTGGATGCTGTGTGACTAAAATCTTCCAGTTGACTGGATTAGAACTCTACTAACTGAAGTACACTTTGTTACCTTTGTGCACTAGTCCAGGTCCTGCAGCTTGCCTCGTATTCCATTCTGGTCTCATTGCAGGGTTTTTGCTTCTTCTACATCTGATCCAACCCCACAGTAGGCAGTGGGAAGCTTTCCTTTTTTAAAATGGCCTTTGAACAAAGTCTGTTCTTTCTTAACAGGGTGCATTTAAAAGGCTTTGTCATCACTTTCTTTCTCCTTTAGTCCACTATCAGAAATTTTGACTCTTTTTGGCTTGCTTGAAATGCTTAACACCATTTAATCTGAATTTTCCTGGTTTCTCCCCCACCCCAGGGCAGAGATCACTCTTATCTTTTTGCTTGTACTTGCAACATTAATGCTCAACCACAAAGCTTCAGTTAATTTGTACCTTGCAGAAAACTGTTTCTTGGAGTATTGCTGCAGAAAACTTAGCTTTAAAATACTACCTTGGCAATAAAATCCTGTCTTATTTACGCCACTCATATTACGTGTTGAAACCACAAGTGTCCTGTAATGTTATTCTTTCTGTTTCTAAGAACAATATAACATACAATCTTTCAAATGGCTAAAGATTGACATGTAACTCCTTTTTCTACAGAAATATTTCAACATCAGTTGAGGCTTAATGGTATTTTTCTAGAAGAACAGCGACATACACTCTAAAATGTCATCTTTAGTGGTACCAAGTTGATGGCTAGTTTCATAAAATCAGGACAACAACTACTGTGGTTTTATAAATGTAAATCAATCTCACTGTTTTTACAGGCGTCGTGGTGGGAAATACGCAGTTGGGTCCGCTTGCATTGGCGGTGGACAAGGTATTGCTATTATCATTGAGAACACAGCCTGAGAGATTCTGGAGACTGCAGTGTTGCCTGAATTACTAATTCCCAGAGAAACTACTGCCTTTTGTGACAACAGAGCATCACTGCCTGCCTTCACTTTGTGCCATTCCTGCAAGGTAAAGGAATAGCTGAGAAGTCTGAATTCTGAACAAAAGGATTCATTACTGTCTTTCTAACTAAAGGAAGTGTAATAATTTCACACTGATGAAGTATTTTCTAAAACCCTCTTTTCAATCAAAATTAATGTATTTCTGTAGGCGAAATTATTGTTTTCATTTCCTGAGGAAATTGTCTGTCAAACTTTCACCAAACCTGCCTTAAAATAGTCAGTGTAGCTTTTTAAGCAAGTTTTGCTTAAACTCTTCTTATTTCAGTTGCTGCTGCTGTCTGGCACGTGTGCCTCTTTTATCATCAGGAAATGTTAAAATTTAATTGGAGACCTGAAGTATATACTGATTGTAGATTGATGGCTATAACCTGTACCCTGCTGGTTTACAAGGGCAAATAAATGAGCAAAAGCTGAAATTTCCTTTGTGCCCCTCAAAAGAACAATAAACACAAGAGGAAAAAAAAAAAGGGCTTGGTGTTCATGTGTTTGTTTATTTTAAAAGTGAATCGCTGTGGGAATTGTTACTTTTGGTAAGTCAGTGCTTGTTTTTGGAGAGACTGCTTCTCCTGCCTGAGGAATAACTGGTGTTGGCTAGGTAGTTTCTAGAGAATTCTTAACAAATCTGCCAGCCTTCCAAGTTGTGTTGTGTCTGCATACATCCAGCAACTCATTTCTTAACTTCTTCTGATAGTACCATCTGTTATCTCCTGGGTCACTCTAAGGTGGGGCTGTGCTTAGCTAATCCGAGAAGTGCACATCAGAGCAAGTTATCTTGTCTCTCACAGGCAGTGGAGTTCAACTTACGAATCATTTGATGTGATGTACTTGAGGTGTGAATGAAATGAGATGGCCATTGACTGTGCTCTAGGCTCAATTCACTGTCAAGAGCAGCTTGCAGCTTGCTCTGATGTAGATGTCTGTGTTAGATGCTCACAGTTAATTGGACAGATCTCATGTCAGAAGCAGCATGCACTTCTGCATGGCCTGTATTGTGCTTCATAAACTAAAATAGTAGCAAAAAGTTCAGCCTTTACTCTTTCTCATCCTCTGTTTGCTGTCAAAATATTGCTTGTATACAACTCCTTCTTGCTACTCCTCTGGCATGAGCTGTGGTGATTGTGAGCAACAGCAGGTTATTCAAAACCTGACTGCCTAGCCTAGCAAGAAATTCAGGTCAAGGCAAGTGTTGTTAACAACTGGTAGAATACAGTTGAAGCATGCTCATCACTGTTGCTGGGGTTTTTTATGGATTCAGTGTCTTTAATGACTAGAAATACTTAGCACTGTTTATATGAATTAAAAAAACCACCTGCCGTAAGCCAGCAAACCAGGTGTTCATCTAATACAGTACCCATTTTCCTGTCTGCTGTACGTAGTTAGGGTGACAGGGGTTTCACTGCTCAAGATACAGTTGCCACATGGATCTTATAAAGCAGGATATTTTCTGTTCTTAGTTCCATAATAACTAATTCCCTCTTCTGTCTTGTCTGTGGGTAATTATCAAACTCTTATTTACAGAGTACTGGCCACAGTTTTTTCAAGATCTTGTACGTGTGCAATAACCGTTCTTTGAGAGCTCATCACTATTTATGTACAGTGAAGGATAATCCCCTTCATGTACTTTACTTAATGTTTTGTGTCCCTCTTTTATCAGTTTCTTGAGATCCGTGTGTAATTCTAGCTGAGAGAGGTGAATTTGGTCATCCTGAATAATTATGTATTCTCTGCAAAATGCATTATGATGTCCATCTCATTTTCCAGATAACTTATGAATGTGTTATCAGGACAGATGATTGTACATCCTGCTAGCAACCATTCTTTGCTGTGTGAGCCAGCTGTTTCTCATATAATTCCATTTTTATCCTGTTCATTTCCTGCAAGAGCCTCTGATGAGGGGCTTTGTCACACTAATGTGAAACAGCAAAATCCTTTCCCCTAAGGTTACTGGGACTTAATGTATTGAACTTCTAATACGTGCAACTTCTTCCACAACTTCCGGGTTTTAAAGTTCAGTGTCTGTATTTTCAGGGGCAGGAGGGGAAAATGTTCTTGTTTTGGGAGTAAATTTCTTTCTTTTCACCTGTTCTCGAGTTGCAGTGCCTGGTGTTCTAATTAGGGTGAGTTATGTATGCATTATCTAAATATGTGCTTCTGTTTGCTGTTGTCCATTTGAAACGTGTCTTGCATTGTGAGGCTGCTGCCAAAAGGGCTATTTTGTGTCAGTTAAACCCTTGAATAGTTGAGACCCATGCAATTATTCTTTGTGGACTAGAAGTCATCAAGTGAGTTGCCAGTGACTTTGTTCCACCTTTGAAAGTTGCATGGATACTCTGCGGTTTGGGGGAATATGCTGTATTCCACTTTGAAGTTCCTGAATTAGCTTTAGAGTGTGATGTTGCCAGAAGTGCAAAACCAGGTTCTGTGCTGGATCATGGACAAACACAGTTTGCTGTGCTTCAGAATATTGGCTTTTTCTTACCAAGTTACTACTAAAGATGAGCACAAGCAATGGCATTTGATTCCTTAGCCAATATTCCACAATATATAGGGTTGCTGAGCATTGAGGATTTAGTTTGGTCTGAGCCTGTCTTTACTAGCAAGTCCAGTCATTTATGACAGACTAACAGCAGTATTATCTGATCCTTGTACATCATTATAGAGTATGTTACCCGGTTTCTCAAATATGACAAGGGTAGAACCGTTTCTGCCTTTGGGAGATGAAGGCATCTCTGCTGACAGCAATCAGGATTAGGGGAATTTAATCCTGTCCTGGAAGGAGCAGATTAAATTCGTCCCTCTAAAACCTAACAGAGAAGAAATGTGTTAGATTTCAGAGGGGTAGTGACATACATTGATTGTACCAATTGCGTGCTTCTTTTTTCATTTTAGGCTCAATTTAGGATTCTTAGGTTTTTCTACTTTTGTATGAGTAGTCTCTGTTATACAGTATAATGAAATTGTTTAGTTTTTCTTTCTAGAAATGTGTGAGAAAAGAAAGCATTTGTGGGCAGTATTCATTGCCTGCATAAAGCTGTGCAGTATTTACTCCTAAGTGTAGATGATGCTTTCTACCACAGGGTGGTGCGTTTTAAACACCCTGCGAGCCTCACTGTAGTCAAAGGCGTTTGTTCTCTCGATGGCAGCACAGCTTTTCTTTTGAGTGCAGGCTAGGTTATCCTTGAAACAGAATCACCTGAAATTCCGTGTCCAATTTCTCCTTTTGGGGTTTTAAACAGGGAGGTGCTGCAATACCAACATATCTTTGCTACTGTACACCACAGTCTTTGGTGTTGCTTGATGTCAAGTGGATTAGAAACATTTGTTTTGCAGAGTGGGGTCCAACTGCTATTGGGTTCAACAAGGTGATGACAGGAGTATTATATCTGGCAGAAGATGAAGAGAATACATTATATGGTTCTTTCATCCAGAAAAAAGCTATTAAATCTATGCAACTGTAAATGAGAGACAGAGAATGTAGAGAGATCCAGTGGAGATAGACTTGCCTGTTGCACTGCTTTCTGGACTAAGCGCAAGCAGCTCTGTTACGCTGCTAGTGGAACTCAGATAATTAAGATGGGGTGTTGCACAGCATTCTATAAAAAAAAGTTAGATCTTGAAGCTTCTAAAGTGCACGATTTCAGGGAAGTCTCACCTCATTGTGAGTATGTCTAATAAACTCTTCCTCAATCTGTAAATCCAGACATTTTCCATCTGTTGTGATGCTGTTAAGCCAGGCAGGGCTCTGTCTCGCCTCCACCTCAAAAAGTCTGTGTCATCCGACTGGGGCAGCTGGATGCAGCACAGGGATGCTGGGGGGTTGGGGATCAGAGAAGAAGTTAATCCTTCTGGGATTTCACAAACTAAGGGTTTAATAACAGGGGGTGCAGTTTCTCCTGTGGCTATGAGGGCTACAAGTGACTACAGGGAACTAGCGCTAGTGATATGTTTTCTGATTTAGGTACATTTACATAAAAACTAGTAGATTGCACCATGAGTTAGGTCTAAATTACGCGTATGATTGTTGGTTTTAGTATTAGAATGGGTAAGAATTACTCATGAAAGGTGAGTTAAGATAAAAGGATAACATTTTTGAACTTGTCTGCTGTTTGATGACAAATCCAGCTAGTAATGCCTGGTCAAAATGCCTTAGGAATTGCAGGGCAGTTCAGATGTAAAGTCAGGGTCCCAATCCGCAGCTATCTGAAATTGTCAGCATGATAAATTCAAATTCATCCTGGCAGGTATGAAGCCAGAGTAGCTATTGTTTTTTTCCTCTGGTCGTCATGCTCTTACTCAGATTCAGCAGAAGCAGGGCTGTATGTTCACACCCTACCTGATGCTTTTCTTTCTCTGTTGCTGTCTGATAACCTGTGTGAAACATTTGTCATTCCCGTTACTAACTAATTACTTAATGAAGATTGGAAACACCATCTGACTACATCTCAAAGGAAAACTCACGGAAGTTTTACTTTGAGAGATCAACATTGACAGCAAGCTGGGGCTCAGAAGTTTTATGGTGTTAGATTCTTCTGCAAGTTCCTTGCAGTACTGTATCTAAATATGTTCCTTCAGTGTTGAGTGAACATCTTCTATTTCATGTATTTTCTCTAGCATTGTATTTATTGTAACTGTTGTCAGCTATAGGAGGAGAAAAAAGATGGGAGGAGAATAAAGATCTTAATCCCTCTTTATAAACATTTAGCTGTAGTACAAGATGCACATGATAAAAGCATTGGGCTTTGTGTTTTGCTTGTAGGAATACTTTACACTATAATGTGTTTCCCCTCTGCTCTGGTTATTTAGAAATAGAGATTTTTGAGGTCTTCAAAAGGGATTTGCAAAATATAGAGTGTGAAGCAGAAGAGAACATAATCTAAACACAGAAGGGAGATCTTAAGAGATGGCAGAACAGTGGGAAGTTGTATTTACTGGGTCTCTAATCATTGAATTGATCAATAAATAACTCATTTTCAGGAATTTTTTCTCACACAAGGCTCTAAAGCGTCTCACCTACACAAAACTGAAGTTGCACTCTTTTTAAGAAAAAGTATACTTGCCAGACTACAGAAACTTCTAAATCCTGTTTTAAGAGTAATAACAGAACTGTGAGATTCAGCAAATCTATAGTTGGTAAGATGATAAAAAGTTGACTGAGTTGGAGGAAAACATATAAGGTTGTGGTGACCAAAAAAGCAGAACTCAGCACTTATGGCTACTGCCGCAGCAGTGGCAAGTGTCAGGTCTTCAAATACTTAAGATTCAGGGTAAGGTAGGAAGGAAGTGGACTATGAAGTAGATTGAGTATGGAGTAGAGTCTGAGTAGTTTTGAGTATGGAACAGATTGAAGCTGATGGAAAAGGCAAGTGTTGGATATGAACCAAGAACTTGCTGTGGCAGGTGTTGAGCACTGACCAAAACTACACTACGCAAACACCAGTATTTATTCATTACCAAATGTATTTATTCAAAAACCAAAATGTGATTCAGGTGCTGTACACAGGGAATGGGGACATCCTGTCTCTGGCCTCTGTATCTGTAGCATTATATCCTGGCGATTTGGAAGCCCAGGTCCTGGTCCTTTGTGCAGAAGTGTATGCCTTAGGCTCTTTGCACTGGGGGAAAGCTGTGAGGAGCTATGAACCTGAGCACAATCGTAGTTTCAGTGTGTGATTAGTCCCACTGCATCTAGTGCAATTGCGTGCCTGCTTATAGCTGGGCATGACTTTAGAAGATCAGTGAAAGCAGGTTAATGCAACTGCAGAATGAACAGTGATCCTTGTCCTTCACTGCAGTATGTCTTTCAGCATCTCTCTTACCAGCACCCAAAGCGCAAGTTCCTCTAGGAACTTCTTCCTGTAGTTACAGTAACGTGATGACCGCACACTAGAGCTATAAGGAGTCAAGTTCTTGAGAACTTCATATTTCTCCATGCTGATGTGCTCTTAAAATGGTTTATGGATTCCTCAGTGGCTGAGCTATCACTCTCATACTTCAAATCAGGTCTGTTTGTTTCCTGCACTGGAGGCTTGGTTTCTGTCTTTAGCCAACAGTAACTGCCTTTTCTTGCTCTGTCCAGTACTGGGGTGTGAGACAGGGTGATTGAGTGCCATGGAAAAATACAATTGAAGGCCTAAAAATACATTCCCTGAGAGTCATTTTAGAACCAGTCAAACCTGAAGAATGTTGCTACCACCTGTATAACTCCAGTCTAAATCACTGTCTTATGAGATGGGAAGGGTGTCACTGTGACTCTTCAGGGAAGTAAGGGGGAGTGTCAGTGATTTCCACCACTGCATCCAGTGGGATGGGGAAGTAGCTTGGGGCTCTTACTACTGAGGTATGTTCTCCTTGCCCTTTCTTTTTTTTAATTGACTTCCCTGTTCTCCCCTTTTTCACAGTACCTGTTACTTAGACATTTGTGCAATTAGTGGTACATAGCTTGGTAGTTAGAGCAATAACTGAAAGTGCTGCTGCTGGAATGGGCCTCTCCATGGGGTGAACTTACTCTCACACTTCAGCCCACTTCTCAAGGATTGCCAGCAGCAACAAGATTTTTTGTGTGTCAGGAGATTCTCTGGTTCTGTTTTGATGCTGCAGGTAGTCCTCCATCACTCTTTCCTCTCTTCCATCCGCTGAGCTGAAGAATGAATTGCATAAGTGTAAGGGATGTTCGGAAGCAAGATGTGTAACTGCAGAGCACAGCACTCGATCTCCCACCCTGCTCACTTCCTCTCCTTCCCATTGCTTCCCTTGACATGTTCCCTTGTTGAGGCAAATCTTGAGCTCAAGCCAGTAGGTTGTCTTTGGGTCGAGCCCTGGATAGAATTCAGGAATAGACCTATTAGGTCAAGTCTTGGCTAAAAACTGAACAGTAGAAAGTTATTTTTCCATGAAATAAAGTCTGAAATAACTCCCTATGAAAGATAGATCATTAAAACTACTATATACCACTGATGGTGCTAGGATAGGTACCTGGTGTGATGCTGTAGCACATTGCATAAAATGACTGCCAGAATACGGCAAAATAGTCAAAACCTGACTTTCAAATTTATGGCCCCAGCCTCATTTTCCTTTCCAATCCTTAAGCTTGTTCTGGCAGCAGGCTTGCTGGATGGCTGTTTCCCAACATGGACCTGAGCAACTGATGTCTGTTGTTGATGTTGGCCAATAGCAGGTTGCAGGTGGGGAGCTCCGTGGTGTGATTCAACACCTGACATTCAAATCAGTAACATGCAGCATCACCAGCTGAAGCAGCTCCTGATGTGGTTGTGATAAGGGGCTCCAGGCCTACCAGGAGGTATTTAATGCCTGGGATCCTCACTTCCCAAAAATGGGGATGTGGTCTGGCTATGCCATAGAGATCTAAGAGCGATTGTAGGTCCTTACTGTTTTGTGCAACTGCTTGATTCACCCAGACGTGGCACTCTGAGCTCGACTGTACTTCTTTCACGGCACAATGGCTGTGTGAGCACATAGTCTGAATCCCAGATGAGGTAAGATAGTTATGTCGGTGTGTGCTGCATTCACAAAACTTGAGGAAGAAATGAATGTTCTCAGCCGTTGCTGAACAAATGCGTTTGCACACCCTGTTGTTTGTCATAGGGGAAGTTTTATTTTTTACATAAATTTATTATTGTGAGCCATGTTGAGGCCAGTACAGGGGTCACTTTGGCATGTTTTGAAGTGACTGATGGCTGTTTAAAGCATGTATTTAATGAAATAAAATCCTTTAGGTCAACAACCACCATAAATATACTGAAGTTTATCAAGGTATTTGTTAAACTACTAGAAAACTTGCAACTGGAGCTCTCTCTGTCCCTTTGTAGCCGTGAGAATTTGGGACTGAAAAATAAAGGGAGGACTCTTCCTAAGGAAAACAATGTTCTAGTGGTGGTGACTCTAAAAGTGCTGTATGGTACTTATGGAGCTGCTTGTTGCATGTGTATATGAACCGAGGCATTGCTGGCTTTTGAAGGCTTCTTGGTAGTGTTTTTCAAGTTCTTCTTGTGCTGAGGAGTGAAGGAGGTTCTTTTCCTCCCATTTTAGGTCTTGATACCTGTATGATAGAAGCACAATTATGCACATATATCAAGGGAGTTGCTAAATATGGAAGACTCATCCAGTCTCAAACCTAAGGTTACATGGCAAGAGTGTGGTTTAGTGCTAGAATAAGGGAAATATGTTAAGGGACAGTTTGAACAACTGAGCAACCTGACTTTCTTGCCCTCCAGGGAGATGTCGGAGACTGTGGAGGCACTGCTTGCAGTTTGCCTTGGGATGCCAGCCTTTCCAGCCCACAGTCTCCCTATGGGCTAGAGTTAAACCTGCTCTCTTCCTGTGGGATAGCCAAAACACCATGACTGTTAAAGCTTATACCCTTGCGGAAGAATGGGGAAAGAAAGACTTGCATCTCCCATTCTTGTGCAACACAGAATTACACCACTGTCTATGCTTGGAGCTGGATTTGTGGTAGTCCCCTTTCACCCGTGTATGAATACCAAAGACAATCAGGGCAAGCATGGACCCAACATCAGTCTGTGGTATAAGGCATGGCCATTCTCCTGGGTTTCACCTCTTAATTCCATTTTGTAAGTGTGCTTCAAGCCCATGAGTATGCTCCTTTTGAAATGACAGAGGTGCCTGTCGAGGTGGCGTTTCTTTGCTGTGCTGCACTTGAGGTTTCAACAGCATGACTAGGACAAACTGTTCTTCAGAGAAGTGGGTTCTCCCACTGTTTATTTTGGGCTGCATTAGGGCTTGTCCTTTGGTCTTACTCAGCAGCAAGCTGGCTGTGTGTGCTGGTTATACCTGCTCCGTCACCACATGCAGCTCCTTTACTCACCAGCGGGCGTGAGGTCTTCTGCTGGCTGCTTCTGTGCATCTGGGGCTGAACGCTCTGGGGCTGTTGCCTTCAGCCAAGAAGAGCACCAGGAGGAGATCAGGATGTGCTATGGTGATTTCACAGCCAGCAAAGGTTCTTTAGGATGATCCACAAGAGGCAAGACCTCAGTTTTATCCTCCAAGATGCCCTGGGTTGCCTCTGTAGCCTCTCTTACAGGTCTGTTTCTGGGCTACCGAGGCTAGACTGTTCACATCTATCATTTGTCCACATTAGCACTGTCAAACTCTGAAAAAGCCTGGCTGGTGTTTTACAGGGGAGATGAGTATCTCGGGTGTCCTTTGTGAACGTGCCATGTCTTGCATTACTCGACTGTGACAATGTGCAGCACCCATGAAACCTGTGTGTCCCTGCTGTCACACCACACGGCTGATCACAGGCAGATACAATGGCCTCAGTCTGTGCTCAGGAGGGCTCCAGTATAATTTCCTTCAAAGAGACAGCTTAGTGTTGGACTGAGCTTTGCCCAAGGTCTTGCTGATGCCTGCCACTGGGGGCTCTGCTTTGGCACAGCCAGCTCCCATGCAGAACACCAGCCTTGGATGAGGCCATCCACCACCTGAAGGCAAGGCGTGGGGATACCTGGCAAGTATTATTTATGAACTGTGGCTTTGCAGTGTTCAACTGTGGTCTGGATTTGGTGTGTTGGTTTTTTTCCCCCAACTTATTTCAATGGGTCTGGGGTCAGGGTCTTGGCACAGCTTTTTGGATGAGAGAATGCCTGTTGAGACTTCAGGGTTCAAGGAGGCTTTCTGTCATCCAAGAGACTTATTTATGTTCGTGCTCAACTTGTTTTGCTTGAGTTATGCAGCCAGTTCTGGATTCATTTCCACTCACTGGAGGTCTCAAGAAGTGGAAGTGAGGGTGACAAGCAGCTCTTGGGGGACAGCACTGTTAAAAGCCAGGAGACTGCTTGGCAATGTTGCAAGCAACAGTTATGAGAGACCTGGTGCAAAGCGAGGTGATAAAGGAGTTTTACTCATTGGAAAGATGTGCTGTACAAATCTGGTCTGAATTTTGATTTTAGTACTCTCACTGGGAACAGGTAATGCTTTTAACAACCCTTATAGTAGCACTAATTTACTATTAGTGTTATTTATGCTGCAATTCCCCTGTGTTATTCCTTGCTTGTAGTTAATGCAAAGTGTTGTGGTGGAGGGGGAGGAGGAGGAAGAAACATGGAAGTGGGACAAAGGCAGAGAAATGTAAGGCTTAAAGGACTTTACAGGTCTTCCCAGTACCACAGAGTTTCCCTACCAAATCATACTTTATGCTTTAGGCACCAAAGGAAAGCAGGGTATATCCAGCTCCTTCCAGGTAGCTCACAGGCAGTAACACATCCACCCAGAGAGGGATTTTCTGCGGGTTACACATCTTAGAAGGCTTGACTGTGGTGCTGGCACCTGGCTTGGCTTTTGTCCATCCAGGGAAGACGTGTCTGAGTTGTGGATTCAGCTCTTCCTCCTTGCAACACGCAGTTGGCCCCAGTGAGGCTGTCACATATGGTATGAGTTCAATTTAACTGGGTTTCTTCTGAAACACTGTCTTACAGAAAGGATTCCCCTTTATGCTGCTGGTGATATTGCACCAAGCTCAACCTGGGTTGGGAAACTCAATGCTGGTCCTGTAAAACAGCTTCCACCTGCCTCCAATTACAACACAAGGTAACCCACGTGGCACCGGGAAGCACAGAACCCTCGCCACTGAGTGAAGAAAACCAAGAACAAGCACAAGCTACCAGGAAACGTAAAACAACGAGAGGAATTCGCAGCTGAGCAGCATCCCCCAGGGCGCAGGAGGCCTGGGCAGCGATGCCACACATCTGGTGCAGCAGAGGCCAGGCTCGCTGACGCAGCCTGCAGCGTGCTCTGTCGTTTGGGATGTGTGCACACTTCACCTCCCTCCGGCATCATCTGCAGCCTCCGACTGAGATTGGCTGCGATGGAGTCAGCCCATATCTTACTAGAGGGAAACTTGAGACCCGCCAAGCCCAAATGTCAAATGCTGCTTAGTCAGATGAATAGCAGCAGTCACCAGCAGCCAGCCAGGGCTCTTTCCACACTTCATTAGAGGCAGCGTTTTGCATCTAAGCTTTGTTTCTCAATGTAACTTGTTAAAAAAAACAGAGTTTGTGTGGAGCTGGCAGCGTGTGTGGAAAACCAGCATCTGCCATGCTACAGAAAATACAAGCGGATGAGCTTCTTCCCTGCCTGCTCCTGCTCTGCTCCCCATGCACCTGCCCCTGACAGCTGGATGTTAAATGCACAACTGAGAAAGGGCAAAGCCCTCACAAGTGTTTTGCTGGGGTTTGCAGTGTGAGGCTCCAGCAATAAAAATGGGGTCTCCTTTCCAGGCCTCCTTCCCAGGCATTAAGCCCTGCAGCCCACTTAGATCCCTACATGTCTCCTCATTGTGCTTGCTCATCCAGGAAGGATTTTCTGACAGCTTGGGGCTCATATTGCTGCACACACCTTCACTACCACATGGTGCCTTTGAGGTGGTGGTAGTTGGGCACCCTCTGCCTCGGGCACCCTACTCGAAGCATGGTGCTTATGCAGGGTGTTGCTGTTGGGAGGAGAAGCTGGTTTGGTCAGGCTTTGTTCTGGCCTTGTGCATGTACACATGAACGCACGCATTTGCCTGGTTGCATGCATGGTTGTTACAGTGCAATGGAAAATGCTCTCAAGCTGCAGGTCATAGGTGTGTTCAAACTATTTTTCTTCCTTTCTTTTTTCCTTCTTCTTTTCCTAACTATTGGACCTTTCCCTGGATTTGACTCTCAAATGCTCCTGCAGCTGAACTTCAGAGATGCTCATTCAAGTGTGCCTTTGCAGATCAATGCTGCTCTGCTAAGGGTTAGCAGCAACTTAACAGTGAAAATATCCCACGCAATTAATCTTGGTGGAGAGGTTGGGAGTGCAAACACCTTGCTTGATTCCCTGTTTGCCTTTCCTTTTGAACCGAAGCAATGGACGCTGGAGGATGCCGGATGCTGGGATGCTGCCAGCCAGGTGGCTCCAGTCGGCTTCCATAGCACCTCTGAATCATCCTGACCTCCCCAAACCTCTAGGCAGCAGCATCAGGGAACTGAAACATCCATCCGGAATTACAGACTCGATTGTTCCAGGGGCTCCATTGCGCTTTGGATTCGAGCCATGCGCTCAGGAGTTGTGCTGAGGGTGGGATACCTCCGATTTAATTTCAGCTGCCTATTTAAGTTTGGCACTTGAGTGCTTTCTAGAACCTCTGGGGAGAGAGCAAGGGAGACCTGCGCATAGCTGCTGTTTTAATCTGTGTTAAAAAGGAAGCCAAGATGACTATCAGCCATTTCATTTTTAGGCGGATTATGTTAGAGGAAATTAATCCCTTCCTTTGCATCGTGGAGTTTACATGTTGATGTCTGCTAATGTCTCCTCTCTCCTTGGCAGGGGTGGGGACATGAGGTGAGCTGTGCATTTTGGAAATGTGAAGGTTTAGAGTTGAAAATGAGCTTTATGGAGGGTTTTCTAGTATTGTGTCTTACTTCTGCAGAGTGGAATGTTCCAGGGTTTATTTTCTTTTAGTTGTTTTTCTATATATTGTTCCAATGGGGTCAGTTTACTGCAAGCTCTTGTTTTGTTTCTAAAACCTTGTAAATGTGAAATATCAACTCTGGATTCAGCAATCACACTGTCTCTCCCATTTAATAATGTCTGTCTGGCTTAAAGAAAAATGAGTGTGGACGTTTGCAGACTCCAGTAAGTGTTTCCTGGGATAATGTGCCCCTCTAATGTGGCCTCCCATTAGAATGCAATTGGAAAGGGGTAGATGTTGGAGCAGAGCTGATACCTGCTCTGAGAGCAACAGGCACCCAAGTTGGTGTGTTTGAGTGGGGGCAGATGGCAGTATGTGATCAGGGTATTTTGGTAGCTGAGCATCAGCATCATTCAACTGTCACTTTCCCTACTATTACTTAATGTTTGGCCAATTCTCCTACGCAACCATCCCCTTGGAGAATCCTCAAGGGCTTCCACGGGGCAAAAGAAGAGCAGTGAACAGTGCATTTTCTACAAATTGAAGGCTAATCAACATGGAATATATCATACTAAGGGACGTGTTTAGTGCATCAGTTCTGTCACTGGGAAGCTGGAATTCTGGGGTTGCATAATGATATCCGAGCAAGTTTATCAGCTTAAGCCAGCAGTGAGAATGCTGTCTGTGTTTAGCCTCCAGCTGTAAGAGTAGCTGGGATATTTTGCTGCCCTGGAGAGTTCTTCTTGCCTTCAGGGACTGTTTATTCAAATAAATAAATAAATAAATAAGGCAATGATTGGTGAAATCTATGGGAGTTTTTACACAGAAAAAAAGTGTTGCAACTGGCAATGTAAATAATACGCTGTGTTTCTGGAAATTCAAGTACAAACTGCTTACACAGAGCTGCCAAGTGATGCATGAAGTCTCCTTGCTTCAAGAAATCAAGGCAAAATAAAAATATTTCTGGAACAAAAAAATAATATGATAGAAAGAGGTTGCAAAAACCATCCAGCTGCATTGTCTTTAAAAACAAGGCATTTTACGTGTGTTAAGTACATACAGAAAGTTGCATTCACAACTCTCTGAGTATAGAAATACCTTGCGTGTCTCTCCAGGGAAATGACTGATCTCTTGGCACAAGCACAGGGACTTTAGCAGCAGATTCAGAAACATGAACAGAGCTTTCCAAAATCACAGCCTGGTTTGCCTTGGAAGGACCTTAAAGCTCATCCAGTTCCAACCCCTGCCAAGGGCAGGGACCCCTTCCACTGCAGCAGCTTGCTCCAAGCCCCTGTGTCCGACCTGGCCTTGAGCACTGCCAGGGATTACTCCTTTACCAAAAAGCTGTTAAGTTCTTAAAAAA
Organism: Pezoporus flaviventris; assembly: GCF_033815535.1. NCBI lineage: Eukaryota > Metazoa > Chordata > Aves > Psittaciformes > Psittacidae > Pezoporus > Pezoporus flaviventris. The sequence goes on from NW_026892558.1 coordinate 1,429,455, forward strand.
TATGTATCTTGTTACTTATTTAAAGCAATTTGTAGGTCTGATAAATACTGCATTTAATACTGAGAGGTGTCTTTGGAGTAATATATATGTATATATATACAAATTCTTACAAAGGTGTGTGGTCTCTGATGACTGGTGGTTGTGACTTCTTGAGTGTATGGGGTTTCATTTACTCCAGGCAACATTTTTTAAAGAGTTTCTGCAATCCAGTTGTTTCTTTTGACAGTAAAATATTGTCTGATTGTGAAATACTGATAGTAAAATGTGGTCTTCAAGAAATTCTGGAAGAATTTAAAGAATATTTTAAAAATTATTTTTATTGTCCTTGAACTTGCTTCTTGGAGGATGGGGAGTATTATTTTGGTTTAAATGATACAAATACAACCTATTTCATGCTGTGATCCCAGAAAACATCCAGGACCACTACTCTGATGGTGTATGTCTGTCTTGTGTCTTTTGAATGAGGGTTTTGCATACAGCAAGTGTAGCTTCTGCCGAGACAGGAAACAGCAGGGTGTGTTCAGTGTGAATAAATGGGAACACACGCAGGAAAAATGAGTTGTTCCTTTTCCATAGGTGCTCCAACAGGAAATCTGCAGGTTTCTTGGCATCACTGCCATCCAGTGCTTGTCTTTGTGGTTTGGCTTCCTCTGATGTCTCTGCTACCAGGAGATGTGGAGCATCACGATGGTGAGCAAGGGAGAAACTTGTGTGGCTTGGAATGGGGCTACAGGGGAAGAGTGATAAAGTCTGAGATGGTACTGAGTAATTACATATTAAATTGGGAGGGAGAGTAGGGGAAAATTAAGCTCTGGTAACTGAAGCCAAGTAACTGGGCTTGTGGCATTCTTGAGTATGAGCTCTTGGAGATGCAAGAGGCAGTGATGAATAAAGATGAAGAAAGGAAAATGTCTCTAATAGTTTGAAGCATAATAGAGAAGCAGGGTCTGCATTTCAGTATTGATTGCCTTTGCTAGGAGCATCATAATTCTTGGTCTGCAAAGGGAAAATCTCCACCAACCTGGTGAATGATGGGCAGAGGAGATGGGAGATGCTGATTGCAAAAACTGGGGAGGTAACATTTGATTTACGTATTGCAGAGGTGCAGAACAAGAGAAAAAAGCTCAAGTCAGTGACTTTATCACAGATGCTTTCATAACACTGGTATGAAGAAGGGTCTTACAACAGAGTCTAGAATAAGTACAAAGTGCTGAGCTGATCCCAAATGCCTTTTGCTTAGGTATGTGTCACCAGAGTTGTATTAATGTGTGAAGGAAAGGCTTAGAGTTACAGAGGAAAAATGATATGTCTTCATATCATATGGTTCTCACCATAGCAATGTTGTGCTTGTTGCCCTACTCCAGTCGTACCAGGGTGCATGTGTGCTCTAACAATGACGACTTCAGAACGGAGCTAAAAGCTGAGCCTAAGCAAGATTTCCCAACTAAAATGAATTCAAATCACAGATAAATGGTAGCAGTTCTGAGTGCCAGTCCCTGAAACTCTGTGGAAACTGAGGGTCATTCTAAACTCTTTCATCTTCACTCATTAACAAGAATAATCCCACAGATGGGTCTTCATCAATGCCTCTGCTGAGGTAGGAACTGCAGAGGGAAACAAGCCCATGAATAACGTAGGAATGAGCATCAGCACTGATTCCTCCATACAGGTACAGTTACGCATTGCAGTTTCATCTTCAAAGTAAGAAGTTGCTGTTTGTACCAAGACATCTTCTTTTTCTGATCCTATCCAGATGTTATCACAAGGTTGCTCCAGCATTGAGGCAGAGCTGAACCTCGTCATCAGCTTCTGAAAAGTGCCTTGAGACACCCAAAACCAAGGCTGTAATACTGGCATGATTACAGCTTTCTTGGGTTTGGATCATATCACAGACTCACACAGTGGTTTGTGTTGGAAGGCATCAGTTCCAACCCCTGCCACGGGCAGGGACACCTTCCACTAGAGCAGCTTGCTCCAAGCCCCTGTGTCCAACCTGGCCTTGAACACTGCCAGGGATGGGGCAGCCACAGCTTCTCTGGGCACCCTGTGCCAGGATCTGGATCTAAATTGTTTAATTCCTGATGTCTTTAGCCCCCCACATCAAGTGTGAATCAGATTCTTAGAAACAGATTCTATTCATATAGGAAAGTAGTGAGTAAGTATGTAAATATATATGCAATGTAAGAAATATTATGTAAAAATATGTGAAAGGGGAGAACCGCATGGCTAACGGAGACCAGCCCTATCTCTGTTGGGCTCTCACCTCATATACCAGCATTTATGGCCCTCTCCAGCTTTTTCCTATAGTTAGGGGCTAACTCTTTTTGTGTCTACTAACCGCTCTGAAGATACATTTGGTCTTGCCAAGGTCTTCTTTGGGCTTGATGGTATCACGGGACAGCAGAGTACGTGAAGTAAGCCTCGGCATGGGCTACAACTTGCAACTCATCATACCTTACACCAGTTGAACCTGCTGGTGCACCCCTCCTCCCCGGGGCCAGTCAGGGACCGGCGGAGGCATATTCCCACATAAGGCAATATGGATCACTGGAACGTTGTTATTGCAATGGAGGAGCTCCAGGCTATGTCAGGAATCCTCCTCCTTGGCGGCTGAAAATACCAAAGGTTACTTTCTCGATGATAGCAGTTTTCCTGTTTTAAGTTTAGGAATTGAGAGCGCAGTAGACAATGGGCAGAATATCTTCGTTAATGCACGAAAAAGTGTGTGCTCTGCACTTCCCGTAGGGAACTTTACATTGCAGGGGTGTTTTTAAATAACTGGAGGGTTTATTATGGACTTCACCAAAACTGTTAGTCCTTCTGGTGTTAATAAATATTGATGAGGAACCTCAAGAGAGAGAGATCAGTCAGCACTCTCCGACTATGAGATGTCTGCGATTCACTTGCCATGGATCGATACCTTCCCATTCATGAGCATTGCAACGCAAGGATTTGAAGGAGAAGCTCTGCCCAGAGAGATTGTAAAGCCTCCATCCTTGGAGACTTTCATGACTCAGCTGGATACAGCTCTGAGCAACATGGTGTGATTTTGTAGCTGACCTTGCTTTGACCAGGGTTCAGGCTGGAGACCTCCTGAGGCCCATTCCAACCTGAATCATCCTATGAGCCTGATGCTGAGGTTGCTAGACAAGCTTGATGACAAGCTCTGGGTCTTTCCCTCGTGAACAGCTGCTTATTCCAAATTTGTATAGTTTGGAAAATATCGTTTTCTATTTCTTGTATGTTGTCCTAAAGAGGAAAAATCCATGTTCCTGCGAGCATTGCAACTAGGAAGCCTGATTTCCTATAGTTTTGTGTCTTGAGGTTGATTGACTTTGATGTTTTAAGAGAGGATGAACTGTGATTTAAAACTTTCTCATAGTCAAGGCATTTCAAGGAGTGTCTTGTGTGTTTCTCCAATGTTTAGTAGACCCATAGATTGTTACTCTGAGTGGATACACTTAAAGGGCCTTTCTCTCTCTGTTCTCCCCAACACACTTTCAGAAACCTTGCAGAAAAGCAAATTCTTTGAGATCGCTCTTTTTATGTCAAATTTACTTAAAAACTTGACATGAGGCTTGTTGAAGGGAGAGGGATCCTAAACAGCTTCTGTACTTTGATGCAGAAAGCAGATCTGCAGACAAACCCCAGATCTTTTGGGCCCTCTTATGTCTTTGCTTTAGGATATAATAGACACCGACCCCTTTGAAAATGTGACCCCTTTTCAGGTTCGTATGTGAGAGCCAATATCTGCAAATATCTGGTGTTGGATTTCTTTTTGGTCAAGAAAACTAGTCATAATATGGCCTGTGATTGTACAAAAGTGGGGTGGACCTTCTTGATCAAGGACAAGATCAAAAAGAAAGCAAAGTGCTTTGTATGAGGCTCAGTGTGCCCTCTAGCCTCTGATCCTCCTCCCGCCTTGTCTCCTCCTCTTCCTTTTTAGTTTCCTTTGCTTTCTTTGTTGCCTTTTAGCCTTAGTATTTGCCACTAAAAGCAGAGAAAATAGCATTGTGGAGTGCAACATGGCCCATGTAGATCAAAATCCCCATTTGCTTTTCCTTTTGGTGGCTTCACTCAACTGCTCTCTGGGATAGCGCTGCAGTGGAGACTCTTAGTCACCAAAACACTGTGGCATAGAAGCCTGTGCTCTTTTCACATACATATGTGAAAGGCTTCCGTGTCCCTTGGTCAAACCTAGATTTTTCTTTGTGTGTGTGTTTATTAACTAGGTTGACAAAAACATGGGACAAACATTGGCTTTGAGTGACAGTTCTGTCAATGGGGGTCAGTCCCCTGCCTCTTGGTCCATGAAGCTCCAGCATGAGCCTGATAATAGCAGTCAGTGTCTGAAAAGAGTATTTTATCATTGACAGGAAAGACAATGTGAATGAGGCTCTCTTACTCTTGTCTCCCATCTTGGACGCCTGGAGGTATCCGAACATCAGCTTAGTGCCCCAAAGCATGATGAGATAACCAAGTCCCTTGAGTAGTGCTATGATCTGCAAGTTACACTGTCATTGAGGACAGCTAGTATCACCACTCTAAAGGTAAAGGACAAAAGAATATGAAGAAAACAAGGGTAAGGAGCAAGAAGATTTGTTAGGAACTGGAGGTACTGCCAGCTTGCACTGTGGGGTGTTTGCTGTGTTTAAGATCCATAAGCCAGCTGAGTGACAGTAATCTGGCAGCAAGAAGAGATGGCATGAAGCCCTGCATCTCCTAGAGAAGATAAAAGGCATTCTTGCCCTGCAAAACATCGCATGTTTAATTGTTTTATTTTAGGCAGTCAGGTTTCTCTGCTGGGATGCTGGGATGGAGCAGTGCAGCTTGTGTTTCACACAGAGATGTGGACTTGGTTACGCTCTGGCTTCTGCCACTCAAGGAAGGCCCATACCTGCTGATGAGTAGAAGAGTTTGCACAGTAACCTGCCCCATTTACATACATTGAAATAAGTATTTTAACAAAGAACACTGTGTTCTGGCTCATTCTCTACCCAGTGCCCTGGTCAGCTCTGAAATGCCATCAAGAAGATTGGCCTCGCCAGGGAGAGGTCAAGACTACAAAGAGGCAGAGGCAAGGGAGTAAGAGCAAGCGCGGCGGGAGTTTTCTGAGTGCTGCACATCAATGGGTTGGTCCCTCCGTGCTTCCCACGCTCTTTGGGTTGCATTCCCAAAAGGAATATGGTGCAGGAGGGTGATGCGAGTCGAGTGACGTGGCCTGAACCGGTGGTGGGGTGAGCAGCACTGCTGTGGTTGGGCTCCACCTCCTGCAAACCAGCAGAGAAAGCTCTCAGCGGTGAAGAAATAGCCAAGTTTAATAAGGGAAATGGTTATAATTACACTGCAGTGAGACCTGGGTCTCACATGTGGTATTAGTTTCACTGAGAGACTTCAAAGCCCTGCTAGGTAAGTGCTGCTAGGCTCTTGCAGCAGGTAGGGAAACTGAGGCACGCAGCTTTGGTGCTAGAAATGGCCTGGTGCTAGACACGGACACAGATTTTGCTGCTTTATTGCCAGTCAGCCCTAGAGAACAGCCCGGGCACTGAGAGAGCCAAAGCAGTTATCCCACTATGGGCTGTGACACACCACAAAGCTCAGGTGCCCAAGATGAGGTTTAGGTGGAGTCCAGACCTGAACGTTTTAACCCCCCAGGTACTGCCTAGTGCTGCAGTCCGGGTCCTTCCTGTCCATCCTATCTTCCTCCGTGCAGCATCCTTGCTCACGTGCATGGGGATTCCTGGACCCCCTTCAGAGGCATTCCAATGCCAGGCCATGTGACAAAGCTCCAGGTCTCCAGAGTGGGTCTGCAGGAAGCTTTTTCTGCCTGGCAGCAAGCCCGGGCTGAGATCTGAGCACCTCGGAGCTAAACCTGGTGTAACTCTTCTCTTGCTTCTTCCTGGGCCGAGCTCACACTCGAGATGGATTTTCCCTTTGTTTTATGGGCTTGCTTGAATTTTATTGCGAACGTAATGGCTGGAAAAGGGCAGTCACCAAGGTCTCTTGAAGCAGGCGGTGGCTTTCCAAAGAGGCCAGGACTCAGCCACACCTGCAGAGCAAATAAACTCATGGGTCACACAAGAAGGATGCAGGTGATAGGGAAAGATAAAAGGGCCCATCTGGCATCTTCTACCTCTGCTGGGTTTGGTTCTTCCAGCCTCAATCCCATCAAAGTTTGCTGAGGGTTTTTCCTAGCAAAATGGATGACTGATGTGAGTCAACGGAGAGACTCGAGGCCAGACGGCTTGGGTCCTGAGCCTCCGAGCTGGAAGATCTTTACCTGCTGCTGTCCTGACAAAGAAACCATCTGTACGTCTTGCTGCTAGCTTGATGGCTGCTTCTAAATCTGATCCTGGTGCATGGAAAAACTTGTCATCCAATAAAGCAGCCAGCTGGAGAAGGTAGTTGGCAGGCAGCGGCGGGGAGCAGTGTCCAGCGTGCATCGTGTTTTGGCATGTCCATCTCTGTTTCTAGCCGCCTTGGGAGGTTTCCCAAGATGTTAGTTCTTTATGAAAAAGAAAAACTCAAACCAAAAAACGATGCTTCTATTGCAGCACATCACTCCATAACCGTCTCCCTGCAGTTAACCGGAATGGGGGGACCAGAGCAGACAAACATCTGTACATCATGTTAAAGCAGCACTCTCACTCTGGATTTCATCCAGATTGCACTTTCCTGCTCAGCAATGATTATCCCTCTCTGTCTTCTATGAACAAATAGAGATACTCTGACAACAAAATTACTGGAACAAGCTTCTAGGGAAGAGTGCTGTGTACATTGCCTTTGGGAGCCCCATTGCCCTATGGGGCAGGAATCCTCAAGGGCTGGAAAGCCTGACTTCTACCCGGGTCTCTGTGTTTCAAGCTTTCAAAAATGTATATAGTGGTGTGTTTTCCTACCTTATAGCTGGTTCAGCTCATTGAGCACTTTATATCACAGGTGAATTACAGCAAATCTAACGTGGTTTCAGTGAATCCAGATGTTAGCGCTGGCAACCACTGATTAGGTTTGGGACACCTGGAGGCTGGGCACTAATGTCAGGTTGGGTTTGCACTCTTCTCCTTGTATCAGCTCCCAATAAACCAGTTAGACAGCGAGTTTCAGGGTCTGCCCTGCTGCATCTCCAGCCCAAAAATGGGATGGCACCACTGGGGGGTGGTGGCTGGGGTTCAAGGCTCTGAAACGTGTGATGGATGTGGCACAGCGATGTCTCCCCACATTGCCCAACTGCTAACCACACACAGATGACTGCAGTCACAACAATCTGCAGGCACATTTGACTTCTGTAAGGCTGGATGACAAAAAGGACGACAGAAGGATGGGACTGACTGTTGTGCCACGATGACCAAATATGTTTGTTTCTATTTAAGGCTGAGGGGCTTTTTTTAGTGCTTTAACAGATGAGATTTGCTAATCTGTGGCAATTAAGGATTTTCTACAGTTCATGAGTATGCTGGGAAAATATTCATTTGCGTATTATTTAGCTCTGCTGACATATCAATAATTTAATGTGGTTTTTAGTGCCATTTGTTGAATGAAGTGGGCGTTTGCAGATGTCAACATTGGATTGGAGTCCTCAACACTGACGTGGTCACAGCTCACTGGGAAGCAGTGCAAATACAGAATAGAAAAAGTGGTGATGTGAGTGACCTTTCCTATGTGATAGGAAGTCTGTAGTATTGCCCTATTTCATTCAAAGAAAACAGCTAGAGAAGAAGCATCCTTTCATTCTCCATCCATTTCTCCTTGGGACTTTCCACTCCTCTGTGACCCCTAGCACCAACGTCCTTGCAAAGAAGGGAGGAAAAATACTCACACAATCCCAGACTGGTTTGTCCTGTCCCTATAGGCCCTTGTCCAAAGCCCCTCTCCAGGTTTCTTGCAGGCCTGTTCGAGGGAAAAACGTGTTGGTAACTTGAGTTATCAGCGGGACACAGGGACCAGGATACTGAAGGCTGTACATGAGAAGCATGTAAAACAAAAGTTATGTTTTTAAATTACAGTTTCAGTGGGCTTCAGACATCAGCAGTGCTTTTTATTCAACCTTCTAATATGACTGGAATAAATTGAGGGGGGCGTGTGTGTAGGAAATAAATACCTATCAAAAAAAGGAGTGTTACCAAATATAATATAACACAGAATTATTTAGGGAACACCCCGGGGATGTGTAATTGCAAGGTAAAATAGCCGTGTATATAATGTTATGGTAGGCTGTCAGCGAGTGGCTGTGTTCCACACAGACATCCAGGACGTTTTCTTTAATGTGCGAGCCAATGCTCAGTGTGGGGAGGACAAGCTGTGGTGATGTTAGCTTTTTATTACATCCTGTTCTGCAGGGAAACCAGTGCCTAGGAGAAGCAATTTATGAATGCATTTACTTCTTGATTGTCTGCTTTGCCCTGAATTGTCTAATAAAGCACTTTAGCTGGTATAAATTGTTGCTGAAACGAGTTGGTCCAGGTTTTGGGGCTGGAACGGGGCCACTGGAATGGTAACCTGGGAGGTTACCTGAGGAGCAGCCCTGGTCCTGGTGGGAGTTACTCCACATCGTGCTATGAATGCAGATGTACAAATAAACACATAAGAAGGAGTTACCCCTCTAGGCTCATGTACGTGGTGAACTTGAGAAACAGACGCTCATTAAGGAGGTCAGATCTATGCATCTCTATATGCCCCCCCCGTGAATAGTTTCCTCTTTAGCAGCTGAGCCCATCACCGGTGTTTGGGGTTTGAATTTGACACCTCTGCCAAGTTTGACATTTCCTGGCTCTTTGTAACCAGGAAATTTCTCCTTTCTGGTCTTTTTCTCTAGGCTAAGACAGACACACAATGATATTCCTGAGCCCCTAATCCACTCTGAGACTCATGTGTGCAAAACGCTGCCCAGGAGCCTGATCTGGGACCCTCTCTCCATCTGCAGCTCTGGGAGAGGCAGAAGAGCAGGAACTTCAGAGATCTTTGTGCGATGCAGCGATTCAATCAACTTTAATATTGCAGGAACCCCGGCTCACCTCAAATCGCCAGTGCTGAACCACACAGCATCCATATGTGTCGGCTTTCTTCCTTATGAATCGCTCGCAAAGCCCATGTTCAACTCTAAAATCCATTCATCTCTAGCTGTACAGCATTTATCTCCAGGTCAGACACTAGCTCCTAAGTGGGAGCTGATTCAAAACAGATTGAGGCTTTCAATCAGAATCCTTTTCTTTAAGTGCACCATGGCAAACCTGGATGTTTAATACATTTGAGGAGAAAAATAACCCTTCCTTTCCCAGTCGTGCCGAGAGCCTTACTGTGTAAAACACGCTGGCTGCAGAAGTAGGAAGCGTGTTTGTACAAAGGGGAATGTCTGTGAGGGGTTCTGCTGAAGGGGCCAGTACTTATTGTGAGGCTGCTCGAGGATGAATGAATGAATGAGTAAAAAATCATGTGATACAAGTATCTGGGGTTACTTCGAGTCAGTGAACTTCAATTGCAGCATAGGTAACACCTCAGACCCTCTCTTCCAATAGGAAAACGACTTCTACAGGGCAAAATCAGGAGAGGTTGTCAACCAATGAACGTTTGCTCTGGGAGTGAGTCACATTCATAAAGAGTTTCAAGTTTGTGGTCTGGCAGATCCTGAGAGATGATTAAACCCACATAAAAGACCATTATTAATACAGTTTCTATAGTTCTGCACCCGTGTTAGTTCATGCAGATGGGACAGGGAAAGCGGGGGGGGGCATGAAAAATTACTTAACCATGCTGGAAGCATGAATTACTGCTCTCCTGGGTGAGATGCAATCCTGTGAGTGCTCTGTGGGCTTTACATACCTGCTGACACTCTTATCAAGAAGCTCCTATCTGGGACAAAGACAGTTGCAGAGCAATTGGCCCAGGGGATTTTTAGCCCTGGCTGGTTGCTTTGAAGTAGGTTTCCACCTTCCTGCTGCGGGCTGCTCCCCAGTGTCCTGCCCAGCAGTGCTGCCGGCTGCGATGGGACCCCGTTGCTATTTGGCAGTGGGATAAAACAGAGGGTAGGCCAGCCCCAAACAGCTTATCCAGGGTTTTCCTGGAGCGGTTCCCACCTCCTGACAAGATGCTCGTTTCTCCCTTTCTGCCACTGGGATCAATTTACTGATTTATATGGTCATAGAATCCCAGACTGGTTTATGCTGGGAAGGACCTCAAAGCTCCTCCAGCTCCAGCCCCTGCCACAGGCAGGGACCCCTTCCACTAGAGCAGCTTGCTCCAAGCCCCTGTGTCCAACCTGGCCTTGAGCACTGCCAGGGATGGGGCAGCCACAGCTTCTCTGGGCACCCTGTGCCAGCGCCTCAGCACCCTCACAGGGAAGAGCTTCTGCCTAAGAGCTCATCTCAGTCTCCCCTCGGGCAGGTTAAAGCCGTTCCCCTTGGCCTGTCCCTACCCATCCTTGTGAAAAGTCTCTCTGCTTGTCTTGGACTGGAATAATTAGATTGGAATAATCCTGGTTGTGGGTTGGAGTAATTTGTCTTGATTTTTTACATTAAGATGATTTCTCAATGTTTCTATCCCTGGAAGTCTTCTGTTAGAGTAAATGTTTCTCATTATCAGCTAAGAGGTTGCCAGGTCTGGGAAATATTTCTGTTTTATATTACTCTCTATGATCTTCCTAGTGTGCCTGAGACATCCCAGAACCAAAGATGATGAGATCCCTGCTTTACCCATAGGAAAAAGATGCAATATAGTACAAGGGGCTGCACCAAAATGCCATAGCCCCGTTTCAGCCGTTAGACCTTCCACCCCCTTGCCAGGGAGCATGGGGAAGCCTGAGGACATGTGTCCCTGTGGCTGGTGCTCTGCCACCCTGCTGACCTACATAACCTCATTGCAGGAGAACAAGAGGTGCAATTCTGACACCGCAGCAGCAGCTGCCAGGGAAAGTGCAAGAGTAATGATGGAGAGGAAGAGAAGAGGGGCAAATTACAGACCGTGAGCCTCCTAACGCCACATCAGGAGTGGTTTAATGGGAAAGAAAAGGAGAAAGGGACCCACCTGGTGTCTGGCTGAAGCGGGTGACTGCTGGGGTTGGGAGCTCCCTCCCTGACATGGGGAAAAACACTTGAGACAGTTTCCCAATGCAATTGGATCAGAAGTTTGTAAGGGAATGAAAGCATTCAACAAGGCTCGTCCTGGTCCCTTTGTGTTCAGGGTGCTGCACACAGACCTGATCAACAGGTGATGGGTAGGTCTTCAGGTGCACTCTTCTCCAGATACCCAGAGGACAGGAGATACCTGTGGTTCTAATAGCTCCTGTTAATGGCCTGTGAGTGGGACAGGGATTTTTCTCTTCTATAGCCATTGACCTTCTGACAGCTCTTGTCTTTACCCAAAATAGGTAGGTTTTAACTCTAAACCCACACAACTCCTATCACCCATCTCGTCATAGGCTGAGCAGCGCAGGAGGATGCCCCAGGATACCAAGCCCTGCATGAATGGAGAAAATGTGAGCAAAACCACCTTCGTCTTCATCTTCTCACCCTGCTCAAGGGCTCTGCATGGAGATGCAGTAGCTTTCATATTGCATCCTTCTCTGTGACAAGAGGGAAAGGACTTCTTTCTCACCTGGCCCCAAGGGGTGCTCCACCGGGCCGGTTGTTTGACCAGTGACTGGATCAGATCCCATCTGAGGTCACACTATTCCTACCTGATTACACCCTGCAGTTTTCTGCCTAGGTAAATAATCCCACACCGGCTTCAGGAAGGGCTGTCCCAGACTCAAATAAATATTTCTACAAGCAAATACTGCTGTATTATTTTCGGAAGGAGAATTTAAATGAAATAGATTTGCTGTTCCTCAAAACCCTGTCCACCTCTCTTCTGCGGCAGTGCCAGGCTGGGTGTTTTCCTGAGCTTTACCAGTACTGAACTAAGTTATACCCTATCAAATATATGTGTTGGGAAGGCTGTTCTTATCCCTTTGGCTTCCTGCTGAAGAAACAAAGTGTAGCTGGTCTCAACCTTACCTACAGCACATTCACCTTTTTAGGGCTTTTCATGCAGAAAGGAGCTAGAAAATAATGTTCTCAGATCTGCCTTAAAGAGGGATGGTAGTGATGACTGCTCATGTCTCTGCTCCAAAGGATGGTACAATCCTACTCATCCCACGTCCAAGGGGAGCTCCGAGCTGGTACCCTTCAAGGAACAAAATCTCCTCTCCAAGCTGGGAGCTTCTGGACATATATATCCTTGGATAGAGCCATATTGGCTGATGTAGCTCAGCACCAAAGCAAATCATAGAAGCATAGAATCATAGAATAGTTTGGGTTGGAAAGGACCTTAAGATCACCCAGTTCCAACCCCCCTGCCATGGGCAGGGACACCTCACACTAAACCATGTCACCCAAGGCTCTGTCCAACCTGGCCTTGAACACTGCCAGGGATGGAGCAGTCACAGCTTCCTTGAGCAACCCATTCCAGTGCCTCACCACCCTCGCAGTAAAGAATTTCTTCCTTAGATCCAATCTTAACTTCCCCTGTTTCAGTTTGAACCCGTTACCCCTTGTCCTGTCACTACAGTCCCTAATGAAGAGTCCCTCTCCAGCATCCCTACAGGCCCCCTTCAGATACTGGAAGGCTGCTATGAGGTCTCCACGCAGCTTCTCTTCTCCAGGCTGAACAGCCCCAACTTTCTCAGCCTGTCTTCATACAGGAGGTGTTCCAGTCCCCTGATCATCCTCGTGGCCTCCTCTGGACTTGTTCCAACAGTCCCATGTCCTTTTGATGCTGAGGACACCAGAACTGCACAGAGTGTTCCAAGTGAGGTCTCACAAGAGCAGAGTAGAGGGGCAGGATCACCTCCTTCAACCTGTTGGTCACGCTCCTTTTGATGCAGCCCAGGATACAGCTGATTTTCTGCCATGCTCTTCTACATACCACATGGGTGGAGAAAGCCCTCTCTAATTACAGTTTGTGAATAATAAGAGCAAGATTTGTGCTGAGCATGTTCTGGTCTGAGGGTATCACTGTGGCAGCTCTGGCTGATGTTCTGAGGAGAGCTTAAATGGGACTCAACTTGTGACAGCTTCCCTGGATGGCTGGGGGAGCTGGGAGCATTTATCTGAACACGGTTCAGATGGCAGATTTAGCTAATCTCCCTATCGTTACCTCTTCCCGTTATTTATCACTCTATAGCTGTTGCATGTGTTTCACATCAGCAGGTGAAAGGGCAGGGGCTCAAGTACCCAGCTTTTACTTGCAGGGTTAGCAGAAAGGAGCCTCAGTTGGAAATGATGAGGCATATCACTGTTAGGATCTCTCTGATGAAGCCTTATCCAATGGTCCGTAGACAAATAACTCCCCGTGGCCAAAACTCACCATTTACTTGAGGTGTCCATCTTCAAGTGAAGAAAAAAGTACCCAGAGAAGATGTGGATGCCCCATCCCTGGAAATCACAGAATCATGGAATGGTTTGGGTTGTAAGGGACCTTAAAGATCAATTAGTTCCAAAGTATTCAAGGCCAGGTTGGACAGGACTTGGAGCAAGCTGCTCTAGTGGAAGGTGTCCCTCCCCATGGCAGGGGTTGGAACTGGATGAGCTTTAGAAGTCCCTTCCAACTCAAACCAGCCTGGGATTCCACGAATGAATGCTGAGGGACCCCACCATGCTCTGCAGGGTGAGAGGGGTCCCAGTGTGACCATGAACGAAACGTGCCACTTGAAACCTAGGAACTGCCCATCCCAGAGCTGGGCTAAGCTGTGCTAAACGTGATGGGTTGTTGTTGTTTGCACAAGGAGGGTGTTACAGGAATGCACCAGCCTGTAAAAGCACCAGGTGCCATTAAAGCATCCAGTCCTGCAAGCTGGGAAGGGTTGGTGGGGTCCCTTGTTCCCTCTCCAGAGCTTTGCCTGGAGAAGGCAAATCCTACCTTTGCACAAGCATTTAAAAGGAAACCTTGCTACGGAGGCTTTCCCTGAGTCAATTCTTTTCCTGGAAAACTTCTGCAGGGCAGAAATTCATCACTACAGAGAAATCTGTGGGGTTTCATCTTCTGAGAAACCTTCAGAGGCCTTGCTTGAGAGGGGGATTTTTTTCAGAGCTAATGCAACGGATATGCTCTTGCTGCACAGTGACAGGAGAGGCTTTCAACACGGGCTGAGATGCTTCTCATTTCCTTGAAATCTTAGCTGGGGAACTTGGTTTGCTGCCATCAGCTGCTGCTATTCAAAGAAAGCCCCCAGTGCAATCTCATACCAGTGAAATGTAAAGAAAAAGGTCTCTGCTGAGCCCCAGTCCGATGCTGATTGCTTGCTGTAAGCCTGGGGGGGGATGGCTTTGGAGAGAATCAGATACATCATGCATGCGAGTGTTCAGAAAACACATTGTTTTTTATATCTTCTAATGCCTGTCAATTTTGCTGATTAACACTTATGAACACCCAGCTTTGTTTTCACCATTCTGAAAAAATCCCCATCCTCAATCATGATTTCCATTCCCCCCCCCCCTTATTTTTTCTTTCACCTCAAACCAGTCTCTGTAGATGGTTCATCTTCCTGGGTAGATGCTTTTTGCTTTTCACCTGTAGCTGATTCATGAGCTGAATGCTATAACCTGACAATATTAAAATTGTTCCCTCAAATGATGTACCTACATTGTCTGTTTAACATCCCTGAAGCCTAATCTTCAAACAACACAGCAGTGGGAGCTAATGAATATTTTTGCCAAAATAGATACTTTGCAACTATTTTTTCCCCCCAAAAAAATCATAGAATCATAGAACAGTTAGGGCTGGAAAGGACCTTAAGATCACCCAGTTCCAACCCTCCTGCCATGGGCAGGGACACCTCACACTAAACCATGGCACCCACAGCTCTGTCCAACCTGGCCTTGAACACTGCCAGGGATGGAGCATTCACAACTTCCCTGGGCAACCCATTCCAGTGCCTCACCACCCTCACAGTAAAGAACTTCTTCCTTAGATGCAATCTAAACTTCCCCTGTTTAAGTTTTAACCCGTTACCCCTTGTCCTATCACTGCAGTCCCTGATGAAGAGTCCATCCCCAGCATCCTCATAGACCCCCTAAAGGAACTGGAAACTGAATGTATGTCAATACTTTATAGAGACAGAACTATTCCTGAGTGCTGGTGCTGTCAGTTCCTCGATATTATAGTTAGCAGGATTTAGACTCTAACAATAAAAATCCCTGAATGAAAGTTCTGTTTACCCTAACTTGCTGGCCACTTATTTCCTGGGGAAGTAACAGCTGCATGGTGGATTTTGAAAGAGAAACTGAAAATTTTACTTCCCAGTGTTTCGTTCTGGTTTTATGTGGTTATAATTATGTGATTATATTATGGAAAAAAGATGGTAGAATTAGGAATGCAGGTAGAAAAAAGACAATTCATTGTGTAGGAGCACTTAGAGATCTTGAACTTGACCAGGAGCCCATTTCCAGAAATGAAGGTCTCCCCTGGAAGAGTCCCTCCTCACCTCTGTCTTGCAGAGGCATTTGAATTCAGCTTTAGCCCTGGCTCTCTCACTTATTATATTAATTAAAAGGTAATCACTTCACTATCTCTTCTTCCCAACACAGAAAATTGCTTGAAATCACAGTGGCTTGTTTGAAATCATGTATTCAGTGAGGCTGGTTTGCCTTTCCATTTAATCCTAGAATCACAGAATGGTTTGGGTTAGAGACAACCTCAAGATCATCCAGTTCAACCCCCCACCATGGGCAAGGACACCTCACACTAGATCATGTTGCCCAAGACCGTGTCCAACCTGGCCTTGATCACTGTAAGGGATGGGGCATTTACAGCTTCGCTGGGCAACCCATTCCAGCCCTCACAGTAAGCAACTTCTTCTTTACATCTAACCTGAACTTCTCCCGTTTCAGTTTGAACCCATCACCCTTTGTCCTATCACTACAGTCCCTAATGAAGTGTCCCTCCCCAGCATCCCTATAGGCCCCCTTCAGATACTGGAAGCTGCTATGAGGTCTCCACGCAGCCTTCTCTTCTCCAGGCTGAACAGCCCCAACTTCCTCAGCCTGTCTTCATACAGGAGGTGCTCCAGTCCCTGATCATCCTCGTGGCCTTCTCTGGACTTGTTCCAACAGCTCCATGTCCTTCTTATGTTGAAGACACCAGAACTGCACACAGTGTTCCAAGTGGGGAGTTTTTTGATCATTTTTGAGGTTTTTGATCATTGTTTTTCCAGCATCCACAAGAAACAGGTTTTGGTTTTATGTTGGTGACAGCTAAAATTTTCCTTTAAGCACAGGAGCCCAGGAGTGAAGATTTTAAAGAAACACTAAACACTGTGAACCTTAGGAAACCGAAGCAGCTCTGATTTGTCTTATTATGTCATCATGAAAGGTACCAGTCTGCTTTGGACATGGAAGGCTCAGCTTGTAATTCCACCATTGTGCTGTGCTTTTAGTTTATGAGGAATATGTACAATGGAAACAGAGATGTCTTTTTTGCTGTCTATTGCTGATGATTGTGAAGGTTCTTTGGGCATGCTTCCAGCTCTGTGAAGGGATGCGATGGTGCTGATGATTTTTATTACGTGAGGTTATAACGTGTGGTTTCCATGTGGAACTGAAAGCTTGTGCTAACATCTTCCCCAGGAGCAGAAAGCTTCAGACCCATGCAGAGCAGCTATTCAGTAGTCTTGTACCACCTTTGTTTAACAAACCTGCTTTGGTTTTTAGTACATTTTATTAATTTCTAAACTGCCCCAAGCTGTTATTTAGCTAGAATTTGACTTCCAGAGAATACTGAAAAAGTTAGCATGTAAAATCACTTTTTTTACCAGTAAAGACTCATGGAATAATTTTATTCTCTTACAACTCACTGATTTATGCAGCCTTTACGCCACTGCTGAAAAAGGAGACAGCAAGGGGTAAAAATACCTGATGGGAGGTAGCTTATTACTTATGAAGCTCTGCATAACGTGGAGCAATTTGGAAATGAACTATTGACATCTCAGTATGCTCAGCCCCATTTTGTGCTCTTGAGCTCTACTGGTAAACAGGTATTCTGAGGGGTAGGTTGCTGCCCTGAGATGTAGTTGCTGAAGACTAAAGGATGTCTCTAAGCAGGAAATAAGGAATAGACCCATCAGGAGACTTCCTAAAAGCATGCTGCTTCACAAATTTGCATTTGAAAACGCAATGTGTTTTGACTGCCTGGTATATCAGGGATTTAGGCCAAAGCTGTCCACTGCAGCTCGGTGGAGCTGAAAGGCTTTTTGTGTGGTAAATGGCTCAAGATGAGACAGATGGCATTGGGGTAGCTAAAATAACAATTAAGAACACTTCTGAACAGCATCAGTTGGTACCACGTGACATTGGCTGCTATTTGACTTAGACACAGCCCTTTGACTGAGGTACTTGTGCCAAGGAGCATGTCAAGGCATAGGTGATTGATGATGATGTTCCTGCTGAGTAATATGCAGGTCTTAGGTGGAAAGTACTGTACATTTCTTAGGGACTATGAGTTCATGCCCGCATTTAACTATCTTGCTACAGGTCAGAGACCTTCCTTGAGGTTTTTGGGCACTGGAAACACCTTTCTCCCTCCCACATCAGCAGCTCGTGATCCAAGTAGTGTCTGACCTGTAGCAAACCTCAATGCCCATCAAAGCAGTGTTTTGGGGAGGTAGCACCTGAGAATCATGTCCCTGTATCCCAGTTTGAAGGGTTGCCAACCCTAGGAGAGGAGAACACCTTGTTGTGCCTCAACTCAGGCTCACCCAGCTGTACCACTAGACAGGGCAGACAGATGAAATAGTGCATGAGGCTAAAAACATAGATTTGAAGTAAAGGATAAAGATAAAAGAAGATGAAACAGGAAAATACCTTCTTAGTGTTATGCTTAATTACAGAGGTGGTGCTTAGCTGGCTCAGCATTTTGACAAGCACATGTTGCTTTTTCTTCTGGAAAGAAGCTGGAATCACCCTCTCTTTTCTCCAGTGACTAAGACAGATCCTGAATCTTTGTTTCTGCTCTTCTGGGAGATGAAAAGTTCCACTAGAAAATCTGTTACCCTCCCATTTAACAAGCCCAGGCTCAAGTACCTGTAGTTGTGCATGTCTGTTCAAGAAAGCAGCATACCTTGTTCTCTGTGACTGGGTGGCGGGACAGTGCATGGACTTGGGAGAGGTGAAGTCTTGTCCTCCTGAAGCCTTCTGTGAATGTTTGCATCTTAGCACTTCACTGGCCTCTGGCTGCTTTCTACCTATTCAGCTGTGTAAAGATGTACCAGTAAAACTCTTTAATCTTGAGAATATCCTGATGTTTATAGCTGAGTTAATAACTACTTTTAGATCAGAAGCGCTATATGGTGAAGTCTATGAGCACTTTTGGGGGGGTCTGTGTAAGGTAGCCAAGGAAAGGAAACATTCTACCTACAGGTGTTCCTGTACATGAGGCCAAACCTTCCATGGGAAAAAGTCAGAGGCTCTCAGGGAATAATAAGAGTTGAAAAAGCTGGCTGTAGGGATCAGACCCATTATGTTAAAAGTTAACAGAGACATGTGAAAACCTCAAGCCACATCTGTGGTTCGTAAGTGAAGGTTTACAGTTGAGCAAATTACTGCTGAAGTCTATCGACTCATTGAATTCCCTGAACTTCTGGTAGGTCTTTAAAAGGCTGTGTTTTGCTTTTCAGCACTTCCCCATATTATGTGAGACAAGTAACAGCATCAGCGTTCTGTGGAAACCCAGTCTTGTCCTCTCTTGACATCTTCATACGTGGTGCAGCCAGCCAGATAGCTAAGGCATGCACTGTGATTGTAAACTCCTTTTATTAAAGAGTAATGAGGTTTAAGATGGAAAACAAGCGATGGCTATGTGGGTAAATAAAGCACTGAAATAGAAGTGCCTAGGATAGCCTCCTGATAATTACTGTGTGCATCTGCTGGTGTTTACTTTACATCCACAAGCAAGCGAGCACTTGGTGGCTGCGTGCTGAGCCCTGTGTATTCCCAGGAGATGGATGCTCAGCTGTCAGGTGGAGATGCTGAGAAAAAATATGAGCTTGTTTATAAGGCCTCATCTGAAGTTTTGCCAGCAGAGTAAATGAAGACAGGATGTCCTCAGGAGTCTTGACCCAGCCACCCCTGAGGGCTATGCCTTTGGGATGACTGAACGGAAGGCCCCAGTGATAGAAGAGGCAGGGATGTGGCTGACTTGGGGAGGAACGTGGCATTAGAACTGATTATTTTCCAGATAAAAGGAAATGTTTTACCCTTCCAACTTTTTGGTTGTTAATCCAAAGAGGAACATTTTTGTACCACCTGAATTTCTCAGGAATGCCCCAAAGCATTTCAGTTTGCTGGAATCTGCTCAGCACCTGGAGCCATTCTCATGTTGTGCTGGCTTCATTCTTTTCCTCCTCCTATCCATTATCCTCTACGTGCCTAACTGCCTTCATGCTTTGCCTCCCAACATCATTTACATAAGAGTAAAATTAGCAGCCTGAGTAATTGTGAATGAGTTACATTAGACAAAAAGGCCTTTAGGCTGAACGTAGCCAAAACGTCTGGCACCACAAAACTTCAATGAACAGAGCAGCAGGGAAAGGATCCTTTTTCTCTGTCTTCTGAGAGAAATTCCTAGAAATGTCAAGGGTTTAGGAACCTAAATCCCATTGATGCTCAGCAGGAGGCTGGTGTGGACACAGGGGATGCTCAGTGAGCAAACATTCAAGGTGCCCAAGCTGTGGTCTTTGGTCTGGCTCACCTTTGTAGACCTCTTCTCTGTAGGCTGGCCATGTGTAGCGCATCACTACCTATCTGCATCCCACCAGGTTCATCTGGCACTGAACACCACTGAGCTGGTTTTGAGAGCAAAGCGCTGGGGTTGGAGCTAGATGATCTTTAAAGTCTTTTCTACCCCAAAGCATTCTGAGATTCTGTGATTCTCTAACTCGTGCTCCACTAATCCTTGGTCAATGGCTGGGAAGGAAAGCTGCACCTGATTTAAAAGAACAAAGATAGGAGTTTGGGTTGCTGTTTTCCAGATTGAAGGGCTTACCAGCCACATCTAATGAGGAGAACGGGTGCTGCGGAGCTGAGTCCAGGACAACAGCTGTTGCTAGTAAAAATAATGATTGTTTTTACTAGGGAAAATCTACTCACAGGCAGCAGAAAAAGTGTTTTACTTGAGTGGAAACTGCAAGGTCTGTCTCCTTATACCCATATATTAAAAATACAGCCTTAAAAGGACAGCTTGTAAACAGACTTGTTGCTTTCTCCAAGGACTGATGAACATAAAGGAGTCTATTTCAATTTTTGCATGTATTTGAACACTTACTTGCGTAAAAAGCAGCTTGGTTTTGTTTAAAAATATTAAAATATGTGTAAAAAACATGAGGCTTATGGGCAATTTTTCAAAGGATACCACCACAATCCCTCCAGGAGTTTCATACTTGCACCCTGTCAAACTCCTGTGCTGAAAACCCCCAAGTAACTGAGCTAATCTGGGAATTTTTTTAGGTTTTGGGTTAAGCACTGAGGTTTAGAACCCAGAGATCACATCAGGACATGCAGGCCAATACAGGGTCAGTGTCGGGGGTCCCAGCAGATCCAGACTGAGACAAACATGCATCTGACCATCAGATCTTAATTGCAGCCAAAAATAGCCTCTTTTTTTTCTTTTGTTTTTGAACTTTTTTCTTTTTTGTTCCATGCCATAAAAAGAATGAAGTGCTTCCCCCATCATTTACACATGGAAAAGGTCTGGTTCTGAAGTTGTGCGCTTCCCACTTGGAAAGAGATTACTGTTTTACAGCTTGCGGGTTTTCAGTGTTACTCCCCAAAAACGTGTCATGAGATGACACATTTCAAGACAGTAATTTGCTTTCCCTGCAATACAAGGACTATTTGCATTTCATTTTTTTCGATTCTGGCCTCTGGTCGCTTCCTGGTACCTCAAAGTTTCTTTTTCTGTTGCCGTTTTGCATCATTTTGATGTATTTCCTCTGCCAGGATTTCTGTTTTATTCCAGCTGCCGTATTTCTTAGGATTTTGGTCAGCTACAACATGTAGAGGCCAGAATAAAAGCCGTGTTTGGCAGAGGTGTCGAATAGCTTCTCGGTGAGCACAGTTTACTGTACACAAAGGCATCATGGAGGAGAAATTTTCTTCTGTCTTTTGCCTCTTCTTCCTTTGGATTTGGTATCTCAGTGCTGCTGCTTGATGTGAATTTGCTTAAAGACTCATTCTACCATCTCTAATCTGCTGATTCCTCCAACCTCTCATGGGCTCGCTTCCAAACAAAAGGGGGTTTTAAACTTCTCTTTTGATTTTTTTGCAATAGTTCCTAAGAAGGTGAAGGGAGTCACAGCCTTTCATCCCTATTGCCTCATTTTTAACTAATTTGAGATGATATCACAGTGCAGGGAGTTCCCCAGGTATGTGATGAAGTCTCTGCCAAACCCTTTTTCTTGCTTTTATTTTGCTCTTCATTATTCCCACTTGTTCACTGTGACTTTTGCTCTCTTCAGGACCAGCTTCATAAAGACACCAAAAGTCTCTTCTTATAATATTTTGGCTTCTTAACAAGTAGTCGTTTGTATGCTGTAACTTCTTTGGTATATTCCACGTTGCCTCCCCTGCAAAGATAATTTTAAGAAAAGTCGCAGTATTACAGATACTGAAAGGTCATGGGAACCTCTTGCTAAGATTAGTCCAACTTCTTCCTATCAATGGGTGTAAGTGGCGTTAGCATTGTAAAAGGAGTACTGTGTGAGCATTAAAAGACATTTTTTTTCCCAAGTTCACATTGAAAAGCACTTTTATCCCATGTCTAGAGCTGGGCGCTAACTGGAGCTCTATCACTATGGGCTGATGTTTTCTATTCAGTGGCTCACAGAGAATGCATTGTTTGGAAGGGAGCTGAGCTGCAGAGGTTGGAACAATTTCATAAGCACAAAATTATTGCAAGGTGTCTGTGAGGAGCGTTCAGATGGAAGAGAAACCCTACGATGCAGGCTGTTAAGCAAATGAGCTTTACACTGTACAACTCTAAGAATGGGAAAAATAATTAAACCCCCCCAACTTTGGTGCTTCACTTCACCCAGTTTATCATTACCAGAAGACAAACAGAAAACATGGTGTTGTACACAGAGCAAACAGATTGTCCTGAATTTCTCCAAGGATGCATTAAACCCCAAACACCTTCCAGCATCCCTCTTCCATTAGCAGCTTGCCATGGTGGAGATGCTGTGAGGACATAGACATGTGTTGTTCTAAACCCTGAGAGACACCACTCTGATTTGAGACCCCTACCAAATAGATTAATTTTCTCAAATGGCTGCTTCTCTTTTTTCTTTGCAGCATGTGGGATCTTTACAGAGGGAAGGTTCTAGGCTGGGAGCCCTCATAGAATCATAGAATAATTTGGGTTGGAAAGGACCTTAAGATCGTTCAGTTCCAACCCCCCTGCCATGGGCAGGGACACCTCACACTAAACCATGTCACCCAAGGCTCTGTCCAACGTGGCCTTGGACACCACCAGGGATGGAGCATTCACAACCTCTCTGGGCAACCCATTCCAGTGCCTCACCACCCTCACAGTAAAGAACTTCTTCCTTAGATCTAACCTAAACTTCCCATCTAGACTCATCTCCAGGGGCTGCACCCCTTCCTTTGAGGAGTGGCTGGAGGCCACCTTTTTAGAAACACCATGGGTTGTCCTTGGCACAGAATCTCTGTGCTGATCAACCCAAACCCTGCCTAGCACCCCTGGCAGATTCTTCCAGTTAAGTGCATTTCTACCAATATTAAGGGTTAAATGTGTTGCTTGATGACATATCTACTTCTTCCAGGTCTTTGCTGAAATGTCCAGCTTACAGGTAGCTCTCCTGGTTCCTCAGCCCTTTAGCGAAAGGAAGAGAAATCAGCTTGGAAGGACACCAATTTCTGTAGGGAAGGGATTAAAACATCAGGCAATTACTGAAAACTCTTCTGTACAGTGACAACAAATTTCCTGAAGCACATGGAGAAAGACAGAGATGTCGCCTGAGTAAGATTAGGGTTGGCTAGCGTAACAGGAATAACAAGATGTGGTTTTGGAGGCTTTTCTTTCTCTGAAAAGGACAGACAGTACTTCAGAGGATCCTCCTTGTATTGCTTACAAAGTGATGCTTCCCACTGAAAGGCTGATTCATGGTCATAGAATCCCAGACTGTTTTGGGTTGGAAGGGAGCTTAAAGCTCACCCAGTTCCAGCCCCTGCCATGGGCAGGGACACCTTCCACTAGAGCAGTTTGCTCCAAGTCCCATATCTGGGGAAAGGTACCTGAGCGTCCTGGGAGACACGAGCTCAATAGTAGTGAATAGTGAGCAGCTCTGGCAAAGAAAGCCAACAGGATGCTGTGGAACATCAACAAGGGCATCGCCAGCAGAGATAAAGATGTTACTGTCCCACTTTACCCAGTGCTTGTCAGGCCACCCCTGGAATACTGTGAACAGTTTTGGTTGCCGCCACACAAAAAAGACACGGATGGACAAGGAGAGCCCATAGAAGGGCCATAAGGATGATCCAAGGAGTGGGCAGCATGCAAGGAAAGGCTGAGACATGGGACTGTTTAGCCTGGAGAAAAGAAGGCTCAGGAGAGACCTTATCACCATGTTTCAGTATTTAATGTGTGTCTACAAAGAAGATGGAGACTCCCTTTTTATGAGGAGTCCCATGGAAAAGACGAGGAATGATGTGCACAAGTTACACTTGGGGAGATTCTGGCTGGACACTAGAGGGAAATTTTTCGTACTGAGAACATCCAGCCACTGGAATAAGCTCCCCAGGGAAGGGGTGGATTCCCCAACACTGGACATTGTTAAGACTGGGCTGGACAGGGTGCTGGGACATCTAATCTAGGTCATGCCTAGTCAGGTTGGACCAGAAGATCCTTGAGGTCCCTTCCAACCTGGTATGATTCTATGAGTCAATATCTAAAGGTCTTACCAGCTTTGGTGCCAGTTTAATAACCCCTTTCCTTAGCTAGCTGGTTATCCTAGAGAAAACCTGTTAGCTGAAAGTGCATGCACAGCTCTCCTGCTTCAACTCTGAGCAGTCCCAACTGTAGGCAGCTCAGGAGAGACCTTCGTCCCTTCGTCCTGCTCTCCCCAAACTGCAGGTCTGGGGTGACACTGTAGGGCGGTTTGGGTCTGTATGTGCCTCTGTATTTTGGTGAGGAGTCCTCTGTGCTCCAGCACCCACAGCTCACCCTGCCATGCTCAGGAGCCAGGTACATCCCAGCCCCTCAGCCATGGGGATGCCCCAGTCACAATTAGAGCTGTGAACCCCCAGCAAGGTGGATGAATATGAAGCTGCCTTTGGTTTTTGTCCTTCTTCATGCAGAGACCTGAAAATATTTGTTTGTATTTTTTTTTATTGTCAGCTTATGTCTTTTTATTTCTTTTTTTTTTTTATTGCTATCACCTTTTTCAGTATCATTACAGATGCATCTGCAATGTTTCATCAGTTGCAGTATCATTGCATCTGCATTGTTTCCAGATGAAACATTCCAGGACACATTTTCCCACCACGCAGATAACAACCACAACTGCAACTTTCTGTACAGCTCAGTGAAAATGGGATTTGCCCGAATATGCCTGGCTGAAAGATCTACATCATCCTGTGCAACTGCCCTACCCTCAGTGATAGCTGCCGTGCTGCCAATGCTAATATTACCCACAGATTTTATCAGCGGTGTCATGTAGGCGTATTTCGGGATCATTCATTAAAAAGGTCAATTAGCATTGCAATATTTCCCACCTAAAAAAAAAAAAAAATCAGAGTTGATTCCAAAGCTGTGAAAGTCTTGAAAAGGAGCAGAGAGATGATGCTGCATGAAGGAAATTGCCTCTTGAGTTGCCTACTCCAATATCGACAGGTATACTCTCTCCCATCACAGTTATCTATGGTGTATATGTAGCTGGGGATGAGGATGAGACCTCAGTATCTGAAGGGGGCCTACAAGGATGCTGGAGAGGAACTCATCATCAGGGACTGGAGTGATAGGACAAGGGGTAACGGGTTCAAACTTAAACAGGAGAAGTTCAGGTTAGATATATGGAAGAAGTTCTTTACTGTGAGGGTGGTGAGGTGCTGTAATGGGTTGTCCAAGGAAGTTGTGAATGCTCCATCCCTGGCAGTGTTCAAGGCCAGGTTGGACAGGGCTTGGAGCAACCTGCTCTAGTGGAAGATGAAGAGGGTTGGGACCAGCTGAGCTTTAAGATCGCTTCCAACCCAAACCATTCTGTGACTGTATGAGTCTATGGTTCTATGAAAGCACATGGGGAAGGCGTGGATGCTCTCATAGGGGTTCTTCTGTCAGTACTAATATTTTCCACACTCAGCATCCAGTATTGACAGTGGGATAACTTTTGGTTGAGGCTGATAAGAAGTAACAAATCAGAGCAAATGTTTTATTTCTATTTAATATATACTCTCAGTGGAACTGCTGTGGGGTGTGTGACTGCTTAAAACGCACAGCCTGAATTTCAATCTTGATTAATTTCATGCAAAAACATTAGGAAAGCATTTGCAATATGATGTGTATGGCACAACCACGGGCAATAACAGAGTGGATATAGAATAGTATTTTGCAGTGGTAGGGTTTTTGTCTTTCACTTTTAGGCAGTTTTGTTTGTCCCATCAGAACTACTGATGAAACACCACTGGAGCTAATCTGGAGCATTTCCCACTGGTATTTTTTAAATGGGTGCAAACAGGTTAAATAAATTTGCTTGTAGTTATCAATAAAAGAACCCCTACAGAAGGAACAATGAGCAACCTGATTTTGTCTTAAGCTTTTACGTCATTCTGTTTTGAGACTGAGGAGAGGACAAGGTAATTCCTATGGTAAGCACAGGAGATGGGATGAGGTGGGATGTCTAGAGTGGTAGATGAGAGAACTGCTAAAATTAAGAGATTTTTCCAGCCATGATGGTAAATTGACAGCTCTTGATTAAGAGTGATATTATAAATCAATGGTTGTACTTGATCTGTTAAAGTTATCATAGGATCCTAGGACAATTTTGCTTAAGCATCTGCTCACTGCCTTAGAGAAATGTATAGAGGCCAGGTAGGAAAAGGCCAGTTCCAAGGCACACGCATGGCCCAGCCTGTAGAAACAGCATCCTCCAGGGTAGCTCCTGGACTTTGCTGGCAGCTCGGGTGGTTTGGGCTCTACAAATCCCACCAAACCCTGCAACAATGGCACAAATTGTGATATGAGGGACACCTGAATCCTTAAGTTCCCAGTGTGGCTGTGGCCCTTCTGGTTAACAATGCAACCTTTTGTTTCAGGCTGGCTTTTGAAGTCTGAAGGAAGATATTAAAGCTATACTTGCTTTAAATGAGGCTGAAAGGAGGGAACAGGGTCCTTGCAGCTCCCACATGGCTGTGCAATGTTGTTCCTGAGCACCTTGTGCTCAACCTAGGGCTTCATTTCATTGCAAAGGAGCCTAGCAAACACCAATGTTTTAGGCTTTGGCATAGCCAAGGGATAAGAAACATGCTGGTCCTCACCAAGCAAAATGTCAACTAGCAGAGAGTTTGTCTTTCATCTTCTCCCAGGTGCATCCTGCTATTTCACTGCTGAGCACATCTTTCAATCTATGTATTACATGGCTGGATACCTTGAGTACTCCCAGGATGCAGAGGCCGAGTCCATGTTTGCAAGGTTGGAGAACTTCTTCAAGTGCACCTTCCAGTTGGGTTTGAGCTGGTGGTATCAGGTTTGTACACCCAGATCCCTTTAGAAACCAAACCATGGGAGCAGGGACCTTTCAGAGACTGACCCCAAGGGTATGTTCCCAAGCCAAAAATAAGATCTGATACGGATCAAGGGCAAAGCTCTGATTTATGGACACAGAACAAACGTGGGTGCTGTGATTGCCCGCAGGTACTCGTCTTCCCCCTCTCTCAGGATGCCCATCTCTGCTGCACGGGTGGTTAAGCTCCCGCGGAGCAGCTGCTCAACAGCTGCAGGTTACACTTCACATATGAAAGAAACCCCAAATCTGTGTGAAATTTCCAGTGGTTTAACAGCTGTCGCTTGAGCCAGGCTGTCTGTGTCACGTATACGGGGACACTGGAGGGGAGAGAGGCAGGACAGACAGCTGGGAGCAGTAATTTCTCCAGCCGCTTAGTTTTAATCTGCTTTTGGTCGTGTCAGAGCCTTCTGAGTGAAAATTTGAGAATGGAGAAGCCTTTGGATTTACTTTCCTCCCTTTTCTCACCCCCTACCCCACGGCTGCAGTGAGCCTAGTGTGAGCCAAACTCTGTCATTAAGGGATTTGTTTCTAGAGAGACTTCTTGGTGGGATTCATTGCAACGTGTTTCAAATATCTCAGCAAGTCAAACGCTCATTCTTGTGAATGGAGATGAGCAAGCATCCAGGAATGGTCAATTCAACTGAATTAACTATTGGTTTTAGAGAAGCACAATTCGAATTCTGAAGACAGGAGTCTTCTCTGACTCTAAAATTCCCTTTTTTAGCTGCACTGCTGGGGGTAGATCCCAGTGTGTTCTGGATCTTCTGGGAAGGGGAAGGTGTTACGGACAGACGAGAAACTTTGGAAGGAGAAGTGCCAATAAAACTCAGGAAATTAGTTGTGTACGGTGAGAAAACCATGAAGAGCAATTTGCCAAAGAATCTGGATGGTGTTTAAAATATCCACGTATTAATAGTCTGTGGTGTGACCAACTGACTAACCTTGTTTGCCTGTGGAAAGGGAGAGTTTTATGCCCAGGACATAGTGGGGAACAGTCTGGGTCACCAGAAGGGCTTCATTTACCTCAGTCAACAATTAAGTGCAGGATAAAATCTGTGGTATTGCTGGGATTTATTTTAAAAACACCTGGTACAAACCCTTGGTTTTACTTCCTGACATTTTGTGTTCTGCCTGCATGTATAAAAATAAAATGACCCATTAATTCTTAATCAAAACCAGCCCTTAATTCTGTTTTTACTGAAATTGTACTGATGCCAGGAATCCCCTGTTTGCTCTTAAATGTGAATTCAGGTTAACCAAAAAGTGATGTGGTTTAAGCTATAGAAAGTACTGCTGTCAGCAGAGATGATGCTGCGAAGTTCAAGCACTCATAGCACATGCTGAGGAGGTTGTGTCTTCCCAACACTACTTGGCTGTATTTTGGCTAGTATTTTCCTGATTTCTGCTTGCCCGATGAGTTTCCTGTAACTATCAGCGTCTGTTCAGACAATAACTGCATTGAGGAATTATGTCTCGATGGAACAGGGTCACCTGCAATGAGGCAGCAGGCAGGTCACTTCTCTCTTGGTCTTGGTTCCTCTGGTTGAAATCATAACTTGAAGTGCGGTTTGAGTGCGAGGTCAACATGAGTTGGGTCTTAGTGTCTCCCAGAATCAGCCATGCAGGGTGCTCTTCCTAAACCCCAAACTTCCCTTCACATTTAATGGCTCCACAGGGATGGGGCACCAGGAATGGAGAGCCAGATGGGAGACCTTGAGCTGAATGTTACACTAGGGGAAGCCCTGCACCTCCTGTGGCTTCCTCAGGAGCTTGAACACCACTTCAGTAACCCCTAAATGTTCCACAAGCAGCACAAACTGGAGGTTTCTGTTTGGGGCAGTGGGCTGTGGGGTTCATGCTTAAGGATGGCTGGAAGGGGCTGGGACAACAGGAGGCTCCACACTGGTGGGAGGTGTGCTGCTGCCCAGCAGCTGTTGGGATGAGACCATGAACACACTCCCCATGGAAAGAAGAGCAGAAAACAGGGCTGGTCCTACTAGGTTGAGGGAGAGTTTGGAGGGCTCCTGCTTTTCCCTTCCTCAGCCCCTGCAAGGGCTCTGGCGTGGCAATAGAGAATCATAGAGACACAGAATCAACCAGGTTGGAAAAGACCCTTAAGCTCATCCAGTCCAACCATTCCCAGCCCTGCCAAGGCCACCCCTAACCCATGGCACTGAGGCCTCGTCTCCACGGTGTGTGAGCACTTGTAGGGACGGTGATTGCAGCCCTGCCCTGGGCAGCCTGTTCCAATGCCTGAGCACCCTCTGGGGCAGGAATTGTTCCTCAGCTCCATCTAAACCTGCCCTGGTGCAGCTTGAGGCCGTTTCCTCTTGTCCCATCCCTTGTTCCTTGGGAGCAGAGCCCAGCCCCTCTTGGCTCCATTCTCCTGTCAGGCAGTTGTAGGGAGCCATCAGGTCCCCCCTGAGCCTTCTCCAGACTAAAATCATCTCCTTGGCACAGCAGTGTAGAAAAGACATGCCCCATGCTGTCCGCTGCTTCCACAGCACTCTTACCCTCACTGCCCCATGAGATAGCTCCAGGGGGACAGGACACCCCATCCCTGAGATGGGTCTTGTCGAGGGACATGAGGTGTGGTGCCACCAGGGATGCAGGGGCAAGCAAGGTGACACAGGGTGAGTTATCCTTGCCTGGCACAGAGGCTGGACGCTGCCAGGATATTCAAAGCAAGAAAATGCCAGGGCTGGATGTGTGATGGTTTGGTTTTGTTGTCATGTTTAAAACAGCCCCTCTGAACAACTGTTGTGCGTAAGAGGAGGGAAGGGGGGTTGCCATGGCAAAGTAGGATTTGTTGGGAATGAATAGCTTTCTTTTTCTCCCCTGAAATGAATGGGTTGCTAAGACCTCCCTGCGTATGAACATTTTAGGTGCTACACTCGATGGAAGAGACAGCGAACAATATCCCCCCCAGTTCTACGTTATCCACAGGACTCTTAATACAACTCAATGTTATTACACACAAAAAATGTGGTCTCAAGTGTAGATTGAGAGAGACAAAATGTTCCCAGTGGGATCTATCCGTGCCTCTTCCCCAGTCCGCTCCAACAACAGGGATTAGCGGCAATGTTTGCACTGACTGTAACTAGGACATAAAGACCATGGTTCATTTCTTCCCATTCAGCTAATTCTTTACATTGCAGACACTACAGGATCCATTTATGGTTTGTTCTTTTCTTTCTTTCGTTCTTTTTTTTTTCCCCCTTCTTTTGTGAGAGTGGGTTGGGGTGGGAGGGGGTGAGGGGGAGAAATCTGCTGAGGAAACTGTTGGCATCTCCAAAGAAAAGTGTCTTTTCAAACCCTCACCCTGCAGCCCACAGCCCTCCTCTGCCGGGGATGAAAGAAGCCGCAGTCCACATCTGATGCAATGACATTCAAAGGCAATGTTGCTCTTAGATGATGGCCACAATATATTCGCCAAGGAGGGCAACTTTTAAGAAATAAAGTGTTTTAAGCTGGCAGATTTGACTTCTTATATCAAGCTCTGGGGTTTTTTTACAGCTAATGGGAGTGCTTGCTCTCAGCCATCTCTCATTCCTGACACGTACCCACCTCTAAAGCAAACTACAGCACCGAGTTTAGGTATGTTTTTCTTCTGGGAGAGCTCTGGGAGGCAGGATTTGGCCATGTGGGGAGGGTTTGGCCAGGACCCTGGGGTAAATGTTTTTGCCCTGATGAAATCCCTAATACACATCAACTGACAGTGCTCATGTTTTATTCCTGGAAGAAAACTTCTCCAGCAGCTGAAAACACAGATGTGGGACACAGGATTTGTGCAAAGTGGCTGGAACATGGACTTGGTGTGGTGCAGCACAGTCCTCAGCTTGTCTAAGGAAGGGTCAGTGAGGCAATGTCATCTGGAGCATCCTCATGTTGGTCCTGAACTCACTCCATCCTTCTTCTGGGGCATGGGGGTGAGAGAAGAGATTGTTAATATTGCCAAAATGCCTTCTGGCTGACCCAGGAACAAGCTTTATCTGCTTCAAAGCCATGCATCAATCTTGCCTTAACAGACGAGTCCTGCTGACTCACAGAGGGTTCAGGGGAGGTTATGTGGTGAAAATGAAGGATTGTGAAGAGAAGGAGGAAGCTCATACATCTTTCCGAGGGGGAGAGCAGGCAGGGCTGAGTGTCATAGGCAGTACCAGGATGTGGTGACCCATCTCTGCCTCGTGGTCTCTCATTCCTGACTGCTAAAAGTCAAACAGTGCAGCAATAAGAGCCACAAAGTTCTTCAGGGCTTCAAGGTGTTGCTTGTGCTGGTTTATTTCCTTATTTAATTGCAAACTTCCAGCCTCAGAGAGGAAAAGTGTGCAGTGTGGACACACCTCTTGTCTGAAATTTGGTCATCACACTTCCAGGCCATGGTTCATGCAAGGGTTAATCCAGATTTGTGTGCAGACAAGGGAGAGGAAAAATGATCTAAAATTGCACTGTGCATCTCGGGTGATCCTCACTAATGTGCCCCAAATGTGTGTGATGATGTATCTACTACCTCTCACTGCTATTCTTGGCACTGGGAAAGAGAGCACATGAATCTGAGCTGCCTTTTGGGGAGCACAGCCTAGCAAAGGACTTCAACACATGCTTGGGAAAGCAATAGTGTATATACTTGAAGTGGAGGGTGCAGCACTAAGAAATACCCTAGGAATGGGCAAGTGCTGGTATGCATTATGCATTCCCAGGCAAAGGGAAGGCATGAATGGTACCTGGGAGAAAGTCCCATTTCTGGCATCTCAGTTCTTCTTGCAAAGGAAATCTGGTCCAGGCCTCCCAGGCTGTCAGTGTTGAGACTGATAGACAACCTGTGTTCCCTGTTGGTTTGTATGGAAAAAAACAGGACTTCCACAGGGTCCTACCTGAAATGTGTTCTTCACCTTCAAATGTGAAAGTGGAGAGGCTACCAATAGGAAGCAGAAAATAGCTGAGGATAAGATTAGAGTTTGCGGGAGGCTAAGGAGGGATCTCCTGTATTGGGCTTGATCCAGCATCCTGGTGAGGATTTCCATACTAGGAAGCTACTAAGAAGGTTGGACAGGTCTTGGAGCAAGCTGCTCTAGTGGAAGGTGTCCCTGCCCGCGGCAGGGGTTTGGAACCAGAGAAGCTTTAAGGTCCCTTCCAACCCAAACCAGTCTGATTCTATGACACGGTGGGTGGGATTTAGGCCTGGATTATCAGTGCCCAAATGTAGATGTGCACTGGTGTCCCCATGTGTCATCAGTGTCTGAGTTCCCATCAGCTGGCAGAAATCTAACCATGTGGTCAAGCACCTAGATGGCCCATGGCTGCTTTATCTGAGCAAAGTGCTCTCCAGCCTTCACCACCTGCACCAATCAGTTCTCAGATGGCCCTGGGGGAGGTCAGATGTTTAGCACACATACAGGCACCTCCATTCAGGCGTCTGCCATCCTGTGACTGCTCACACTGTCACTTTTGTTCTGATGGCACACCAAAAAATACACAGGACACTCGATCTGCGCATCCCAGGAATACCTATACGGACTGCTCACCAAAGCCACACGATGTTATTATAGTGGCTGTCCTAACGAGTTTTCCTACTACGTGGGGATGTGGTTTTAGTAGGTCAAAAGATGCTATTTTTCAAAATAAAGGCGTATTGGAGATTTTGGAGAAAGCGTGCTCACACTGACATATTCATTTGATGTTAATTAGCAAGGAGAGGGAAAATACTTTGTCAGATTCAGTGTTCTCTGTTAACCCACTCCTCTTAGTCCTGATCTGGATGAATGATTTATATCTTTAAACATAAAGAACCTGGAAACAGACCTGCATTTTCTTCCCATGGGAATATCACTAACTCCACTTGTTCTAGCTTTTGTAAAGTCTGAAGCAAAGATGGTTTTAATTCATTACTGTCAAATGTGAATGATGCTCTGACTTTGTGAAAAAGCAGCATAGTTCTAAAATTAGTGTCATCCTGTTTCACCTTCTTCCTGGTCTCTTTGTGCAAGCAAAGAAATCAAACCTTTGTGCTTCTCTAAAACAGAAATCCTCCGTATTTGACTTAGTCTAAAGCGAGATCACACCACAGTAAGTGTGGACTGAATCACGTTTGAAAATCAGGTGGGAAAAAGTACATACTTTGACATTAGGAAATGTTCTGAACTTCCAGATGCTCTTCAAAGATGCACTGGAGATCAAAAACCTCTTAGATTTTCTGTTGCAAAAGCAGTGAACATCATACCATGTCGTGTAAGGGAAGAAGTTAAATATACAGGACACAAAGCAACTTTATTACTCAGCTCAGTCATCGTGAGGCTTTACCTAGGACAGAGCTGAAGCATGGCTTTATGTGCTACCTGTTATGCTTCTGGTTGGGATGGACTCAAAAATCCAACTTACCCTATTTTCAATTTTTTGTGGAGATTTTTTAGGGTTTTTTGATGAAAATAACCTAATAGCCACAGGAAGCCAGCTAACAGTTAGTTCCAGGTGGATTACTTCAGTTACCAATTAACTTGAAGGAGTTAATCAGAGTTTTCTCTTTCACCTAGGAGCTAAATCTCTTCATCATTCAATTTATGTAGTAATTGGTGCCTGCAAGAGCCTGGAGCAATTAATTACCTGTGTGTTTCCTCTTGTGGTGGGAAGAGCACCAGTTGCTGGAAATCTCTTAACAAACACTTATCAGGACAGTCTCAGCAGCCCATAAATCACTGCTGGTTCCCACATCCGAGGCTACACAGCCATGAAAATCAATCTTATCTTGGTATAAAGTAGCAACCCTCTTCCTTCAGGGCAGTCTATCTGCAGGTGTCCTTTGTCACTGAGAACATCTTCAGAATTAGCATCAGAAGATGCAACTCAGCTGGAAGGACAAATACTGGTGGGTAGCTTCTGAATGCATCTGCAATTAATTACCTGCCAAGCGAGGAGCACCTCTCTCTGTCAGCAGAGGATGTGTTGCTTTGTTTCAGACACCCAAATGTAATCAAAAAGCTCAGGAAAAAAAAAAAACCTTGCTGAAGATGTGACAAGTCCCTGTGCACAGGAGCATCACTGAGCTCACCCAGCTCAGGGTGACATGTTCATCCCAAGTTCAGGTACACAGGTGGATACTGGGAGGTGACAATAACCCTGTATTAAAGCCACTGCCCAAATTAAACAGCTGTGCATTGTTTTCTGTACAGATGGTTTCTTGGGAGGCTTTGGCCACAAGGACACGTGCTTTTTGCTGCTGGAAAAGAGTGCAATCACCCCTGCTGCTTATTACCCCACCACCTGGGAGAGGTAATAAGTTAGGTTGGCCTCCCCTTACTAGCTTTATGAGAAGCTGGGTGGTGAGGCTGGAGCAACTTTGGGATGGTAGGAGAGCGATGGGTGGTGGAGCACAGTGTCTTCAAACTACACAGTGGCTTAGAGGATGGTCCGTCAGCTTTATTTCCAGCCAAGATATTTGCTTCAAAAAAGGTAAGTGTTTTATTTCTATGATTTTCTTCATGAGTGCTTGCTGTGGTTGGTGGGGGTCATTATTTGTAATGGGCAGGGAGGAGGATGCTCTGGTGTGAGTGGATGTGCCAGCAGCAGTGTGAATGTTCACTTATTTAGCTGTGGTAGGGTACTCTCCTGTTTCTTTCATGCAAGCATGCTGCTGAATGTTAGCTTTGTGTAGCTAAGGATGCAGTACCTCTAGCTCTGCTAATTAGGGTCTTCTGTATTTCATCTACTGTTGAAAGGCTGTGGCTATAAATCAGAGAATAGAGATCCTGCTGTATTTGTCCAGATTTTAGGGATTTTGGAGTGGTTTACCCTGACAAATGAGCTAGGGGGTTTATCTTCTAGGAGGTGCTGCTCTACTTAGTTACTAGACTTATTTGAGAAATGTTTCCTGGCTAAAAATCTAACACAACTGTTGGAATGGTAATGTAGTTTTAAAGTATAATGTTTGGAAAACAAGCTTTCATGAATTATTCATATCCTGGCTTAATTTTTTTGTTTACCTATTCTATTATAATAGCTTTTCAATTTTATGTTTCTACATATTGTTATCCTCAGAGAACAGAGTACGAGTGCATATCTTGTATGGAATACAGAAGAACTACTTGGAAATATAAGGGATGGTTCTTAATTTTAGATACATTTTTGGAGAAAATAGTCTTCATTATATATATTGTCTGCCAATAGAGTATGAACACTTCTAATCTTCTGATTCATTTGTTAAAATTTCCCTTTATCTATTAAAATCATACTTATTGCAAGTTTAAATACATTCAGACTATGTAATGAATATAGATTTTCAATTTTGTAATCAGTTCCTGAAATTATGTGCAAATGCTGTTAAATTAACATTTGTTTGAAGCTCAATTTTAATAAAACTCCTTAGTTGGAGAAATCCATCGAATTATGTATTTACAAAAACAGAATTCTTTCCTCACTGGGATAGGGAATGAAGACACCAAATTCCAGAATATCTACAGAACTGAAGAGCTGGATTTTTTTTCAAGGCATGAAGATTAAGTAATTTCCTCATTCAGGGTCCCAGAAGCACTGCATGCTGACATGCAGGGCTCTGCATACAAATAATCCATCCCCTATTTGGGGAGTTAAGGCACACCCTTGCGTGAAATCCTTTGCATGTTTTTCCTGTTTCGCAGCGTTGTGTTATTGGATACAAATTCTATTTACAATAAAATAATCTTTGATCTGTTCCCTATTGTGAAGCTGAGCTGTGTCTCACCGTTTCACTTGGCTGATGAAGGTGGAAAGTTAGTCATCCCGCCTCTCTCCATAGCTGCTGGAGCAAGACAGATTCAGGAAGCAATCAACCCCACTGTTTTTATTGTTTCTGTAGGGCTTTTTTTAATGCCAGGACAATATTCTCAAAGTCACTTGCCTCTTTATCTTCTTACACATTGATTTTATGTTGAGTTCACCCCTTTTCTGGAAATGCTCCTCTCCTACTGCCTGTAGATGAGATGCTTTCTATGGTGATGGCTGGAGTGAGACAAAGCCACTTAGAATCATAGAACAGTTAGGGGTGGAAAGGACCTTAATATCATCCAGTTCCAACCCCCCTGCCATGGACAGGGACACCTCACACTAAAGCATGCCACGCAAGGCTTCGTCCAGCCTGGAAGAGGGCACTTCCCACCAGTGTCCTCTTCAGACCACAGTGTTGACACAGAAAGCTCCACACATGGAGCTGATGTGATTCCTTTGACTGGATGTCCCTGTCTTGTGTTTTCCCAGAGGAAAGCAAGGCAGGAGAAGGTGGTGATGAGGGAGAGGGCAGAATGTCTGGGGAAGACAGGGAGTGTGGTAATGAAAACCAGTGGAGAGCCAGCAGGGTCTGTCAAAGGATGACCTCCTCACCCTGCTTTCTTGGGACTTGGAATGGATTTTTATATCTGGTTAATAATAATGATAATCTTGTTAATAATAATGATCTTGTTATTGTAATATAATTTAATTAGCTGTGTGCAAACGTGAGTTGAGGCTGAGCAGTGCTGTTCAGGTCAATGGTTGCTGGCTGGGGAGCTGGATGTGGGTCAGGTTTCCTCCAGCATGGTGCCTGATCATGCAAAGATTTCCATGGGGATGGAGAAGGTTGTGTGACCTGTGAGATGGGTGAAAGGAAGGTGGGCAGACCAAAAACCCTGTGATTTTCTCTATTAATTTGTATCTGAAGAGGTGTGCTCTGCCTCTGTGTTTGGGCCGAAGCGGGAATTCACTACTTCTGTCTCCTTTTGGTGTTTGGAAAGTCCCTCTTTGGGGACTTTTGGGGCTGGGGAGGGGAGGCGAGCTTGTTCGTTGGTTTTGAATCCCCCAGTGTGAAATCAGACTTTCCTGTGTAAGAATCATTTCCCTTTGTGTCTTCATTCAAGGGCATGTGGCTGGTATACACCAAGGGCCAAGGAGAAGAAGGATGGACACGGCGTACCATGGTGGGTTAGGAGCAATGGAAGCAATGCAGCTCCTTCACTGGCGGATGCACACTGGCTTCTCAGGGCATAAGGGAGACTTCAGAGCTCCCAGGCCTCCTCCTGGGATGATTAGTCCAAATTCCCTTGGGACGAAGGTCCCTGAGAAGTTCCTCCTTTCCCGTCTATTAGCAAGACTGTTTGGAAGGAGGTTTGGCTGCAGAGCAGGGTTGCTAACAGCAAAATAATTCTTCACCATGAGCAAAATAACTAACTGGGAGTTGTTACCCTGACAAGCAAGGTGATAACCTAGGGCATGGTAGGAGACAGAAAACAGCCAGGAATAAGAGAGTGTCAGGACAGCCTGTCTCAGAAAACACAGCTCAGTTTGTTTTGGGGTTTTTTTTTTTTGCACAGCTTAACTTACAATGGGTGAAACCACTTGTGGTTTCCTGTTTTCATTATTTGGCTTTTTTTATTGTATGGCAGCAATGTTTTTTAGAAGCAGAGTCATCTTCATGCCCACTTTAGCGGGTTTGGCGCTACCATGCAGTGTAGCATGGCCATCCAGAGGCTCCATTGAAGGGGTTTGCATCCCACCATAAAGAGAAAGCATCACTGTATGGCAAAGGAGAGGGCAAAGAAACCTGGTGTGAGGCTCATTTTGCCACAAAGCCAAGTGTAATCTGCCTGTGTGTCTATTTTTACTGTTGATACCCCAAGCTCTGTAGCTGGAGACAGTCATTTATAATGCTGCATAAAGCACTGAGAAATGGAGTAGACAAAACAGGAAGCAAAAGAGCTTCACAAATATAAGTATTTGTGATTCACAAGTATTAAGAAATTTCTAAGTGCTGGAGATACTTCTGGAATGATGATGCTTTCCCCAGGAGTTGAGATGGGGATTCAAAAAAAAAAACAACAAGGAGCATGCATTGGGCCACCTCTATGGCTGCTTTCCTCCACAGGTGACTATGCAGGAAGGATTCAATCCCATGTTTTTTCCCTTAAGTTATATCCAGTATTGATGCAACCATGCAAAATATGATGGATGGTTGCATCTTGCTTGTGTTAGCTGAAAATTCCTAGAATTAGCAGCTTTCTGCCAGCTTGAGTGCACGAGGGAGAGGGTGTTGCTCTGAGCTGACCATCTGTACAAACGTTGAAGGAGCTGAGGGGAGAAGAACAATGTTGTGGTGCATTCTTGGCTCCGGGGTTGGGTTAGCAGCGGTGTATCCGCGTCCAGGATTTAAGAGAAATGTCACCATGGGAAAACATAGGCAAAAAGAGTTTCTGCGTTTGGAGAAGAGCCCCTGCTCCTGCAGCCCGTGCTGCGCAGCTGAAAACACGGGTGAAGTCTTACAGATGGAGTAATACCTGTCGCTGCCCCACTGGGTTCAGCCCGAGTGTCACCACTGCTTCAGGCTGATGCTGTGTTATGTCCTTAGAGCCTGTAAAGGCCAGGAGTGCGCTGGTCTGCTGCTTGCTTCCCCCCATCATCTGCCAAGCTCTTCCCCAAACACCTTCTCTCGTTGCAGTGACATCACAATGTGCCGTAAGTGACCTTCTTCCCTAAACATTCAGAGATAAACTTAGCTTTTAAGTTCTTTTTCTCTAACCAGGAAAACTTCTCCTTTTTATAACCTCTGTGAGTGAACCCTGAAATCCAGTACCGCTGAGTGGACTTATGCCATGTTTCCTGGAAATTTTGTTAATTTATAGCACAGGATTTCTTTCAGGAGAGACAAAAATATTCCTGTAGCATAAACCTTTGGAAAGCACTCGTTGCAGTAAGTGCTGATAGAGCTGTGTTACACCAGTTTACATTCTGCAGATGGCTGATTTATGGTGGTGGCAAGTTGGTGGTTTTTCTTCTCCTTCTAGATGCAAGGTAATTTCCTGAGCAAGTCTGAGGTTGAGTATCAGTCACATGTATCCTGAGAGAACTCATTTCGTTTAAAGGTATCTCAAAAATGAGAACACTGAATGCCCTGCTGGTATGCAGTTGGTACAAAGTTGTGTTTGCAGTGAGCAGAAACTCTCCCCAGGCTGTGGATGAGATGAAGATGCTGAGGAGAAAGGGTGCCTCCCTCCCCATTCCTCTGAGCAAAGGCCCAGTATTGCACAGAAACACTTCACCAAAAAATGATGGACTTAATAACTAAGGGCCTTAAAGAATTATTTAGCTTTTAATAAGAAGTTCCTTCTGTGGAAGGAGAGGTGTGCAAGCAGCACTGGGTGAGAAAAGCCACTGCTGTTTGGTGTGTAAAGGTTTTATGAACAGCCAGCGCAGTTCCTTGTAGTAGTATGCAGCTGGATGCACTTGAGAATATTTTTATTTATCTGTTCTACTGCTCAGCAACAGTAAACACTGTCCCTTCACTAAAAATTGCTCATCCATGTTTATATCCATAATAACTTGTCAGTTTCTGGCACAAATGTTCCTTGGAAGTTTCACCCACTTGAAGAGCCATGGAGGGATGAAAAGGATTTGGGGACGTACTTGAGGGCTGAGCTTCAAAACATCTAACCTCCCCAGGTGAAGCAATGAGGGTCTGCTTGCTGGGAGCTGCAGGCACTCTATTTGCTGTGGTTACCCTTGCATTTTGCAAGTGGCCTCCAAACTCCAGTCACCAAATGGATGTAGGATGCCATTCTATAATTCTATGTGGAAGGAGTTTAGTAGCACTTTTCATCCTGTGCTCAAGACCCACCAGAAACATTTACATCTGTACCTCAATGGAGGATTGTAGCAGCTGAGAGGAGAATGAAAGTTTTGATGCCACATCCTACATTCCAAGAAACACTCCCCCAAAAAACAGGAAAAAAAACCCAGTAAAAACAGCTTATCTTTTCCTATAGTGGATACCTAAGCAGAGCTTTTCAGTGCTATCCCATTCTGCGGTTTCCTTCTGTGCTCCTAATTTCTCTCTTTCTATGTACACCATCAAATGTATTGACTGGATTTAAAAGTCCACTTGGCTGAGATCCTTAATACTGAGTTAGTGGCACTTCTCCTGTTGTGAACAGGCAACTGTATGTGGCTGCATGTCTCTAAGCAGAAGCTCTATATGTATTTTCAGCTTTTCTAAGGAACTGAAATGTAAAAAGCTCTTTGTCACTGTCAGCAAATGGCAACAGGAACAACTGAGGTGGGAAGGAGAAAGAAAATGCGGGTTTTTTTTCACCAAAAGTCAAATTCTTGGAAACAATAAAAAATAGATCGCAAGTTAAAAAACTCCAAATGACTGCCCAGAACAGGTTCCTTCTAAGGTTCTCCCTTTTCCATCTGAAATGTGATTTGAACAATGAAACCTTCACATCTCCACCAGTGGCAGTGAGAATATTCCTGGCCAGCTATGCCCACCAGCTTTCTTGTAATATGCATTATTTTGGCTTCTCTTAGGTATGATCTGTATGCAGATTACAGGGACAAGTGTCTACGAACAGCTGATACTGGGACTAAAGCTGGTATAAATTGGAAGTGTGCCTTGTCTACAGCTTCAGAGGTATAGTACTGCAGATGTGTGACACAGGGAGGACCACAAGTTCCTGGCCACCTTTACTTAAAGGAGAAAAAACCCAATCCACCAAAAACCAAACAGCAAAACCCTTCCCTGTGATGTTTCACTTGCTGCTTAGTTCATGGTTGTGTGATACTTGAAGGCATCCTAGTGATGTGACCAGTACAAGAAATGAAAATCATTTCAGGAATACCCTGGAAGTGAAATGCTCTGAAAAAGATGAATCCTCCAGCCTTGTGGGCATTGAGTTGGGAAACAGAAGAGGCCATGAGAAATGCAAATATTAATGTAGACAAGCTAGTCCTTCGAGAAGACACATCTGGAAATGGAGCAGCTTCACAGTGGACTCCCCTCTTGTGCTTGTGCAGAATCTCTCTGAGGGGAGCCAGAGGTGCTCTTTGGGAGCATTCATCTCTCCCGAACAAAAAGGATAAACATGAGATAAATCATCTTCTGAAGTGCATGTTATTTTCAATAACTATAATAAACCTTTTGCTGAGACTTCTGTCTCTGTGCTCCTCTAGGTCTATGTGGACATCTTTGTTCTTGCTTTGGTTGCACCTGAGAAATCTTGGCAAACTCAGATCCTTCTCCTTTAACAGGCTCTGCATGGGAGAATGTGCTGCAGTTGCTGCCTGGATACTTTTGTGGCTCAGATTTCAAGTCTTTTTTCTGCCCGGAATCATATTGTTCCCTTACTCATGCACTCCTGTTCATAAGAGACATCCTCATCAGGTTTTTGGCAGTGCATCTTGTAGGCACTATGACTTGCTCAGTGTTTTCTCTGCTGTTTCAACTGCCGCAGCACGGTGTATGGAAGCATTTGGCTGGTTGGAGTGGGGTGGTGTGGGCTGTGCATGCTTTATGGATGATCCTGCAAGTGATGCATGGTGTCAGACCTATAGGTTAAGAGTAATCAGAGGCCATGAATTACTATGATGTGTTGAGAAGACAGGAAGGAGAAAGGTCAGTTTAATTTTACTCTGTGCGTATGAGTTATTTGGTAATCTTCCTGTCACAACTAGGAACTGAATCTGGATAAAGCCTATTAATTCAGATTTTGCAAGCAAAATCCCTCATGCCTTCCAGCCATTTACCCTGAGTGTAGTCTCCAGCTCCTCTTCTTTCTAAAGACATTTCTGTGGTGTTTTGCACCTTATTACATCATGAAGCATCTCTTCTTCCGTACTAAGACATGCCTAAAGG
This sequence comes from Pezoporus flaviventris, assembly GCF_033815535.1. NCBI lineage: Eukaryota > Metazoa > Chordata > Aves > Psittaciformes > Psittacidae > Pezoporus > Pezoporus flaviventris. The sequence goes on from NW_026892558.1 coordinate 1,470,839, forward strand.
TCTCTCCTGCAAACAGTAGCCTTGACTTGTGTGCCCAATCTGTGTACCATCATTTTCTCTTCCAAACACATAATTATGTGAATAACTGGCCAGCCTGTAACCACGCTGAGCTGAAAGCTGGTACCCTGTAGTCATGGCAAAGGATGGTCATGGTGGTTGTGTGCTTGGGGTGGGAGCAGAGGACACTTCTTTCTGACTCAGCTCTGGTCAGGAAGTCACTGGGACACTTCCATAGTGGAACAGTTTTTGTCAAAGCATGACAATAACCCACAATCGCCCTTACGTGGCCAGATGAGTAATTTGGTTCAATAGTCCAGAATTTCCTACTGCTGCCCTGGCTGGAATACGGGATTTTCCTGCCCCAGCTCCCTGTTAAACAGGTGCTTTCTATCATCTGGAAATAGCTGCATTTCAGCACGGGGATCAAGTAGATTTCACGGAGAGGCTGAGAATTGCTTTCAAGCTTGGCTCGTGTGACGTGAAAAGCCGGCTCTACATGTAATAAGCACTAATATTATTAAAGCACATTTCAAGGTGGGCGCTCTGACAGAAAAACACCACTTTATCACAAATGCAAAAGAGAAGGGTGGGGATTTTATGCTTTTTTTTCCAGTTTTGGGGGGGGATTTTAACTCTTTTGTTATCATTCCAAACCATGGTGCATTTGGACTAAACCACAGTAATAAAAAACTCTCATGGATGGAGCAGACCAGTAATCTCATAACCACACTTTGTGAGAACAAACACCCTTTGCATCTCAGCATGTCGGAGGAACAGGCTGCTCTCCCTCCCTCGCTCTGGAGTCAAGTCAAAGCAGGAATCTTGGCTGTGTGAGTGGAAACAGGATGCCAAGAGATTTTATTTTTTAATATTTTTTTTTTGGTTCTTCATTGATTTATTACTCCACCAGCTAAATATTCCCGAACTTACATCTATTTATTTCCAGCGTTGTCCTGATACAATGCAATAGTGCCATGATTCCCAAAAGCTCAGGGGCTGTGTGTTCACCCTCTCTCTTTTGCTCTCTCTCCATTTCTCACAAAAATGGGGAAAAGTATAAGCCTGTTCAGGGTAGGGACAGTTTCTTACAGTGTGAGTGTTCTCCATAGTGCCAAGGAGAAGGATCTTAAATGACAAGGCTCTTAATTCCTCCATTTAGCCCCTATTATTTTCTTTCTTTTGCACTGGCTCGGCCATGGCAGCATCCCTGGAAGCCCTGGGGAACACACTGGGTGAATGCACAATGAGGGGAGCACATTGCTCTTAGAGTTACGTGGGCTCATGGCACATCTCAGTTGACATCATGCAATAACAGCAACAAATCCTTCACCTCCTCTGTATCACACCAGGGCGTTCAAAGGATTAATTAACTATGAAGGCAGTAATTCTTCACGGGTATCAGTTTGGTGGTATTTTGAGGTACTTTTGTCTGGTGTTGCAATTTCCCGAACACACCTTCTCACGTTTTGTAATCGTGGTCTCGGAAAGATCCCCAGTGAGTACAGAAACTGGGCACACACACAAAACAAATGGAAGCAGGGCATTCTTTCTTCCTCTTTCAGCTGCTGACGCTTTCCCTTCTCCCAGCTGCGTTCCCGTCCTGAAAACTAAAAGGCTCCTTGAAGCTGATGTTAATTGTACTGTATTTTGTGCAATGATCCAAAAATGACTGTCAAAGGCTGCTGATATCATGTGGATGCAGTAGTACATTTTCCAATGCAAGTAACTTAGCTGCCGAAGGTTGATATGTTGAACGAAACTAACCATCAAGAGCAGACAAATTACAAGTAGACCTATACATAACCCCATGCCATTATTTTGATCACTTCAGATTTTTGTGACTCAGGCCGTAAACTTAAACTAATTCACTGTGAAGATATTTTAAGCTGGAAGGAGGGAGACTGAGATGAGCTCTTAGGCAGAAGCTCTTCCCTGTGAGGGTGCTGAGGCGCTGGCACAGGGTGCCCAGAGAAGCTGTGGCTGCCCCATCCCTGGCAGTGTTCAAGGCCAGGTTGGACACAGGGGCTTGGAGCAAGCTGCTCTAGTGGAAGGTGTCTCTGCTCATGGCAGGAGGTTGGAACTGGATGAGCTTTAAGGTCCCTTCCAACCCAAACCAGTCTGTGATTCTATGACACAAGAAACTTGCAGATGTGAAAGGCCCTTTCTTTGCCCTTCCTTGAGTTCCTTAATCCCAGCAAATTTATTTTCCTGCAAAGGCTTTACTCTTTCTCTTTAAAACCAATATTTATTTCTATTAAAATCCCTTCCAGACTACAAATCCCAACATTTCTCACTCATAATGCCTCACTCCACGTGAAAGCAGAATGAAAAATCAATCCTCCTGAATTCTGGGTAAAGGAACATTTTTCGGGCAGTTAAGCTAATTGCTGCCTCAATCATTGTGTACAACTGGGGCACTGCTCAATTGTCCTTGTACATGAAATCCCTGTGAATGCCACTTGAAGCAGGTTGTTCCAATTAACAAAACAAAGTGTTTGTACTTAGACAAAACATCCTGACGCAAGATACTGGCTGTGCAGTTTAGCCTCACAGGGCTCCTCAGAGGGATGCAACTATTGGAGCAGGTCTGAGGCCAGTTTAAATTATGTATTGAATATTTATGTATTGAATATTCCAGCTGTAATGAAAAAGCAGCTGCTAACATTGATTTTTTTTTTTTTTGAGCTGAAGAGAGCACTGCCACTGAGATAAAACTCTGAAATGTCACTTGCCCCTTGGGGCCCAGCTCTGCTCTCCTGTAGGCAAAAGAGCAATTAACATATTTTATTGTTTCTATTTCCCTGCTTTGCATTGGTCTTCCCAGCAGCATCAGGAAAGGTGTTAGAAAGGAGAAGCGTTCCTGCTGAAAAGGCTTCTTTGAGTCTTGGGTTTGGCACTTTTACGTAGGATTTCCATCCATGTACACAGCAAGGTCGCAGCTATTAACAGTGGGGAAGGGGCTGGGAAGCCAGGGTATGCAGCAAACAGCCAGCATTTACCTTGCCTTCCTCCCGTTTGCAACTGCTGCATTTAATAAGTAATTAATAAGTAGTTATGTGATCAGTGCAAATGGGCGTGCTCCAACAGTGCAAAAAAGGGCAAGGCCATAACAGTGTCTCTAGCTATGTCCTTCTGGAGCCAGAGATGCTGTCTGTGGCTTGAACAGACTTTGTTGGGTTAAGTGTCTTATCCTGTTCGCATCCTGTTGCCACTGAAACCAATGTCATGTCCATGGCTTTTCCCAGCTTCATGAAGCATGAAAAATTGCCTTCATTATGCCTTCTTTTCTTTTCTTTTGGAGCTTCTAACTGGTAATTTGATTTGTTGCTCTTGTGCATCTGGGCTGCAAAGGTATGGATGCAAAATAGGCAATAAAAAGGTTACTGAAGATCATCAAAATGTGATCTTCAATAATCTTTTTAGTACTACACAAAACATGCAATTGCATCTGAGTTTCTCAGACTCACTTTCTAATTACATGTAGGTACTAACTAAACTTACTCCTGGGTGTATTTACAATACCTTTCTTTCTTTTAAGGCAGTTTTCTTGTTGTCCTTAAGCCACTATCAACCACACAACCCTGCATGCAGCCAAATGTTTGCAGTGTTCCTTTAAAGCTAGCATCCACCTCGGAGGTATGCCTTTCCATGCTAAGCCTTGACGTTTTCATTTCGAGTGTCCAAATGGAGTCTGAAACAGACACAAACATTTCTTGCATCCCAAGGCAAATGGCAGCCATGGAAAGTGAGGTGGCAGCTTTGAGGCTGGAGGTTGAATAGGGATCACAGTGGGAACTCAAACCCAGCATGAGCAGGGGCTACATGGCCTGATTCAGAAGAGTTTTAACTGGTGGTACGAGTGGTGATGTTTGGCAAAAGCCATGAGATGGTAAGAGGCAGAATGGGTTCAGTTTAGCTGATTCACATGAAGCTCAATGGGATTTGAAATCACAAGTACCAACAAGAACCTTCTCATATATGTTTGCTGCTTTATGACTCATCTCCCCTCTGGCAGGTTAAAGCCATTCCCCTTGGCCTGTCCCTACAGGTCCCTGTCCCAAGCCCCTCTCCAGCTTTCCTGCAGCCCCTTCAGGCACTGGAGCTGCTCTCAGGTCTCCCCTTCAGGAGCCTTCTCTTCCCCAGGCTGCCCCAGCCCAGCTCTCTCAGCCTGGCTCCAGAGCAGAGCTGCTCCAGCCCTTGCAGCATCTCCATGGCCTCCTCTGGCCTCGCTCCAACAGCTCCACGTCCCTCTTGTGCTGCTGCCCCAGAGCTGGATCAGGACTGTGGGGGGGTCTCCCCATAGCGCAGCAGAGGGGCAGGATCCCCTCCCTGAGCTGCTGCTCACGCTCTGGGGCTGCAGACTTGATGAGAAAGTATAAAAGCGTTGGAAGGGGAACATGGAAGGATGAGGGGGTAGAAGGTCCTTCAACACTGAGGCCATGGCAGGCTCATCAGGAGGGGTGGTGAGAAGCTGGACAGTTTTCCATGTTTATGCCTGGTCTCAGAGAAGTCTCAGCCCACAGTAATGGCTAAACCAGTGGGAAATGCAAACTGAGGTGGCTTGTTGGTTGTTTCTTTTGTTGCTTGGTTTCTCAGTAGCGTAGTAAGAAAGAAGTTCTTCCATTTTCTGTAACATTCTACACAACAACAAGAAAAGGTCGTCAAGAATTCCCACATTTTCTATGACCATGTCTTTAAAACATTAAACCATTGTAAGATCAAAGGGAAATGGAGACTTTGTCTTGAATCCCAAAAGTATCTTGGCTGGAATGAACTGTACATCAGCTAGCCTGAATAATCCGGAGTTTCAGTCTCCCGGAACTTCTTGAGTGCCACACAGTGAAGTTCCTTTCTTTAAAGCCCTGAATGTGCAACACAAGCATTGGCTCTGTGGAAGGACAAGTGATGTTTCTAGAAGACAACCAATAATATTGCAAGGAGCATGATTCAGCAAATCTCAACCCATTTCTACTTTCAAGCCACTCATTTATATTTACAGTTTAAATAAGCCTGTATAGCAGTTAAACACAGGGAAAACACCAAACTTTGGGAGTTGGTTAGCCATGAATAACTCAGTTGCTAAATCAGTGCTAAGATACTACATTTAATCCCTCTGGATTTTTATGGGGTGAGGGTGAAAGCAAAAATTACAGCATTTAGGAGTTTTGCTGCGCGAACTAGTTGGGTTTGTGTAAGATCTGAAGTTGGTTCTCCAGCACAGTATTTCTTAGCACAAGTGTTTTCTGAAGCCCTGATTTCTTAAATCTGAAAATTGCTGTATATAACTGTAGTCTTGCCAGGTCATGGGTTTCTTTCATAACTCCTGCAATGTGCTGTGATGCTTTTATAAAGCCCTGTTTCTCAGCTCTTGTTAAATAAGCAAACAGAGCTGCTGGTCATCTTGACTGTAAGAATAAAAGGAAAATAAAGTCTTTTAAGACACAACAGGAGCATAACCCAGTGGTGTGGGTGGCTCCTCGGCCCCAGGAAGGAAGCTGCACCCCCAGCTTTGCAGAGATGTTGTGTGTTACTGGAAGTGGGAGGGGAACTCATCATTCTGATGTTGGGGATTGGCCTCTGCAAATAATGAAGTGGGTTTTCTGGGTCACCTTGAGATGTAGCAGCTCACAGAAAAGAGATGGCTCCTTGGGTCCCTGCTAGAGTCCTCTTCTATAGACTCCTTGCAAAGCTGTCCATATGGATTGGAAGGAGTCAGCATGGCTGGCAGCAGGGGAACATGCGGAATGCATCCACAGGCTACAGAGGGGAAAGCTACTGGCTTAGTGTGGCCTTTCTAGTGACTATCTGGCAGCTAATAGGAGACATTCAGTGCATTGACACCTTGGAGCCAAAGCTGTCTTTGCTTCACCTGTGTTGGTAGCTGCAAAAGTGTAATGGAGATGTAGAAAGGGCAAAGATCTTGTCAGTCTCCTAATCTCTCTGATCCCTTGTAGGATCCAGTTCTCTTGTTGAAGCAAGAGATCAGGACTCATGTGTTGTTTCATCACAATGTCTGTGCTGTAGGGAAAATCCATGTCATGTAAAGACCGGTAACTCCTCAGTAACTAAGGGGGGCTTGGGAGCTATTCCTTACCCAATCTGAACTTCCTGATTAACTTCTGTCTTGTACTGAACAATAAAAATGCTGAACTTTAACATCCTGAATACTTACTTCTTGTAGTGTTTGTCTGGAGGCCCTTTCAGAAAGGGAAATTTGTTGCACTTGGTGTTGTGCAAGCACGTGGGGAAGTGTACATAGACTTTTTCTTTAAAGAACTGATTTAGAGATCCAGATTTGGCACAAACAGTGTTTCAGAGCTGACCAAAATGAATTATACTTGGGGAAATGCCTATATACAGTGAATGGACTGATAACTTCATTCTGCACACATTCTGCCTGGTTAGATGTCCATCTGCTGAAATGTAAAGGTCACCCTCTGGCTTCACATGGGCCATCATGTCCTTCTACAAGACACTTTGCCAAAAGCACATATACCCATTCTGGCCAATTTTGATGCTGAAGCTTGAAGAATCACTTTTAAGAAAAAGGTTTAGGCCTTAAAGTGATTAAAAACAACAATTAATTGCCATCTTTCTATGAAGGTGGTACTCTGCTGGGGATGAGGAGGATTAACAGCTCTGCAGTGAACCTCCTTTTCTCCTGCTCTTTGATCTCAGCCTCAATGCATTTCTGAAGGTTATGCTTTGGGCAAATATAAGGTTTTGGCCCTGGTACAGGATGACTCCATGGCTGGATCCTTCCAGAGCAGCCTCCAAAGTGTATGCACTTCAGCTACATGTTTGGATGTCATCCACTATAGCAGTAACAGCCACCCGCAGAGATCTGCTCTAAGTTTAAACTTTCTGGGAGCATTCAGAGGATTTGACAGGGATTCTCAGTTGGGGGTTGAAGTACAGGGATAAAATACACAGATGAGCTCTGTAGCCAGATGAATAGGATCCTAGCAGGGAATACCCATCACGATATAAACACATATGCTCCTTAACATCTAGACACTCACTGGGGCTATTTATGTCTGCCTCATCATTTATGCAATCCCTAAAACATTCTGGAGAAGCAAAAGCTGTGAAGCAGAGACGCCTGGTGAAGCTGGCTCAAAGTTGCCTGCAGCAGTCCCAGAAAGCTAAGAATTTGGTGAGTCCCCACTGGAAAGAGGCTTTCAGGTGATGGAGGATGGATGGAGGAAGATCTGTTCCTGTTGCTCTGACACAGTGAGGACTAACAGAAGTTACTGTTCCTGTTTATGTGTGTACTTCATGTGTATAATTCAAACCCACAACTCATCACAAGTTAATTTTTTTATGTTTGTCTTGAGTGTCTTGTCTGTTTCTAGATTGTCAAAACACAGTTCCTTAGGGATGAGTCTTTGTTGTTATTGCCTGTAGAAAACTCGATGCTCAGTCCTGCTGGGCCAATTCCAATGTACACCAAAAAGAGAGTCTCTGTCTCAGATGACTTGCAGTCTGAACACAAGGAAAAGAAAACAGACATATTGGAAGCGCTAAAAAAAGTGAAGATCAACTTCCAGGCGCAGTAATAATGAGCAATCCACATCTGCCAACTCCTAAATTTCATTTAGCCAAGGTTTCTGCTTAGCAGCTGTATCTGAAAATTTTATCAATCCAAGTTCTTTCCCTTCCTCTCATGCAACCGTAACGATTTTATCTTTTTTGTGCCCTGAAGTTTTACTGACCTTTTTTCTCCTGCTCTTTTGCCATTTAGTATTTTGGCTGTTCTTCCTTCTGCTCCCAGCCCATTTTTTTCCCCAATACTTTGAGTATCCAGATTCCAGCTTCTTAAACTACAGAGATGGCCAGATGAAAAGAGCAGCTCCCACCACTAGTTTCCCCAGAGGCTGGTGTAATCTGAGTCCCCAGGGCAGATCCTGGATAACAAAGGCTTTGGGGTGATGCTGTCTGACTCGGGTATCACCCATGTCAGCATAGCAAGTGTTTTAGCTGACCTGTAAGTAATGGCAGCACACACGCTGGTTGATAATTACAATGATCAGTGGAGATGTGAATATTCCAGCTGATGTTTACTGAACTCCTGAAGCTGCATAGAGGTTGTATTTTGCAGTATGGACCCATTCCAAGCAGAGTCAGAGAACACCAGTGGCACACGGAGCGAGGCTCTGCTCTCGCCAGTTTTGCAGGTTCATGACATTTGGAGCACATGGGGTCTCAGATGCTGATCCAACCCTTAAGACGCAGTCTCTGTGGGGTGCATTCAGGCAATGCTTTTCACATGTTGAGACTATACAATGAGGGCCAGACTTAGAAGAAGCTCATGTTGCATTTAAGAAGTCGGATAAAACTAAGCAGCTCCTCTTAGGGTGAATGAGTTGCAGAACTGGATGTTCCACCATATGAGAAGGGGCTTGATTTCCCCAGGGTCTGAGCTACCACAGGGTAACAGCTCTTGATATATCATCCCAACCAGTGCAGTGCTGACCTGAAAGAAGCAGCTAGGCATGGGAAACCTGTGTCTCTATGCCAGAAGGACCAGATGGATATTAAACAGCCAGACTCCCCCAACCATGTGTAACTGATAATGGTCCAAATTCTTGTTCCAGGTAGAAAGTCCACAAGCAAACAGACCGTTTAATTAATTTATGGGGTTTTCAAGTTCAGGCGAGTGGTCTCTGTGCATCAGCGTGCTGCTGGCTGGGCTCCGGGACTGGATATATCAGGCTCCTGCCTGTGTATTTGCACATGGGTTTAGATTTGGGAGGAGAAGCCTTTCCTCCTGTAACATAGCTGCAGACTGTGCTGGACTTCCAGGTGCCTAAGCACTGCACGCTGGAATGGATTTTAAGAAGCATGGGTCATGTTTAGACTGCTAAGCAAAGGCAACTTCAGTTTTGATCCTTGTAGCCAGTTCTTATGAGCCCTTTGGTGTTGTATTCCCTTCAAGATCCAGGGCCTCCCTTTGGTGGGATGCTTACTTAGCTTTATTTGCAGCTGAATTTGGTATCAGCGGCCACTCTTCCAAGTGCCTGGGGATCTGATGATTCAATGCCTCTCCTTCTCCAGCACCTATCTCTAATTTCAGTCGTTTGTCATCCAAAACAACTGCTTTGTGTTTCCACGTGTTGAGCGTTCACCCTCTTGAACTGACCTTCCTGGCTGTTTGGCTGAGCTTGACTCGTTTTCATCACCCAGGAGACTGGTGCAAGGACAGATCTGAGTCAGCATAAATATGTTTAGGAAGCAGATCAAGCTTTATTTTGAAACACTCTCACTCCCTCCCTTGTTACATTTCCTGCTAGTGCTGAGGTTTTCCATGCGTGTCGATCACATCCAGTATCTGCCCTTGTCCTCAGTCAACCCCTTTTCTGGTAACCTCTGGGTCACGTCTTGCTGGCACTGTTTTGCTGCCCTGTTTGATCACTTTCCCTCTGGTCAGCTCCTGCAGGCTGAGGCTGGTGGTGTTTCTGAACCAAGACTCGAAACACCCTGGTTCCTACCACGTGCTGGCTTCCTTCTGTGTTTATTTTTTTGACATTTACATCTGTTCTAGCCTTTCCTGGTTATCTTTTTTGGCAGGGAGTTTAACCCCTCTTTCTTAGAGTCTGTCACTTTGCCTCTTCTCTCCACCTTGGCTTCTCCAGGCCTTGCTCTTCTTTACCTTCAGCAAGTGAATGAGGCTATCAGTGCCTGTGCAAAAAGCCTCTTTGCTTCAAATTAAGTTGTTTTTTTTCCCCTCCTTTTTGTCTGCTGCTTAGCATGTTTCAGTGCAGTGTGGTTGCCACAAACCACATCACATTTGAAAACGAACTAAACATCCCTGAAGGTATTTAAAAGACATGAAGCTCAGGGATATGGTTTAGTGATGGACTTGGCAGTGCTGGGTTAACAGTTGGACTTGATGATCTTTTCCAACCTGGTTGATTCTATGATTAAAAGAGATTGCAGCCTTACTGTAGGAGCCTTTGGAGGTGGAACCAAAATCCTTGTCCTTACACAGGTGATATCAGATGAGTAGTCATGTATTGATGAGAGGTTCTATGTCCCTGGGAAGGGGACCACCATCTTTTCTCTAAGTGGAAAATGTTTCTTCTCAGTAGGACGCCTGCAGTTTGTATACACAGAACTTACAAGCCTAAAAATACGAGATTAATCTTTCATTCTCAGCTGCTTTTCAGTTGCTGTTCTTTCTTTCTTGCTGAACCCCAATGGTTTCTTTCACCCTGTAGACCTGGCATTGGTTTTGTGACAGTTGTTCCTGGGGTAAGAACTCTGACATTTAAACTTTGTAAAAGTACTTAATAATAGCTGAAGAGTAAGCGAGTTCAAGTCCTACCCAGGTTGTTATTTGGTCCATGTTATGGTCAAGTAAATAGAAGAAAAACACAGAATCCTAAAATGGTTTGGGTTGGAAGGGACCTTAAAGCCCATCCAGTTCCAACCCCTGCCACAGGCAGGGACACCTTCCACTAGAGCAGCTTGCTCCAAGCCCCTGTGTCCAACCTGGCCTTGAACACTGCCACGGATGGGGCAGCCACAGCTTCTCTACCACACACTTTTTGTCTCAACTGTGTTTGGGGTAGCTACAGAGAAACTGAGAAACAGGGACTAAGTGTTTTAGACAACAAGGGCTTAACTAGTGCCAAAAGATCAAGGTCAGACCTGAGAGCTGCATGCTCACTGAGAAGCAGCTGATCCTCTGGTGACATGTGGCACAACCACTTTTTACAAGCACAAAAGCATGCGGGCACCCAGCTGCCCACACTTAAAAATGAGCAAGCTCCTGTATAAATACCATATCTACTTCGACAGGGTGGTATCTTAAAAAACACCAAAAACTGCTCAAGAAAGTCTTCAGCAATTCAGAGAATCAGCTATAGAGAAGATAACCAGGCTCTCAGGGTGGGAAGTCCTAAGGAGCCCATGCTCTTGTGCAAGCCTGCAGCCCCTGTCTTTCCACGTGGCCTCTGAAACTGAGGGCACGCAGGGCTGACGTCCTCAGAGATGCTGGTGAATACGGAGCTGCCAGTGTTTGCCAAACCCTGCGGTAAATAAAGCTGAACTGCCCCTCTGCTAAGCCATGCATCAAGTAAACCTCCTGGGAATGGGATCAGCGACTCGCTTCACATGCAAATCACCGTGCGTGCCTGGCAGAGGCAAGGATTCACATGCACACACCACCATTCTTCCAACCCTGAAAGCCAAACAAGACTTAAATGAGTAATAAAGCACCTAATTGGACTTTGACCGCCAGCTGCAGTGAGTGTGGACATGTACATGTGTGTGTACGTGTGTCTTGCCCTCCCTGGCCGGGTTCTTCTCTTGGGTAGCTGCTGCTGTCTAAACGGTGTGGGTCTGTCCGACACCATCTGCTGCCTCTTGGCTGGGTTCCACCTGGCAGCCTTTTGGCTAAGCCTTTCAAACAGAATAGCTCCTCTGTAGGCTCTTTCTTACTTTTGGGCTGGGAGCAGCCAGCAAGGACCCTGGGACCCCAGGGCTACAGCAGCAGTGAGAGCAGGAGCGGTTTGCATCATCGCACATGGTGTGTCGTGAGCATGAGGCTATCTCACTGCAGTTCTCTGTCCACATGCAGTCCTTGTCATGAGAAAAAGGCAGTTGAAGGTGTAGTGAATCCCACAAATGGACATATTTTGGAGAAGAAATACCTTGATTCATCTAGGAAGAGAGGAAAATTGGGTTAGAGAAGGCAGCAGTGTTGTGGTCTTTCTTGGACTGGGTTTTCTGTTGATTTTTGTTTGGTTTTTGGGTGGTTGGTTGGTTTCTGTGTGTGTATGCTTTTTTCTTGGGTTTTTTGGAGGGTTTTCTTGTTGTTTTTCTTAGGGTAAGAAACTTCTTTTTTTTGTCTACAAAAATTCTGTATCAGTTTTCAAACTTTCCAAAGTCAGTCTTACATTGATATATTGACCTTGCCTACTAAAACCATGATCTTCCGAAGGAATAAATAAGGTTGTTTTGAAAAAATTTGCTACATGGAGAGGGGAGCCCACCATGTGCTCTATGTTGTCTAAAAACCCATAGAGACCTGGGGAAAGCAAATTCACATCAAATGCGTTCCTCCTGTTATCCGTCAGTGAATGCATTGGAAAGACATCTGAAAGAAAGATGGCACCATCTCTGCCCCTTCAGGTGAAAGCAGATGCTGGCAGACGTTCAACCTCTGCAGACCCCAACGGTTTGGACCCACTAGAAACCTGGTTGAAAGCAGAGCAGCATGAAGAAGTGCCTGCTTCATGCATAATGTCTATCGCCTGATCTCTGCAGCAAGTGCTGCATGCCATTAGGGCATAAGGACGAGGCTGACTTGGTGACTCAGACTGAAAGGAGGTTCTCCTAATAATTTATAACAATTCTAAGGAATATTGTGTCCTGAACAGTAGCCCTGTGTGGGGTTTGACTCTTGGACAGACTTCAAGCTCTTAAGAGCTTGGAGGGCATGGGAGGAAGACCATGCTTTCCTGGGGACATAATTTAACCTGTGCTTGTGTGCATAGGTATTTAGTAGGTACCAAAGGGGGCAGAGAGCTATTTATGAGGTTTGTGACCTGGCGGAATCACCTCACTTTTTCTATGCCTTAATTTCATAGAACCACAGAGTTGTTTGGGTTGAAGGGACCTTAAAGCTCATCCAGCTCCAACCCCGGCCACGGGCAGGGACACCTTCCACTAGAGCAGCTCGCTCCAAGCCCCTGTGTCCAACCTGGCCTTGAACACTGCCAGGGATGGGGCAGCCACAGCTTCTCTGGGCACCCTGTGCCAGCGCCTCAGCACCCTCACAGCAAAGAGCTTCTGCCTCAGAGCTCATCTCAGTCTCCCCTCGGGCAGGTTAAAGCCATTCCCCTTGGCCTGTCCCTACATCCCTTGTCCCAGGCCCCTCTCCAACTTTCCTGCAGCCCCTTCAGGCACTGGAGCTGCTCTCAGGTCTCCCCTTCAGGAGCCTTCTCTTCCCCAGGCTGCCCCAGCCCAGCTCTCTCAGCCTGGCTCCAGAGCAGAGCTGCTCCAGCCCTCGCAGCATCTCCATGGCCTCCTCTGGACTTGGTTGAGCAGGTTCATGTCCCTCTTGTGTTGGGGACCCCAGTTTTCCGTCCCACACTTCATATTGCTTCTTTATCAATGTGACCCCTGGGGAAGTGACTCTTTATTTAATGTTTACCGGTAAAGAACCTGGAAAAATGTGATTTTGATCCATTTTGAGGCCTCCAAGTTGTACTGTCTTTCCCACACCAACTAAATTCCCTGAAAAAAAGTTCTGCTTTATTATGCAAGATGATTTACAGCCGTCTCTTTATCTTCTCTTTAAGCTGAGCAGCACAGATAAAGAAAAACAGAGAGAAAACAAATAAGCCCCGCTAGAGCCAAAGGGACTTCATATGGAGTTAATTCTTGTTTTGCTGTTGCACACACTGTAGTGATTTTTGCCCTCCTTTAATTCATCTCTCTCCCAACCAGCACAGGCTTGCACAGATGCAGCTGAAAGTGGAATGAGGCCCATGGTCCATAAACACTTCAGCCAAGATTAAAGGTACTCCATAAATGCAGTGTATGTTGTTATAAGGTGTTTCCAGATGAGAGAAAAAGGGATTATCCTTCAATTCAGTAAAGAAAAATATCGTATTGCGGAGCCAGGCCCTGGAAACCTGGTTTGAAATAAAGCAAGACTGGCTTATGAGAGACAAGGAAAAAATATGTTATCTTCTTCTCCTTGGTAGTAAATAGGGTTCAGATGCTACAGTGTCTGACACAATTACTTCGAGTTTTCTTCTCTTTTTTTCTTACCATCTAGTAGTGATGATTTTGCCAGCTAATTCCATGTTTGCTTTCCTCCTGTTTTAAATATGGAAAGACAGTAGTTTTGCTCCCAATCCCAGTCTTTTGCCAACGTAGACCCCTTCAGTTGCTTAGCGAAGAGCTGATCATATCCGCAGGTGACAAATTACCAGCAAGCAGCGGTGGGTAAATTGGCTAAGTAAAGATCACGACAGAGCTGTTGGGAAAGTTTCCTGTGTTAAAATGCAGATTTGGCACTATTAAAGGGTGGGTTCCTCACTCCATGTAGCAGATTTTTGTCAAAACAGCCTTTTTTATTCCTTGGGGAGATTATGGTTTCGGTAGGTAAGGGCAATATATCGATACAAGACTGACTTTGGAAAGGACCTTTTGTACTGTGTAGAAACTGACAGTTTCAGTGCCGTTCCCATTACTCATTAAGAAGATTTTTAAGTGGGATGTAATTTGGGTGTGATGGAGGAGCCTTGATTAAATTCCAGAAAGGCAGCGTTACATCCTCATCTTGTGTTTAAGTTGGATCTAAAATTTCACCTTAGGCGTTTAAGTTGGATCTAAAATTTCACCTTAGGCGTTTAAGTTGGATCTAAAATTTTGCTGTTGTAACAGCTGAAGAGTTAAACTGATTTTTTTTTTTATTTTTTAATGAATAAAGACCTCAATATAGAATCTGCAGCAGAGTTATCAGGGGTAACTGTTTTTTTAGCATTGTGTATATCAATAGCTAGATGGATATTTCACCTCCACAGACCATACTCCATAGGGTACAGGCACGCACCTTTTCCCCTTCTTTCATCCTGGGAGCTGAGCAAACACAACCCACGCAGCCATGTGCTTCGAAACTCATCCCAATGTGTGCTCCTGTCTCTCTTTTATTCTTCCAGCCTGGTTTCTGTACCTGTCAGTGGGGTCTAAGGGCAAGAAAGAGAGAATATGTGTTTCTTTAAGTAGTTGTTGGTTTGCTGGGAAGCTCCTTCAGGCCCTTATGCTCTGCCCCATATCTAGAGAGAGGTCTGGCCAAGGGGAGGACCTCTTTGTAGTGGGAGGATGACAAGCATGTGGTAGGAAGCACTCCCCACTTTATGAGGCTCTTGGAACAAAAAGCAATGCTTTAATAACCTGAACTTGCTGCTTTTCACATCAAAGGCAGGGCTCCCAGGAGTTTGAGATCTGCTCCAGTGTCCTCTCACTTTACTTGGGCCAGCTTTTCCGGGAGGTACAACAGCAAGGTAAAGGAAGGGTTGATATAGTCCAGGCCCTGTGCAGCAGGTCAGCCTAGACATGAGGATTTATCTACAGATCTAGAAATGTGGGGTGCTCCAAGACTGAAATTCCTGCCTATGTAGAAACTCCTGTGCAGAACCTGTGTTTCTGGTCTCTTGACAAGTGAAAGGATCGCCATGAAGTCCATAAAATGCCAGGTTCTGGCAGGAGCACTTGCAAACATGCTGGAGAACTGGTCTGGGGCCTTGGGTTTAGGTATGGTATGGTGTGGTGTTCTCTGCCGTAGGGCTTTTTTTGCAGGGAGCATTACCATCTTAGACTTGGTATCTGAGTGTTTTGAAGAGCAGGGGACATGATAACAGCAGATGGTGAATACAAAGGGGAGGTCAGCAAGGGACAGGCAGCTGGGCCACATCCTCTGCATGCTTAGGTGCATCCTTTGAATACAGCCCTTCAGAAGAGCCTGCTCTGCTCCTATCTGCTTTCTTTGGCACCTGAACACCTTAGAAATACTCAGCTGGGTTATTTTAGGACTCTGAACTGGAACATGAAGGCCAATATGGATAAGACCAGATGCGCTGTAACAGGCAGATAAAAGTGCTTTATCCATGGTCCAACTGCACAAATTCTTCTTTCAGGTTTTTGTGTGTGTGTGTGTCTTTGTCCTCTCTGGACTTTCTGTGTGATAAGGAAGTGGTTGAGCAGGAAAAAAGATTAAATCCATTTTCCTAACTCTTCCTCACCTACTTTCCAATGCCAGCTGCAGTCAGAGGGCAGTCCAGGAGTGGTCTGTAGAAAGTCACTGCATCCCTAATCAGAGTATCACCTCCTCAGGTTTGGCTTGCAGTCTGACAGCAAATGGTCCCTCCAGTTCGATGCCCCCCCAACCTGAACACTACCCCCAAAGTGGAGGTGCGTGGGGAACACATCCCTTGGCTGTTAACCAAGAGGTCTGATCATGGATGAGTGGATTAAGTTGGTTTTATTCCTGTAAGTGGTAGGAGGTTGCCCTGCAGCTTTACGGTATTAACAAAAGACCTCAGCAGCAGCGCTGTCTGTTCATTTGGTCACCCAACATCAGCAACTATTTCTTCTACAGAATTCAATGAGGTAGGAGCTCTGATAACATTCTTCTACTGTTGAAATAGGCTGTAGTTGCCAAAACAAGCTTGTCCTTTGTTTTACCCTTGGTCAGCGTTGGTGCTTGACGTCATACATGGGGTTGAGAGGGACTGTGTCTTTCTGCTCGTTCTAACCTGTGCTTACACACAGCTGTGTACAGGATTGCCACATGGATAGCAGGGGTCACACTTGGCACGTCGTAAGACGTCCCTTGGTAGCCTTCATACCCACTGCGACATCGTCTCGCTTTTGGTGTGCATCTGCAATGCCGCTGTCTTAAGCCATCAGACCCACAGAAAGAAACCACAAGCTCGAGACAAGGCCAGCATAAATGTTTGTCTTAAAATAGATTTCACCCTTGAAAAATCACCCTCAACTGGGCTGGGTTGCGGGCAACATCTTTTCGCACCTTTCAAGCCCCTACAAGCAGCTCATGACTCGACCTCAAGCAGCTTCACGTGTTAAGTGTTGAATGCATCAAAAACGAGTTATGGGCATGTTATTGAGGGGTTTCTGGGCTTAAGACCCTGATACCTGCATAGGGTTCAAGCATCCTGCAAGAACAGAGACCAGCAAACTCACAGTCTATTTTCAGCAGTTTGGCAAGGGTTTTGTAGCATATTTGGGATGTCTGGGCTAGTCTGTGACCTTGAGGTTGTCCTTAAGGATCAGTGTTGATGACCAACCTTGGATCTACTTTGCCGTTCAGTGCTATAACCAGAGACCCTTTCTGTGGTCAGCCAGCCAGTCAAAATATTATAACTGTGATTGCTTCAGCATCATCTCCAGAGACTCTGGATAGTCAGTCCAGTAGCCAGGAGGGAGATGCTTGGTGTGCGTTTTGCAATAGGCCAGCTCTAGTTCCGATGGGTACAGAGACCATCTGTGTTTAACAAGTGCTGTGAGATTTTTGTTGGCTCCTGTGACCTTCCCTGAACCTTTTTGCCACGGGGTGATGGATCCATTCACAGCAAAATTCGAGTTAACAGCTCCTAAAATCTGCAGCCTGCTGGGCCCCAAATGCTCCATGTTAACGTTTATCACTATTATTATTTTCCCCAAAAGCAGGATGAAAAGGCTACATCAGTATGTGCCCAAGCCCAGACTCAGTCTTCTGCTTTGCTTCCTGAGCTCAGCCCATTAAAGCTATGGGATGGGATATTCTAAGCAGGGCAGTTTGGGTAAGACTGCACAAACAGCACCCTGGCTCGCTGGAGCAACAAGATGCTGTTGAAGCTGCGTAAGGAGGTAACTCAGTGGGATTAGAAAAACAGGTTTTGCTTTTTTCCCAAATGTAAAGGTTTTTTAAATGGGAGTTAAAGGCTGAATCAGCAAAACTGGAAGAAAACAACACAGCGGGAATTTAAGAAAGAACAGTTTCTGTTTGTCAGCCGGGGCAGAACAATGGGCACCTTTGTTTAAAGCATGGATTATGCAGGAATAAAATAATAAATAAAGGGCCTGCTGAATGTGGCTGACATAGCATGCTTTCTGAGGGATGCTGAATTAATAAGAGGAATAAATCATCCTCTGTTTACAAACAACTGCGCCTGCTCGTGTGCCCGTCTCCCAAGGTGTAAATCAGCCCAGGCTTGCCCCTGAGAGCCAGCAGCTGTCTCAGCTCCCTGGGCCAGGATTGGAGCTGCTGTAAAGCAGGTGCTGCAGGTGGCTTCGTCCTGGTTTAAACAATAATAATAATAATTAAATTCATAGAGTGAGCAGAGAGCAAAGCTCTGCTGTTGCACAACCACCATGGGTCAGACAGGAGGGAGGACACGGTCCTTTCACTTGGATTCCCAAACTGGCCACAGATATAGGTAAGGAAGGTCTGGATATGGTCGTATGATCACCAGCTGATGGTAGCCTCGATGCACATGGGAGGAGAGCTCTCATCCCGTATATCCTCCCCAGTTGTTGTTATGAGAACAAAGCACAGGAGCCAGCTTATCAAAGGGATTTCCAAGGAAAGGCTGGTCTTGCTGTGAATAGTAGCTGTTTCTTCTGGATGCTCCAGCCAGGACCCATAAGGATACCAAGGAGAAAGCCCTTGAGCTCCGGGATGTGCTGTTTGGCTCCTGTAGCATTTCCAGCTAGGAGAGGCTGAGATTTGGCAAACAGGCTTGTCCTTTGGTAGCCCCCACCACATCTGGGTGCACCATGACTGCTCCTGTTATCACAGCTCATGGTTGGTACTGGAATTGGCTTTACAAGGTGGCCAAAGTGGCCAGCAGCAGCATGACCCAGGCAAGAGGGATGGGGCCCAGCAATGCATGTGTGCCTTCCACCTCTCTGCAGAAGCCTGGCGGAGTTTTTGCCTTAATGAGAAGCCCTAGGTCCTCTCCTAGGTTGAGGTTCCTTCAGGTTAAGGAAACCAAGTGCCCCTGCACAAGTACAGCTGAGGGCTGCATCTCTTCCAGCCTCTCCAGCACCCAAAGGGTTACGGCAGGGAGCAGGTGGTGACCTGGCTGGAGCAAACTCTTCTCTACCCCTGTTTATTGACAAACCTCATACGATCTCTTCCTTGATCTCAGCTGCTTTGATGCATGGCTCTTGGAGGGACAGGGGAGCACTGTCTGCTTGCTAAGGCAATATCATTGCTCATCTTACCCTGCGTGTTACTGGGGCCATGAGTGGGGTTTCTGCTCCAGGGTGAGAGCAACATATCCTCAGGTATGTCAAGGCTTGTCCCAGATGCTCTTCTATACCTGGCCATTTCTCAGCTATGGAGGTGTATAGTGTCAAAGCCTTCCAGAAGCCACTTCCTGGAGGGCTGAGCGCATAGGAAGAAGATGAGGAAGAGCTCAAAATGTTGTCTGAGCTTCAGGGAGTGTTGAAATGTAGGTTGAGGCTGAGCTCTGTGCTGTGAGGTTGCATCTCAGCAGTGGTGGTAGGAAGAACCTCCTGGGTCATGATGTGTCAGTGGATGGGGTGGAAATGATGAGGCTGAGGCAGATGGATGGAGCAGAACTTCATGGGAGAGAGGAGTTAGCAGTGGGTAAGTAACGGTAAGAGGAGAAGGTGGAAGGAGAAGATTGAGAAAGAGGTAGGCTTGGAGGTTGGAGGAGGAGATGTCCTCAGCTAAAGCACTGCTGGTGGGATTGCACCATCAACCCTGGGGTTTTTAATTCTAATATTTGGGTGCAGATACTGAGCCTTTGGAAGACAATCATGGGTTTGCTATTTCTCCAAATGTAGTCAGAGGTAGAAAGGACCAATTTCTTTAAGGCTTGGTAGAAAAAGCAAAGAGGAACATGGGTATGGATCCCCTGGAAAGAGGCAGTGATTTGAGAGTGGGAGCCAATCCCAGAGTGTGGCTGCGGAAACACGGGTTTCACATGCTGCAAGGTGAGAGGAGCTGTGATTTTGCAGAATTAACTAGAACAGTTGCCTTCTTATGGGTTCTGGAAACTAACAATGAACAGCACAGATTAGCTTTAGCTCCAGTGGCCTGTATAGGATGTGATTTGAGTTAACATCGTCTTTATCAAAATGTTGTTGGCTTCTAATTTTGGGGGTTTTAACTCACAATTTTAGTGTAAGTGGAAGAGTGGAAAAAATTTTCTGGTTACTTTCTCATGTCCCAGTTATTTCCAATAATAGTGATTATTATGTTAAGGAGATAGTATCTATTTTAATATTATAAGTCTATTTGATTTTGTCTGCAACTCCCCAGCCCACCACTTAATAACTTGGAAAAAAACGAGAAGAAAAGTAAACACTTGTGGATTGGGGTTTTTTTACTCTTTTTTTTTTCCTTTTTTCTTCTCCTTCATCACTTGACAGCATTCCATTTATACAATCAGGTTCCTTGCTTATCCTGTGCAGCTGGCAGGTTTTCTTTGCTTGTTTCTCAGGGTCATCTAGTTAGGAAGGGGAAACAACTTTTAAGAACACTGAAATCTTATCACAGAGCAGCAAAAGTTGATTGAGGGTCTTTGGATCAAAATGAAAAACCACAGCTTCTTTTGGCTCATCTTTGTAAAGATGCACTAGATATAAAGTTCATTGTGTCCTGTTAATATGCTCTTGGTCAGAACGCAGAGCGGTGAAGGTCAGGGCTTTGATGTTGTTACTGGAGCTGGCTTGGAGGCATCATGTTGCCTGGACTTCAGACAGGAATTTAGGTCAGTTACTGAGGATGATGGGAAGAAGAAACAGGACAAAAATGTGTATGAAGCTTAATTTTTATTAAATTCATGCCTTCGGTAACCAATCTTGCAGAGCGCAGAGCATGCTCCTCACCCGGGCATTTCAGCAGCAGGTCAGCTTCCATCACTATCCTGGACCAGCATCTCCCTGTGGGCTAAAACCCAATAAACCCTGCTGAATTCCGAGGAGCACTGCAGATTTCAAAGGGAACCCAGTAAGAAAACTCGTGCATGTGCTTATCTGTGCTCTGTGTGCGTGTCCTGTGGAGCAGTGCCCCAGAGGGTCAATCTGAGCTTGTGTGGGAGCAGCTGGTCAAAGCTCTTGAGATGAGGACTGCGGAGAAACCTCTTTCTAAGGCAGGAGGAAGCTTCACAGACAGGCCTCAGAGAGCAGCTAACCTGCCCTGCCTTTGCAGCTTTGGCTTTGCTTACAGAAATCATTAAGGCAAGTATGTGTAGTGTGTAAACGTGCTGCTTCTGCCCCGAGATGACCTACCATAACACCCCTCGGAGTGTCCTTCTCTCCCTTTACATTTGTGCTTTTCTTTACCTTACCCATGGAATCCCAGACTGGTTTGGGTTGAAGGGACCTTAAAGCTCATCCAGCTCCAGCCCCTGCCTCAGGCAGGGACCCCTTCCACTAGGGCAGCTTGCTCCAAGCCCCTGTGTCCAACCTGGACTTGAACACTGCCAGGGATGGGGCAGCCACAGCTTCTCTGGGCACCCTGTGCCAGCGCTCAGCACCCTCACAGGGAAGAGCTTTTGCCTCAGAGCTCATCTCAGTCTCCCCTCGGGCAGGTTAAAGCCATTCCCCTTGGCCTGTCCCTACATCCCTTGTCCCAAACCCCTCTCCAGCTTTCCTGCAGCCCCTTTAGGCACTGGAGCTGCTCTAAGCTCTACCCTTAAGGAGCCTTCTGGCACATTATATGAAGCTGGGGATGTAGGTCATATTAGGCAAGGCTGAACAAGTAGAAGAAAAGTTTAGTGAGCAAAAGAAAATCTTCATCTGTTTTTCTGTGCATGAAAACTGCTTGGAAGAGAAGACCCTGCACCCTTTTGGTGCAGTGCTGAACAGTTAACCAAGGTCAAGCCATCTGGGCTTTGTCTCTGTCACTGACTTGTGGAGCGTATTTAAAGCAGACCTGCTAATCTTCTTGTGTTATTAGTTGATTTTGTTGTATTTGAAGGGATTCATGTTCCTCAACAATAAAATCAATGCTAATAAACTCTTTGTAGAGAGAGCAGCAAGCTTTTATTAACCTTAATCATCTGTAAACCAGCCAGATCCACTGTTTTGAAGTCTAGAGACAATGTCAAGCTTGCTTATCGAACTGATGCTTTGAGATCTGTCATTGGAAGTTCCCCCTGTTTCAATGCATGAATAATACAGAATCTAGCTTTTCCATGGATGTTTCTTTAATGGGTTATTCAAAGGACTGACAGACTTGGCTGTTTCACAAAGATCTGCAGAGCAATGATCTTCTTCTCATTAACATCTGCAGATTTTATGGCATGGGAGTAAGACTGTTTCCGTATACTTCCTTAGCAGCAGCTGAGCTGAATGTGGCCTTTCTCTTCATAATTTGGTAGGATACATCTGTTTTCAGCCAAAAACAGGATATGGAAAGCCATATGGAAAGGAGGAGAAAAAAAAACAACCAGATTTGCCTTAAGCTTTGGTCCAAGTCTTGTGTCATTTCTTACTTTGTCTGAGCTGGTTTGCCTGTTAGCAGTAATAAGGACAGCTGGCCAGGAGAGGTGAAACAGCACGGCCCGGAAAACCTTATTTTATTGGTCTCTTTTCCTCAATTTTCGATCTTATTAGAAGTCAGGTCGGAAGAAAAGGATTCTGAATGTTTGCACGTCGTGTCTTCTCTATAGGGCTTGTCATAAACATCCTAAAGTTTGTGAAACAGCTGCAAAACCACCTAGGACAGAGGTAGGAAAAAAACAGTAATCAAGCAATAAAAACCAATCTGATTTTCAGTTCTACACCTGAGTCAGCTCTGGGTCAAGCTGCTTTACCCATCCCTCTGGGCAGCATGAGGTCTCCCCATGCTTCTGCATGGCTGTGCAGAGTTGCCAGATCCTTTGTGCTTGCTGCTGTGCCGGACAGGATTGCCGGGAAGGCAATGAGCTGTGTAATTTATGTTGGAATGTCAGCATCAGAACAGGTGTAAAATTACACCTTGTTATCACGGGGTGGGGAGCAGGGGCTTGGGTTTCTTGGACAGTCGTGGTCATCTTTCAGTGAGGCTGCTGTTGGGGACACCTGGAAAGCTTTACCTGCTGGAGCGGGGCTGTTATTTCAACACAAGAAGCCAGCGAGGAATGTGCTGTCCTTGCTGTCCTTGCTCCCAAAAGGACTGGCTAGTCTTTCACTTCCCAAACGCAGCTGTTGCGTTGGATTTATTGTGCCTAGCTTGGAAATTGTCTGTGTGAGACAGCCAGCACTTCTCATGACAGGGAATTCTGATGATCCTTCTTCCAGCTCCGGCTGAAGGGGTGGTGGTACACTCGAAACAGAGGAGAAACTAATTCTAGGTAGATTTTGTGTTCAACTTCCCTTCAAAAGCAGGGATGTACTTGGTGAAACAGTGCCCAGTTGCTGCTGCTCATGGTAGCTGGTGCTCACACTGGGATGTGGGAGCTGGTGTTGGGATGCAGGAACTGATGTTGGGATGCAGGAGCTGGTGCTTGCACTGGGATGCCGGAGCTGGCGCTTGCACCAGGATGCAGGAGCTGGTGATTGCACCGGGATGCAGGAGCTGGTTCTTGCACCAGGATGCAGGAGCTGGTGATTGCATCGGGATGCAGGAGCTGGTGCTTGCACCAGGATGCAGGAGCTGGTGATTGCACTAGGATGCAGGAGCTGGTGCTTGCACCGGAATGCAGGAGCTGGTGATTGCATCGGGATGCAGGAGCTGGTGCTTGCACCAGGATGCAGGAGCTGGTGATTGCACTAGGATGCAGGAGCTGGTGCTTGCACCGGAATGCAGGAGCTGGTGATTGCACCGGGATGCAGGAGCTGGTGCTTGCACCAGGATGCAGGAGCTGGTGATTGCACCGGGATGCAGGAGCTGGTGCTTGCACCAGGATGCAGGAGCTGGTGATTGCACCGGGATGCAGGAGCTGGTGCTTGCACCAGGATGCAGGAGCTGGTGATTGCACTAGGATGCAGGAGCTGGTGCTTGCACCGGGATGCAGGAGCTGGTGATTGCACCGGGATGTGGGAGCTGGTGATTGCACCGGGATGCGGGAGCTGGTGATTGCACTGCGATGCAGGAGCTGGTGATTGCATCAGGATGCAGGAGCTGGTGATTGCACCGGAATGCAGGAGCTGGTGATTGCACCGGAATGCAGGAGCTGGTGATTGCACCGGGATGTGGGAGCTGGTGACTGCACCAGGATGCAGGAGCTGGTGCTGGGATGTAGGATCTGGTGCTCACGCTGGGATGCAGGAGCTGGTGCTGGGATGTAGGAGCTGGTGCTGGGATGCCGGAGCCTGCAGTCAGATGCTGGAGCAGGACAGCCCCATGTTGGGGGTGAGGAGGGTTGTAAGGAGGGTTGTAAAGCATTCACTTTGTGGGACATATTGCTCCTCTGGAGGCACAGCCTGACCTTTGCTGGGACCCGCCTTGGGGGGCTGAGTGGAGTGGCTGTGAAATAGTGATCCCCCAAAAAACCTGGGAGAGGTGGAAGGATACCAAGGGGCTGCAAGCACAGGGGTCAGGCCCACAGCAAGTCCATCCTGCAGCCTCAGCCCTGCCTGGCACAGATTTGGGATGTGCTTCATTGAAAACTGTAAATAAACCTGTTCCACCCACTTTGCCTAATACACATCCAAATTCTTAACTAGGGGAGCTGTGCAGGGGTGCATGCTGATGTGCCAGGAGGTGTGGAGTCAGCTTCAACATGTGCAGTGTGATGCATTTGGGAGCCTACATTTGCTATAGATGCCCACAGGGGATGCCCATGGATCCTGTTCCTCCTCTCTTGTGAGCTTATATTCTTTCCACTTTTCCATATAGAGAGTAGCTGGATGTGAAAACATCACCGTTTTTCTCGTATAGGGAAAGGGACCAGACCCTGTTTGTCTTTGCAGGAGAATTACCCTGCAAGAGGCACCAGGCCTTGTGCTGCAGTCATACCCAAGGGGCAAAAAATGAGTCTCAGATGTCTGGAATGGCTTCTGGGATTAGAGTCCTTCCTCCTTTGCACTGTGTGGAAGGTAAACCCACAGAATAAACCTCCAGCTCTGGGGTGCAGAATAACTGGGGGTCCTACAGGTACCAAACAGCCTCCCCCTCGCTCTGCTGTCTCTACGAAGGTTGTTTTCCTCACAGAGACCCATTGCTGGGCTAACTAAGCAATTTCATGTAAATCTTGCACAGCTAGAAGGTATTTACTTTGTTTGCAAAGTCCTTCTGCTGCTGCTGGATTTGTGCCACCAATTTATGTCAGGCATAGGCAGAGCACTGTGAGAGTTTTCCTTTAATTTAATGATGTGGCTCCTAGAAAAAGCAAGGAAACCCCAGTTAGTGATGAGATTTGGGTAAGTTTTCTTTAAAGTATTCACCAGTGGGCTGGCTACTGAAGCCAGGCAAAGGAGAAGCATTTCAGGGTGGGAAAAATGACATTTGCTAAAGCAGGAAGGGAAAGCATTAACACAGTAAATCAACAAAGGAGAAGGAGCTTGTCCCAACTTGCCCTGGCTATCCTGGCACAGCAGCAATGGTCTTTCTAGAGTCCCCTGTGTTCCCTGCAGCAGCCATAGAGTGTAAGTAACGTAACATCTTGTTTTCTCCCAGCCAAAAGCAGTAGTGGTATTGCTGTGGCTGAAAGGAAACAGGGTGGGAAAGAATGGTTAACATCTTTAGTAGAATTCCCCTGCTGAACATGTCTTACAGGCATGGTGGGGAAGGGGCAGATAGGGTCCCAGTCTGGTTTGTGTTGGAAGGGACCTTAAAGCTCATCCAGCTCCGACCCCTGCCACTGGCAGGGACACCTTCCACTAGAGCAGCTTGCTCCAAGCCCCTGTGTCCAACCTGGCCTTGAACACTGCCAGGGATGAGGCAGCCACAGCTTCTCTGGGCACCCTGTGCCAGCGCCTCAGCACCCTCACAGGGAAGAGCTTCTGCCTAAGAGCTCATCTCAGCGTCCATAGAAGGCCCCTCTGATGTTACCCAGACAGGGATTTTTATCTTGTGAAATTCCCTGCGCCAAAAAAACAGATGATCCCTTGGGCACCAGTGAAATCATGTCCTTGCTGCTAGGCTAAAGCTCAGAATAAACCTCCAATGTTGTATGATGGACAGCTCAGGAGCTACAGACAACATGGGAGTAGATACGGAGTGACTTTACTCCACTCCTGAAGGCACATTGTAGTGTATGGATGGAGAGAACAAGCCTACTTTGGCCACACAGCCTGCAGAGGATGTGGCAGGAGGGTGCTGGATAAGGGCACCTACCTGGCTGCTGCTCTGCCATTGTGTTCTCATTCCTGCAGGAGAGGGACAAGACTGCCAGGGGCTCTTGTTCTGGCAAGGCACGTGTAAGCTTGTGGTAGATCAATAATGATATTTCAAAGATTTTTATGAAGCCCTTTATTTTTTGTCTTAAGGCTTAATAAAAACTGTTACTCGAAACTAAAACTTTACATATATACAATACAAGAAATAAATTATGTTTTAAGTCATACAAAAAACACAATATACAAACAGGGCTTTAAAATCACTCTAAACATGGCACGGTGACAAGTCACAGATACCAAAGGCTTCAGTTATTGAAGCCTTTGCACAATACCATGGAAAAAAAAAAGCAAAACCCAAAAAGAAAAACAAAACCAAACCAAACCAAAACAACCCAATCAACCAAAAAAAAAAAAAAAAAAAAAAAAGGAAAAGAAAAAGAAACAGAAATATCTCCAATGTGCTTGCTTTGGTTGGATTGAAGCTCTACAAAATCTCGGAGAATTGCAGGCCTCAAAAGGACTTGTTAAGTCTTCAGATCTGGCAACACCACTCTTCGAGACTGCATTTCTGCACGCCGAAATTCAAGAGTCGTTCCACCGAGTCTCCTTCCCAAAAGCAGATAATAATGTAGTTCACCTCTGGCAAGGTCCACTCTGCTGTAGCAAGCAGGACAGCTTCAGTCTGCCCAGCTCAGAGCAAAGCCAAGTTCACCTGGCACCAGGGAATCCAACCGGGATCTGCCATTAGGCAATGGGGGTAGGATGTTGTCTGTTTGGCTCAGTTGAGTAATTCAGCGAAAGATAAGGTCTTAACTGTGCACTGGTACCAGAGCAGCACCAGGACAGAGGTGAATGTGTTCTCAGTAGTTAAAGGGACTGGTGCAAAGCTCTTCTGAAGCAATCACGGTTCATTACCTTCCTCCTCCCTTACAGTCAGTGGTGAGGCAGCTGCTTTTTGCCTCTTACAAAGAGATCAACACGTGGGACTGGGCAGTCTCACCGCAGACAGTGACCCAGAGCAAGGAGCAGCTGCCAACACCATCGTCTGCCATCTGCAACGTGTTCTGCCCTAGGTACCGTGAGGACGGAGTACCACCTTCTGATAAGGTAAAATACAGAGATTTAAATATCAGCCAGATAGAGAACAGGTTATTTTTAAGGCAAGCAAAGGACAAATTGTAAGTGGCATTGTGCTTATCCCCATATTCCTCCCCTGAATATCCCCAAACACTTGACCTGTGCTGATCTCATCTTTCCATAGCCCATAGTGCTATTGGACCCACATTAACTTCTATGCTAGATCCTAATCTGTTTTTGACAGCTCTGTTGCCAACAGTGTGATGGGCAGCTAGCACTATTACCTTCTCAACTCCAGTGGTTGGCAAACCAGTAGATCATTGCTGAGCTCTAGATCTGTGAAGATCTCATCCATAGTTCTAGTTAACGGGAAATGCAGGGCAGGAAATGCAATGTGTAACAGGTCAGGGTAAGTTTAAATGCACAAACCAGGCTTCTTGGGGAAGTGATAACATTGGTTTAGTTATTCTAGATCCAAGCCAGAGTTTTGCCAAAGGATCTTGCCATCTCTGTAGCCACCTAGGTTGCCCAGCGGTGTCTTTAAAGAAGTCTTCAGAGCACATTTGAAACAGATCTGGGAAAAGCAGAGAGAGGAAAAAATACAGTTAAATGCAGAAGATAGGAGGAGTAATAGAGAATTCCTAAGAAACTCTGGGACACTAAGAACAGGTTTGGACAGTACAGGTTGGTATTTTACTCTGACAAAGCAGCACTTTGCTCAGTAGCTGCTCAGTGAGAGCCTGAAGCAGACATTATGCACACAAGTAGGCTGCAAAGAGAAATTACAGGTCTTGATGCTAGACTCTGCCTGTTCAGATCCATCCAGAGTGAACAGATGTATGCAGACGCAGTCTCCAAGCAGGGAATTATAATCATGCAGTGACTTGGCAGGAATGGAGAGCAAAGAGCAAGTAACTGCTCGTGATCTCTGGGAAGGATCATTTCCTAGAAAACACAACGTGTTGGAGCTCTTATCTGCCTCGTGTAAAAGCTGTACTCCACGAGGAAGGAGGAAGGGCACATCTGCCAGCAATTCTGCTTTATGGGGGTTACAGAGAGGCGTATCAAACCAGCCTTTTATTGTACCTGCAGGAATGTTTACTTGATCTTTCACAACTCTGTGGCAGAGCAACAAGTTTTTGCACAGAGGCTCCATTCACAGAATTGCTTGCTACTGTATGTAGCACAGCTTGATGGGTTTTGCCAAACCTGGAACCAGCTTGCATTTCTGAGCTGAGCTCTGCTGCCCAAGAGGGCTGTGCAAAGCACAACTTCCACAGTGCTTTGCTAGCCCTAACATGCACTTTGTCTCCGGATTGGAAGTGACAAAGCTTTAAGTTTACAAATTGGAAAGTAAGAAAGAGAGCAAAAGGCTGAGTTTCATCTGAAGCATTGGGGATTCATTCAGAACACGACTAGAGGCAGTCTGAAGCAATCAAGCTATCACTGCTAGGACCAGATTTACTGTTAGTCAAGCTCTGAGAACTGATCCTAAGTGTCTGAAAAGGCCCCCAGAGGTTAAGCAGGGCTGAGATGCTCTGTCAGTGGCTGAGTTTGCACTCTTCTGAACCAGAAGAGACTAGCATAGCTGGAGATGAAGCAGTAAAAGTCATTACTGTAATGCCAGAACAAGACCTCAGCTGTGTCTTGCTCATGCAGTTGAGTTCAAACTTTAATCAAAGAGATTTATTGGCAGCTCGAGGTCTTCTACCATGCTGAAAAGATCTGTGAGGCAATGCCCTGCACTCCCACCTTTCTTCTGTTTTACAGGGCAGTTAATAGATGCTCCTAATTAGCTCTGCACTATTGCAAGTGGTAGCACCTCATTTTGAGCGTCTATCGTAACAGCAAGCAGATGGGTTCTTTGGGCCTAAGGATTGTGTTATACTCACTTGGTAGTAAGCATGTAAAGGTACAAGATGACAAACCATCATCAGAAGTCAGAAGAATATCACCTAGCTAGTGACAGTTGAAGGCACACATGAAAATTAACTCTAATAGCTGTGAATCTTGGCTAGAATTTATTAACTTTCTCCTGAAAGAAGAAGAAGTTCCAGGAATCTAAACCAAAAAAAAAACCTAAAAATCTGGCTCCACTCATCCAGCACAGCCGCATGCACCAGACAGGATTTCTCTTAGCTGATTTTTTCCTACCTTTTTTGCCATTCCTCTGTGCACTTCACAAACCAGAGCTCCTTACCAGGAGTTATACTGGTTAGCTGGGCATCCTCCACACAGAAAGCAAACCTAAGAGGCGGAATCAGAAGTCAATAAAAGGTACCTTTTGCCTCCATGATTAGCAAACATGTAATACAGATTGCAGCTAATTCTAGGACAAGTTGTTTGATCTGACATTCTTCCTGTGGAGTACCTTGATACACCATTAGCCTGTTGAACTGCTGTTTTATTTCCTACTTTATTTTTTATTTGAGAATCCTTGCTTCTACTACCCCTATGTTTCATAAATTGTAGAAACTGGGACGCAGAAATACCTAACAGATGATAGCAGATGTTTTAGAAAGCTTTGAGAAATGTGGGAAATTGCCAGTATCAACTGCTGTTCTTTGATAGATCTGGATTACCTTCAGAACAATATTAACATGAGATTTGGGAGTGCAGGCTGCATGCTTGGCAGCTTTTTGTTGGCTGTTCAGGTAGCTTTCCAGTTATAGACATCTCAGGAACACTAAGGAGTTGTTGTCACCATGTTAATGGTTGCAGTTTTAGATCTGGTTTGTGCCAAATCAGCACATTATGGGTGTAAATAATAACCATGCCTATCTATGTTTCAGTATTTTTGGTCCTGTCTCATTTTTTGGTGCTTTAACCTTTTTGGTATGACCTATACCATCTTGAAGTAGGCTAATTTAGTCCCCAGAGGGCAGGCAGGGCAGCTTTCTAAACAAAGCAAAAGAATATCCCAGATCTCACATATGGTAACTAGTTTTGCTTAAAACCTAGTTTGCAACCTCATGCTGGCAAGTAACCTACTCTCCTACACTGTGAGGGAGCATTACCTCGTACACTGAAAGCAAAAGGCAGTTCAGAGTACCAATCAAGTTCAAACCCCCAACTTTTCCTGCTAGATTCTGAGCATTTCTCCTTTGAATCAAGGTTTCCAGTGAAATCCCATGCAGTCTAACACAGTCATTACCTCTGCTGCGTCTCCCCAGATTTCACACGGATACGTCGGATATGCAGCTCCTGGGAAAGCTTTGCAGGCCGATACCAGTAGCTCTTCAGCTCTTTCCATAGGTCGTACCATGACTGAGATGTTCCCTCCCAGGTGAGCTTTATTTTCATCAGTTCACCCATGTCCTTTTCAGTATACACCAGGAAGGTGTTAGTAGCGTTTAGGCCAATTTGATCAAGCCTGAAAGATAAGCAGGGACTTGACATCTCTTCCTTATGGAAGTATGCCAGATGCTCGTTTATTCCACGCAAGCAGTTAAACAGAGCCCTCTGAAGCTTATCAAGTGCTCCACGTTCCCCTGTCACCAGTTAATCACTGATTACACTAAAGAAAGTAAGCTTAGATCCCTGGCTCAATATAATGCAACATGCATTTGGCTCAGCCATTCTTCCGTAGCTTAAAGGTAATTTCAAGCTTTGTGTTTCTTCTGGAAGAGGCTAAAGGAGGTCAACAGTTCCTCCAGAGATCTGGGTGATTTCAGAGTACATCCGAATGGTAGGGGGAAAAGCAAAACGAAGTACCTCAACAATGATCCATAAAGGCTAATATGTAGAGGACTGGGCACATCAAATTGCTTTTTCAGCAGTAAGTTATAATTAAAGTACTGAATGAAAAGTGTTTCGAATGGTGATGAAGCGAGGTTGCTAGGCTCAGATGCAAGGTTAATGTTACCTGAGGGAAAAGAATGATGCCACCTTGCCTAGTCCCAGTACGTCCTTAGCTAAACACCACAGGCCAGCTTACTTACATTTCTAAAGAGAGAGGTTCCGAGTCTCCATTGGTGCCATAAAGGGTGACGGAGAAAGTGGGATCAGCCTCTCCCAAGCCCTGGTAGCTGAAGACATGCATTTTCATCTGATAATGGTAGACTGGAAAGAAAAACGGAGAGCACAGATGGAACTAACTTTAAGAGACAACATTTCTCAGCATTACTCTTTGTGAAATAGTGTTGGCTGGCAAAGGCCAGACCCTTTCTTTATCATCAATTGCTTTTCCTTGCCCTTACTCTTTACAGAGTTGATATTTACACCACAACAACAGCAGGTCCACCCTGGGGAAAGTTCCCCAAACCTTACACTGCTCTAAGGCTGGGGTGGTCTTGTATGACATGTGAAAACTGCACTACAGCTCTTTTGAGCATCCTTATGTCCAGAGCCCTGCTGATTTTCCATGGAGGAAGGATCACTGTGATGCCACAGGACAGCAATGCAGCCAGGTAACAGCAAAAGACTAAGACCTGGTGCTGCGCTGCTTTAAGGTGATGCCACTCTTCCACGTCTTTCCCAACACTGACTTTGGAGCCTGCTCTTAGAGAGGAGACTGTGCTCTTTCTAAGAAGGAAGCACACCTTTGAACGGCATGTCAGCTCTTGTTTTCAAGTACATCTTGCTGTTCCTTCTGTTCCGTGTTTTCCTGGCATTGTAGCCGATGCCGTTGCAGCGGTTCTTCCGGCAGCTCAGGCAGATGCCCTTCTTGAAGCGGCTGGAGTCGGTGCATTGGAACGCGAAGCTCTGTTTGTCCTGGTTCACGAGGGAGTCCACGAAGAGGTGCACAGACCGCTCGTGCTCACATTTAACCACTTCACCGATCGCTAGAGAGGCAGAGTTGCAAGAGAAACGTTTTGCTTAGGCACTTGCCACCCCAGCAGCTGGTAAGGTACAGTGAGCTATGCCTTTTTGCAGCCCAGCATGAGCTGAGCATTGCCAAATGTGAACGTGATCCGAACAGTAGCAATTCAAGAGGTTAGCGGAAGACAAGTGAAGAAGGCCATTTGTTTTGTCTCTACTATGAAGAAAGCTTTAAAGAGGATTTTAGACCCAGCACAAAATGACCATAGCTCATGATCAAGTGTTAGAGTGAGAACATGCTACTTCAGAATTAAAAGCAGGTCTAGTTTCTAGCAACTACCTCCAGCAGGCAGTTTAGAAGGAAAAAATAGTTTTCTGTGCTCTTGTAAACCAGATCATCCCCCAGCATCAACCCAAGTCTATTTGTGAGGAGTCTGCACTGACCAGAGGCAAAGTAAGTAATGAGAACTTACTCCCATAGGCAATTGCTCCCAAGACATCACTTAAACCACAGCCAGGCTGGAAGTCTCCCCCATTGGGGTAGATGTCAACATGGCCTACAGGCATCTGGATCCCAATGCTAACACCTAGTGTTTCCCTTGTGTAGGTGTGAAGGACATCCACAAAGTTAGCATCATCGGGGGAGAGGCGCTTGCTAGGGTCCACTCCTTCAAACATAGGGCCAGCGGGATCCAAACCTGGTGTTAGAGACAGTATGCAAGATGCCAGGTAAGAAACTGGGTTATTTCATACAGAATACAGCCAGGAGCCTGCTGCTAGCAGCCTTGCTAACACAGACAGTCCCTGCCTCATAGCTGATGCTGTCCCCCTAGGTCTCTTCACCATGGGCTCACTGAGGGAACAAATGAAGATGTCCCATGCCACTTTTGGTACAATACAACTCTGTAGTAGCAACAGTCTGCCCTACAGCAATGGTTTCAGAATGCCTGTCAGAAGCAACAAGTTTTTTCTAGGTCACAGTGAAGAACACCAGAAGAGGTCTAGCACCACACAGAGACCAGTAGTAGCCAAAGCTACCTTGGCTTTGTCTATTTTCAGACTGGGCATACGGAGCAACTAATACCAGTTTAAGCAGCAGCCAGGTAATCCCTGCATCTGAGATCCCATGAAGGGTTTGGGAGGTTCTGCCAACCTCACTGCCACCTGAAGCTGTGCTCTTGAGCCATTCCTAAACTTGACTGTTCAGTGATTTTTCTTTTCTTTTCCTCTGCTTAACTAAATACACATATTTACTGCTAGGTTCTGAGGAATTCTCACTGCCAGTGTCGCATCTAAGCGCTTAATGCAACCCCTTGTACGATGCTTTAAGTTCTCTCATATTGAAATCAGCTTTCCTCTGGAGTCAGAAGCATTCTCTTCAACATATTTTCAGAATGAGGGGTTGGGGTTGGTGGGTTTTGGGTTTTTTGATCAAACATCCCACGGGACAAACAGCACCCAATAGTTCTCACTTCCACTAGTTCTGAGCTGTAATTACAAAACCCAGTATCACTCAGGAGCTTAGGATTTGGACAGTAAGAGTTTGAGTTGGGCTTGTTTGAGGTAAATTTGAAGACAAATGTGGGTTCGTGATCAGGTTATGCTCTGAAAGGTTTTTTCATTGACCCCACACACACGCACTTAAGGGTTCAAAATGAAGACACTTCCTCATGTGAAAGGACCCATGCTCCCCACTGCTGCCACAGGTAGGAAACTTGTCATTTCTGAATGTGCAAGCCCAAAACAGCATCGAAGCAACACAGGAAATGAGCCTCTTCGGGGAAATGCCCTGCTGTTAAGAGAAGGTAAGAGACCACTTAAAAAGCCACTTGCCTGTAATCCTGCCTATTGTCCCATGGACGTGGTTACCAGCAAAGCCAGCCACGTGAGCGCCCAGGCTGTACCCGATCAGGTGGACGTTCTCGAGCTGGAAGAGTGGGGTCTCCTGCATGGAAGAAGAGGTGTGATAATCTTCTCCCCTGTCTTTGAGGGCATCTGCAGGACTATAAAGTCCAGTTCCAAGAAGTGACTGGAGCGAGGGGGCAGACAAGCATGCTTCATTCTTATTCCATCAAGACACAATGAAGGATTTGGATGGCACTTGTCATTTGCCCCCAGCCACAGTACCCAGCTTCCAACCCCGATTATGATACTCTTCCTTTGAGCAGCAGACCTCTGTACTGGCCACAGACTCCATGGTACTACACCATGGGCCTTTTCTCTTTTCCAACCTGTTGGAAGCCAAGGTTAACTTTGAATGCCCAGCTCCTAACTTGCTCAAGCAGGACTCCTAAATGGAACTGCTGGAGCAAGTGCAGAGGAAGACACAAGAATGATCAGGGCCTGAAGCACCTCTCAACAGGCTGAGAACACTGGGGCTGCTCAAGCTGGAGAAGAGAAGCTGCGTGGAGACCTCAGAGCAGCTTCCAGTGTCTGAAGGGGGCTACAAGGGTGCTGGAGAGGGACTCTTCATCAGGGACTGCAGTGATAGGACAAGGGGTAACGGGTTAAAACTGAGACAGGGAAAGTTCAGAATAGATATAAGAAAGAAGTTCTTCCCTGTGAGGGTGCTGAAGCACTAGCACAGGGTACCCAGAGAGTGGCTGCCCCATCCCTGGCAGTGTTCAAGGCCAGGTTGGACACAGGGGCTTGGAGCAAGCTGCTCTAGTGGAAGGTGTCCCTGCCCATGGAAGTCCCCCTCAACATCACCGACCCAAGCGCGCCGCAAGGCAGCGTCTCCAGGAAAGCACAGGGCTGAGCACACACCTCAGCTCTGAGCCACGGCCCCGCCAAGCCTCAGGGTTGGGATTACACCAGCTCGTGAGCGCTGGAGCTGGTGAATGCTCCGTTCCCTTGTGCAACATTCCCCCACAGAGCATTACAACAGAGGCTGTTCTTAACTCGCGTTACCTGTAACCAGTCAAGCAGCCTAGCTATGCTTTTTCCAACAATCTGTGTGTTGTTCACGGCATCGGTGTAGAGCTGGTGGGCGAGGGAAAGCCAATCCACCACCACCACGTTGGCATCCTTCTCCCTCTTCTGGAGAGCGGATACCAAGCTGCCCAGCCAGGTTTCGAACATGCCACTCATCTAGAAGGAGATCCAGGTGTTAGTTTCCATCTCACAGGACCCAGATTACATATTCACAGTTGGGTTATTTGCACATCATTTACATATCCTGCTCCAGCTGCATGCTGGTCCTCTGCAAGCCCCACTACTTCTCAGCGTTGCACTAGTGGTGTAAGAAAAACAGGTTTTGAGAGACTCTGGGTCTTGCTGGTTAAGGCAGGAGTGAGAGGCATGCATTACACGCCTCCTTATCTCCCTTTTTCCCAAGGGTTTCAGAAATTCTGATGGATTGCAAAATGATTTTCCAGCCCTGGCACTGTGTAAGCTCTGTCAGAGCTAAGTCCCCTCGTGCCACATGCTCGGCCACATGAACTCCAGAAGAAGAAAGCTTGGTAAAGTCTATCAGCCCTCCGTTTCTTTCAGCTGAAGTCAAGGCTGCAGACGCACAGCTACGATTGCAGAAAGGCTATACATGTGTATCGAGACATGTGCCACCCGCAGAGGGGTCGATTAGTTGGGTTTTAGGGAAAAGCCTCAAAGTTCCCCTTACCATGCTCACGTTATACAGGCATGATGTGGTCTTAGCAGTTGTGAACAAGTTGGGTGATTTCACAGAGCTATAGAATGCAATTTAAATTAAACGATCCAGGGACCTCGGGCGCAGACACTAAGAGACCACAGTGCTGAAAACAGGAAAAGCTGTCCCAAATCCCACATATTCTGGAGCCCCAGAGCAATTACAGCGCACTTCACACTCTGCGAGCGGACGGACTGAAGACCGAGCATCCCGCGACGCTCCGTACTTACGGTCCACCCGTGGATGATGAGGAAGGTCTTGGCTGTCACGTTGAACCTGCAGTCCTCCAGGCACTTGCTGTGACCGACGGCGATCGCGCAACCCTCCTCTCCGGCGTGCGACGCGGAGCGGAGCGAGAACTTCACCCGCGGCTCGGCTGCCGTCGGCGCAGGCTGCTCGGCGACGGTGGCATCTGCAAAGCGGAGCGGAGCGAGGGGTCACGCCGGGGAGGGAGGGAGGGACCCGCGCTCCGCAGGGAAGGGACCGCGTTCACCCACCTCGGGCCGGCAGCGCAGCCGGCGCCGCGGTGCAGCAGATGACGGCGGAGCAGAGCAGGAGGGCGAGCCCCGGCATGGCTCGGGATGGATGGGTGGATGGATGAACGGATGGGTGGAAGGATGGACGGAGGGATGGATGGATGGACGGACGGACGCACCGACGGAGGGACAGGCGGCAGCAGCGCTGCTCCGCTGGCGGCGGGGCCCTTTAAGGGGCTCATGGCACGATGGGCGGTCCCTGCCGGAGCCGGCCAGCAGCGGCGCTCTCATTGGTCACGCCCTCCGTGACGTCAGGCAAAGAATAAACGAAGAACCGCGCGCCGTCGGGGGGAGGGGGTCACGTGTGGGGAGCCCAATGTGGGGGGACACGGGAAAGTGGGGAGGAGGAGGTGTGTTTATGTGTGTACACGTGTGTGTGTACATGTGTGTGTGTACATGTGTGTGTGTACACGTGTGTGTGTACATGTGTGTGTGTATGTGTGTGTACGTACAGGTACGTGCCTATGTATGTGTGTGTACATGTGTGTGTGTGTATGTGTGTGTATGTACAGGTACGTGCCTATGTATGTGTGTGTACATGTGTGTGTGTATGTATGTGTACGTACAGGTACGTGCCTACGTATGTGTGTGTACATGTGTGTGTGTGTGTATGTATGTGTACGTACAGGTACGTGCCTATCTATATGTGTACATGTGTGTGTGTATGTATGTGTACATACAGGTACGTGCCTATGTATGTGTGTGTACATGTGTGTGTGTGTATGTACAGGTACGTGCCTATGTATGTGTGTGTACATGTGTGTGTGTGTATGTGTGTGTACCTACAGGTACGTGCCTATGTATGTGTGTATGTACGTGTGTGTGTATGTATGTGTGTGTACGTACAGGTACGTGCCTATGTATATGTGTGTACATGTGTGTGTGTGTGTGTACATGTGTGTGTGTGTATGTACAGGTATGTGCCCACGTATGTGCATGTACGTGTGTGTTTGTGTATGTATGTGTATGTACATGTACATGCCTACGTATGTGTGTGTACATGTGTTTGTGTATGTATGTGTACGTACAGGTACGTGCCTATGTACGTGTGTGTACATGTACGTACATATATACATAGAATCATAAAATCACCTTGGTTGGAAAAGCCCTTTAAGCTCATCCAGTCCAAGCACTCCCCAGCACTGCCAAGGCCACCACTAACCCATGGCACTGAGGGCCTCGTCTCTGCGAACACTCGCAGGGACGGTGACTCCACCACCGGGATGCAGCGGGGACAGGCAGCTCCACCAAATCTGGTTCCTCAGATGGATAAAGCAAAGCACCACAAAGGGCTGTGTGAGCCATCAGCGCGCCTGTGCTGCGCCCACTGCCCACCCCAGGTGCTAGTGTGGGTCTGGGGCTTTCAGATCCACATGCAATCTTGTACACTCTGAATTCCACAGACCCAACAGGCATCAGATGCTCCCCATGGGGCAAGCCCACCTGGCTGTCCACCAGCTTCCACAGTCGGGAAGTAGTGATGCCATGAATAGCTTTGAACCCTCAGTTGTGAAAAGCTCTTTATTCCCAATTTTTTATTGCCTGATCCATAAGCTAATGACCTATAAGATTACATTTTATTTTCTACTGCTGTGTAAGCGTAAGAAGGAGATGCCCTAGGACATCATCCCCTTCCTTTCCCTCCAAACCCACAACAGAAAGCAAGGAAGAGGCTCTAGGGTCTGAGGTGTTTGAAAACAGCAAGACAGCGGCAGGGGAGAGGTACAGCAAATGATGGGCAGAGATGAGGATGAAGAGATGGAGGCCTAAACCCAGTCAATATCAAGGGAAATACGGGAAATCAGGGACATGAATTGTTTCAGCCCTCACTATTAGGTATCAGTGGCAGAACTGATCTGATTTTCCAGCAGTGCTTTCATGGTGAGCTGAGTTCCTATCCTGCAGGCCTGCGAGCATTGCTCAGCCCAGCCACCTCCTGACTCCACGTGGGCTGGCAGTGGGTCTAGGTGACCATCAGAGGTCCAACTGATATATTCCATTCTATATCGAAGGCCAGGTTGGATGGGGCTTGGGGCAACCTGGTCTAGTGGAAGGTTTCCCTGCACATGGCAGCAGGTTGGAACTGGATGAGATTTAAGGCCCCTTCCAACACAAACCAGTCTGGGATTCTTTGGTCTTCGTAATAATAAAATCATAGACTCCATGAAGTTGGAAAAGACCTTTAACATCATCTAGTCCAATGTTTACCCCAGCACTTCCAAGGCCACCACCAGATACTGTGATTTATTTTGTGTCCCAGTTGGTTCACTGATGGACAGAACGTCAGGAAACTTCTTACGTCAGGAAACTTCTGCAGTTGTAGGGATGTGAGAAAAGGTGGCAGAGGATTGGAACTGGATGATCTTTATGGTCCCTTCCAACCCAAACTACCCTAAGAGCCTATTCTATTCTAGTCTAGTTTATCCTATCCTTCTCTTCTATTTTATTCTATTTTATGCTATTATATTTTATTCTGTTCTTGTCTCTGTTCCATTCTGTTCTTCTCTGTTCTGTTCTGTCCTGTCCTGTCCTATTCTGTCCTGTTTTCGATTCTGTTCCATTCCATTCCAAAAGGTTTCCTCCTAGCTCTCATACAGCAGGTTATGATGGGGGACTGCTGCTCTT
Organism: Pezoporus flaviventris; assembly: GCF_033815535.1. Classification (NCBI taxonomy): domain Eukaryota; kingdom Metazoa; phylum Chordata; class Aves; order Psittaciformes; family Psittacidae; genus Pezoporus; species Pezoporus flaviventris. Next base: position 1,509,245 of record NW_026892558.1, read on the forward strand.
CTCCTTTTGGGGATCATTCTTGAACCTCTTCATTCTGACTTGGCAGAGTGAATACACGTTCTGGGAGCTATTTGAGCAGCTCCTGTTTCAGGAGGCTGCAGATGACACTAACTGCATCTCCCTAGGGAGCATGGCTTTGAGCTGCCTCTCCCACAGCTGTGTGGTCCACCGAGGAGCAGCATCCCAACAGTGGTGGCCTAAACAAGAAAGGACAGAGGTTTCTCAGCTGCTGGCCCACAGCCGGCCTTACTCCTGCAGGAAATGAATCAACCAAGCCTCATCACCAAATGCTTCATCATTTAAAGACATTCCTGGTGCCAACAAAGCCCTGCCAGACCATCGGCCACTCTGACGTCTTCTTATTCTTTCTCCTGTGCTTTTGCATTCAGCTGCTGCCTCTTGCCATTGTAAAGCTGCGATGGGTGGAGACAAGTCCTCCTTTTGTCTGTGTAGTGTCCTGCTCTTTGCCTCTGGCTTCCACAAATGACAGCAGGAGTGAGAATAACTTAGCAACAGCGAGGAAGAAGCACATCAAATAATTCCTGGCTGCTTCAGCCAAAAGGTCCAGGGAGATGCTCAGGAACGGTTGTGATGGGCATCGTGTCAATGCAAAGAGTATGGCTCTGCACTGACCTCTCTGTAACCCAAATGTCCTGGGGGGTAAAAGGCACCCACCCAGAGCTGACTGGAAAATAACAGTTCATTAAGCACAATAATTTTAAGGAGAAATTCCTAGTTTTGATTAGTTTTTCTCTGGGAGAGATTTCATGGTTCCCAGATGGAATTCCTGGATACTGTAATAAGTAATAAATAATAAACCAGGGTAAAATGGATAATAATCCACTTTAAAAGAGCTGGAAGCTCAGTATTTGCAGCACTTGTAGGGATGTCAGAGGCTTTATCCCAGCAGCTGCTGTGAGCTGGGCAATGCCTGGGGAGATGGTGGCTGTTCTTGCAGGCTTCTTTCTGGCTCTCTTCTTTCTTCCCAGCTCCATTCCCACTGTGATCTCCTGGAGACCTAAGTTCAGGGAAAGATAAAACAGGTTTTTCAGCAGCATTTAATCTGGGAGGTTTCCATGTCCATGTATCCATCGGTGAGACCCCTTCAATGCAGAACGTCTCCATCCTGCGTTATGTTCAGTGTCTTCTGCAGGAGTTCTGTGTCTCTTAATAGAACGTGTCTGTCACCGTCCTGCTCAAGGAGACTGACATCAGGAGCCTTTTGCAAAATAATTGTCTCTAACACTTCTATCTCTCTGTCTTTAGAATCAGTCCAAAACCTCTTTTCCCTGCAGAAATCACAGCAAGAAGTGTGAATGAACTGCACCATCAAAGACCTGAGCGCTAAGGGGAGAGGGAAAACCCTTCAGCATCACACAACCTCTTTAGAGACTTGCAGAGGCAGAGTAATTCTGGGGCGAGAAGCTCTGGAGATCACAAGGAGAACAAACAGCAGCTGCTTGCATGAATGGGGCTACCAATATTGCATCTTTCATTCTCTCAGGGATGTCCTGCCATGGAAAGAGCAGCAGCGAGAATGTTTAGCTGCCCAGGACAAGGCATCATCACCTCAGTGAGTGGCTGCAGGATGGATTTGCATGGTACTCCAATGGCTAAGATTGCATCCCATCACATTCACATCACCAGGAAGGTGGAAACGGAGCAGTTGGCTTAAGTGAACCCTCTTGATGGAGAAAAACAGTGGCTTTTGCATTCGTGGATGCTTGTTACTGAAAGCAATGGCACACCAAAAAGAGACAAAGATGCTCCTAATAAGGATCGCTCATTTGCACAAGCCAAAGATTAATTCCATTGCCTTAGGTCAGATACCCGGCATCAGGGAGTGATTATTCCTATTCTTCAAATTTTTAATTCCACATTTAGAAACCTGAGAATGTTTTACACACCCTCCATTCTTCCTGCCTGGCTTTTCCCTATTTTCATTCTTCCTCTCCAATGGAAGAGGGAGTAGGGTTTTAGTATTTGCAGGATCGGAGGAGGAGGGGAGAGAAAGGGATTGTTCTTTTCTTTTTTCTTTTTTTTTTTTTTTGGTTATAAAACAGTTTTTCTTTTCAATTATAAAACACAGCCCAGGCAGTAGAATTTAATGGGATTGGTGCTAGTTCCCCTCTTGGCTCCATCTGCCTAATTTGTTGCTGAGATGATGGGGAGAAGGGGTAGAGATGGGGGCTGCATAAGAAACCGAGGAGGGAAGTGCTGTTCGGGCAGCTTTGGGGTGCACTGAGCTGGGGCCATGGGGGACCTCCCCATCAGACAGGTATGCAGAGCTGACAGCACCCCAAAGAGGTGTCCTGGAGAGGCAGCTCTGTGGTGAAATAACACCCTGGGTTAATCCTTGCATCACCCTGTGCCTGGTCAGCCCAGGCCCTCTTGGTTTGTCATCATCCCATCACGCCACTAATTCTTTATACTGAGTGCTTACTGCAGAGGGGGGAGATACGACTTACGTGGCACAGTTTCTGCTGTGCGTATTTTTGCTCTGTGAACATCAAACTGAGGTGAAAAAAGCCCATGGTGTCTTTGTTTTACATCCATTCCCCAACCCACAAAGTCTCTCCTCCCCTCCTCAGCCTTTCGTATACACCCCCTCTATGAACATGCTTATACCCCTCGATAGCTTGCTTGCAGAGGAGGCTAATCTCCATTAGGTTATGAAATCAGCTCACATGCTTCAGTGGCATTACCCACTATTGATATCCCCATTCGATCCCTGTTGAGCTCTCTTTGTTGGAGGTAACCCCTTCTCCTACTTCTTCTAAGCTGATTTCTTAGGCCACATCATTCAAGTCCTACATCCCCATGGTATTTAGATGTAGTAAAAATGACTGAGGGGGAAAATAAATGGCAACTAAACTGTCTGACTATTAATGGTCCCGTTAGTTGCAAATTTACTTTACCACAAAGCCCCCAGCATGTAATCCTTAGATGAATGCCTTTGATTGTGAGGGAATATTTACAGCTGACCCTGCTGGCAGTCTGCAAACCTGCAATGGGCCTCCTGTCCCACATTAAATCCGCTAGCATCTGTTCCTGGGCTCTTACCAAGCACATGCTCTATTGGTGCAGTGTTTGGGCTGCAGCGCTCGCGGATACAGTGGGCCTTGAAGAATAAATCCCTGCATTCCTGAGAAACACTAATTCTTGTGAACGTTGTCACACAGGGAGGAACGTTACAGTTCGTACCTGCCTCCGGGCATCCCCCAGACACAGGGAGGGTCTCAGAAGGCTTTGATCCCTGCTGGCTGCCCTCTTCCCATAGCAGCACCCTGGTTCTGCTGCTGGACCACCCTTCACCAAAGACAAGCTTCTTCCTGGCCACTCTTTGTTGTACCATTTTCCCATGCCTAAGCAACCTGAAGTGATTTTTAGGGTGATTTTAATCTCTTTTCACCCCTGCCCATGCCTTGAAGTAGTTGCCAGGTTTCTCTGACTGAGAGCGTGCTGCTCTTGCAGAGACCCTCAGGTGATCTCACACCATCTCCGGCCACAGCAGAGCTGTGCAGGAGCACAGCCGGAATGCCAGTGAGAGCTCAGTGTGTCCTGATGCCTGTGTCCAAGCAGACAAGTGCTAATTCAGTGCCTTGTCATTCCCAGCATGTGCCGAGGTACGTGAGATGGATACAGACCGCTTGGCTGCTTTGTGTGGGACAGAAGACCCAGTGGTGGGTGGTGAGCCTGCTCCAACCACTCTAATGACAAGGATGTCTTTAGGTCTGTGCCGAGGAACGACGTATATTTTCTCTCTTTCTACGCATATGCCCAAACCCCACTCTTTTTCATCCAAGCTGTATGAACGCTGAGCATGTTTGGGCTTGAACAGGGACTTGGAGCCAAGCCCACTGGCAGTGCACAAGTGCTGTGGGTACCCGGGGGATGATTGTCTCTGCTTTTTTCTGTCCTAAGCGGGGTATTGGAGAAGCATCACAGTTCATGATCACTTGACTCTTCATATTGTGGTGGATGGTGAGCTCCCAGCAGCGCTCCTGCTTTAACTCTCCAGCATCCAGCAAAGGGAAAGATGACTATAAAACCCAATAAATGACTAACACTGGTCCCCTGCCTTTTCTGTAAGTGGAGCCTGGAGCTGCTGGAAAGTCCAGAGAGGGGTTTGGAGGCAGTTGTTTGGTTTAAGGAGTTTTTTAGAGCACATATCCTTATCCACATGTTTCTCTTCAGATCTGCAGAAATACCTGGCCCAAGTCTGGATGTGGTAGCAACATCAGTGTGATGTATTCGACACTCAGACAGACTGCAGCTTAAGGAGAGACCATAAGAGCTGTCAGAGCAGGCAGCAGCTCTCCTACCTGCTTAGATCAGTCTGTCAGACCAGGCCACAGGCTCTGTCTTTGGGCTCATTTCTAAAAGATATTGCAAGATGGCATTTGGGGAGAATAATCAGTAAGCTGACATCTCCTCCTTTTCCAAAAACTTCCCAGACTAAACCCAAAAGCAGCCACCTAAATCATCATTTTTAGCACTCTTAAATACACTCTAAATTGATCTCAGTGGCACTCAGGCTTCCAAAATGGATCCCATAAATCTGGATGGACACAAAAAATGAGGAAACTCTGAGCATGCCACTCAACACCCCAGTGCCTACAGGAAAGAAAAGGAGGTATTTATTAAAACCAATTAATTTGTTACTTACAAAGCAAAGCCCCATAAAGACATGTAATGTTTGTTCTCTCCATTATTGCTAATTTGCACCTAAGGTTTATGGTTGCAAAAATCTCAGATTATTCTTTAGTCAGCCGTTGTTGGGTCAGACAGCTAATGCATGTTCTTCCTCTCTTCATAGTATCGACTGCTGATCTGGCTGGTGTTTAGGAGATCCTTTAGCAGTATTTGATTGTGATTCTCATTACAGGAGAATGGCATTTTAAACCACACATTTTCAGGGGTTTTGTCAGAGAAATTGTGGCAAACACTTTGGAGCACAGAAATAAGCAGCACAAGATTGTGTTGTGTATCATCAAGGTTAGTATTGTTTGTACTCCAGCACCCTGTTTTTTATTTCCTCTTTTCTTTTAATCTTTGTCCTTCACAAATCACAGCAGGGTGTAGCCTGGGATCTGCTAGACACAGGGGAAAGCCTTGAGCCATCCTTGGAGATAAGTAGAGTCTCCTGCTTTACTCAGATGTTGGCTTTAATTAATAATATATAGAAAATGAAATAAATTTATTATTGATAATAATATAAAGTATATATTATATATAACATTATAAAAATTAATGTATAATGTTATAATGTTAATAATATAAACCAACAATATTATTGAATTTTTCACCAGCTTGCACATTTTACTTTGAGAACCTGACAAATATCCCCTGCCTACATCCAGGCTCAATCCTCACTGTTTCAATGAAAGGACATCTAGCACATTCATTTACAGCATATGCAGTATGACAATGAGGAAGAACGAGATGTCCCTGAGGATGCTGCTTACACGCTCTGCTTCACCTTCTGGGCACTTATTCCTAATTGCCTACCTTCTCATATTTATTGTGTGTGTTGAGTGTGCGGATATTATTAGGAACAGCGAATGGCTCTAATTAATTAAGAAAAGCTTAGGACACTTCTTGGTACTTTGTACTCATGTTTCTGCCTGTAATGTACAGACACTGCTGATGTTCATCACAGGAACTGCCAGTACAAGGACAGGCAGGCCAAGTAAGGTCATGTCATAGGAAAAACAGAACTTTTCTGTACAGTCACTCAAATCACAGACTGCACCCCCAGAGCGTGAGCAGCACGTTGAGGGAGGGGATCCTGCCCCTCTGCTGCACTCTGGGGGACCCCCCCTGCAGTCCTGATCCAGCTCTGGGGCAGCAGCACAAGAGGGACGTGGAGCTGTTGGAGCGAGGCCAGAGGAGGCCATGGAGATGCTGCGAGGGCTGGAGCAGCTCTGCTCTGGAGCCAGGCTGAGAGAGCTGGGCTGGGGCAGCCTGGAGAAGAGAAGGCTCCTGAAGGGGAGACCTGAGAGCAGCTCCAGTGCCTAAAGGGGCTCCAGGAAACCTGGAGAGGGGCTTTGGGCAAGGGCCTGTAGGGACAGGCCAAGGAGAATGGCTTTAACCTGCCCGAGGGGAGACTGAGATGAGCTCTTAGGCAAAAGCTCTTCCCTGTGAGGGTGCTGAGGCGCTGGCACAGGGTGCCCAGAGAAGCTGTGGCTGTCCCATCCCTGGCAGTGTTCAAGGCCAGGTTGGACACAGGGGCTTGGAGCAAGCTGCTCTAGTGGAAGGGGTCCCTGCTCATGACAGGGGTGTTGGACTAGATGACCTTTAAAGGTCTCTTACAACCCAAACCATTTGAAGGTTCTATTCTATGACTCTATGATATGCTCTAGAGAGCAAGGGTGGTATTTTCTAAGTAGATAACAATGTAGAAGGTGTGAGCAGAGTCCTGCCAGGCAGGCAGGTCAGGGGAGCAGTATCAGCAGACCTGCCCAGTCTGAGCCGTGGGTGCAGGACTCATCCTGCCAACCACTTCCTGTGTGTAAGGCTCCTTCCTTGCATTTGCAGTGCAGTTCCACGCCTTCAGCTCCCATCCATGCCCGGCACCTGCAGGTCCAGGATCTGATGGAGTCAAGGGGTGGCAGTGGCCATGGGGAGGGAGCTGGAGATGTGCTACCCACTGGGGCCCCATGTTCAGCAGATGCCTGCTGCAGCCTTGCCCAGCAGTCCCTACTCATCATATGACTTTCCCAAGCAATGGCATGTGACAGCACCATGCACACTGGAAAAGAGTGGAGAGGAGAGGCTGGAGAGGGGGAGGGCAGCTCAAATAAGGGATTAGTAAGCATGGACAGATAAGGAAGGCTTTGAAAGAGGGGGCTTGTGTCAGAGCTGTTGTAATAGCAAAGGAGGAGGTAGCTGGATGGTTGGGAGAGGGAGGGCAGAGCCAGGAGAGAGGGATGACCTCAGAGGTGACATTTGGGATCAAAGCAGGGAAGTCATTGTCTTGTGGAGAGGAAGATGCTGCAATCAACACAGCAGGGGACAGCAGGAACTTGGGGAAAATCTCTGACAATAGGAATAGGAAAGAATGAACACAGAAACCACACATTGGTGTGATCAATGAAGATGCTGGAAGTGTTGCTGTGGAGATGAAGTTTAGAGGAGCAGACATTCAGGGCTGAAGCTTCTTGCCATGCCTTGAACAAAACCCTGTCTGCTGGATGGAATCTTTGCACTGGTTGTGTTAATAGGTATCATCCAACCTCACTTCGCAGGCTCCCAGTGGATCTCTGCCTTGTTCCATGCCCAGGTTTCTCTGTGCTGTGTCTACCAGCAGTGAGATGCAGGTGCAGAAGCCCCTAGAAGAGAAGAACAGGTTTGATTGTGCTTATCAGGTGATTCCGAGTAGCTCTTCATCAGTCCAGATGAAGACGCAGATGTACGAGACACAGAAAGGTTGAAGCCTCTTCATCTAACGGAGAGGAAGAGGCTTCAACCTCAGAGGAAAACAAAAACTATTTTATATTTAAACAGAATTCCCCATATTTTAATCTGTGACTAAACTGTGGATGCAAATTGTGGGCAATATCCCCAGTTCCAGAGATATTTTTGGTTTCATTAACCAAAAGCATATTTAAAGCAGTACTTCTTGGTTATGAGCTAGACAGGTTAGAGCAAGCAAGAGCCCAGGATTTCATTTATCTCAAATAACATTTATGATCAGGCACTTACATGATATCTTTATTTACTGCTTTACTCATCAAGTCAATTGGCTGGTCCCTTTCTGGCAACAAAAGCCACAATTGAGATGTCAGAGAGCTGCAGAAGCTGCGTAAATAGTTTGCTGGCAAGAAATACACTGAATAAACACAACCCCCAGCCACAAGGTTATTTGATCACACGGGAGATGCATTCCACTGGTGATTCCCTCATAGGTGGGTGTGCAGGGGCGGGTGAACTCATAGCTCTAGGATAATATGTCAAAAATGCTGAGTATTGAGACATTATCAACAATTGCTGTGGTTTCTTGTTTTGACCATGTTGCTGGCTGGCTGGACACCAGCAGCACAGAGAAGGTGCTGTGCCTACTGTGTCATGCTTCAGCAGTGGTGACGGTAAGGACAGAAACATGGATGTCATGACACTTAAGGTTTCCTCAACCCTGAACTGGGTACAGTATATATAACAGAGACAGACTGTGCAGCTAACCTCTTCTTGTAAAGAATTGCCTGTGGCTTAGGAGGATTCACACGGAATCAAAAGCATCCTGGTTGTTCACGTATTTTAGATGACACACTTGTGATGATTTATATGTGTACACATATATGCAGATACATAAAGATATGTATATAAATAACTTTGCTATATATCTGCTTATGTAAGAACTTTTGGCCCCCTATGGAACCACGTCTTCTTAAAAATTACAGGGAGGAATATAGAACATAATTGAGCTCTTCGAGTGACCAAGACTGATGCAGAGCAAAACTCCTACAGTGTCTCATTTTGCTGCCGTTGGTCAGTCCATCTTATCAAATCATAGAATCCCAGACTGGTTTGTGTTGGAAGGGACCTTAAAGCTCACCCAGCTCCAGCCCTTGCCACAGGCAGGGACCCCTTCCACTAGAGCAGCTTGCTCCAAGCCCCTGTGTCCAACCTGGCCTTGAACACTGCCAGGGATGGGGCAGCCACAGCTTCTCTGGGCACCCTGTGCCAGCGCCTCAGCACCCTCACAGGGAAGAGCTTCTGCCTAAGGGCTCATCTCAGTCTCCCCTCGGGCAGGTTAAAGCCATTCTCCTTGGCCTGTCCCTACAGGCCCTTGTCCCAAAGCCCCTCTCCAGCTTTCCTGCAGCCCCTTCAGGCACTGGAGCTGCTCTAAGGTCTCCCCTTCAGGAGCCTTCTCTTCCCCAGGCTGCCCCAGCCCAGCTCTCTCAGCCTGGCTCCAGAGCAGAGCTGCTCCAGCCCTTGCAGCATCTCTGTGGTCTGCTTTGGACTCACTCCAACAGCTCCATGACCTTCTTATGTTGGGTAACTTATGCTGAGGAAATGCATCTTCTGAAGATGCATTTCCTCCTTTTCCAAGCCCACAGGTCTTCCTCTGGGACTTGCTGCCTGGGTCAGTGCATTTTAGGACACTGCTGTGGAGAGTGGCTTAGCTGGAGAATTCACCCCATGCACACATGCTGCTGAAGGAAAAGGGAAACAATGTGAGCAAAGTGTGCCTCTGGCGAAGCCCCACATCTGGGAGGAGGAGTGCAGGATTCCGTAGGCTGGTCAGGAGAGAGGATTTCAGAGAAAGGAGGTGCAGGCAGCTGTCTGAAGGCTGGAAAGCTTCAGTGTTTCAGCATGCAAGCTGGTTTCAATTTAAAACGTCTTTTCCCTCAAGATTTTCTGCTTAAGCATTAGGACAAGCAACCCATTTGTATGCAATTTTGTGAATGACAGTTAATATCCCCACATAACCCTTGGACTCCAAAAACCGTGTAAGATAAATGCCAAGAAATCTACAAAAAAGCTTGAGGAATTGGCTTCCATCCTCCTGCAAAGAACAGGTAAACCCCCCTCCTGCAGTGCAGCGGATACACAACATGTTTTAGCAAGCCAGAGTTAAGCTTGGTCAATCAGGCCATTGGATCTATCTGTCACAGGGATTTTAGCATGGACCCTCCTGTTGCTCTACCTGCCCCTCTGTTAGCAATTACTGCCTCCAAGCAAGAGCAGAGGCAGATGTGTGTCTGAGCTCACACTCAGGCAATTGAGCTGCAACAGAGCAGGTGATAAAGTATTGCCTTGGCAACCACAATCAAAGTACTGCCTTCTGGCGAGTACCAGAAGAGGTTTGCTTCTGCCGCATCTGCTGTGGCAGTGGTGGAACTCCAGAGCTGCGGGAAGGTCCTACAGATGGAAGTGAGCTCTCTTAGATCCAGACCTGCTGTGAAAACCCCTAACCAGTTTCAGAGCTCACCTCTCCCTCCCCTAAGGGATGGTGGCTATGCAGGGTGTTGACTGACTGACACTTAGAGGGACATTTGGCTTGGCAACTACAGCAGGACCGATAAAGCTGCTTGTTTACTCACTGTACGTTCATAAAAGGACTTGTGTGATGCAGCATTCCTACACCTGTACACTTCCCACTGCCTGCTGGGCTTTTCCAGGCAGGTTAATTGGTGCAGCTCCCTTTCAGCCCCCAGAGCACATTCAGAGGTGAGGTGTGAAGCCAACGCACTGCAGGCTTCTTAGCAGAAACCCTGCACTGGGGAGAGTGGGAGCATCTCTGCCACAGAACAGCCTCTGTCCTCGTGGTTAGGATGTGGCTTTGAAACCGCTCAAGGAAAGAAAACTGAAAGTGGGTCTTCCACGGTGCTGGGTCAAGATGGGCACTATCCCATTCTGCAGGTTTCTGCCTCAGGAGATGGTAGAAACCTTTGCTGCCCTTGTGATGAGCCCTTCATGGGAGGATGCTCCTAGCAGGAGCTTCCAGAGCAGAGGAATAGTTCAGGTATGAACACAGTTGGATCTTTGCTTTCAGTGCCTGCCAAGAGAGTGAGATCTTCCTGGACATGCATGGCACAATCACCAGGGCTAGGTGGTGTGGACAGGGGAGCTGAGAGGGATGGAACCAGGGGAGTTTAAGGTAAAGTCCTGCAGAGATTCCAGTAGGACTAGGAGGCGGTTGTCTGCTATGCAGGAGTCTTCAGGAGCATGATTTGGGACTTAGGTGCCTAAATTTTCTGCTTAGGATCCAAAAGCTCTTTTCAAGTCAGCTCATGCAAGCTAAATACTCAAGGCAGCTGGTGCTCTGGGGGAATAATCTACATAAGTCTCAACAGGGCACATGCTCAACTGCCTCAGCCCTGATCTCAGCTTCAGTTCTGTGCTAGGCCGCCTCCAAGAGCAGTTGTTAACCTCCCAGCAAGGATGAGAACATGCATCTCATTTCCTGACACCATCCGCAGAAGCCCTTACCTCTACACTTGCACCACTGCAAGCCCTCAGCAGCTGATGATAAACACTTCCACATGTGGGGAAACATAAAACATAAGTAACAGAAAACATGCCCTCTTTGTTTCGGATGTGATGAACACAACGACCATATGATAATTCCCACCATGTGTCAACTGCTTATATTTCACACCTCTCTTCCAGATTTCTCTGAACATCTCATTGCTCCTGTGCTTCGCTGCTAAGAAGCAGCTGTGTGTGAAGGTGCTTCCCATGGAAAGGTTGATTTCCTTCTCTGGCAATACATGGAGGCAGGTGCCAAGGGCACAATGACAGAGGAGAGTTACATTCACACACTATGAGAGGAGATTCCCCCAGGATGGTGAAGTGTTTGAGGACCTCAGCTTCTGCTAGCTTTAGTTTACTGCATCTGGAAAGTTAACACTCTTGGAATACTGTTCTTGTTCCATAGGAAGGAGAACTGAAACACTAAGAAAGCGCTGGGAGTCATCACTGAGATCTCTTTTTACATATTTACTGTTTCCTTGAAGCCACAGACCCCAGAGGGGACACCTTTTTTTGTTTGTTTCTTTAGTAATGCTTCACTTACAAAGGCTGTTGTGCGTGTGTTTTGGCAGTGCTGATCCTTCTTCACATTACCACTGTTCTGAGACGGCTGCGTGCACTGAGGTGCTCAGTGGCTTCTAATCCCACAGATGATGACAGAAGTGCTAATTGGTGAAAATACATCTTAATTATCTCAAAATAAGGATTTCTGACTGAAAGATAGTGTTCATTCTTGTGAGTATGTACCCCTAATTTTCTTTTTTTTTTTTCACAAAAAAAAAAATCACATATAAAAAGAAGAAATAATACTTGCCTGCATCCCAGCAGGTTTTCCTGCTTTGAGATCAATCAGTGCTTCTAAGTTACCTGGAGAATTCGCAGAAAGCTTCCCCTTGGAAAGCAAAGTAGAAGTCAGATTTTCAGGCAGGGAAATGGAAAGCTGCAGCCACATTTAGAACTCTACAAGTTTCCAGCCATGTAAATATTTGTGATAGTTCGAACATTTTCCTCTTCCCATCTGGGTGAAATCCTAGCTTAAAAGCTTAGGGGGGTTTTACCCTAAAAGAGAGATCTGAAAATAGCCTTCTGGTCAGAGCATTTACACGGAGAGTGTGTTCTTGTTCTCCTTGTTTCTAAATGCAGAGCTGAATAGGACTCGCTCATGGCAGGGAGGTGACACCACACTAATGGTTGCTCTGGAAGGTGGTTTGATTTTTACCCACTGTGTCAAACTGTTCTTGATGAGCCTGTTGCTGGAGATGGGTATAACTTTCAAGAAATGTTTTGATTTAATTGAACTGCTGCTTTGCCACATTTCCCAAGCAGTTCTAGCTGCAAACACACCTAAAATGGGGAAAAAAAAAATCTTTTATTTTAACAAGTAATTTTTTTATGATGATGCAATAGTTGCAAATCATAAACTTTGATTCTCTTTGGTCTCATATCTTGGATATTGTTATATATAAAGTATTATATATAAATGTGTATAATAAATGGATATAAAGTATTCTTGGATACTGTGGAGCTGTTGGAGCGAGTCTAGAGGAGGCCACGGAGATGCTGTGAGGGCTGGAGCAGCTCTGCTCTGGAGCCAGGCTGAGAGAGCTGGGCTGGGGCAGCCTGGGGAAGAGAAGGCTCCTGAAGGGGAGACCTGAGAGCAGCTCCAGTGCCTGAAGGGGCTGCAGGAAAGCTGGAGAGGGGCTTGGGACAAGGGATGTAGGGACAGGACAAGGGGAATGGCTTTAACCTGCCCGAGGGGAGACTGAGATGAGCTCTTAGGCAGAAGCTCTTTGCTGTGAGGGTGCTGAGGCGCTGGCACAGGGTGCCCAGAGAAGCTGTGGCTGCCCCATCCCTGGCAGTGTTCAAGGCCAGGTTGGACACAGGGGCTTGGAGCAAGCTGCTCTAGTGGAAGGGGTCCCTGCCCGTGGCAGGGGTTGGCGCTGGATGCGCTTTAAGATCGCTTAAACCCAATCCACTCTGTGAGTGTCGTTCCATGAAGCCTCTGCTAAACAGGCGCTGCTCTGTTCTCATCCTGAACTGCCATCTAGCGGCACCCCTTCGGCTTGCTCCTCGGCCTCGGGCAAACAGGCCTGCCCCGAGCTGACGCTTACCCACAGCTCGCCTTGGCTCCAGCAACACCTTCCCCGACAGCAGCGGTCTGCTCCCCGGCCACTGAGGGCTCTGGAGGCGGCTCCTGAGGCACGGACCCGCCGCCATCTTGCGGGGTTAGACCTGGGGCTGCCTGGAGCCCGGCACAGGCCGGACTCAGCGCCCGCATTCCTACACACGGACACAAAGGCACTGGCTAGTGTCCCCGCATTCCAGAGCTTAGGATGGACAGCGGAGATGTGTCAGAGCCACCTCTCGCTCCCATCCGCTGCCGCGCGTTTATCGACGGTCCCTGCACCGCCCTTCGCCCCGCGCCGGCAACGCACTTCACCGACGCTCCCTGGCCGAGATCGCGCCCGACCTCTCGCGAGAGCTGGCGGCTCTTCCCCGCTCCCGGCAGCCTTTGCGCTTCCTCTTTCCCCGCCGCAGCCTTGAGGTAAGGAAGCGATGGCGGCCGGGGCGCGCCCTCAATCCGGTCCCATCGCGGGCCCATCCCGCCCAGGGAGCCCATGGTGGGGCACAAGGGGTCTGTCCTTTTCCGGATGCCCGCGGTATTTGCGGGGTGGGACGGATGGAGGTTGCGGAGCCGGGGGTGTCTGGTGGTATGAGGAGGAAGCAGGCCTGCGGGGGAGGTCGCAGCTGCGGTGATGATTTCCTTAGGACACCTTCAGACTTAACTGTGAAGAGTTAAGCGTAGTTTCTGAGCAGCGCCTGGGCATGAGGTGAACATTCTGCATGTCTGCGTTATAAGCTTAACACAGGTTATTTATAACGAGTTTTTTGCAGTTGAGCAACAAAGATGGTGCGCTACTCTCTGGACCCGGAAAACCCCACGAAATGTGAGTTGTAGAGGTTTTGTGAATGTTCGCGGGGCGGGGGGCTTTACTGAACCCATTAAGGTTTTAATTCCAAAAAATGGTTTTATTTCTCCGCAGCATGCAAGTCACGGGGATCCAACCTGCGAGTGCATTTCAAGGTATGCAGCATTCACATAGTAAAAAATGCAATGTTTGAGGGGGTTGTTTTTGGTAATTTTATTAGGTTTTCTTTCGAAATACATGTCTTTTACTCTTCCATATCTTTACATAGTTACTTAGGGGTGGTAGCATAGGTTAGGGCCTGTGTTTGGTTTGACTGCATGTAGTGGTTTTCATCCACAGGATCAAAAGTAAGATGGTGCGCCCTAAATAGCTTTGTATTTTATATAGATAAAGCGCAGTAGGGAAGCATCTGCAGGGAATTTAGCAGGAGGAACTGGGCTACTGAAACGTTCAAGTTAAGCTCAGAACTGGAGCTGAGGAGATGCTTTTCTGCTTGCTGTTACACAGGAGAAGAGGGTTTTTGCTCTTATATTATCAGGTGGGAGTGTAGCTACTTTCTGATGGTCTTATCCAGTGCTGTCTGAAACACTGATGCTTTAACTTGATTTTTCTTCCGGGGCCTTTTCTCCTTTTAATAATTCCCTGCATAGGTAACTATGTAGTTTGGTGTTTCTTTACATGGTTTGTTACCTCAACACATCCCTTGAGGTGTCATGCTTGACATTTTAGTAAGGATTTATCCTTCAGGTGCTTTCTTTACTTTTGGGAATTAGTGGCAAAAGAGGAGTTCAGAAAAGCATAAATACTAAAATTCTGTTTTTTTTCTGCTTGGAAAGATCGAGGTACAGGGTAGAAACCAATAAAGATGTCTCCAGAGCTGTAAGTTTAGTAGTGAAACTCATAACAGAGGTTAGAAAAGCAGGTAGTGAAAATAGTAGCTATAGTGTTGCTGGTTATTTTACATTTGTGTGTGCGTGATGCTTTAAACTGCGATTGTAGCAAAAGTAAGACCTGGGAAGCAGCAAGGAGTGCTTTTACCCACTTTATAACTTGGAAAGATGGCATTAAAGTGAAGTTTGCTGTGCTTTGTGTTGCCAGAACACTCGTGAGACAGCCCAGGCCATCAAGGGCATGCACATCCGCAAGGCTACCAAGTACCTGAAAGATGTCACCCTGAAGAAGCAGTGCGTTCCTTTCCGCCGCTACAACGGGGGTGTCGGTAGATGTGCCCAGGTGAGGCCTGGGGTGAAACAAGGGGAGGAGGTGTTTGGTTGATGGGAGGGAAGGACAGTGTGAGGAGCAGTCCGGTGGTTTTAGTGGTGATGGGTGTATTAAAATACAAAATAGTTCAATTACTTTGGTTGATGGTACCTTAAAGCTTATCAAGGACGCTTTCCACTTGGCCAGGTTGCTCAAGAGAGAAAAGATTCACTCATATACTTAATTCTAGTACAGGAAGTGTTGCACATACTTACAGTGTCAAGTACGTGATGAAATTTAATTAGTTTGGTATCCCTTTAAGGCAATGTAATGGTGAGTTAACAGTGCATAAAGGACAGGTAGTGTTATACTGGGACAAAGGTTCTTTCCCCTCCTCCCCCTTACTCTTCCTTTTTCCCATTTTTCCCTCCTCATTTCCCCCTCCTTTTTTTTCCTGTTTTTTTTTTCTTCTTCTCTTTTTCCGTTTCTTACTCTTCTTCCTCTTCCTTCAGGCCAAGCAGTGGGGCTGGACACAGGGACGCTGGCCAAAGAAAAGCGCAGAGTTCTTGCTGCACATGCTCAAAAATGCGGAGAGCAATGCTGAGCTCAAGGTGGGTATTACAGACACAGAGCACTTGTGTCAGGTTGTGTGGCTGTGCTCCCCAGCAAGGTGGAGCAAGTGTGGTTTAGTGCTCCTATAAACTACAAACCAAAGCAAAACCTTGGGGCAGTTTTTACCTTCGTGACATTAATTTGGGAAGTTTGATGGCGGTGATGACGTATCTTAGGACACCTTTGGAGTACCTGTGAAAAAATGCTAAGTTTTTTTTTCTGAGCCATCATCATTTTTTGAGGTATCTTCTTCCATATCTCTCTATTTGTTTTCTGGTTATATTTATGTGTATCCTCTCCTAAATCTGTTGTGGCACATGGCAGTGCAGTCTGGTTTTCTGACTTAATGTTGGTGCTTCCTTGGCAAGCAACCAGTACTGTGGCATCACCAGGTTCAGCTGTTCCTGTTTTCCAGCACCAGCATGCACGGAGGAGTGGTTATTCTCATTTTTTGTGCAGAGATGATGGATGTGAAGAGGAAAACCCAGTGACAGGTTTAATTTCTTCCTTTGCCCAGGGTCTTGATGTGGATTCTCTGGTCATCGAGCACATCCAAGTCAACAAGGCCCCCAAGATGCGCCGGCGCACCTACAGAGCGCACGGCAGGATCAACCCCTACATGAGCTCCCCCTGCCACATCGAGATGATCCTCACTGAGAAGGAGCAGATTGTCCCCAAGCCGGAAGAGGAGGTTGCTCAAAAGAAAAAGGTACCAAGCGTCATACCCGTGTCACCATCCAGGGATGGGAGGGTTGGTGCACTGTTGCTTGCAGTGGAACGGGTTGCTGTGATGATGATCTTAGGACACCTTTCGAACAACTGTGAAAAAAAATTCCATGCCAATTCTGAGCGACCTCATTGTTTACTGTAGATGCAATGTTGAGAAGGAGGGAGATGGCTTCGCTGAGGTCTCTCTTATGGGAATGGTTTGTGCTGCTCTGCTGGAGCAGAGTGTTGTGGTGAAATTGTAAGTTGAGTTGACACTGTCTAGGCGAATTAATACTTGTCAGGACACTTACATAACAGTATGGTAAATACTGTTAAAACACGAGTGCAGGTATGATCGATGGGTGGTTTTGTGAACAGGGGAAGGAATTCCTTGCAATTCCAAGAATTTTGTGCAAGGGGTGGCTGAGAGGGGAACTGTAGGCTCCTGTTCTCACTTTCTCCATTCCCTCTTTGTTTTCCAGATCTCCCAGAAGAAGCTGAAGAAGCAGAAGCTCATGGCTCGGGAGTAAGCATGCTGCCGCTGGTGTACAGAAATAAATACTATAAACTCCAGTGCTTTGGCTCTGTGTGTCTCAGCCTTTGTGGGGCAGGGTGTTGGGGGGTGCTGGCTGGCTGTCACGGGTTCGTCCCTTAGCCCTGCCCTCTTCGTATTCCTTCAGCCGTGGAGGTGATGGTGCCGTGCGGGCGTTATTCACCCATAACCGAGTTAATTAACCGGGATAATTAACGGGGGCCACGTACCGCCGTCAGTGTGCGGCGCAGCGCGCAGGCGCTTCTCAAGGGGCGGGACAGTACCCTCTGACCGTATACGCCGCCACTTCCCATTGGCGGTTGCGCCGACCGGACGTGCGGAGGCCACTTCCGTGCGGAGGCTGAGGCGACCCGTATCGGAGCTGGGCTGGAGCCCGCTGAGGTGAGTGCGGGCCCGGCCGGACACCGCCGGGGCTGCGGCTGCGGCTGCGGCTGCGGCTGCGGCTGCGGCTGCGGCTGCTCCCCCTCCCCCGTTGGGCCCTTCGTGCTCTGCCTCCATCCCGGCTGCACGGGGGCTCGCTGCTCCTCTGCGTTAACCGGGTGTATCCCGGCGTGCCCAGCTCTTGCTGAGGTGTGCAGCGCTTCGGTCTGAACGCTCCTCTGAGGAGATTCACCGAGTCGGGAAGGCCCCGCTCTCCAGGCTTTACGTGGACGGGGAAGGGCGGAAACTACTGCACGGAGCGGGAGGGCTGTGCTGGCCACCGAGGAGTGCTCCGGGGCTGCAGAAACCGGAACGTGTTGTGTGATTCGGCCCTTCTGGACTGGCTCATCCTCTGTGGAAAAAGAAGGAAAAACCTTACCTTTTGTCTGTGCACCCTTGGTTTGTTTCCATAATAGTTAATTAACAACCGAGTTAAACATGCAAAACAAAGACCATTTGAATTTGCCATGTCATGCATGTTCTTTCTGCTGACCCTAATGTGTGTGTGTGGTACAAAAGCTTGTATCACAAAGAGATCAGCTAGCTATTAAAATGTGACCATTTGCCCTATTATTCTTTTTTTTTCCTCTAAAAATTACCTGCTAACCAGGCCACAGAGCACCACCAAGCAGAAGAACCTCATGAACGGAACTTTGGTATCTTAGGACCAGTGTTACGCTTCCAGAGGCTTCCTTTTTCATCTGGCACAGGTATGATGTACTTTTCAGCTGGTATCTTGACATGAAGTGGCTCCAGAGCACTCTTGCTGTTGCCTCGGGGGCAGGCTGAGTGTTCCCTTCAGGCACGCTTGTTAGCTGGTGGATATACCTGCAATACCCTGCTGGAATATTTGGTATCTGGCAGAGGGAGTAGCTGAATTGTCTTTCTGAATGGCTTTCAGAAGCCAGTGTTCATTCACATTGTCTCATATTTCTGGTCTGGGGAGAGAGAAGGATTTATTGTGTGATAGTTTGTCTGATGGTACAGAATTAGTGTGGGATAAAAGGGATTCCACCAAGTGCGAGGTCCTGCACCTGTGCTGAGGCAGTCCCAAGCACAAACACAGGCTGGGGAAGACTGGATGGAGCAGCCCTGAGAAGCACTTGGAGATGCTGGGTTAGGAGAAGCTCCCCATGACCTGACTTCAGTGAGTGCTTGAGCCCAGAGCCGCCCCATGTTCTGGGCTGCAGCCCCAGAGCGTGAGCAGCTGCTCAGGGAGGGGATCCTGCCCCTCTGCTGCGCTCTGGGGAGACACACCCCCCCCCCCCCCCCGGAGTCCTGATCCAGCTCTGGGGCAGCAGCCCAAGAGGGACGTGGAGCTGTTGGAGCGAGGCCAGAGGAGGCCGTGGAGATGCTGCGAGGGCTGGAGCAGCTCTGCTCTGGAGCCAGGCTGAGAGAGCTGGGCTGGGGCAGCCTGGGGAAGAGAAGGCTCCTGAAGGGGAGACCTGAGAGCAGCTCCAGTGCCTGAAGGGGCTGCAGGAAAGCTGGAGAGGGGCTTGGGACAAGGGATGTAGGGACAGGCCAAGGGGAATGGCTTTGACCTGCCAGAGGGGAGACTGAGATGAGCTCTTAGGCAGAAGCTCTTCCCTGTGAGGCGCTGGCACAGGGTGCCCAGAGAAGCTGTGGCTGCCCCATCCCTGGCAGTGTTCAAGGCCAAGTTGGACACAGGGGCTTGGAGCAAGCTGCTCCAGTGGAAGGTGTCCCTGCCTGTGGCAGGGGTTGGAACTGGATGGGCTTTAAGGTTCCTTCTGACCCAAAACATTCCATGGTTCTATGATATCATCCTTTTCTCAATCCCTGACTAGGATTCTGTTACACTTACCCACCTGTCTGCCCTTCAGTAGCAGCAAACTGTTTGATAGACCGGATTCCTGCCATTTAGTTTCACCTTAAGTCAAAAAGGAATGAGAAAAACCTCTTGGCCCCTCTGATTCAATATAGTAAGGAGTGAACTGTTAGCTGCAGCTTATTTTTCAACTAGTTTTGTGTGGTTTAAGCAAGAACTTTTCTGTATTTTTTTTTCTAAGTTTCTGCTATGGGACTGATGAATTAATAGCAAACCTTTTCTTTTTTTGTAATGCCAAGAATGTTTGTCTTGTTGAGGACTTTATAACATTGTAATGCACAGCATTTTTGAATCCAGAACAATAATTAAGAATCTAAGGTTAAAGGATTTTATATCTAAAGTGTCTTTCATACATGAATATCAACTACAGTCTTTATTTATTAAAGACTGTTTTCTTATCTCACAGCATACAACCTTGTCATCCTAAGTTGTTTTTCTTTTCTCCTCTCCAGCTTTGTCACAAACAAGAGGAAGCCATGGTGTGCATTCCCTGTATTGTCATTCCTGTTCTCCTCTGGGTCTACAAGAAATTCCTTGAGCCCTATATCTATCCCGTTATTGCACCTTTCGTGAAGCGCGTATGGCCCAAGAAAGCTGTGCAAGAAACAACAGCCACAAAAGAAGGTCAAGGAGGCAGCACTGGAAATCCAAGGGCACCTTCAGCCACGAAAAGAGATCAGGAGGATGGCTCTGGAATTTATAAAGTAAGATTAATGCATTCAGCTAGCTGGGGATTAAAAGCGCCTGGTGATAGTTCAGGGTGGGCACCACAGAAGAGTAAACGGTTGTTGTTATAAGTGTTTTTATGGCTATTTTCTTAGCAAAGAGAGTTAGTGGTAGAAATACAGCTAGGGATAGTTGCTTCAGCTATTTGGTAGGTCTTGGAAGGATAGGAAGTGCACCTGTTTTGTGAAACAGTTAATTTATTATTTTTTTAAATGACTGGCTATTCTTTGAGACAAGGAGAAAGTCAAATAATGAGCACATCACACCAGATACATGAAGCAGAACTAAAAAAACCCTCCTCAGCTCTTCCACTTGCAATGTGGGAAGATGTTTGGTGTGTGTAAATTGTGCGTTTAGTATTTATCTTCTCTAACAAAATGCAGAGATTTGCGTCTGTTATCTCTGCGTTTTTTTCCCTCCTGAAGCAGTAGTGATATGTAAATCTAAAGAGAAGCCTCTGTCCCAGTTCTTGCTGCAGATTTCTTTAGGATCTCCCCTGGCCTTGCTTCTGAAAGCCATTTCCATCACCAGCTGTTACTGTTCCAGGTGCAAAGTCCTTTTTTGACATTCCATTAATGATGCTATCTTTTATTTGCAGTTTGAAAGCAATGGCGTTGCAAATGGAATTGCTGCAAAAAGATCCACAGAAGTTTCTGACAAGAAAGCGGATTAGAGGAATTAATTAATAATTTATTCGCTTGTGTCCAATATGAACTGGTAATATTGCTCCCACTTTGAGACATTTTTCTTTGCACGTTTTAGCTGAATAAACTCCCTTTATGACTCACAGGAGAAGGTCTCTTTCGCCATTCAAACTCAAATGGCAGCTAGCACATTTCTAAATTTAAAATGTTTAAAAAACTGAAGTTCTTTGTTTTCCTCACTGGAACTACTTTTCATCTATAATTGATTTGGTGTGATTAGAGTTTAGGTTCAGTAACTTACGACTAAGTCAAGCTTTGGAAGATAAATTTATCTTAACATCTTAGTTTCATTAACTGCTAGTGCAGTACTTCAGGCTTTCAAACTAGAGCTGCTCTTGCTTGCTAAAGAGCCATGAATTGTATTGCGGCAGAAGCATCATCGTTAAGAGTTTAGATTTTTCATGTTAAATCTGTGGATGAGCTAAAGGAATTATGCTACATGCAGAATTTACTTAGCTTGCTAAAGCAGAAAGTCTTGATTTCATATTTCCATTAATTGTTTTCCTTGAAACACTGTGCCTTTCTTTCCTGAAGGGGAGCAGCAGAGGCACGATGCAAGGAAGTTGTTGCATTGTATTCTGTTGCAGTGGTTTAAAATGGTGCAGTTCTGTCTTAAAAAAAACCTAAACAAGCAAACATCCAATTAAAATCTCTTCAACGTGCTTGTGGAAGTTGAATGATAATAAACCAGGATTTTATTTGAAAGTAAGGTACTTCATACAGTTGTTCTTAGGCTTCTGAGCTACAAATATCTAAAGTCGTAGCAAATCTTTGAAAACCTGGAGACAGGCTGCAGGCTGAAGGAGAACATAAGACTACTGACTTTGGAATAGAGAAAGTGAATTAGTGAGGTCCAGCTTTACCTCTTCCTTGGAAGATATGTTTCGGAACAGACCTGCCTCCCAACATGGTACTGTAGTTGTGAGGTGGTTTAAATGCCCCTGTGCTCAGTAAGGAAATGATAGTTCATGCTTTGTCTCCTCTGCCAAACCAGAGTATTCATTGAAAGATTCGAGACAAAACCATTTCAGCCATTCTGGATTTACCGTTTTCCTAAAAGTATGCTTAAAAAAGCATATATGTAATCTTTGAACTGTTCCTGAGGTCAGGTCTTGTTCTTGTGGCCACATTTCTTCATAGAAGATAATTATCCTGAAGACTAGCTTGATGCCAGCCAAATGCCTGTATTCTGCTGGTACCTGGTTTTGTCAGGTCTTGTGTGAACTGATTCGCATTGTTTGCAGCTGGGTATCGCCCCCCTCCTGTTACACCATTAATCCTGTAATGAGATGAATCGCAGAAAACTAGTAAGATGTTGTGTAATAACTGTTTGCTCTCCTTTAATGAGCTAGTCTTAGGAAGTGAATTTGGTATTGCTGTTTAAAGAGCTTTTGCATCATCCTTGGAACGTTACTCCCATGTGATCAGCGTATCACAGCTACAGCTTTCTCTTAGACTGGTGAAGTTCCTGCTCTTTGTGATATGGAAACCTGGTTTTATTATTGTCAGTATGCACAGATGATGTAATTCATATAATAAAAGATAACAGTACTAAATGTACACTCCTGTAACTTTTCATGGGTGGTGTTATGTGGATTGTGTAGTAGAAACGACAGGGATTGGAAAGTGGAAGTGAGGGAATTGTGCTACTTCCCAGTTGTTTTTGTCCTTTATCTTTGAATATTTCACCCATAGTGTTGCAATGAATCATAACCATATCCATCCATCCATCCCAACCCTATCCATCAGAATTTCACCTGGTAAAGTGTGGATGTAATCTCTGCCGTGGTGGATTGGGTTTTCTAAACAAATAAACCGCCTCGTCACCCCAAACAATAAATTCCTCTGTCAAAGCTCATGCTCTAAATCTGAAAGCTTGGAACTTCTATCTGAAATTGCCTTGTGATGTGGAAGGAGTAAACTGCCTGAGAAAGGCACTCCAGAGCTGAGGTCAGGCACAGCACCATTCAAAGGGCTGGAGAAGCAAGTCCTTGCAGGTGTGCAGCTGAACATGAGTTCTTGCATTGTCAAGATTGTCTCTTGCACAGTGTTTCCTGCCCCAGGGCAGGTAACCTTAGCCACTGTTGTGAAATGCTGGGCATCTCATAGACAGGCCCAGGTTTGGGGGTAATAAATTCACCTCTAACAGCTGCAAACACAACAAAAAGTAGAGCAAGAGCTGTACTGGGACTCTTTGTCAGTGTGTGCAGTTGATTATGAAGTGTGCATAATTATTTGGGTTATGATTATACAAGGAAGTGCTTCAGACAGTAACAGGGAAAATAAACTGTATGGTAAATCAGACTGAAAGCTGAGTGAGGCTTCTAGCTGTGTGCTGTTTAAACACCAGTTTCACCACTACTGGAGAGACTGCATAAAGCAAAATGGGCAGATAATGCAAGCAAAATTGCGGGATTTGTGCTTTCTGAGATGGTGTTTTGGTGCTTCTGTTAGCTGCAGTTTAACACCCACAGGAGTAATCTACATCACAAAACTTTCCAGAATGAGGAGCTTCACTGGGAGTCGGGGCAGGAGATTTGTGCAACAACTCTTCTGTTCTTGTAATTTTCCAAGAACAGGTCAATAATCCTGTTGTGTGTTGTGAATAGTAAAAAAGCAAAGGAACTGCCTAAGCCTGGGCAAGGGCGCAGGAATCATCTGCTGAGAGACAAAGACGTGCACAAAGCCTTGAGAAAGGTAAGTAGGCAGAGATTAAGGAAATACTCGCACGAGAGAACAATATCAAGTAAATTTAACTGAGAAAATCTGCATATATTCATTACTAAAAGCAAGGTTTACAAAAGGGCCCAGGCAGCTAATGGTGGCAGTGGACATCTAAGATTTATGAGGCCAAGGAACAGCTTCATTTATGCCAAAGACCTTTAGGAAACTGCAGTGTAGAAATCTTTAGGGACTAGAGTTCTGCAGATCTAGTCCTAAAGTCGTCAGCATTATTAAAGCTGTCTGGTCTTATCTGAATACTATGGAGGAAGAAAATAATATTTGAAAATACTTGAAAAATTATTCAAATTGACTCATTTAAAATACTTTTTTTTCTCCATGGCGAGGTCTAGATGTGATATGGTACCTTCTATATGCTGATTTGCATAGGTAGCTGACTGCCAAAGGCATGGATATTATTGAAGTACACCTTAAAAAATCCAGCAAGTATATGTAAAAAATTCTTAAATAGAAGTTGAGAAAGTTTTATATTGCTGATTATTTTGATGGGCCTGATTTCTGCAAGCAAAGGAAATTCTGGCAGGTTAAATTGAATGGGATCAGCCTCCAAGGATGTCTAAGCTGACAACCAATTCTGTGGAAAATGATCTTTATTCAGATGTGCTCACAGAACACTGTTAAGTTCTATCTGCAAAGCTGATATAATGACAGGAACACAATATGCTGTCATTACCCGAATGCAGCAATCACGCTCCAGCCCTGTGGGAGCTGCTGGGCATGCTGCTGAGTTTAAGTCCTTGGAGTCATTCCTCCTTGATTTCTGCACAATGCGGAACATGATTGCTGACAGAGCAGTCTTTTCAGAGGCTGCAGGTAAAGGAAATGACAAGAAACTCAATTTACACTTTAGATTAACTAAATCTGCCTTCAATGAGAACTAATTGTTTCATTAAACTGAATGACATGAAAGAAGAGATTATCTTCCCTGTGCAGTTTTCTGATTGTTGGAACATGCTCACTGAACCAAACCGTGTTTTGTGTTTCACAGCCTGTCATTACTTCTGCTTTTCACTGAACCTGACTGCAGCAGTTTAATTGAAATGGCCTAGAACACTGTGAGTCTCTTGCTTTAGAAGTGGTTTTCGATCATACTGCTCAATCTTTCATTGTATTTGAAACATAATGTACTTGAAATGTTGGAGTGTTTACATGTAGGGAGATGCAGCAATACTTGTATTTCAGCTCCTTTGTGCACACAGTCCTACCTGTTCTATAGCCACTGTTGGCTCTGCACGGGTTTTATTGCTGTGGCGGTCTGATAAAACACCATACGAACATGACGCCAAACCCTGTGCCAAGATACTTGCTTTACGTGGCAATGTGTCTGCAGTGCTTGCGCCCCAGCTTTGCGCACGTGCTGTTGGCTTGCACAGCCCAGTTACAGGTGTGTGTAAGAACTGGGCTGCGTATTTAGCATCATGCACCGTGATAATGGGATTATGCTCTGGGCTGATCACACTGGGAAAGGTTTCCCGTTTGAAGGAGCCATTGGGCATTTATAGAACCAGCAAAAAACCACCTCGGAGATCATTGCACCACAGAGTGCTTGGTGTTGGAAGGGACCTTAAAGCTCCTCCAGCTCCAACCCCTGCCACGGGCAGGGACTCCTTCCACTAGATCAGCTTGCTCCAAGCCCCTGTGTCCAACCTGGCCTTGAACACTGCCAGGGATGGGGCAGCCACAGCTTCTCTGGGCACCCTGTGCCAGCGCCTCAGCACCCTCACAGGGGAGAGCTTCTGCCTAAGAGCTCATCTCAGTCTCCCCTCTGGCAGGTTAAAGCCATTCCCCTTGGCCTGTCCCTACATCCCTTGTCCCAAGCCCCTCTCCAGCTTTCCTGCAGCCCCTTTAGGCACTGGAGGTGCTCTCAGGTCTCCCCTTCAGGAGCCTTCTCTTCTCCAGGCTGCCCCAGCCCAGCTCTCTCAGCCTGGCTCCAGAGCAGAGCTGCTCCAGCCCTTGCAGCATCTCCGTGGCCTCCTCTATCCCACATGCAGCGGCGACGGCTGGCACAGGGTGCCCAGGGAAGCTGTGGCTGCCCCATCCCCGGCAGTGCTCAAGCCCAGGTTGGACACAGGGGCTTGGAGCACCGCAGTCCAGGGCCACCCCCCCGTCCCCCTTCCAGGACTACACTTCCCGGCGTGCTCCGCGCCGCCTCGCTTCACTCTCCCCGCGGACCTTTGCGCATGCGCGGCGCTGCGCGTTGGCGACGTGGAAGGCCGGACGCGGGCGGTGGGTACGGGCAACGGCGGCGGGCGCGGGCCGCTGAGGGAAGCGGAGCGGGGCCGGGCGGGGGGGACCCGCCGAAGCCGCACTCGGTACCGGGCCGGGCCCGCGGTACCGGCCGCCTCCTGCCCCGCGGCGTTGCGGTGCGAGCGGACGGGGCGCCGCTGACCGGGTAAGCGGGGGCCTCGGCGGTGCCTCCGGGCCCGGCCCGCCGCAGGGGGTGGGCGCCGGGCAGTGCTAGCGGGAGCTGCCGCCCGCCCTCAGGGTTCCGGTTATCCCTTGTCACGACTGCCACCGCTCCCTGTGGCGATGGAGGGGCTGCGGCCGTGCGGGAGCGCTCAGCACTGAACCTGCGGAGAGTTCCTGGCGCTGCCGGTGCCCGCTCCTGGGCAGCGGCCCCGCTGTGGCCCCTCGGCCCTCCCGGTCTCCGGAGGTCCCTCAGCGCTGCGGGGCTGCTGCTGTCGCCACAGTGCAGGCGTCAGAGCGTGTAGGAGAGCGTTCTCCCCGCATTGCTGGTGTTGCGCTCTTAATGACGCTTATTATTCGTGAAAACGGTATAAAATGTCGTGTTTTCTATTCTTCTTTTGTAGTTGTAGTGTCCAGGGGTCCTGCTCAGGCGCCCTGTGCCTCGTGGTCACTCGTGGCTGTTTGTTTTCATTCCTTCCAGGGGTAATGATTAGCAGGAGTGGGGAATGGCTTAGCTGAAAAGAGAGTTTTTACCTTAACAGATACCAGGCTTTATCTTGTATTCTTTCACACCAGGCACTGTTCGTTTGTTATTGGTAACTAACTCTACCTGGACCAAATTGACCTCAAACAGGAGCTGGTAGCAGGAACTGTTACAAATTTAGATATAAATGCTCCATCCCTGGCAGCGTTCAAGGCAAGGCTGGATGGGGCTTGGAGCAACCTGCTTTAGTGAAAGGGGTCCCTGCCTATGGCGGGGGTTGGAGCTGGATGACCTTTGAGGTCCCTTCCAACCCAAACCGCTCTCTGATTCTATGTTCCTATGATTCTATAATTATTATTATTAGTGTTTAATCTTTTGCACCAAGTGTAGCGAGGCTGTAATCTCATTTATTCCGTTGCATGCACTGAGGGATAACATGCTGGGCTGCAGTTACAATCATTTGAGGTATTTTTTTCAAGTAAGTAGGTTGTTAATATTTCCCCTGTTGGGCACTTTCTGAGTGTGGGGGAGCAGAAGGAGCTCCTGGGTGGTTGGTTCCAGTTTCCTGACACAGGCTGCTGGGTTGTGCAATCCCCCATTTAGTCAATTCCCAACTAAAAACCGTTGAAGCCAGGCTGGATGTGGTTCTGGGCAGCCTGGTCTAGATGAATATGTCCCTGCTCGTTGCAGGGAGGCTGGACTGGATGAGCTTTGAGGGTCCTTTCCATCCCAAACTAATCTATGATTCTATGAACTTGCTCCATTTGGGGTGAGTTACAATGTGTCCTCGCTCCTTAAATTGCCAGGAGCTCAGGGAGGCCACATTCCATCCTCTCCTTGGGTTGTTTTCTCTTTTCATGTTGCTGCTGCATCAGCAGAAGTCCATGGACAGCTCTCTCATCTGGCTGAAGCGACCATCAGCTCCTTCTCTTCCTATCCTGTGCTGATCTTTTAGTAGCACAGCTTCTAATGCTTAATACTTTATGATAAATTCAGTAGGAAAGTATTTATAGCAAATTCATAACGAATTTAGATGGCTCTGGTGCTTCCAGCAATTTTAATCAGATGAACAGGAAGATCTCAGTGTGTTTTTAACATGCCGGTGACTGACAGAAGGTATTACGAAGTAAGAAATCCTGTTTGGTGGCTGGTGAGCTGATATTAAAGTGCATGGTTAAAGGTGATAACGATATTTCTTCAAAGTGTATTCTCTAGAGTGAAAAGCCCACTGCACCTTGTGTTAATTGCGCACTTTGGCAAGTGTAATTTCATTTGCAGCAGACTCTGGAGATAGGTGAGATAAATCATGATGTGTCATATTGTATAAAATTATGTGTACATGCAAAACAGATTTGGCCTTCAGTATAACATGCTTTTTTATGCTCTGGGTAGATTTTTATCTGTGAGAGACAGTTAAAACAGAGACAGATAGCTCTGTTGGAAAAATATGCATAATTCCCAATTGTGTGAAGGGTACAGATGCCAAAATAATTGTATAAGCTTTGAAACAGCAAAATCTACCTGGTCTGCAGACCTTTTAATGAACATCTAAGCATCTTTTTGAAGCTTAAAAGGAGTTTGATTTATTTTTACTTTTTAAACATCATTTTGGCCGTTACACAAGATTTATTTATATCTGAGAGTAAAATGGGGAGAAAATCCTAAGTACCTGTAACAATAATTTTAACATCCCTTCCATAAAGAGATAACTGTACCAAACCACTAGCTATGCAGATTATTAAATCTTGTTAAGTTTAGCATGACTTGTATTATATCCAACCCAGCTGCCCATTTTAATTATGTTAGTAAATTAATGAATTACTAGAGGTTCTTTTTTAGGTAGATTTAATGATTATTAAAAAATAAAGTGGGGGCAAATTCATCAATAATCATAAAACATTTTCATAACAAACAAAATTTTCAGCACTATAATCCAGAATAGATTATTATGTACTCTGTGTAAAACTGTACCATTGAAGACCATGGTAACAAAAGTGTCTTTTTTGCCACTGTAAGAAGTTGTGGTTGAACCAGAAATATTGGTACTGATATGCAGGATACTCTTAAGCTGTGAAGTCAAGTCTTTGTATGTATTGGGCATACTCTTTATTTTTTAAGCTCCTTATTCCACTGATGTTCCTGTTTAAACTTCAGTTTGTTCCTCTCACTTTATAGTTCCAGTACAGCGCAGGGGTTTCACTGGTGAGGGCAAATGAAACCTTTAAAAGAAATAACTGGGCACTGCAAAGAGCAGGATTAGTATTTGAATTTACACTGCTTGAAACTTTTGAAAAATATGCTGTATGCCTGTAGTGGTTGTTTAACAGGTGGAGAAAAATGGATCCTTTTACACAGTGCTTGCCCAGCCTTCCTCCCTTCTAATGGCGCTTTGCTAATCAAATTACAGAAATTATCTCTGCATGTCTTCCAGAAAACACTTGCTGTGTTCGAGTTCTGACATTTACTTGGCATGTAGGAATGTAAGAGTGAGGATAGAGGTAATTTTATTTCTTTAATTGCCTCCACACCACCTCTCCTTCCCGCTGTGACAGGATGTATTTCTGAAACTGGTGCTGTCATTCCACTCTCAAATTGGTAGGCTGGATGCAGTAATTATTTAATAAAATGCTGTGACTGGAATTATGTAGGAGGTCAGGAAAAGGATCTTTATAGTTTTTGCAGGTTAAAATTTTGTTAGTTCCTGGCAAATTTTAGAGGCTTTTGCACCTTCAGGGAGGTTTAGCCACAGGTATTGTGTTTTAGTGTGGGAGTGTAATTAGCAGCATTAAAAGGGTCAAAATTAAAGAGTCCCTAACAGATCTTGTGGAATTTTATATTGAACTTTATAATGAATTTATAAATTTTGTATTTAATTTTAAAATGAACTAAAGATCCGTTTTGTTGAATGTGTGTAAATTAGACAAAGAAGTACTTAAATGCTATAAATGCTTATTTACTTGTAAGAGTTAAATGAAGTCTCTCTGAACTTCTTAACAGGTGTCTGTGGGATTCGCATCCTGTCTGGAAAAGCTCCTTCAGGAGGCTTGGTACGTTCCTGCTGTCTTGCCTCTGACAAAACATTGTGAGTGGGGAGAGAGAGGTAAATAAGAGGTAAATCGATTGTGTGACTTAATGGGTTTCTACCCCACTTAATGGGTATGTGCTAATGTAAGGGCTGATACATGGTGGGTGGAGATAGCACAGTTTTGGGGTTTAGGTCTTCAAAACAAGATTCGTATTTACCACATATATTTCCTTATTGGTGACCAGAGCCATAATGTAACATTTTCATATTTTTTACAGCAGTGTGTTTCAGAAGTTTTTGTTCTCAGGCAAAAGGTTGGAGCAGTAAGAAGGAATGGCATTTTTATGTCAAGTTTTTTCTGATCATGTATAACTTTAGAGAAGGGCAGTTTGAGCAACGTTTTGATGATGTTTTCCCCCTATGAGTCAGTAGTTCCATTTGGGGGCAAGACTCTGAAGGTAACCAGTGATGGTGACAATAGTATATCTGAAATAAGCTATTTTGAGATTAATAAATAGGCATTTCCTTAGTGATCAAAATCAGGGGATTTGATCACCACAACAGTAACCTGTTGCTTAGTGATTATATGGAAAATATGTATTAGGCTCCTGGGATGGCACTGGGAAAATAGATAAGCTGTACATCTTAGTCTCATTTATAGAATTTAGGTTTTCATTTTTCTGTCACCTCCTTTCCAGAGCACCTTATGGCAAACTCTGAGATTACCAGAGGGTGAACTGGCGAAGGCAAAGGTGATTTATAGCATCTGTTGTTGAGCAGTTCTGTCAGCAACCGCAAGATCCCATTTCTCCTGCTCATATCCCATTTCTCCTGCTTGAAATACACCTAACCAAAAAGGTCTTGAAAAATCCCTTCTTCAGCTGTGAGCAGAACAACTGTCCTGTAGGTGGGTTGTGAAGTGAGCAGATTGTGCTCTTCAGAATTAGGCTTTTATTGACGACTGACTCCTACGTAAAATGGTGTGGGAAAGGAACTGGAGCAGAAAACACAGTATCATCACTGGTTTTTGCAGCTGCTGTTCGCCTTCCCTTTGAGTGGCCTTCTTTGCCTGCAGTAAATCTATCAAGATTAATCACTTCTGCTATGTGCAAGACTCTTTAGGCTTCAGTGAAACCTGTAAGGACCACGCTAATGTCACTGCAGTGCTGCTCTTGCTGCAGAAGAGGAAGGCACTAGAACAAGTTACAGGAGGATGAAAAAAAATGCTGTGTTTGTTCATCCAGCAGACTAAAGAGTGGTCAAGTCAGATGATTTTTATTGAGAGCTACCTAAAGACCTGAAGATGGCATTTTCTTTATTTTTCTTGTACTTAAGCATTGTGTGGACCACTTCATAATTGTGTTGTACTTTTGGACAGCAGTTAATAAATACATCTGTCCTCAGGTGTTGAGCTTTAAGGAAACACACTTTGGTACCTGGTGAATGGTTAGTGTCCTGTGGTGCAGAAAAACGTATTTTAAAAGATTGTAGACATAGTGGAGACTTTCATGACCTCAGACAGTAACTATCAAACTTGATAGAGTCTAAAAAATAGTGGGTAGAGGAAAAATAGAGATATTTCTAGATATTGGTCAAATAGACAATTTGAACAATATCTTGAAAGCTATTTATTTTTTCTCTTTTTTGTGGGGTCACCGTATGTGTCTGAACACCTTCAGTCTGGAAGATTAAGGGGTATGGGTAGAGGGAACTGGAGAAAGGAGTGGTTGCCAAACATGCAGCAGAAAAGGGGAGGAAGATTACGAGTCAGTACAGTGAAAAGTAAAATGAGCACGGTCTTTCCTGCAATAGTCATTAACTTAAAATCAGTAGGAAGCGTTTTTAATTTGTAGTCATGAAGGATGCATTAATTGTGCTCTGAAATCTCCCAAGCTGCTTGGTTGTAAGTGGCTGGCGTATAAAAGAACGTGAATTCTTAGTGGTGGATTGACTGCATTTGATGATTGCCAGGCATTAAGTTTTAGCTCAAATATTTTGACTCATTAACATGCTTTAAAAGCAGAGATTGTTTCAGTGCTTTTCTCTGATTCAAAAAGGCATAATTTCCTGTATTCTGAGGATTGTGAAGATTTTTCCTTTCCCCCTCAAGCTCGTGTTACAGGCATGAATTCTTATTGCCATGTATTTCTGCATCATCACTTTTTAGCAAAATGTTACCAATTTAATTGGTAAACCTCAAATTCATATGCTTTTGTACCTCATTTTGGGGTATGAATGATCTCTTGCTGTGAGTGAAATATTGGTATGACTGCTTTTTATCTATGAAGAAAGATCAAGTCACATCTCTTGTTGGGTGTTCTTTTTCCCCAGCCTCACTAACAACACCAAAACAATTCTCCAAGCAGGTACAGTGGAATAAACACTTTGTATGCAAGGAAAGCTGCAAAGCCATCCCTTTTAAGGGAGGGAGCAGTGTCACTTTGCTTTTCAGATACCTACGTGCATGCTTCAGTGAGTTAACTGCAATTTAAATTACAGGGTCTGTTGAGTGTTGCCTTCTTTTCTGGAAGTGAGCATAAGTAACTACAGATAATTTAGGGAAGAGAAACTCCAGTTTAGCTGCTGACATCAAATCTATTTGGTTTTCCAGTATCAGTGCTCATTTAATAGGAGCTGTTGGAACAAGTCCAGAGGAGGCCACGGAGATGCTGCGAGGGCTGGAGCAGCTCTGCTCTGGAGCCAGGCTGAGAGAGCTGGGGTGGGGCAGCCTGGAGAAGAGAAGGCTCCAGGGACACTATAGAGAAGCTTCCAGGCATTAGGCAGAAGCTCTTTGCTGTGAGGGTGCTGAGGTGCTGGCACAGGGTGCCCAGAGAAGCTGTGGCTGCCCCATCCCTGGCAGTGTTCAAGGCCAGATTGGACACAGGGGCTTGGAGCAAGCTGCTCTAGTGGAAGGTGTCCGTGCCCATGGCAGGGGGGCTGGAACTGGATGAGCTCTAAGGTCCCTTCCAACCCAACCCAGTCTGGGATTCTGTGATCCTGTGATTCCTTTTGTGTCCCAGAGGGCTGTGTTGCTTCACTGATGGACAGAAATAACATCTCTTTCGTCAGAAAGTTTCTTCAGACTTTGGGATTTGATGAAACGTGGCAGAGGATTGTCAAAGCCGAGGTGCATTGGGGTGAGGATTAAAGCAGTACATGCAGGTGCTTGCTGAGATCAGCTTGGAGTTATCCAATCTCCTGTCTTCAGTTTGATTGCCTCTCTTTCAGTGGGCCTGGAGATGTTTTGAGATATTTTGTGTCCTTCCTGGAAAATGGGAGTATTTTGATAGGAATAAATCTCTCATTTGGGAATACAGAAATGGGCTAGTGAGTTGCAAAAGCTGGTTTGCTGGGTTTGAGGAGCTTAATAAAGGCGTCAAAAGAAGCAGGGCTTCTGGTTTACTGCAGCTTTCCCTGGTCTAGTAAAGCAGGATAAAAGAAATTAAACAGATGCTTCCCATGAACAAACCTGAGGGCTGCACAGCTACTGTAGACAGCTAACTCTGATCCTGCACGTGAATATACATCTGCAAGATGTAACTTAGTTTTTGTCAGACTGTTCTTTATCTTATGATGCTGTATCTGTTAGTTGTGTAGGTATGTGTTGTGTGTGATACTTAGTCCACAAAGCATTTGATCCTTAGGTATTGTTCTGGGCTCAGGTATAAATATTATTGTCATATAAATGAGTAGACAGAATTCAAATATATTGTGTGGACAGTAAAATTCAAGTATTGGAGCTGAATAATGCCTACTGCCAATGTAGCTTCCATTGTGTGGAGAGCAGTATATATATATTGCAGTAATCTTATAACTGGGGGGGAAGTTATATGTTAGGATTTTGTGGGACGGTTTAATGTCTTATGGGTGAAAGATGGTGTGAAACCTGAAGTTCTTGAAAGCAAATAGGGATCAGCCAAAAGCCTCAGTGCAGCTGCTTTGGTAATACTTGAATAAGCAGCATTACATCTCAAATGTTCTCATCTTTACAGTGGCATTGGCTGCTTTGCTGGAAAGGAGAACAATGTCCATTAATTTTAGTTTATAAAGCAGCAAACTATGAAGGTAACCAAGTGCTGTTATGAATGGAAATGAAAATTTTTAGGTTTTCAAATGTATAATAGCATCACTTAATTTATTTTAATACGGTTGTGTTAAAGACCCAACCTATAAAGCACATCTCAGATGGTAAAGTCATCTGCATGACTGCCTCAAATTCTTACACTTTAAAGTACTAACTTAAACCAAACCACAGAAACCAAGCCAACCAAACATAAAACCCCAAAACACCAAACCACAGCTGTATATAATCTTCATTATTCAGGTTGTCTTCAGACTCAACCAGATGACCGCGGTGAGCATAGCTTTGGAAGGGGGTGATTAGCAAAATGTCAACATCGGGAGTTAAGTTGTGAGACCAGTAGGAGATCTATTACGTGGTGGAGCTGTAATTACTTACCTAAAATTATTTAATTAGAAGGTTTAGAGAGCGTGATAAGTTTTTTTCCAGGTTCAGCAGTACACATGCTGTACCTTGAGTCACGGGCTCAAACACAGCATGTATGTACTGCTGAATTGCTTTCAACTTGAAGAGGGAAAAATGATGTTCTTGTAAGCACTGTTAATAATCGATATTAAAATCTTTTAGAAGGAACAGTAAACTCAGTAAATTTCTATCTACCCATAGCTATTTGAGTTTGGGATGAGTCCTCGTGCAAAACAAACTTCCTTGTGTTTACTCTGAAGGGTCTGCTGCTACATCATGGAGCCAAGTTCTAGGACTAAAAAGGTGTTTGGTTTAATAAAGCATGTCAGTTGTAGACAAAGCTATGATTCTTTGGGGATGTTCCTAGTTTATTTAGAAAGAAAACTGTTGTGATATGTAGAGGTAATAATACTATGTTAAACCAAAGGACTTGCTAATAAATTGTCTCTTTAAGGAAAAAAACTAAGTTAATGCTTCTCAAAAGAAGGCTTAATTAATTATTTTTTTTATGAACCACGCTTTTTTTCCTTTTTTTCTTTATTTAAATGTATTTCCTGAAAAAAAAAAAATTAGATTCCATTGGTAATTTACTTCTAGGGTTGGAACTGACTTTTTTGGAGTGAATGGGTGTTGTAGTTTAAGCACCAACTACTAAGAAGGAGAAAAATAACTGTCACAGATGAATTCAGGGGATTTCCTGTTACTTGGTGCTTAGTGTGGCTGTCCTGCTTCAGCATATGAGTAAGCAGAAACTGTTCAGCTTGGTCTTCTGAAGTGGCTTTGGGATCCCCTTGACTTGCCTTGCTGTGTGGTGGGGCCTTGGTTCTATGAAAATCACGGCTAAGTAAGGATTAGGTACAATTCCAAAAATACCGTGGCAGTTGTGTTCCAAACTGGCTGACCTTTTGTGTCATCTAAAGATTGGAACCTCTACTCCCTTAACCAACATACAGCTAGATGGATGAGAATATGAAAGAGCACATTGCTTAACAGAGGTGTCATGGGATTACAGAATCCTAGACTGGTTTGTCTTGGAAGGGACCTTAAAGCTCATCGATTCCAGCCCCTGCCACAGGCAGGGACACCTTCCACCAGAGCAGCTTGCTCCAAGCCCCTGTGTCCAACCTGGCCTTGAACACTGCCAGGGATGGGGCAGCCACAGCTTCTCTGGGCACCCTGTGCCAGCGCCTCAGCACCCTCACAGGGAAGAGCTTCTGCCTAAGAGCTCATCTCAGTCTCCCCTCGGGCAGGTTAAAGCCATTCCCCTTGGCCTGTCCCTGCAGGCCCTTGTCCAAAGTCCCTCTCCAGCTTTCCTGCAGCCCCTTTATGCGCTGGAGCTGCTCTCAGGTCTCCCAGACCTTTAAATTATTCAGAAGTGCCGAGAGGGGACTTGAGCTGAAATATGGGTCCAGGGTCACTGTCACTGGTGTTTGCTTCTGCAGTGGTTGGACATGTGCAAACCAAGGGCTGCAGGGCAGATATGCCCATGTACAAGCTAAACCTTGATTCTACTTCCAAGTGATGATCCAGTATTCCCTTATATTATGCAAAATTTGTTTTCTCCTCTTTATTCTATTGCTTCAGTATTTGTTGGCTTTGTTTCAAAGGTAGCGTACATGGAGTGTTGGTCTTTTATCTTTGAGACAGCAAAACTTGTGTGTAGGTAAGATGCATTCGTTCTTTTGTGTGAGTAAGCATTCAGCCGAAGTTCTGGAAATCCTCTTAAACTAATTACATTTTATAATCCTTTATTGCTTCTCCCCAGAATTCCCTGGCACCAACTTCCCTTTTTACTCCTAGGCTGCTTTTATATTTATCTTCCTGTAGGTAGTCTTCATGGCAAAAATGAGTTCTGCAAATGCTACAGACAGTGTTGTCAGAGTTTTTTGCTATATGAGACATATATAAGGTTATAAGGTCATTGTATCGCTCTTTCCTTTGGTCAGATATAAAGAGAAGTGGTAGAAAATAACTGCATTAGAAACTATAGCTCCCTGGGTGAGTGATAACAGAGTTACAGCAGTGGAGTTGGAATAAGAGCAGATATACTGGTTCAGTATAAAGTTTTATCTCTGTTAGAGCAGTGAATAGTGATAGTGGAGGATGGAGCCCTGGAATGAAGGGGAAGGAGTGCGGAGTGGTATTTTCCTAGCCTATAGTGTCCCCTGCAAACAGAATTTAGAAAATAATAAACATTTTCCTCATTTTTGTTGGGTGTCAGCTTTTAAAGACCTCTTTATTACTTAATAGTATTAAGTATTCTGTATTCTGCTCTCCATTTGTGCTGGTGCTTTCTTGTTTCTGAAATACTGGGGTACTGTGCATTCCCTCTAAATCTTGAGGGAAGTTCTTCAGGTAGCCTTTCGGATGACTGCAGACATCTCATCTAGTTGAAGATGTCCGTACTCATTGCAGGGGGTTTGGACCAAATGACCTTTGAATGTCTCTTCCAAACTAAACTATTCTATGATTCTATGATTGCAGCTTTTCATGGCATCTCTGTTTCTTTATAGTAAGTTCTCTTCATTTTTGTACTAATCTATATTCATATAAACTGCTACTAGAATGCTCTTTTCTGGGAGTAATAGCTTCTGCAAATAGAGGTCTAAGAGAATCAGTGCTGGAGTACTTCTTGGAACAAATCCTATTGAGACCAAGGGAGGTGTTGCTGTTTCTGATATAGCTGTCTCTGTTCTCTCTTATGCCAGCTGAGGAGTGAATATTTAGGTTTCACAGTAATATCTTACACAGCAATTTTATCTTGATGGGGGTGCTTTTTTAAATACAAACTTCTAAAGCTATTGGTCACCGTTATTTCCCCTCGAAAGGTGGGAGATTATTAAAGCTGATGTCCTGGAAAGGTTTAAGATGCTTAGGAGCATCCCTGGCACATAGTTAATTGCATCGTGGTGTTTTTATTTTCTTTAATTAAATTGTTTATGAAGTGCTGATAAGCAGCATGAAGAATTGAAATCTTTTCATTCTTCACACAGATCCAGTGCAGCACAGCAAGTAATGAAAAGATGTTTTGGAGCATATCCCCGCTGACTTGTTCAGTGTTGCTTCAAAAAGCAGTTGTTTCTGATGTGTTCATTTTTTAGCTTTCCCCCGTTGAAGTAGTTGGCTGGAACCAACCATGTTATTTTGCAAATATCAAGAGGTTCAGTAGTACATTTCCTCACTTAATTCAAATTAACTGTGTAGCATAGTGCTTGCTCTGGCAAGGTGGCTGTTTTTAAGGTGTGGATCATTGATGGCACACAGAAATTAGCTGTGTGATGGACTCCCATTCTTGACAACAGGAGTCATTTTCTATCTATGTATATTCAGTTGGAAAATACGTTTTTTGAACAGTTTGTTGACTTGACACCTCTGTTTAAATTGTGAATTCCTTGAGTTTTTCCCCACTGGTGGCAGCCTTGGTATTGATACGAAGTGTGACACTGTTACTGCCGTGTGATTTATGAAAATCCAAGTGAGATGATGACTGAAGCATATAGCACAGTAACTTTTCGTTTCCTTGGCTGGAGGTGTTATTGTCCCAAGTTCTTTGAAAGAAAATCTTTTTAATAATGCCTTTTTGTGTGCCTATTTTCTACATTTCAGTAATTGTTCAAGGTTGCGAACTGAAGCTTTACTGATTCTGGGTCTGTATATTCTGTATTTGTACACAAGACTTATATGTTTCTCTCTTTTTATTTTTTTTTCTTTTCTAGAAGAAATGAAGATTTAGAAACCTATTTGCCAAACAAAGAAGATGGGAGCAAATAGCAGCAGCATCAGTGAGCTTCCAGAAAATGAGTACTTAAAAAAGTTATCAGGAGCAGAGCCCATCTCTGAGAATGACCCGTTCTGGAATCAGCTGCTGTCATTTAGCTTTACCACTCCAACAAACAGGTAAGAGGGTGCTTGTTGAGGAACTGAACTTTGTTAATGTATTTGTAGAAGTGAGAAGTCTGAAAGCAAATGAATGGGTTATGTTAATTATTCCTGTTTTAGGTAGGGAGCTATAAATGCCTAGGTAAAATGAACAGTTGTTTCTAACTCGTTCCACCACTTCTTCCATTCCTGTGTGTGCCTTTCTTTGTAATAGTTGTAATTGCTGTTCAATGCTCCTTGTAGCTGGGAAAGATCAGAAGTAGGGTCTGTAGTGTTAGGGGTGGCTTTTTTCTTTTTGGTTGGTTCTTTTTGGTTGGTTTGGGGTCCTCGCTTTTATCTTTCTTTGAGGAATTCTCTGGAGTTAATGAAGATTCCAGTGTGTGATGTTTCCTCTCAATTTTCAGTGAATTCTCCATCTTGCATGTCTTAGCTGTATGTTAGCTGTTAAGTTTCTTAGTCTGTATGCCTTTTTTCCCCCTTCTCTCTTACATTTTAAAAAGAAGTTTGGAACTTGTCTCCAGGTCTTTTGTATTTTCTAAATATTTGAAATTGAAGTTCTGCTTGTCTTTTCACTCTAGCAAGTGGTGTATGTATAAACAGAACTAATATTTTTTGAGAGGATCCATAGCATATCTCCAGAAATGCAGAATATAAGTCCTTGTGATTTATGTTAACCCAAGTCCTTGGCTAAATTCATTGGCCTGGTGGGTGATTATTGGTCTCACAAGGACAATCTGGTATTACTTAATACTTCTAAATAGTACTTAAACTGTTTTTTAGTTTACAGTATCATCTGACACTTTTCTATCAAGTGAATGTCTTATTTACCCTGTTTTATTAGCAGTATTTCCTTGCAAAGGACCTAGTTTTTTCATAGAATCACAGCAGACTACAGCTAAACACATTTGTGTTGTAGGTTTAAGTAAGCCATAATGTGTGAGTGCTGAAACGGGGAACACTTTCAGTCTTTAAGAAATTTAACATATGTTTGAGGGTGTTTTGGCAAACTTTACTGTCATCTTTTGTTTATTATTTATGATCCTGTAATTTATTTTTGTTGTTAAACAGAGCTGTTGTGAAAATGCCAGTCAAAGGTTGGTTTGTTTAGGGTTTTTTCAGAAGGTGAAAAACTAGTGCAGATTCATGAGGTCTCAAACGTTGAAAGTAAATTAATGGTTGAATGGAATACGATTTCTAGTGAGGTATAGCTTACATGTTATCTGACTTGCCTCTGTGATCTATCTTCTGCGAAGTACCTTCTGAACGGCAAAGAACCACATTTATCTTTCTAACATAGATCAGGTAGATCATCTGTTGTCTTCTACTGAGTGCCTGTGAGTAAGTGAAAGTTCACACAACTGGGAGGGAAAATCATTAAACAACCCGGAGGCATGTACTAGGTGTTACTTTTGTAAAGACTGAGGAGGAGGAAGGATTTTGGCTTCTGCATGGAGAGAGTAGCAGGAGATCAGCAGGAAGGTGCAGTGTTGTGAAGGGTTGTGATGCTGGTAGGGGGCAGTATGTAACTGTTGGTGTGTGAGGGAGCAGTTGTTCTCCAGGATCCCTGAAGACGTAAGAACTAATTACAGCATACCCATAATGAGCAAAATTTACTGTGAGGGTGCTGAGGCGCTGGCACAGGATGCCAGAGAAGCTGTGGCTGCCCCATCCCTGGCAGTGTTCAAGGCAGGCCTTGGAGCAACATGACTTGGTGGAAAGTATCCCTCCTGTGGCAGAGGGTTGGAACTGGATGAGCTTTAAGATCCCCTCCAACCCAAACCATTCTAGGACAGCGTGATGATTCTGTGAAGATGGTAAATATTCCAAGAAGCCATATAATACTATATAGTTGTTTTTAGGGGGAAATAGCTATATATAAACCCCCAGCAATTCCTTTCAGTTGTTCTGCTCTTCTCTCACCCACCAAAGTAATTTTTCCTAGCTTGCTTTACAGCTTTATTTGTTCCTACCTCATGGAGTCAGATTGAATGCAAAGTAGTTTTGCTTAAAAAAAAAAAAACAAACCCAAAACAGTCGCATCACCCCCCAAAATCCCACCAATACCAAAAACCCCACAGCCAACAAAAAAAAAAAACGGATCCAAAAGCATGTTTAATTGTCTGACCACCAGATGGTGCTGTTACCTAGCAGTTCGAAGAGAATTGTTTGGAGAGGCATCTTTTGTGCAGCTTAATTGGAAGGAAACAGAAATTTTCCATTAAGTTGCATCTACCTGAAAGAACCATTTGACAAATGATGCCGGGTGATGTTGGCTGCACAGCTCCCTCAGCCATTGTTTAACTCGGCTAACCTTGCCTGCAGCGACAGAACAATAGAGGTCAATGTTCATTTTTGAGATTGATATTTCACAAGATTTCAGTTTAATTCTGTTTTTTTTAAATGAGGCTTGAGCACAGGTCACACTTCTGACAGCAGCAAGGTGGCAGTTTGTGACTGTTGTGGGAAGGAGCTGGTTTTCACTATCAAACAGGACAGATTTTTAAAGTTTTATTCTGTTTTCAAATTACACTTTTTTTAGTTGTGTGTTGCAAAATTAGGGACTGTTGGCAAATGTTATTAGGAATCATATAAATGTTGTGTGTTGTTTTCCTGGAGGTAATTTGTGGTACTCAGGAGTGAAAGATCTATCCAGCTTCCTCAGACTTTTGCAAAGTCTGATTGGATCCCCAGGGAGAAGAGGCTTGTATTCTCTGGATGCTGCTGTGGACATACTTCTGTTCTGCGTATGGCAGTACTATAGGGAAAGGGGAGGAGAAAAACATACTTAGAGCAGCCTTCCAGTATCTGAAGGGGGCCTACAAGGATGCCAGAGGGGGACTTTTCGTCAGGGACTGTAGTGATAGGACAAGGGGAAATGGGCTTAAACTGAAACAGGGCAAGTTCAGGTTAGGTGAGGGTGATGAGGCACTGGAATAGGTTGCACAAAGAAGTGGTAAATGCTCCATCCCTGGCAGTGTTCAAGGGCAGGTTGGACAGAGCCTTGGGTGATATGGTTTAGTGTGAGGTGTCCCTGCCCATGGCAGGGGGGTGTTAACTAGATGATCTTCTGGTCCTTTCCAGCCCAAACTATTCTAGGATTCTATGAGAAGGTAGTAGGAACATGCACAGTAGCAGAGAAAGCAACCAGCAACAAAAAGACACCATTGAAAACTCAGTAATATTTGGGAGGTAGGGGGGCCAGGGTAGATTGCATCCTTTCAGCAACTGATGCCGAACAGATTCACCTTGCTGTCAGGTAACCTTTCCCATGGCAAGGTAGTGGTGTCTGCAAGGAAGGTGAAAGGGTACTTGTGATACATTGAAGGGAAGCCTGAATCAGCGTGTAAGTAAGTGTAAAGTGATCAGTGTGAATCAGTGTAAGATTTTTAACACTCTCCAGTGCATGCTTTCTCCCTTTTGAATGTGTGGATAGTTCTTTGCTTTACGGAAGCTGTTCTGAATTAGTCCAGGTACAGCTGCCAAAGGAAGGTATTTTGGACTGCCAGACTGAGTTGGATCTTCTGAGGAGCAATAGTCTTTTAATCCCCAACATCAGAAGCCCGGGGCCTTGGTTTGGTAGTTGGTGGATTACTGGTTCTCTAATGTGAGAAGGATGAAAGTGTGATAACGTATCTGATGGCATTTTTAGTGGCACTGCTTTCCTTGCTCTAATGTCTGTCCTCATTTTGTTAATGCTTTGTTTATCTCAGCACTTCATACTCTTTTCTTTCTTTGTCATTATTTTGCTTTTATTACTTTCCCCTTTCAGTTTGGTTCATCTCTTTCTCTACCTACCCATTTCTAATCAGCCTGATTCTCTCTCTTTGCTTTGTCTCCCCATCCATACCTGATCATATGTGTTAATCTCTGTGGTTCCATGTAGTTCTTAAGTATTACTCATTTACTCAGCCACATCTTCTTTACTAGATTTATTTTTTTCAGTCCAGTTAGCTTTTTCATCTGTTTCTGTGAAGAACACAAGGTAGTTTGTAGGGGGGAATGAAGTTTGCCAAATACCAGTGCTGCTAACTGTAAAGTTGCTGTGTCTCTGTCAGCAGCACTGATTCAAGGCACTCCTGCCCTTTCACTGTCCCTTCCAGTATTTATTCAGGTCTGCCGTGGGTTTAATAAGAAACTAATCTGTCTAAAAAACAACAGAGCAAAAAGAAGTGTATATTTTTTCAGCCAAGTTAATTCTGTAGAGTGATTCATAGCATGGCACCACAAAACAATCCTGGCACAATGAGAGATTGATTTTTGGGGCACAGCAGACTGTTGGGTTAAAACGTGGGATTGTTTAAACCTGCTGTTCCATCCAAAAATGAACGTGAAAGTGCGTGATCAAAGCCGAGCTGGCTGTAATATTCTGCTTTTCTGGGCTGTTTGTTCTTCCTCTCATAATGTTGATTTTCTTAGTAGTTAAGCACATAGTAAGACAGAATATTAAGTGGGTGTAGTTCTGGTCTGTGCATTCACAAACCCTGATGATGAATCAGCCATCAGCAGTTAGAAATGAGCTGACAGCGAATCCCTGCTCACTGCCTGTGACTCCCCTTGCATGAGTGATGGTAACAGCCAGAGCCAGTCTCCGGTGTTTGGCAGATAAAGCCATTGCAGCCTTACACAATTTAGGAGTCATAAGAGATAAATAATATATATATGTGTATATATGCACAAGTGATAGTATAAGGAAAAGCTATCAGCAGTTCAGTTTTGAGTTGCCTGTTGCTTTTCATTGTAGAAGGTGTATTGTGATACCCTGTTCTGTAAAGCAGGTTGTGGATGCTGAGAAGGTAAAACCCTCTTGGGCTACAGATGTGTCTGCTGAGAAATTTCTGGTTTCATCCATTAGGAAATACTTGCTGGTCTAAGTTCACACTCCTGCGTGTCCTTTTTCTTTTCTTTATGGTTCTTTATTTGTTGCAAAGAACAGATTCATGGGAACTGAATTATAATTGTATAAAACCTCTTAAATTTGCCACTTCCTACATTTTGGGTGGATGACTTACCAATCTGAGTAGTGTTTGGGTATTGGAAAAATAAAATACAACTTTTCTAGGTGTTTTTTTTTTGGTTATTATGAGCAAAAGCTGTGAGGTTTACTTTGGGGTCTTAGCAATCCGTTTTGTTTGTCTGACTCTTCAGTGAGTTGCTACCAAGAATCCACATCCTCCTTAGTGGTAGTGTTAGTTACAATTCTTTCCTGGTGGAAAACTTAAACCAGAGTTAACTAACACAGAACTTGCTGAAAATCATGTGCTATTATAGTATTTACTATTCCACTTTGTTGCTTCCCTGGAGTTATTAATGAGTTGCTGGTTTAAGAACAGTGGGCATAAGCCTTTAATGGGAAGACATAAAAATGAGGAACTTTTATGTTGCCTTAATATACAATTTGAAATTGGTACAATAAATTATATGCAGCTTTAAGTTCTCTGACATCTTTCCTCCAACTAGTACCTTAAAGTCAGCACTGCCACAGTATGGATTTACTGAATGGGCTGATTCTTAAATTTTATATTCAATGGCAAAGAAAAAAGCTGTACTGAGAGGAAAAAAAAACATTCCTTTGTTTTTTTTTTCTTCTGTTTTATGGGGAGTTAGTTTTCTGGGCCTTATTCTTAAGGATTGGACCTTATTCTTACCATAATAAGGGTGGCATGGTTTAGGTATGTTTGTCATTTCAGTTTCTATGCAGAATACTTTCCATGTTGCAACGCTCTAACAGTAGTCACCGACACTTTGAAACCTGTATTGTGATATCTTTAACATAAAAGCAGAGAAAACCATGTTCTTCAAAAATGACTGCTGTCAGGAAGCAGCTTTGCTGGTCATTTATGAGTTACAGGTTTGCTGAAGTCTGTAGACTGATTAGTCCACAGTTAGTAAATTTAAAGTAAGGCAACTGAATTCAGCCACTCTAAAATA
Source organism: Pezoporus flaviventris (assembly GCF_033815535.1). Lineage (NCBI taxonomy): Eukaryota > Metazoa > Chordata > Aves > Psittaciformes > Psittacidae > Pezoporus > Pezoporus flaviventris. Next base: position 1,552,874 of record NW_026892558.1, read on the forward strand.
ACTCCACTGATTTTATTTTATTTTTCTCCTCCTTTGTATTTTATTTTTCCCCCTCTTCTTTTGGGAAGTTATAGTTTTCTTACAATATAAGCTGGAATAGCTAGCCTCAGAATCAAGCTTTCTGGTAGCGTGAAGCCAGAAATAAAAATCTGCAGTCAGTGAAGAAGATGACTTTTTATATTTTTTTTGTGCAATAGACTGCTTAAATTACCTTTCTTCCTCACCTTTACTGAAAACGTACTTTTTTACATAAAATTAAAGTTGTGAAGAGGCTCCATGTGCTGTGATCAGTAACTACAATGTGATTAAATCCCAACAAAATTAAAGACAAAAAAAAATTATGTAAGATCAATTGTGAAATGATAGAAGAGTAATTTCAGCAAGACAGTCTAAATACTGTTCCAGTATTACATTTTACTTAGTTAATAATCACTGTCTGTACGTATGATAAATAACCCCAAATTTTCACTCTTTCTTGTTGGACACGAAGCCAGGCTGAGAGAGCTGGGCTGGGTCAGCCTGGAGAAGAGAAGGCTCCTGAAGGGGAGATCTGAGAGCAGCTCCAGTGCCTAAAGGGGCTGCAGGAAAGCTGGAGAGGGGCTTGGGACAAGGGATGTAGGGACAGGCCAAGGGCAATGGCTTTAACCTGCCAGAGGGGAGACTGAGATGAGCTCTGAGGCAGAAGCTCTTTGCTGTGAGGGTGCTGAGGCGCTGGCACAGGGTGCCCAGAGAAGCTGTGGCTGCCCCATCCCTTGCAGTGTTCAAGGCCAGGTTGGACATAGGGGCTTGGAGCAAGCTGCTCTAGGGAAGGTGTCCCTGCCCGTGGCAGGGGTTGGAACTTGAAGGTCCCTTCCAACACAAACCAGTCTGTGGCTCTATGAATATAAAGAGGTAACTTTGATTTCTGTTACTATTCCCATATGTTTTGGTGGGGGTGTGTGCATTGAGTTCCCAACTGGCATTTAAATGACAGTACAGGTTTGAGAGGTTGAACTTTTTTATCAGGATAAAAGATGCTTCTAGTATTAAAGGGGCAGCATTTGAGCATGCAAGTTTGATCTTTGTTGAAGTTCTCTGACCTACCTAGTACAGAGTCCTTACTATGTGATCTAAGTTCAGTGGTTTTGCTGCCCCCTTTCCTACAGAAGGGGGTTACCCTCGATTACTCTTTGCTTCTGCAGCTGATGTGTGATACCTGATGTCAGCTTGAAAATAAAACAAGGTAAAAACTTTCTCTGAAGATATTCTGTGCTGTTAGGAAGCAAAATTTGCTGTTAATTTTGCTGAAGTCTGTGGGCCTACCCTCACCAAAAAAAACACCCCAAAATAATTTCTTGCTTTCTTAAAAGAATTTGAAAATGCTGGAAACCAGATCACAAGATGAGGCAGGAATTCTTATGATTTTTTTCCTGCTTCTCACATGTCTTCTTGGATCTGAATAAGCCAGTCAAGTCTATGTGGTTACGTGTACTTTGAATCCTGTGTCCCCTGTGCTCACAATCTGTTTGAACCCCCAAACAAGGTCGTACCTTTTACTTGCGTCTTGGAAAATTATAGAAGTGGTAAATATGGTTGGGATATGTATTACTTGTCCCAGAGCAGGTAGGTGGTTTAGTGCAGGTTGTGCCAGCTGAAATATAGGATTACATGTACAAACTCACCCAGGTCACTGTGATCGCAATATTAAAGATTGGTAGCCTGAACCTCGTGTTTGCTGCCACGTGTCCCGTTCAGTGGCAGGGCTTACTGGATGTTGCTGAGGTGTGTGGGTTTCTCCAAGTGGTGCTCAGCAGTGCTGCAACACAGCAGAAAGGGTTTACTTGCCTTGCTGCTTGTTAATGCTAGAAACTGATAATCTTGTTCTACTTGAGAATATGCTACCAGTTGTTGTAGACCAGGGAATATTTTGTGCCCCCATCCGTAATGAATCTCTCTTCTACCTTTTACATGTTACAGAAAATCCTTCAGAAGCTGTCTTTCAGTTCTGAAAAGGTGTGATTTTGACTTTCCCTGTTCCTGGTGGGTAAAATTGCAGAGTGGAACATGTGTGGGATATTTTCCTTTTTTTCTTTCTGAAAGGTTGTTTTCTCCTGGATCCCCCCATAGGTGCTTCATTATGGTTAAATACAATATGTTGGTGGGGATCAGTTTAGCTGCATTTTAGACTTTCTCACCATCCCGGATAGCAAGCTTCTAGAATATGTATCTATGTATATGGATACATATGTTTGGCAACAAGGCAGTTTGTGTTCTTTGGGTGAGGCTTTTCAGAGAGGATTGGAACTTTTATCTGTGGTCAGTGCAGTGAAGGAGCTTCAGTCTCTCAGGGCTTGCTCTTGTCATTAATACTGAAAAATACTTTGAATACTACCAGTGCTGCTCTGTGGATTAGTGGAAAGATGGAAGTTTTAGTGTTAAGTTTCCGTTCTTAGAGTCGTTAACCAAATGTAATCTCCACAGGGATTGTAGAGCAAAGTCAGTACTGTACCTGGTCCTCACGTTTCTTTTGTGCTGGCTTTATGAGTCTTGCTCTGGCATTTTCTTCCTGAGTGCTCATGCAATGTGTCTTCTGTCCTCACAGCACAAAAAAAACATGCAGACACCATTCTGCATGTCTCTCTCTTCCCTTTGCTTCCCAAGTGAAGGCAAGAAAGCCACTGCCAAACTTTGCCCTGGGTAGCTGAGAATGGGCTGTTTACTGTGTTTCCCACTATACTCTTATCCGTGAGCCCATCCTTGGGGATGTAGCAGGAGTATAACTACTATTGAGTGTGCATGTGTTGGGTGGTGTTCTGCTGTAGTTCTTCCTCACTAGGTATTTCCGTTGGGTGAACTGAAGTTTTGCAGGTGGTGTTGCCTAGTTTTGAGTATAGCAAAATTCAGTTTTGTGTTCTTGTTTTAGGAATAAGAGGGAATGGGCTGTATACTTTGTTTTTCAGTAAGCATTCAGTTCTGTTTTTTTTTTGTTAGGAAAAATAATGACTCAAGTGTTAAAAGCTTCGCTGAAGATCTGAAGGTCTTGCTTGGCTTACCACTGTTTTTGATCCTGGCAACTTGTAGAAATGGGTCAACTCTGGAATTTGTTTGAGGACTTTGTGTAGCTTTTAACAAAGGGAAGAAAAAAGCCGTGTAAGAATGCTTTATGTTAAAACCTGACTGCTTAGAAATCAGGGCAAAATGAATGAACCGTAATTAAAAACTGGATGTCTGCATTTACTGTTTAAATCCTAGAGGAATTACAGTAATCAATCAGGCTATATTACAGAAGTCCCCAGCATCTTTGGGTAGCAGGATGTGGGTCACGTTGCGTTGGATTACAGCTATTCAGTACCTAAGAACTCTCTGCTGAGTTGGTGCCCAGTGTAATATTCACCCTGCCTCTCAGCTCTTAGGAAGGAATACATACTGATGACAAGCAGCCAAACGGACAAATGTAAAAGTATTTTAAGAAGTGCAGAAATTCCTTGTTTCTCATGGACTTAGAAAACTGTGTTGTCTGTAGTTGCTGGCAAAGTGTTTTAGCTTTATGCCGTTTGCTTTTTATTACCTTGCATGTGTTTAGCACTGAAGCAAGAGACCACTTCTGAGAGCAAGTCTAATGTTTTTAAAGTGTATATGAAAGTGTAAGTTTGTTCTTGCTGAAACTTGTGCTTAAGAGCAATTTATGAGAGGAACAAATGCTGATATTTGATATATATAAAAAAAGCTAGTCTCCATACTCTAAAGTTGTCTAAGGGTGTTCAGCTGTAGGTGAAGAGCTGTCCCTGCTGTCAGCTCACTACACAGAAAATGAGCCTGACACAAGGGAAAATTTGCAGGCATCTTAAAGCTTAGTTTATTTCATGTCTCCATCTCCTTTCAAAAAGGTTTGAAATAATTCTTTTGGCTGCTATTTCTACCAATATCCTTATGTCCTCTTTTCAACCCTCAGGAGCTCGGGAACACCTCCGACAAACTCAACAGCTTCTAAGAGCTCCACATGGGTTTTCAGCAGTGGAGCTGGCTTAGGGGCTTGCCACACAACACCACAGTTAATCTCAGCTTGATGCCACAGTTCTTAGGACTGTGCTGTAAACTGGATTACCATCTCAATTTAAAAGCAGAAGGAAGGGGGACTGCTTCCCCCACCATTGCCTTTTAGAAAGTCACTGGCAGAGCTGTAGGGGGTTGCTGAGACAGGTTTTGAGCAGGTGGGACAGAGAGAGTGCATGCAGGACCATTCCTTTTTGCCTTCAGTGCTATTTTTATATAAACTAAGTTACTAGTCAGAAATCTTAATGCTTGGGAAACAACAGTGACTCAGGCAATCTAATTATGGCAGTATTAAGTTCTGCAATATTTTTATATGAGGAGAGCTTGAATGGAGGCCACACCACTGACTTTTATAGGCTTAATTACTTATTCAGGTTTCATTACATTGCCACTTTCCTATTTATTCTGAGATGGTGATTTTCATACCTTTAATTACAAGGATGTATCTGCGCGTGCTCTGAAATCGTTCAGCCTGTATTACATACTGTGTTATATTTGCAAGCATTAAACTGTTTAGGGATTTTTGACTGGCTTTTGATTTGGGGAACTTCAGAAGGACTGCAGTTCCTGTAGGTCAGACTGCATATTAATTGAGTCTGTAGGAGCTGTCCAATCTTCTCTGATACTCTGAGCAATAGGACAAGGGGTGATGGTTTTAAACTGGAAGAGGGGAGATTCAGAGTAGATACAGGATTTTTTTTTTGTGATAAGGGTAGTGAAACAGTGGAAAAAGTTGCCCCTTAGGTGTTAATATTGGGACACGTTTGTATTGCTTAATGTGGCATTGGACACAATATCTTATTATTATTTGTCTTTTTTACCCATCTATTACAGAATAATATATTTCCCATATATTATTCTGTTTTGTATTCAAGGGTCAGTTACTCTGTTCTGATAGGTTTGTAATGATGGAAGTGTATAAATGTATTTTATGTGTTTGACACTGCTGGTATTTATTTTCAATGGTTGTTGGCAGGTTTTGTTTTAGTGCTTTATTGTTCTTTTCAGCGGATGTTTTCACTGGGGCGTACCAACAGGCAGGTAATGAAGTTGTGAAAACTTCGGTGTATCGGATGTGATTGTTGCATTAGTGTAATAACAGTTGCAGGAAAGTGGTGCTTTGCTTGAGGTAAAATGTCAGGTTGAAGATCCTTTAATTTATTCTTCTAAAAAAGATGTTATTTTATATGATAGTTCTTGTAAAAATTAAGTTCTGTCTGTAGGTTGCCATCTGATGTGTAGGTTCAGTGGCATCAAACTAAGCATGGCAGCATAGAATCATAGAATGGCTTGGGTTGGAAAGGACTTTAAGATAATCCAGTTCCAGCCCCCACTCTCATGGGCAGGGACACCTCACACTAGACCATGTCACCCTAGGCTCTGTCCAACCTGGCCTTGAACACTGCCAGAGATGGAGCATTTACCACCTCTTTGGGCACCCTGTGCCAGTGCCTCAGCACCCTCACAGTAAAGAACTTCTTCCTTTTATCTGACCTGAACTTGCCCTATTTCAGTTTGAACCCATCACCCTTTGCCCTATTGCTACAGTCCCTGATGAAGAGCCCCTCTATCATCCCTGTAGCCCTCTTCAGACACTGGAAGCTTCTCTGAGGTCTCCACGCAGCCTTCTCTTCTCCAGGCTGAACAGCCCCAACTTCCTCAGCCTGTCTTCATACAGGAGGTGCTCCAGCCCCTGATCATCCTTGTGGCCTCCTCTGGACTTGTTCCAACAGTTCCATGTCCTTTTTATGTTGAGGACACCAGAACCGCACACAATGCTCCAAGTGAGGTCTCACAAGAGCAGAGTAGAGGGGCAGGATCACCTCCCTGAGCTGCTGCTCACAGTCAGGGGGTGCAGACCCGTGCGCAGCAGGGGTTCTGTGCTGTGAGCGCACACAGAAGCCGGCTCATGTTCATTTTCTCATTGACCAGCACCGCAAAGTCCTTCTCCACCGGGCTGCTCTGAATCTCTTCTCTGCCCAACCTGTAACACTGAAGCCACAAAGATACTAGCAATATGAAGCATGTAGTGCCATCACTTCACTTTGACAAACAATTAACGTTTGACTATTAGTTTCATGTATTATAGTCGCTGTACTTCGAATGCATCTCATACTGCCTGTGACTGGGATTACTGATCACAGGAATGGCTTCTCTAGAGAGATTGTGGAGTAACTCAAAAGCTACCTGGTTGTGTTCCTGGGCAACCAGCTTTAGGTGGCCCTGGTTGAACAGGGAGATTGGACAAGGTGACGGACCTCCAGAGGTCCCTTGTCACCTCAACCACTCTGACTCTGTGATATCTGTGTAAACCACCTCATCATAGAATCAGAATGGTTTGGGTTGAAGGGACCTTAAAGCTCATCCACCACCCTCACAGGGAAGAACCTAAGATCTAACCTGAATATCCCCTGTTCAAGTTCAAACCCCTTGTCCTATTGCTAATGGATCAGTCAAATTAGGTGCTTCATAGGAATATTTTACTACTGTTTTGTAAAGAATTTTCACTTCAAGTGCAGGAACCCAATTGCTTGTGTAACCATGTTTATTTTCTTTTTCCTCTCTCCTAGTGCTGACTTAAAGCTCTTGGAAGAAGCCACAGTCTCAGTCTGCAAGTCTTTAGGTGAGAATTTGTGACATATTTTTTCCATGTGCTTAATCATGTGCACATCCATGTCTTTAATAAACCTAACTTTCCTTCTATGTGTAGTAGTGTAAAGAATGTATTTTGTGTATATATATATCCCTGGCTTTTAGAAGCTTCCATTGTCAATTGTTTTGTAGAGCTTGAAATAACCGAGACATAAAATAATTCCATCCCTACTATGTTTGTGTACTCTGCCCTCTAAGTTGACCAGTAAAGGGAGAGAATTAATTGTAGGTTGAAAGGAAGAGATAGTCTAAATGTGATCAGCGATGTTTCAGGAAGGTAAAAAACTAGTTATGAAAATCTGCCCATGTCTCTTGACAGGAGACTGTTGTGCTATAGATAGGTCTTGAAGGGAAAGCGGTAGGAGCTCTACATTTGGGCTATTTTAAATCTAGGCTGAAAAGTATGTTTAGAGAACAGTTACGGAGTAGTAAAGCATGTACTGGAGAATCTTAAAAGAACATCAACAGCTGTGCAGAAAAACTAGATATACTGTGCTTTGAGCCTTTGAGATTTGGTTTCATTCTGTGTATTTTTTGAACTAAGTAGTGTCAACTTAGAAGTGCTATATAATCATCTCTTATTTTTCCTCATTTAGTTGAGAAGAATCCTCGAACAGGAAACCTTGGGTCATTGATTAAAGTCTTTCTTTCTAGAACCAAAGAGTTAAAAATTTCAGCAGAATGTCAGAAGTAAGTGCCCAAGGAGAAAAGCTTTGTGTGCCGTTTCACTTCTTAAATGTTGCTTTTGCTGCTAGCTCTTGAGTTTTTTACTTCACTAGTAAACATGCTCACAGACCAAAACGTAGAATTCTCTTAAGATGTTATTTGAAAAGAAACAAGTATCTAGTGCTTTTCCAAACACAGATTAAGTGTAATAGGTAAATAGATCACTGGGGGGAAAAGGCATGTTTGTGTTCGTCCTGTGTTACACAAATACATTTGTGTACAGGTGGTGTAACTTCTGGTTACTACTGGTTTAGAGCTGTTTAAACACCTGTCCTTTTTAGCTAAATCTTAATATGTGAACCAGTGTTGATAAAAATATGGAAATATTTTAAATTGAGTTGGATTTGAACACAAACTTCTACACAGAGACATTGCTTTCAAATCATATTGTGCAACTTCCATTAGTTTTGCTTGCCGCTTCCAGCAGTAGGAAAGAACTTCAAGAGTTGTGTGTAGAACTGTATAGTTTTTGCATGAAGCTTTCTGTAATTGTTGCCCCACACCCATAGACGAATGTCCAAGTCTCATCAGATCTGGGACTTCAGAAAGGATGATTTTCTTTTAATGCCCCTTTGTACCAGGACTGTCTTCAGCCTGGATAGCTCCTGCTGTTTTAATCCAAAAAACACCCTGAAAGTACAGCTTCAAGCAAGAGCTTGACTATGTGCTGTTGGATGGGCTTCCCAGCAGATGTTTACTGGGACTCAAGAAAACATAAAGAAGCTATATCACCCTTGCATTCAGAAAGCTTGGAAGACATTTGTGTATGTTGCATAGAAAAATCTTGCTGTACTGTGCTCCTGAAGTTCGTAAATGCCTATGGTCACCTCATGGCTGTTTTGACTGGGAAGAGTGCTCAGGGAGACAGAATAGCTTCTCTATCTGAAACTGATGGAAATTTTCAAACACCTTGATGGCTTGAGTCCATAGAATGTAGAAACCTGAAGAAGAATGCCGAGCTACCTGGTGAGCTCTTCAAAGAGTGGTGTTTTTTAACAAGACAAATTTAGCAATAAAGTTGTATTCTCTCGGGGGAAGGAAAAAAGTACTGCTTTTAAAACCATTTCCAGTTTACTGTATCATCAACTGAAGACTCCATGCTTGAGCACTTTGGCTTTTCCTTGCTTTAACTGTAGGAACCCCTTTGTCTCTGGCATATATTAACTTGTGGCTTTTGATGCAGGTTAGCGGGTTAAGCATTATTGATTCTTCTTTGTTTCTGCTCTTTCCTAGTCACCTCTTTATTTGGCAGGCTCACAATGCACTGTTTATTATTTGCTGTTTGCTGAAAGTATTCATCAGTCGAATGTCAGAGGAGGAGCTGCAACTTCATTTTACTTACGAAGACAAAGCACCGGGCTCATACGGTAGGTATACAATAGTGCTAGTGAAGCATATATCCCACAAGAGACTAAAAAGTTCTTTGTCAGTGTTGGTCGACATGGCATTCAGAAACATGATTTAGTGATGGCCTTGTTAGTGTTAGGTTAATGGTAGGACTTGGTGATCTTAAGTGCCTTTTCCAACCTAGGTAATTCTGTGATTCTATGTTTTATTTAGGCTAAGAATCCAAAATGTTGCATTAAAACTGGAAATGAAGTACTAATGAGGTTCTTTACAACATGTTTACAATTTGGGGCAACCTGTGAGGTTGAAAGTAGGTAGTAGTAAAACAGACTTATTTCTTTGGGGTCTGAATTTGGTGTAAACCGCCTTCCTTTGTATCATACATGTGAAGGAGAACACCTTCAGAATGCGATGAGAGCTTTTAGTTACACATTAGCTGTTGTCATCTGCTAGAATTAAATCTTTGTTAACAAGCTGTTACAGGTTCTTACAGCAAAATAGACTTCTAGAGGGGGTTGGAGTTGTTTGGTTTATTTTTTCTTTAAAGATTTGTATTAAGTTTAACATGGCCATTTATTTACAGACTTATTTTGACATTTATTTTAAACAGTTGTTCAGAAGTGATGCTGTAGACCTACCTTAGCTTTAGTCATTTTCATACAGTTTAAAAGGTGCTAACAGTCCTCTTCAGAAAAACAGAATAGAGCTGAGATAAAGCTGACCATGTATTACTGTAGGAACAATGATGTTGCAATTATTTAGTGTTTCTTTTCACATACATTTCATAAACCAGCAGCAGCCAGGGAGTGGAATTGATGCAATTTTCAGGAATCTAGTGAGGGAAAATAACAGTACTGTGGTTAGAACTGATTCATTGAAAAGCCAGCTGCTAAAATTTAATTAGTGGGCAGTAGTTTATGCAGGAGTACAGGAAATCCCAAAGAATTTAGGAAGAATGTTCAAAACCAAGTGCATCTCCAGGAAATGGATCACATATTAGAGAATAGTTAGGGCTGGAAAGGACCTTAAGATCATCCAGTTCAAACCCCCCGTGTCATGGGCAGGGGCATTTCACACTAGACCATGACAGCCAAGGCTCTGTCCAGCCTGGCCTTGAACACCACCACGGATGGAGCATTTACTACCTCTTTGGGCATCCTGTTCCAGTGACTCACCACCCTCACAGTAAAGAACTTCCTCCTTATATCGGACCTGAACCTCCCCTGTTTTAAGTCTAGACCCATTACCCCTTGTCCTATCACTACAGTTCCTAATGAAGAGTCCCTTGTAGGCTCCCTTCAGACAGCGTCTCTGAGGTCTCCACGCAGCCTTCTCTTCTCCAGGCTGAACAGCCCCAACTTTCTCAGCCTGTCTTCATACAGGAGGTGCTCCAGTCCCCTGATCATCCTCGTGGCCTGCTCTGCACTTGCTCCAACAGCTCCTTGTCTTTCTTATGTATTACACCAGGCAAAAGGTGGCAGGGAAGATGTTCAAGTAATCTAGCTATTCTGTTTCTGCTATCACATCATTCTTGCTGAATGAATAATGTGAATGCATTCAAAATCAGTTTGATTACAGCAAAAAGAAAGTTGTAACACTGCTGCAAATCTTCATGTAGGCCTGTATCAAGACACTCTACAGAACACATGATAGATAATGCTGGCATAGGAGCCTTGATTGCTTTTGCTTTGTTGTAAAGACACTGTTGAGTTTGTAATTGCATGTTGATTGTTGCATAAAGCCAAAAATGGTCTTGCAAGAAGAACTGGTATGAGAACGGTAGTATGGTGTGAGTGGATTATGGAAGAACAACTAAAAGTGCCTGACTCTGGATTTCCCTCAACAGTCAGTCCAGCAAGGGTACGTGTTGGGAACACCTTATAGCTGCTTGCTCATTGAATAGGTAAAACTGTTCGTTAGAATCTGTTCTCTTCCTTGGCACTTGCCTTTGCTCTGGGGGAAGCAGACTTCTGGTGCCAAAAGATTAACTGCTACATGCTGAAATGGTTTAATGTATTTAAACGGTGCTGAGTGATCTCCAAGAATGAAGTCACCTACCTGATGTGTTAGAAGGCAACACCTGCTTATAGAATCATGGAATAATTTGTGATGGAAGGGACCTTAAAGCTCATCCAGCTCCAACCCCTGCCACGGGCAGGGACCCCTTCCACTAGAGCAGCTTGCTCCAAACCCCTGTGTCCAACCTGGCCTTGAACACTGCCAGGGATGGGGCAGCCACAGCTTCTCTGGGCACCCTGTGCCAGCGCCTCAGCACCCTCACAGCAAAGAGCTTCTGCCTAAGAGCTCATCTCAGTCTCCCCTCTGGCAAGTTAAAGCCATTCCCCTTGGCCTGTCCCTACAGGCCCTTATCCAAAGCCCCTCTCCAGGTTTCTTGTAGCCCCTTTATGCACTGGGAGCTGCTGTAAGTTCACAGCAGACTGCCTACAAGTGTGTACTTGCATTAAAAAATATTGCCCACCTCTTGCTTCAGTGGTATAGTGCAGCACAGTACAACAGGTGGAAAATCTGTTATGTTTTGTTAGCTTGCCCCTGCAATCTTTATTCCTTATGCTGGGGGTTCCTCGCAGCATGGTATGAAAGTGATTCTTGTCACAGGGGTGGATCCATGTTTATACCATGTCTAGTAGCACTTGATTGTAATTCACAGTGACATTTATTAGCGATAATTTTGTGCATATTGATGGCAAATGTACTTAGCAATTAACTTTGAGCAGATTGCTCGCTGGATGTTCTTGATTAGGAAGGTAATTGTGTGTGGTCTGCTGGTGAGAGCAGGGGTTGAAGGCAGGAAGCAAGGAGCTTCTCTTTGGCTCATGTGGCTCCAGTCTGCTGCTGCTTTTGACTCTGGTTTCCAGTTGGAGATGGTTCTTGTGACCTTCCTCAAGATGTTGAGGTTCATAATGTGTTGTATTTTCAATAGTTACTCGTTTTGGTCCCTAGCAGATCTTCACATAGGTTTTTTTAAGTATTTATCGAGCATGGTCACAAGGTGAATGCCCTCCTATAGCTTTTGGCTTGCGTATAGGAAAAGTGATACATCATTAATGGAGTATAATAAACTACTGTTGTGTTAGGGCCTATTGAAGTGTGCAGAAAAATAATGAAATGTGGTTTTGTTAGTATTTTTGTAATTAAATCAAGTGTATCTTTATTTTAACTTTGGCGGTTAAAGCGTGACTTGTTATTGTGAAGTTTACACAGATTTATTAGTACTTTTACTTAAGTTTAATGTGCTTAACGCTGTCTTTGGTGAACATGTTTTTTTTTTAAAAATTCAAGCTTCTCTGTGTTCTCCTTGCTGTCTTTACATTTACCAGAGCTTGATGATATTTTGCTGTTCTTCAGTTGTGAGCATGGTAAAACAAACCTTATACACAATTCTGTGAACTATATAATGTAAATAAAATATCCATATAGATAAAAGCTTTCACAGAGTGCCTGAACTTTGAAGTACTGTTTGCTTATTTTCTTACTGGCTGGTGAGTAGATATTGGAAAGAACATTGCAACTAACCAACCTCTCTCTCTCCTGTTACCCATTTTTTAATGCCTTGTTCAATCTCACAGCCTTCTAAAGAGAGGTAACCATTCTTTTCAGGATCATCTTAAAATCTGGGAATCACTGTAGCTGTGTGTTTGAACCGTGAGCATCCATTTTTTTCCTTCTTGGTGAAGCTTATGTCCAAGTACCATGTTCTCTGTGTTTAAATGTAGCACAGTCAGGAGTACATAACTGCAGTGTCAGCACATCAGGCTGCTCACACTGCAGTTGGTCAGAGCGTCAGCATCTGCTGTGTGATATTTGGTATGACAGGCACAAGTGTGTAGTGTATGACAGTAATGATGTATGGAAAATGGCCTGGCGTTGGCTACTCGGGAATATACCTTGTATTTTGGAAGATTATATATGACATAGCCACAATTGTTTAGTTAGCATTTTTTAATAAGTCTCTTATCTTGAAGATTTCTCCTCCCGGATTTGCAATTTATGTGCTTTTGCTTTTTCTGAATGTCCAATTTGTGCTTTTCCCAACTAAACTGTGTTTTAAGCTCAGAAGAAAGCTGAGCAGTTGTGCTTTGTGTCATGAAATGTGATTATTAAGGTTTTTCATTTTCAAGTTTGAGTCCGTAGATATGTTGTAGCCTATAATTATAAAGTTGTAGTGAAGAAATTGTACGTGATTAGTCCCTGCTAACAGCGTTGTTTATTGAATTCCTTCAAGAATCATCTGACCATTAGCAGAAGCTTGTTCCTTTTGACAGTTTTCGGAAGATTCTTTAGTCCAGGAAGAGCAACTTTTGCCTTTTCATCCACAATTGGGAATTTGCATATAGCTTTGGAGGATTTTTGTTTTGAGGATGTATTTGGGCTGATTTAGCCTGGAAGAGAGAAGGCTCCTGAAGGGGAGATGTGGGAGCAGCTCCAGTGCCTAAAGGGGCTCCAGGAAACCTGGAGGGGAGCTTTGGACAAGGGCCTGTAGGGACAAGCCAAGGGGAATGGCTTTAACCTGCCCGAGGGGAGACTGAGATGAGCTCTTAGGCAGAAGCTCTTTGCTGTGAGGGTGCTGAGGTGCTGGCACAGGGTGCCCAGAGAAGCTGTGGCTACCCCATCCCTGGCAGTGTTCAAGGCCAGGTTGGACACAGGCGCTTGGAGCAAGCTGCTCTAGTGGAAGGTGTCCCTGCCCGTGGCAGGGGTTGGAGCTGGAGGAGCTTTAAGGTCCCTTCCAACACAAACCAGGCTGTGGTTCTGTGATGTGATATTGAAGATTGTTGATGGTAGGAAAATCCTCATAGAGATTTCAGCCATATTCTTTAACATTCAGCTAAAAAATCTGGATATTAATAAATCCTCAACTGGACTCAGCGTATGCGGATCTAAGGCTGGAGTTTGGCTGGCACAAATCATCCATCTTTCAGTGAGGCTTCCTCTGTCTGTATCCCATAATTTTGGCACAGTCTTTTACTATTGTGATTCAGAGGTGTAAGAGAGCACACGCTGTTTATTATATTCTAAATCAAACCATCAATGCATTTAACCTATTTTTGACCTGCCGCAAGAGACTTTATTCATACTCTGCAGAGAAACTTTTATCACTCGGCTGCTAAGGGCAGTGTTTGTTCTATTACAGCAAATCCGAGGACACAGAGGAGGGAATAAATTATGATGCATTTACTTCAATCCTCAAATGATTTCATGACTGCTCAGCTGTCATATAAAAGAAATGAGGGATGGCAATTAGTTTATGTACTCGTTACTGACACTTTTAAGTGAAAGTTGGGAGCTTTGGGCAGCCCACAGAGGTGGAGATAAAACCACAAAACCCAGAGAAGCTTTAAGTCCACCAGTTGTGTAACACGTTGAATCGATGGGGTTTAGTTACTGTTTTGCAAATAACAAATTATCTCCTTATTGGTGCCTGGATTCTATCTTATCTGTAGGAGCAATAGGGAAGAAAAAGAACCTTGCTCTGCCTGAATATCTTATTAATAAGCACAGCTAGCTGCTACAGCAGCCTAGGTCAGGTTTTGGCAACACAGCAGTTAGGTTCTTGAGAGGAAAGACTGTTTTATTGTGAATGTTAAACCCTGCTTCATGGCCAAGGATGGAGCTGGGCTGGTTTCAGTAGAAGTGGAGTCTCTTGGCATGTGTACTGTCCTCTGGATAAGCTGTTTTGCTTGTGCAGTGCTAATCCAGTGTCTGTAATGCGTATAGCTTTGAAAAAGTTTTTTAAAAAAAACAAATTATGTAAAAAAAACCCGAGAAATCTAACCCAAACAAACCCCACCAAAAAAAACCCTACAGTGCAAGTAATGCACATGTTTGAGGACTTCAATATATTGGTAAAAGATGGTACTTCAGCATAACTGGACATTTGAAAGCTGTGTGTGTTTGCAGTTACTTCTGCACTGCAGCAGACTTTAGAAGATGCACCTATGATTCTTCTCTGTGCAGGTCTGCTCTTATCTGGACAGATTCACCCTCTGCTTATATTCCCCAAGGCTTTACACGTGTCTTTGATCCAAGTATGTGATCTATTAACGTGAATGACTATTGTGTGTATTGTCTCTATCCTGTTACTGAAAAGGGCATTGTTTATGAAAACACATCGTGTTCTGCGTTTATAGCTCTCTCTCACGTTATAGATTTGGCATGAGTCCGCCTCATTGTCTTGGCAAGACAAGGATTAAACAAGAATGCATGTGCCCCAATGGGGAAAAGGATACATTCGTTATTGTAGCTGAGTGACATTGATTACAGCAATTAAGTCTTTTTTTTTTTTTATTTTTAAAGAAAAAATAGTTTGAGAGCAGAGCAGGGAAGACTAACATCTTCCATTCTGTGTGATTGTACTAACTCAATATTTTTGTGCTTTATTTTGATTATACTTTGGGGGAAAAAAGCCCTCTTTCATATTGAGATAACATTAATCTGTCTTCAGATGGGTTGTGTATAGCATGGTGGGAGAAATTATGTTCTTAAAATGCACTCACTTTACTTTTTTCATCCTTTTTCCTCCTCCTTTTCCTCAGTTGTTAAGAAAATGAGGCACTTTTGGGGACGTAGTCTTGCTCCATAAGCGTTTTCTAGATTCAGAAAACCTTAGAAAACTGTCACGTTCAGGTTACTTATAGAATACATTATCTGGGCTTCATTATTGGCTGTGGTTCTCTCTAAGGTTAAATACTACTAGCAGTTCTCTTTTTTTTTTTTTTTTTACTAACAGGAGCTACATTGTGTTACTCATGGGGGATTCTATATAAAGGAAACCACGTTTCCGTGATAAAAACCTGATTTCCTTTAGAATGTGCAGTTCACTAGGTGACAATTTTTAATGTGTTTTTAATAAACTGATTGTGGAAAGAAATAATTTTGCTTTATTGTGAATATTCCCTCTAGTGTGCTTCTTAAAATTGAGTCCTGGCTTTAAGAACAAACTTGGGTTAAACAGAGTAACACTGCCATAACCTGGCTGTAATGTTGTGTTTATTGCAGGATGTATTTATTTGAAAATACAAAATAAACAAGCTTTTGGGTAATCATTGAGATGTAATGCAGAGGGGAAAAACTATGCATGCTTTTAGGCCATTCAGCACTATAAAACCCTACACTTCTTTGTGCTGTAGGTTTCTCTTTATAATTTTCTTTCGAAAGCAGAAAAAGAGATTTGTCTTTTTTTGTTCAGTATTATGTGACAACTTCAAATGGTTTAATAAGCTTTTTCCTCAGTAAGTCTTCTAAGTTTTCGGTACAGTTGCTTTTAAAAATTGCAGTGCCAGTGTAAAATACCACCAGTTTTATTGCTTAGAATAGCTGAATTTTTAAAATAATTATGCATTTTTAAAATAGTCTTATGCATTTTGTCACATTGTGTGTGAGTAGAGAATAATTTCTGCTCACTTGAAATGCAGTTTTAAAAATTCACAAATCCTTACTGTAAAAATGTGTGAAACCTCTTCAATAAGTACATATGTGTTCATGAAAAAGTAGTGTGTACGTTTGATTGTGTAAGAGCAACAGTGATGTGTACAGCAGGCTGCATTCGTTTGAAGGATCACAGTTTAGAATATTGTTCAGTTATGTTAGGCAAATGGAGCAGTTTTTTGTCTGTCTCTGCTTATTCTTCGCTTGGGATTAGAAAAAAAAGTGGGAAGATAGATGAAATGCAGGGAATTTTGAGATGAGACTTGGAACTGTAGAACTGAGGAAAAAGTCAGTAGTGATCAGCTGTTCAGCTGTTAGCGGTAATGCCATTCAATATGACCTTAGATAAGTAGGAAAGTAAGGCTCAATGTGCTTAATATTAGCATGTTTTTACAGTACCAACATCTCACTTTCCAATTGTTATTAGTTATCTTTTTATGTATTAAAGGGTAAGCATCACTGTTATCCCAGTGATAATCCCAAGCGCTTTCTGTTTCAGGAAGGAATGCCATCTACTTAGACAGTTTATCTTCTGGTGTCCATTCCTTAATTAAAATACTGATTGTCTGGATCTAGGTGTGTAAATCTTTGCTTTCTTTCAGTATTTGAAAATCCAGAAAACCTCTATATGCTTCTTTTCAGGAACAGAGTGTGAAGACCTCATAGAAGAATTGCTGTGTTGCCTTGTCCAGCTCATTGTTGAAATTCCCCTCTTGTAAGTTGGCTTTTTCCTTTATCTTTTTCTTGCCTCCTTGTATAAACTGAGCATTTGAGAGAATATAAAAGTTAGAGTGATGGGGCTATAATGTTTAAATACTTGTGTGTGAATGCTCCATGTTCAGTACTGATAACGATAACCTGCTGCCAGTACCAGCCCTGAGTCTTCTGTTGGAAGAAGTACTTCGGCATCTCACACACGCTTCAATTCACCAAGAGAAGTTATCCCGTTTTATTTTGTAGTAGCTTTGACATTTGTTTGAGGAACCTCTGTGGGCACACAGACAGTTGCTGGTAGCTTATGGCTGTAAATGGTTGTGCTGATTGTACAGGGAGGGGTGCATTGGGGTGTTGCTTCGTCTCTAGGGAGTGCAGCAAGGTGCAAATTGAAGTTTGTCTTACACAGTTGCATGGCTTTTTGAACTGCATGTGCATTAAATAAATGTTACGACTCATTTAATATTAATTTCTGGAATATCAGTGAATTGAAATATCAGTCTGAAGAAGCAAGGAGACCAATGAGTAAGTGGAATGTTTCTGTAGATCTCCAGATTTGCTTATCTAGCTTTTTTCATGCATCTGCTGTATTTGACGTATATTGACTCCACATCTCACTGGGATACGTGTCATGAAACATACTTCAGTATTACATGAAGGAGAACTTATTTCGTTCTTTGGAAATAAAAATTGTTTTATGCACCTGTCTTGGTATGTTTTAACCTCTTTTTTTTTTTCTGCAAATAAACTTTATCAAAGATAGCGTTAGCAGTATTAGATGATATTGTGCCTAAAATGTGGTGCCCCAATTAAAGGATCACAGCTTTAATTAATAAGAGTTTCAGATTATCCCTTATAGTGTAGTGTAAAGCTCTGATGATGATTTAGGTTTTGTACTTCAGATTGTTCTTTAAGTTGGAAAGCTGACAAAATGCAATGGGTTCTGAAACTGCTATCATTAAATACAACTCTGTCACCATTACTTGAGGGTTTTGTGTTGGTAGTATGTAATGAATTAGTGATATGATTTAGAGCGTCATTCTGCAAAGCTTGTCAGGACTTCCTGGAACAGATACACTTTTTGTTTGGAGCAGATTAAAGGAAGTATGAAGGGTGAAAGGACTGCGATATATGGGCAAGTTCATAAATCCTGCAGGGTTTTATTTCTCTTTCTTCTAAGTCCCAATGTGTGCGTGGGGTCCAGTATTACTTACTTTGTCTTTCTGGCAGAAAAAAATTTGCGGGCATTATTGTTCTTAACCCTTTTGAACAACTCAACCTGTCAGCATCTCTGTTTCTTTGTGAATGCTGTTGCTGGGGATGCAAGTAGCTGTTGAAAGCACTTAGTTTACTGAATAATATAGTGGTAATAATGGTTTATTTAAAAAAAAAAGTGACAAAGCCTGTCTATAATCTTAAATGTTCAGCTTAAAACGTATTCACTTTTCATAAGGGAAAGTTGTGGAAAGTTTGCATTTTGGGTTTCTTTTTTTTTAAAATAGGTTTCCTTAGCTAGTTTTTCTCTTGAAATAGAATGCTACTGAACTGGTAGTAGGATACTAAAACTTACAAAAGTAATTTATTGTCTTGTTCACCAGTATAACATTCGTCACAATGTGATAATGCCTTAACTAACCATTTTATCCCTAAATCATCATAGGGGGAGTAGGGTACGGGAAAGGAGATACAAAAATTCTTGCTTTCTCTAATACACAATCCAACTCTTCATAAAGATGTTATAAAGCTCAGATTTTTGCTTACTGTAATTTTATTTGCTGGAGGATGATCAAGATTATTTTAGTAGTGAGTTTACCTTTTGCTTCCCTCCCTTTCCTTGGTCAGATTTACGCTGTAAATTCTTTCCCTACTTTGTATTAAAGGAATAGTTAATTTCTGTCTTTTGGGTGGAATAAATCAAGAAAAACATAAGCCTACTATGTGAATTTTGGGAAGGAATATATTATGTGTAATACATGAAGTATTCAAACCTTGAGATCATTTGCTAGAGGACAGGCAGCATTGGCAGCATACAGTGGCACTGCTAACAGGGTCTCTGTAAAGCTGCTATTAAAGATGAATTTTTGTTGTGACAGACCATTAAAATATCCATGCTGAGCCTGTGTTTGAAGTGTCATTCAGAATAGCAAAGTTTTTGTTAGGACCGCTCAATAGCCTGAACTGTGGATTGTCACAATTTGTGTGTCCCTTGGGTTCTGTGGATGCAGTTTCATGAAGGAGTGGATACAGCTGGCAGCTGCTGTCTAAATATATTGCTTCTCTACACCCTGGTTTAAGCTGCTGTTTTTCCTCCTTCACTGAAATACTAAGATTATTTTTAAACCATCAAAGACCATCTCGGTGTCTGAAATGCAGGAGCAGAGGTACCTGTACAACAGTCCTGCACTCTTTGCTTTTAGAATGGTTCTAAATGTCACCTGGGAATGGCTTTAACCTGACAGAGGAGACACTGAGATGAGCTCTTAGGCAGAAGCTCTTCCCTGTGAGGGTGCTGAGGCGCTGGCACAGGGTGCCCAGAGAAGCTGTGGCTGCCCCATCCCTGGCAGTGTTCAAGGCCAGGTTGGACACAGGGGCTTGGAGCAAGCTGCTCCAGTGGAAGGGGTCCCTGCCAGTGGCAGGGATTGGAACTGGATGAGCTTTAAGCTCCCTTCAAACACAAACCATTCTATGGGTTGATATGACCAAAACCAAGTGTAAGACTTTGGGCTTGGCAGGGGTGCTGAGTTCATGAACGCTTGAGTCTTTGTGCAGTGTGGGCAAAGCTTGCTCACCTTTGAGCTTGCTCTACAAGCTTTATTAGAACAAGCTCATGTGTGCCTAGAAAATAACCTACAGAGAGATTTGGAAAATGCAGGTGGGCAGTCTAGCTCAGAATGAATAAGGAAGGTGTGAGGTGGGGAAGAAGTCAAATGGCAAATCTGTATCTCACTACTCCATATGCCTTAGTATGAAATATAACTGAAGAACCAAAATGTGTTGATTGTCATTGGGAAAGGCTGCAGAAGTATACAGCAAAGCATATCTAGGAGTGTCTCAGAATTGTGTATGGTGAATTTAAGAAACTGCTTCTCAAAGTTAGTTTGTATTGGGAAAGGTAAATGCTTTAAGGCAATTCAACTTGGCATAGCTAAACCAGGTTGTAGGAGGGACCGTGGGGCTCTGCAGCATTGTGGCTCTGTACCTGATGTTTATTAAAAGTATCTGGAATTATCCCTTTGAAAAACAGGCCCTGCTGCATTGTACAGAATGCCAGGGAAGAAGGTTTCATGTTTAAGTTTAAGACATTTTAT
Organism: Pezoporus flaviventris; assembly: GCF_033815535.1. NCBI lineage: Eukaryota > Metazoa > Chordata > Aves > Psittaciformes > Psittacidae > Pezoporus > Pezoporus flaviventris. Next base: position 1,573,096 of record NW_026892558.1, read on the forward strand.
AGAAACTACAGCATTATTGCTTTTCAAGAATTAGACTTTTGCAGTCCCTTTATAACATTTGTGTTATGGTATGTTGGTGTTTGATTTATGGCTCCCTTGGGTATGTTATGGATACTCAGCTTTTTCTTTGGTTTTGTTAATGTTAGCACTCAAGAGTGTACATTCATGATTAAAAGTGCATAATCAGCAAAAATATGCCACTTCAGTATTTAATTGTATGACTTTAATGTAGAAACTATTGCTAACGTTATGTTGCAAGATAGAGCTCCCAAAGTTAAATTATAAAGGCTTCTTTCAGCAGCTTGTTAAGAGCTGGTATACATAACTGAACATCTGGTTGTTATCAGTAGGTTTTCACTTCATTAAAATCTATAAATGCATATGGAGGAAAAATGAAATACCGGGATTTAGTTGTGTCACTATTGAGTAGCACCCTGTGGTGCCAGTAGAAGTTAGTTGATATTTCTAATACATTCCATTGTTTCCTATAGTTACAATTGGCTTAGGTTGTAATCTCAGTTATTTCCAACTGTAAACATTAGCAGTGTTTTGTTGCATTTAAGGATGTTTCACTGCATTTCCTGGGAGCTTAGAAGGAGGGAAAAGGGCAATATAACTGAGTATAAAGCTCTACAGAGTCATTGCAGTGTAGAGTGCCATGTTGAGAAACGTTTAGGCTTTTTTTCCTGGAAATTGTGAGCAGTGAAGAGGTTAAGAACTGTTTTCTCTCCTATTTCGTGGCTGTCATATTTTTATTATTTGCTACTTTTGGAAAAAAAGGCCAGAATAGCGCTTCTTGAAAAAAGGACTGTTCAAGGAACTTTAATCAAGATTGTAGTAGCTCCAATATTTGAAGAGCTATTGAGTTCAGCATTTTTGGCAATTTTGTCTAATCATCAAAGGGAAACTTCCATCTGTTGAAACTTAGCTTGAAGCGAGCGAAAATACCCAAACTGCAAGAGATTTGTGTTGCTTCGCTTTGAAGATCCTCAAAGTTTAGGACTCCTCTGTGTAGGAGGGATCTGGTGAATATAAAGAGAGTTTTATTTACTGCTGAACCTTGTGGTGGTGCGTCAAATAAAAAATACTGATTTATTTGGAAGATTTTCTTCATCACTCTCGCATCCCTTTTTCAGCTGGCAGATGTGTGGCCTCTTAAGTGAGTAAAGGTCTCAAGCAGGAGAACCTTTATCTGTATCATGTATTTTTCTTCCAGTTCTAATTATATTCTAATTTAGTTTTATTTCAAACTTAGATCATCGTTTCTCCATGACCTGGCTTTTCACCAGGTGAGGTTTAACTGCCATACAACTTGTAGCAGCCTTTGTAATCGGAGAGCATATTATTAGTGGTGTATAGTATGTATCATACATTGTGCTGTATATTCAGGCTCCTAATCATCTGCTTTCTGTTGTTCTGGTTTTCAGCCCTGTTTTCACAAAAGGTATTGGATGCATCTTGAAAAATAGGCTTGCTAGTATTTGAGGTTTGTCTCTGATCTGGGCAGCAAAGAGAGCTAGCCACTGAGGTCAAGTATATCTCTTTTTGGCATCTTAAAAGTTTGAAGACTCCTTCAAATCAGTGACAGTGACCACGTTGACAGCCCTAAGCCTTTTTTCTCTATTGCATACACAACCATAAGACCCAAAGATGTTATTGCTGTCACTACATCAAAATGGCTCTGTCTTGGAACTGCAGTGGCTTACATTTGAGACGTGTTGTGACAGAGAGACTGGAGCAGGTCTGCCTTTCACACAGGGTGGACCACAGGACATGATTCCTGTGCTCTGCCTCTGTCCAGACCTCTGCAGTGGCTAGAGAAGCTTTTTGAGCACGTGGGCATATCATAGGTCGTAAAATGGTTTGTGTCGGAAGGGACCTTAAAGCTCCTCCAGTTCCAAACCCCTTCCATGGGCAGAGACACCTTCCACTAGAGCAGCTTGCTCCAAGCCCCCGTGTTCAACCTGGCCTTGAACACTGCCAGGGATGGGGCAGCCACAGCTTCTCTGGGCACCCTGTGCCAGCGCCTCAGCACCCTCACAGGGAAGAGCTTCTGCCTAAGAGCTCATCTCAGTCTCCCCTCTGGCAGGTTAAAGCCATTCCCCTTGGCCTGTCCCTACATCCCTTGTCCCAAGCCCCTCTCCAGCTTTCCTGCAGCCCCTTCAGGCACTGGAGCTGCTCTCAGGTCTCCCCTTCAGGAGCCTTCTCTTCTCCAGGCTGCCCCAGCCCAGCTCTCTCAGCCTGGCTCCAGAGCAGAGCTGCTCCAGCCCTTACAGCATCTCCGTGTCTCCCCTGTATGAATTCTCCATGTCCATCTTCTCTGTAGCTGTCTTTTCCCTGGGGGTTGAAAGCTACACAAGCCGAGTCACTGGAGCTGTCCATTTTGGACTACTCTCTTGTGTTCTGTTGTTCACAGGAGTGAGGTCTTCCATTTAGTTTTAGTGGCTATTGCAAACAAGACTTGTTGATATGAAAGGTACATATAAAAGAACATAGATATTAGAAAGAGTCGAGGAGCTCTAAATCTGTAGAGGGAGGAATGCTGGTTAGGTGAAAATGCACGCAGCCGTGTAGTCTCAGATGGCTTAGGAACAGGTCTGGGAATAAATGGTCTTGAGTCCATCTGTCATTTTCATCCTTCAAATCCTCCTTTTGGAGTATTTTGACCTTTTTTATTTTCCCACTGTCATTCTGTCTCTCAGTTAAGAATACCCACTGCGAGGGAGATGCATTAGGAAATGTCAGAGATGCTCTCAGCTTCCAGTTGGTGTTTCTTGAATGCCCCTTTGGGACATCTCCCCAAATGTTTGGAGTCGGCTATAATGAGCACAGTGCATTATCAGCTGCCGTGGTGCGTATGTGCCATCAGTGGGTGTAAAATTAGGAGTGCTTCCAAGAGAAAAGATTATGTTCACTTTGAGTTGTTGTACTTTATCCTGACACTGATAACCAGGTACTCTACTTGCTTTTCAGTTTTTCAAAACTGATCCTATTCGCTGTGGTGACTCCTCTTTCACCTTTCTGGTGGGCCCTCAGGAAGCAGGGAAATGAAACCTGGTTCCTGTATGATTTGAGAGTTTTTGTATGAATCAGCCGTTTTGGCAACTCTCCTAAATTAGAAAATTAGTTACCTTTTAACCTTTTAATACTTGGAGTAGACAGCGCTGGCTGGGTGAAAGTTCAGGAAAATATTTAAACAGGGAGGGGGCTTGCTCTGGTGGTGTGAGGTGAAATTCAGAGTTTTGTTCCTGACTGTTGAGGCTGTTTGCTGTGTAGGTGTGAAGTCATTTATGAGCTCTCAGCCTCTGTGTGCTAAGATATAGAAATAGCTGTGTTTCATTGAGTAATTAAAGTGTTTACAACACTTCAGAGTTGTAACTGGAGTTCCTTAGCTGAGATTTTCCTGTATATTGCCTCTACTCTTCACCTTGGTTCCTCTTTCACAGACTTTTTCTCGTAGGCAGGGAACAAAGCTGGATGATGGGGTGAGCATCGATGCAGTTGTGAGTGGTGCTTGGGGCTGGAGAGAAGCCAGCAGCAGCAGGATGTTGACAGATAGGTAGATTGTTAAAGTTCTTGGTGGGCGATGCTGATAGAAGGTCATCCACATTGTTCTGAATGGGAAAAGCAGATGCCAGGATACTGGGAAGCTGAGGTTTTATCAGGACCATAGTTCTTGTTCTGGCATGGAATGACTGCATCATTTGGAAGCAGTAGTTATGATAATACCTCTTCCCTTACCAACTTAGATATATAAGATGCAGGTAGCATCAGACTCCTGCAGACTGCTCCTATTGTTCTTACTTGAGTCTGCAGCAGAACACAAGCGTATATAAGGGGTTTTTGTATTTTCCCATAGGATACAATTAACAGATGACCTTGCTATTATGATCTCCATGTTTTGGTCTGCTTTTGACTCCACAGTTTTCTTTGTCGATCAGAAGAAATCTACTTCAAAACCGAGTGGTGTGTTGTGGTGTGGCGGCTGTTTGCTGTGTAGTACCATTTAGTGTGACTGCTTGTCTATGAGTGCATGTAAGTAATGGCGGGTGTTCAAGCCAGTGCAACTGGAATCACAGAATCAGCTCAGTTGAAAAAGCCCTTTAAACTCATCCGGTCCAACCATTACCCAGCACTGCCAAGGCCACCCCTAACCCATGGCACTGAGGCCTCGTCTCCACGGTGTGTGACCACTTGCAGGGACGGTGACTGCAGCCCTGCCCTGGGCAGCCTGTTCCAATGCCTGAGCACCCTCTGGGGCAGGAATTGTTCCTCAGCTCCATCTAAACCTGCCCTGGTGCAGCTCGAGGCCGTTTCCTCTTGTCCCATCCCTTGTTCCTTGGGAGCAGAGCCCAGCCCCTCCTGGCTCCATCCTCCTCTCAGGCAGTTCTAGGCAGCGATCAGGTCCCCCCTGAGCCTTCTCTGCTCCAGACTGAACCCCCCAGGTCCCTCAGCCGTTCCCCATCACACTTGTGCTCCAGGACCTGCTCCAGCTCCGTTGCCCTTCTCTGTCCCTGCTCCAGCACCTCAATGTCTCTCTTGTAGTGAGGGGCCCAGAGCTGAGCACAGGATTCGAGGTGCAGCCTCACCAGTGCCCAGTGCAGAGGCACAATCTCTGCCCTGTCCCCGCTGCCACACTGATGCTGATACAGGCCAGGATGCTGGTGGCTTCTTGGTCACCTAGACACAAGCTGCTCATGTTCAGCCCTGTCAGTCAGCACCCACAGGTCCTTTCCCATGAGCAGTTTCCGGACACTCTTCCCCAAGCCTGGAGCATTGCATGGGGCTGTTGTGGCCCAAATGCAGGACCCAGCACTTTGCCTTGTTAAAGATGCTTAAAGAAGATACTGCTCAGCCAGGTTTCTTAACTGACCACTTGTACATGCTCTTTTCCTATTTCTACCACAAAGTATTTTATTTTTCTTAATTATTACTGTTTTGACCACAGACCTCTTTTTCAGACATTTGGAGCTCTTAGAGTGCAGTATGAGCATTGTGATACATAAGTGTCTGTAAAAGGGCAAGGTGAAATCTTGGTCCAGTTCAAAAAGGCTGCCTATAAGAGTGTGCGATGCACGTAGATGGTCTGGTGTAGTTCTCCAGCCCCAGATGCCCGAAGGTCGATAGCTCTGATGAAATTTACAGGTCTGCCACCACAACTAATAAATAAAGTAAATCAGTAAAAATATATGTTCTTAATGGAAGAACTTCCTGACCAGAAGAGAAGTAATACCCTTTCCAGTGTGTATTGTAGAAGAATTACTCTACCAGTTTCTTCTAAAGCACTACTACATTCAAGTCTAAATGCAGTGCTGCTTTAGAGCAGTACCCAAGGGCCCTTGGGGTCTCAGAGGACCTTAGGATCTCTGCCGCCTACCTGACTAAAGGGATTAAGATGGAAGGTGTTGCTGAATTACAAGATTTTTTTTGTCATTTGATTTTAATGAGTCATTGTCTAAAGATCACTATTGTTAAATAAAATTCTTGGCCCTGGGTTTCCCACAGCAGAGTCTTAGACATCAATTCCTAGAAAATAAATTAGCAATTGAGTGGCACAGGAGTAGGAGTAGCTCAAGCTGGTGCCGCCAGGGAGGGACCCAGAACAAAGGAATTCCTGGTGTTTCATATACCCTTACATTCCATTCACCCAACCATCACACACTGTTCATGTGCCTTGCACATGCCTCTTGGTCCGGTGGTGAATTTTGGTTTGGGGTCTCCTCATGCCTTATTGGGTTCTTTCCTTATCTTGAGGCCAGCTGTAAATTCCGTCTTATCTCTCTCTTGTTTCTTGCTCCTTGCTGACTGGATGCAATGCCTTTATCTTCCAATTTGCACTGGTCTCAAGGTGTTTGTTTGCATAACTAAGCGCAGGTTGTAAATTAAATTCAGCTTTATCTAAGTGGGAGTTAGTTGCTTATGGCCTAAGGCTGCAGCAACTTCACCTTCCCATGCTTAGCCACTTCTTGTGCTAGTTACTTCAGTTAAAGGAATTCACTTAGCTCAACTTAGTTCACAACAACTGTAATACAGATTACATGATTGTTAAATTTAAAAGCATTCGCTGCTTTTGGAAGGAAACCAGTGACCTATGACTGTTTCTCATTGAAATACAGATATTAAAGTGTTCATTAAATAGATGCACACATTCATATTATGCTAGCATCTAGAAATCTTGCACTTCATAGCTCAAAGTCATCACTCTCTGAAGAATTCGTAATTTAAGATAATCATAGATACATGTGACAGGTCTTTGCTTTTGAGACGAAATGTGTGTGTGTGTATAGATATATACACATATATATACATATATATATATATATATATATATATATATATATATATATATAGGGTTTGTTGCCAGAAATCAGTTTTAACGTGGGTGTCACAGGGAAGAACCTGGACCTACTCCATCTGCTTGAGGAAGAGGTGCTTGCTTTGTGTTACTGTGTAAAAAATGTGATACCAAGGAGGACAACTACTTGTAGTAAGGAAAGACCCCAAATGCTGGAGAGAAACCAGCTTTAGAGTTCACCCTATGCCAGATTGTTCCCTCATGAAAGAAGTATATCTGAAGATGGACGAAAGAATAATATCTGTTATCTTGTCTGCCTAATATGGGAAAAATATGCTCCAGTGGGAGGGAGAGAGAAAAAAAGAGGAAAAAAGTTAAGTGAGAATAACTGTTGAGATCTCTGAGAGAGAGAATTCAGGAGAAAAGTCAAAAAAAGACCTTTGTATGCCTTGGTGCACTCAGTTTACTTTGTCTGAGTTCTGTGGAATTTTTTTATAAGACACTTGGGAAGGAAAAGGAAAACCCACAGAAACTCAAAACATCATGCAGTTCTGCTTTTCTGAAATAAATATCTAAATAATTCTGACATGTAATTGATACATGAGTTCATTATTTCTAGTTTCCTCCTTATCTGCAAGCAAACAGTTTTCAGAGGAAGTTGGGCATCAGCATAAATTCCATGTAAAGTCATTCTATGTGACTGATAGCTTTGAATAAAAAAAGTAAAATTCAGAACCAGACCCCCCCCATCCTATAGTCTCTCAGTATAAATAAACAGTATTTTCTTTGAAGTTAGAAGAGGTTCCTGGTAGTTCTTGTCACCCTTCAGAGATGCTTGAGTTTCAGAAAACTGTACATTTGACCCTCAGTGGAGAAAATAACTTTTCTCTGAAGCTTTATACTTGTGCTGATAAATTAAGGGTGACTGTAGCTGAGGGGTTACCCCAAGTATCAGGCCTGTGTTTGTGTTTATGTCAGAGCAGATTTAATTTGAACAGATTCTACAGGTTGAGTGGAATGTTTCTGAAGTTAAATGTGCCCTAACTGGGTTTTGGATAGAAAAAACTTGAGAACAAATCAGTAACTGAACTGCATGAATTTAGCTTGCTTTCTATTTTTGTTTCTCTTAGACTTACATAAGAGTATTGAAAGCAGATTCCCTTCTCTCCCTCCCACCCCCCCCCCCAAAAAAAAATGTTCTGACGTTGCAATAACCTCTTTGATTATTTCTTTGCATGGAATCATATAAGAATAGAAATGAGTTTTTTAATGTCTCCTCAGACTTGCTATTGTGCTTGTATGGTTTGACAAAAACAATAAATACACGAGTGATTGAAATGGACGGAAAGCACAGTAGACTTTAGAATTTGTTTCCTCTGAGCAGAGTGACCCAGTGCGTGTTGTACTGTGTCATGAAGTTAGCTTTTTCATTAATCAGCTCAAGGTTGGAGGCATTATTCTCCTGTTCTCAACCTTGGTAATTAGAACCCTCTGATTTTTATTTTTCGTTTTCCATATCTAAAAATAATTTTCAACCTATTATTTTAGTTTTGAAAGAAAATGGTTCTGTTTTGATAGAAAAAAAAATTGATAGAAAAACATCCTATTTTGATAGAGGAATATTTCTTAATTTTTTTTTCTTCTGGCTTAACCTCTAATAATCAGTATTTATAGGTCTTCCTTGCTTTGCCTGGGAGGAAGGTGGGTAGAGGGTTGCAAAGCATCACTGGTTTGGAGAGGGAGTGAGAGCTGTTCCTAGCTCAGCCTTGCTTCTGGCTCAGATGGATTTGTAGTGGAACCACATCACAGTGTAACCTCTGGCCTGATCTAATTATCAGCATTTACTAACTTCCTCAGTAGTGGGCAAAAAGTCAGGTAACTGACAAAACCTAAAAGTAATTAAAATGTACTTCATGATTTAAGGAAGAATGTTATTCAAGCAGTATGTCTCTTCCTGACCTGTAACTAGAAGTGTCACAGATTAAAATACTTGAGTCATGTGGAAGAAGATAAAAACAGTGAGTTTGCATAACCTTCTCTTTCAAAAACATTTTTCTATCAGAGGTAGCGTGGGTTTGCAGTCCAGGAAATTGTGATTCCAGTTTGCTATTGCTTTGAGCAAATAGCTAATAGTCTCTTTGCTCAGAACTCTGGCTTAGAGCTTAGTTTATCTGTGATGCATGAGACTCTTCTTCTCATGCTTTACAGTAATGCACATTACTTGCAGCCCAGGAGATGGTTGGCAAATGCTGTATCAAAAGGAGTGTGACCAGCTACTCTGCTGTTGTGAGACCTCACTTGGAGCATTGTGTGCAGTTCTGGTGTCCTCACCATAAAAAGGACATGGAACTGTTGGAACAAGTACAGAGGAGGCCACGAGGATGATCAGGGACTGGAGCACCTCCTGTATGAAGACAGGCTGAGAAAGTTGGGGCTGTTCAGCCTGGAGAAGAGAAGCTGCATGGAGACCTCATAGCAGCCTTCCAGTATCTGGAAGGGGGCTACAAGGGTGCTGGGGAGGGACTCTTCATTAGGCACTGTAGTGATAGGACAAGGGGTAACGGGTTAAAACTTAAAAGAGGGGAAGTTTAGATTGGATATAAGGAGGAAGTTCTTTACTGTAAAGGTGCTGAGGCACTGGAATGGGTTGCCCAGGGAAGTTGTGAATGCTCCATCCCTGGTGGTGTGCAGGGCCAGGTTGGACAGAGCCTTGGGTGCCATGGTTTAGTGTGAGGTGTCCCTGCCCATGGCAGGGGGGTTGGAACTGCATGATCTTAAGGTCCTTTCCAACCCTAACTGTTCTATGATTCTATGATTTCTAGCAATACACTTTGAGGGTATTAAAGTATCTGAGTGTGCTGAAAGTGAGACTGATTTCTTTTAAATGAAATCCAGTTCATTTTGGTAAGGACCACACCAGTGCTGATCTGAGATTAATGAAGAGTTTTACTCCAGCCAGTCTTTTCTGTGGTTAATTTATTATGCTTCAAGAGAGATTGCACTGTAGTTCTCAAGTCATCCTTATTTGAAAGAGCACTTAGTTTTATGTTTATACTTGTTTTAACTTTTAAGAATGAAATTTTTGGAACGTGACATTGTAAGAAAGAAAAATCTTGGCATCGCTGCTTAAACACACTCTGATGCTGACTTTTTTTTAAATTTTATTTTAAATAGAGACACTATAAAATATTTTCATTTGAGAATTATAAATAGATTTTGAATTTCCAGTAGGTCCCAGGGTCAAAAAAAACTTAATAAGTGAAGCTGGGCACATGTAACTTCATGATATTGGACTGTGAATCGTAGTGTGTAAATTTAAACCGTGGGGAAAGCATTGGAAGTACTTAATAACAATCTTTCTAATGGGTTACTGGATGATACTGTTCCACCAAGTGAAGTACCTCCTTACTTTTAGAGGAGGTGAAAACAGTCTTTGATTGAAAGGAAGAGTAATACCAGTTCATGTCAAAGTTACATCAAAGTGTTTTGAAAGGTTTCTTTCTGCAGTTTATTAGTGATTAAGGAGGCAAATGCTGTTTTTCTCCTGTTTTAAAAACAAAAACCAAAATCACTGTAGGCAGAGGTGGGAACAGAAATTGTAAGATATCCCAAATCTCTGCCATCCGTTTTGCTGCACAGGCTTTCCCAATTAACTTAATGAGCTTTGCTAAACTAATAGGCATCTGTATTTAAGCATCACAGCACATTCTTTAGAATTATCTGAAATATCTTAAAACTATAGTTCACTGTTACCTCAAAAATACCATTTAAAACTGAATGGCTGTACGTACCATCTTGGTATCCTGAGCATTTCTGAAACTAGCATTTGTGTATTACATTTCTTTCTTAGGGATCCAGTTTTCCTGGCAGATGGATCTGTGTTTGGCTAGCTGGATGTTTCCCTGGCTTAGCAGGATGGTTTTGTGACAATTTTATTTAAGAGGACAAAGGACACACTTTCGAGATACATATTTTTTTTTTTTTTATTTTTAGGATGAAGTGTGGTCTGAAAATTGCATCTGGAATGTTCTGGGCAATACCTCAGTGTTTTCACATTGTCTTGGCATATGAATAAAGAGGTGCTTATATCTAAGAAAAACAACCCATTGTTGGTCTGAAGTGATTCTGGGTTTTTTGAATGTGGTGTTTATGTGTTCCCAGTTGAAGCTGGCTGTGCTACACAGTATAACCTCAGGTGAAGCTTCCAAGTGTTCTTGGAAGTCAGTTTGTAAACAAACCCAGTAGATTAACCTGTATAAATTTCCCCTTTTTTTTTTCCTGCAGAGATATTACATACAGCATTTCTTTGGAAGCTGTGACAACTCTCATCGTCTTCCTCTCCTGCCAGTTATTCCGCAAAGAAATTCTGCGGGAGAGCATCATTCACAAATACCTGATGCATGGCCGATGGTACGTCGTGTTCTGGGGTGGTTCCTGAGGGCAAAGCAAATGTTTCTGATTGCTTTTAGACAGTTTGTACCTGAAAACAAATACAGTTGAATACAGTTTGATAGAAAACTTGTTCTGCTCTAAAGAGAACAGAACACAAAAGAAAACAGAACACAAAAGAAAGCGGAGCACAAAAGAAAATGGAACACAAAACAGAGCACAGAAGCAAACATTTGTAAAGGTTGTTGGAAGGTTCCAGAGCTACATCTCACAGCCCAGACTTCAGTAAAACTCCTTTGGAAGCCATTTTAATTTTTTGAGGGTTATTTCATTAACTTAAAACAGCTTTTACTTTTCAGGATGGATTTTTTTGATCCAGTATGGATGTTTTCCTCTAGCACTGCAGTCCAGAGAACGTCAGAATTGCTAATGGGCCTTTCTGTGGTACAAATACATAGCCCCTCAAAAAGATAGCAAATATGTGCGCTACGATAGTGCAAATACTTGGCAGGTAGTAAACTTGGTTATGTGAGTAATACCACTTGTTCTGGTGAGTCAGTTGTTCTGTTTAAATGCTTTGTCATGATGCTTGCATGCATCATCCTCTTTCAACTTTAAATACCACAAGGGCAGATTTTTAGTAACCATATCTATCGTCTCGTGTTCTGGAATATCTCCTAGATGTAAGAGAGGAGAACTGCTATGAGTGATGTGTATGGAAAGGAGGAAGGGTCAGCTTTGAGTCTGTGGGCAGAGTTCAGCCTGAAGTAGCAGCAGGCTAGAGGTAGAGCCTCAGTATGCATGGAGTTCAATCTTCAGCTGATGGAATTGACAGTTTGGAGCAAAAAGTGGAATATTTGGGAGAATATGGTCTAAGGGGGTCTGGGTTGGGAGTAGCAGATACTTGGCATCTGGAGAGAGGGCTGGGAATTTGATGTCAGGGAAACTAAGGCAATGCCAAGAGTTGGAGGGCTACTAGTTAGAGGGGATTGGAGTTCATCATTGCGCATCATTACAATTATATCATCATGACTGTCTGTTCACCTCTTAATTGTATGTGAATAGGAACCAACTGTTTGCTTCTGTAGAAATCCTTCTCTGTTTTGGAAATATTTTGTTTAAATCAAACAATTTTTACATGCATTTTCAAAATCACCGATACGAGGTTAGATGTGGTGTTGGTCTTTGCAAATGGACCGCAGCTTCACAAAAACCCACAAATACTGGGATAGGAAAATGCTCTTCTTACCTGTTCTATGTAACCAAAGCAGAGCAAAACCTAAACCAATATAATGTTTCTCTCCCTTGCCCAAATATTTTTACAGTCGTGTTTTGAGGTAAAAGAATACAATTGTTCAACAAACTGATTGATTTAAAAGTACTATTGAAAAAAAGAAAACAAAAAATATTGCTGTTAAAGGTGCCCCTGCAGAGCCCTTCTCAAGCTGGTGCAGCTTTGCATGGGCAAGGCCTTGGCATTCTTTTCCTTTCCAGTCTGCTTAGCCCTGGGAGAGCTACTGTCTGTTTTTAATGGCAAACACCAGCCTTTGCACCCTGCCTGAGCTTTGTTGTGCCAAATTTTGCAAGTTGTGAGTCACCTAAAGCTGTTTTCTTTTTCTTTTCAGTCTCCCATATACTAGCAGACTTGTGAAAACTTTGCTATATAATTTCATTAGACAAGAAAGAAGCCCTCCTCCGGGGACCCATGTCTTTCAGCAGCAAAGTGATGGAGGAGGACTGCTTTATGGAATTGCATCTGGGGTGGCAAGTGAGTCTTATTTTCTATAAATCATACTTCAGACCTCGTGAAGTAGCATCTTCTATGTGACATCTCTTACAAGATCACCTGTAGCCAGTTTCTTTTCCAGCATTTCAGTTGTATCAGTGTGCATGCTCAGTATAGAAAAGGTGCCCAGATCATAATCATATATATTTTAGCTTGACATGTGTTAGAACCTGAAGCAATTGTATCTGCAGGACAGCATGTGATAGAAGTGGCACGTAGACCCTATTCTTCTTTTATTGAGATGTTAAAAAAAAACCCTGAACAAACACGTAGTGCCCCATTTGATAAATCACATCCTTCAAGTTGCTTAAAATATTGTAAGAAATACTTTTATGTGCGTATTTTGTAATTACTCAATGGCCATGGTGACCTGCTCTGTGGCTCTGCTTGAGCAGAAGGTTGGACTAGGTGGTCTTAAGAGGTGCCGTCCAGTCTTATGGATTGTGTGATGTAAGGGAGTGACCTAGACAGGAATATTTGTAACATATTGTAGTGTGTGCCTTTCCCGGTAGGTTGAGTAATGTTTTTTCCTGAATAGTATGACTAGATTCTGACCTTTTGTGGGAGGCCTGTTTGTTATAGACCGATATCGCCAGAAGAACATGAAAGACTTGATGCCAGTTTTGCTAAGAAAATGGGGTTCTCATGTTTGTTACACCATGTTTTGATTGGTGGTTGCTCTCTTCCCCATACCAGATGTGCTTTATCGGTGTGTGTATTACATAGAAGAATTCTTCCTAAAGGTTTTTCATTTTCCACATAAGAAGAATGAAAAAAACAGTATATTGCTAACAGTAGAGGTTTATGTTACATTCTTTTTTCTGTGATAAACTAAGTAACACTTTTCAAGTCAGTTGCTGTTAAAACTGATGCTATTTATTTTGGTTTTTTGTGAAATCCATTCACTAGCAGCATCCCTAGGGGATATTAAAGTTCAGGCTGAGAGTGATCTGCCAGAAAGTGTTTCACAGTCTGTGTCAGTGCATGTGGATCTCCTCATGGAGGCAGTAAAAGAGCATGTGTCTGTGAGTTGGCACAGTGTAGTCCAGATACATCCCTGCTTCTGTGTAAGATGAGGTTACACACAGCTCAGTGTGCTGCTGGAACATGCGTCTTCTCTCTGATTTCCACTTTACGCGCTCAAGAGTAGGCCACTGTGGTCTGCATTGTGCCTGCAGTGTAAATGCTTCAGAAAGCAGTTGCTTGGTTTGCAGTTTATTGAAACATTGAGTTGTGGTCAATGGCTCCATGTCCAGCTGAAGACCAGTAACGAGTGGCGTCCCTCAGGGATCGGTGTTGGGACCGGTCTTGTTCAACATCTTTGTCACTGACATGGACAGTGGGATTGAGTGCGCCCTCAGCCAGTTTGCCGATGACACCGAGCTGTGTGGTTCGGTTGATACCCTGGAGGGAAGGAATGCCATCCAGAGGGACCTCGACACGCTTGTGAGGTGGGCTGATGCCAACCTCATGAAGTTTAACCGTGCCAAGTGCAAGGTCCTACACCTGGGTCAGAGCAATCCCAGGCACAGCTACAGGTTGGGCAGAGAAGAGATTCAGAGCAGCCCAAGGAGAAAGACTTGGGGGTGTTGGTCAATGAGAAACTGAACATGAGCCGGCTTCAGTGTGTGCTTGCAGCCCAGAAAGCAACCGTATCCTGGGCTGCATCAAAAGGAGCGTGACCAGCAGGTCAAAGGAGGGGATCCTGCCCCTCTACTCTGCTCTTCTGAGACCTCACTTGGAGCATTGTGTGCAGTTCTGGTGTCCATAAAAAGGACATGGAACTGTTGGAACAAGTCAAGAGGAGGCCCCGAGGATGCTCAGGGGCTGGAGCACCTCCTATATGAAGACAGGCTGAGAAAACTGGGGCTGTTCAGCCTGGAGAAGAGAAGGCTGCGTGGAGACCTCATAGCAGCCTTCCAGTATCTGGAAGGGGGCGTATAGGGATGCTGGGGAGGGACTCTTCATTAGGGACTGTAGTGATAGGACAAGGGGTAATGGGTTCAAACTTAAACAGGGGAAGTTTAGATTGGATCTAAGGAGGAAATTCTTTCCTGTGAGGGTGGTGAGGCACTGGAATGGGTTGCCCCGGGAAGTTGTGAATGCTCCATCCCTGGCAGTGTTCAGGGCCAGGTTGGACAGAGCCTTGGGTGGCATGGTTTAGCGTAAGGTGTCCCTGCCCATGTCAGGGGGTTTGGAACTGGATGATCTTAAGGTCCTTTCCAACCCTAGCTATTCTATGATTCTATGAAACAGAGAGGAAGTTAATTAAATGGTTCCCTACAACATTTTTATTCCAGAGTCCCAACAGGTACATTCTCCAATTGCTAGGGAAAATTGCTATTCAAATGTTTTTGTGAAGCAGTTTCAGAAGGTGATTTGTAATTTTGCTCGTGGTCGAAGTGTGGTTCTCTCTGCATATTCTCATACTCCACTCACCTTGGTTCTAATCTATTTACACTTTAGTGTCCTTCTACCTTAGTACAGCCGCAGGGAAAATAGCTTTGTTTTCCCCCATTCCTCTCCTTCTTTGATTTGTAGAGTCCATCCAAATTGCCATCACCCCTGCCTTCGTCTAGTGCCTCCAATATTACATGCACTTCTTACATACTGGGTTTGCTTTTCTAAGTGCAAACTCCGAAGGTTTCAGCCTACGTCTGTTCTTGTCTCTTCCTACACTTCCACCCCTTCACTCCTCTAGAACCATTCTCTTAATGTCTCCCTTGGTGTACTCCTACGCTTATTTTCTTGCTCCTCTCACGAGTACCTGAAGTACCATCTCTTCTCCCAACGAACTGAAGATTTTCATTTAAAGCTTTAAGTAAAAGAACCTGTCTTAGAGATTTTTCTAATGACCTGCCTGGGAAAGGGGAGAAAATAAGTACCACATCCTGTTAGGAAATAGAAGTATTTTCTTCTGTTTGGGCCCAAACAGTTGGTTAATGATTTAATTTATCTGACTATTTGCCTGTAAATGATGTTGGACTATAAAGGACTCCGTAAGTTTTCTAGAGTAAATAGCATATATGTCCATGTGTAATATCTCAGAATTAACCCTTTGCAGTCCTTTGTTTTATATGGCATCTGGTATGGTGGTAGAGTGCTGTACAGATTAGAAGATGGTAACACAAACTGAGAGTCGTATCTTTGGAACAGAAGCAAGTTTAAAGCAATGAAGAAACGCTTGGACATGATTTCTGTGTTGTGGGTTTGGTTTTGTTTTTTTTGGGTTTTTTTTTGTATTTTGTAATCTTTACAGAAGAAGAGTTCAAAGAACAGAAGAATTGAAAGCTCACTTTTATGTTGCTCAGACTTTTAAATATCACATAATGCTTAAAATAAGTTTACTGAAATAGTCTAAATATAATCTACTTAGGATGAAAGGGGCTAGGAGCCTGGTTTTAAAAATAATTTATTTTTCATATTAAATTCCAAGGTCTAAAATAATAAGTGTATCTGTCAGTTTGAAATTATTTAACTTGATATGTCATATACATTACTAAGTATTACATTACACATGTTCCGTAGTTACTTGTACAGGAGCAGTAGATCAACATGCTCTTATGAGCATTGTACTTTAAATCCACCCCCCCTTTCCTTCCTTGTGATTCAGCAGTTTACCCTTTCCCACAGTTAACCTTCTCCTGCTTCTCATCCTTCATATCTTGTTTTTTTTCCTCTTATAAGCCTCCTTAACCCAGAAACTGTGCATCCAGCATCCTTACATCAGTTATGCCTTCTTAGTTCGGCCTTTGACTGTATGCAGGCTATCTGTGTGCAAGTTTCTCCATCCTACATACCTCAGTTAGAATTGCATTGCCAATTATGTTGTTCTTCAGTAGTTAAATAAGCAATTGTGGGTTCAGAAAGAGGGAGGGAAATGATAGTTTAGTTCTGTAACTTCATAAAGGTTGTTCTTCTGTACTGAGTCAACTTTGTCTTTGCAGTCTTTCTGTAGGTGTGCAAGATAATTGTGCTGCTAGGTCTGGTGCTATGTTGTTGATGTGAAGGCATAAATTGTATCAGTATGCATGGTGATAGAAACGAGACTTCATATATTAGAAATTCAGTTTTCTTTGTCCACAAGTTACATTGAAATAGCTTAGCTTCAAAAAATGGTTTGGGGTTTGGTTTTTTTTTTAGCTTTAAATCCCCTCCTTTTTTTTTTTTCTGAGTACCGTTAGCATTTGCCAATTCATGGTCCACAGTTAACAAAGTTGAGAGAATTTTTTATGGCAAGCAAGATTTTTTTAATTAGCCATTTTATATCTTGTACAATAAAATTAATGTTACAGTGAGGAACTGCCAAACAGATGATATGCTAAGAAAGGAGAATGTTTGTGCTACTCAAGGCTGTTGAAAAATAAGTCATTTCAGATGGTTTCATTTGAAATTGTTGATCCAGTTTATACTTTGCTGTTAAAAAGAACGAAACACTTTAATGCAACTTGTAGTACTTAGGAGTTACTGCAACAGTAAGATGTAATTGACTTAATTTGTGCTGTTTAGATGATTATGGATGTAATGGGTACAATGTTGTACCTGTAAGAAACTAATGAAAAGGCAGTAGCTGGATTCATCTTCATTAATCACCTAAGCAACCATCATCACTAATTTGGCCCACAAATGTACTGTCGTGGTATTCATCTAAATTGCAGAATTCAGTGTGTAGTGGTCAATTACGACTTGTTTTCTCATGTCTGTACTCTTTGGTTGGAACCAGACAAACATCTCTGGCCATTAATGACTTTGTGTCATGTAAGTATGTACTTCACTCTTCATTATGTCATTCAGCATTAGTGCACTTGAAGGCATTGGATGACCTCTTTTGTACATCTGTGAGTTATATATATTGCAGCTTATTCCTTTTATTTTTCGATACTATACATTGGTTTATAGGAGCACTTGTATGGTTATCTTCAACTTTACAAGAAAATTGTTTATGAATATTTGGTGTTTTGTGTTAATATCTTTTTCTTCAGTCTTACAGAGTCTGATTAGTAATGTTTAGATTAAAACATGTCAAAGTAGGGAGACACAAAAAGCTGCTAATGATGTGTCTATTATTTCTTATGATTCCATCAAGTTTTTTTTCTACTAATAAATATTTCAGGCTGGTTGTTTCTACCTTCAACAGCCTTTTCATGATGTGTCA
The DNA here is from genome assembly GCF_033815535.1 of Pezoporus flaviventris. Classification (NCBI taxonomy): domain Eukaryota; kingdom Metazoa; phylum Chordata; class Aves; order Psittaciformes; family Psittacidae; genus Pezoporus; species Pezoporus flaviventris. The sequence goes on from NW_026892558.1 coordinate 1,590,721, forward strand.
CAGATCTGGTGTATGATCTGCTACATTACTACAACCTTGTCTATCTCCCTGGTGCTTAGTCAATGTTTAATTGCCTGTTCATGTTCACCATAATGAACGTGTAGATCTGAGACTTCTTTCCCAGTTTTGTCTCTTCATCTTGGTTACAGTTTGTAACAGCGTCACCCTCTTGTCTTGTAATCGTGGTGCTTTGACCTGTCTGAATGTGAAGGTTTAGGTAATGAACAGACCTTTAACCTTTCTCTTAGTTTCTCTAAAGATGCATCCAAACTGGAGCACACTGTGTGTTTGTAGTTCAAGGACACATTCTCTGAGGCTAAGTGGTTGAGTATTAATACCAGTGTAGCTGTGGCAGGCTCCTTCTGCAAAAGCTGCTTGGCAAGTTGGGATCTGAACAGCTTCATCCTGACTGAAATCTGTGCTGTGAGGACCACAGGAGGTGGTCTGAAGTTTGGTTGAGCTACTGCCAGAGGGGAGCCTAGATGCCCTCTTTGGGAGTCTTCATTCTCTTTTCATGAGGTAAAACTCATCTTCTATATTCTGTAGCACAGAAAAACATTGCCTCTGGCATAAATCTCTGAAGGCCAGTAATGTATTCACCATCAAGGTCTTGCACACTTCCTTTGACATACACTGTGTTGTGGTTTTTTGTTTTCCTTGAAAGTTAATTTATCTTTGTGCTTCTGAATGATGCTAGAGCATACAACAGTTACACAGCATCAGCGCTTTAGGTAGCATGCCTTGGTCCCAGGTCCACCAAACGCTTGGGACTTTCAGCCAGAAGGATCTGAAACTGGAAAAGTTGTAATATAACCCTTTAAGAAACTCTTGATCAGTCTTACAAGCTTCACCAACCTCTTTTTGATAAGTTCACCAACAGCAATTTAGAACTAGCTGGACAGGTAGTATAGGTTTTGCTCTGTGTCCCTCAGTCACAGCAGCTGATGGCAATGATAGCAAAGCATCCTTTCCCAAAAGAGAAATTTATACTCTAGGGTCTTGGGATTGATAGTTTTAGCAAGTCTTCTGAAGTCTGGTGAGACTTACATATTTGCAGCTCCAACCCCCTGCCATGGGCAGGGGCACCTTCCACTAGAGCAGGTTGCTCCGAGCCCCGTCCAGCCTGGCATTGAAAAAGAATTCCATACTAAGCATTCACAAGGCTTGTATTTATTAAAGTCTTCTGTAAAGCTCTTTTCTGTGCTAACAGACACAGTCTAGGCGCATGGTGTGCTGTGAGCTCTGCTGCTGTGCTAACGCTGCCTCTTCTCCGAGCCTCTCTGTGCTAACCGATCTTGTCTCTTTTCCTATATCTATCTTGTAAGCTGTTTAGTTAGGGACCATGAAGAGTATGTACAATAGATAGCATAGTGAGGCTGTTGTTCATGACTACAGCTTCTGATTTCTGTGGTCGTACAAATCATAATTGCAACCATATGCTCCAGCTTGTTTACGAGAGTGCTGCACCAAGTTTCACGAGGTGTGCTGGTGATTTATCTCCCTGACATTTATCCTGATATTCCAAAACCTGAGCAGCTTCAAATAAACCATTATAAAAGAAAAAAAGAAAACCTATTGGCTCAAAAATTATTTTTCTTCTTTAATTCTTCGGGGGAAATTGCTTGTTAAAGGAAACCAAGAATCAAGCTGATGTATTGTAACAACAAAAGTTTTAAAACCTGATATCTTGCAACAACTAGGGCTAAGAAAAGGAATTTCATGTAGGAGAAAAGGAGGCATTTCATGCTTTCCAAATGCTTCTTAGCTCTAGAGAATTGCATACATTGAAATTGATATAAAGACAATTTTTATAATTACAAAATTTCAGTAATCAGTTATTTTTAAAAATAGCCTAAACACAAAACATGTTATACTTGAGTTTTTCTTAAAGTCCTGTAGCTTTCAACTAGGGGGTTGGTAAGAAATCCATATCTCTTCACCTTACAATCCAGTGTCAGCAAGAGTGTTCATCTCCTACGTAGAATTTATTTTGGCAAGAAAGGTGAAAATGCTGTGAAAAGATTGTAAACACCCTTATTTCCATTTCATTTTTGAACATATTGCAAATGAAAAAGAGGCTTGGCCACACCATCTAGGAAATGGACCAAAATCTGGGAATTAAATTCTTCAGGTTCAGTGCCTTCTTCCAGCAAGCCACAGTGCTTCTCACAAAGTATTAACAGATGCTAAACTTTTTGATGGTCATTCTTCTGGGTGGTGGATACGGGTATATATTATTAATATGTGACTGAAAGGGTAGGGTTCTTTATACTAGTATGGGATATTGAAGTGAGTCATAACTCCATAAGGCCTTTATTCTTCAGAATTTTGAAAACACCTGCAGTGAGCCGCTCAGGTTGTTCTGTTCTGCACATTTTCTGACAAAAATGGCTCGGTATTTCAGGATAAAGGACAGTTTGTTTGGCTTCAGATGCACAGATTGACACTTATTATGAATGGGTTTCCACCTGATGTCTGATTAGTGGCAGGAACCCTTGAGGGTTGGAAATAGAATGAGCTGCATTTCAGGTCAGGGTGAACTTCCTGCTCCTTCCCCAGAATAAGTGACCATAGATTTTAATTTTCAGTGCATCTGAAATGAAAATCTGTATTTTAACCCTTTCTTCAAATAACTCCTGAAGTCTGGTAGGTTTTTAACATATCCAAGGTGAAAGGAGAAAAGCTTATTTGTATGATATTTGTTATGCTGGGCATAGAATGCAATACTGATAGGAGCAGCAGTTTTGAAACAGTTTTATTTGCCTTACCAACGGTCCTGTTAGGGAAGGGGACAAATTATTTCAAAGCTTAAAATAAATTAAAACATTCTTTGCCTTGGAAAGCAAGTGGAATTTAAAAGTAAAAAACTAAGAGTACATTTTCGTAGTGAAGGACATAATTATACGTAGCTGGGAGATGAGGGAGGCAACATCTGCCACTTAGGTGGACAAGAGGAACAGTGAGTTTGCTTACCTGTTAATTGCATTAAATCCTTAAATTAAATCCTTAAATTAATGCAGCAGAACTTCCCAAGCATACATCTTGCAGATACAGCAGAACTTATGTTTTTCCAATTATCAGTAGACATTTTAATTTACATAACAGATCAGATCTAATATATGAATTTGGTATGAATATAGCCTTATTCTGTGATGTCAGTTTACTCAACTGCAAGGTTTAGATATAAAGTGTAGTTTACATAAGGAGCCTGCAGATGAACTCTCATTTAATGCTGGTACTTAGTAGACAAGAATGTTCCTTGCAGAAGAAAGTGGTGGCTGTCTTGCCAATGCCTGTCCAGGAGGAGGTGGATAATTAACTACATTGTTAACTAAGTCATTAATGCAAGTAGAAAGATGTTGCTCTAGCTGTTGAATATACATGGTGCAAAGGAACACTGTGCTGTTAGGATATGACAGCTGTGGTAGGTTTTGCAGGGGCTCTAAGGGAAGTGAAGCAAAACGTAAGTGTATTACAAAAGCAACGCTTTCAGTGGTGCCAAAACTTAAAATCAGATGAACACTTGAATCTGATTAATCTGCAATGAAAATATTTGTGTGCACGAGGACATCTGTAGTTCAAAATTGCAGTTTTGAAGATGCGTGCAGAAGCTTTCAGCCTTGACTTGGATCATAAATCGGTAATTTTTATTTTCCTCAGCAGCATTGTTCTCAGTTCTGTTGTGTAGTGCATTTTTCTAGTTGTGGTCATCATGCAGAGAATACACTGAGTTTGCGTAGCACAAGGCGAAAATATTTTGGAGGGTCAGTGGACATGCCATGAAAATCTTGGCTGTAATGAGTTTCGTAATGCTGAGGCAGCGTGAGCTTGCTAGAGCCACACTCCATTTGGATGTGGCTCATAATATGTTTTCTCTTGAGCCTCGTTAGGTACATACTGAAGAGCACATATTTACTATATTGCATATATGGACTCAAGTGTTTGACTTTGAGGGTGGACTTCACAAATAATTTCATTTCCACAGTTTCTAATGAGTAATTTTTGTTTGAGTAATCTCAAATTAATGAGTAATTTTTGTTCTTCTTTACGTTAGAGCATCAAAAAGCTTGAAAGTCTTTCCATCTTTCTTTTATTTCTATGGATTATGGCCTTACTTCCTTGTTTTTGTAGACCCATGGAGGAACTAAGCTTTGCAAAGAGTGATCTAAGATTTAATGAGACCTTTGACTAAAATCTTTGTCTTAAACCAACAAAGACAAACCCTTAATGCGATTATAGCATAGCTATTTTTTACCTAATGTTCTAGAAGAGCCAATGGTAATTAAATGTGTTCTGCCAAACTGTAGTTTCCAACACAAGTATGAGATTTTTACATAACCTGATAAATGACTATTTTTCCTTTTGAACAAGCCATCAAAAACATTTTCCGTCTTTCTGCGAAAGACTTCCCAGCCAAATTAGAGCAAAGCCAAATAGATCATGTGCTTAGCAATGTATTAGTAGAAACTATTTTAACAGTTGCAGATTTAAATTTTATTTCCTTGTCCCGAAGCCAGTTACTATTGTTGAGTAATTTGGAGCTTTTCTCCTCTGATTGAAGTTTAAGTTATTGGTATGTAGTGGTTGTAGTATAGAGCAGTGAACATCCATTTTCATGACAGTTGGGTTTGTTTGTCAATTTTTCTCTTTCAAGTGAGTGGCATTTTCCACAGTGACTCACTTTGGGGAAAGAAAAATACTATTAACAAGAAAAGAATGTGGCACCTAGGAACAGACATCCTGGTGAAAAGAATGGATTTCCATTATTGAAAAATAAATTTCTGTATGACATGGAAATTCAATTATTATCCTTATAGGAAAGTGTGAATTTTTTTCTTGCTTCTCAGTAATTTGATTTTTATTTGGATGTTGAATTTGTAGCAAGTCCAGAGCTGAGCTGCTTCCAACCTCTGTCAGTCCATGTCTGGCTGATGGCTGTGTCACGAGTGAGGGACATGGCTCAGACTTAAGTGATGAGCTGATGCTCAGCTGCTGACTGGGAGGGCACAGCTACGTTAGGAGAGGCTCAACACAAAGCTTCACCCTGGTCGTTCTGCACCTCCCTTACTGCGGGTGGAAAGCTGGAGCAAGTGGGAAGAAATGGCATTTTGCTGGTGTCTGCAGTGCTAAGGATACTTTGCTGATGGCAGTGTAATGTGGTGGTGTTCCTGAGGGTGTGCACAAGAGAAGGTCTTCGAGTCTTAGAAGAACAGCTTTAAAGTTAGTGGTGTTACAGTTCTGATGGTCTGTGAAGGGCAGGTTTGTAGAAAGAGGCAGTATTTTTCATGAGACCAGTTACAGCAGTTGGAATAGCGCAGAGAAGTATGTGAAGTGTAACACCATACGTGTGCTGCTGAAACCATCTTCAGATGGCATAGCTTCTAAGAAGTTAACCTTATGGGAGAGTTAAAAGCCTTTGATGTTGGCACCCAAAAGAAGATTTCTCTAATCGTTTTACTGGGAGCCTAAATGTAAATTCTGTTACCAGCACCATAGATGCAATACAGTTTTATTAATCTCATCTTTCATCAACAAATATTTGGGTTTACTAAAACTAGGCATTTTAAACTTAGAGCTGTATCTCTTTCACCATGGAATGCAAGGGAAGGACTAGATAGATGAGAGGCTGGAGAGGAAGGCACAGAAATACATCTCTTCTTGCATGAGTTTCCTATATTGTCTCCCGGTCTTCTCCGTCTTCTGTTTCTGTCCTGTGAGATAGAAGGAATGGCATGGTGTGGAGCTGGGAAGACAGAATAGATGCAGGGAGGAAGATGACTCCCTGGTATCTCTAACTCAGGTATGATTTGGCTGGCTGATGTGAAAGCTCTTGCCAACATGTAGGTAACTGTTGTGGACATAAAAACATTCCTGATATGAATATATATGTAAGAAGTTGATGGTAAACAAGCTTCCTTTGTTGGAGTATCATTAGGGGCTCGCTTATGCAAAATAGCATGTTGGGCTGACAAGCTCTTGCACATTGCTTTTATTTAATATGTTAAGCAAGTGTTTTCATGTTTGGCCTTTCTAGATCAGTCTCTGGATAGTCTTTCTTCCTTTGTGCCAAGCATCACCCTTTTTCCCGCTTATTTGGAGCATTTTGTGAGGTTTGGAGTAGTCTGTTATCAGGGGAACTGCTGCAGTTCAGCAGACAGATTTTCCTTGGCCAACATCCAAACCTTGCCTTCCTTTTGTGGGTATTAGTAATGACAGAGTTGTCACTCTTCTGCTGAGCAGTGTGGGTAATAAATTGGAAACTAGGTTTTCATAAGAGAATTGTGGTCAGGAGCAGGACAAGGTTTTCTGTCTAAATGAAATATTTCAGAATGATTCTAACTCTGGAACAGTTCCTTATGATTATTAAAAGACTAATTTTTTTAGCATTCCTGCTAATATTTTGCATTTTTGCTCAGCATTATGAGAACCTGTAGTTGATAAATGTACAGACCTGTATTCTCTGACTGAACTAAGAACTACTTTCCCCCTGGTCTCAGTTAACACAAACCCCTTGCATTATTTAGCTGATGTTATGCTGCAGCTGACGTTCAAAATCAGCCCGTATATTTCTGCCATGCACATACATGAGTCTTCTGTATTAAGCAGTTATTGTAGAACTTCAAGTTTCAACATGTTTCTGGGGCAATGTGTAAGTCTTTAGGGTGCTTGAGGGTGAAAGGCTTTTATCACTAGGTTTCTCAGGTCACGTTTAGCTGGCCATTAATAAGGCTTCAGTAAGGTGTTGAAGGTTGGCTTCCGAGATTTATTTTGCACTTCACATCTTGTGAAGAAAATACTTAAAATGTGCATACGTCCATCAGAAACCCTGCTCATAGAACACATGGTGATTATAATGGGATGCACAGGGCTGTCAAGAGGACGTTCTGCATCTTTATTCTTTCCACCTGTAATTGCTGTCCTGTGTCATTCCTGTCTTCAGCTGCCTGTCTACACCTGTGAGATATCCTAACGACTGCTCACAGTGCTGTGGCTGATGGGTTTTAAGAAGGGGCAGGAGGCACGTCTTACATATCGATGTGCTTTTCATTTTCTTCGGGGTTTTTATTTTCTTTTCCTCCTCTCTCTTCTTTTAATGAGGTTTTACATTAGAGAAATCCAGCCATTAGAAACCCTGAGATGCCCATCATATAGCTAGCTATGAACCCGTGGGAAAAGGTGAGCCTGTAAATTCTTCTGAGCCCTTTAGAACATCTAGTTTTCAGCAGATCCGAATTAGGGCTTAAATGAGCTAGGACTTTACAGGCAAGAAATAGCTCTTTTGCAACTGGTTCTTACTGTACCGGTCATGTAATATCTGTCTAAATACATTGCTTTGTGAATTGAAATAAAAAAAAGAAAAAAGAAAGAAGTGGGGAAAAGGATTAGACAGTAGAATGTAAGAAAAGTGAATCATTTGCTGAGAACCATCTTAGCTATTTTTTCCTCAGTATTCTCAAGGAAAACCCTGTATTATAGTTATCACCCTTACAGACTTTTATTTTGGACTGGCAAAGGAGCATGTCATTTCTTTAAAGAGAAATTTAACTAAAGGCTGCCTGCCTGAAGGCTTGTCTTTTCTCCAACTGCATAAGCTGGTCTTACATTATTCTTTGAATACTTTGCTTTTGAAGTTTTTGTGTAAACATATTGGAAGCTGTGCAGTTCTTTTCAAGAAAGAGAACAGACCCTGAGGATTGCCATTAAACATAAATGACAATGGCAAATTACAGGGTGTGTGGTGTAAAAGCCTTCCTATTGCTCTGCGTGGAAGAGCATGGAAGAGTACACGTATTTATGGCTTTAAAAACGGCTATGATGCTAGTTCTGAGGTGTGTTTATGCACCGAGACATCGTGTGCTCATGCAGCATCCTAGTAGCTTCAGTGGAAGTCTTTTGAGATGAGCCTAAGCTTTCAACTCTGTAGCTGTAACAAAGGTATTGAATGCTTGTGGGAAAAAAGGGACACTTCTTGACGATGCTCTGTGATTTATAGTGATGGAGGAAATACAGGAGCATTTCGTTTTTCCCAGTATATCAGGTGGAATATATATTCTTTAAAAAAACAATTATGTTGAAAATAATCAGAAAACCACCATTAGTATTTAAGCATTTGAAGGAAGAAGGTGGTGCAACTTTCCAGTCAGAAACCAGGAATGTCGTGTGGTACAACGTGCATGGAGCACCTTGATATCTGGTGGGAACACTGATAAAATTTCTCCAGCCACCTGTGTTCCTGAGGCTGTACATCTTTCAGATAAAAACTTAGAGCTGAAGATACAGTTTCAGAATTTCCTGGTATCTGGATATTTAAATAATACTACGAAGAACTTGTATTTCTATAGTCAACTACAAACGTTTAGGTCTTTTGTGTTAAGTGCTGTTTTTTACAGAGAAGAGTGGGAAAGGGAACAAAATAAGTTTGAAGAAAACAGTTTCACTAAAAAAAGACGTAATTATCTTATTTTCCAAATACGTTGTTTGGAACACCACTGGATATCTGTAGCGTAAGGTCAAGCAAGGTACGATGACGTGCGTGACAAATTGCCTATACAGGAAACTGTTCTTTTAGAATTTTAGAGGTTCTAAAATACAATAACTGCTTTAAAAACATGGCTGGGAAGTAGAACAGTAATAGGCAATTTTTGAAACGTAATGAGTTAACACCAAATTGCTTAAAGGGTACTTGCTAGGATACATTAGTGGGCTATTTGTGGTCTTGTGGTGGGTGGCAATCAGGCTTAGCAGTTGGAATGCCTGTGACAGCCTCTGATCAACAGGATTTATCATCGTGCTTTTGAGACCTAATGCTTACCTCAGAAATGATCTGTACAGTCTAATCAGAAACAATGCATGTGCTAAGCAATGGAATAAAGATTCCTTTGGGTTGGAAGGTCTCTCTTTGGAGAAAAAGTACTTGTTGTAAATCTAAAAGTAAAGTGCTAAAGCCACATATATTCTCTTTATCCAGAGAATTCGCTAGGAAACTGTATGTCCTGGTGTGGAATATATAGTAAGTTCTGGCAGGAGGGATTGTTCCCACACATGCCTTTCAAACAGCTGATAATTGGAAGTGAAGCAGCTGCTTGCAAATTTATCACCTCAGTCTCCTGGAGGAAAAAGTAAATACAAATATTTCTGTTCTGGAAACAGAAACAGAGTGGTTGCTGCTCTTGGTGAACCACTGTGAGTGTCGGTGCATGTACATGAAGGGCTTGGTTCAAACATGTGTCTCCATACAGTAAAATAAGTTATTTCTGAATTTCCACAATGATCTGGTTGTTGAGCCTCAAGAAAATGAATTAACAGCATAAAATCTGGAGCATCTCAGTTGGAATTAAAAAAAAAAACAAACAGGTTCATTATGAGAATAATGGCAAATCTGAGCACTACTGTAAGCAGACACAGTCCCATCCTTAACTAGATAGTTACAGTTACCATTGCTACAAGGACTGACCATAGTTGAGATTATCCATGAGTTTTCCTGTTGCCAAATATTTAGTAGAACGAATCAAATGGCTGTAGTCTAAAAGCTACGGGGACAACTTTTGTTCACCTTCTTTAAATTATCCTGCTTGTGACCAAGAAGGGAGGGGAGGCAAAGGGTTCTTCCACTGATGTTTTCAGAAGCAGCATTGGTCTTCCAGGGTCTCTCTCAAGCAATCCAGAGCATCTGCTCCTGAAATCAAACCTGACATCTGTACAGCAACTTAACAGCAACTTACTGAGGTAGGCCTGCTGTTTTAACTAGCCTCAGTAGTAGATTGGTGGTCATTAAGAGGAGTTTGTCAACATGTTTAAACATGATCTCACTTTGTTATGGAGAAAGCCTGATTGATTTCAGGCATTTTTTTTTTTCCCTCTTCTCGACTTTCTCTTCTGTTATTCATTTTGGGGATTTTGTGTGCTGTTATTTCTATTAAAAATTAAATTGGGGATTTGCTGTACAACACAGCGGTGTTTGTTACTTCTAGGACAGGGTCACTGGAACCTGGGAGATGGACAGAAGCTATAGAGCCTCTGATTTTGTAACAGTTGTCCTTGGACAGGACTGACATGTAATCTAGGTTAGAGAACTGCTTATTATGTAAAGGTTTTATGCAACTGAAAGTGCAGCATTTTACATTTTTGCAATTAAGTTGTCCTGAAATACTCTTAGCATAGATGGAAAATGTGCTCATTAGCCATGTTCCTATTCTTGCCCAATGTTCTGTTTAATTTGTCTGTAAACTTTTAACTTGCAGTGGCTGCTGTCACTATGTTTTTTTGTTAAAATTAGTGTATTGGTAAGAATTGCTTATTAATGAAGATTTATATAAATTTCCCCTTTTTTGAAATGTATTTACTTTCCTATCCTGACTCCTAAAACATTGTGAAGCTTTGCAAAAGTTGTTGTACTGTTTCCCAAACAATTTTTAGCTGCTGTACCAGTCACAAAACAAAGTTTTGGTGACAGCTCTTGCTGCAATCAAGTGATTTAATTGCAGCATTAAAATGAACAAATGCAGGGGAAAAAGTACGGAGTGTGGCTGGTCTGAGTGCATTTGCCATTTATGCTAGTGCTGCTTCATGAATTGAAAATACATTGTGTTTAATCTGGGCTCTCTTGGGACTGTGTAAGCTTACTAAATAAGTGCATCAAGTGCTGTGAAAAAAAGACAAATTGTAAGAGTGGAAGACTCTTCTTCCACTGTTTTTCTGTTCCCTTAGTGCATTCTGGCTATTTATAAAAGTCTCTCAGAAATGAAGGTTTAGGTAAACTTACTCTGAACAACATATAGAGACTAAAATTTAATAATTACTTTCTAGATCAGTCGTCTGAAACGTTTCAAACATAGTCCCATGTAGCTTGTCTAGTCAGGTTAGTGATTTGTCACATAATTTGTAGCTACTTGTGGAATTTTTGTTCCTGCTAAATAGAAAACGTTTATCTTTGCCATTTGGCTTCTTAATGTTTTCAGTGGAAGAAGAAAAAATAACCTTGTGTGCTTTTGCAGCCTGTGTATTGGAAAATAATGTGCTCCCAATCACTGTTGCAGTGTTTCTTTTCCTGTCTTTTCAATAGCATCTTCCCTCCCCCAGCTCTGTGTTTTTCACTCTCTCTCCCTACCACAGCCACCACCAGTCTCTTAAAACTCACGGCATGCTCTGAAATTTGAAGTCACTTTTTAAGTCATTGCGGCATCTTACTGGTATGTCAAGAGCTGACATATTCGCAATTTGCAGTACTCAGTTCATGAAGCATGTAAGCTGTGTAAAAGTTTGCTTCATCATATATATATAGAGCTCTCCAGTTAATTAATTTTAAATTAAATTTTCACTGTGGTTTGGCACATACTTGAAACAAGCAGAAGGCAACTACTAAAGATGGAAACCTGAAATTCTTGCGATTATTGCACCTTATGTACCAATTAATCCCCTTGTTATGTAGAACTGACATTTTCCCTGTCACTTCTGCCTCCCTAGGAGGCAGACTTTGAAAAGAAATAAATTAAAATTTATAGTTCAGTCTGGTTAGTGTGGGTGTCATGCTAGACATAATTCCTGACGAAGTGTGGTGTCCGTTGTGGAAATTGTCATTGTATCCTTTCTCAAGCGTAGGAAGGGATCTTATAATTTCCCAGAATGCCAAATGCTTTTAACTAGAATTGAATGTGGTCCACTATCCATAAATTGTAATCATGCATGCATGTGGGTGTCTTATCATTAAAGTCTTATGTCTGTGTGAGAAGTGTGGGAGGTAATAAAAGCCTGGGATGTAATAGGTGATATATTGTACATTTTCTTCTTAAAATTTGTTCTGAATGTATTTTGGGGTCCTTTAATTTACATCTTCCTCAAAGAAATTGATGCTGTGTTTGCTTAAAGGGATATTAATTATGCAGTGCTGTGTTTTGTTTTGCTTTTTTTTTTTCTTTTGGGCTAGTACCAAATGGTGATTAAAAACACGTTAATGAGGTCCATAGACTCTGCTTGAGTATGCCAGGCATGTTTATGCAATTTCATACTGGTTGTAAGTATTTGACGTGGAACTTGAGGGTTTTACAGCATTAGCTACATCAGGACATTCCTTACAGCGGAGGCAGGTGTCTCTGTAGCTGGTTATGCTTTTCTTCAATGCATAAACTCCAGCAAGAGAAGCTTGGCTTAGCCTTACGTATCGTAGTACCACAGACTGGTTTGGAAGGGACCTTAAAACTCATCCAGCTCCAACCCCTGCCACAGGCAGGGACCCCTTCCAATAGAGCAGCTTGCTCCAAGCCCCTGTGTCCAACCTGGCCTTGAACACTGCCAGGGATGGGGCAGCCACAGCTTCTCTGGGCACCCTGTGCCAGCGCCTCAGCACCCTCACAGCAAAGAGCTTCTGCCTAAGAGCTCATCTCAGTCTCCCCTCGGGCAGGTTAAAGCCATTCCCCTTGGCCTGTCCCTACATCCCTTGTCCCAAGCCCCTCTCCAGCTTTCCTGCAGCCCCTTCAGGCACTGGAGCTGCTCTCACGTCTCCCCTTCAGGAGCCTTCTCTTCTCCAGGCTGCCCCAGCCCAGCTCTCTCAGCCTGGCTCCAGAGCAGAGCTGCTCCAGCCCTCGCAGCATCTCCATGGCCTCCTCTGGCCTCGCTCCAACAGCTCCACGTCCCTCTTGTGCTGCTGCCCCAGAGCTGGATCAGGACTGCAGGGGGGTCTCCCCATAGCGCAGCAGAGGGGCAGGATCCCCTCCCTGAGCTGCTGCTCCCGCTCTGGGGTGCAGCTATATTATAGGACTATATTATACTGCTATTATACAGGGCTATATTACAGCTGCGGTGAGGATTCCTAGGCATGAAATTAATATGAACAGTAGAAAGTAAATATGTGCATCATTTCAGTTATACAGCTGAAGCTCTGTATTCCAGATACAGACAACTGCTGACAATCAGGGCTTGATGTGGATATTAAGTCTTGTGGGACAATCTAAAAACGCCGCATGCCTTAAAAATGAAATTATATCATTCTGAATCTTTGTCTGGCGTGCTATTGTGGCAGTGCTAGCCAGCTGTAGAAGTGGTGCTGGTTTAGCTACAGCAGTCAGATAGCTGGAGAAAAAATAAGTTGTGCTTGGCCAACTGTGTTGCCTTGGCAATGGTAAAATGACCATTGTGGGTGACGTAAGAGCAGCTGAAGTTGTCTATCTGGCTTTATTAAGCCTTTTGACAGTCTCCCATATCACCTTTGTATGGGTATTATGATCTGGGTAGGTGGACTCCTACATAGGTGGTGAGGCACTGGCCTAAAGAGTGGTGGTTTGTACTCCCTCCAGCACTCTCAGTTATGTTTCTGTCTCCCACTGTGACAAAAGCTAATGCTTTCAGTGTTTTCACTTTGACCAATCCCAAACCAAAAGCATGGGAGAAAGGAAATCCTTCCTTTTGTGAGACTGTAAGGTTTGAGCTGACACTTTAGGGGGATATCTATATTGGTTCTGTTGTTTCCTTTTTGAATGTAAATAGCTAATTTAAGTTTTGCTGTGGTGTTTAGCTTGGGTTTCTTAGCCTGCCATGTGTATATATGTCCCAAAAGGTGCATTTGTCCCTCAGTAGTTAGTTGGCATTCCATCAGGAGATTATTCTGTCACTCTCAGTCACTTTAAATTTGATGTCCTGCATTATATTTTTCTATCTTCAGATTCTAACCCCTGAGTGCTTTGCTGGTTTCCAAGATGTGTATGGAAAATCAGAGGTGTTAATATCCAAGTGAGCTGTACAGTAGCTGGGGAAGTAGTGTAGAGATAATTCATTACGCAAACTGACCACTTACTCCTTTATTTAGTCCCTGTTAAATTTTATGAATGCTTTTCTTATTCTTTCAGAAGCTTTGCTTTTTTTTTTAATAAAGCCTAGTAGAAATCCAGTTGTAGTGGGTCCAATTCCACATTCACTTTTGATCCAACAGAAGTATGAGTATGTTGAAAGAAGCTCAAACCACATGCTACCGGTTTTGCCTGTGTGTTTCTGCCTTCCCATTTTTTGCTCATATTTGCATTTGTGTGACCACATGGTGAATTGTTGCAGAGAATTGAGCTAGCTCAAAATTGTCCTTTCCCCTAATTTGGCCAAAGAAATTAATTTTCCTCTGTTATGCAAATATTTGAGGTTTTGTTTCTTTTCAGAAGGGTACAGAAAGTGGGAAGAGATGTGCAAAAGAAAGGGGCTGCGTTTTGTTGGAAGCCGTGTTAAAAACTCAATTGACATGCGCTCTGCATCAGCTAGATTGCTCCTACTCCTGTTTCTTGACTCCTTCAAGAAGTCTGAAAAGTCTGTGAGATAAACTTACGGAAAAACGTTAAGCAAATGAGAAGGGTTGGTGCAACTTTTTTAATAGATTTGACTTACTTATGTAAGATCCTGGTCTAAATCTTCTCCAACAATCATAATTTATCCATGTATCTCCTGCTTGTCACTGCTCTGCTTATACATTGCCGACAGTGATGGTACAGGGATGTTGTTTTGTGTATCTGTTGGATGCTCTTCACAGATTGATCTTGCAGGTACCAGTTTATGCTTCTTTATTAACAGACTCTCTCTATTTGAGGGTTTAATAGCAAGAGTTTACTTTAGCACTACCAGATGAGCCCCTTGGTCTTGATGATTTGTGGCTATTCTGAATTTCTTTCTCAGTCTTCTCCTAGCTCTTCATTACAAGTCTGTTTCTCCAGAGACAGCCTCCTGGTGAGTCTTAACCTGATCAATTATCACCTGTTGCTGAAAGAGGCTGAGTGTGGATGGCACAGCACTTGCTCATTCCACAAGTCTTGCGTCAGACCTGCTGATGGTGCATGCAGAGTGTATTAAAAAATGAACCCAACATACTTAATTTGGCTCATCTGCTAGAGCCTGTCTGTGTTGGAGTGTTCCTTTCATGCCTCCTTTGCTTTTAGGCCTCTCTGTGGAGCTGTCTACTTCAGATTGTTCAAAAAAGCTTTTACTGTTAATTTTTATACCTTTAGCAAGCTGTTCCTAAGTTATTTTTGGCTTGACTCAATATGGTTTAGCACTGAACTTGCCAAAGCTGATGTACCTTTTTCTTTCCTGATTTGGAAAAGACTTAATCTTTTTTTCATTTAATAGTCTTCTTCCTCTGCAGTTGAGTCATGGTGCTTTTTAGTTCTGTTCAGGGCCTCTAATATCTGATATACATCTTCTCTGAGCCTTTAATGCGGTGACTTTAAATTGTCTTACTGCCATCTACCAGCAATTCATAAGATGAGTCTGTTTTCTTACCTATTTCTTAATCTTTTCGGCAAGTGCTATGTCAACACTGACCTTGTTAACTAGGAAAATTAATTCCACTTTGACAAGATACTTGGGACTGGAAGAATCCTCTGAATGTTTTACAGTTAACAGACTTCAATTAAGAATTAAGAAAATCAGATCATGACCTTGAGCAAAGATTTTCCTTGTCTGCAAGAGAAGGTCAAGTAGAAATGTGGGAGGTTTCAGTGGAGTTTACTCCCAGCTGGAAGGAAAATCTGGGTCAAATTGAAATGTGAGATGTTTTTAGGCACCACAGCAGTGGACACTAGTTCTGTGTGTGTATGTGTATGATGGAAAAATTAAATGGTACATATAGAATGTAGGGATGTAAATACATTTTTATAATACAGACATGTATGATGTAGTATATCAATATATGCTTAGTATATATAAATATATGTCTTGAAGGTAGCAAAATGCCTAGAGAGATAATAATTAAAATCTGCGTAAATTTTATGTAAGAATAATATGTTACATGAATGTAAACAAAAATAATATATAAATTATATGAAAATATATTAAATATATATGTATTAGATGTAGGTAATAAAAATATCGCTAGAAAAATGTTTTAGCTTGCATAGCTTCAACTTTGGCTTCAGGTTTATCCATGTAACACACTGCTGATTTCTGAATTAAACCTCAATTCAGAAATTGAGCCTTCAGTAGTTTGTATCTATGGAACTGCTCTCTCCAGTTGGCGTTCTCAGAACATCAGTTGAAGATCTGTCTTTCTGTGTACTTATATGTGATATCTATATTTTTATATAATTGCATGTATATATACATACACATGTGTGTACGCAATGTGTATGTCATCTATTCCAGTGTATATGTAATCTATTCTGACTCTCTTCAGTATGTCAGAGATCTCTGAGGCGATGGGGACATTAGCTCAGGATTTCATCCTACAGCCATCGGTCCTGTCCCTGACTTGCACGAGCCCAGTGTTGGTTTAATTTTCCAAAGCACTCATCAGGAATCTGATTAGTTTACTGCTTGCTAATAATTGTTTTTTGCTCCAGATTAATGAATCACCTATAAGCTAAGGATTGCTTCCAAAAGTATTATTTCACTCCTTACATACTTGGAAGACTGTAATGATGTGAGTAGTTTTGGTAAACCCAGTGAAGTTCTTCCTGTGTTCAGGTACCTTGTTGAGCTGCGATGTTGGGGAGATGATAAATGGGTATCATCCATCCTTAACCAGAATAAACAGCTCATGTTCAGGCCAAGGGCATTGAGATGTAAATGCCCTTACTAAGTAGAAAAAACCTCATTTTTACAGATGGGGGAAACGGAGGAAATAACATTCTTGCAGCTTGACTAAAATTATACAAGAAGTTGACATTACAACTACGAATCAGATTCCAGTGTTCTGATCTTTACCCTCATGATTTAACTGCTAGGCCTTGCTTCAAGGTTAGTAAAACATGCTGCTTGCATGTGATAGCTTGTGGAAGATTCCCACTTAACTAATGATTTCAGATGATTTTATAAGATGTATTATAGCATATACATGTATCTCTTTGTCTAGTCCTGCTAATTATAATTCTTTGTTTTGCTAAATGGAGTTTAGGATGTAGGCAGTCAACGTCCATTTTTCCATGGATTTTCCTCATGTTTTCCACAACACAAGGAAGCATGTTGTCACTATTCCCAAAGAACCCCCATGAAAGGGTAACTCATGTGAAACACCATCAACTGCAATTTGAATAGATGCAAATGCACTTGAATATTCTTGTACACAAGTATTTAAGTTCATGGAGCATGAAATTGTGTGTCAAAAGCAACAATATCATCAACCAGCCTTGGTAATAGTGATAACGTCTGAATTACCTACTCAAAACGAGGATTACAGTGCACAAGTGGCAGCTGCTGATGCTAAAGGCCTGCAGAGATTGTGTACAAGGTAGGGCTCTCTTGGCCTAGGTAGGGCTTGCCGACAGTTTCTGTTTTCCATTTGGCCTAGGCAGGGCTTTCCACTGAAGAGAGAGCTACATGAAAATCTAAAGCACTGTTCAAAAGTGTGTACAGTGACCATGGGGGCTGTGGTGCTTTTGAGGGCAGTCTTACTGCTCAGATTGCCTTTTCTTAACGCCTAGGTTGGTCTTGTACAGAATAAGAATTGCATTGTAGGTTATATTAAAAAGTTAACTTCTCTTTCTCAAGCACGGGCATAGGACCTATTGTAGATGGTTGCAGAGAAGGCACTTATGGGTAGACCTCAGTATTTCCTAATTGCACTCCCAGAGAACAAATGCGTTATTCTTAATGGCTTGGCACTGTTGCAAAATCCTTATGAACAGGAAAGAGGCTAAAAGAATCCCTTGCCCTGTGGTAAAACATTTTTGGGTACTGAAGATGAAACATTTTGGAACTGAGCATGTGTGTTAGAGACAAAATGCCTCTAAATGTAACTTCTGATACTGGTATAAGTGCAAATCTTTATGTAATTCATGCCATAAGGTAGGTTAATAACAACTGGCAAATCAGGATTTGGAACCAAAAATTTCTTAGTACATGATATGTAATTTCAGTCTGCAGTAGTGAAGTTGATGAGTGTTAGCACATGTTTCTATATAATTTCAATGTTAACTATCAATTTTTGTTGAAAAAAAACTATCTTTATAAAAAAGCTTGTATATCCAGGCAGAGTCAGTAATACTTAGTCAGCCTTTTTCCCCCCCCATAGTGTTGTATTTTTGTAGTCAGCAAATTCTGTACATGAAAACCTTTCCCAACAGCATTCCCTCCACACTGGCCATCTACCCAAAAGACAAGCAACTTAATGGGTATTAGAGGCGTAAGAGGACTTCAAATAGGATATCATGTATTGCGGCTCCATTTTGTTGGTTTGAATCCAGCCGTGATATCTAGTGACAAAAAGTTGTTACTAACTGATGCCTCTGGAGTTGATTTCAGTTCAGAGACCGAAGCCAAAGGGCAGGTGCTAACATAAAACAGCTCATCAACACTGGCAGCAATTTATGTCCTGCTTTGAACAGCGAGCAGGGAGAGCAGATTCTTTCAGCTAAGGAGTCATTTTCTGCTAGTCAAGATAATGACAAATCTCACTCTGCTTTGCCTGTGATATGCTTGTTTGAGGGGCAGGACTTCATTTGTCAGGACTGCTATCTTTCTCAATGCTTTATCATTGAAAGGACTGCTTTACTAACGTTCATATGGCTGAAGCTGGTATTGATGCCTGTAGATAAGCTTATATAGCACGTTCTATAGTGAAATCCAATTATCAATTGCGCTTTTTTTTCTTCAGATTTCAGTTGTTTGTGATGAAACTCTTCATGCTGAGTGTCTTCCTTAGCCTCTTTTTTTTTTGTTTCTTTATTATTATTTTTTTATTTTACTGGCACTGCTTTAATTGAAAACAGTTCTCCTGTTTCTGAGAATGAGGTTAGGGAAAAATGTTACTTAACCAATGCTGGATTCTTACATCTGTTTTATTGAGGAGTTTTAGAGCCTTTACGCCTTGGAGCAGGCTCTTGAGATTTGGGAAGGGGGTCTTAGGGGAGTGAAACTGTGGACAGAGATGTGCCATTTGCAATCCTTCCTAAAGTTTACTAGATCTGATGAAGTTACAAGGTTCTGAAACTTACTGTTTGCATATGTTGAGCAGAAACTTGGTGAAAAACTGTCAGCAGTCTCTGAATCTTGAGTTTTCATCAGGTGTGTTACATGGAGCATTGTGCCAGTGGGGCTTGGGAGTACTGTGTGCAGTTCTGATGTCCCCAGCATAAGAAGGACATGGTGCTGTTGGAGCGAGTCCAGGGGGGGCCGTGAGGATGATCAGGGACTGGAGCACCTCCTGTATGAAGACAGGCTGAGAAAGTTGGGGCTGTTCAGCCTGGAGAAGAGAAGGCTGCGTGGAGACCTCATAGCAGCCTTCCAGTGTCTGAAGGGGGCCTATAGGGATGCTGGGGAGTGACTCTTCATTAGGGACTGTAGTGATAGGACAAGGGGTAATGGGTTAAAACTTAAACAGAGGAGATTTAGGTTGGATCTAAGGAAGAAGCTCTTCCCTGTGAGGGTGGTGAGGCGCTGGCACAGGGTGCCCAGAGAAGCTGTGGCTGCCCCATCCCTTGCAGTGCTCAAGGCCAGGCTGGACACAGGGGCTTGGAGCAAGCTGCTCCAGTGGAAGGTGTCCCTGCCTGGGGCAGGGAGAGACTGGATAACCTTGAAGGTCCCTCCCAACCCAGACCATTCCATGATTCTATGTGGCACCCTTTGTGGAGGCTGCTAGTTCCAAAATGTGGGGCAGAATTTCCTTGCAATTTCTTCATTCAGTAGCTGGTGGCCCAGGTTTCAAGCAAGAGAATTAACGCTCAGGGTCTTCCTCGGTACAGCTGGTAGAGTAGAGGAGGAAGTTATCTCTACATTATAAAACGTTATGGCTCAGAGGAAAAATAGGGAAAGGCTGGAGCAGATGACAACCAATATACCCACAGCATGTGCTGGGGAGAGGTGGTGGGGTCCAAGGTGTGTGAGCAAATCTTCTCAGAAATGTGGGTGGCAGCCAGAGCTCTCCCAGACTGTATAGAACCAAGTTTCCCAACTGTACTTCTATTTGGAGTTGTGTTTAGTTGCTTTTAGATGCTCTCCTGATGGCTCTGGTGGAGAAGCTGGTTGGAGCTGTTGCAGGTACCAGTGCTTGGGGGTGCTTCACAAGTTTGGAGGAGTGAAACTTAGGAGATGTGTTGTCATGGAATTTGGATATGTCTTGTTGTGATGGAAATGGGTATGTCTTGCCATGGCAACTGAGCTGCATACCTTTAACAAGGAAGGGAACAGAAAGATGAAAATTACCTTGTGTTTTAGACACCTGAGTCCAGAAAAAAAAATAGTCCTCCCTTGTCGCTTACCATTTTATTATTAATTTATTTTTTTAGACGTATGACAAATAATTTCTAAGGGAGACTCCCAGGAGCCACTTTCTCATGTTCCTCGTGTTCTCATGTCTCACTTAAGAAATGGGTTCATTTTGCATTGAGTGCCTGCAGTCACAACAGGTCAACAGGAGCAGTGTATTAAACTCACAAAGTGATATAAGATTATAACTGCTCTGGAAAAATCAGCTGTTGGATGCCAGAATCTGTCTAGCAATGTAACAGGTCACTTCTGTCCACGGCAGTCTGAATTTCACCTCCCTTCTTCCCCATCTATGCACAGATGAAGTTCTTCTGAGGGTACTACTTCAGAATCGTTAGTTAATATCAACACCCTAATTAGTGCTATTTAAAAATAACACTGGAATCCAAGAAATAAAGGTTAATGACAAAAGGAGAATTTGAGTGCTGTCATTTGTAATGGGATCGCACAGAAAATATGGGTGCCTGCAAGTGTTCTGGTATCACCTGCATAAACAAGAGAACAGAACTCAGGTGGAGCATGGACAACCATGAGTTTTGCAGTTGCTTCGAACTCTGAACATGTGTGTGCCATGTGTATGTTGTGTTTCATGATTGGAACAGACTGTCATTGCAGTAGGAGAAGCATGAGAAGGTGTTAAAAAATTTTATAGCCACTTGTTTGAGTAACTGAACACCACATCTTTAAGTTAGGTCTTACATTGTGTTTGAAGTGCAGCAGAGCCTGGTGCAGGGAACACCAGCAAGTTGTGAGACCCCACCTGGAATACTGGAGCTGAGGTACAGCTCTGGGGCAACAACACAAGAGGGACGTGGAGCTGTTGGAGTGAGTGCAGAGGAGGCCATGGAGATGCTGCGAGGGCTGGAGCAGCTCTGCTCTGGAGCCAGGCTGAGAGAGCTGGGCTGGGGCAGCCTGGAGAAGAGAAGGCTCCTGAAGGGGAGACGTGAGAGCAGCTCCAGTGCCTGAAGGGGCTGCAGGAAAGCTGGAGAGGGGCTTGGGACAAGGGATGTAGGGACAGGCCAAGGGGAATGGCTTTAACCTGCCCGAGGGGAGACTGAGATGAGCTCTTAGGCAGAAGCTCTTTGCTGTGAGGGTGCTGAGGCGCTGGCACAGGGTGCCCAGAGAAGCTGTGGCTGCCCCATCCCTGGCAGTGTTCAAGGCCAGGTTGGACACAGGGGCTTGGAGCAAGCTGCTCCAGTGGAAGGGGTCCCTGCCTGTGCAGGGGTTGGAGCTGGATGAGCTTTAAGGTCCCTTCCAACACAAACCAGTCTGGGGTTCTATTAAATTGTCTATAGGGGACACCGTGTTACTTGGAGAGAATTCACACCTAATGCATGTTATGAATGTGTATTTATACATGATGACTACTTCATGATTCTTCTTTATGTGCTCATATTTGATATATATTTGATAATTTCAATAAATCGATTATATTTTATAATTTATTTAAAATATTATATAGAATATCATTTTCATATACTTACATAAACCCCAAAATGAGTCTATCTACAGTAAAAATATTAGAGTAATATATTTGGCCTGTTTGCTACATAGAAGAATTCATGCTGGCAGTCTTGTTCTGTTAAGCATCTTCTCTTCCTTCCTTCCTAAAAGGGGGTTAATCAAGATGTGCATAACTTTGTGACAAGAAATTCTTAATATTCTCTGAGCCTGCAGTAAACAACAGAAATTCAAGGACAAGGTTATCAGGAAAAATTCAGTGAGTTTTTTGCAGTATGTTGTGGGCTATCTAAACAGTTTTGTCTGCGACTCCAGTAAACAGCAGTCAGACTTTCAAAATGTTTGTCAGCCTGCATCTCCTGTTTTTCTTATGGTTTGTGCTTCGTGTTTTACCAAGAGCATGACCTGGATTTCTAAAACCTCTTCTGCAGTGCATGAATGGGAAATGTCTGAATGTGGTGTGTGGAGCACTTTTGGACACCTTGAAACCTGAGAAAGGCCCTTGAAAGTCTTCTCACGTTGAATTTTCCAGAGTTTTGTAAAATTCAGAAGACTGTCGTGCTGTTACATCATCTCCAAACTTAACAACATTGATCCCTTCTCCTACTGAATAATTTCTCTGCCCACCATTGCTGTGGCTGCATAGGCATTATTGTCTAAGACAGCGTGAGTGTGATTGTTGTGGATTTTTTCCAAGAATAATCATACATTACTCTGACTGCTGTCTTTGTCAAAATACATAGAGCAGTGCCATAAATTCACCTTGATGGATTACATTGTTCCTTAATCGTTCCTAACTATTATATAGTATACTAAATGTAATTGCTGCCTTCATCTATTTTGTTCTGTGTACCTTTCTTTCAGGGCTTATATTCTTTCCTCTATTTTCTGTAATAAACTCTTTAAAACAGACGTGTGGTTTCCCTAGGTGCATGCTTCAATGGCTCGAGCAGAGGTAGGTGTAGCTCAGATTGCTGATAAGTACCTACTGACTTTCTTATGAAAGAGGTAATGACTGGCAACTACAGCTGCCAAGTGTTTGGCTTGCTGGTTTTGTAAAAGTAACTTTGGTAAGTAAAGGTAGTATTTTGTTTGTTTTAAATGTTTGCATGTGCCAGCACTAGGTTTAAAGGTATTCTTTAATTCAAAACACCTCCTCTTTGAGCATGTACACATCTTAAAATCGTTTCCCCAACAGCCCTGTACACCCGACTTTAAAGAGGGAGGAATGAACGTGAAATCTCGAGATCTGATATCAGTGATGATAAATCTTATTTTTCTTCTTGGAAAATTAATTTTCTACTTCTGAAAATTTTTTTGTTGCTTGTCTTTCTTCTCCCTTAATCCTGTTTTAAGCATGCAGGATTGGAAAGGGATTTATTCTTTTTCCATTTTATAAATGAAGAATTATTTTTAAAAGAAATTAAGAATTTCTGGAATCCTATGGAAATATTTATGTGTGAGGACCATGAGGACAGTTGAGCCGTGGAGCAGGCTGCCCAGGAAGGTTGTGCCATCTCCATCCTTGGAAGTTTCCAAGGCTAAGCTGGATGAAACCCTGAGCAACCTGGTGTGACCCCATAGCTGCCCCTGCTTGAAGCAGGAGGTTGGGCCAGGGACCTTTTGAGGTCTCTTCCAGCCTGAATCATCCTGTGATCCTTTGCTCTGAAGCATGATTTCTTCCTTGCTACTCAGCTTCTAAAACTTCTCTGTCTTTTCCATCCTCTTCATCTGGTTTCTTTGAGCCATTGGTTTGGTCTTGGTAATGTTTTTCTTCAGTGGACTAGCATGATTGTGTTGTTGTCAAAATCAATGCTGTGGATGAATGTGGCTCTCACTTCACCAAGATAGTGTTTGAATATGTTTCCATGTTTGTTTCTGTCCCCAATTTTGTCTGATTGTGTTGGCAAAAAATGTTACTGGAAAAAAAACAATGCCACCATCAGTGGGATTATACATGTTCACTGTGCTCCCTTCCATTCTGACCACAACAATAAAGGACCAGGACTGTGCTCTGGGCAAAAGCCAAAGGAGTTTTCTATCCAGAAAACCACCACCAGGTTTAAAATAGTCATAATACTTACATAGTATCATAAAACCTTTATTATCTTTACGGTCACATTTGCGGCTTCAGTTATATTGAGCAGTCTTCATATGTGAAGCAGAAATATCGTTTCATCTCAGAAATTGTATTGCTTGTGTCCAAAGGAGTTGCAATGGATGTTTTCATCAAGGGGCCTTGTGTGGAGCTTGTAAAAATGTGATGATTTCCTTCCTTGTGTAAGATATTCCCATGCTATAGGGTTTTTGTCTGTGTTTCTTGACGTGGATTGATGGCTTATTAGAGGTATTTCTAGCTTTATTTGGCATCTTTATGGCCTTTTGATTCAGGAATGTGATAATGTAATTTGCTTTACTTAATTCTTCAAGGCGTCTGTCACGAGATATGTCTGCTATTAAGATTCATGTTACAGATACTAAAAACATCTTCAGAGGCTTCCAGCTAACAAAGCTATCCCATTCTGCAGCACCTGTGTGCACGTAAGAGTTGTTCATAAATGTTTTTGTAGTTTTTCAGACAGAATAACTGGGGAGAGGGGAATGTCTTTATACATTTCTGATACAGCTGTGGTGTCAAAAGCTTTAATGGGAATGCAAGTCTCTAACTTCATGCTCCTGGGAGAAGGTGATCTTCTCCTATTTTGAAGTTGAAAGCAGAAAGGGTAAGGTAATTTGAAGGCATAGATAGGACTCTAGCTCTGAAAAAAGCCTGTATCAGTTTAGATGCCAAAGTAAAGAACTCCTGGGTTCCAATGGTAAAAAAGAGGATGAATAGTTTAAAATAAATAAACATTATTTTTTGCAGTGAATTGGGGAATAGGCTTGTTTATGATATTAGACCTATGCAGTTTAGTGTTTGTAATCTTTCTCAGTGCAGTGACATTTGAGAGGTTGTGCAAAGTGTTGGAGCTGGGATTAATCGCTTGAAGCAAAATGGAAAAGACTTTCAAAGAAAGGAAAGAAAAATCTGTGTATATAATTTGGCTAGGCAACAAAGGAGGCATGACTGTGCCTTTTATTTAAAGGCTGTAAACACTGAACTGGAGGAGAAAGGTTTTATGGTATTACATAGAACCACTTATAGGAATAAGTAGACAAAGTTGAACAAAGTAATGCTTAGGCTGAATATTAGGAAAACAATCTTAATGTTGAGGTTTATTAGATTATGGAACACTCTTCCCAAAGGAAGTGGTTCAAGCTCCATTACTAGTCCCTTAAAATTAGACTGGATAGAATAACAAAATGTACTGGAGGGAACACTGGTGCATGGGTAGGGGATGAACACAGTTACCTAATGCGTTTTCACTTTTCACTTACTTCCATGATTCATTTCCTGAAAAACTGCTTCCAGAATGTGTTAATGACATCACAGCCCCGGCCTTCTCGGGCACGGTGGCGCTTCTCATGCCACAGCTTTAGGACAGTTTATTTGTAGATCTGCTGGGCTTTCGTTTTTTCCGGTGCCTCCTATAGCAGTGCCGTTCCCCGCAGCTATTCTGTTCTGCTGCAGCAGTGCCTGGAGCAGTGGGGATGGCTGAAAATCAGGTGCTTGGGTTGCATTTTGAAAATACAGATATAAACACATACAAGACCTGGGCTGTTCCTGGTCAGGACTGGGGCAGGCAGCATGTTTTGTGTTGCAGGGCTTGGCTTCACAGAAATTACTACCTTCTGCTGTTCTTGGCAAGTGGGATGAAATACTCGTCTCCTTTACCATAATATTATTAGGTGTGAAAACCCTCAAACAAATAAGTTGTGTTCACTCATATATTGCAATGAGCCAGCCTTAGTAGTTCTGTTGCGCTGGTTTGATGAGAAGAAAGTAACTTGTTTTTAAAACATGTCTTCTATAATTTATTTCTTAAACATTCAGAAATGCCATCTAAAACATGTGCTTAATTGTTCTAGAGCTTTGCAGTCACTTTTTCTGCAATAATTAGGAATTAAATACTGAAAATAAATAAATTAATGTTTACGATAGTAATAACGGTACTTGAAATACAGCCCATGGCAGTCCATTACGTGCATTGTTGAGACGTGTGACTTTGACATTGCACGGCACTTTGCACCAAGGACTAAGTGATAGCTTGGTCAGATTTTAAGCCAAGATGTGTTGTTTCAACTGATGATGCATTTACTCTGATATACATCCCGTATTGTTCTTATGTTCCAAACAATAAATAGAGTCAAGATGTTTTAAGCTGTTGTTTCAAAATGCTTACAGCACTGCCCACAAGCTTTTAAATTCAGTATCTCCCACGTGTGAATACTTCCTGCAGCCTGCTGATGACTTAGAAACCGGCTAGCCTACTAGTATTTAAAATGTGAATTTATTTTACTAGACTGTGTGTTGCCCAGAAACTGTTCATTTATTGTTGTTTTTACAGCATCTTTCCTTCTATGTCTTAAGCTGTCTAGGCCTAATTCTTTTTGCCCAATGCCAGACAGTGGAGAGCATGAAAATACTGCTGAAAATTAAAAAATCATTACTTTGTCGTTTGTATTACTATGTCAGATATAATGTTGCAAAAATCTGTCATTAATAAGGACTTGTGTCAGCTGAAGCAGTTATTGCAAACATAGTCACTGCAGTATTTAGGACAGCCATTTTTATGCTTCTCAGTTTGTAAATTCCCTCCCTAAAAAATCCATGCTGTAATCAGACGCACTTTTTCAGTCAGGGGTTGTAGTTTGTGTATGCATTGGTGTGTTTACGCTCCTTATGAGTTTATTGTTGCTTGAGGATGGAATACTTAACATGCAAGTTCACTAACCACATAGAAATTATTGCGTTATTTCCTATACTTCAGCTTTGCTTGTTTCTTGCTGTAATGAATCTTCCAAAAACTTGCAATGGGACTTTCCTGAAATTAGTGTAGCTGCTATTTTTATAGCCTTTTAAGCAAGTATACCCAGTGCTTCTCACAATTAGCAGTCTGAAGCTGCTTTAGTAAGGACCGGAGATGTTAAGGATGTGCTTATAAAGCATAAGACAACTTTATGTGAACTGCATCTTGATGCAGCAGTTGCCTCGCTGATCCATCCTCTCCCGTTTATGATTCCATGGGCCACTTTTTCCTCTCCCATTCATTATCACATAACATCCCCGTGGCAACTTGAGAAATTGCTTACATGGAAAAGTAATCGTAGGAAAGTATTTATGTATTTTTAGCTTTCTTCTAACACAATGTAGCAGCTGGAAACAAGGACAAGAGCCAGCACAATGTGAGCTGCCAGCTCTCCATGGGCCACCAGAAAGTGTTCATCAGACCACAATGTGAGAACCATTGAATTGACTTAAGAAATGTGACACGCATAATAAGCATTAAATAAAATAATAAAAAAAAAAAACAAAACAACAAACAAAAAACCAACCCTCAAGTTCCCAAAGCTGCTG
Organism: Pezoporus flaviventris; assembly: GCF_033815535.1. Taxonomy (NCBI): domain Eukaryota; kingdom Metazoa; phylum Chordata; class Aves; order Psittaciformes; family Psittacidae; genus Pezoporus; species Pezoporus flaviventris. The sequence continues at coordinate 1,617,809 of NW_026892558.1, forward strand.
CTTGAATGTAGTAAGAATGAACTGGTAATTGTAATGTTTTTGAATAATAAGTATTCACTGGTTTCGGTGGAGGAAGTCCATGATGGTATCAATTAGATGCAGTGAAAATCACTTTTGCTTTAGTTCTTCATAGTCTATATTTACTTCTGTCTTAGATGTTGTTGCATGATTGAACAATCTTCTGGATGCTGAGAGATTCATAAATAGGAAGGCCGGGTGTGGAGCTAGGACTTGATTTGAACAGATATTGAAACATGAGTTAGATCAGTTTGGTGGGGTTTTTTGTGGTTCTTTCTGGTATTTAACACTTTTTAAACTGTCTTCTCTAGCCTCATCTATTTGTGTTCTTTCCATTTTTGCAATAAGGGAAGAGAATTGCCATTTTGGAAATGTTAAAATGACAGGAATTGATCAAGAAGATCTTTTGAAGATCTTCATGTCTACTAAAACTCTTCTTCATTTTTAGTCTTCAGAGCACCCCAGGGCTGCACCTTGGGCTGGTACACTCTGCAAAATAGTATCAAAAGTAATAAAACTTGCTGGGAGGATGCTTTGAGCAGCATGGTCTAGTGGAAGGTGTCCCTGCCTGTGGCAGCAGGGTTGGAACTGGATGAGCTTTGAGGCTCCTTCCAACCTCTAACCATTCTGAGCCTACGAGAGGCTAATGGTTTGTGATAGGACTTAGGTTGTATATATGGGGGGGATGAGGAAAGGACCTGTTCTGTTACCAAGCTCCAGTGAGGAGAGAAATCACAGAAAAATGGGTTGGAAGGGACCTCAAGCATCCACTTGTCCAACCTGTCTACGCACAGCATGACCTAGACCAGATGTCCCAGCACCCTGTCAGTGTCCAGTGTTGGGGAACCCACCACTACCCTGGGGAGGTTATTCCCATGTTATTCTCATTGCAAAAGATTTCCCTGTGGTGTCCAACTGTGCCCAACATCACACTCATCTTTTCCATGGGACTCCTTGTCAACAGGGAGTCTCCATTTTCTTTGTAGCCGCACTTTAAATACTAGAAAACGGTGACAGGGTCTCCCCTGAGGCTCTCAGCCTTTCCTCACACACTGCCCAATCCTTGTATCATCTTTGTGGCCGTTCTGTGTACCCTCTCCATCCATCCACATCTTCTTTGCACAGCAGGGGCTGAAACTGAGCACAGTGTTGTAGGGGTGGCCTGACCAGTGGTGAGCAGAGTGGGACAGCGACATCTTTGTCTGTGCTGATGAGCATAGTCAAATGGGTATGCCAGCGTTAATTGAAATTTAATGCCTCCATTTAAACTTAGTGAAGGATAGGTTGTTTAAAGGAAAACTCCTTGAAGTTCAGTTATTACTGTGATTGCATTTCACAACTGCTATTAAATGAAAAATATTAAATATCTCCTTTTCCTGGAAAAATACTGTGAAATAAGTAACAGCAATTTCTTCTGCGTTAATGCTCTATCCAGGGAGAGAGCTCAGAAGGGTTTATCTTCTTCTAAGGCTTTACATTGGACGGTGCTTAAGATGTGTTTCGTTTACAACTAGTTTGATAAATGTCCCTCAAAAGCTCACAAATTCATTATAGCTCACAGTTTGTTGATACACTAACTTGAAATAACGGCACGCAGTACTAGAAGTTCAGTTGGCCATAAATATCAATGCTTTATAATGAGTAAATTTTTTACCTTCTGCGCTCCCATCTATCCTTTGGTTTTAAAATGTTGCTTTCTTGCATGAAACTATAAAATGCATTTAAACTTTTCTCCACATAGGTACAAACGTCAGCCTTACTTGTATGGTCTTGTTGCGTAACAGAGACCAGAACATTAGGCTGAGATTTCTGCAGAATTGTGTTTACATTAAATAACAGTCTGGTGAAAGAAAATTCTTTTTTGATAAATGTGACATAACTTCATTTTGCCATTAAGTGTTGTTCCACAGACTGTTCAGACTAGATTAAAGTTCTGGGCTTGTTTTCATGGCTGTGAACACTGTTTCTAGCCATCTTAGAGGAGACCTCCGATTCTCTATTGCAAAATCCCCCATACATTGCTCTTAAGCAAGACATGCTTTCCTTGCCATGCCTTACTCATAATTATATGAATTTGGGAAAAAAGAAGCTGCAATGGGTGGTTTTGTAGAAGAGAAAAATGCATCTCCTGATTTTGTTTTAAAGGTAAAAGCAGGCTGTTTCTTCTCAAAGTATCTGTGTACTTGCCAGAAATAATTGTCAAAACGTTACTTGAATGTTAAACGTTAATCAACAAAAAATCTGGTAGTGTGGTTCTGAGTCAAGAAATAAATTTATATTAGAGAATTACAATTAAAAATCGGTTTTACAGAAACAGTAAATTGCATAGATGAAATAAGTGATCCAAATACATAAATGTTTGTGCTGGTTTTGGCTGGGATAGAGTTAATTTTTTGTAGTTCTGTGTTTTGGATTTAGGATGGTGAATAATGTTGATTATGTTGTTATCTCAATGTTTCAGCCGTCCAGTGCGTACAGTAAGTCAAGGTCTTGTCAGCTTTGCATACCAGTGAAGAGGCTGGGGGGCACAAGAAGCTGGGAGGGGGGACACAGCCAGGATGGGTGACCCCAAGTCCCCAAAGGAATATTCCATGCCGTATGGTACATTCCATACCCTATAATGTCATGCTGGACGAAAAAGAAATGGGGTCCAGAGGGCAGCGGCTGCTGCTTGGGGTCTGGCTTGGCATCAGCGGGTGGTGAACAATGGCATTGTGCATCACTTATTTGTTGTATTCTTTTACCATTATTATTCTCCATTTCTTTTCTGTCCTATTAAACTGTCTTTATCTCAGCCCACAGATTTTACCTTTTTTTTCCCCAATTGTCTCCCCAGTCCCACTCGGTGGGGAGCAAGTGAGTGGCTGTGTAGTGTTCAGCTGCCTGCTGGCTGAAACCACAACAATGCTGAAGAGACTCTTTTAGAATTACGGGTAATTAACTTCATCAGGCTTGTAATTAGCACCAAAAAGGTAACATTAGGTAATGCAAAACCTTTCCAAGAGTTTCTAGACCTTCAGTAGTACTTTGGGTCTTGATGCTATTGCAGGTAAGTCACCCCCTTCATCCTTTTCACTTCACCTGTTTAGTTTTGAGTTGTAGCTCAGAGACATAGAAAGCTTTAAGAAAAATTTGTAATTTACATTTCCCCAGGGATATGTATTAAAATGACAAGAGAATAGGAAATTGAAAGTGAAATTTAAATGTGAAGGATAATCAAGCACTATGTGTTGAAGTGTCTGAGCAAATTTCATTCCATGCTTTTAATGATACCAGGCAGCACTAGTACAGTCACAGCTACCCATGGCTTAAACAGGAATTTCAAACATTGCATTTTCTTCCTTTTATTCTGGGGTGGGATTTTTGGAGATTTTTTGTTTATTTGTTTGTTTTTTGTTCTGCCGCTTGAGAACATCACAGGATGTTCTCAGGAAGCAGAATCTGAAATGTGGTTCTGGATACTTGTTTTGTATCAGTGTACATTCTTCATACCTTTTCTGTTAACCCTAATATCAGATCTGAAAAGAATATAATGAGGATAACTTCTGAGGGGTTGCAGTATAAATTATTTTTGGTTTGCTCCCTAAAACCCCTGAAATACAGCTTAGTAATACTGAAATATACATAAATGTAAAACCACATGTAGGAAACTGAGACTTAAAATATTATAAACATGTAGAATACAGCCAGAACACAGAATTCTTGTCTTGCTGTCCTCTCAAGCTCTTTAGCTATTTAGCTAAATAGCATTTCAGTCTGCTGTTAATGATCAGAAAGGATGTTTTCCTTAGGAATTTCTCAACTTGAGTAAGTTGGGAGTACCAACTGATACGTACCACCTAACATGACATAGCATTTTGGAACTGAAAGGATTATTGCAAACATGTTAGCCTGGGACTGCTTTTGTGCAGGAGTACATTTGCCAGCAAGAGATGGAACTTCAGGAGATTACTTGGGTCATATATCAATGTGCAGATTTCTCTTGGACATAATTACCTCATTCTCCCTACTGGAAGATTGAACTTACTCACCAGGATTTTGGCCATATCTGTCTTTTCCTAGCTGTTGAGGAAAGGTGTAGTAATGGCAGATGCCAGCCTCAGAAGGGTGGGGTGGTGGAAAAATTAAAAATGAGACGTACACTAAACTTTAAGAAAGCAAATGTGCCAAATTTGAATTAATTTAACACATGATGATAAATATATATATGAATAATTTCTTTCCATGTTACCTATCTGTATAACTCATGTGAGTCTAAAAGCTAACTTCGTGGTCATAATTTTTATTCAGCTTCTTTCTGATTTAAGGACACTGGATCAAAAACACAGTGATATGGGATTATTAATGTAACATGATTTTTTTGCCAGGAAGGCTGTAATTATAGTGCTTTTTATTATAAGAACTCTTTCAAGCTGCTTAGTACTGAATGGCATTAGTTCCCCTGCCCTTGACGTGGCAGTAATTGCCTTGCAATTGTGATGATGGAGTGTTGGTTTATTACTAAATCTGACTATATATAATTATGTTTGAAGAAAAATACTCTTTGCCTGGCTTTCATTGTGCAGGACTAGGAGTACTTCAAGTTCTTTTAATTGGTTATACTGTGCTTAGCTTTTTCATTCAAATGGCTTACAGGTTTTCATCCTTTGTGTCTTGAATCTAGCAGACTAGGTTTCAGACAGAAGACTGAAAACTAAACTTTCTTAATTTTTCTGTGATTAAAAAGTGTGTTATAATTTTTCATTTAGATAATGTTGAAAAAAGGGAACAGGAATTTTGTTTTAAGTTGAGATTATTTCTTTTTTGTGCTGTATAATTCAAGACTTTGACCTATTACATGAATAATTTGGCTAAATGCTCAGTCTCTGGAATGAAATATCAAGATACATTTAAATAACCCGTTCTAAGCAGGCATTTGGGGGTCAATGTCATCAAGAGGGGATGTTTCTTATCACCTTGGAATGTATCAGGAGTCCAGATGTGATAAGGGTAGATGCGCAGTGACATTGAACTTACCATGTATCACCATGGCAATGAGGGGGGGAAATTCCACCCTTTGACCTGACTTTTCCCCCAGAATCTGCAGCATCTCCGCTTTAGTATTTTGGCATGTAACCGGTCAACTTGGTTCATCAACACTGCTGTAATTAGGAACAGGATTTCCAAAGATGGTAGCTTAGTATTGAAGTTAATTTTTTATAATGTTTTAAGAATTAAATATGAAAATGGCTCTGCATTTCAGGCTCAAACATCAAAGTTCAAGCAGTATGATAACGAAAGTCTTAACAAGCAGCCTTCAGGTGCTTTTTACTGGCATTATGCCTTAATACTGTATATCCACCATGTATATACACCTAGAAAAAGGGGAGGGTATGCTAACATGCGTTCTTATTGTAGACCATGAGGAAAGAACTGTGAGTCGGTGTGGAGTGATGATTTATTTACATTTGTGTACCTAATAAATTTTGAGGGTTTAAAATGAATTAAGTTTTTGCACTTTGTCACATGTGTATTTTTGAGGCAGTTTTTAGAGACAACGAAAGCTTGCTTACCCAAAAGGATTCAGTCTTGTTTTTTGACTGTTTTTGGTTGTTTTTTTTTGACAAATAGTGATTTGCCACTTCAGACTTTTATTTCTTGTTAACTAGACTTTCAAATTATTGTAAACCCTTTATACATCCATACCTTAACATCTTACATGCACTCTCTTAAAAAGGAATTTCTGAGCAGTGTAAGTACTTCTGACTGGAGTGCTTTTTCAAGTTGTTTCGTCTTCTGCAGGAATGCAAAAATATGAGGCTGAGTTTAATAATACCTTAAAATATAAATTTAAATTGCTGTTGATCCTGTCTTCTTTTTCCAGAAGGTTTATTACTTGCTATTAAGTTGTCTACCCACAATAATGAGCAATAATGATGATCTCTATAGGACTCTCATTCTGGAGATTCTAGTTTAAGCAGTATTACATTTTGTTGCTGTGTTTACCTAAAATATGTTGAGTTTATTAAAAATAGAATGCTGTATTATGGACCGAGTTGGTTTTATAAAATTGTGACATACAGGCTTTTTTTCCTCTCTTAATATGTTAGCATTATTAGGATTGCTACATGCATCCTTTGGCTGGTATCTGCTCTGTGTTTAAGGTTTTCCCCTTCAGAAATATGATTTTGTTTCACCTCTCCTGATTTCCTTTTATATCACACAATCCCAGACTGGTTTGGGTTAAAGGGACCCTAAAGCTCATCCAGCTCCAACCCCTGCCATGGGCAGGGACCCCTTCCACTAGAGGAGCTTGCTCCAAGCCCCTGTGTCCAACCTGGCCTTGAACACTGCCAGGGATGGGGCAGCCACAGCTTCTCTGGGCACCCTGTGCCAGCGCCTCAGCACCCTCACAGGGAAGAACTTTCTTAAATTTCCAGTAATCTTGAAATTCCCACTTCTCTGTGCCCGCTGCTGTGTTAGTCCTGAAACTTTCATTTTGAGAGACCAGTCAGAGCTGTCAGCTCCTCGTACAGGGGTGAATTGTTTGTCCTCTCCTCTCTCTACCTGCGTGTCAGATGCCATCCTTTCCTCTGAAGGAGCCTTGTTCATTAAAACATGAATAAACGTGGTCTTTTCTGCCTTTTCTCTGCAGCTGGCCTATGGACAGTCTTCACGCTCGGAGGGGTGGGCAGCAAACCAACGCCACAGATGGAGCAGTGCTCCCCTCTGGCTAACCAGAGCCTACTGCTGCTGCTGGTCTTGGCCAATCTCACCGATGCTCCAGATACACCGAATCCCTACAGGCAAGCTATTATGTCCTTCAAGAATACCCAAGGTTTGTATCTGTTCCTACCTCTAACCATGAACTGATGAAAATGAAGTGTTAAATTGCTGTGACGGCGTACAGGGTCTTTTCCCAAAGCTTTTTCTCCCTTCAGCCAACCCGTGGAAAAGCAGTAATTATATATTATTGTTTTTCTGGGAGTTTTGAGGTGGAGTTCCTCAGCTGCTGGAACAGGGGAGAGAAGGATGCCCTTTTCTTCAGACTTGAAAAATCTTAGAAAGCTTCATCATTTCAAAAAATATAAATAAAACTGGCTTACAAGTAGGTTGGTTATCCAAGTCTGCAGGAACTGCCTGAAACTTTATAGCCCTTGGGGAAATACTGTTTAGTTGCTCATGTTCCTTAGAGCTAAGATAAGCAGTTGAATTGCTGATGGAGCTGATTTGCTGACTGTGTTCTTGTATTGCAAATGTGAGGAGAAACTGGATAGTATAAATGCTTTCATGGTATATATGGAAAGTTTCAGAGTTGTTGCAGCACTTGCCTGGTTTTTGAGGCAGGTTCCAGTCCGTGTATTTGGTCACTGGAGGTATATTGTTTACTGACTCACAGCGCCCTGCTGCACAGTGTCTTGCTTTTGGCACACAGTAATGCCATAACACAGTTTGGACTGCCCAGATAGCTCAGCTTTGCAGGCATTTTGCTGCTTTCCATATATACCTTACCTACACGCTTCAATCTCTTCAAGTTTTAGCCATGGTGTTTACCTTTCCTTGGCTTTATGCAGGTTGACAGCGTGCACAGAGCTACTTGGCACAGCTCAGGTGCTGTGTTATAACCTGTGGAACCACATGAGTACCTCTGAGTTACTCTATTTTGGGGGAGTTTTTATATTTCTTTAACCATTAAGTTTTAGCAGGGTGAGCTCTACATTCGTTCACCTTTACCTCTGAAATGTTTTGGGGTTATGAGGATGGAGGGTTGTTATCATAAGAAAAATTCTTAGTCCTGGAGTGCCCCTTTGCTTTATTAGATCCTGTTTACTAATTTCAGGCATATTGGGTAATGTCTACTCATTTCGAGCATTTCAGATGAAATGCATGACACAGTTTTGGTTTGTTCTGTTTTTTAAACTGCAAACTTCTATGAATATTTTATTTTGATTGACTTTGTTTCATCTCATCAGTAACTGGTAATGTTATACACTGTTATTCGTGAATCATTATAAACTGTTATAACTGTACACATGTATCATAAAATTTTAAAAGAACTTTATGTCAAAAGCAGCATGAAAAGCCATATTTTCTCTAGATGTGTACATTTATAGAATGATTTATTGTTTCCCATAAACTTGTTTCCACTAGCAATACTCATATAAATGAGCTTAAATTTGATTCTTGTGAACATTCTGAGGGACTGGTAAGAGGAGAATGATACGAGAAAGGAAGGCTGGTTACTGTCAGAGTGATCTATGGTATGTGACTATAAAATGAAAACTGGCTTTTTTGGTGAAGTAGTTTATATATAACTTAATTGGGACAAAAGTAGTAAAATTCAGGATAGTTTTTGTTACTCTATATGATCTAGAATAATTTAATTTTTCTGTTGGTCAGTTTAATGTTCTGTAGAATAATACAGGATGTGCTGCTGTTGCTCCTAAGTTTCTTTAACACTTCTAAGGGTTTTTTTCTTAGTTTTTTAACTATCCTTTAATAAAACAGAGAGTGAAGAGCTGTAATTGTAATTGGCGTGGTTTAACCATCCACAGAAGTGAAGCCTGAAAGTCAACACTCTTTAGCTAACCATGGCATCAAGCTGCTGCTTGCGAGAGCACACTGACTTCATCTGATATTGGTGTCTACATGCAGATTTTCCCTAGAAAGGAGAAATACTTGCCTGAAGTGGGATGCTTTTAAACCATTTGGTCCACAGTCACCATGAGTGATTGAAGGGGCTGTGGTGGCAGGAGTGGTAGTTCAGAACGCAAGGTTTGGTCTCTCCTCTGCCTCATTGGTACCTCATTTTGGGGCAGAGGCAGGGTTTCCATCGCCGATGGGCTGCGTCTCAGCTCTGTGTGTGTGGCACTGCCTCCCAGCTCCTGCAGAAAGGAGGAGGGTTTGCTCCAGAGCCTCCTGCTGAGTGCAGCTGAATGGCTGGAGCTGTCACCCCTCGCCCAGGCCAAGAGAAGCAGTGGCTCCCTGGCATGCTGTCTCCAGCGGGCCCCCAGGAACCCGGAGGGAGCCAAGGCTCCTGTGGGGCTCCTGCAGGTCTTCCAACAGCCCTTCCTTCCAAAGAGAGTTGAGATGTTCAAAACAAGGGACAGCTACCACAGCCTTGCATGCTGAAAGCCATTAGAAACCTTTAGTCCACTAAAAAGAACGGCAGAAGCAAGACACCCACATCTCAGTGGGTGCAGGGAGTGTTTGTGGGGTCAGTCCCTAACAGTATAGATATTTCCACAGGAGAGTATAAAGGTTTGATAAGAAACCATGGAAGTATTCATTTAAGAGCCAAATTTGTGATGGCTTGCAGTTGCTCCCATGGGCACACGTGTGGTGACACTGTTCTCACCGTTACCTGTGGTGTTACGCTCTATAACATCTGAGAAATCCTTCAGGATTTGAGGAGAATAGAAGATGTGCATGAAAAACAAGTGCTGCTGCCTATTATGTCAGCTGTCATAATACTGTTGGCTGTAAAATAGCTTGTAAAAATGCTGCTTTCTAAATTTACATTGTTGTTTTCCTTTATTCATCTGAGTCTTTTCTTCCTCTCCTTAAGATCCCTTCTGTCCACGGTGCAGGAGGAGGAGGAGTATTGTCACACTTCCCTAAGTTTATGCTCTTCCCTAAGTTAATGCCCTTTTAATAAATGATAAACAATTCAGAAATCTGTAGTCTGTTACAGTGGGAACTAAGGAATTTTAGCTAAATTCTTCAACTTTGGAAGTTGCTCATAGTAATATGGAAATTTTTAGGTCTACATCTTCAGTATACTTGAAAATCCCTGCTATTGTTCCCAGAATATCATCTTGCCATGAAATTGCTGTAAATTTTCCCTATGCGCAGCTTATTTGTATACTTAGAGAAGATAGCCTCGTATTCAGTTGCCAGGATGCTGAAATAAATCAGCCCAAAAGGACATAAATGTCCTACTTCACGTATCATCTCAGACAATACATGTTTTGGTTGGATGTTTTTTAAACGAGCTGGAGAGGAAAATGCTTTCTATAAATTTCTGTGAAGCTTTTTGAGAGCTGAGGAATGTACCTGCTCTGCACTGGAACAAAACCTTGTACTCTCAAAGGTTTGGGTGGGTGTTTTTCTGTTTTATGAGGAAAGCAAAGGCAAAATTTCTGACTGGGGAAGATTGGGAGGCTGAATGAGGACAGGAACCTGGCTTTCTGACATGAGTGCATCGACTGTCATTCTAGCTTTTTCCATTTCCACTGGAAATTGCTAGATGTTAGAGTTCTGTGCTGATGGACATTTTTATTGAAATTGGTAAAGCTTCCTGTGAAAGGCTTCTGTGAACAGAAATATGTTTTATTCTCATTTCCAGCTCTGGCACAGATTACGTTGTGAACACGAACAAACTGCTGTTACTTTGAGGGGTGTTAGACTGTGTGATGTGGTGTTTTAAATCACTTAACCCACGACTTCCCACCACACACACTTCTTTGATGTCCTGACAATACCTGTGTTTCACTGACAATATACTGATAGCCTTCACCTGTGTACATCTGCCCTTCATGCCAAGAAATGGTGAGGAGATACACCGCCTCGATGCCAGTGAGCAAAACCTGGAAGTTTGGGGTGCAGGGTTTGAATCAGCATCAGGGTGCTGGGACAGACACAGGAGTGCCCGGAGAAGCTGTGGCTGCCCCATCCCTGGCAGTGTTCAAGGCCAGGTTGGACACAGGGGCTTGGAGCAGCCTGCTCTAGTGGGTCAGTCCATTGGTTCCAGAGAAGGCACTCTGGCTGCCCTTGTTGAGGCAGCTCTTGGGATTGCCTTCCTTTCTAACAAAGGAAGCCATTTGGAAGAACAGAATTACTTTATGAAAGAAGATGAGTCTCTTGTGCAGATAAAGGGGTCTTAATGGAGCTCATATGGGAGACCAAGTTTAGCATTTTGGCACAAATGGAGCTTCATGAGACCCTGTTAATGTGTCTGTATAAAATATTTCACCAAGAGCTTTTTGTAAAACAGACAGCTGAATGGTAAATGTATTTGTTAAAGACTGTTTTTTTCTTTATTTCTTCATTTCAGATAGTACTGCTTTTTCATCATCAAATCCACACGCTTTCCAGATTAATTTTAACAGTTTATACACAGCTTTGTGTGATCAGCAGAAATCTGATCAAGCGACTCTTCTTTTATACATGCTTCTGCATCAAAATGGCAATGTACGGACATATGTGTTGGCACGAACGGACATAGAAAATCTTGTAAGTATTGTTTTGCTTACTGTGTGCTCATCAGGGGGGATTTGTGTGTTACAGCTGCCAGTGTCCCCTCTTCTGTGGTGAGGACAGCAGGTTCTGCTTCACTTACTCACCAGTTCTAGCTCACTCATTCCTTTTGGTTATGTCATCTCAGGAGCAGGATGCTAAACATGTCACTGCAGTAAAAGACAGTACTGGTAGCACTACCAAGCTGTCTTTGAGTCCTTTCTGTCTTTCTCAGTGCTTTCTCACTGTCTTTTCCAGTGCTACTGTTAGTCTGATCCATGTCAAACCTGCTGACCTCTGGGCATGGTGTGACAGAAGTGGCAGCAGATAACATTCTACTCATTATTTAATCTTTCTTTTTCAGATGTTCATTCCAGAAAGTTACACGAGCTTACTGTGTGCATATAGGGATCATAGTTAACAAAATGAGCTGTAACTTGGCTAACATGCCAAATGTCTTACAGGGTTGACCTGAGGCTGGAGCTCCTCAAGGAGCAGCTGACAGATTTTATAGAAATGCAACTGTAGTGAGTTTTTAGTTGCTTTAAATAGGATTGTGGTTAATGGCCAATATTACAGACACCTGGTACAGGTTTTGTAGGTTATAAATTAGCTTCTGCTCCCCACTTCAGTTATGTCACGAACCACTTTAACAAATCTTACTTATTAAAAAGCATTCCTTTAATAAGATAATGGCTGTCTAGGGGAATTGGTAACGGAATAGAGAACCCTTTCCATTTTAATATTTGAAATCTTGCCAGATAATTAGATCCCTTGCCTGCTTGATGGCAATATGGAATGGGTTTGGTTTCAGTCCAAGTCCCAGCAGATGTATTGCTAAAATCGGAGTTGATAGACACCACTGTTGGCAAACTCAAGTGAGATGGTTGATGCTGAATTGATTCGAGACTGAACTCCTGTGTAGTCTGCTGCAGATTATCTAGGTGAGGGCTGGGTCATTTTGCATGAACTCTGTAATTAAATGGTCATACTTAATTTTCTGGGCTGTTAGTGTGTGGTATAGCAAGTTTCACAGCTGCTAACCAGATCAATTTACTTTAGAGAAATAAAGGTTAAGTGTGTGCATTGTTTTATAATTTGATGTCAGATGCCTTGTAAAACTTGCAGTAAAAGCATGATGTGCGTGTGTCAAAACAACTCCAGATGCAGGTACACAGATGCTCTGCAATGTGGGGTATTTTTATGTATTATCATCTATCTTTACTCACCTTCAGAAAATAATCAGAAAATCACAGAATCATGGAAATAATCGGCAACATTAAACAGCTTTTGGGAAAAGCTGAGAAAATTTGGAAAAGCATGACTGAGAAGTCAACAGTATTTATTCTTTTAATACCAAAATTTGAAACTCTCTGCTCTTCAACAGCATACTGCTGCTTCTTGTAATCCCTGCTGATACATTACTGACATCTTTGTCCAGTGCTCTCATTTGTAGTGGGTAGTAGGTAAGAATGAGCAGCGGCCAACTGAGAAGAGCAGTTTTAATTGCTCAGTAGTGCAGGCTGAGGCAGACACAATAAGGATTGGGGGGTGGGAGGGTTAATGGAGACAGATCATGATCTCTCAATTACAACCCTGTGGTGAAAAAGGCTAATTCAGTTTTGGGCTTTTAAATGAGAAGAAGGGGCAGGAGCAGTGGAGCTGGTTATTTCCTTCCCTATATGGCAACAGCAAGAGCGGTACTAACACACTGCGTACTGTGCTGGTGGTGAGCTACCATACTTCATAAAGTATTTACAGGCTATTGAAAAGTGGGGAGAGTGTAGAGAAACTCTTTTTTTCTCTTTAAAATTAACAATAAAACTGACAATGAAAGCTGACTTGGCTCAGTTGGTCAGAAAAGAGCTTGAGAAGCATCAGGATGTGTACGTGCTGCATCAGGATGTGTACGTGCCTTTACAAGGGGAAAGCCTTGAACAGAAAGGATTCTCCGCTTGCAGAGAAGTGTGGTGAGAGCTAAAGCCTGGAGATTGAATCCTACAACTTAGAGAGATGGGAGGAAAACAGTCAAGGTAATGAATTCAGAGCCAAACCTGTACTCACTGTGGGTATCTTTGAATGGCTTTCTGGAGGAGTGTGGCATAAGTCACTGGTCTCTTCATACAGAGTCAGGTGGGAGAAGTGTAAGAGTCCACAGCATATAAGAGATCACATCATCAGTCAGCTGAATGCTCATCTTAAACTTTCAGGGACTTTGTGGGTTGTTCTGGTTGCACTGCATGCAGTGCACCACATTTGTTGTGTTTTCCCCTGGTTTAATTCTTCTCAGTTTTGGTGCCCAGGAAGCATCGTTAGCAGATGTTCTGTGACATTTCCTAGGGGTTTTTGAAATATGTCTTTGCTCTTTTGTAACTTCAGTTTAGTTTGTAAATTGAATCAGCATGTTTTTTTCTGTTAATTCTAGATAGTCTCAGCTTGCTTCCTACTTCATATATGAATTTACCTCTGTCAGTTGTAAATAAATTAAGAACTGACACAGGTAGATTCTATTATGCTTTATAATGCTTTGTCATTAGTAAGCCAGTGCATCTTTTTTGCTCTTTAATGTAGAATGAATAGGATGGGTTTGTGTCTCCCATAGCTTACAGCATGTCACTTTATATAATTTCATAAAATAACTGGGTTAAATATCTGGTGCTGTTAGGGATGTTCACATCTGGAATTTGTTTGTCTTATTGGAAGTACTTGCAGGGATTCTCCAGGAAATGGTGAGACTGGTGAAATAGGGGCAACTGGCAGATTTTTTCTTAAGCTGTCTTTCGTGGTCTGTGGATGGGAGAATTTTGTGCCCTTGTCTGTTTGGAAGAGCAGTTAACACCCATACTGCAGGTAAAAATACCAGTGAGATACCTGCTTATAGAAATAAGCTTTTTCTATTGAATGTGTTTGCTTTGGCTGCTGAGTTGGCATTTCATTGCTGCTCAATGACTGGACAGAAGTAATGTATATGCTGATGTATTTATATCAGCCCATGGTACAGCAGTATTTTTTCCTGTGGTATTATTTGGCTTAAGCAGGGTTACTCTTGTGGCTATGTGGTCTTGTATTTTGTTGTATACTAAAGACAGGTTATTTTAAAACACTGTGCTTGGGAAACTGTTCCTGACCCTGGACCACATATAGCGCCTGCAATTTTCAGTGTCTGTTTTTACCTGCTTTTACCATTTTTTTTTTTTTGTCTGCTTTTACCTTTTTTTTACCATTTTTTCAATGATGGGTGTGTCTCGCCAGATAAAAGCTTCTCCTGATGGAGTATTAGAAGTAGTCCAGTAATGAGAGTTTAATGATTATGAATAAAAGGGCCAGCAACACAAAAAGAAGTGGTGGTTGTCTTCTCAGTACATGTTTGGACAATGCTGTTGCATAAGATGGCACATAAAAGTTTTAATGCATGTGCTTAATGTAAAGTGTAGAAATGTATTTGGTTAAAATTCTAGATAGACTTTCATTTAAATAAAATTTTAACCTTATATCCTTATTCTCATTTAAGTGTTGGCTTCTGAATTAATTTTTGTTTAGAGAACAGTAATACTTGTCCTAAATATGTCTGACCTCAGCAATCAGTATGCAAAGAAGCAGTGTTTGAAGTAGTAAGGGTTATAGTCACTATGTGAATTGATACTGTTTTCGTCTGGAAATGGCAGGTATAGAGAGTTAAGATTCCATTTGCCTTCTTCAGTTTGGTGTGGTATGTACATGGAGAGAAGTCTGGAAGAGGAGCAGAAAGGAAACTGGCCAGGGGAGTGGAGGAAGGAAGAAGAGGTTTTGGAAGCTTTCAAGGTGTTTTGGGGGCAGGAACACTGAATGGACAGATCTGGAGAGCCAAATCTCTCTTCAGAGTGGGAGTGATTTCAGTAGGTAGCATGAAATTTTAGTAAGAGTATTTCAACATTATTGGCTCACGTGGAAAAATGTCAGAATCAGGTACCCGTTTTTAATGTCATTGTAGCAACACACTTCTAGGGCTTGGAGCACTTGAGGAATATGAATGCAGTTTTTCAGCTTAGTTTGACCTGATATGAATGTGCATCGACGCATCGACAGAGATGTTGGACTGTTCTGAAGGAATATGTTTCTACAGAGTTCTTTGGATAGTATTATTTAGCCTTAACCACACTGGATCATAGTTACATTGAAGGAGTGCAAGGCATGTACTTCATAAGGCAGCATATTGAATTCTGAGAAGCTGTAAAAATTAACAGACACGGCTGTTTGGAAGCTGTCTTGAGAACTAAGAGCTTGTTCCACTGGTTACCTTCAGAAAGGCTTTTGTTGTTCTCCCTGCAAAGTCAACTTGTAAGTGCAATTCTTTGGTAATTTTCTATTGTTTCCTGCTGTATGCTGCTTATCATAGTGCTTGGAGTTAGAAATGAGTTTGAGCTTATGCAGTGCAAAGCTATGTTCAATATAAATATTGGAGATGGAAATCATTTGAAGAGTGGCCTAATGCAGTGATGTTTGTCTCCTTTTTCCCCCTCTCCATGAAAAAGGACTAATGTTTTCTGCTGTATATGCTAAGTAGATATTCCAAGGAAAACATCTTTACTTTCAAGACCTATATTCACAAAATACAAAGACATCAACTCTGGTTTCATCTAGAGAAGGAAGTTTGTGAAGGATCCTTCGAAATGGAAGGATGATTGCAATGTGTAAATATTTCTTTCCCTCTGCTTTTGTTGTGGTATTGTGTTGCCCCTGTCCAAAGCATCTGTCAAAAGCTTTTGTGGCCTGCAGCATTTAGATCAATCTCATTGCTTTTAATAGAAGCTGTTGTGTGTTTTAATATGTTCCAACTGTTTGGGGACTGGTTGATTGCAAGAGAACATTCTGGTAGCTTCAGAGGCTTGTGAAGGACTTGGTGTCCTGGCTGTTCACCAGAATAGGTTTAACATGATTCATCCTGCTTAACTCGGCCTGTTTTGAGAAACAGCAAGTCTTTAGGTGTCTGGAAGCTTTTTGGAACGAATTCTGCATCTCATCCGCTATCTTGGAATTGAGAGTTTTCTCCAGTTCCTTTTCCCAGGGTGTTTTGTGATTTAGGCCTATTTGTACAGCCCAGGGAAGCCACATTGTACTAAGCCAGTGGAAAGCTAATTTTCAGTTGGTAGAGAGACAACGTCTGCATCTGGATTAACTTTAGACTAACGTTCAGGTATGCTTGCTGTTGCAATGAAATCTCATTTTTGTTATTATTGCAAGTCTTTGGCTTAAGCCATTCATCCTGGTGGAAATGTTGCAAGACCTTGGGCTGAACTCACATCATAATGTCAGTTCTCTTTGGCTGCGTATTATCTAGAATTAGAAAAACAGGCCTTTTCTAGTCTTAATCCAACCCAAACTGGTTCTTTTCTGGGATTATCTCCACGTACCAAAGTGGGGTTTGAGTTCCAGGTCTCAGAATGCCTCTGTTCACCTTAGCTCCATTGTGCTTGGCTATATTTGATGAGGACGGTCTTCAGACCAGGCTTGTGGGAGCACAAATGGTTAGAAGCAATTGTTTTCCTCCTTCAACTGGTGGAAATTTTGTTTAATAATTGTATTTTCCACATGGTCTGCAGGGGAACTAAAGCTTTCAGAACCCATGGTAACTGGTATGGCTGGAAATCTCATTTATTAGGAACTGAAATTCCATGTCTGACCACAAGAAAGAATTTGTTTAGACTCTTTTGTGGAGACAGAATGAAACAGATGGAAGGTGTTTGAACATTGTACGTCACTATTTAGGGGTGGTTATTTCAAGAAGGAGGAATTGCTATGATGTTGTTAAGGGCAGGGTAATACACGGGAGGTTTAGAGTCTCCTCTTTTTATTGTATGAGGTATTTGAAGACTAAACTAACACACACGTTTTTTCTTCCATAAAGGTTCTGCCAATTCTTGAAATTCTGTATCATGTTGAAGAAAGGAATTCACACCATGTTTACATGGCTCTTATCATTCTGCTGATCCTTACAGAGGATGATGGCTTCAACCGATCCATCCATGAAGTGGTGAGTTGTTCTTTTGGTAAATAATTCTTCAGCTGTAAAAATGGTTTAAATCTTCATTTTTATAAAGATATATTGGTATTTCTGTTTCCTCAGCAGAGGCTGTATGTGTTCATCCAAATTTGATGACATATACATATTTCTTCATGAGGACTAACCCGAAGTTAGAAGAATCATTTCAAAACTTTCCAGATGAACGAACGCGTTCCCTCTTGTAGAGGAGGTGCTGCATGTACCTCTTTTTCTGTCCTTTCTTGTGTTTCCTGTTACAAATTAATGTAATAATAGTCGGGCAGCTGTCTCAAAGAAGCTGAGTCTTTGCCATGAAAGTGGAGGGGCTAAATGAGAGAAAAAAACACAGAAACCCTTTCTTATTTCTCTTGAAAAACTTTGCTTAACCAGTTTGATGCAGCTGAGTGGAGCTTTTAGTTGGGAGTTTTATTTTCCAGACTGAAGGTTACTTCCTTACTTGGCGTTTCTTTTTATGTCTTTCTGCTAGATTAATATCTATTCTATGTTGAACATATAAAATTATCCAAATTTTACTAGTTTTGATGGGCCTCAACCATCTGTGCTTGGACAACGACGTTCTAGTTTCCCAGCCTCTAAAGCTGCGATAATGCTGAAGGTGTCTGTCTGCACTGATTTTTATTTGCTTTTTTGACTGGGACATGGAAATTCTTGTCTGAGGTTATGTGATATTAATGAAATACAAAAAGCTGGAAGCAGGTTTCAAGGTATCTAAACAGAACTCTTAGGTAAATTTCCAGCCTGTTTTAGAGGGAGCTGGCATTTACAGTATTTACTTCCAGTATTTACTCTCAGAAATTTCAGACTATTTCCTATAGCTTTGTATGGAGAAAGAGATGATGCTTATATTTAATAAGAAGAGATGATGTTTATATTTAATTTCCTGGAAGTACCTTTTAGGAAGCAGTTTTTAGGAGGAGCACCTGTAGTTAACCATGCAGATAACTGAAACAGCGTTTTCCTGGAGCTTTCTTCTGCCTCAATTTCATGTGCCTTGAACCTGCACATCCACACCATGTACATGTGTGATGTGTATTTTGGGTTTCTGTATCAGTAAGTCATTTAACTTCTTTTGTAAATTGAGCTTGTTGAGCATTAGAGTCCAGCAGACGCACTGCCTCAGTCCCTTCATTCTTCATTTCTTTTAAAGGCTCCACACATGGTCTTTCAATAAATTCCCTACTGGATAAGTAGAAGTGGAAGATTTCCCTGAAATTTGTTAATGAGAATCCAGATGCTGAATGAGAACATAAATCAAGTTTTCTCCAGTTTGTTCGTGCCTTTGCAGCTAACCCTGCCAATATTTGTGGCATTTTCTGTGCCGTCTGGGTATTAGTTTACTACTTCCATTTTAGATAAAAACAAAACCAAACCCCACCTTGTTCTTTTTCCTGTGTGCTGTTTTGATGGTTTGTTTTTTTTTTTTCAGTCCTGCTTTTGCTTCTTCCAGTTTTTTCTCAATTTAAGCTTAGATTTTACTTCAGATTTTAGTAACTGCTTCTTTCTTTTACTCTGTAACTGTTTTTCCCACTCCATAGTATCTGGTGAGAAACATCCATTCAATAATACCATTAATATGGCCAGAGTTTTGCTGGTTCTGCTTCTTAAGTAGGTGAGAGGTGAGTGTGAAGTGATGGGCCTTCAGGATTGTCTATGTGAACATCTCCTGTCAGCCCTACTGCAGAAAATAGCTGTGGAAATAGAAATGTGCATGGATGGAGTGCTATGACACTGCTGAGGATAGATATAGCATAGCCTTAATTCTTCTTCCTGCCTTCCTCTGTTCGTACTATTCTTCCTCGTAGACTTTTCTCCATTATCTGAAATGCCTTCATACCAAAGGAGATAGCAGACTTGGAGGCAAAGCAGTTTGCTTTTCCGCCCTTGCAGTGCTTCTTCTATTGAATTTGAAGGCTTTTTCTCTCTTCATGCTCTTGTACTTTATGTTATGCAGGTGGATTGGATGCAGTGAAGGAGAAAGAGATTTCCTGTTGTTCAGATCTTAAACTGCGCTCTGAAAGTCACCTAATAAACTATGATAGAGAAGAGCTGATGACTGTGATACCAACTCCTAAGTATTCCTTATAGAAAGGATTCCTTATTTACAGAAAAAAACACACAATATTAAAATTAAACAAAGCTGCCTTCTTGATCGCTGTACCTACACCATTCCTCAACTTTACAGAAGCATGTGGATGTCAAAATACAAACCTTCATAGATTGTGAACTGTTGGGGAATGGCTATATGGCTAGTGAGTTCCTACATATGAGGTAGTGAGGTCACATGATGGGGAGTAAGTGTAGTTAGTGCCTTACATTGAGAGAAAAGGATTAAAAATCACACTGATAAATCACTTCCTGTCACCAGTCTTTTTGGATTACCCAAATGAATGTTTCCAGGAATGAATGACCAAGTTATTACTCAAAAAGGACAGTATAAAGAAAGAAATCAGTCTCATACTGTCTTAAATATTAACTCCACATCTCATAAAGGCTAAGAACATATTATAGGGCAGCAAAGTGAAGGGAGTTGGGAAGACTGTGCAGTTATTTCTGTAAAATGTGAACATCTAGCATCAGTGACAAAACTGCAATGAAACTCTTGCTCCCTGCAAATATTTATCAGATTTTAGCAATTACAGCAGGATTTGTTTTCCTCCCCATCACTTGGGTAAACTGTGAAGAAAAAAAGGCTTGATGTATTTTAGATCAACCTGTTTTTCTCTCTGCTGCTGTGTATCCTGCATACTGTTCTTATGAGAAGCATGACTGTACAGTCCATTTATGGGCTATTTTCCTTTGTGGCATTTAACCCACATTTATTTATTGATTTTAAAGATTAATTTTAGTAAGCACAGTTTTATAAATCTTGTGATTATACTGATTGGTAAAGAGCTCAGGAAACCACAGAAACTCCTGACTGCTGAAGCATTTTTTTCCCTTAACTGCCTGGAAAATACAATCAGAACCATAGGTCCCATTCCTGCAGTTGGCTTACTGCAGTTAAGTCCCTGTAACCGCACAGAGCTCAATTTCATTCACTAATAATAATAATAAAAATAATAACAGAGTAAATGAGTAAATGCAGGAATTCCCTAAAGGGAAGAAGTATTGCTGATTTTTCTTCTCTGATTTATGAAACTAAATAAAATGAAATCGGATGTCAAAATAACATCATATAATATTTTATATGATGTTTATAATATTAGAATATTTTTTGCTGTAATGGTGATAGACTATAAGTCACAATTTAACTGTGTTTATTTTTACTGTGTTAAGAAACATCGCGAAAGCAGAGTTATAGGAAACTGAGAATCTCAGTGCTCGATATATATAGAACTGAGTTCCTGTTCTTTGCATCTGCAGTTCTGACACCCTCAGTTGTAAATGTCCAGGAGCCTGGTGTTAAAAAGAGTAATTAAGCAAAACATTTTAATCTTATTTTTTAATTACTGCAAGACTGCCCCAGGTCTGGACTTGTTTGAATTTTTTCCCTTGCTAATATTATAAGCAAACCAATGAGGTTGTTCAGTTGGGGCACTGAGTTCAGGCAGTTGATTCTGAAATTTAAGATAATCTTTGTTTTGTGCTTCTGCAACCTGCACCCATGGGAGCATCGGTGGCGGGTGCTGTTGTTTGTTTAAATAGGCATTTCATTGCCTGCCTGCTGTGGTTGCTTTCTTCAGTAAGGGGAGAGGAGAGTCGAGGTGATAGGGACTGGTAGATGACCTTTTAGCTTTGAGGTTTGGGTGTTGTTGTGGTTTGGAGTGGGCTGTTACAAGGTATGGTTGTCTCAGTGAATGTAATTTTCCAGGGCTGGCATTTTTAAAGTTCAGGTGTGAACCATTGGCCATTTATGGAGTTAGACCAGGACATGGACATGCTTGTCCATGGTTAAAGATGTCAGAATGTCCTTTAACAGGCTCTGATAAGTTCATGTTTTTCATTAGGCATTTGAAATGTGACAAGTGGCCTTTATGCTAGGGCTCTGCTGCCGATAATCTGACTAAACTTGGCCAAATTATAAACCTCTGTTTTTAAGCAGTCCGTTTCCATCTGTGCAGCAGATGCATAGTCAGAGGTGGCCTGATGTCTGTTGTGATTGAATATTCTCATTTTCCTGCTCGCAGAGCCAGGTGGGCTGTTTGCATCCTCCCCTGTCCAGTGATCATATATCAGTTGAGGTGCGTAGGGACAAGCTGAAGCTTGTGTAGATGCTGCTTCCAGCTCCTGTGGGATTGGCCTGTGCTCCCAGTGATGCTTCTGTTGCTGCCTGGCAATAGTTGAAACCTCATAGAATCATTTATGATGGAAAAGACCTTTAAGATTGAGTCCAGCTGTAAGTCTAATGCTGCCAGGTCCACCACTAAACCATGTTCCTAAGCACATCTGCATCTCTGAAGAAGAAAGTGTGAAGGAACAGAACCCCTGACATGGATCCCAGACTGGTTTGGGTTGGAAGGGACCTTCAAGCTCATCCAGTTCCAAACCCCTGCCGTGGGCAGGGACACCTTCCACTAGAGCAGGTTGCTCAAGGGCCTGTCCAACCTGGCCTTGACATGACCATGGTTAGGAGAAATTAGAAGAGGCTGTGGCTGGCTGCACAAGAAACATGAGATGGGTGGAGTGGGGGAGAGAAAGACAAAATAAACAAGCAACAGGTAAGAATTGGGATTGCTGAGCAAAGAATTGAGAAAAGAAGATAGGAACAAGGTCAAAATGCTGGAGAAGATGAAGTCAGACTTGTTTATGATGAGAGACTGGAATGGCAAGTTGACTGGGGGAAGCAGAAGCTGGGAAGAGAAATTGCTGAGAGGAATGTGGTGTGGGAGGGCAAGGAGCTGGGAATGAGCCACAGGGAGTTAAAACATAAAGGGTAACAGCTTGTGCATAGCACAGGGAGCCATAGATGTATGACAAAGATACGACTGGAGGTTATCTAACTTGTTTCAGTCCCATTCTTCTTTTGCTGTGGAGACACCCCTTGTGAGAGAACACATGGTGGGACCTGAGGCTCCTGAGTTCCATCACAGTGTGAATCAAGGAACTTCCACTTTGGTTGGTGAAGCACAGGGATGCGCCCCACAAAATAGCACCAAAAGGGGTAGAAAGAAATACGGGCCTCAATTTATTTGTGGGAGAAGGTAACTTTGCTATTTCGCTTGCAAATGAGAGACTCTAAGAAATGGTATATTAGAGGTTTAATCAGCAAGTTGATCTTTTTTGTTGGGGTAAGCGTATTTTGTCTCAGACAGGGGGGAAAATACCCACTCTTTGGGTATTGTTTTAGAGCAAATTGAGTGAAAAATCTTTCTGTTCAATAAGCATCTGGAAATATGTGCCTTTATGTGGCAATGGTTTGTATTTACACTGTGCGTCATGTCAAAACAAATAGTATTCTATACTACCCATTTTCATATTTATATTTTGCTTTAAAGGGTGTATTACATTTTCAATAACGTAAGTGTTCAGAAGTTTCAGAGTATGAAATACGCAGTCACAGCTTATCCTGTTAATATTTATGTATTACAGAGTACAAACATTCAAAAAACAGTGTATTTTTCTTCTGGAAGGTTCAGGTGTTCAGCTTGGATGCTTTCTTGTCAAGAAATATATTCACATAGTCATAATTTCACATAAACTGTTTTTAAGAAATCAGAATTAATTGCAACTGAAGTGACTGTCTACACTTTATTTAGCATTTTGCAGTTGTGAAATAACCCACTAACTTGCGATATGTGATCATATGTTTATGTTTAGCAGCCTCAGGATGATTAAGTTCTCCTCTAGCAGAGTATCTTCTTGCAGTGAATTTCATGTGTATAATCCATTAATTACTCAACTAACAGCTTTTTAACTTTTCATTGCCTCTTTTTTGAAAATACAGATAGGTTTTTCTGTCTTTCAGGCTGTTCCTGTTGTCTATGCTGTCCATGCTGACCAGATGTCCTTGTTTACTGAAACTCCTTGGATAACTTGCTTTCATTTAGACCATCACCACTTTGTCTTAAAATAGTATTAGTGACTTGTTACAACCAGAAATTATACTTGTTTCCACCTTCACTCATAGCCTGCTATATGTGGAAACCTCTCGTGTAGTGATTTCGTGTTTCCTATTTGCTCCTCAGCTTTAACCATTCTTCCTTAAATACCTCTCAAGTCTTTCCCTCTTCCCCGTGTTCTGATTTTTCTATCCTTTTAGCAAAAGGTGTTTACCAGAAATTGTCACATTTGAGCCTATTGCTGGGGATGTTTGTCGCCTTAGCCAGCACTTCACTACTATTAAATGTTGGTTTTTCCATTCTGTAGGTCAGTCATTGGCTTCACTTTAGCTCCTTGTGGGAAACAGGAAGGTGCTGACAGAAAGTCAGGGGTTAGCTAGCATCCGATGATGGAGATGCTTTTTTCATGTTTTATTTTAATGATCTGAACTTGTATTTTGTCTCTTTATATATGGTACAGAAAGGATTTCAGAACTCAAACTGCCTCAGCTTGCCTACTAACAAGAATTTCCTGAGCCTACCAAGTGTGTCTTAAGTGGCTGTGTCTTTTTCTGTCATTGTAGAGTATCTAGTCTATAATGATGTTTGGGATGTACCTCTTGTTGCGTAGGCCTTTGTATGCCTGATTTTCCAAAGCATAAATGGGTAAGAATCCTTTTAGGAGGTTCCTCCTTTTTAGGAGGTTCATCAAAAAAGATCTTTCAGCACAGACAAGTGAAATCTTCCCTGAAATACTTAATTAAAGAGAGGCTTTCAGGTATGCTAGGAATAAAGTGAGGGAGGAGAGAGTTTGATGAATCATAATTGGGATGCTATTTCAGATGTCTCTTGTACTGTGAATGTGCAAGACACACAGTGAAGGTAAAAATGAGGGTGGGAGGTAAAGGAAAGAAATATATATGCATGTGGAATATGCAGAGCATGGAAGGTTAAACAATGTTTTTAATAAAAACCAAACCACCACCCAAAAAAGGCAGTTTTAAAATAGTACTTATAAAGTATTACCCTTGTCTGGAATAAACTTCATAAGATTATTTATTATCTTAATAAGATAATAAGATTATTATTATCTTAAGGTCCTTTCCAACCCTAACGATTCTATGATTCTATGATTTTTTTTTTTCCACTTGGGTTTGCTTTAGAATCTATTGACTCAGAGTTTTGATAAAATGTATGTGTAATTATGTCTTGAGTAGTAAGCATTCCTTACTGTAGGATCCTACATGATACTAAGGGAAATATAATATCCCCCAAAGCCTTGTGTTAAATAATACCCTGATTTTTGCCAGCAGTACTGCTATCAGAAGTGCTGGGAACAGCCGTGGTACTGTCTGTTGCAAAGCACAGCTTGGAACACTCTGCTGTGGAGTAATTGGGAAGCAAATGCCTTGATGTGTGTCCTGGGCAGCATCAGCAGCAGCTGAGGGGGGAGACAAGAAAGCCAGTGATGTGAATGTGGTGGCTGCTTGGAGGAGGAGTCCTGTGAGTAGGACTCCTTCATGTAAAAAAAAAAAGTATTTTTTCATTTTAATTTGCTGATCTGAATCTTTCTGATTAATCATGAATAGTTCTGTCAGGAGCACAAAGTTTGCTGAGAAGAGGAACTGCTGGATGTGTCAAAAGTCTGTCTTATATTACTTTGATTGGATAGGTCTGTCTTTGGTCTGTGTTTGGAGCTGATGAAAATGCATTTGAAGTCACAAGTGGGAGTATAGTGTGTAAGAGAGGGAGGACTTGATCCCAACTGATAATGAAAAGAAACCCTTAAAGCATAGAGGCCTACAATGTACATGTTTGGGATTTAAGGGCAAAAGTTGATGAATAGAATGAAGCAGAGTTATATGTAGGTTACAGGGTGCTTTGGATATGTATTACAGAGCAGTTGACATCAAACAGTTGTAGTCTAACCTCTGCATTCTCAACACGAATACAATTTGCATTACAGTGATTTGTGAGTAACTATTGGGGGTGCCTCAGAACAGCACAGTATTTAAGATCATTGATGCTTCACAGATTGTAATATTAATAATTTGCTTAGTTCACATGCTTTTGTGGGAGGCGTGTACTTGTGTATGTCTTAAACTTACTGCAGGAATGAAGGCTGCTGAATAGAAAAGAAATTCAGCAGTACTGAATTCAGTAAAATACTCCAAACTGCCTTATTGCAACTCATATTTGGAAGGATTGGTCAGCTGCGGTCTGTTGGCTGATTCAGTTGGTGATATTCCAAACCCAACTATGGGGAGCATGGGGAAAATTCAAAATGAAAGCAGACTGATGGAAGAGAAACAAAGATCAGGAAGATAATTGGAAAGGGAACTTCCTACTTGAAGTGTTCTTTTTATAATACAACTTCTAATTTTCTCTCCGAAGAAATGTGTTCTATTTAAAAACAAGTTGTCATCTGCAGTGACAGTCATGCAGTTAATATTCTTACGGGACTCTTACATAGCCTGCTCCTATTCCACTGTATGAAAAGCATCCTGCCCTGTATCAGCATCAGTGTGGCAGTGGGGACAGGGCAGAGATTGTGCCCCTGCACTGGGCACTGGTGAGGCCGAACCTCAAATCCTGTGCTCAGCTCTGGGCCCCTCACTCCAAGAGAGACATTGAGGTGCTGGAGCAGGGACAGAGAAGGGCAACGGAGCTGGTGCAGTGCCTGGAGCACAAGTGTGATGGGGAACGGCTGAGGGACCTGGGGGGTTCAGTGGGGAGAAGAGAAGGCTCAGGGGGGACCTGATAGCTCCCTACAACTGCCTGAGAGGAGGATGGAGCCAGGAGGGGCTGGGCTCTGCTCCCAAGGAACAAGGGATGGGACAAGAGGAAACGGCCTCGAGCTGCACCAGGGCAGGTTTAGATGGAGCTGAGGAACAATTCCTTCCCCAGAGGGTGCTCAGGCATTGGAACAGGCTGCCCAGGGCAGGGCTGCAGTCATCATCCCTGGAGATATTTGAAAGATGTGTAGAGGTAGCACTTAGGGTTGTGATTTAGCAATTGGACTCGATAATTTTAAGGGACTTTTCCAATCTAAACAATACTGTGATTCTGTAATTCAGAAAGGTTTGCACGGATCCAGGCTCTGGGCTGAATGGAACAAGTTGCATTAGCAAAATAGCTCTTGGTGTTTCCTTCTTCAATATATGCAATGAAAAAAAGATTGCTTAACATACTGCCTTTAATGAGCTTTAGTGAACAGATCCATGACCATCATTAATAATCCCCTTAAATACAGAAAATAAAGAATTTCAAATGAAAAAATTAATATTTTGGAAAATGCAGATATGGCGTGACCTTGTTGGATTCCAGATCTGTGCTGTTTTTGTGGTTAACAACCAAGTGTCTGCATCATTTAAAAACGTGACATATAATGGTGTGCAAACACATGATTATTAGAGAAACGAAGCAACCCTTTGCCATTACCAGTAATGAGACAAGTTGGTGTTTTGCACTGTTAACAAATAAATAACAAGATCTAAATGCCTGTGTGTTGATTGTCCATTTCGCCTTGTCACGTAAATGTGTAAGTACAACCAGTGTTTTTACTTTCAGATGTGGAGTCATTTCTCTGTGGCACTGTTGAGTTGAAGTGAAAGACTCTGCCCTATCAAACAAAGGGATGATGCTATAACACTTCAAAATGAGAGCTGCCTAAACTGTGGGCCCACATTTTGCCATAGATTTTGCAGAATTTAATATTGTATTCCTTCAGAAGCCTGTGTAGACACCATTGCATAGATTTTTATTTTTTTTTAGGTAACTGTATGAGGCTTTAGATTCTAAAAGTGCCTTTTTAAAATATTTCAGAATTTCACCAGATTAGTATATGATTTTAATTTTGCTTTCCAGATAACCCTTTTTTTTTTCACAAATACAATTGTGATTCTTTCCATCACAGTTTATATGACTGTGTATGTCTTAGAAGGAGTAAATAGTATAAAATCAGCAGCAACTTGAAGGTAGTGCCTAGCATTGCCTTTCCCTTTGGCCTTCTGCACGTCATTCAGCATCCAGCTTTTTGTATCTCCTCATAGGAATTCAGTTACTACTTCTCCATCCTCTCTCTTAAAGAGGTTTTGCTGTGAGAGCTTGTCAGTGGAAGGAAGAGGGAATTCTAAAAGCAGAAGTTATATAAATTGAAGGGCAACAATTTTTTTACTCATCCAAAGGAGAAGTGGCAAGAAGGGTTATGGTCAGAAGTGTTTTCATCTAACTTTTTAAGAGTTAATAATGAGTTTAATGAAGTTGATTGTTGAGGTTGATAGGGTTTAGATTTTTTAAGTACATGTGTATTATTTTCTTTGAATGTGAAGTTTCAATGAAACACACTTTTAATATATCAAAAATTAAATTATATGGAATTATAGCTTCATGTTAAATAGTCCTTGTTAACCAAATTTTTGTTTTGACCCAGAATAAACCTGACATTGTAGAGGGTCTTCTCCACTAGTTGAGTTCCTGTTGATTCATTTTTACCAGTTCTTTAAGGCAGGGATTTTTTGCTCTATCGCTGTGGGTTGATTGGATGAGTATTCTGATAGGAGAGAGGGGATTGATTCTCATTCTGCAGTAAACTCAGAAATGGTGCCAGACTTTATCTACCCTGATGGTGGAGAGTACTGAAAGATATGCAGCTCTTAACCTAGCTGATGACTTTCACTAGCCTATTAAGGGAAGAGACATCACATCTGGCAAGAGAAAGGCTTCGGTGTGAAGTCAACAGTTAACCTGTTGATCTGCCCTGTGACCTTCAGCATGTGTGCTCTTGCCGATCAGTCAGGGATCATACGTGCTGCCTCTTGCCCAGTTGGTAATGAGGGAAAATAGGAAGGAATTGGCAATGTTATTCAGGTGTCTGGGGTGGAACTGGAGACTTTATAAAGTGTGAAGGGTAAGATCAAAAAGAATACAGATGTGTGGTGGCACAGGGCATAGAAATTAGGGAAATGCCAAGTTGAATCATCTTTCTACACATAGTGTGTTTCCGCTTGGCTGATGATAAAGTTGATGAGACCTGTGAGGTGATAGTACTGCAGAGGTCTGTCTTTTTTGTTCTTTATTACTATTTTTCTAATCATGCTTTAGAATACGATAGATTTTGTCATGTTTGAATCTGGAAGCTAATTTACCTCTCATAAGGAATACGAGAGTACAAACAGCTTTTGGTGTTCTTATTCAGACCTAGGTGCTGAAGAATTTTGTTCTTGTATTTCAGATACTGAAAAATATCACCTGGTATGCTGAGCGTGTTTTAACAGAGATCTCACTTGGGAGTCTCCTGATACTAGTCGTGATAAGAACCATACAGTACAACATGACGCGGACAAGGGTAAGAGTTTTGTGTAGCGCTTACGCATATCATGTGTGTTTCTAACTTCAACAGCATCAATTCAGTTTCAAACAGGATGCAGGATTTTCTTCGTTCTGTTGCAACCAGTTGGCATTTGAATTTACAGGAGGGAAGGAAATGGGTAGGTCAGCCATATTAACTAAGCACAATGTTAAGTGGTTCTGAACTTGTAACACCGTTTCTACATCATCATCCAGTTCAGTGAGTAGGATTCTCTAAAGACCATAATTCAGACACTGCACTCATCTTCAGATGAGAAGAAAAGTTCCTTAGTTTTATAAGAAGAAATGATTCATACAGGTTTTTTGCCTCTCAAGTTACTCAGAAGGTAGGAAGTTCAGCTGTGCTTGGTGTTAATATTCTATGAAGTAGGACAGTGACTGGGCCCTAAAGGTTTTTTGAGCTCTAGAAAACAAAGCAGTTTCAACTTTATAGCCTCGTATCAGATTGCTTTTGTGCATTTTTCTAGTATTTGATTCTACAACTTATCTCAAACATATAAGCATGGTATCCTGTACTTCTGAGTATATTTAGCAATTGAAGCACAGAAGCTTTTACATTGAAAAGTAGCAAAAAATGTTTAAATATATTTTAAATTGGAAAACTTCAGGGTCAAAACTTACGATCGAAAGAAACTGGGAGAAACAATGCCATTCTTGACATACATTTGTAGGATTTGGAATCTGTCATGTTATGTATATTTTAGATTTGAGTAGGGAAATAAACCCCTATTGGATTGCATAAGTGAAAAGTTTGGTTCTCTGCAAACCCTTGACTTCACTAGGGCCAATATTTAAATGCTTATCTGGACAAATGGTTTTGAGGGTGCTAACAAGGGCACCGGATCTCTGAAGTATCATACGGTTATAGTTGTGGGATAGATAGAATGCTTTGAAAGAGTTTACAGGGGGATGGGCTGTGAAGCAGAAAATTTTAGGATAAGACTACAAAAGGGAGAGAGAGAAAGGGAGAGGATGAGAACGTTTCTCGTCATTTGTTGTATCTATGATGTCATTGTAAATACCATTGCTAACAAAATATATATATGCATCCATATGGACATATACATTCCAAAATCTGAATGAAACAATCATTCTTTTGTAAGCCTTACAGTTTAAGACAACCATTTAAAACATCACCAAGTATATACACTTTGCATTTCTGCTGGATGCTTTTGACTGTGTCCTTTAAAGCAACATGTATTACTCAGTCTTTTGAATGATTCCTGCAATAGGTGTCAGTGTGTATCGAAAGAACAGCTTGATGTAGGTTTTTTCTTTCCTCTTCTTTCTGACAGGACAAATACCTTCATACAAATTGTCTGGCAGCCTTAGCAAATATGTCAGCACAGTTCCGCTCACTTCATCAGTATGCGGCTCAGAGGATCATCAGGTAAATATAAAGACTCTCAAAACTCATCTTTGCAACTCAAGAGTAGAGGAACTTGAATTCTGTATTCCTTAATAGATACCAGTGAAGTAAATAGATGAAATGCTAACTGAATTACTAAGCAATCCTAGAATAAACCAATTTGCTTTATACTTGAATCTATTCTGAATGCACAAAAGATACTTGTTTCTCTGTCTGAGAAACTTCTGAGTCTATTAACAGAAGAGCTCAGTAGCTGTTTTCATACCAGAAGGTTTTCAGGGATTTGTGTGGTGGGTTTATGGTTGGGTTTTTTTTAGTCATGTAGCACCTTATTAAGAAAAGGCACTAGAGTGATTGTTCTCAAATACTATACAGACTGGATTTTCAACTTGCTTTGTTTCTTCCTCCATGTTTGGCAGTAGGTGTATTTGTTAAATCAGACATAACACAATGACCATTTTGTGGTGATGAGGGCAAACACGTGCTTTTCAACTGATAAAGTGTATTAGCCTGTGTAATCACAAGTAGTCAATATCTGCTCTGGTTCTAAAACAGGGCCATAACTTTAAAGAAGTAGATACTGAAGATGCAGATCACTTTGTAAAGGCAGGTAATTATGTGTCCAGCATCCTTCTCATCTTGGCAGCCAGCCCCTCTCCGAGCTCCAGGGAAAACCGGGAAGGTCCTTGTTAATGCGATCTGGAATAAACTGTTAACAGTGCTTGTCAAATACAGACAGTGTGCCAAAAATAAGTAAATGATAATTGCATGCCTGCACACTTTGTAAAGGGCTGGATTAACGAGGCATTGTTCTTAAGCCATTGCTCTTCAGGATTTAATTCTCTGTTGAGTTCCTTCTCTTTTGGAAATGGTTGATTGTAGAAGTATGGACAGCAAACCAGGATGAAAGCGTTCTGCCTTTACCTTTTCCCTTCTGATGCTTGCTCTCTTTGCGTACCTTTTGCAGTGACAGTGGTTGTTCAGAATTTGAATTGCAGCTATTTTCCTGTTACCTAGTACAGACGTAATCTGGAATAATTGCTTCATTTCTCAAATCATAGACACAGAGTCTGAGTTTTCCAAGCTTTTGCAAATGTCGCACCCTGAAATCATAGATCCTGGTGTGGCGTGAGATGCTCTACCTTGAGGCTCAAACACTTGGTCTGTTTTTTGTGTGGCACTTTCCCACTTCAGAGTTTTTTCCAGTGTTCCCAGTTTCTGATTTTGTTCCATTTTATTTTGCTGCGGTTTCTGCAGACCAAAGTAACGTGTTCCTCTGGTAGTTGGAGCAGGAAGAGGTTACCTTGCTAGTAATGTTACAGCCACCTCTACCACTGCTCAGTAATTTTGAGTTCTCTAGACTGACTGCATGTGTATTTCTGAGAGCCTAAAAAGAAGATGGTATTTTATATTACATGAAGTATTTTAGGGTATAGGTTTTTTTAATTAAGTAGCTATGAAACACTTAACTTAAAATCTGCTTAGCAATATAACTGAACAGTTATAATTGAAGCTTTACCAGATGCTCTAATGAGTCCTTCCTTAATGTGAGAAGTAATTCCATTTCCATGCAGGCTTTTTCCTAATCCTGTTCTGAGCATAGACTGCCAATTGTTTTAAATTCTGAAGACTGTTTTCTCTGAAAGAATTATCTGGGAATATTCAATGTAGTGTACTTAAGATCTCAGCAAAATACAGCTTCATAATGTTGGGTAATTTGTGTCACAGAAAGCATGAAAATTGATAGATTTGTATAAATCTATCACAAGCAGCTGCTGGAAGTAAAAATAGATGTAATAGATGTTTTATAGTAAGATCCAAAGCACTGTTCACTTAATGTTGGATGTCTTCTATTGTAGATTACCCTGACTTCATGATCCTTCCCTTCTCTATCCACTGTTAGCACTGGTTTGTTTCTAATTACACAGAGCTGTTTTATCACAGTAGTGCCAAGGGTGATGCTACATTGCGCTGTGTCTCTGTCGTATTTGTGGAGTGCTGACATTTGTAGTATCTTTAAATTATATTGGTAGACTTATTATAAACAAATAAAATGTGTGTTGATGTCATTATTGTCACAAATGACTACCAGAAGTGGCTGTATAATGTCTAAGTGGTAAAGCACAGCCAGGTGGAGTGTTACTTACCTGCAGTGAGTATAGGTTTTTCCTTTGCTTGGTTTCTGTTCTACAAGTCCTGTTACCAAAAAGTGAAGCCATAACTGCAGTATTAGGGCAGGTATTCGATTTGTCTCTTACAACTTCAGTTAGTTGGCATTAATTCCTTTAACCTATTTAGAAACAGCTTTCAGGATCTTTGACTTTCCTACTGCTAGCCTGCCTACTCCAGTATGTGTCACATACTTGGAAATGGAGAATCTGTCCCTGAACAACTGTATTCTGACATCTCATCACCGTGTCAGCCAGTGACAAGAAAATGACTGATTACTTAAGGCAAACACTTTTCCTATAGGTTCATGTGTTGGAATGTTTGCGGTTTTCTGAGCAGACATATACCACTAGAGGTTGCCGTACACCTCGCTAATTAGACATGCACATTTAATGTTAAATGACTTTGTGAGGCTAGAAATACTATCCAGTTTTCTTTTTTAATACGCTATCACCACAGCTGTTCACACGCAGGGCTGTGTGCGCCGCTAAGAACACTTTATCGGTTGCGCTTCTCTCTGTCAGGTGACATAAAGGACTTAAATATCAAAAGATGACACATAATTATATCAGTGCCAGATCCTGCAGACGTCTTTGGCTATCATAGCGAGTTCAGAGGGGTTCACATATGAAGAAAGAGGTTTGTCAGCTGTGACTGCCCCATCCCTGGCAGTGCTCAAGGCCAGGTTGGACACAGGGGCTTGGAGCAAGCTGCTCCAGTGGAAGGGGTCCCTGCCTGTGGCAGGGGTTGGAGCTGGAGGAGCTTTAAGGTCCCTTCCAACCCATACCATTCTGCATTTCTGTGATTCTGTGATCCTCCTGATGGTCACAGGAGTCATGTGGAATCAGGAAAAAAGGTGTACTTAAAAGGGATACAGAGCAGAGACTTGGGCATGCTGTGGGATGCAGTATGTGGTGCTTGAGTGTCATTGTAGACCTGCTGTACCTGTTAGGAGAACAAAGCATGACACCTACAGTTGGCCATGCCTATTCTATGTCTGAGTGGAAGAAGCAGAGATAGCCACCCTACTTCTCACTGGTTGGCCAGCCTGGTAGTTGTATGATACCCTGGAGCATAACGCTGAACACTAGATTTGCTCAATTTTGGGTTTGTCTTCTCTTTTTTTTTTTAAATGCAGCTGTAAGTGTTGTGCTTAAATATCCATGCTTGTAAAGAGAGACTGTATCACTGTGGATCCCCAAGTCTGCCTTCTCTCATCTGGGAGTAGGATGAAGCCTTTCTTTTCCTTTGTTCTCTTCAGCAAAGTCTGCATCAATTTTTAGAGTCAATTATGCTTCTTAAGCGACTAAGAAAAATTCCCATCCATTCTGACAGGTGCTGCTGTATTTGAGAAGTTTCACCTCGCCAGCAAAACCGTTTTGTTTTTGCAGTTTCCTAATTTAGTAATTTAATTTTTCTGATACAGTTTCCTCTTATAGAAGTCTGTCAGGATTTTCTTGAGTGAAGATAATTATGGAGGTTCTTTAAGAACAAGAATACATGATGTTGATTTAAACTACACTTTTTAAACTCAGTTTAAGATTATGCTGGGTTGAAACCTGTGTTTAAGTTGTAATATATGAGTTTGTAGAAATGTTTTATTGCTGCTGCAGTGTATTAAGTGCATGCCAGCTGCAAGTGTCTTTGATCAGCAAATTTCATGCTGGATGAGAAGAAAGCTTACTATCATTAGTCCTGCAGAGAGTAAAAAATACATATAGCATAAGGAGAAAATGCATTTCTCATAAGAGGTCATTTAACTTAATATTTTCTGAGGGAAGTCTCTGAATTTTCATAATAGATGCATGGAGCTCTGTGTTTCATATTCCTTCATATGAAACCATGTAGCTAGTTTTTAAAAATATAGAATCTATAGATTCTATATATCTATATATAGATATAGATATAATCATAGAATAGTGGTTGGAAAGGACCTTAAGATCATCCAGTTCCAACCCCCCTGCCATGGGCAGGGACACCTCACACTAAACCATGTCACACAAGGCTCTGTCCAACCTGGCCTTGAACATTGCCAGGGATGGAGCAGTCACAACTTCCCTGGGCAACCCATTCCAGTGCCTCACCACCCTAACAGTAAAGAATTTCCTCCTTATATCCAATCTAAACTTCCCCTGTTTAAGTTTGAACCCGTTACCCCTTGTCCTGTCACTACAGTCCCTAATGAAGAGTCCCTCCCCAGCATCCCTATAGGCCCCCTTCAGATACTGGAAGGCTGCTATGAGGTCTCCAGGCAGGAGGTCTCCTCCTCCAGGCTGAACAGCCCCATCTTTCTCAGCCTATCTTCATACAGGAGGTGCTCCAGCCCCTGATCATCCTCGTGGCCTCCTCTGGACTTGTTCCAACAGTTCTATGTCCTTTTTATGTTGAGGACACCAGAACTGCACACAATACTCCAGGTGAGGTCTCACGAGAGCAGAGCAGAGGGGCAGGATCACCTCCTTTGACCTGCTGGTCACGCTCCTTTTGATGCAGCCCAGGATACGGTTGCTTTCTGGGCTGCGAGCGCACACTGAAGCCGGCTCATGTTCATTTTCTCATTGACCAACACCCCCAAGTCCTTCCCCTTGGGCTGCTCTGAATCTCTTCTCTGCCCAACCTGTAGCTGTGCCTGGGATTGCTCCGACCCAGGCGCAGGACCTTGCACTTGGCATGGTTAAACTTCATGAGGTTGGCATCAGCCCACCTCACAAGCGTGTCAAGGTCCCTCTGGATGGCATTCCTTCCCTCCAGAGTATCAACCGAACCACACAGCTCGGTGTCATCGGCAAACTTGCTGAGGGCGCACTCAATCCCACTGTCCATGTCAGCGACAAAGATGTTGAACAAGAGCGGTCCCAACACCGATCCCTGAGGGACACCACTCGTTACTGGTCTCCAGCCGGACATTGAGCCATTGACCACAACTCTTTGCGTGCGGCCATCCATCCAGTTCTTTATCCACCGAGTGGTCCATCCATCAAATTGATGTCTCTCCAATTTAGAGACAAGGATGTTGTGTGGGACAGTGTCGAACGCATGGAACAATGTGCATCCAGATTTCATTGTTTTCAAGTTGTTTCAACTTCTCAATGATTGCAAGTTTATCAGGCATTTATTTAATGATGTCTCTGCTTCCTCTGAGTAAAATGGCCAGAGTAGTGTAAAACATTTGTGATCCAAGCAGTAACTGCGGGTTAAAAAGTTAATTATTAAAACATGTTGTGAATTATTTATTTTTTTCTATATTAGCACACAGTTTTTAATCATTTAGATGTGTGCTTTATTCTTGGGTACTGGTATAATTCTTGAGTGCTTGGATTTGCAGAAATGAAAAGTAGTTTGTCTGCAGAAGGAAGTTCACTGCTTTTCCGAGACTGCGTTTTGCTTACAATGTAAATATCTGTTAGGTTTGTGAATGTGAATTTTGGTTATTTCACAGTTCCCCTTAATAAAGTAGCTATGTTTTTCTTGCAGTATTTTCCTTTTACAGTCATCTTTATAGAATTGAACATCTTTGTAATATCCCTTGTGTTATTTGATAGAGTGTATCACATACTGTATTTCCTGCCTAGCATTTATAGGCTGTAAGTAATCAGATTAGTTGTTATTATTGTCAATTTTCATATTGTCTTTAAAAGAAGAAATCATATTACTTCCCTCTGCTTTCCCCTAGATTATGCGAGTTGTTGCTTTTAGAAATTGGGGATAAGGAGGAAACAAATCCATTTTTTCACATGTTGCTGTGTTTGTGATGATAACTCTGTGATGCATGTGTTAATTACATCTGATACCATGGTGCTTTTTTTGCTGCCTTATGAGTATTTATCAAAAATATTTTTATTTTATATTTATATATATATAGGTGAAGTGTTTTTTAAACCTGCAGTTTCTTCAGCAAGGATCTCTGTGTATAGAAAACATCTTGAGTTTGGTAGGAGTTTGATTATTCAAGTAGTTCAGTGTGTGTGTTCAGCAAAGAAGAAAAACATTTATGCAGCAGATACTTGTGATCTGACCTGTTATTAGGGGCCATGTTCGACTGAAAAATCTGAAATTCTTGGGGTGTGAACGTGATAAAATAAGAACTTACAATTGCTTAATAAATTTGTTAGCAGTGTCAATAATGAGATGTAGTTGCTGGCATAGGAAGATAAACAAAGTTCTCTCCCATGTGGCTTTGCATGCTGTGAGCATTCTGGTTTTCCTGCCTATTTTGCTTTGATGTCCATGGTGCTTTTGGGAAGCTCTTTAACATGCAGCTTCCTCTTTTGCTGGAGGACTGCAATGGGACAGTTGGTGCAGAAAAATAGTGAAATAGAATTACCCAAATCAGAGGCACTTCTTAAGGAGAAGAACTTGGAATAAAACCCCAAGTTGCTGCATGAATGCTTCAAAGCTGTTTGATTTATAATTTAATTCTCATTTGAAAAGTGTAGGAACAAAAGAGTTGCTTCTTATACAGGAATTATGATTTTTAAACAGTTAAATGTTTGCTTAGTCAGCATTTTTAACTTTAAATGAGATATGTAAATGGAGCAAAAGAAATTAAGTGAATACGGTATGCAGTACTTCTGCGAAACTCACCTTGCTGACTTCTTTCTTAGAGCAGGGTAGTGAATGGTGTTAAATTAGAGCTATTTTTCAGAGAATTTCCTAAAATTGTTCAGAATTTAGGGGTTGGAACCCTTTGACCCTGTGAAGCACTATTTTGGAAAAAATCTAATTTCAGAAAAGTCAGCTTTCAGTTTTCATTAAAAAAAGAAAATATACGTGTAGCAGAATAGCCAACCTATACCTTTATTAACAGAGAACATGAATACTAGTCCCTCCTTCTTTTATTACTGTTGTAATAAGGGATTTCTGTTGCTTAGAGCTGTGTGGCTCCAAGGATGCTTTGAAACATACAGGTTTGCATCATACCACGCACACTGGGAGCCCAGACTTTAATGGCTTTAATGCCACTGTAGGAGCGATTAGTAGATTTTATATTCCGGGTTCAAATCTTAATTGGACCATTAAATTAAGTCTCAAGTTTACTGACCTCTTATTTGTAATAGAGTGTTCATAGTAGCACACCCTAGAGAAAAGAGGCTGCTTCTGCTCTCACGCCAGTGTAGATCAAGAGACTTCACAAGTCAAGTTATACAATAATAAAAGATTAAGCTCTAAAAGGGGTGCTTGGAATTAATATCCTGTGGCTAGACCTGTTAGATACTGAACCCTCTGAGCATCAGCTGCCCTCTTCTTCTTTCTAACAAAAAGAAAAGTAAAAAGAAAGGGATTGATGTTAATGAACAGTTTCACTAAACCATTGAGGTCTGCCTCTGAAGATACTGAGAGAGGCTTATTCACAAATCCATGGTTTCTGATTGTAAAATGTAAATATCTCTGGTCTGAGCTGTTCAGGAGCAATAGGTAATTTTTAATTCTCTTTTGCATCACCTGTGGAGTGTGGCTGTGCTAGAGGGAAATTAACCTTGATGAAAGTTATCTCAACAGTATGACTATTTCCTAAGTTTTTTAAATGAAAATGTCTTTAATGTTGGGTGTATGTTGGATTTTGTTGGCGGTGCTCATGGTGCAGGGCATGAGTGTGTAGTATGCCTTGCAGCCCTGGACTTTGATTCAGTACCTGGGAGGATCTCTTGGTACAAACAATGACTTTTGGTAACTCCTGTCCCAGAATGTTTTCATACAGACATCATGTCTCTGAAGTAAACAGGAAGCATCTTTCTGTGGGTACAGCTTCAGGTGATTTATCTGCCGCTCAATGAGCTTGTTTGATTTTCGTTGTTGGTTGTAAAGCAGTAGCAAGTGACCTCTTCATCCCAGCAAACTTTCATTGCCAAATAGTACTCTGCCTGATGAATTTGTTACTTAGAAATATTTGTGTTGATTTACCCCCCTTCCCCTTGTCCTTCACTTTGCTGTCATTTACCTTGTGCTGTAAGACTTAGATTTCAGCAATAAATTCTCTTCAGTATGGAAGGCCATAGAACTGACTGGTTGACACTGCCTCAGAAATAAGAATTAAAAACCTCAAGGACACTTTAGTGCTGCTTAACTTTGAAAATAGTTTTGTAGCATTTTAGTTTAGAGGAGAAGACATTTATTATCTAACCTGGATATAAAATGATTCTTTATTAATGAGAAACTGCTTTATAGTAATATTTTTTCTTATCCCCCATGCAGTACAGTTACAAAAGTGGTAATCCCATTTTTATTAGCTGTTTCAACAACTAATAAAGTAGAACGAAAACTAACAGCTTCTCAGAACTTCTTATTTCATGGTATTCTCATGTTCAGGCCGTGTTTGAAAGAGTACATTGTGCAAGCAGATCATCCAACAGCTCTGTTGTAGACTGAGCTGTGCTTTTACTCTGCGGACTGTCAGTAGTAGAAGTAAGCACAGCAGGATAACTGGAGAGATTTCTACATCAACTGGTCAACCTTAGGGTAGCTTTGGATTGCTCTTTCACAAGCTGTTTGCGGACACAGGCATGCTAGTCTGTTTGCAGGTGGTTGTTAGGCCCTTCATCCTCCATTCTGCACTCTTCTTAGTTACACGTACAGAGGTTCCCGAATCTCTGGGGTGGTTTTTGTTGGGAGACAGAAGCAATCTATAAAGATCTGAATAGAGTTAAATAAAAGAAACATATGCTGGCCTTATTAGTAGCATGTTGACCTAGATTAGCTGTGGGGAAGCTTATAAGCTGATCAGCCATTTCAAAATTGGGAGGTGTCATTGCAATTAGTAGGAAAGGCTGCGACAAAAGGGGAGACGACTATTGATGAGATATGGGAAATGAGAATATTAGTAGCAAATGTCATCTTGTTGATACGACTTAGCAATCCAAACATAATGGGGTTAATATTTAAAAGGAGTGAAGCATCCTTTGTTACCATGCATTGCGTGTCATCACAGTCAAGCAGTGTTAAAGTACTGCTTCAAATGTTCAAACAGAAAGAGGAGTACTCCATGTGGGCTTGCCTGTTTTTGCCTGTGTGTAACATATGGAGGTGAGGTTTTAGGCTGATATCAGCTGTTTCCAACATGGAAATATCATTGAACTTGGTTTAAGCCTGGTTGAACCTGCTGGGGATTCTGAGTGGGCACCTGATGGGACAGTAATACCCTCAACCCCATCTGGTGTGAGCAGTTGAGTGCCCTGCATGCCATTAGAAGTGTTCAGAGCCTGGGACCCCCAAGCTCATGGGTTATGGAGAATTCCCAGATGGATCGGCTCATAGGCTTATTCTGAGATAGATTGGAATGCTGTGAACCATAGAGTAGTCTTGGGCACACGATTACGTCTCTCTGTCTTGGGGTCTTCTCACGTGGAGCAGGTTGGTTGAACTGTTATTCTCTGCTTTGCATGTCACGGCATAGGACTCCTTACAAATACCATTGTTTATTGCTCATCTGGCCTGAAAAGGTTTTTAATATCTAAATACATGCCACTCTACAAAATTCAGCTTCAGACAAGACAATTTGCTCTTCCCTTGACCACTTGTTGTGTTTCTGCTGACTGGTAAGACATAGCCATCCTGGTAGCACTGTCATTTTCTGGGAGGAAGTCATTACTACAACTCATTGTTCTTCTGCCGCCCAGGAAATTGTACAGTCCTCATTGTCTTGAAGCTGTAGAAGTGAAATTTGTTGAAGTTTTGATACTTGTCTCAGGGAATCTAGAGCATCACACAGATACTTGCATTTATCAAAGTGGCAGTCTGGAGGTAGAAAGTCCTGTTGTCCCATCTTTAATTATTATGAATGTCCCATTCATAGTTGTCATGCCACATAAGCTCTTTGAAAACAGTACAGTTTGATAATAGTCTTAAAATTGGGGGATTAAACTTTTCCTTTTTTAGTGGAACCTTACAGCTTCTTAAACTGATGATCTTGCAAATGTGTTACAATGGAGGGAAAGAAATACTTGAGGAAACCTGTACAGAAATAACTTTTTTTGCGATACATTTCCACTGTTGTTTTACAGATGAATTTGCAGAGTAGACTGAGGTTCCAGGTCATGGCACTTAAGTTTTCTGTATGTTTAATAGGGAAAGGAAGCAAAAATAAGAAAGCCAATAGTATTATTCCAGTCCAGCTAGTGCAATTTTGATTTCTTTTACCTGGCCTGGAAGAAGAGGTCAAGGCCACTAAAATGTTTACTGGGTTGTATACTACTGTGTTATTTGGGATTTGGTTGTCTAAGGTATAGTACCCTGAAGATGTGAATCTTATAGTCTTGTTTTATAGCAATAAATTGTCCTGCAAAAGATTTTCTGAGATTTAAAAAAAAAACAGGGTGTTCTAATTATCTCTTAGAAACTATTATTTGCTGTTCTGGTAGAATCCTAGAAGCTGTGACCTTGTCTTCTCAGTATGCTTTGGATGGAACGTACTTACAGGTGACTTGAGATAATGACTTGAGTGAACCTGCCTTTTATCGTCACTTGCAGGGTATTGGGCTCATTATCTGCTTTATTCAGACACAATGTGTACTCTTTCTTTTTAGAAATTATCTCTTTGGAAAAAACCTGTGGGCTGTGATCTAAAGAATTGAATGAGTGATGAACTTACGTGGATTTATCTGACAATTAAAATAGTATTATGGCTGTAAGTAAGCATTAGTATGAAACAAAAAGTATTGATTATGAAATCTTTTTTTTTTTCTTTCTTGTCAGGCTGATGCTTATTTCTCATTAAATTCGTGTCGTTATATATGTCTAACATTGTTCCAGCATTGCAGTTCAGTGGACTAATTTTACTTTCCAAGTACGTGAAGCTGGGGTAGGTATGAGTGGGTGCCAGTAGGGAAGCAGAGCTGTTACTAATTACACCCAAATTAAGTGTGTTGGTGCCCTCCAAATTGCTCCTGAAAACCTTCCTTTCCACCACGCATGGAAATTTTTTGGTTCATTCAGACCCCACGTTAAGAGATGTTTTTTCCAACTGGCTTTTTAACTCATTTTAGGAATAGGTGATAACCGTTTATGAAATTTTTGAGTCTCTTAAGCACTCGAGCCAAGATTGTACTTGTTGAATCAAAGCCAGAAGTGCATTCAGCTCTGGAGCAGCAGCACAAGAGGGATGTGGAGCTGCTGGAGTGAGTCCAGAGGAGGCCATGGAGATGATCAGGGACTGGAGCAGCTCTGCTCTGGAGCCCGGCTGAGAGAGCTGGGCTGGGGCAGCCTGGAGAAGAGAAGGCTCCTGAAGGGGAGACCTGAGAGCAGCTCCAGTGCCTGAAGGGGCTGCAGGAAAGCTGGAGAGGGGCTTGGGACAAGGGATGTAGGGACAGGCCAAGGGGAATGGCTTTAACCTGCCCGAGGGGAGACTGAGATGAGCTCTTAGGCAGAAGCTCTTCCCTGTGAGGGTGCTGAGGTGCTGGCACAGGGTGCCCAGAGAAGCTGTGGCTGCCCCATCCCTGGCAGTGTTCAAGGCCAGGTTGGACACAGGGGCTTGGAGCAAGCTGCTCTAGTGGAAGGTGTCCCTGCCCATGGCAGGGGTTGGAGCTGGAGGAGCTTTAAGGTCTCTTCAACCAAAACCAGTCTGGGATTCCTACCACCATACACTTTCACGTAGCTTGTGTGGCTCGCAAAGAGAATATTGCACTTTGAAACATCTGACACTTTTAAATGGAGGGTGAAACTATAGGTAGGGAAGAAAGAATGGAGATTTAACAACTTTAATGTGCATCAGTTCTTTACAACTGTTGAATGACTCATTCTTTTTAATGGTAATGGCCTTCAGCAAGTTTAGGAAAGAACAGGCTTTTAGGTAAAATAAATACACTTAGTTCTGCAATGAATAAATAAATTTGCTGTGAAGTTGTGTAGAGACATGTTTCTGTAACTTGTTAATTGTACTCTTGTGTCCACAAGGAAGTCTTTCTGCATATGCTGCAATTTACATGGGCTCAGATGGGTGAATGCTGCGGTAGAACAGGGCGAGGGCTCAGAGAAGCAGTGCCCTCTCTTGCGGTGCTGTAGCCATTGTTTCCCAATGGAGGATTTTCAGGTTCATGCAGACTGAGATGAAAATGTCTGTGTTAATGCGGGTGTTGTAGGCACCTCCTGTAATCCCGTGCAGAGCCTGTGAATTATCACAAGTGTCTAGCCAAAGGATAAAAGCACAGGAGGTTTCAAAAGCAGCATTCCCATAGTAGCATCTCTTAAGCTGCCAGGGATGCGTGCCTTCCAAGTAACCGGTGCATCTGGGTGATTAAAGCGTTTGCTCTTTGTCCAAAACATCAGTGCTGAATAGATGCTTCCTCTGAGCTCTTTCATATCCTTTTTTTGTTACGGGTCATCAGTTGCTTGTGTCTGCTTCTAATATACAAATTCTTTTGTTCTCTTTATAGAACTTCATCTGTACAGGGCTAATTTGGCCTTTCCATAGCAGAATCTCATATATTTATAATTTTATTTTCAGTCTATCAAACATCTCCAGAACTTGTTTGGTTTTCATTTCCTTGCCTTCCTTCACTATAAATACTTTCATGCATAAAGATAATATTCCTCTCAGAAGCCTGTTGTATACACTTGGCCAGTACTGTGACAGAGTGCTGCTTCAGGGCATGGGAACTGACACATTATCACAAATAATCACTTCTTAAGTATTTAAATAATTTTCATGCTTCTCTTTTCCGTGTTGTTACAGCACCTTTAACCCTATAAGGACCCCTCGCCCCCAGGCTGCTGTTTTGCAATAATGTAATTTAAAATCCTGTCATCACTCTACGCTATAAGATATAAATTTAGGATACTTGTATCCCAAAAGCAGGCCTGCAAGACTGAAGTATTTTTAGAGAAGTCACCCTCTTACTTAGGTTAGGAAGTTAGATGAGGATCAAGAGGAAGGAAAGTACTAGTAGCGAAAAAGGATCAAGTCAGAGATTACTTGAGTACTGACACAAACATGTCTGTGGGGACCTAATGAAACACATCTGGGACTCTCGCTATTGCAAGACC
This sequence comes from Pezoporus flaviventris, assembly GCF_033815535.1. Lineage (NCBI taxonomy): Eukaryota > Metazoa > Chordata > Aves > Psittaciformes > Psittacidae > Pezoporus > Pezoporus flaviventris. Next base: position 1,660,944 of record NW_026892558.1, read on the forward strand.
ACTGACTGTCTGTTGGACCACATCTGGAGAACTGCAGCCAGATTTTGGGCCCCTGGACACAGGAAAGGTGTTTCTGGACTGGGGCAAGTTCAGTAGAAGGCTTCCCCAATGGTTTGGGGTCTGGAGATCTTTCTGGAAGATGGGAAGATGGGCTTGAGGGATTTAGGCTTTTTTAGCTTGGACAAAAGAAGGTGTCAAGGCAAGGCTATGGCAGGAGTTTCAGAGGAAGGGTTAGCAGCATTCCTGCACTCATAGGAGTGGGTTACTGAGCAGACAGAACCAAGCTCTTTATAGAAGTGTGTAGCAGGAAGATGAGAATGAATGGTCATGACCTGAAGGCAGGAGGTTCCAGCCTGATGGAAGACAAGACTTCGTCATAGTCAGGGAAGCATTGACAGGCAGCTTGGAGAAGTCGTAGAGTCTCTGTCCCTGGTGACTTTCAAGACCCAAATGGACAAAGCCCTGGTCTGGCCTGGATTCAGTGTTAACCCTGCTTTGACCAGGAGGTCAGGCTAGAGACCTCCTAGGGTCCTTTTCAACCTTAATTAGGACTCTTTAAGGTAAGAATAGTTAAAAACATACTGAAACTGGCTGCAAAAGGAGGAATTGTGTTAAGTGTTCTAGTATGGTGAAGGCCAGTGCAATCTCCTGCATCCCCAGTGCCGACTTTTATTGTACCTTTAAGCAGCTTAATTGTGCTAATACCACATTGAAAGAAAACCACCCCAAAGAACCCCAGACCACAATTCCATGGGCATATGCATGTCAGGTTTTCGTAACAGTCTTGTTACTGAAAACCAAATACATAGTACTCTTTCTGCTGTGGTTCGTCAGCACCACTGTTAGTCATGTCATCAGCAGCAGAGTTCTACAGGGAAATGAAAACTTCAATCTGAAATTCCAATTTCAGATGAGGTATTCAATCTATTTTACCTTTGGAAGAAGGCTTTTGATGGTTTACCTTTCCAGTGTTTATACTGTATGAAATAACATTAATAGGTGATACTTTAGGCAGAGCATAAGTAAACCATTCTCACAGAGTGATCTAATAAATTGTTATCATCTGTGTAGTATTTGAGTACAAGAATATGTTTTGTTTGGGTTTGGTATGGGAACGTAAGAGAAAGGACTAACAGGACTTCCTAGAACACAAGTTACCCAGCATGAACAACAGTAGAATGTTCACAGCACATCACAACATTCTCCCCACATGTACATAGGTAGTTTGAGTTGCTGACTAAAGTGTACTAGTTTAATTAGCTTCTACTTGCATTGTTTCTTATTTAAATAAAGCTTTCACATTGGCTTTCCCATGAAGTCGTGTTGTAGCGTAACTTGCCTTTGGAAAATACAGCGATTAAGTCTTCAAACTCCACAAAAGATGTTATTTGCTGTGCATTTTTCAAATTCTGCTGCAGAAACAATATGACCTAAATATTTAATCAGGCTTAGCAGAATTGGCTTTTTTTGTTGCAGCAGATTAATCTAGTTTCTCTGAGCTGATACATGTGGCACGTATGTCTTCAAGACCTTATGTTTTCTCAGTAACATTAAAGATTTATATCCTTCATAAAATCTGGCATGCACCAAGAGGAAGACTACGAATTACAATTACTTAAACATTAGCACTGGGAATTCTTCTTTTGAATCCTCTAGATGCCCTTTCAGACTACATTGTACTCACAGGGGCATTAGTGAGTACTGGCTTTGTACTGTTTTTCTATATCCTGCCCGATTTACTTCATTTCTGTGTTGTCAAAAAGATGTCAGCCTGGTGGTGCTGTTTGTGCTTTTGTCCTTGATATATTTGTTTTTAAATTGCAGTTGACTTCACTAGGGAAAATACCAGCTTTCTGGTTTAAATAAATCAGGATGTAAGTGGCTTTGCATGTTTTGCTTAGTGCTGTTGTCTCGTTCAAGTCTGTTCTTGAAGTTAGGGGTGAAAAAAACAATTTTTGGATTTTTGGGGTCTTATTTTTTTCTAAATATTCTTATTTTTTTCTGTTTAACCTGTGGCTGTAGTCTTGTATACACCTCTTGGATTGCATGGAGTTTGAGTTAAAAATCGGAAGTGATATGATCGCCTAAACCAAACCAATTGCAGTGGCTGTTTGAGACATTGACAGACACAGGAACAGCAGGTTTGAAAAAATCTGTAGCAAAGTCTTGTTTGTTTGTTGATTGGATGATCAGAGAGCTTCCAGATCATCAGGGAGACTCAGTAAAGCTGCAGAAAGCCACAGCATCCATTCATGCCAAGAGGGCAAACCACATCCTGGGGTGCATCAAACATAGTAAAACGAGCCAGTGAAAAGAGGTGATGGTCCTGCTGAATTCAGGTTTGGTGTGGCCTCACTTGAGTTCTGTGTGCAGTGCTGGGGCCCACCATTTAAAAAGGGCATGAAGGTCCTTCAGTGTGTCTGAATGTGTCCAGAGGAGAACAACAAAGCTGGTGAGAGGTCTCGAAGGCATGTCCGATGAGGGGCAGCTGAGGAATTCAGGCTCATCTAGTTTGGAGAGAAGGTGGCTGAGGACCAGCCTCACCTTCCTGAGGAAGGGATGTGGAAAGGGAGGTGCTGAGCTTCTCTCACTAGGATCCAGTGATAGGAAGCTTGGAGATGGTTCAAACCTAAATCAGGGAAGGTTAGTCTGGATGTTAGGAAACATTTCTTTACAGGGAGAGTGGTCAAACCCTTGAACAGCCTTCCTAGCTAGTCAGTGCCCCAAGCTAGTCAGTGCTCAAGAGGCATTTGGACAATGCCCTTAAAAACATGCTTGAACTCGGTCAGCCTTGAGTTGGTCAGAAAGTTGGATTAGATGATTGTTGTAGGTCTCTTCCAACTGAAGATATTCTGTGCAGGTGGGATGTGACTCTGCCATCACACGAGTGTTGTTCAGCTCATTGCTAATCTCCACCTTCAGCTAACATCAACCTCAGACTCCCATTGATTTGGAGTGCTTCTTTGATGCCCTTGTTTGGGATTGTCCAGACTCTATGGAAAGGAGACTTTGTTTGCCTTCATCAAATCTGTGCTAAGTTACAAACAAATATAGATATATTGGGTTAATTTTTATACAGACATAAAAATTACATGTTTCCTCTATATGTGTGTGGGTAACAGACAGTGAAGAGTGTGTACAGCAAAGGTCTCTGCCCTGTCTGGGGTCAGAGTGACGATAAGAGTGTTCATTTTAACTACTGCTGGTTCAGACAAATCTAAAAAGGTCTGAGGAAGAGGACAGGAGATTGTCATGAGGGTAAGAGTATCCTCATTGTACATTTTTTGTTCAAAATCACACATTATTCATGGTTAGCAAATGAGCCTTTTTTGTGTTGGTTTTGGTGTTCTGTTCAGTTTTTGTTTCTTCCTTTCAATTCCTCACCAGCAATGTGTAGTAGAAAAACAAACAAGAAACCCACAAAAATACACCTATGGAAGTAAACCCTTGGAGACTTCTAAATGCCGCTTCCTGACTTCTTCAGAATTGAATTTGATGCTTTGACTTGATGCCTGTCAGTTTGGAGCAGCTTCACTTGGAGCACCCACACTTATTTTAAAGATGATGTTGGGTTTTTCTGTACCTGTTCATTTCTTAACCAATTTTTGTTCTGGAATCACATAGCTGATCTGATGTGAGAGATGGATGACAACCAGATAGAAAAGGATACTCTCACTTTAGTCTCTAAAATATTGATGGTAACCTCTTTTGGTTTAGATCTGAAAATTTGAGGGTTCTGTGGCTTTAATAGCCACAGCTATTAAACAAAAGAATGTGAAGAACTTAACGTTCAATGGAGCGTATGGAATATACATACTTTTAGTTGTGATAACTGTAGTCAACTCTGATTTCCTAGACCTATGTAATCAGGCACTACTTCTTAGCTATTGGAACTTGGCGCTGTAGTGTTGTCAAAGGGTTGACCAGATAGCTTTTACTTTTTGTAAGAGGGAATTACTTCTGGTGTGGGATTTTAGTACAGTATGAACTGTAGTTTTGTCATTCGGGTAAACAAAATGCATGAACAATACATGCACGCGCACCCCACCAATCAAATATGATGTTCTTTTTCAGCAATACTTTTTAAAAACTTTCAGTACTGTATTGTAGTTAAAGATTGCCTTTTGTTGTAAAGTAGAAGTAATGTGCCCCATTAAACGTACAGGGAACAGAAACTTCAGTAACTTGTAACTGTAGGTCCAGTGGCTACTGGAAAACTGATTTCTGGTGGCTCAACTACATGATTTCAAACTCAGGATCCTCAACTAGTCAGTGGAATTTGGATGAGAAGTTTTCTTACTGTACATATCTTTTGAGGGATATAAGCCTTGATTTAACACAGGTTTAGATTAGAGGATTTAAATAATGGAGATGCTTAGTCTTTGCTGTGATTTAAGGTATGTTGGTCATCGTGGCTGTGTTACAGGTTGTAAAATGCAGGTTTATGGCATTGCTTTGCTCTTGGTATGAGTTTAAAATCACACCTTTTGATAAATAAGTTCACCTTTGCAAACAGGAACTGCCTTACCCTTATTGTCTGAAATGGTGGAAGGAGGGACCACAGAATTGCACGGGCTGTACTATACATATACATATATATATATATATATATATATATATATATATATATATATATATATATATATGAATACCCAAGAGGGCAGGTGACTCTTGGAGGTTTGGTTTCCAAAGTGTAACACGTGAGCCAGCAGCTCCACCAACACCTGGAGCTGGCTCTGAGAGCTGCCTGCCCACAGGAATGGTTCCTCCTGTGCTCAGTCCCATCCATGCTGGGGCAGGAGGAGGTGATGGCACCAAAGCTGTCAGTGAAGGGATGGCAGTGCTGCTGGCCCTGTCTGACACTGTGTCTGTTCCAACAGGGCATGAAACCCCTGGGTGAAGTTTCTGGGTAGTTTCTCCTCCTCCCATTACATGCCACGTTCTCATCCAGTTTGTCCCTTTGCAGTAGTGACAGCACCGGTGAATGGGCATGGGTTAACGGATCTGTCTGTCCTTTGAAACTGTGTTGTTCTATGTCAGACTGCTCCATTGCTTTCTTGGCATCATCCATTGACTCTTGGCACAAAAACCAAGGGACGTTAAACCATGAATTAGCTTTCTTAAAGGAAAATACCTCTTTTTTCTGTTTTTTCTCCCTTTACCCTTGTCTTTCAGTTATACCTGCCGCCACTTGCGGAGATATGTATATGTCTTGGACAAACTGTATTTCCCCCACTCTCACTGCTCCACGCTGCAGCATTGCTTCTCGACCCTCAGTGACAATGGAGAGGAACTCTTGTCTTTAACTTGTTCTCACATTCTCAGATCCTATGCTTCCAGGTTATTAACCTCTGCTCTCCATTTACTGCATGCTGCATGCTCTGTGACTGGTCTGTGCATGTTTTCAGTAAACTGATGAATAGAATAATGTTAATTTATAAGAGGATGTTTTGTGTCTTTGTGGCATCCTTGATATAGGTCCTAAAAATGTGGTAGAAATTAATGTCTGATAACATTTTTGTTTCTTTTTTATTATATATATATATATAATGTGTGGCCTTTGGAAGTTTTAAATGCTTTTCATGTTAAACTATTTTAATCCTTTTCCCAAAACTATGACATAAGAGCATAAGCTGTGATTCATGAAGCTTCTATACAATTATGTAGTTTGTTTGGAATTAGTGGAGAGATGTAAGTCGTCTTACATGTAAGTGTCTAATACTTCATTGACGCCCATTGTCTATATAAATTGCTTTTCAAGAACGGGAATGACGAGAATCCACCAGCCCAAAATGACAACGTAAAATCCTTGTTCATGGTGCAGGGTTATATGTGCTCTACAGGAACTGCAAAATAGCAGGAATTTGAGAATAAATTCAACTTGCTGTACCCAAATGTTTTCTCTGAGCTGTTTACTCCAAGTGAAAATTCAAGTTTTACTATTTGACTGTTGACGCTGTGGATAATAAAATATATTAACCAAGATGCCAGAAGCTTTAGGGGAAAAAAGGCAAAAATTGCATGACAAAATTGATCAGAACATGGAAAACATCCAGGGTGGAAATGCAGCTTCCCAGCTAAGCCGGCGTACAATAGCAGTAGACCACACAGTAAACATAAGTAAAACCAGCTTTGATTTGTCAAGGGAAGAAAATACGGCATGCAAGCTGAAATAACTCTTTTTGTACAAAAGAAATTTTATAGCGGTACATAATGATGGAGAGTCACACTGAAGGATCTCAACAGGAGATGAAAATCTAGCTGTCCCAGGGGCGTTCTCCACATTAATTTGGAACAGGGATACAGTATTAAAGTAGGCAAACCCCTAAGATTTCAAAGGCATTATTTAAAAATGAATAATAATAATCAGCACAGTGTACAGCAAAATCTTGTTTATGATGGAATGTTTTACACGTAGGAGTGATATCCCAAAACCATTAAAGAAATAGCTTAATTATTCCAGCTTGTTTCACTGAAATTTTGGTAATTCTGTACAATGGCAGTGCTACAACATTATGTTGGCAGAATCATGCTTGGGAGACTATTACTCCATGGATGTTGCATCTCTCAGGTGGCTTTGTGGATGAAAATAAGCAGTGATAACACTATATGCAGTTTTATATATCCAGCTTCTGAAGTTTTTAGAGCAAAAAGTTTGTTTAATTAGTCTTCATACTGAAACTGATGGAGAAATAGTTTGCTGGTATTACTTTCTGAAATGGGAGTTACGCATCAGTTGAGATATATTAGAATATATCAGCCAGGGAGATTGTAAAATCTCAGGTTTTCATTACAGGCTATCCTTTTATGAGATAGGAGGAGGATGGAGTATTTGAAATAGAAAATGCTGCTAGAAAAATATATAGGTAGCAGGTTTTAGTGGCTAATTCTCTGTTGTTGTTCTGGTGATATATGGCTAGAAAAGTGTGTGCTCAGGAAACTTGCCCATGGAAGTCCATAAATAACATTAAATACAGTGGCATAAATGGAGGTGTCAAAAGTGTGTTTCGTGGGAATCTGTGCATCCATCCTATAGTAAGTACTGCAATATTTTATCCTACTTAGAGAAGAGATGGGATGCATAAATTACAAACGGCAGAGAATTATTTATCATGGTGATTTATAAATTACAGCCCTCCCACTCAGGCTTCTTTGCAGTGCTCCTGGTAAATAATATAAAACTTAGCCTTGACTAATGGCTGGTCTCTAGCGCTGTCCTGCTACCGCGGATGATGTTGCCTGTCTTTAGACATCCCATAGAATTAAAGTTGTTATTACGATTTCAATACGTTTTGTGTGCAAATGTGAATATGCACGTGAACAGTTGTACTTTTAATTTGGAGGTAAGGAGAGGGAATTAATTTGTTTTACTGTATTTTACTTTGTCTTAGTTAAAGTAGGAAATACGAAGGCAGTTTTAGAGTGACAGCACTGACTAATTAGTACTTAATAACTACTGTTTTCCATTAAAGCACTTACAAAGGCTGATTTTTGTGAGATACTGGTGGTGACCTATCAAATCTATAGGCACACTGTATCCCACACTCACGGAACAGCTAACCCTGGTTAAAGTGAGGGAGAGGGGAAGGAAAATTTATCGACACTATGTATGTGGCATATATTCCAGTGTCCTGCAGGGAGGAAGCCCACAGCACCAGGACTCCGGGCAGCTTTGACTGGGATTTAGTACCAGTGTTGCTTTTGGTGGTTTTTCCAAATGATAAAAACAGAGGAGATACAATACCTATTTTATTATGCAATGCATTAGCATAGCATAAATATTGAGTCAGGGATTGTAATCTGTCTAATAATTCTGTTGTGGCTGTGCTGTTCATTGATTCTTGCAGTAACTGCTTCGTGATGTGAAATATATTCTCCCACCCTTACCATTATGGTTTCCTTTTGTATTGCGTGTTTGTCGTGTGATGTTTTTATGCTCGTGTGTGTTCCCTTTTTGTTTTAAACCTCTTCTGGTTGCAGTCAATCTCAGGAAAATTGTTTTTGAAAATGAAACTGGCTTAGTGCATGTACTAGCAAAAGGCAGTTAACAAGCAATGATTTGTTTTGGGATGCTGAACAAATTAAGGATGGTTTTATTTTCATAGCTAGCTTAACATTGTGTGTGTGAAAGAAGGAAATATGGTTTTGCTGAGCCTTGTAAATTGAGTAAACATGTTCCTGAAGCAGTAGAGCAAAATGAAAAATTATATGGATTCTTTTGAATGGAGTATTTTTGCCCAGAGTTTAAAAAAAGACCAAAGAAATATGATGTCAAATTCACAGTTTAGCCATTTTACGTATCTTTTATTACTTAAGACTATGTTAGTTTAAACAGGAAAATGTATCTAATAAGATTTTAATACTCCCTTTCAGAAACGTTCTGGCACATTGTCTGAAGCCTGTAGAGGATAAGCTTTGCAGCTATACTCCTCCCATGCCATCAGTGTTGATGGAATTATGCAATTGCATTAAAGAATGTGCAGTCTTTGCAGGATCAGGGCCTTGGAAGTTAGCTTTGAAAAAATCTGCTAATTACCAGAAATGTTTCTGTTGCTGTAATGTGATGGTGAAGTAGTGCATAACACCAACTTGTATTCATTAACCAGTTGTCAGCTCCTTTTTCCTTGGAGTGTGTGTTGTGCTGGGGCATTGGGGCTGGATCCTGGGAATTCATAGAATCATAGAACTAGAGACTGGTTTGTGTTTGAAGGGAGGTTAAAGCTCCTCTAGCTCCAACCCCTGCCACAGGCAGGGACCCCTTCCACTAGAGCAGCTTGCTCCAAGCCCCTGTGTCCAACCTGGCCTTGAACACTGCCAGGGATGGGGCAGCCACAGCTTCTCTGGGCACCCTGTGCCAGCGCCTCAGCACCCTCACAGGGAAGAGCTTCTGCCTAAGAGCTCATCTCAGTCTCCCCTCGGGCAGGTTAAAGCCATTCCCCTTGGCCTGTCCCTACATCCCTTGTCCCAAGCCCCTCTCCAGCTTTCCTGCAGCCCCTTCAGGCACTGGAGCTGCTCTCAGGTCTCCCCTTCAGGATCCTTCTCTTCCCCAGGCTGCCCCAGCCCAGCTCTCTCAGCCTGGCTCCAGAGCAGAGCTGCTCCAGCCCTCGCAGCATCTCCATGGCCTCCTCTGGCCTCGCTCCAACAGCTCCACGTCCCTCTTGTGCTGCTGCCCCAGAGCTGGATCAGGACTGCAGGGGGGGTCTCCCCATAGCGCAGCAGAGGGGCAGGATCCCCTCCCTGAGCTGCTGCTCACGCTCTGGGGCTGCTGCCCAGCACATGGGGTGTTCTGGGCTCAAGCGCTCACTGAAGCTGGGTCATGGGGAGCTTCTCCTCACCCAGCACCCCAAGTCCTTCTCCTCAGGGCTGTTTTCAGTCCAGCTGTATGTTATAGACAGTCCTTTGCCAGGATGTGGATACCTGTCCTGTTCTTCGGTATGTACAGGAAAGGAATCAGAGTATAATTCTCAAAAGCTGCTAAAAACATTTGCAAGTCTTACATACTTCCTTTGGTTTTAGTCTGTGAAGGGTAGGTGGGGAGAAGCGTGGCAGATAACATTTATTGTTGAACCTTAAACGTTCTTTGCATGGTTTAATGCAATATGGAGAAGTACATAAATTAGTATTCTTTCAGATGAGTATTGACAGGTGTGAATTCTTTTTCTCTGATTCTGTAGATCATTTTGAGCGTTTTTTGCATTCAGCTTTAAGCAGTTAAGTTAAAAATCTCACCCTAAGTTACTGCAAGTAAAATAGTCAGTACATCAGCCTTGCAAGAGTACTCTCTGGATAAGAAATCTGGGTGTTCTCTTCCAGAGCCTCTTCAACATTCTGAAGAATGGTCCTTTTCTATTTTCCTGCTATTTCCAGTTAAAGCACTCAGTTACTTATAACTTTTGGAAATAATTTATATCGCTTCTGATACTTCTTAGTGTGATATTTTATATATGAAGTAACAAATATTGATCCTTAGGAGCTTAACCCCTAAGAGCTGATACTGAAAGTGGCCATCATGTAAGGAGAATGAAAGCATTCTTGAGAAATAATAGCTGTTGTATTATAAACATCTAGTAGGTGTGACAACAGGTAAAGATAGAAGTCAAGACAATTAGTGGTATTATTTTGACTTTAACAGTCATTTAAATGAGAAGGTCTCTGGTGTCGGACCTTGGTTAAACACGGCTGTCTCTGCAAGCCAGTCACCCAGAGTGAAGTCAGTGCAGGTAGGGTTCTACCCAAAGTGGTGTGGGAAAGATAAATGTCTTTTTAATTGGTGTAGGCAGGTGACATTGGTTTAAGAATGAGCCAATAGCCAAAGGTGACAAAAAAAACCCCACCTTACTTCTGCACGAAATTATGCTTGAGTCTTATATTGGAAGGGGCGTCAGTCACAGCAACTATTGAAAGAGGTTTTGGTGAATAACTCGATAAAAGCTGTGAGAGAAGGAAAATAATTTGTGAGTAAGTCTTTATAAGTTTTGAACAACAGCTTTTTCATCTCTTATGAATTGCACCCCTTATTTTATAGGGTTAGAAAATAGAATAATGAAAATGGCAGTGTCCTGATCAATCACAAGCAAGAAACAGCTTCTCTTCACTTATCACTGAAGCAAACTATTTTTGGAATGGTAGAAATATTAGTTTAAAAATTGATTTGGTTGAGGTGTTGGGCTTTTTTAATATGTATTTCTGCAATCTAAAGGTCTAAAAATCTTGGTGGATTTAAGTACTTTCTAAGAATAAATTAGAATAAACGTAAGAATAAGCTACACTTTTTTTGAAAATACTTCTTAAAACCTTTTTTTTTTCCTACCAGATATTTTAGTAAGATTCTGCACCTTGCCTCCAAACCTGGCATCTGACCTACCGTTTGTGGGTCCTGGTCCTTTTCTTTTTCTTTTATGTTCCCACAAACACTATTCCTTGTACTCCACTCAGCATTCTGCCAAGCCAGAAGGCTGATGAGACTGGAATTGGTACCCATTCAGGGATCACAGTATCATTGGTTTATCATAGAGTATAATTATGGGCTAGTTGGGAATTTTTTCTTCGTGTTGAGATGTAGGTCATTATTCATCCAGAGTTGGAGACTGTGCATTTCAGTGCCAATTAACAACGTTTTTTTCTTAGCATGATCATCTGTACCCTGACAAATTCCAACTGCTGTCTTTGCCAGTATTAAACCTAAAGACTCAAAGATGGTATTAGTATCCATTTTTTACTTTTTATTTTCAATGCGTAGCAGTGCTGTGGGTTGCTGGAATAATCATTGATTTCAGTAGTGACTCTACGTGCATTTTAAATGTCTTAGGCCTTAAACATCTGACAATTTCATTAACTCACTTAAGAAGTAAGTAAAAGTAAGAATAAGTAAAAATGAACAAAGAAGAAAAGATATTATCAAACTACATTAATATTTCTTTGAGGATGCAGGCTGATTTGTTAGGATGCTGAGATTTCTATAGAGCAGCTGTTAACTTTTTGTGGAAACTGTTCTCTGAACTTCCATGCAAAATATTTTGTGTGGACTCAGTTATTGATCTCCATCACCAGCAGCAGATGAGGCTTTTTCTTTGGCCACTGGGTGGTGTGGAGCATTTCCCTGAAATCCAGCTTATTTAATCATTTTCCTTTGGGAAATAAGATAGAATTAAAACAAAATACGGTCAGAGGTCTGCTGAATGAATAATTTAATGTTTTATTGCTTTTTTATTGTGATTTTTAGTCAGCTGCTGATAATTTTATTGAAAGGTTGGGTTATTTTATTATGGAAGGATCACTTTACACTCAACATTGAGTGTCTTGGCGGTGGGGAATGGTTTATAAATAATTCTATTACAAATTCTTTGTCTTCGTCGTGCACAGCATATCGACCCAAGAAACCAGTGAGATACCAAATCAATGCTGTGGGTGTTTGGTGGGTGAAAAATCCTGGAGGACTGAGTTCATAGGTCTCAAAATGCTTTTTAAGTGGATACCCATCCATGGGGTGCACATCTAGTGGAAACCCTCATGCATTGGTTTAACTCCTAACCTATTTAGAATAGTGTATTGAGGATAGTTTTTAGGGAAGGTGTGATCAATAAAGGGGAAAGATTGACAATATCAGAGAGTAACTGCATAAGCCTGTTGCAGGCAAAGCGTGTTTTCAAAGACCTGGTATTTTGAATTCCATTCATGTAGGGCACACACTTGGGGTAAGAGGTCTAGGTAGCATTGTTTTTAAAGGACTTGAAAGTACTCTAGGGCAGTTTTATGAGTACTCTGAAATTATTTGACAGATTAAGGCCAAATAAATCCTTTAATAAGGGGCCCTTTAGTACACAAAAGTATAATGCACTCCAGTAGCTGGAAATGGAAGCAAACCTAATTGAGACTGGTTCATCCTTTTTTTTTACATGGTGGATGATTCTTTGGAATAGTTTAACAAGGGCTCTGGATTTCCCAAGATTGTAATTGTTAGATAAGATTGGCTGCTTTCCTAAAAGATATGTCCGAGTCCAACCACAGCTATTGGACTTGAAGGAAGAAGTAGCCGAGGGAATTCCAATGGCCTGTGTCAGACGAGCTGATCAAAGTGGCTTCTTCTGGCATTAAAAATCAGAGTTACAGGCAGATTGCCATGCAGGATTTTGTTGTTTTGTTTGTCCTACAGATTTGTTTAAAAAGCTGCATTTTGAGTCAGAATTTTCCCATTACAAATGTTATCTTCTCAGGTACTGTCCCCCAGGTGGTGTGATCCAAAGAGTACAAAACAGCACTATTTGCCAAAACCCTACGTTCTCAGGCACCAAAAAGAATAATGAAATCGAAAGGGAAAAACTGCAAGATCTGTGTTCTTTCTGTAAAATAATCTTTATTCCTCCCACCCTGGTAAAAATTTATCACAGACATGATCTAGACGCATTCTACCACATTAGCATGTGAAACTAAAACACATCTCAATCAGACGGAATTATTTTTAATTGAATGCTTATGAGCCCACGTTCCCATGAGATGAAATTGGAACAAAATTACTTTCACACATTTCCATCGTAGCAGTATGTTCAGAGTTTGGGGGTTTTGCACTCATACGTAATGTCTGGCAATTAATCAGGATTGTGGAGGGTGTCTTATTCTTTTATAAGTATGTAAATAAGCTATTGTTTGGAAACTATAAAGAGAAATACTCTATAGCTTGCCTGAAGAGTTCAGGAGAACGCTAATAAAATGGATGTCAGACTGAATATGATTTAATAGTTTTTAGCTGAAAGCAGAAAGAATTTATGCTCACGTAAGCCAATCTTCTGTCAGTCCAAGACCAAAAAGCCTTACTGAGGTTCAGCTTCTGTGTAGTGTCTGCTGGCTTTGCTAAGGTGCAGAACATCACCTCTACCTCTCCAGCAGCTTCAATAAGTCATTGTCACTGGCAGCATGGACTGCAGCATGGATTATTCTCTGTTTTGTCCATTTGGTGATGCACTGTTGTCTGTTTTGGTTTCCCAGACAGCATTGCATGAACTTTGACTAGTGAAGGCAACTTAGTAAAATGTGTAATTATTGTCTAAATATAGAAAATTATTCACTTGGAAAATAACAAACATATGTTACTGATTCGAAACATCTTCCGATTTGTTAAATTGAAGCACAGATTCTCACCAAAGCTACATTTTGGCTTATGCAGAAGTCCTCTTTATCATGCGCTTTCGTTGTAATCAACAGGCTGTAGCTGTGATTCCAGCACTCCTTAAGTGCTGATGGAACTAGTGGAAAGTACTGACTGCAGCTAGAATTGCCACAGTTGGTAACTGTGATAAGGTGCTCCAACCAGAATGACTGTAGTTAAACATCAGAATGTATACTTCAGGTTTTTTTCCTTTTAAGTATTTGCGTCTTGCAATAAATTGAGAATTAAGTGTTTAATCCATACAGAGAGACATCTAGGTGTCTACCTCGAACTGAGTAGTGCCATAAATACTAAAATATTTCAGAGAACTTTGCAGACAGCTCTTGGAGACAAGTAAGTGATTAAGGGATTCAAATCATGCATATGAACAGTGGGGATGAATGAAATTTTGGCAAAGGACTCTGAAGAACAGAAGCAACAAGAGATTTATGTTATCAATAGGAGACAAGCTTGGCTTTTAAGGTTGCATGCAAAGTATCCCAATCCATAAAATGTGTAAAATTTTAGTTCAGCAGTAGTTTTTAATCAATAAACCCAACAATCAATAGTGCAGTTTAAAAACAAAAAATTAAAAAAGGAAACCTCACAACATACTCTTAATACTGTAGGTAGCTTTCACTTGAAATGTGATTTGGTTAGCAGGATATGGTGCATAAAATGTGTGGCTGAGTAGTCTGCAGATTCTGGGTTGATTGTTGAAGTCCACCTCGTTGTGCTAGATGTACCGGCTGACTTCAGGATGCATAATGCTATGTTAGTTTAAAAATGATGAGTCCAAGAGAGGAATCTGATTCAGTAAAATTCCGATTTTTTTCAGTAAGCCCAGACTGTCTCAAAGCAAGTGTTTTGATATGTTCCGCAGAGATGTTCTGCACAGGAGCCACAGGGTAGAACTGCTTAGTAAAAATACCTGAGAGTTTCCATTTTCCTAATTAGTTGCAGCTCCAAGGTGCATCAGTGTGGGAAAGTTTGTTTGTTTTAAATAGTATCTTTATTTATAATTTGTTACCAATGTAAGCGATTAGAAGCATCATCCTTGTGGTTCTCCTTCTGGAGTGGCTCTGGGTGATCTCTCAGATGCCCAGCCATTCAGCTTAAGTTAGTGATTCTCCGGCAAAGAGGCAAGTGCCACCAGTGAGGTGTTGTAAGAACATTGCAATGAAGGCAGAGCCTCTGAGTTGGAGAGTCCTGCAGACCTGGCCTGGCTCTGGACATGGGGCAGGATGGGAAGGAAAGGGGATGGATGGAAGGAACAGGGAACACTGAGACTTGATTAACAGAGGTATAGCTGCTAAAGACTTGGAAACTGTCATCCGGATGCATCCATACTGATCGCAATGACCTGAAACACTCCAGATCTGCAGAGTTAGTAAGGACTATTTATCATGGAATCATGGAATAGTTTTGGTTGGAAAGGACCTTAAAGCTCCTCCAGTTCCAACCCCCTGCCACGGGCAGGGACACCTTCCACTAGACCAGGTTACTCCAAGCCCCGTCCAACCTGGCCTTGATCGCTGCCAGGGTATCTGACTACAATAAGTGTTATTTCTCCTCCCATTTTGGTATTGCCATCCCTCACCACAGCCTAGTTGGCCAAGAAACGCAGGGGGGAGTGGGGGGGAAGTGGAGGAGGGGAATTAGTCAGCTTTTTATTCTAATCCTCCAAAGGATTAATTTAAGTTGTGTAAGGAGGGTTTGGATCCCCACTCTACAGCAGGATGTAGGGGTTGAGAGCTGTGAGCTATTCTTAAGTGTTTTTGTTCTTTCGTGTTTGTAAGCTGAACTTGTGAGAAAACATTGATGAGAATGCTCCCACTGCACCAGCCACAGATCAGAAAAAGCAGTGGGAGAGGAAAATAAGAACAACCACAAGTGGTTTCCAAAGATGACTAATCCTGCAGCCCCAGTGTAACCTCCAGGACAGTGATTAGCAGTTGGCTTTTCTTCTAAACGCTGGAAAAGCTTTATGGGGCGTCAGCCTAGTTGAAAACTAGTTCAATACATGTACAGTAATGAAAGAAGATTTTCAAGTTTCCATTTAATGTTCCTGCCTCACATACTTGACCACTTTAGATACTTCTAGGTGTGTTACGTGCAGCTCATCTATGTTACTTAATAGTTATCAGAATATTTTATGAAAGAGGAAAACAGAATTTTGTAGGTGGGATAAGAAGGTGCCTCCAAGGGAAATTGCTTGTCCTCAATAGTTTGATAGTTTTTTTGACTTCCAATTGGTGAAAAATCAGCTCTTATTTGTAATCTTGCATAGATTGAAGTGCAGTCCACATTAGTGGTCTACTAAGAAGTGAGCCTCCCAGGAGCGTCTACTCTACTGAAGGTGAATATCAACCCTACTGGCTGTTAGACGCCACAGAAGTTCTTGTTATGCGTTTGGTAGAGCATGGTCAAACAAAGAGTTGTACTTTCTTAATTTGGAGTTTTATTGTGAGCTCTGCTGTGATTGCTCCTCAGTCTTGCAGAATAGTTTTAAGAGAATTCAATATAGATATTTACTTTCCTCCAAGTGCAAAAAGACACAATTCCTTGCTTTCTCTGCAGCATTCACCCAGCAGAAATTAAAAACTCATAAATAAATAAAATTGGATCTTTCTGGTGTTGAATTCTTCTAGTTAATCACCAAACCATCCCTTTGCTGCTGTAGGATTTTACCCCAAAATAAATTTTCTGTGTTTCCCAAAGTGTTTTGTAGCGCAGCTGTGGTTTTGCTTGGCTTCTACATTGACGTGGTGTTTATTTCCAGCCGGCAGCATTGCCTGCATTTTGTTGTTTGTCTCAACTGTGCTCATGGTCATTTCAAAGAGTCACCAAATTGGTTGGGAGGAGATTGTCATGACCATGCCCCTGCCAACACACAGTCACCTAGAGCCAGTTGCCCAAGGCTGTGTCCATTTTTAATATCTCCAAGGATGGTGACTCCACAAACTGTCTGGGTAACTTGTTTGTTCTTGCTGCGTTTTTTTTCCCTTATGTTTAAATGCAATTTCCTGTATTTCAGTTTGTGTCCATTTCCTCTTGTCCTTTCTCGGGGCACCACTGAGTCTGGCTTCGTCATCTTTACACCTTCCCATCAGATATTTGTATCCACTGCAATCCCCTTGAGCCTTTTCTTCCCTAGGCTAATCAGTCCCAGGTCACACACTCCAATCACTTAATCATCTTTGTGTCTCTTTGCTGGACCCACTCCAGTACGTGCATATCTGCACTGCTGGAGAGCCCAGTGCTCCAGATAAGGCTTCCCAGTGCTGAGCAGAGAGGAAGTGTCACCTCCCTTGATGAGCTGGCAACGTTCTGCCTAATGCAGCCCATGGTGCCATTGACTTTCATTGCCATGAGGGTGCACTGCTGGTGCATGTTCAACTTGGTGTCCACCAGGACTCTTAGGTCCTTTTCTGCAAGGCTGCTTTCTAGCTGGTCAACATGCAGGATCCAGTACTGTCCTTTGCTCAGCTTCATGAGCTGTGGCAGGGGTTGGAGGTGGAGGAGCTTTGAGGTTGACTTCCAACACAAACCATGATATTATTCTATGATTAATGAAGATGTGAAAGAGCACTGACCCCAGAATCCATACATGGGATACACCACTCATGAGTGTCCTCCAGCTGGACTTTGTGCCGCTCACTCTCTAAGCCCATCCATTCAGCCAGATTTCTGTCCCCTTACTGAGCCTTGACTTCATCAGTTTGTCACAATTTTGCTTAATTTGGGAATACTACAATTATCTCGATTTTTCATTTAAGCACCTTTATATTGTTTCTATAGTTGACCACATTTGCAAATTGCTTTAGTATCCAGAATAGTTTTGGTATCAAATTAATCCAGATTGCATCAGTAGGGTTGTGAAAACTCATCTTTGCATACCTTTGCTTGTCAGCTGGATAAATTTCAATTCAGGAAGGTACTTGTATGACACAACATGCCTAGAAACCTATGTTGTGTCTCTTCCATAATATCCCATTGAAATACAACTTGTATTTGTTCCCACGCTCTGGCTTTGTCTGCTGCTTCCCAAGGTGGAAAGGAATCAGCATCCCAAGCAATGAGCGTTGTACTTGCTTTTTGTACAGTATAGGATAGAAATTTGTTGGTGTTTGCTCTATCATCATACTAATTGAGTTCTTGGAACTGTTTCCTTTGCTTCGGGAAAAACAGAATGACCTGAAACATCACAGAAATTTGCCTTTTTAAAAACACATTTTGGGGAGGGTGGGATTTTTTTTTTGTTTTTCTGGGTTTTTTTTAGGAATTTGGGAGGATTTTTGAATTGATAGAGGCAGAAAGTATTACACAGGGGAATAAGATGTATAAAACTGAGTGGGAGGTAAAGTGCAAAGCACAACCTCTTTTCTCTATGGGAATGAGGTTAATTTTCGAATAAATTGAAGACAATCTAAATTTAATTACTGTGCATCTTGAGGGACTGGGACTTAAAAAAAATATATATCATGTTGGTTTTTAAGATGGAAAAATATTGCACAACTGCAAGAATGCTGAAATGAATCATTAAATCAAATCTCTATCAGCTTTCCCACCAATCCCAGGACCTGAGTGTGTTTGTCTGAAGGCAATAAAATAACCTCTCTGTAAGAATGACAAATTCAGTAGAGAATAAGGTAATTTAGGATGGCAGTGTATGTGGGGAATAACCTTTTTCTTACTGAAAATGTAACAAACAATAACTTTGAACTGCTGCTTCAAGTCTGCTTTCTCTTACCTAAGGGCTCTTCATGCCCATGTGATGTTTCCAGATCTTAGCCACAATGTCTGTAACACCTTTTTGACTGAAAAACAAAAATTAACAACCCTGACAGGCAGACTACAGGGAAGAAACACGATTACGTTTTAGCTCTGTCGAGGTTGGGTAATGATACATGGGTCAGACGTGATGCTTTGCTAAATATGGAAAGTATTCTTATAAAAGATGAAGGGCTGGTCAAAGACAGAGCTCCTTCAGGATGCTGACAAGCCTTTTCCTGCTGTGAGCCATGGTGATTTTGATCGCACGTGTTTGTCGTTTGGGAGAGCAGTACTGGTGATGGAGACAAAAGCTGCGCAAATTCAGTACTCCAAACATTTTTCCTTCCTTAAAGGCTTCCAGATGATCTGTTCTGAATCTGTCATCTTCCTACAATGATGAGTAGTGTAGAGCATTTCAAACTGTCTCTAATGTATTTCTAAAAATGTTCTGTAGATGCGGAAGACCATGGTGTGTTCTTCATACATACCCGGGAGTTCTGTCTGTAAGCATTACAGGTCCTTGCTCTGCATTTGCATAGACTGTTTTACGGGTGTATTTTAAGAGCTGTAGAACAAGAGGGAGAAAATCACTGAACTTCAGGTTTAGGGTGCAGTGTTAGGAAGGTCAGCTTTACTGTTCATAATAAATATACACATAAAATGAAGCAGATGAAAGACCCTGGTGTAATTTCTAACACATATGTAAGGAAGGGCATGGATTCTGTACAAAGGCTGTAGCTACTAAGAAAAGAGAAATAAGGAAAACAAAGAAAAATGTTGAATAACAGGAATTAAGAAAATGCTATGGGCTGGCTTCCCAGGACGTTGGCACAGCGCTTGTACTGAACTGGGCAAGGGCAAGCTAGGGCTTCCTAAAGCCAAATTAACCTCCATGTGGATGATTAACTGTAGCTTTTTCCATAGTGAATTGAACTCTTACGAAATGCTGCATTATCCCTTGTTTTGTTCAGCATCCGCTGCTGTTAGATTCTGACTGGATATTAACATCCCTAAAAAAAAAAAAATAAAAGAAATAGTGCTCTTGATAAATGTTTCTTTCAGTGACGCAGATATTTTTCAGGATGAAAAGACCTATTTTTTTATTTCCTATCTATTTTGACGTGAATTTTCCTTTGGAAAGAGGTTTATTTATGACTGCCTACATTTCACAGGTATGTGTCTAGGTACATGAATCCACAGAAATTCAACAAAGAGGATTGATGTTGACATTACAGTGAAGAATGTAGACAATTTTTGCTTGTGGTATTTATTTTTAAGGTACAGCGCTGTTATGCTTTTACAGGAAAGGTTTAGTAATAGAGATTAAACTTAATCTTGGTCTTGGTGTTGAAAAATATTTATATATTACATTATTTGACATTATCCAGCATTTTTCTTCTTTTTTTCCTTTTTTTCAAGTAGTAGCACCTTGATGAACCTCTAAAAATTTTTAAGCATTTCAGTTGCTTTCAAAGTTTGTATACCTGCATATCAGTGCTATTTGCTGCCAGAAGTAGTATTTCCAACAAATACTTATTTTGGAGGAAGTTGTGTGTATCTGTACACATGCATACATGTATGTTAGACCAGATGTTATAGTATGAATTTTGAGTTCACGATAAAGTACCATACACTTCCAATAGAAAGCGCTCTTCTCCATTCCTTTCAATGTATTTTCCTATCAGTGGATTTCATGTCCAACATGATTTATTGAGAAACAAATGCATAAGTAAAATCTGAAAATTTGAAATTCTGTATTTTTTTGGTTTGAATACATGTGCCTGTGGAACTGCAGTTTGTGTATCAAGAGGGAACATCCTGAATTACTGCCTGGTGAAGTTGTAGGGGAATGAACAAGCTGCTGATCTGACTTTGGCTCTTTAGGAGTGCAGCTCAAACTATAAACTATTTTGCTTGCCTGGAAGTTAAAACTAGATTTTTTGGGCCAAAATCACTAGTACAGCATGGATGGAGGTACTCTTCTGAATGATACACTCAATATGTTGTGTTTTACCAGTGCATTAAAAAGAAAAAATAACGGCTTGATCAAAATTTCACTTGAAGTTTAGGGAATAATAGATTAAGGTTATCTGTGAAGTTTTAATTCAGTATCATAGTTTCAGAGCAAAACCAAAATCTTTACTTAGGCATTTTTATGCATATTATGGCTATGCATTAGGGTTTTGTTGTGAATGTAGTATTATTCACTACTTTGTTTTTCTACATTGTCTTTATTCCCTCTGTGGCCTCAGGGCACACTGAGCTCATGCCATCTAAACTCTGTCCGGAAGACAAAAAATACTCATTTCCTTAATTACTGATTTTTTTTTAGATCCCGTGGTACTCGTAACAGTTTCTCAGAGATTCACAAAGAAAAGAAAGTATATATGTATTTGGATTTTAAAAAAAATGACTACCAACTGTAAGCAGTTACGGAAGTTATCTACAGATACAAATGCATTAGCATTCAAAATTTTCTTTCATTATGGGGTTTTACAGGTCTAGAATCATAGAACTGTAGAAGCATAGAATAGTTTGGGTTGGAAAGGACCTTAAGATTATCGAGTTTGAACCCCCTTGCCATGGGCAGGGACACCTCACACTAAACCATGTCACCCAAGGCTCTGTCCAACGTGGCCTTGAACACCACCAGGAATGGAGCATTTACCACCTCTTTGGGCACCCTGTGCCCACGCCTCACCACCCTCACAGTAAAGAACTTCTTCCTTATATCCAACCTAAACTTCCCCTGTTTAGGTTTTAACCCGTTACCCCTTGTCCTGTCACTACAGTCCCTAATGAGGAGTCCCTCCCCAGCATCCCTATAGGCCCCCTTCAGATACTGGAAGGCTGCTATGAGGTCTCCACGCAGCCTTCTCTTCTCCAGGCTGAACAGCCCCAACTTCCTCAGCCTGTCTTCATACAGGAGGTGCTCCAGTCCCTGATCATCCTCGTGGCCTCCTCTGGACTTTTTCCAACAGTTCCATGTCCTTCTTATGTTGAGGACACCAGAACTGCACACAATGCTCCAGGTGAGGTCTCAGAAGAGCAGAGTAGAGGGGCAGGATCACCTCCTTTGACCTGCTGGTCACGCTCCTTTTGATGCAGCCCAGGATATGGTTGGCTTTCTGGGCTGTGAGCGCACACTGAAGCCGGCTCAAGTTTCTCATCAAAATGACCTCATTGTTATGCAGGAGGCAGTCCTTGCAACCAAGATTATATTTGGGACCATGTTTTTGCTGTGATGCCTATGTCTGGTTTGAATTTCTGATCATATCTGTAAAGTCCTTAGCAGCAGCTTTACTGTAGAGTCCTGACAGGTCCCATGGATTTTATTTCTTCCAAAACCATTTGTAGTGTGTTAAAATTTCAGAGGTTTTATGTCAACAGGGTAATTTAACTATAATGATTAGCAAGAAGCACATGGAGGCTTTCCATGACCATTAGCAGAGTTATCTCCGTGCAGGGAGGAGGACGCCCCTAAGATCAGGAAGGACCTTACCAAAGAGAATGTTGGTCATAGAATTGTAGAATCACAGGATGGTTTGTGTTGAAAGGGACCTTAAAACTCATCCATTTTCTGCCCCTGCCACAGGCAGGGACACCTTCCACTAGAGCAGGTTGCTCCAAGCCCCGTCCTACTTGGCCTTGAGGAAAACAATAAAACTCATTCCTTTGGAGCAAGAATGGCAAAGAGACATTTAGGGGTGGGCTTTGAAGAAAAGCAGTGGGGAAGGAAATGAAGGCGTAAGGCAAAACCGCATGATAATGTGTCCTCCTGGCAGCTCATTTCTCATTCTGCTGCTTCAATATTGAAGCTCAGTTTTCTGAAGTTAGGTCAAAGCCATGATATTATTTCCAAGGTTCTAAGGAGAATGCAAGGAACTATTAATTTTAACTGTGATGGGGCACTGAAGGGCACTGAGCGAGGTTGCTGTAACGACAGGGTTAGCCTGACATGCAATGCCAGAGGTGAGGACTCTCGGCGACAGAAGTGTGGTTCAAGACTCACGTTTTGCCTGAGTCTTAGCCTGAAGAGGGCTGTTAGCCATGCACATACCCTGTGATTTTCTGCATATGGAATGAGTCCATTAACTCCTAACATGGATCCCAGATTCTTTCCTGCCAGAATGAGAACAGAGGGGCACAGCAATTTTCTTTTTAAGTGTAGCAATGACCCAAAATTGTATAAATATCTATGTACATGCATACCCAGTGTGTCTGAGCAAAGCCATGCTAAATGAAAGCTGTTTAAAGGATTAAAAGTTGGACCTTTGGTTGCATGGTAGTGCTAGCTTTTTAATTTTCTTGTCATTTCATTGTTCAGAGTCCGTCTTTGGGTTTTTGGGTGGGAGTTTTGCTCAGGCTGCTTTCTCCAGCAATTTCCTCTGATTCTCACCCACAGAGTTTTGTCCTAATTCAAGACAAATGTCTTCTCCCAGCAGCTATGAAACACTTACCCTGTTGAATTACGAGCAAGTGGATGAAATGGAATTATTGTATACTCTGCCCATTCAGTATTCTTATAAATATTAACAGTACAAACACAGAGAACATGGAAAGGAATTAAGTTCCTTGAGACAACTAAGGGAGATTCAGGGTTATTTAGCTCAGAGTAAACCTTTTAATTAGTCTGAGCTTTACAAATATGTGTTCTGTTTTTACTGGACTACATATGTCTTCCCCCCCATAGCTTTCAGCCTTCCTGAATTTACTTTACCACTTGCTACTCTCTGTTAGAGAAAAATAGAACAAATGTCTAATCAAAAGAAGCATCTCCTGTAGGATTTGCATGGGAGGTTTCAGCCTGTGGTAGCTTGCAGGCTGGTCATTGGGTTTATACTTTAATACAGGCTGGTTATTGAGTTTATACTTTAATACAACATGGAGTTAGGAAGATGTTGTTTCTAGGTGTTGCTCCTCATCCCTGCATGACTCTGTCTTTTAAGTGGAATCACAAGCACATTTGGCATGCCATAAAAAAGGAATAAAATTATCTTATACTGGGGAGGGATTTTACTGCTTTCTTTTTTTTTTTTTTACTTCTCTAGCAATAGGAGCATCGATTTCCCAACATTTGTTGGAAAGTGGCCATGAGCTGCCTAACAATTTATGCCTTCAGTTGAAAAATACATTTCTTTCTGCAAATTAAACTCTCAGCTTACTTTTATAAATATTTATTTCTGCCTCACCACATCAAATTCCTTGCTTCCATTTTTTATTCTCGTTTCTTTTTGATTACATTTTAGCAGAAAATCCTGTTTATTAATGCAAAGCCTCCATTAATTGTTCTAGGTTGCTTCTGAATTTGCGTATATACTTTTGGCACGCGTGTTTGGCGACTGCGTTTTTTTCTACTTACTAATAAGAAAATTCCTTTAGGAGACAGTTTGGAATGTCTTTGTAGCACATGAATTATAGATACCTGTTCATATGTAAGCAGTGGCAGATAAAAGGATGCTCATTAATATTAATGAGAAGCTTTTGTCTTGAAGTAAAGCTTTCTTGAAGTACTTAATTTATTGTGTTCAAGTTTAGGACTGTAGAATTAAAAGAATGGTGTTTAAAACTTGCTGTTTAACAGGAGGATGGGATAGCAATCCTTTGTTTACCAAAGTTGGGTTAAAATAATTTGTGATGCTTTGGGATTTGCCCTGAAATAGCAGGCAGCTGAGGCACACAGCCTGTTTCCAAGGGGACACAAACTCATGTGGCTGAGAAGGCAGAGTTGTAGACAATAAAAGTCAGAAGAAGTCTGATCACCAACCAGCAAAGTCAGAACATGGCAATACCAGAATCATGTGGACCTTTTACTACCTGGGAGAAGCTATTTTCATTTCCTGATCCTTTAAATACACTTTTGGTGAATAGGCCCATCAGTGATGCCCATACAAACCATTTTATTTTCATCCATGACCTTTGTGAAGACTCAACACTGTAAGTCTCTTGGTTTCACATCATCTCCACAAGCCAGAAGGACCTAATAGTAAATATAGCAAAGCTTTGTTCAGCAGAAGCTAGTCACACTTCACTTTACAAGGTTAGATAGAAAGGTATAAAGTACACTTCAGGGGTTTTATCTGTTAAGCATTTTGATAATTGGTTATCCCACATGTCTCCCAGGCATTAAAGTTGGGCTTAAATAAGTAAGAACAGTGTCCCTCCATGGAGCACTTGGGAATAACCCTTGGGAATTCTCCATGGCTATTGTCTCTTGTTATTTCTATTTATGTATTATTACAGCTTGGATAATTCAAACACAAAATGCCTCAGGGGCTCTTCAGTAGACATGGGCATTTGGGGACTCTAATGATTTTTCTGCATTTATTCATGTTAAATGGATTTCTCCCTGGGCCTGGTTCCTTAAGTGCTTACAGAGCACTTCTCCGTCACCCACAGAAAAGCTGTTCAACTGCACCTACTACACTTGCTTGCAGTCAGTCCCCCCATCTAGGACTGTAGTACAACACATTTATTGTATTTCACATGAAACAGCATAGTGCATTTGTTTTGATGTGGCTTCTTGTGTGATTCAGGTCCTCTGCTTGGAAATAAATGTCAGTGCAGGCATCTTATCCAGTGCATGCGTAGAGTTCTCGTGTCATAGTGCTCTCTTTTTTGCTGTAATACATTAAAAATAGGTCAAAACCAAGAAGTGTTTCTTACATGTACAGGAATTAAGGTATGGTTTCAACTTTTGTATGTCAGCTTTCAAAACGAAGATATTTTTAGACCTTGCTATATAAAGGAGTTTTTTCTAATATGATGTGGCATTCATGCAGGCATTGTAAAACCCTATTGTTTAAGGAGTATTTGCATAACATGGTTTCGGTGTTTAGGGCTTACATTTAGTTCTTTAAAATTGAGAACAATAGTACATTTGGCACGTATATGAGAGCAGAGAGAAGGAACAGCACGGAGTATTGCAGAATTGTCTGAGAACATTCATCATCAAATTTTTTGATCCGTGGAACTGGTTTTTTCCATCACCAGATAGTGTTTTGTGTTTGTGTGCTGTTCAGTTTGTTTGTGGTATGCTTCTGAACAAGGACAGTGAGGATAAAAGATTCAGAACATCTGAATTTCCAAGCTTCAAATAAATTATGTTTCTAAATACCTAGGTAATGGAAAATTTTCCTCCTTGAGAAGCTCACTAGTGATTGGGTTTCGGAGGAGTCCAATCATTATCTGACCTTCCTTGACCTGACCTTCCTCTGCTAAGGTGCTCAGTTTGTCTCCCACTCTCTGACAGTGCCCCTTTCTTTCAGGCTCCCATCTCTTTCTTTGTGTCATAGCATCAGCCTAAGCTCAACTCACATGCTTTGGTATTGAGATTCTCTTCTTTCCTCCCAGATTTTTGTCTCCTCTGCGCCATTGCTGTGACAGTGTAAATAGGAATTTTTTTGCACCTCAAGCCTGGTTTCAGCCACCTCTCTAAGAGAGCTGTGCCCACGGAACCAGTGCTTTAGTTTCTGTTTCAGTAACTCTTTCTTCTTCCAATAGCTTGAAGGGTTCTCTATAAAGATACTTCTCTCCATGTGCCTATTTTCATATTTTGGTCAAATCATCCATCCATCTTTTCTCAAATCCATTAAATAATTTCTTGAGCATGTCATAGAGAGGTATGTTTTCTGGTTTAATAATTACTAACCCAATTCTTTTCTGAACATTCGTGTTTCCAAGCCATCTTTGTGAAATCTGCACACAGGATGCATGTCATATAAATGATGGTTAGACGCCCATCACAACAGGGTTACTGTTATGCTTTATTTTATTTCTGGTTTCATTGAACTTGTGCTGATTGTGCTTGACAAGGTCTGTTTATCGATGCCAGTGATACTGTCCCTTGAATGAGTCTCACAATCACTGTTCCATTGTTATGCTCAGGTTTAACTGGCATGTCATTATCTTGGGGCATCCTATATAGTTTCTTAAAAGAAAGTGCACTAGTCCCTTCCTTTCTCGTGGTCCAAAGCTTTTAGAAAGGTCTAGTTTTTTGCAAATTCCAACTTTGGATTTACTTCTTATTTTAATTCCCCTTTTTTCTAATTTTTAGTTACAAGAGTTCCATTCTATACATTACTTTTTTTTTAATGTGAGAAGTCTACTTAATGAGCTGTTTCAATCTGCTGTAAATCAGACTTTCTGCCGAACTTGCAGAACACTTTTTTGTGTTGTTCATGATTCTTGGCTTGTGAATTTGGGTGGACGATGAAGAAATTAAGTTGCTAAATGCGTTCCCCTTATTGACTTTTTTCTTTTTCTTTTTTTTTTCTTCTTTTTGTCCCCTGATCTACAGGCTTTCTCGATTTGGCTTTTTGAAAGCATTATGTTCATATATTACTGGTTTGAATTTTATTGTGTGTGCAAATAACACATAATCAAATCACTTGTATTTAAGCAACCATTACTGTTTAGTCTGTAATCATTTTCTTATTGATCGAAGTTCAGCCTTGTGTTAAATTAAAAACTTCATCTGTGTAGAGGGAGTTAAGAAACCAGTGCTTTCTTATTCCTAAAAATCGGAAACACAAGACCTTGAGACTTTTGTTCAGCCTTGAATCTTCCGCGTTGGTTGAGCTCATCCGTGGTGTGATTTGATGATGTGTAATGGATGCCAGCTGTTAACTTGATCTTGACGTTGTTCCAGCCTGTTATTTTCCTTGCTAAACACTGATCCATAAGTACTTCTGAGAGTGAGAGCTGGGTTGAGGTACCAAGAATTTTAAATTGTTCTGTTCAGAACTTGTTATTGATATAGAATGTCGATAATGGGTGAAATTGAAGGGCTGTGGAGGTCCATAGCCTGTCTGACAGTCAATGGAGAAGAAGAGAAGAAAGAGGAAAAATATTCTGGTCAAAAAATCCATGTTCTTGTCAGCCTGTGCAGGCTGCCCTCTGTGACCATGTACTTTGTATCTTTATATTTGATCTCAACTTGATTTTTAGTGGGGCAGAAATGGAAGTGTGACTAAGACATGAGAGGGGAATTTGGGAGAAAGTCTTAATTTCCACCTCTGCACAAACTAGCACTTGTCTCTTGTACCTCATTGTGGGGGGTGGACACAACCTTGTTGTAAAATATTGTTGCCTGTTTTTAATCATTGTTCATGCTTTAAAAGTCAAAGTAAAGCCCAGAAACTTAGAGACACTGAAGAGGTAACTGCATCAAAATTAACCATCTCTTTTAAAAGGCAATATTTAGTGATGATGAAAGGTATTTATGAGCTAAATTTCATGCAAGTGCCTTTTGAGGGTTGTAACTAAATCTGATACTTTAAAAATGAAGTTGATATTTATCAAGGTGGTTTTTAGAGGCAGAGATAGAGGCAGAGTAAGAAGAGAATTGCTTGGTGGTGAAGTTTTACATCATTTTAGGAGGCAGCGCTGCTTCCTTCACAGCTCCAAATTCATCACTTAATTGACATTTTCTGTTTAGTTGTAGTGTTTCTACAGAGCTATTTTTGAGTTTGGTCTTGGTGCAGTTCTCTACAGTTTTATTCTCAGTATGAAAAATCCCTTCCTACGTGTCCCTGCCATCATGCTCCTCATGTTCTTTGAGAAGGGTAGCCAGTTTATGAAGAAGAAAATTGTGTTGAGTTTTTTTAACCTGAATATTGGTGTTCTGGGCAGCAGGGAAGTATTTAAGGAAGCAAAAATACGATATAAAGAAATAGTCTTAAGGCCTTTACTTTTCTTTTTCCCAGTTCTCCACATTTCTGCCAGAGAAAATAAATTTGCTCTTTGCCACTGCAGTTCCATGCAGAATACCAGTGGATGTGCATTTTCCTCTTCACATGTATTTAATAAATGCACTATTCCGAATCCTGATCTCATGCCACTGTTTGTATTTAAATTTCCTTTATAGCCAAAATGCTGTATGTATTTTGGAGAAGAATCTACTAGTTGGAAATCCTTTTTATTCCAAATTCTTCCTCTTTGGGAAATTATCTGTATCTTCTGAAGCAGACAGACACCAGATTTAATCTGTTCTTACTGTTCACACACTCCTAAGCATCACCAGGTTGGTTTTAACCGATTATTCTGTCTCCACAGCACTAGATGGTGCTGATGACAGTGTCTCTGCAATATGAGCCTTCAAGAATAACAATGATGGGAAGAGCGGTGCTTCTGTTTCAGACCAAGGACTACTTCGCAAATCCAAATTTTGATTTGAACAGAGATTTCAGACCACAAACGCAATAGCAGATTATCAGAGGGGAAAAGGTGGAAAGCCTGCTAATACATCTTCCCTTTTCGACAGGGAATGTCCTGCTAGTTTTGACCAACAGCTGTGAATGAGTGGGAGGTTGGCATTCGAAATGACACGTGTTGTCAAGGCTGTATTGGATAGCCTGTAGATAAGAACAAGATTCTGGTTTTCATGACATTAAATGTGTTGTTATCCTGAAAACACTAAATGTTCTAAACCCGTAACCACCTCATAGGCCTTGCATTCTCATTTGATGTTCTTGCCTTATCAGTCCAGTTGCGATTATCATCACGCAAGCGATAGGGTCCTTGTCCAATCAGGAGCTGGGCAGCCATGGTACTGACGTTGGTTTGGCCATGACATCTCTAGGCTGTTCCTCATGCAGGCAGACCCTACCTGAACCTTGAACCTACTCAAGGCCTCTTACATGGGTTAGTCAGATATCTTGAAGCATGGCAGAAGTTGTCTTTGAAAAGAAGTTGTTTATCTGTTCACAAAATATCTAACTGAAGATGTGTCGGGAGGAAGTGGAATTTAGTGAGTTGGCTCTTGAGGGGTAGGATTTGGTCTTGAGAAGCATTAACTAATTCCTTGTGGTGGTGAGGAGCGTTGGAAAAGCCTTTTCCTGGGGCCCTTGACTAGCAATGAGGGGATGAGCGCTTATACTCCAAGCAATCCACTACCATCTATGAAGGATGCAATATCAATGATCTTTTTTTAAGTAAAAAAATAAAATAAAATGAACCAAAATAAAATTAAGAGGGCTTCTTCAAATGCTAAGCATCATTTCTTGGGCAGGAAAGCTTTCCAAGCGTGTGCTTCCGAGCACTGAAGCTGTCCTTAATTCCAAGATATATTAGGCTATCAAGAATATAACACTGAGGTAATATTTTGCCACTTTTTTAAATTACTAAACTGGCTTTAATATTTTGTGACTGAATCTAGTGAACAGGGAGTTGCCACTGCTCCTTATCCAGCAACAAGTGTAACCAACTTCAGGAGCAGCACGCTCAGGCACTGGTGAATTTTGTTGGTACTTATTTCTCAAGTCAACCTTCTTACCCTCTGAGGACCAAGGGAGTCATCCTTGGAAAAGCCTAACAGGAGTCTTGTCATGCTCCAAAAAGACAAGCACAGAAAGACTTCAAATATATAACCTCTACCAAGATGGGGAGTGTTATCTGTGAGTTGAAACCCATGTTTGAGGTATTCAGTGGCTTTACAGAAGCATCTGACTCCTTGAAGCTGCTGAACACTAGCTGGTGGCCTTTGTCCACTGCTTCATTACATCTTACATATCATCTCTCCTTCACCATTACAGTCAAGTTACATTCTCCTTATATATCAAGATTATACCAACCTCTATGAGTGCTGTTGCCATGCTTGTTTTCAAAGTGCATAAAAAAAAAGTTTTTTTCTCTGTATGCATGTGGGCCCCTGATTTCACAGATTATTTATAAAGCTAAGGTAATGCTTTATTATTTATAAAGCTAAGTAATGCCTTATTCCTTGACTTAAGCTAAAATAAATTTGAAAATAATATATGCTAGTAAAATGCAAAAAGGCAGCCTTCAAATACCCAAAGCTTCTGGCATATACTTGGATTCTTCCTGTACTAAGCAATTAGATTAATGAAATTAATAATACACAAGATGCTTAAGGATATATTGCATGAGGTGCTGCGCTTAAAAATTGCATTTTAGTGAACACACAGTAGTTACAAACTAAAATTGCATGTATGCCATTCCTTCTGTTACAGTTTGACTTTCAAGAATTTAACCATGAACATATAATGTTGTTCATATCATTTTTGTATAGAATATTTCAAATTCACGTTCTGTTGTTGTTTAGCACAGGTCTTAAATAATCAATTCTTTAACTGTTTTGCATTGCATTCTAAAAATCTTGCATATATAATAAAACATTTCTTCTGACTGGACAGTCTCAGTTATTTTATAATTTTTTTTCCTTTTCTTTTTCCCCCTCTAGTTTATTTTCTTTGCTGTCTAAAAAACACAACAAAGTGCTGGAACAAGCCACGCAGTCCTTGAGAGGTTCCGTTGGTTCAAATGACTCTCCACTTCCTGATTATGTGAGTATCAAACTTAATGTTTTAGTAGGTGCTTCAAAACAGAAGTGGTACATCACTAAATCTGCAAAGATTTATCAAAATGTGTGACAGCTAAGCAACCAGCGACATCAAAATACCGGAACCTGTATGAATGATGTCATGTCTGAAAAACATCCCAATGTTACACTTACAAATGGTAAAACAAAACCACAGCTTTTCATAGCTGAGAGACTTACTGTACCATGTCAACTTGCAATTTTCAAGCCATTTGGATTTCAGGATATTTAAATTATACAGCTAAAAATGTTAGATTTAAGAACGGGGCTTTGGCATCCGCAGTATGTTAAAATGCCTGAAAGTGATTGAAAACAATTCCCAGTGGGCATTTGGGGGAGTACTGCAGTCATGGGGCAGATTAGTGTGTTCTGAATACATGGATACACACAGTACTTGTCAGTTTGCTGAGCCAATACCCACAAGCAGGCAACAATTTTGTAATTTAATTGCATGGCTTGTTGGAAAATCTCTAGTTTCGGTACAAGAAGCAGACGTCTTCCAAGGACTTGAATAATATCTTTGTAGTACTGAAGTATCTTTGGTTTGCACTCATTTGAACTCTTACTGCAATAGTGTGTAAAAAAAAGAGGGCTGTTTTATCAGTTGAGGAGGAAAATCTAACAAGAGTTTTATTTTTAGTGTTATTACATGTTCCGGGACATGCCTGCCCAAGATTTTACATATCATATTGCGCTAACATTTAGTATAAGAATACCTCAAAAAGATAATTTGGTATAATAGTTTAATGACTTCAGTCTAATTTAACTAACCGGGTTTCTTAACCTGCACCTTTTAGCTGTTATTGCTGACACACAGCATAGAAACTAGAGGCACTTTATTATTGAGAGACTCGTGGGTTTATAAATCAAATGAATTGCAGGATTTCCCTGTGTATTCCTGCTGCCTTACCATGCCCTAATTCATGTGAAGCTCCTTACAACACTTGTGGTTTTGGGGCTTCTTTTCTTACCCAAAAGCTGCTGTCTGACCTTTTATTTTTGGAACTTGAATCATTGCAGCAGGAACCCCCTCAAGTTGGTCTGTGGTTAAAGAGCAGAAGATCCCCCTTCTGTTTTTCCAGTAAGGCAATACACAAGCAGCATAAAACTCTTCCATCTGCACGGACATGAACATCTGAAAGACTTCAGACACCTTGGAGAGGACTTGGTGTCCCTTTCCCATGGGTTTGCTTCTCAAGGAGTAGAGGCTCATAGTGTAAGGACTTCCACAGCTGTGAGGACTGAAGTATTTTGGGTGCTTTGTGCATTTTTGAATGTTATGGTTGATAAGGATCTTAGGGCTGTATTTCTCAGAGGTGATTAAGCCTGGTGTCATACCAGGTTCCAGCTTGAGCAGTTACAAACAGCTAGTCATTCAAACTCCTCCTGTGGTCTCATGGCTCTTTATTGAGCTGTCTGGAGAGCTGTGATGCTTCAGTTGGGTTCCAGGGCAAAAGGAGGCTGCTTTGGTGGAGGTGATGTGTTTTGATACCTGAAATGCATTACACCATATGTCATACCATGAGATGGTTCTGCAGAGCATGTGGACTCACAGCCCAGAGGGGGTTGGAGTAGGTGCTTGGGGCTGGGTTTATGGGAAGATAGGTTCCATAAGCTGGAATTGATGCTGAGGGCTGTGTATTTTGAAACTAAGCTGCACTAATATCATGGGCTCTTGGTTAAATAGCTGTCTAGCATCTTCAGATGCCTAGAGGAGGGAGGTGAAGTTTTTAACTCTAACTTGTGTTAGGGTTATACAGGGTCCCCCTTGTATACAGGGGCTGCTATTGTATGTGTCCAGTTGTCAGGAGGAGGATATTGATTTTATTATGTTTTCTTCCCTAGACAGACAGATTACCATCCCCACTGTTCAGAGGAAAGAAAGCAGGATAATACAGACATGTGTTTGTGAAAGAGCACATATAAATAAGTATCTATGTGTGCATGCATTTATTTACAAAAATGTGAAGATCTGTATATGCGTATTTTGGAGAATGTGGAAGAATTTGGTCCTTGAAAAATATTATGTAGGTTTTGTACTTCTTTTTAACTCGCTGGATGCGAACTAAGCTGCAGCTAAGGAAAGACCTAACATGCTCTCTGTACAAAGTTATCCCCTTGCAGATGGAGACAGCTGAGAAATGCTGGAGGAGTACTAGGGAAGCACTTGGAATACAGCCCAGAGACTTAGATAGTTTACTGAATTTCTGCCCTTTTATTGTTGGTATAACGTAGGGAGGGAGGGGAGGAGAGCGGCTGGAAATATTGCAGGGGAGAGTAAAATCACTGAAGTTTGTGGCCTGTATTCTGGAAGAAGACTGTATGCTTTTATGCATGGCTTTTTGCCTTTTTTTTTTTTATTCCAAATTCCTAATTTTGCAGCTCAATCTGAGGCATAGTCAGTTGCCTAAATAGGCCAGATTTCATTACTTCAGAGTATTCTGCTTCTGAAAGCCTGTGAGCCTGTGTTTGTGTTGTCCTTAAGAATAGTGAAGAATTTAGGAACTGAGATAATTTAAGGGTCTGAAGTCCTGCAGCTCGTTCTACCATTGATCCCTTTCTTTAGCTCCATGCTGGGATAGATTGCCTGCTCTGCCCAGATTTATGTCTAGACAGGAGGAGGATTGCCGAGTAAGCTATTCTCTTCACAGGTTTCATTCAGACCAATCAAATATGTCTTTGAAAACTGTATTTCCCATGGATTTTTAATTCACTTTAATGTAGAAATCGTTTTTTTCTTACTGTGTTCCGTAAGTTCAAAAGTGAATTTGCGTGAACCAAGAGTCACGAGGGTTAAATCACGCATAAAATTCCAGGTTGCTTAAGGTCTTGTCTTGAGGTCTTTCTACTCGTTTGTGAGTACTAGACATCAAAAAAACAAGTTACGGTAATGTTCTTCTTAGGGCCAAGAAGGATTTAGAAAGGAAAAGGCAGCGTCAGTGATCTTGAACTGAGTGCTGTCCATTGTGAACATCATACGATAGAGAGGTTCTGTGATTTTGAGTGTGGTTACACAGTGTGCCCAGGCTGTGACACACACATAACAAGGGCAACAAATGGAGAGTGGACAAGATGCATGACTCCAGCAGTAGTAGTGTTTCTACTCAAAAACTGAAGTTTCTGACCTACTGTTCAGTTCCTAAGATGGTGGTGGTTGATGGTGGTGGTTGATGGTGGTAAGAATATATACTGGGATCTTCCTTTACCATGTTTCCTACAGTCTTTTTTATCTACTGCAGACTACCATCATGTCCTTGGTGTGCCAACAAAGCTTCTGATACCTTGCTGTGAACTAGGATAAGGAACTAACCCAGTTGGCTTTTATATTGTTCTTATTTAGGTTTTATGGGCTTTAAAAAAGAAAAGAGCAAATTGTTTTAATTTATTAGGGCTAGACCAGTTTCCTGATCCTTTCCTGATAAACTGTTGTCAGTGGAGTGGGATTCAGGAGCAGGATGGAGAAGCCAGCAGGGAAGAGAGAAGAAACCCCATCATCAAACCATTACCTCGGAGACAGGATTCTTGGTTAGCCTCATTCTCATGCTATTCCATATACTAGATATTTCATAAGCTTTATTGGTAAGCATTATTTTCAGAGCAGCAATGACCTGTTTTGAAATGCCACACTTGGGGCAAGTTGTCTTTGTCTGCAAGTATCTCCAGACTTGGAGAAATGGGAAAAATCTAATTAAGTTTTTTCATTACTTTCTTGCATTCAATGAAAGCACATTTTCCAAAACCTTTAACAAACTGAAAAACTTACAGTGAAATATTAAGAATTTTGCTTCTTTCAAATGAAGACAAATTGCTTAAGTGAACATATCAGTGGGGTTTTGGTTTTGGTTTTGGGGGCTTTAATTTTATTAGCATCTAATGTAATTTGTTAAATCATAGATACTGAACAGCATAACTGGACGCATGCTAGCTTGCCTTGGAATGCACCATTTCAAACCTATTGTTGGAGCTGCCAACTACCTAAACAGTTGCTTTTTAAGGATTTCATGGTATTATGATTTTTGAGCAGTTCAGTGCTCATTATACTATAGCTGGTAACGAAGGATTCCCCTCAACTATTTCTAGGAAGGGAAGGGATGGAGAAGAGGAGAATAAATTTCATATTTTGGAAAGCTTATGTCAGAGGTTCAGAATTCTCTTGCTGATGTAAGAAAGCAATCTTTTCTTAATGCAAAAGTTGGGGAAAATGAAATAAATAAATGTAGGAATAGTTCTAGATTCAAATAGTTTGGCATGCGTCATCACTTGAGTCTGTATTTGGATACACAGCTTTTGGTTTGGTTTCTTAATTTATTTCAACATCATCTAATGCAACACAGGGACAAGGGATTTTATGTCTGTGGGAGCCCAAACTCTGTTTACTGGTGGTGGGTGTGAAGGCTTAGTAGTTAAATGAAAACTCCTTGGAGCACACTCTGAGAATCACTCAACACCCTGGGTAGGGGTCACATTTCTGAGCACCCCATGGTGTTGTCTGCTGGGAGTCCTCTCTGCCATCCATGGGGGTTTTACAACAGCCTCCAGTTGCTTTAACAGAATAATATTCACAGAAAATAGCGTAGGTAAGATGATCACTAGCCACAAAGGAAAGTAATAGTTCAATTTAACTTTATTTTTACCTTCTGAATTATTGGCTGTAAGAAAGTGCATTGTTCTATGCAGATGAAGCATAAATGTATTAGGAAAAATTCTAAAAATAATCCCACTTACTGCCAGTATCTTCAATTATTTCATATGAAGGACTGTCACTTAAACAGCACTTTGATAGTGGAGGAATATTGTTGGTGATTAAAACAACGTAATACGGTGTTGGACTTCTTGTGTTGCATATGTGCTCCTGTGAATGCATGAAGAGCTATCCTTTAAAATCTGTTGTTTCCCTGTTAGTTACGGTATAAAAATAAATACATGGTGGCAATTCAAAGGGAAAAATGTAAAGATTATGAATGCAGTGAACTGTGTCTGTGTATATGTGAGTGTGTTTATATGTATTTATAAACCCTGCAGTAGCAAAGCCTGGTGGTACTGTGAGAGTTCCCAATCTCAGCTGACTCTTTTCCTGGCTCCTTACCAATCCAGTTAAATCTACCTGCTGTGTGGAGCTAGTGTGTTACATGGAGGCTTGGAATTCTGCGAGTGTCATTGAGCTTTTCTCTCGTCTTAATAACGAAAATAAAACTTTGCATTTAAGTAATGAGATTTCTATATTTTCTTTTTCCTTTTCCCTCTCAGTTTGTGCTGCATAATGGGCTAAATGAAGTCCAATATTTAGGTTCTTCTTTGATTTATCCTTGATTTATATGGTAAATAGAAAGCAGCTGCCTGTTTAAGCATCTAATTCTTGAAACTCCTAGGCCCCTCAAGCGTCATCTGGAAATAATGTAGCTTGTAAAACAAAGCTAAGAAGAAAAAGCAATGTTTGTTTTATGTGGGATGAATGACTTCGGTTGGGGTCCTTCTAATTCGGCCATTATGAGGGTTATTAAAAAGCAGTATTACAAAAGTGGTTTCAACAAAAAGAATTTTTTTTCTTTTTGTAACTCGTATCTTGTTATTGCAGTTGATTATGTTCAAAGCTGTGAGTGCTTCGTAAATAGTTCTTCATTTTAGTTTCTCCAACAGAGAATCAACCTAATCACCCTCCTATACATGGGTAGATGTTAAGAGGTTCCTCTGTTTCATTTAGTCCCTAGGAGAAAATTGTCTTTTGTAAGTAAGGGCTCTGTATTTATCTTAGAAATTTGGAGTTGCTAAAGAATAGGTAAAATAAGGTGTGAACCTGTCTTCTAAACATAATGAAACCAATCTAAAATCTATAAATTTTACATTAGAGTGGAGGAAACATGATAGTACCATATATTCAAAAAGCTGATGTCAGCTCTATATTCAGTTTAGTTTTGGCCTTGCTAAACAACTAAAGCAAAACTAATATTCTAGAAATCTGTAATATTAACAGCTGTAGATTAAAATTTTTTGTCCAATATATTTTTCTGCCAGTACGTAGTCATATAAATCTTCTTCTGTCCCTTTCATGGCACTGCTGGAGTTCTTTCATGTAATAGTTTGATATTTCAGTTGAGGTTGTGGGATCTTGAGATACAGACATTTTTTATGAAGGATCCTGTGCAAATAAGTTAATTCTTTTAGTCTGTATTATATGAAGCAAACAAGTATTTCATTCACTATCAATGTGACCAATATTTGAACTGTAAATAGATGTTGTGATGTTTGGAGTCCTAGAATATGTTCTATGATTCTGTATGCTTGAATATGTTCTATAATTCTAATGCTACATTAGGTATGCTGCAGCTCTGATTTTTTCTAATTATCTGGTTTAATGCAGAACTCTGCCACCAGACATAAACATTTTCCTATAAATGCGTGCTATCCTGAAGAAATAGGAAGTCTTCCCTGCGATGATCTGATGACTCTAGTAATGATGCAGAAATGAAATTAAACCCACTTCCAAATAAACTGGTCTGCCATAATAGAGTTAGTACGATTAACATTATGTAGCTGGTAGTCTGTAAAAACACTGCTTAGTGGTAACTGCTGTGAATGTATAAAATGCATATTACTGTTTAGCTGTAGAACTGAATACAGAATGGAAAATTCTGTATTCAGAATGAGAAGAATGGAAAATTTTACGGGATTAAATCAGGGCTCCCACTTGAGATGTGTCCATGTTTATCAAATGCGAGAGGTGGGGGGAGCTAAGGGAGTTGATTCTGTCAAAATGTTTATTCAGAACTCAGAAACCAAATTCAGAACTTTTAACCAAAAGCACTGCCTATATCTCGGTGGTGTTCTTTTTGTCTGTATATTCTTCCATTTTTATATATCTCTAAGTAACTAAATGGGATTTTTTTTTATTTCATTAGTCATGCATTGTTAATAGTTAAAAAAAAAAACTTGTGCGTGTGTGTGTGAATTTTTAGGTCATTTTTTTCTCTAATAAACTTCAAATATGATTATACAGGATTTTTTTTTTAGGATGCTGTTTACTGATAGTTTGAAGTAATATATAGTTAAGCAATCTAATAGTTCAATGGCATGTGTATGGCATGTGGGTTCTAGCAATTTAAGTTGCATTTAATAGGAGAATCATCTTGTTCTGCACTAAATTGCCTTCTCTTTGATTACTCTGAGTTGATCGCTTCTGAGCAGAAGTAACATCTTCAATTACTCTTGAGTATGCTTGTCTCCAGTACGGTATTGAGCCAAAGGCCTATAAATATATTTTCTAAATATTAGTCATACCCTTCTTCTGATTAATTATATTTTAAAGAATATTACTCCTACCTAATCCCCCTATTTTTATATCATAAAAAATAGCAGTTTCAGAATAGACTGAAATAACCAACCTAACCCAAATCTAAAGCAAGCTTTTCTGTTGAGTGATAGCCAAATTCTGCAGTTCTATCTGAATTCATCATCAGTTCTTTCCTTGACCTGAATTTGAAACTTCTCAGAGAAAATGCTCCTTATCAGAAATGACTATCCAAAATTCCTAAGATAAATATGTTGGTGAAGGTCAGTCTGTTTAAACTTCTTTATATTAGTATGAAAGACTGAATTACTTGCAATTGGTGTTTGCATTATTTTGTGTTTAGTAATATGTTTGTGGTTGAAGGATTTGGGAATGAATATATTAAAGAGCATCAGGATGTTCTGCAAAAGTATGTTTTTCTTTCATCAGGAGTTCCACAGAAAGTCTGACTGGCGTCGGGTATTTATGTTATGTATACGGTGTGAAGCCTTATTTCACTTAGAAATTCTCAGTATTTTGGAAAATATTTTTATTTTAGAATTAAATTAATTAGAATTCAGAATTAAAGATTTTAAGAATTAAAGAAATTAAAGAACGTTGCTACATTAAAAAAAAAAACAGACAAACCCAAACAAACAAAAGACACTTCGTGTGGCAGCAGCATCTTATGCTCATCTGACTGAAACTTTCCATTCTTCAGATTTAGGAGACACAAGAATAACTTGAAAGAAGTGGGAAGAATTTCTGACATTAGCAATACAAATGTCTACAGAAGCCTTTTAAAAAGCCCATTATCTTGGTCATCACATATTTGAAGAAAGCCAAGCATTAACACAGTATTTTTTAATTCTTTTGCCTCCTTTAATAGTTATACAGGTTTATATATTACTTTTTAGAGCCTTACCATCATTTTTGCAGTAAAGAGTATAAATAATGTCTTTTCTTTTGCATTTTTATACTCAAAGGACATGTTTTTGTTAAGATCACTTAAACAAGTGTCCTTAAAAGCAAACTTGATTAATCTAAAGAAGTAGTGAGTGCTCATTTCAGAAAAGCATGAGCACTGTCTCAGGGTCCCTTCTTGTCCTCCCAGATGAAGCTGTATAATCTTGCATGCTGATCTTTCTACTGAGCATCTGCTTGTGTTCCATTTGGAAGAGCTGGAAGCCTGATACAATGCTGGGATTTTAGAAGGGCCTGAGGTATGATACAGCGTAAGCTGTAGCTTAAATATGTGACATCTTACTAAGAGAAATCCTTCACAGTCCTTTCTGCAAATACGGTTTCTAACCTCATTGTTAGCCAACATGTACTCAGTCTGGTCTGATGACAAATTTTGAAGTGCTTGAATGACAGAAGTAACAGTACCGGTGTTTCAGCATCACTGGTTTCTCCCCATGACCTGGCTTCAGTGAGCGCTTGAGCCCAGAACCCCCCCGTGTCCTCGGCTGCACCCCCAGAGCGTGAGCAGCAGCTCAGGGAGGGGATCCTGCCCCTCTGCTGCGCTATGGGGAGACCCCCCCTGCAGTCCTGATCCAGCTCTGGGGCAGCAGCACAAGAGGGACGTGGAGCTGTTGGAGCGAGTGCAGAGGAGGCCATGGAGATGCTGCGAGGGCTGGAGCAGCTCTGCTCTGGAGCCAGGCTGAGAGAGCTGGGCTGGGGCAGCCTGGAGAAGAGAAGGCTCCTGAAGGGGAGACCTGAGAGCAGCTCCAGTGCCTGAAGGGGCTGCAGGAAAGCTGGAGAGGGGCTTGGGACAAGGGATGTAGGGACAGGCCAAGGGGAATGGCTTTAACCTGCCAGAGGGGAGACTGAGATGAGCTCTTAGGCAGAAGCTCTTTGCTGTGAGGGTGCTGAGGCGCTGGCACAGGGTGCCCAGAGAAGCTGTGGCTGCCCCATCCCTGGCAGTGTTCAAGGCCAGGTTGGACACAGGGACTTGGAGCAAGCTGCTCTAGTGGAAGGGGTCCCTGCCCGTGGCAGGGGTTGGAACTGGAGGAGCTTCAAAGACCCTTTTAAACCAAACCAGTCTGGGATTCTGTGATCTTTGCTGATTTGGTCGTTGGACACTTTTCCTGCTGCCTCATTCCCATGAATGGGTTGTTCGGGGCTTTAAAGGAGAAGTTGATTGCTCTGCATGCTTCATCTTTGTCAAACCTCCATAGACAAAAAAAAAAAAAAACAATGCAGTAGCTCTCCAGAGAGCAGGATTTATTTTTGTAGCTGCTGTGTATTTCAACAATGTAGTAAACCAAACTTCTAGTATTCCTAAAGCCAGGTTTTGATTGAAAAATGTAGTGCTTAAAAACCAGAAGTATGTTACCATATGTTATAAACATCTCAGTTTATGATAACTGATTTCCTTTTTTTAAACATGCAGCCATATAAAGTAAAGGAAATGGATGCAGAAAGAAGACTGTTCAGAACTTTTAGGCTGTTTGGTACTAAATGCTTAATTGGAGTTGGAATCTCTTTACGCTGCTTTTCTGTAGGAGATATAGAAATAAGAGGTATTGGTGAAACATGAGAAATTTCTGATGTTGCACCTTCTGTTCCCAGAT
Organism: Pezoporus flaviventris; assembly: GCF_033815535.1. NCBI lineage: Eukaryota > Metazoa > Chordata > Aves > Psittaciformes > Psittacidae > Pezoporus > Pezoporus flaviventris. The sequence goes on from NW_026892558.1 coordinate 1,701,542, forward strand.
ACATCTCATTTGTATTTTACAAGAGCTAACCAGTGATTGTTTGGAACATTTTTAGTGGTTTAAAAAAAAAAGGAAAAAAAATCAATCCATTTATATTTAAGAGTAGTAAATAGGTATTAAAAAATATCATAACAGATATTTAGATTTCTTCTCTGCAGATATCTGTGGTTTGGAATTGGATAGACAGACAGGGAAAGCAATAGAAATGAAGGTAAATCAAGACTTAGTGATTTTGAAAGAAATGGTAAGAGGAAGATAGTGTGCTATAGACCATGGATAAAGTCATGCATAAAACTGTTCACCTGTCAAATTGCCTCGCAGATCTGTCTGAACTGGAACGTGAAGAAGTTGTTAGAAACCATTTTTAACCTCTGCAAATCCATGTTTATTCCAGCTGTGTCCAAGTTACAGAAGCATGGTCTTACCAACTTAGAGTTTTTCCTCTTGGACAGGTGTCCCTCTGAACAACATACTGCACTGTCTGCTGAAGGCAATTGTCCCACCAATGGCTGTTGTTAATATTACCTTTAGTTATATCATACAACTGCTGTTAATTGGCAGTGTGGGTGGCCAGGGGACTGAATGATGGGATGAAGGAAAAGAGAATATTTTAACGTGAATGCATCAAATAAGGTTGAAAGACAGTATTGGCATGAAGTGAAAAAGAAAAAGGTTTGAAGAAGGAAAATAATTGATTTAGGCAGAAATTCAAAACCAGAATTACCCTGCCAGGGCTGGTTCCTCTCCTGCTGCTCGTAAGAAGCATCACACTGAGTAAAATAAGCCACTTACTGAAAAGTTATTTCCTCATCACACAGCCTGAAAAGCAGTGCTAAAGAAATGTGGAAGAGAGAATTCCAGTTTTGTTTATTCCTATTGACGATGGTGGATGCTTGTTCTCTGCAAAATAACTTTGTAGGAGATCTGTCAAAACACATGAAGAGTGTATTTAGAAGAGCTAGAAATATAAAAGAATCTCTGTTTTTCATGTTTATTAATTCTACAAAATCACCCTAATGTTTTTCACAGGCATAATTGGAAAGATAAACTTTTATTTCCCTTTCATGTAACCAGTGATTTTTCTTAAGTTTCTAATTTCTTTTTAATTTAGGAACTAAGAGATATAGAGGAGTATCTTGCACATTCAATACACTAAATCCAGTTTTGTAAATGGAAGTTCTTCCACACTACTGGTTAATTACAAAACAATAACCCAGAAATTGGACAAAATGTACCAATTTTTAACATGCTATGATTTATATACAGACATGATGGTTAAAGGATTCTGTGTGATGATAGATACTTAGAATTTTCAATTAAATTGTATCTTAACAGAAATACACTGGGATAAAGGAAGCCTGTGCTTTGACTCTGATGTCTGGTTTTTGAGGGTTTAACTGTGCAGTTTTAATTTTAAAGCAACAACAGGAGATTAATACATACATAAATTCTCTTTTTTGTCCCTTTGATTTATGCTAACACAAAATTTTCTGATTTTTTTACGGGGAAATAAATGATAAATAATAAATAAATAGATATAAAACGCACACAAAACAAAACAAAAAGAAAGAAAAAAAGCTGATAGTCATATTCTGCATCTGTTTTCTGCCAGTGAAATACCAAACATAAAGCCATTTCAGGGAATTATCTTTTTAAAGATTCATAGAGAGAAAAGACTCTTAATATATTGCCATTATTTAATCCTCCTATATTCATATCCCCACTGCCGTTGGGAGATTGTCTACGCTGCTCTGAAGCAAAGTTGAGACGAGTAAGATAAGGTTTTTTATTGTCCTTCAGATACGTTACTGGAATGTGGTGGAGGTTTTCCAGAACTGCTCTCGCACATATTTAGGCTCGACCCCAAGTGGAGAGAGCTGTGGCCTGCTGTTGAAGTATATGACATCTTCTTCAAGGACGCTGTGTTCAGCTTCGTTTTTCTTGGTATCGAGCTGGTACAGCATGTACGGAGGCCGTTCCGGCTCCAACATTTGTGTGTGTGCTAGCCCAAACCCTTGACCTGAACGAAACTGTTTACCTATAACAAAACCCAGCCATCCTTTTCTAGAAAAAAGAAGATGGATTGTAACAGTGCAGGTTAGACTTCATGTTTTTCATTGCAATAGGAATCAAAATCTCTTCCCTCCAAGTAAACTGAAAAGAGAACGGATGTTGCAGTTCCTAAAGGCAAGTCTTTAAGCTACTCACCAACAACTTACCTGTTGCACTTGCATCAAAATCAGATTCTTGCTCAGTACAGGGAAAAAAAATCTGAATGAAAAATGACAAGTTTTCCCATTCTCACACTGATCTTTTAGATTTTGATAAATTGAAACAATAGGAAGAGTCATGTCACATTTTTCTGAAATATAAAATTATTTTACCTTATGGTGTACTCTGTTAATTCAAATTCATGAACAGAAAACTGTTAATTAGAATTCATTAGGTGAACAATCAGAATTGCTCATAGGATTTTGGTGAGGAACAGCTGCCTAACTCTGGTATGGATGTATAACATACCCAAGTGCTTCTCTGTCTTTCAAACACAGTGATCTCTCATCTTGTCCCTGTCTTGTCACTACAGTGTTTTATGAACTGGGCTACATGAAATTTTGTCCCAGAACAGATGATACTTCATAAATATTTCAGGCAGTTTGTTTAATTGGATAACTCAGGTTTTTCATATATATATATATATATATTAAGAGGGTTTTGCTTCCAGCAGTTGAGAAAATGTCATCTGTTGCTTATAGTTCATGTTGGAGCAGGTACCTCTGTACATAGGCTTCTAGCATTCTGTATGCTTTGGGCTTTCCAAATCTCAGTTAAAGGTTCATTCTTCAGTGTTCAGGCTGTGGCTGCTGTGTGCTTCCATACCATGCGTCAGGAAGCGTAGAGGTGGCCATCAGCTTTTGTGTTTATTAGAACTGATGCAGTGTCCAGGGGAATGCACTTGAAAAATAAGATAGAATGTAGTAAAAAAAAAATTTAATTTAGAAGTTGCTCCATTTATTTGGTTTGCCTGCTATCATCTCTCAAAAGGCTGGTTTTCATCTGCTTCCTATTTGTATTTTATTCCACTAGAGAAAGCAGTTCTTGAAATTTGGGGTTTGAGCTTTTTTTAGGCCCATCTTAATGGAATAAATGGTACTGATACTGGCAGTGACTAGTTTTGAAGAAGTGATAAGAGAAAAACAAATAAACCTACTTTATTGTATTTTAAATAGGCTTACCTATCCTTTAGACTGCAAACCTCAGAGATCAATAATGCAGTTTTTCCTTTGAATATAATAGGTTTCTCATGTCTTTATTTCTCTATCCCCTTTAATTTTCAAAATATCTAACACCATTAAAAGAAATAGTAAGGTACATATGCCAAGTGGTCTCATGAAGTTGTATTTCTGTATAACTTTTCTAACCATGATGCTGTATTTTAATGTATCAGAAGAAATAAAAGGAGTCTCCATTATTTATCTTCAGCTCAGGGGTAAAATGATGTCTGTAAATCAGCATATTCCTGCTCACAACAGTTTGGGAATCTTGTACCTTAATTCCTTATCAAGTGTCTGTTATCTGGGACCTGATGTTTTTTATCATGCACTGTTACTATTTAAGGAGCTACAGCACAAAAAGAGTACACCACGGCCATCAAAAGTTTTCTGTGTGCACACTGTTCTGCATGAACAGCAATGGATTAAATCAACCTATTTTTGTTATTCTTACTTTTAAAAATGGTTATTATTGTCAGGAGGCAGTCTACAAGTGTTTTTTTTCTGGCCTGTGGAAACTATTAATGTTCTACTCAACCCAGTTTACCTTTGCAGTGATTTTCTTGTTTCTTCAAAGCAGGACTCTTAACATTGTCTAGGCATGGGAAGAATGCCTGGCGGCCTCAGCAGTAACACTGCTTCACTTGCCTCCTTGACATTCCCCAAATTGTGATGATGGAAATGGCTGCTTTTCAAACTCCTCCTGACTTTCTTATGTCTCCCACAGAAATTTCAATAGCGATTTTCACCCTAAGGGCAAGAATAGAGAGTCTTTCGGCTGCTGAGCATGTAGGGTGTAGCACTAACTTTTCCCACTGACATCCTGTGCGTCATCAGGACCAGAAGATCTTCTGCTTGGGTAGTATGGAAATTATGGAAACTGAATGCAGTCTGTGTTCATTATTGAGGACTTGGATTCTGCAATCTTACTTGTGATGTTTCTTTTCTTAAACAGGGTCAAAATTACTCAGTGGTACTTTCAGTGGAAGACGACTGTTATAGTTGCAAGGCAATGTCTGTTTTGAAGTGTCACAGCAAAGATGCTGAACCACAGGGTCTAATCAATGAGGAACCACCAGAGACCTTCCAAACTGAGATTCTGGGCAATTGGCAGCTTCAGTGAGGAATTTGTATTTGTTCAGTTAGTTTTGATACCTCCTCAATTAAAATGGCTTAGACACTGAAGACAGGTCTGCAAAAACCGCAACACTGAGTGATTTTCTTGAATAACAGCAGCTGGTTTATTAGAAATACACTCTTAGATACACATATATTTTGCAATGAGTGTCATGGTTGTTACTGCCAAACATAATATTAAGGGTGGAGAAAATAGTTGATTATATGGAGATGATGCTGTAGCTATAAGGAAATGGTGGATAAATTACATTCCTATAACTGTAGTGTACTTTATGGAGGAAAGTTTGGGAGGTGTGAAGGGAAAATGTTAAGAAAACTGTTTGGTTTAAATTGCTAATCGGCCCTTTTTTCTGTCTGTTGGCAAGATGTAGTATTTTTCTGTCTCATTTTTCTTCATCATAAAAATAAGGGCTTCTGTACTTCAGTTAAACAGCACACAGGATAAAAAGGATAAGCACCCATTCCAAAGAAGCATTAAAGACATGATAAGGATTCTTAAATCTGGACTAAAGTGCATACTGAAACACAAACATCAGTGTGTATGCTAGCAGCTGTGCCCTCCTGCAAAACTGTGAAGTTTGTTTCCTTTTGGAGGACCTCTTGCTTCAAAAAGGTTCATCAGAAGTTGTTTTAAAGGAATATGCTTTTAGGTCAAGAGATTTCATTAAGTAGCATTTACATATTAAATGCATAAATGTGAAACTTTATGTGAGCGTTATATAAGACCTGCCATGCAATTAAAAAAAAATTAATTAGAAAGTGTGGAAATTTCAGTTCACGTAGCAGTAATTACTGCATAACACCTCCGAACAGTGTTCTGGTGACATTTTACAGCTAAGCTGTGTGTGTAGTGCTAGAATCAGAAACTTTTTCACTTGAGTAACATCTTTAAAGTCCTTCAACTCTACTCAAGGTAGATGGGTTCTGTTAATTAAAGTCTGTATCATGATAATCCATTTACCTTTGTATAGTAGAGATGGGTTTGCCTATGGAACTTGTCCTTTCCTGTCCTACCCATCAAACTGAACAAAATCTTCCCATACCTCTGGGGAATACTGCTTCGTTTCAAGGAGAAATGGAGAATTCTTAATTTCCTTTCAACAGCATGATTTATTTCAGGCATGATTTGACAAAAACACAAATGCACACTTTTAGTTTTCTTAGTACGAACATTGTCATTTTCCTAGCAGCAGTTGCTTCCCAGGCTTTGTGGGACCTTAGAAAATGATTGGGTTTAGTTCTACTAGACACTATGTGTATTTTGTTGTCATGGTTGTATGTGGTTTGGAAATACTGGTTCTTGCATGGACAGCATTGGAGTCCCTAGCTGTTGACTATCAGTTTGGGTAGTTTGGTGGGTCCCCTTATGGTAGACCTTCTTGTTGGGCTTCAGCCAGACTCTGAAGCTCAACCTGGAGCAGATGCCTTCCATAGTCATTTGCTTTTTCTAAACCAGTTGGGGTGAAAATTATTGTAGTTAATTTGAATTTTAGAATGCCAGGTTGGAGACGACATCCAGGTTCATCTGGTCCAACCTTTCTATGCAAGCATGACCTAGACTAGATTTGATTCGTTTTTTTTTGTCACCTTAGGAAATCACTGGAGAAGGATATTGTCACCATTTGGTTTTTCAGGGTGGAATTCAGCACTTGAATTAGATGGGAAGTTCCCAAGAATGGAGTTTGGAAAAGCTGGGATGAAATGCCAAAGAGGAGGTAGAATCATAGAATCATAGAACAGTTAGGGTTGGAAAGGACCTTAAGATCACCCAGTTCCAACCCCCCTGCCATGGGCAGGGACACCTCACACTAAACCATGGCACCCAAGGCTCTGTCGAACCTGGCCTTGAACACTGCCAGGGATGGAGCATTCACAACCTCCCTGGGCAACCCATTCCAGTGCCTCACCAACCTAACAGTAAAGAATTTCTTCCTTATAGCCAATCTAAACTTCCCCTCTCTAAGTTATAATCCATCACCCCTTGTCCTATCACTACAGTGCCTAATGAAGAGTCCCTCCCCAGCATCCCTATAGGCCCCCTTCAGATACTGAAAGGCTGCTTTGAGGTCTCCACGCAGCCTTCTCTTCTCCAGGCTGAACAGCCCCAACTTCCTCAGCCTGTCTTCATACGGGAGGTGCTCCAGTCCCCTGATCATCCTCGTGGACTCCTCTGGACTTGTTCTAACAGTTCCATGTCCTTTTTATGTTGAGGACATCAGAACTGCACACAATGCTCCAGGTGAGGTCTCAGGAGAGCAGAGCAGAGGGGCAGGATCACCTCCTTCGACCTGCTGGTCACGCTCCTTTTGATGCAGCCCAGGATACGGTTGCTTTCTGGGCTGCAAGCTCACACTGAAGCCGGCTCGTGTTCAGTTTCTCATCAACCAACACCCCCAAGTCCTTCTCCTTGGGCTGCTCTGAATCTCTTCTCTGCCCAACCTTTAGCTGTGCCTGGGATTGCTCTGACCCAGGTGTAGGACCTTGCACTTGGCATGGTTAAACTTCATGAGGTTGGCATCAGCCCACCTCACAATCGTGTCAAGGTCCCTCTGGATGGCATTCCTTCACTCCAGCCTATCAACAAAACCACACAGCTTGGTGTCATTGGCAAACTAAATAGGTCTATCTAAAGTCTTGTTCTCTGGAACTGAACACCTTCTGCAGTCGTGATGCTGAATCGCAGTCTCACAAATATGCCAAGCCTGCATCTCTTCTGCACTTAGGTTCTTCTCCATCCTTTTGAGTCTGGATGACAGCTCATGCTTTTAAATCAGAGGAGCAGAACTATGGAAGAAATGAGTAGCTGTAACATTGCCCAGAAAGTGAGAAATTAATATGGGAGCCTGAAAGTCAAGTTAAAGACATTCCCCCTTGTCCTGTCCTTACAGGCCCTTGTCCAAAGCTCCTCTCTAGCTTTCTTGTCGGCCCCTTTAGGTATTGGAAGACTGTTCCCCAGAGCCTTCTCTCCTCCAGGCTCATGGGACATTGCTGGAAACCTGCTTTTCAACTTACTTAGTTGTTCATGATGGCAAGTGTCAGGACATTAGGTTTATTCAGTAAAGTGTTGGGCAGCAAACTTCAGTCTGGTGTGACAGCTCTTCTTTCATTTCTAAGCAGTGATCAGAGATGCCGGAGTTAGTTTTTGAGGCTATATCCACCATAAGCCCTGCAAATTTCCACTTAATACCCAGTTACCCACAATTCAGCCTCACAGCCAAAAGTTATCTGGGTTTGACATAGAACAGCCAAAGAGTATGTGCCAGTAAAACAGATGAAGATAAGATTTCTGTTACCAAAGTCTTGGCTTTGAAGTTCATTTGCGTATTGAGTACAAGAGCAGCTTTCTTGGACGCTTCCTTCTTGCCCCTCTGCTCTTCCATTCCTTTGGCAGAGCATGTTTATTTTGTTGAAGGTTTTATTTTCTGCTGAAAATGCAGGAAATTCAGACAGCGCTCTTGGAAGCTCCCCAAAGCTAATACAAACAAGATACATATGCTTCTCTTAAAGTAACTAAAAATAAAGTAAATTATTTGAAACTATTTAACTGCAGAAATTCCCCTGTAAAGAGGAAAGGGAAGTTTACATCAGTGTAATTGTGGATGCTGTTAAATTATATTATCAAGGTGAAATTCCCTGGAGTGTCAGCTTGTCTACTTTACACGGAAGAGTACATCACCCTGGAGTTTATAACGGTGTTCAGGCAGGTGTGGAAGAGAAATGAAATGTCCAAACCCACCATAACTTGACATATTCCTTAGCACATAGCAAGCTAGCTGAAAAAAGAGGTAATGGAAAATGGACCAAAGTGGTCCATTCACCTAGACTTTTTGTGGATGCAGCTGACGGATCTGTAGCAGTTTACCAACTCTTTCCTCCTTGTTTCAACCTGGTAAGAAGAAGAATGTCAGGAGCTGTCAGTTTTGCATTAATTTGGTATTTAGTATTTTTTATGGGTGTTAAGTATATGGTCTATGTATGCTTTTATTTTCCATTGCTGACAAAATTGCTTTTAAAGCCATATCTGCATAATGAAGGAAGTGGTTGTTAACAAGACTTTATGTTTGCATCTCGAGCTAGAGCTTCTTCAAGTAACCTCTTTACAGCTTTTACATACTGTATGCACTCCTTACTGTGCCACAGAGGGTCTGCAATGGCAGTAATTGTGAACTAAAGCCACAAAGCTTCACCATAAAGAAACTTGCACTTTGGAAAATTCAAATGTCAAAGCATCCTGTTAGTGGCAGCAAGATACCACCCACTAAAAAGCCATTCCTTGCCATAAGCAGTAACTTCACAACTGTGTTTGGACATGTTTCTTTGGGTCAGCCTGCATTTCCATCATGTATTTGTTTTCCTATTACAGGTGACACTGCCGCTTTATTTTATCAGGTTTCTTTGGATTAAGACTTCACTAGTATTCCTTTCCTAGTAGCTTGGGGCTTTTTTTCCACCCTGTTTACATTGTGTGGGTGTAGTGTATTGCATTACCCATCCCTGCTCAGGTTTTGGGGTTTTAGGTAGATAAGCTTCTTTGTGCTCATTGTGCTAATTGTATAACTGCCTTTTTGAGAGCAATCGTTGTGCCATTTCAACAGGCAGAAACCTCGAGCAGTTACTTACCTGAAGGTATCTGTGGGATGGAAAATTGCTGCAATGTGAATGCCCAGTGAGAAGTGGGGCTTTTTTAGTTGGTGGTATTGTCCTGGATGTATACATGTATTGTTGTTTACTGCTCTGTTAGATCTCTGTTTTTAAAAAACTTGCAAAGTAGACCTCTTTAGCCTTAAAATTACATGTTGCTTTGGATTGCATACTAATATACATCCGGATAAAAAGAAAAAAAAATACTGTTGTATTTAAGTGAGTGAATAAATAAATATATAATCATATTATGATACAACTTGTGGAGATGATGTGAAAGTTTGTACACTAGTGCTTTTTAGAATCATAGAATAGAATCACAGAATGGTTTGTGTTGGAAGGGACTTTAAAGCTCATCCAGTTATAACTCCCTGCCATGGGCAGAGACACCTTCCACTAGAGCAGGTTGCATCCATGCTGTGGAATACCCCAGGTACCAGACAGCACTGGGCAGTGCTTGGCTTATAGCCTGTGCCCAGGACTGAGGATCAACAGATGAGCCAGGTTCAAGCAAGAGGCTTCTGCATGGCTCAGAGCCAAAGCAGGGACAGGAGCACTTGAGTCAGTTCTGCAGTGAGGACACATCTCATGTGGCAGCCTGAGGCAGGCCCAAGTGGTCATCGGGCTGCTGGGGTCACAGGCTGCAATCACAGAGGAAATGTCTTCAGCAAGGCTAACGGGAGTTTTAAAAGTGTTCCTTTCTCTAAAACCTAACCACAAAGCTTATTTCATCGTGAAAGAGCCTCGTGTCCATCCTTGCTATAGATGTCTCTTCATCACAACACAAGTGACTGAAATTCTGGTTTTCAAATAACTATCATTTTCCATACGAAATAGAATAGGAGGAAAGAAAACAAATTAATTTTGTCTGGTTTTTTATTAGATAGTACAAGCCCCAAGGGATGATTAAGCAAAAGTTTACCTTATTGACACATGGACATGCTTCCCATTTTCTCCTAAGAGTAGTCAACATTTAGACACTGGAGATCTGCATTCATTCATAATAGAACTTTTTTATCCAGTTCTTTATTATTACAAAAATCAAAATTAATGGTAAATTAAAAGGGTGAGCACTCAGAATGTTCTGATGTAGGAACCAGGAGATGGCTACCATAAATTAAGCAGTTTTTTGGTGACACTGGATTCTTGTATCTTGGTATTTAGGCTGCTTGACTTCTCTGGTATTTTATAAGCCATATACTTTCAACTGTTTTTACACATAGGTGTCTTTACAGCAGTATATAAGTATCGAATTTTCTGGAAGTCTTTTTCCAGAAGGATACCATGCTAATTATTAATTATATTGCAGTAAGGAAAGCAACAGCATTCCAGGATGGTCAGAGATGAGAACATCCAGCTCTGCTCATAGTTTGCTTTGGCTTTGCACATTTGTGTGTTCCTTATTAGTGTTTACCAAACTCAAATTATTTTTCTCCAGATAATGTTCTCATTCCTGTGCTCGTTGTTTTTTCCTCTGCATCCTGTCAGCTTGGTTTCATTCTCTTTTCTCTGGCATTATCACTTGCTTGTTCCTTTTCCTTTCAACAAGAGAGACCCAGGCTACCCACAACTGTACCTGGATCTCTTGTACCTGTTAATGCCTGCTTTGTTCCTTGTCAACTAGAACATGACCAAGCATCTGGCTTTTTGCCTTAAAAATTAAAATCTTTGCCAGAAAAGGTAGCACATTTAATTCCATTCCTGAGAAGAAACTGTGGGGTGGTTGCCTAGGATTACCTGCATTAATGCCAGTGCTGTGCCTACATCTCCATCCCCTTTGTAGTCATGATTTCAGTCTCAGAAATTTGGTACCAAGCTTTAGCTTTCACGTTTCCTTTAATGATAGGTATAATTATTTATATGGGCATAAACAAAAGAAAACGAGGGGGAGGACTGGTGCTCATCAGTGTCAACAGAGGCATTATCTGAGCCCTGTTTTGTAAAGGAACACTGTAATAATTTTAAATGTGAATGCCATGTTGAATTTGCCAATTGTAAGCAATAGGAAAATGCCATTACTTTTAACTCCTCTCCCATTGAAATATAGATTGTTGTCACAGGACAACTAATTCAGTCAAAGATACGGCCTTACAAGATTGCAGTGGATGATGTGGTAGTCCTTGTCTTGGCCATACCTGTTGAGCATTTCAGCTGTGTTCAGTCTGAAAGCTAATATACAGGGTAATAAACTTCTCTTCAGCAGCTCAAACGGTTCTGTAACCTTATGTGTATCTGTTGTTACACCATGTCTAGATGCAGGGGGGGTATAGCTTGATACTGGTCAGCAATAAAAGCTCGTGGCATTTTGTCAGCTGTTACAGCAGTTCTCCATTGTCTCATCCAAACGCTGTCCTTGGCTTTCTGCTTGTTTTTTCCTGTTTTGAAAACTTTTAAGCCTTTACAAATGCTTTAATTGCTAATTATAGGAGCATACAGCTCTCCAGGTAGCATATATGCAATACTGTGATTCAGTGCCACTTCTCTGTCTTTTATGGAGCTCAGTCTTCTTCTAAATGGTTTCTTTATATAGTCACTTGTCAGTAAAAATCTTCACTGTAGCTCCTGGTTTTTTTTTTCATTATGGTCCCAGATTCCTTACCTGGAATACAGTAGCTGAAAAAGAGATGGTTGGTTCTGTCCATCAGCTTCTAAAAGTTTAAAATGTATTTACTGAGCAATAACCTCTGGTAGATTTTAATTGTTTGAAACTGAGCTAAAGCAGAGACTGCGTTTTCTTGAAATAACATGTTTGGAGACGGTTAGCAATGTTTTCTGATTAAACTCGCTATGATGCCCAGGTTTTAAGTTCAGCATAGCTTATTAAAAAGCATTTAGTTTTCGAAAAGCAATTGTTTGGCTTGTTACCTTTCTGGTAACTGGATAGATCTCACTTGATCCTGAATGTTTCTGCAGAGGTGATGTATTCTGTATTTTAGGATAGTGTCTCAGTCACCAGGTCATCCTGTTGCACTAGGGAGAGAATTACAGCAATGCTTAGAGCTTTTTAAAAGCCACCATAATATACTATATTCTGACATAAATCCAAGTTGACAGGCAAGTACCACTCCCCAGATGAGTTAGCCAGGTCTGGATTGCTGGAGCAATTATTTCAGTTTTTGTCTAATCTTTTGCATTAAATACATTTCACATCCTCTAACAAGGATGCTATTTTATAGCACTATAAATAGGAAGCTACAGAGGAGCCACCTGTGTTTTGAATGTAAAGATTTTTCTGTCATAGAAGAATGCGATCACATTGACAGGCTAAGTAGTTGCAGTGATCAGCTGTGTAAGGGTTTCTGCAAACATGGCTAGCACACTGCAGTGTGAATTACCACACTACAGTGGTAATTCAGGTGACAGAGGCAAAGTCAATAAAGAAACAGGAGGAGATCCTCACATTGAGAAAAAAATTGGTAACCTCCACAGTCAGGCATCATTGCTGAAGAGGGAGATTTAATTGGAGTGTATGCACCAAATACTGTTCTTTAGACAAGAATTACAGAATCATAGACTCACAGATTGGTTTGTATTGGAAGGGACCTGAAAGCTCACCCAGTTCCAACCCCTGCCACGGGCAGGGACCCCTTCCACTAGAGCAGCTTGCTCTAAGCCCCTGTGTCCAACCTGGCCTTGAACACTGCCAGGGATGGGGCAGCCACAGCTTCTCTGGGCACCCTGTGCCAGTGCCTCAAATTTCAAAATTTCAAATTTAAGAAAGCTTTCATCACTTAAATCTCCTTTGTCCATGCAGAAGTCAAGCAGTGTGGGTAACCAGATCATAGTGCTGATGCGTTTCAGCATCCTCAGCACCATGGTAGAGATGGAGGAGTAGGTTAGGGGAATGATGCTGCCCTTGCAGGAAGAAACTTATCTTTGTTTTCCATTGAAAGTAGCCAGAGCAAAGTGGTACCAAAGAATTTTGCTCTTTAATTGAATCTAACTAGGGTAATGACATGTTCCCGTGTTCTCTTCTGCCTTGCTAAGAGCATATATCTGACAAGTGATGATTCCTACAATGCTACCTTATAGAAGAAAATAACTACGTATGAATTGAATGACAGTCCAACAAAATGCTGTTGCGAGAACAGCCTCATTGTGAAGTATTTAAGTGCCTTCTGATAACTCAGAAAATGAGTGCTTTGTAGGCAGTCGGCAAAAGGAAATACCAGTGGTTTCAGTGTTCATACTAAACAGAAAAACTCAAGCCGGTTTGGTATGCTTCGCGTTCTTGCCAGACCTGTGAAGTCTCACAATCCAATGTTTGATGTGGTGGAGAGACCTAACAAAACAAACAAAGTAGATTTGCCTTTTTTACACTATCCCAAGGGAGGGCAGACAGCTCTCCCGTATGAACAGCTGTATCAGGTACATCCTGATGGGCAGCCCAATGAGAGAAACCCAGGCAGCTAGCAAGGGTTCTCATGCCAGCTTGCTCAGTTTAGAAAGTTTGAATTTCACAGTCATCAGGGATGGTTTGCCACAGGCATTGACGTGATGAAAAGCTCTACAAGTTTATCTTGAGCATTAAGGCTTAGCGCACTACAGAAGATGTCTTTTATCATTCATTACAAGTATTCTTCTATGCTAAAAATACACACACACAAAAAAAGGCCAGGATAAAGTCTGGAGAGCAGTGGCAGATGTTGAGGGGTCAGTGAGGTTTGATCCAGCCAGTTTTGTTCTACTGTCTTTGCTTTTCTCTTTCACCAGCCACTTTTAATTTTTATATTTTTTCCTCTCTTTTTCTTCCTATCCCTGTTCCCCAAGCAGGGGCTCACCAGGAAATGTACTGAATTAAATGTATCCTGAAATGCTTTTAGTTAGCATAGGAAGGGTTGAAAAGACTTAAATTCACTTAACCCCTAATGAATTTGGCTGATTACAATATGTTAACGCTTTTTGGCATGAGAAGATGGCTGCTATTGAGAGAATTAAGCTATGAGGTTGAATGCTAGAGTGCAGTGCATTTCAGTTAAGATTTTGGTTATTACAGGAGAAAACAGATCTCTTTCCAGATAGATACGGCAGATTTGCTCACTGTGGAGACTTTAACCAGCTAATAGCTCCATTAGTAATAATTACCTGTGCGTTATCTTACTACCTTACAGATTTTACAATGGAAAAGGGCACACTAACCTTTTATTCCTTTCTTAAAGGCGCAAGACCTGAATGTGATCGAGGAAGTGATCCGAATGATGTTGGAGATCATCAACTCCTGCCTGACAAATTCCCTTCATCACAACCCAAACTTGGTGTACGCGCTGCTTTACAAGCGGGATCTCTTTGAGCAGTTCCGAACTCACCCTTCCTTCCAGGACATAATGCAAAATATAGATCTGGTGAGTGATACATTATTCAGAGGATGCTTACACGTGGTTTATCTGATCTCTTTATCCTCTTGAGAAGTGGAAAATACTCATCATCTTATCAATTTAGTTTAAAAAGTATTAAAATGTTGAGTTTTTCTCCCTTATTTTCTGGGCCTCCACTGTGATTCTGGACAACATCTTTAACTTGGCAGAGCCAGAATTCTCCTGGCAAGGAATTCCCAAGCTGCGATGCTGAAGACATTCAAGGCCAGGCTGGATGTGGTTCTGGGCAACCAGATAGTTGAAGATGTTCCTGCTTTATGCAGAAGGGTTATACTGGATGACCTCTGAAAGTCCCTTCCAACCCAAACTATTCTATGAATCTTTCACTCCATAAGGACAGCATCAGCTTCTGTTAACTGCCTCTTGTTAGAAACCTATCTTCTAGGGAAGAAAAAGCCAACTTTCATCACCAACCAATTTTTCTTTTCTCTTACTGCCATTACCAGCCAATAAATTATTATATAGGGAATTACTTTTTTTGAATAGTTAAGAACAGGAGCTGGCATATTCCCTGGGCTGTAGAACCATAGAATCCCAGACTGGTTTGTGTTGGAAGGGACCTTAAAGCTCCTTCAGTTCCAGCCCCCTGCCACAGGCAGGGACACCTTCCACTAGAGCAGCTTGCTCCAACCCTTGTGTCCAGCCTGGCCTTGAACACTGCCAGGGATGGGGCAGCCACAGCTTCTCTGGGCACCCTGTGCCAGCGCCTCAGCACCCTCACAGGGAAGAATTTATTCCTGATATTTAACCTAAATCTCTCCTGTTTAAATTTTAACCCATTACCGCTTGTCCTGTCACTACAGTCCCTGATGAAGAGTCCCTCCCCAGATACTGGGGCCCCCTTCAGATACTGGAAGACCCCAGTTTTCTTTCTGTATGTGAACGCTCTTGGCTTTCTCCTGCAAAGTGTCTCTCCACAGCACTTCCTTTGGATAAGTAAACATGTTAGAAGAAAACAAAATTAAATAGCTGTGGAGTATAAGCTGTTACCAGTGTGGCTCTCCATGGAGTATGACTTTGGAAAACAGTTAGCTGTTAATTAATTACTTCTGCAGCTGATGGTGGCTTTAATGTTCATACTGAGAATCTGAGTAATGATTCCTGGTAGAAAATAACAGATTTTAATTGCAATAAATATATCTCTGTCCTCCACTCAGTTTTTGCAGAGCTAGGCAATGCTTAAAGTCACACTATGACCACTAGATGCAAAATACTGGAAGGAGATGAACAGGGCACTAAATTCTTTGCTGCAGTGAATAACACATTTATTCAGATGATTTAAAATTTGCTGAGGTTCTGTTTTGATCTGCTTTTATTTTAAAATATTACAGGAGATTGAAAGACTTCTGATGATCCATAAAGGAATGTGATTTTAAATGTCGAACTGAGATCCTGCTGCGTACCTCTCTCTTCCTCTTCTGTTCTTACTTCATATTTTTCTGGTCATGCAAGAGCTTGGAGAGCAGAAGATTCAAAGATCAAAGCTCTCCAAACTTTAGGCAGCTGCAGACTACAGCTGTAGCATGCTACTGCCTGGATTGTAAGGGCAAGATGTCTTTGAGTTGTGTAAAGACAGAATATGGCACAGTCAAGATAAGTCTTCTTCATTCCTGACTTGAGATAGGGACCTCCTCTAGTTACTTGTCCAGATCCAGAAAAACTAGTGGTGGCCAGATCCTTCTGCATGACAGCCCTGTGCTTCCCATAGATAGCAGCACATCCTTTCCTTTGTAACACTTAAATGTAGGTTTTCCTCAACAATTTCAACAATTCCTCCCCAAAACTATTTAATATTGGGTTACAGCGTAATGCCAGTTACATTCAGAAACTATTTTAAAGCTTTCCAAGGGAGCATGTTGAATTTTTAAATAGCTCCTTTGTTAGAGAATCGAGGATGTCAGAAAAATAATATTTTTTTTTTTTAAATGTACCTGTCACCAGCTGGCAAATGGTGAGAGCTGTCAGGCTTGCAGATCTGAATAAAAGATGAGATACAGCTGACTCCTCTGCTACCCTGTCATGTCCTCCACTGCATACACGGTATTGGCAGTACTGCCATCCCATACAGAACCAGTCTTTGTCCTCTGTGCTGCAGCCAAAATGTTTTAACTGGTCTTCAAATCCCTTGAGAATGTGGCAAATCGTGTTCGTTTTACTGTACACACTGGGGGGATGTGGTCTGGGACCATGTGGGCTGTATCTGAGATGAACCAAAATAGGTTTCTGGATCCCAAACTTTGTTCAGGCTTTTTCTCTGCAGCGATAGAGGTGGGAGCTCCATCCTCATGGCTATGTAGAATGTTGTGAATGTCTGAAATGCAGCTGTGCTCAAAAAGGAGTCATAAAACTGGGGAGAAGAGGGGGTGTGAAATCATTAAAGAAAGATTTCACTCAGTAAATTCCTAAACTGTGTGTTGCTGGAAGCTTGGAGGATATATTCACAGGGAGAATCTCCCTATAATTGACCTGCTTCTTACGTTCTTATTTAAGCATCTATCGCAGCCTACTCTGAGGGACAGAATAGTGAGCTGGCCAGCCTTTTCATGTGGCCAAGGGTGGTTATTCAGAGCAAGATGGGTCTATGAACTTAGTGTGTACCAACAGCTCTGTTGAGTTTCAGACTGCTCTACTCGATGTAATTTGGTGGCCCAAAGCGTGTAAAGCATAGGTGTGAACAGCAGATGTTGCAGCTTTTGGTGATGGTATGGTAAGATCTGTTATGTTTCTGAAGCCCCCAGAGCATGTATGCAGAAGCTGTGTGGCATCCTGCCTCCCTCCCTCCATTGGTACTTTTCCTAGTCATTACATAGCAAAGTATGTTTGGATTATCTCCCCCCATGCTAGAGTGGCAGCATGCATCACAGAATCCCAGCCTGGTTTGTGTTGGAAGGGAGCTTAAAGCTCATCCAGCTCCAACCCCTGCCACGGGCAGGGACGCCTTCCACTAGAGCAGCTTGCTCCAAGCCCCTGTGTCCAACCTGGCCTTGAACACTGCCAGGGATGGGGCAGCCACAGCTTCTCTGGGCACCCTGTGCCAGCACCTAGGTACCCTCACAGCAAAGAGCTTCTGCCTAAGAGCTCATCTCAGTCTCCCCTCGGGCAGGTTAAAGCCATTCCCCTTGGCCTGTCCCTACATCCCTTGTCCCAAGCCCCTCTCCAGCTTTCCTGCAGCCCCTTTAGGCACTGGAGCTGCTCTCAGGTCTCCCTTAAGGAGCCTTCTCGTCTCCATGCTGACCCAGCCCAGCTCTTCTCTTCACAGGAATAGAATACAATGTCCATCATCAGATTCCACTGGAGATCTGCATGGCCAGTAGGTTTATGTTATACTCTGGGTCACGCTGACATCCCTCTGTGCTTCAGCAAAATCCTTCCTTACATTGGGTGTAGGGTCCTTTGATCCTACACTATAGCCCGGTTTTGTATTTCATATAGATACAGATATACTAACAGATAGCATAGCAATGTTCTATATTGAAAAAATACGACCAAAATACAGAATAAATGCAATCGGAAATCAGTTTGGGACACCAGAACAGTTGCCAGGCTGCTTTGTCAAGAATGTATAAAATGGATATGACATATCTTGACTTTAATACTTATTATTTTTACTCTGTTGCACATAATGTTCTCATAAACCAAAATAGGAAGCACGGAAGGGTTGAAACTGCTGCAAATTGTATGCAAAATTAGTTGGAAAATGCACTGAGAAGGTAGTAATTAATAGTTGATGGTGCAAATAGAAAGAGGTATTTGCTGCAGTCCTGTGTGGATATGCAAAGGGAGAGTAACATAGAGGTATCCTCTGAGCTTACTCATGCTAGCGACATGTTAGCTACTTTACTCTGGGTTTAGAATCATAGGATAATTTATGATGGAAAGGATCTTTAAGACGTAAACCCAGCCCTGCTAAGTCTGTCATTAAACATCTAAGTCTGTCACTAACATCTACACATCTTTAAAACGTGCAGGGACGGTGACTGCAGCCCTGCCCTGGGCAGCCTGTTCCAATGCCTGAGCACCCTCTGGGGAAGGAATTGTTCCTCAGCTCCACCTAAACCTGCCCTGGGGCAGCTTGAGGCGGTTTCCTCTTGTCCCATCCCTTGTTCCTTGGGAGCAGAGCCCAGCCCCTCCTGGCTCCATCCTCCTCTCAGGCAGTTGTAGGCAGCCATCAGGTCCCCCCTGAGCCTTCTCTTCTCCCCACTGAACCCCCCAGGTCCCTCAGCCGTTCCCCATCACACTTGTGCTCCAGGACCTGCTCCAGCTCCGTTGCCCTTCTCTGGCCCTGCTCCAGCACCTCAATGTCTCTCTTGGAGTGAGGAGCCCAGAACTGAACACAGGATTCGAGGTGCAGCCTCACCAGTGCTTAGTGCAGAGGCACAATCTCTGCCCTGTCCCCACTGCTGCACTGATGCTGATACAGGGCAGGATGCTGGTGGCCTCTTGGCCGCCTGGGCACAAGCTGCTCATGGTCAGCCGTCACCATGAAAGAAGTACTGGGGAGAAGCAAGAGCTGTAGGAAACAAGACTTCTAAGTACAAATAGAATGGATGCTGACTAGCCAAAGGAAGGCAAAAGGTGGTGTGATATTTTTCAAAGGAAATGCTGCTGTGAAGGGAAAGGGAGTAACGTTTTTCACATACTTGTGGATTCACAGGTCATAACAAAAGACTTTCTAATGGTCCTGATAATGAAGCACTGTGGTAGGTTTCCAGAGCCTTCAGCATCAGACTCCTCTGGACCGCAGACATTTGGCAGGATGACACCGAGGCAGAAGATAGAACAGAACATGTCTGTAGGCACATATGAATATGGGGATGGGTACATGGATGCAGTAATGCTCAGCTCCACCAGCTGCTCAGACCAGAGTGGCAATTGCTCACATTAACTATGGACCTCAAGATTTGGACCGTTTGTGGAGATAACACGTAACCTCTGTGTGCTTAGCTGAGGCAAAAACTGTGAACGTTTAAGGGTCATCAGCGTATAGAACAGTTTTATATTGAAAGCTATTTATTTGCTTCTGGAATTTTATAAATAAGCTAAAAATCACCATTGCCAGCTGATTGGGAACATATGGGAACAGTTAATTCTGTACAGAAAAAAAACGGAACTCAAAATACCTTCTGTTTCCTATTAATTTACTTTTCATTTTAGAAAGTCATCTTAATAGGATATTGTGCATCTTGTTTAGCTAAATGGGATATTCTTCCTCTGGATGGTGAACAAAGAGGAACGCTATGGTTCCTGTTCTGGCCTCCTGCAGAAATGTTTCAGCTGTGAACTATCTATAATCCTCCACTTCAGAGGTGGTCTATAATTTGGCCAGCAAGCTCAGATGTCTCAGGAATTTGGTGGAGACTCTTTGCTAGGAATTCCTAAAGATGAGTTTGGTTCATGGCCATCATGAGAACTCACTGGCTTTCACTGTTTTCATATTTCCTATGAGCTAATGATAGATAGCGTGCGGTTGAACAGGTTTAACTAGGAGTTGCTAGAAGTTTGTTTGCAAAATAGTCTGATAGAAATCAGGTCAGGAGCAATGATTTAATGGTGCAAAGGATCTGTTTGATGCGATTTTCTGCTAGGTATTTAATTCTCCGAAGACATTTCCCTGCTGGATTTCAAAATCAGTTGTGTTGGCTTGGCTCTGGTGCAGCAAAGCCTACTTCGACATCGGAGGGACTTGCAGTAGACATGAGAACTAACATTTTATGGTTTTCCTTAAAATGCCCATAGAAAAACCTTGATCCTGCTGATTACTAGAGCCTGGCTAGATACTTTAAGTGATTATTTTTGTCTTTTTGCTTTGTTTTCTCCCCACTCCTACCCACTTTCTATGCTAGGAGTGGGGAGATGAGAAGTACTTTGAAAAGTTTATATATCTTCAAACATGCTCCTAGTTTCAAGGTGAATCTGAAAAACTTCAGTACTTAAAGTCTGCTGATAATCCTTCTGTGTTTCTCCTGATATTGAATCACCTGAAGCTATTTCACCCCTTCTTAAATCAGTGAGGGTTGGCATTGCATTTCAGGATAGCGGGCTATGCCTGTTGCCTACTGAAAATTGCTGCGATTTATGTTTTCCTAAGGAAACTACTTATCTGAAGTGCTAATTCTGTGGTACTTTACTACAAGAGGTTTGTTTTTTCCTTTTCTTTTCCTTTCAGTGTGCGTCAATACAGTCTGTTACTCTCCCTGTGTTGAATATGGCTGGACATATAAAATAGCCGATGTCAAAATATGTGCCTTTCCAAAGGGAAAAACAAAGGGAAAAAGGGCAAAAAAAGGAATCAGGACTTTTCCATTTGGTGTCAAGTTTGGGGGTTTTTTTTGTCTTTTTCTTCAGAGTTAACCTTGACACTTGCAGGCAGAGGAGGTAGCAGCAAATTCCACTGTTATTTTATCTGGAGGAGAAAGCGAGGAGGGGTAGTGTTAGTTAGGGAATGGGCTGGGGCCTTGCAGGACTTCAGCATCCCGTGAAAGAATCCAAGTGGAGAAAGCATCTTGCCCTTGAAAGCGCTGCTGATTCGTGCATGCTATAATAAACAGAATTTTTTTTTACTTCAGCCTTTGACCCCTGTCAAAAACAATAGGTGGGTGAAAGAACAGATGCTGTGGTTATTCCTTCATAATATCAAAAAAAAGTCCCCAAAACCTAAAATGTTGTTTTTGAATAATTCTAGCTTTCTTGTAGCACTTTTAATCTCTGAAAATGTTTTATTGTTTTGAACACAAAAGGGATAAAGATGGGTCTTTTAGGGAAAATTGACCTCGTAAATTGAAAAGCTTTATGAAAACCGATTTTGGAAATCACTATAGAAAGCAGGTTTGTTTAGAGATCTCAAGTATATTAATAGCATAGGAATCAAAGCCTGGAAATCCCTAGAACTGGTGATGACCAAGCCATGTCACTGCATGCCCATCACACTGCACAGTTGGGTAGCCTGCACAACCATCATTAGGCTCTGCATAGGGCAAGGTGCTGTTCGTACATCATTTTGTCTGGATGCTGATAAGATATTCCTGATGAGGGGTTGTCTAATCCAGGATTAGACGTACCTTTTATTCTCTGTTAATGTGGAAGGCAGATTGCAGAGAGGGAGTTTTTTAAAACGGGTTATGTTCCTTGCATGGAGAGGGCCTCTCAGTGCAGAGCATGAATTGGATACGAGTAATTCACAGTGACTTGTTAAATCCCTTGTTATTCTTCTGAAGCAGTGTTTGCTGTTATTTTCTATTTTCTTCGACCGCCTGCCCAAATAATTGATGAGAAAAATAATTTGCAGAATATCATAAAGTGGGCAGCATCTCTCAGCCTCATTCATTTGCCCCGAGATCTGGTTTTCTTCATACATTACATTAATATGCTGAGCATTGGGTTTCAAAGAATGTGCTAAAACTTGAAACTCATTTAATATTGTCCACCCAGTTTGATTTTCCTGGCTCATTTTTAAGTGGACAAGGAGTTGAAATCTGGTAATTTTCATGATTATTTAAATGCAGCTCTGCTACTATGTCTAGAAGATAATTAAAGCTCTTTCAAAGGAAAGGGCTACTGTTCCCTAGTATTGTGTTAAGCTTTTTTTATGTTTTTATATTTGCGATTTGGTCAGATTACTAGGTAAAGTATTAGACTTTCTGCTACAGAGGTTGGAAGCTTGGCCAGTAGGGATGTAATACTGGATGCTTTTTGGTTTATAACCAATCTAATGGCAATAAGCAAATGCCTCCTTTACAATCCTCTATGTATAATTCATCTTTTTCTTCCTTTTTTTCTTTTTTTTTTTTCTTCCTTATTTCCATATCTCATTGAGGTACTGTACAATCAGTGTTAGAAAGATAATTACTCCAATTTCTATATTGTCTGTAGTAGTAAGGCAAATAACACTTAAAGTATTATTATTAAGGTAGATATTTTTAATTTCAGTTGTCAAATGTGTACTAAAAAAAAAAAAAGCCATTCAAAGTTCCGTGAAATGCTGACATAGCCTGAAAATACTAGAATCCTATCTCACTTTTGTTCTTTGTGGAATACAGCTCAACCAAGATTAGTACCTTTACCACAAAAAACATAAAAGTCTTCTATAAAAACATGTTGAGATTGGAGGCTTTGACTTTCCAAACTAGGAAACACCAGAATTCAGGTAGTATCTGTGAGCTTCATTCAGGTTTTTTATGCGTTTGCCTTAATAATAGTATTTTATCCTTTTGATTAAAAGCCAAATATTAAGCTTTGCTTTTGTTGTGGTTTAGCAGAACTCAAGCTAACAAGGCAGCACTAGTGGGATGGATTCTCTGCATGAGCCTGCCCTGGGCGAGGATAGGTTTCACCAGTGATTACTGACAACAGAGGAGTGTTGAAATGCAGGAAGATGTTTTTCTCTTTCGAAGTTTGTGGGCAACTTTCTCATTCCTCTCTGAGCTGTGTATCCTCCACCAGCAATTTGTCCCGGACTCCATGCCAAAACCATGTCAGCCTTACTCCAAGGTCCTCACACTCTTTGCACAAGCTGTTTCTTGCCATTCCCCTCTGTAATTCCTGGTTCCTCCCTCCAGCTCCTTTGCTTATGAACTCAGCACATCTCCCTACTCCTGTTTATTTTCAAGAATCAGAAATCACAGTGCTGCACCGGGTCCTTATCTGTAAAAGTGTAAAGCCTACCTGCAGCATCTGCCAGAGGCAGTGAAATTCTCCCTTCTATTCAAGTATGGAGATAATCATAATGCCAGAAGTTTAGACCTGACTTTTGACTATTTCCATGCATCTGTTGTTTAAAACACAACAAAGAAAACCACCCAAACCCCTCAACACCCCCAAAAAAGACAACTCAAGCAACTGTCTTTTGTCTTTATCTCACTTGCTTGGTGTTTCAAGTTTCTAGGGAAAATTGCTGTATGGCCCAGCAAATCTTACCTGCTTAAAACAAGGACTAAGGTTTCAGGATGGCAAGAGAGGAACGACAAATTTGAATCTCGCAGTAATCAAGCCATCAGCTGTCTTTGTTTTATTAGCAGCAGCTGGGCTTGGAGGCATAATTAGGGTAATGGTTTCTGGCTCCAGCTGTGTCTCACTCCAGAACAAAGAGAGCTCAGCAGAGATTTTGAAGCATAATACACATTTCCCCCCCTTTTACTTGGGAGAATTAGCAAAAATCACTTGATATACTGGAGGCTGTGGTTCAGATACAAGTGGACATGAGTACTTTTCAGAACAGAGCATGTCCAAAGCCCACCAGATGTTGAAGAACCTCCAAACTCCAGCCAAGGGGTAGCCTGGTGCTCACGTGTATTCAGGCTCTACTAAATGGTTCTGAACGTCTTGTGGTACTTTCAAGTGATGCTAAATAGGTCCTAAATAGGAGCTGAAATTTTGCCCTCTACCTTTTTTGCACTGAGTTTCAGATCCTCTGCATGACTGATGAGTTCCTCCAGGATAAGGGATGGGGCTTGTTCTCTTTAGATGAAAGCAGCTATAGAAATGGAGGTTTTCTGATGTCCCACATGGAGAACTGCCGGTGGGATGTCTGCTTCTGGTGTGACCTACTGAGCTTGGACAGGGATAAAAGTTAAAGCCTGACCTAACTGTGTTCTAGCTAACAAGGACCAGCTGGGTCATAGAAAAGGGGGTGGGGAGGGAAATATGGTGAAAATCAGCTTGGCCTCACCAGGGAAACTGGTGGAGGATGAGAGTGTTGAGAGGGAACTTAGAGGTCCTTGGGGCTGGAATCTGTGATGGAGAAGGTAATGGGGCTTTCTGGGTGATTAATTTAGGGATCAGTGGAGCTTTGTGGGCTCCCCCCACAATCGCCATGGCTTTGAATGCTACAAAAGCCGCAGAAAGACATGTAAGCCCTTGTATTGAGATATGCAGTGTTTCTCTTAAGGCCTTCTCTCCAGAAGTAATTGAAACTATAAGGATTTTACTTCAAGGCTTGAAAATGAAAGCAAATTTCTAGCACAAACTATATAAAGACTGGAAGGCCTTGAAAATCCTGATGTGCAGAAGTACTGACAGGTAGAAATATAAGCATATGTCAGTGCATGGCACTTGAAAATGTAAATTTATTAATTCAGCTCTGTGTGTTAAATTGTAAAATCATCTATCTGTTAGAAATGATTGCAGGAGGATACTGGTAATTGTGCTGGTTTGACATTAACGAAGTCTCCCTGGCACAAGTGATAACATGATTATTCTTTGAGAAGTACAGATACATTGATCCACAGAAAGAAGATGACAGCTTCGTGTGTAAATTGATACAAAGATCTCTTCTTTTCAATTTTTTTACGTGCTCTGATTTTTCATTCCAGGTGATCAGCTTTTTCAGCTCCCGATTAGAGCAAGCTGGAGCTGAGCTGTCAGTGGAGCGAGTTCTGGAAATCATCAAGCAAGGAGCTGTTGCTTTGCCCAAAGACAGGCTAAGAGTAAGTGCTCAAGACCTTGTCAATTAAAGTGTACTGTTCCAATCAATTACATACCCTTTATATCCGTAATGTCAAAACATCATTTCTCCTATCGATAGCAACTGATAAGGGTTTACATTGTGGATTGCCATGTGAATATGTTTTAATTTAAATTCCTCATTTGTACTAAATGTTTGGGTGAGTTTTCTTGATTAGTTATTAAATTGAAGTGCGTGGAGGAATTTCAATTTGCTGAGGCCAAGGTTTTCTTTGACAAAGAAAACATCAAGGATGCAGTCTCACCTTTCCATCCGTTGTTTAGTTAAGCTGTAACTGAAGTTTGATCTTTCTCTTTGCTGTTGTTGTTAACTTAATCTTTTTTCTCTCATGTTCTGCTTCTCTGTTTGAGTCTGTATAAAATGCAACAAAGATAAGTTCTGGGGGCTTTAGTTAAGAATTAACCAATCTAGGAAAAATCATTTCAGGACCTGTAAGTCTGGTCAACATGATTATGAGGTTTTTGTATAATCCTGAGCAGACCCCTCCATTCGCTTCTGAGAATCTCTGAAGTCTTGTGAGGGATTTACCAACTTGACAGGTTTTGTAAGGCTAAAATCCATTAACAGCCGTGTGATGTTTAAATACTGCAATAATTAAATCTCTATGAGTAGGTAAGTCAGTAAATGGGAGTTATGTGTGTGTTTTAAACACAACGAATTTTGGTTTTCTGTTATGCCAAGTGTGTTTTAAATACTGCCTGCTTTCTGCAGAACCCTTTTTGTTTCTACTCCATGATAAGGGAGCAAAAGCATCTTCTCAAGACCCATTTCTTTCACAGTAACTTTAGGAAAATATCATCTGATAAGGCGCACTGAGTACACAGCCATTGGCGACGGCTGGTAATTTATTTATACCCTGGTAATTTTAAAACACCCAGTGGGAATTGTCTAGCTGGCTGCACATACTAATGTCTTTCCTACAGTTCCTCGTGTCCCTGAGATGGCACGTATTTAGCCGCTCAGGCCGAATTACTTTGGGAGAGATTGGTCTAGAGTCCGAGTCCTGAGTACAGGAATAGCCTAAGTAACGCCAGCGAGGTTGTTGTATCCATATACAGCCCTTTGGGTTGTGTCCTTACTACACTTTAATCCTTTCAATGCAAACACTGGACCTTTTGCTTTTTCTATAAGAATTTGCTCTTGCATGTAGATAATTAAAAGCTGTTAAGAGGCTACAGTGATTCCTTCTTGACAGAGAGCCATTGCTAAATAAGTTCACAGCTTACAAGAAAATGAGGGGTTTATCTGTTACTTAATGTGCCAGATTGATTTGCACGTTGGGCCACAATTTAAAGAAATGTTTCTGGAATGAAATCCTATCATGTTTAAATTTTCTGCATTAATAATATACAGCATTCACAATTACATGTTTATATTGCCACTTGAATCAAAGGATCAGAATTTTTTGATGAGTGCCGAGCTCTGTAAGTCCTCACCGTGCAGTTGAGTACTTCCAGTTTTAAGGATGCTTATAGTGTGAGCTGGAGTGTGACTTACTATAAGCTCTGGAGCTTATAGTGTGATTTACTTCTCCTTCCAAGGATTTGCATTTGAAGACAGGGGCAAAACCAGACACTTTTCACATAATTCTTCTACACTGCCCATTCTACCTACTGGGTTTTGTCGTTGTTTTCAAAGTCCTTTTGCTGAGCAGCAGTTTGGCCAGAGCAGGTGAGAAAAGTTGGTGACACTGACCTTGGTATCTGTAACGTCATGCATTAATTTGTGAATGCAAATAACATCCTTTCTTTGCACAGATTAATGATGAGCAGCCTGAGATTCCCTCCTGTAGAAATGACCTTGTGAGTCTTCATGCCCTTCATCCTTGCACCTCTCTCCTCACAGTTCCTCAGGTCTTCCCTCTTCAATCTGTGAGGTTTTCAGGGGAAGCTCTTCTAACGCTCAACAAACTCATAGTAATATCAGACTAAAGATATAGGTACACAATAACTCTGGCAACTCTGAGGAATTTCAGCAGCTAAATAAAGGGGAAACTTTAATCCACATGTCTTTAATGACACTCTCTGGGCATGTCTGGATGGGTGGGAGCAGCCCTACCTGCAGTCACTTTGCCTGCACAATAGGCTCCCTGGCTGTTCGCATTGCTAAGCTCCCGACTGTGAGCTGCATAGACCAGCTAGTACTGCCTGCTGAAAGGACATGTTTCCCAACACACGCTGACTAGGGCACAGCCAATTCAGAGAAGCAGCTTCTGCACAGGAGTTGGCTTGTGTCTGGCCAGCTTGGACAATGTGTGAAGGAATTAATGGGTCTGTGTTATCTGGGTTGACATGATCTACATGTAATTGCAACATGCAAAGCTGTAGAGTTTAATCCTGAGAATTTATAGATCAGCTTTGCAGTTAATTGCTAATTAATTTTCAAGGCATCCTTGCCTTTTGCCATAACATACTGAAGTGCTCTCAAGTACAAGAGACCCTGCAGAGATATTACTCCTACCTCCTAGAAATTACCATCTTCAGCTGAAGCACTGTGAAGGAGGTGGCTGAAACACAAATAGGTTATGACTGGGAAGAATGAGGACTGAATCAGTGCTTTTACTCACTTGCTTCCCTGCAGCTCAGACAATGGCGGGTTTTTTCTTATGTGCAAGTACCTAATGTATGCACAGATAAATATAGTGAATGTTTTCAAGTTGCTTATCTTGGCCTTTGTCGAGGAAGTGAGCATTCAAGAGGCGTTACGTGTATTCAGATCTTGAGCCTGTTGCTTAGACCATAGTTCAAACATGAACAAACGTCAACTAAAAATAACAGCACTTAGAGCCACGATCCTGATCTGCATAATGGAGCTTATCAGTTTTGTAGCACACCCTGGTACTCCTGCTCCCTCTCACCGTGGGAAGCAACATTGGGATGCAAAGTTGGCATGTTAGGAGGAGGTCATATGTATATATATAGGACCAACAAATAAGTATGTGTGTATATATATATGTATTTGCGTATTAGGAAAGATATCCTGCATTTTCTTAGCAAATAATTATTGGGAAATGGCAGCTCTAACTCAGATTTTCCTTCCAGTCCTGGAGCAATCTGACTGGAGACAAACAATATAATTAACATTATTTTAAGCATATGCTTTTAGCCATGTACTGTGGAAAGCAGGGAAAGTCCAGGCTGAGTAATTAGCCTTTTAGAAGACTTCTGCATAAACAGAGAGATAAAGGGCAGGTGCTGAAATCAAGAGCTGGTTATTTCTTCTTCAGTCTGTGGGAGAAGATAAATGAAGTTAATATGCCCAGGATGGAGGCAGAAGCCACGGCATGGAGATAGAGCTGTCTGCTTTGCAGACGAGCAGCCCACAATCCAGGCTCCCTGTTTCATTGCAGAAGCTTATTAAAGGCAATTTAGAGATCATAGTGATAGGTGAAAATTGACCTCATTCTTTCTTTATTTTTACTTTTTTTTTAAAGTTCTCAGGAACTTTCTTCTTTTCTGCTTTTCTTCCCTTTGGTGAACCATCCGTACTTTCAGGATCAGGAATGTGAGAGAAGTGGGACCGTGTCTGGAGTCGGGCAGTTATCTCAGGATTTCAAAGGGAGCTATCCAAGGGATAACCACTCTTTCACAATAAGTGGGAAAACTTGTTTCAAATACCAGCTAGTGACTAGAAGCTGACATTTGGGTTCATGGAATGATCACACCTGGGAGGCCACATTTAATGCTTTATAAAAGAAAAGTTCCCATTAGCTAAGTCGCTTAAGGGAGAGATTTCATTTTCATGAACGTATGCTGAGCTGCTTTTATTTTTCTCCTATTCCTTTTTCTCCGTGTGTCAATGAGTATTTTGTCACCAGTGTGCATCCTGTCACACATTCTTTGTGTGTTATACAGACATGCCATTATGCCATCAACTCACACTGTTTTGGCATGGTACAAAATTTAATATTTATTAATGTACATTCTAGTTTGGGCATTAAAATTTCACAGAATAGTAAAAGAAGCAGGGGTAAAAGCTTTCAGTCTCTTGGCAGAACATGTTCTTCAG
Organism: Pezoporus flaviventris; assembly: GCF_033815535.1. Lineage (NCBI taxonomy): Eukaryota > Metazoa > Chordata > Aves > Psittaciformes > Psittacidae > Pezoporus > Pezoporus flaviventris. The sequence continues at coordinate 1,730,431 of NW_026892558.1, forward strand.
GTGTTAAAAGCACTTCTCATAGGTTTCCCCTTTTATTAATGGTGTACTTCCAACTTCCATTTGTTTCATTGGAGAAAGCTCCTAATCATGAAGGCATCAGAGCACAGGGGAAAAGAGTAAATAGTCATTGGAGTGATGGTAGGCACTGCCTGGCAGCTGGACCAGAACTGCTTTGTGTCCCCGCCACATCACCCCACTCCTGGGGAAGCAGCACCGACGCCAGAATGTCATAAAAATCACAGAAGTTTGACTGAGGTGGTGGTGAGCTCAATGGGGGATGCCAAGCATTAGGTACTTCCAACTCTGGGAAGAAGATGGACCCATAAAGTGCATGTGAAGTCCCCAGAACTGAGGGAGTCTAAACAGTTTCTTGGTTTGGCTGCTGAGTGCTCTGGGGAAGGGTTACCCTGTTTCTGCAGATGCTCCTTCTAGGAAGGATGCATCATCTGTTCAACAGTCACTTGTACCATCACCCTGTGCAGAGGGGCAGGACATCGGCAGCACTTGCACAGCATCCCAGGTTGCGAAGGAAACTAGTGGCATTGTGTATATATGCATCCTGCCTAACACGATGTTGATCCCAAGAGACCATCCATCGCCCTGTCTTCTATTCCATTTGCTCCTGTTGCTCTGGTTGGGGTTTTTTTCCATAGTCCTTATGTCCTTAATCCTCAGTGGTTGTTATCTGGCCACAGCAAGATGCTGGCTTCGGAATCCAGACCAGTGGTTTTTAATGATCTAAATTAAACCTTGGGGCAGATCTGTAATTCTTAAGCTATGTACAGCTTTCTTGCATTTGTTTTAGTGCTGTAACAGTACCTCACCACCATGGCTTTCAGATAGAAGACTGCACGAATTAACTGTTTGACGCTGTAAAGAGGTAGGGGCAGAGGAGTTATGGAGACCAGCAACTCCTTTCCAGAGCTCTAGGGTGTAGCACTAAGCAAGAGAGACAGAAAACTTCCTTAAAAAAGAAATTAATCAAATTCTTCCTGATATATATGTTTTTCTGGCTGAAGGGTCAAAGATCTTATTATAGTGGAAACTGATTGTGTCTAATACATCCTTAGGTCTGACGCTAGGCAGGCACCTATAGTGCAGGCTTCCTTTTCTGGCCCTCAACTGCTGTTAACCCTTAACCTGAAGAAGACAGGATTAGTAAGAGAAGTGTAAGAAACTTTTAAACAAAGTGCTTTTTGGGCTTTTCCAAGACACCAAACATATGCTAAGAAGAATAATATTTATGGATTGTATATTTCTTTCTGACAATTTATACCCTCAATTAAGATGTCAAACTTCCCTGCTTCCGTGAGCTGACCTGTAAGTGATGAACAGTCATTCACATTTCTTTTGAAGGCATTCGTTTTAGAGGTCAGATTCTCAGAGACCTCGGGTAGAGAAGAATATACTCCCCATCCCTTGAGAAATATGATTTTGGGTAATCAAAATTCCAGGAAAAACTATCTTGAAAGTTTTGATGGGCTTTGTGGTAAGAAAATAACTTATCATCATGAAGCTGTGAGCAGGCAGTCAAAGACATGTCTGCACTCAGCTGACTCTGGCTAATCTTAAAGTGGGATTATAAACCTGTCTGTCTAAACCAGGGCAAACCCTTACGCAGGTGCTCTTCTATTAATATAAGCCCAGCTACTTAAACTGTTGAGAGTGAGTTGAAACTAAACTGAATGACACCACTTTATAATAAGTATGTCCAAGCAGGAGTTTATATCATCTAAATCTGTTTAATTAAACTTGTGTGTAGGCAAGATGGAAAGCACGTGAAAAATATTACGGAAAAACTGTGACAATTACAGTGCTTAAGATTAGATACTTGCTGGCATTCTTAAGTGCATCATCCCAGAAGGGAACCAAAACTTCAGGGCTGTAGTTCAGAAGTAAATGCTGCTGTCACTGTTATACATAAATATGATAACCCACAGAAATGCATCCTTGGTAGGAGGTAGGCTGGAGCAGCCAGTTAGAATATATAGCATGGTAACGACGGACTTTTGCTTATATGTGCCTGGTTGCTTTTCTTTAACAGTGAAGAAGCCAAGGGCCAAAGTAAATTAGCTTTAGCATCTGTGGATTCAGTGTTTTGAAATTTGGTGAGTCCTTTTGTTCCATGGTTAAAAGTAGAGTTTGGCAGGTTGTAGAGAGGTTTGTTTGTAGCTGTGTATAATGCAAATAACAGTTGATGAGTTGGATTGAATGCTAACACTTCACTTTCAGAAGCATCCTTCAGGTAAGACAGGAGAAATTGGTTAACTTCGAGGCTTTAGAGAAAATGAAATAAATTACACTGCAGACCTTTGAAATGTAGGTTTGACTGGAAACGAGTGATCCATAGAGCTTCGTATTGCTGGACTGCAGACTTTTGAAATGTTGGCATGGTCTAGTAGTGTTGGTGAGTCAGTTATAAAGCATATTTATTTATTTTTCAAACTTTGCTTTGATATTTTTAAGTAAAAAACCAACCAGACCTCTTCCTACAGTTGCCATTTTCGCAGGTGTTTGCATGGATTTTGACTGTCATTTATGTCAAGGTTTGGTTTTCTTTGGAGTGGTGCAAGACGAGCCTTTTCACGCATAAGGTCTTAGTTACAGCTGAGTATGTATATTATCTGTTTGAATACTGCCAGCTCTAACAGCAGTGGTGTGTACTGTGGCATTCACAACCTCTCTTTGGCACTCCCAAAGAGAGTCAGCTAACACTGTAACTGATCGCATATTTATACGTTACTGTCAAGGCTATTTGAAAAGGGGATGTGCTCTCCACCTCTCCCCATTTGTCTGTATGTGAAAATTAGACAGTTTTGCTTTTTTACATTATTTTCGCAGCATTATGGGGAAGGGTCCAAAACCACCCCACCCCTCTCGTGGCTCCAGTAACTAAATTTTTCAAACGTGAATGCTCTTGAGAACCTAAACACGTTAAGTTTGCTTTTACATAACAGCTGTCAGTCAATTTTGGAATTAAACCCAGCTTTTTAACTTTAGTTTACTTCAGTGGTTATAAATTCTTCCATGGGGGTGGAGAAAAATAAACAGTAACTTTTGGCATTGTTGACTAGAACAAGAGGGAAAAAGAAAAAGCTATTTTATTTTGCTTGTTTGCCTAGCACACAGTTAAAACATATTAATGTTTTTCTGACACCTCCCTATTGACGAGTAATATAAACACCATTGCAGCATCAGCATAGGAAAGTATGCATTAGCAAACTCTTGAATCTCTGATCTTTAAATGTTTCTAATGTAATATCAGTTTCTTGCTGTATAGGAGCCAAAATCTCTTTGAACAGAAAATAATAATCATGCTTTCAACTTGGAGAGAGCACTGTATAAAGCTTTAAAGTAAAAAATAAATGGAGAACTTCAACCTTGTTTTTTTCCTAGTTGCTGGAACATTCATTGCTATATCCCAACTCTTCAGAGATCCATAGGAAAACTCCTGCTTTTGCTGGACAGTTTTGCTGTTGGCTTCAGCATTCCCAAGGTTTTCAAGCCGTATCTTCATGCTCATGAGATGCTACCAGGCATGATGTGAGAAGGACACTGGGCAGGTGCCTAGGACTTGGTAGATCTCATTGTGGGGATTATGTGGCTCCTAGTAACTGGTGTTAATCAGAAGGAAAGAGGGACTATCCTTCACTTTTCTCTGTCCTCTCCTTCTGTTTTGAAGGAGTCACATTGATAGAGCAATAGTGCAGAATATTGAGAAGATGTCCTCTCTTTGATAGAGAAGATTGTCCTGGCTTTGCCTCTCCTGTGTTGCTTTAAAGGACTAGGCTTTTTCGTGTTGTATGACTGTAGATGGAAGGAGACCAGCCCCATCACCTGTATCTGCAGTAGTTCAGTTGACTACCAAGGAAAGCTGTACATGCCTTTGCAGAGCAGTCATGCCCATGGTGGTCAGCAGTCCGGTGAGGATCTCGCACCATGAGATCTTTGCACTTCTTCCTATGTTGTATGTGAACAGAGCAACAAAAGAGTATGTGAGCTTCTGAGCTTCAACCAAATCGGTTGAAGTGGATTGAAAGAAGCAATTAAAGGAGGGAAGATAGAGGTTAGCTGGTGAACAATCAGCTCGAAGGATCTGGGAGTGAGTCTTGGTTTCCCCCCCAAATCCACTGAGCTTTTGAAAGCTCTCCTGTTGAAATGGAAGAGGGTAGATTTAGATTGAGCATTAGGAAGTTCTTCCCTGTGAGGGTGCTGAGGCTCTGGCGCAGGGTGCCCAGAGAAGCTGTGGCTGCCCCATCCCTGGCAGTGTTCAAGGCCAGGTTGGACACAGGGGCTTGGAGCAACCTGCTCTAGTGGAAGGTGTCCCTGCCTGTTGGCAGGGAGTTGGAGCTGGATGCGCTTTAAGGTCCCTTCAACCCAAACCAATCTGGGATGCTATGAAAAAGTAGATTATTCAACAAGCCATTTCTCTTATACAGGTTATAATTGAAATAACACACTGATGTCTAAATCCCTTCAATGTGCTTTGACCGCTCATTGTAAAAGTAATAAATACTAATATTATAGTGCCTGCTTCTACTTATATCAACCTGTCTGTGGTATACTATACCCGGCGGTATTATCCTCTATTTTAATGCCATGCCTGAAGAGAGAAGAAAGTAGACTACTTGTTTCCCTGCTCCGCAATGATGTGTAATAGTCAAGACAATATTTGCTAGGAGCACAGCAGTAGCCCAAAGAGTAGCAAGGACACTTTCAAATGCAGCAGTATTGTGGAATGTCAAAATGCTCTGAAAGAATAACTGATCCTTTTGGATCTCTTTCAGGTATTTTCATTGCTCTTCTCATTTGGGGTCTAAAGGGTGCATTAAATAACATGAGTAACATTATGGAAGGAGCAGCAGCGATGAGGTCCTGGAGTTGGTTTGCTGTAAGTGTAGACCTTGGTGGGTCTGGAGGAAAACCATTCTGCTGTAGTATCCCTCCAAGGCCATGTACCTGGTTTGTAAGCCTTGTCAGTTAACATAGAAAACTGTCTTTTTTGATGTTATTAGCTTGTGTTTCTCACAGTCTTGAGCACAATGCATCAGAGATCCCAGCAAAGTAATGAGTGGTGTTGTCATGTTAATGGGGAGACTGAGTTAAGTGAGCTCATTTTCCTTGGGAGCAAGAAGGAATTTACCCCAGGCTTTCCAAAGGGCTAGAAGTTGCAATAAAACTGAACTCAGACACTTTGGTTGAGAGCAGCCATATTTCTTTATCTTCCACAGCTTCCTCTTTAGATATATTGTCTTTCTCTGAAATGATGTTCTGCTTCCCAGTAGGCTCTAGAACCAGCAGTACTTTCCTCCTGTCACCGAAACATCTGGTTGTGTTGGGGTAGCAGATCAATTACAGACGTCGTTGCTATTATAAGCATGCAAGCCACTTGAAAAGTTACCCAGGATTTTGGTAATGAAGGGCCTGAAGTTATTATTCAAGCTGGTTTTTTTTTCCTTTTATCCTCCCTTCAGGGGTCATCAGACTGGCGATATTTATTTATTTATTTTTTACAAGCGCAAACTTTAGACATCTAGAAGTTCAAATCTCTCTGTGTGTCGGGCTACTTGAATTTCCTGTAAAAATATTGGAGTTGTGAATCAATTTGTAGTAACATAAAAGCAAACAAACATCCAGGTTACCTCTGCATGAAAAGATGGCACTCACCGTCGATCAGCAGTGCACAGCTGAGCTGGTGTTGGGGCACATTTGTCATTTTGCAATTAGATCTGAATGTTACTGTTAACATTCAGCACGGCTATCATCAGTCACTTCTATGAGGTCAACTCTTCAAAAAGTCAATTTAGAGTTTAAAACTGAGAACAGTTTAAACCTGAGAGCGATGTTCAGCTTTCCACGCGAAGCAGCATATAGCTCCTATTGAAAACGCCTCCTTTGCAGCCTCACTGCTGCCAGAATCTATGCAATAATGAATGATTTATCCTTCTGTATTTGGCTTTTTCCTGTTGGAAGGGCGGGGAAGGGGGGAGACTAAGCTCCAGAAAACCAAGTCACTCCTAGCACTTGGCAGTAAAACACATCAACAGTGCAGTCACATCCCAACGCCTGTCCTATACAACCACGCGTTTTCAGCGCGGTTGCTTGAAGCCTAACGCAAGACGTGTGCTGGAGCTGGTTTGTTTTTTCAGGGGATCCCGTGTGTTGATGAAGCACTATCACGTTGCAGCTCCGGCTCGAAATGGAGTCTGGCAGCGCCGGTGTTCGGATGGTGCCTTTTGGCTGGGCGGTGATAAGCAAAGAGACAGTCTGGCTCCTTCCAGGAGCCTCTCGGTCATGTCTGAGCTCTCGACAGTTCCCAAAGCCTCTGGCTGACTTTCCCCTGCGGACCGTTCATTTATCAGGAAATGAAATTGGTTACAGGATTTCACACGTTGCCAAACCTCACTGACGAAACCGGGTTCGTTCCTGCTTTCACAAGTAGGAAGAACGCGTTAACTCTTTGTGTTTGGTACTTGTTTTTATTGCTTTTGCTGGAAACCAGCCAGGTTCCTTCTGGCTTTTAAAGGTTTCTGGAAATCGCTGACATGCTTTCACGCTGTATGAATGTACTACCAATGCAGCGAACTTGGTGATCTTGCCTGTTACACTTGCCCCTTCACATCATAGTTGCCCCTGTCTTTATGCATATTTTAGGACTGTTGAACTATTTTAGGACAGCTGAATTGTTTCAGGACCGTTTAATTATTTTAATGCAAGATTTGCCTAATGAGTACAGTGTATTCATGCTTGATATATATCATTCAAAGTAGAAGAAGGAAAATTAAGATTTACCAAAAAGATTACCAGTGCTTTGTGGCTTACAGGGAAGTTTTAAAGCAAGTCACATAATTTATAGAATCTCAGGCAGAATTGAATAGAAATATAATTTTAATTATGCAGATAGGATGACTGTGAAAAAGCCACGTGCAAACAGGGTTCAGTTGTTCCTGAATGTATTGCTGTGTTTGCACATAGCTAGAAAACCAATTGTCTTGCAGCAACGCAACCACCACTTGTTTTAAACGCTGTTTGGACGTCATTATCTTCCGTTATATATCGAGTTTTCAGCAAACTTCAAAAATCAAACGCGTTTTGAAAAAACCTCAGTGTTTTTCTGAGACCCTCCAAACTCCAGGTGATCTGAGTTCATGAGGTAGCACTGATTGTCATCACTTCTGCCTGAGCAAACTCTCAGTGTGGCAGATGGCAGAGAGAAATTGGAGAAGTATTTTTATTATGTTTATCGATAGGTACACCAAGTGATTTTGCATTTATCCAGTGGTCAACATCTGCCTCTTAAGACCCTATAATTCTTGTCCCTGAGCAGCTGAGGTAACTGCTGACATTCTCCTTCTGTAATAATGGGTTTATATGTTTAAGAGGGGATGGAGAAATGACTGTTAGCAAGTTGTCCACTGATGGGTGCAGATGGCAGTTTCTGTATCACTCGAATCGTCTATTTTGTGCAACGATGTGTTGCAGTGGGAGCATTTCTGTTGTAACATATCAGTATGTTTTAATGCAATCAAAAGTTGTAACCTCCTGTGTATGAAATTAGTAAGCCCAGAGGTAAAGCACAGTGCACATATGGTAATTATTATGTCTGGAAGTTGTTGCTGCATTAATTGATAGCAGTAGCAAGTAATACAGACTTACTTAATTTCATTGCTTCTTATATGAAGGCTCTGAAAACAGAATTTTTGCACTTTATCAGAGCTCCTATTTCTTTTTAATAAGACTGGAACCCTGTGAAAATATTTAGAGCTCTTTTGGCTCATTTAGCTTTGTTGTGGATCATAGAACCACAGAGTGGTTTGTGTCGAAAGGGACCTTAAGCTCATCCAGTTCCAACCCCTGCCACAGTCAGGGACACCTTCCACTAGAGCAGCTTGCTCCAAGTCCCTGTGTCCAACCTGGCCTTGAGCACTGCCAGGGATGGGGCAGCCACAGCTTCTCTGGGCACCCTGTGCCAGCGCCTCAGCACCCTCACAGCAAAGAGCTTCTGCCTAAGAGCTCATCTCAGTCTCCCCTCGGGCAGGTTAAAGCCATTCCCCTTGGCCTGTCCCTACATCCCTTGTCCCAAAGCCCCTCTCCAGCTTTCCTGCAGCCCCTTCAGGCACTGGAGCTGCTCTCAGGTCTCCCCTTCAGGAGCCTTCTCTTCCCCAGGCTGCCCCAGCCCAGCTCTCTCAGCCTGGCTCCAGAGCAGAGCTGCTCCAGCCCTCACAGCATATTCCTGGCATCTTTGTCCATAAACAGAAAGTTGCTGAAAACAGCTTGTGTGTGACCTGAGAAGTTGCCCCCTAAGTCTCATCTGCCACTCACTGAGTCTTGGTGCTGCAGGATCAGTGTGTGGCTGATGCTAGTGAAGGGAACCCATCCACAGCCTCCATCCTGCAAGGCTAAGCCACTGCAGAAGAAGGTAGTCATGATTTGGCCTCATTGTTGACCTGAGACTCATAAAAATCAGATGCTTTTAAAACTGTGTCTACAGATGAATTTAACTTAAAAATATTATAAATTTAGCATTCCTTGCTTTAAAATAAATAAATAAATAAATAGTTGTTTAGTAGTATAAATATGAATTTCCTTTAAAAATCCCAGGCATTTTAAAATTGTGTACACAGATGCTACTGAGAATCTCAGAACTTTGGTCATTTCTGTCCCAGACCAGGGAAGCCAGACGATTGCTAAGGGCTGCTTCATGTCTGTTGATGAGAGACTGTTGATATCAAGGCTGAAGTGGCACTAACACTAAATTCCACATTTGCTTTATATGTTGAACAATCAGTGAACTTGTCATGGTCCCAGAAAGACCATTTCTGTCATCAGGGGAAGGTCCAAACACTTTAATCCAGTTTCAACACTTACTTAAGATCATAATTTTCTTTAGTACTCACAAGAGCGATGGCTGTCTGAAAACAGGCTAATTTGGAGTAATTGGTAATGACAATTGAATTGTATAAATGCAAATATAATATAGGGAAACTTTACGTGTAATGTTTTCAGAAGTACTGGCAAGGGTTTCGTTGGCTTCAGAATTACAATGGCAGTTGTGGTTTTAAAATCTAATATTTTATGTGGTTTTATTATCTCCTTTACATCCTCTTCATAGCTTGATCACAGTTCTCTAGGAAAGAGAATCCCCTTATGGGGTTTTTTACCTTGCTGGAATCCAGAGAAGCAAATTTCACCTTCCAGAGATGAAGGAAAGCAGCAGGAGCTGTGTATTGCACAAGACAAGGTAGCTTGGGAGGGTGGTGCCTTGGGTGAGTGACTCGAGTAACAGTGATTCTGCAGTTCAGGAATGAGGTGCATTGGCCAAGATGAGGATGAAGGGTGGGCTAGCTCAGGACACTCCTATTCCCAAGCTGTCATCCACATGGAGACTTAATATTTACATGGAGGCTTAATGTCTGTCCCCTCCACCCCTGAAAACTCTTCCAGTTACCTTCTGGAAGCCTCATTCTGGATTCAGTCACTTCATTCCAGAGTAATTGCTTGCTTCACAAAGCTGAACAATTACACTGGAATGAAATCACCTTATTCTGGAGTTACCATAACCGCTTCAGAAGAGCGATTCAATAGTATTGCTATGCAGGTCAGCGTTTCACAGAAACTTGGACAGTTTTGGTTCTCCAAAGCCACAGTTTTGAGAATAAACGGGAATGTTCAGATGGCAAGATCATGTCTACCCAGCCAGGAGACAGGTACTAGGTAATAACAATTTAATTGTATAAATGCAAACATAATAATATTGTATTAATACAATTCTTCCAGAAAAATGTAAAAGGGAAAATAAACCCTTCTAGGAGCAGAGGGATGAGCAGTGCAGGAGTCAGGCTGCTCCACAGGGCTTCTCTCCTGAAGTTGTCTTCACTTTGCCATTGACTGGGTTTAGGCCCTTCACTGCTGCTCAGTGAACTGAACTCTTAACTGCTGTTACAGCCCCGTACCCAGCAGACCTGATTAATGTCTCAGCCTTGCCTGTGGCAGCTTGTGGATTGTAATTAACTGCTTCCCATTAAGACAACAGATGAGGTTTCATGCAGTTACATGCAGAGGCTTTAGAAGATGGAATAGTGTCCTGTAACAACAGTTATTAAAGGGGTGCTTTTTTCCTTTCTGACCCAGGATTAGGCCATCAGGAAACTATCGATGTTGTAAAGTTAAGAATTCCTTTGAACCTGAGCAAGAGCAGAGCTGGGGTCTGGGCAGGGCAGGAGAAGGTGGAGGGCTGGTTATCAGGGGATTAAATGCATCATGTGGCCAGGTAATAACAATAAAATTGTTTATTCGTGTTTGTGATTACCGTTCATAACAAAAAAAAACAAAGTAAAATGGGGTAAAAGAGCTGTTTGACAAATAGCCTGGGAAAGAGCAGCACTGAACTGGCTGTTCAGCGTTTGCTAAGGGTTTAGTTAGCATCCTTTTGCCTCCAGGGATAAAAAGTAGGAAGGGAGTGTGAATGACAGTATAGCAAACAATAATGAAGAAGCAGCAGTGCACTCTCATGGAGGCTGGTTACCTCTTAACTAACAGCATTTGCCCTTTTTTTGATGATCTTCTTCCTTGGATCAGAAGAGTCTAGTTGTGCTCTCCTGGTGACACAGCATGAGAGGGGCCCTTCAGCATCTTCATTTCATGGCCAGTGAAAGATGCTCCAGCCAGAGAGAGGCTATTTTGCAGCAGTGAGCAGGACCCATTACTGTTAGGAATGTTGTTTTGGAGGAGCAAAAAGGTGGTTATGTGGTGGCATCTTCCTACTGTCACCCAGGATGAGGAATGTTTTCCTTACTGCTGCTCTCCAGATGGCAGAGCATCCTTGCACAAGGCATTGCCAGTAGTGATAAATGGGGGGCCTGATGTTAGGTTCTCTGCAAACTCTGTGGAAGAGAAGGGTCAGGAGATGACGTACAACCTCCAGTCATTAAAAGGAGCATGGGTTGCCAAAAGAGATCAATCAGATACTGAACAACTGCACAACTGAAGTCTGGTCTTGGCCTCTCATTGCACTGTGAAACACTCAGTGAGACTGGAGGTGAGTGTAGCAACAGCATCTGTTTTTCCCATGTGAGCTTTTGAGATGCTGAATTGCTCATCAGTGCATCTACTTTGATTTAATTGTGCTGTTAAAAAATAAAGACATATTCTCCAAGCTTAATTTTTCAGTGGCACATGGAAAGATAGGGTCATTCTTTCACGTTATTGGAAGGAAGGGCACGTGTTGGGACTGTGCCAAAGAATTTAAACTTTACACAGATTCTAACAGGAATCCGTCTGTCTGTGTATATCTGGTTGGTTGTCACCAGCTACATGAAACTGGTTGATTTCATTGCTTTAAGGAAGCTACTACAAGAAGGACATATAAAATATAAGGCAGGAAGAAAGCACTGGAGAAATGAGAGGATGGGAAAGCAGCGTGAGACTTTCCAAGTCTCTCCCCATAGTAACAGATCTCTGACACTGGTAAACAGCGTTTTGCGTGTGTACGTTTCTCAGAGCTACTGCCATTCTGCTAACCGCTTGCCTGCCACATCATTTGAACTCTGTTAACCTTCAGGGATGATCCCATTTGTTTGAAAGAGAGCACAGAGGAGCTTCCCTGCCCAGAGCTGCAGAGCTTTTCTGGCTCCACAGCAGCTCGGCAGGAGCCCAGCGCTCATGAGCAGCCCATAACTCCCCATCCAGTACATCTTACAGCAGGGCTGCAAGCCAGAGCCCATCCCCTGTTAACTTCAGAGCTATACATTTGCTTGAGCTAAGTAACATTTCCCAAGCTTCCCTCCTCCATACCCTAGAAAGCCACCCCATCCTTTTTATTACATTTTTGGCTGTGACTAAATCTGCTTTGCATGTGTTGTGCAGCCTCCCCTTACTTAGTTGCATGTGTTGGGAGTCTAATGAATAGTCCAGTGCCAAATGCACTGCATGTGCATGACGTGTTATTTCCAAATATCTTGCAACTTTGGGCAAAGTAAAATCACACTGAAATGCTCTTGAATCTCCTCTGTTGAGAGCTATTTCTAACCCTTGTGTTCATTTTTTACTGCAAGGTCTCAGTGTACGCAGGGTAGCTGAAAAGGGAAAAAAAGATGCATTTAAAATTAATTACTACTTTTTTTGACTAAAAAAAAAAACTACATTTTTTTCCTACTTCATTAAAAAAAAAAAACAAAACTGTTTAAAAAAAAAGTATAAAATAATGTGACAGAGACAAACAATTTTATCCCAGAAGGTGCAAGATTTGGTGAGTTATGAGCAACTGAATACAAAATAAAGGGAGGGAAAAAAATCATGTAACCAGCTTCCAATTATACTGGTCCAATTGCTCTTCCACTTTTAAGGTTTAGCTGTCTTTTCAGAATTAGTCTTTTAAATTAGGTTTCCATAACGTGGCAGATTGAGACAAACACAGTCCTTGGAAGATTTCTGCCCCAGTTGACAGATGAACTAGATAATGGAGTATAATCTTTTCCATTTTCATGATCTGACACATTTTCACTTCTGTGTGTATGTTTAAATCAATGAATCAAAATAAATTTGAGTACAGAATATAAATCCCAGGCAAAATTACAGCTTTCATTGCAGCATTGGGTTAAACGTAAACAGCATGAATGTTATAGATATCTTTTAATTAAATGCATAAATCAGAGAAATGTCTTGAATGTTTACAGCAACTACACCAAGAAGTGAGAATGAGGAAGAAATGTACTTTGTCAGCTGATGGCTGCCTCAACTGCATTCCCATACCGAGTTTAATTTTGTCACAACCTTTGGTACAAGTTGCAGTGCTTCTCTCCAGTTGATTTACAGGCTGTTTGTTCCTGCTGAGGATGATTAGTGATGTAGATGGCTTTTTCCTGGCCAAGCAGGGGAATTCTCACGTATATCAGCATCACTGCTGTTGGGATTTAGAGGGCAGCTGGTTTAGGTCACCATGCCTTTCCTGTAGCTGTGTTTGTTATGAAGTATCAGATGATTGCATTGAATCTTGAAGCCATGTGGGTTTAGGCTGGGTTTATGGTTCCTAAGGTTGTAACACTGAACCCATCTGTTGAGCTTACAAACCCTACTGTCTTCTTTCCAGCTTTCCTCCTAGCACTTAATGACTAGTACTCTAGGTAGGTGACAAGTGTTTCCAACCACTGTGTGCTCTTAGGGCATGGAAGATGAGTTAAAACAGGGAGTCCTGCAGGACGTACATTGCTTTTGCTCCCTTCATGCCAGCTAGGTAATTTGTACTAGTTCTCGCTTACAAAATGTGATTAATCTATGGGGAGAGCAATCAAACTGTGTCTCGTGAGCTAAGTTCAGCTTGAGGACAGACAAGTATGGCAGCGGGGTGAGATGTTCCCAGCTTGATAATGCTGCAGCATCATCCTGCAGCTCCAGGAGGAAGGTTTCCCTTCCTTCGTGCTGTGTGTTAAGTATCAAAAACCCCAGGAAGGATTGTGTTTTGCAGATAGGAAACCAGAGACATGTATCAGATAGCTCATGAAGGAAGGTCTGCTAGATGGTATGGGCAACTGGCAGCTCCAAAACAGAGCAGGAAATGTATCTATGGAGTAAAGTGGGAGAAGAGCACAGCCCTTAAATTTAGGTGTTGTCTCTAATGTGAGACCTGTGAGATTCAAATGGTGCCTATAGCTCTGAGATTGGAGTCAGGCAGCAAAGCTTAATTTGAATTCCTTGTGCTTATCTATCCCATCAGGTTTTGCCAGGCTCCATTCTCCTATGCTAAGACCAGCAAAGACTGGGGTAAACAACCTTGATCTGAATACGCAGAGAGGGAGGGGGCAGATATGTTCAATAACCAAGGGACATAATAGCATTAATGAATAAATTACTTCTAAAATTCCTCTTGCTGAAGTGGGGAGCTTTATAGAACAGTTTAATTTCATGTCTGAAAGACAGTCTTTAGAAGTATAGGTGGTTTAATACAGTTAAGGTTAGTGAAGGCAAACAAATCTGGAAGTACTGCATCTAAAGCTTAGTAAAATGGAAAACACAGGTAATTTTCATGTATTATTAAAAGAGCAGCTCACTTGAGGCCCTTTTTCTGATTGAGGGGATTGTTTGCATTAGAAAAAAAGCGGTTTCACTATAGGAGAGTGCTGCTTTTTAAACCCGTGGGTTCAGGAGGACATCAGGCATACAGATCCCTTTTAGGATGCAGTCAGCTCTTGACTCCCCATACTTAGCCAGCTAAGGAGATGCAATTGCCCAGCGTCCAGACTCGTAAAAATGTCCTCCACCATGTAGGAATCCTTGTCTTACTCATTAGTAGCTATTCCTTTCTCCCTCCTACATGCTATTTGCCTCTTTCATGATAAAGGCTTGCTTCCAGTAGCTAATATGAACATGCCTATTGCAACCTTCGTGTCCTTCATCACTAGAATACAGAATATTGAATATAGAATGTAGAATATCAAATACAGGACAGAATGAACAACCTAAAAATCCATTTAAAAAAAGGGCACCATGGTCATATGTTGAGTTCAGCTTAAACTCCCCTGGCTTGGGTCTGTCTTTACAGAACAGTCAGCATTAGAGTGAATTAAAACAAAGCAATAAAAAAGAGCTGTGAAGTCCATATCTGCAAAAGAGAGAGTGTAAACCTCCACATTTGGCACTGATTCCTCATCTCACGAACCAAGCAGAGATAAGGCTGCAGTTTGGCACCGCATGCTATGGCTGGAGAGGTTTTACTCTCATTCCACGTTTCACTCCTCAAGACAAATAAATCGGATTTCCTGCATTGTAGCAGGGCAACACTGCTCATCTCACGGCACGATTTGTCTGTTTGCTGTGGCCTGAAATACTTAAGAAGGGAGTATGTCCTTCAGGGTGTACGTTTTCCAGTTTGGGGAGATTAGGGAGCCAAAGGTCTGCAGTCTCAATAGGGGTGTTAGTCAGCGTGTCCTGGACCTCAGTCAGATAAGGGTCCACTTCCTAGGCTGCCCTGATCTGAGAGTTAACAGTTGGTGACAGCGAGTCTGTCTCTGATCTAAAGTCATTGTTATCATTTTTTTGGTGATATTTACAGGCCTGGCTCCCTCAGATTAAAAAGTACAAAATCAAAAGGAGGTCTTCCTCCACGGGCGCTCGGGGAGGAGGGAAGGATGTTTGGGCTTGGCGTGCCGCCCCGCCGCCGTGCTGGGTGGGAGGAACTGGAGGAGGATGTCTGCTGGGGCTTCATCTTTGTGGCTGCTGTTATGCAAAAGTCAAACCTTGTCAAAGGAGCTGCAAAGCGAACGTGTTGTAAACGTCTTGTAAATGTCGGCCTCTGCGAGGCAAACTGAAGGCGTTAAACCCAGGAGGGAAAGGGGTCTCCTTTCCCTGCTTGATGCACAAAGCCAGAGCCTAGGCAATGTTTTGGGACCCCTGTACAGTGATAACGGAGAGGAGCTTTGTCCCAGTTGTCCAAAGGAATGTTCTTTTTGGCTTGGTGGGATGTTTTGGATGCTGCTGCAGAGTTGCACCAATTTCCAGTGAAAGCATGTCTGGGACCTCGTCACTGGAAAAATATGCAAACTGAATCACTCTGCTCTTCTCCTGCCACCTTTGTGTTAGGAGAGTATGTTCTATGCAACTAAATGGGAAAACAAACTGGGACATTGTAGTAACTCTGAAATTTGGGTGAAAAAAAACAGCAGGTGAAAACGGTATTTTGATCTCTCGATGCTCTGGGTTTGTGCTTCAATGGGATCATCCCAAGACTGTGTTATGACAGTAGAGAGGGCTCATATAGGTAGTTTCCCAAGGGAAAAATCCTTTAACTGTGGAGATCAGCACTAGAGACCTTGTGGTGGTCACCAGTTACACCAGCAAGCACAAGGTGGGACTCCGTCTGTGAAGAATGAGTAAAATCTCCACTTCCTCTCCCAGGTGAGGGAAAAAAAAATCTAACCCTAGGCATGACAATTCCTATGAAAAAGTGAGGAAATTGTAGTCTTTACATGTTTCTGGGTCAGAATATGTGCATTATGCAGTGTTCCTGAGGCGAATCCCTCCTGCTTGCTTCACTGCCTTACCTAAAAATGTGGATCATGGTCTTAAAGTTTAATGGTTTCCTTCATTGCCACGCTTGTAGCAAACACCCTGTGCTTATTTTGCATTGCTGATTTCATGGTACACATCATGGCGAGGCTTTTACTGGCACAAGTGCTGGGGTTTTTGTGGGAGTAGAAGAAGTCAGGTAGCAGTGATAGGTTTATCTGGGGTTTTACTTGAGGACGATGCGGTGGTGCGTTAGCCTAGGCAGAGTAACCGTCGGTGATGTTATCTGGAGCACGAAGTCTTCCACAATAAACAGTGTTTTAGACTAGTCTGCTATCAAAATCAAAACAGTCTGCTGTGACTTAAACAGTAACAGTCACTGCTAGAAATTTAAAATATATAGCTGGCTCTTAGATTTGTGTAGATTCACCACGTCTTTGAGTATATAGCTACGTATTTTAGTATACATTCATTATTCAGCAGTATTATTTGCTCCAACCCTTCCAACCCGCTCATACACTTAAGAAGCCCTTTTAAGACTTTTGAGGTGAGGTTTTCTTTGCTGTTAAAGTTCAATAAATTATGTCAGTGAGATTAAAAGGGTGCAACTCGCTTTTCAGAAAATAATTGGCAGATAGTTTTCTCTGATGTGACAACTGGAATAGTGGTTGTCATTTATAGCGTTGTTTTGGGGTTTTATAAAAAGGTTGATGAAAGGAACATATCTGTAACTTTTATCCAGTTGGAGCAGACTTTGTAGCCCAAGCACATGAGGGCTGAACCATAAAAAAGCCCTTTTTGTTTTGTCTAAGGGTTTCCCCATTGACCAGGTGATAATGGGGCTTTGAAGGCACCATGAGCTTTATTGGAAGGGACCAAACACCTCAGCCTCTTGCAGATCTGCTGGTGGACTGCATAGCTGATATTCCTCTGCCTCCTCTTGTTTGGTAAACTTAGTATGTATTTTGTCTGCCTTGATTGTCTGAGTGATCCACACAGTGCACGTACGGATTTTGGACAGCTTAAGTTTTTGCCCAATTTGAGACCTTCAAAGAGTTTATTCCGGCTTCCTTTGATTTGCACATGTAAAAGTAAGTGAGAGGCTTCCAACCGAGTCATTAAAGCCAATTTCTTTGTTGAAAGTTTACATTTTGCATACTTGAGAAGTGGCAGATTTTCAACTGTCTCATTCATAAAATTCTGGAAACAAAATTCAGCCTTGAATCTGCTTTGTCTCGGGGAAGAATGGTATTCTGTGGTTTGGAAAGCCTTCATAAGTTTGCAGGGTTTAATTCTGAAACTTAGGAAATTCCTGGATGCTCAAGCCCTTCTTTGAGGGTACTGCTAAAGCATCATTGTCTTAACTGTGAGTTGTAGCAGAGTGAAGTATACAAAGTCTCCTCCAAATCTTGTAATTTTTTCTTAGCAACTATACTGACTTGTATGAAGTTGAGTGAGTGATTTCTAAATGCATTCCAGTTTTAACAAAAATGTTTGCTTCAGACATGCTGGTGTTCACGTCTGTTTAAAGCTTGGCACATTATTCTAGAGAAGGATGGGTTGAGAGCTGATACACAGGAAGCCAGGGCTTAAATTCATTTGCATCTTCCTTAGCACTGGTAAAAATAGGGTCTGCTGTTATGAAATGTGCATTTGCTGCAAATCCCACAGTAAGAAGACTTATGCATCCACTTCATATCATTAAAAGTTTTCTGAGTTGATAGGTCCGTCCCTATTTGTGCAGTGGCATCCCTTAATGCCAGTGAGAAATGTCCAGGGATTATTCTGGTTTTCAGGCTTTAATTCCCTAAGTTCAAAAGCACACAAAGGATTTTACTTACTTATCTGAGTGGTCGGTGTGTGTGTATGTAACAGGATCATGAATGCTCAAGCAGGGTCAGGCACCAGCACTGTTTTTGTGAACTGAACTAGTACCTTTCTTCATTCTCCATATTTAAACCTTTTCTTGGTTAGTTTCATTTCAATTTTTAAAGCATTCCTCATTTTTACCTGCCATCATTTTGAGGTTGTTCATTTTTTGCTCAGATCCCACACCTATGGTGTTTCTTCTCAAAGGCCTCTGTATTTTCAAAGATCTATTATTGTTTCCATGTTAAGCCCTGAAGTGGATGAAAGTTCTGTTTTTTTGTTGATGGTACCTCATCTACACGTCATGCCTTCATGCTCAAGCAAAATTGCATCAGTTTCTAGTCCCTTTCTTCTTACTATTTGGCAAAGCCAGCATATACTATATTTTCTAGTGTTCTGAACATCCCTGTAATGTTCCTGTTGCAGCTCCCTGTCTCTCTCTGGTCTGGCAGCAAGTCACAGCTCCTAGCTGTCGAGCTGTCAGATTGAAAATGCTCTGAAATTATGTGTATCCATCTAGACAACATCATATACAGAACATTCCTGGCATGGCAAGCAAATTGTAATGATAACTGTAAATCCTTGAATTGTGACTCTGTGTGTGTAATGCATGCAGTGTTGTGTAGAGGTTAATGATGCTTATCAGTGCATAATATGTGAGTTCTGCTTTAGTCTTTAATCATCTTAATCTTCTCCTCCCATTCTGAAATTTCTCCATGTAGACAGAGCATCCCTGAAGCTGAGCAGGGATCCCGTTATTTCCTCAAACTAACTGCTTTAAGGGATTGTCTCTGGATCAGCTCTTCAGGTGGCATGTTTTCAGCCAGGTTTGCTGAAGAAGCTGTTGACCAGGGGTCCAATTTATTTACTGTGCTGTCTGGAAGCAGCCCAAAGTCAGATGTTTGAGGTGGACCCAGGACAGCCTGAAGTGGGTACCCGACTTCATCCTGAGCTCGAATTTGTACCTTTATACAGTGCTTTTGGAATTTGTACAGATTAACAACTCGGTATGAAGGCAAAAGTAATTTCTACTGATGTTTATCAGCAGTTATTTCCTAGCTGTAAGGCAAAGAAACAAGAGCTTGTGTACGTGCATCCCAGACTCTTAGTAGGACTTTAAAGCTGTTTGCCAGTCTATCCCAGAAAGAAACGCAGTCTTTTTAGCAGTGTGGTACTCCACAAAGCTTTGCACTATGGCATGGTTACTGCAAACATTTCACTTCTTTAAATCACTGTGCTTCACTAATACACATCTAACCACTGCTGTTGGGTTGCTTTTCACAAAACGGACCTGGCTTCTCGGTACTCTGTAGAAAACAATTGTAATTGCTGAACTCTGACCAGAGGCATGTCTGCTTCTCTGGTGGTCGTTCACATCTAACAGTGCAAGCTCACTCCCTGTGCATTCATTTTCCCGCAGCTGTGGTTGCACAAACCTTTACTCTCAGGGATCTGAAAACAGAAATCACGTATCAGTGATCCTAACTTGCTAAAACTGTTGTGTCTCTACAGATAAACTTCCTTGCCTTTGTAGTCCAGGAAGATTGTATCCCATTAGATGAGTTTGGGTTATCTGGCTTACTGAATTTTACTCCCTGGGAAAACATTGCTCCCTGCTACAGCTCATGTGATTGCTCAGATGGGGATGTTTAGCTCACTCATATATTGTTTTGAATCTCTTATTATCATCTTGAGTTTTCTATTTCTTCTTCAAAGCCTCCTGACATGCTCCAAGCCGCTGTTTTCTTCTCTGTCTTTAAATTTGCACCTATTCCTTACGCAGGTCTCTGAACTTGCTGCTCATGCTTAGTCTAGCAGGTTTCCTGTTTGCTTCCTTCATCTCCCCACCATCGTCTTCTGGGCTATCTGTCTTTCAAGCCCGAGAAGGAGATAAAGATGGTATTGGGCAGGTGCAGTGTAGCCCATACAGATATTTCACCAAAGCCACAGAGACCGTCTGGCTGAAGTAGCACAGTAGACACAGACAGAACCAGGGGAAGATGAAACGGCATTATCTCCCCAGAACAATTAAATAACTGCAAAAATTCAGTCTGTCGGTATCTTAGAACACATACTGAGAATTTTTCTTCTGAAATTTTGCTCTATAAAACCATTTAAGTGCTTTTTATTTGGATAAAAATTAAATATATGAAAGTTTACATGTATACTTGCATATCTGTACCATGAACAGTGTGCCAGGCATGACCGTTGAGTTGTTTTCATTAATTTAACTCTGATTTTGGGGTGGCATTGTGGATTTTGCAGGCAGTTAGAAATGTTATTTCTTGGCTCAAACTCTTTACCTGGTGCAAGGCAGGTTGTAGGACTGACCTCGTTGGGGTAAATTTTTGCTGTGGTCTCTATAATAAAGACTTGGTAGGGTGCTGAATTTGAGCCAGTTTGGGTTTTTTTTCTTTGCCAGTTGGTGTATTTTGCTGGTAAGGTCCAATCCTGCAGGTGCTCCAAAGGCAGTACTGTAATATTTAGCTGAATCGATATGAAACATGTAATTTGCCAGCATGTCATTAGGTTACCAAGCACGACTCATGCTAAGCTTTTTCAAACACACACAAATCGTGTTTTCCAGAAGACTTTGAACCTTCAGATGGGTGGAAGGTTAATGTGAATTAGACTCTCAGATGAGTTCAGACTCCTTTGGAAATGGTACTTTTCTCCTAAACCAGTCATGTGCTTTTGAAAATCGTAGAATCATAGAATGGTTTGGGTTAGAAGGGACCTTAAAGGTCATCCAGTTCCAACCCCTGCCATGGGCAGGGACCCCTTCCACTAGAGCAGCTTGCTCCAAGCCCCTGTGTCCAACCTGGCCTTGAGCACTGCCAGGGATGGGGCAGCCACAGCTTCTCTGGGCAACAAAAATTAGTGACTTGCTTTGGACTGTTTCAGAAACCAGTGTTTCTAAGGGAGGTCTCAAGGAAAAGATTATTATCCAGTTCTATGTTAAAGCAATTCTTTGACTTCTTTCCTTCCCACAGTGACTGTTTTTTGATGAGGGCTGCTTTTCATCCAGTTAAGCATCTACATAAGTGAAGAGACAAAGACGTAGCTCTGCTCCATCAATCTTAAACCAGCTCCATCTGCCCTTGCTTATGTTATCTGAGTGGAGATCATCCACTGACATGACACTGCAGCCGAACAGCAGCTCTGGTGGCTCATTTGTGAAGGGAAGGGGACTTTCTTTATTTAATGTATGGCTCAAGTGCCCCTGAGTTGGCTGGAGCCGTGCCAGGTGCTGTTGGCTGGCTGTGATGCTATCTTCCTAATCGTTAACTGCAAAAGCAACAACAAAAAAAAGCCCCAGTGTTGTTGAACTCCTGCGGTAGGGGAGTTATTGCAGTTCAGTTCTGCATCTGTTCATCGGACTTCCTGTGGTTTTTCATCGAATCCTATGATTGGCAACGCAGACAGTCTGCAAAGTTCTTGGTCTGTCTAGTTTATACCCTCATCCCAACCACTAAATCTTGACTTCTGCTTTGTCTGGCAGAAGAAAACAAGACAGGGTGCTGTGGTAGGTTGATTCACCAGAGCTGGTAAGTGGTTTCTGTATTTAAATTGTGCAGTTCGCATCCTCGTGTTAACCCTGGCTCTCAGGTTCTCAGGTTGGTTTGTTTTAAACTGGTTGGGGTTGTCTCTCCTCTGGTAATAACTGGGGATAAATGCAAATAATGGCTCCACTGGACCTCTTTACTTCAGGGTAATGAGTTTAAAAACTTAAATAGCAAAGCGAACAGGTAACGAAGTGTTTTTACGTCTCTCAACACCATCCAGCTGAACGAGTAGGGATGTGAAGGAAAAATAGGGGTAATTTATCCCATGCCAAGACTTTTCCTCTCTTATTAAGTATTATCATTTAAGATGCCTTAGAGTGGTCCCTCTTCTCAGCAAGTGCTAAGAATCAGATTCATTTGGGTCTCACCAGCTAGGGAGCAAGTGTCTTTCCAGGATTAAGTTGGGCACAAGAGGAATAAAGGGGAGGAAAGGGGGTTTCTACATTCCTGCAATGCTACGAAATTCCACTTTGGGAATTTTAACCATGACAAAACTCTCTCCAGTGGTGGCTGGGAGTGCCCCAAGACTCCTGTGACCTGGCTGCTTTACAGCTCTCCTGAAACATTCATTTGGTGTCATCTCCTGTCTGTCTGCAGCACATGGTGACGGCTCTGACCACTCACTTGGAAGCAGTACATGCAGGAGATAAATAGCACAGAGCTGAATTTAAACATTCCTTAAACTCCCACCCATCAAGAATCTTACAGCTTTATGGCATCAGTCAAGCTTTTTATGTGGTGTTTAACCCCTGCTGTTATAAATTGTTTTAAAGTCAGTCTGGTAAGTAAGAACCTTATTGAGGTGACTTAAATTTGATGATTTTTGAATGTTAACAAATTCTGGTTACAGTGAACACCCTAAGAGTGAAACAGTATGGGTAGTGTTTTATCTTTACAGTGGATGCCTGCCACGCTGGTAGATGTTGTAAGGTGCAGTTCTCTCCATGCTGAGCCTATAGGATTTCTCATTTTTAATAAATGAGAAGACATGGCCACCACACAGCCATGGATCACTGCAGTCACCTAAAGAAGCTGGGCTTGAATTACTGACCTGGAATTCAAATTCTCTGTGTCTCGTTAGCAATGCACTGAGCTATTCTGGGCCCACTATTCAGGTGGACCATCAAGTATCCATCACTTCTGCCATTACTTATGTTTGTCCTATAAAGATACAGTTGAGATTGTGTGTATGTAATTGCATCGTGTATTATACCTCTCCTTAAAAATTTTGTCTACATTCCTTGTCTACATTCCAAGATAAACGTGCAGACTGCTCAAGGCATACGTTGAGTGTGAGAGAGTCCAGGCTGATTGCAGTAAATTATAGTCTTTAATCCGAAATTGATTATTAAATTGCTACGGTACGATCACAATAGATGGCAACATTGATCAGTCTGAAGAAAGGCTTGATAATAAAATCAATGCAGGACTGTTACTGCCTGAAAATATGAATGCTATTTATTTTATGCTGTTCTTTCAGCTGAGAGATAATGGGATAGTAAGAGCTGAGCGTCTCAGATGTAGCTATTGGAATTTCTAATGCAGTTTTACCTGCTGTTTTAAAGCTAAAGATGTTTGTTAAGCTGCTTGAGAGCCCAGAACGGTCCCAGACTTCTGCCATAAGTGCTTGCAAAACCAGCAGCTATAATCTGTGACCTTGAAGGTGAAAAATAGTTGTACGTTTCATTCAACTCCAATGAGCATCTTTAATCACTTTTTTTACCTCCTTCCCTCCCAGAAGGACTACTACAGGCTGCAGTACTGGCGTGCAGCCACCTTTGGGGTGAACAGTGGCAGCTGTGTAAGGGCTTTTCCCTACTAGGAGATGTTGCAGCGGTTTAATCTTAAGCTTTAACTATTCATTCTGCTGATGCAATGCTGAACTGAACATGTTCCTGTCTATACTGACCACAGGCAGGAAGCATTTAGGAGGGAAGTGGGGAAGATTACACTGAGGATAAGCAGGGTAGAATATCAGTTTAAAATAATAATAATAATAATTAAAATCTACATGAGGGCTTACTTGGAGAAAGGCTTAACCTACCAAAGGAGTCATGGGATGGTGTGGCAGAGAGGGAAGGCAGGCACAGCTTGAGGGCTTGGAGCCAAAGTGGGAGGGGATAGAGGATGTTAATGAAAAGGAGGATCTCACAAGGCTGATGAGCAAAAAGAAAACTTGGGCAAGTGCAGAATAGAAAGATTTGCTAAAGAGACCTATAAAGATGCAGTGGAAGGAAATTGGAGATGAGAGAAGGCCAGGAGACAGAAAATGAGAGATGGGGGTGAGTATGGCTGCAAGGTATCATAGAGTGAGGAAACAAGATGATGCAGAAGATTCAGCAGGCTGATCAAAACAGATCTGGGGAAGAGAGGTTGTAGACAGGTAGTAGAAAATGGTTTAGGTGCACAAAAGGGCCGTGAGAGAGCTTCTCTACCACAGACTGCATGACTGATGCAGGAAACGAAACTTGCTGATGTACCTTTGAGGTTCTGGTCTTTGAACTCAAAGGGAGCCAGATGCAGAAGTGCCTTTAACAACCTTAACTTTTAGCTGCCTTAGTTCCTTAAATAGAGATGGTAGTGCTAGAAACAATACTGTCCTCCTTCCATCCCGGGTTGCTGTTAAGGATGAGCTCTCCACACATGCTGAAGTCATCCAGGACTATAAAGACAGCCACACCAATGGCCAAAATGATTCCTCCCAGGCTAAAGATTGGCATCCAGCCCAATAGAACTGTGGTGAAGGGCCTCAACACAAGCCAAACAGCAGCAGCTCCAGGACCTTAGAGCATGCTGGAAGGTGACACCAACATCCTCATCAGTGGAGCCGAAGGCACGTCGTCACCCAAGGCTGTGGTTGAGTGAAGCTGAAAAGGCTGTCCATGGAGACACGTAGGAGCTGGCACATTGTCACCTGTGGTTGAATGAAGCTGCCCGTGGAGACATCTGCATAATGCAGGTGGCACCTTTGTGGCTTGGTGTAACTGTATGCTCAGTGTTTGCACCAGACTGCTCCAGTAACAACAGCAACACAAGGAAGTAGAGCAGTTTCCATGCTTTCCGACCCCGAGAATACAAATAATGTGGGTGTCTAAAAGTTACATAAACAACGCTGAAAGGCAAGTGGCTGAGAAGTGCCCCTTCAAAGGAGTCTTTCCAGACAGAAGGGTCTTGTACCCTAACACAAGGAAACAGGACACTCTGAGCTCAAGAAAGATGATAGGGTATCCCTTCATTATTAATGGGCAAAGAGGCTTCTTAGCCATCGCTGTGCTTGTTCTGATCGTGTCACACCATAGAGTTTATTCTTAGTCTCAGCCACAGCCTTATAAATAATAAAATGGGTCATGTTTTATCTTACCCCAGTGATCATTGTAATGTGGCTTTTATCTGAGACTCTGCCAAGCTCTTGACATAGGCAACATTTAGAAATAGATAAAATGATTGAAGAGCACAATACAAAAGTAGGCTCAGCTCTTCCTCAAAACGCACGCTTACTGAGAGTGAATGCAGTGGGTTTGCAGTGTATGTGCTGCTTTGGGAGGGAAGAAATGAGAACACTGGAAAATGGAGGATGCAGCATGTCTGTCCAGTTAGGATGGGCCGGGGTAGGACATCCGATGTGTGCTGATTCTTAAAGCTGTGTGCTTTGCTTGAAGCTGGTACTGAAAAACAGAGCTTTCATTGAAGTTATTGTTGTCTAGCCTGTAAGTCTTGGGTGACATGGTTTAGTGTGAGGTGTCCCTGCCCATGGCAGGGGGGTTGGAACTGGGTGATCTTAAGGTCCTTTCCAACCCTAACTATTCTATGATTCTAAGTTCCAGGCGGGGATATACATGGGTAGATAGGCAATGAGGTCTGTGTGTACAGGTCTTGTAGTTACAGCCTTAAGGGGCTGAAGTGGGATAGACACATGATGTGTTGCAGTTGAGGAGCTTGCAGGGTCCTGCACTCTTAGTTACCACAGTGATGCCATTAGCGTGCTCCTAAGCAATGGGAAAGCCAAGGCACAGAGGTAGCAACCTACCCGAGAGTGCAGGAGAACCCGCAGCAACACTGAAAGTGGCCTCCTGGACCCAGTGAGCTCACCCATGGAACCTACACATGCTTCCCACCATGCTTCCTGGAAGAAGAGCTATTCTCTCCTGGAAACTTCTATGTCATAGAATCATAGAATAGTTAGGGTTGTAAAGGACCTTAAGATTATCCAGTTCCAACCACCAGTACATGAAGTCTTTCAGAACAGATGGAAAAAATCAGTTTGCCAGGACACTGAAAACTTATCACAAGATATGTTTATTCTCACAGCATTTCCATAGAATTGTCCTGCTGAGATGCTGAGTACAATTAATAGCAAAATGCTTTGTAGGGAAAACTGCAATGAACAGGTCTGTACATGCACATGCAAGAAGGTTTTTGTGTGGCTGCTAAAAATGAGTTTTCCTTTAGACCTTTGTGTTTTGCAAAGGATTCACATGTTTAGTCTTTGTTAACAGCCAAATTGAGTGTGAGTTGAATACAGTATGCGAATGTAGCGTTCAGCTCAGAGGAGAAATCATAAATGATCCCCTCATCCCATAAATGTTTTCGTTCAGGTCTAATGGTTCAGCTCTTCCCATGACTTTCTTCACCAGACCTCGGTGTTTATGTGGGCTGCGTGTTTGCAAACACACGCACTGGCAAACCTCCCCTCAATGGACTTTGGTTTCTCTCATTGCAGAAGTTCCCCGAGCTGAAGTTCAAGTATGTGGAGGAGGAGCAGCCCGAGGAGTTCTTCATCCCCTACGTTTGGTCCTTGGTCTACAACTCCGCCGTGGCCCTGTACTGGAACCCGCATGACATCCAGCTCTTCACTATGGACTCTGGCTGAAGGAGGTGCCGCAGCCAAGCCAACGCAGCTCCCTTGTCTTACAGAAAACAGAAACCTGCACCGCGTGTTAATACGTGACCCCCTCCAGCGTGCACCCTCTGACCCCACAGCTTTTGGAGAATGAAGCTTGCCGCTAGTGCACAGTCCAGTGTCAACGTCTTGGAAGCAAACTGCCACCAACACGCTGGCAACAGACTGTGGTGTGAGGAACCGACGGCTTGTAGGCGAACCTTGCATTTATAGTCCTGTAACCTAGAGCTTGTTTGATGAAAATGAGGCCTTACACATGGGGTATGATGTTACTACCAACCACAAACCCGATTGTTCTTTTAACTTAATGGGATAAATGAGGGAAGGGATTGCGGACTTTGTTTTGGAAACAGCATTTGTATTCTTGTTTCTTTCAAGTGAGGGAGGTTTGTTGGGTCAAGCTTTCTGTGGTCTGTTGGATTCTGCCACGGGTTGCTCGTCACCTAATCCTGTGCTTTCACTCACAGCCCTTCACTTCGGTGGCACTCTCAAGGCTGTAGACATTAAATTGGTGTCTACGCCATCAACCAAATGAACTAAGCAAGCAGCATATTAATGAGATTAGCTCCCAGCCTGATTTAAAACACTTGATTTAGCTGACAAAATGTTTGTGGGAGGATTTTCAACAGAAAGTCTTTTTTGACTGGCAAACACTCGATAGAGGGCTACAAACACCATCTTCCAGAGTCAGGTCCCTTGCAGACTTGTTTTACTGCGTGTCTGAGCAAAAGTTGTTCCTGGAAATTGAATGTGTGTGTGGGAAAACAAACAAAAAACTCTCCAAAGAAAATAGTTGTAGGATTGTACAATAGAACAGTGTCCTGTTAAAATGGTGTGGGATGGTGACAGTGTCACGGGGATCCTTGGCTAAGTTTCGTGTTGAAAATGCCGTTTGCTATTACAGGGTTTATGTATAAGTATAAATTTACCTGAATGTAGAATACTTCTCTTTTGTTGTTGTTGTTGTTTTTAAGTGTCCTTTCCTGATATACCTGTTTATGCAGTTGGGAGAACAAAAGAAATGGCTTGACCTGATTTTGACCGAATATCTCATTTTTCGAGGCGAGGATCGTTTCCTCTCTGGGGAGGCTCCTGATGGTGCCTGTGGCACGTGCATGCAGACACTCTCCTAACCCCACATGCTGCTGTGTGGACTGCCACCAGTGCATTGCATGCCAAAACATAAAAAACAAGGAATTAGCTCCTAAAGATACATGGCAACCCCCTGTATCCGCCACCTGCTCCAGCATGTTCTGTTTATTGACCTGAAGAATCAGGTGCATTTGCTTTCAAACAGTTCTTTGAGTGGTTTTTAATAGAATTTCTTGCACCCTTCCTTTATTTTTATTTCCCTGAAGGATGAGCTAGGATTGTACTTTCCTTTTACCTGCTCATTTAGAGGTGGGAGTCCATTTAAGTCCTACCGAAATGGAAATGCTGGCTTAAAAAAAAACAAAAGGCAGCAAAGCTTTCCAAATTTATTTAAGCATAGCTACAAAGTGATGTGTACAACCCAGGAGCATTTAGGGCTTTAAAATGACAGAAGCTGTTTCAAAAAGGCAATAGTTGAGACTGGGGATGCAATTTTTCTTAGCAAAATAGGTGGAATGAACCATGACCGAGCTGCACAGAGGTTTGTGCTGTTTTTTGGGTTTTTTTTGGTCTGCTTTATTTCGTCTTTGAGCAGCAAACGTTGAAAGGGGATAACTCTTCTTGGTTATTGTAGTGATTTGTAATTTCATCTTTATTACAAAACTCAGAGTGTTTGTGAGTCAGCAGGGCTGCCCGGCCTTTGGAAGGGTCAGTCTGAAGATGCACTTTTAAACTGTGGGTTCTGAAGGTACTGGATGGCTCGTTTTAAATCTGATTTAAAGTGCCCATGAGCACCCGAACCTGAGGTGAGCACCCTTCTCCCCACTGCCTGCAGCAGGAGTGAGCACTTCACAAACACAGCCCAGCAGAGGTGATGCGTTTTGGCAGGGTGTCAAGCTGGAGAGAACCTGATTCTTCTCTTTGAAAGGCCTTTTCATAAAGGGAAAGGTACATAGAGCAGTAATCTGATAGAATAGGTCAAACCAGCTGCTGAATCAATCACACAGTAAATTATTTCTCACTGTCCTCTTGTTGCGATGACCTCGAGTTGAAGTGCAGAAGGAACAGGTTTGTTCCCATCACATAATTTCCTTGTGCATTTAGTTCATATTTAGTGCTCCTAGGGCCTGGCTGGTTTGGAACAGCTGGAGTTACAATCCAAAGCCCAAAGAGCGGAGACAGACCAAGATTTATGCTGAAATCCAAGCTAGCCCCATTGGCTCTTCCAAGAGTTTGAGCATTGTGTGGGTCTGGCAGCATCCCGGTGTCTGCAGTCTGGCACGGTCACAAATACTCTGGTTTCCTTCAGATCTGTAATGTACCACACTGGGGATCCTTTTCATGACTTTGTGTGAAAGATTTATTATGCATCATAATAATAATAAAATAATTAAAACAGTAAATACAGAGTGTGGTCGTGTTTGTTTTATGTGATAGCTGCTGCATATTGCCGTGTGGCCAGTGAGTCTTGGTGTGGCTATCAGACCTAACATGCACACATGGTTTTATAATGTTCTCCATGATGAGCAATGGGAAGAACATGATTGTATTTGTTGTATTAACTAGGAAGTTGTTTAAATCTGTGCTCGGTGGAAGAAGAGACGTGCTGCAATGTCATGCTGAATCTCACCTAATGGAGGGCTCTTGCCAACTCAACTTCTATAGCTGCAATAGGTACGATCCCAACAAGGCCCTGGGAACATGCGGTCACAGGGAGGAGCAGAGGAGAGATAGAACTGTCCCCTTCAGACCAGACCACTGGTGGCTCTTTCCCCTTGTTCTGGCCACACCGTTTAAGCATGTGGTGTGTCTCTGGTTTTCAGGGTGTGGGGTGAGTGTTGCACCAGGACCTTAGCGTTATCATGCTCATATCCTTGCTCCAAGTGCTGATCGCCATCTGCTTAAGGTCCTTGAGTAGCAGTGGAGAGGGAAATCCATTGCCACAGGGCTGGAGAGGAGAAGGAAGGTCTGCTCCATCCTCACCCAGAGAACCATCTGGTCCAGAAGACCCAAGCTGTTAGTGAGGAGGTTGTGCATGTGAAGTCCTGACTCATGTGTCCCTGATGAGGGAGAAATTGTCCTGCCCCATTTAATTGAGAACAACTCTGATCTCGCTACAAAAACAAGGTGGTGGGTTGGAAGCTACAGATGAGTTGGGCATCATTCACTGCAAAAGCAGCCCGAAAACTTGCACATTTCATGGCATTTCTTGACTCTACTAGCTCAGAACTGAAGAGTTTTGGGCAGGTTAAAGGAAAAAAACCCAAACTGTTTTCTATGTGCCTGTTAGGTTGTTGATCTACCAGTTAAACAGGAAAAGAAGATGCAAACAAGCCCCTCAATTTGCAAATTCTAAAGCTTTTGTACAACCTTTCCTACTGGGCAACTTGATTTTATTCTTGTGTGTGTTAATTCAGCCAACTCAAGGTCAAGCCAAATCGATCAGGTTCTCTCCTGATCGACTGGGCTCAGTCTGTGAAACCACTGGCTTCTGTGCTTGAAGACCAGCAGTTTTCTATACAATTACACTTCTGTAATTGCCCAACCACCGTGAATCCTTTCCAATCTTCACCCATTAGCAGGACTTTGGCCACCTTACCCAGGTAGCTGTAAAAAACTGTACCAATCATACCCCTAATACTGTAAAATTTAGGGTCCCAACTGCTTTTGTGTTTAGTTTGCTGTTAATTTGATATTATTGTATCAGACTCTATTAACTCACCAGGAGCGGTGTTTAAGGTAACAGCTGCACACCTGATGGGGACAACCTCAACCGAGTTTACTCAGTACAATCCTGCCCATGGTTGTGGTCTCTCCCCCTCCACCCCAAGCCCAGATTGGGGTGCTAAGAGCTGGATCGGGGCATTAATCTTACTACAACCACTCAGTCTGGGGAGCTTTTGCTTGTACTGGAAGTTGCACGAAGGTTTTTAACCTTTGAGGTCTCTGCAGCCAACATTATTGGGTTAAATTCAGTGTCAAACGCACGCCTGCACCTGAAAGGTTCCAGGAGGGCACTTGTCCCTTCAATTACACAACAGATAAAATTGTCTTCAGCACCATGATACAGACCCGATCATTGCTATAACCCTGCTGGCAGTCAAATGTCAGTTGTCCTTTAAAGAGGAGGAAAATATCTACCTGCTCCCTCAGGAAGCTGCAGGCAGCTGGTTGGACAGGAGCAGTGACCTCCCCGGCTCCACCACGATGGCCTCTGGATCCATCTGCTGAATCCACCCAGACTGAGAATGTGTTGGAAGGGACCTTAAAGCTCCTCCAGCTCCAACCCCTGCCACAGGCAGGGACCCCTTCCACTCGAGCAGCTTGCTCCAAGCCCCTGTGTCCAACCTGGCCTTGAACACTGCCAGGGATGGGGCAGCCACAGCTTCTCTGGGCACCCTGTGCCAGCGCCTCAACACCCTCACAGGGAAGAG
This sequence comes from Pezoporus flaviventris, assembly GCF_033815535.1. Classification (NCBI taxonomy): domain Eukaryota; kingdom Metazoa; phylum Chordata; class Aves; order Psittaciformes; family Psittacidae; genus Pezoporus; species Pezoporus flaviventris. The sequence continues at coordinate 1,761,291 of NW_026892558.1, forward strand.
CTTCTGCCTAAGAGCTCATCTCAGTCTCCCCTCGGGCAGGTTAAAGCCATTCCCCTTGGCCTGTCCCTACATCCCTTGTCCCAAGCCCCTCTCCAGCTTTCCTGCAGCCCTTTCAGGCACTGGAGCTGCTCTCAGGTCTCCCTTCAGGAGCCTTCTCCAGGCTGACCCAGCCCAGCTCTCTCAGCCTGGCTCCATAGGGAAGAGCTGGCTGGGGGCAGCCGGTTGGGTTTGCTGCCAAAGAGCTCTTTAAGGAAATTTACTCAGGGCATCCCAAGAACCTGGATGATGAAGCATCAGCTCCTGGACAGCATCCAGCAGAAGCTGTGGTGTCCATCAGTGCAGATGCCCCTCGAGACTCAATTCTGTGGGGCAGGATGTCCTGGATGTCACAAGGTTGGTTGTCTGGGTTATGCTGGGCTGGCAATTACACTGGGCTTGGCCAGAAAGCTGATTTTTAACTCTTTCACGATTATTCATTGATGCTGCCTTTGCACAGCTCATTCACAACATCCTGATTCAGCAGCTCTGCTGTGGGGGCAGCAGCACGAGGGTGCGTTTGGGGAAAACATCATGAAATCGAGGAGTTTGCCTCGTTTTATCCTTTCAGGAAAGAAGATGTTGGCAGGACATCCCCAGGCTGCTGTGTCATCACCCAGGCATTGCCAAGCGCTCCGATGCGGTCCTCCTTGTGCACAAGACATCAGCGTATGTCATTCATTATGCTGATAACAGTTCTGTGGTGGGAAGGTAATGATATTTCAAAGACAAAAGAGCAACTCTTACACCCTCAGTTGAGCAGGACAGCAGAGCTGTAATTCCTGACTTTGGGTATGAGTCATTAGGAGCAGAGCATGGAGGTGCTACCAGCCGTGGAGGCAATGAGTTAGGGTAATCATGGAAGTGGCTGCATGACTGCATGAGGTTTGGGCTCAAAAGCAGCAACACGTGAGCTACATCCCTCCTTCACATGTCCCCAATGACAGGTTTTGGCATCCCTTCACTGGGAAGACCCGGGACCACTCAGGAGTAAGTGTTGTAAATGCTTTGCTCTTTGGGAGTAGTTAACCCTAGCTGCAAAGCTCCAGCTGAGATTACGGCACGAGAAGCTTGTAAGCATTTAATCATAGATGCTGGGTTATTGCTGGATGGATGCTTTTCACATGTGAGGGCCACGCTGCGCTCTTGCAAGTGAATTACTGCAAGTAGCCATGTTTAATACTGAAGGCACTGCTACCACCCACGGGTTGCGCCAGCACTTGCATCACTCTGTGTAGTTGAATTAAAATGTCACTATCAGTGAACCCCTCCAAATCACAAATCACATACACCGCTGAGCTGCCAAACTGCGACAATTGGAATGAGAGATGTAGAGAAGAGGGAGATTTTGTTATTATATTTTCATGCTGCGGGAGCGCGCAGCACAATTAATGCAAAATGAACATGTCTTGGCAGACGTGATGAAATTTTCAGCTGCACATAATGGTTTTGCCAGCTGTCTTGGCACACTAAATGGCAGACTTCAGTCTTCCTTACAGCCACTTTGTGCTGCTGAAAGCCCTGAATCCGATGGCACCGGCAGAAAAGTCTTTGAGTATCCGGAGAGGAGTGGTGACAAACCCAGTGACGTCCCTGGTGATGCCATCCAGGCCCCTCCTATTTATGGAACAATGAAACAAATGCTTTCCAAAGAGCAAAGCAGCTCTTTAGAAACTGGCAATTGAGACTAGGAATGCTGTCGTCACCCTGCTGCTTCCATTTCTGTCCCTGCAATCACTGTCAGGGTCCATCCGAATCCATCACCTGGCACAGCTCCTGCATCCCAGGCTGCAAGGTCCACACCATGAGTCCTGCCCAGGGTACAGGTGGCATGGGATGCTCAGCCCCATCAGAGATGGCTGTCCCTGTTTAAGTGCTCTATCAATCACAGAATAATGGGAATAAGCCAGACAGGGACAAAACCAGACCTGGATATTTAAGGTGTCTTCCAAACCAAGTTCTTGAGGACCACTAATGGGATGGCCTCTTCAGATGGGGTCTGGGCCAGCAAAACCAGTGCGGAAAGAGGGGCTACATCCAGGAGGGTATCCCTGGGTTCCAGCATGGCAATGACACCGCACTGTGGGAATGGGGAGAAAATAGTGGGCAAGTAATTGGTCATCAAGAATTGCCTAAAAAATGTGGGGTTTTCTCTAATCCAGGTCTGTGTGTTGTTTTCTTGCTCAGGCTGTTCCTACAGGGGGAAAACCAACCTTTGTTCCTTGATACAGGCTATTCAGTATCCAGTGTATTTACTTGGCTGAGCTTCAGACTAAATGTTCTGCTTAGTGCCTCACGTCTTGTACACGCACCTGCAGTGCTGAGCAGTGGTGCAAGAGAAGCAGCAGAGACATTTCCACCTGAAGCAAAGCTCTCTGTGATGGCTCCAGGAAAACTCCTCAACCTCCTCCCCAGAAAAGCATCTTTGGCGTCTGCAATCTTGTGAGTTTCTCCTCACTGAAATACGAAGTGAAAATTGAATTTAAATTCTTTTCTTTCTCCTAAATCAAATCTTGCAGGCGCCAATTGCCCTTTAAAAGGTCAACCTTTTAGCCCACAAAATACATAATCAATACATTATTGACCTAAACAATAGCCATAAACTTCAGGCTGCCTTTATCTCCTCACTCGGCTTCTCCCCCTTCCTGACAGAGCACGTTTGGGCTGGGAAAGTGGCAGCTCCTGGTGACAGTGGCATGGAGAGAGCTCATATGACCCCGTGCCCACAGCAGTCCCAGAGGAACACAAGCATCACCAATGCCACACAAGGCAGGATCGCCTCTTTTCTTCCTTTCTTTGTCTTTCCTGCTCGCTTTGGTTTCCTGTAGGACACGTGGTGTGTCAGAGGCCACTTGCCCCTCTTACAGAACCATTGCTGTAGCACCAAAGAAATCGAGTTTAACAAATATTCTCCCAGAGTCTGGCCGGTTTTGGAGTGAAAACCATTATCTGATGGAGCAGTCAGTGTGGTCAGAGGTGGATTTGCAGCATGTCCATCCCTAACATAGACAGAGAAGACGTCTGCCGTTTGCACATCTTCCACTCATCGGAGCATTGTGTTTCTCTGCTCAATTAGGTGTGTTACATGGGATGTAAAGCCACACCAGAGCCACACCAGCACACGTAAGCAGCAAGACCAAGGGCCCATGACCAGGTCACCATGGCCAACAGGACTAAGAGTGGCCTTGAGAGGATGCAGGTGATGCTCTCCTGAAAAGTGACCCTTTACCAGGGAAGAAGGTAGGAGTCTGGAGCATGAGGACAGATGCACTGAGGAGGGTACCAACTTCCCCACTGATGTGTCCTGGAGACAGATGGCAGATGCCTTTCTTGACTGTCAGGGGAAGAAACAGCCATTTTCAAGCAATACCTTCCTGCTTGTTGTCACTGACTCTGTGCAGCCAAGTGAAAGTAAAGTGGGTACAAGAAGGAGTTAGAGAATAAGCCAGAAACCATGGTCCAGACCCAAAATACTAATAATGAGGAAGAAAACAGACTGGTTGGGAAGGAACCGAGCCTAGACAGGCAGCTTGGATGCAGCTGTATATCTCTATATATAGTATGTACATATATACATGTCAAAATAGTTATCATTATTATTTATTCATGGAATCATAGAACCACAGACTGGTTTGTGTCGGAAAGGACCTCAAAGCTCAGCCAGCTCCAACTCCTGCCACGAGCAGGGCTACCTTCCACTAGAGCAGCTTGCTCCAAGCCCCTGTGTCCAACCTGGCCTTGAACACTGCCAGGGATGGGGCAGCCACAGCTTCTCACTGTTCTGTTCTTCTTATTACTCTATCATTATCTCTGAAATGTCTCCCTTTCATGGTACCACCCTGTCTACTGAAGGGCCATCAGTGGAGGCACACCGCAGGTTGGGTTTGGGCAGGTGCCCTATGTAGTACACTATAAAGAGGCGATGGGGGAGTAGTGACTATAGGGAGCATCTCAGCTGCATTTTGGGCAGGACCTTGAGGGATCACAAGGCTTTTCCCAGGCTGGTTTCATCCATCCCATCTGAGATGGAGCTTTGGGAGCACGGCAGTGGGTGCTGGGGAGCAGGAGCCGCAGGCACCGGGGCAGCGCGCCCCGTTTAACGAGGCTGGTGATGATGGATTTACCTCGTCTATTACCTTGTGTGGCGCGTATGTTTATGTTCTGGCTACCAGCATTAAACGAGGGCAGATTAGTTGTGTTTGTGCAGCTGCCAAGCTCACTGTTGTGACATTTCCATCTGCTTTGCTGTTGTATAACCCTCTGCTCACGCTGAAATTAAGAGCAGGGAAGAAAACCTCTCCTTCCCTGCTCCTGCACAGGGGCTGGCAGGGTAGCTTATCCCCCAGCCCTTGGCATCAAGTCCCAAAGCTTTCCCTCCAACATAGACCTGAAATCCCATGTCTTGCCCCATGGCCAACAGAGAGCAAAACCGCTGTTGGCAGTGATGTCTTTCAGCATCACAACTGGCTCTGATAAGCTTTGGGGGCTGACAGTCACCTCCAGGTCAACACAATTCAGGACCTGGTCTTCGTAAGCCCTTATTCTCACCTCTCTGGTGTGAACCAGCAATAGCTATCAGCAAAGGCAGAGCTGTTTCTGACATGGCAGACCCTTACCCTACCTCACCCCCCACAAAAAAGGTGGAGTAGGATGGAGAGCATCTCTGAAGCATCCCAAGTGACAACCTGCAGATACCTGCTGGCAATGGCTGGTGGAACCAGTGCTTTTTCCTCAGGTCTCCATGGTCTGGAGCTTGGGTCTGCAGCTCACGGTCTGGCCTGCTGCATCTCATCCCAGGCAGTGCCCCCAACCCTCCATTGACCATAAGGACCAGAGGTTGGCCAGTGAATCACAGAATCATAGAACAGTTAGGGTTGGAAAGGACCTTAGGCCCATCCAGTTCCAACCCCCTGCCATGGACAGGGACACCTCACACTAGACCATGTCACCCAAGGCTCTGTCCAACCTGGCCTTGAACACTGCCAGGGATCCTCCCGATTTAAGAGACTTGGAAGAGGATTTGGCACCTTGCCCTCCCCATGTAAGGCCAAATGGAGAGGGGTTAGGCTTAGGACAGTTAGATAAGAGTTTGGATTCTTATTTATGCTGTTGTAGCTCTGCCCATTCAAGTGTATCCTCACTTCCTAGCTTTCTCCTACCTCCACAGTAACCTTTGGGATGGCAAGCTGGTGGGGTGAGTGTGGGAGATGATGAAAGATGGGGAGGTGAAGGAACTTGTACTGAACATACTGTTGGCTTTTGGCCTGAGATGCTGGGCCCGCTGAGGGCCTTGCCAAGATCATTTTTGCTGGGAGGATACGCTGATGATGACAGCCAGGTATTTCTTTGATGCAATTCTGTGTATTAATCGGGAAAGTATGTAAAGTCCTGTTTCCTTGAACACCACAGGACCAAGTAGGCTGCACAGCCTGAAGCCCAAGCCTGAGCCTGCCTGCAGCCACTCCTGAATTGCATCTCCCCAGCTCCCTTTCTGGTACCTCCCTGGCACTTTGCTGGCTTCCTCTTTGCTTTCTCATCCCTCTGACATCGATTAAAATATGCACACACACCCTCTATGTAAGCAGATGCAACCCAACCAAAGCCCTGGAGAAAGAGCAGCCTCTCTGCCATCCTTTACAGGGCTTCCCAGGGAAATGGCTCATTTTCCAGCCCAGTTTTGCCATGGTGGTTTGTGGCCTGCGTGAGAGTTTCTTCCATTTTGGCTTTCACCAAACAATGGTGAGAAGCTCTTCTTTCCTTTAGTCCCAAGGCAATATAGCAAATTGGCCAATGTGTGGTCAGCAGAACATCCCCCTGGATCAAGGTGAGGACTGATGGCTGCTCAATTGCATTCTCTTGGAGAAAGAGAGATGCTCGGCAATGTGCCTGTCTGTCCTGCCCCATGGAAAGGGTCATGGGGCCCTTATGACCATCACTGTCCCTCAGAAAGCTGCCCCAGGGGATGCTCTGGGTACCATCACCCTGGGCATGGAGCAGAAGTCAAAGAGGGGTTACCTCTGGGTCAGACATTGCTTGTGATAGAAAAATACCATCTTGGGGTACAGAGGAAACCCCAAGGAGATGATTGCAAAGACCAGTGCTCCCAGAGGCTGCCCGGGACTGGAAAGGACAGGATGTGAATAAGCCATGCCTGGACATAGAACCGTAGAATAATGGCATGGTTTGGGTTGGAAGAGACCTTAAAGCTCCTCCAGCTCCAACCCCTGCTACAGGCAGGGACACCTTCCACTAGAGCAGCTTGCTCCAAGCCCCTTTGTCCAACCTGGCCTTGAACACTGCCAGGGATGGGGCAGCCACAGCTTCACTGTGCCAGTGCCTCAGCACCCTCACAGGAAAGAACTTCTTCCTTATATCTAGCCTGAACTTCCCTTGTTTCAGTTTGAACCCATCACTCCTTTTCCTATCAATACAGTCCCTGATGAAGAGCCCCTTTCCAGCATTCTTGTAGCCCCCTTTAGACACTGGAAGGCTGCTCTGAGGTCTCCACGCAGCCTTCTCTTCTCCAGGCTGAACAGCCCCAGCTTCCTCAGCCTGTCCTCATACGGGAGGTGCTCCAGTCCCTGATCATCCTCGTGGCCTCCTCTGGACTTGCTCCAACAGCTCCATGTCCTTCTTACGCTGGGGACACCAGAACTGTACACAGTGCTGCAAGTGGGGTCTCATTTCTCTGGATAGGTGCTCAGAGGGATACAGGAACCAGTAAATGCAGCAGCACGGCCTTGGAGAAAAAGCAATTTCTTGGGGAGGGAAAAGGTACTGAATTTGTGGGTCTGCATCCACCAAGATAGATTTATGCATGGGACGTCCCGAGGCAGAGGAAACCAGGGGAGCTCGGGGTGTTGAGTAACTCAGATTCCCAACACGTGTTTAATGTGAGATGGTTTTTCTGGGAAAAATAGAAAACAAAACCAAACTTCTGCAGCATTCATGAGTGTGGCGCACGCATGGCACAGCGTAAGGAGGGAATGGGCTCTTCTGGCCTCTGTGCTCGGGACAGAATGTCTCGGGGCTTCTGACGAATCACAAATGAAAGACAAACGTCATGGGGCTGCCACTGCTGTGCATCACCCCATCACGACCAAGGCGTGAGCTGGGAGTCGTGACCAGGCTCCCACACAAGGCAGCATGATGGAGATACATGTGTTTTATTTCTTTCCTGCATGACGGATGCCTAGAGCTCCTTCTTTACAGGGCACGGAACCATCGAACACTCAGCACACCCTAATGTGCTGCACACAAGAGCAGAACATCTGGATGTGCTGTACAATAAACAAGACGTGGGCAAGTCACACCCCTCCAGATAATCCATTGTTCAAAGTGAAAGCTCGCCACAGAAATTTGGAAAGGGGGTGGGGAGAAGGGGGGCAGGACTCTTATTATGCTTGGAAACTATTTAAATATGTCAATATTAAGGGAGCATAATTACCACTCAAGCAATTCCAGCAAACAAGTCAGTAACAGTGCCTGCTTTACGGGAAGTGCATTTCCTCTTGGCAGTCTCTGGCTGGGAATTATCGAGTACGCTGCGCTCCTGCTCCCTTCCATCCGCTTCATTGCCAGCACCAGAGGGACCAGCATCTTTCAGCCAAGCCAGGCCTTGGAGAGATGTGTGCTGGGGTGCATGTAGTGCACATGTAGGACCATGCTGCTCAACACAACCCACTTGGAAGTGATGCCCTAACCCCTGAGCAAGGTCTGCTGCAGGTCTGAGGGCATTGAGCAGCACCAGGCTGCTGAGGAGCCCCATCCCATGCCCTTCTTGGGGTCAGTGCCAACTGTGGTCAAGGTCACCAGGAGCTACTCTTCTTCCCAGAGCATTCCTTGTAGTCATGAAAAGTCAGAGGAAGGAGAGGCCTGTGGTTAAGGGACCCTAATTCATACCCAGGTCTCCTGAGTCAGCTCCCAGCATCACCACTGACATCCCATGTCATACCGATTGAGTGTCCTCACCCTTGGTGACGCCACTTCTGCCTTATAAAGCCCTCCTGTGGTCAGCTGTGTGGCAATGCAGAGTTAAGCTCCGGCCTGAGGAAGTTACTAACGGTCTTTGACATCTTCTGTTTTGAAAACACTGAACCCAAAAGTGAGGTTCCTTGAACCATTACTCATCGAAGGAAACGGTACCTCCCCAGAGCTGCTGAGAACCTTCCCAGGACTGCTGAGAGAGGACAACCTCCCTGTCCCTACTGGAGATAGTTGGGTGCATCTGGGCTGGTACGTGGTCCAAGGAGACAGTGAAACCAAACAACTCCGATGAACAAAACCCATCTCATGGGAAATCTACCCTGTAGAGTAGCCACCCTGCATTTGTTCTCTCCAGGATCACCCACGGGTGCTGCTGAGCCCTCGGGTACCTAGTGCCATTTACACAATAAACCACTGAGGACACCAAAATATAATCAATCACCAAAGTGGTGGCAATTAAACCTCATCATTCCTTATCTAGAGTCTGTATATAATCCTTATAATTGATTCTACGTGTTTTCCAACATCCTGGTACGTTCTGGAAGCGCTGTCAATATACTCCTTGCAGACAGTGAACCAAGACTGAACCCAGAACACTAACCCATCTCCACCAAGATGCTGGACCACTCTTCACTCTGTTGGGTCCCAACACGGGGCAACAGTAGTGCCCACAATCCATCCTTCATCAAAGACCAGTCCCAAATTCCACGTAGGGCAAAGCGATGCTCAGACGACATGCTGCAGGCATTTGGGTTTGGTCATTCAAACCCATTTGGAATTCTTCAGGAATGTGAAGAGTCCAAATGACCAGTTGTCAGCAGTTTGACTAGTTTTGAAGTGCATTGACTCAGCATTGACCAGGATATTCTCACAAGCCTGATGTGATGGGTGCGAGTTCTCATTATAACACATAGACCATGGTATGGGCCCTTTTAAATTCATTAAAAGCGCTTGAGTATTTTTAATTGATTTTTTTTTTCCTCCAATATCCACCCTAATCCATCTAACGGCTGCAGAGGAGCTGTAACAAAAGATTAGCTCATGTTTAATGTCTGGTTAGTGCCTGAAAGGCATCTTGAAAATGTAAAATGCCACAGAAATGCTGAATAATCTTATTTCTGTTGTCAACACTCCCCTTTGAGCAATGCCCTTATGCCTGGCGAATGCTCACTGCAAACGGAGCGAACATCCTCTCATTATATTTGAACAATCAGATCTCAAGCCCTGACGTACAGGAAGCCCACCACGATGGTGCCTGCCTAGCTGGGGACATGATTTTTGCTGGGCAGCCCTGGTTTTGAGTGATCCCAGAATTTCTCATTGCAAAGCCCAAATTCCTGCCTGTTGCTCAGCCCCTGCCTGCAGTAGCTACTGCTGTGTGAGGTCCAGCCTTCAGTGCCCCAGCAGGAAGGTAATGGATGGGCTCTCCTATCCACTTCTTAAGGGGGAACCTGAGCTAAGCTGCTTCATTTTCCTGTGTTTCACCCTTCATGAAGAGTGTTCGCAAGTGTTGTGCTAAATCCTCATGAAAAGCCACCACTGGGAGAAGTATTTTTTAAGTATATTTTTTTCCACTACATTTTACCTATTGAGGAGGGGATAGCCCCATTCCCTGCACCCAGAAGACACTACAATTTGTATTCATTGATTTCTTTCTTGCATCTCTCAGATCACACCAACTCATCCCACTGCTTTTCTCCCCGAACTGCCCCAGCTCACGGCATTTGGGAGTTGGTCTAGATGACCTTTGAAGGTCCCTTCCAACCCAAACTATTCCATGATTCTATGCTTTGAGGGAGTCTTGGCTGCCCGTGGCCGCACGCTCCACACCACATTGATCATCACAGTAATTCCTCCAGCGGCGTGGGGCACGCTGTGCATTAATCTGCTCCCGTTAGCTGTAATTTGATAACATTAATGCTTGGAGCCCAGCCTGCAGGAGCATATGGATGGCTTCCCAGTTGCGACGGGCTCCTGCTCTTTCTCACAGCACACTCTGACGCAGGGCCGGGCACCGTAATGCGTGCGGTTTGGTGGGGGGGAAAGCCTCTTAATGTAGGTAATGCACTCAGGAAGTCGGTTGTGGAGAGAGAGGTCAACAAAACCTCAGAGGAGGCAACGGGGAAAGGCCCTTTCCATCGCCTATTGGAGCCCATTGATGTGCTGCTGCGGGGTTAGAGTGATGATGGACCTTCACAGCATCACAGCGTCGGGTTCGTGTTGTTGATGGTGAGTCCTGGAGTTGATGTGAGCAATAACTCAGCGCAAGAAAGACATGGATCTGTTGGAGTGGGTTCAGAGGAGGCCACAAAAATGGTCTGAGGGCTGAAGCAGCTCTGCTATGAGGACAGGCTAGGAAAGCTGGGCTTGTTCAGCCTGGAGAAGGCTCTGGGGAGAACTTACTGCAGCCTTTCAGTACTTGAAAAGGGCTTAGAATAAAGATGGGGACAGAGATTTTTGTCAGGCCTGCAGTGACAGGACAAGGGGTGATGGCTTTAAGATAAAGGAGGGGAGAGTTAAACTAGATAGAAGGAAGATATATCTTACAATGAGGGTGCTGAGGCATTGGCACAGGGTGCCCAGAGAAGCTGTGGCTGCCCCATCCCTGGCAGTGTTCAAGGCCAGGTTGGACACAGGGGCCTGGAGCAAGCTGCTCTAGTGGAAGGTGTCCTTGTGGCAGGGGTTGAAGCTGGAGGAGCTTGAAGGTCCCTTCCAACCCAAACCATGCCGTGATTCCATGAATAACAAGATGCAGATAGACTCAGTGGTGCAAACATTGCCTCAATCAGGGTGGAAGGTCTCAGGCATACAGAGGAGCTGCTCAGTGAAATGAAGACAAATGTGCTGGTGCTGATGGCAGTGCCAAGACAGGGACCTTGCTCCCAGGAAGGATGGCAGGAGGGATGCTCATGTGCTACAGCATGGACCAAACCATTCTGATTTGATCTCCTTTGTCCATTGCAATGTCTTCATATTGCATCATCACTGCAAATGAGGTGGCAGAGGCAGTAAAGCACAGCCACATCCACACCAGTGTGCTGGGCTGTCCCAGGGCTCTCTGCATCCGGAGTAGGTGTAGGGATGCTGTGATTTTGACTCACTGGGAGTCCCAGCTTCTGCAAGGTGAGAGGCTATCGGGCTCCCACTGCCTGAGGATCCTGCATGGCTCTTCCCTCACCAGCACAAATTGCGGTCCTGGATCCAATGGCCAAGGCTGTGCTGGCCTTGTCCCCACTACAATTAAGGTATGAGCAACAGCTCTAGTTTTGGGGGCTTAACTTTTTGACAGCTGAAGGTAGGAGAGATGAATCTCGGCCAAAATGTGGAACTTTTGCCCCTGTATGATTGCATTATGTATATGTGTTTCACCATGCCATCCTCAGAAGAGAGGCTGGTCCACAATGGTTGCTCCTTCTCTATCACTCTGAGTGGCCACAGTAGACATGGACACAGAAAATTTGGGTTACTCACCCTTTGGCTGGATGACAGCACCCTGGAGCCAGAGCTGCTTTCTCGTCCTTTCCTGGTGAGACACATGGCTCAGTAAGAATGGATTTTCTCAAGGTGGAACAACAGTATTTGGTGCCTGAAATCAAGTAAGTTCTTTTAAATTTAAGGTCTGCTAGGAACAGCCCAGCCAAAACCTAATGTAGATGGAAATACAGGAGCTGGAAGCTTGACTCCTTTGAGATCAATGATAAAACTGCTGTTGTCTTCAGTAGGGCCTGAGCACAAAGAAAAACCCAGCTGTGTTACAGGGAGTAATCGTTCTCCTAAAGCAGTGGGTCACGCGAAAGAGTGATTTCTGGCTGTAATCCCAGCAGTATTATGCTCAGAAAGAGGACTGAGACATTAATACAGAGGAAGCTCAATACTTTGTGTCTGGTTTATTTGTTTGATGAAAAATTATCAAGAAATGAATGGGAAAAGTAGTTATTTTCTCTACTACATAAATGCTATCCCAGAAAATAATTTCTCTTCCCTGTAATAAATCTTGGGGTGGAACTTCTCTGATGGGCATTTCATCCTGGCTGTCAGCTGAGATAGATGTATGGGAAGATACAGAAATAAAATAAGGAGATTTTAAAATAATCTAGATTCCATTTCTCTATTAGACATAATTTAAAGTAAGCCTAACCATCCATGTTTCACTGCCTGAAGACAAAACAAGGTGTAACATATATCCCTTCAGAAGTCCCTGAGATGATTAAGAGAAAGGCTTTCATACAGCATATTTCCCTGAATAAACAACAGCTCTCCTTCCCGTCGTCGGCACCAAGTACCCCTCCTTGGCAACCTCAGCATCTCACAACATGAATTTCAGGTGGAAAAAAGAAACTGGGGGTGCAAAATGCGCCACGGAAAGAACATCATCTCCTTAGGCGACGCATGGTCTCCAGGGAGACCAAGGGCCAGCATGGTTTTCAATCAAATATTTAATATCCACCTCTGTATGGCCTCAGAAACCCTTAGCCTGAAAAGCCCTGCTGAGGCAGAACATCCTGCTCATGTCATGCTTTCATATGGACGCAAATCTGGATTTTAACCAAAGCGCCCTAATGGAGATTAAACAACTCCACAAGCAGCTGCTCTATGGCAATACTAAGTGGAGACTGGATAAAGTTATCAATTTAGATTGAACCGGGGAAGTTCTGCTAATGCACTTGAACAAGAAAGGTGCACAGATGGCAACTGAAATGCTTAGGAAACTTCTTAAGAAAATTCCAGCTGAGCCTTATAAACAAATGTCCTTTGTACAGCCAGCATCTAAGGAGCAAGTGAGGGAGATTGTCTGAACTACTTTAATTAATTTTGCTTTTTTTTCCAACAGGGACCTGCCTGAAGTGTGAGATGTTTGAATTATCGGTACCATTCCAACATCCACATGGCCACAGAGAGTAGAAAGGGAAGGCAAGAATTTACACATGACCCATCAGTGCTTATTAAGGAAATGGCAATTTTGGTTCTTCAAAAGAAAAAAAAAAAATAGAGTAAAGAAACCAGCTTTATACAATTCTTTTTCTGCTTGTTTCTGTGGGGCAGGGGTGTTTCTGAGTGCAGCACCTTGCATCCATTCGCAGAGGTCTTTGAAGCTGCCCAAACACAAAACATCAGGGCTGAAGACCCGATGGAGGTTGCCTGGCTTGACACGCATGCAACTAGCAGCAGAAGAAGGTGACGCAGCTTAGCTGATGGCTTTGAACTTCTGCATATGCCTTCCAATTATTTAGATGGCCTGGTTAGATAAACATCAGCACCAGGGATTGCCATTAATATGCACAAGAACAAATGTTCCTGATGTTTAGCCAGTAACTTATTCAAACCAGTTGGTAGGGAACAGGGCTGTTGCACTCATGTTGCCTTCAGCCCCGAAGCCTTACAGGCAAGGGACTTGTCTGAACCCATTCACCTGTCCATGTCCCCTTACATTTAAACTGGGGCCGAGTGATCTCGTGTTTCAAAGGTCTTCAGGTGTGCTTCAACGTTGAAAGAGCTCTTCCTCTGTGAGAGGTCATGAGCAGATGACAGGGTGTTTGAATTTTGCTGGGCAATTGAGTAGGCTGCATTATCAGCATGCTTCCATTGCTGCTCCCCTCAAAGGATGGATCTGCTCACCTCCAGTTGGTTTCAGTGCCAGTTGGTTTCACCTCCATATATTTCAGTGCCAGGTCCCCCCAGCAGTACCAGGAGGATGCTGCTTGCTGTGGCTCATGTCACCTTGTCCAAGTCCCTCCTTTGATTTTACAAAGAACTAAGGGCAACCAGGCTCCCCATGGGGTGCTGTGGGTCTTGCTGTCATGGCAGGACTTGAGACCAAAGTGGTACCCAAGACATCAATGTAATTAATTATAACTCAGCTCCTGGTCCTTGGCTCACCAGAACACCCAGAGGTGGTCTACAAAATTATTACCATCCCAATGTGTACCATCAGGTAGAATTAGCAATATGTCTCATTAAAAGTTCCTGCCACGTGATGGTGTCCTGAAAGGCAGCACGCACATCCCAGTGTGACACTAAGGAGCCCAGGCTCAGTCTGCCTTTGGCAGCCATCCCCTCTCAAGCCCCATGGTAAACCACCATCTCCATTCACTTGATGGCTGTGTCAGGCTTTGTGCAGCTTGTCGTTGAAAGCTTGAGCCCTACCCTGGTACCCTTGTCCATCAGCAAGGCTGTTCCCCACCACCCAGCATTACTGCCATGTCTCTCATCCTGATCAAACTTCCCAGACCACATAAACCACCGTGGAAGGGAAGCTTGCACAAGGACTCCCGCAGAGCAGGGACAGTTGTGGTTGAGCACTGGCAGCACCCCAGCTCTTTCAAGATGACCACCAGCAAGGAGGAGCTCTGAGCTTTCCCAGACACTGGTAAGAAATGTTCTTCTACAGCATGAGCCCAAGCAGAGGACAATGCCCATTCATTGCTACCAACTAAATCAAGGCAGAGCAGGTGGGAAAAGAAAGTGTTAGCTACCACAAATGAGAGACACAATAGGAAAATAAAAGTAAACCAGTGAGCAGACAGCACTTCCAGATCAGTAGTTTTCCAAGTACTGCCTGATTCTGTTTAGCTAATTTTACCCTTGGTCTGCATAGGAAGGTGAGTTCATCCTACATGCCTGAATTACAGCACCTTGATACAGACATAGGCCAGATTTACAGATATATTTGATGTGGTTTGTACATCTGTAAGTTCTACTGGGTCTAAGCTGTGGTATAACCTGGGCTTTCCGGGGCACGAGACCTTAATTTGGTGGAGACTGATGGAGGGAAAAGAAGGTGAAATGTGGGTTCAGCCAAGACAAACCAAGAGGAAGAGTTTGCCGTTCCAGTTATGGGTTACCAGAGTTAAATTACTCTTTATGTAATGGTATTACTCACCTTTGCAAATCCAGCTGGTTGAGGAGAAAAACAAGAATACACTGACAAGCTCTTCAAAAATAGATTTTGCTATGTATTGAAAAGATAAGAGCCAATGCAGAGAGGTGCACTTACATTTCTGAAAGCCAAGTGATGTACATTGTATGTGAACTGGGGTCAGTGGTTTGAGTTCTGATGGGTTGAGTCTGTGTCTTCCTTGCCTAGCCACAACCTGCCACATGCAGACAATAGGGACATTCTTGTCTTTGGAAGCACAGCAAAATCACTCACATGCTGGAAGAGGGTGCTAGATGGAGGAGTTATCCCATAATAATAAAAATGACAATACAGACCAGTCAACTTCCCTTTAAAAACAAGCCCTACCATGTGCCTTATTCCCTGGCATCCAATTTGGAAAGTACTTCCCATTTCTTTTTTGAATCTGGACAGTAAATGCTGTGATGCTAAGGGATTTTCACTGTGCAAAGTAAACTCTTTTTTAGATCACAGACAGCTATGGGTAGCAGACACCCATTATCTCAAAACCTTCTTGACTAAAAGAGTCCAAAGGCCCCCCAATTTCCCTGCAGCCATGTAAGTAATGCCCTGGGAATTCCTGTAAACTGTTGCTATTTAGATGAGATGCACTTCATCGGGTAGATGGAGACTTATTTTCTCCCGCCAAAAATAATTACATAATGATGCTCAGCTTTATTCGTGCTTACAAACACATACTAATGTATTGAATGCAACATAATGGCCATGTGCTGAAAACCTTGGCCCAGAAGAGGACATCCTGAAGTCCACAATGCTGCTCACTTGAGTAAAGACCACTTGCAACAACAAGAGCTTGGGCTGTGCAGGCACCAGTGATTAACAGGAAACACAAATGTTTGAGATCAAAACTTTTCAGAAACCCATTAAAGAAACCACTGGTGCCAAATCTGTACAAATACTCTTTCCAAGACCAATTAGCTGATGTATGAAACAGAAAAGAGTGAATTGTATAATCACCTTTCCTGGACTCATTTCTGGCACAGCCTAACTGTATTCCATAACTGTCTACCTGGATGCATTATTCACATGCACATACATTTCCATACAATCACATACTGGTAGAGAGGTTGCACTTGTTCTTTAAAATGCTCTTTATATTAGGAAAAGGAGGAATTGCTTCTTGCATCTTCACAGAATTATAGAATCCCAGACTGGTTGGGTTGGAAGGGAGCTTAAAGCCCATCCAGCTCCAACCCCTGCCATGGGCAGGGACCCCTTCCACTAGAGCAGCTTGCTCCAAACCCCTGTGTCCAACCTGGCCTTGAACACTGCCAGGGATGGGGCAGCCACAGCTTCTCTGGGCACTCTGTGCCAGCGCCTCAGCACCCTCACAGGGAAGAGCTTCTGCCTAAGAGCTCATCTCAGTCTCCCCTCGGGCAGGTTAAAGCCATTCCCCTTGGCCTGTCCCTACAGGCCCTTGTCCCAAGCCCCTCTCCAGCTTTCCTGCAGCCCCTTCAGGCACTGGAGCTGCTCTAAGGTCTCCCCTTCAGGAGCCTTCTCTTCCCCAGGCTGCCCCAGCCCAGCTCTCTCAGCCTGGCTCCAGAGCAGAGCTGCTCCAGCCCTCGCAGCATCTCCATGGCCTCCTCTGGCCTCGCTCCAACAGCTCCACGTCCCTCTTGTGCTGCTGCCCCAGAGCTTGATGCATCCTGGCTGCAGATCTTGATGTATCTTGGTTGCAGCAGCCTTCCGTGTTTCATAGAAGGTATTTTCAGAGCAAGTCAGGGTAATACAACTTCCTTGTGTGCCCCAGACCTTGTGCAGAGCTATAGCCAGCACCTCTCATGCATCATTGTGCATCAGGTTCCTGTTGGCAAAGAGTGACAGGATTTTGCAGCTGCTTGAATTCTGAAGACACCAAAATGGCCTTGATCTGCAAAAGTTTTTGTAAACCTGTGCTTGAACAGCAAGAGGTGGGGATCCCCAACCCCCCAACATCACATAGGCAGGGCTGACATCCTATCTGCCTCCAAGTAAGAGTCCAATGACAACAGCAGACTGGGAGGAGATTGGGTTGGTACTTGTGGGTACCCAAAATGTTACCCCAAGGAAATGGACTCAGTATTTTTAACACAGGGTCATTTCTCCAGCTGCATACAGTCACATATAAATTCTTTCTGCTTCTTTGCTTGGAGAGCTAATCCAGAAGCTAATTCATACGGTATTTAGTGCAAATCAATGCCGACAATAGTAACTCATTGCCTTTTGTGTTATCCAGTATGAACCAGATATCAAGAGCCCTACTCTTGCTCTGAAATTGCAATTTTGAAAAGGCTGTGCAGCTTTTAGTAATACACATTAGTTGACTTGATCTTACCTGTCAGCCATTAGAAACAAAAGCTGTGTATAATATTTTGTTGTGTAATTATGAGGTCCATTTCAGTACTCCATCTGCTGTTCTTGTTCACTGATGCTTATATTATAATGTATGTTGAATAATACCTTGACATTTTATCATCTGATAAAGCAGGCAGATGTACTGGTCAAACCAGGACAGCAAAGATGTCCTTAGGCTCAGAGCACCAGTCCCCAGTTTCTTCTTATCTGTGGTCCAGGAAAGCAGTGACCCTACTCACAGAGGGGCTTCCTGAGCTGCTGAGAAGCCATCCAGATTTTCTCTTGGGAAGGGGGCTCTGAACACATGGGCGTATCTTGTGCAAGGGTCCATATTCCCTCCCCTGGCAGTGTTCAAGGCCAGATTGGACACAGGGGCTTGGAGCAAGCTGCTCTAGTGGAAGGTGTCCCTGCCTGTGGCAGGGGTTGGAACTGGATGAGCTTTAAAGTCCCTTCCATTCACACCAGTCCGGGATTCTGCAGTATGTCACAAATAACACTGGCTGCTGATTTGTTGAGCTTTTCTTATTAAAGCACATTAGGTGCAATCCCCACACAGACAGTGTGCCATCAACAGAAGATACTCAAGACTCCTGCACACCTGGGGCAGGTTTCATAAGATCACAGAATCCCAGACTGGTTTGGGTTGAAGGGACCTTAAAGCTCATCCAGCTCCAACCCCTGCCACGGGCAGGGACCCCTTCCACTAGAGCAACTTGCTCCAAGCCCCTGTGTCCAACCTGGCCTTGAACACTGCCAGGGTTGGGGCAGCCACAGCTTCTCTGGGCACCCTGTGCCAGCGCCTCAGCACCCTCACAGGGAAGAGCTTCTGCCTAAGAACTCATCTCAGTCTCCCCTCTGGCAGGTTAAAGCCATTCCCCTTGGCCTGTCCCTACAGGACCTTGTCCAAAGCCCCTCTCCAGGTTTCCTGTCAGCCGCTTTAGTGGGGTTTCAAGGAAAATGAGTGAACCCTAGAGATGCAGCAACAGAAGTAATAATCCAGTCCTGCATTTGGCAAATGGACAAGGGTTTATATCTGGAAACAGGGTGGAGGCACGATGGGCTCATGCCACCCAGCAGGCAGCCAGGACTGCCTTCTCTCCGAGAGAATGGGGATTGTTTGCCCTGGTTGCTTTCCAGATTCATTCTGATGCCTTGGAGGTGAAAGGATTTCAAGGAAACATTTGAGATGCTCATTTGGTGACATCCAAACCTTTTTTTATAGCATGGCTCAGCAAAATGGCTTGGTATTTCACACGGGAAGGCTGCACAGTGCATCAGCAGTGGGAAATGTTGGAGCCAGAGCAATGCCACATGGACAGTGCTTAGTCCATTGGGCATCTGGAACGGTCAAAGGCCAACAAGATTTTCCAATCTCCTCACTGGTGGTAGAAGGAAAAGTATGAAAAGTCTTTGGGGTGCAATATGAGCTGATTAAAAGAAAAATAAAACAAAAGCACTGATTAACTGTGTTATTAGAGGTCCATCCACTTCACTGGAGGAAAGAGCAACATCTTCTAGGATGGATAGTTGCTAATAAATCAGGAGGCCTTTGTTCATCTGCCAGCTCCCCCACAGGCTGGCTGGGTGGTCTTGCTGTGAGTTAAATCTCTTTAACCTCAGTTTCTCTATCTGCAAGATGGGGGGGGGGGGAGGGAACTATGTATTCCCCTCTCCCCTCTATTGAATGCTGAACTCCCAAAGAATCTTTTAAAAATTAGGAAGTGCTATAGGTATCTGAGGTGAGGAGCTCCTTTTACCCTGTGCAACCACAGGGATTTTATTTTAAGATAGAGGGGATCCAAGAGAGGAGGTAAGTCAGCTGCTCCCTAAAGAAAGATATGGACAAAAATTGCTAAATCATGCACAGGACCCCTTTCAAACTGGAGGAATTGCCAGAAGCCTTCCATCAGCACACTGATAATCTGCCGCCTAGAAAGGTAGCTGGCAGGAACTGTCTCAAAACACCTGATACCCCCTTGGATCTGGCAGGGTTTCCCACAGGAATGCCATGACCTGCTTCCCATGAGGAAGAGGACGGCATATGGAAATCAAAAGGCCATCACAACTCCAGCTCTGCTGCTGAGGTGTGCTGCAAGACGCCGTGGATGGGGAGGTGGATGGGGTTCACAAGCTTGGCAGGAGGAAGGAACAACGTGGGCTGCAGTGAGTCCTCTTGCTAAGCTCTGCCCCCCCACGTGAGACAGCAGAGGGGAAGAGCTGGTGGAAGCAGCATAGGAAGAGAAGAACTGGGTATGAAGATGGATGGGGTTAAACCTAATGGATGACACCCATCTCCTTGCAGGAGCAATGGTCAGACATCAGGATGCTCATTAAACCAGATCAGGTTTCCCCATGCTCCCTAAATCAGGGCTCATTCAGTTACACTTTATTAGCTTTATAGTTTTTCCTAATCCAGTCTGGTTTTTAATTAATTGATTTTTACCTTGGATTACCTTGTTGTGTAACAGCCCTTGCTGAGATAAAAAGTGTAATAAATGGAGCCTAGGTCCCGCAAGTTGTTTATTTCGGTGGCCCTAAAAGTGTGGTCAAGAACACCGTAAAAAAGATAAATCTGAACATCCATGGGGTCTGCCAAGTCAAAGAGCTGCAACTCAAACATGAAAACCACCATCCAGAGGGAACTGGATTTTGTTTTTCAAGGTAGCCCCTCTAGATGTAATTTTACCATCTTATATCTTTCTGTTCTCCTGTTTCCTTCTTAATTGTCCTTTGGGAAAAATTTTGAGACTGCATTTCATTATTTTCTACCATCAGTTCCACAATTTGCTAATGCACATAGCAAGGTGTTAGCAAACAGGAGGAACAGTAAAAACCACTCTGCTCACTTTGCTGCTGTTGAGATAGCGTAGGTATAATGTATCTATTTACTGAATTATTGAATTACGGAATTACAGAAAATTGCTTTCCTCCTGCAGATGAGTGTTGGCAAAATTGGTCATTTAATTCTGAAAGACTGGGATAAAGGTAGCAGTAATTACATCAATGTCATGGCAACACACGCCAGTGCTGTGAGGATCATAACATCTCCTCGCTGCAGTCCTCCCTTGGAAAAGACATCATATTTTTGGCAGCACTTTAGCTCTGAGTTTTCCTGGGACCATCTCTCCTGGGGAAGCATTCCCCATGCTACCAGGTCTGATGGATTTGGGGGAGCATCTTCAGCCAGCATCATTCCAAGCACCCTTCAGGCAGCTGCTTCTGCTCTCCCCAACCAAGAACTATCAGCAGGCGTTTGACAGCACCTTCCTGCCTGCTATATAAATCCTCCCCAAAGCATGCATGGAGTTTTTCAGTAGAACAACCTCTGCAAGAGCACAGGGCCAACATTTCATGCTGTCTTTGCAGCCTTCTCACACAATCAAGCAGTTTAAGGGTCTTCGCTGAGCAGTGTGATAATGGCTGGTGTGGGTGTGGGGGCTCAGGTTTTTGGCTTCTCCATGTGACAGTAAATGTAAATTATCTTGCTATCCAAGCTAATCATATGGGAATAAAATCCTTACAGGCTATAAATTACTCTGAGTCTCCAGGATCTACAACTCACCCTCCCAAAAATCATCTCTCTTGCCTTCAGCCAGGGCTCAGTTGACTGTATGGGTGGAGTATGGGTGGGTTCCCAATGATATCATGGAAGGATGTGGGTTTGCCTGCGAATTCCTGTGTCTTCTCCTGAGCTAATTTCACTCTTTGTTTACTCTTATCAGGATCTGTGCAGCCAAGAATTAATTAGAAGCACTGCTTTAGTACATTGGGGTCCTATCAGTTCAAGGCATTGTATGCACACAAAGCCAAGAAGATCTGCACAGCTTAAAACACATTTTTAAAGGAAACCATTACTAAGCATTATTACTATTAAAAAAATCAAGCTAATTACACCGGCAAAAATAAACACTTGAGTGGGGAACATTTCTCCAATTTCACTGCATAAAGAAAGCAGGGCTATTGGGTAGGAAGAAGATGTTTTAGTAAGGACTTTGGCAAACTTTCTGGGTTGCTGAAGAGGTTTTCTACTGCCCTCCACCAGGCCTGGTACCTGGATAAACCAGGCCAGAGAGGTTCAGTTGTTGCATTGCCTGGGGCTATAGATTTTTGCTTTTGTGATTGGTTTGGGTTTTTTTTTTTAAGGAAAAAAAGCATCCTGTACAGAGTGATACTGTATCACACAGCATCAATGCAGCTACTTGAAGTGAGACACACAGAGGTTATTTGCTTCCTCTGTTTGCTAACATAAATAAATAGTGTGTAGATTAAGTGCTGCGCAATGAAGGCAGCATTGTGCACCATGGTCCCCAGCAGTCGCTTACATCTCCTAGATAAGATGCATGGCAGTGAAGGCTGATGAACTACAGACTTTCACATAAACCTTACTACTAACTTCTATTACTACTAAAAATATCACCCACCTATACCTTGCTAAAATAAACATTTATATGCAGAGATAATCCCCAAGTTTCAATGTATAAACCAACTGGTGGTGGTTAACTGTTAGAAAAAGCTGTGCCAGTAAATGCGTTGCTGCAATTTGCCTGTTATAGGCTCTCTTCTGGCATCATGGCCAAACTATTGACAGGAGTTGGGACACATCGGCAAGTGGAATCAAATCCAGGCTGCGTGTCCCAAAACAAACAACAAAAAAACCCCTGTGAGATGTAATCTATTTTTTTATTGGTTTTAATTTGAAGAAAATCATTAGTAAATATTTTCACTTCATCATTTTCATGCCGATGAGAGCATCGGACCAAAATAATAGGAGCCTCATTTCCTCTTAGGAAACTAAATGAAAAATGAGGCTTGGAAAGCAGCTCATGAAATCAGCTAATCTGTTGCACAGCTCCAGGAGAGGATTAGCCACAACAAACGGAGTTTAGGACCCCCTTTCTTCACTGACACTGTGCTAGGAAGCTCTGCATAAGCAAACCCTGGGATAAACCACCCCCATCCTTGTGTTGTTTCTGCCTCCATGCATCTCCCCTTGAGAATAAGTCCATATTCCATGTCTGGCAAGTAGACATCTTTAGCCATAAAAAGGTTTGCGACCTACAGAAGGCATTTATTTTTTTCTGTTGTGTGGGAAGACAGGTCGCTAAGTAGTCATTTGCCAGACAAAATCAACTCCAGAATTCAAAACCTTCTACAATGGCAGACCAAAAGCCAGATGAGAAACTTATTCAAGCATTCTTGTGCAACGTTTCTGCTCAGTGAAGATTACGTCTATGGTTTCATCTGAATATTTTGCAAGTGCACATGAAGTAATAATGTTACTAAAGTTACCCTTTATAACACTGATGTTGTTATTTTCATTTTTTTCCCCAGGATGGACTGAATTTTGCCATTAATGCAATTCTAGGTTCAAGCAAGATGATCTAAAACACCTTGGAAGCATCACTGAAGACCCCCAATGAGCACCTTGCTGTTGATGCTCAAAGACTGGACCATCTCAGGAAAGGTGGAGCCAGGTATATTGCTTGGTTCATTCTTTTTGAATAAATACTGTAACAGCAACCTGCTATTTTAGGCAAATCAGACCAAATGCAGCTATCAGTTCTCTTAAACTGCTTTTGACCCTGCTTATTTTTGTATGCCTGGGATGGGAATACTGCATGTGAGGCAGCATCATGGCCTTGAGATAAAACAATATAGCTTCAGAGCCATGAGAGAAGTAGCTGTCACAGGAAGAGTTCACCAGGTAAATCTGAATGCAAAAAATAGTGAGATACATGGCAAAATCATGTACTGGGGCTCAGTACATACAAATCCCAGAATAAAGATAAGCCAGCCTAACCATCTGGATACATATGTCATACGACAATCTATGCAATTTGGATTTTGGAAAAAAAAAAAAGGAAAGAAAGAAAAATCAAGTTAACTCTAAACAGGTTTTTTCTACCACGAACATCTAAATTGGAAACTCTTTGAGCAAGCTGTTCCTTTTCTATTCCAAATCTTAAAACAAAAAAATCACCCAAAACAGGAACAATGAAATTCTGCCACAGAAATCAACACAGACAAGCCCCCTTTCAGTGTTAGATATTTGTTTTCCTCTATTAAGTGTTCCTAGTAGACACATGAAAGAAAGTATCTCAATTTTCACCTTTCACAATGTGATTTCTAAGAAGCATTTTTTCAGTGCCAAGAAAGATCAGTCACGTTATTGCTGGCAGTAAGCAGCACTCCCACAAGCTGTTAAATTCTTTACCTGCAGACAAGTGGCTCTTGAATAGGTTAAAAAAAACTATTTCCTGCCTTTTGAAAGAGACCCAAAAGGATTATGAAATTGCTGTAACTGATAACCTTCAGACAGCAGCTTTATCAAAAGGCGAGGATAAATGACAAAATTCATCCAACATCCAACTGTTTAAAGTCAGTAAGTTCAAACTGGAGATGAACTGCCTTCAGCAAAGCCAGGGTCTACAAGGTGTTGTGTTAATGAGTACAGCGAAAGAACAGCAGATACTATGGTTGACAGTGGTAGTATATATATGTGTGTGTATATACATACAAAAATATGTGTGTGTGTGTATGTGTGTGTGTGTATATATATAAAAATCTAGAAATAGAATACAACACTTCAGAGGAATGAAACCACAGATCTGGGGTAAAATTAACAAAGGTGCCAGCATGATACAGAAGCCTATTTCCCAATTTAAAAGAAAAAAGTCCTACAGTCTAGACTGGGAGTCTGGAGCCAAGTAACTCCTGCGGTCACTTTGTCCAGGAGAGGAGACTAGCTCACCCACAGCGTACTACTGTAAGAGCTCAGAAAGGGTCTGTTCATTGTGGATACTCTACAATCACATACGATCAGGCCGCTGCCTGAAAAGGTTTTTGATGGGTTACTCTCATATGAAAGCCGTAAGTCCAAGACGTACGCATGCAGTGAGCACTGGGACTGCAGATCCTCCTTCCTAGGACCTACCACCTTTTATTCATTTCATTTATGGCTGGCCCGTTATTACCCATCTGACAGTAAGGTCAACATCGGAAAAACAAGATCCATGCCACCATGCGATCTTCATGGTGGAACACAGACCAAACCCAGCTTTCCAGGCAGCAACAGCTTTATCTTTAAAGGCGTTATCCTCCCAACAATAGTTGTAAATACTTTCAAGCTCTCCCCCTGATACCAGTAGTAACTGAGGATGCTCTACTTCCCGTGGGAACAAGCTTTGTTTCCAGACATATTAAAAGTGCTTTAGGTTATTCTGGCATCTTATTTGAAATAATCTCATTGGATTCATGCTTTGACTGCGTCGTTTAGGTTTGTCCTGCATTTTACAAAGCACAAGACTACGGTATGAGAACTAAGTAACTCAATCCTCTGCATCTGTGTTACCTTCCTCTCACTCATGTTTTAAAAAATCACAAGAAAATCGTAATTGGTATTATTTGTTATCTGTCAGTGTTAGCACCCTTACAATCCTGGAGGATCTCTTCATTCTGAAGAGAACCCTGCTCCATGAATGGCTTAGCATTCAGCTGGATGGGTAAGTCAACAGAGGGCCATGAACCACCTTGGAAATGAGAAGAAAGGAAGTAGCTTGTTGATAAGACTTGAGGATTTATTGGCAGAGCTAATGTGTATCAGCAGAAATACCCTTCCAGTAGTGCAAACTTTGATTATCAGCACAGACAGCTCCACCTGCTTTTCTAGCTCATGCCACCTGGGAGATGAGGCTAAGATACACAAGAGTTTTCAAGTCAGTATGAGATGTATTTCCTGAGCAATACCACTGCTACCTGGTTGCAGTGATATAATTCTGCTGCTAACTCCTGTGAGCATAGGCAAGTTCCTGGACTACCTATCCTCACCTGGAGGGTTAAATATGCTGAAAAAGTATTAATTCAGAATATTCACCTACAGCCATACCAGATGGGTGCTTGCACCAAGACGCAAGCCAGGAAAAGGGCAGAACAGACACTCTACAAGTACACCACGAGCAGAGCTACTGGGGTTACTGAAAGACATGATGACAACCACTACATTTTCCCATGTCCTTTGATCCCAGTCCAGATGCTTTTCTCTCTGTGCCATCCACATCCCTCCATGAACAAGCTCTGGGTGAGTGAAGCTATGCAAAGCATGGCCTGTGCTTGGGTTCACAAGAGTATGAAGCATGTACCAGCAGGTAAAAAGCAAGCCAGGAATTTGAGATTAACATTCTGGTAGATAATATTTTGTCCATCATCCATGATAGGGGACTTGGAGACAGACCTCTCACCTGCAAAGAGAACTGAACTCGTGTTTTGAAGCCAAGTTTCCCTTGAATTCCTCTCTTTATTCTATACCATAGACTCCTGTCACTTTCTGGACATCTCTCAAGCCAACCCTCTCAGAATGACTGGATTTAATATTATATCACAAAGTGACAGGAGGAGTTAGTGATATGTGTCACCTCTATATGCCATTTCCCACGAGGCCTAGAAAAGATCATCATACTTTATTTTATGATCAGCGGGTCATTCATCTATATCTGCTTTGAAGCCACAGTAGACTTTTTGCCAATCGCTAATAGAAACTAAATAAACACAGCCAAACAGTGTCATCTATCAGTGTGGTGAGTAATTATGAGGGATTCCTCTTTAAATAGATGCATAAGTAAATATAGAAATATCATTTTACAAACTGTGGCTCAAGAAGAGGTGTTTGGGAATTACAAAGAGGGGGCACCTCCATATGCACGTATATAAGTTCAAATGCGACCCTACACCGTTATCAGGAACATAGCAAAGCAATTTATTTTGGCTCTTACGTGTGTGCCTTCTGCAATGCACCGTGCTCAAGATGGAAAAGTACTTTTCTATTTCCAAAGCTTCATTCATAAAATGACCTTTTAATTGAATTGTTTTCATTCTAGTGTACTATGCTATTTATTGCCCAAAGAGGCTATTGGGGGACTATTTCATATAACACATTATGAGTTCGTGCAATACGATGGAGGGTTACAGCCAGCTGTATGATCCTTCTGTACCTTACATAGATATATATATACCTGTTTATTAATGACTCAGTAGCACTGACCCCGAAGTATTCAGTGTTCTGGCAGATGCAAGTTATTTTTCTCTGCCCACTTCAATCCTCTCTCTGTGTCATCGGAATGCAGTTTTCAGCCTCATCTCTGCTCCTGTAAGGACAGGCAGGGCGGTGGGTGAGAGGTGGATGTTTCTCAGTGACCAGCAGAGCTGTTTGCTACCCGTAATGAAAAAAATTAAACATAAAGGATGGCTTAGTTTGGGAAGTTCAGCTCTTGGGGTGCAAAACTTAATTAACTATGGGAAGAGGGAAGCAGAAATCAGAAAGAGGAAGCAATGGGGAAGCAAAAAGGATTTCAAATGCCTCTGTAATCATCTGGAGATCAGACAAGTGGCTGCTGACTCCCATTGACACCTACCAGCGTAACACCATGATGGGTCACCCGGCCAGCTGAGTTCAACTCCCAGACAAATAATGGAGATAGTGGTATAGAGGGAACAGGCAGACATGCAAGAGAGACTGGGGTGCAGAGAACCACTGCAAGGCAGGAAACCAGGGCGCCTCAGTCTAGAGACAGAGGGAACAGGTTCCTGTCACTGGCAAGTGAATGGCTGCTCTTAGACCATTTGGGCTTTTGAGCACCGTCACTCCACAACTCAATCCCTTCACCTCCACACATTCATTGCCTCCCGTATTCCTACTGATAACCAGAAATGAATTAAAATGCAGAACTTCGGCAGTATCACTCCCTTTGCATGAAAATAGGTTTTCAGGGAGGCCAGGAGTCAGGATTCCCCACAGCCACGCAGAGGGAGGCAGCAACAGGACATGGGCTTTTGCAAGAGGATGTCCCCACTTCAGTGCTCAGCTGGCTCCGAGCTCAGCAGGATCACCTGGCAGAACGCCATATAATTGTTTGCTTTCCATCAAACGCGGACATGCCCTCACTTTTTTAACGGGATATTGCAGCTTACAGCCCGCAGCTCCTCAGTGGCAGCTGTGGCTGGGCACACAGGCTCGGTACAGCCAGCCAGCAGCTCAGGGAGGGGATCCTGCCCCTCTGCTGTGCTATGGGGAGAGCCCCCCCTGCAGTCCTGATCCAGCTCTGGGGCAGCAGCACAAGAGGGACGTGGAGCTGTTGGAGCGAGGCCAGAGGAGGCCATGGAGATGCTGCAAGGGCTGGAGCAGCTCTGCTCTGGAGCCAGGCTGAGAGAGCTGGGCTGGGGCAGCCTGGAGAAGAGAAGGCTCCTGAAGGGGAAACCTGAGAGCAGCTCCAGTGCCTGAAGGGGCTGCAGGAAAGCTGGAGAGGGGCTTGGGACAAGGGCCTGTAGGGACAGGCCAAGGGGAATGGCTTTAACCTGCCCGAGGGGAGACTGAGATGAGCTCTTAGGCAGAAGCTGTTCCCTGTGAGGGTGCTGAGGCGCTGGCACAGGGTGCCCAGAGAAGCTGTGGCTGCCCCATCCCTGGCAGTGTTCAAGGCCAGGTTGGACACAGGGGCTTGGAGCAAGCTGCTCCAGTGGAAGGGGTCCCTGCCCGTGGCAGGGGTTGGAGCTGGAGGAGCTTTAAGCTCCCTTCCAACCCAAACCAGTCTGGGATTCCATGGAACAGCTGCTCCCAGCTGGACAGCGGCAGCATCTCCCCCACTGCTGCAGACCTCCCTGGATGCAAGCATTTGGGTGCAAAGCAGTGGTCCCTGAACCAGCCCTCGCTGAGCTGCAGTGCATCACGCGCCTGTGCTGTACCCTGGTGTTGCACCACGCACCTCCGGGGCGCAAGCGGGGTCCCACCAAGGGTGTCTCACCCATACTGCGGTGGGTGTTGAGGAGAAGGGAGAGGAACTGGTGTCTGAGGGGTCTGTGTCCTGTCAGTGACCATAAAGAGACTGTGGACAATGTCAGACCGCAAGCGTAACTTTCTTCTTGCTGAATTTAGGCAAGGTGAACACCATCTTATAAATGTCTATGTAAATACCAATAAGTGACCAATATTTCATCAACAGCGAAATGATTGTTTCAATCAATGTCAAACAGTCTCTGAGGTCACGTTTTCCTATCCAGTGTGGGGAATAGAGGTGAAGTGCCTTGGAAGATACTGGAACAGAAATACACACTGCCCTCAGGGGCACATACAATGGCATGGGATTTCTGTACGTTACAGCATTCCTTTAAGACCATGTCATCTAATGACAGACCTTCTTTTTGGGGTTGAGAGGAACTATCTTTGTTATGGGATTTCCTCCCTCTTAGCTGTTTCTCGTTCTGGTTTCTGGAGGGCTGCACACCATAGAAGACATGTTAATAGCAAAAAACTCATGTTTTGTGTGTGCAGGAGGATTAATTGTGCTTCTTTATACTGCACACAGTTCATACGACTTGGAGTAATGAGGTGAGGACCCTGTTAGTAAGACCTGGTAAACTGAGGCAGGGGGGCAGAGCAGCGATTAAAGCACGTACTTGACGAAAACCTATGTGAGATTAAAATCTCCGCTCAAATTGTGTTATTTAATGGGAAAATGTTGTATTTTCAAACTGAAATTTGCCGTGTTTTGGTTTTACCATCTCCCCGCGGCCCGCACAGGCCCAAGCAGGCCCAAGCAGGCCCGTACAGGCCGACGCAGCCCCAGGCTCTGCGCCCGTTGCCCGGGCCCCTTCCCCGCAGCACGGCCGGGCCGGGAGCACCCGCTGCCGCCGCTGCCGCCGCCGCCGCCTGAGTCACGGCCGCGGCGGGATGTGGCAACGCGGAGCGGCGGCGTCGGGCGGGGCCGGCTGAGGGCGAAGGGCGGCGGGAGGGAATCCCCAAGCCCGCGGCGGTGCCCGGTCCCCATGGAGGGGGTCCCCAACCGGGACAGCGCCCGGCGGGCAGGCAGGCGGGGCGGGCTGCGGCGGGGACCCAGTGTGGGGCCGAGCAGAGGACGAACGGCTTCAGTATGTGTTAAATAGTAACTAATTGCGTGTTTGGGTTTTTTAATTTATTATTTTTATCACGTGATAGTCAATGATTTTTTTTGTTTTTATTTATTTCCTCAGCCTTGATCAAAGGCGGCCCAGGGGAGTCTTTAATCACCATGTTCCGGTATTTAAAGGGTGGCTACAGAGACTCCCTTTTGACAAGGGGTCCTATGGCAAATACGAGTGTGACAGGTACAGGTTGCTCCAGGACAAATTCCTACTGGACGCAAAGGAAAAATCTTTCCCAGTGAGAACAACCAGCCATTGGAATAATCTCTGCAGGGAGGCGGTGGGCTGTACCTCCAGTTTAGGTCATGGTTGCCTAGAAAGGTTGGACCAAATAATCCAACCTGTGATTCCATGTTTTTACTATTTAATCTTAGCAAACATTTCACGCTGCTGCAACTGGAAGATGCTCTGGAGCCGTGTGGGAGCTCATCTGTTTTATCCCAGGGCGGCATCCCAGCGGGTGCTGTGTAAGAGCCTCCGGGGAGTGTCGTCAGCAAGAATTCTGTGTGCAGGGAGGTAGCGCTTAAAATAGTTCAGATGTACAGAAAACACGTCCTTGCTCCTGAGACACTGAGTAGTCTTGTGTTCACGGTAAGTCAAAGCAATTAAGAGGGCTTTCTGGCTTTACTTAATCTAATTTACCACATTTTTCTGTAATGAATATGTTGCAAAATAGTTTAACTAGTCCAAACTAAACGAACCTTCAAATCAGTGCCAATTTACCCGACCTGCTGTTCTGCAGGCTGACGAGCTCACCATTCAGATGGAGGAACACGACGCACTTAGACACTCACCTTGCGACTCACCAGAGGTATCAGGACATGTCGTGATGTTTCTAGCTTTAAACCGAGAAGCTGAGACCTTGCTGTCCCTTCTTTCTCCTTCCATTCAAATTTTGCATTGAATTTATAGATCCTGTGACTGGCGCAGAGCAAGAAAAGCTTGAGTATGCAAACATAAATGGCCAACTGTATGTTTGCTTGCCATATATATGGGTCAAATCTGTAATCAGGCTAATGTAACCCATCTTGTCAGTTAAGCACATGTTGGAATTAGTGCCGCTATCTAACAAAACTACCTCCCTAAGTAGTTACCTCGCAGGGGAACAAGTGTTGGTGCGGATGTCCTGGAAGCTCTCAACTCATATTGACGCCTTTCGGAGGTGAGGCTACTCCTCATAGGAGTCAGTTTGGTCTTGAGAAACCTGAGCTGCAGACTTCCTAGCACATCACCATAAACAAAGAGAGTAATAGTAATAATAATACTTAGCACGTAAGGACAAAAGCTGTTAGGGCTGTGAATGGGATGGTTCTTGCAAACCTCTGTTTATGGTGCCGGTGATATCACTCAGTCTGGCAGGAGGTCTGCAGCTCGGATTTCTTAAGGCCTTTAGGAGGTGGTAATTGTCTCACTTTTGCTTTAAACACAGTGTTAATTACGTTTTTAAACAATGGCTATAAAGCCGTCCTCTAATTCTTTGTGAAATGCTCTTGCCTGTCCCTATGATTTTGGAGGGGTGAGTGTTGGAAGGTGCTGGGGAGAGTCACAGTTAAATACCATCACAAGGGCTTATAAAACGAAAAGAAAAAGCAAATTGGCTCAGTGTAGTTGATACCCTTTAATCTCAAAGTTGTTTCTGTCTTTGAACTTGAAGGCATAGTTAGCATAGGATCCATTACAGTGCACTTTCCCTTTTTGCTTCCAATCAGTTCTCCTTTCCATAGGTGGTGGTGGGTGGTTCAACTTTATGTCATTAAATTATGCCAGCAAACCCCCTCCAAATAATAAAAAAAAGTAAAATAAAAAAAAAGCATGCCTGTAATATCCTTTGGATATTTAAGATCCAAAGGTTAGTTTTATGGTTTTTTTTAAACACTAAATATTAATATATTTGGGAAATGGTGGGCCATGTTCTGCAGTCCCTAGGACACCCATCCAGCAGCCCACAGGTATCTCAGCCAGTAAGCCTGCTTTTACCTTCTCACAGAATATGTAATTTTTCCTCTTAAATGAGGAGAACAAGTCTGGGCCTCCTTTGGATTAATCATGCTATCAGATGTCATGCCTTCCCCTCCAGATGAAATGAATGTGCAGGTTTGGGTAACGTGCTTTTGAAAATCCAATCTTCATATTACACTTTACTATTAATTCTTCTCTTTTTTTTTTTTTTTTCTCTTCAGTTTATGCAATTTGGATTATGAAATCAGGGCAGTCAGTTCCTGTCCAATATTATATTTCTTGTTTACCTGAAACTCCCTTATTTCAGGTTCAAAGGAAGTTTCTTATCCTGGAGGTAGCGACTATGAGATAGGGTCCCAATTTCATTTCAGTGCCACTCTTCAGTTCTCAAGCAATTTCCATCACTTGGATATTTTAGAGAAAAACTCAATTCCGAGCAGGTTGTTTTCCCTGGAACTGAGCCATGTGGAAGACTTGTCATGAAAGCATTTCTGTTGGGTTTAATATTTGTAAAAAGCTATTAAAAAATCCCAACCCTGCATTTAGACAAATGAGGACTTTTCAATTATCTGTTTTAATACACTGGCCCTACTAATTCATAAATTATCGGGTTCGAAGGGCTATTCCTACTGTCTAGACTACCCACCTGAGTAACTCCCTGCATCCATGCAGGTTTAAACCAGCTGGAGCTCATCTTCTGAATACCACCAAAACCTCACCTCAGAGTTATTATTGACAGAGCATTCACCACAACCAGTGCTTAATTACTCTACCTGGATCATTGCTATTGAAAAATGATGCTTCGTTTTTCCCTTCTATTTTCCAAACTAGCTTTTGGCTGTTCATTTATTGTTGAGAGACTGAAGAAACGGTTATCAAAAATGTTTTTTTCACCCATGCAGGTGTTTCATGACTAAGTCATTGTGGACTTACAGATAAAAGACATTATCTGTGTGCAACTGTCCTGATTTGGAAGCATTTTTTGTTTACATTTTCTCCATTCCTTTTTAAGCACAGCATGGCTTTAACCTGAAAGAGGGGAGACTGAGATGAGCTCTTAGGCCGAAGTTCTCCCCTGTGAGGGTGCTGAGGTGCTGGCACAGGGTGCCCAGAGAAGCTGTGGCTGCCCCATCCCTGGCAGTGCTCAAGGCCAGGTTGGACACAGGGGCTTGGAGCAAGCTGCTCTAGTGGAAGGTGTCCCTGCCCATGGTAGGGAGTGGAACTAAATGGTCTTTGAAGTCCCATCCAACCCAAACCATTCTGAGATTCTATGATCATAGAGAGCCCAAAATGTTTATTAGAAATATAATGCTTCCATAGAAATGGAATATAAGGAAGCATTTGAGAATTTGTTATTTTAAATTATAACTTGTATTTGAGGACAAGAAAGGTAAACCATGTTCTTTCACTCAGACTGTTGCAGAATGTTAACTGGAATACTCAACACTTAAAATGTCAGTGCTTTATAAAGGGCTTGTCTCACAGATGTCTGATCATTGACTTCTTCTTTTATGTCAACCTGTAGGTCAGTATGAAGAATGCTGCTCCTCAACAACCCATCATAAACATGAGAATTTTCTTTTTACAACAGGCTGATCCCGCT
Organism: Pezoporus flaviventris; assembly: GCF_033815535.1. Taxonomy (NCBI): domain Eukaryota; kingdom Metazoa; phylum Chordata; class Aves; order Psittaciformes; family Psittacidae; genus Pezoporus; species Pezoporus flaviventris. The sequence goes on from NW_026892558.1 coordinate 1,794,071, forward strand.
CTCTGGAGAAAATTCCCATTAGAGTCAGTGTGAATTTTCCCTGGAAAAGACTGTGAAAGCACAGGCTGGTATATCACCACACATGAGGACATGGCTAATATATCAGCTCCACACTGCATCTGGCCGGGCCTCTGCAATAAATACAGAAAGACACATAAATGATGGTAAGGTTATGACCTATCCCATTAAAAAGGAAGGAACTCCAAAATTACACCCCTACCTGCTAGCAATAGGAAATAGAGAAGCTGGTGATTTTCCTCTTGCTTCGCCTGCTATCTCCTATCCCTTTTACAGTTATTTCCTTCAGCCAAAAAAGAGTTTGACCAGGTTTGTTTGATTTTTAAAGAAGGAATTGTTCTTCCTGCTGGTAAAGTGATCTGTATAGCAGGGGCACCTCAGCCCCCTCTCCTGGGTAAGCAGCTGATGCTGAGGAAGGGCACATCCCTGCATTGTGGCTGCCATCTGAGCAGCCCAACTTTCAGGACCTGATAAATCACCCCTAAGGCTTGATACCTCCCACCAAAAGTCTGGAATTAGCCTGATAATGTTAGGATTGAAATGCTGCTTTTAACTTGATGGACACCCCACCTTTCCCCAGTCCCCCCTGGCATAGGTGTAATGTCATATATACCATATATTCAGCATCTGGGAGGCAGTGGATCCACATGTGGGATGTACCCTGGGCTCTACAGGCAAACCAGGACCACTGGTTGAATCCAGAAAGCAGCTGTCTCCATCCCCACTCTGGACTCCAGAGGTTTCAGCAGGTTGAATCACAGGGTGACAAGACACCCCTGTTTCCAACAACACCCCCAGCTCTTTCCATATACCCCATTATCTGGTCCAGAGCTTGCCATAGTTAACTACAAGTGTAGGTAACTACAGATAAAACATTGCAGCTTATGCATCTGGCAAATGTACTTACTTGAGATAAAGATTTTTATTTACACCATTATTTTATTTGCACATCAAAATGCTGAAAGTGGGATACCAGCAGTATTAGCCATTCTTGCAAAGCCATTTTGCTGTTTCCTGATAGGAAAAAAAAACAAACCCACACCTTTTTTGAGAGCTTACCCACCAAAACAAGTCTAAAACCAGAAAATTACTATTTCAGACATCTGAAACACAGAAGTACAAGGAAAATACAAATGAAGGAGTTACACATAACGCGATACATTAACATTGAGTGTTTTATATGAATATTGAGCCTCCCACTCTGCAAGATCTTAAGAAGCTCCACTTAAGAGTACACACAGATCCCCCAGGCATTGGGATCTCAGAGTTGGACTGCTGAAGGAAGAAGCCAGTCTCTTCTCAGCATAGTAGGTTCCAGCAAAAGGGATTTGCAGGCTTTCCTTTATCTGTAAAGTCAAATATTGCACCTGCTTCTGAGCCTGCCCTTTACATTTTCCCCTCAACAGCATCTTCTCTGTCTGGCCACTGACTCCCAAATGGCATCACGTTCCCTTGTGCTGCAATCCCCAGCCCCCGGGTCATCCCCTCCCAGACAGCCTGACCTAAATCCCTTTCCTTTCACCTCCAGGTCACAAATCCCACCAGTGACGTTCAGCCAGAGCTGGACTGAACCTCATGTCCCCGCTGGTGACACTGTACTGCCATCACTGGTTATCTGTGGGGTAGTGGTGTGACGCGGGAAAAGATGTAGGTTTGACACGGATTAATGGATGCTGCATGGCGGAGATGCCACTAAGGGCAGGCTCTGCTCCTCCTGTCCCCCTTGGCTTGCATCATGGTTGTGGGACACCAGATGCTCTTCTGCAGCATCTCCTGCTCTCTGACACTGGCCCATGTTCATTCTTCCCTTTCCTGTGGCACTCTGGGTCTGGCCTGATCCCTGCACTGTGCATGTTCCCCTCTGATGAGCAATGTTATGCCAGCATCTTGCATTCAAACCAGCAAATTCTACTAGAATTAGGGAGCAATTATATACATCTAATATTTATGTATCTATAATTTCCTTTATGTTGGCATAAGTAATCCAGGTAAAGAGACAGACTTGTGTTCAACCCCTGTCTAGCTACAAAACATACCCAGCACATTTCTGTTGTGGTCGAACTGTAAAGCTAACAAAATTTCAGCTAGAAAACACAGATTTAAAGTCATCTCTGTGTGAGTGCTTTGATAATCAAAGTATTCCCATGACTGAGTCCCCCCGAGCCAGCACCAGTGCCTGCCATAGCTAATGATGGACCACTTGATTTGCATGGACTAATTCCCACGGCTGGAAAATTGTTTTTCCCCATGCCTGACAAGCAAAGGTGAGGGTCCATCTCACCAGACTTTTTTTTTCTCGTTTATCTTACCCACTTTTAGTGAACCTCTTTCTAACAGGCGCAGTCTTGGAGTGCACCAGCGCTGCAATAATGGTTTTCTGCTTAAAGTACTGCGTGATTAGAGAGCATGAGGTCCGTGTCTCCATGTGTCCGGACACTCGGCACTTAGCAAGCTTGTCCGGAGAATAGTTTTCTTTGCGGACCTGAGGTCCTGTAGCTTGGATTTGCTGCATCGATAGAGAGGAAGGAGACCTTGCGCGCAGCCAAAATGGCATCGTAACCCAGACTTTGAACATTGTTTGAGAGCTCTGCTCTGAAAATAGGCGTAAAAATAGCAGCCGGGCCACAAGCTCAACTATTCCCAGTGTGCACAAAAGGATGGGAGAGTGCCAGAAGCCTGCCTGCGCTGCCTCTGCCCTGCCTTCAGCCTGGCTTGTTCTCTCCTACCTCCCCTGAATGGCTTTTCACTGCTGTTAAAAAGAGAGACATACCCCCAAAAGAGCAAAGTGTGTTTGTTCTTGACCCTCGCCTCGAAAGTGTATGAAGAGGGATCAGCTCTGTTTGTTTGTACCCGGTAATGATGTCAGGAAAAGGTTTTTTTCCCAAGTCTGGTTTTATCCCCTTTGTTGGAAGTGCCTTTGGTGAGTCTCACACCCTGGTGCTGTTAGCACAACAATTAGGTTAACAGTGCCTTGGCTCCAACTGTCTGTCAAAGGCTGAATTGCAATGCAAATTAACTCGGCTTTAGCTCTTCAAAGACAGATGGGTTCGGAAAAGGTCCCCAGAAAGCTCCATGAGAATTGAGGGCGAGGGATGGGGAGTGTGGGCTGGGTGGGATTTTACACGCAGGACCCAATGCGTTTCGCACGAGGGATGCCATACATTACACAGATAGATTATAGGAATGCAGTACATTACGAATACACGACAGAAATGTGCTGCATTATACACATCCTTCCAGTACTTAAAGGGGGTTTAGAAGAAAGATGGGGACAGAGCTTTTAGTCAGGCCTGTAGTGATAGGGTAAGGGGTGACAGTTTTAAACTAAAAGAGGGGAGATTTGGATTTAACATAAAGAAGAAATTCTTTATGAAGTAGGTGATGAAGCACCGGCACAAAGTTGCCCAGGAAGGTGGTAGATAATGGATGCCCCATCCCTGGAAACTTTCAAAGTCAGGTTGATGAGGCTTTGAGAAATCTGATCTAGTGGAAGGTGTCCTTACCCATGGCAGGGGAGTTGCACAACGTGGTCTTCAAAGGACCCTTCCAAGCCTGCCCTGGGATTTTAGGACAGGTTTCTTAGCCAGGCTGACATTTTCCTGCCCAGGGGCAATGCAGTCCACAGGTGGTGGGTACCACCACCCCTTCTAGAGCATCTCCCCAGCCCAGGTACCAAGCCCATTTTTATCTGCTTCATTATACTTATTTCTGTATTTTCCATATGGGCACATACATATGGCCTGTTTAAACAAGTTTTCAGGGTTAATTAGAAAGCAGTTCTTTATCGGTTATTTAATATTTAGCACTTCTGAAGTAATTTTCACCTGCAGAAACCACAAAGGCAGGCAAGGCTGGTGGTCCAGCTCTACTGATGGGCAGCCAGAGGTTCCAAAGCCCTGGTCCCTACTCACAGTGAACAGGGATGTGCCCAAGATCACCTAGAGTAGCTATGGCAGGGCCCCCGAAAGATATTATTAACTCTTGGACCCCATTCCTGTGCTCCATTCCTTCACAGCATACACCATGTTATATTTTCTGACACTCTGTTCATGACAATAAAGCAATCAGTTGTCAAGTAATTGAGGCAAGAGGAAGTGCAAAGGGAGGGGAAAATCACCCTAAAGATGTCAATCTCATTTATAGCAGCATGGAAAGTTTAAACATCTTTAAAAGTACACTGCATGTGTAAATGGGCAGTGTGTCTTTCATCAGCAGATACGGGAATGAGAAATAGCTTTTTGTTGGTGGTTTTCTTTTTCCCTATTAATTTCCCATATTCATCAGAGTAGAAAAGGGGTTGAGGCTCTCTAAAGAAACAAAGAAATTGGCCTCAGTGTGCATGAGCTCACTCTGGAGGCTGGTGAACAAGATGTTAAACTGAAAAAATACTGCCAAATTTCCACTTTTCAGGGTGCAGAAGTGACTGTTTTAAAAGCAATGGGATTTTCCTGCAAGTGAGGATGCAAACACTGATGCTGGCACCTCCTCTGTCACCCCAGGTGATGCTGAGAGCACCCTGCAGCTCACAGCCTCTGCAATGGCTTTGGCTGTGGCATCAGTGACTGCAGAGTTTGCTGGGATATTTCACAGGCAGGTTCTACTTGTGCCATTGATTTGGAGGTGAAGTGAGGAGTCCATCCCCTTCCCCACACTCCAGCTCCATAACAAACCTTCCTAAGTTATTATTTAAGATGCTGGCAAATAATGTTCTTCCTCTGTTAATTTTTGTTCACGCTCTTTATCACAAAGCAGATTTTGAGCAGATTTTGGGCCTGGGTGCTTGGAGTCTTATTAACATTTAATGAAGCTGCCCCAAATGTAGCCCCTTTCTAACTAATTTAGGCGTGTGTTCTGCAAATACTGTGTGTGATTCCAGGCCCTATAGGACTCTCCCTGACCTGCTCATGTGAATATTTGTGAGACTGGGGTCTAAAATTATCCCCGGCTGTGCCAAAAGCAGGCATCCAGGACAGACAATCCTGGGAACACCCTGCACGCATGGCATGTTAGTTTTGTGCCCCCCATCCCCTGTGTTTTACAGTTGGTGTCCTGTTTAGCTGGGGGCAGTTGTTTTAGAACTAGACTTGTTTATAGCAGGTGTGCGTTGAGAGTTTCGGCTTCTGCTTCCAGTGCGGTGACCGATTTATCAACGAATGAAGCAGTCTTATATGATAAAATTGCTTCTCATCCGTGGGAGAGCTGGTAGGATGGGTGCTTCTCCAGCTGTGTGAGCCTTGGCCCTGGGAAATCTATCCAGACGTTCTGGCTCCAGTGCAGACCGCAGTATACACTGCCCCTTGGTGGCTCAGTTTCCCCATCCTCTGCAGGTTCTTTCTGATAGAATTGGAATAGAGGGGATTGGTGGAGTATCCGGGGTGCCAGAGTAGTACCCACAAGAAGAACAGTCATGGTGCTATGTGCTGGTGATTCCTGCTTCTTATTTTGTGAAAATTGGCTTATACTCAATGACTTATTTTCCCTTTCCTTGGTGACAAGTGCTAAGTGCACAGTATTGTTACTATCATCGGTTTTTGTGCCTTGCCCTCTTTGATGCCCAGAATAATATATCTATATATCTATATACCTGTGTGGCAACAACATAAGAGGGACGTGGGGCTGGTGCAGCGAGCCCAGAGGAGATGCTGCGAGGGAGGGAGCTCCCGGTGCCTAAAAGGGCTACAGGAAACCTGGAAAGGGGCTTTGGAGAAAGGGCTTTAGGGACAGGACAAGGGGAATGGCTTTAACCTGCCAGAGGGGAAGCTGAGATGAGCTCTTAGGCAGAAGCTCTTCCTTGTGAGGGTAGTGGGACCCTGGCACAGGGTGCCCAGAAAAGCTGTGGCTGCCCCATCCCCGGCAGTGTTCAAGACCAGGTTGGACGGTGCTTGGAGCAACTTGGTGTAGTGCGAAGTGTCCCTGCCCGTGGCATGGGGTTGGAACTGGATGAGCTTTATGGTCCCTTCTCATGCAAACCAGTCTGTGATTCTGTGACATTTACTGATGTATTTTATTATTTTATTGAAAAAAAGAAGAAATACTTTTATGGCTGGATTAGTATTTAATCCTCTCCAATACACGCGTGATGAGGGGGACTCCCTACACTGATGAGTACCGACCGGTGGGTCTGGGGACCTGCCTCTCGGCACCCGCGCGAGGTCTGGGGGGGCCGGGGGGTGCTCAGCACCTTTGGGCAACCCGATCCACCGCTTGCGCAAGGCGGTTCGAGATAAATATAATACACACACATATATCTATCTATATATCTGTATATCTATATATATAGATATATATATTTATTTATTTTTCCCGGAGCGACACGGTGTCTAGACACCCACGTGACGGGGCCGGGCCGCGGCCGCGCCGCTGCGCACTGCGAGCAGCCTCCGCCGGCACCGGGAGGGACCCGGGCTTGGCTTGGGGGGGGCGGCACCGATCCCCGGCTGCGTTCGCCGTTGCGGCTGCCCCGCAAGGAGACAGAAAGGCGAAGGCAGCGGTGCGGGTCGGGCGCGTAGTTATAGCGGGCGGCGGAGAGAGGAGGGGAAAAAGGAGGGAAAAAAAACGCGAGGAGGAGGAGGAGGAGGAGGAGAAAGGGGAGTAGGAGGAGGAAGAGGAGAGAAGAAAAGCAGGAAGGAGACGAGCCGCAGGCAAGAAGGGGAAAGAAGCACCAAGAGAGACGCTTCGGAAGCACGGAGAAGGGTGGCCGGCTGGCGGGTCCCCGCACTCATGTAAGTATCGCGGCGGAGGGACGCGGAGCGGGGCGGCAGCGAAGGAAAGCGAGACATAGCCCCACTTCATTTATCCCTCTATTTATTTTCTTTCTTTTCGTAGCAGCCGGACCAAGACTCTAGTTTGTGTGTGTGTGTGTGTGGATTAAAATCCTTTGGGAAGAAGGAGGGGGAAAAAATAATTATCACGCAAACCCCCGCATCAGGACGAGCTGGGCTTTCAGAAGGGATACAACACTCTGGATGCGCTGCTGCTGCTCTTTTGTGACAGATGCCTAAACCGATTCCGACGCCCGCACCTTAGGGTCGGTGTTTTTTGGGGGGTCCTGACATCTTTATTTCATTTTTTTTTGTCTGGATAGGCATCTTTTTGGCTTGATTTTTTACATTTTAACCTCCCGATTGCGCCCGGCTACGCCTCCGATCCTTTTTCCTCCCCCTTTTCGCCCCCCTTCCCGGCACTGGCGGGTTGATGGGAGCCGCGGCCCCCGGGAGCCTTAGGATCCCCCGCGGCTCCAGCCGCGCTCCGCAGCCGCGCAGGGCGGCGCGGCGCCGGCAGCAGCGCGCCTCCCCCCGCGCGATGCGCCGCAGACTCTAGACGGGATTTATTTTTTTAATTATTTTTTTAATTTTTTTTTTTTTTTTTTACCCCTTTTATTATTTTTCTTTTCTTTTTTGGGCAAAAACCAGGGCGAGGAGCGGCGCTCTCTCTCCTCCCCCCACTTCTTCCCCCCCTCCCCCCGTTTAAATTTTCTCCCCTCCCTTTTTAATTCTCGTATTATTACCGGTTTGGGTTTGCCCTCCTCGGCCCGCAGCGCGCAGAGGCGCGGGCCGGTGCAGCCCCCCGCCCGAGGCGGCGGGACCCGCGGCCGCAGCGCGGAGACTGGCGCATGCCACAGCCCGTCTCGGGTCCTCCGCCACCGCCGGCCGCCGCTGCCCGCCGCCGCGCACTGGTTCCCGGCCCCTTCATGCGCGGCGGACGATATGCCCGTTTTGTAGCCGGGGGCCCCTCCTCTCGTCCCGCATGTTCAGGACCAAACGCTCGGTGCTTGTTCGGCGGCTCTGGCGGAGCCGTGCGCCCGGCGGTGAGGAGGAGGAGGAGGAGGAGGCGGCGGCGGCCGAGGCCCGGGCGCATGCCTGCGGCGAGGGGCGCGGGTGCTGCCCGGGCAAGGCTGGCCGCGGCTGCGGGGCGTCCGCGGGCGCGGAATCGGAACTGAAGGCGCTGACCCACACCGTGCTGAAGCGGCTGAAGGAGCGGCAGCTGGAGGGGCTGCTGCACGCCGTCGAGTCCCGCGGCGGGGCGCGGACCCCCTGCCTGCAGCTGCCCGCCAAGGCCGACTCCCGGCTGGGCCAGCACTCGTACCCGCTGCCGGTGCTGCTCTGCAAGGTGTTCCGCTGGCCAGACCTCCGGCACTGCTCCGAAGTGAAGCGGTTATGTTGCTGTGAATCCTACGGCAAGGCTCACGCCGAGCTCGTCTGCTGCAACCCGTACCACCTCAGCCGGCTCTGCGAGCTAGGTAGGGCTGCGGGGTGCGTGTGTGTGCTCGGGTGTGTGCGCAGGGGGGGTCCGATGTGTGCGACGGGTGCAGCCCCTCTCATCCCCCTCCCCACCAAACTCTTTACGATTTTCCCACCCCCCCCCAAAAAAAAACAACCCCTCAAACCCCGTGGTTTATATGGTTTAATCGCTATTATTAATTCGGGGGGGTGGGCGATTAGCCCCCCTACCCCCCTCGCCGCCCCGTCCCGGCGCTGCCTCCCCGCCGTCCCCGCTCGGTGCCGGGGGATTAGGGGCGCCTGGCGCGGGCGGGCGGCCGTGGCTCCGCCGAGCCAAGGAGGCCCCGATCAGACAGCCCGAGCGGCAGATAGCAGCGAGACTGGCGCCAGACGGCCCCTTTTGTTTATCTGACAGCTAAATATCAAGGCAATCACCGCCTCGCTGCCCTGCCTCCAACCCCCAGAGCTAAGACAAACAGTTTTGCTAAAAGAATGCCACTGTTATCATAAGTTCCTATCTTTTTTCTCTCTTTTTTTTTTTCTTTTCCTTTCTCATGGCTCTGCCTTTATTTTCTCTGTACTTTTCTAATTCCAGAGTCTCCCCCTCCACCCTACTCCAGATATCCAATGGATTTTCTCAAACCAACTGGTAAGTGGACTTTTTCAATGAGACTACAAATAAAAAGCAAAATAAAAGGTGCTTGGGAGGGGAGGACCCGGACGCTTTCCCAGCCCATTTCTCAGTCTCTTTCTCTGGGGAGCCCATCTCCTGCCTTTGTCATGCTGTGATGCATTTTGCTATTGGGCTGGCTTTTGCGCTTCTGTGCCCCCCCTGATATCCCTATAAGAATTAACATCTGATATATCTGAGGCATCCTGTGCACAAAGTCGGGTTTTAGAACTCTGGCAGGAAACTCCAGGAGGGATTGCAGTGCAGCGCAGGCCTCCCTTTGCTGCTGGAGCCACTCCGAAAGCCAGGAAAACCCACTTGTAAACCCACTTGTAAACCGCGGCGCTCCCGCACCCCTGGGTGAATGTGTGGGGATTTAGGTTGGGATCCAGCGCCGCATCTCCCTGCTGGCTGGGAATCCCAGGGTGTTGGTAGAAATCCTCCTGTGTTTTAAAGGAGCCTAACTCCGCCTTGCCAGGTTGGAAAGAAAAACTGGGAAAAGGGGTTGAAAAGTTACTTATTTTACCTGTTTCACCTTTTTTTAGCAGCACTCTGCATGCCTGTTGCTTGTAATTGAATGTCAGGGTGCCAGGGGAGAAGCCCATTTGAGGCTGGCACCAGCTCTTTTGCGGTTGTCTGCATAAACTCCTGGTTGGCAGCGAGCTTGCCGGCTGCGAGATAAATCAGGCTGGGAGAAGGAGGAGAGGTGGGAAAAATCGGAAACGGGGAGGGAGGGAGCGCGGGGAGGAGCAGCTCCCGGCTCCCAGAGCAGGATTAGTGGATGTGGAGCGTTGGCTGGAGCACGGTGGTCTCTGTGGTCGTGCCCCTTGGTCGCAGCAGGCAGGAGGGGCACGGCGCGGCAGGGAGGCAGGGATAGATGTGTTTCTGAAGAGCAGTGTCAGGTCATTTGTTTGTTTTGGTGTTTGTTGGGTTTGTTTTGTGTTTTTTTTTTGACCAAAAGAGCAGTTTCTGTAAAATTGCTGCTCTTCACTTGCTCGGGATTAAAAGAAACCCCAAACTGGAAGTTGCTCCAGACACACAGGGCACCGTTATGGGGTCCCAGCCTTCCCCCCTTGGAGACCGGGCTGTTGTTTCCCTCAGTCTGCAGACTCTTAAGAAAGACTAACAAGTCTTTTTATGGCTTGTGGCAATAAGGAGAGCTGTTGAACAGATAGCTGGGCTGCAAAGCTGGTAATGTTTTGCTTCGGTGTGAAAGAAACAAGAGATAAAGGCTGATGCATGAAACAAGAATACTGGGATTAGGTTTGACATCCCGAGCACATGCTGGGATGTGGGAGGATTGTTCTGTAACAGACTCTTGAGAGTCTGCTGGGTCATGAAGGTTTGTGGGTTTGGGTGAAATTGGCGTAATTCTGACTGCATCTGTGCAGCTCTACCCTAAAAGTGTGTATTTCTGCCTCTGTTGCCTGCCTCTCTACCCAGCAGTGATGCTGGCATGGGATGCCAGGGGCTTCGGAGCTGCAGGAGAGAAGGGTTAAAGCTTGCCTTTGGTTTTCTGTGAAGATCTTAGGGTAAATCTATTAGCAGGGTTTAAACATCCAATCTGCCTCTGCCAGGACCTCATTTTCAGTTAGCCGAGTGATATATTTATTCATTAGCAAGTGTTGACATAAGGTAGCAAAATGTGTGTAAACAGAAAAGCCGCAGAACATGAATGTGCCATTTCGAAAGGAAAAGTTATTCCTATCGGCCAATAGGAAGTGATTAACGCTGCCCATCGGAAACGCAGAAACAACTGGGTTACTCACCAAAAGTCCTCCTTTTTTTCCCTTTTTGAAAGAAAAACCCATTTGGCAGTTGAACTCTGACTAACAGGGCAGCGACAGGCACAAGCGGAGCCTGGAAGTCTGTTGTTGCAGGTGGGTTTTGCAAGCTCAGGGTTTCTCAGTGTTTCCTCTGCGGAGGTTTCCCATCCCGGCATCAGTGCCATCTCCTGCGGCAGTTTCCCAGCCATAGGTTGAGGATTGAGAGAGGGACAGTAGATGACAGTGGTGAGGAGTAAAGCCTTTTACCTGGCTGATGCACATGAGCCATCTTCTCCCCTTGGGAACTGGTTTGGGAATGGTCCCTCCATTTAGACTTGGGCAGCTGCATCTGCCAGTGGAGATGGGAGTGTGCATCAAGCAGGAAACTTCTGCTTTTCCATCAAGTGTGATGGGGTCATAATAATATTTAAACATTTAGTGCTGCATCTTGTAAGTGCTTCATATGGACAGACAGACAGGAATACCTGGACCGATACGGGCCCTGGCAGTGGTTATTAGTGCTTATGGTTATAGAACCATCAAATGGTTTGGGTGGAAGGGACCTTAAAGCCCATCCACATTCAACCCCCTGCCGTGGGCGGGGACACCTTTCACTGGAGCAGCTTGCTCTAAGCCCCTGTGTCCAACCTGGCCTTGAACACTGCCCGGGATGGGGTAGCCACAGCTTCTCTGGGCACCCTGTGCCAGCGCCTCAGCACCCTCATGATAAAAAAATTCTCCCTTCTGTCTAATCTAAATCTCCCTTCTTTTAGTTTAAAACACTATGATGTGGATTATGTTTGTTTTTGGAGGTGAGGGAGGCTGAGGCAGGCTGTGTGGCTGGCTGGGGGAAAGCAGGGATGGTGCACAGGGAGCTAAGGGTCTGCTGCAGGCAGAGTCTGTGTTGATGGGACAGGTGTAGTATGTGTGTGCTTGCCATAGAGCAGAAAGATCTGCCCTTGGCAGCTGGGTTACCTGCAGGAAGGTTGTAGGTCCAGGCTGGCTGCCTTGATCATTTATCAAGGAGAGGACATTCCCTCTTCCTTACACAGGATGTTTGCAGGGATGTGTGCTGGTGGCTTGCATGGGGCAGGCTCACCTTGTCGTTCTGGAGGCATGTGGATGCTCAGCATCCCTAGTGTCCCTGCAGAAGCTGCTGCTTGCAGCCGTGTTGGAAGTGAGACGCATAGGAGTGTCTCCAAATAATTCAAGCAGATATCCTGACCCATCATTAGGTGGGGCAAGGGGCTGCGATAGCTTGTGTCCTTCATGCTCCTGGATGGCAGGGTGGTGCTGGAGCGTGAGAGTGCAGGAAACCCACTGAGATGCGGATGTAAAGCTGAATGCCCTCCTCTGGCATTGACTTTCAGGGGAGCTGGAGGTTTGGCAGCTTCTAGGAACTATTCAGCACCTTGCAGGGTCAGGCTGGTGGCCACCAGGAATGTCTCCATGATGGTTTTATATTGCAGGAAGGCAGTTTTGGGAGGGGAGTCCCATGAAGTAGGCTTGGGTGAACCTCTGATGCTGTGACAGCTCTGTGTCCTATTAGGAGACTTTGGAGGGTAATTAGTTACTGAAGGGGACTGGCTGTTGGGTAATGGGACATAGGAAGGGACCTGACAGCTCTAAAGAAGTCATGAAACCACCTCACCCCATTGCTAAGGTTATGCATTTAACATCAGGATAGGATTCTCTCCTGCTATCCTGTCCCATGTGCTAGCAGAGGACATGGTCACTTATGATCCTTAGAGCAAGACCACACAGAAAAGCACAAATTATGTCCTTTATCCTGCAGGGACTCATCATGGAGCTGTAACTGGGGGCAGAGGGAGCCCAGTGCAGGGCAGGGTGGTCCAGTCTGTATTCAGAAAGCTTCTGTATCCCAAGCAGTTGAAGGCATCTTGGGAAAGGGGCTGGGGGAATCTTCTGTATGGACTAGAAAGGGTTAAAAAAAAAGAAAAAACATATTTCTTTAAAGCGTAGAAAGAACGACAAGGCATTTAGAGAGTGTATCATATACAGCATTTCACAAGTAAGTCCATTTCCTGTCTCCCCTATTGTTTTCGGTTTGATTAAGTATATCCTGTTAAACTGTATATTCCTGTTAGGGCTTCTACTTTACTCTGATAAAACAAGGTTACGCAGACAGGAATTTCTTATTCACTTGGATTTCAGGGGTGAGATCTGGGAAAACTTACTTTTACCAGTAGGGAGAAAACTATCTTTGCTCTCCTGGTGGACTATCCTTGCTCTCCTGGTGGGCTATCCTTGCTCTCCTGGTGGTGGCCCTTGCTTTGAGGTAGAGCCATGAACACCACGATGTCGTTAAGGAGCCCAGATCTGATGAAACCCTGTCCTGGATTCAGTTTGCCTTTAGGACCAGGGGATCAGTGTTGGCTTCTGGCTGTTGTCACCTGGGGGAGCAGGCTTGGGGTGGGAAGCTCCAGACCTTGAGCTTGAACACCTCTAATGGGGCACCACATCTAACCCTGCCCTTTCCCCTTGGTGGTGCATGGAGGAGTAACCCCAGTTGCCCACCTGCCCCGGGAGGTGACAGTGGGGTGTCAGATCTGCCACCAGATGGTGGTGACCGAAACCGAGCGGGGGAACTCAAAACAGAGACCGTTTGCCGCAGATAGGGCGGCGATGAGACATTTCCCTTTCGGTTCCCATTTCGGTGAGTTACAGGTGTTGCCTAAATCAGGTGCGCAAAGCCACGATTTAAGCGTTTTTGGGAGCTTGCTTGCATCAGAACGACAGCAGCCCTGATCTCATTACCCAGTGACTGGGCCAGAGAGGTGGCAGCCAGTCTGTAATTTCTGCCGGTCTATAATCAGCGTTGGCTGGTGATGAAGCGCAACGCGCAGCCTTGATTGAGGCAGCGAGTTAGGGTGGATGCTCCTTGATGAACTACCGTCTCTGCGCGGACAATTAGTAATCGCTTCCTGCTAAACCCTTTGGAATGTGTGTTCTGCTCGCGGCGATGCTGGGAGCCTGCACAGAACCGCCTGTATACTTGCTGATGGGTTTTTGTCTTCTCCTCTGCTCCCGCAGATTGTCCAGACTCTGTGCCTTCCTCCACTGAAACAGGGGGAGCTAATTGCCTAGCCCCTGCGGGGCCTTCAGGTAAGACATCTCTTGTTGCACTTGATTTTGACCGTGGGTTGTGTTGACCAGGGGTCCTGAGGAAAGAAAAAGGGATGTTGGAGAGCTCTGGGGGTGTGCATCATTGAGCAAGGCATGCTCAAAGGGGAAATTGGGTTTTGTTTCAGTAGCAGCCATGTGCCTCATGCAGAGGAGATCTGGGCTCTGTCCCCAAAACCCCGTATTTCCTTTGAATTTCAGCCTTGCGCTCCATTAGCTTTTGGACTTGGGGTGAGTGATGTTGGCCACCCATTTGTTTGGATGCATTCATTATCAGAGCAGGTGCGGTCATGCCTTACAGAAGGATTTGGCGTCGAGCTCTCCTTGACTTGCTGGTGGCATCTCTTGTCTCTGGGACAAGAGCTGTGCTTGGGCTTTGCTGTTGGTAGCGTAACCAGCATCCCAGATCCAATATGTGAGGATCGTGGTGCCTGGGGAGAAAAGGTGACCCCATTTTCCTAGGGGATGTTGCAGGGGGAGTTGGACTAAGTGATCTCAAGGGTCCCTTCCAACTTGAGATACCCTGTGATTTCCCTCATTATCCCATTTGCCATATCCTTTGGCCTCTAGGTGCCATAATGGAATGGGGTTCATTCCCCACCCTTCTTGAGCTGTTAATTTAATTGGAAAGGACCTTTAGAGGCCATCTAGTCCAACTCCTAACACCTTTTCCAAGGTGTGATGTCTCCAGCACCTCATCTTTCACCCCAGACTGGCCAACTCTGTGGCTGGGCTCTGTCTCTACCAGGATTAAAGTGTCTGAAACCGTGTACCTGCATGTACTTGCAGATGATTGAAGGTGTTCCCTTTGTGGGAATGTCTCCCTGATTTATGATTTATTCATTGCCCTGAAACTGGAATTTCAGAAATAGGTCGGCGGCGGCCGCACGCGCGTGTGCATCTGCCCCTGCCTCTCTCCAGGAACTGCGTTTGGTGTGGATGTCTTTAAGTGAGCCTTGTTTGTTTTTCTTTGGGTGTAATATATACCCTGTCTGTTATTTGAGAGGGGAGCATATTGTTTGTTCAAAGGCCCTAATGAGAATTAATCAGAGGGGGAGAGGGAACAGAGAAACTTGTCGCTGTTTTGATTTTTTTTAGTGCAGAATACTTTTGGGGTTTTCTTTATTTCGTTGCTATTGGAGCCCATAGCTTTAGGGAAGGAAAAAAAAAAAAAAAAAAGGACTGTAAAAAGAAAAAAGACAAGAAGCAAAACAACACAATAAGGATGTTGTTAGATCCTTTTTTTTTTTTTCCTTTTTCCTCCTGAAATACACCCGTTGCAGAGGGGAGGAGAGAGTTCAGTTCCACAGGATACCACATGAAATAAGCAGAGGAAGTACTCGCTTTTAAAAGGGGGCTTTCTGTAAGGTTCAGCCTATTGATAACATCTCGTCTGGCTGCTCTGCTCCCGAAGGGAAGGCGGGAGGTGGGGGCTTGGGCTGCAGGAAATAACACGGCTCGTTCCTGGTGCCTCCCAAAGGGCTGCGGGAAGGGGACCCCCAGCTCCTTGATAGAGCCTCCTCCCCAAAAGAAAGCACATTTTCCCCTGGAAATGCTTTTTTTTAAACTTATTTTATTATACTTCTGTTATTTCATTGGATCAAATTGGGTTTTTGTCTTCCTTATCAAAGGTTTCCCCCCCACCAAAGCCTGGAAACAGAACCTTTTACGATCATTAACCGCTCTTTTTTCCTCCCCAAATGTAATTGTAGCCATTTAGTTTAATGAGGAGCTGATAGGAGAGTTGACTCATGAAGGGATACGGTTAGCTACCCAAGCCCTGAAACAAAGCCGAATGCCTCCACATGAAAGAGCATTTGTTTTGAATTTGCTCTGATTTACTGGCATCTCCCTTCCGCGCGCAGAAGTGCAGCGCTGAAAATTCCCAACTGGAGAGACCCAGTCGAGAAAGGAAAATAAACGCACTTTGCAGCAATCCTCCAAAGCTCACTTTCTCCTCCTTTTTTCTACCCGCCTCCTGCATATTTTAGTTAGCAGAAGAGTGCATTTGAAGAGGGCTTTAACAAGTTATTGGCAGGGTACATGAGGAGCACTTTGGCTTGGTTTTATCTACATTAGGGCAGGTGGGAAATGGTGATGCTGGGTGGAGTATCCAGCATCCCCTCTAGACCAGGGCTGTACATGTGGGATTTGCAGCTCTTTGATGGAAAGATGGCTTTAGGAAAGGCAAAACCACACTGGTTTTGGTAGGTTTGGAAACGAGCAGGGGGCTGAGGCAGAGGATGTCATGGTGAATGGTGGTGGTAGGTGCCCATAGCACCATAGGCTTTGGCCACCATTGATGAGCAATGGATGCTGATGTAATAGCAGTGTTCAAAGTGAGTAGACCTGCCCTAAAGTCTTGATGCTGGAAGGGCAGGATGTAGTGGGGCAGGTGGCTCTCAGCACCAACAGTTTGGGAATGGGGCCAGCCTGGGGTTCACAGCCACTGGCAGGAAAACTTTATGGGGGGTGGAGAGGATGATGGCAAGAGAAGCATGAAAAAAGGGAGCCCTTGCAGCTTCCCTTGAGGATCCTTTGATGATGAGGAGTCTCAGGGCCAGCCACTGCGGGGATTGCAGTCTCTTTACGGAAGCTGAAGGCAGTTTCATTGATGGATACCAGAGGCACTGGAGGATGTGGGAGGGGGAGCAGTGTGATTGAGGGTGATGTATGGGGAGTGTTTCCCCCTTCGATAACTGAGCTGCTCTTTCCCTGCCTATGCTTACTTTTTTCCCTCCTGGGCCAGGAATGCAATTGATTAGTCCTTTATGCCATGCTGGTGTCCTCTTCTCATGCCACCTGTGCTGTCTCTTCCCCTGCCATCCCATTCTCTGGCTCATGTACCCCTCGCCCCTTGTTCTCCAAGGCACTGCCTCTCACTTCCATATTCTTGCCTTTATTTGTTTTCTTACGTGCTTATTTTTGTCAGTGGTCACTCTGTGGGTAGGTCAGGACTCCTAGCTCATGGTGTCTTCCACCGACATGGTTGTGCTCAGGTATTACTACTCCAGATCCTTTCAACGTGGTTAAAGAGAGCAGAAATAGCCCATTGGAGATAAAAATAATTCCCGTAAATAAGAGACAGAGGGTGGTTTTTCCTGTATTTTGAGCTTCTCAGCAGATGTGTTTGGTTATGACTCTTCGTTCAAACAGGCAAAGCTGCGCTTGGAGAGTGTGGAGGTGGCCAGCCCATGGCCCAGTGACATCTGATTGGTGGGAGCCAAATTCCCATATGAGCCGTGGAGAAACTGTGCTCCAAGGGTAGAAGGGAGCTGATGGTGCTTGATGGGGTTGGTGTCCATGGCTCTTCACCCAGCCCTGGACATCTCCCTCTTGACCTGTGTATGGTGTGGGATTGGTGGCTGTTGGCTGGCGTAGGGTTGGGGTGCCCATAGTGGTTGAGAAGGTGGTTTTCCTGCAGGACAGATCTGCAGAACAGTGTTAGTTCTGCTGGCATAGTGAAGCTCTCCAAGAAACTCAGAGCTGGCCATCACAGAAGGAAAGCAAGATGAGCTGGCTTGCGGCCTCGCCACCTCCACTGGGTTTTATTTATAGAGGCTATTCATAACATACCAAACCCAAGAGTTTACCCATATTTCACCCCGATCCTGTTGACTTGCCCTGACTCTGGGACTGCCCCATGGTCTCTGGAGCCAGTGAACACTGAATGGTGATGGCTTGGTGGGTGCTGAACCGAGGCTCCCCATGAGACTCTTGGGCAGCAAGTGCAGCTTCAGTTTCTCCCTCCCAACTCCTGTGCACCAAAGAGATGGGGGAAAAAACCTCCAGAGGCTGGAGAAGCATCATCATTGCTCCCTGCTCCGCCTCAGACCTTGTCAGGTTTAAGCAACCGCTAGGCTGAATGACATTTCATTCCAGGATTGCGGGCGGGCTGGGAATGTTTCACTATGTCTTTGATCCCTGCTGGTATCTGCTCGCTGGGGAACAAGCACCTTGTCCAAATCCGGAGCTATTCGCCCCTGAAGCGTCTCTCCATCGCTCCGTGTAAACAGGATCCCGCACGGTTTCTCCGGCAGAGTCCTGCCTGTGTTTTCCCATTCCCCCCTCCCTCTCATACAGAGTTTATAACCTCCTGTGAAATGCTTTTATTTACAAATTGGCATCCTATTATAATCTGAAATTGAGACATCTTCCTGTGGAACTAGGATTGTATATTTGTCCCAGGCATAAACAATTGCTTGGGATTTTTTTTTTTTTTTCTCAAAGTCACTTATTCTTGGTTTATTTTTGAGCATACGTCCTTCTAATACTTTTTTATTCGCTCTGAGCACCCTTTCTTTCCCAGCCTCATTGGAGACTCGATTCCCCACCCGGCACTTACCTAAAAACCACCATCCTGTCCTGGAAAGGACAAGGTTATCAGGGGTTAACGCCAGGATGACAGCACTGGAGCCTCTGGAGCAAAGCAGGCTGCCTGCCAGACTAGGAGCCTCCCGGCTCGCCTCACACATCATCTGACCCTGGCCGGCAGGGAGGAGGGAGCCGGCGCTTGGCACCGGCCCTGCGGCTCTTGGCTTGGCCACCAGCTCCGGCTCCTTCAGCCCTGTGGGTTGGGTTTTGCTTTTAAGGGGGATCTCGCCTTGTGGGAACCCCCCTGGGACACAGCTGGGACAGCCCCTGTGCTGCTGTGGGGATGCTGAGGGCATCCTCCCCCTGGCTCTTGGCCGGTCAGAATCCCCCCAAAGCAGATAGGACCTGTTTCGTAATTACTTTTAAGTGCTTTAGAGCCCTTAGAGCTTTTCCTAGATACTCTTCTAGGATGGGTTTTAAAAAGAGCCCTGATGGCAGGAGTGCTCTTCCCATTAAATGCTGGGTGTTTCAATCCATCCCCATACAGCTCCATTAAATCTGTTTTTTTTCCGGGTGCCGGTGAGTTTTCCCAACCAAGTGTTGCCTTGAGAGCAGCTTATGATAAAAAGCAGAAGACCCCACCACTAGGGAGTCCTTCAGTGAGGACCAGGATGGGGACCACTCAGGTTTTTATCCCACAGCCTAGTGCTTTTTAGGGAGGAATGAGGACAAAAAGAGGTGAATTTTGGAAGCTGGGTGTCAATTCAAACCATGCTCTGCTCGCATCAGACATCCCGATGAGCGCCGGCAACTTGATCTTTGGGGACATTTAAAACTCGATGGGACAAAAACACTCGTAGAGGAGCAGCCCCGGGCTGGCAGGGATGCGGGCTGCATCGTTTCCATCCCCGCTGTCTGCCAGCGGGTATCGCTTACACTGGAGGAACCAGTAACATTAACCACATGCATTTCCCCGCCGACGGCATGGGGGGATGCCTATTTCTAACCGCGGCGGCCAAGACCGTAAACCTCGATGCTGGGTTAACGTGGGATACACCCCATTTTAGGGTGCACAGGGGAAAACAGGATGTGCAGAGCCCCTCCCGGCGCTAACTGGGTGCTTTAGGAAGGCGATGTGCTGGGTGGTGGGTGCTGGCTGGGCTCTGGTGTGATGGGTGCCAACCCCACCACTGTCCCTGGCCGGCTTGAATGACCCACGCCGCAGCCTGGCTGCCTGCCTACTGTCACAAAGGAGCTTCCTTTCCAGTTTATTTTCAGCACTGGGATATTATTAACCGCTGAGGCACGGTCTCTGTTCTAACCACCCTTGCTTTTTGCCTATATCTCTTTGTTTTCACCCCATTGGCATGTTGGGGCTGTGGTCTTGGCTCTGGTGCTATGGGGCAATGTCTGTGTTGGGGCTGCTGTTGAGGAACAGGAGGGCACTGGGGAGTGAGCAGCCTGATCCTGCATGGGGCTGAATTTGGGGAGGGAAGGAGCTCAGTGTCACACAGGATTTCCACCCAGTGGCTGTGGATTAGCCCTTGGGTTTGGTTTTGGGGGTCTTTACTATTTTCCCTCCTCTCCTCCCCAGTTTTTCATTTCTTTCAGTAAAATCCTTCTTGGATGTTGCCAGTTTTGCCAGCTGCCTCCTCCTCTGCTTTTTTTTACTATTTTTTATTTATTTATTTTTATTTTTTTCTCTTTTTGTTTTTATTTTTCATCATTCTTTTTACCTTTTACCTTTTCGTTTATTTTTTCTTTTTTTCCTTAATATGTTACCTTTTTTAACCTCTTTCTTTATTCCTTTTACCCTTTTTTCTTCCCCCCCTTATTTCTCTTTTCTCTTTCTTCTGTTTTTCCCTTTTTCTTTTTTTCTCTTTTTCTCTCCCCCTCCCGCCCCCTTTCTTTCCTTCTTTTTAATCTTTAAAGCTTCTTTAATGCAAGAAAAGATGTTTTCTTGGCAGGGGTTTTCCATCCAGATCCAGGGAAGGGTGGGAGCACACATCCCCTGTGCTTGGACCCGCTGTGGGTGCCACTCTGGGGTTGGGGGCTGTATCTTTGCTGATGGGCTCAAGGCATCAGATCCAGTAGGGTTTTTCCAGAGGGTTTTGTGCTCCTTGGGATGTGCCGTGCTGTTTGCTGTCAGACGGCCCTTCCCTCCCCTCTCTGTTTTACTTTCTTTTCTTGTTTTCCCCTTGTTTTTTTCCCCTCCCCTCTTTCGGGTAGCCATTTAAATGGGTGATGATAACTTTCACCCTGTTAATTAACAGGAAGCATTGGGACAAGACAGGAAATTACATCAGTCTTTTATGAGGAAAGAGCCAAGAGGAAAAAAAAAAACACCCTACAAGAAAACATAGTTATTAGTGAAAGGAAAGAAAGTGCCGGGGGAGGAGGAGAGAGAAAAGGAGAAGAAAGGAGGAAAAAAAACCCATCCCATGGGCTCTGTTTTTCCGAGGGAGGCTGCTCCAGCGCTTGATTTTCTTATTATGTTGAAAAATATTTGACTAGCAGGGTCACCTTTGCTTGAGTGCGACGCTCCAGCTTCCCAAGGAACCTTTTTTTTTCCCCTTCATGCCTTTTCTCAGCTTCCTTCCCCAAACTGTGAGGCCTAGGAAGCTCTTGGCCGGGAGACTAATTTTGGTTTGGCTGCTCAGCCCTTCAAATTGGTCCCCACCCAGTGTCATTATCTTGGTTTTAACTTGCAAGAGGAAAAAAAAAAAACACCCTGTAAGAGCTGGCTCAGCCCTTCTCTACCCTTTTAACCTCGCTGCATGAAAAAACTCCCTGGTTGGGTTGTGCCGGCAGTGCCGAAGCACTGCGGGGTGGTTGCAGGAGGTCCTGGTGATGCTCCTCCATGGCTGATGGTGGGTACGTAGCTCTGTGGTCCTTCCTCATCCTTCCTCGGGGTTGAAGTAAGGTGCCGGTGGGGTGGCTGTGGAGGTCCTGGTGATGCTTCTCCATGTGTGATGGTGGGTACCCAGCGCTGTGGTCCTTCCTCATCCTCCCCAGGGATATGAAGTAAGATGCCCAGTGGGGTGCTGGGTTTTGGAAAGCCATCTTTGGGGTGAAGTCCTGGCTTCTGTGGGCTTTCCCGGCTTTTCTGTAAATACCTGAGCAGGTGGAAGGGTGAATTTTGCCATTCAGTGAGTAACTCAGAACTGCTCAGGATGTTAAGCCTTGTTGTAAATGCGTACCTGTATGTGTATGTAATAAGTGAGGCTACGGATGGTTAGAAATTCCATGAAAGTGTGTTCAACCTGTATATATATGTATAGGTCAAATATATGTGTATGGAATGTATTAAATGTATTTGCTATATTACATGTCTAATTATACATAATATATAGGTTATATTCAATATATAATGTATATATCCTATATAGGGAATTCTATATTAGATATAGGTTAAATATATTCATTATGTAGTGAATATAGTCTCTCTCTCTCGAATTATGTATAATATATATTGAATATATTAAATATATAGTGAATATATTACCTCCCTATATAGAATTATATGTAATATAGATTGAATAGATTTTGTTTGTAGAGCTGTGAAAACTGCATCAGTAAGAGCCTGCTTTGCATTGGAGAAACTCAGGTGATGGCAATATGCTGGAAGTTCAAACATTCTTTGCCCTTTCATCACCAAGTTGACTCTGGATTTGGTGATTTTTGGTGATGGAAACCAATGGGTTGATTCTATAGGTGCTAAAAATTGACAGGCATCACCACGGAGCGGGATCTCCCTCCCCATAGTAATTACAGGGGCGTTGTGTGCAAGGTGATTTTTTTTTTTTTGAGTAGAAAAGCAGGGAAAATAGCAAAATAGTAGAGAAATTAAACCGTGAGATGGGGAGTGCTTGCCCACGTGGGGTGGCTGTCGGTGACCCTGTGCCTGGGCTCTGGCTGCACCTTCCCAGGCAGAGCGGATAGAGTAAATAACTCCATATAATCATCCTTCGAGCAGGAATCAAATAACAGGAGTTTTATTTGGAAAAGGAGTTGGGAGCCTGAAGTTACATCACTGCATTTGAACTGATGAATTCATTTACTTTGGAAGCCAGGCTGAGACTTTTTAGCTCATGATAAGGAACAAACTCATAAATCTTCTTGTGTAGAGGCCCGTAGTTTTCCTGTTCTTTGTCACAGCCAAGTATGGAAAATGTGTCTTGGGTGTCAAGAGCGCAAAGCCTTGACACACCTGAGATGTTGCACTGAGGTTTGTTTGCAGAGCAGTCAGCGTGGTGCTGGCTTTGCCAAGCGGTGGGTTTGCCAAGCCGGGTTCGTCAGACTTGGCAAACAAAGTCCCTGGGCTTTGTCCCCATGGGAAGATGCTGTTGGCTCTTGATGATGCCTCAGGTCCTTTGGGTTTTATCCTCGTGGGAGGATGTTGCTGGGTCCCGGTGGTACCCAAGTGCCCTGGGCTTTGTCCTGATGGGAGGATGCTGCTGGGTCTCGGTGATGCCATCCGGGCTGTGGTGTGGTCTCCACGTGGGACACAGCTCTGCCGCTGGTGGGATGAGCACAAGGAGCTTTTTGGGGTTTTGTATCTTCTGTTAATCCGGGTGCTGCCGACCTGCCCTGTTTCATAGCCTGGGGCAAACCTCTGCCGGCCTCCGTCTGCGAAAGGGGGAGCCAACTCCGCCGGAGCGCCGGGAGGGTTAATTACTTAATGAATGTAATATTCTGTATAATTGCTAAGCGTTATTAATCCAGAGCAAAGTGAGAGGGCAAGGGGAGGGGTGTGTGCGTGGCCAGGCTTGTGAACTCCCATCCGAACGCCGTCTGTCCGTCCATCCCTTGCCCTTGCCCCTTACCCGGGTCGGGGCTGATGCTGTCTGTCCGTCCGTCTGTCCGTCCCTGGGCGGTGACCCTGCCTGTACGCCAGCGTGCTTCGCCGCCTGCTCTTAGGAATCGGCGTGATTAGATTATGAAGGCAGACAGAAGTAATGATTAACTTTTTCAGTCTGCATGCTGTCTCCAGTCTGGCGCTGGGTGTTTTTTTTTCCCCCTAAGTAGGCCCTGGCCCCGCGTCGACAGGGTATTAGGTTGTAAAGAAAGCCAGGAGGAATGAAGGCAAGGGAGGGAGGGGAAAGGGAGCAGGGGGGAGCCTTTTCCATCAGATCCGGGACTGGAATTTATTGGCAGGAATGCAGTAAATGCTCCAAATGCCAGCCCAGCTAAACAGTTTTCATAATTGTTACAGAGCGGGGCACGACGAGCGTGAAAAGGACTTTTGTTCCAATGCTGCTTTTTCCATGGGTTTACATCCCTGTGAGGGATGCTGCTCTGGAAAAGGGAGCTGGGGGGGGGGGGGGGGGGTGAGGGTGGTCTTTCTTTTTTAGGGACACACACACACACGTAATTACGTCTGTTTTCAGCGTTTGGGGAGAATTGCAGGTCAGTGTGCTGCGGGGAGAGGCTTTTCTTTGGTTCAGTATTGAAATGAGAGCGGCAGCAATGCCGTGTGTATGTGCGTGGAATGCAGTTAGGAGGGAGGGAAAAAGGAATCCTAGCACACATCTGTGTATTAGGTATCCGTTTGGAAATCCTAGACTGCTCTGCTTCAGTTTTTATTAAGGTCTTTACAAGGGTTTTAACGTGTAACCCACATAGCTACATGCTGTCAGTGGAGAGCTGTGGCTTTCCTGGGGGCTGTATCCCTGCTCTCCCTGGGGCATCCCTGGGTACCAGGCGTCCTCCCCACCTCCTTGTGACAGCAGAGCTTTGCTTTTAATTGTCAAAGCGTTTTAAGGTCCTCATCTTCTAAAATGGAGCTTGGTGTCTATGTGTAGAGGGACTGGCCTGGCCTGGTGGCCCCTGGTGTCTTTGGCATCCCTGTCTGTGATTTATCCCCATTGGAAAGGTGGTGGGCAGGATGCTGTCACGGGGAGCCTCCTGCACAACCCGAGCCGTAAGAGGTACTTTGGCAGGCTCATCCTCGGGGCTGACTGGCACTGTTGTTAAGTCAGGAGCCCTTTGTGTGCTGGTTTCTCTCTCTCAGAAGGTTTCTGGTTGAGAGCTGGGATGGGTATGGGTGGAGAAGAGGTGTGTCTTGGTAGCTGCTGAGGTTAAAGCATGGAGGTGTTTGCTTGTCTCGGGAGCTGGGGCTGGTACCAGCCTCAAGTCGCTTGGTGGTCTCATGGCAGCATCTCATGAATGCTGGCCTGGGCTTCCTGCATTTTCCGGAGGAGCCTCTTGGCTGATTGTCATTAAGATAGGATTATTCCAGGCTGCTGTTGAGGCAGGGGAGGAGGGTACATGGGATCATCCTGCATCACCTCCCGAGCCAGCAGGTCCTCCCAGGATATCCCCACCAGCACAGGAGAGCAGGAACAGGGACACATGGAGCAAAACCAGGATTTCTGGGGCTTTTTCCATACAGACCTGCTTGTCTGGGTGGGCCAGGGGTCTTAAAACCCCCGTGGATGTTGGCAGCACTCCTCTGGAAGGGTCTCCCCTCTTGAAGCATCCCTTCATCCCACCCAGCAGCTGGGTTGGAGCTTGGGGAAGGGATTCCTGTCCTACTGCTTTTTTGAAACAAGGGAAAAGTTTTCCCACACCTTTGAGGGGTGCAGAAGGAGAGGCAGATAAAGAAGGCTCTTTAAATTAAAACTTCAAAAATAATTAGACTGACTGTATACTAAACAACAGCAAAGAGGCCCATTTACTGTAAATATTATGAATGGATTTGGCTGGCTTCTTCATCCCCACCCTTCCTCTAAGGCTTTTCTCTGAGCTCAGTCGAAATTCGGCCTTCAGACAGCACGGTACTCTATAATTTGCATGGCTGATGAGGCCCGAAGCCTGGTACGGAGGAAACTGGAGTCAGCTGGCTCCTCTCTAACCGCTGGAGACAGGCAGACAGGCATTTTTGGTGTGTGCCTGCGTATTTCCCGCCCTGACCCCCCCTTGTAGCTGCAGCCTCGCTTGGCTTTTAAAGAAAATGGGCACAAAAAAAGGGTTCTTCTCTTCCCGAGTCGTTTTTAGCCGTGGTAATTGATTAATCACCGTAATTAGACAGTAGCAGTGACTAATAGGATGTTTATGAATCAAATTTCTGGTTTGGTGGACTCCATGAACTCAGCAGTTTTACTTTGGTTCTTTCTTCACTGTCCTTTGATGCTTGGGACATGGGGGAGCTGGGGTTCTTTCACATGTATGTATTGATCACCCTGTATTTTCCAAGCTTGGACATCCCTCCTGGGCCAGTCTTGGCCTTACTGATGCTCACTCTCGAGGTTTTGTAGATCTGCAATAAGCTTGTAGGGACCCTTTCTTGGGGGGCTTTTATGTCCTGTCCCTGAATTAACCCCCATAGGTCAGGGCTGGGTTCCAGACAGGGAGAAGGTTGACTCAAGGTGCCACCAAGTTGTGTTTCCCAGCCATGGTGAAGGGGATGGAAGTTCTTGGTAGGGTCACCAGGGGACCGAGCAGAGCATTCCCAAGCTCATACGTTGCCAGTAATGCAGAGTTTGAACTAAACCCCTCGTTACAACTATCAGGAAATTCCAGACTCCTTCCCCTGATGGCTTCTGCCAAATTTTACTCTGTGTTCCCATCATACTCACAAGGTTTCAGATCTGTTGGCAACATCTCAGCTTCTGGATACCAGCCCTTAGGAAACTGGAGCAAACTGAAGTCTTGGAGGGAAACTAAGGTGGACCTTTATTTTCATGCAAGGGTGACTTACTTTGCTAGGAGCAAGAAGCCATTTAAGTGATTGGGTGGACAACTTGTTAATAAATTACATAAATAATCTTAAGTCTCTTTAGCCTGAATGACTACTGTATATGTTGAGTAATAAGAGCTGCCTAATTAGACATAGACACAAATTTATGGTCTAGCCTGTCAATCCGCGGATTAAGGACTCCATAAGTACCTACTGACACGATGGGCTGTAATGGCTCCTAAAGAGATGTTATGGTCTATCGTGTCAATAATCCACAGATTAAAGGCTCCCTAAGCATGTGTTGACGTGACCGAGTGTCCCAGCTCTTTGGGGGCTCTTGTTGTTGGTGCAGTGGAGGGACCCCATGAGCCTGCAGGGATGCGGTGGCATCCCTGCAGTGGGTGAGGGTGTATTTTCTCTGCAAACAACAAGGGCTTAACTCATGACCATCCTCTAAATTAGCCTCTCAGAAACCATCCCAGCCATCAAAACAAGGTGGGGTGAGGAGGCTGAAGCTGTCTAGCCCTTGTGTGCATGGAGATATATAAAAGGTTTGGGGCAAACATTGCTATGGGTGGTGTCTGTAGGCTGCCCACAAACTCCGTTAAAGGCACAAAGACCCTTTTCTGCAGCAGGACATATCCTTTAATTTGGATTCTTTTTCTTTGCTTTCACAAAGCATACCTGGAAATCTGTCTTTTGAGGATTTTTCGTGGTTTTTTTTTTTTTTGTTTGTTCCCCCACCCAACTGTAAATTACTCAAGAGACTAGAGAGGAAGTAAAGTTTCCCCTTTTGGTGCCCATTTCTCTTTGCTTTGGTGAGCTGTGTGGTTGCACATCATGCTCAGTGTTCTCCTCACCTCCATGTAATACCTGCTGGTTTCTCGAGCAGGAGTTCAAGGATGCTTTTTTCCTGAGATCCTGTAAAACCAGCACTTCCCAGTGACACCAGGGGCAAAACAAAGAGCTGCCCTGGGGACCCTCAAGAAGAGCATGCAGAAAACCCCATTAAAAGCTCGGGGGTTTGTGTCTCCATCTCTTCCACCTCGATGAGTAGGAGAAGATAGGACATGGCTTTGTCCCGGGCTCACAAATGCAGCTTAAGGTCAGCCAAGAGAGATTACCGGGTGCGAGACACGCTGAGCTTGGTCTGAGCCTTGGCCCTGGCCAGACAACACGTTGCGCTGACACCAGCCCAGCCAGGGTTTTTTAAGTACAGATGCCCTCCACGTGTGCTGACGGATAAAGGAGGAAGGACCATAAGTTCTGCTCGTTTTGCAGCAGAAAGCTGCCTCCTGGGTAGCCAGGCAGGGATCTTGCCATCCCTCCAGGTCTCCTTGTTGCCCCAGGAGCTTGTGTTGGGTCCTGGTCCTTCTAGGCAGGGTCCATAAGACCAGCCTCCTTTTGGTGCTGTGATTTCTTGGTGGACGTCTACATCAATTTATCTGCTGCCTTTACCCATTTGTCTTGGGTTATTGGTCGTGAGTGCCATGTCACCTCTGCATGTGACCCAGGGGAGGGTACCACAAACCTGAGCAGCATGGTCTGGTTGGAGATGTCCATGCTCACTGCAGATGGTTGGAACTGGATTAGCTTTAAAGGTCCCTTCCAACACGAACCAGTCTGTGATTCTGTGAAATTGAGGAGCCTCCTGTTCACAGTTCAGGGGGGATGATACTGTCATGAATATTGTGTCAGGGTGGGAGATCCATCCCCAGGGGTCACAGAGGAGTGAGGGAGAGGAGGGGGTGAGATTGGTGAGAAGTTTAGGAAGAGTATGCTTTGGGTCAGAGCATGGTTTGAGCAATCTGCTCTAGTGGAAGGTGTCCCTGTCCATAGAAGGGGGGTTAGAACTGGATGGGCTTTAGGCTCCCTTCAACACAAACTATTTGATGATTTTATAATTCTATGAAAACAGTTCTTAGAAAAAGAAATCTGTCTGTATATAAAAGTATAAACACATAGTTTGAAACTCTTCTACAGTTGGGCAATTTAATTTGCATCTAATCCTGATACTGTTGAGGAAAACCCCAATTACAGGTATTTAAAATCAGGAACACAGTTGTATTCCCATTTTCAGCGAGGGAGTTGTTATTAGCGCAGAACTATCAGTGACAGTTTAGATAGCTCTTGACTTGATCAAATGGGAGTAGTCCAGGCGGGTGAGATAGCTCAGTCTGTGCTAAACTTGCTGTTTTCTTTAGAGGTCGGTTGATTACAGGAAAACCTTTAGCTATGTCAAAACAAAACAAAACAAAGCAAAACAAAAGATCCCGAGCTCACCTCCCCTCTACGTTCGTGAACTTGGCACTCGGACAGGGCTGAGATCCGAACGCTGGCCAGGAACTGCATTGGTTTTGTTTGTATTATATTTTTTTATTTATTTTAAAAAAAAAAATCAGTTTTGCTGAAATGTTTTGATTCTTCCTGAGTGAAAAAAGAATGGTTTCTTCCCAAACTACTCATAAAACTGACAGGACTTGGAAGGAAAAAGTACAGATTACAGGGTTTCATCATCTTAAAAGTGTCCATGTGTTGCGGAGAAAAAGCCACACCAGAATTTTTCTGCCATTTCCAAGGGATGGGAGGTGTGAGTCCTCCTGCTGCAGCTTGGGAGAAGCAATTGTGGGGCCATTGCTGATAAACTGGGGTGTTTGCATGGTGTACATCTTCTGTACTCACCTTCATCTGGACCACCTTGGCTTCAGCTTAGTTTGATTACTGCTCCCGTGTCCTTTCCTCCAGGATTTCCCTATGGAAATAGCATTCTTTTCAGCTTCCCTCCCCAGAGCAGGGTGAAGCTCTGAGCCCGTGGGCAGCATGTGCACACTCAAAGCTAGAGAAATCCTGGCTGTGGCCTTTTATTGAGGAGTTTTGGGCAGGATTTGATGTTTGTGATGGTCAAGGCAGGCGGTGGGAAACATCACAGCCTCTCATACTGGTTGGTGTGCTGGGAAGTGGCTGGAATGGTGCTTTTGGGGAGGACTCCTTTCTCACTGAGGTATGCGGCAGTAAGTTGGGGCAGTTTAGGAAGATGCAGGAGTGTGTAAAAAATATGGGGAAAAGATCAGTTTTCCAGTGGGAGTGTGATACTGAGCAGTGTGGTTGTGCTGGGCTATCCCTGGTGATGAACCATCTGCACCAGATTCCTTAAAAATGTTAACCCAAAGCCTTTGGGGTATCGAGTTAATGCCTTGATTTCTCCCCTGCAAGCAGAACTGTGCTCTGCTTTAGATCCTTTTCTCCCTAGACCTGGCTATGAGTGATCAATACAACTAATTCTCTGCATTCCTGAGGGCAGACTCGCTTTATTATTTGTTTATTTATTGCATACTTTTTTTCACAATAAGCTTGCACAATACACTGGGGGGAGCATGGTGGAGCCCCTGGGCGGGCTGTAATGCAAACCATGGAAAATACTAATAAACCAGTGATAGCAAATGGAGGGATGCTTAATAAAGAAATAATAGCGCGGATGTTTATAGCACTAAACATTATCATTGTTTGCTGGAATATGGGAACGCTCCCAGTTCACTGGGAGTTTTCCAGGCATTTAGAAAGGGATGTGTTTGCTCTGAGGAGCTCATAAAAATGATGCTTTTAACTGAAAACAAGAATCCCAAAGCGTTTTTCAGCCTTCTCTGGGCTGTCACACATGAGGATGAGTTGAGGGTGATGTGGCTGCCAGTTTCCAGGGATCTGGGGTTTTGGGTGTATTTGCTGCTGCAAATCCCAGCAGAGATGGGAGTTGGATGATGAGTCCCTGCCATGACCCCAGGTTGCACCATATGAGCCCAGTGGGGTGTTTTAGGGCAGAATCCCATCTGTTTGCTTCATTTGCCCAGGTCCATGGTCATCGCCACCAAAAAAAGCCTTTTGGGGGAAGAAATGCCCATCACTGTAGGAAGCATCAGTGTCATCATTTTTCCCTCTTCCCCTGCAGCTTTGTCCTTCCTCTGCTGCCCAAGTGATGCCATCAGCTTTTCCCACCCCTTTTCCCCATGGATGCCAGAATTAGGGAGGCAGGTGGGAGCGGGGAGGCTCTGCTGGGGTCCCAGCAACCATGAAAAGCAGCTTTGGTGGTGGCTAGCAGGGAGGCCTGATCCTGTTTATCCGAGCTCAGCCCTTATATTCTCATGGCTTTTTGACTAGACATCCAGTCAACAGCCGAAGCCCGCAAGCGGAAGAGGCTCTGGCATATTTATACTGTGTCCTGGCATTGGTTCCTTAAGGAAAAAATATATCCCAGATTACCTAAGACTTGTCCTTGAGGTCTGGTCACCCCATGTCATTGAAAAGCCTAGTGGGATTCATTCATGATCTTCCAGCCCTCCATAAAGGTCTGTTCATTCATAGCCAAGGCAGTTTTCCTTTTTTAGGTTTGTTGTTTTTTTTTTTTTTTTAATGTGCTGGCAATTAAATAACTCTTTGTAAGCAGCAATGAGCTGCTTGTTAAGTGGTCTTCACTAACGCAGGCACAAATGTCAGGTGAAAAAGTCTGTCTCCCCCATCCTGAAGGGATGCTCTTATGTTCAGATTGGTAGAATCCCGTAGGAATTTCAGCGGGGGTCAGTGGCAAGTTGATCCAGAATCCCCTCAACTGCTGCACGACGAAGCCCAAGAAGCTCTGACTGTCACTGGCAATCAATGGGATGGATGCAGCAGAGGGGGTTGTTGAAATGGGGATGGATCCAGGAGCATCTCCCCCCTTTCCCAAATTCCTCTGTCTCTGGGTGGGTGGAGAAACACCATCCAGGGGGTACTTCTTGCCCTGCTGGGTGCACCCTTGGGTGGGGGGCACCCCATTTGGGTTAGGGTAGAGGGAACCCGAGCCATTCCCTCCCTCGGTCCCTTGCGCAGTGCCAGGTTTCAGCAGGATTTGTTGTTATCCACAACAAAGTCTTGGGAGGCACCAAAAAGGGGGGGGGGGGCATGGAGTTGGAAGGACAAACCAGGGCATGGATGTTGTCCCAGGGAATGCCCCCTGCCAGAACCCCCATCCCCAGTTCCACCCAGGAGCGAGGGTCCCTCTTTTGGGGCTTTCAGAGCCAGGCCCATTTTTAGTCACTGCCTCCAGCAACTGCAGAAATATTTTCCTCGCTGGCATAGAAATGAGGAAATTAAAAGTGTGTGGCTGGGTTTTTGTTTTTTTTTTTTTTTATTCCCTTTTTTAAAAGCACAGTGCAGGGCTTGAAGCACAACTCGGAGGCGGGAGAAAAGAGACGCCTGCGCTGGGGAAACGGGCTTATTAATAGCAAAAAACTATAGAAAGCAGGGCACAGCCAGCATTCCACTGCCATTGCTCATGCTGGAGGGGTTTGGGGGAGCTGTTCAAGTGATGCAGGGAGAGATTTTGGGTGCTGGGTGACCTGGTGTCCCATAGCTGCTCCCGTGGTCCTGGGGATTGTTTTGGTGCTCACTAACTCGCATTCCCAGCTTGATTTTTTTTTTTTCCTTTTAATATATATATATATATTTTTTTTTTTTTTTAATGCAGTTATAGAGATGAATAGTTCCCAGGTCTTGACATGCCTACTGAGGCTGGAAGGAATTACCCACTGCGCAGCGCCGGGCTGCTAGGGATCCTCTGTTAGGAAAAGGGGCTTTTTTGTGTTTCTCAGCTCCCCCCTCCTTGCTTTTTCCTCCTATGTCATACCCTTGCTGCTTGCATGGGGTAGCTACAGGCAAAGGAGTTGAAAGAAGGGCTACAGGAACGTATTTCTGGGTTTTTGTGCATGTTTTTTAGCTATTTTTATTAAGAGCAGTATTCCTGGTCCCCACCATGCCACCATCTGATGGTGCTTCCTGTGGCTTGGGGTATCAACTGATGTCTCCATCTCCTCCATCACCCAGGCTCTGCCTATGGGCAAAGAGGAGCCCCATGGACTAGCGCAGGCAAATCCTTGTCACCCCTGGACCCATGGGGTGACTTTCAGTGTGCTTTTCATAGCAGCACCTCATTTGTTTTGGTGTCTGTGCACAGTAGCTATTTATGGAAGTGGATCCATTGTCTGGTGGATGAAAGAGAATTGGGGGGTTTAGGATGTTGGTTTTGATGGATGCAGCTGCTGGAGTATCTCGTCTCCCTGTTGGCACTGAAAGTGGTCCTGGGGATGCTTTGGGTGAGGGATGGCTCCACTGTGGGTCTCAAGCCACTTCCGAAGGTGGACTTGGTGATTTGGAACCTGTAGCTCCAACCATAGCTAGGCACAGGAATCCTCCAAACATGGGTCATGTTAAGTGGTCTTAACGCAAGGCTTTTGGAAATGGTGGGTGTGCTACGGGCGTTAGTATGTGCATGGAGAATATCACGAAGACACGGGCAGGCAAAGACCTGCCAGTGTTGTATTGCTTTTGGGTGATATTATACCCCTGGTGCTTAATTTCTCCTTTCCTTCCCTTCTTTCTCCTGTTCTGCAGATTCTCAAGTACTTCAGGAGCCGGGGGATCGTTCACACTGGTGCGTGGTAGCATACTGGGAAGAGAAGACACGTGTGGGTCGGCTGTACTCTGTCCAAGAGCCCTCCCTGGATATCTTCTATGATCTACCTCAGGGGAATGGTTTCTGCCTCGGACAGCTCAACTCTGACAACAAAAGCCAGCTGGTTCAGAAGGTCCGCAGCAAGATCGGCTATGGCATCCAGCTCACCAAGGAAGTGGACGGCGTGTGGGTATACAACCGCAGCAGTTACCCCATCTTCATCAAGTCGGCCACACTGGACAACCCTGACTCCAGGACGTTGCTGGTTCACAAAGTGTTCCCAGGATTTTCCATAAAGGCTTTTGACTACGAGAAGGCGTACACCTTGCAGAGACCCAATGACCACGAGTTCACGCAGCAGCCATGGACTGGATTTACCGTTCAGATCAGCTTTGTGAAAGGCTGGGGCCAGTGCTACACTAGACAGTTCATCAGCAGTTGCCCATGCTGGTTGGAGGTTATCTTTAATAACCGGTGACTCGAGACAAAGTGGGCTTATGACATCTATTCTACTTTGCTGCTATCGTTTCCTTCTGAGTGCTTGCTTTTCATGCGAACTCTTTGTGTTTCGTTTTGTTTGTTACCCTTCCTGCCCGTGTTGAGAAATAGCTTCTGAAAAGACTTCTTTTTTTTTTTGGTTGTTTTTTTTTTGTTTTTTTTTTTTTTTTCTTTTGTTGTTTTTTTTTTTTGGTTTTTTTTTTTTGCCTTGGGTATTTTGATAAATATATCTATTTTTTAAAAGTGTGAATGACCAATACTCAGAAGGGCGAGAGAAGGGTTCTTGGGGATAGATTGCATACGGTAATTATTTCACGCCTCTGAAAGGGTTACCTATGTGATCAACAGATTTGGAAGCCACTTCCTATATGTTACAGCTCCTTCTCTTGGATAAAACAACAAGATACCTGTACTTTTTATGCACCACCTTCCCCTTGCCGCCGCCAGCCCTGGTGATGGTGATTCAGAGACCCCTTCCCCAGTGGTGCTAACCTGATGTTGCCACCGAAGGATGGTGCAAAACCTTCCAAAACCAGGTCTTTACCCAATCTTTTGATTTTTTATTGTATTGTAGCTGGGTTCACGTCTTGTCACTGTGTTCATCTTTCCACTGCTTTGTTTTTTTAACTTGTGGTCATGCATTGATGAAAGGGGAGAAGACGAGAGCGGAGAAACTTTGTGCATGACCCATGCTTTATAATTTGAACTGAGATGTGAAGAGACCGAAGTTTAAACCTAAAATAAACAACTCCTGAACCAACAAAACAAATGAAAAACAAATGAGAAAGAAAAACAAGAAAAGGTGTCCACAATAGTTGGTGTGTTGTAACCAGCCTAGATCAGGTTATCCCGGTACCATCCAATCTGGAAATAAAGTTGTGCTTTCATTTCTTGAATTCATACACGAGTATGATACTTTTACACTGTTCTTGGCTCAATGAGCATGTTTAGACCATAACATAAGCTATTTTTCTAAATAAAAAGGTTTAAATGAATAAAAGAGCATTCTCATTGGCATTTTGGCATTACAGTGCTTTGAAATTAAAACACAGGTTAAAAAAAAAAAAAAAGACTCCTTAAAAACCCCCTGAGATTTATTAAAGAAAAAAAAAAATTGTATTTTATGTTATATAAATATATTATTACCTGTAAATATAAAGACGTTTTATAAGCATCGTTATTTATGTATTGTGCAATGTGTATAAACGAGAAAAAGTAAGAAAGATGCACTTTGCTTTAATATAAATGCAAATAACATGCCAAATTAAAAAAAAAAAAAGAACACGAGATAGATTGGTGATCTTTTCTATGGGTGTTGTCATCCAGATGAATGTTTTTTTCTAAAGGAGTTTATGTTCCATTAAGAAATAAAGATGTACACTTCATCCCTTGCTGTGCCGAGTGGATTCTTTAGTGACAGACTGAGATGAGCTCTAAGGCAGAAGCTCTTCCCTGCGAGGGTGCTGAGGCGCACAGAGAAGCTGTGGTTGGGTGTTGGAGCTGGATAAGCTCTGAGGTCCCTTCCACCACAAACCATTCCATGATGCTATGATTCCGAGTTCTGCATGGGGTCTGTGGTGGGGGCACCCACCCCAGGCCTGTGTGGGACCACTCTGCTGTGGGCAGTACCTAGATTGGGTCAGTCCAGAGCTCTGGGCTCTGCTGGGCTGGTTCAGTGCACGTGGCTCTGTGCTCGCTGGTGGCACCCATCAGCCCAGGTCTGGAGGGGCTGGCTGGGGGTGCCTGTCTCGCTGTCCAGAACTCGCTGGGATTTTCTGTTATTGTCCCTGGTTTTCATAATTTGAACTTAAAAGGGCCCCCGTGCTAAGGACCCAGCTCCCATCTGACACTGTCCCAGTCCCTGAAATACCACAGGAAGCCAAACTTCTGTGCTGGGCATGGGTGTCACCAGGCAAGGAGGAAAATCGGGGGAGCTGGTTCTTGCCTCTTGTGGGGAGGGACTTTGAGTGGAAACCACCAGAGTCCCGGGCTCTGCAGGGTTTGGGGAAGTCAAAGGTCCAGATGGGTTTGTAAGCTCCCTGGCAATGTGACCAGCCTCTGCTGTCCTTCATGTGGTTGATGGCCATAGCAGTAGGTCAGGCTTTGTGCCCGTCTGGACCAGGTTCACTCAGTACTGTGCCTTTCTGTTCACCAGAGACATGCCCAACCCAGGGGATTCATTGGGGTACAGTATTTGGTTTGTTCTGAGTGTCCTGTGCTTTCATTTGGGTTCATGTCACTTAGGCCCATGAACCAGCTTCAAAATGGCTTTTGATCAAGTACAAGGTTTGCATGGGAATTTCCAGTATCCTGCCTCTCATCCTTCAGGTGGGATTCAGCAATGAAGGCTGAGAGCGTGATGGATGCACCCACTGTCTTGCTTGGTACACACTAAGGGACAATTGAAAGGGCAGATGTTGGGGTCAGTACCGCCTACACTACAATTTAGCTCATTTCCATTCTGCACCAGCAAGACTTGAAATACCCAATAATCACATCATCCCTTCGAGGTTCAGCAGCCAGGCTGGCAGTGATGGCTTGTATCAGAAACACAAAGAACAGCATTCCCACCCTTGTCCTTAACACCCACTCAGTCAATGAACCATCAAAGGTTCATTAAAGGCCAAGGGGAATGGCTTTAACCTGCCCGAGGGGAGACTGAGATGAGCTCTTAGGCAGAAGCTCTTCCCTATGAGGGTGCTGAGGCACTGGCACAGGGTGCCCAGAGAAGCTGTGGCTGCCCCATCCCTGGCAGTGTTCAAGGCCAGGTTGGACACAGGGGCTTGGAGCAAGCTGCTCCGGTGGAAGGGGTCCCTGCCTGTGGCAGGGGTTGGAGCTGGAGGGGCTTTAAGCTCCCTTCCAACACAAACCAGCCTGGGATTGCGTGATAATGCAAAGAAGAGAAGTGATCCAGCAAAGGCCAGAGGCTGGCTGTGGAGGTGTCCCCATTATGGGCACGGTGTTGGTGGGCTGTTCTATCACCTGCAAGATGCAGAGAGGGTCTGCTGGGTCTGGAGCATCTTCCAAAGCCCCCATTCTACACCTTGTCCTATGTGAGTCGTCACGGCCATGGATGCAGACATCATGCACTGGCTGGACCTTTGGCTGAACATGGCTTTCCAGATCAAATGTTACAGTGGTTGTCTGGAAAATGAGCTCAAACACCTCACGGAACACTTTATTTTATGGGATCTTTACTTACATTCATCTGTCAAAATAAAAGACCATGCAACGCTGTTCTCAGTGAGAAAGCTGGGAAATAATCAGCAAAAACTATGGCTGTTACATACTACAACAGCTTTAGTTAAAATGTTCCAGTCTTCACCTCCTGCTGAGCTAATCTTAGCCCTCATTCAGTGCAAGAAAAGAAAGAGGAACGCAACAGAAGGACGCTGAGCACCAGCTCATCTGTGTCCCCATTCACCCAGAGCTTGTTCAGCTCTAGGGCTGGTAGATGCACGGTAGATGGAAGTAGTCTGAAGCTTAAAATAGAGGTTTGAGTTTAAAGGGAGGAAGCATTTCCCCTTGGCTGGGGTTTGCCTGTGCTGTAAATCCATCTTTAGGCTCAGCAAAGCTGCAGCTGCATAAAGCGAAGTGCTGACCTGCTATAAACCTGGTCTGATGGAGTTGCACTGTCCACACCAAGGCTCGGTCTGGTTGTACCACGCTCAGGTCACACGAGTCCCAGGCTTTAACACATGTGCTTGCACAAACCCCGAGTGCTGGAAGTAATTTGGGAGAAATGCAGTTATGTGGCTGCTCTTGATCTGGTCAAATTTGGATGATCCAGTAATGCCTGGATTAAGGAGCAGAACCCACAGCCCTGACCTGCCCTTGGATGGAGGAGCTGTGGGTGAAGCCAGAGCCGGCTCCTTCCCAAGTGGAAACACTGATGTCCAGCCTCCAGGTCAATCCTGACCAACAATGTGATGTCCTTCTTGCTCCATGCCCGCTGCACCCTCCACCTGCGTGGGCATCCAACAGAGCAGTGGTGACCCTGGGACCTCACGTATCATCATGCTCTGTGTGGCTTTAGCAGTGGTTTCCACTCTTCCCTCCTTGGAAATCACCTTACAGAAATCTCATTCACTTAAGAGGCTCAGACATTAGCTGGTTGAGACAGTCTGAAGTCCTGATTTCCCAGTCTCCCTTCTCTCTTACTCATAAAAGGATTTCTTTGGGAATTCGGGATGTCTGAAATCAGCCTGTTCTAGTTAACTGTACCCTTGCTTTGGACCACCAGCATAATCAGTGCTAAATCTTCTAATGATATACTGCAATACAGTAAATCAGAGCATGGCTGGGTCTTTTTTTCCCCCTGATGTTGCTGAGTGGTAGTTCAGGAATGCAACAAAGATGGGCCAAATGATGTAACTTTTGCTGCTAAATATGCTCCAAGTGTCAACTGCTGATAAAAGATAATGATTGATGTACTGCAAGAGAAGGAGGTAAAACTCTGCCATCTTGAGATCATGGTTTTCCACATGGGAAACCATTTGCTAATAGGTTTCCACTGGGATCCTAGTGCACAGCCATGATCCCAGTCTCACTTAGGATATGGTCAGCATCTGATCTGCTCTCCATTGTCCCCAAGGCATCTATGGGCTCTCGCAGGTTGTTTGCAAGCCCATCAGGTGAATGGATGCCTCTGTCCTTATAGCCCTCAGGACAATGTGGTGGTTGTGGTTTGGCAGCTCCAGACAACCCAGAGTAAGTCCTTGGAAAAGTATTTGCTTTGTGCTGGTTGTGCTTTGCTCTGACTGTTTACTGGTGTAAAGTTGCCCCACTGAAGCTTAACTTAGTCTGCAAATGGTAACTTGGGTTTACGTATATATATGCATGTCCTGGTCTGCAAGGACTTCTGGAGGCAAAGTGGTGAAGAGCAGGGTTAAGATGAATTAAGATGGAACCAGCATTTTCTTTGTGTTGTCTACACGTGTTTAAAAACACATCCTGGTTTACTGGGCACGTGGTGGGAGACAAGATGTCAAGGTGGATACATCGGTGACAGTTTGAGCGAGGTGAATGAATGCGTGGTGGGACAGCCAACTGGGAGACATGTTCACAGCAGGATGTGATGGATGGAGCTTCTCCTGTGCCATTTGTGTGTATGTCAGTATGGACTCACATGGGCTCTGAGCTGGCTTTTTGGGCCAGGCTTTAGAAAAAGAAACACACAGGCAGCCTGTGAGCAATCAGCAATAAGAAGTGTTGTGCTGGGGATGACAGCAAGGCCAGGCTTGGACCTGAGCCCTCAGCACGTGGCTGGAGACATCTATCCCCTGTGTCACCAGGCTATGACAGGAGAACATCCCTGCCCAGCCTTTGCACATGGGCACAGCAGAGCCAGAGGGACGTCCCTGGACACTCCCTGGACGCAAGCTTCTGGGTGTCTTAAAGATGAACTGAAACACAAACTGAAACACTTGAGAGGCTCAGGTAGCTCTTGTGATTAATGGGGAAGTCACTGCTTTGTCACGTTTACCAGCCAAGGTCCCTGTCATCAGCTTCAGTGGGAAAGCCTGGGACATTCCCTTTTCATCATGCTGGCTGGACCAGCGTCCTAAGCTGTCAGATTACTGCCGGTGACGAACCTGAACATCCTCTTTGTTTTGTTTAAACAATCTGGTTTCCGAGAGCCAAGAGGCTCCAATGCTCACACGTCCACCTGGCTGTCAACTGCACAACAAGTAACTCCTGAACGTTGCGACAATGTCAACCAGATCTGAAAGGTGATGGAAATCTGAGGGTGGATTCAGCTCCTGCTTGCGGAAATGAGAAAGGTTGGGTGGAAGGAGAAGTCCTGTGCTGGGGCAGAGGTTGGTTGAGCTGTCATACCATT
The DNA here is from genome assembly GCF_033815535.1 of Pezoporus flaviventris. Lineage (NCBI taxonomy): Eukaryota > Metazoa > Chordata > Aves > Psittaciformes > Psittacidae > Pezoporus > Pezoporus flaviventris. The sequence continues at coordinate 1,832,704 of NW_026892558.1, forward strand.
ATTTGTCCTCCTCGAAGGACCCTGGCGTAAGAGCAAAGATGTGTTTTGCTGTCCATGCTGGAGCAATGGTCCTTTGGTGGCCACATCTTGAGATGCTCATTAGCTCAGTGAGCAAGGAAAAGCAGGACTGAGAGGAGCAGGACTCAGCTTCAGTGGTTAAGACACCTTGTGCAGAGGGAGATTGATGTCCCCATCCCAGCCTTGGCATGTGCCTGTTGTCATATGCGATAGTGAGATACTAATTGCAGAGGATGGGAAGCCCGTGCGTTCTCTCTGTAAACACACACCCAACTGAGATGAACCAAGAGGGGGGTTCTCCTTACACCACCCACCCAACCACCCACAGCTCATTCTGCAGGCACCACTGCGAGGTGGAAGCTCTGAGCTCCTTCAGACAGGAGGCATTCAGCCCCTTCCAGCCCGATGTTGTGGGCAGATGCTCAAACTTGTTGGCTCCATCACTTGCAGTCTTGCATCTCTGCTGGGTTAAGGACTGAAGGAAGAGAGTTTGAGGTCTGCTGGATGTTAGAGCAGCTCTGAGAGCGAAATTTGGCAGGTTTCATTAGCTTTCAGGGGTGGTGAAGTGTTCACTTTCTTTGTATCAGGCAGGAACAAAGCAGTGTAAGTCAGACAAGGGTATGGGTGCTGTTGGTTACCAGGGTTACAACATGCATGGGAAAAAGGAAAAAAATCATCTATATATTGCAAGGAACTAACTAATAATGTCGTTGTAGTGGTGATACTTGGGACTGGCATTACCATGGATGTATTTATATCCTCTGTCCTGTAGAAAATGTGTAAGTTGTTTCTAGGCAGGTGTGTACCTGGAGCTAGAGCTGGGCCACCAGAGACCTCTGTGGGGCTGTCGTGTGAGAGCAGAGGGAGTCCCCTGTTATCCTTTACAGCCTCCCAGATGAGAATGCCAACCTGAATATGCTTAAAATTAGTTTAAAATCAGGTTCTAACCCCAAAGGTATCATCTTTTGCACAGGGCAACCTGCAAATAAATGAGTAGGACAGCTTGGGGTTCCACCACTCAGCCAGTGGAGGGACATAATTGGCACCCAGTATCACACCTCCTGAAGCTCGTTAGCTCAGTTTAGAGCTAACAGGTCAGAGAACACGTTTTGCATCCCATCAGCAAGGCAAGCCGAGGCTGGGAGCTTGCAAGGGGAGGTAAGCAGAAAAGAAAGCTGTTGTAGAAGGCGTGCCATGAAAGAAAGCAGAAATGGGGTGTCAAGGCGTCTGATAGCACCTGGTGGAGGTGAAAGAACAGCACCTCCTGATCTTGATGGAGCTGGGACGGTGGTGGGATCCCCCAGAGCATTGGGTGGGCAAGCTGCTCACCGAGGTGGCCATGGGGGATCACCGGCCAAGGGGGAACGTTGGTGCCAACAACACAAACCCCATGGAGATGCCCCCACATCCCAAACCGCCCCACTGGAAGCTGCATTTATTCCTTCCCCTGGAAGCCCAGGCCCTGCGGTTTGGGTTTTCCAGCCCGGCACGCCGTGGGGAAGCTGGGATGCATTTCATGGTTGGGGAATTCTCTGTTTTTAATAACCGATCAAGAGCGAGCAGTGGGACAGAAAGGGCTCGTGCAGCGACGCGGTGCTTGCGGGTTCCCCGGCTGAACCGCTTCCAACGGGGAGATGAAGCCGAGCAGGGCTGGAGGCAGGGCATTGCCTCCGCAGAACGGGCCATTAAGGGCTTAGTGCCTCCACAGCCAGGCAAAGGGGATTGCTTTCATCTTCCTGCCTTGCAACATCTGGAGCCTGGACTCGTAAAACTTTCATTGTTGCTTTAACCCTTCAGGGCCTTTTTGTTTTTAAGGGTTTTTCTGGGACGCGAGGCTGCAGTCGGAGGAGCACTGAGCCCGTGCGGCAGCATCGCTGGTTGGAAATGCTGCCAGCTCCGTCTGCTGCCCGTGGAGAGAGGGACAAGGGGGCCTCAACCCGCAGGTGGGATCATCCCCTGAAGGATTCTGGCCTGAGAGGGGCTGGTGGCTGGTGTCACCATCACCGGTGTTTCAGTGGGCATCCTAAAAGAGCAGCCCTGAGGAGAAGGACTTGGGGTGCTGGGTGAGGAGAAGCTCCCCATGACCCAGCTTCAGTGAGCGCTTGAGCCCAGAACCTCCCCGTGTGCTGGGCTGCACCCCCAGAGCGTGAGCAGCAGCTCAGGGGGGGGATCCTGCCCCTCTGCTGCGCTATGGGGAGACCCCCCTGCAGTCCTGATCCAGCTCTGGGGCAGCAGCACAAGAGGGACCTGGAGATGTTGGAGCGAGGCCAGAGGAGGCCATGGAGATGCTGCGAGGGCTGGAGCAGCTCTGCTCTGGAGCCAGGCTGAGAGAGCTGGGCTGGGGCAGCCTGGAGAAGAGAAGGCTCCTGAAGGGGAGACCTCAGAGCAGCTCCAGTGCCTGAAGGGGCTGCAGGAAAGCTGGAGAGGGGCTTGGGACAAGGGATGTAGGGACAGGCCAAGGGGAATGGCTTTAACCTGCCCGAGGGGAGACTGAGATGAGCTCTTAGGCAGAAGCTCTTAGGCAGAATCTCTTCGCTGTGAGGGTGCTGAGGCGCTGGCACAGGGTGCCCAGAGAAGCTGTGGCTGCCCCATCCCTGGCAGTGCTCAAGGTCAGGTTGGACACAGGGGCTTGGAGCAAGCTGCTCCAGTGGAAGGGGTCCCTGCCCGTGGCAGGGGTTGGAGCTGGAGGAGCTTTAAGCTCCCTTCCAACACAAACCAGTCTGGGATTCCATAAAACCAGCATTTTTCTTGGGACTTTCAAGGTCTTTCCAGGGATGCATCGCTGCTCGTGGCAGCGCGGCTCTGAGGTCGGGTTGATTTTTCAGCACAAGTCAGCCCTGATGCTCCTCATCCAAAGCCTTTCAACTTGTGGAGGTCACGCTGAGTTCAGGAAGCAAATTTCTCACCTGAGGCATATTTTTTGTTGCAGGAAAGCAGATCTCCAGATAGGGACCTGCTTTGTTACAGGAAACCGATCTCCAGATACAGACCTGCTCGTCGCTGGGGAAACTCCAGGGTGATGGAGATGGGGCGATTCTGGTGTTTAGAGCTCAGAAGCTTCAAACACATTCACCTCCTTCCAGTGGAGACCAATAAAACAACCTCAGCTGAAGCAATAAGGGACACAGGATCATGATAAGGCAGAATTCAAGGAATGCCTAAAACGGGCCTGAAAATGGAGGTGGTCGATACGAAGAGGAGGAAACCACAGCAGATCTTGGTCAGATGTTTCTGCCCCAAAGTTCTCACCCATGGGCTCTCCTTGGTGGCTTCTGGGTGCCTACCACAGGCTCACAAGCACCTGAGAGCCTCAGGAGCGGTGTGGGCATGAATAGCTGAGAGCACACAGAGTTCTCCACTCCTCCAACTGCAGGAGAAAGGGTAAAAGTGCAGGCTCAGGGGCTGGATGGGTGAGGGAAGGAGAGGACTGTTAGGAGCTATGCTGACTTGAAGAGGATGTAGGTGATTTCCTCTTACTGAAATGGTTGGGTTGGCAGAGCTTGGCTGGGCTCAGGGATTCCCCATGGGAGTAGCTGGGGGACATCCCCAGGCTTCACAAGCCCAGGGCTATGTAAAATCTCCTCAGTCAGACACTGAAACCTGCTAACCTGAATGGTGTGAGGTATTTATCTTGTCCAAGTGAGCTGCACTGGGCTGAGTGATGGAGAAGGAGGAAGAATGGGAGACCTTACACAGAGACACACTGGGTATGGATATACCCTTCCCTATCCATCATCTCCTGAAGCAACAAACTTCTGCCCCTCTGTGGTTTTGCTTTAAGTGGTTGTATCTCAGGGTCTGCCCAGATCCCTAAAAGCTGGACTTTTAAGCCTGGCTTTTGGTATCTGGACTATGAGTGTGATCTCTCCTTCACATGCCACAGTTACCCAGTGGTCCATGGTAGCCTTGCTCTGCCAGTTCCTCCCACTGCTGCAGCCTTTCTGAAGCATCCTTAACCTTGTCACACAGCAGAAACTCTCTGAACAAGCTCGGGCAAGCTGCTCCTGCCTCAGTTTCCCCTTCATCTCGGTTACCTGTCCCTGTTCCTTTGACAGCATCCGGGATAACTTCCCTCCACCACCAGAAGCTGCTTATTTTAGAGCCTGGTGATGGCATCTCCCCACCCTTATACACCCATTCCCCAATGGAGTGCTGCAGATGGAAGCTGCATGGCTTCCCGAAGGAGAACACGGGAAGGGAAGGTTGCAGCAGGTACATTAGTGCTGCCGCCGCTGCTGGTGTTTGCAGAACCTCCACGCCAGGAGACATCAAAGAGGGGATGGCACCCTGGGCTTGCATGCAGCGGGGAGGTGAAATGCCCTTCGAGTTCAGGCAGGCCCTGCAGTTTGCTAAAAAAACCCACTTCTTATTAATCTGTGATTGAAACTGTAATTATGTCATTGCTCTGAACAGCCTCATCGACAAGTTCGGGCATGGGGAGAGCCTGAACCACTGAGGCTTGGTGTGCTGCTTGCTGTGCACAGCCCAGCCTGGCCCTCTGCCCTGTGCTCGCTGTCAGGGTTATTCAGGCTGGCAAACCCCACTGTGGTCCATGTTGGCCTTTCCAGTGGTGCTTGGTGTCAAAGATGCTCATGGGAGGTGTGATGGACTCATGCAGTGCGTGGTCACTGTCCCCCCTCCACAACACTGATGTCCTAAGTGTCCCCACCTTCATGGGTGCCCAGCTACCACCACCATACCATCACTGAGGTTGGCTTCCTCTGTTTCATGCTGGAATTGGGCCCCCTTTGCAAATGCAGAACCCAACTGCTTCTGCAGAGTGCTTAAACCAGACAGAAGACACTCAACACAGCCAGCACCTTAACTGAGGGGTTCTGTGTCCCAAAAGGGCCTTGTTTTCTGATACTGCTGATATTCAACCTCCTTAAATGCCACCTCGGGTGGCTGATGCTGCACCCACAATGGGCACTGGCACACATGGGGAGTCTCCCATCCTGGGGATGCTCAGCCCTTCCTCCCCCTGGGGCTGTGTGACCCAGCAATCCCCCAGAACCACATCTCTGAGCCTTTCTGTCCCCAGGAGCTCCCAGCACTTCATCTGCCCTCATCCCCCAGGGATCCAACCCTGCTCCCCCAGCCCCACACTTGCTTCTGCTCTGAAAACGCTGGTTTCAGCTTTCATTGCTCTCAGATGTTTTTTGGACCTTATTAAGTAACATTGCAAACGCTGATGTTAATTAAAATTCCTCTTAACCGCTCGCTGCTCACCCTTGTCTTGTAACCCCTCCTTAAAACCTCATTAATTTTTGGGACCTTCCCAAGCCGAGGCTCTCCAGACCCAGCTTTATTTGGTGTGTTTCTCCACGCCACATTAAAAACCTCCGAGATGTAAAGTGTTGTCTGCTTTCTCTTCATCACCATCTTACTATCATTTGTCTGTCCTTGGAGCTTAGGCCTGAGGAACATCAAAAGGATTTATTGTGCTTAAGCTGGTCTTTCATCTGTGCCAGGAACACAAGGGCCGGCACTATCAACAGATACATGACATCTCATGGAAACAAGTCTTCGTCTCCCACCTTCAGGGTTGGTACAGGGGACATCTCTTTGAAAGACGACATTTTAGGAACCGAGCTCCCATCTCTTCATGATTGGACTTGAATATCTGGAATGATGTCTACTAAATCTCTAGGGTTTGCCGTTAATAATGTCTGATCTACAGTTTTGTTGGCATCCTATGCGTCCTTTGGAGATTTGTTAGGAGATGTCTTCCCTGAAGACCAGGGAGAAAAACACTCAAGTGAGAAAAATCCTTCAATTTCAAAATGCACCCAACCAAGGAAGAAAAATGAACTGAATAATAGAAAATGGGGCTGGAAAAGAGCACTGGAAAACAGCTAACCTACCACTCAAACCAAGGGCAATTCAGGTGTCCTTAAATCACTTTTGATCCGTGTTTTTCCAGCCTGTCCTTACAAACCTTAAATGCAGCTCCACTGTTTTTTTTTCAGGCAGTTTTTGCAGGCCTTAATTGTCCCCTCTGTAGGCAAACTGCCCTCTGTTACCCAGGCTGCATCTTCCTTCCTGCAGGTTAAGCCCATGACTTCTTAGCCTTTCCTCTGCTATTATGAAGAGTTTATTTCCTTTCTCTCAGCAGCTATATTTTACGATTTACTATGTCCCCTTGCTGTTTTTCTTCTCTAAACTAAACAACCCCAGGTCCTTCAAGCTTCCTTTTTGGGATATCTTTCAATTTTCTAAGCATTTTACATGCTCTCCTTCAGACTCTCTCTATTCACCACCTTTATTACTAAAGCATTATCTAGCATTCATTAAACATTACTTATTCAGGTAAATGCTATTTATTACAGCATCTTTATTCTTCTCGTTATTATAGAGAAATTGTATAATAGCTGCTGTCCAGCCATCTGCCAGCTCTTTATTGCTTCACAGAGGTGAGGGATGTGTGATGTTAGGAGCATTTATTCTCTGCACCAAATTGCAGTAAGACCATAGGGAGGTTGGGGAGGGGGGTTAATGAGAACCAGCTCAGTGGTTCCAACTTCCCAACCATCACTCATATGTGCTTCAGGATCCCGTTTCTGAAGAGGTGTGAAACACACAACAGAAATTTGTGGTTCCTCTGTGGTCTACATGGTTTTGGGGAACCCCTGGATGGGCCCAGTCTTAACGTGCAGGGTCCCATGGAAAATCAAGGCGAAGTCCCTTTGTGCTGGGCATGGAGTAGCACAGCAGCCCAATGTTATATGAAAGCAAGGACAAAACCATCTTTAATCCATTTTCAAACAATGATTTTCTCCACAAAGACATTTTGATAAGAAAATATATTTTGTCTTATTGCAATTAGCTTCGAGTGTACGGTTGCCTCCAATGAAGATAAAGACCCTGGGATGACTGGAACGGCATCAAAGGTGAGATAAGCAACAGCCATCAGTGCACAGCGGGTTTCTCCTTCAGACAGCGGACATCAGACCCCCTGCTAGAATAAAAACATCCAGCCCTACCCAGACACACAGAGATAGATAGAAATATTTTTCCACTTGAAGACCTGGCCCAGGATCAGTTAAGATAAAGCAGCAAACCTTGTGCGTGCGCTTTGTGTCTGCTAAGGATATTTTGAATGCAATGTTTTGGTAGAGATGTCTGGACACATTGCAGAGATATTGGGCAAAAAGCTCCATTTACTCCCCTGCACATATTAATTCGGGCCGTTTGAGACTAAAATACCTCTAACTGCTTCTTCCCATAAAGAAACCTGGAGAGGGGCTTTGGGCAAGGGCCTGCAGGGACAGGCCAAGGGGAATGGCTTTAACCTGCCAGAGGGGAGACTGAGATGAGCTCTTAGGCAGAAGCTCTTTGCTGTGAGGGTGCTGAGGCGCTGGCACAGGGTGCCCAGAGAAGCTTTAAGGTCCCTCCAACCCAACCTGTTCTAGGATTCCATGATTCAGTAGCATTTAGTGGTGTCAGCTCCACCATGGGTGATGAACTTGAATCCACCTGAGGCTCAGTTTCAAGCCCATCATCAGTTAAAGAAGTGGGAGGAGATGAGATGCCCATGGAGTGAGTGGACATCGTCCTGGAGTTTTGAGGCACCTCCACTGATGATGGGCAATGAACCGTCCCCACAGCCCCCCTTCTGGATCAAGCACGCTGGATCTGGGAAGGGGTAGCTCCCAGAGCAGTTTGTACATCTGAGATGTTCAGTTGTGTCCATTACCTGAGAGGGAGAAAATGCCCTGGCATTAGGGAAATGGAGGGGGAATGTGGGGAGCAGAGGGCCAGGAAGGAGGTGTGAATTTTCCTGTGGGATCCTGGTGGCTTTTCCCCTCCTTGCTTCACCTTCCTCCTCTTTGTTTTCCCTCTTTCTCCTTCCCTCAGGCCAGGACAAGTTCTTTTGTAAGTTCCAGGTCCCTTTGTGAAGTGACCCTTAGTCCAGGTCCTTTCAGGTGAGCAAAGCCCCTGCCAGCCACTGCTGATTAATCATTACTCCCGTCCTCCTGCTTCTCAACCTTGGTAAACTGCTCTCTGGTGGGTTTTTTTTTTGTTGCTCACAAATGGACAACAGTCAAAATAAAACTTAAAAAAAAAAACATTTCCTACCAAAACCTGCAGTTTGGAAACAATAAACCCTTTTGGAAAGGGTCCATGGATAGGGGGGTATCCCCCTTCAGAAGCGTAGGTTAATCTGCACCAGGGCAGCAGTACCTGGAAACACAATTTCGTGGTGACATTGGTGGCCTGGCAAAGGGACATGGCAGAGGCTGTCTGTTACAACACCGAGCACTACAGCCCTCGGCATGATTTCCATTGGCACCTGCACTTGGAAGCCAAGCGGGAGGACCTTTGCTCAGCTTCCTATTAACCATTTAGCTTTAGTTAAAGGCATTCACCAGTCAGCTGTCACTGGCTAAAGGAATGATCCCTAACCATCATGTCCACCTATTGTTTTTGTCACTGATCCGTCCATTTTGGACCGCAGAGGAAGGGAGGAGATGGGTGCAAAGGGGAAACAGGTGTGAGGTTGTGCTGGAGCTTTTGGGGATGAAAACCCTTATACTGCAGCATGCACAGGGATGAAGGACTGAGCAATGCCAAAACCCCCATAGCCCAGCTGAACTTGAACCCTCTCCCTGTATATGGCTGTGAATGGGCACTTTTGGGTGTGCAGAACCATGAAGGAGGGTGAATGCATCACCCCAGTCTGCCCCAAGTGCTGTGGTGCTGGTGCCACCCCTCTGTCCCAAAGGACATGGGGCAGCCCGTGCTGTGCCAAGCTGCTGCAGGGCTGCAAGTACCACTCCAGCTGTGTCTCTGTGTCCTTCCCACGCTGACATCTGTCCCCTGTGAGTCAGGGGGACAGCAGCAGTGACCAGGCTGCCGTCCAGCCCTTATCTCCTTCCTCTTCCTTATCTCCTTCCAGTAGAAATTGGATTGGGAACGGGTGCCCCGGGAGCGATGCGGGGAGCTCGAAATGGAGCAGCCGATGGGGGTGGCTGATAACGGCGTTTCCTGGAGACGGAGCACTCGGGCAAGGGCTCGTAGGAAACAGCTCGAAAGGGCCGAGATGGGTGACATTAAAGAACCCCTGTGCGGTGCTGGATTCCTCGTCTGCCAGCACCGAGATCCTGCCTGACACCTCGGGGAGGGGGGGGGGGGAACAAACCTGCAAGGGACCCTGAGAGCCTCCCCAGGGTGCCCAGAGAAGCTGTGGCTGCCCCATCCCTGGCAGTGTTCAAGGCCAGGTTGGACACAGGGGCTGGAGCCCTTACCCAAGGTGGTAAGGGGCAGTCATACCCCAGTGAGACCTCGGGCTGATGTGGGGTTGGGGTTTGCACACACACACAGGGGTGACAGTAAGGGACAGAGGCCACCGGTTGTCCTCTGGAGACCTCATAGTGCCCTGGGTGGAAAGCGCGATGGTGCCCTGCCGTCTGGGCTCCATTCCAGGCTCGTCATGGGACTCCCAGCAAATCCCCCGGGGCAATCCGATCTCCGGGGCGCTGGGCACCTATCCCTCCCTCCAGCACGGCGGGTTTTCCACGCTTTAAGGTGCCAAAGTCCATTGACAGTCCTGGTGTGACGGGCACACCCGAGGGCAGCCTGTGCCACCCTCCATAGGACAATGCGGGTCACCCAGCGGGGAGGAAAGGAAGCAAAGTGCGAGAGGGATGAAGCCACTTCACACCAGCGTGTGAAACCTCGGAGAGAAGGCATCAATCACCCCTGTGACACATCCAAACACCCGAGGTTACACTGCTGCTCGTAGATGTTAGCCGGTTTTATTTCACCGAGCAGTCAGACTTGATGATGAAACTGTCTGAAGCTTCATGGAGACAAATGACACATGCTTCCCAGTAGTCCTTGAATGGCTATCAAATGTGTCATAGTTAGGAGCCAGCCTGGAGGGACTTTTTCTCCAGTAGATCCTATTCCAGGAAATGAGTCTGCCCTGCGCACTCCCTAAATCTGCCAGTGATATGGGAGGCTTCTTCGTTAAAACGAGAAGGTCAGTTTTGGTGAAGTTTCTGCTAACTCTTGAATAACTTAGGAGGTGAAATAACCATGTGGTAAAGTCCCTGTTCTTGGAAAAGATGGTCGGCTGGTCGGGAAGCACAGCTCTCCCAGGAGTGATGCAGCGCCACTCCTCCTCTGCAGCTCTGCTGGGGTCTGATGTGAAACCTTCATAACCATGTCCTTGCGCTGCTGCTCATGGACCAGAGGGGACCATCCTCACCCTGAGCGAGGTGCACAGCCCTGTACGTGCTCTCTGCACCATCCACACACCTTTGCATGGAGGGCAGCAGCTTGCACAACCCACGGGGATGGGGTCAGGGACGTGGAGCACAGCACCGGCTCCCAACCCCATGGCGTGTGTCCAGGCAAGCAAATTCATCTCCACTATGGGGTGGCCACATGGAAACTGAGGGTGCTGAGGCGCTGGCACAGGGTGCCCAGAGAAGCTGCGGCTGCCCCATCCCTGGCAGTGTTCAAGGCCAGGTTGGACACAGGGGCTTGGAGCAAGCTGCTCAAGTGGAAGGGGTCCCTGACTGTGGTAGGGATTGGAGCTGGATGAGCTTTAAGGTCCCTTCAACCCAAACCATTCAATGATTCGATGATTTGGGGTAGTGTCAGGTCCATATGAACCCCTTGGTGATGCTGGAAAGTTGCCTGAAAGCCAGACTAGCTGGCATGGGACAAAACTGCCAAAAAGCCCTCAAAGTGTAGGGAACTGTGATCCTTTTGCACAGTGTGGTACCCACCAAAACTGCTCCCATCCTGGGCTGGGCTGAGCCAGACCCAGGGCTGACCTACATGTGGCACAGGGAAGGCTTGGTCAGCCTGCACTACCCCAACCCCAAATACCTGACATAAAACAAGTGACTGAGGCTACCACATCAGCATCTCCAACAGGACGTAACTGCAAGAAGAGCCTCTCCAAGCAGATGAGGCAGCCAAACCCCAGCAAAATCACAGACAGAGCAAAAAAAATCCAGTGCCTCCACTTTATGTCCCTCCCCATGAACTCTTTTAAACTTGGAAAAGCCAAACCAGGGCTGAGTTCAGCCTCAGTTCAAGTAATAGATAAAGTTCAACTTATTTCTAATTTTATCCCTAAATTTCCCACCAGAAAACAGGCTCCGGCACATGTGGATAATCCAGCTCTGACCCTCACCCCTCCATCAGCCCCCCTGGGTGTCCTCAAACCACCAGGTGGGATGAAGCACAGGGACACGTGTCCCAGCCATCCCATGAGAGCATCTCCTGGATGCATGATCATGGTGCGTCGCCATCCCATGGGGCTGGCCAGGTCTCCACATCACGGCTGCTCAGACTTGCCTATCCTGAGGGAGCTTCTGGGTATCCCTGTTTCATTGCTTCCCTTAGGATCCAGTGCCACAGGGGGCAATTAAGTGGAGGAGAGGGTCATTAGGGGGGAACTGGGCTGCTCATAGGGAAGGCAAGAGGAGCAGAGGGACATGAGGCTCCCTGCAGCCTCCTCCTCGCAGCATTTCCATGGGTGATGCTGGTGCACATGGATGGTGGCAACTGAAGGTGGGATTTTGGGATGTGAACGCAGGAAACCCCAGTCAAAGTCTGTGCAGCAGCACAAAACCCTTGTGCAATGTGGTGGGATCTAAATGGGAACTCCAGGGAGCAGGATGGTTGCCTGTATCCAAAAAAGTGAGTGCAGATGGGGGCAGGCACAAGGAGAACTTGTTATCCCCATGGAGCAGACATCCATGGGCTGTGGAAAGGGAGAGGAGGTGGCCAAATGTGAGAGCACGGAGGTGGAGACGGGAAGGAGCCCCGTCTGCAAACACAAAGGAAGCAAAGGGACATTCAGGTTACAGAGACCAAATAGGGCAAAAAATGGGTAATTTGGGCCAAAAATCAGAACCCAAGCAGCAGAGCTGGGCTATTTGGGCACTGGGAGAGCAGTGAGCCCCTGCAGCACTGCTTGTAAGTGCTCACAGGAGCAACAGAAGTGCAATTTTATACAAAGAATACACACGAGGATGTGTCCACGCAGTGATGTAAAAACCACCTGCAGTCTCCACATGCAACACAATCCCTCTCCAAAACGCTTCATCACCCTCCCCAGAAAAAGACTGCTTTTACCTTTAGGAAACCATCCCAAACCCTTGTTTCCAAGCAGGCACGCTGCGTTTTTGTGCCTTAGAAGAAGAGCAGAGCAGGGCTGCAAACTGGGGCTTGGTTTCTCGCACGTGTTGTAAAACACAGCCCTAGGGACAGAAGTTACCTTCGCTGTAAAACAATCCACGACCTGGATTTCACAACCGCTGTCGTCTTTCTCTCCCCAGAGCAATATTTTACAGCGTTTGCCCTCAAACCAGTTTTTCACCAGATGATGTGTAATTGCCACCAGACAGGTTTCTGCTAACCCACCTCCTGGTGCAGTTTGTCCTCCCACCCTCATGCTGCTGTAGTCGCTGATTTGTTGAATCTGGCCTCTTCCAGACTTGCTTTAAAAGGTGAATTTGAGCTGTTTTGGAGCTCAAAACTTAAAAATAACAAAAAAAAGTTGCTTCAAATTTGATCTCTGAGCTCGAAGGTGCCCTTCTCACCCAATGTGCTGGTGGCACTAACTACTGAGAGAGTGAAAGGCCAAGGGGAATGGCTTTAACCTGCTTGAGGGGAGACTGAGATGAGCTCTTAGGCAGAAGCTCTTTGCTGTGAGGGTGCTGAGGCGCTGGCACAGGGTGCCCAGAGAAGCTGTGGCTGCCCCATCCCTGGCAGTGTTCAAGGCCAGGTTGGACACAGGGGCTTGGAGCAAGCTGCTCTAGTGGAAGGTGTCCCTGCCCGTGGCAGGGGTTGGAGCTGGATGGGCTTTAAGGTCATAGGATAGAGTAGAATAGAATCATACAATAGAATCATAGAACAGTTAGGGTTGGAAAGGACCTTAAGATCACCCAGTTCCAAACCCCCTGCCATGGGCAGGGACACCTCACACTAAACCATGTCACCCAAGGCTCTGTCCAACCTGGCCTTGAACACTGCCAGGGATGGAGCATTCACAACCTCCCTGGGCAACCCATTCCAGTGCCTCACCACCCTCACAGTAAAGAACTTCTTCCTTAGATCCAGTCTAAACTTCCCCTGTTTAAGTTTTAATCCGTTACCCCTTGTCCTATCACTACAGTCCCTAATGAACAGTCCCTCCCCAGCATCCCTATAGGCCCCCTTCAGATACTGGAAGGCTGCTATGAGGTCTCCACGCAGTCTTCTCTTCTCCAGGCTGAACAGCCCCAACTCTCTCAGCCTGTCTTCATACCCTTAAACACAAACCATTAAACACAAACCAGTCTGGGATTCTGCTATTCTATTATTCTATGATTCTATGGTTCTTTGGTTCTATTGTTCTATTGTTCTATGGTTCTATGTGGTGTCACGTCTCTCTCCCTGGGGCTGATGGATGAGGAGAAATACCTGGAGGTATCTGAAGGACTAAGGGCTGGGCTGGAAGTTTCTGGGAGTGCCAAGCCCGAGCTAAGGTCCCTGATTGCCCGCTGGGGTTTGGAGAGGGGATGGTCGGTGAAGAGGATGGTCATGCAAGGCTGCTGGAGGGGATGAACCTGAAGGACAGTGGCTCCATCCCACTGCTATGGGCCCTTCTTCAAGGTATTAAAACACAAACTTTCCCTTGGTTTAAGTCCTGAGACCTGTCTGGGACATGCTTACCCGCAGTAAGGGGGATCTGTAGCTCTGGGGCATGGCTGGACAGCACGGTGGAGGATTTCTCCCTCCCTGTGGTGGTCCAAGCTACAAGAGAACTACTATGGTTCAGATGTTATCAAGGATGGGAGCAGTAAATGCCCATTGGGATTTCATTCAGGTTTCATGCCATGGACAAAGAGGTGCCAGTGACAGATACTTGGCTGTGGTTGACATGTGGGACCTGGGGAACCCTCAGCTCAGCCAGTGCCTGACCACGGCACATCACATTGATGCTGCTCACATGTGCATGGCACCCTGGCTCTGGCTCCAGCCATAGGGGTTGTACGCCTGATGCTGGGGCATGCAGCTCTGTGCCCAGAAAGCCCAGGCTCCTGCAGACCTCACTATCATTATTTTAAAGGTAAGAGAGGGCTGCTTGTTCCCCATCTCCACTCACAGGACAACAATCAAAGGGAACTCCTATCTGCTGCAGGCATGAAGCAAGAGCTGATGGGATTTGTCTTTGGACCAGGAAGCCTGGGGATGACACTGGTACCTCCGAGCATCCCCCAGGTAAAACCCAGGGCTGCCTAAGGAAATGGTCCCTATAACCACCCATTTTGGCTTTGCACAGGTTCTAGATGCCCAGGAACCTCATGGGCTGCTTTCCACACCTCTCATGCATGTTCAGATGCTCACTGCAGCCCAGTTCCACAGCCAACCACATCTCTACCAGTTGCAAAGGCACTGATCTGATCCAGGCCCTGGTTTCTTCTCACAGCTCCATCATCAGTGACCGCTGTGGGGTCAGCATCAGCATCAGCAAGGTCTGTGCAGCTCCCTCCCCATCTTGGCAGTGAATCTACACATTCATGCTATGTATTTGCACATCCGGGAATGACACATGGGGATGGACATTAAATGCTGATGCATTTCCTCTGGAGGGGTTGGAAGAAGAGGTGCAGAGGTTGAAGAAGCCACAGCACCATGCAATGCAGAGTGGAAGTGACTGCCGATCTCATCAGGACTTTGCCACCTCCCAGCATCTCTTTAAGGAAACTTTTGATGGGAAAGCTCTATGGGAAGTTATTGAAAAGGTCTGTGCTAATAAAGTCCACTTTGTTTAAATGTTATTGCTACAGCAACATAACATACATTGAAACAAAATGCTTTGTTTGGTGAAAGACTCGGGAGTTTTAGGACAGAATGGTATTTTGAAATCTCAGCTTTTCTCTTGAGAGGGATGTTTGCATTTTTGCCCATTAACTCTGTGGCATGGCTATGACTGGTGGGAAATGGTTAGCCAGCATTGATCCAGCACGAGATGAGGCATCGGTTTAGCATTCAATCCACCAAGGCTTTGCTCTTTGCAACCACTAACCCCCCTTGAAGGCTGCAGCTCTGAGGTGAGCGATGCCATTTCATGGGGCAGAGGAACCTAAACCTCCCTAAGGCAGCTCCATTTCAGTGGCCTGCCCTGGGACCATCCATCCTTGAGACCCCATGCTCATCTGAACAACGAGGATAACCAGAGCAACATTCCAAGAGTCACAGGCACCCCTGGAAATCAAATCATTACATTACAGCCCAAGGATGGGGTATGTTCTGCAGGAATCCGGATCTAGGAATTAATTCAGAGAAGTCCTGAGGAGGGGGACAGAAAAAAACAGGCTCAGGGGTCACATTTATGTGGCCACATGAGACTTGGGCTTTATAATTAGAGATCATAATGTAGGATCCAAAAGGAAGAGTTCATATAATAGAGGGCTCAGGGGAAACCTTATCACTATGTTCCAGTATTTAAAGGGTAGCTACAATGGAGACTCCCTTTTACAAGGTCTCCCACGGAAAAGATGAGGGGGGGTGATGGGCACAAGTTACTCCTGGGGACATTCCAGCTGGACACAAGGGGAAAATTTTTCCCAATGAGAACAGCCAGCCATGGGAATCATCTCCTCAGGGAAGTGGTGGATTCCCCAAAGTTGGACAGTGTTATGACTGGGCTGGGGTATCTAGTGTAGGTCATGCTGTGCCTGGAAAGGTTGGACCAAATGATTCTTGAGGTCTCTTCCAACCTGGTACAACTCTATGATTCTATACAGTTTTATAATGTGCATTATTGTTTTAATATTGTTGCTCGTTCTGCACCCCAAGCAATAATTACTTCAGCTACAGATCAGCTTGCAAAACACAGCAGCAACGCTGCTACATTAAGTGTGAATGTGCTTTGTCACTTAGGATTTATCTCTGTTACCCACTTTGCCAACAGCACAAGCATTTAATAACTCCTTTTTAGTATTCAGTATTAGAAATGGAGCTGCTGGAAGAGGAGAACAGCCTCTACCTGCAGGTCTGCTGTGTTTTAGGAAGGCCAACGAAACTTTGATTCACGGAGTCCCTTTATTTGCTGTTGTCTGGGGTTTTGGCAGCCACGAGGAATGCTACTGCATCTTGAAAGCTTCAGATCCGAGCAGTGCCCATCCATCTGCTCCAGAACCTTGTGTTCACTGCAGGCTGTTTTCTCATTTAACATCTCAGTGGTCCCAGGGAACGTCCCCACTCTTGGCTGCTCCAATCCCGACTCCACTGTTGGTAAGCTCTGTCTGAAGCTGGTCCAGATGTCTTGATGGAACAAAGCAAACTCCAGTTCCAACACACCCTGGAGCTGTAGGGCCTTGCTGGGGAGACTGATGGGGACATTTTGAGATGGATCCTTGGAAAGGGTGGCTTTGGAGGAGATTTGGGTTGTTTCATCCCTCATTTACTAGAAGTGATTTGCCTCGCTTGCTGCAAAGCTTCCTCCCACCCACTTGATGCAGCAACAGGCATCATAGGAAGGACACAGGAGAGTCATTAGAGGTAACATGATAAACCCAGCTCCTACTGGGTCAGCTTTTCAGTGACAGATGGCATGGACCAGCTCATTGTTTTTCCCTGTGCTATCATCAAAATAACCCAAAGCAACATCTGGTGATTGCCCAAAGGACTGAACAGGGGGTTTACAGCCTATGCAAATATCCAGGAATGAGCCCGTGGTCCGTCACAAGACAATTTGGGGAGGCAATGGGAAATCTGCCCTCCATCACTATAGGTTTTATGATCAGGTTGGACAAACTCCCTCAGGAATGGTGCTGGTGCGTTTGGTCCTGCTGTGGGGCAGAAGGATGGAGCAGATGGAGCCCCACATCACGACTAACACTGCCTGGTATATCATGCCATTGACCTTCTGTGTCAGCACTGAGATGAGGTGTGGGGACACTGCTGTCCTGTGTGTGAGACCCAGTCTGGGTGTGCTGCCCTAGGGACCTGCACCAGAAACAGGCTTTGGGGGGGCAAATAAAGCACAAGGAAGGGGTTGTGAAAAAGGGAAGCAAACATCATGGATCAGCTTGGCTCCACGAAGGACACGGGTCACCCTCCACCACCTGACCTTGGCTATGTCTAATTTACTGGTGTGGATGTTGCCTGTGACGGCTGAGACCTTAAGTGCAGGCAAAAGGGCAGAAAAACCCGAGCTCTTTGGGAAATTGAGTCAAACTCATAGAAAATGCTTTGCATGGACTGCAAGGTTAGTAAGTAGCTCCTAGGAGATGCAAGAGGAGATGATCCTGAAAGCCAGCAGCACAAGTCAGGAAGCACTGAACAAACCCAAGGCTCTCTCCCTAAGCAGATACAGGGTTGCCTGGATCACTGGGTGACTTGCACTGCCTCTCACTGATTTACTCATGGGCTCATAGTGATGAGCGGAGCCCCACACCTTCCACCACCTCCTGTTAGGGTTCACGCTGCAGGTTGGCCGTGCTGCAGCAGGGTCCCAGCACACACAAACACACGGTCACATACAGCATTTCACAACAAAGTTTCTTCAAAAGCAGGAACCGTTTCGCCTCCAATCCGCTGGCCACAGCCCAGTTAACACAGGGGCACAACGCTCACCTCCCATGACCCGTGCGGCTTCCTGAGCCAATGCATGCATTCCAGTTAGCCAAAAATGAATTGGCTCAGCTTAGAGAAGGGTTTTCCAGAGCTGACTTCTATGAAAAACTGCTTTCCCAAACATATGTTGCAAAAGGTTGGATGCCCCATCCCTGGCAGTGCTCAAGGCCAGGTTGGACACAGGGGCTTGGAGCAAGCTGCTCCAGTGGAAGGGGTCCCTGCCCGTGGCTGGGGTTGGAGCTGGGTGAGCTTTAAGGTCCCTTCCAACCCAAACCAGCCTGGGATTCTGTGACTGAGGTAGAAGCAGAAGTAGTTTGTGAGCCCTCGCTGCTGCTGTGTGCTGCAGCATTGGGTGAAGTGGATGTGGTAAATGTGGGGTTCCCCATCAGACCCCCAGGTCCAGCTGAGGTTGGACACAAATAGGTGGCTGGGCAATTCCCTTGGGAAGGAGGCTGGGGAACACGTGGCCGTGGAGGCAGAGACAAGAGAGGGGCCTAATCCATCACCTAAGGACTTCTGAGCCCTTTGCACCTCTCCCACGGGCTTCATCCTCACTCCATAAGAAATGGGGAAAGGGATAAACCCAACCGGAGCCACACCGCTGTGCAGGATCTGACCTGGCACCAGCAGAGAAGGATCAGTCCCTTTGCCACATTTTCAAGCAGACGGTGGGATGCTTTGTTAGGGATGTTTTCCCCCTCCATATCTTCCCTTTCTTCCATCATAAACAAAAGGAAGGTCTCTCCCAGACCAGCCCAAGCAATAGCGCAAACCCACAAAGAGATGAGAAGATGTCAAGCTTTAAACATTTATTACTTGATGATCCATTTTATAGCATACAGTGGGTCTGGATGTTCTATAAACAAAGACTGAATTGCCACAAAGAATTATTAGCTCCCTTGTTGTAACAGTCTCCGGAATCTGAAAACAACAACTTTGTGTTTTCTCTAGTATGAATACCTAGCCTTCATTCTCCCCAGAACATTTTTTCATCTTTTTGTTTTCTTAAAAGCGCTCAGTTTAACAAATAGGATTAAATTAAAAATGTCGCTTTTTCAAATGCAAATAAATACATTTAAAAAATAATAATAATGAACTGCTAGCATTAACTCCGTGTTCTGCAGGGCACCGCAGCTCCCTTGGTTATCCACAGTGGACTTTGCAACCCTTAGTGTCGTTCCTCCTGAAAGAATACTGAAAGTGTCACTGGGACTGGCTAATAGCTAACACCAAGAAGAGCAAAATTAGTGTAAAGCCATAAAATACCTAGAGGAGAAATAAAGTAAAAGAAAACCATATTTCAGATTTTGGGAGGCTTCCAAGTGAGGGATGTTATAAAAATAAGCATGAAAATAAATCATAAGTTATTCTGACAAGTTTTCCTTCAAAGCCATCAATCATGACAAGAATAGATACTAATTAATCTCCATCAGGGGAAGAGAGGAACCAAGCAAATTGCCTAGTTTTCCTTTTTTTCCCCCCATTTTCATTTCACCTCCATAGACATGAGACTTCTCCAAGCAGGGGTGAAACCCCTCATGGGAGAGAACGGAGCAAGTCACTTTGTGGGTAGCAAAAAACCTTCAATTTGGAAATGATTTCACTGGGAATGAGGTGAATTGGATGCTGTGGAGTCTGGCAGGGAGCTGGCAAAGCTGCTCTGCATCCGAGGGGGACCAGCATGGTGGTGGTGCAGAGCATCGCTCCTCTGCAGATGCTTCAGACACTCACCTTTACACTAGCCCGAGGTTTGGCCACGCACACATTTGGCCTGAGGAGTTTATTTTCCCCTTTGCTGATGTAGCCACATGGGGACAACACACTAAATCCCCACACGGACACTCCTATTGAGCAGTGAAGATCAAACCTGGCTAATTCAGGGAGCCACAGCCAGTGGCTTTGCACCTTCACAGTCTGGTCTACTGGAAGGTGTCCCTGCCAGTGGCAGGGGGTTAGAACCTTAAGGTCCCTTGCAACCCAAACCAGCCTGGGATTCAGTGAAACACACTCTTTGGTGGCCGTTTCTGAAGAAAGCCAAAAAAGAGATGTAAATACTCGATGACATCACCAGGAATCCCAATAACTTCCCAGTGCTGCTCCCCATCCTGCCCTATCAAATGAACTTGTGGCACCTCTTTTCCCAGCATGGCTCTATGGTTAATGATGCCACGTGCCTGCCAGCTCCCTGCTAATGGACTTCAGCAGGGTAACACTGGCAGCACATAATTCTGGGAAGAAAAACCCAACGTTCTGGTCAACATTTTGACTCTCACACATCAACAGAGTGACCGATGTACCAAAGCAGTTAATGGCTGCATGAATGTACGTTAATAGCAGAGATAAATGGCAAGACATTAAAAAACAACGCATTTCACATAGAAGTTCTTCAGTGGGAGAAACCCCAGTGTTGGAGGGGAAAGCCTTGGGCAAGCCTGGTTATTGGGGTTTGCAGGATTGCACCCCAATGGGAAAAGTGAATAAACCTTCACAGCTGGTAGGAGTAGGGTAATGCTTAAGCAGAAATACGGCCATGTGGCTTACACTTTGCGGCTGAACGCCTCCTGCTGCGCTGATGGGTGAAAATACAAGTTTTTTGAAGCAAAATCCCCAATTGTCCGGGAAAGGGATAAGTGGCAGAGGCCAGAGCAGTGACCTGGGTCACTGTAGGGAGGATCCCTGGCACCCCAACTCATCAGGCTGTCCCCTGGTTTAGGGACTTTCTGTTCTTTAAAAACAACAAGAAGACAGAAGTGGTTTTCAGGTCTTCTCCCAGAAGACCAATGCTGTGCCTGGGTGCGCTGCGATGGGTTTTATATCCCCTTCACATCTGCTCCCCGAGAAACCAAGGAGCAGGAAAAGCCAAAAGCAATGGGAGCAACCCTGAGCCTTATAATACTGATGGGCTTTGCTGCCTTAATCAGCTGCTCATTAACACTATCAAACCCCATTGCTAATAACAAAGTTGACCCAACGCGAGGCGCCATCACCACGTGAAGATCCCAGGCTTGAATCCACGAAGTAGAAATCAGTTTTTCCAGACAGTTCCAGGGCATTCCAGCAGTCATTTTGCTGCTTTCTGGGTAGACTGGAGAACTGAATCTGCTGTTTCCAGCTCGTTCCTCTTGCTGCATATACGGATTTGAAACCGCATCTGCAGACAAACAGATGAATATTCAAATACTATTGAACTACAGCAGCAGGTCTCTTGCCTCCTGCAATGTTTTGTCTGCTGGAAATTTCTGCCCTTTAAATGTTGCAGCGAAAGCTTCCTCCCCATCACAGACAGACCAACACATTCATAAGGCACCCGAGAACATACTGCACATCCAGAGAGGTCAGGGTGAAATCTCTCTTCTCTACAAGCCATCAGAAATTCAACATCTTGCTTGAAAAAAAGGGGTTTGAGCTGCTGAGTTCAGACCCAGGCTGCCTGGTCCAGGGTCCACGTGTGCTGGCGTGGTGGTGTATATTCTCTTCTTATTACCAAGAAAGGAAAGGAAAGGAAATAGTGAGAAGAAAACAGGATGGGCTGCCAACATCATGTCTTCTCCAGCTCCCATTCCACTGCGCAGATGGGATGGTGCAGCTCACATCCCCATTAGGCTTCACCAAAATAAGCACCTGAAGTGATTTGGTAAGTCAAAACATTACTAGACAAGCAAACAAGGAGACCACCAAGTCTTGTTCATGCTCTGGGGTGTGATGCAACTGTGTGGCATTCCTCCCTACCGGCCTCCTTGCCCTCAGGGCATTTCCACACCAAGGCAGCATCTCTCCATCACCCCCTGCAGCTGCCCTCTCTCTCAGGATGCTCCAGCATGAAGCAACGCAGGGATCTCAGAGCAAACTTTCTCTCTCCAAATACATCACCCAACCCTCAATGACATGGTGCTACTTACACTAAACACAGGACAGAGCCACTCCTGTACACCGCACACCTAGAAACACTGGATAGCAAATTCAGCTAGTTAGAAGCCAGCCTCAAAACCTCTATTTTTGGCTTTTCCTATGTTTTCCTTTTCCTTTTCCCCCCTCCTTTTTGCCATACGCTGCTTGTCTTCTCTATGCAGTCTCCAAAAGAACATCAAACCTTCATTTCTCCCTCGCCCTGTACATTATTAGGCCCGACTATAACAGGCCTGGATTTAAATGCATAATTACAACCATAACAGTAATTACAATAAAGCACTCCTTCAATGGAAACAAAAAAAGTTACTACAGAAAAAAAGAAGGGTTATAGTGGCTGAGGGATAATGGCGACTTGAGCAGCAAGAGCCGCGGAATCCCCTGTGTCCCAGAGCTCACAGCTCAAGGGACACGTTTCTCAATCCATCGAGGAGGTTACTGGCAAGATGACGGTGGGTACGTTGCTTCTGATCCCTTTAAAACATTCCTTTTGCTTCAGCATCTTCAGGTAACCTGTCATTCAGCTCACAGGAAGGTGCTGCTTTTCCTCACCCCCGAGATGCTCGCAACTGTCCGTGCGACGATACAGTGAAATAAGAGGAAAATACAAACACTTGAGAGAAAAGAAAACCCAGTGCAAATGAGAAAGTCATCCCGCTCTCTGATCCGCTTTTGAAGGGGTGGCGAGTGGAGGGGACACACACAAACACACACAGAAAGTCAAAGACAAGAGAAGGGGGGGAGAGAAAACCTAACGCAAGCCCCACTCGACAAAAGCCATCAATTATGAGCGTCTGGTGCAGTGTGTGTCTGGCTTTGTCCTCCCGAGACATCTGCTGCCTGCTGTCTCCTGCCAGTTGGCGGGGCAAGGCAGGAGGACGGCGTGAAAACAATACTAGCCCCCACTTGGATTCATTTTTTTCCCTTCAAATTCTCTGTGTTCTTTCGAAAGCCAAACAATAACCCGGCAGGATGCGCTGCTGCTGCTTGAGCAATGAGTTCAGGAAAAGAAACCCCTAAAACAAAACCACGGCGGGGAAGAGGGGTGGCACTTGGCGACGCAGCCAAAAAAGAAACATGCTTCTCCCTCCCCACCCCACAAACATATTCTCGAGCATGCTGGGGTTTGGTCTGCTGGGGGATTTAAATCGGAAAAGCTCTTGACACATCCAGTCGAGGTGCACATCTTCTTCTCGTCCCTTCCCACCCCATCTTGCCCTCTCCCCTCAAGCCGTCAGTTTTTGGATGGTCTTGTTGTAGTACTGCGTGATGGTGGGAGTCAGCGGGTTCCAGTTGTTGGCGTGCAGCTCAATGACCTCCAGCAGCAGGGACCGTGTCAGCATGGACTCGGAGGGACACAGCATCTTGTCACGAGCTATCGCCAACAGCTCCGTCATCATCTCGGGCAGCTGCTCCTCCAGCAGACGGCCGCTGCTCTGCAGCTGTCAGGAGAAGAAGGGGTCAGCCATGGCGTAGTGATCCTTAGGGGTCCCTTCCACATTGAGATACTCTATGATTCTATCATATTAAAGCACCCCACCAGCTTCTACAGGCACCCTCCATCCCTCCAGTTCTCCCCTGCTCGGTGTGGCAGGGCAAACAAGCAAGGTTAAAGGCATCATGGCTTTTGAAAACCAAAACCACCCGTCAGCAGGCTCCGAGAGCTGAACATGAAGGGTGAGGTTTTCAAAAGCATCCTTGCCAGGCTGCTGGAGGAGTGGATGGCTCAGCTCCCACTGACTTCAAAGGCAGCAACATGGGATTACCTTTGGAAAGAAAGAAATCCCACCTAAAAATCACGCTATTGTCAAAACAAAGTGCAGGCTGTGATGTGGTATTCCTGCCTTTTACCTGGCCCTTCATTTACACGCTGATTCACAGCTGTCAGTGACTCCCAGTCATTAATCGGAATAAGCAGAGCCCTCCTGTATGCATAACAAATCCTGCCCTGCGAGATCTGCATTTATACCTGTCATGCTGCTTCTCTGAGGGCTTTTTAAGACAATTACTCCTTGGAGAGCCTCTATAGGGCAGCACAAGTTCTAGGTGGTCCCACAGAGGAGAAGGTCCAAGGATGGTGTGGACAGCAATGAGTCCACCATCACGAAAGGCTTATGAGGTTTGTATGCATTGCTCCCCAAGGCCCTGACATTAAATAATCAAACTCTCCTCCTTGGTTGCCTGTTGCTTTGCTGAATTTCAACCATTCAGACTGCAATTTAACCACTCTTTGCTAGGAAAGCATCCATCCCCATGGACCAATCACTTCCCAAAAGTATAACTAATGAATCTCAGCTATATTTGTACCAGCATCTCTCTGCAGAGCTGCTGCTGAGCACAGCAAACCTCTCCATGTGACCAGGTTTTGCTCAAATACAAGTGTTTTTGTGCTTAAAAAAATAAATGGGGGGTGAGGTATGAAGGAATGAGGATGATATAATTTTGTGATGAGACCCCAGCTACCAAACTTTTTTTGCATCCATTTGCATGCATCAGAAGTCCAGTGACACAGCCTCAAGGGCCTTTCTTATCTCATGGTGATATCTCTTATCTGCTCTGATGAGACCCCCCTGCAGTCCTGATCCAGCTCTGGGGCAGCAGCACAAGAGGGACCTGGAGCTGTTGGAGCGAGGCCAGAGGAGGCCATGGAGATGCTGCGAGGGCTGGAGCAGCTCTGCTCTGGAGCCAGGCTGAGAGAGCTGGGCTGGGGCAGCCTGGAGAAGACTCCAGACAGACCTCATTGTGGCCTTTCAATACTAAAAGGAGGCTTAGAAGAAAGATGGGGCAGAGTTTTTAGTAGGGTCTGTAGTGACAGGACAAAGGGTGATGGTTTTAAGCTAAAGGAGGGGAGATTCAGATTAGGTAGCAGGAAGAAATGTTTTAACAATAAGGGCAGTGAGGCGCTGGCACAGGGTTCCCAGAGAAGCTGTGGCTGCCCCATCCCTGGCAGTGTTCAAAGCCAGGTTGGACACAGGGGCTTGGAGCAAGCTGCTCTAGTGGAAGGGGTCCCTGGGGTTGGAACTGGATGAGCTTTAAGGTCCCTTAAACACAAACCAGTCTGGGATTCTATAAGGCAAAGAGGCAACATGGGCTGTTTGGGTTTGGAAACGTGCTGCTTGATTTGTGTGTAGCCAAGGACAGAAGGGGCAAAGCAGTGAGGATCAGAGTTTGTAGTGCAGATGCTTGCCTACCTCCATGGAGCAGCAAAGCACAGCATCTTCCTTCACATCCTGAGACTGCAACAACTGCA
This sequence comes from Pezoporus flaviventris, assembly GCF_033815535.1. Classification (NCBI taxonomy): domain Eukaryota; kingdom Metazoa; phylum Chordata; class Aves; order Psittaciformes; family Psittacidae; genus Pezoporus; species Pezoporus flaviventris. Next base: position 1,857,470 of record NW_026892558.1, read on the forward strand.
AAAGAGAGGAGAAAGAGGTGGTGAGAAATGCATGACCTCCTGCTCCTTCTCCCTTATGACCTTCCTTCCATCTCTTCGTCCAGTTTGGCTTTTGCTACTTCCAGGAGGAAAGGACAGAAAATCAGAAAGAGGGGAGGAAAGATACTATCAACACAATCAGATAAACAGTGACAAAATGCAGGGTGAAGGGTTATCACCTGAGTATCCACTGCTGAGAGTGGACAAGTGGGGCAGAATAGAGAGAATTTGGACGAACAACTTCCAAAATAAATTTTATTTAGGTTACACTGCTTTTTTTATCCCATGCAGGCAATGAGAAAATGCACTTGTTTCATACACAGTGACTAAATACAACCACCAGATGAGAACACTCGAGCTGCACAGCCCTGTTTGGAAGGGAAGGGCTCTGCCCAAAAGGCAGCCACCCACCACTGAACCTCTCCATTCCCTTAGGGACACTTCCAACAGCCACAAAATTACCTGATGGGAAAGCATGACATCCAATACACCGTAATTAATACGTCTCCTTCCAGACTGATTATATAGTGGTGCAAGTGCAATGGGTTGAGTGAAACTATGGTGTCTTAGGTGCACCAGCTCGAACCCTGCTCAGCCACCTATGAACTTTCCATTACAAACATCAGCTTGTATTCAAGCACCTTTTAGGAGAGACCCAAAATGTTGCTGTGCTTGGAAAGGCTGATGCGCACCCCTCTTTGTTCAGACTCAGGATATTCAGTGAGGGTCAATGGCTCTACCAGGCAATGGCAAAGTGCAGGAAATCAGCATGGCTGACCCCAGAAACGTTGGAACCATGGTAAGGACCCATGAAACTGTGTCAAATGTACATGTTTTTCTCTTTGTTTTCAACTTTATGACTGTGTTGTTCAAGCATGAAATTACGACTGCGAGGATTTTGCTAAAAACAAGAGAAACCACCGCTGTTCTGTTTTTCATGTAGACAAAATACTGATATTCTCTATCAGCCAAGGAAGTGAGATGGAGCGTTATGAAAAACACTGTACCATGAGATGGCTGATAAAATTCCAAGCGCTGTCAACATCTGAAGCTACAGCCACGTCCATCCCATCACCTTGGGCTGAACAACCCCTGCTGGCCTTGAACTAACCCTTGGGTGCAGTGGAGAGCTGAATGCATGCGCTAAATGCAGAGAAAAAGGAGAAAAATTGTGAACGCTGGCTTCATCAGTATCTGAAATTCATCAGGGCAAAGCAAACTCTGGAAAAGTGGTTGAATTAATTAAAACCGCCCATATTAAAAATCACTCAAATGCGCTCCACATCCTTTAGTTAAAATCACAATTCTGATTCTCACCCTCATCTCCATTTGTTCATGTTTCGTTTCCTTTACAAATAAACACCTATTTGTTTACCAGCTCCATAACTGCTGGAAAACAGCAAGGGGAAAAAAGAGGTAATTCTAGGAATTATCTTTGATCTCAAAGTTTTGTCTTCACCCTCCTCTGTTTCCATCAGAAAGCGGTGTGTTTGCTTAGAAGATGATGTTTATACCACAGCGATGAACATGCAGTCCATTGTTTTTTATTTCGCACTAGCCAAAGGTTCAGCCAGTGTTTTGAAGATGCAACATCTCTGCCCCTCAGCCCCCTCCAATTTATCTTTCTGCTGAATTGTCTGGAAAATATTAGTTAAGCCCAAGGCACATGCTCTGAGATAAGTTCTCACAAAGAGTTCTCAGATTCCTACCAAAAAAAGGGTGAGATTATTTTAAACCCAACAAGGAAAAGAAAACAAAAATCACTGAAGGACAAAGATTAGACTCGATGATCTTAAAGGTATTTTCCAATCTAGTTGACTCTACGAAATAGAAACAGGCATTAGTCCAGAAATTCATCCCTGGGTTATGTAGCTCGTGAACATGGCATGAAGCAGGGCTGCGGATTAAATATTTATTCACCTATTTTTGGTATTCTTAAGAACATAACATGAAAATTAAAGCTACAAAAGTGGAGTTAGGACTTGTTAGGAAGGACCTACGGTGGCCTGACTCCAGCCTTTCCTCTGCCATGGTCCCCTTGATGACCATGCTGGGGATATGGGCCAGGGAAAGGTTGTAACTTCACTTGAGCTTTCCCTGCCCCAGCTTCCCACCTGCACCGCTGGGACATGCTTCTCTACCTCAGAAGGTGTTTTTGAGGATGAATATGTCACTGTCAAGTGCTTGGGTATTTGGCTAATGAGGAGCAGTCAATGAAACAGAGATCGTATCCTATCCCCAGCTTTGGGCAGGCACCCTCTGCCTTCACAGTGCTCTCCTGGACCTCATCTGATGTGACCTGGATGAACAAGGAGAATGCATGTGTTCCATCTTGTCCATCAGGGCACCACGTAATCCACCTCATCCATCCAGGCACCACATGTCCCATCTCATCCATCCAAGCACTATGTGCTCCACTGCTCCATCAAGGTACCACGTGCTCCATCTCATCCATCCAAACACCACGTGCTCCAATGCTCTATCAAGGCACCAAGAGGTACCAGTCCCAAGGGCCACAGTTCAACCTATGCGTAACACTAACACTAATCCTAACCCATAGCCTGCCCACCAAACCCAGGCATAGCCCTGTGCAAGAGAGCAGGGCCCAACAGATAGATCTGCTGGTGCTCTAGGAATCAGAGCCCCAAGTTCACACCCACATAAACATTCATGTTCCTGACCATAACTATGTTTCTAGCACGCTGGAGAGGGGCTCTGGAGCTTCCACAGGGTGTAGACACCATCTATCTGCTGCTGACCCCTGCGTGCTGGGACAGGAGATCAAGGAGCCCAGTTTGCCCTCCCTAGCCTGGCGTGGGCACTGTTGAAGGCAGATAGCAAGGGTTGCAGTGCAAGGGCTGTGCTGCATGGGGTTCTGCCACTGACGTCCTCAACCACCAACGGTGTTTTGCATGGATTTCTCAAAGGATGCTTCATCCCTATCAACAGCTGCCCCATGTGAGCACCAGGCACCCCAAACTGTGGGGTGGTTGCTTCAGCAAGAGCACAGTGTTTCCCAAAGCTCTTTGACCCCCCATGTCAGCACTGATGACACCCCAAGAAAAAGTCAATCTCAGAATCCCAGACTGGTTTGGGTTGGAAGGGACCTTAAAGCTCATTCAGTTCCAACCCCCTGCCACAGGCAGGGACATCTCACACTAGACCGTGTTGCCCAGGGCTTTGTCCAGCCTAGCTTGAACACTGCCAGGGATGAAGCATTTACCACTTCTATAGGCAGCCTGTGCCAGCACCTCAGCACCCTCACAGGGAAGAGCTTCTTCCTTGTATCCAACCTGAAAAATGGTGCAAACACTCTTACACCTCCAGGGAAATCACAATCCTGAAGTGCCGGCACTTGTGTGACCATAAGCCTGAACTCAAGCAATTGCATACATCCTTTGCAATCTAATTCATATTTACTTAAAATAGTTTTAACGTAAACATGCTATATCCATTTACATCAGCACTCCCACACTGGAATTATTATTTAACTATTTATAGCCGCTCCTCCCTGGTGCGCACATCTACCCAAATCCCACCATCCCATCCCTCTCCACCAGGTTCCCATGGCCCAAGCTGGCTGATGAAGGTGGACGACGGAGCATGAGGCAGACAGCAGGGCAGGTGAGCTGAGCCTCACACGCTTCTTGGTTTAACCTGTAATCATCCCCTGGGGCTGGGGCTGTCTGCGAGAAAAACTTCCCTTTGCTCTCCAGCCGGTTTCCCCCGTATCGGGCGAAGCCGGGCAATGAAAGCAGCAGTTCCTGCTGGAAAGCAGACAAAGAGTCTGCTTGATTTCCTAAGAGAGGAGGCTGCATGCCAGAATCTGCCCGGCCAGTCATATAATACCCAGCTTCGGTTGCGAAAGGCTTCTCACTTTTGTTTCTAGTGCTGGACTAGCAGCTTTGCACACTGGTGGTGTGTCCTGCTGAGACGGAGCACTGGCCAAGGTCCTCTGTGAGGCCAGCTGTCCATGTGGGCTCTGGGTGCTAAGTATTTTCATAACCAGCCCAAAATAAATTGTAGGTTCTGCTCTTGGATGTGCTGCGTGTGGTGGGGGAGCTCCAGTGCCTTGCAAGGAAACTCCTGAGTGCAACTGGTTTCTGTGGGATGCTACTGGGAGCAGTCTTCCCTGGCCTCCCAAAACCTGCTCTTAACATCTTCTCAGAGGTAAGCATCGTAAGCCCCATGGAGTGGGCATGCAACGGAGGTTGGGGGGACAAAGAAGCCCCAAAAGTACATCTGTGCTTCACTGTGGAGAGAACCAGTTTGGTCCTCTTGAACAGCGGTGGAAGCACATGCCCTTGGTGGAGCCCTCCGCCAGAAAACCAGAGAGCTAAGCTGATGGGATGCACATACCAGCAAAATTTTGGGTTTATTATCTGCTTTCTGAGATCATCTGGGCTGCTGAGCAGCAAAAGTGCTTACTTGGTACTCTCAGAGGTGCTCGCACCACGAGCAGGACCCGAGAACCTGCCCCACCATCCCTTATCACCAAACCACGCAGGTTTAATTGTGTTCTTCAGCAATTCTCCCCAGGAGATGGAGTGGGAGCAGCCCAGCGCATACATTACCCTTTCCAGCTGCAATGATATCTCTCCTGCGAGGCACAATACTAATTATTGTGTATGATATCGCTTGCAAAATGACATATAAGCAACGCTTGCCACAAACTACCTCTTAGCATGCACTGTTTTCTGATGCTTTGGTGATGACTCTGGTGGCACAGAAAGCTAGAAAATATCCACCCAGAGCCATGAAAAGGTCGGGATGTCTTTTGAGACATGGTGAAAGCTGGACTGACCACAGCCCACGTGCCGCCTGCCCCGGCTCCCCAACGGGCATCTCAGGTTCATCCATCCAGATGGCAACATGCATGGACATCCAGACAGCCTCGGGCAGGAAGCTCCAGCCTCGCAACCGCTCTGCCGTCCCTGCCCACAAGTATGCTTTTCATCTAACGTGGAGGTCATGAGGAGGTGCCTGCTGGTGCTCACCATGAGGAGCGTGGACCACAACCGCAGAGCAAACGACGTGTTGCAAACGCATCATCCAGGTGTAGCAACCACTGGTGTAAAATGAGGTAACGGGTGAAAATGGAGACATAGTTTGATTAGGAAGAAGGATAAATATCAGCTACTTGTGCCACTTGGAGCTCAAGCAGAATGAATGTGCTGTGCTTGTAAGGGTGCAGCAGAGATGGTGCTTCCCAGTCACGTTTTTAACCAGAGGAGCCCATGGGAAGGTCTATGGTGGACTTTGTCATCAATAAGTTGATTCTGTTCCAGCTCTGTGGTTGGGGTCACCATGGAGACCCTGTATAAGGGGGTTTGTAAGAAAGATGGGGACAGTTTTTAGTCAGGCCTGTAGTGAAAGGACAAGGCATGATGGTTTTAAACTAACGGAAGGGGGAGTCAGACTAGGTAGAAGGAAGAAATATTCTAGAATGAGGGTGCTGAGGTGCTGGCACAGGGTGCCCAGAGAAGCTGTGGCTGCCCCATCCCTGGCAGTGCTCAAGGCCAGGTTGGACACAGGGGCTTGGAGCAAGCTGCTCTAGTGGAAGGTGTCCCTGCCCGTGGCAGGGGTTGGAGCTGGATGAGCTTTAGGGGTGCTTCCAACCCAAACCCGTCTGGGATTCCATGACTCTATGATCACCCCCTACAACCACAAGTGCTTCCTGCTGACATGGCTCTGCAGGCACTCTTGGTGGACTAACAGACCACAGTTGGGGAACTCCTGCCCCAGAAACCTCCTGGAAGCCCTGTGGTCTGCTAGATGAGTCCTCCCAGGAGCACAAGCCAGTTCTGCTGCACTCCACAGGCGTTCTGCAGAAAAACATCAATAGCCATTTTCTGCTCTTCCAGTGGCCTCTTATCGAGCTACTGTTGCAAGTCTTGAAGGAAGATGCCTTGGATAAGATCCATGGGACTGCTCGGCTCCCCTGCATGGGGAAAGTCATGCACTTCTATCAGCTACAGGCCATTGCTACAACTCCACTTCTCCTATTGTCACAAGGCACAGTGTGGTGAAAAAAGCCAGACTGGGGAAAACGTGAAGTACAAATGAAGGTGTGTGGGATGAGTAATTACAAAGCACTGCACCAGTAAGGCCAGTTTCTGGATTTCTACAATCCACTCCTATTATAAGAATCAGCTCCTTGAACCAGGACAACAGGAGGTCAGCGTGGCTGATCCTGCAACCACCAACAAGGTGTGACAGTGCTACCTTTCTGAAGGGGTGCTGAGCTCCTCTCTGGGCATACCCTGGGAGCTAGAGAACTCAGGTGATACCTTTCCCTAGGGAAGAACCAAGTGAGCACTTGGAAACAGAAGGCCTGTAGGAGTCAACAGGCATAAGTGGCATCTTCTCTGCTCATCATTTGATGCTGAGGTTGCCCAAACACAAACTTTTGGGGAAAACCTTTTCCTTTGGGGAAAGCATAAAGCAGAGGCTCTGCTCCAAAACCTTATCTGTTTGGGTCTAAAAACGCAGCTGAGCTGGGAGAGGCAGTTTGTGTTGGGCTGTATCCATTAGCAGTGGTGTTTCTGCACCACCTTCTGCTCATGCCTTCAAGCCCATTGAAGATGCATGAGCTGCCACAAGCCCATACATCTCATGGAGGGGTCCCTGACCCGGGTGGCCTGGTCTCAGCCTGGTTGAGAACATGCTGACAGCAACTCAAGCTGCTCTATTATGAAGAGGCCACCAGCATGGGTCACTGCTGGTCCCACAGGCAGCTGCCCAGAGGAGGTGGCACAACAAGGAACGAGCTCTCGGTTGGAGTTGCTTGCAGTAGCATGGCTGCATCAAGAGCTATGTCCATAGGAGACACTTTCCCTCAAGTATTTCGGACAACTTGAAGGAATTTGTTTGGTGGCACCTACTCCTTTTACAGTGATGTGCTGGTCTCAGCTGAGGAGGAGACTTCTGTTCCCCTATTACCCAACCAGGGCTCCCTGGGAGGATGGCAAGAAGAGATTAGCTTGTTTATTGCATCTAGCAAACCAAAATACTGGTTATCCTCCTTGTCAGACTTCTGAGGAACTCAGAGACACTTAACAGCAAATTGAATTAAGGCCAGAGGAACAAAACCCTGTACCCAGTCATGGGAAACTCCTCCTACTCCTTTCCATTGTAGACAAGGAAAACCATGAAACATGACTCTCCCCAGATCTGGAACAGCAGAAAGGATTCCTGCGAAGATGGAAACCATTAAGAGGCAATTACTGCAGACAATGATGAAGAAAATCTGGTCACTCATCAACCCAGACACTGCAACCCCGCAGTAGCTGGTGGTTACACATCCCCTGGCTGGAGGTGGACCTTCAGGACCCAAAGGTGGGTGAGACAGACGGACACAGCCACCCAGTCTGTGTACACAGGGAGGCCGAGCCACCCAGACGGCCGGCTTCATCCTGCCCCGGCCGAAGACATAATAACCCTGGGAGAGGAGGATGTGATCTCATCCCAAGGGTCCCGGGGAAACACAAAACATGGAAAGAAGCAGTGGCGGGACCATCGCGCTTGATTGCGGCAGGCTCCACCCTGGCTCGCCGGACGCTCCCGGCTTTCCTGGCTCTGCCGAGGGCGAGAGCGCATGGCGGCGGACGCAAATAGTTGTGTTTACACCCCATTGAAAGGGGTTTTTGGGAAGTAACAATGCCTGGTTCGGAGGGCGAAGGAGAAAAACAAAGCCACGCGAGGAGGAGGGACCATCCTGTGAGATGGTATCTAGCGGCGTTTCTTTATCTGCCCTCATTGCTTCCTCTGCCTTCTCCGTGGGTCCCAGGGAAATAAGGGTGGCATTTCCCCTCCCCTATTTTAAATATGCCAAATGAGTTCTGTAGCTTTCCAAGATTACAAGTTCCTGCACACAGAATACTCAACAGAGCAGCTGAGCTCAAAGGCATCACGCAGCCCTCCTCAATTTGGTCTGTCCTCATGTGCTTGCAAATAATACCCTACCTTCCTTCACCTTAACTCTGCCCTTTGACCAAATCAATGCCAATTAAAGGTAATTACCTTTTTGCCATACAAGCTGTGTTTTTACCCGTACAGCTACGGGGGGGGGAAGGCCTGCCTAGGTGGGAGCTTTTTGCACGGCTATTTATTTATGTATTGCACAGCTATTTATTTATTCATTGCACAGAAGGCACGGAGGCACTGGGACATCCCTCCCTGCTGGGAGCATGCTCCTACAGACAGACACAGACCTGTCCCAGCTCTCTGCAGACTCCTGCTCCTGCATGCTCCCTCCTGCCATGGATCTGAACGTCCACATCATCCCACTTTCTCCACATCCCAGACTTTTCTCCCAGCTCTTCCAGGTCTTCTGGTTTCCCATGACATTTCCCCACTTGTCTGCTCTCCCCATTTCTCACTCCTTTCTGTGTCCCTCTGTCTCCTCTTTCTCCCTTCTTCTCCGGCATCCCTTCCCTCCCACACCCACATCCCCCATCCCTCCTCCTTCTTTTCCCTTACAAACCACTTCCCAGTTTGTCCCAGTCCTGCCATATTGGAGACCAAAGCACTGATATTTGCAGAATCAGATGGGAGGGGAAACAGAAGGGGCCTTTTATGAGGAAGTTAGTCCTCTTCTTCATAAAGGACTTATTTTCTCCCTTCAGATCTGGCCTCATGGAGCTACCTGGGTGGAAGGGTGGCATAGGGTCAGGATCCAGCCCCCTTCCTGCTTATTCAATACAGGAAAGAATCTGTCTCATTCTCTGACTAGAATAATCTTAAAAATCCTAGTATCTCATTATAGTGTCAACCCCCCCACCCCACCCCCCCTTTTTTTTTTTGACTCAAGAGGCTGATGCTTTTTTAAAAATGAAAGTGATAAAAAAAAACACCAGCACCCCACGTTAAAAGATAGAATTTTCTTTTCCAAACAGCACCACCCTCCTCGCTCATCTGACTGGAAGGTTTTCCTCTCTCTTCCTCTGAAGGAGACAGTGAAAAGGCAGTGCCCTCTTGAAGTTCAGACGTTAATTACCGTGTTAGAATATTTTGCTAAATTACACAGCATGGCCCCAGGAGATAACAGGCACTAAGAGAAGGGAGGGGAGTGGATACCCGTCTACACGCTGCACCGCAGACTCAGACGTAGGGGGAAGGCAATTAGACAGGGAGTATTTATCCTCCCTGCACCACCACCCCGAGGCTTTCAGTTAGCAGCGTTTACCAAGGCAGGGAAGCGATGGGAGCGTGCCAAGATTTTAAACGATGCTGAAATGGGACTGTCTCTGCCAACCAGACTGGAGGTAGGAGACAACTCCTGCAGAGCAGCAACTGTCCTGCCTGCTGCCAGCCTGCTGGGCCTGCTCCCTGCTGCCTCTGTGGGGCTGATTCACCGCTCCCAGGCGCTGCCCTCCATCCCCAGGGATGTTAATGAGACCATAAAAGCATCTGTCTTATGTCAGGTCAATGCCCACACCTCCCTCATGGGTGGTGATGCTCAGGGTGATACCCCCTGGGTACCCACCCAGCCCCAGCAGCAGTAACCCCCTTATGGTGGAGGGATCTCCGTGAATGGATCCCACAGCCAATTACACAAAGGGGTTTTGCAGTGTAACCAGTCTCTCTGTGATGAAATGCTTCCTGGGGTTTGCTTCAAACCTGCCTTAAAAGCCCTGTCCTATGCACCCATGGGAGCTCAGACTGGGACAGTGCCACAGCAACGCTACTCCTTGTCATCCCTGTAATCCAGTCACTTGCATCCAAGATAGGACGTCGTGGGTGGACAGCCAGATGGGTAAAAACAATGGCTGGATGGTTGGGTTTAGAGGCTTGTAGCTACTCCACCTGGAGGCCAGTGGAGTACTGAGGCATCTATCCCACGACCTGCCCCATCTTCATCCATGACATGGAGGAGGCGGGACCACGCTCTTGTGAAGTAGATGACACCAAGCTGGGGGGATCACTGAATGTGCTCAAGGAGCTGCCATCCAGAGGGACCTCCATGGGTTGGAGGAAAGAGTCAAGAGGAACCTTAAACACTCAACAGGAAACAAGCCCTGCACAAGAGAAGAGCACAGTGCCATGGGTAAGGGGTAGGATAGGGTTATTATGGGGGGCGAGAGGGGGCAGAGCCCACGTTGTGCTGCTTGCCCTTGTGGGACGCCAATCTGTGAGGTGCCCTAAGGGGACCACAGTGACAATGCCACATGGCATATTCTCCAGCTCTAGGTCCCACAAGCCTGTTTTTCCACCTCCTCGCTGTGCTGCCCTAGGCAACTGCTCAGGTTACCTGGCTGTAAAGCCGGGTCTGAATGGTGTCATCAAAGTAAAGAGATGCATCCAAAGCAGCACTTGACATCAACCACCTCAGCTGGAAGTGGCTCCTCCTGGCACAAGGGTAGCAGGAAGGTGGCAGCTCCCAGGCCCAGAGGCACCTCCTGGCGTGGCATCGCAACAACATCCGCTCAGGATGAGATCGAGACGCAAGAGGAGCCAAACCTCCTGACCACTCATCTGTCGTGGCTTCTGCAGAGCACAGCCATGGACCCAAGCTGGATATGACCCTTCCTTCCCTGCAGACTTTAGCCATCGCCAAGAGCTGGGCTAGTTCCTTCAGGACCCAGTCCTAATGCTCCTCCTCACCAGCAGCATCAGGGGATGAAGCAGGGAGGGCAGTGAGCTGGGCTGGCCCATACCAATGCTGTTGACAAACACAGATCCATGAGCAGCACAGAGTTGGATGAAGAACAACCAGCTCCAACCATGGTTAGGAAATGGCTATGAAAGGAAAAAGTGGTGACAACCAGTGAACAATAGATGGGAAACAATATTCATTATGTCTTAGGAGCCATGCGGCACTTGCTGCACCAGGCACAGGGCTCTGGAGTGCTCCTGCCCCTTAGATGGCTCAAATGACATTTGCTGGTTCCTGGTCTTCACCCATTTTCTCCATTGTGCTGACTGCTGAAGGCCACAGAAAAGAGTAAGTGTGGCCAGACTGCAAGAACTGAAGTTCCTTGGTTGTTCTCCTTGGTTTTAGCTGATTTTGGGGGACATACAATGTGAAGCATTGTTGGAACAGTGCTGAGTGCGGTCCTCTGGGCATGGGGCAGAGGTTTTGAGGCAGAAGAACGTCAGCACGTTCATTCCTCACCATCCTGGAGGGACAGAAGGAGATGTACAGGGACAAATTTGGCACGGTTTTGTGAAATAGTGAGGCCAGAGGTGAGAGCACATGGGCTTTAGGGCTGGCAGAAGACAGTGGGACATCCCTCTTGCTTAGACCATCACCAGCAGGAGCCAGGAGAACTTCCTAAAACTGCTGAAAGTGCTTTCATCAAGCCAGATAAAAGACTCATGGAGGAATGTGGTCCTGGAGGATGCCACCACTGGTCCCATGTGAGGAAGGCTGGAAGCAGACAAGTGCCAAGCTCGTGGTTCCCTGGCTGCAGCACAGCTATCCCCAGGGGAAGCCTTTCCCTGGGAACAACGCCCTCTTCCAGCTCGCCCTCCATTCCCCGAAGCACCGAGGGAAGAATAGGAGGAAAGCTCTTTCTTTTATTTCTATTTAACTTCTCTGCTTTGTTATTCTTTTCCCAGGCTCCCCAGATTTGATGGCTGCAATAGTCCTCTTGTTCTCATCTGCGAAGGCCTCTCCTCTGGTTGCCACAAAAATCTCTCCTTTTCCCCAGCTGTCTTCAACCCTGATCATTGGGCTGAGCTTGGGTATCCATTTCCCTTCTCCAACCTAAACAACGTGCTATTCCAAGCAGAAAAATACGTTTTGATCCAAACCACCATCCAAACTCACCGTGCTCCACCAAACCATTTTAACGAGACCTGGACCCACCTTTTACTTCCCTTGGCAAACCATCTCTTTGCCTAAAATCCCAATGTTGACCCCAGCAGACCTTGTTTTGAAGACACTCTCTGCCTGCACAATCTCACTCCCAACCCTCAGGATGCTTCTCAAAATTGAGCTTTTTGATTCATCAGACAGCAGACGCAGTCACCATGTTGGATGTGGTGGGAGACACTTCCTTCTCCCCCCATCCTGTTTTCCAGTCCAGGTGATGGACACAGAGGAGGATGTGGCAGAGCCCCTCCAGGACGGGGCCTTGGTGTGGACCACGTTTGTTCCAATAGGCACAGCCACTCCCTTGGCTCCAGAAATGCTGCCCAGGGGAGGGAGCAGCTCTGACCCAAATCTCCTTTGCTGTGATTAAACAACTGTTGCTGTGGCTGACATAAAGATCCAGAGGTCTGCCCACTTCCCTGAGGACGGTGATGAATGCCGGTTCCATTACCCAGCAAACCCCAGCCTCACCTGAAATGAACTGCAATTGTGATTTTTGATTTGCTTCTCCCAGCCCACAAAACCAACCCATCCAATAAATAACACTGCCATTGCCACCCAGTGTCCCAGCCATGTCCCCTCCTCACCCATGTCCCCGCGGCCATCCTTGCTTCCTCTCACCCGGTCCAGCTCCACAACTAATGATGGTGTTAATAAGCTTTTATTCTGGGGGGAAAGGAAAGGAGCTGGAGAGAGGAAGCTTTGCAGGGGTAAGGGAAGAGACATTCCTGCCTCAGTCATCAGGCAACTTTCCCCTTCCTCTTGCTTGCTCCCTCGCTGACCTTTGGCTGAGCCTGCCTAAGCTATAAAGGAAAAGGAAAAAAGAAAAAAGAGACAGAGAAACTAAAAAGCCAGAGAAGCTGAAAGGACAGGCAGAGGTAGAGATGTTATCTCACCTCTGCTAATGATTTATCATCAAAGGATGGTGGATGGAGGCAGAAGGAGCTATTTATGACTGCGGACAGCACAGAGGGGCTTTGCTGTGGGATGCCCAAGGGGAATGAGTTAGGGGTGAGGGGCTGAGACTGAACATGGGGATGTACGTGCTGATTGGCAGGAAGGCGAAAAGCCCCAAAATGCTGCACGTTATGAACCATAATGTACTTTATGAACCTGTCCTCAGGAAGCAGAGGTCCCAAACCTTATAGGCTACGGTGACACCCTCTCCTTCCCTGGGACACCAGCCCATGTACTTCATGAAGCCCACCAGAGAATGAGCACTGTGAGTGATTAGGGAGCTTCCATCATCTCACAGAGCACTCAGCAGGGCCAGCCTGTGTAAACGTTCCTGTCCTCTCCTGGGTGCAGATGGAAGAGCTCACCAACACCACTTTGGCTGCACCTACAGCTTGGCTCTGGCAGCCATCTCAGAGCCTGGCACCTGTCACTGCTGATAAATAGGTGGTCCTGTTCTCCTGGCTTGGCCCCACGTGTCAGAGTTAGCTGAGAGTGGCAAAATCCCTATCCCAGAGCCACGGAAGAGGAACAGCAAGAGTCAAGGTCACAACCCTGTGGAGTGAGCAACCACAGATTAACCGCTGTGATGGTTGATCAAAGACTCAGGCTCACCCATCTCAGGTAAGGGTAGAGTCTTCTGACAAATGACACCACAGGGACAGAGCTGTCCTGCTAAGGAAAGGAGCTGTACCTTAAAGAAGCAAAATTTACGCATGACGCCTTGATAAAATTAGTAAAAGCTTTTTATGGAGCTGTCCTATAGCAAAAAATATCCCTTATACGTGAAGTTTATGTCCTTCTGCACACCTTTAGGCCACCACCGTGCCCCCACACACCAGCAAGGTGACATGAGGGGCTGTGGTGACATGGTGAGGGCAGACAGGAAAAATCCTGGCAGAATCTGTGTCATGGCTGTGATGGGAAGCGGATGGGAATAGGGACTTTGCTAGACGCCAAGATCTTCCCCATAAGGTGACACATATCCCTGTGGGCAGAGATTTTGGGGAAGTTAGGCTATTCTTAGCATCCCTTTCCCACCTCCTCCTGTGGATATGTGTGCCTCATCACGATGCCTGGGCTCTTTCTCACTGCTACAGTCACCGTCTGTGAACCCTACCCACAATATTACTGCAAAGACAAAATGTTTATGATGTGTTTGCATTCTGAGGAAACTTCCCATGCGTGTAAAAAAGTCATCGCTGGCAGTTTCTTTATCCTTCCCTTGCCCAAGGTCTAGCGGAGAACTTATTTTACAGAAAGTTATTTATGGCCCAACAGAAGCACTGCTGACAACTTGAGATTCACAGCTCCAACCCTGGGCAACCAGGCAGGTTTTTCTGAGAAAGCCTTCTACAGACAGCAGCAGGAGACAAAACCATCTTTAGAACAGGATGGGGGAAAGCCCTCTCCTGCTCTGCTGAACGTTAACGCTTGAGCTGCCTTTTCCGTTTGCCCTCACCGAGGTTTTCTGCTACCACCCCAAACCATGGCGAGCTCAGGGACTGAAATGAGCTCATCAGGAGCTCAGGTTCTGCCACCCTGGTGGCAGGGCTGGGCTTCTGCTGCTCTACATTGGGAGTAAGGACACATGGGACCTCACCTCTCCCCCTCTTTCCTCCCCTCCGGTCTGTCTCATCTGTTCAGGTGGCTTCACCTGCTTTTAAGAAGCTTTTTAAGCCTTTTAAGCCTCTTATTGGGGATTTTCACAATGTCGGGATTTGCAAACTCCAGCGTCGAGTTTGCAAATCCCAACTGTTGGGCTTTGCAAACCCTTGGACAAAGGGGTCTTGCTTGGAGGACATGCTTTTAACTATCAAAAATACAACATGCAGGAAAAGCCACACATCCCTGCGGATGTAGGTACTTTTGGGGTGAGAAGTGTTGATGCTGGAAAAGCAAACCTCTAGGAATCATAAAGCAAACATCTATGAATCATGGGCTCCTCACTGCTGCAACACAACAGTGTGGCCCGCAGGTGGAGAAAGACAAACTGTGAAGGCATTTACCTCCCTGAGGCAGGTATAAATGGGGCAGACAAGGACTCGGAAGGGCTCTCCAGTGCTGCTCCTCATGGTGCCGAAGACCTCGCAGAGGAAGGTGATGAACCCCAGCCAGCGCTCCACGTCCCGCTGCTGCAACTCCTCCCGCATGGTGAAATCCTTCTGCAGGAGGGACAGAGACAACAGGCTGCATCAGCAAAACCGCATCACCCCGGGAGAGGCAACGGCTGTCTAGAGAGAGAATTAGGAGGAAACTGAAACTGAGGGTGGTGGGGAGGAAGACAGACAGACTGACTCTTTAGTAACAGTGGGGAGATTACTCAATGCATGCGGAATGGCTGCAGTTTCAACACAAGCAAAGTCACCAGAAAGCAGGTACTGTAGAAAAGTCACCAACCCCTGCAATAACTGTCATGGCTTGCACTAGGGGCAGTGTCCCCCATGCCCTGCCCTTCCCCTCAGACAGACACAGGGGCTCTCCTCCATAAGCACAACCAGTATTGAATGAAAGCAGCAACAAAGAGGTTGAATGATACGCAAGGGGAAACGCAATGGATGCTGGTGGCCACGGCAGGGTGGTCAACGTGGACCTGCCCACCCTGTTGATTCCAGTAACTTCCACAGACCTGATGTCTGGCCAGGGGCATCCTAATGGACTGGCTGTTCCCTGGGGTCTCATGAAATTAAAGTAGAGACTGGCTCCCTGCATGAACAGAAGAACATCAGGGCATCCTGGGCTTGGCATTAAAAGGTCACCCTTCCCTGGAGCTGACGGTTGCCATGGCCAAGGATTATCCGAATGACGTGATTTATGGAACAACATCAGGAGGAAGCATGCAGGGAGGTAGCTGCCTCCCCATCAGTCCTCCAGCTGGGGAGAAAAACAAGGGCTTTGCCTGAAGGCAAAGATACGAAAAGGGGTACGTGTGCATTGGGACTGTGTGGCAAAGAGGCTGTGTTTTTAAAGGGGGAACACAGAGAAGCAAGTAAGAACCCTTCTAGGGGACACAAAGAGTGTGCACCGCACTCAGAGCCAAGAGGGCTTCCCTGGGCTCTCAGCAGTGCTGCAGAGCTTCCTGCAAGATGTCCCACATGAATTTGCTTGTCCGCCTCTGTAGTGACTTCTGTGTCACTGTGACCTCTCTCTGTTGAGTGACCTGTCCTCGGCATTAAAAATTAGTAGACATTGAGTACAGGGAAATTAAAGAACAGGACAAGTTTGTTCTCAACACCATGTGTTCCCAGGGCGGGTTGCACAATGTTTGAAATCCAGCGACTAAATAAATCATCTTACTTCTTTTTCATCTCCATTTATTCCTACTGCCTGAGACAAAAGGGTTTGCTGCTGCAAATGCTCCAACCTGCAGCTGCACTCTGCAGAGGCAGGGAGATATAAAAGCCACCACACCAAAGTTGTCTCTCATGCCCCGGACAACACACGGGAGATACCTCTTTTGAAACAAAGGTAAGTAAAGCAGCTGCTAAAACAAGCCAGGCAAAGGCATGATGATTGCTTTCATGACACAACCGTATGCATAGAAGATCCAAGACAAGAGCTATTTATATGTTTCATTACAAAAGGGGGAAAAAATACATTTGCATATGCAGGAAAAAGACTTGTAAAATAACCGAGGCACTCATTAACCAAGCAGTGATGACTAATTCCTCTCTACACCCATTTCTATAAGGCAATTGCCCAACTGTGTCTGCGACTCTGAAGTCAACCTGCAGCCAAATCTTGTTGGGTCTTTGCGGACTCTCTGGGGGAGCCTGCACAGTTCGTCCTTTCATTATCCAGCCAGTCCCCGGGTGGTGATGGAGGAGGAGAATGGCTATTTGCCAGCTCAGGTTATCACCCCGGGCTTACCAAATTGCTTGTTCTGGAGTTTTCACTTAAATAAATTGTTAAACTTATTATTAATAAATTATTAAAATAAATTTAAATATTATTAAATAAATAGTATTAAATAAATAATTAAAATAAAAAAGCAAAGATAGACAAAGTCCTAACTATTGAGAAATAGAGCTCAAATGAGAGCATCCCATGCCCCTTGTCTGCACTGACAGAGACCTCCAGCCTTGCCCACCCCTAATGCAACCCACTGGTGACTTCGACCCTGGGACAAAAAGCACCTTGTGAACCCTGGAGCTCTTCCATGATGCCCTGAGACCTCTAAGCTGTGTCCTGCATCTCACACCACATCCTACCTGGCTCCAGCCCCATAGCCATCCTGCTCCCCTGAGCCTGAATGCCCTCCAGTAGCCCCCATGTCCTGCCTGGGATAGTCCAACACTGATGTGTCCGGGGAGCCAGGCATATTTTGGGTTCCCTGGGGAATGCTGGGAAATTCCTTGCAGGTCGGGATAACCGCACAAGCTCTGTGGTCCCAGATTACTGGGAAAGATAAAAACCACTGCAGGAAGCTCTCCTCCTTCCTGTTCCTGCTTTGAACACATTGCCCCGCTCCGCAGCCTTGCAAGGGAGAAAACCAACTCTTCAGCGTTTTATCTTTAAAAACAATTTTTTTTCTCTAAACCCCCCCCCCCCCCAAAAACAACCAACCAAACACAAAAAGTCCATAAAACAACCAAACCAAGCCAAACTCATCATGGGGGCTGGGCAGGAAGGGATGACACCACTCAGCACCCTCTTTTCTTCATCCTATGGCACCCAGGGGGTGATGCCACCCAGCAGGGACACCAATGGACACTCTGCCAAGCCTGAAGAAGACCCTTGCAAAATGAAAAGGGACTGGGGTCTTCCTTGGACTCAAAAAGCTTGTGCAGGCTTTGATGGAGCTCATGAACGACAGAAGAGGGGGATGGAACGTGTGATGGATGCAGAGGTCACTGAACATTTTCACCCAGAATGTGATACTGCAGTGTGAATAATTTTGCTCCATTTGCAGCCTCAGAACTGACCCACATGCTGCAAAAGGAAATCATTTGCACGCACTCTGCAAATAGGTGTGATACTGATTCCTTTGACCAAGTAGGAAAAGGAATTGCACCTTTCTGGGATGATGACTGCCTATAGACAAAAGTTGGGCTTGCTGGAATTGAATCGCAATAGTAGATGGACTTGTAGTGCCAGGGGCTCTCCTGAAGCATCCTGAGATACCCATCCCCTCCAGTCTCACATGGTGGTGCTACACCAGTGTTATGGTGCACATGATGAAGATGATCTAGGGTGCATTTGTCCTTAAATTTGGCGTTCAGACAGCAGGTTTAACCCCTACCATGGCACACACAAACAGGCAAACCAACACGAACGCTGTGCAGAAGTACCCAACCTCCCTGGGGAAGTCTACGTACGAAGAGATCACTGCTCTCATCCAGCTAATCTGGTCAATGAACTTGCATGTCTGATCGACCTGGCTGCACATCGGCTGTGCTCCCAGAAGGACTCACAACCCATCACGCTGAGCATGGAGAATGTGGAGACCTCCTCAATGTCTTCTCCAAAGGATGTGCCACCAAAACACATGAGCCAGACCAACAGCATGGGAGAGGTGAAGAACTGGCCAGCAGTGAAGAGCGGCTCAGCACAGAACAAACCCATGTCCCGTGTGCCCGGGGCACATCCGATGGAGCCGTGCCCTGACCCACACACCTCCATACCAGCAATGGGAAGCCTTGAGGAGGCTGAAGAGTGCTGAAACCACACAGCCGGGTCACTGCCCTGCCCAGTGACCTTCATTTGCTCTGGAAATGCCTCACGGAGCTATATAAAAATAACTAGTGGATTGGCTTGCCCCATGCTTAGGTGGTGATGTCAGCGCAGTAAGCAAATTATCTTTCATCAGTTTGGCTGTATTTTTAAACATGAATTGTATTACTAATTTGGGGGTGCCCTGGCCCGTAGATAATCTGGGCGCATTTACTGGATGACCTTCCTTCAGTGCCTATCGCTTAAAATAAAATGTATTTATACCAGGTAGCAGGGTTGACTTCCCTTCTCTGCCTGGTTTGGGAGAAGAGTTCATTGGGAAACCATGTGGCAAGTGGAAAGATGCCAAGGGGACCTCTGAAGAGGTCTCATACAGGACAAGTTTGGGGCACAAACCTGAAAGCTAAGCATGTTCATCATGCTGGGCCTCACCATGTGTGATGGGTAGGTCAGGGCTTAGCACACCATTCGAAATCCCTTGTTGGACTCTTTCTACGCTTGGCTGAAGCTCCTGCCAGCAATGGAAATAGAAAATGCCTTTATCTTGGGGCTCTCCACTCTTGCACCCAAGTGAAAACCCACTCGTAGACGGGCCTCGCAGATGCAGCTCATGCAATACTATCCTTTCTTGGCTGAGACATAACACCTCTCCAAGACCACGATGAAGCTAGAAGAGCCAAGTGGATTTTCCACTTCATGAGACAGGAGGAAAAACCACTTTAGGTGGGCAGCAGAGTCAAGCGGGATGAGGAGCAGCGTTTTGCCATCAGATTGAAGCCCTTGCTCTAGCACAGACAGCTGCAGCCGAAAATTCATCCCTTGGGACTTTGCCACACTGTTTTAAGACGAGTCCCAAATAACTCTTCCCTAACTCTGGTCCCACCGCCTCATGGGTGACTCTGTCAGCAGCAACTCGGAGGGCAAAAGTGTAGCGTGGGATAAAAATGAGGGTTAATTTAAGCATCGCCACCTTCTGATGGAAAAAAAAAGGACAGATTTAGGCTTGTTGCTCTGTAAACACAGGGCTCTTCCTCTGGCAGTTCTGCTGTTTACTCAGTCATTGTCAAGGAGGCAGGAAATACTGAGTCAGAAATACTGTGCAAAGAAGAAATGTATAATACTTAGATATCAGTGCTAGGCGCTATATAAAAAGCTGAGAGAGGCTGTGCTGAATACTTGATCTTTCTGGCAATGTGCTCCAACAAAAGGTTGGAGCCTTAAATGGCTCTTCGGAAGGCTGTGAGACAAATAAAACAGGTTGGAGGAGGGAGCTGGTAGGTAGAAGGTGAGGTAGCATCCATCTGTTGTTGCTGTCCTGCAGAAGCACAACCTCCACCTGCTCCCTCTTCAAACCCTCCTAGAAAGGGCTCCAGTAAAGGACATTTGCCACACTTAACAATGATGCGTTATTCCCTGTTTGTAATGTCAATAATACCTGTATTTAGGTCCAGGCTTGGAGGAGGCTCTGGAGTGCAGCTTTGCTTTCTGAGGAGAATAACCCAGTGAGATGAGCGGCTTACAGCACTGGCATTCAGAAGGAGCTCAGGAGGTGCTGGAGAAAGCTCTGTCAGCACCCAGGAGTGACTGAACACCTCCACCCATGGATGCTCAGGGTCTCAGTGAGTGCCTCTGAAGCAGAGCTACCTCCCACATCTCACCCCACATGGACAGCACTACATGAGCTCCTCTGCTGTACAACCCACTGGAGATGGTGGGACATGAAGTGGGACCATCAGCTCTTCCATGGGCTCTGCTTTTCTCAGCAGCCTCCCTCCCTGCATCACGCTGACACTCTATAAGGACTGAATCATACTTAGGTCCTACAACATTATCCCTGCCCTTGACAGTGCCAGCACAGGGACACTAAGACAAAGCAGAATAGGATGATAGAAAACCTGCTACAGCTTCCACACAAGACTGGGAAAGAGCAGCACAAAAGACAGTTTTATTTCCAGTCCTGTGTGGGCTCCCATCACCTCTGTACCCTGATTTCACAGCTGGAAAATGGGTATTATTTGCTCATCTTCCTCTGCAAAGCACTTCGGGGTGTGTGACTGAGACATGCAAATCACGACAATTATTATTACTCCAACAAAGGAGCTATTGTCATTTAAAGGAGATAAACTTTTAGATTACAGATGACACCCTGTGCCCAGCCTCACAAAGGTTCCAGCTTCACCCAGCCATGAAGCATTCCACTCCCACAGACTTTCATCACTCCGTTTCCTCTGGATCTGCACCAGAGGAACGTGCACCAGCTTCTTTTTTGGGTGTTCTGGCCACTTTGGGAAGAACAGCAAATCCTAGTGGCAGCCTTCAATATGGACCCGGTTTCATGATGGCCACAGCTCTGTGAACATTTCTAACCACAGAGGTTTCCAAAACACATTGTGAGGTGCAGGTGCGGGTTACCAGACAGTGGCCACTATCCTGTGGGCACCTGCCACCCACAAACCGGCCACCAGATAACACATAACTTGCATTAAATGACTGATTCTACAAGAACAACTCAACAAAGATCCTGCAGCCATCAGACAGACACAAGCAGTGCTTATTCCTCTCAAAAAGATTTGCGTAGGAAGGGAAATAAGGTCAAAACCCCCTGGTTCTTCTAGAGGAGATGCTGAGCAAACTCCCAGCATGAAGAACATCCCTGAACTTGAAATTCCTCAGGTTTGGGTAACCTGTATTACCCAAATCCACGTCCCAAACACACTCGAGGTAACCCAGCGAGTGATCACTTGAACCTCCTGCCCCCTGGCCTCACCATGACCTCTCTGTCTGGCTCCAAATCTGGGATCATCAGCAATTACCCATACAATGTGGGCGTCTCACAGCTTGAGCCAGTGACACCTCTGAGGTCCCTGGGGGCTGCAGAGGTGCAAGCAGTTAATTATTGATTTAGGTGAGGTTTAAAGCACCAAGGTGGGAACATAATGATGGATGTGCCAACAGAAAGGTGTTGCTATTGACCTAGTGATTGCTAGAGATCTTGGAGCACTGTCTGAGTGGAAACTCTAACATCATAGGATCATAGAACGGTTTGGGTTGGAAGGCAATTTAAAGCTTTAAAGCAGTTCCAGCCCCTTGCCACGGGCAGGGACACCTTCCACTAGAGCAGGTTGCTCCAAGCCCTGTCCTTGAACATTGCCAGGGATGACCAGGAGCAGTTACCAAGGCTTATACCATGCTATCACAGGACTATTTCTCCTAATGATTATCAACTGGGACAATGCACAGAGCAGAAATACTCTGCAGAAGGAGTGGGATGCTCTGGGAGCTCTGGTTGCTTCACCAGAGGATGTTTGCCAGCACCTCCTCCAGCAGTACCCAGGTGACAGAGTTGTCTTCCTCATTACTTAATTTTTATTGCCGCCCTTCCTATCTAGCACCTTTCTGGATTCCCAAACACGTGCCAGCATGTCCGCTCAGCTGGATAACAGCAGTTTATCACCACTTTAAAGCCCTGTTATCCCATGAACCCAGACACAATCACACAGCAAAACGTCACTGCCTTCCCCAGCCAGACCCTCCAGCAAGCAGAGGGAAACAGACAGCAGCACACCTGGATGTAGGGAACTTATGGTATCTTTGAGAGCCAGAACTCAACCTCTCAGTCCCATGGAGAGGGTCTGGTAGGGAGAAAAAGGACCATGAAGAAATACAGATTGATTTCCTTGCTGGGTAGCTGTCAGAGCAGCCGGGGCGCCTCTCTGACCCACACTGAAAACACCCCATAGCTGTAACTGCCCCATCCCTGGCAGTGTTCAAGGCCAGGTTGGACACAGGGGCTTGGAGCAAGCTGCTCCAGTGGAAGGTGTCCCTGGCTGTGGCAGGGGTTGGAGCTGGACGAGCTTTAAGGTCTCTTCAACCCAAAGCATTCACTGATTCTGTAAGCCCAACAGCATCCAGTCCCTGGGCCAGCAGTCCCCTGCCTGTTACACGGAGGTGGTAGGAAGAGAGAGATCAAGCACAGTGGATCCCTGCTCACACCAGCATCCACAGCAGTGCCAGCACCCCCCCTGCATGGAAAAACGTATTAGTATAAACCTCCCAGCCCACAGGCTGCATTCCCCAAAGCATGAGCTCAGTGTAAAACCACGCTGGTTTGAAGAAATCCCCTAACCAAGTGTATAGGAGCTGTTTTATAGGTGTAAAGATGGTCTGATGGGCAGCTTTCAAGCCCTTCCCTGCCTCAGGGCAAGGTCTGAGCCCCAGCACCATCCTCAGTATCTGCTCAGAGGCCACTTCTGTGCCTGAAAAATGCCAATCCCACGGCCAGTGATAACTTGGGGTGATGACAGGGACTCCTACAGAGGCTGATGGATGGATCCTGCTTGCAGATGCCTCAGCTGGAGATGCTCAGCCTTGCATCCCAGAGGGAATGCATCAGGAACTGGATTTTGCCAGCAGGCTGCTCTCTTATTTTAAGCTCTGCCCATGCAATGCTTCCTCTTTGTAAGAGGGGTCAGTGAGGATGGGCCAAGTTTGCCTAAGAGGAGGAAAAGTGGCTGTGGAAGCAGGTGCTGCTTTCGTCCAGGCTCAATAGCTGTAGAGATTCTGCTTGCATTCAAAATGAAGCTGTGTCCATTGAAATGCCAGCCTGCCCGTGGATGAATGAAAATGGGAAGGGAAAAACAGCAGGCAGCTAATCCTGTTTGCCATCAGGAGTTTTGCAAGGGTGCTCCTGGTTTAGGGTTAGGGTTAGACAGCTCAGTCCAAGGAGGGATTGTCCTGGGTGCCTGGATGCTTTCCTGGGGGATGCAAAGATCTTTCTAGAGTATATACTGGGTGGTGTTTCACCATGGGGTGGGACCATCAACCTGGCTGTGGAGTGCAAGAAAGCAAGGCTTGACCTCTGCTTCTCCACAAGCCAGGAATGATGGATGAATGAAGCCCCAATGGCTACCCCAAAACCTGCCCCTGAATAGGAAGCTGCTGAGCTGGGTGGCACTGGGAAGTGGATGGACCTCAGTGTACACGTGGCTACAAACAGGTCCAAGGGTATTTGACATTATAGAATCATGGTGTGGTTTGGTTGAAGGGACCAGCTCCAGCCCCTGCCACAGGCAGGGACACCTTCCACTAGAGCAGCTTGCTCCAAGCCCCTGTGTCCAACCTGGCCTTGAGCACTGCCAGGGATGGGGCAGCCACAGCTTCTCTGGGCACCCTGTGCCAGCGCCTCAACACCCTCACAGCAAAGAGCTTCTGCCTAAGAGCTCATCTCAGTCTCCCCTCGGGCAGGTTAAAGCCATTCCCCTTGGCCTGTCCCTACATCCCTTGTCCCAAGCCCCTCTCCAGCTTTCCTGCAGCCCCTTCAGGCACTGGAGCTGCTCTCAGGTCTCCCCTTCAGGAGCCTTCTCTTCCCCAGGCTGCCCCAGCCCAGCTCTCTCAGCCTGGCTCCAGAGCAGAGCTGCTCCAGCCCTCGCAGCATCTCCATGACCCCCTTTGAACCTGCTCCAAAAGGTCCACATCCTTCTTACACTGGGGGCCCCAGAGCTCTAATACGGCCAGAGATCTTGTCTTTCTACTTTAAAAGGAAGCAAGAAACCCAGAAAGACGGATGTATGGAAACGTTTCGGGTGGCAGAGCATGGGGGTCGTGCAGGCAGACGGCCAGATTCATCATGGGATGAGACTGTCCTCCATCTGCCCAGAGGCTGAACCGCACGGGCGAGGAGGGAACCAGAGGAGTTAACGGACTCCCAGCCAGAGATATTCGTGGCACCCAGAGTTCATGCAAAGTTTCATACCGGGACCCTTTTCTAAATTCTTTCGGTCATGGGAGAAAACATTGCAACTGTTTAGTCTGCAGGGAGGCGGTGGCTCTGGCCCAGCACTCGACATCGCTGAGCAAACATGCCGGAAAGCAAAGGGGACTGACAACCCTCTTATCTCCTCCGTCTGCTTTTCACCCTGTCCCTCCCGCCGCCGTGGCCAACTATCTGATGGGCATCGGGTACTGAAGTTCCCCGCTGGAAACGCAGCTCTGTGGTCCCTCGGATGGGAGATAAGTGACCGGTGAAAGATAGGACTGGAAGTACCAGTCTGCTAAAAGATGTTATTTACACAAAAGAGCTCTGAAAACCTTCTTCGGGGGCTAATATTTACCAATCCTACAAAGCCAGACAGCTTCTGATATAGCGAACGTTGTACTTGGCTGTTTGTTTTTAAATAATGTAAAAGATGCATTGATCTTTCCTGCTCATCCCCTGAAGCATGCAGGCACCAAGCACCTTACAATGCCTCTGAAGCTGCCCATCCATGCTGGAAAAGCTGAGATGGCAGAAGAGAACTGCAGAAAAAAACATTAACCTGCAAACCCGCTCGATCCCTCTAAACCTTCTATGTCTAAATGGATGCTCATGATTACCATGACATATTTTGAAGCATATGCCCCATCACTAGCAAGGCCAGGCTGGACTGAGCTTGGGGCAACCTGGTCTAGTGGATGAGCTTTAAGCTCCCTTCCAACCCAAACCACTGTGTGATTCTATGATTCTGTACTGGCAAAGGAGCTGGCTGTGAGCATCACAATGTAAGACCACCAGATACCATAGCTAGAATATTAAAAGAGATGCAAGGTAACACACCTTAATCTTAATGAAGCAGAAATCAAAAGGTTTTGCTTTTCCAACCTCACACTATTTCCTTAGCTGGTTCATTTTTTGCTCTCACTGTCACTGCTCTCAATTCCTGCTGCTCCTGTACCAGAGGTGATGTCACTGGATTTGGGTTTCCTGAGCTGCCAGAGATGCTCCTTCTATTCCCTCTTCATTAAAAAATACCAGTATGTAGAGCAATAGTAATTAAAAAAAAACCAACAAAACAACAAAAAACAAAGTGGAATTTATCCCTGAGAGGGGAAAAGGAATAACTAGCTTTGGATGCTCATCAAGGGGGGAAGAGTATGGGGGGGGGGCTCCATGGGTGGCAGGACCACTGATGGGGTGGCCCCATCCAGCCACACATCATTTGCTCCTGTCCAGCCAGATGCTGTGTTTCACACTGGTATCAGCCCTGGCCAGGCATGGGACAGGGATCTGAAGCAATTCTCATGTGGCCCCTTCCTCACCTGCCACGTATCCTCTGTCTCCTCCACTCCAAGGACTTGTCCCACTAAAGTCACCACTGTTTTGCATTTGCTTGTTTAAATGTCAAAGGCATTAAAAAGATGAGGTTGTGCAATATAATACCCACAGGGGAGGTAAAGGTCCGTGGCAGCACTGTTCCTCCAAATCCAGGTTTTGACAGGTAGGTACATACTGAAACATCCAGCAGCGGAAAAAACCCTGAGCCTAATCCTGCCTGTGGGTGACCGTGCTGTGACACCAAGGCTGCAGGTCTTACATGTCCCTCCGGGGGCCACTGCAGCAGGCCAGCTATAAAAAACAGCCAATTATCTGCTAAGGGCAGCTTGTGCTTGAGCATATCAATCAGCCCACTCAGATGGAAATTGAATTTGGTACAAATTCTTGTGGCTCAGATAGAAGTCCTTCAAAAAAAAGAGATTTCCTGTGGGTCGGCACAAGAACATCCTCTGTATCTTGTGTGCTCATGGACGAGCAATGCCAGGCGTGGGCAAAGCACAAGCTACCCCATCATTCCCCCTTCCCAGGAAAGAACAAGAGATCCTGCCCTCTCTTCTACCCAAATCCTAGCTCTGTGCTGACTCTAGTGCCTGCGTCTGCTCTGGCCTTGGCTTAGGAGGTGAATTCCTGCTTATCCAGCAGACTCCCACTTCCAGAAGGATGCTTCATCCCATATCAGAGTGACTGGGGGGTGTAGGGCTTTGCAAATGGGTCCCAGTCAGGGTGATGCACTGTAGAGTCCCAGTGAGCCTCGTTAAATCCTGTCCCCAGGTGAGGTGAAGGGAACCAGCTGAAAGAAGGGCTGGGGATGGCAAGGTGACTGTGGGTACCGGCAGCGGGGAGCTCCCAACCCCACAGCATCCCGAAATCCCCACCCTGAGCCGGATTTATGCTGGAGCAGGCAGGAGCAGATGGTCTGTCAGGAGGGTGCCTTAGGCCGGCTGAGTCCCTGGGCTGGCAGGAATGTGCTCCTGCATCCTGGGGCTTGGATTTGAGCCTTCCAGGAGAAAACAGAGCTGGAGCTGATGCCGGTCCAGCCTGGTCTGAGGGGATGTCAACATTACAGTGCCTGCCCTGCCTCCAGCACAGCAGGCGGGGGTGGGGGTCCTCAGGCATTTCTTCACCTCTCAGTCAAGGGATAAATGGACTTCGAGGCTTTTTGTTTTGCTGCCTTTCCTACCACAGCCTCAGGGGGACCTGAGCATCCTCCCCTCACCAAGCAATGGCTGGGAGCAGGTAGGAGCCCACCACACCGGTTATCTCAGTGCCTGGATCCGTCCCAGAGCTGCAGCAGGCTGCAGGCAGGCTGCACAGTCTGCAGTCTCCACCTAGAGCCCGGCACAGCTGCTGCTCCGTGTTGCCAGCACGCTGCAGCCCATGCACAAGGTGTGCACAGATCCCACAGCCCCTGGTCTGAACGTGACTGTGCTTGCAGCAGGCAGCCAGGGATGCTCCTGACAGTGCTCACCACCAGCCTGCAGGACCACGAGGAGCCTCCGCTAGGTCCCACCACCACGGGGAGATGCCCAGAGAAGGCATCCATGGGCCAGTGGAGATGGTGGGACAGCAAGTACCATCCCTGAGGACACCACACACTGGAGCAGTGGCTGATCCCCACCATGGCCTTGCAGCCCCGGTCTCTCCAGGGGGAAAGGAGCCATGAGATAACACACACATGGTTTAGTGTGAGGTGTCCCTGCCCATGGCAGGGGGGTTGGAACTAGATGATCTTAAGGTCCCTTCCAACCCTAACTATTCTATGATTCTATGATGGCTGCTTTTCCACAACACACCTGAGCCTTGCAATATAAAATCTTACCAGCACACTGAATTCAAGAAAAATAAGTCATTCTTTAAGGCTTTTCTTCTCTTGCGACTTACTCCTGCTTCCCATCAGCCTCTCAATTGCACAATGCCCTGCTGCTCAACACTAAACACCTTCTCTATGCAGATCCATGAGCATAGCTGCATTGGACAGACTCCAGCCCCCTGCTACCCGTGGGACACTGGCCCTATGGCCACTTCCAGGTGCAACTCAAATGCTTGAGGGGCTGCAAGCCGCAAAACTGACCCCCAGGACTGGGCTGAAGACTGACGTGCAATGCAAGCCCACAGCCGATTTAACCTGCGATCTGGCTCCTGCTGCTTGTGGGGCACAGCTCCCGTCCCCATGCCCTCCATCCTATCAGTGGGAAACTGTTGCCTTTTCTTTGCACTTCATTAAAAGCCCAAATCTTGGGTTAAACCCCTGTTTGTGCCCCATTAGAACTCCACATCTTGGGTAAAACTCCCTTTTGCACTTCACTAACCCCCCCCCCCCCACCTCACCATCACCCTCCACGGAGGTGATACCCGGCGCTCCCTTGTTGCCGC
The DNA here is from genome assembly GCF_033815535.1 of Pezoporus flaviventris. Lineage (NCBI taxonomy): Eukaryota > Metazoa > Chordata > Aves > Psittaciformes > Psittacidae > Pezoporus > Pezoporus flaviventris. Next base: position 1,885,396 of record NW_026892558.1, read on the forward strand.
CACATTCCCACGTCATGGAAAGGCTCTGAAGGAGCCAGACGGCTCCGCTTGGGAAAAGCGGCAAGTTTAAAGCACGCAGCCCGATATTTAATCCGGGGCTCTCCGATAGCTCACAGACCCACATGGGACCTTGTCTGCCAGCGGCTCCCGTAACCTCAACCGGCAAAGCCAAGCGCTGTCACTGTGGGCAGACAGCAATGGCTTGGCCAGACCCATAGGTAACACGGGTCCGGCTCCCATTGATGCCTGGCTCTGCTCTTTACCTGCTGGCACATGCCCCTGGCTCCCTCTCCTGCCCAATGCCAACACTTGCATGGGTTACAATTGGCTCTGACGGCTATGCAACATTATAATAAAAAACATAATAACCCATAAAAATATAGAACAATAAAATAGAAATAAAATTATCAAAATATAATCGTGATACTAAAATAGTAACTACTCTGTTACAGAATTACAGAGCATCTTCAGAGACACAACCAGAGGCAAACAAAAGGGAATGTGTCTCCTTCCTGCACCTCCTTTTCTCTGTGCTTGAGAACAGGCAGCTGGTGATGCTCCTCAGAGCCATGCCTGGGTTCCCCATCCTCCTCCCCATATACACACGATGTATATAGGTGTGTGCACGTATTTAGAATTGCCTGTGAACTCCCTGGGTGTATAGGAAACAAATCCCCCCCCCCCTTTCACAGTGGGTCCCTCAGTGGTTTACAAAACCAGGACAGTGCTGTCAGCATCAGTGCAGAAATGTAAGGAAAAAGGGTTTCCAAGCTCTACAGGTTCCTGCAAACCCCAGATGAAGGTGTTTCAAGATGGGCAGCATCATTTGCTATTTCTCTGGCTGTGATGGGCTCCTGTGGGGCTGGCAGATGTGGCCCACACACACATCAGCTCTGAGGTTCAGCACCAAGATGTCCCTCAAACCCCCAGAAGAGATGCAGGGAGCAGCTCGAGCTGAGGAAGCTTCCCCCAGTGAATCACCACCTCATCTTGGTAAGAGCTCATCAAACTCTTCTGGAAGAGACACCAAAGGCAGCAATGTTGGGCTTGTGCACAGATGGAAGCGATAGATGTGGATCTGAAATTGCAAACCCTCACTGCTGTGGCATTAGAGGCGCACACCTTTACAGCTTTAGGGTTTGATCCAGGCACCTTGGGACCTTTTTTCCCCTGCCCTTCAGTGAAACAACCTTTCTGATGTCTCCTGGCAATGTTTTTTCCTAGGCAAGTGGTATCCCCTGTCTTGTGTGTACAGAATCTGGACCATTTGCAGTTAAATTAGTTAAAACCAGCCATGGAACGAGGGCCGATGTGTTTGCAGCCAATGCTGGACACAGTGTACAGGTCAGATGCTCTCCAGCCGCACTCAGATTCTCCTGCCTCCACCTCTGCCAAACCACAAGCTGTGCCCGCTGAAGACCCAGACCCTCATCATGTTAAAGGGGAAAAAGACTGTCCTTTAGCATTAACCATGTGTATTACCTCCACATCCCAATTCCTGCAGTATCCCCTTGGTGTCTTTATCCTCACAACCCCTGCGATAAGGAAAGGGCTGCTGTCACGGGGAGGTTGTTTGCTCAGATAAAGAGGAAGCCTATGGGAAAGGAGGGATTTCAGCTGTTTCCCCCTAAAGCTTCATGCTCAGCATGGTAAACACTTGATTTGCACCCTGATTTACTCCAGGGAACCTACCAATCCTCTAGTACCTTATGCCACAGCATCTACATCTCAGAAGGAATTCAACCTAATTTTTCTTCCACCTGGGCTATAAGAACATATTTTTGGCCACCTTCCTGGTTTAACCCCTCCAGAAGTGGTTACAGTGACCATATTACAACCAGAGGAATCCACTGAAACCCATGTACAACCTCTACCAAAACCCACAGGATTCAACTCAGGTTTCTACAACCAGAGCAAAGCCCAGCGCTGAACTAAGGAAGAGCCATTTCTGGGGCAACAAGAGATTAAACTAAGACAATGAAGAAAGGGGGAAGGGACCTTAAAGCTCCTCCAGCTCCAACCCCTGCCACAGGCAGGGACCCCTTCCACTGGAGCAGCTTGCTCCAAGCCCCTGTGTCCAACCTGGCCTTGAACACTGCCAGGGATGGGGCAGCCACAGCTTCTCTGGGCACCCTGTGCCAGCGCCTCAGCACCCTCACAGGGAAGAGCTTCTGCCTAAGAGCTCATCTCAGTCTCCCCTCTGGCAGGTTAAAGCCATTGCCCTTGGCCTGTCCCTACATCCCTTGTCCCAAGCCCCTCTCCAGCTTTCCTGCAGCCCCTTCAGGCACTGGAGCTGCTCTCAGGTCTCCCCTTCAGGATCCTTCTCTTCTCCAGGCTGACCCAGCCCAGCTCTCTCAGCCTGGCTCCAGAGCAGAGCTGCTCCAGCCCTCGCAGCATCTCCATGGCCTCCTCTGGACTTGCTCCAACAGCTCCACGTCCCTCTTGTGCTGCTGCCCCAGAGCTGGATCAGGACTGCAGGGGGGTCTCCCCATAGCGCAGCAGAGGGGCAGGATCCCCTCCCTGAGCTGCTGCTCACGCTCTGGGGGTGCAGCCCAGCACACTGCTGGGGGGGGGGTGTCTGGGCTGTAGGAGCATGCTGCTGGGTCGTGTATGCATTAGGGTGTGCATTAGGGTATGCCACAGAGTATTCAGTATGCATTAGGGTACGCTGCAGGGTATCCAACAGGATATGCAACAGGGTATGCAACAGAAATAGCCTTCCTCCACTGGCACCAAGGCATTTCCAAGCGCAGGGATGTACCAAGCACTGGCTCTGGCTGCAGGCCAGCCTGCGCTCTGCAGCAGGCTCTGCTGCGTCGAGATGTTCATTTCGTGGTGGTGTTGGCTTTTTTTTTTTATTAAAAGAAGGTATCAGCCTTCTGTTTGATGTGCTGTTGGCCGCGGTTGCTAAGGGAAGCAGTGTACAATTACAGCCCCAGTGATGTCCACTCTAATAATACACTTGGCTCTGCATAGCTCAGATGCAGACACAGTTCTGCTATAAAGAGCACGGCCATTTCAACAGAGGAATACTCCAACTTATGTTACATGTGAAGGGTTTGTGGCACGTTGCTTAACCGAAAGAAAAAATACAAGCACCACAGCCTGGGCATGCCAGTGAATGAAACTATGACAAGCAAAAACCTCTCGCAGGAGACTCACTTTCAATTTATTAATTAAGAAGGTATTTCTATGTGTCCACCAAGATGTTCTCCCATGCTCCCATCTGCCCAAGCTCATCAGGCCCAATTTGGCCAGGTCCATCCCAAGGACTCTCACAGCTCAATGCTGCTCTTTGCACCAAACACCAAACCAATCCCAACGAGCTGCTAATCAAACACAAGTAAATGAGCATCCCTCAGTGCCAAGCTCCTGCATGGCAGCATCTCCCCAAGCTCAACCCATGACTCCCCTTTCCATGTCTCCCCGCAGTATCCTGGAAGGCTCTCAGCACCCAAATTCAAGCTCAGCCCATGATTTGGGACCAAAACACAGAGTAAAGGACAAATTCAAACCAGAGTTTTCCTGACAGATCCCCTTAGAGCCTGAAATAGTGCAGCGCTGGCCAGGGGGATGCTCTTTAGAGGAGCTGCTGGCCGGGAAGGGGATGACATGATGATAGTATTCCCATCCTGCGGCGCTGGCATCTGTTTTGGGATCAAAACAAGCCCCCTGAGATAAGCTGCGAACATGTGCAGCCCCTGAGCACGAGCACCTTGTCAACAGCTGAAGACACAGGAGCAGCCAGGTTAAAAAGACAGTTTATTGCCTGTTCCACTGGAAACCCCTTGCCGCTTGCTTTAAGGGCTGGTGGGGTTACAGGGATGCTGTCTATAGGTACTGGCATTCTAGTAGGGAGCCTCGATGGGTTAATGCACTGATTTATGAGATTCTCTGGTGCTGTTGCCGCCGCAGTCCAAGAGAAAGGGACAAACAAGCCCCTACAAAACAGGAGCATCTGCCAGGAGCAGATGTGGGGGGGGCGAGCGATCCAGCCCCAGGCGCCAGCAGCACAGGGCAGGATCACGTTGATCCCGATTTATCACACCCCGGCAGAGTAATTCCCCAGCTCGCCGGTGCCCAGCGAGCCGAGCTCCTTACGTCCGGGGATCAGATTAGTCTGAAAGGTGCTAGAGAGACATAAATCCTGCTCTGGAGCAAGCGTTTTATTAAAGGCTTTTTGTTGTGTTCTGTTTGTTTTCATTTATTAATGGTAAATTATCCAGAAATGGCTGATGGAAAACATCTGATGGTAGAGAGGCCAGGACTGGAGCTGGGTAATGTTATATTATTAACTCTATATCAACATGTCATATCGATATAAATAGATATGTATATCAATATATCATATTGATATTGAACTATCAACATCATATCATCAAATGTATCTCAGTATATCATATTGATATATTAATATGGTATCCACATTGCTCCACAATATCCATATATTACCACCATATGGATAATGTATCATATATCAGTACCATCAACTCCGTGATCAAGGGAACTGTGATGAATCACTTGTGCTTCATACCTGGGTCTGTTTCCAGGCAGGGAACAACCTGGATACATCACAAAAATTCCCAGTTTAGGGCTTGACCAGAGCATTTAACGAATCTGTGTGAATACATCCGACTGTTTTGGTTAGAAAAAGAAACTGTGCTTGGAGAAAGTCAAATCCTTCACTACGAGAAAGGAAACGTTACATTATTTAATCTCACATAGCACTTTGCTTTTGACCTGTAGTGATCTGTCACCTTTTGCCTCATCAAGACGTTTTCTAAAAGATGTGCAGTTTGGGGCTGAGCAATTCCCTTTTGTGCATTTTTCTATGCTCCAGCACATGAACTTGGTCATCAGCACTCCCTGCTTGCTCTTTGCATTTCACTTCTTCCCACCTTTCCACAACGGATGTCATTCTCCCATCACACTGAGACCGGCTACATGTTTCTGGGAAGCACTTTGGGACTCTCTGGAGATATGAGATATATTATTTATCCTATGTTCATGCTATGAAAAGCTGAATATGAAGCGAGTTATTATTGAACATGACACTGCGGGTAAGTCAGTCCACTGGGTCTGCTGGTAGGAATGGAAATGCTGGGGCAAGAAAGCAAGTTAGAAGAGATGATGGAAGAGAACTGCCATCATCCTCAGTTTTTGGATGACACCCTGCTCCTTTCTGGCCATTGCTCCTGGACTCTATTTTGGATTAGCATTGCTCAGACAAATGGGGAAAGACACAAGAATGAGCTGGCATGGGAAAAGCAGGATGCATGAAGGGTTTAGAGCCCCCTCCAGCCCCTTGCTTCTAAATCCGGGACTGATGCTGACAGCAGTTTGTCTCCTCCTGCTTTATAACCACCTTGGAAATAAATCAAATGGAAAAAAAAAATCACTACCTGGTACAGGTAATGGGCAGATGTGTGTGCATCCCAAGGGAGAAGTAGAGAAGGGGTGGGCACAGGGAAAGATGCTGGGTTTGATATATACCCAGAGCAATAAGAGAAGCAAATCAGGATCACTGGCTTTGCAGAATGATGCTAGGTTATGCTAACTATTGATTTTTTTTGTTTTATTTTGCTCCTTATTTCCCTGCTTGCTGTGTTGCCCAAAAGGCAGTGCAGCCTGCACAAGGCAGACGCAGCCAGGCACAGCATCCAAAGGATGATGTCCAACAAAGGCAAGGCAGGATAAGATGATGTGCCAATAACTGAAGCAGTGCTGGGCACTGAACGTGTGCAGCAGAGCAGAGAAATGGAACAAGAGCTTAGTACATGCCACAGATGACATGCGTGTGTGAGGGAATGGCTAAATTGAAATGCATATTAAATTAAAGACAGAAAATAATGGTTTCAGCTCCAAAAGTCCTGTTTCCAGAGACACTGAAAGGTCCATATGAAACCCTTCCCAGAACGCAAACCCCCTTTGATGGTGGCATTGCTCCCCCAGCAGACCATGGGCAGTTGAGGACAGTTATGTTTCCCCATTATCCACCACTATCATGGACCAGTTATCAGAGCCACTGCTTTCCTTCCCCCTGCCCCCTGGCTCAATCTTTGCTGCCATTCACAGTTTTGGAGCAGAACAATCAACCAGCACTGCATAAACCAAGTCACCCAATAATCAACAAATACCCAAATTATTATAGTCTGGTTGCAATCAGAAACCAGCAGTGAGCTCTTCATCCAGGTGATGCAGCCAACAGCCTACTCAGGGACCACAGAACCATAGCACCCCAGCCTGGTTTGTGTTGGAAGAGACCCTGAAGCTCATCCAGTTCCAACCCCTGTCACGGGCAGGGACACCTTCCACTACAGCAGCTTGCTCCAAGCCCCTGTGTCCAACCTGGCCTCCACTGTAAGACCCTCCAAGTTCACTTCTCTTTATGCCATAGGGATGCTGCTACAAGCAAACCACTCATTTCACAGATGGGCCCTGGCGTGAGATACCATAATTTCATGTAAGCCCATGAAATGGGAATGAAGAGCAACTTGACATTGCCCTCAGTGCCATGTTATCTATGGCAACCACTAAATGTGTGCATAGACAAAACTGCAGGTACCCTCCTGTTCTCATCAACTGGCTTCAAAAGGAATTCGGTAATGGCTCAGCTCCTGGCCAAATACATGGTAAGACCAGGCGGGGTGAAGCTGGAGGCATATAACCAGTTAATTTTATCTCTTTACCTGCAACATGTTGAGGAGCAGACTCCGGAATTTGGTTCCTTCCACCATGAAAAGGGCCATTTTGTCACACAGCTTGGCTGCTGTGGAAGCAAAGCTGCGGTCCGTCACCGCTTTCTGGTAAATGGTCTTGACTATCTCCCCCAGCATCTCCTCAGAATTAGTGGAGTTCTGAGCCTCCTCCATGAAGGTGGTGAGCTTGGAGTCAACGTCGCTGCTGTTGTTCCTCATGCTGTTGAGGATTTCAATTAATTTGTCCATTTTGTTCTTTTCAGGGTCGGTGCTTTCCACCGTGACTTCGTCCTGGTCCGTGAAAAGGGAAAGACAAGGCGTCTGTTACACAAGGAAAAAACAGACATATCAGCTGATGTCCTTCCACAAACTGCAAAGGGGAAAGGGGATTGGGAAGACATAGAAACAGGCACAGAAAAATCAAAACATCTTTTAGAGTGGTTTCATCTCAGCATTGAAAGACACAAGTGAATGAGTCCAGCCCCAGAAATATTCTATTTCTCCATTTCCCACAGCACTCAATCCCAGAGTCCACCTCCCAGGCTCAGGAAGAAGATGTGCTCAAGGGTCCTGAGCTGGATTATTGAGGTCTGACCACCCCTGATTGCCTCTGGCATCCTGGACCAGTTTCTGGGGGTGTCTGCAACATGGTGATAATAGCAACCCTACAAAAATGTCTTTTTAATATATATTTAATAATCTAAATTGAGATCAAATGATGCATGATCCCAGCATTAGAAAAACTCTTAACTTCTCCATCTCTTGGCTGTTACACTTTTCACATCATTATCACAGAATTCATTGCTTCAACATTTAATTATGCATTTGCCCTTTTCCCCCAGTGTCAGGCATGTGTCCTGCTTAGTTTGTGTTGCTCCCTTCCAATCTTAAGATGTGCTATACCAGATACACCTGTAGCAATTCTTGGACAACCCCAATGTCAACCAGCAACTGGAATTGTCCAAAACCCTCATCAGGAGGCTAGCTGTGTTGACAGCACCCACCCAAGAGTGGGTGCTTATGTGATGTGTTTCTTACAAGACTATAATTCACAGGGAGAACATTAAAATTAATATTCTGAAATTCTCTACTATACTCCTATTGCTTTAAAGAACATAAAAATAACTAAAATAATCTTTTCCTCCCCCTCATGCCACATACATAAATAGTAAAGGCACATGCATTCAAAGGTATACATTTCCAACATGCACTCCCATGGAACTGTATATGTTCAGGTTATTTTTGCTACGTATTTTGGAAATCTCATTGGAGATACCCCACAGATGCATTTTCCAGTCTGAAAAAAAGAGTCTCAAGAGAAACAGTCTGAGTTTCACAGGGGCAAATGGATATATCATCTCCGAATTCCTCAGAAATCTGAGGCTGAATATTGTTTCCAAAAAGGATTTCTCCTCCGTCACTTGCATGCAATAGTTTTGTTATTGTTGGTTTGTTGGAAGGAAGAGGGAAAGATAAGGGCATTTCAATTCATTGTTGAGATAAACAGACATCAACTTCTAAGTAGCTGACTACCTATTCAGCACTAAAAAGTTGATGCTTGAGGTTTAGTTCTGTAACTGTGGATAGACAAACTGCCTTTTCAGAGCTCTTTGCAAAGTGGTCTGAATGATGAGCTCTGCAGACGGGGAGGCAGACAGCTGGGCTCAGCCTTCAGGGAAGGGGCACCCAAATTGCACCTCACATGTGCACCAGCCTTCCCCAGTGATCCTTGTGTGGGTAGGGAAAGAGCTCCCAGTCCTTCTTGGAGAACTAAAGTTGGTAGCAACCTCAAACAAGAAGTCAAGCTAAGAGCTTCAGCGCTGTGTCAATAAAAGGCCTCCTGAAGAAGCACAAAAACACTTCAAGAGAAGTGTTGACACTGGGAGATTGTTGGGGTGCATTCATGGAAAGGTCACTTGAGCCCACCACCCTTTGTATTGAGAATGGCCAACAGAAAGATTGTTGGAAAAAGGGAAACTCAACATTTCTCTAAGATATAATACCTTTTCTTTTAGCCTCCTCCGCAGCCTGTCTTTGGAGGACTGAAGCAAATTGATCTTGGGTCTTTCCCCAATGCGCTCATGAATACTGTCTTTCCGCTTGGTCTCTGCCTCCTGGTTGTACTGCTGAGACTGCTTCTCCACAGCCTCTGGGCCTCGGTGTGTCTCCACAGGGATATGCACCGTGCAGACGGAGGTGTCCTCGATTTTCAAATTCTCAGTCTCTTTGGCGTTTCTGTGCGTTTCTTTGTCATTGGGTGAGTGCTTCTGGTTGTGGTGCCATCTCCGGTTCTGGCTGTAGCCATGGTGGCCCGTCCTGCCTGAGGAGTGAGGGGCCTGGCCTCCTTGGTAGAGTTTCTGGTGGTCCCTGTTGTGTTTGGTTCCACCTTGCTGATGATCTGCGTGCTGCTGAGACTTGTTCCCACCAGGAAGCCTCTGCTGCCGCCTGGAAAGCCAAAGAAAGTCATTAGTTCACCCTTTCCTTCATGGTCCTGTTTGGTCAACACATCTGTCCCACCAAGCAGCCTGGTGGGTTCACCCCTGGAAACGTTCACAAACTGCAGATGAGGCCCTCAGTGACATGGTTTAGTGGTGGCTTTGGCAGTGCTGGGGAACCACTGGACTTGATGATTTTAAAGGTCTTTACCAACTGGGTTGATTCTGTGATTCTGTGGGTGGGCTCTGTGAATTTCCCTGCCACAAAGGGGAGCCAATTTCTTGGCATCTAACACAACCTAGTACCAATTCACACCTCTAAATCTCTTTCAGTAACAAGCATATTTCAGCTGAAAGTTTTCATGAACAGTTAGATAACATGATTTTGGTTTCCAGGAAAATCTCCCCCAGATTTCTGTGTTTTCTGCGTTGCTTCCACACTAAACCAGGGAAGACCTAGACAGTGCCAGCTGAGCAGCAGGAAGTCAGGCAGGCAAGAAATAGCAGGAGATATTTTTTTCCTGAAGACCAAAGGAGCTCCTGATACACCTGGCTTACAGCATCACTTGTTCCTCTTGCTGCCACCTCTGCTGTACCAACATAGCATATTGCTTCACTGGTTTGCAGTGAACTGTTTGAAGTGTATCAATAATTTCAAAGTGGGAAAAAAAAAGCTAAAAAGCAAATAATTGAGTAAAAGAAGTGCCCACACCAATGGTTTTGTTTGGCCTTTCTTTATGCGTGTTCTTCATCTTTGCTATGGTGGGACAGGATGCACACACGGACACACTTGGCTCTGATAGCACAGGGAGCCAGGACCACTACCTCCAGATAGGAGGCTATGTGAATGTAGCTCCAAATGGATAACACAGCAGCCACAAAGAGGACGAACTGCCTGCAAATTGTTTGCTGAAGTGACTACAATAGCTCAGAAGGGATGAGCAAGCCCTCATGTGCTGGCTGTAACCAAAAGCTGAGATGGCAGGTCCCCAAAGAAACAGTGGTTGAATGGAAGAAATGCTTTGGCAGTCTTAAACATTTTGTATTTCCACACAGGCTGCAGCATGGCTTTCCCAAGTGGAGAAAGCAGAGCTGGAATGCCATCATTAAGGATGCAGTTAAGATGGAGATGGTCCTGGCATCAGCTGCCTTCACTCAGGACAGCTCAGGGCTGGCCCTAAGCACAGTGGCCACACTGCTGCCCTTTTAACACTCATTATCTGCTCTGAGAACACGTGGGATGTCTTCCTTAATGCCCAGCTCCTTACAAGGCTGCTGGGAGCAGCACTGGAGGCTGACACGGGACATAGAATCATAGAATGGTTTGGGTTGGAAAGAACCACCCAGTTCCAAACCCCTGCCATGGACAGGCACACCTCACACTAGACTGTGTTGTCCAAGGCTCTGTCCAACATGGCCTTGAACACTGCAAGGGATGAAGCATTTACCACTTCTTTGGGAAACATCTCTTCAGCATCATCCCCCCAAATGGGAATACAACTGTGAGCGCTGAGGTGACCACACCAGTCTGCATCTGCACTGATTACAGCTGTTATAATCCCCCTGCTCAGCCTCATCCCTTACTCCAAATCCCTGTCTCCACTACGATAAATAGCAGCATTTATTTTAAACCCATCGCAGAGCAATTAATTTTGTTTTCATCATTTGCACCACTCAGGGGTGCCTGAATGAAGGAAGTGGCCATTCACAAATACATTTCAATGGTCAGTGGCTAAACAGTCTCCAATCCTGCCTGCCAAAGCAATCTCACCATCAAATTTGTATTCCTTGGCATCTCCAGGAGTTAAAACCTATTTTCCGAGGCCAACTGGCTCTTAACCATAAAGAGCAAGGGCTCGTGTTTGGTGAACGCAGGACGAAGAGGCTTGTTCCTTGTGGCAGTGGAAGGAATTTGTGTTTAGTCTCAGACCACCAGATCCAGTTTTCTGAGATATTCAATGTGGGTTTCTTTTCTTTTTTTGCAAGCTGAATGGCAGAGAATTAAAAAAAAAAAAAAAAAAGGACCTCGGGGAAGCTTTCCTGTTTTCTGGAGCTTACAAGCATTTTATGAGTACAGATTCTCCACATCAAGTTTTCCTGGCATTTCTTTGTTTCCTCTCAGTAACGCAATCACATAAACCGCTTTGTAAAGGGCAACGCTTATTAAAAGGGGAATGTCAAAATAAAAGTTAGTTAAAGCCCTTATCTAGCACTAAGCCCTCACATGCTTAAGTGTGCAAGAGTTTTGCTGATACAATTCAGCGTTTGCTTTCTGTGGTTTTGCTCTTCTCTCCTCTCAAACATCGGTGTTTAACTGTTTGGGTGCGCTTGCAGCCATGGGTTATAAGCCACACAGGCTGCTACTCTATTTAAGTTGAAAATATTGCACAAAAATTACAAAAGTTGCACACAGACACAGCTTTAGTTTAAGCAGAGGTAAGGCAAAATGCCTGGAAGCGAGCTGGGAACCAACCTCTGCTGTAAATTCCAGCAAGAAATGTGTGCAGGAACACTTTTTTTTCCCCCAAAGACAATGGTATTATAAACCAAACCATTTCTGTTTAAGGGCTGTGAGAGAAAAAAGGTTTAAGATCAAAAAAATACCCCAAACAGTTAAGCCAATGTGGAATGTGAGAAATTGTTCAGTTTGGGGCTTTTGCCATAGGCAGAAGACAAGCAGTTCCGTCCCCGTACAGGACAGCTAAAAGGCAATATCCCCATGGCAAGGGGCAGAGCAAACACAAACCAAAGCTCTGCAGTCACCAACCACAGGACGGAAAACACCAGAGTTAAACAAGTTAGAGGGAAAAAAAATGCAAGAAATAAAAGGCAAAGGAAGGAGAATGGCAAACAAGGAGCAACGTCCGTGACTTGGCAGCAGGCAGGGGTCTAGACAATCATCCAGCATTCAGGCAAAGACTCGTTGTGTGCTTTTATCTTCCCAACACCCCAGCAAAGAAGAAAAGCCAAGAAGAAATAGGACTCTGCAGGGAGGAAGAGCCAAAGCAGGGAGAACAGGGCCCAGATCTTTAAACTTTCCTTAGATGCATAGCACTGCAAAGCCTGGGAGGTTGGGATGACCCATCCTTGCTCTCAGGTATTACCAAGGTGCTGGGGATACAGAGAGCCCCAGGAAGGGGTAAAATGGGGATCAGAGCACCCCACCACATGTACCCATTGTGGGCTGTGTTGATGGAAACAACCTTGTGCTTCCTTAAGGGCAGGAGTGTAGATGCCACTACGGGAGCTTGAGGTGACTTGCCAAGCTTAGGGAACCAGACCATATAGGAACCCAAAGGCATTTTCCAATGCAGGCTTTTAAGTTTGCAGTGCTGAAGGGAGGCACAGCTGAAGCTTGAATCACACACCAACACCTCCAAGAAAAGCAAGGATTCACCCCAGAAAAATGCCACAGTTCAGGGGAAATCCTCCTTCTGTCCCTCTGCTCATCCTTTGCTGTAAGAACACGGTGCCCTGCAGGGAACTGTACTTCAGCTACAAGAAAACGTGTCTAGGCGGCACAGTGGTCTCTTACCTCTTGACTCCATTAACATCAAATAACTATTTTCACTTCAAAGGCCAAATTCTGATTCAGCTCAAAACTCCCCCTGTCTTCAGAGGGACGGGGGATTTGGCCATCGGTCAATGTGGAAACTAAAGAGACATTCAGAGTCACAAAGAAACTCCAGAAGTACTAAAAAACAAGGGGAGACAGTCAGGGTTGCCAAGCTGGAAATAGGATGGTATCTCTTCTGCTATCGTTTCTCCACTGATTTTATTTAATTAACTAAACGAGATACCTTTCAACAGAATTTAGATGTGACAAATGTCTGCTCTGTCGGAGGAGCCTACACAAACAAATCTAAGGCTTCAGCTGTCTCGGTGATTACCAGCCTACGTGCTCAGAAATACAGGATTCCTGCAAGTTTCTACTACATGGTTTGCTCCCAAGGAAAGGGGCTGGAAGGCACAAGGCTGGGGAAAATAACTCCAGACACGTGGACAGCTGTGGTCTAAAACACAGTTGCTCCGTCCCGTCAGCCCCGCTCACATCCCCCTGAGTGAGATGAGTCCTCTGAGAGCCCCCACCATTTGTCTGGCATGCGGAGAGCCGGAGGACAACGCAGGGTTACATTCTGGTGGTTACACGGAGATTTGGTTAGGCAATTCTTGCAAATAGTGAGAGGAACAGAGCTACAACTCCAGTGGCACTCGAGACATTTACCCTGCGGTGCAGAGCATCCCATATGGCTGAATGGATCGTGATCCTATCTGCGGGCTCAGGAACTGGGTGCTATGGATGTGCTGGCTTTTGCCTTTGAAGAACAACATTGGATGCCACTCTTGCCCTCAATCCCAGGCAACTTTCCCATGGTACAAACCCTCTGGAGCATGCTAAGCTCCTCACAGAGTAGGGATGCTGCTTTTTTGCAGTGCCTGAAACCTCATGGACATGGATGTGGCCACCCAGCAATTCACAACTAATACAGACTCGCAGCCACTCAGGCAAGGGGTTGAGAATGAAGATTGGTGCCATGGCCAAGCTCAAACCGTCTGTGTGCCCTTCATCATTCTGGTACTTGAATGGAAACATTCCTCACTGCATTTTGCAGACAGATGTTTCTCACCATCCTTTCTTCTGCCCAGGCAGGATCTCACCTCTGTGCCAAGATCAGGCCAGGAATATATGCTAAGTCTTGGGAGCATCTCATGATCATCTTTGCTATTAACATGCCTGTGATTAATTAGCAATCGCTGTTATGAGAGCCAGATTAAGATCTTCTGCAGAAATGGACTCTATGGGACCTTCCACTCCCATGAGGACCCCAGATCCCACTTATCCTCAAAGCTGAAGGAGCAGAGCACACCCAAGGCATGCAGAAACTGTACCTCAAACGGAGGACTGGTGAGATGGCTCTATGGGATGAAGGGCCACCTCTCCCCATCTTCTTTTTGAAAATTCCATACTATTGTCCATTGAGGTAGGAAAATTAGTAACCCACATATCTGAGTCACCACTGAAAGAGTTAAATTCAGAGACTGAGAGAGACTAGGCTCTTCCCAGGATACCCAGCCTGGAAAGAGAAAGGGCAGGAAGAAGCAAAGTCCTCTGAAACATCCCCTGAACAAACCAATTTATCCAGGCCCAGCCTTTCTGTACTAAGCATATTCCAGCTGCTTCACCTTGTGTGATGCAGCTCCACATATAACCCGACTGGCACAGGCACTGCTGAAGGGGTTTGGGCATGGCAGTGCTGCCATGGTCAAAACACCCATCATCACTGGCTTTGGGCATCAAAGGGACACTGTGGTCCAAACTACAAAGCCTGAAAGATCCTAGTTAGGAGCTGGGGTAATTTTATAGGGTCTAAAACTGGTCCTGGATGTCTGGAGAATATTGCTATTAATCTAATGAGAAGAAAGGTCTGAATTTCTTTTCTAGAGGCCTGACTTCCTCCAAAATTGTTCTTCACCAATCCTACCTCCATGAAAGGTATTCTGGTGTTTTACATGCTTATATAATGAGAACTCAGTGTTGCTATGGTGCAGGAAGCATCCAGTCCTGGCCATTTGCTACCCTCACCATGACTGAGTGGGAAACACTCAAATAAGCTTGACAGTTCCACACAATTTAATCAAAAACCTCAAAACCCCACAGAAAGCAACAACCACCAGCTCCAAGGATGAAGAACACAGGACTTCTGTGTGTTTTCCTTTTGGCTTTCTCTCTCAAACTGATTTCGCTTGGCTCCAGTTTAATTTTTGTTTGCATTTTTGTCAGATGAGAAGGGAACAAGATGTCATGTTCACTCCTGAGAACAAAAATGAAATTATTCACACTTCTATTATGCTTTTCTGTCAACAGGGTTAAAGTCTACCCCGATGACCAGACCCAGACCACACATCTGTATGGACACAGCATTCTGGAAGCGTAGAATATCCACTTGTCAAAATGGTGGTGATTAGGATCTAATATCATCTTCGTACAGTTGAGATGTAATGCGTGCTTTAGATCTTGCATGTACGCACCCTTGGAAACATACAATGAACTCCAGAAGGCAAGCACAGCCAACAAAAACAACACTATGAGGGTAGAGATGTTTTTGATGAGGCTCACAGCATCTGGCTGCTGGGAAAAGCATTATGAAACCTTCAGACGAGCTGCATAGTCAGGCACAACTCCTCTTGTCAACACCTTGGTCTTGGGGTACAACCGCTGCTGACAACCCAAGGGAGAGTTGTCAACAAAATATCTGTCTTTGTTTGCTAGATATGAGTTAATTTGGCCTTTAAAACGTCACTAGGCTCACTATAAACCAACAGGGTAGTACTGACTTTTACAGTGAGGGTGCTGAGGCGCTGGCACAGGGTGCCCAGAGAAGCTGAGGCTGCCCCATCCCTGGCAGTGTTCAAGGCCAGGTTGGACACAGGGGCTTGGAGCAAGCTGCTCTAGTGGAAGGGGTCCCTGCCTGTGGCAGTGTTTGGAATGAGCTCTAAAGGTCTCTTCCAATCCAAAATATTCTTTGATTCTATGTTTTATGATGGAAGAGCTTCTCATAGAGACACCCACAGTACTAATGCATGGGTGTAGGGCTAACACAAAGCATGGTTCATCTTGGGATGCACTATCTTATGAGATGCTAAAGGATTTGACCTTTCCAAACACAGAAATGCACCTGATTTCTCCCTGTGCCTTCCTGCAGCATCACTTCATACCATCGGTGTTTGCTACTTCTCCCACCACAGTAATGGACATGCCATTCACAAAGAATCCTAGAATCAACCTTTCCTAGGTTGGAAAAGACCTGTAATACCATGAAGTCCAACCATTACACCAGGGCCACCAAGACCACCACTAAACCATGTCGCTGAGAGCCTCATCAACATATTTTTTGAACACTTAGAGGACTTTTGAACACCTAAAACACTTATGGGACCACCAGATAAGCACACACTCTGCAGGCTGTTCTGCAGGAACAAAGCGCTGCTGGGATGAAAGGATATGAGACAAAGTCTATGGGAGCAGACTCAGCAAAGCATCGAGGAACAAACTTGTCTATTGCTGAAGTCCAGTGCAAGTCCTCACGTTCTGCAATGCCTGGCTGCACAGCCTGACTGAGTCAGCTATTTTCTTCTAAGCTTCATGGAAATGAATCTTCAGGAGGAATTTAAGTAGCTGTTTTGTAACACCAGCTTGGGAAAGACATCCCAAGTACAGATGGCATGTGAGATAGCTCCAAAACAGCTCTTTAAATGCTTTGCTGGATCTCCCACAAATCATTAGGGATGTCCAGATGGGGGCCCTTGTTGCACAGAGCAGGCAACCAGCTAGGAAGACACCCCCCAGTCTTCAAGGCAGACTGCCCAGACTGGTGTAGAAATCACTGCAGTGATTCCATGTAGAAACTGCTTGGAAATTGTTCTCTCCATAAACTACATTACTTGGAATCATGATTTTGGATTCTCAGCGAACTGTAAACATGATTGCAAAAATTACATGAAAACCATAGGAAAACACAGTGACGAGGAACTGGATCCAGTTTAGATGGAATAGTTTAAACTTGAAAGACTCATCCACAGTACACAAAGGTTCCCACAGTCTGCCGAGGGGATCCTGGTAAGAATGTGACTTGAATGAATATAGATCAATCTTTTACTACTTTGCAATAAAAGAGCTTATACCTCAGACTCCAGGCTGCCTCCTTTAAAAATACACCAGGGCTGATCAGTTATCTCGAGATCTGATAATCCTCCAAGAGATCTAAACTCTAAACCCACGCCAGGATGCACAGACACAGCCCACCACCATCCCTCCATGGTCATGTCCCTCAAGATACATCCTAAATAGTATGTACAGGCAACCACCTGCTGCCTTTTTGTTCAGCTGTCTTCCCTTAGACCTCTGTGACTCTTTGACCTGCGGTGAGGAGACGTCCTAGGTTTTTTCCATATCCTATTTATACCAGTGCTTTCTAGTGAAGAAAGAATTGTCTTTCCTGTAGAAGCTAAGGCAAGATTTGACAGGATCTCCTAACAGCTGTCCAGACATATGAGATGACCCAAAGTCAATGGCAAGCAATTACTTCCGACACGGGGATCTGGTAAAACACCAGCCCAAGGAGCAGCGATGCTTTATACATAATGTGTGCCAGAATCCTTTATTAACACATTAAATTGCTTTAAAACTGATGTAGCGTGATATAGCTTAGTGTAGAGCTTTGAGAGCTAGGATCCATCTGGACATTGACTCACTGCAACCCAGGGACAATCCTATGCAGCTTCCCAAACGTTTACCTAACTCTGTCCCACTGTCAAAAGAGAGGTTGTGTCCTCTTGAAACTATTCCCACCTCTTCTCCCATGCTGCCCCCAGCACTCTCATGGATGTACTGAGCTGATCTACTCCCAAAATTAACTTTCTTCTGGCTGAGTTATCATCAGTTTGGATGGGAGCACACTGCTTGGCAGGGGGAGGCACAGAGCAGGGTCACTTTCTGCAGCTCCAGTGCCACGTGGCTGTTGGCCCTCGCTTTAATCATGGAATTGGGATGATCCACAGCATCTGCACAACGCTGGGAATGGATGGAGCAACGTTAGTTTAAATGAAAGAAAGAAGCCTGTTGTCCACTCGTGCCCCGGAGGCTGTCACGCTAAATAAAGACATTATCAGAGAAAGAGCAGAAACTCAGCGCCTTCATGCCTGTTAATGACCCCGGCACCTTCCCAATCAATCCAGGGACTCTCTTTCCCACAGATGGTCCCTTGGAGACAGACTGCTGTGGCTTTAGTAGGAATAAATGGAAACAAAACAGTTAACAAATACCCAAAAATAGAGCGTAGTTAACTTTCTTTTTTTTTTTTTTTTTTTTAATATGGAGATGAAAAATCCCTGGGCGATTTACATGCCAGCAGAGATATTAGCTGCATATAATAGATGCAATATTTTTAATACTAATATTTTGGGCTGAGACAAGAGTGGGAATGGAAAGTATTTCCAGTGCCTTGACTTCTTTATTTTGCAAACATCAGTTGCTAACTGGGGTCAGACAGAAATATTGTTTCTGCAACAAGAGTCCAAACAACTCGAGCTGGCAACTTCTTCACACACTAACCATGCCAGGAGGCCCTGCAGAGCTGCAGCACTTTGCTCCCTTCCAGGTCTCCGGGGCCAATATCCCCATCTTGGGCTTACAGGGAGAAGGAACGGGGTGGTAAATGCTCTCCTGCAGAGAGGGTGGCTACTTGCCATGGCCGAGAACTGGAAGTCACCACACAAAGCATGCAGCCACACCACTGGAAGTGCTGCTGGGCTTCTTCAGATGGGCCGGGTCTTATGGGAAGACCTTGTGTGACACAGGGGATGCCACGAAACCTTTTTTTACCCATCAAAAGCACCAACCTCTGATTGCCCTCAGTTCAGCTGCCAGATAACTCTGGAGAACAACCCGGCAGCAGAAAGCCTTTGGTACTTGTTCCAAGAGATCACCAGCAACGGCACATTTATATTTTCTAGTGACAAAAGAATCGCTTATACAGGAGGATTGAAAACAGGAGAAATAAACAAGTTATTTCACTCCATATTCACTCCAGCAAACAGCTGCTGACAACACCTCCATGAAAGCATGCTGAAAAACAAGGTGCAGATGGATAAATCCATTTCCAGTACTGAGGAGCCATGCCGGAAACACTCCACCAAAGAGAAAGCCATTTCAATAACAGATCGGTTTCCTAGTGCAGAGGAACCTGCCGCTATATTTCCTTCCCTCAATTCTGCCTGGCTGAAATAGCATCACGTAGACAGTTGTGTTTTGCACTCCATGACACTGAAAGAGCAGACTTGAAGGACACAGTCTCATGGGTGACAGGGTTTGCACATATGAGGACCTGGTGCCATGGGTTCACTGTAAGGTCTGCAGCAGAGCAAGGTCCACTCACGGCCCCTTCCCTTCTTTCTGCCTTGGTTTCCTTGCAGGGAAAGAGGGGATGCTGAGAGAGCCCTCTGCCAATACACACATTGAGGTCGATGGGCAACAAAACACCACAGCGTTGTTTCATCTCTGGCTGCTTTCCCTGGGGACAGCTCTTGCATTGGTTCCCTGTGACTCTTCCTACAGCTGATTCTCCCAACACACATTGCCCATGCAATGCAGACTTTCCCAAGAGATTGGTTAAAATTAAGTCACATCTTTAGCTACCAAAGCAACACCAATACAAGCAAGATAACCAAGGTGCCTTGGATGCAGGGCCATGGAGATGCTCCGAGGTCCAGAGTACCCTTCCAGGCTGGGAGACAGGCTGAGAAAGTTGGGCTTGTTCAGCCTGGAGAAGAGAAGGGTCAGGGGAGACCTCAGAGTACTCCTTTAAGTGACCTTTAAGTACAGGGAGACCAGGAAGGGAGACTTTCCAGTACTTAAAGGGGGCTTAGAAGAAAGATGGGGACAGAATTATCAGTAGGGCCTATAGCGACAGGACAAGGGTTGGTGGTTTTAAACTAAAGGAGGGGAGATTCAGAATAGATATAAGGAAGAAACGTTTTACAAAGAGGATGGTGAGGCTCTGGCACAGGTTGCCCAGAGGGATGGTAGATGTCCCATCCCTGGAAATGTTCAAGGCCAGGTGGGATGGGACTTGGGAGCAGCCATTCAATGGTTCTGTGATTCCAGAGGAGGCACTGCTGAATGCTTCTGTTGATGGTCTTGTTTTCAAAATGGCAAACTCCACTTTAAATGCTGACTCCCACTTTGCTGAACACAATGAAGAGCTAAAGTAGTGCTCAACAGGCACTTAATTTGCAGGCACAGCCATGTGAGCACTTTGCTTCTCATGACATGAAAAGAAGAATGGTTCAAAATAGCCAAAAGGAGGTATTCACATAATGAACCATTAAAACCATTAAATTCACATAAAACACCATTAAGCCATTAAACTGTCGAGCTATGCTATAAGGAGTGAGTTCCAGAAGTTTGCAAGGATTGAAAAAGCACACTGCCAAAGTCATAGAAGGAAAATCCATCAGGATGCACTGGAGACAAAGGTGGGATAATGTGGTCCTATAGAGCCTCAAAGTGTAAATTCCTGGAGAATCATGCATTTTGGTTGGAAAGGAACCTGAAGATTGTTGAGTCCAGTTAAGAAGAGGACAGCACTGCTGGGAAGCAGCTTTACATGTATACCTTGCTCTTTACATGCTCCTCTTGGTGTCCATTTACCGGTATCAAGCCAGGTAGTCTGGTGTTACCCATCCCAGCCCTCCTCCTGCTCTTAGTGACCTCCCAACCAGCTCCAGCACACCATTAGCCCCTCTAATTGCAAACTAAGAACTCCTGTCCTGTGCTGATGCAGGATGGCATGGCAATGATAAAATAAGGCGAGTTACCTCCCAGCTGGGTAAGGGGCTGCGGCACAAGGCTCTCTGCATGCACAGCCAGTGGCACGCTTGGGCAATTACTGCCGCCCGGCTCACGTGCTGTAATTCATTAAGCTACAGTAACGCAATCACCCAGCTGAGCCCTTTTAGGAACAAACCGCCGAGACAATATTGTCCTCTGGGGACCTGCAGTTCGCAGAATTAATTCAGTGCAATAACTCCCAGCAATGCTGCGGACAATCAAACCGAAAGAAATGATGATCTGTCTCTAAACTGCCTGTAACCAACACCTCAGCTGATGCCTTGCAACCGCTGGCTCTGCTCGGGCAGGCAGGGCAAGTGCTGACTGTGAACTTGGGATTTTCACTTAATCCTTGAGGAACCTCATTGTGAAGGACCAGCGCTCTGATAGAGACACAGAATCACAGAACTGTTATGGTTGGAAGGGACCCTCTAGTTCAAGGCAGGGGCCAGAGCAGGTTGCACAAGAACATGTGCAGGATGGTTTGAATGTCTCCAGAGAGGGAGACTCCACAACCCCCCTGGGCAGCCTGCTCCAGGGCTCTGACACCCTCCATGCAAACAAGTCTGTCCTCATGTTGAGGTGAAACTTGTTGTGTTTTAGTTTATGGACATTGCTCCTCACCCTGTCACCAGGCACCCCTGGAAAGAGTCTGGCAGCATCCTCCTGGCACCATCTTTGAGACATGTGTGAGTTGTTCTAATGTTTATTGTTCTAATGTTTGAGACATTAGTGAGTTCTACACCTTGTTCCACAGGATGCTCAGCTTCAGCTGGTGCAACTTACTCATATGGTTTAGTTTTAGAAAGTCCTGCAAGGAGCAGGGAGTTGGATTCAGTGATCCGTATGGGATCCTTACAACTTGAGAAGTTCTATGAATTCTTTCTGAGATGCAACTTTAGTGCAGCTGTTCCTGAAAATGTCGCCTGTCCTTCACCGTTGGTTCAAAGTTTCTCAGTCTTAAGTAGGACAGTGACTATTATTCTTAACAACACCTCTGCTTAGGTGCTGTCAACTGCCTAGAAGAGTTTTTTGCATCGTTGCACCCTATACATGATGATTTAGTTAGATGTTAGTATTGTCACTCATCACTGCAGGCAAGTACACCACCAGAGACTTAGTTTTGTCCTTAAAAAGAAGGAACTTCTCCCTGGTTTGCTCAGGACAAGAGCTCTCCCAGAAACGGTAGCTTTTCACAGCCACCATCACACTGGCTCAGTTCTACTCCCTGCTCAGTGTGGATGACTGTGACATCCTGGGTGTGTTTGCAATGTTCCCTCTGCATCGCCAAAGAGAGTCTACATGGTGGCTCCAGAAACACCCACCAGCTCCCAGGAGAGCATGGAGAAGACAGGAGCATAAGGAGGAGGATGAAAACATGACTTCCAGATGCTGCTTCAGGGGTTCAGACCCAAACACCATTACACCTAATTAATTAATCCTACTGAGAAGGAAAAGAGTGTTTCAACCTTTTCAGTTCCTTGCCTTTCTCTCTCTTTCTTCTGTTCCAACACCATGTGTTGAGTTTAGTAAACGCAAGGCAAATCATTTAGCTCAATGATAGCCTTCAGTAAGCACCCAGTCCATCCGAAACATTCCATTTTATTCCAGCTAGGAACAGCACTTCAGCACTAAAATAACATCTTTATATTGTTGCTTTCTTTAATAAACATCCTCTCCTCTCACTGCAAAGCCTTCAGTAAATGGCCCTGGAAGAACAAAAGACATTTCTGTATTGTTTTAAGTTCTCTTCCTTTCTGAAAACCTCAATTAAAACAGTGAAAAAGCAAATGTGTCACTACTATACTCTGTAATTATGAACTCATTTCTATTCACTCGCCCAGCAGGAGAGGTTTGTCCTGGTGACCTCTGGGAATGGGTTTCTAAGGCTTTTCCAAAATTTCATGGCCTTAAAAACGACACGTTCATGTCACCCGTAAAACATGCTCACCTTCCCCTTCACCCAAAATAACTTCCAATCTTAAAATCCAGGGTGAGGGCCATTCCTGTGCCTATTTTTATTTGTGAAAGGAGGCCTAGCGCTGGCCATGAATAGATCGGCATGGGAGCAGCTCTGGAAATAGTGCAACCCTTCAAGACAGCGTGAAAATCGCATGAATATGGGCTGCCAGCTTATTGTAACAAGTTTTCAAACAAATACCTTGCATGGCACACTCCTGAGTAATAGTCAGGGTTCTCTTGGCCATCTTTCCAGAACAAAAACTACCTGGCTCAAAGAGGACACGTGCAAGTGGGATGCCAACCTCTTCCCAATGTGATGCTTGCAGGAACAAGTGTGTTTTCAGTTGTTAAAGTCCCTCTGAGAAAACATTTTGTGAGACAAAAATGCTGGTACAACTTGGTTATATATCTATATATTTTGGTTAGATATGCATGTGTCTATATATATCTTTATATATATATCTATGTGAGAGTGAAAGATAAGGAAGGCAAATAAAAGGCAAGACCATTTTGTCACAATAGCAGACAGGAAGATGATGCCTGAGAACTCAGAATCAGGCAATAACAAATGCAGAACAGCAGATTTTCACATAAAAGAATACAGTAATACTGTCCTTTAAATAAAAGCTAGAAAATAGCTTTAAAATTCACAAATAAACCACAAGCCACACTGCTTTAGGGTCCATTTCTGATCGTCCCACGATTTCATGTGCTCATGACACACTTAGGCAAATGCAAGTCTTTTCTTTCAAAGTTAAGACCAAATCCAAGGAAGCACACATGTATCAACAAAACATCTTAGGTAGATCTGAGGACTCTACAGCTCACCAACCAATTCCCCAAATCCCACCAAGGATTTGGGTCATCTCGTATCTTCTCTGAAATTTAAGTACCAAAGGCATCACTACTATGCACATCCTGAGATGCCACCATCTCCTCAGACTCCCCCATGCTCAGTCAGCTCCTACCCTAGGATTCATTATTTGGGCATCCACCACAAGCTCCCTTCTGGAAGAAACCTTCTAGAAAAAGATGCAAATTGTTATCTGAAGTAAAAACAAGTTTGGGGTTCTGGAAATGCTTTTACAGGGCTCAGAGCTAAACCCTTCCACCTCTATTGGCAACAGCTCTGTTGACACCTGTGTATGAAAAACCAAGGGCAAAAGAGCCTACTACACACTTCACCCATGAAACACCAATGACTCCCATCAACTCCTGCTCATTAGCAGCACCAAGCCACCTAAGCTGTAGACCTTGGTAGGGTCTACCTACCTGGGTAGGTAGCTACCAGCTGATCCATCTACCTACCTACCTACCCAGCTGATGGGTAAGTGGGGCTCCCTCTGGCCAGTGAAGCCTCAACGGGGTTGAGCTAAATACAGATGAGGGATCTCACCAGCCTCAAGAAGTGCCAAGGCAGCACTCTCCCTGAGTGTGAAAACACCTTGATGGAAGCCCTTGCTTTCCTTGGCTAAGAAGAGATTTCTCCTCCATGAGATGGGAGAGAACGGGATGCCCAGTCTCAGGTCTTTGTTCTTGTTGAAGAGAGACCACAAACAAATCCCTATCCCAAGTGCTTCCTCTGATGTGAGGCATTTTGGCTCAACTCCTCTCACAGCTCTTTGTTTTTCAGACTTCCTTGGTTCTGGTCAACATGGGAAGGCAAAATAAAGCAAGGAAACCTGTTCTCATAAGATGGCCAGATTCATTTTTATTATGTGAAGGCCAGAAGATCTCAGTGAGAATCTTTCCAGGGCTCTCCAAGCATCTCTGATTGCCACCTTTGGGAATTCTCACCTTGTCGCAGGAGAAGGGGATTCCTCCCTCCTCTCCATGCAGCACTGGATTATTGTAGGGTTGCTCACGAAGTTCAGTCTTGTGCAGGACAACTGCTCCCCACGTAACTTACAGCAGCAAGATGCATTTAAGGCATGGAGAACATAGGCATGGGGTAAGGGTTACACAGATGGTGGGTTCAATCTGCCTGATTATAGGTGTCTGCCATGTCAGAGGACAAATGTGAGGTGGGGACTAAACTCCATGGCAGCCAAATCAGTTACAGGAGTTGGAGACTGGGGAGGGAGTCACCTGGACAAATGCTGCTTCACACTGAGGTGAACCATCCTCCAAACTCCATTGACCATCTCCAAGTACAACGGGAACATTGCTATCGAATTCATATATGGTTAACATAGTTATGGACACATGTGGTGACACAGATGGTGGCATCACTGGAGGTGCTTTATGGCATCCTGTCTGGCTCTCACCCCATTTTGGTGCAGGTTTCACAAGGTTCACTATCTCTAGCTCCTTGCATGGATTTCATGATATGTGAGGGCACCTGCAACAACATCTGTGGTCACAGAGGTGAAGCTCAGCAGTTCTGATAAAGGTGAGAACTGAAATGAGGTCTTCCATGTACCCCCCAAGGCTTGATATGCAAGAGCTGTTGCTTTGCTAACCTGCAAATGGGGAGCAGCAGAAAAGGAGTGAACAGCTTTCAGTGTTAACAACTCACTGTCCTTCACATCAGCCCCTACTGCCACACAGGAACAAGATACCTCATAAATAACGAGTTTTGATGAAATTAGATGTCCCTCCACCACAGCCACACACTGAAGTTCTGGATATTTTTGCTGGAGCAATTATGTTTCTTTCTGTGAAGTAGCATCGTAAGACCCTGACCTTACCCAACAGGCCATTACATATCTATTGAGGTTTCACAATAGTAACGTGCTTTGCCGGTGGTACATAAAGTCTTTCAATCAGCTGCAGAGATGGAGAAAAACAACCTGCAAAAGCTTCCTGATGCCATGAAGTCTACTGGCAGCTTGGCAATTCAGATTAAATTTAGTCTGCAGGACAGGGGTCACTTCAGTCGCCATGATCATAAAAAAAAAAAGGAATAAAAAGTCTTGTGTTGTAGAGTATTTATGTAATGACAAAGCTGCCCTCAATAGAGGTGGCAACCCTGCAGCTGGGAAACGCACCCAGTTCTCTCCTGCCACTGCCTCCTGGCATTAAAAATAAGAAACAATGAAAGGAAAGGATTAAATCTGCTTAGATGAGTATCTTTTAACCCTTCTGCACCATGCCTTTAGGTAGGCACAGAAGGAGGACGTAGTAGATATGAAGAATGATAACGGATACACATCTCATGAAGATCTGCTCATGTGGAGCATGTCCTGTTGAACTCATGCAGGTTTATCTTTCTCTTTACATTAGTCCTGAGCCCACAGAGCTCTGATAATTACAGAAGTATGTTTTCCCCACATTGCAAGAAGTGCAAAATCCTTTTAGTTGTTGCTGGCACCGGGAAAGGAGCTGTAAATATGGCACTGCCTCTCGTGGTGTGTTTTGCCGGCAGGATGGCAGCCGCACCATCTGCCTTGAGGGTGACTCATGGCTGGGCATATTCTCACTGACACCCTCAAATGTGTAAGGGCTTAGCGCTGATCACAACGGCAGAAACAAGAGCAGCTGGGTGGAAAACCTCTACTCACCCTGCCACAGCTTGAGGCACGGGTGACAGGCAAAACAAACACCCCAATGGGTGCTGAAGACCAACTGCTCCACCTTACTGTTACTGGTATTTCACATGGACCACACAGATAATGGGAAGACCCTACAAGTAGTGCTGGGGCTGGCAAGTTGCCCTTAGATCAGCCAGTCCTTCTCCACTGCTAGATTTAAAACTGGCTCAACTTCAGATGGCTTCTGCAGAGCTATTTGATCATCCATGCCCCGTAGGTACCAGAGCTGGGATTACTGCACAGGGATGGTGTCGGACCATTACAGCCCTGTGCCAGGCTGTGTCCTGTTCACTGAGCCCAGAGCAGGGTACAAAGGCAGCAAGGGGTCTTGATGGAGCCAAACCACGACGGAGCTGCCAGCTCCAAGAGGTCCCTCTTGTTGAGAAGCTGCAGTGCTGCCCAGCAGCTCCACCCGTGGCTGAGTCACCCCAGCCGGATGCCCATGGCTCGTCAGGCGGCAGCTTTTTGATCACGGAAGGATTGCTCCTTCGACAGCAGCCTGGTACAGGCTTTGTTCTCAACAGCGCCATGACCCCTGGCAGAGCCTTCTCCTCGACGCCTGGAAGGAAGGGCAGTGGGGCTGGGTGATGCCAGCGCGTCTGGCCAGCCCGGCTCTGCGGGTCGAAGGGGCTCCTGCTTGATCCCTCCTGATATCATCTCTGCCCTGCTGCATCACTGCCTTGTCCCAGGAGCAGCTGATGGACTAACCACGTCCCAGTGACACCAGGTCTTCATATGGACCTACCCAATAGCCTCATGAGAGGGTATGGGAGTAACTACAAACACAGAGAGGAAGGACCTTGTGCCATTGCAACCCCCTCCAGTTCCCTATGTCTATTACTCCCTTGCTGGCAATCAAGGCAGACCTTCCTCTGATTTCCAGCCTTAATTAAATGGCCAGTTTTATCTGCTTGCTGTTCACAGCAGGGTGTTTCTTCAGCAGAAATAGCCTTTCTCCCTTAGTGCCATCTAACTCCGGGTACCTCGAGAGCATCCGCATCCGCTCCCAGCCTCTGCTGGGCAAGGCTGAGCCAGCCAACACGTGAGAAGCAGCATTTCCTTCTCTGAGCTTTCAAGTTTATTTTATCCTTCGCATCCCTGGGTGACCCTGGATTCTCACATTAACAAACAGAAAAACCCCGAAAACCAAAAGCAGAAAACTTTTGCTTTATATCTCACCTCAAATCTACCTTGCTAATGGCTCCACCTCACTCCAATTCCTGCAACTTCCACCCAACCACATACCTTCTCCCTGAATGAGGAGCTCTTGCCCTTGAAGGAACGAGCTGGGTAAAGCTGATCCCTGTGATGTTTTATGACGGGGTAAAGTGGTAGAGTGCCCTTTATGGTGTTTTGAAAGGAAATTGTACAGGAACAATGTCCTGAGCAGCGTGGCTATTGAAAACCCTTCACAAAAGGAGTTTGCCACAAGAGGAAAAGCAGCTTAATCAGTCAGACTAATCACTGTAGGTGGCTGAGTGTCCCCGAGGGTCTGTAAAATCAAATATAATGGGAAAAGAAATACATCACAGCTTGCCTACGCTCCTCAGCGGAGCCGCTGGCGGATCTGGGACATTCCCTGCCTGGCCCCAAGCCCACCATGACTGTCCTTTGGGCTGTGCTTATGCAGGACCACACTTGCATAGGAGGAGGTGGGCTCTGGCTGGGGAGTCAGGACAGGGGTGCACTCACCCCAGCTAACCCAGCTCTTGGTGTGAGCAGGACGGGTCAGCGCAGCTTGCACAACCCTCCTGCTTCAGGAAGAGGAAACCGTCCCTGACAGCCACTGGGGCTCTCCAGGGAAGGAGGATATTTCTGCCTCCCCCAGCTCTAAGTCTAATTAAAACCAGCAAACAACACAAAAATAATAATCCAGACTGTTTTTTCCTGGTCATTTAAGTGTAAAGCCAAGCTAGCGGTAGGAAGCAAACTGGGACAACTTGGGGACATTTCTGTAATCCTGCTGTTGAAAGGCACTAAGTATTTGGGGCACGCTGAAGTGAGATGGGGAAAGGACACAGAACCACAGAATCCAACCCAGGGCTGGAAGGGACCTCTGAAGACCATCTAGTCCAACCCTCCTGCCTATGGGAGCCTCTTGGCTCCCACCCCTTCTCTCCATGTGTGAGCCAGGCTCCTGCTCCAGCTCCTTACCCACATACAAAGGATGGATTTCCCAGGTGTAGAAACACCCCTTACCCCCACATCCAACAGGAGATGAGGAAATGACACAAAGCTCAGGCATAGCTAAGGGTCCTTCACCCAAGGCTGGCTGTGGTCCCCAGTAGCCCTGGTGGGATAGGCAGAGCAGCCCCTTCTGTCTCTGCTCATCCCAAAGCCTGAAGATGTATCAGCTGCACATGGAGGAAGGACAAGGGATCCTTTTTCTACTGAGACGACAAATTCAGATGCCTTGTTTAATGAGGGGATTGATTAACACTTAGGCTTCTACTCCATCTTCTGCAAGACATGAGGCTGCCCTTGCTTGTCATCCTCTTCTGTCCTTGCCCACAGACTGCCCACGAAAAGCCCCATGAGATCCAAGCCAACATCTACGTGACTACATGAAGATTTCTTTTTGGTAAGGTATTCCACCTGATTCAGCTTCTGAAGCCAACAAGACGTGGTGATTACAACGGTGCAAACTTCTTAAGATTTCCCCAGCAACATTTTCCTGGTCCTCAGCAAGACTGTCCCCTTTCTTAGGTGATGCAGAACGATTTCAGTACTGCTTTAACCAGAAGATTAAAGGAATGAGGAGTTCTTGCACTTGAAGGAACAAGCTGGGCAAAGCTGATCCCTGTGATGTTTTATGATAGGGTAAAGTGGTAGAGTGCCCTTTACGGTGTTTTGAAAGGAAATTGTACAGAACAATGTCCTGAGCAGCGTGGCTATTGAAAACCCTTCATAAAAGGAGTTTGCCACAAGAGGAACAAACTCACCTGTCTAAACCCACTGCGATTTTATGCATTCCTTGTAAATCCTATCTAATCCGGGTGACATTTTTTACCACTCCTACAAGGCTGGTGCATGCACTTCCAGGCTATGGGGTTTGGCCAGCTGGACCCTCCATCCCAAAACACATCGTATCAGGATGCCATGGGAACTGGAGAAACCCTGTGCAGCACCAAGCTGACCTGTAGTGCTTGGACAGCACCATAAGAAATGGTGTTTTGGGCAACTTCCTGAAAACACAAGGGGTCAAACTCAGAGCCCACCAGCCCAAGACCACGTCCCAGCACAGCCTGTGCTCGGCTAGCAGAGAAGCATCAGGTTGGGAAGGGCTGGAGGAAAGAACTTGAGAAATGGGTCCATTGTGCCCCATATCCAGAGTTGTTTTTTTTTTTTTCACTTGACCGCTTGCAGGAGAGAAGGACAGGAGAGGTCCTGCCACTACCCAGGGAAGGTTCTTCTTTCCCTAGAGGTGGCTGCCAATGGGAGGTCAAACCAAGTCACCTTTGGGTCTTGTGCGGCAGCAAATAGTGGATCAGTGTTTAGGTCTATCATAGAATCACAGGATGGCTGGGCAAGAAGGACTTTAAAGCTCATCTGCCTCCAAGCCCCTGCCACAGGCAGGGACCCCTTCCACTAGAGCAGCTTGCTCCAAGCCCCTGTGTCCAACCTGGCCTTGAACACTGCCAGGGATGGGGCAGCCACAGCTTCTCTGGGCACCCTGTGCCAGCGCCTCAGCACCCTCACAGCAAAGAGCTTCTGCCTAAGAGCTCATCTCAGTCTCCCCTCGGGCAGGTTAAAGCCATTCCCCTTGGCCTGTCCCTACAGGCCCTTGTCCCAAGCCCCTCTCCAGCTTTCCTGCAGCCTCTTTAGGCACTGGAGCTGCTCTCAGGTCTCCCCTTCAGGAGCCTTCTCTTCTCCAGGCTGCCCCAGCCCAGCTCTCTCAGCCTGGCTCCAGAGCAGAGCTTCTCCAGCTCTCTGAAAAACCCTCACTGGTGTGACAGCTATGAAAAACTCATCTCTGCTGCTCTCCCATCAAGCTGCGATGCTCTCCATCACACTCATCAGGAGGTGGCTGTTACACTTCAAGTACCAAACCAACAGAGAAAACACTGGCTGTGGGATCTCTGCTGGGTGAAGTGGGAAGTGCAGTACCTCCACCAGGTCTTTTGCTCCCATCATAAGCTCTTTGCAGCAAGAATCTCACCACCTCCTGTAGGCTTTTACACCACTCTGTGCAACCAAACCCTCCACCAGATGTGCCTCTGATGTTGACTGCTGTTACTAAAAACATGTCCAACAGACCCACAGTGATCCTTAACTGGGAAGGACTGTTTGAACCCTGTTTTGATGATACCTCTGATTTGTTCTTCGTATCTGTCTTTTGCAACAAATGAAGCATGCATCCCATGGAAAAATGACTCGTGGGATCTAAATAGCTATTGTATATGCAAGCAGAGAGCTATGGCTGCATGCCCATAGGGTTGCTTCTTCTGAGGGCAGAGAAAGGCGCATGGCAGAGACCTCAGGGTAGGTGAGCCACGCTCCTTCACAACGCAGTGACAGCGTTTCCCGAGGAAAGGTGACGGGAAGGAAGCGGGACAGGCGCTATTTATAGCACAGCCGGACGTCAGCATCGCTTCGCATGAGAAACAAAAGGTGCTTCGCTAGACCAAGACGTGGCCCCTTCAGAATGTCACTGTCAGGGAGGGGAGAGGAGCCGCATGCGCTCTGTGCAGGGAGCCAACATCATCCAAGACTGCATGGAAACAAAACAGGCAGATTTCTGGGTACCAATGTGCTCTATCAGCTCTTTTATGCTAGCTGTTACATACAGCACCAACCAACCTAAAGGTCAGCTATGAGGCAAGGCCAGCTGGACCTGTGCATCGTGCATTGCCCAGCCTGGGTTGGCTCCTCAACCCAAGCTGGATGTGTACTTGTCAGTGGTGACCCCTCTACATGGCAGGAGGATGCTCACCATGGTCACCCAAGCTGTGTCAACATCCCTCTTGGATGAGGGGTATCCTGGGCTGGGAGGGCTGGTGCACCACATACAGCCATTGCTCCTGAGATATGGGGCACATATTAGTGCCAAGTGCTCACCACTTAGGGAGAAGGGGGAAAGCTGCTTGATGAAAACCAGAGCCTGGCTTTGGGGCCACATCTGCTTCTAACTGGTGGATCAGGAATACCCTTTGATCTTGCAAATCCACTGCACATCAACTCTACTCCCATCCCTGGCTGCTGCCAACCACTTTCTGAGAAACCAGCTCTTCCTCCCTTGGGTCCAGGCATCCAGAGCTGCTTCCTAACCCTGATCCCAACCTATGCACCACCAAATGGCCCTGCTCAGCCTTGCCCAAGCCTCACTGCTTCCGATGCCTCATCCACGGTCAATTTTGAGTCTCTGTATCCAGATGAGGTTTGTAACAAAACCCCTGTAACTCCCAACTCTTTTTCTGGCCATAAAATCTCAGCTTAAGGTATGTGTATACCACTTGTGTGGCTCTACCAGCTCCAAAATGAAGCTTTTCTTTCTCATAATGAAGCCTGGGACATTAAGGTAACAGCACTGCAATAAGGTGTGAAAAGCTTTGTGCTCCAATAGAGTACAGGGTTTGTGTTTTTTTTTTTTCCTATTCCCTTTTTTCTCTTTATTTCTAACTTTTGTTCCCTATCTGTACCATATTTTTCTCATAAAATAACTATTCTGAGAGCTCTGATATACTGCTGAAAGCAACTTTAAGGAGCAAGTGCTCTCTAGGGGCATCTCAAGCAGCACTAGAAGGACTTAAACTCCCTTCCTAGTCCCAGACACACTGCAGAGGGAAAGGGACCCTGAAAACCCCCAGCATCAAACCATGTGTTGTGGGGAGAAGAAGCTGCTGAGGTCCCCAGTGAAAGCTTAGGGGATGGGACCATGCCTTTTCTGCTTAAAGAATTATTTAAGAGACTGTTGTTCCCCTCCAGCTCCCTTTATCTAGCTTCTTAGCTTTTTGCAATTAAAGTAAGTATGTTTTTGTGCCTAAGCTTTGACACCACCATGGATGTCTGTGGAGGATTTAGGTAGGACCGCATACCTTCTGCTCTTTCCATTTTATTGCATTCATGACTGCTTAGGGCTGAAACAGCCTCATGTCTCCTGCCGCATGATGCCCTATCAACTGGGCTTTAAAGCTTCTGTATTTCCTCCTCGCATGTTATCCCAGTGCTACTTGGTCTGGGCTGTATCTCACCCAACCATCTTCCAACCCCAGCCCAAGGCAGTTTTTTTGCTATCAATCCTTGCCATCTGTGCAGGAGACAGGGATGCCCAGGGGAGCTGAATACCTCTGTCTGCTGATGGTTTATCTGAAGAGACCAGGAAGAAAAATAAATAGAAGTACACGTCTGGTGTGGTCCCTTGGACCGGATGGTTTTTCAGGTGGGAGGGAAGAACCAACACACAATGCCATGGCTATGGTCTGGCGCAGCTTTGGGCATGGGTCTTCAGGCAGGGGACCCTTTGGGTTCCTTTCCCACAGCATTATGCACTCTTTAGATGGAGAAGGAAGACTCGGGTGAGCTGGAATGGGAGAGGGATGCTCCAACCTCCACTGCCTTTGCTCGGGGAGCCCAGCGCAGCGTGTGAGGAAGCCCACCCAGCTCGCTCTTGCAACACAAGCAGACCTCATCCTGCTTTTAACCATGTTTTGGTGATTGCAGGGCTGCGACCCAGCTGAAACAAGACCTTTTTTTATTATTATTATTATTATTTCTAAATCACTAGACTAAATTGCCTTTTAAATTGCGCACAGGAAAAAGGAGGGAGCCCCAAAGAGAAGAGAAAACAGAGTCTGCTGCTGCTGAACTGCCCAGCCCACAAAAGAATGTTTCTAGGATGCCTGAGCAAACTCTTTTCAGCTGTTTTTCGGTCGCTTGGGTAAAACGTGGGAAAGCCACGCACAGAGTTAACTGCATCACAAGTGTTCGTGGGTCAAGAAGTGATGGGGAGACTTGAGGACACCAAGTTCTATTACAGGTGCCTGTAGCACTTCCCTGAAAATCCCCCTGTGAGGAGGCATCACAGCTCAGACACAGATTTCAGCTCATTCTAGGAGAAAACATCGGCCACTTTTCCTCCTGTTCAACCACATTAACGTTGCAAACTCCTAGTTTTAGAAATGCTTTATTGCCATGGTTGTGTTGTCTCAGCCACAGCTGAATCTGCTGACAAAAATAAAGCTCTATGTACAACTAACTCCCTTATTCCCTGTTTATTTTCTCACTTAAGCATAGTCACAATTCCTATCAAGGACCCTAGATGCCCTCATATAATTAAATATGCAATTTACACAATTAAATACCCAATTGACCCAACTGAATTAACTCAATGGATTGAAATTGCCAGTGCCACAGGAACTCAGCTGCCTATTTAACACATCCCCTCCTTTACAAAGAAGGCACCCAAGGCGTGCTGCAAAGCCTTCCCAACCATATCACTTCGCAGGTGACCCTGAAAGTCAGCAAATTATGCTTTTCAATAGGAAGAGAGGAAGCATGTTGCAAGGACTCAGCTCTTATGGATAATACTGTGCCAGCTGCCTCTTCTAATACAAGTGGGGGCATCTGACTATGATGGAATAAGTGTAAGGGGAAGAGGAGGTCCTTAAGATAGTCCTGGAACAATATAGGATGTACACCAGATTTAAAAGACAAACCAGCGGGATGCACAGACCCTGCATTTTCAGAATGTTGAAGCTCAAATAAGGGTTTATGCATCAACCCAGAGCTGATAAACACCAGTATTGTAAAAATGCACTCCAGAAGACAGTGGGAGAAGATGTACAATGAAGAAGAGAAGACTTAACACCCAGCCCCCCCCCCCCCCCCCCCCCATCAGTGAGATTTCACCTACCTCCGGTCGTTTCTCCTCCTTCTGAACAGTTTTTTGGTGTGTGCGATTTCAGCTTCATGAGGCAATGGGTGGTAGCCCTGTAAAACAGAGGGGAAAGCAGTGATCAGCTCCAAGATACAGGAGGCATCAACACTGAAGGGCACAAAAGTGAGATAGAGCTGTACACCCTGCCGGTGCCGATGTACATAAACCATCCACTTTAACAGAATCATTGGTTTGGGTTGAAAGGAACCTTAAAGCTCATCCAGTTCCAACCCCTGCCACGGGCAGGGACACCTTCCACTAGAGCAGCTTGCTCCAAGCCCCTGTGTCCAACCTGGCCTTGAACACTGCCAGGGATGGGGCAGCCACAGCTTCTCTGGGCACCCTGTGCCAGCGCCTCAGCACCCTCACAGCAAAGAGCTTCTGCCTAAGAGCTCATCTCAGTCTCCCCTCGGGCAGGTTAAAGCCATTCCGCTTGGCCTGTCCCTACATCCCTTGTCCCAAGCCCCTCTCCAGCTTTCCTGCAGCCCCTTCAGGCACTGGAGCTGCTCTCAGGTCTCCCCTTCAGGAGCCTTCTCTTCCCCAGGCTGCCCCAGCCCAGCTCTCTCAGCCTGGCTCCAGAGCAGAGCTGCTCCAGCCCTCGCAGCATCTCCATGGCCTCCTCTGGCCTCGCTCCAACAGCTCCACGTCCCTCTTGTGCTGCTGCCCCAGAGCCGGATCAGGACTGCAGGGGGGGGTCTCCCCATAGCGCAGCAGAGGGGCAGGATCCCCTCCCTGAGCTGCTGCTCATGCTCTGGGGGTGCAGCCCAGCACACGGGGAGGTTCTGGGCTCAAGTGCTCTCTGAAGCTGGGTCATGGGGAGCTTCTCCCCCAACACCCCAAGTCCTTCTCCTCAGGGCTGTTCTCCAGCCCGAGCTCTTTGCCTTTCACTGTGTTGTTTCCTTTGTGTTTATATATTTATCTAAAACCCAGCTGTAAAAATATCAGTGAAGGGATGATGCTTAGCAGCATTCTGAGGATACTGGAGCAAGCCAACATGAGCCACAGCTTGCAGGTTGTTTGGGGCTGTGCCACAGTGCCATTAGCAAGTCAATGACCTCATCACGAGAGCACCTCATTGAGACTCTCCACTCCTGCTACCCCTGTGGACAGCACAGGTGGCATCCACCTTACTGGAAAGAGCTGAGATGGCAAGGATGTTAAATGACTTGCCCAAGCGAAGCCAGTTGAAGAACTCTGTGTAACTCAGACTTGTTGTCTCTCCACTGAAGGTGCCGACTTTGTGACTTCGTATGCTCATCTGATAAGGGGGATGCTGTATTCACCATCTCACTATGGGCATCGTGAGGCTTCATTAATGTGAGCAAAGAGCTCTGAGGTTCCTGTATGAAAGGCACTATGCAAGTGCAAAGTATTATTTATTTTCCAGGGACCACAGAGCTGTCATAACCATAATGAATTTTATTTATGCAGCTTTGTACTCTCCCGGCTGGCAATAAAAGCCCTGTAAAAGTCTCTCCTTTTATTTCCATCCCAATCTATCTTAGCTTCAGAGCTCCAGCCGCTGCTGGTGAATCACCACACGAGGGGCCACGAGGGAGCAGCCTGGGCAAGGGCAAGGCAAGGTTCCCTGGGTGGGAACACATCTCATCGAGCAGCAGCTTTGTCACATTGGCATGACAACATAACACACCGAAGAGCCTTCAAAATGACTGTTAATTTTAGTAGTGGTTAGTGAGATAATAACAGTTTTAGTTGCTCTGGTTCAAGATCTAATGGAGGAATTGCTGGGGGTGGTAATGAACTTAGGCTTGCAGACCACAGGAGGCATCCCCGAGTTCAAGACCAACAGGGTTTATTGTGATCATCCATGCTGGCCATCTACACAGAGCCTGGAGAATCTGCAGTGACCCTACAGCTCCCACAGCAGCTGGAGCCTTCCACTTTGGAGACGTTCCCTCTTTCAGGCTTCAAGCAATGCAGAACTCGCCAAGCCCTTGGGTAAGTCCTGCTGCTGGTTTGCACATCCCCATGTACCCAGAGAAGCTATGGCTGCCCCATCCCTGGCAGTGCTCAAGGCCAGGTTGGACACAGGGGCTTGGAGCAAACTGCTCTAGTGGAAGGTGTCCCTGGCCATGGCAGGGGCTGCAGCTGGAGGAGCTTTAAGGTCCCTTCCAACCCAAACCAGTCTGGGATTCTATGACTTGAACCTTGCTTTGAACAGTCTTGAAGCGTTCTTCCTGAGAAGGCAGTTTCTCTTTTAACTTTCTTCTTCACTTTTAACTCTTCCAGAGAAAACCAGATGCACCATGATCATACAGTCTAGCACAGACATCAGAAAGCATGTTCAAGAGTAGCACCCACTCTCAGTGGCCAACTTATCCTTCTCCCACTAAAACTACCTAACACGCAGAGGTGCCACACCAGCCACAGCATCCTACATAATCCCTCATGGCAAAGGTACAGGGACCATTGCAACATGAAGTTGCCTTAGCTTTCTTGCAGAATTGCTCATCCAGCAAGGATCTGCTCAGTGATATGCATTGCTCTATTATCCTCTGCTCACGTCCCTGCACCCAGCAGCAGAAGGAGCTCTCCTCATGCTCCCTACATCTCATCTCACCGCTCAAACACAGCCCATCTTTGACTATGAGTTAGTCTGGGAGGAGGGAAAGCTGCCAACCTGCTCTCTGGTGCTTGGGTTCTCAACTAGTTAAGGTCTCACCAGGTCTGACTTGGTTCTCCTGCAGCCAAACAACTCGTGGCTCATTCTGTACGGCATCTTTGATGTCTAATAGCTTAGAATCATACTGAGCATTCTCCATCACTGAGGGACTGTGGTTTGAGTCTTCCTCATCCCTTGTTTTCACTGAATGCATAGGAGGGGCTTAATATCTCCAAGATCTGTGTTCCTCTGACAATTTACTTGAAAGTGGCCAATGGATATCAAACGAAATGAGAAAAGGAAGGGAGGGAGCAGACTCACACAGTCCAACCACAGCAGCCGAGCTAGTTTAGGCAATCAGGTTAAACATAGTACAACACTCAGGAAGGCTGTT
Organism: Pezoporus flaviventris; assembly: GCF_033815535.1. Lineage (NCBI taxonomy): Eukaryota > Metazoa > Chordata > Aves > Psittaciformes > Psittacidae > Pezoporus > Pezoporus flaviventris. The sequence goes on from NW_026892558.1 coordinate 1,922,306, forward strand.
TCCAAATGTTGTACTACTACAGCAGGCTAAACCTTGGGGTATTTTAAGAATTTAAGCTGCACTGCAGACATGTGCAAATACAATTACCCTGGAAAACCAAAACTACCTCTGCAGAACACAAGGACCTAAAGCACTGACTTCCTCAATGTGAAGCCTCCTTCTCAGGAGCTGCTCTTTCCAGCTAGAAACCATACATATGGTGGTGTATTGCTGCGTGTCCTCTTTGCAGAGCATCCCCGTGCTTCTTCAGACCTCTGTCCACCAGCAGCAGACAGCACTGGGATGACAGATGGATTAATTACATGGGAATAAGGCTCCTAATCCAATGAGAACTCCTGGACACTGCCTGTGCCTAAGCAGCGGAGCACTTTGTGTCCCCGTTAAGAAAATCAAGCGTCTCCCTTCTCCAGCTGAACAGTTCCCTTCCTTAGTCCCCGTCATGAGACAATGTTTTGGAAAAAGCCCGTCACCAATCCCTACTCTTGTCTATTTTGGTGCCTAAACAGAGCTAAATTTGGAAGGGAGAGAAGCCGACTCTTTTTGTGCAGCAAGCTGATGTAAAAGGAAATATCAGCAGCTTGCAAGAAGGGTGGAGTGGCTGGAGAAGACTGAGGGTGACGGGTGGATGGTGACAGGCCAGAGTTCTGGGGGTGCGATGACATGGCTCTTGGGTTCATGTGGAGGCTGCTCCCCACTGTGGGTCATGCAGGACAGCAATGGAAGTGCCTTCAATAAGGACAACATGGATCTGAAATGCAGCGCTTCCATTTTTCAGTGGACACACGCTTTATGATGCTGAAATCCCTCAACAGAGCCAAAGGGAAATGTCTTGCAAAGCAGAAGACAATGCTATGCTCCACAGCAGGTCTACAAGAAGACCTGCACAAGAGAGATGGGTTTTGCTCCTGCTTGGGCCTGAGGACACCATCAAGGGACACCATCAAGCCCAGGTGCTCACAGTTTTCCCTAGGCAGGTTTGCAACTTCTCAGTGGGCAGTGAAATCACATTTGGTCTCTCTATTTATTTGCAAGTGGCTGGAGAAAAACGTGACAAATCAACATCTCAGTGCTGCTGGTTCTGGAAGCAAGGGGTGTGGGAAAAGAGAAGAACAAGGAGCCCATGGTCTGAGGACGGATTGCTAATAGAGGTAATTTTCAATTTTGGAGCTAAACACTCTGCGGTTTACACGGTGGGAAGCTCGGAGCAGAACCTGAGAAGCCCATGGGACCTCTAATGCGTGTATGTGTAAGTCAAGTTTAAATCATAAACATGCACGCTCTAACAGGAAAGGCCAATTGCTCTGGAAAACAAGGGGCGTTCAGGACTGGTCTGCTCTCTGGGCCAGCCCTCTAGAGATCAAATATGTTGTGATGTGCAGATTCATTTTCAGATGTTTTGGGAAAAGCAGCTCTTGGAGAAGAAGGAATGTGATGCGTGGCAAGCTTAGGTCACTATCATATGGCCAACCAAGGGTAATCTGTCATCTACTGGAATTGCTGCAGACAAGATGGCAGAGGGGAGTGGGTTTGATGCCTATGTACACTCTTCTGCGCTCTACCTTCCTAACAAAGGTGTCTGTCCAATCTCAACCCCCTCCATCTGCCTGTGGGAATCCGGAAAGCCGGCAGCTTTCTGGGCTGTCCAGACCCATTTACATCAAAGTTTAATGAAAGAACAAGTAAAAAGCTTTCAAGATCTTGTTGGCAATGTGCAGCAACCTAAAAGCCTCTGCCTCTCCCTTCACTGATAACTGCCTCTGGCCAGCAACATCCCTCTCCTGAGCCACCCCACCCCACATCTCAGCTCAGTAACCTGTAGGTACTGGCCTGGGAGGTACATGAGGAAGAAGAGCAGGACCAGCCTGCTATGAGCAGGAGCTTTACCATCCCTTTTCTCTTGTCTCCTCTGCAGCAGCATCAGCTGAAGATGCTGGAGGAAGGCACCAGGTTTGCTCCTTTCACCGGTGATAGTAAATCACATGGCAAATCACTAACAGATAAGCAGAAACGAGGCAGGGGCTCTTCTGCTGCTGCTCCTTCTGTGACCCCCCTCAGATAGCAAACCCCAGGGACTCCTTCGGCATCTGACAAAAACTGCATTACAAAAGGGATATTCCTATCTGGGACCAACCTGTGGCCTCCTTCTTCACTTCTGCACTTCTCAAGTGCAACTGTTGCCTGGGGTGGCCGAATTCATGGGTGTTTCACGAAGACGCTAGGGGCTGTGAAAGGTTGGGGTCCATTGCTTCATCCCCATGATCTTCATGCCTAATGCAGCCTGACTTTGAGATCTGAAACCTCACTCCACAAAGTGACTGTCTTCACTCATACCCACTCATTCAGCCTCCTCCATAGACATTCCTCACAGAAACGCTTCCAGCGCACAATGGTCAAGCAGACAAAGATGCTTGACACAACAACACTGAAACCCTGAGAGTGAACAAAAGGTTGAGAAAAGCCACTGGACCAATGGAAAAACCCCAATGCTGGGTTGATGAGAGAAAGAAAAGAAATGATCAGGCCATATCACAGAATCAGTCCGCATGAGCTTTATCTCAAGAGCCTTTTGTGCCCTTAAGAAACATCTCCGCCCTTGCTTATCTTAAACAAATGGTTGCAGAAGGCCTGAACTGAACAAACAGGTTATTAGGCCTTCGGTAGGCACTGGCAGTTTCACTTGCCTTTATTGCACACAAAGTTCAGGGTGGGATTTACTTTCCAGGGAGGTGGAGGGGGTGAGGTGGGGCTGGTTGAGGGCAGCCCTGAGGATGCCCCATCTGCCTGCGCAGAGGGAACAGAAGAACCTTAAAAGAAATAAATATATTGTGGTTCCAGAAATGATTCACAGAAACCAACCCAGTGACCTCCAGTACCCTGAGATAAGGCTTTCATCTGCCTATAGGATGGATTATCTGTGCCAGGAGAGCCCGGGACGGCACAGACCTGCATCTATATTTAACTTTTGTTGTGCAGGTCCTGCACGTGTGGTGCTGATGGGGTTGAATGTCCCAGTGCTCAGCATACCCATCCCACTGCACATCAAAAACGTGGCAAAGGAGCTGCTACCTCCCCACTGGTTATCATCCCCACCACCCAAGGCCAGCATTTATCAACACATGAGTCCTGTGGGAACTTCCAGCAGGGACATCTCCTTGGAGGCCACTTGCTGTTGCCACTTCCCCTTCCAGGAACTCCCACTGGTCCGCTGGCCATTCTCCTCTCTTACACGAGGGGAATTCTTTACCTCTTGAAAGGAGAGGCACAAACCAAAGCCTTGACCTGCTTTGGAAGCCATGGAAGAACACAAAATGATGTCAGGAAGCTGCTTGGAAATGATTTCCTCTCTCTGTTAGAATTTAAGTGATAAATCTGTTCCCTCAAATTGCAAGCTATTCGGTTTTTCCTGGAAGGTGCTTGTAATAATAGCTGCTTTTGAAAAAGGAATCAGTCGGTGCTCAACATCAATGGGATAGGAAAGTGCAACAATTTTACAAAATACTCCTCACCCAAGATAAAAGGCAGGTAAAATCCTCACAGCACTTCACTGCTGTGGCTCTCTCATCACTCCTCACCCACAACACAGCACGCACAAAGCCTGGCAAACTCCGAGGACTCTTTCTCCAACTTTAGTCATTGGAGCCAAGGCTAAATTAAACTACAGGGCTGGCAAACAGGACTTAGCTTCCAGCAACTCAGGAACTGGAAAAGGAGCAAAACTCCCCTGGCTTTGCCACCACTGATCCGACAAGTCCCATGGTGGAGAAAGGATGCTCTGTGAGACCTTGACAGTAGGATGTGCTTACCAGATGAATCACGGCATGGCGCAACATGCCTCAAAGAGGAGGCATAGGAAGTTGTTTCTTGGGAGATGTCCCGGTTTGGAGGATTTCCTGATTAACTGCATCTTTGAGGAGCACACCATAAATCATACATCACCAGCAAAGGCTGAGCATGTAGCTGCAGCAGGCACACCTCAGTGAGGAGCACCTCAAAGGAGACTTCTTCCAAAAAAAGAGGGGTGGAACAGAGGAGCAATAGGACTGTCACAGCTGAACAGCACTCTTTAGCTACCATTAAAATCACTGACACTATTCTCTACAGGGCTTTGCTCTCCCATGATGCTCTAAGGATGCAACCTCCTGGATTCCCACTTGCTGAACATTAATACTGGTCTATAGATATAGCTCCTCTCACAAAATGACGGGTATTTTAATGACTCAATACTTGCAATCGCAGACCTGAAGAAGTATCACTTAGATCCTTATCTTCCCACTGCCTTTCCTTGGCATTTGTTATCAGCTCCCAGCAGAGAGTGGACACGCAGACAGAGGTAAACTAGCATTTAAGATGGCATTAAATACTTGGTGGCAGCTAAGTTATCCCACCTCATCCCTCTGCATCCAGCTCTGGGATGAAACAAAAGACACACAGAATGGCAGAACAACCCAGTGTGAAACTCCCTGTGTGGGGTGAAGGATGCAAATGCAATTAAAGCTTTAGAATAATTAGACAAAGGATCCCAAGCAAAACATACCCTGAACCTTCCTCAGTGCTCTGCTGATTACTGACAGAGAGTTTTCCGGGGTCTATTTTTAACTCCAGGCCCCAAAGCTCCTGAATTATACATAATTCAGAGACGATAAAACTTTAAAATCCAGGACAAAGTCTCCTAAGGAGGAACTGCCTCTGCAAACACACACACACACAATCAATGCAACCAGGATGGGCAGGGAGAAGAGCCCAACTGGTGCCACCAAGCCCCATCTAAGCCACGGAGATGGGGACAGGCTGGAAGCACTGCACATTGAAACAGGGTGCTCCAGACACACTGACACGGACACACGGTGCCATAGGAAGAGTATAAATAACAGACAAAAGAAATCCCCTTTTGTTACAAGGATCCGCAAATCCAAAATCAGTTACAAGCTGACTTAGGAAACGGAGTTTTTTCCCATGTTATAGCAAAATGGGAACAATACTTTGTGAGTGGAAGTAACTCTAATTGTTTTAACTGATGTTATTTTAGTGTTGTTTAGGTTTATTGCTTATTTGTATGTATTTCCTTTACCCCGGTCAGGCTTAAAAACAAACCTTACTGTCAGCAGTAAAGCATCCCATCCATAAATAAATACATTTATCCAGTAAATATAGATATAGCCACACCACTGCTTGGAGTCCTCAAATCAGAGCATTTAAGAATCATTAAAATAAATAGCTTTGGTGACCTGTGTTTGCTTTTCCCTAGAAAAGGGAGCCTTTTTCAGCTAATATTTGGAATAAATACCTCCCACATTACTTGTGACCAGGAGGCACCACACCTCGTATTTGGGTTGTGGCCTAAGCTCATCCTGAGAAAGGGCTGCACTGCTCTGAAGAGCTTTTCCTGCGTGTTCACAGAATCACAGAATCACAGAATGGTTTGGGTTGGAAGGGAACTTTTTAGGTTTAGATTTAGGTTAGACATAAGGAAGACTTCTTCCCTGTGAGGGTGCTGAGGCACTGGCACAGGGTGCCCAGAGAAGCTGTGGCTGCCCCATCCCTGGCAGTGTTCAAGGCCAGGTTGGACACAGGGGCTTGGAGCAAGCTGCTCTAGTGGAAGGGGTCCCTGCCCGTGGCAGGGGCTTGGAACTGGATGAGCTTCAAGGTCCCTTCCAACACAAACCAGGCTGTGGTTCTATGACTTGTGCCATCCCCCAGAACCAGGTCCCCACAGATTTTCTTCTCTTTGGTGGACCACAGTCTCAGCCCATAGCAGCTCCAGTTCTTGCAAGCTCCCAGGAGTTGGGACACTCCAACAGTGATGAGACCTCTTATTTGCGGAGTGATAACTTCACACCATTAGAAATAAGATGTGGCTTCTCTTTCCTTTCAGCGTGGGTAGATCTAGAGGCTCTTGGAGAACTTTGTCGCTGCTCAGCCCTTGGCACTTCCCATTGGAGGCCTTCTAAGTGCACGATGTTTTCCAATATCCTCAGATCGCAGGCAGCACTTAATAAGTCAACAAGCATTTTTTGCCATGATCCATATCACTGTGATCCATACACTACACTACCAAAGCAAAAGGGGATTTTGCCATCAGCTTTAATACGGTCATGGTGGTGACAGCCTCTCTTGGTCCAGTAGTCGACCTTTCCTGTAGACCTTCATAGCTAAAGAAAGCTGTGCAGTGTATCGCTGTCCTTTCTGCCTCCAAGCTCCTCGTATTGTGCTGGAAATATATTCACACAACAGCTATTCCTGCTTGCAGTTGCCTGAAGACGCAGCCAACGCTCTTTCCCCAGGACTATACTACAAAGAGGTGTTTTCTCTCCTTTCTGAAGTCTCTGCTTAGCCTAGCTCAGCCCAAAAAGAGCAAGTGAGGATCCCATGTCTCAGCCACCCCAGTCTGGAAAATACCCCAATGTGCAAACACCAATTTAATCCTATAAAAGCCTCATTCTTCCCTTTGACAAGTCCCATTCCTTTGCAGGAGTGTGGGCTGTGCAACACAAGGGCTTGACTTTCTCCTTGCCAGGTTACTGGCAGTTTGTGCCTGGGTGGAAGAAACTGCTGCTTGAGTGTCCATCTGCTCCCTCACAGGATTTTCCTTTTATGCATCGAGGACTAAGATTTCTCCTGCTGTAATGGGTTTTAATGCAGGGACAAGCACAGAAAACATGTGCACTTGCCACAGAGTATCAATCATATCACATCATATATTAATTACACTGATGCTCTGCAGACCTCTGGGAGCCATGGAATACTTTGAACAGTAAAACAAGGACAAGTAAGGAAAGCATGCTTGTAGCTCCCTTTCAGCAGTCTCCAAATGTGACATTTGGAAAAAGATCTGTCATTTCCACCAAAAAATAATCCTGAAAAACTTGGTTTTTATCTAAAGCTGCTGCAGAACAGGCAGAAAAATGGCCATATATGCTCTCCCGTGTCTCGTAAATCTCACCCAGGACAACTCCAAAGGCACTGGCATCATTTAAATATCAGCTTTCCTGCCAGTGAAAGCATGAGTTATGACTGCTTTTGTGATGACTGCCAGGAGCTGGGTGAAGCCCCTTCAATTCATTTCACGTTGGCCAGAGGAATGCACCTTCATGTATTCATCAGAACCAAGCAGGGACAAAGATGATTAGATTTAGAATTCATATGAGGAAAAAATTTGTCACTAGAAGGGTTGTCAAGCAGTGGAACAGGCTACACAGCGAAGTGGTGGAGTCACCGTTCCTGGAAGTGTTTAAAAGGCATAGAGATGTGATGCTCTGGGATATAGTTTAGTGGTGGACTTGGCAGTGCTGGGTTAACAGTCAGACTTGATGATCTTAAAGGTCCTTTCTAACCTAAATGATTCGATGATTCTATAAGAATCAGAACCAAAACTCAACAAACCAACCCAACTCCTGGATCTTTCCATATGCCACACAATTGTCACCAAGGACCTTGCTTACTGGGATGTCTCAGGCCATGCTGCCCCTCCAGGACAGGGTTTTTCAGCTGCTTCCTATTTTCCTTGGTGCCCTGGTTGCTGGGAAGGCTGTGTCCATGTGATGGGCTCAGCTTCAGAAGCTGGGAAAGGTCTGAGATAGGAGCCATTGAGAGTCATGCGACCAACGAGCAGAAAGAGGCATGACAGGAAAACCACAGATGGACCTCATGATGAGCAATTTGGAAGTGGGCACCAAACCACTTGCTACCAAAGATGGGAATTCTGGCAACCAGCACATCCTCCATGTCCATTCAGTCAGCTTTCTTCTCTGCCCAGAACATTTGCCTGCCACCATCACTACTGCAGCCATAAGCACCCTACAGATGCTATGCCTTCAGGGCCTTTGAGGATGGAGACAGGAGGTGCCCGGTCTCTTTTCCCAAGCAACAAGTGATAGGACAAGAGGAAACGGCCTCAAGCTGCACCAGGGCAGGTTTAGATGGAGCTGAGGAACAATTCCTGCCCCAGAGGGTGCTCAGGCATTGGAACAGGCTGCCCAGGGCAGGGCTGCAGTCACCGTCCCTGCAAGTGGTCACACACCATGGAGATGAGACCCTCAGTGCCATGGGTTAGGGGTGGCCTTGGCAGTGCTGGGTAATGGTTGGACTGGATGATAGAATCAACCCAGTTGGAATCAACCCATGGAATCAACCCAGTTTATTACATGACTCTAAGGTGGCTCTGAAGTATGTTCCATGTTCTCCCGAGTAGCCCTCCTATGGCTATACCTAAATTAGGTAGTCTTAAATTGGGCAGCCAAATAACTCACCAAAAGCAGTTTTAGACATCCTCACTGACACACTGCTCTTTGCACACTGTATATAGTTACTCCCATGTACAAGATGCTAAAAGCATGTGTGCTCCTTCCTCCTGCCTGCATCTCTGCTGGAATCAGAGACAACCCAGCGAGTTGGGATGGCTCAAGCCTGCCCTTCCCAAAACCAAGTCATCAGATGCCTGTGTCTCTGTGCTTGGCAGCCTCAGCCTTTCTCTTGTTATCACTGCCAAAAACTATTCATTTAACATCCATGGCCTTTTGCCAGCAAGAGCGCCGTGCGAGGAGCAGAACCGTCTTCTCCGCTAAACTCAAGCAACAAGAGCGAAGCTCTTCCTCGTGTTAAGAAAAAAATTAAAACAAATTCCCACCAGCTAAGAAAAGCTGGAGGTTAATATAAATTCCATGGGTTTGAGGGGGAAACGGAGCAGCATTCAAAGACTCCATGGCTAACCACGCTTCCTTCGTCTGGCAACTGCCCGCTCCTCCAGCAGAGTTATTGAGGAAGTTAGATGAGCGCTGTATTTGTTCCAGCTGCAGATTTCCCTTAACCCCTGGTAGTGGTGTTTTCAGAAAACACAGACCTTGTTTTCCGAGGGTGGCTTTCCATTTTCATGCCTGCCACAGCTCCAGTTATTAGCTTTAAGTGCTGTCATTCATAGGTTGAAAATAAAGAATAAAAATGCCTTTGCAATTCTAAGAAGTCCAGGCTGGATGAGCAAAAGGGGGATTAAAAGAAGGCTTTCAGGAATTAGCTTGGAACAGGAAAGAAGAAGATAAAGCCATTATAAAAGCTTGTGCTAATACAGGAATCCTTTTTGTTGTAAGTGTTAATGCAGCCGCACAAATTCCTATGAAGATTTATTAGTCAGGTCATGTTCTCCTTCCTCTTCTGATGTTGTATCATCATCATTTTATGATGATAAAAGCATGGCTATGTTTCTTCAATAAAATGTTCCTCTCTCCAAATTCAGAGGAAAAAATTGCATGTTTTTTCCCCAGACTGCGTTTGTGTTATACACAAGGCTAAAGGTGAGGCTGGTGCCTTCAGAACAGTGAAATATAGACACTGAAATTAAGGTACCCATTTAGACACTACACTATTAGGACGCTTCCCATAAGGCAAGCACAACCCCACGTCCATGGTACCCAATGCTGAATAACCTGACAGGGCTAGAACACGTAGCACCATCCCCTTCCATCATCCCAGACCTGCTATAGCATCCGCTGTCCCATGGGACTTCGGTTCAGTAAAGCATTTACTTTATGTGAATCTGCTCCTAAGTCTACTATTTGCCTTGGCCCTCAGCCAGACAAGCACTTAGGCACATGCTTAAAGTTAAGCACAAGAGTAAACAGATTGAAGTCAGGGGGACTTAAAATTAAGCACATATTTCAAGGATTTGCTGGATAAGGGCCTTAACCCTGGTGTGCAGCGTTTAACTGGGATGATTCCCAGCTGATTAGCTCCCCCCTTTCCCCAACCTCCCCTCCATCAGACCAGGCAACAAACAGTTTCTGTTTTGCCACCACTCTAAAAGCTTGGCTTTAAAGAAACCTTGTCTAGCCTCCAGGCAAAGCATGTCTTTCTTTAATTATACCTGCCTGTGAAATACCTTCCAGAAATCCCCACCCAAACAAAGCCTCAGGAAAGGAAATAACGGAAATTCTTGATGGTTTCCATGGGGGAAACGATCCTAACCAGTGAGTCGAGGCGCACGTAAGATGAGGCTGGTGACTGCTCCTACTGTACACAGCTCCTAACCCAGAGAGAATCCTACAGCCCCAGACACCACAGTCCTCACCTCTCAGGGCAGGAGCCTCCTTGCACCTTGACCCTGGATGTGGCTCTCTGCACATGTTTAAGATCTGAACAGCCTTTTGGTGGACACATGGGGAAAGGCGAGACACGTGGCAACACAAAATCCATGAAACCACCATGCTCTCCCCGTAGCAAGTGCAGCACTCAACAGGGAATACTCCAAGAGGCCAAACAGCTTCTAAAGGTCACCTGCACAACTGTTTTTTTTTTTGCCTTCCATGCCCTTTCACATGAGCTTTTTTACTTTATTTCAATTGCATCTATCAATGCTATGGCCTTGGTGGCTATAGGCACATGTGCAGGTCTGGCATAGTGAAAGCCCTCTTGGCAGAGAGAGGCAACCACTGCAAACAAGCAATACAGGCAAGGCTTGGAACTTACAGACAAAACAGATGAGTAGAAGACTGGAAACATGGACACAGAAGATGAAGATTTGCTGCTGATTTCTCCAGCAGTAGGATTGCTCTCACGAAGGAGAAGCAACCTGACCAGACTTTACAGGGGCTTAACGGAACATTACCAAGTCCCACTCCTATCCTTCACCCGTCCCCATCTAATTTTCTTCTAACCATTCTCAGCTGCATAATCATATGGTTCTGAACTCAAGCCTGAAGTTAAGTCCTTCCCACAAGGGCATGATCATCTTATTTACCTGTGTTACCCATAGCAATAGCACTAAATAATCACCTATCTTTGGAAAAGCACCTGTGAAAGATGCCTGCAGTACTCCATCCAAACTGAAAACCACTGTAGACGACCACTAGATCATCAGTTTTCACATGCAGAAAGACTTCTGCACGGCCGAAACACCTGTTATGATCCAATCTTGTGTCAGGGAAGCTACCATAGACCTCCCAGAAGAAGGGCAGGGCCAACAGTCTTGCCCTTCCTGAACCAGCAGCTCTCAGAAGCTGAGGACGGGCAGAATACATTCAAATCCTGTTTTGTATGCAAAAGTACGAAGCCAAACAAGGCGCCCTGCTTCCACTGCAGACAGGAACAGCAGGATGGTCAGTAGTCAACGAGCTCCACCTCTAATGCTCTAATTAGCTCCCCTTGTAGCTAATTGTGATATATTTTTCTGGCTTGCTGGCCCTGGGGAGGTGGGCACTATTTCTTCTTCTAGATGAGGAAAGAGCAGCAAATGAGCTGTATTTGAAAGCCAGTCACACTCCACCTGCCCTCCACCAAGGTCAACATAGCCCGTGTAATTATAATTTATTACCTGAATAGCTATGCTGCTTGGAAACACCACTGAAATCCTGGAGCTAGATGCTCCAGTAGAAAAGAATATAATACCAAGGCTAAAAGAACTTCCAGCTTGCCTGCTTTTTACATTCAAACAAGGGCATTTGTAAACGAGTTTAAATAACAAATCTGTTTGCATAAGCATTTATAAATTGAACAAAAACCAGTTTTCCTTTCAACTACAGGACCCCGTAGTTCTTGTAGTCCCAACACTGTGGCACTGCAAGAGGTGTGGATGCGAGACCATGAAGTTCTCCCTGACCATGAGTGTTCCTGCCATGCCCTTGGGACAGCAGGCAAGACACGGGAGGACAACGTCCCCATCTCCATCGCCAGTTTTCCATAACCAGGTTTGGTCTTGCTTCTTCATCTGCAGAAGAGGAGCTCCCACCCGCCTGCACTGACAAAGCGGATGAGAGGAAAGAGGAGCCGCCACCGTGCTCTTCAGATCATGTCAGGTCGCACGTACGTTTGAAGTTGGCCACCCAGTTCTGAGCAGCCAGGAGCAATCTCGTAACGGCTACTTCCTCCACCGCTCGCAGAGCTGATCTTCAGGAAAGCTCTGTAGTGCGAGGAAATCCTGACCATCGCCACCACAGCGTTATCGACACAGCGAGGAGATAATAACGACAGGAACTGCCTTATAGCAGAATCACCGTCATGATTCATGCGACTGCTTGGTGCCAAGGTCCAACAGGCTGGAACACAGCGAGAGGAGGTCACACTTGATGTTAGCTGGTTGTTGTGTAAAAAAAGAAAGGGAGAAAATAGAAAGAGGTGGGTTCCTACAAGCTGATGAGCATCGTCCAGTCTCCCTCTGGCAAATGAATCAGGTCTTCAGTGCATGATACGGCTTACGGCATTGAAATGCCTTCTCATAGAAGGCCACAGGTCCCACCTCCTCCTGTGGGAAGGGAGGTGGTATCTAGCCCGGCAGATATCAAATGCCATCTGAAAAAGGTGTCATCATTCGTGACAGCATGGTTTGCACGCTTTGTGACTGCTCTGGATTCATAGAAACCACAGCAGCCCTCTGATTGTCTACAACCATACCCAACAGAGAGATGCAGGCTGCCTTAATGACGGACAGGACTGGTGGGCACACTGCTGTGGGTCAGATCACCATAGCACTTCTCCAAAGACCTTTTTGTCCAGGGATTGCTGTGTGGGAACTGCATGGTCTGTGATATGCACTTGAGGAGCAGCAGGCACATCATTAAAGGTGCCAGCTTGAGAACCCGGGTGCTGCCAGACGGTGGTCCCTGGAGCAAGCATAACATGGCAAACGGCTGTGCCTCCTTCGACCCTGTCCTCGCTGGAGACCAGACAGCACCAGCACACAGGAGAGCAGCAGAAATACCTCATCTTGGACAAACAGAGAAATGAAGGTTAAGAGCTGGTGAGACACAAGGGTTCATCGGCTCTCTGTGGGGATTTGGCCACTTGTAAAGTAGACACTGTGGAAGATGTGGCTGTGGCATTGTGGAGGAGCTCCTATGCATGGTCAGGGGACAGACTTCCCCTTACCATGAGAATCTCTCGTTGGTACCTTCTCCATGCACGATGCTACACCAGAAACAGAGCACCTCGGAGACTTCATTTTGTGTTTTCTTCCTTTTTTTTCTTTTTGCAGCTCAAGATTACTGAGTTCGCAGAGTCTCTCTTTAATGTCACATGTGCAGCTCAGGTCCCTCAGGCCCCAGCAGAAGCAGCCTTGGATATTTGCACAGACCCCTCACAATGGAAGGAAGAGGGTGTAGGAGGGAGGATCAGGCTGCTGACCCCTTTATTGTTCTTGGGCCAGAAGAAAGCTTCCTCCTGGCTTAAGAACCACGGCGCTGAAAAAGTTTTCCAGCCAAAACGAGTCAGATGGAGTCACTGGGTGGTGGTTTTTTAGTTCTTATTTTTTTCTTTCTCCTTCCCCTGCCTCCCCCTTCGGCCGAGCGACAGGGAGTCACAGGGTTGTGCTCCATTCACAAAATACCTGCTGCATATCACGTAGTCCTTCCCCCCGACGGCGGGGAAAGGCGCTGTAACCCAAGCAAATGAAAATAAACCTTGCTTTTTTTCCTTTTTCTTTTTTTCCTTTCTCAGAAAAAAAACAAAAAAAAAAACCCCAAAAAAAAACCAAGAAAGGAAGAAAGGACCCTGCTCCCATCCTGATGCCTCCAGCGCACCCGCGGGGAAGGGGTCGGCAGTGGGGAGAGGAGGGGAAACAAGACGATACAATACAAAACAACACAAAACAACACCCACGCCCCCCCCCCCCAGCAAATTCTGCTCCAAAAGGATTAAATGGAGGTTTTCCAAAAAAACACCCCGCCATTATATAATGAGGCTTAACTCAGAGTCACCGGGGTCACACGACGCAGCAGACTGGAAAAACCGAAGCGCAGCGCAGCCTTTCAATTGTTAAGCCAACCATGAAAAATAAAGATAAAAAATGAGCAAAACGATATTGTGATGGCAGGATCGCACCCTAACGGTCACAGTATAGTATTTTTTTACCCCCTTTGCTCTTTCTGGCTGAAATAACCATTTCAGTATGAGTTTAACCTCTCGCCTTTCTGCCTATAGGGGTAGTGACCTGTTTTGCCAGGACACTGTTGGTGCTGGGTAGTGATGCCATAGGGAGAACATGGACTGCACCAGCTCCCAAAGCCTTAAGGCACTCAGGGCTGGTTTGCACCAAAAGCAAAAGAGAGCACAACCTGAAACGCTACTGCAACAATCCAGGTATCAAAAGGTGTCACTGGGTTTCCAGATCAAAGTCTGCATGCAAGGTGATTTTTTAGCACACTGGTTGCGTTTGCAAGTTCAACCACAATTTCCCTAGCCCCCAGATTCTCCTGATTAAGTTTGAGTTGGTTGTTCGACCACAGGCAACCCTGAAGCTCCTCCATCCTTGATATCTCCCAGCACTGTCTACACCAGAGGTCCTAAATACAGGACAACAAGGTCCACAGACACAGTGGTGTGAATGGGAACAACCCAAATGACAAGAAAGCTTTAAAAAAGCCCACTCTAGCCCAGTGCTTTTGGAAGACCAAGCTGTCATCGACCACAGGCCCGACGGCTGGAGCAGATCAGCCACCACCATCATGCTCTGGCTTGCTCAGGAGGTGCAGCAGCAGCAGTGGGACCTGCTGGTACCACCAAGCTGGAAAAGCGGAGATTATCCTGGACTCGGGTTTTCTTTTAAATTGCAACAAATGAGAATTTGTGCTTCACACTTGAATATTAAAAAATGGCCTTGGTCCAGACTACCACTGCAAAGCAATCATAAAACAACAGGGATGGACACTTCATCAGGGACTGTAGTGATAGGACAAGGGGTAACGGGTTAAAACTGAAACAGGGGAAGTTTAGATTGGATATAAGGAGGAAATTCTTTCCTGTAAGAGTGGTGAAGCACTGGAATGGGTTGCCCAGAGAAGCTGTGAATGCTCCATCCCTGGCAGTGTTCAAAGCCAGGCTGGACAGAGCCTTGGGTGATATGGTTTAGTGTGAGGTGTCCCTGCCCATGGCAGGGGGGTTGGAACTTGATGATCTTAAGGTCCTTTCCAACCCTAGCTATTCTATGATTCTATGATTCTATAATCTCTCCTGCTGCTGCTTCAAACCATGCCCATGCAACTAGCAACCCCAAAACCTTTTCATTATCATGTAGAAAACATGCAGCAACCAGAACCTGAAGAACACACATTTTTATGTTGTATTTATTCATAGCCCCAAGAGGAAGGATGTCCAAATGAAGGCATACGGAGCCCACCTGCTTTATGAAATTCCACTGTTCACAGGCACGTGATGGAGTAAGTCTCAATGGCTCCCTCCCCAGGACCAGCAAGCAGAAGCAATCTGTTATCTTATGCAATACCTGCTTATTTTGCCCAGTCAAAGGGAAACAAATGGCCTCCTATAAGCATACATATTTCCCTTCCGTTCTGACAAGGCGTCTCAAAAGAATATACAATGAGAAACAAAATAATCAAGTGGGTCACAAAAGCAGGAAGAAATGAAGTTTTATCATTCTCCAGTGGTTTCTCTGCTCATACATTACAGGAATTAAACAAAATAATAGAAAGCAAGCCAACAATGAGGAGTTTCTCCACAGTGGTACCAGCAGGTGAAGGGCACAGCAGAAAAGCTCGGGGACACATGGACATCGGGGCAGCATCGTGTGGCCGAAGGCATGGATACCACACTCCTCTCGCTATTTCTATTAGCCCTGATGAAATCCTTCAATCTCACCATCCAGCAAAGGCATTTTGGGAATGGCAGAGTTTTCTTTCACTGACCAAGAGTACAGCCAAGCACTTGCCATTTTTAGAGCCAGCGGAGAAGTTTATGGAGTCATCTTCCAAACCCCAAATAAACCCCAAAGATAATTTCAAAATCATAAAATGAAGGATAATATGGATGCGGGACTAGGAAGAACTTCTGTGTTACAGGACTTGGGCTGCTACTGCAAGCAAGGACATCATTTAATTCCCTTTATAAACAGTCTTTATTTTCCCTGCGGAAGAGACATCCAGGCGTCTTGTGCAGCAATAAATTTCCCACTTAAATGACAATCTTTGACCAAACCACCTTGGATTGCAATGAACACTTACGCTGCCACTAAATACCTATATTTACACCCACAGCTATATATACATCTCTTCAGGCTGGATGGGATTCACTTACCTGCTGCCTCCAGGCAGGAAATTCGCTTTTTAAGAACTTCTGGTCTCACTTATTGTATCAGTTTCTATTTCCATAACATGAGAGGAAAGGCAGCAGAAAAGGGGGAGGGAAGCATCTTCTGTTTAAGAAGAAATTGTTAAATGCAACAGGAAACATTAACCTCATATTTTGTCAGACGAGGGACAAGGACATCCCCCATTAGCAGGATTTTTAGAGAGCAATGTGTTTCTAGGCTCTGCAGGCCCCTGTGCCAACGGGGACATACTCACGTCTCTGTTCCCTGGTCCTCTGGTGTATCTGCTTTTTTTCTTTAAGAGAGAAAATTCCTTCCTTCCCTCGATTTTATTAAAAATTCAGGTCTTTCACAGGGAGCGAGGAAGGGGATTACGATGTGGAAATAACCAAGCCAGCAGAAATAGCTGCCTGACCAGAGAGACATTGAGTTTTTATTCAGGATCTTTAGAAATATGAGTTTTTCTTTTCTCTGCTACTTTTAATAACTTTTTTTTTTTTAACTTAATCAGTACTCCACAAACAGTTTCAGTAAAATATTCAGCAAATTCAAGGGACTGCAGCGAAAGCCCTCTCATACTTCTGATGAATCCTCTGGGAAAACAAGGGGGAATGAGATATAACACTATTCAGAAGTTAAAATTTTGGGAGGGAGTGTGCTACTGTCTATAGAAAGCACTGGGAAAGAACCAAAATGAAACATTTCAGGCTTGCTTTGGATGTTACATAGCTGCACAAAAGCAAACCTTTTTGAAAGGAAAGTCAGCTGTAAGGCTGAGAAGAGCCTGTGTTGTTCTCTGATGTGTTTTAGCCAGAGCAAAATATGATGAGATTTTTGAGCCTCAAATCATAGAATAGTTAGGGCTGGAAAGGACCTTAAGATCATCAAGCTCCGACTCTCCCAACTCAAATGCCTGTTGAGTTGTTATTTACTCCCCAGTACATGTCCCCATACCCAAATCAGTTAAAAACTCCACTTCTCAGGTCTGAGCCTGTGAACTCGTTAAAAGCAAACCACAGGATCTTTCTTCAGCATCCTCCTTAAGAACGGACTTACCCACCCAGTTCTCCCGGTCTCTCCTGTCCTTGTGGTCCCTAACTGTGAACACAAACCCCATCTGCGGTCTAGAGTACAAAAGTGGTCCAGCAGTAGCCACCACCATGGTCTCCATCTCCCTCCTGCTGAGGTTGGCATATCCTTCAAAGGGGTGTGGGGAAAACAGAATAGAATAGATGGGGGAAAGGGACACATGGACAAATGGAAATGTGGGTGCTCAGAGGAACATCCTACATTTCATGGGGCAGCAGCACCTTCTGAAGGAAGGGAGGACCCCTCAGCACATCTGGCACCACTCCCTGGGGTCAAGCGCATCACTTCGGACTGAGCCCTGCCAGATCATCCCATAGGAAATATGCAGAGTTGAGGATTACATTTGCAAAAGTGGGATTTCCAAGAGGAGTCGGAAGGTGCTGCAAGGCAAGCAAGGGAGACCTGGGGGCACATCTAACCCTGAGGCACCAGCTCCCCTTAGGGCAGTGGTGCTTGGACAAGACAACAACAGAGGAGTTCAGACACCTCCAGTTTCACTGCTCAGTGCCTCCCACTGCTTTGAAGCTCACAACAGTGCACAATGATAATCAAATACAATCCCGGGTGCAGAGAAACACCTTCCCCCTGTGCAAACTTGGGTCCACCGGGCTGGCCACGCACGCTGATGCCGAGGTGGACGCAGCCCATGGGGAGCAGCATGACCTGCTGCAGGACAATGCGAGACTCCACGTTTGCTCTTGGAAAAAGCCTTTGTGAGAAGCCTCCGGTTCCGGCTGCCCAGAGCAGGGCTCCGGGGCCGTGCTGCGGGGCCGCAGTGCCCTCTAGTGCCGCAGGGCTCCCCGCTGCCACCGGCGTTGTCCCCTGGGCCACCAACACGCGGATGCCTCAGAGCGGCCGCCCCTGCACATTCCAAGCCCGCATCTCTCACCCCAATGCCTCCCATCCTCGCCATATATCAGGGCGGCCCGGCCCCAGCCCTGCCCGGCTGACAGGTGCCAGCCACAGGAACCACAATAAACAAGCACAGAATCATAGGATAGTTAGGGTTGGAAAGGACCTTGACATGATCTAGTTTCAACCCCCATGCCATGGGCATGTCTGTGCCCACCAGGCTGGGAAGGCACCCCCATGAATGATGAGCCAGCACTGAGAGGATCTATGATTCTATGATTATGAGGTTTGTGACCATTTGAGGAACCTGAACATGTATCAGTTTGTGGGTCCTGATGAAATGCAGGGTAGAAAGGAGGACCCTGGGAACTACCAACCTGTCAGGTCACCCCTATGCGTGGGAAGATCATGGAACAGATCCTTCCAGGAGCCATGCTAAGGCACACGGAGGACAGGGAAGTGATTTAAGACAACCAGCATGGCTTCTCCAAGGGCAGGTCCTGGCTGACCAAATTAGGGGCCTTCTATGATGGAGTTACTACAGCAGGGGACAAAGGAAGGGCTACGGATGTTGTCTATCTGACCTTCTGTAAAGCCTTTAACAAAGGCCCCCACAGCATCCTTCTCTCTAAACTGGAGAGATACGGGTTTGATGGGTGGATGAGGGATTGGCTAGCTGATCGAATCCAGAGGGTAGTGATCAACGGCTCAATGTCTGCATGCACACCAGTGACGAGTAGTGCCCCTCAGGGGTCTATACTGGGACCAGTACTGTTTTATTATCTTCATCAGCGACACAGTGTGCACTGTCACAAGTGTGATGACACCAAGCTGAGTGGTGCAGTTGAGACACCTGAAGGACAGGATGCCACCCAGCAGAACCTGGACAGGCTGCAGAGATGGAAATGTGCAAACACCATGAGGTTCAACGGGGCAAAGCACAGGGTCCACCCCCCCCCGGTTGGGCAACCCCTGGTAACAATACAGGATGGGGGATGGACGGATGGAGAGCAGCCCTGAGGAGAAGGACTTAGGGGTTCTGGTGGATAAATGGTGGGGCATGACCTGACTTCAGTGTGTGCTTGAGCTCAGAACCCCCCCGTGTGCTGGGCTGCACCCCCACAGCATGAGCAGCAGCTCAGGGAGGGGATCCTACCCCTCTGCTGCGCTATGGGGAGACCCCCCTGCAGCCCTGATCCAGTTCTGGGGCAGCAGCACAAGAGGGACGTGGAGATGTTGGAGCGAGGCCAGAGGAGGCCATGGAGATGCTGTGAGGGCTGGAGCAGCTCTGCTCTGGAGCCAGGCTGAGAGAGCTGGGCTGGGGCAGCCTGGACAAGAGAAGGCTCCTGAAGGGGAGACCTTACTGTGGCCTTTCAATACTCAAAGGGGGCCTAAGAAAGATGGGGAGAGACTTTTTAGCAGGGCCTGTTGTGATAGGACAAGAGGTGATGGTTTTAAACTGAGAGGGGAAATTCAGGCTGGATGTGAAGAGAAAATTCTTTACAGTGAGAGGATGTAAAATAAAATACTGGTACAGTACCTGGCTGCCCAGAGAGGTGGTGGATGCACCATCCCTGGAGACATTCCAGGCTGGATGTGGTTCTGGGCAACCTGCTGTCACTGAAGATGTCCCTGCTCATTGCAGGGGGGATGGAGTAGATGAGCTTTGAAGATCCCTTCCAACAGAAACCTTCCTGTAATTGCTAAGTCTGCTTGAACTGGGTGACAGCCAGAAAAAATAAAACCAGTCTTCAGAAGGGAGAGTCCATCTCAGTTGTTACACTCAGAAACCAGCTCTGAACAATAATGGTAATAATGAAAATAACAACAACAGTAATAATGAGGGAAACACAAAAGCTCTCAGCCATTTCCCATATGTTTCTTTGTGCAGTGAATAAATCTGTCGTATGATATAGAGGACTACCATAATCTGAAAAGCCTACTGGAAGACCTCTCCTTTTCTGCATGTCCAACAAATCCATGGGGTTTATAATGTGGTTCAGGGCTCACTACAACTGTGGGAGCCCTGCCAGAGCCCAGGCATGTACCTTGCAAGAACCTGCAAGCTGGTGACCTGTATGGGACATATGCCAGCCATGGTCCAGACCTTTCCTCTACAGTGCTTTAGGAACAGCAATGGTCTCATCTGCTTTCCTTGGTCAGTGGTGGCCTTAACTCTAACATGGGAGTGATGCTGAAGGGGTTACAGATGACCATAGCAGTCTGCCCTTTCAGCCCAAGGAGATGGTTGTTGTCAGTTGGGTTAAATAACAACAAAAAACAGGCCACAGACCGTATCTTACTGTAAGTCACAGCAAAACAAAAGCTTTATACTCAGCAGTGCAGAACTGACTCCCAATACATTGTGACCTATACTCAAGTAAACCCTGGCTGGTTGACAGGGACTTTCCACTGTGGTTTTAGCAGTTACTGTATTGGAAAGACCCTTGGGATATGGGAAGCTGGCTTCTTAGACTAGAAACCTTCTCTGAAAGCAATGACATGCCTACACGCTCTGCATGCAGTCCGGCAGGATCTGGGGCAGGGACAAGAAATCCCCCCAGTCTGGGGCACCTAGGGAGCAACCCCAGCTTGTTCATAAGCATTCGCTGGACACAAAAAGGATGTTAGGGTTAGACCTGGTGAGTGGCAGGAGGAACAGAAAGCACCTGGGGTGCACCACCAGGTCACTCCCAGTGGGATGGGATGCCAGACAAGGGGGATGAGCCCAACCCAGTTCCAACAGTGCAGAACAGCTTACTCAGAGTCAGGTTGCTGTAGCCACAGCTCTGAAAGAGGAGGGATCTGGGCTGGCTAACAAGCTGGATAAAATGAGAACTACCCAGACATACAGTGCAGAAAGAGCAGGCTTGAGAGGATGTGGAGAGGATGAAGACCCTGTATGGTGATAATACATAAATAACACCAGCCCACCAAAGAGCCATCCCTGAGCCCTAGAGAGACCTGTCCCATTGCCACCACCACCCTGGAGGGGTCAGCAGTCTGTAGGGTCTAGAAGGAAGCCCTCACACCAGTGCTGGACACTGACCTCCTCCCCTCACATGCACAGTGACAGCAGATGAGATGCTTGCTCATGATCCACGCTTTTCACCCCCTTCTCCCCATGGACACTTGGGCTGGCTTCATATCCCTTAAGAAACCTACTATCTGAACAAATCCATGTGTGAGCTAGCCCCTCAGGGCTCCTTCCAAGGTTAACAGAGAAAGAACATGGGTATCCTAACATGGAAATCATCCACCCTTCTCCAGACCTCTACACTGAGATACAACAAATCATACCCTAACGTGCCCATTGCCTCTCCTATGGCAGGAACCCCAAGTGACCAGCCCATGCACAGGTCCCTCACACAATCTCTGCACTGAATTGTTAAGGTCTGACTTGAAAATACTCATCAATGAGGAGAAGTCCCAAGGAAAGTGGGCAGAAACACCTATTAGGTGCCTAAATTCAGGTGGGATATCAGCACAGTCAGGAGTCCCACCACTGCTAAGCCTGTTTGGACAAAGTCAGGAAAATGGTGCTAAGAGGAACATGAGCAACTTACAGATTCTGCCTAAGGAGCTGTTCCCTTGTTTCTCATCCAACAAGGAAGCTGGATGACAACTGCAGCCAGAAGACAAACAAGCAGTTTATTGTAACTCTAAGCATATGACAAAAAGGGTCAAAACTCATTGAGGAAACAATAGAAGGAGATGAGCTGCAAGGCAATTAAGACGCCAAAACCAAATAATATCAGCGCTGTCTCCCAAGTTTATCCTATAGCACCAGTTAAGCTCAGCTCACCTTTTCAAAGTGCCACAGGATTCCTACCTCCTAAAACCCAAGACAAGGAGCTGCTGGCCAGCGAAGACACAGCCACACTGTGCAGGCCCATCTTGAAGGCATAACTCCAGCAAACTGAAAGCTAAAACCTGCAAGAAGCCAGTCCAGAAACCACTTGGGATGTGTCCCAAAACTCTCTGATCATGTCTAGCAGCATTCACAGCATGTCCCATGACAGGCAGACTCCTCTATCCTTCGTGAGCCTCAACAGCTTCACAGGGAGGATGAGGGATATCTTGTAGGACCTGACCCCTTGGGTTGTTTTCTGTCTTAAGTGTAGGGCTTGCCAAGGGCTTCCAGTCTGAAGACCGTATCTATGACCAGGGCACTTGGCAGCAACATATCCAAGCCGGAAAGCCTTTCCAAGCATCTGCCAAAGGGAGTAAAAGCAAAATGCACTGACTCAGCCCTCGCAGTGATGTCTCCATGATGCCAAGATGATTACATGGTCTCCTCCACAAACCAGCTGAGGTGAAAACGAGGATGATGAAGGCTGGCTCTGCATCTGAGCTGTGCCTTTGAAATACAGCAGACAACCGATCCTCCCTGGCATCCATCAAAAAACAGATATTATGAATGGGGAACACTTATCTTCAAAAGATTATTTTCTTCCAAAGTCACTTTTTGGCAGCACTCAGGTGAATCAGTGCCCAAATCCAACTGCAGACTCCTATGGGTAAGCAAAGATGAAGAGGTTACGGCTCATGAGCTGAGCCAAAGCAATGACTTCACGAGCTCCCAGCCACAGAGCTTTCAAAACAAAGCCTATTTACCGGTAGAAACAAGCACCCCACAGCGGCTTTGAAAAGATGGGGCTGGAGGAAGCTTCAAACACCAGTTGTCCTGACAGAATTGAGCCCAGTGCGGGAGCAGAGCCGGGTTCGCCTCCCCACGCATGTCCACGAGATGGCAGAGCTTGCCGCGCTGAGAGCCGGCCAACAGCATCCCCGGGATGCACGAATTCTCCAGTTTCAAAACAAAAGGCTGGCGACAAGCCCCGTTCCCTCAGACAGCTATGAAGAAAGAGGGTCTGGGGGAAGGTTGTCTTGGGTTTTGGTTATTTTTTCACCTTCTAATTGCCAAATAGTCACAGGCGTTCCTTGCAATCTTTTGTTGAAATGCTACTGATAGATTCCAGCAGCAAAACTCATGGATCTGTATTAACATCCAGATATTCAGAATATTCTGCTTAACCCATTAGTGGTGTCACTGTGTTTCACTGTGTGTATATATAGTCACTGTATATCACTGTATGTATTCACATACAGACCTAGCTTTATACTGGAAACTAGTTCTAAATTCATGCTCCATGCCTATCATTCTTTACTATCAGAAGAACTCAAATTTCCAAAGCAGCCTGCAGTAAGACTCACTACCTCTCTCCAACTTGCTTGGTAAAGCTGCTGAAGCACACTCAGCAGCAAAACATTTTTCCATCTCAGCCATGCTGGAGGATGCTCGGACTGGCCCAGTTGTGCTGGAGCACCACAGAATCATGGAATGGTTCGTGTTGGAAGGGACCTTAAAGCTCATCCAGTTGCAACCCCCTGCCGTGGACAGGGACACCTTCCACTAGGTCGGTCCACGACCAGACCAGCCCCTCCATCCATGCACAGCTGCTGTAAGCAGCCCATGAGCCCTTAGACAGAACGAGAGTTTATGTACCTCTAAACTGAAGAGCACCTTCTTCAGGATATGACATGAACATAACTGCAGTGTGGAAAAGCCCCATAGAAGATGAAGGATTTTTCTTCCATAGTCTCACATAAACATTTTCCTTTATGCCCTCATGCATTGTGCCCCACAGAGCCCTTTAAAACGAGAGATAGAGACCAGCAAAATCACAGTGGCACTGCCTGATCACGTTCAAATCCAGTTAACAATGACATGTCAGGATTAAACCAGCTGTCTGCAAGTATTTCACTTGTCAACACTGCACAAGATAAATCCTCACCCAGAACTACCCAGCCTCTGATTCCCAAGACACACATATGACTGCATGTGCCTAGGTAAGTACATCTCCAAAATAATGCAGCATTGCATGAGTCTGCCCAGAGGCAGAAACAGAACACCAAATCCATCATTCCCACTTCCAGCTTAGAGATGTCACACTAACAACTAAGCTAGGTATTAAGGTATATATTGGAATTAATCCATTGGAGTCACTGGACTCAACCAGGTGTTAGGACAGGATGAGATGACAAGCAGACCAGGAGGACCTGGCTTATTTAATAGCTGTTGATTAGAAAATAAGTTAAATCCTAGAGAAGAAAGTCAGCTCCTCGCACCAAAGATGGTTTGATTCCTTATTTCCAATTATTTCCCATGGAAAATAACCTTATTTTGCAGAATTACTGGGTTCTGTATCAGCTGAACTTAATGTTTTCTCCCTGTGACCTAAAGTCCAGACATACCAAGCATAGAAGAGACTGAGCAGAAAGCAGCTGCAGGCAGTGCTCCTCCCTGCCAAAGTCAGCAGCACTTCTCCACTGGTTCAAGTATTTAGTGCCAGCTAGCTCACCCAAAAGAAACAGTGAGGCAGATCATCACATGGTTTGCAGAATGGCCAAAGCTTTTCCTCAGATGATGCACAAACAAGAAGCCTGGCGATCTCTTTGCTCAGCACTGAAAAGGGTAACGCTACCACAGCACGAGATGTCCTTGTCCTCCCCTCTAGAGGCAAAGAGGACACTAGAGCAGAAACACTCATAAACTTGCCTAGCCCAGGACACCCAGCTCCTTTAAGGGCTCTGGAAACTGGAAAATTACATGATGCTGACATACTGACCTTATTCAATTGGACTTTTTAACTGAGGATCTCACCCTGCCATTCCCCAACACCGAGCATCAAAAGTCATTTAACCAGAACTACCGAAGCTGGGCTGTAAAGAGAGATGTGAAGAAGGAAAACATACAAGTGGATGAGCACTGCAAACAAACATATGCACACCCCACAGAGGAAACATCTGGGTCAGCACACCGTCACTTCTGGCTTCCTGGCAGCAATTTCTTTTGCAGCTGCCAGGAGGTTTGATGCTTTTCAGAATCTCCTTTCCTAAAATAAATGAGCCCTGTGTACATATATACATATATATATGTGCATATACATATATATGTCTGTGTGTATACACTGCCCTCAACTTTTCACCTCCCAACAAAGCCTACATGGTAACTGCCCTTGCTTAGCACTAAGGTTCACAGCAAGGCTTGCTGACACTACAGGCTTCATTCTCCATCACAAACCCCAGAGGACCTCAGCACATCCAGGCCAGCAACCTTCCCATTTCTGGGGAGGGTTTCCTAAGGAAAGGTACAGCAGGGAGCTGCTGGTCTCCACCACACCACAGGCAGGATATGTCCTCATCACCTACCTGCCACACTGGAAGGACTTTCTCTATGTCGTTCAAGTTGATGCTGTCTCCATCCTCATATTTTCCTTTTCCAAGCCTGGAGGAAGAAGAAAACAAACAAAACCATGTGAAACCTCACTGGAGCCAAAGTTAATTTTCTATTAAGGCACATGGGGAAGATCAGTTCTTTCTGCAAAGGACCCTCATGTAAAAAAAGAGGCTCTCTGAAGCGAGTATGCTGTGCCTCCAAAACACTCCCACATGGGCACAAAGCTGTTAATATAAAATTAAATGCTTTTCTCAGCCCTTTCCCCCTGCACCATCTACCATGGCACTCAAACGCTCTTGGTAAACGTGAGAAAACCAAAGGCAGTCCTTAGCAGTAGTGCTGGGGGATTCGATTCCCAGACCAAGCAAAACAGAAAGCACAGCCCACCTGGAAAAAAAAAACAGTAAGGACACAAAAATGGAATGGAAAATGCTTCCTCCTCCACTGGAGCTCCAGTTCCCCTGCTGAGAAAGGTGTCCTCAAACAAGCACAAACAGACTCAAGACAGCAAAGAGCAATCGTTATAAATACAAACATACAATTTGAAAGGCAAAAGAAATTGGGGTGGGAAGGCAGGCACTGACAGACCAAATGAATAGCTGGCAGCTGAAGGACGTTGTGGCAGCAAGAAAAGAAAAGAATCCATAGATAATTACTAGGTTGGATGCAGAGAGTTTCTAATGGCACAAAAGAAAAAAGTGGTCAGTAAGTACGTTCCTTCTGCATTTATATACAATTGAGGTGATCTCTGTTTATTTTGTAAGAAAATGCTGATTTGTTTTTTTCGTCAATTAGTGACAAGATATTGTTAAATATGTATTAGACAGAAATTCTGATAGAGGCAGACCCAGGTAGTCATCGCCTCTAAGTGAGAGAACAACAGATCTTGGTGGAATTACAGCAAACAGTGAGGGGAAAGGGAGAATCCAGAAAAATGGCATGTGCTAAAGCACCAGGCTCAAAACCAAAGCAAGCTGAATGGAAACAATTTAATTAACATGCTAATTGATTTATAGGAAATCAGAGGTGTCTGACAATTGACTTTCCCTCATAAGTGAAACACTGACTTTTATTTACAAAGGCGATCATATAGTTTATGCTTATATATACATTAAAAAAACATTTATGTGAAAAAATAGGTATATTTATACATGTATGAGGCAGGGGATGAGGAGACAAGGATCAGGAGGATGAAGGCAGCCTTCCTCTAGAGGCAGCATGGCTGAGCCTCAAGTAAAGGACCATAGGCAGCTCTGGCAGTCATGTTTCAATGAGGTGGTAGAGAAACTAAAGTGATGCCAAGGCCAGGCTGGATGGAGTCTTGGGTGACATGGTCTAAGAGTATGAGGTGTCCCTGCCCATGGCAGGTGTTTGGACCTGGATGATCTTAAGGCCCTTTCTAGCCCAAATCGTTGTATGACTCTACACAGAGGCTTGAGATATACCTGGAATGAAGAGAAAGTGTCAGCTACAAAAGGTTGTTTGAACTGGAAGAGCGAAAGCACAGCAAGAGCTAACACTGGGATTTAAAGGTGGACAAATCCAGGTCAGAAATGAAGTACAGTTCCCTGGTTTTCCTTCACCTCTCCACTTGGATTATTCAGCATACCATCAAACTCAGTATTTTCCTATAAAATCAGATGTCTTTTTGGAGGAAAATGCTTCAGCCAAGCAAAAGTCATTTGAGGTCAATCATCTGGATGCAACTACATGGCCCACCCTGGGCAAGCAACTGAACTAAGGAATAAAATGGTCCCTTAGGGACAGCATCTTTCCTCTTTTCTCAATTAGCTTTTCCATTGCACAGCTAGCTCATTAAAAAACCCCACTCCTGCAAGAGGGAAATGCCTGGCTAACAGGTGGAGATTCTCAAGAGGTTCAGCAAGCTGAATCACACTCTGCACAGATTTGGAATGGAGAGCTGATGAATGCACAACACAGACAACTTGATAAAAATAAACCCAACTTCTCCTATTCCAGTGCAGGCTACCTGTACGATTTGCATCCTGGAAGATGCACTGATTGTGCTAACAGCATCCGTTTAACTTTCCTGCATATACGCTAATTCCTACTCCACTTTTACAGCTGTAGTATTTAGGAGTGATTAAATATCTCGCCTCCACACTGCCTTCTCTACATGTTTGCACCCTGGGTATTCACCATGAACCGCAGGCAGACGACAAAGCGGAGCCTGTTGCTTTCTCCCTGTACACAGCAGATGTCGCTGGTAGGATCATCCGGCAAGTGCCATCCCCACGGAGCACATCGTATCTTACTCTACAGAGGGCGCTTCATCTCATTTCTCAAAACCATCTGTGGAAATGGGAATAAACATGACCAAGGCACTTACCGACTCAGAAATCTAGTGTTATATTGTTTGAAATATTCTGAAAATTGCTGTTTATATACCTGTGTAGGTATGGATGCTGAATCTGGGCTGGAGTGGGATTGCTAGCCTGGAGTTATTTGCACATGACTTGCGTTAAGACTTGCGCATGGTGTTGGCCTATACTTTGGCACAACCAACTCTGAGAGAGCATTTCATCCCTACATACAAGATGGCAAAGAGCTACCACCTGAAATCTTCTCAACCCCATCTTTTACACCTGTTCTGATTTTTTTCCTTCCTCTTTACCCTGATAAGGAGAGGAAAACCCAAACTATGACTGTTTCTTAGCCTGCAGAGCAACAGTGATGTCCATCTAAGCAATATCAGTCATCCACTTGGTTCCAGTATGCATTTATTTGGCTTGACCACCCAACAACCAAAGAGGAATCCAGCAATACTGTGGAAGCTCCTGGAGGCTGCCACAACCAAAAGGAGCTGTTCAATGTTTTCGGTTTTGTGACTAAAAGGAGAAGATGAAGGATGAATGCTTTGATCTACAGGGATCACATCAATGCTCTCTCCTTACCTGAAGTCTTGCTGGGGAGAACAGCAGAAGCCCTAACACTTGTGGGAATAATAACCAGGATCAGCACTAAGCCAGAATCTTTCCTCCAATATTCAGAAATATTTAAATCTACAAGTCTTGGATCTAGAGGACTTGTATCCAGCATGGTAAAGACTGAATTCTACCAAGAAATGCAAAATAAACTGAGCAACTCTGCTCCAGCCCCGAACTGGATGATAGAATAGACAGACACACAGATTGTGGCATCCTCAAACCCTGTTCATGGTCCAGCACCTCTTACCCATGTCCTCCACATGAGCCATGCCACCAAGCCAGTGTTCCTACAGCAAAGGAGAAGATAGAGACCTTTCTGGGGAGTATGGTATTGCACACATGGCACTCACCCTTCTCTGTCTATGTGAGGCAACGGGTGTTTGGAGGTGTTTCGCAGCTTCCTGTGAAATTGGGTGAAATCTAGTTTTTCAGGCTGCAAGTCCCACGTCGCACCACTAGGAGAGAAAAACAGGGAAAAAAACAAGGAAAGAAAGTCCACTACTAATTGAACACCACCAAGCGGAAGAGCAGAGGGCACATCGGAGCCTGCAAATGAGGAAAGCTGGTACTTCTGGAAGCACCACTCCCTGTGCTGCACAGCACATGGATGCCTCCAAACTTCAGACCGCTGCATTATGTTTCTTTTCATTTCTTCTGGGGTTTTTTTTTGGAGATGCAGAGCTCCTGTTGCTTGCATTAAACACCTAGTTTTGATGTATGATGCAGCATGATGCAGAACAGACCTTGCAAGCTATACTTGTTCTCTGTATCAAGGGGGTATCACAAGAGGTAATGGTCTGGTCCATGCAATGGAGATGTTCTCTCTGGTCCTACACAAGCTGTCTGCTCCAGTGGCCTGAAGCAAGTCCTAGGTGGGAACTCAATCCCTGCAGACTCTTGCACTGCTCCAGGCACAGAGAGATGCGTAAAACTGAACAGAGCACATATTTCACCACTTTCCTCATGCTGAAGTGGCAGATGAAGAGCTCTTCTCAGCAGCTGTGATGCCAACGCACGACTGCACCTCCAATTAATGGAAGAGTAAAATCCTAGAGTAGTAGTTCAGAGCTGCTTTCAAGTCTCAGATGATTACAACTAATCATATCAGTACCAGCTTCAGATGTTTGGACTGCAAACTCATCCAGTGGCCTCTCCTGAGCACGTAGGATGCTTTAAGTAGATTGACTGTGCTTAGTGCCATGGGCTAAATGGGGATGGAGAGGAGGAGGAGCAGCAACACGAGTACCAGCAGGGTTCTCACTGGTGCCTGGGTACCGGCAGGACAGACACGTGGGCAAAGGCTAAGAGAGGGCACAGTCCATCTCTCAAAGCATTTTAAAACCAGCTTACCTGAAGGAGTCAAAGGTGTTGGCAGCCCAGATGTCTGTGCCCAGCATGTCAAGGTTGCTGTCCTTGTTGCCATTCTAGGAAGAAGGGAAAGGTGGTTACTTGCCAGAAGGCACATGGTGCTATCCAGATCACAGCACAGTCTCTTCCACCACCAGCCATGGAGGTGTCCTAGCTCTGCACCTGGGCTCCTCTACCCCATGTGAATCCACACTCACTGCAACACAAAGTCCCTCTCCCACTGCAAAAGCACATCACGTGGGCAAGGCGTGACACAGCTTCAGCCTCGAGGACACAAAGCTGTGGACAACATGGAGCAGAGAACATGTAGGCTCAGCTCTAACTCCAGCCCTGGCCTCCTACCCAATGTCCACAATCTCCAAGATGCACCAAGGTCCAGTGGGCAGCTGCCATCCCAGCCATGAAGATGCTCAGCTTCAGAGTCACAGACCAGTTAATGCAGGAAGGGACCTCTGAAGCTCATGTGGTCCAACTCTCCTGCTCAAGCAGGGCCACCTACAATCAGGTGTCCAAGACCACATCCAGATGGCTTTTGAGTATCTCCAAGGATGGAGATGCTCTTCACTAGCAGCTGCCAGAGCCTGCTGTCACCAATAAGAGTGGTGAAAGCTGTCTTACTTCTTCAAGGAGTCACGGTGACATTACTTCTCCTTGGTCTAACAGCACGAGTGGGATGTCAGAACCTTGCACCGTTCCACCTCTGCCATGCACACCAGCAAATGAGTTCACACATACTAGAATAACCATGTATTTAAGTACTAATGCTTAAGGACTAATATTCCCACCAACATTAAGGCGATGATTCCTTACTCTTACATGAAGCAAAAGCATCATGGTATAATCATGTGGGAATTATGAGAAACCTCCAGCAAAATGAAAATCACCCTGAATTTACCTCTGCAACTGCTTTTGGCAAAACTGGTGACCCAAAGCAAGAGCATCTAAAGCAAAAACCTAACACTCATCCTTCATAGCCCCTTTACACGTCCTCCCTACAGAAAGAGGGCTGCCCTCTCCACCCTTTACAGGCAAAGAAGTAAAGGGAGTTGGATTTTGCCTTTCAAACCATTCAAGAAATCAGACCTGACTCAGACTTTTACAGGATGGACACGTAAATGCATTACGAAGAGGGAATCCCATATTACCAATTTTCCCCCACATTTCTTACACACAGTCAGATTATTCATAATCTTGCACATTGAGATTATGTAAGTATTTCAGCCCAAATGTCCCCATTCCAATGAAATGTGCCGGAGAAGGTGGCTTCCATATATACCCCATCCTACTGTCCTGGGTTCAGCTATAACAGTTATTTTTTTCCTTAGTGGCTGGTGCAGTGCTGTGGTTTTGACTTTAGTCTAATTAGACAATGCTGATAACACTCTGATGTGTTTAACTGTTGCTAAGTAATGCTTACCCTGAACAAGGACTTTTCAGTTTCATGCTCTGCCAGTGAGGAGGGGCACAAGAAGCCAGAAGGAAGCAGAGACAGGACACCTGACCCAAACTAGCCAAAGGGGTATTCCATACCACAGCACGTCATGCTCAGTATAGAAACCTGGGGGAGTCACCCAGGTGTTAAAAACTACACAGAGAGCAATGGGTGGTGGGACTTTCAAACACTGGGACACACACTTAGCAAAAGCCACATGGCTGGTCATAAAATCATACAATCCTAGAATACTTAGGGTTGGAAAGGACCTTAAGATCATCCAGTTCCAACCCTCTTGCCATGGGCAGGGACACCTCACACTAAACCATGTCACCCAAGGCTCTGTCCAACCTGGCCTTGAACACTGTCAGGGATGGGGCAGCCACAGCTTCTCTGGGCACCCTGGGCCAGAACCTCAGCATCCTCACAGTGAAGAACTTCTTCCTTACATCTAACCTAAACTTCCTCTGTTTCAGTTTTAACCCGTTACGCCTTGTCCTATTGCTACCATCCCTCTGATGAAGAGTCCCTCTCCAGCATCCTTGCAACCCCCTTCAAACACTGGAAGCTGCTCTGAGGGCTCCACGCAGCTTCTCTTCTCCAGGCTGAACAGCCCCAATTTCTTAGCCTGTCAGCACTAGGGGATCTGCCAACAGGTCAGTATGGGTATTGGCTGGGGGTGGTGAGCAACCGCATTGTGCATCACTTGTGTTTATCGTTTTTTCCCTTTACCCTTTTAGTTTCATATTCTCTCCCCTTATTATTTCCCTTATCATCATTACTGTTGGTAGCAGTAGTAGTTTTGTGTTATACATTAGTTACTAGACTGTTCTTATCTCAACCCATGGGATTTGCATTCCTTCAATTCTCTTCCCCATCCCTCCAGGAGTGGGCAGGATGAAGCAGGGAGGTAAGAGAGTGGCTGCATGGTTCTGAGTTATCCTTAAGCTGGGCTTAAATCACAACACCTTCCCATTATGACATTTTCAAATACTATTAGTAACAACCAAGACACAAGAATTCATAAAGATTTGACCATTTCTTAATGAAGCCCCATACCTCCACCTGCACGCAAAGGGATCAATCTCTTCCCAATGAACAGGACATGCATCTCGGTGCACAATACTGAGAGTCATGCTTTGCAGCCATTCCCAGCACAACAACCAATTTAGACACCAGACACTCCAAACACAGCCACACTGCTCTCTTTTTTGTCTCCTTCAACAGGTCTCTATGGATTACAGTTTTAACCTCCAGGGATCTACAGGTCAACAGGCACAGAAACTACCAGAAATATATAAAATTCTCAATTATGGAAGCTGAGCTTTTTATTTGAGGCAATTTTTTTTTCCTGCCTAGGAGAGAAATTAGTTTTCTAAATGTTTAGAAGCATCCTCATGCAGTATAATGAAAATACACATGTACAGGTCTTCATAGCTATCACCCAAAGAAGACATAACTCTTCCTGTAGACAAATCAATTTCTCTTTCCATTTCCTACGACATGGGATATTTATGTTCCTGTCAACGAGCCAGCAAAAATTGGATTTCCTAAGAGTGAAGTGTTTGGGTTCAGGGAGGAAGTCTGCGAACACATAACTAGTTGCAATGAGGCTGAGACCAACCAGCAATTAAGATGCAAAACAGCAAAAAATTATGATAAGGTGGGTTCCTAATGTAAAAGGCTGTATCTTAAAATTGTTGCCCAAATTCAGCTCGACACAGGACTTCTGAAAAGCCTCTTCCTGAGCCCTGAAAAAAAGCATCAGGCAATTACGCTTTGATGCTCAGCTTGAAATCTGTTTGGATGTGATGGACAGCCTTGACACCTCTTACTCTGCAGCAGAAGTGGATGCAGCACAAGCTGTCCCACCCAGCTCCCCCTCACCTCCTCGTACATCAGCTCATCAGTGCTCTGCTGTGAGCACAGGCAGGTCAGCCTCGGCACGGATCCCAGGAAATTGCAGATCCCAGGAAATTGGATTGATGATTGCAGTGATGATTCAGATGGTGCAGGGTGTCAGATGCATGTAAGCATCTAGGCAGCGGTCAGATGCTCCCACCCAAACCTGGTCCTCCTACATGATGTCCCCATGACCTCTTGGAGGCAGTCCAGTCATTAGCCAGACTCCATAAAGACAGCACCATGGCCAAATGACAACACACCTTGTCATTAAGTCATGAGTCACCACAGTCATCTCGAGACATCCTTTCAGTCTTCCGATGGATGATCTGTCTTTATATCCAGTTTCTGTCTCGACTCACATGGCTGGAAGCATGCTTTCCACCCAAGTGAACCTGCGCTGCAGCGTGCTTGGTAAAATGCTCACAGCATGGCACCAAGACTTAATAACTAAGACTTTAAAAAAGCCGATTCTCAATTCTGGGGACAAAAAAAAAATCCTAATTGCATGTATTTAAGAAAAGAAGTGACTTGCTGACAGCTCCCCCAGGACTGCAATTACAGCCAGAAGAAGTTTCAACATGATGGTCCCAATGACCCAACCCTCAACTTCAGATAATCACTTTCACCGCAAAGAGTGTAGCACAGCTGAAATATAATTTAGCCATCAGGAATGATGGTTGGGAGACACACTGACAAGATCAGCATCAGTACTCAGATCAGAGATCTGGTAAAGCAGATCCTACCCATGATATGGTTTAAACGTGCATCCATAATGTGTGTCCTCCAGCCCCTACGAGCACACGTCACCTTCACCCATCACCACCGAACCCGTACAAACAAAGGGATGCACCTCGCTACCGTCCACGTGGACTCTGACTGTTCACCCATGCATGCAGCTTCAGCACATTCCCCACAAAGTCAGCATTTGCATGTACACAGCAGCTTTCCAAAGCCCAGCTCCACATCACACCGGTTCCCCTCGCTCCTCCTCATTATCACCCTCCAGTAAACCAGTACCAATACAGAATCATGCTCTTCATCGCACTATTGCAACAGCATTAGCTCATCACTGTGCTTGGCATTAACGCAGAACGAGTCAAGTGGTCAGTGGTACAAATTCAGGGATTATCCTGTGTCATGTGTTACTTCTTCAGCATTTTTCAGTTCTATGCGTGAGGAGATTCCCTCAGCTGCCTACAACCCTTCACTGCACTTCAGTAGAAAACCAGAAAGTTACTGAACTGTCTGAAAAACTCCAATGGAAGGTTTCCTTGGGCAGGGACACCTCACACTAAACCATATCACCCAAGGCCTCATCCAACCAGGTCTTGAACACTGCCAGGGATGGAGCACTCACAACCTCCCTGGGCAACCCATTCCAGTGCCTCTCCACCCTAACAGGAAAGAATTTCCTCCTTATATCTATATTTTAAGGAAGACAGTACTATCCCTCCTGAAAGAAGGAATGGTATGTCGAGTCTTGTTTCCAGCCACATGGACCATCACTTCCCAGCAACAATGCCATTCTGTGGGTCCTTCTCCCACCAAAGCATGGCTCAGGAGAGAGGACAGGCTACTTCCTCAAGCACTCCAGGATGGATAAGATGGGTGAATGGCCCAAGATCTCCCAGAGCCCATTTCCACTTCTGGCACAACTAGTGCTCATGTGTGCAGAATCAGAGCAACTCCAAGAAGAGAGAGGAGGGCAGAGGCTGACTAAAACATGCAGAAAAGGTTCCTGGTCTGAGTTCAAGGAATGGATCTAAAACCAAATCAAAGGCAAATCCTTACAGTGTTTTGCAGGGCAGGGAGGCAACTCCCCATCTAGCCCTGCTGATGGTTCAAGGTCACCATTTAACACCACCTATGTGATGCCCACTCATGTGTCAACTTCCAGTGAAGACTTGCCAAAAAATAATTACAGACACCTTTTAATTTCCCAAAATTAAAATACTCCAAGATTTAAAATAAACTAATTTTCTTTGCACTAAAACAGCTGACTAGGGACTTCTTTCTCAATATTATGGCACTCAGCAATCCTCAACTGCTTGAGGCTGAAGGACAGCTACAGCCCTCAGCAGACAAGTCACACATTATGCATGAATTAAATAGGTCTCTGAGGTGTCCTTCATAATTGACATGCACTCACACCCTAGATGCAGATACATACACAAAAGATGTTGTTAGAACGATGCCTCTGATAAACAGCAAGCAAAAGACATGACTTCAGCACGCTGATACCAGGTATACCTTGTTCGATTGCCTGACCCGGATGCTTCTCCTGCGGCTGCCAGACCTGGATCCAGACCCGGATCCAGACCCGTGCCTGGAGCCAGACACTGGCTGGGACCCTGCTCTCTCAGTGCTGGTGTGATCCCACTCTTCCTGGAAACAATAAACAGCTTGCTTTAGTCAAGGGCAATGCTGTCCTGCACCCACAAAAAACACACTGACATGGTGAGCCAGGAAAGCTGTAGCTCGCAGAGCACACATGCAAGCACCTGCAAAACCATGCCCATGCCTAACCCCCTGATCTGGGGGATTTCTCAGAGACCTTTAGCATATTCTATTTACACACTGCAAAGGAATGACACCGTGGGAGGCTTCAACGAAGATAAGATTTGGCTCTCGTGCTCCAGTGTAGGCATGGGGAACAACACCGCTTACCTCCTGTATCATTATGAGCATCACTTATGCATATTCAGTAACCCACATCCTCTAAAACTGCTTAACAGCATGCTTTAACTTTTGGTCAGCCCTGAATTGGTCAGGCCAGCTGGTCTAGATGATCATTTTAAGTCCCTTCCAACTGAAATAGGTTTATTCTATTCTGTGCTGTTCGACGCTGTTTTATCCTATTCTGTTCTGTTTTCTTCTCCTCTATCCTATTCTATTTTCTTAATTTCACCCCCCAAGCCCAGATCAACTTCTCAACCACTTTTTCTTTCTGCTGAGCCCACTCTTGGAGTCCAGCCACTCATATACCAGAAAACATAGTTCACTGAGTTCACCAGGAGACACATTACACAAATAACTATTTTTTCCTCTTCAGGAGCTGTCCTTAATGTTCTCCTTTGTTCTCTTTACACTTGTTCTGTTGTCAAGCAACCTGCAGGTTTCTTGTTCAGCCAGCAGCCCTCGGGGCAAGATGAGTCATCTGAAAACCAGAAGAACTCACCCAACCAGCCGCTTCTACCCAAACATCCCACAAGGTGTGTGGGGAGAAAGCTGGGTATTGTAAGGGTAATTTGCTCCAAAAGCTTTGCTCAGAGGCTTGGGAAAGACCTTTAAAGTGACCTAAGATCATTAAAAATACACAAAATCACAGAATGCAGAATATTCAACTCTTCAAAGTACTCTGAAAATCTGGGATATACAAAGGGGAGCCTGTGTTTCAGGATTAGTGTGAGAGCTGATGTTCCAAGATAGATTCTCAAGTCTCAGACATCCTCATGGGGCTACATGAGTCTCTATGGACACTGCCTTGGGCTACAAGGGCAGAGCCACCTTGGCCTACTGAGAGCTAAAAGGATTCACCATCAAAGCAAGGTGTGAACTCCACTTTATACACAGCAGCCAAGTCCAGGTCACTGATTTGGGAGCACAGATCCAGTCACAGCTCCACCACTGCCACATGGGTTGGATGGGGCAGTGAGACAGCTGTACAGCAGACCCTGAGCTATCTAAGGTGATGCTACCCAGTGGTCCAGCACTGACCTTAGTGAAATATAAGTATTTACCCAACACTGGAAGCAAAACACATCAGTACTGATTTCTGTGTTGCTCCAGCTGCATGTTCTCTATCCTCAGACATAGCAAGTCTCTAGCAAGCTCAAATACACTGTGGTTGCTAGTGAGTAAAGTCACTGACTTCAAAAGAAGAGGTCAGCTGGTTTTCAAGTTTTATACAGATTAAATTTGAGAGGTTGTGGTTATTCCCACCATGTTACAACAACAGCACAAAACACCTTCTTCCCTCCTCATCACATCATGACCCGAATCCCCTGATGGCTGAGAAATACCAACTATGTCACATAGTTAAGGGAGTTGTTAAATTGTCATGGAGGTAACAAACAACTTGATCTATGCCACTTCTGAGACATGGGCAGGTGGCCACTTTGGGAAGCCTTAGGGAAGAGCCAGCCTTGTGGGCATCCTAAGAAGTGAGAAATGTCTCATTTGATGTGGGAAAGACGAACACCAACTGGAAAGGTGGTTGGGAGAAAAGAAGCTTCACCACCCAGATGTTTGGAGGATTAATCACCAGTTTACTGTATCTGCACACTGAACATCTTGCTCATGCACGTATGAAGAATTTCTGTGACAAATGCTGCAGTGGGACATGGTCAGTGTGTGTACTTTAAAAACAAACTGAAAATAAACATTATATTGAGGTGACCCAACTTCTGGTCATGGTTGCCTGCAGACAACCTGAGGTTATGCAAATTCCAGAAACATGGCTGGCCACAATAAAAGCCTTCTGGAAAACAGGGAGAGTGGTACCACCATGAATCAACACCCAGATTCACTGAGACAATCTCCAATGGATACAGCACGAACCAGTTAGATAAAAACCACAGGTTCCCTTTCACCAAATCACTGCCTGGGGTCTTTACCCAGTTCACACCCTTTATCTTATAGGGGTTGGAAATAGATGATCTTATGGTCCTTTCCAACCTTAACCAGTCTATGACCCTAATTTTATCACACCCTAACAATATTTATATTTACAACCAAATTATTTAAAAAAAAAAAACAACAATTATTGAACTAAAACTTGATGAAACCTCTGTTGAAGCTGAAACAGTCCAATCGAGTATGGCCTAAATACACCCATATTCAAACTCACCAGCACAGCCAAGCTCAATGTTTTACCTAAATTTCTGACTAATTGCCAAACACCTTTTTACTGCTACCTTGTCCGGAAGAGAAATAATGTCCAGCAGAAACTCTCCCAGACTTTTCTTGTGACTCTTTTGTGCTGAATATGCCCTTTTGTGCTAAAATGAATGCCCTGTGCAGACCTTTCTGCAGGAGCAGGGAAGCTCACTCCACCCCACCAGGTGATGCTGGAGGAGCAGGCGACAACACGCAGGTAAGGATCATCCCTTAAAAACCAGCCACTGGTAACAAAACCTCTCCACCAGCACCATAAAAACCCCATCCCATACAGGCAGCTGGACTCCAGCAGAAAGCAGAGGGAGGCTCCGTGGTGGTGAGACATGGCACTGTTTGACCTCCATCCTGCAGCATGGCCACCTACATGTGTCCCACACAGAGCTCTTGCCAAGTTAGCTCAGCAGGAACAGGCTTGTCTGCAGCTCTGCCAAAAGCCAGAGAAACAGCTGCAGTAGACTCCCATTTCCTTGCCTCATGCCAACCCAATTCCTCATCATCCAACCCTGTTACTCTCAGCAGTGCCCTCAAAAGACCAGGACTCTCCTAATCTCTCCAACACCCCAAACAACCCTTGGACTCTTGTTCCCAGCTCTTATTTGGGCTCCTCCACCTACTGTTCATGGTCTACACTCACCAACAGGAGACTGGACCTCTGAGTCACACGCTGGGGCTTGGAGGGAAGAAGCATCACCTCCAGAGACTGATTCCCAGCCGCTGCTCTCATCCATGCCAATACACCTGGGTAAGCTCTGTACCCTCTTGGGAACACCAAGGCTTGCGTGCATTAACACCGCCAGCCACCCGCCTTTGGAAACTACCTGTCAAATCTAACATTTGCATTTTAATTAGCTGTAATCATATGTTGCACTTACACTGCAATTTTCACCTTCGCAGCTAGCTCTTTGAGGCATGAGCTAATTAATCCCATTCCCTTTTCCAGCTCAAGAGTTAATACTTTCTGCTGCTCCAGTGCAAGTCTGAAAATCCCACCCACAGAAAAAGACGACAATTTTCCTCAATGCACAGGCAATAAATGGAAATATGGTAACCACCTATGTGGTTCCTCTCAGTTACATTAAGTACAGGTGAAGTTGGCTGCGTTGGTAGAGGTGTAGACCAACCATGGCAACCCCAAAAGCTTTCAGCGGCCTGAAGACATCAGTGGATTCCTGATGGGATTCATGTTTAACTGTCTGTAAAAATCTCAATATTCAGTGTGCAGCATTCAGAGGCTAAGGTGGACCAAAGAAAAAGGAAAACCCACAGAAAGCTAGAGGACTTCTCAGGACACAAAGGCTTCTGAGATATCCCCCAGCATTAACAATGGTCTCATCATCGAAACTACAAGTAGCTCCCTAGATCAAGTTGCGGGGTGTCCTTCAAATGACCCCCAAACTTCAAGCCTTAGTCCTGGTCAGAACAGAAGATAGCAATCAAGTAAAAGGTCCTTTCTGAGGTTTCTCTGGGTATAGGTTTTCGCACACTCACTGTGCGCTGCAGCTGTATCTTCCAGTCATGCAGAATTTTGACACCACACTCCAAGCATCTCCCTGCTCTTCTAGACCTATTCAAGAACAACCACCCCAATTTTTCTATGGAAACATAATGGTTTAATTACTGCAGTACTTTAAAATGCACCTTTTAAGAAAATCAACCCCAAACTTACTCTAAACATTTTAGTAGTTACAGATTTCCAGCTTCTTTCTCCTCAATGTATTAAATAAAGCTGTGAGAAAGCCAGAAAATGTTATCATAGAATCACAGGTGGGTTTGTGTTGGAAAGTCCTCAAAGCTCATCCAGTTCCAAGCTCTGCCAGGGATGGGGCAGCCACAGCTTCTCTGGGCACCCTGTGCCAGCGCCTCAGCACCCTCACAGCAAAGAGCTTCTGCCTAAGAGCTCATCTCAGTCTCCCTTCTGGCAGGTTAAATCCGTTCCCCCTTGTCCTGTCCCTACAGTCCCTTGTCCCAAGCCCTCTCCAGGTTTCCTGTAGCCCCTTTAGGCACTGGAGCTGCTCTAAGGTCTCCCTGAAGTCTTCTCTTTTCTTTATAAAAATATCATACAGAGAAAGCCAACTACTTTGGCTCTGCTCCTTCCCTCCCCCTAGGTCCATGTTCACCTTCCCACAATACAGGACCAAAGGATCTCATGGGCTTGGAAGTAGGGTATGAAGCCTATTAGATCTCTCTGGACTTCCCAGGAAAACGGAAAGCCTGTCTGATTGTATTTTTTCTGGACAACATTGGAAAAGATGTGTTAGCCAAGGATGTGCTAGATAGCTGGTTGTGTGTAGCACAAGGATGAAAATGAGAAAGAGCACTGAGAGCACTCAGAATAGCATTAAGAACTTCATACATGCCATGGAAACCCAGCAGCAATCCCTTGCCCGAGCCTTGGAGGAAATGGCTCATGTCATTCCTTCCTTGCCAAGAACTTGGGCACTTGTTGAACTATTCAACCAAATCTGGTACAAGAATGAAGATCTCAAAGGTAACTCAGCTACTGCAAGTTTCACGAAAATAAGAGTGTGGGAAGGTCTTCCTTCAGTGGGCAGACCAGCATCACCCTGTCCTCTCCACACAAATGGAATCTGAGGGTGATGAGATGTCCTTCCACAAGTCCCTAGAGACACCAGGCCTAGAAGACACCTTCCTCCATCCTCAG
The DNA here is from genome assembly GCF_033815535.1 of Pezoporus flaviventris. Taxonomy (NCBI): domain Eukaryota; kingdom Metazoa; phylum Chordata; class Aves; order Psittaciformes; family Psittacidae; genus Pezoporus; species Pezoporus flaviventris. Next base: position 1,962,725 of record NW_026892558.1, read on the forward strand.
TAAGTACCAACAGACCTCCTAAATCAGGCAGCAAAGCAGTGAAGCATTTCACTCCCAGATCTTCAGAAACCCAAGCAGCTGTTTGTTTCACAGCGTGTATCCTGAACAGAACTCCCAGAGAAAGTAAAACCCATATATTAGCTAAAGGACTTGATTTCTTTCTCATAGTCCTCTCTGACTGTAACTGAAGAGGCTGGATACCCTACATGGAGGGAGCATCACCCATCAATTACAGGCAGAAAACCATTAAGAGACTGGTTTTCTCAGAGCTGCTCTTTGATCATGGGCAGGTCACCCCACTTAAAGGTTTAATTTGTTCCTCTGTCAGGTAGGGCTACACCAACCTGTATTCACTGGCAATACCTCAAAGTAACTCCCTGTCTTTCACTTTCTCTTTTTCTTCTGGAAATGAGGCAATAGCGATTGCAGCATTTGCCAGCACTCACTTGTCGCAACAGGTCTTCAGTGTGGTGGGCAACCTCAGCCAAATTAAGTGTACAAACAGGCCCCAGGCTCTGATACAAGCAGGTCGATGAGATGGAAAACCCTGAACTGTCCCAGGAGACAATCCTCACACACTGCCACAACCCTGCTATTGCCTTTGCTCTGGCAAAGTAGCAGCTTTTCCAGCCATGACCTCCTATAGTGGGAAGCTCAGTGCTCATCATCAGAAAGGGTTTTGAGGTTCAGGCAGGAGACATGAAAGAGGGACCTGCTAGGTTTAAATGGGTCTGCTCTGCTCCCACGCCACAGCAAAGACACCTCCGCACTTGCAGGCAGGTCAGATGTCCTCTGCCTACAGTCTAAGCTCACACCAAGTGAAGCCTGGAAATGATTTGGCACTAGCAGAGCACCATGCTTTTCTGAGTTAAGGAGACATCAGAGATACTTTCATGTAATCCTACGTTTGATATTGTGGGAACTTCTCATGTTTTCCCTATCAGCAAGGCCTGGGCTTGGGTTCAGACATCCTCTGGCATGTGACAGTGGCACACAATCCATGCAAATCCCTCTACGTCTCTATGCCATCAAACAGCACAGGACACTCAACATCTTACACTATTAACTTTATAGCACAGCCCTTAGAATCATAGAATAGTTAGGGTTGGAAAGGACCTTAAGATCAGCAAGTTCCAACCCCCCTGCCATGGGCAGGGACACCTCACACTAAACCATCTCACCCAAGGCTCTGTCCAACCTGGCCTTGAACACTGCCAGGGATGGAGCATTCACAACCTCCCTGGGCAACCCATTCCAGTGCCTCACCACCCTCACAGTAAAGAACTTCTTCCTTATATCCAATCTAAACTTCCCCTGTTTAAGTTTGAACCCATTACCCCTTGTCCTGTCACTACAGTCCCTAGTGAGGTGTCCCTCCCCAGCATCCTTGTAGGCCCCCATGAGGTCTCCATGCAGCCTTCTCTTCTCCAGGCTGAACAGCCCCAACCTTCTCGGCCTATCTTCATACAGGAGGTGCTCCAGCCCCTGATCATCCTCGTGGCCTCCTCTGGACTTGTTCCAACAGTTCCATGTCCTTTTTATGTTGAGGACACCAGAACTGCACACAATGCTCCAGGTGAGGTCTCACAAGAGCAGAGCAGAGGGGCAGGATCACCTCCTTCCACCTGCTGGTCACGCTCCTTTTGATGCAGCCCAGGATACGGTTGGCTTTCTGGGCTGTGAGCGCACACTGAAGCCGGCCCATGTTCAGTTTCTCATCAACCAACACCCCCAAGTCCTTCTCCACAGGGCTGCTCTGAATCTCTTCTCTGCCCAACCTGTAGCTGTGCCTGGGATTGCTCCGACCCAGGTGTAGGACCTTGCACTTGGCATGGTTAAACTTCATGAGGTTGGCATCAGCCCACCTCACAAGCGTGTCGAGGTCCCTCTGGATGGCATTCCTTCCCTCCAGGGTATCAACCGAACCACAGAGCTTGGTGTCATCGGCAAACTTGCTGAGGGCGCACTCAATCCCACTGTCCATGTCAGTGACAAAGATGTTGAACAAGACCGGTCCCAACCCCGATCCCTGAGGGACACCACTTGTTACTGGTCTCCAGCCGGACATTGAGCCATTGACCACAACTCTTTGTGTGCGGCCATCCAGCCAGTTCTTTATCCACCCAGTGGTCCATCCATCAAATTGATGTCTCTCCAATTTAGAGACAAGGATGTCATGTGGGACAGCGTTGAATGCTTTGCACAAGTCCAGGTAGATGACATCAACTGCTCTACCCCTGTCCATAAGTTCTGTAGCTCCATCATAGAAGGCCACCAAATTGGTCAGGCAGGATTTCCCCTTAGTGAAGCCCTGCTGGCTGTCACCAAGCACCTTGTTGTTTTTCATGTGCCTTAGCATGCCTTCCAGGAGAATCTGCTCCAAGATTTTGCCAGGCACAGAGGTGAGACTGACTGCTCTGTAGTTCCCTGCATCATCCATTTTCCCCTTCTTGAAAATGGGGGTTATATTTCCCTTTTTCCAGTCATCGGGAACTTTACCTGACTGCCATGATTTTTCAAATATGATGGACAGTGGCTTAGCAACTTCATTCACCAGCTCCTTCAGGACCCGTGGTTGGGATGCTCTTGACCATAGCCAGCTATTGGTCTACAACCAATGCCAGCTAACCATCAACGCCAGCTGCCACAGCCACGCTGCTGTTTCTACTGGCTTAATGGGAAGGCAAACCAAGTCATCTCCTTCACCACCAGTTCCTGGGGTGGTGAAGGGGAAAGCTGCTAGGAGCAGTGTTGGACAATCCCTATGTGATCCACACAACCTGCCTGCTCCTTCACCGCTGTAGACAGGCAACATGACCATCAACTGCAGAAGCCTCTGACATCCCGAATAATGCAACAAATCCCTGCTGAACCTGGTGGGACATGGACATACGTGCAAGTAGGCAGTAAAATAAAATGCAGTCTCCGATATTGCCAGTTACACAGGCTTTTGCTTGGTGATGATGGGTGACTGCCAGCCACCATGGGAGAAGGAACAGACTTGGCCAGGAAGAAGGATTTCAGCTCTGCCTCTCTCTCCCACTGCCTGGAGAAATGGGGCAAACCCGCAGAGTTGCTCTGGTTTTTGTTAATGCACTTTACATAAGAGAAGCCTGGGACAGAGCTGCTGCCAGGCCTTTCATGTACCAAGAGCTCCTCTGGCTCTGTAAATACATACCATACCAGAAGCCTTTTACTTTATGAATTGCTCTCAGAGACGTATCAAAGAACTTCCTACTTGCAACAGCCTCACAAGAGGAATGCAAATAAAGCATTACATAAAATCTTCCCACTGGATCTTTTTAGGAAAAAAAAAATCCAAACATAAAAATATTTAAAATTATCCCATTATCTAACCTTTCCTCATTTATAGAGGCAATATGCTGCTCAGATGGTATCTTGTGGTACCTCGATGGAGTGGTCTTCACCCCAGAGGTGCCAGAAGGCCTTCTGGGGGGTACTGCTCAAGTGCAGCAGGGTTTAGTGGAGCATGGCAATGCCATGCACAAATGACAGCCTTCACAGTAGGAAACAAGGAGGATTATAGATGAGCTGAACATAATTGTGAGGCCAGGATTTTCTCAGCACAGCAGGACTTCACAAAATACATCTCATAGGATCTCCATGAGCAGAACATCTTCTCTTGGATGGAACATCTTCTTCCACACAGAGAACTGGAAAGACCAGAGTAAAGGGTTTCCAGGGCGAATTTTCCCATCATTAAGCCTTTGCTTTGTAAGGGATGTACAAGTACCAGCCTATGGGTACTGGCCCCCCATTTAGTCTCCCACCGTTGCTAACAGAAGTCTCACCAAGCAGTGCTAGAGCAGGGCAAGTATGGGGTGGTCTTTCCCAGAGACACCACACAATACCAGAAAAACAACAATTTAGGAATATCCTGGACTGCAGATTGCATCAAGACACCTTATTTTTACACTTAAATTGCACATTATCCAGGAATTGTTCTCAGCCCTGCACTTACACAACATCCTGTGGATTTTGATACGCACGCATATTATATATAAATGTCTATATAGATACATAATACACCTACACACACACACACAATATCTTTCTTTTATTTGGCTTAACCTTGCTGGATCGTACAGACAAGAATTTTAAAGTCATAACATACTTAAAGGATGCAGAGGGGGATTTTTTAGGCATGGGAAAGCCAGCTTCACCCTAGGCTCCCCTGTAACCTTTAGGAAGCCAATCACTTTTGAAAATGTGCCCTGGATTACTCTGTTATTGCAGAAAGGGAACCAGATACTGAATATATATCCAGGACTAACCTGGGTTTCCATATAAATGACCTTTCTGATCTCTGCATTAGAACTGTGTGAGGCATATCATGGTTATGGGTACATAATCCACATTTTCACAGTAGCTGAAGCCAGCAGAAATCTCACATCCAAGGGTTTTTCAACTAAGATGGTGCAAATCTGCACAATGGGCAACGCAGAAATCCCAGCTGGAATAAAATAGGGAAATCAGGAATTCTATTTTCCAACCAAACCCCTCAAAATCCATTTAAGAAGACGTAACAAAAAAGCCTCTAACATCCCTCGGGAAATAATTAGCTAGGTTTTCCCTGGCAGGTTTAAAGAGTGATTGATCATTTACATTCAAGACAAACACCTTATTATCTGGGGTATTTTTTTTTAGAATTTAAAGCTACTAGTCGAAAATCCACAACCAGAAACAGTAATAAACTGAACCTAGTCCTCACTAGCGTTTCACCCGTGTATCAGTAACTGCAAGAGAAATGCTTGCCTGGACAGAAGAACAATAGCTTGCAGCTTCTCTTTGGTGCCAAGGAAAATTTGTTACTCACTGTTAAAGGAAGCCCAACATGGAGAGAGATAATTGCTAGCTCTGCTGCAGGCTGGGAGGGAGCCCAAATGCAGAGCAAACAGCTTGGGCATCGTCAAATGTTATTTGTACATAGAAAGCAAGCTCCCTGTTGGAGGAGATCACATAGGCTTAATTACCAGGGAAAAAAAAAACAAAAAACAAAACACCAAAAAAAAAAAACCCCAAACCAAAACACAACAACAACAAAATCCTGTAAGCTGAAACAAAAGAGAGCACGGCAGCAGGCAGATGGAAGATGTCAGGGCGGCACTGATTGGAAAGCATCACTCGCACGTGACTCCTGCATCCTCCTGTGGTACCCACCAGGGACTGGCACATCAGCTGAGCCACTCGGTGAAGAGCCAGGGACCTTCTTCCCCCGTGAAAAGACCCAGCCCTGCTAACACCCTGTGCCACCCAAGGAGGCTCCATGGAAAGGGCCAGCCTCCCAGATGGATTTCAAGCTGAAATTCAAGCTGGCTGCAGCACTGCAAGGAGTGCCTAGATAAGGTTTTGATGTCGAGTATTTCGGAGCAGATCAAAGCTATAACAAATTACATCCACAATTCTGTCTGGCAGCTTCCGAGCTCATCTGAGGCAGCATCCCCTTATAGCATGCACCTTTCTACACAACAGGGTCTTGCCTTTGTTGTGTGCAGGTTGTTGTATAGATGCTCCCAGCATCTCTGCATCCAGGCACGGAGGGGATGTGTGAATCCCTATCCCACAGTCAAGCAGCTTCCAGCACGGCTTTATGTGGGAAGAAACTGTGCCCAAACTGGGAACTGCAATACACACTGCTCAGAGTGACACGGCCTCTTGCACCACCCTGCGAGGGGTTCCCAGGCTTCTTCTCATACATCCCACATGTGGGACTGAAGCCTGGAGGGTGTCAATCAGGGAAAAAGCAGCAGAACCACTGCTCTGAAGCCCTGGGACATCCATCAGCCTCAGAAACTGCAAATGCTGCTTCACCCCTTCCTGCAGCCAGCTCCCACTCACATCTCAGGTCAGTGCTGGTCTTACACAGTTGATGCGTCTCATGTTGGCAGTGCAGACCCTCAACCACCTGACAATGGTCAAACCCATGCCTCCACCCTTCCCAGCCCTCTCCCACACTGGTGCTCATGCAGAGGAGGGACAGCCGCCTCCAGGGATGCCAGCAGCACTTGGTAAATACATTGATGTTCACACCAGGTACAACCGCAAAAAACAGCTCGCATCTGACTTCTGTCATTGCAAACCCAACACATGCTCTCAGCACACCCTATTTTGCTTCTTCTCCCAGTTCACTGAGACAGCTATTTAACCCTTTTCCCCTTCAACACCATCCTTGTGCTGCAGCACACAACCAAGTAGCACAGCTACACAAAGATCCCTCATCTCATACTTCCAAGTCAACTCCATGTAGGCTCTTCACACAGGTGGCAAAAAGAAGCTCTTCAGGAATAAACAGGATGCTCTTTCTCCCCTTCCATCCACACATCCATCCACATAATCCATCCATCCACACATCGCGATGTTGCCCATCTCCCATGGGTTTGGTGGGAGTGAGCTTTTGGTTGCCAAGCAGAGGGACACATCTCCCCTTCCACAGAAGAAGGAAAGCTGGCAGCATGTGCAGTACAAGAACAAAAGCAAAGCTCTGGTGAGGAAGAGCCAAGCACAACCCCTACCTGACTGTGTTCGTGGGACGACGAGCCCTTCCCTCGGGATGGGGAACAGCTGCCATCAAGCTGCTCGTTACAATCTGCAGTCCACTGTAAAAGGGATAAAAACAGGGATTGTGTAAAATAATAGCCAGGCTGGGGAAAACTGCTGTGTCAGTCCACAGCGCAGAGCACACACCATCCAGCCACAGGCATCAATGCATGTGTGTGGCCCCCCCCCCCCCCCCCCCCCCTGTTTTGAGGATGATTCCAAAGCTTTGGCTTGGAAACGCTCTATCTGATGACAGAGAGCAGAGGGAACATGCAGGAACAATTGCAGGAAGGCACTTGAAATGATGCTTTGCAATAAAATCCACCCCCCCTATTTCCTTGCTGATTCCAACAGCATCTGGTATCTCAGGCTTGTGGTACTTGAATTGATTACTCTTTCCCATGGAGTCTTCTATGGAAAGTTGGGAAGTTTCTGCTTTTCCCAACTCTGCTCACTTCAGGGAGAGATATGACTCCTGACCTGCCAAAACCCCACAGTTCTATTTTAAACATCACAAAACAGAGCTCAAAGCTACATGTTTGGCCACTGCTGCATTTTGCAGCTGCAACGTGCAGCCTGGATGGCAGCCCTGTTGTCACACCAACTTCATCCCATGCTGAAGGACATGGGTACCAAATGACTTCCTTGCCACAGAGGACCACAAGCTGCTCAGGCCAGCTTCCCCAAGGTTAGACAGCAAGGTGCCTCCACCAACAGAATTCAATTTGAGGTCATTTGGGAGTTTTTTACCTCCCTCAAAGAAATCTGCATCATACTGGGGGAAAAAAATTAAAAAGCTCAGTTTTCACTAGACAAACATGAAAGATGGTGTTTAATCCTAAAGCAATTTTTTCACCCCTCAACAACATTTAGACTCTTGGTTAGCACCCCTATTCCTGAGGTCTTTCGTCCTGGAAGCACTCAGCTGCCACCACCAAAGCTGACGCACCAGGAAAATGAAAAGTCAATTCCACACAAACAGCAGCTCCGTGACAGCTTCTTGACAGGTATAAGAGGAACACAAAATACCAGCAAGAGCCACCACTAAACTGCCATTATCACTGCACAGCTCTGCCTTGCTCAGAGAACCCATTCTAGCTCACCAGATGGGAGGTCCTCATCCATCTCTTTAATAAGCCCATTAAAGAGCTGCCCATCACTCTGTTGCTGCCTCTGCTGATGAACCTGGAGACTCTCATGATGCTACCATGCTTCAGAGCCTTCTACTAGACCTATGACTTATCTCCTTTAACAATTTTGAGTGCAACCATGTGACTGGAAAGGTCTCCCAAGGTACACTTCACTGATTATTAAGTTCATAGCCAAAAGAAAATAGCATTTTGCCTCTGACTTTCCTCTTCTTCCTGGTTGAAGCAAGGCTGGAGACATACCCACCATGGAATCCCCCACATTGGGATTCTCTAGACTGGGGATGGACGCAGCACCCCTGCGAGCAGTATGGAGGATGAAGCAGTGTGCAGTGTGCCTTTCCTTCCTTCCCTGTAGCAACAGGACAAGGAGTGATGGGTTTAAACTGAAGGAGGGGAGATTCAGGTTAGACATTAGGCAGAAGCTCTTCCCTGTGAGGGTGCTGAGGCACTGGCACAGAGTGCCCAGAGAAGCTGTGGCTGCCCCATCCCTGGCAGTGTTCAAGGCCAGGTTGGACACAGGGTCTTGGATCAAGCTGCTCTAGTGGAAGGTGGCCCTGCCTGTGGCAGGGGTTGGAGCTGGATGAGCTTTAAGATTCTTTCCAATACAAACCAGTCTGGGATTCTATGATTCCCTAGGCATGGAGAGCAGTTATCCAGGGCTGTGGTACCATCCAAGCAGCCCACACATGTGGATGAGTGGATTTATCCTCTCTCAGACAAGGTGAACACTATTACAGCCACAAGGAAATGAACCCCAGACAGATTAAGTAACTTGCCCAACAGTAAAGATTAAGCTACTGGAAGAACCTTGCAATTAAAAACAGTTTTCTTTGCCTCAGTCCAGTACCTGCCCCCTAAACCCATCCTTCTTCATCCAGCTCTCATTAAGTGGGGATGTGCCACCTTCAATCAGTCTGGCTTCTACTAGGTTAGACCAACAAGCTGCAGGATATACGCGTGTTTATTGCTTGCTTTGATAAGAAGCAATCAGGAAGAGAAAATCAGAAGTAAGATTTCCTGACTATTTGGAAATGGGAATATGGGAAATGAGTATCACTGGAAAACAAGAGATAGTTACTTCTTAATGCCGCCCTTAAGACATGGCTTGATAAATCAGGTGATCTATGTAAAAGCCCATTCTTCGATTCTTGTCCCATATACAGCCCTAAAAATATGAATACTGGATTTTGCTGGAGTTTCACATAGAAATCCTAATTAAACTTTTACACCAGTGGTCTGGGGAACAACCACATTTAGCTGCTTAATTTAGGATGCTTCCAAATCTGGTTTAATTGAATTGTTCAGTGTTCAGACCTTTTACTATTATTCATCTCTCTTTCAAAATAAAACCTGACCATCTTTGAAGACAGCATTACCAGAACTGATATGAAAAACCCAGCAGCTCCTTTCTTTCAGGGTAGGCAGCGGGAAAAGCTAAAATCACATTTTCACTTCTGGAAGATAGATTTAGCTGCTGCAACCAAGTATCTTATGGATACTTGGACAGTATTATGGACAGTGGGATTGAGTGCACCCTCAGGAAGTTTGCCAATGACACCAAGCTGTGTGGTTCTGTTGATACCCTGGAGGGAAGGAATGCCATCCAGAGGGACCTTGACATGCTTGTGAGGTGGGCTGATGCCAACCTCATGAAGTTTAACCATGCCAAGTGCAAGGTCCTACACCTGGGTAGGAGCAATCCCAGGCACAGCTACAGGTTGGGCAGAGAAGAGATTCAGAGCAGCCCAAGGAGAAGGACTTGGGGGTGCTGGTGGATGAGAAAATGAACATGAGCCGGCTTCAGTGTGCGCTCGCAGCCCAGAAAGCAACCGTATCCTGGGCTGCATCAAAAGGAGCGTGACCAGCAGGTGGAAGGAGGTGATCCTGCCCCTCTGCTCTGCTCTTGTGAGACCTCACCTGGAGCATTGTGTGCAGTTCTGGTGTCCTCAACATAGAAAGGATGTGGAACTGTTGGAACAAGTCCAGAGGAGGCCACAAGGATGATCAGAGGCTGGAGCACCTCCCATATGAAAACAGGCTGAGGAAGTTAGGGCTGTTCAGCCTGGAGAAGAGAAGGCTGCGTGGAGACCTCATGGGGGCCTACAAGGATGCCGGGGAGGGACTCTTCACTAGGGACTGTAGTGCTATGACAAGGGGTAATGGGTTCAAACTTAAACAGGGGAAGTTTAGATCGGATATAAGGACAAATTTCTTTCCTGTGAGGGTGGTGAGGCACTGGAATGGGATGCCCAAGAAAGTTGTGAATGCTCCATCCCTGGCAGTGTTCAAGGCCAGGTTGGACAGAGCCTTGGGAGACATGGTTTAGTGTGAGGTGTCCCTGCCCATGGCAAGAGGGTTGGAACTTGCTGATCTTAAGGTCTTTTCAAACCCTAACTGTTCTATGATTCTATGATCTCAATGCAAAACTTGTACATGGGCTGCCACAAGAATTAGCAGGTTCTGTCCTTAAGATGGAGAGGGAGCCTGGACTTATGAGCAGAACTGTGGACAGCCTTCAAGTGCTTGTAAAACTTTGACTATTAATTCTTTTCTAATTCAATAGTATTTCTAAGCTTGATACATTAAATAAAGCAGCACTTACCTGTTTAACCTGAAGCCCCTCTAAAGCACCACTTCAAACATAGGCATTTTCCAGCCTTAGGTTAAATTGCACTATAAAGTACTTCAGAGCTCTTGATTTTTAAAAGTATTTTCTCTCACTTCTAAGAGCTTTGATCCTCAATTTGTAAAAGGCCTCTTCAGCAAAATCTGTTTTTGAAAAGGGTACTTTGATTGGTAATCTCTTTACACCAAGCTAAGAAATAAAGGCTCCAAAGATCTGGATCAGATCCTCAGCTCTACAGATGTGCATAGCTGAGATAAATCAGATAAACACTGCTGGTACCATGCAAGGATGGGATCCTGCATATACAGAATGATGGAATGGTTTGAGCTGGAAGGGACCTTAAAGCTCATCCAGTTCCAAGTCCCTGCCACAGGCAGGGACCCCTTCCACTAGAGCAGCTTGCTCCAAGCCCCTGTGTCCAACCTGGCCTTGAACACTGCCAGGGATGGGGCAGCCACAGCTTCTCTGGGCACCCTGTGCCAGCGCCTCAGCACCCTCACAGGGAAGAACTTCTTGCCTAATGTCTAACCTGAATCTCCCCTCTTTCAGTTTAAAGCCCAGCTAAGGTGCAGGACCTTACACTCGGCCTTGCTGAGCTTCATGAGATTCACATGGCCCCACTCCTCGGGTGCAAAGAAAGCTCCTCTGTGCTGGACTTGAGAACACTGGCTTCTGTGATCATGACCACCAGCACGTGGGGTGCACATGGCAGGGCACAGAAGAAGCGGACACCGCTGTCAGCTGGCAGGAGAGCTCCTTCCCCTCACTACCCCAACCATTCTTTCCAAGTTAAAGTAAAATGAAGCCCTAGGAAGACAGGGCCTCATCAGTAAGCAATTAACAGACCTGTGCAACAAAACTTCCCTGCATGCTGACAGAGGTCATGGTCCTGGACTAATCCAGCCTGGACTCTGCCCTGCTCCCCATCACCATACCCCCAGCTTGGCTTTGCCAGGCAGTCTTCTTAGCTGTTAAACTAAAGACAAGGCTTCATGTGAAGTGGTGGGGGGGATCTCTGCTCAAGATCAGTCTCCCTTGTACCTCACATGAAGAGACAAAGACCCAAGTCAGACCAGCAGACGTCTCCAGCAGCTCAAAAGCATCTCAGCTACCTAATGATGGCCATATCCTTACCCTTATGACCCTTCAGTCTTACATTTTTATTTCAGTCTCCTCAGTGGTCTCTAATCTATTTTATCCAACTGACAGCCTTGCAGGGCAAGAAAGCACCTCTATCACAGATGGAGGATCACAGCAGCCTTAACAGCCCAAGGGCACAGACCAGAGCTCACTGCTCCCTGCACCATGGGCTCCTTAATCCCTTCAACAGTTCACATCTTCAGCAAACATCTGGCACACTGTGGCACCAGAATACAAATTAATCCCTCTGAACAACAACAATGGTTCAGGAGGTTTCATTTCTCCTTGTGTTGGACCTAAAATGTCTATTTTAGGAACAAATCTAATTAGAAATATGTCATCCTTGATGACAAAACCAAACCACATCCCCACTAAAACCACCCCTCTGTTTTCTGGGTATTCCATACTCTGCAATACAGAAGTTTTCTTCCTTGGCGTAACAACCATGAAATGAGCAAAAAGGCTCATTATTAAAAATGCCCACAAACCCCACACTTCTGGGGAGCATTTGGGGCTTCTGACTGATCTTCTGTTCTTCAGTATTTCATGGACACTCCCGTGCATATAGACCAGAGCACATCTCAGTATTGAACATCCCCTCACTGCAGCCCTTGCAGGTCTTCCCAATCCTCCCAGGACTTTTCCACCCTGGGAAACCAGTCTGGGATGGAGAGAGGCTTCCTCCATTTACAAATGAAAGGTCATTTCTTTGTAAACCCTGGAGAAATCAAAAAGCTTCTGGTCACACCCCTTGAGACCATTTAAAACCAAAAGCTGGCTGGGCAGGAGACCTCTACGAACTCGTTGGAGGCCTCATATATACATAGTGAAACAAGCAAGCTGCCTCAAATTCAGTGGTTTATTATGTCCTGCTTCACATCCCAACTGTGGAACAGCAGCTTCAGCTGGACATACATCCCCAACCCAAGACACCAGTATCCCGCAGGCCCTCTTCCATCCAGAGCCTCTGCCTACCTGTGAGATGTGGGACTGTGTCTTCTCACTCTCGCCATCCGCCTCTGTTTTATCCGTCAGCAGCCCCTGGACCTGGTACTCCAGGACGTAGCTGTCGATGAAACGCTCCAGCTCCTCGATCTCCTGAGAGCGGCTGCTCCCCGCCTCCGAGGAGGCTGATGCCACCGACGAGTTCTCCATCCCTTTGGGAGAGATGCCAAGAACAGAGGGGGCCTGAGAGAGCAAAACACAGAAACGCAAGGAATGACTTCCCAGTAATCATAAAAAGCAGTCAAAGCCTATCAGTTACCACAGGCTGAATACCTTTTGCTGTACATCTGTGTTTCCAATAACGTTTATAATAATCCCACATGGTCGCAGAGTTTCCATGTATGCAAATAACATCCCATTTCTGTAATATTCTGACATCTAAGGACAACAACAGACATTTTGCCTGCCTTCTTCTTGAAACCCAAACTGAAACCTCCAGACACATGCACAGTAAAAAAACCCACCCCAAATTAAAAAGCTTGATTTAAAAATCCCATGGCATTAGCTGTGCTGGATAAGGGTGATAAGCAGGGCATGATGGACAAGGGTGTGATGAAGAGGATGATAACTGAAAAGCTTCTCTAGGACAGCGGCAGAAAATGATGCTGAGTCAACAGTAGGACTGTAAATGGTTCGGTGAGGAGGTTTGCACATGGAGGTGAAACTGATACCACATCAGAATCTATTTTTAAAACCTCTTTCTCAGCAGGAGAATGGCTCTATAGAAGATACGGGGGCTTTTAATGCTGTCTTCCTCCTTATTCGTCCATGGCTGGATGCCAATCACACCTTAAAGAACAGAAAACATCAGCTCCTGTACCTATGCTGGGCACGTCTGCTCACAAATTAGGCTTTGGACCAGTGTCTTGTGGTAAAGACTCATATTCCTCCTTCCCTGAGGCTGTGAGGGAGGAGACACCGGAGCTCCCACCACACTGCAGGACACGGCGACTTCATCACTCACCCTCTCCTTCACCAGGAGCCGGTATTTACAGTCAGTTCTGAGACAAGTATAAAATCACCAAGCAAATTCGGAGTGAGTCACATGCCGTCCGGAAGGGAAGGGGGGAAAAAATCTGTTCCCAGCTCAGGCAATTTCCAGCTTCTGAACTATTTCTCATCTGTCACTTCTGAACAATTGTGGCTTCATTTGGCAACTGCCGAGAACGAGCAGTTCTGGCCGAAGGACTTCATCTGCTCAAGGAATTATTCCCAATTGTGCCCCGACTGTCAAAAAGGCTCATTTTGTAGATCAATATCACACATTAGCTCCTGAAGAGGCATCATGTGGCATATTAAAAAAGAGAAAGAAAAAGAGTAGGCAAGGAAATAAAAGGAGGCACTCCAGAGAGCACGGCGCCCTGGAGGAGAGCATGCTACTCCCCTTTTAGCTAATTAGTGCCAATTACCAAATGGAAAGTACCGATTATTATATGACAAGTGCTAAAGAAAAAGCTGGGGGAATAGGTGGCTGCAATGACTCCTGGAGGGCATAATGGCAGGGGGAGGTGATCACAAGAGGTAGGGGACAGCTCATACAGGGGGCAACACCTGAGTATCCTACATCCCCTGGGGTCACAAAACACAATCCAAAAGGGTTGGGTTTTTTTCCTATTTTATATTTTTTGTTAAGATGGAACTGGAGGAAATTAAGCCCAGAGGATGCTCCCCTTTGAATACACATGATAAAGCAGAGCAAGGGCTAACATATGATTCCGCTTTTGGGGTCCTCAGTGCCATGCCCAATCAGCATCTTGCTGATGAGCAACAGAAGAGGCAGTGGACTGAAAGGGAACAGGTTTGTCAGAAGTCACCAGGTCCAGCAAACACACGCAATACATGTATCTGACATGTTTATGGATCTCTAGTAGGAAACCTTAAGGCCAAGCCATCTTGCAGTACCTTCACCTCTCTCTGAAGAAAAACCAAAACTTAGCATAAAGAAAACTCCCCTATGTTTAAGGATGATGAGTTATCACATACACCTGAGATAGGATCATCATTACAAAGATTAAGCACACAAAGATCCCTAGAGCAGATGTCCAAGCACTGACAGTGAATTGGTTGACATCTAACCCTTATAATAAGATAAAAGATGAGCAAGTCACAGTCTGTAATCTTCTTTGGGGCTTGGAGCAAGCTGCTCTAGTGGAAGGTGTCCTTGCCTGTGGCAGGGGGTTGGAACTGGATGAGCTTCAAGGTCTCTTCCAATCCAAACTATTCTACCACTCTATGATTACATGCTTAGTCTACACCAAGTCGGTGTGAATCACATAATGACACAGAGACCAACATGACCATCCCAGTGTGCTGGCTGCGCCAATGCGCCACCATCCCCAACCCAGGGTGTCAATAAAACAGGCTCGACAAGTAGAGGAACATCCTGATTCTTTGGCATCTCCTGGCACCCCCTGGCAATGACCAGCTCTGGGTGTTCTGAATTTGCCTTTTGGATTGCCCTTCCAATCACACTCCATTCCATTACAGGGTTCATGGTTAGGACCACACATGCCTACATGATCACTACAACAGGAAGATAATGTCTACACTTGATGCTGACCCTGCTTTGGGCAAGTGGTTGGACTAGAGACTTCCTGAAGTCTTCTCTAACCTGAATGGTTTTATGACTCCATAGGTGATGTTCAAGCACTTCATCACTCAAGAAAGCATCCTCTGCTCTCTCAGCCCACTTTCCATATTTCTTTCTACTTTTTCCATACTTCATCCCGTTTCAGATGTGTCTCTCCCAGTTCTGCAACTGCCTTTTCAAATTCCACCAGGCTGCCCAGAGATGTCCCAGCACTCAGATGAGGGTTTTGGTTACCATCCTCTAGAAGACTTTTCAAGGCAGGGTTTTTTCATTTGGTACCCATTGATTTCCATGCCAATTCTACCATTTAAAACACACATAAAATGTGTTTGACAAAACAGACACAAGATAATCACAGGTTTACAGACACCCATTTTCTAGGTCCTGCAAGATAGTTCCTGGTCCAAGCAGGAACCTTGCATAAGGGACAGGTTTTAAGGCACAAATGGTGCCCCTTCCTCCTTGGCAGGAGGCATATTGGGAAGGGAAGCATCCACCTAAATCCAAGCCAATTCAAATCCACCCACAAAGGTTTATTCTCCACACTAATACTAAAGGATCTCTCCATTTCCAAAATTAACCCTCTCTACCAGGAAAGCAGCACAGGCTGGATGGTCTCCTGCTTTTTTTAGTGCTGAATGTCAGGAAACCTCTGTGCCTGGAGGAAGCTTTCCATCTTGTCTTACCCTCAAAACATGTACAAACAAGTAAAAACCTCAAACCCACATCTGAGCATCAAAGCAGTTGCTGTC
Source organism: Pezoporus flaviventris (assembly GCF_033815535.1). Lineage (NCBI taxonomy): Eukaryota > Metazoa > Chordata > Aves > Psittaciformes > Psittacidae > Pezoporus > Pezoporus flaviventris. The sequence goes on from NW_026892558.1 coordinate 1,978,547, forward strand.
TTCCCAAACTGAGCAAATACATATTCTTGAGAGCTCTTCAAGCAGTGGTGATCCTTTGGGTCTGTGTTGGCATAGTGCCAACCACCAAGGATTCCCAGACCTCAGACACATTCCTGAATGGTAATTAATAGACATCAATCTCAAATCTGTATTTTAATTCCTGTTCCCCTCTCTTCCCTCTACTTTGTTGAAGCACAAACCTTACCTGCGCAGCTTATGCTGTGCTCATTACTATGACCATAAAACAAGGAATCAGCAGCAGAAAATGTCAATAGATGTGCAAACTGCTTATTATAACTTAATAATTATCAGCATTACTGTAATGTATAATTATTATTAATAGTGGTTATTAAAAGTGATCTAAATGGGGTTCTTGCTTTAGCAAGATTATACAGTTTATGGCAATTATACAGTTTTACCCTTAATCAGCAAACAAACTCAAGAAGAACAAGCACTCTTTATGACAGCTGATGCTCATTCCCCTTCTCCCAAAGGTGCTCCAGGCTTGCTGAACTTGTGGAAGCAAGTGGTGACTCTCATAGGTGAAGAGCAGCAATGGAGAAGGAACCCATTTTGGGTAGGATGGGTGGGAGGCAAGAGCACAGGGGAACTTGCAACCAGAATGATATAAGAAAAGGCGAGTCCATGGCAAGAAAAGGACAAACACGCATGGACAGCAACGCACGTCCATCAGCTCACCACTGCGTGAGAAGACCCCATACGTACATCCTCTCACAGGGCAGATGCTTCTGCCATCCTCTCTCTAGCACACCAACACAAAGCTTCTCCAAAAACTGGACTGCAGCAGCCCAGCTGTGCCAAAGCAGCATCTCATTGCATGAAGCATTTCTACCTGTGCCCCAAACATGCTAAGGGAGCAGGGACTGCAGCCCCATACAAACATTTCTGAAGAAAGGGGTGGAGCTTTTAGCCCAAAACCATGCTGACATGGCAACCTGCTGACATGAAGAGGTCTTACTAAGCCAATTCTTGCTCCAATTCAGCAAGGCAAACCAACACACTACCCTACCATTAAGCCAACAACCGCGCACCTTCTCACTCCTACCCAAGGTCCAACCTGGTTGGGCATCAGCAAAGGAAATGAAAATAAAGAGGTTGCTTTTGCCATTTTTTTCACTTCTATTGGATGGACACTGAAAGCCTAAAATGCTTTCTCACACAAGACAAGAGCATCGGGATCGCCACACTATCCAATGAAAGTTGGAAGTTCATTTACCCAATAACTACACTGCCAGGAGTTAATAGTGCTAACACCTAGGCAAGGTAATTGGAAAAGATCTCTAAAATACAGTCAGGCAGAACTGCTTAATGCAGTGCTTAGCATCAGGCTTCTCCATATTTAGACACATGTCTCAAAAGGTCCAAGGACCACCAAACCCCAACAGACAGCAAGCACCCAGACCATCTTTAAAACCACATCTCCTCAGCTATCTAGATGGGGTTTAAATAACTCATGTAAGGCATCCCGGTTGGAAAACCAATGTCTTTTCCTTATTTATCCTCCATCTAAAGGCTAAAAATGTTCCCATGCCAATCCTGTGCTCCTCCATGAGGAATGAAGTAATGCAGAGCAGCCTCACTCTGTAGAAGATTTATTCCTCACAAATTCCATCGCAGGCTGGCCATCGGAGACACATACTGTGACGGGCTCCAGACCTACCCTGACAGATCACTGAAAGCCTTTTTCTTGCCATATGGGATTTATCATCCCAGGTTTTTCTAGGAACAAGAGATGATTCCTATAAAAGGCAGCCACGGTGCAGATTCTTCACATACCAAAGCAGCCATGTCCTTTCAGAGTCTTCTGTGGTAAGATATTCTTCATGCATTTGCTCACCCTGTGGAGTTTATCATACATAAATTTTAGATTTAGCTGTGATCTAGAAGGTCCCTTCTGCTCTGAGACACCCAAGACATGAACCAAAAATCATCACAGCAGCCCACAGATGTATTTATCGGTGTATGAGATAATGATAAAACCAAACTGAAGAGTCCCAGAGTGAGACCCAAGGAGAGACTCCAACCCAGCCCCAGCCAGGAGAAACCATTTGCTGCCCCATCAGCAGCCAACATCAAGCTTTAAGTCCAGCCTCCAGAAATCAACCCGTTGCTGTCCGTTCCCTAAAGCGAAGACCTGCTCATCATCACCTCTTAGTGAGATGACACCCTCTTCTCCTTGGTGCCCCTCTGGGGCTGGGCAGAGAGCAACAATACATGGTCACTGGAACTAGATGATGCAAGAGGGGCTGGAACTAGATAATTGTGAGGTCCTTTCCAACTCAAACCATTCTGTGACTGTGGCTGTCCCATCCCTTGCAGTGTAGAGATGGGGCAAGCCGGACGGAGCTTGAAGCAACCTGGTCTGGTGACAGGGGGATGAAACTAGGTGAGCTTTAAGGTCTCTTCCAACCCAAACCATTCTATGATTCTATGATTCAACGATCAAACTCCCCGCCACCACCTCCCTCACACCGCCTGACCATTATCTTCTCCGAGCCAGGCTTTCCAGGCTGCTGAAGTGCACAGTGTGAATGGGGAAGAAGGTCCCTTCAGCCCCAGACCTAGGAGGTGAAGGATGCTTTGGCCACACAGACCAGTGCAAAGCAGCTCATGTAGGACAACTCTTCCAACTTCTTATCGGCTTCTTATTAGCAAATCCAGGTCGGTTGAAACCCTCCCTGCGCTTCGCCTCTGCAAACAACCATCCAACAACTAACACTGGCAGCAGTACAGGCAGAAGGACCTCTGACCATCTGCATTTGGGGCTTGAACTCCTGCCTATCAGCACGGTTGCAGACGGCTCGCTTCCCACCATTTCCTCTTAATGAGCTCCTTCAGCAGCAATATTTTCTCTCTCCTAATCCAACCCATTTCTAACAACAAGTAATTAGCAAAGTGTCTTTCTAAGGCACTGAGAGCATCTCAGAGCATGAAACGAGCAGTTTATTGCTGGCAGCCAGCTTTCATATCCAGTGAGCTGCAGGAATAGTTACTATGGAAAATGAAAGCAATCAAGATGAACCATGACTCCGCGCATCCAGGTATTGCTGCATCTACATGAGCACAGATGAAGCATTTTGTGTCTGGTTTGGATTTGCTGCTCCAAAGCTGTTATCTTTATGGACGCCAAAACATCAAGCGTGGAAATGTAAATTATTATATCCTGGATCTCACCCTTTTCTAATTGTAAACATCTTTGGAAACCATAATGACTGACTGCTGCTGGAGCTAGCCTTGGGCTTTTCATATACTGATGCACCTATGGCTGGCTGAGCATTTAACGTATTTCATCATCCCTCCAGTGTCAGGTCTGGAGTCTGGTACCTCGTGATGCAGAAAAGCCCAAGTGACAGGACAGGAACCCAACAGCTGCCACATTGCAGTGCCATCCATGAGCCTGGCATGTGACAGAGCAAGAGAACACCACAGTGCTTCGAAAAAAGAGCCATTAGAATAAACACAGAAATAAATGGATTTGCGTAGAGAAGGGGGGAGCCAGGAGACAACCAAATGCAAATGGCCACAAAATCCAACCCAAAACAGTTGCCTCGACAAAGTGATACAGCAAGGGAGGAAGATAAATAACCAGAAAGCCAGAAATCTATTGTTCTCACCCAGACAGTAATTTATTATGTGGCTTGCTTCACTGCAGTAAGGATCTTTTTGTCATTGGAAATTGGATTTTTTTCTTTTTAAACAAAATCAAAGCCTCATCCTTTAGAAACACAAAGTCTCTGAGTGTGCCAAATCTGTGCACAAGGTTGAAGCGGTTTTACATGAGATGGAAGACAGGCTTCATTGTTTTGCAGAGGGAACGTGTTACCTTCAGCTTGTGATGGATGTTGCCAAGGAAAAGAAAGGGAAAAACAGCATACAACTACGAAAACCACTGTCTGAACTTCAGGAGGTGAACAGAGGAGGCTTTATGGGCCATCTAATGGATGCTGGTCCCACCCCATGGTGGGATGCTCCACTACATGGGATGCCAGGGCAAGGAGTCTACTGGAGCATCACTCTGGCTGCAGAACTACAGCAAGGCATGCTCTCTATCCGCTGGTTTTTATATAAATTCAATACGTGCAAATAGATCAGCATTTCTAGAAATAAAATCTGAAATGGGTCTCATAAAACACATAACCATTAACCCCTGAGTTAAGAACAGCCTGAGTTTTATAACCTATTTCTAGAGCGGCTGATGCTACAAACTGTGACTTAAGTCAAACATAATTCATTTTCACATTCCCCTGCTTTTTCTAAAGGCTAATGGAACAAGAGCCCATGTTACACCTTATACTTCTTATTTTTCACCTTTGCAAAGGAAACATCACCAATTAAAAAGTATTTGAAGAAATACAAAAAAGTGCAGGTTTCACACATACTCCATGATCTCCTCTTTGAAGCTGCACTGCTTTTCCTGAGAGAAAACAGCATTGCTCTGGCAGCCTGGGTAGGACATGATGGCTGCAAGCATTATCATAGAATCCCAGACTGGTTTGGGCTGGAAAGAATCTTAAAGCTCATCCAGTTCCAGCTCCTGCCATGGGCAGGGACACCTTCCACTAGAGCAGCTTGCTCCAAGCCCCTGGATCCAACCTGGCCTTGAACACTGTCAGGGATGGGGCAGCCACAGCTTCTCTGGGCAACCTGAATTATGCTGGAAGACGTGAGCAAAGCATGTTCTCCTACCTTGAATGCACACAAACACTGTGCACATTCGCATGCCACCTCTGATGCACAATGCAGGCAGCAATCCTCAGGCAACCAATATGTATATTCTGCCCATCTCTTCTGCAATCCCAAGGGATGACCCCTGATCCCATGGGAGCAGCAGCCAGGGTGCAAAACTCCCAGTGCAGGCAGCGCTCTGCAGGCAGAGAGCACAGCCCATGTCCTAATTAGAGTCCTATAATAACAAGCTGATCCACACACTATGCAACTGCACGTTCGACCACCTGCCTGCACGTTGGCCACCACATACTGGTCTTTTGCAAATAACCAAAGGGAAACCATTATCAGACAGTAAATCTTTTCTTTCTGGGCACCCAGGCAATATAATGGGCACTTGGGCTGTGAAAAGCCCTGTAATCCTAAAAGACACATCCCACTCTAAGTTGCGATGTCAACCTGCTGAAGTAATCCATCCCACGGGCCACTGTGGCATCCCCCAGTCAGCAGAAGGGCAGCCTTGGAGGGTGCTTAATCCCCATTAAACCATGCTCCTGGTTTGCTGGCAAAGAGCATTTTTGCACCCGTACGCCAGCTTTTAGCAGCATTCAGAGGATGCATATCTCGGCTGCCAGCCAAAATGCTGGAGCTGCCACTGCAGATGGATGGAGGGGATTTTATGCTAGAAGGAGCCAGCTATCCTCTCCTCCAGGGAATAACAGACTGGTTTGGGTTGGAAGGGACCTTAAAGCTCCTCCAGCTCCACCCCCTGCCACTGGCAGGGACACCTTCCACTAGAGCAGCTTGCTCCAAGCCCCTGTGTCCAACCTGGCCTTGAACACTGCCAGGGATGGGGCAGCCACAGCTTCTCTGGGCACCCTGTGCCAGCGCCTCAGCACCTTCATGGTAAAAAATTTCCTCCTTCTATCTAGTCTGAATCTCCCCTCTTTTAGTTTAAACCCATCTCCCCTTGTTCTGTTGCTGCAGGTTTCCCTCTTTAGTGGAAATGAAGCTCTTCTGCGCAACAAAGCAGAGGTAGGAGAGCTCAGGTACCTCCCACATTTCAGGTCTTTGAAAGATAAAATAGGAATGAGGATGCAAGATGGTTTTCCAAGCATCAGCCACCTTCTGCATCAGTGAGCAATGGAGAAAAGCAAGTCATCCTTGGGGTCCTGCTGCTTTCACCAAGGGGACTTATTCTTCCCTGCACTGGATCCAATGATGCTTGGGCTTGAGTTACATGGGCAAAGCAAGGAGGAGATTTCAAGGACTGACAATCCTCTATGCCCTAAATCTGTCTTGCTTCTAAGGGACCTCTGTGCATTCCACCTAACCTGAGCTGATCAACTGGAACTGGAGAGGAAATTAATCCAGTAAACTTGTGCCATTTTGCAGAGGAAAAAGAAAATAAACAAGTTACCATGCCCCTCTCTGAGCTAGTTAAACTCATCTGAAAAACCCCGTGCACAGATAAGTATATTCAGAGATTTTCTGAATCTTTAATTACCTTCAGTGCTAAAAAAATCCCTAAAAATCCCCACTCAGCAACACCCACAAACAAGGAAGATTTCCAGAACTCTGGATCCTGGACCCCCGCTCCTCCACCGCGTTCGAATGTTCAAGTTATAAAACAAGCAGCAGATTGGCTTTTGCACCATGTCCACTCTGGGAGCATCAATCATGGACCATTTCAGGTCCCATACAGGCAGCAGCCATAGCACCACCACCAGTGAGATGCTGTAAATACCCAAGTGGAAAAGAACAAGAATTTGGGAAATGGGCAATTCTGTAGATGCAGAAGGAAAACAAATCCCTCCTGTATAACAGTGCTGGTCTAATAATAATACATTAAGAGGCAGGGAACCAAATGAAGCCCTGGGGAAGCACAAGGGGACAAGGAACCCTGTGGGGTTGGTGCTCAATACTGTGCAAGTAAATCGACCATGGCACGGATCTGGCCAAGGATGAAGAACATCAGTGACAAGAGAGCTGAGCTTTCTGGCACTTCTGTCCCTGATTCTGGCTTCCTCCAGGTTTAAATATACCCATACAAGAGCTTCAGCCACTTGGAAAGACAGGGAAAAAGCCATGATCACCACTGCCAATGTCCTACCTACTTGTTGAAGTTTCTGCTTGGGAAAGGACAGAACCAGAACACACTCTCAGCAAGGTGTCTGACCCTTGCACATGTAAGGACAAGGTTTTGACTCAGAATTCAGCTGGTCACCGAAGCTTTCTCTTCACCTGGGACTTGACAGTGCCTCCCTTAACTCCTGCTCCTGATCCCATGGATTGAATGTGGTCCAGACAGACAGTTTCCATCCAGCAAATCAACTGCATCGTGGAGAAATGGTTCTCATTCCAACCAGAGGCACCATCCGAATTAAATCCAGCTCCCTGAGGCTGCTGTGGGCAAAAGGCATCACCCAAGACAGCTCTCACAGCTTGGGAAGATGCCCTTGCAGACCTGAAATCCATATTTCAGCCTACAAGGATTTCCTGCATGCTCTCCCATGTAGTTTCCAATAGCAATTATGACAGCAAATGTGATACCCAAACAGAACCAGGTTTTGCATTGGGCTCCCAATAGCTGTGCTGGGAAGGGAGAAGACCCAACTCAAGCACCACAGGTCCCACCAAGCCAAAGAATGGCACCATATAGCAGGGATGGGCTGCAGGTTCTTGTGGCCCCAGCAGCAGGCAACGCCCAGTCCTGGATGTGTGGAGATCAGACCCTCCCCAAGCTTTGCTTTCCCCAAGCAGCATGGACCAAGCCCCTAAGCTTTACCCTCCTTTTGAACCCATCCCCAGCTTTTATCTCCTTCCAGCGGCTTGTGACACAGCCTGAACCAATTCACCAGGATAACACCTCCCTTACGGAACCAGCCCTGCAAATACCAAGCAAAGCACCTCCCCAGACAGGAATTCTCAGAGTTACTGGCAGCCACCAGCTCCTTTTGGAGGCATGAAACAGCTCCTTTCAGAGGCATGAATGCATTTTTTTTTCACAGTCAGTCCCACATCTGCCTTCTGCTTCATCTGACGTTCTGCAGCAGTGACACAGACACATAGCTCCTCAAAAGCCCTTTCCAGGTGACCCTACTCCCACTCCGGATATTCATCCCTAAATCATAACGAGCGATAGGGATGGGAAGAGCAGCCTGCCAGACTCCAGGGAGTAAAGATGCTTCAAGTATTTGCACAGCCACATCTATCACCCAGGGGACATCTGGGTTTGATTAATAGGAAGTAAATGAAGTAGCTCTACTCGGCTGAGCACCAGCAGGCAGGAGGAGGACAGGGGGGTTGCATTAACACAAAGCAAACAGAGACAGGTACTTCCAGGACACGATACCCGACCTATTTTGAGATGAACATGAGATCAAGCGAGCTTAGGGAGTGTCTTTTTACCTCCAGCAGCAGCAGCGACAGTCTAGACGACTGGCCCAAATCAAGCCAGCTCATGTTCAGCCTTGGCATCCACCACCCCTATGTCCTAACATGCCCTGATGTCAGTGTGTTTGACATCAGTCCCTTCTCCAAACCCCAGGTCCTGGATGTCCCGCTGAGTCCCAGCATTGCAGCTATATGGGTATATGGTACATGGGGACAAGAATCTTAAGCTCATCCCAAAATGTCCTTGATCTGCTCTGTGTGTCCAAGTGCTTCATTCATCGTGCACCCAAATGTGCCACACGCTGCACGTGTGATTGGGATGTATTGCTCACTCCTCCACCATGCTTCACTTCCCTCTTTTGTCAAACATAACAAGTCTTATTAGGGCTTATATTAAAGGCTTGGCTTTCCATTCTAACTTGGGAAGGACAAAAGAGGCCTTGGAGCTTCAAGGTGCTACGGCAGGGAAGGCATCACAGATCTAGAGGGTCTTTGATGAACTTCAGAAGTTTGGCTTTGTTTTTCAGAATGCCTCTGGGGTGATTGCACTGAGTAAATTTCCAGCAGCTCAGGAAAAGCAAGCCAAAAAAGTACCAAGAGAAGGTTTTTTCTCCACAAACACAGCCTGGCCAGGGGTAATGCCAGAAATACTTATTTTTGTAAATTTTCCTCCTGGTCCCAAAGGAAATGCTGTTCTTACAGAGCTGGATGATGACTGTAGGACCCAGGACTACCTGCAGACATCAAAGACCAACAGGATCCATCTTTCAGGACAGCTTTGTCCACCCCAAGACACCACCTGCAGTGGAAAACCCACCTACTATGCCTAGGACTGATATACCCTCCAGTGACTGGAGGACCTGCAGGCATGAGGACAACCCAGAAACACATCCACAAATGAGTTTTACACTATTTTATGTTCTTTTGTTGAAGGGTCCTTCATGTTCATCATGAAGGTCTTCCCATGGTGACCTCTATCATGTGGCAGCCCCACTGAATACAGCTGCAATAACTAAAAGAGCCAATGCCAAGCCAGGTCAGCATCCAAAAGTCCCCTTCTGCACTGGCCAACCTCTGCTTTACACCCAAGGTATTAACAGCCCCAAAGTAAATAATAACGAGGACACGGGGGGAGGACTGTAACGGCAGCAAAAGGAAGCAGCACCAGCAGTTTCAGCAGAAACACCATAGCAGGACTCCTGCTATTCACATACCTTTGACCTCAGAGAAGTAAATAAAGAGCCCAAACTGTTTAGCTTTGGATAAAAAAGGAAAGAGGTAAGGGAGAATTTGATTAATCAAATTCAAAGTGTAATGCTGCATACCCAGATGGTATCTCACTCACATTAAAGGGCCTTGCAGGTGGAAGCCCATTATTGCTAGCTCTTGGATGCCTGTGCAGTGCAGGTCAGATGAGGGCATCTGAGAGATCTTTATGACCCACCAATTAAGTAGCTGAGGTAACAGGAGGCTGGTAAAAGCACTTCTGGAATAAATTATACAACATGAATGAACACTCTGCGCCTAGCCCTGAGTTACTGCAAACACTTGGAGCCTGCAGAGGAAGATGGAATGAATGCCAGCACCACCAGAGAATGCCGGGGCTTGGGTTAGGCTTTCCTCACACCCACTACAGCTTTCTTCAGGGCTTTTCCCTCTCAGAGGGATGCTGAAGAACCTACGTACTCCCTGAGGTGTCCATGGGGACACCCTGCTCCTGGTGAGCATCCCCACATCTCCACAAGGTCCAACGCCTTCCAGCATCACGAATCAGAAGTGATACCTGGCACTCAATCCCCACGTGTTCTCTCCTCTGGTGTGGAATGAGGGTCCTGTTTCTCCCCAGCCACATTCACCCAAGGAACTAAATCCACTTTTGCAGAAGCAAAAGGCTGAACCCATCACAAACAGATAAATAAATTAATAATAATAAAATCATCACTTGTTTGCCAGCAACCCAGCTTTGGCTTGGTGAATCTTAAATTGTTTTGGTCAAGTCACTGCTGCCAAAACACTGGGAGAAAAATGTTGGAAAAATTTATTTCATTTTCTTTTTTTTTTTTTTTTTAGGGCTTAGAACTTTTAAACAAAGGATTTCAACTTTTATTTCACAGTGACATACAGTAAATTACCACAGCTCTCCATTATGGTGTAAAATACTTTAAAACAGATTTAATTTTGCAGTGAATAAAGCCTCTTTGGCTAGCCATTATTTTGTTTCCTGTTTTAATGAAGGAAAAATAACTGCTTTCATTGACACCAGCTATAAAGCCTCTTATCGCCCAGAATTATCCTTAATAAAATGATCTTTTTACAGGCTAATTCACTGGAAAAAAAAATACAGTTAGTATCAATTAATTTGTTTTATGGGCTGATGTTGAGGAGTATTCAGAGTATATGAGGATAATTTGGGACACTGACCCAAAGGGTGCAGCATTGCTCCAGGACAGAAAACATAATTCGAAGTGTTACTGTAATTCACATATATGTTAGAAAGCTGTAGGAACTTCACTAAAGTTCAAATATATACATGAGAAGAGGCAAATAAGGAAAATGGGAACCCACATCCCTTCAGAGAGGGGAGGATCTGCTGCAGCCCCAATTCTGCGGGCAATGTGTGATGCATGACACAACCCCAGTGCCAGCCCTTACCGGCTTCATCCTCCCAGCAATGCCCCTGCTTTGGCTTGTTCCACCTCCTCCACAGGCTGTTCTGCCCAAGAAGAAAATGTTTACTCTCTGGAGACATGGAGTATTGCACAAGGTAACACCCAGGGCTGCAGAAACGTAAACAGAGATAAAGCCTCTCCGCAGCCCCACTGCATCCTCTTCCTGCTCCTTTTCAGGTCAAACTGGATCTTGTACATGACAAGGGAGTAAAAGAATAAACCCAAAACCAGATAGCTTTTCAGGATAATGCTGCTGACTTGTTGTTTCTTAAACCCTCTGCCACCAAGCCCCTGTAGTGCCGCTCACCTCTGCTGATCCCATCAGGTGGTTTAACCAGGAAGCTTAGCGGTAAGCTCTGTCCATGCAAGGAGGCACCAAGTTACATCACGTTATTGTCTGCTTGACAGGGACCACAGAGACTTTTGGGTACCAACGGGGTAATTCCCATTTTCAGTTTACAGAAAGAAAATTGTGAATGGAGGGAACTCACTCCAAGATGCAAAGTTCTGTTGTTGGGTTGCCCTGGGTTTGGTTTTTTTTTTGTCTTTAGGCTTTATTTTATTTATGCTGAAGTAGCTGTTAAATCCTGTTAACATGCTGCAAATCCCTGTCTTGTTGAAGAAAAAACCTGGCACCTTCAAAAGGTAATCTGCCTCTATCTGTACCCTTATGAACAGGAAAGTGGGAAGGTAGAATCTGCAGCAGGAGGGGTCTGTCAGAAGGAAGAAAAAATGGGATAGGGAGTAACAACAAAATGGGATAGCGAGCAACAACAAAATGGGATAGGAAACAACAACAAAATGGGATAGGAAACAACAACAAAAAAGGGACAGAAATCAACTCCGCACCCACAAGGAAGGCAGAAAGTGGCGGTGCACAATTTTCACCCATTAACTTCAGCAGCCAGAGGATTTCCACGGTAAAGAGGCTGTCGCCAGGACAGGAGGAAGAGGAGGGCATCACACCAAGAGCAAGGCTGCAAGCAGAGCATGCAGGGGGGCTGCCTGGAAGGTTTGGCAGGCTGGAGCCACCAAACACAGCAGGATGCCCATCAGAGCAGGAAAGGTAGTTCACGAGTACTGCACCATATCTGGCTACAAACCTTATTCCCTGGCTTCACCCAGGCTGAGTGAATGAATAATATTATTAAACGGCAGACGAGAAATCAAACATCAGCTTGGAGAAACCAGGGAAGCCTCCCGAGAGCCAAGGAAACCTGCACAATGAGGGAAGAGTGAGATTATAATAATTAGGTCAGTTGGCGATAAGCCTCAGTGCACACAGGCACTGCTGCCTTGCTCGAAGTGGTGATGTCCCGAAGGAGCTGAGGAACCCAACAATGATATGCCAGGGGCATGAAAAAGACTGGTAGCAGAAAGCCTCCTCCAGCAGCAAACCACAGCAGCTGCTCACCTCAAGGGCTAAGGATCAGCAGCTGCAGCATGGCAAACTCCAGTGGGATGTCAGGGAATTACTTGGGAATGACCCAAGGGGGTGTGCAGTCTCCACCCCTGGAAACAGCATCAAGGCTCAGCGGGATGAGGCTGTGAGCAGGGAGGTTTGATGTAGAAGCTGTCCCTGTGCTAAGCAGAGGGCTGGACCTCAGGACTTCCAGTGCTTGTCAATCCAGACTAATTGTGGATTTGCTAGGGAGGCCTTTGCTTAGTCCAGACTCCCAGGACAAAGCACCAGGTCTTACTTCCAGCTTAATCAAAACAAGAAACTTCTTCCCAGCAGCAAGTGGCCTGGAATTCCAGGCTGACCTTTAAGAGAGGTAATTGAGGTTGACATGAAGCTCTAATACATGACAATCACGCACAGTAATCAAAACTTTCTACTCCAGGAGGCAAAGAGGACAGTCCCTGCAGCAACTGCTGTACAGGGTATGCATGCAGATTTCCCTGTAAAAAGGGATCCGATTTCTATTACCCATGTCTTCCTTGCTGGGTGGTCTGACATCAGCTCTGCCCGTCTTGGCAGCCTCAGGGCTCCAGGACTTGGAAAAGCCCCAGCTAGAGCAGGAGCTGGGCTGTGCTCACATCCAGGTGTCTAACACCAGACCAAGAAAACAAGAAAGGGATACCAAAGAGGAGGATGTGCTCGCTGCCCTGATGACTCCTCCTCTCTTCCTCCCTATCTGTACCATGCAAGAGCTATCATCTACCCCAGCTGGGCCATTCAACACCAGGGCCCAAAGTCCAATCCACTGGTCACCTTCTGCTAGGGCTTTAGGGTCTCCTTCCAGATGGTGACTTGAATGAAACCCTCACCTTCCAGAACCCACTTGCTTTTGTTGACAGTGAAGGCAGATTTTTCTTCACTGGTCTCTCCAAAATGCTTTCTAAGCTGTTTCTTTATGAACACCTCACCACTGCTCCCTCTTGCCTGCACAACCCACATCTTGTCCCTGGACAGCTCAGGACAACCCACATGGTCAACCCACAGTATGAGATGCTCTTGTGAAGCCTCACGCTTTCAGACCACGCAGATGACCCTCCAGCAAGCTGTGTTGATACTAGCATGCTTTTACAACCAACTGCTTAGTACTCCACCAACACATGAAATCCTTCAGGACATAAACACATCACTGATGGACTGATCCAAGTTAAACCAAATCTTCACACAAGAAGAGCATCCTACAGACTCAAGCATCCAGTATGTGCTTCATGCAACCATGATGTTTCTGCAGTCAATACAGTTTATTAGCCAAAAAAACCAGCAGCCCTTCTTAAATAGACACACATATCTTTTCATACTCCTAGGTCATGCAGAAGGCTGCATGCATGTTGCTCATATTCAGCCTGCAAACTCCTCTCCTTAGCTTCCCCACTAATGCTCTCATTTGGTTATGGATCCAAACTCCTTCCAGCACATTAGAAATCAGTGTCTACAGCTTCTCATGTACTTTGAATCAAAGTTCACTGCTTTTTTGTTAAAACTGGCTAATCAAAGCCATTCCAAGCTGACATCCCTCCTAATGCTGTAATCAATAGACAGAGACGCTCAGAAGAGAGCTAATGTGGCCTCAGCTGAGTGTAGGTGCTGCAAGCACAAGGCTCTGGCTTTTCATCTGCGTCAATGGATGATATGGAGGAGACCCAAAAAGAGACAATCTGAAAGCACAAGATGAATGTGTCCGCTGCAATAAAATGGATAAACAGAATTAAGGAAATAAGTGGAAAATTACAGTCTGAGGCTATGGAGATACTAGCCTATGGAGAGGAAGGCGTTACTGGCTGACACTTCCCATCAAACTCAGCGTAACGCTTGTAGACATGTGAAAAGGTCAGAAGTATTAAAAGACAGAGGGGAGGACTTGCTAACAGATCCATCTCTTGACATCCAGTCTGATGGACCTGAGAGTCAGACCACTGACTGCTTTACAACCACCACACTGGTTAACTAATGGCCCCTGACAGGCTCATGATTTGGTTGGGTTTCTTAACAGAAAAGAAAACAAGATGAACACAAGGAGGTAAAACCCAAGTTGGGTTACTGAAGCACTTCTAGATGACCAACTTCAGACTTCCCAGTACATCCTACACCTCCAAGCAAGAGACAGCTTAACCACCAGCAGAGCCATCAGTGTACCACCACATTTGTCCCATTCCTGGAAAAGCTGGGCTAGGTCAGACAGGGCTCAAAGCAACCTGCTCTAGCAGAAGGTGTACCTGCCCATGGCAGGGGTTGGAGCTGGATGAGCTTTAAGGTCCCTTCCAACAGAAACCATTCTATTATTCTATTACTCCTTCCAAACTGCCTCCTTTGCCTTTCCAATCATCCTTTTAACTTGTGCATTTATGTCTGGCACTGCAGGAGAGAGCCTTCTCCATGCACTTACAGAATCATAGAATCACAGAACAGTTACAGTTGGAAAGGACCTTAAGATCACCTAGTTCCAACCCCCCTGCCACGGGCAGGGACACCTCACACTAAACCATATCACCCAAGGCTCTGTCCAACCTGGCCTTGAACACTGACAGGGATGGAGCATTCACAACTTCCCTGGGCAACCCATTCCAGTGCCTCAGCACCCTTACAGTAAAGAATTTCCTCCTTATATCCAACCTAAACTTCCCCTGTTTAAGTTTTAACCCATTACCCCTTGTCCTGTCACTGCAGTCCCTAATGAAGAGTCCCTCCCCAGCATCCCTATAGGCCCCCTTCAGATACTGGAAGGCTGCTATGAGGTCTCCATGAAGCCTTCTCTTCTCCAGGCTGAACAGCCCCAACTTTCTCAGCCTGTCTTCATACAGGAGGTGCTCCAGTCCCCTGATCATCCTCGTGGCCTCCTCTAGAGGAGGACAGTTCCATGTCCTTTTTATGTTGAAGACACCAGAACTGCACACAATGCTCCAAGTGAGGTCTCAAACAGCTCCTTGAGAAGGCAAGTAATGCGAGTGGCAGGTGAAATCTGCCTCCTGCAAGGCTACCACACCTTCTCCAGAAACATCTGGCTGAACTGGACTGGTCTGATTCAACAAAGATCCCAATGAAGATTAGACATAACTTCCATGTCCTGGGCTCTGTGCTCCTTACCCCAAGATTTTGGGCTAGTCAAGGCCCTATTTTGGGGCACTCCAGGCAACATCTCTGCCTCCAGCATACCGCATTAGCTGTTCACTATGAGGACTCCCAGGCAGCCTCTATTCAGCTGGATGTACCTCAGTGATGCTTCAGCCACACGGCAGAAGCTTGGTCTAGCCCTGCTGGGCAAGTCTAATATTACCAAGCTATTAGAAGCTCTGCTGGCACCAGTCCCGTGACATGAGGCCATCATCCACCGTGCCAAAAAGGCCTTGCTTTTAAATTCTTCTCAAGCACAAGGTCAAGAGGAAGGTCTGTACCAATGGCTACAATCCTTGATGCCAAATGAGGCATTAAGATACACACACAAAAAAAGCTTGAATCTTGTGACCACCAGAGAAGTCTGCTCACAGCACATGAGCTTCAATAAGGCTACATCTGGAGTTACCAATATTGTACCAAAGGCTTGTGAAACCATAAAATGCACCAATTCAGCCATGTCAAAGGGGGATCAAACTTTGCTGCATGCACCACGCAGATGAACAGTGAGTACAGACCTATTACCATAAGCTACCAATAAAACAGTGCCCAGATTTCTGCAGCACATACAAGACACTGCTCCCAGCCAGGGCCAAACCAGGAGCTGAGGGAGCACATGGGAGAAGGGGACAGCAAAGTCTCAGGGGGACTGCTGCTGTGGAGGTAAGATCTGCCCAGGAAGGATTCCTTCACATATACCCTCAGCAATGATCCTGTCACATACAAATTATATATGCATATAGTATACACACACTCCTGAGAGTAATGATTTGAGAGAAGACAAAATTTGAGAGAATAATTTGAGGCAAAGCTAATCCCTGCTCCAAAAACTTTTTAAAACAAAGGATTAAGTGGCGCATGTTGGAATTTCCTGAGCAGATCAAAACTGCTTTCAGGGCTTGAGTCTCTGGGCTTTGGAGGGGAGAGAAAAGGTTGGGCGTTTCTTCTTCTTTTTATTTTCAATTCTCCCCTTTAAAAGGAAGTTGAAACTGCAAACTAATGCTATTGTTTTTCATACAGGACATGGCCTGGTTTCATTTAAGAGTGGCAGACGACTCAGGGACTCCCTTGCTGAGCAGCAGCATCTGAAAGCCCTGTGGAGAGCAAGCGATGCTCTCACCCTGGTATTTAGCAGCTGGCTCAGCTCTGCCATGAAAGGCAAGCTGGCAGTAGCCCTGCACGGAGCAAGCATCACCATCCATCCACCATCCACGCAGACCTCTCCCATCAGTGCCCGGGCACATGGCATCCTTCAGCAGGGCCAGCAGCACAGCCAGAGTCACCTCCTCTCCTTGTGTCCTGGGTTCAGCTGTCACAGTTATTTTTCTCCCTAGAAGCTGGTACACTGCTGTGTTTTGGCTTTAGTGTGAGAACAATGCTGGTAACACACCGATGGTTTTGTTGTTGCTCAGTAGCACTTATCCTGATCAAGGACTTTTCAGTCTCATGCTCTGCCAGTGAGGAGCGGCACAAGAAGCTGGGAGGAAGTAGAGATTGGACTGACCCAAACTAGGCAAAGGGGTACTCCATACCACAGTACGTCATGCCCAGTATAGAAACTGGGGAGTCACCCAGAAGGGACCGATCCCTGCTTGGGTCAGGCTGGGTATCAGCCGGAGGGTGGGGAGCAATTGCATGGTGCATCACTTGTGCTCCTGAGCTTTCATTTCTTACCTTGTTGTTTCCTATTATTATTATTGTTGGTATTCTTTCTATTATCACTTTATTGTACTTTATTTTAGCTATTGGACTGTTCTTATCTCAGCCCGTGGGGTTTATATGCTTCTTCCTCCCCATCTACCCTGAGGAGGGAAGCCAGGGTGTGAGCAAACGGCAGCGTGGTGCTGAGTTACTGGCTGGGTTCCAACCACAACACCTTGATTAGCCCATGCCACCAAATTTCATCATTTTATACAATATGGCTAGGCTAGCTCCCCAGACTTCACTGAGCTGGACTCGCCTGCCTCTCTGCAGATGTCCACACTCATGGATGAGGAGCAGAGCAGGAGACCCAGCACTGGCACAGGCCTGGCAGCGTGTCCTCCTCACTGCATTACTTCCTCCTGGCACAGGCAAAGCTCCTGCCAACGGCTCATCCTCCCCCCCAGTGTCCTTCCCCACCAAAACGTGGGGTGAGGAGGCAGACAGGCTCCTGCTGAATGAGCCGAGTGTAACTGGAGGTGCTCAAGGGAAAACCTCGGCAAAGCCAGCGAGGGATGACGGTGCAAACCGGAGCAGGGGAAAGGCTGAGTCACTTCCTCCCCCAGAGCCCTAAATAGAGTGCAAGAAAATCCATTCCCCAAGCTGACAAAAAAGGAAGAGAATTCCCAGTTTAAAAATAAATAAATAATCAAAGTGCATATAGTGACGGCAAAAACGGAAGGGACAGATAAGGCAGCCTCGTGCTGCAGCTGGAATGGGAAGGGCTGTCAGGAGCAGAGGGGGCCGAGCATCATTTCCGGCACCTTTGGGAGTTGGGGTTCACTTATCACTTTAAACAGCAGCTCCAGCTCCAAGGCAAGATCATGGACAATGGACAATGCTGGAATGCCACTGTGCTGCTGCCTCATCTCCTCCAGGCTATGCTGCCAGCAGCACCTGAGTCTTGATGGGAAACTGCAGCGAGTCTAGGCAGAGCCCGGGAAAGCTTTTGGGGACAGATTTTATCCACTCTTCAATGTCCAAATGCTCTACAAGAGCTTCTAGGTGGTACAGGAAACATTACTATTAGAAGTAACAGTGTAGTAATACCTCATTATCCATCCCAGCAGGTAGGTGGCGAAGCTAAGCTCAAAGCTGGAAAACCCTTTTGAACTACTGTTACAGGCAGGAGACTCCAGCTTCTGACTGCATGCTTGGTGGTCATGCACAAGTACAGAATCCTGGGAACAGTGTGGGAACATAGATGACAATAGTTCAGGTTGGAAGGGTCCTTTAAAAGTCATTAGAATTATCCCATCACACCATCCCTGGCAGCACCCCCACTCCATTTCTCTCCTTCTCCATGTTCAAGATGATTTCGATCATGTATTTCAAGAAAATTCAGTGAATTACTAAAGGTATTTCTAGTTAACCGACCCACTTGCACCCAGATAGATGATATTTAAGCTCACAATTGCTGCAGCTTCTCCTTGTAGGCACAAACAGAGAAGAAATTTGGATTTCTCTCTTCCGCCCTCTTTCTTATAGCCTGTAAGTTCTTATCTTTGAGACCTGCAGTCCTCTGTCAAATGTGGCTGAAATTAAACCCTGGGTTAAAAAAGCTTCTGGAGGAATAATGAGCGACAGCCAGCCTGCGCGCATAAGCCTCATTTCTGTTAATTAAAAAAAAACCACCCAAACAAACAAAAAGGAAGCACTGAAACACACAGGAGAACCTTCAAAGCAGCTGTTTGAGTCAGTAAATAAACTGCTCACCCTATTTAACGAAAATACATTTAAAAAAAGGCTGAGTAAATACCCTTTCTTGGAGCTGACTCCGAGAAGGATGATGTGTGCTCTGCAGATGCTTCAAAACCCAGGAGGGAGGGAGAGGAACTAGCACCCTGGGTTGAATCTTTGTATTAAAAGCATCAAGGCAGGGAAGGATGCTGCTGTTCTGACAATGAAGTACTCCACAAGGCCGTGATGTCCTGCCCACCACCAATGCTGCTCCAAGCATCTGCAAAGGCAGGGTAAAAAGCTCCCCTGCCCGCGCCAGGCTGGCACAAGGATGGACAGAGCAAGGATGCAGGAAGTGATGGAAAACTCACCGTTCCCCAGCAGAGCTTTCCAGAAGCGTGTGTGTTCACTGCGGAGCTGCCGCCTGGATGTGAAAAACCGCTAGTCTCAAAATAAGGGGAAAAAGCTGTTGGAGAAAGACATCCATCACCTCATCACAGCTGGTCCCCTGCGGCTCTTCAGCCTCTCCATCCACATCCGTGACCTCCTCAACCTTTAGAGGCATCTCATTTAGAGGCTCCCTTTAGAGCTATAGTGGTGAGACCCCATGGACCCTGAAAACTCTCCATAACCCATCTATGAGCTTGCAATGATGAAATATGCACGTGGCAAGAAAAAGAAAATACATCATTTCCAAAAGCACCCCGAGCATCCTCCTGCTGCTGTTGTAAAGCCTTCAGCTGCAAAAAATATTGCTGCAAGCTTTAGGATCGCCAGCCCAGCTTCCCTAGCTGGGAAAAATGGAATCAAGGATGCCTCCAAGCAAATCACCCTGCTGGTAAGAGACATATGGATCATCAATATACCCTGATTTATCCACCCCTGTCTCTTCTCACCATGCAAAGCAAACACCACCTTAAACATAAAACACTTCTCTGTTATTAAACTCCACCTGACAACCACAGCACTACCACAACCCTTCCTGCTTTCTTTTCCTCTCTTGCCCGGACACCCATAATGGTTGTTTTTGACAGCACTTTATTAAAATCCCCTCTGGCTTTGCTGGAGCGGGATGCAGCATTCAGGAGCTCTCCAGCCCAGAGGCTTGCTTCTGGCTGGGTGATGCAGGGAGCACCCAGAAGCAAAACAGCATTTGCAGATCACTGCTTTGGGCTGGCTTGGTTGGATTCAGCCTACACCATAGTCCAAACAGTGACCAGAATGCACAATTCTTTGCAAAACAAAGAATCCTTCAAAATTCACCCCATGATTATTCCTGCAAGATACCCCATTATCAAACACCAAAATACGTTTTCACAGACATGAACTCCTTTCAAAGCCTGCTGCAGAAGCTGGTGGCCCCAAAATAACATCTTCACGGACCATATAGCAGAAGGGGCAGCTCACAGCCCTCTGTAAGCCCAGCTCTACACCAGCCCCAATCCCACCTGAGCCTGTGCCACCCATGCTGGATGGCAAAGCTATGCCTTCACAAAGAAGATGCTCAATGCTTATGACGGCTGAGGCACCTTAAACATCTGCAGTGCATTCTGTTCTAGCTCTGAAGTGTTCTGCTTGCAAAGACAGACTTGTGAGATTCAATTAAAGGATGCAAAACACTTGGGATCACACCTACTTACTTGTAGAAGACCTTCTCAACACTGGCTTGGGGATGGACTGGGTGCCATCACTGCTACATCACATGGCATAGAGACCCAGACTGCTGCAGTGTGCTGCACTGCAGACTCCCATGCTACTCTTCCCATGCCACCCCAGCCACTCGCCTCCAGTGCCAGCTACCACCCAATGCAACCAGTGGCAAAGGGATGGTGACAGCTTGGTTATGAGCAACAGCTTCTCCCAAGATCCCAGTGAATACAAGCCAAGCTCCTCCAGGATTTCATGAGCTCACAAGCATGTTTCAGAATGAATTACGCACCCTGTTAATGGTTCCCCATCGCAGAAGGAAGCTGGTGGCTGCTGCGTGTCTCCCTGTAGCTTCTGCTTCAGTGCCAGGCAGGCTCCAGTGGTGGTGAAGCCTTCTCAGTTTCCCTGGCTGTATAAACCAGTCCCAGCAAGCTGGGCCAGCTACAGAAGGAGGAGGAAGGTTGGTTGGGTTTTTTTTTTTTCACTGGTGGGAAATAAGAAGCTTGTGGGCACCCAAGTGCATCCTCAGGTCACCCAGGTATGACGTGACACCAAGGAAGGGTGCACGCCACACAGCCACACAGCTTGCTCCTCATCCCTGGGACATCACCACCACAGGCACATCATCCCACCCATAACCCTTTCCCATCCTGCCACCTCAGGGCTACAGATGTCGTCCAACAGCAGCCAGCAGCATGGCAGACATAAACATGCCATGGAAGGAGGTGAAGCTGAGCTAATGATGGTGGCCACAGCGGAGACGCCCTCGATAAATTGCTGCACGTTATGAAATCCTCCTGTGGCAGGTTCCTGGCTGACAGGCACAGCAGGATTTGGTCCTGCAGAGATAGCAGAGACACAAGTTTAGTTGTGTCACCACAGGTTCTCCTGCCACCCAAGAAACCAGGTTTTCCTTCTCCTGTAACACAACTGCTACGTGCCTGGGGGACAGGGGAGGCGAAGGGTTACCTGTAGGAGAGAAGACAGGAGCAATGGCTTTTCTGAAGTAAGCATAAGACTACTCCTCTCAACCTGTGGTCCCTAAAGCCTCAGAACTCCTTGGACTGCCTCAAAGGAGTCTCCAAAAGCTAATTAAAAACAACAGATATCTCTAATACATTATAGAGACACCATCCCCAGTCCAGGCCACTGCTGGGGTACCTCTACATCGCAGAAGAATGACAATGATGATGCAGAGTCCAACAAACCAAAGCCAAACACGGCACAGCCAGAGGCAGTCATGGAAGAACCAAAACCTCTCTCCTCAGCAGGAAAGTTGGTGTTAAATACACAAAACTTTTGAGAACATCCAGTGTCATCCCCATTTCAGTCTGAACTGAGTAGGAAATGTTTCTCTTAGGATCACCAGCAAGGCATCTATGCTGTAAATTACTCTCTCTGTATATATATGCATGTACAAACACATACATAAATAAATAAAAACAAAACAGCCGGACTCTCAAACAAACAGAAAATGATTGGTTAGCTGCAGTAGTCTTTTACTTTGGATTACTCAGTAACGTGCTAATTATACTCAGGTAGCAGAATGGCACCTTCTCAGAGGAGTTTCACAAGAACATCCCAAAGCATTTATGGAGATTCCTCATCCAGAAGTCTCAACGCTTCCAGATTTTTGTGACAGGCACAGTGGTCCTTTCACCTGCCTGATGAAGACCATGACCTACCCCTGCAGACTGTTAACTCTGAAACTTAACAATGGCATGTGTAATGCAAATGTCTTTATGCTTCTGCCAAGCTGAAGAACAAAATCATTAGCAGTATTTAACTGCTCCATTGAAATAGTCAGGCAATATGCTAAATGTACCCCAAACAGCTGCTGAAATAGCTTGTCTGCTACCCCAGCTTCCACAGAAACCACAGGGTCCTGCTATACTTTTAGGTATAGCTCCCCACAAACACACGGGGCCCCAAAGATTCAGTTGAGCAGCAAGAACTCAGGAAAATTAACTAAGGTCCAGGAGGATTTTCTTGCTGCTCTGCAAAGACCTGCAAGCAAAAGCTCAACCAGTGATAACTACCACAATTTCACACTGCTCCTGCTGGGAAAAGACCAAGCAGCAGCAAGGATGTCTGCAAGGAAAAGCAGGACAGAGAGACCCAAAACAAGAGGGAAGGGGAAAGTCACCATAGCAAAATTTGTCCTCACCAGGAGACAAGGGTAGAGCACTTCCCCCCAAAGTGAGGAGAAAAGAGAGAACAAAAGGAGTGTTTTTCTCACCCAAGACCAAGGGCTGAAGGAGGGACATCTGGAGATAAAGCTCAGCACCTTGTCATCTTCCCTTCCACAGTTTGGATCAAGGGCTAACAGCTATAACAAGTCTGTTTTCACGCTTTGCACATTATTTTTCATGGATCTCAGGAACCCTCCATAGATCATTCCCATCCTATTTGTGCATGAGGTTGACGCAGCTTCGAGAACAAAGGTGTCAAAGCCAGCAAAGCCCCCCAGGTAGCTCATTCCATTCCCAAATCACATTGCAAAGGCAGAGATGGTGTTCATTTCACCTCCACAAATGGTTTCTCTGTCTCCCATCAGCCGGGGAGCTCCTGGCACTGGGCTACCCTTCAGCTCACCAGAGACATGTTGCTTCCCTGCATCACCTTCACCTGCAGCATCCAACCACTGCTGTTCTGCTTTCCTTTAAAATCAATCTGAGCTCTTATAAATTATACAAAAAGAATGCTCTGTAAGAGCTGGACAAGTCCTACCACACAACCTTACATTCACAGAGCCCTCTGGTGCAGTACCCAGATCACAGGGAGGGCTCAGAGGGAGATAGCTTTAGGTACAAGCACAGCCTGAGCTTCCCAAAACAGACACCGCTCATCTCTCTGCCAAAGCTAACACACTTAACGGGGAAAACACAGCCTACAGATTTCACTCAAGGCTCAAGGGAATAAAATCCAGCACAAGGGTTTGCTCTTCGACCTCAGGATCAGCAAGGGCAGAGCAAAGACTTGATGGTCCTTAAAAGGAAAAATAACATGGATTGACACAATAAAATGGGGTTGTTTTCTACTCACTGGAGAAAAAGTGTGACTATTTGCTTGCGCTACCTATCCAGCATGGTACCTCCCTGACAGCATCTGGATATTCAGAGCATGGTCCACTACCAAAAAGCCCTTCTATATTTTGGAGGGGAGGGACTGTTAAATCACCTGATCTTATTTTGGTGTCTCTAGATTGAGGGAAACAACCTGGAAGCTCAGTGTACCTTCTGCTTCCTCCTGCCTCTTCCATTTCTGTTAACAAGGCTGTGACTTCATGCTTCATCCTATACCTGCCTGAGTGCTGGAGGAAGAGAATGGTGGCACAGAGGGAGATGTGGGAATGCCCTGTTTCAGAGGAGGCACCAGGTCTCCAGAGAGGCCCAGTGCACTCCAGCCCTCCTCATCATGCTGGGAAACAACACCAGCCCCTTTCCAATCTAATGGAATTGTTACCTCACCCAGTGTGGGGTCTTACTGGTGTGGGTCTCACCCTTTCCAGAGAAGCCCTGAGTGAGTCCAGTTGAGGCCATGAAGATGCTTCAAGGGCTAGAGCATCTCTGCTCTGAAGACAACTACTGGGAGTGGGGAGGACAAAGGAAGTCCTGGAGCTTTTCAGACACTTAAAAAAGTAAGAATAAAAATAAAAGAGTATCATTAAACCCAAACCATAAACAACCAACCACGTTCCCCAGAATAATGACTATGGGGGAAAGCGCCAAAAACACTGTATAAGCTTTTCAAGCAGGGCAGAAGAAGAGAACGGAGAGTCCTCGCTGCTGGGGAGAACAGGGGGACTGCAGCCAGGACAGAGGGATGCTCTGGGCAAGACAACGAGAAGGTTTCACATGGATTTAGCTGCATGAGAACGTCTTCAGGCACCTGGCTCTGGTCACTGCAAAGCCCCATTGTAGGCAAACTCAGACCCTTTAGATAGGGTCTGGTTGTCCCTTTGCTGTGCTCTGGGGAAAACCCCTGCAGTCCTGACCCAGCTCTGGGGCAACAGCACAAGAGGGACGTGGAGCTGTTGGAGCGAGGCCAGGGGAGGCCATGGAGATGCTGCGAGGGCTGGAGCAGCTCTGCTCTGGAGCCAGGCTGAGAGAGCTGGGCTGGGGCAGCCTGGAGAAGAGAAGGCTCCTGAAGGGGAGACCTGAGAGCAGCTCCAGTGCCTGAAGGGGCTGCAGGAAAGCTGGAGAGGGGCTTGGGACAAGGGATGTAGGGACAGGCCAAGGGGAATGGCTTTAACCTGCCCGAGGGGAGACTGAGATAAGCTCCTAGGCAGAAGCTCTTCCCTGTGAGGGTGCTGAGGCGCTGGCACAGGGTGCCCAGAGAAGCTGTGGCTGCCCCATCCCTGGCAGTGTTCAAGGCCAGGTTGGACACAGGACTGTGGAGCAAGCTGCTCTAGTGGAAGGTGTCCCTGCCTGTGGCAGGGGTTGGAGCTGGAGGAGCTTTAGGGTCCCTTCAACCCAAACCAGTCTGGGATTCTGTGAGCCTGACACAGGGAGCAGCCCCAGGAGATGAATCCTAATGGAAAGACAACTCCCAGTGACTGTGTTTTGAGGCGCTGGGAAGCCAAGGACACCCAACAACAGCACGTCCAGACATGCGGTACTGCCGGTGGCAGCTGCAGCAAAACCCATCCCGCAACTGCCGGCTGCTCGCTGCCACCAGCATCTGCTGTCCCTTCGTGTCACCCACGCTCCCCGAGACCACGTGCAGCCGGAGTGACTCTGCAGGAAAGCAATAACCACCGAACAACAACAAAACCTCGTCCGCCGCGCGCCCTCCCTCCCCATTCCCAAACCCATCCCTGTGCCACGGACCCGGCAGCGGGTTGGGCATCCCGAATGGGGATGTCCCCCCTTGTAGGGGGTCACCCCAGGTGGCACCGCTCGCTCTGTGCACAGCCGCCCTACAATGAACGCCGATAACTGCGCTAGGGACGGGCAGGATGGGTTCCCCCCTTCTCCTTTTCTCTCGCCAGCAGCGATGGAAGGAGAGCCCAGCCCTGCCCTCCATCAGCGCTCACCGAGCGCTCCGGGAAGCTTCCAGAGGCCGAGCAGCGGACACGAACCCAGCCCCGGCCCTCCGCTATGCCAGGCGAAGGGAACACCGGCTCTGGAAGGGGACGGAGGGGGGGGGGCTCCACGTCCACACACCAGCTGCCAGCACAGGGAGGGGAACCCACCCGGGACGAGGCCGCCCAACGCAGCGCCGCCACCGAGCCCCCGCCCCGGCTCCATCCTCCCGTGCCAACACCCGCCCCGCAGCGGGTCCATGGCTGCTGAGGGAGACAAAAGGCGGGACGTGACCCCCCTCCACGCACACACACTCCATTACACCCCCCCGCCGCCCCGTGCTGTGTCATCCCGCCGCCTTACCGGGCCGCGCTGTCAGGGCCGCGCCGGGAGCCGCATGGGCGCCGCGCTGAGGTGAGGGGCCGGCGGCGGGGGATTGGGGTAGGGCGGGGAGGGAGGCTCACACACAGAGACACGGCGGGGCCGCCGCCCGCCCCGGAGCACACACCGGCTGCGGAGGAGCGACGGGACGGGGCGGCCCCGAGTGACGCGACCGCCGGCCCCGCCCCGCCGCGGCCTCCCCCGGCGCTGCCGGGAGTTGTAGTCAGAGCCCCGCGATGGGGTCGGCTCGGCTCGGATCGGCTCGGCCCGGGCGGATCCGTGCGCACCGGGGTCGGGTTCACACCGCGCGTTCGACGCGGTAAGTCCCGTTTCACTTCCCAAGGGATTCAGGCCCGGAACGCAGCCTCACCCACCCCTCCTCATCATGGACGAGCGGCGTCCATCCAAGGGTGGGGGGGTTAACTGGGCTTGAAGGGAGGAAATGGAGAGTGTTTCCTTATGGAATCCCAGGCTGGTTTGTGTGGAAGGGACCTTAAAGCTCATCCAGCTCCAACCCCTGCCACGGGCAGGGACCCCTTCCACTAGAGCAGCTTGCTCCAAGCCCCTGTGTCCAACCTGGCCTTGAGCACTGCCAGGGATGGGGCAGCCACAGCTTCTCTGGGCACCCTGTGCCAGCGCCTCAGCACCCTCACAGCAAAGAGCTTCTGCCTAAGAGCTCATCTCAGTCTCCCCCATGGCACGTTAAAGCCATTCCCTGTTGCCACAGTGCCTGGTGAAGATTCCCTCTCCAGCACTCTTGAAGGCCCCCTTCAGGCACTGGAAGGCTCATTGATTGGAATCAAGTGTTTCCATGTAAATCAAGGATTTCATAGAATCACAGAACAGTTAGGGTTAGAAAGGACTTTAAGATCATCCAGTTCCAACCCTCTTGCCATGGGCAGGGACACCTCACACTAAACCATGTCTCCCAAGGCTCTGTCCAACCTGGCCTTGAACACCGCCAGGGATGGAGCATTCACAACTTCTCTGAGCCCCCCCACAGGGAAGAGCTTCTTCCTTATATCCAGTCTAAACTTTCCCTGCTTAAGTTTTAACCCGTTACCCCTTGTCCTGTCACTGCAGTGCCTAATGAAGAGTCCCTCCCCAGCATCCCTATAGGCCCCCTTCAGATACTGGAAGGCTGCTATGAGGTCTCCATGAAACCTTCTCTTCTCCAGGCTGAACAACCCCAGCTTTCTCAGCCTGTCTTCATACAGGAGGTGCTCCAGTCCCCTGATCATCCTCGTGGCCTCCTCTGGACTTGTTCCAACAGTTCCATGTCCTTTTTATGTTGAGGACACAAGAACTGCACACAGTGCTGCAAGTGGGGTCTCAGAAGAGCAGAGTAGAGGGGCAGGATCACCTCCTTCAACCTGCTGGTTTCCATAAAAATCCGCAAAATTCTGAGTCGAGAAATGTGGAAAACCACAGAATTTAAACACCTTTTCAAACACCTATTAAACACCCTTCTAACCAGCATCCCTCCAGGCTTTAAGGAGGTAGTCTTAAGCTGAGCTTAAAAGTGGGAAACTGCAAGTGTTCCCATATAAATCAAGTGTTTCCATTTAAGTCCACAAAATGCTGAGTTAAGAAATGTAAAAAAAACCCAAATTTAAACATATTTGAAACCCCTTTTAAATACCCTTGTAGCCAGCATCCATCCAGGCTTTTAAGGGGGTGGGCTTTAAGGAAATAGCAAATGTTTCAATATAAATCAAGCATTTCCATATAGATCAAGTGTTTCTGTATAAACCAAGTGTTTCCATATAAATACTGAAAAGTATGAGTCAAGAAATGTAAACAAACAGAATTTAAACACCTTTTAAAGACCTTTGTAGCCAGCATCCAACCAGGATTTAAGGAGGTGCGTTCAAGCACAGCTTAAAGGAAGGAAACGGTAAGTGTTTCTATATAAATCAAGTGTTTCCATATAAATAAAGTGTTTCCATGTAAATCCACCAAACTCTGAGTCAAGAAATGCAAAAAAGCCCTGCAGAATTTAAACACATTTAAAACACTTTAAATGCCCTTCTAGCCAGCATCCATCCAGGCTTTAAGGAGGTGGATTTTAGCAGAGCTTAAAGAGGAAATTGCAAGTGTTCCCTTATAAATCAAGTGTTTCCATATAAACATTCAATGTCTGAATGAAGAAATGTAAAAAACACGGAATTTAAACACCTTTTAAACACCTTCTAGACAGCATCCATCCAGATTTACCTTCTAAACAGCATCCATCCAGATTTCAAGGAGGTGGGCTTTAAGCTGAGCTTAAAGGAAGGAAGTGGTGAGAGTTTCCATATAAATCCAGTGTTTTCATATAAATTCACAAAATGCTGAGAAATGTAAGAAAACCCCAAATTTAAAGATATTTGAAACACCTTTTAAACCAACACCCTTATAGCCAGCACCAGTCCACTTTAAGAAGGTGGGTTTAAGCTGAGCTTGAAGGAAGGAAACTGCAAGTGTTTCCTTATAAATCAAGTATTTCCATATAAATAGAAAGAACTCTTGAGTTGAGAAATTAAAAAAACCCTGGAATTTAAACACCTTTTAAACACCCTTCTAGCCAGCATCCATCCAGGCTTTAAGGAGGTGGGCTTTAAGGAAATAGCAAGTGTTTCAATATAAATCAAGCATTTCCATATAAATCAAGTGTTTCTGTATAAATCCACAAAACTCTGATTTGGAAAATATAAAAACTCACCAAAATGTAAACACCTTTTTAACCAATGCCCTTCTAATAGTGTCCATCCTGGCTTTAAGGAGGTGGGTTTAAGCTGAGAAATGCAGTTAAAAAGTGACTTTAAATACTTTTTCCTAGACAGTATCTGCCCAGGTTTTGAGGAGGTGGGCTTTAAACTGAGCTTAAAAGAAGAAAATTGCAAATGTTTCCGTATAAATTGTTTGCATATAAATCAAGCATTTCCATATAAATCCACCAAACTGAATCAAGAAATGTAATAAACACATAATTTAAATACCTTTTAAACACTCTTCTATCCAGCTGGATCCCTTTTGCCCCTTTAGACCTGCACAAAGCCACTTGGAAATGTCCCTACATGCGGTTTTAGCCACCATCTCCTCACCCCACTAGGCTCTCAGAAACACCAAACTGCCTCATCATTCCCCTTTCCCTCATTGTTTGGGTTGTATCCAAGAGCTAACTTTATTTCTAGCTGTGGATTCCTTGTCACTCCCCACCTCACTTTGCCCTAACATTCATCAGGATAAATGGATCATGTTAATGAACATCAGTGGAAGAAACGCGGACATAAATTAACCCGGAGAGGGAACCTGATTCTTCTTTGACGGCAAAGAGGGATTCAAAAGCTCTTTCTCCCTGCTGTGCTTTATTTTTGGCCACATCCTTTGCTGGGCAGGTTGCCATGACAACCTTGTATTCACCGGAGGGTGGCTATAATTGGGAGAGCACATTGTTAATTTAGCTCCTGATTGTATTTATTTTTTTAATTTATTTTGTCGTATTTTAAGCAAAGGGAACCGCCTGGATTTTCATATTTTTATCTATGATCCTACTACAGTTTAATTATTAATCCCAGCGCCCACAGCATCACTGAGCTGCCGTGCAGAGCTCACTGGGTCAGACAATGGCTCTGCACGTCCTGTTTGCCTGTCTCATCCCTGCTACAGTCTAACACATCCCCTCCGGCCCCTGAGGCCCTCAGCTGAGAGCCCCCAGGACCAGTATTTCCCAGGGATGCTCCTTATGCACAGGAGCAGGGTTGGGGAAAAAAAAAAAGGTGGGATCCACTTTTGCATCAACTATCATTTTTTTAAATGATAGTGGCAATTTTAATCTGATCGTAATTCACCTCAGCTGGTTATCCATAACAAATCATAGGATCCCAGACTGGTTTGTGTGGGAAGGGACCTTAAAGCTCATCAAGCTCCAAACCCCTGCCACAGGCAGGGACACCTTCCACTAGAGCAGCTTGCTTTAAGCCCCTGTGTCCAACCTGGCCTTGAACACTGCCAGGGATGGGGCAGCCACAGCTTCTCTGGGCACCCTGTGCCAGCGCCTCAGCACCCTCACAGGGAAGAGCTTCTGCCTAAGAGCTCATCTCAGTCTCCCCTCTGGCAGGTTCAAGCCATTCCCCTTGGCCTGTCCCTACATCCCTTGTCCCAAACCCCTCTCCAGCATTCTTGCAGGCCCTCTTTGGAGAACACCAGCCTGTAATACTAATAATGTGAACACACTGGCATAAGTCACGTCTTGCTCCCAGTTGGGCACATCAGGTCCCATCAGGTGTATGGGGATTCTCCGTGCATCCTGCTCCCGCCCCAGCCTGTTCAAGGCATCCTTGGCCTGATCACGTTGCAAACTGCCGCCAGGTACTTGCCTCCATCCTTGCTGGAAGCAGGAGAGTGGCAGTGTTTGGGATAGGGGCTTCAGTTCAGGAGCCCACACAGGTGCTGAATCAGGGCACACAACTGAGATTATTTTGGGGGGAGAAATGACCCATCCCACAAAGCACAGTCTCTGCAGGAGCTGGGGTCATTCTCTAGTAGTTAGTGGTGGTGGGGGGGTTTTGGAGAGGGATGATAGCAGGGTGGCTAAAGGTAAAACCAGGGAATATGGTACATTGGATGGGTGCCAGGCAGCAGCATCTGGGACTCAGGAAAACGTCCCTTCTCACTCCAGCACTCCCACCCTTGAATGGGTTTGAAGCTCCATGACCATGCTGGTCATGGTGTACATTATTAACATGTCCTAGCAGGAAGAAAGTGCAGCTTTACAGTAACTGGGGACTTCTCTTCAGGAAATGGCTCCAGGTTCAAAGAGGAAAGTGGAGCTGCTGATCCTGTCTCCATGAGGGTGCATCTCTGCTCCATCCTGCCTCATGGGCATGCTGCACAGCTTGGCATCCTTCTTTTATCCCCGCTTCAGGCTTAATCCCATCACAGCTTAGTAAGGAGGGAAATTGTGAAATGAGAGGGTTTGTGCTTAAAAGAAAAAAAAGAGAGGAGTTGTGAAAAGCCGGGGATGGAGGCGGGAATGAAACATCCTCTTTCAAGGAAAAGATGCTGTGACTGCTGTTCTGGGTACCGTGCGCCAGGTAATGACACAAGATGACTCAGTGCTTGGGATATTAAATTGGCTCTTTATTAAAGCATGTGTTTAGGAAGGTAGCGAGGCGTCAGGCGAGTTCCTCCATCGCCTTCACAGGGGGAATTGAGGCAGGCTGCCTGGATCCTTGTGCTGCCAAGCACAAGGTGCTGGGATCCATGCAGGCAGACCTGTATCCTGCCTCAGCATCCTCACAGGGTTGCTCCCGGTAAAGCGCTCTGGGAAGATGTTAAGAATCTCCCAAGCTCTCTCCTAATTCAGTGGGAACTGGTGAATCTCTGCCAGTGGGAAATGTTCCAGCCTCAAGATTTGTGTCCCAGGAAAATAGCAAAAGATGGAAAGAGCAGCTGAGGACAGGGAGATACTTGAGAGCGCAAACTGCAACCAAAAAGATGCTCTGCCAAACTGCCCTTGTGCTGGCAATACCTTTAAAGATGGCTCAGCAATGATGGGAACCTGCTGCTTCAAAGGGGAAATGTAGAATATTAACAAAGTACCTTGCTCATAGCTGCAGTGTGCTGGTAGCTTGGTGCTCCCTCACTAGCTTGGAGCAAATCTTGGCTTCAGAGAGTGTAGCTGAAGGCAAAATTCAACATACTGTGTTCTGCTCAAGTTACACATCCCCTGTGTGGAAAGTTTCGTTATACACACAGATAGGTACTGAAAAAATAAACTAAAGAAAGAGAGAAATCCTTTGTTCTTCCCAAAGTACTTCTGGTACTTGGGTGGGAGATTGGCAATATCTCCAAGGATGGAGACACAGTGGTGCCTTCAGCAGGATTCTAAGAAGTGATCTGCAAAATGTCACCATGACCGTCGAGTGCTTGGGTGCTTCATCAGAGACTTCTGCAGGAAAAGAACCCTTAAAAGAAGCTGGGTAAATGATCTTCCTGCTAGATTCAGAGAGATCATTATTCTGGCCAGGCTGCAGTTGAGTTGAAAGCAAATAGACCTCCTTTAAAAAGCCAAATAATAGCTCTACTGTAGAAGCAAGGACTGGAGACAGACAAGGTCTTTATTTCTGTCCCGACAGAGCCTGAACAAGCGGCTCTACCCTCCTTCCTGAGCACGAAGA
The DNA here is from genome assembly GCF_033815535.1 of Pezoporus flaviventris. Classification (NCBI taxonomy): domain Eukaryota; kingdom Metazoa; phylum Chordata; class Aves; order Psittaciformes; family Psittacidae; genus Pezoporus; species Pezoporus flaviventris. The sequence goes on from NW_026892558.1 coordinate 2,010,465, forward strand.
CGTCTGTCAGTGCTTGGGGGCCTGGTGGCATTGGATGTGGGGTTCCAGTGATTTCTCCTCCACCAGATCTGATAGGTGAGATAGCCTGAATACAAAGCTGGAGAGAAAATGAGGTGATGGGATACGAATGTGGCCAGGTAGGTTGCATATGGCGAAAGAGGCAGCACAAAGCTTCTTGTATCTATATATATGTGAATTAAACTTCAGAGCAGAGTACCGATGGGTGAAGCAATGCTTTGCTATGGCAAGAGGAGAAGCTGGTTTTGAAATGCTGATCATTCAAGTTCCTCCCCCCACTTCTCAGTTATTTTTAGAAGGGCACTTGTATTCAACGCAGTGATCGGTGCCAAGGCTGTTTTCAAGTCAAGGCTAAATTCATGGTATTCAGCACAGGTCTGAAGAGTGATGGGTCTGCAGATGGGGTGAAATCCAGCCCTGACGCCACTCTCCGTACTACAGATGAGAAGCTGCAAATCAGAAAATTTGGATTTTCTCCTTGACTTCCCACATCGCTTAAAATAATAACCCTAATTTCCTGTATTTCACATAACTCAGCTGACTAATGAGGCTACCTGGACATAATTCATTACTCTCCTCCCCTGATTTAATTCACAGCTATATCTTTGGGTTAAAGAGATCTTACAAATGCAAAGTATGATTAGCCAGGTAAGAACAAATTACCAGTTTAAAGGATTGCCACTATTCCAGCTGCAAGGAAGCGCATGGGCATTTGCAAAGGTCAGGCTGCTGAGGAGGCTGAGATGAGGGCTGGCAGAGATGGGTGATGAAAGATCTCCTTGCACACCAGGCAAGGTGGGTCCTGTCTGATTCCTCCGCAGGCTGACAAAAAGCATCTCTGACAGGGACATCAATAACTCGGTCTGTGCTGGAGAATGAATTCAAATTAACCACTGACCATGCGCATTTTGCAGAGGCACAGCTGGCCGGGAAGTATTCCAGTAACCCAGAAATATTTCTTTCTTCCTCTGGCTGCAAATGGGATTTTTTCCATAATCCCTTATGGTGGGTATTAATTGCATCAGAGGATTGTGATGCTGCTTATGGGTGCAGCGGGAGGGAATTGCTAATCAGTGCAGTGGGAGAAGCAAGGGAATTTCACTGGCATTAGGGTGAAGGGTGTGGAAAATCCAGGGCGCTGGATGGGGGTGACAGCAAGGCACTCTTCCTGTTTGACTCTCCAGGGGGGTTTTTATGTGGCCTTTCAATACTTAAAGGGAGCTTAGAGGAAGGATGGGGACAGAGTTTTAGTTGGACCTGTAGCAATGGGACAAGAGGAATGGCTTTAACCTGCCAGAGGGGAGGCTGAGATGAGCTCTTAGGCAGAAGCTCTTCCCTGTGAGGGTGCTGAGGCGCTGGCACAGGGTGCCCAGAGAAGCTGTGGCTGCCCCATCCCTGGCAGTGGTCAAGCACAGGTTGGACACAGGGGTTTGGAGCAAGCTGCTCTAGTGGAAGGTGTCCCTGCCCGTGGCAGGGGGTGGAGCTGGAGGAGCTTTAAGGTCCCTTCAACCCAAACCAGTCTGGGATTCTATAACTTGGCCATTCCATCACTTTCAAAACTTTCATCACACATCTATATTATATTCTGTACACAGAGGTTTACTGACACAGTTGACTTTTAAGCAGTCTATAGCCCAAAAAAACTACTTGAAATGAAGTATTCGCAAGAAGGAGGCTAAAACTTCGGAGGAAGGCCATGCTGGAGCACTAGCACTCTGGTCCTGGGTACACTGCTCATTAGAAACAAGGCTGAAAAGAGCAGGCTGGGCATCACACTGATCTGTGATGGCTGCATGTTATGAGCTGGCTCTGCCCAGAACAAATTGCTAGTTTAAAGGATTGCCACTGTTCTAACCCAAGGGAAGAACATGGGCATTTGCAAAGGTTCCTTCTCTAGCCCAACCCTTGGCTAGAGAGGGGTAGCAGGCAGCATGATTCCATGGGCTTGGGTTTGGATAACGCAGGCTCTGCCACTGATGATGATAGACGAAAGCCTTCAATTCTTGTCTTCAGTTTCCCTCCTCTGAAACAGGCACAGCTCTGCTTATCCTCTTGATAATGTACTCAGCTTTCACCAGGTGTAAATCACCACCACTGCTTGTGGAGCAGCCCCGGGTTAGTAAGGACTGAGAAGGAGTCTTTGATCTCTCTGGTCCTCAGGACGAAGTCCTTGCAGAAAATCTTCCTCTTGGGGACAGTGAGAAGCGTCTCGGTTACAGTCCTGTGCCTCATCTCCTTCAGGATGGTGGCAGCTTCTTTGCTTGACCTTTGGTTACTCCAGGATCTGGTGGGCAAGAGCACGAAGCCCACCAAGGAGTCTTTCACCATATGCCTGCTCACACCAGAAGCCCAGCACCTTGCTTCTCCTGCTCCTGGGAGCCCACATCCTGTGCACTCACCTTCCTGCACCCTCTGTTACCTCCAACACATCTTTTAATGATGCCTTTCCTGTCCCTGACTCACCTGCAGATAACGCAGATCCTCCTTTTCCCCCCAAATCCTATCTCATCTCCACCAGCACAACCACCACAAACAGGACGGAGGGTTGGCAGCAAACAGCACTCCAGCACCCAGCAAACATGGGGGAGATTGGAAAATACATGTATTTTTTATCAGATTAGTTTATGCATTACTGCAACAGAGAAACGATCAGGGTCACTCAGACTCCATTCTTTCAAGGGGGAGGACTGACACACCAAGGAGATAGAATCTCAGAATCACAGAACAGTTTGGGTTGGAAAGGACCTTAAGATCACCCAGTTCCAACCGCCCTGCCATGAGCAGGGACACCTCACACTTAACCATCTCACCCAAGGCCTCGTCCAGCCTGGTCTTGAACGCTGCCAGGGATGGAGCATTCACAACCTCCCTGGGCAACCCATTCCAGTGCCTCACCACCCTAACAGGAAAGAATGAGATGTGATGTTCCAGAGCGCCCGAGTCTTTCACCCTCTTTTTCCCACTGGGCATCTCTACACTGTGAAATGATAGCACTTTAACCATGTAATAAAACCTCACTGAACAAGGCAACTTGTGGTTTGCACATATCAGCAGGCCAGGGTGTGCCATGACAAGAGCCCAGGATTTATCCTTGGTCAGCTCATAAAACAAACAAGCTTATCTTCACATGGGCTTTGCTTCTTATCATACTGCTTTGGTAAAAATACACCTGGCTGAAGTCCTCCCTCCCTTCCCTCAGCTGCCAAGGGCTCGTAGTTTAGACCACTTTGCCTTCCCAGTAAGGTGACTGGGGAGGAAAGGGAGATGGTTTCATTCCCTGCTTGCTGCAGAAGATGTTAGGAGAAAAGGGCATGGCACGCTCCTGCTTTTGATAGGGGAAAAAGGAGATAATGGTATCAAACCACAAGCACACCAGTCGTATAGTAGATATTTTATCACTCTGTGGCCTTCAGGAATCAGAGCGGGGCAGATTTATAGTAACTGTGCTAGGACAGGAATATATCATGGTACAGATAACCTCTTATATACACACAGGATAGCATTTACACATGAGATAGAAATTTGCAGCTGTGGAATAAACAGCATGAAGGTACCTACTGACCTGCTCAACTAAAGTTAGTTATCCCCCCCGGCACAAACACTGGTTAATGATTTAGCTGTTTCAGAGCAAAAGTTCTATTTATGTTCCCCAGAATACACAGTTCAGTCTGAAATGGCTTTAAACCTGCCAGAGGGGAGACTGAGATGAGCTCTTAGGCAGAAGCTCTTCCCTGTGAGGGTGCTGAGGCGCTGGCACAGGGTGCCCAGAGAAGCTGTGGCTGCCCCATCCCTGGCAGTGTTCAAGGCCAGGTTGGACACAGGGGCTTGGAGCAAGCTGCTCCAGTGGAAGGTGTCCCTGCCCGTGGCAGGGGTTTGGAGCTGGATGGGCTTTAAGGTCCCTTCCAACCCAACCCAGTCTGGGATTCTGTCATTCTATGAAATAACAGAAATAACCAAAGATCTTTTCACCCAGGTCCAACCAACACTTTCCTACCCCATGAGCTGGAGTGTGTCCTGCAGCTCAGGGCATTGAAGGACCAGAGAGGCTGGGGGAACTTCCTGCCTCCCCACCAGCCCTGGGTGCTGCTGTCCATCCAGCCCTTCCAGTGGCCTAGCATCACCCTGACATCAGGCTGACTGGCACATTTGAATTTGTTTTCCAAGCAGAGCAACACTCCTTAGTTAACATCTTCCTTCCCCCCCCCTCTTGGCATCCCTCTCTGCTCTCACCAGAGATACCGTACCTGTCACCTTTCTTTTTTCCTAGCTCTTCCCCCAAAAGCCTCATTTGACCCCCACACCATTACTAACTTGTAGAAGGGCAATAGGGGCCATTACAAAGCAGTTCATGGGGCTCCATGCACCTCCAGGGGGGTGAGTAGCTTTTGCCCCAGAGCCTCAGCAGTTCTTAAACACATCCTACTGCACACTGGATATTTGGTTTAGCTAAATCAGGTTGTTTAACTTGAATCTCCTCAAACCAGGCCGTTGTGCTGACTAGAGGAGACAAGAGGAGCTCTGTGCCTGGAGCACGTCTGCCAGGATGCTGGGGTGGGACTTCCCAATGAGAATCATCAGGAGCCTTCACCTCTTGATACTCCTTCTACATCTCTCTCCCCCCATTAGTCGATGGCAGTATATGAGACTCAGATTCCTGATGACAAATCCATCAACACCAAGGCTTTCACATCCTTGACATTCATGCCCAAGGAGGATGGACACGTTCCTTCTCCCCTCTCCTGCCTCCCCCTCCATGACCAGCACATCTGAGTTGCCTATTTCTTAGGTTTCTGATAAGAAAAAGACAGCTGAAGGACCATTGGCATGAGCTGCAAATCAAATCATATCCATGGCTGTCCTTAGCGACTCACACAGTCGCTATGTATGGTTTTGGGTTTCCCAGCTTAAGCAAGAAGCCAGTTCCTATTTGCAGGGATGGGACATGTTTCTGCAGGACATCCCTCATGGTGTGTGCACCCTGGTTTGTTACAGGATTTCATATTGCACATGCTTTTTCCTAAAAATCCTATGAAAATGAGTCAAACTTTTCCAGAGCTCTGGCTGTTAAATAAACTTGCTTTTCTAATATGTCACTATAGCATGATGGTGCTCTAATCCAGCTGGGAACCCACACAGGGATGGTCTCACAGCACTCTGGCTTTCCTGTGTACCAGGACTCCACCATTCTCCCCAGGGATGGGACACAAGAAGATGTTTTCCTGTATTTCCTCCCTACATAGAGTGTGGACATTTCCTTTGTTTCAGAAGGAACAGTGAAATCTGGGAAGATGCTGAGTCCATCTCTCTTAGCTTTGCTCATATGAATAAATACTAGCAGGTCTTTGGAGCTAGACCAAGGAAGAACAGGCACAGCCCTTCTGTCAGCAGTTATTCCAGTGTCCCCTCTTCTACTGCTAAAATAAGATGTTTAATTCAACTTAATTTTGAAATTAGCCTAATTAAAAAGGGCCAGCAACACAATTCAGTGCACTCCACAGAGAGAAAGTGGTAGCTTGAAAGGGAAGTAATAATGAAAGACCTGCTTTTGGATTCCAGATAATATAATTTCCAGCAGATAATGTTTAATTCCTGTATAACAAACCCATGTTCTCCAGCTGGGCTTTGTTCACATGGGCTGAAGTGCAGACGGTTCTAGCAATAGTAGACTGAAACCTTTGATAGCATCTTTTGGGTCCTGGTGCTGAGAAAAAACTTACTGACTAGAGGTCCATGGCATTTGGTCTAGCTTACTTGCAAGGCATTTGTAGCCATTTGGGGAAGCAGAGTATTGCAAAGTCAAGGGCCCCAAGATCCTCAGCATCTTCTGTAAAGCCATGAGATTTTGGGGTTTAATATAGTTCAATTGGAAAGGGCCTACAACAGTTACCTAGTCCAACTTCACTCTTGCCCAAGTTCTGATCATTTATAAAGCACTTTTGCCGATGACACCGAGCTGTGTGGTTCAGTTGATACCCTGGAGGGAAGGAATGCCATCCAGAGGGACCTTGACACGCTTGTGAGGTGGGCTGATGCCAACCTCATGAAGTTTAACCAGGACAAGTGCAAGGTCCTACACCTGGGTTGGAGCAATCCCAGGCACAGCTACAGGTTGGGCAGAGAAGAGATTCAGAGCAGCCCAAGGAGAAGGACTTGGGGGTGTTGGTTGATGAGAAAATGAACATGGGCTGGCTTCAGTGTACGCATCAAAAGGAGCGTGACCAGCAGGGCGAAGGAGGTGATCCTGCCCCTCTACTCTGCTCTTGTGAGACCTCACCTGGAGCATTGTGTGCAGTTCTGGTGTCCTCAACATAAAAAGGACATGGAACTGTTGGAACAAGTCCCGAGAAGGGCCACAAGGATGATCAGGGGACTGGAGCACCTCCTGTATGAAGACAGGCTTAGAAAGTTGGGGCTGTTCAGCCTGGAGAAGAGAAGGCTGCGTGGAGACCTCATAGCAGCTTTCCAGTATCTGAAGGGGGCCTATAGGGATGCTGGGGAGGGACTCTTCATTAGGGACTGTAGTGACAGGACAAGGGGTAACGGGTTAAAACTTAAACAGGGGAAGTTTAGGTTGGATATAAGGAGGAAATTCTTTCCTGTGAGGGTGGTTTGGCACTGGAATGGGTTGCCCAGGGAAGTTGTGAATGCTCCATCCCTGGCAGTGTTCAAGGCCAGGTTGGACGAGGCCTTGGGTGATATGGTTTAGCGTGAGATGTCCCTGCCCACGGCAGGGGGTTTGGAACTGGGTGATCTTAAGGTCCTTTCCAACCCTAACTATTCTATGATTCTGTGATTCTACTTAGCTATCTCACTAGGTAAAAGCCTTCCTTAATGATACATTTGAATTCTTGATGATGTATTTGAATCATTTTTGAATTCTAGCAAGTTGTAAGGAAAGGCACTACGTATCACTAGGGTCATGCTACGAGTCATGGGAGATCAAGGTGATGGGAGATGATTTTCTCCAGTTCTAAAGAAAAACCCCAACCTGGACACCTCCCCCAAGTGACAGATTCTCTTAGGAGGGATTAGACTTCAGAAAGGGCTGAACTTTGCTACAAAGATAGCCCTGAATTAATCTCCTTCTATGTGTTCTCTCCAGGACACAGTGACTGTAATTGACAAGAAACTCAGGGATGCATGGCAGGACATGAAAGATAGACAAATCTAGTTGCAAGCATTTAACAGCAAAGGTAATTAAGGGTGTGGGACCTGCAATCTTTAATCAAAGTTGTTTCTTTTTGTGTGTGTGCATTTAATAGAGGCTTATAAAATAGTGTGCTAGGGCTTAAAGAAACCGGTGGATATTGTATGGGGATTAATGGGTGAGGTCCTTTGGGCTGCGTAAGAGAGGGCATCAGAGGAGACGGTGCCTGCTGGCCTTGAGCTCAGCAAGTCTGCTCCTGCTCACCTTGGGAAACATCCACATGCAGACATCACCTTGGAAATCCCGGATGAATTATTTGGGTTGTTTGCTTGGATGCAAAGAGAAGAGTTAAACCTTGTGGCATCCCTGGCTGTGACGAGGCTATGACCACCCTGTGAGGGCACCATCCAACCAAGGGCACCAGGGAGGAAATGCACGAAGGAAAATATCTGTAGAAACAAAGAGTTTTGTTTTTTAATAGATTTGAGTTTGTGTGAGTTAAAACAGGCTCTTTGCAAAGGATTTATCCATCAACCAGATCTCAGGCACTGGTAGCACCAACATCTCTGCAAGCCTAAAGATCAGGTAACATATCTGATAGCCCCAAGTAGCTAAGATACTTCCAACATACATAAGGTTTCTGTTTCCCATCTTCAGCCTGAAACTATTGTTCATTCATGCTTTTGCTTTCTTCTGCCTGACTCCCGTGGAGTCACAGGGTTTGGAAGAGGTGTTGATAAGCCATATCTATGTAAAATAGAATATGCTCTTCTCCATAAGAGTGTATCTTCCCCTAATATATGGGAATATATTAATTCCCCATAATAATGGGAATATGTAATTCCTAATAATATATGGGAATTGCAGGGGGATATCTCAGAGCAGCAAAGTGTCACTGGGGGCCCAATACCTTTACCAAGGACCAGACTGGGGAGGTCCTTTGTGTCTCACTGGACTCATTAACTCAAGCACGTCCTACGTACCCACAGCCCCATCCTTCGCCATCCCCTTCCGACATCTTCAACATCACAACTCGTTGGAGCCAGGAGCAGGGAAGTGACTGCCTCTCCTGCCCCAGCAGCACCACATCTCACAACGCATCCAGCAGCAGCTCCAGCTTTGAACCTGGTGCAGACAAAGCAGGAACCAGCCTTTGAAACTGCTGCCTTGGGCTCCTGGGTTGCAGTTCATGGCAGGTGAAATGTGGCAGCAAAGTTTACATAAACGTAGTCAACCAGAGCTAGATTTCTGCCTCTGAGACATTGACTGTTGCAGCTGATGTTTTGTTGGTTTCTCTAGGCTTTGTGCAGAAGTCGGTCACATGAGGAACAAATTATAGGAGTACCTGTGACCATGAAAGGAATAGGTTCTCACTACCATCACCCTGATCAACAGTAAAACTATTTCCAGCCCTTTTCCCACATCGTTGTGGCAAACCCTGCACCAATCTGACTTGGGTACTGAACAAGCACTGAGAAAAAAGGTGTTGTTGTTGTTCCTCCGCAGTTCTAGTGCACATCTTGTCCCAGCTTTGGACGTTTATGGCTCATGAGATGGGGATGTTTGCTGACATTGTTCATCTTCTCACCTGAGAACACCCAGGTAGAAACACAATTCCTGGTGTGTTCACCTGGACATTCAGAAAACTGACTTGGAGCCATAGTTCTGTATGAATGCTGCTGAAACACACAATTTCATAGAATCCCAGACTAGTTTGGGTTGGAAGGGACCTTAAAGCTCATCCAGCTCCAAACCCTGCCACCGGCAGGGACCCCTTCCACTAGAGCAGCTTGCTCCAAGCCCCTGTGTCCAACCTGGCCTTGAACACTGCCAGGGATGGGGCAGCCACAGCTTCTCTGGGCACCCTGTGCCAGCGCCTCAGCACCCTCACAGGGAAGAGCTTCTGCCTAAGAGCTCATCTCAGTCTCCCCTCGGGCAGGTTAAAGCCATTCCCCTTGGCCTGTCCCTACAGGCCCTTGTCCCAAGCCCCTCTCCAGCTTTCCTGCAGCCCCTTCAGGCACTGGAGCTGCTCTCAGGTCTCCCCTTCAGGAGCCTTCTCTTCTCCAGGCTGCCCCAGCCCAGCTCTCTCAGCCTGGCTCCAGAGCAGAGCTGCTCCAGCCCTCGCAGCATCTCCATGGCCTCCTCTGGCCTCGCTCCAACAGCTCCACGTCCCTCTTGTGCTGCTGCCCCAGAGCTGGATCAGGACTGCAGGGGGGGTCTCCCCAGAGTGCAGCAGAGGAGAATCACCACCATTTATCTTAGACCATTACATCATATCTCTTAGAGACCCTCACCCTCAGCATCCATAGCCATGCTATAACATGGAATACCACATCACTGCCTGATACCCTTTTCTCACACAGATGTTGTTGCCATCACTCCCATCTTCTGTCTGGTTGAAGTCATCAGCAGTGGTGAGATGTGGAGTTGACATGAGGACATTTTTCTTTCACATTTGGGAGAGCAGGGAGAGAAATTACAGTTTGGAGGGGAAAAAAAAAGGTTTCTTCTGTATTTAAACCTTTTTGGTAGACCCCCCTTTACTGAGTTGCTCTTTGGTTCAGCACATTCCCAAATATTCCTCTGTCTGCAGAACTGCTGTGCCAGTGTGAGTCTTGGGACGCTGGTTTCTATCCCGGATGGCATCAGCATCACAAATAGAAATTTTAGAAATAGAAATATAAAATATAAATTACTTAATTGCCCAAACATTGCTGGCTTATGCCAGCTGAGACACCCTCAGTCATCTGCATGGGCACATGGGTGACACAGGACCTCCAGCAGCCATCCAGTAGAGCATCTCTGGTGGAGCTGGATACTTGCATCCTTGCAGTTCAACCAGCTCCAAAATACCTCAGTTTGTAAACCAAATCAGATAGTACAGGCCCAAAACAGCAACACCATTAACTGAGGAAACATTGGGAAGTCCTACTCGGCCTGCACTGAGGTGTGTGCTTTCTGTCTCCACCCTTATCTATTGCAGCCCCCCTGGTTTTCCTCCTACCTCTACTGCTCTTCCTTCCTGCACGCAGCAAAGGAGGGAGCAAAGATGTCTCAGTGCTGAAGGTCCCAGCTCCATCCCTGCACAGCACAGCTTTGGGCAGGGCAATAAACCCTCCTTAGGCAATGCCACAGCTCTAATTTAGGTGTCTTAAATCCACTCAGGGGTTGGTGGACAGGAGCTATCTCCTCCTTTGGTAGGAACAAGCCACTCCCTGTGGAGATCCTGGAGACAGTGAGATGCCTGTGAAGCTCCTCTGTTGTTTGCTCCCTCCCCCTTTGACCTTGTTAGGCTTTAGGATTTGAGACACACTAAGTCAGCTGAATCCTTTCACATCCCAAATGCCCGGACCCCCTGACTATGTTAACAGCAGCACTATTGCACATTTGTTTCCAAATGCTTTACAGTCACATCAAGGCCAAAGCCCTGGGTTTGTTGTTTACCTATAAGTTAGGGGAATAGAAAATCAGGGAAGGGAAATAGAAAGAAACAAGGAGTGTGACCAGCAGGTCGAAGGAGGTGATCCTGCCCTTCTACGCTGCTCTTGTGAGACCTCACTTGGAGCATTGTGTGCGGTTCTGGTGTCCCCAACATAAAAAGGACAAGGAACTATTGGAACAAGTCCAGAGGAGGCCAGGAGGATGATCAGGGGACTGGAGCACCTCCTGTATGAAGACAGGCTGAGGAAGTTGGGGCTGTTCAGCCTGGAGAAGAGAAGGCTGCATGGAGACCTCATAGCAGCCTTCCAGTATCTGAAGGGGGCCTATAGGGATGCTGGGGAGGGACTCTTCATTAGGGACTGTAGTGACAGGACAAGGGGTAACGGGTTAAAACTGAAACACGGGAAGTTTAGGTTGGATATCAGGAAGAAGTTCTTTCCTGTGAGGGTGGTTTGGCACTGGAATGGGTTGCCCAGGGAGGTTGTGACTGCTCCATCCCTGTCAGTGTTCAAGGCCAGGTTGGACAGAGCCTTGGGTGACATGGTTTAGTGTCCCTGAGCATGGCAGGGGGGTTGGAACTAGATGATCTTATGGTCCTTTCCAACCCTAACTATTCTATGATTCTATGATTCTAATATTCAGTTCTTAACAGCAAGTACTTGAGAGCGGGGAAAAACATTCTTATTTGGAATTAGAAGTCCATGCTTCTCTGTGAGTCTGTCCTTGAATAGAAATGGCATAAAAAATGCAATTAAATGTAGAATTAATATATCTATATATGAAATAATTCTTAATGGATATGCTAGATATAAGAAAGCAAACTCATATCTTCATGAGAGGTTGCCATTGACTACTGCGCTGAATTGAACGCTCTCTTCTTTGAATGATCTTGAATGATCACATATCTCGGGAGTTCAGAACAAGCAGATCTCATGCTCGTCCCTCTCAGTCTTGAATTAAAAACTAATGTCATGCTTCCCTGGCTTTTCAGCTCTCAAATTGCTTCCTGCTGACGGCAGGAACATGTTCTCTCTGTCGGCTAAAGAAGCCACTGCTGTCAGGCCTGGGTGCTTCAAACCCTGGGGCTGAGCCAACTCAGGTCCATCCTTATGCACCAGTGTCTGCAGCAAACAAACTCTGCTGTCACAACAGACACAATTAAAGCCTGACAAATTACATTAAGCTAAATACTCAGCTCCCATTGAAATAGCTTTGTTTTAGGAATGATCCCTGCATGCTACTTAAACCAAAACATCTCCTATTTAACACTCAACACACCTGTATTTAGAGTGTTCTTTTGCCATCCCAGTTCAGAATGTTATCCTGAAGTCAGGGTGCTGTTTGCTTCATCTGCATATAACAGTTAAACCCATGGGGTTGCACCTGTCCCATGTTTGCAGCACGGAACCAAAAGTGTGTCCCCATCTCCACCCATCCCTTCTTCCTTGCACCATTTGGTGCCCCCTCTGGAGACCAATACTTCCCTCTTGGCTTCCCCAGTGCGCATCATTTTACAAGGGCCAGTAGGAGCAGGAGAGGGGAATGGCTTTAACCTGCCAGAGGGGAGACCGAGATGAGCTCTTAGGCAGAAGCTCTTTGCTGTGAGGGTGCTGAGGCGCTGGCACAGGGTGCCCAGAGAAGCTGTGGCTGCCCCATCCCTGGCAGTGTTCAAGGCCAGGTTGGACACAGGGGCTTGGAGCAAGCTGCTCTAGTGGAAGGGGTCCTTGCCTGTAGCAGGGGTTGGAGCTGGATGAGCTTTAAGGTCCCTTCCAACACAAACCATTCTGTGAGTCTATGATTCTATGAAAGACCAGAAAAGCAGCTGTTGTATCGGTGTACTTGGTATTTGTACCCTCTGAGCAGGGCCTTTGGGTACCTTGGTGCGCACATGCAGCCAGGCACCTCATGGGCATCATCAAGTCTTCAGCACCACACCACAAACCCATCTCTGTGCCCTGCACCAGTTGTTCCACCTCCTGTCTTTACAAATAGTTGGAAATGGGCTTGCCTCTGGTGCTTCTGCAGCCTGGGGCACCTCCACCTCCCTGCTCCTGCGTCTAAGCAGCCCCTTCCCATCCTAATGCTCCCCATCCTGGTGCTCCTGCACCTCTGTTATCACCCTCTCCTGTTCCTGCATCCCAGTGTGCTTGCATCCCAGTACCTTCACCCATCCTGGTGCTCACCCATTCTGGTACCCACCCCATTGTGGTGCTCCCCATCCCAGTATAATCCCCTTCTCCCCATCTGAGTCTTCCTGTATCCCAGTGCTCCTCAGCCTGGCACCTCCACCTAGGCACCTCAATCCCAGTATCCCTCCTGTCCTGATACCCCTCCCATCCTTGTGTTCCCCAACCCAGGACCCTATCCTGGTACCCCTCCTATCCCGGTGTTTCCCATCCCAGTACCCCTCCCATCCTATACAACATCCCACCTCCCTGATCCTGATATCCCATATCCTGGCATTCCCCATCCCAGTACCTCTGGCGTTCCCCATCCCGGTACCTCTCCCATTCTTGTACCCCTACCTTCCCCCTCGATCCCCATATCCCAAATCTCGGTGCTCCTCAGCCCAGCATGTCCATCCCAGTACCTCCATTGTGGTATATCTCCATCCTGGTACCCCCATCCGGTACTCATCCTATCCCAGTGCTGCCCATCTTGGTACCCCTCCTATCCTGACACAACATCCCCACCTCCCCTGATCCCGTTACCTTACATCCGGTGTTCCCCATCCCAGTACCCTTCCTATTCTTGTACCCTCTCCTTCCCCCTCGATCCCGATATGTCCTTTATCCCGGTATCCCACTTCCCTATACCCCACATCCCGATATCCCACCGTTCCCTCCATCCCGGTGTCTCCCAGCTCCCCGGTACCGGTGGGCGGTGACGCTGCGGCTCCCCCTGGTGGCGGCGACTGCGCACTGCCGAGACCCTCCCTCCCCACCCCGCCCGCCCCAGCGTGACCCCGGCAGTGACACAGGGGACACGGCACCTCATGGGTACCCACCGCGTTATCCGGGTGCCCGTGGGCCCTGGGGCTCAGCCGCGCTCCTGCTGTCAAACTGTGGCATCTTGGAGCTGTTTGTGTTGGAAGGGACCTCAAAGCTCCTCCAGCTCCAATCCCTGCCACGGGCAGGGACCCCTTCCACTGGAGCAGCTTGCTCCAAGCCCCTGTGTCCAACCTGGCCTTGAACACTGCCAGGGATGGGGCAGCCACAGCTTCTCTGGGCACCCTCTGCCAGCGCCTCAGCACCCTCACAGCAAAGAGCTTCTGCCTAAGAGCTCATCTCAGTCTCCCCTCTGGCAGGTTCAAGCCATTCCCCTTGGCCTGTTCCTACATCCCTTGTCCCAAGCCCCTCTCCAGCTTTCCTGCAGCCCCTTCAGGCACTGGAGCTGCTCTCAGGTCTCCCCTTCAGGAGCCTTCTCTTCTCCAGGCTGCCCCAGCCCAGCTCTCTCAGCCTGGCTCCAGAGCAGAGCTGCTCCAGCCCTCGCAGCATCTCTGTGGCCTCCTCTGGCCTTGCTTCAACAGCTCCACGTCCCTCTTGTGCTGGTGGCTCCAGAGCTGCACACAAGACCCCAACCCACCACGCAGGGTCATCATTATGAGATCCCTCCAAGCGTAACCATCATCAGACCCACTCCAGATCTGGTGCTGGCCTAGCCAGAGCAGGCTGCGGAGCTCTGCCCCTGCCATGGGGACAGGTATCACCTCCTACACCCAGCCCTTTAGGATGGAGACTGCTGGGGAAATGCTGTTAGGAACAGCACAAGCAGTGACCTGACTTCCAGCAGCCAGGGGTTAAAGGTGTGAATTGGACGCAGCTCCCAACTTAATTTCTTCTAACAGCCCCTTCCTTTGGGAATGCTGCTTAGGGACTTCCTGGAGCCAGAGTTAGAGATGAAAAGGCAGTGACAACCTTTTCAGTGGCAAGTCCTGTAGCTGCATCTCTGCAAAAAGACACTTTAAAGTTTGTTTTAACTTGCTCCTTGACCCCCTCTGGATGCTGTCTTTTTCTTCCTCTAGAAGTAATGAGTTTTCTGTCCTCCAGAGGCCATCCCAACACCTCCATGTGACTGTATCTTCTCTGCTCTCAGATTTAAGACTTCACGGCCATAGCCTGGGGATCTCTTCCATTCCCTGAGCATCATCTGCACTGGGAAAAGTGCTGTGAGAGGTAATTGTGGCTGCAGCTTACTTCACAATATGACAATTTTAAAGTACAGCACTCTGCCAGCAAGCTAAGAACTGGTTTCAGACATGGAGGTCTGCTGGGACACCAGGATGTTCTTCCATGAACAGGAGAAAGTCCCGGGCTGTGTCTATGCCCTTCTGGAGCAGCTGGTTGTGTCCCAGTGACACAGCTCTGTACTGGGAAGGATCTGGACCAGGACATCCCTCCTGGATTCCTGTGGATCCATCCAGCAACACAACAGCATGAGGGCCTTTGATTTTAAGATCAGGACCTTGCCTCCGCCCACGATGGATGAAGCCTGCTCAGCACTGGGTGGAGGTCTGGGTGGTGTACAGGCTGCTCTGCTTGGCCCAGATGCCCTCTCGATGGCCACAGTGCCACACAGAGGGTAGCTTTTGGTGTCACTGAAGTGAACTGAGCCCACTGCTATCTTCCAGGACTCTGGGATCAGCTTTAAGCCCTTGGGCTCTTTCCTACACTCTCCACCACTGGGAGAAGAGCCCTTCCAGGCTGTTTTTGCTCCTGTCATCACCTGAGGGACACCCCACATGCATGATACCCATGCATGGCACAGCCATGTGCCCACCATGTCCCTGCACATGGCCCAGGAGGGACCGATGTTTGCAAAGGCTAACCTTGCCCTTGGCTACCTGTTCAGAGGCAAGAGATCTGGATCCTGCTCCCAACCCTGACACCTCAGCAAGGTGAGTGTAACTCCCCCCCTAGTGCTTTCCCACCTCTCCCAAGAGGCATGGAGAGGGGAAGGAAATGGGGTTGGGGAAAATCCAGCTTTCCTGAGCTCCCAAGGAATGGGAGTTAAATTAGAGAGTAGCCTGGGGACCAAATGTAATGAGAGGGATGGGTTACACAGCAGGGTAAGCTGGAGGCCAGATGAATGGGGGTGGAAGGAACTGTTTCTCATGGCACCTCACTGGAACACCATGATGGCAGCCTGGCCAGGGGCAGACTGGGGTTTATTTTGGTTAGTTTTGATTTCTCATCTGTTTTACCAAAGAATTAATTTGGGGGTCACACAATAGCGTTAAACCCAGCTAACAGCATCAGTGCTGCACCACCCAGAGCCTTTCAACACTAGCTTTCTGACGTTTAAGTCAGATTACAGGTATCGCCATAAACTGTGTAGATACAACTTATATCTCTACTGATAGCAGTGAATCAGGGTAAAGAAAAGCTCATTTCCGTGCTTCCCTCTATCAGCTGTAGGAACAGAGCAGTCAGGATCGCACCCTGTGTCCAGGCACTGAAACCCCAAAGCCTGGTCCCTTCATTAGCACTTTGCTGAAGGTGCCCACATCCGTAAGGACCTCCTGGCCCTGCAGAAAGGACAGGAGGGCTCCCATCCTTCACAGGGCGTGCTCCACAAACAGGATTCAGTCTCCCCTCTGGACCCTGCAAGAATGCTGGGGTCTTCCCTAACTGCTCCCCAGGGAAAGCTGCAGTGTCCTCCGGGCTGTGATTGTGCCAGTGGCCACACAGGGGTGCCAGAGACTGCCTGTCTGCAGCCATCGCGCACAGAACATCCTCTGCCCGCACCAACCATCGCACACAGCACCCTCTGCCAGCACCAGTCCATCACACGCAGAACATCCACTGCCAGCACCAAACCATCTCACACAGCACCCTCTGCCAGCACCAAGCCATCGCGCACAACATCCTCTGCCAGCACCAAACCATCACACACAGAACATCCTTTGCCAGCACCAAACCATCATACACAGAACATCCTCTGCCAGCACCAAACCATCACACACAGAACATCCTTTGCCAGCACCAAACCATCATACACAGAACATCCTCTGCCAGCACCAAACCATCATACACAGAACATCCTCTGCCAGCACCAAACCATCACACACAGCACCTCCCTGCTGCTCCAGCAGAATAGGGATGTCAGGGACATGGTCCAGCATCTTGGATGCTGCAGAGCCTTAAGATGCTGCAAGCTCTGACAGCTGAGCATGGAATGCTGCTCAAAACACCAGAGATAGAGTCTGCTGAGAGTGTCACCTACTGTTTTCAGTGCAGAGCAGGATGGGGAGTACTGAGCAAGGGCCCATTGTAGTTTCAAGTCAGCCCTTCAATAACCCAGGAACAAGGAAAGAATTATGCTGAATGGTTTTTACCCATGTTTTGTCCCTTTGGAGTAACATTTTCCTGTTGGTTACCAGAAGGTAGTAAGTATTTGCAGGTAAAATCGTAGAATCATTGAGGTTAGAAAATACCTTCAAGATCACCAAGTCCAACAGTTCCCCAGCACTGCCAAGGCCACCACTAATCCATGGCACTGCAGGCCTCGTCTACACAGAATGTGAACATGTGAGTCATGTGGGGCTCGGACACATCATAAGGAGTGACCCATGGTTTTGAGGAAATTCTCAGCCCCAGACATGGTCTTCAGGGAGACTCAAGGAAGAACAGAACATTTTCTTTGGGCCTCCCCTAAGGAGTTACAAATCTCTCCCATCAAGTCCTATGAAAGAAGGATTAAGCATTCCCTGGGATAAAGCGGGTTTTAAAGTGTGCATTATAAACATAGGCTGGAGATTCCCTAGGTCTGATCATGGTGCAGCTGAGAGTTGCTGCAGTATTCAGTAGACTCATGCGTTCTGCATCCAGGCAGATGCTCTTTCTTTATTCAGAGAACTTGCTGGATGCTGCCTGGGCCCTGATCATTTGTCCTCCTGTCTGCCTCCTTTCCCCCCGACTGCTGCAGAGGAAGAAAACGTTTCCTGGACTGCAATTATTAAAATACATCCATTTTAATGAGCATTTACGATGTCCGGTTGCAGCTGCAGTGATCGTGTAGCTGGCCAAAGGTGTGTTTGAGCAGAGGCATTGCGTAAGGCACCTCTCAAAGGCAAAAGGAAGAGCAGAGTCAGGTAGAGCAGCTCAGGATAGGGGAGAACAGCTGTAACAGCTGGATGAGCAAGGAGGCTCGCTGGGAGGCAAAGACAGGGGTGTTTTTATAAGCTAAATACTCATCCACAAATCACAGAACTCCTGCCAGTTCCTTGACCTCTTGTGTTAATGAGAAGGCAGGATCTGTGGGCAATTAAATCAACAGTCAGACTGAAGAGCTGCCAAATTTACCATAAATCACATAACAACGTTACTTAGGGCCCTGCTCCAGGGGTTAGAGCATCTCCTCTCCTCTGCCTGTAGGAACACCCCACCACAACCCAGAGAACAGTTAAGTTTCTGGCCTTCCGAAAAGGCTGGGGAGAAGAAGAGCAGAGAAACTTGGAAAATATGAACCAAGCTTAACCTCAAGCAAACCCAGAGAGGAAAGGAGACTTGGAAGAGTCAAGGAGGGGGCTGAGTCATGGTGTTTGAATGCCTGGGGTCAGCGGCACTGCCTGTTCCAGACCAACTCATGAAATCCTGGAAGTTTTGCAAGACACTGTTGGATGGTTTCTAGACCAAAGCTATGCTCCGGTTTGGAGAGTCCAACCAGCCCGGTTCCAACTGTAACGTCAACTTTTCAACCTCTGTCCAGGAATCCATGGAAGAATAACTGAATAGGACAACTGAGGGCTGACATCCCTGCCATTACTCCTCCAGACAGGGAGACCCAGAACGTCATGCTGGAGTATGGGTTTGGCACCGATTGTGAGCACAGTAGTGGTTTCAAAGGCCACATGGTCATTTCAGACACAGTCTGACTTCGGGACGAATCCATATGAAGTTTGTGCCCTCTCCCCAACACTTATAGCACATTAATAACGACTAATTTCTTCATATGATGGAGGAAAGCCTGTGGGTTTCACAAGAGCAGGAAGAGGTATGCTCCTGTGGCTCTATCTTCTGATACAGGCAGTGCAGGAGGGCAGGAGTGAGATGTAGACACCCCATTAGGGAAGTGAACCTCTATCCCAATGCTCAGCCACTAAGCTCCTCTGTAAAGCCTTGGACCAAGTCTAAGATTATGCCAAGAGCAGACCTTGAGCACTGGGTTTGGAGATGTCCACTCTGTGAGGCTTGAGCAGGGTACCACAGCCACTCCTGGGAGCATTAGGAGGAGGTGGAGGCACCAGAGGGAGCAAGGTGAGCTGAGGAAAAGGGAGAAATTAGTGAATGCAGGCTTACTATCTGCATAGGGTCTGGCTCAGAGCCACAGATCAGATCTGGAGATGCAGGTGTCCTAATGCTACTGTCTGAGTAGCTGACCCAAGGCAGCTAAAAATAAAGGCAAGTAGACAAAACATTGCCTGCTCTTCTGTCAAAGCACATTAGTAACTAAGGGTGGCTTTAGAGAACCAGATTAGTGGCACAGATGGATTCTCTGCAGCCTGCCTGATGCTCATCCTGCAGCCAAGGACTTCTGTAGCACTATTCTCCCTTGTCAGTATTTCAGGGATGTCCCTGACATCTTTCCCCTTCCTGTGGCACTGGGGTAGTATTTCTCTTCTGCCTATCACCTTATTTCCACCTAAGGCATAAAGGTATCTTTGGAACTCCTAACCCTTTGCCGGCTTGAAATATATCTAATAGCTTCAGAGGGGGGAGACAGGCAGAAGTTTCTATTCTATGGCTCCATGATACCTGCAATCCTGGTCCAACTCTGGGGCAGCATCACAAGAGGGATGTGGAACTGTTGGAGCGAGGCCAGAGGAGGCCATGGAGATGCTGCGAGGGCTGGAGCAGCTCTGCTCTGGAGCCAGGCTGAGAGAGCTGGGCTGGGGCAGCCTGGAGAAGAGAAGGCTCCTGAAGGGGAGACCTGAGAGCAGCTCCAGTGCCTGAAGGGGCTGCAGGAAAGCTGGAGAGGGGCTTGGGACAAGGGATGTAGGGACAGGCCAAGGGGAATGGCTTTAACCTGCCCGAGGGGAGACTGAGATGAGCTCTTAGGCAGAAGCTCTTCCCTGTGAGGGTGCTGAGGCGCTGGCACAGGGTGCCCAGAGAAGCTGTGGCTGCCCCATCCCTGGCAGTGTTCAAGGCCAGGTTGGACACAGGGGCTTGGAGCAAGCTGCTCTAGTGGAAGGTGTCCCTGCCTGTGGCAGGGTTTGGAGCTGGATGAGCTTTAAGCTTCCTTCCAACACATACCAGTCTGAGATTCTGTATTTAAGGAGGTAAATCTAACCCCGACCCCACCTTCTGCTCACCACAAATGAATAATCATGGCAAAACACAACACTACAGAGCATTAGGATGCTCCCAGCTTCCTTTCCAACTCACATGTATCAGGGTTAAGTGAGACCCCAGCACAGCTCTCAGTCATAAGCCTAGAAAGCTGGAGAGGTAATTTATATCACCCTGCTCCTTCTCCCCACTGACTTTGCCCCTCGCCTGCTTTCTCAGGAGCACAGGGCTCTCACTGACTCACTGCAGCATTGGGAAAGCTGTCTCAGCTTTAAGGGGCTCCCAAACCCCACTGAAAGCCAATGCGGGTAAAACTTTTTTCTGCTTTATTGCTGGGCTCTTACACTGGCCTCTGCTGAACCCTATCCTCAGCCAGCGCAATCTGCTTCTTCCTGGCTGTCTCAGAATATGCATCTCTTCTTTATTCGTGTCTCTTTTTGCTCCTCCTGGGTCTCCTCCTCCAGTCCAGGGATGCAATTACAAATCCAGGTCTCTTCCGTTTCCCATGGAGAGAGTCGCAGAGTCACCCCTGCCAGAGGGGGGGATTTCAAACCTTCATCTCTGATGTGTCTCACCTCTAGTCCTTGGCCTTGCCTAAACTTTCCCAGCCCTTTCTTGTGGCTAGGAGGAGAGCTCTTTGCAGGATGCATCATCAAGAGACTTGGGTAAATCTGGAATGCGGGTGCTGTTTCCAGCAGTGTATGTTTCCCTGGAGCATTTGGCTGCTTCCTAATGGGAAAATTGTCTGCTAGGATGAATCAAGGGCCCAAAGCTCCGAGCTCTTTGAAGAACATTATGCCGAAGTCTACCGTTTGAGGCAGGTAAGTAACATGGTTTGGAGGTTTGTTTTGTAGAAAAATAACCAGAGGTACAAAGATCCTGAGTGCAAAACATACCCACAGCAAATTTTTATGGATTTCCCAGGCTTCTTGTTGCCATCATCCTTCCCCATTTCTTTCTATTGCACTGCAGAAGCGGTGGAATACAGCTCACATGAGAGATGCCGTGTCTAGCATCCTTGTGCTGCACACCAGCAGTTGCCAATGTGACCTTGGTTAAAACTGGAAGCCATCCCAGATCCTTTCCCTCCACTAATATATTTAGAAGCCTTTGCTGAGCCTGGCAGAGCAGCACTAACCTGTGCACTCACAAGGTGTCAGAATAAATGTGCTGTGATATATCGCTTAGGAACCGCAAAGCAGCAGGCCTGGGATTGGGCTGGGAGTCAATGATGATCGAAGAGTCATCATCTGGACCTTGGGTAAAGGCTCACTTGGAAGCAGATGATAACACTGCCCATCCCAGAGGCTGGCCAGGGATGTGTATGCTGGGTTTGAGGGAGTTTAATGTACTCTGCTGGTGGCAACTGCCGGGAGACACCTTTGTGAGCTGTGCATGCTGCTGCTCGGGTTTCTGAAACCCTGCTGAGATGAATGTCAGGATCAGTCTCTCTCTGCTCACTTCCCAACTCTTCCTGCCACTCGAGTGAAATATCTTGGCAGGAGATGATTTCTCTTTTAGGAGCATGAGAGTTGGGAGCAGCGAGCAGGGAGCTTGCTGGGGGAGGTCTTCCCACCCCGGCTATTCTGGAAGTGCCTGATTGTAGTTATGAGTTATAACACTTCACATTATCGGGACTCAAGGGAAACCTTCAGGTGACAGGCACAAGGACTGTCACCACCTCCTACCGAGACAGATAAATCTGTGTATCGCCTTCCTAACCCATGCTCAGCGAAATGCCATCTGAAAAGTGAGAATTTCTCCCACCTAGTTCTCCATACGTTTCTGGTGCCACCACCATTTAAACTGGAATAGACAGGTGAGATATACCAATACCTGCAGGGTAATAATGTTTAAGGAAGCTGAGAGTGCAGACAGAGCTAAATAGGGAAGCGCAATGGTATCCTGACACAGCTGAGCATCTGTAACTTCTTAGTGCATGATCTAAGCCCACAGCAAGTGTCAGGTATTTCAACCTACTAACTACTGGTCAGTAACCAGAGGGAACATGCACATAGAAACCACAGCTCCAGTGGTGATTGGTCACTTGTGTATAGAAACATGGAATCAATTAGGTTGGAAAAGACCTTTAAGCTCATCCAGTCCAACCATTCCCCAGCACTGCCAAGGCCACCACTACCCCATGGCACTGGGGGATATCTTCCTCAACATTAAAAGATTAAACAGATGTGTGAGCTTAAAATCACTCATGGTGCTGTCTCCTGTAGAGCCTCACTGATGCCTGTGAAGAGTTCTACCTGAAGGCACTACTGGTATGATTACTGCTGGATAAGCTTGGAGGACTCCTCCATGAATAGAGTTTATGTGGGTGATTGGGGATGTCTGAGACAAACTCATTTCTAGCCCATATGAAGTAAGTTCACAAAGGACTTCTTGTACACAGTGATTTATTGGTGATGAGAGGTACCAGCCTGGTCTAGGCTGTATGGAGTTGTATTTGTTGTGTCCACACATACTGTGTGTAGCAGCACAGAGCACATGCTTGAAGAGCCACCTCAAAGCTCAAGGTGTCCACCTACCGTCTTGGTTTTGTCCCTTGGCCTTTTTCCCAGCAGCATTATCTCCAAACCTAAACCACTTGGCATGTTACTAGTCTACTTCTGTCTGCACTGAACCAGCCACCAAGCCCTCTCAGACACCTGGCAGTGACACCCATACACATCTGGTTGCTGCTTGATGATTTTATCTGGTCTTCTACTTGCATCTTATCATCGACATCCAACACAGAACTTGCAGAGCTGTTTGTGCTGCCCTGGAAGATCCCTGCCTGAGATCTGCTTGCATTGAGGTAATGCTACATCCAGCTGCAGCAAAACAGGACTGAGAAAGTGACACCAGTGATAATGTGCTTTACAATGAGTCATTAATAAAGAGAAAAGTGCTCAGAGGAGACAAAGTCCCTATTAAGCTTAACAGCATTAGGCCTGTTTAGTTAAGTTTAAGAGATAATTGCTATAGTGACACATTCACATTTCTAAAGTGCAAAAACAATAGTTCCTTTTTGCAAATGTTAAGACATTTCTCTTGGAAAAGAGAAGGGAGGAAGGAATGAATAAATATCAGCTTGAGGAAATGAAGGCACATGCATCACTGAAATAAAAAATAGAGTTCTAGCTCGGAGCTCATTTAAAAATAGAAATAGGGAAAAAAAAAATCCAAAGATTCTCCCTGTGTAGGGTTGTGCTCCTGCAGGAGGAAAGGGCTGCCTGCTGTAGCCAGCTCTGCTTGGGAGTGATTTGATATCTCTGCTGCAGGAGTAAGTCTCCTGAGCATGTTATCAGGTGTTGGAAACCTCCAAGGTCACAACCTCCAGCCCAGGCACCCTGTTAATGCCAGGTAATGACCTTGAAGGACCTTTTCATGGCAGCTTAAACTGGTGGAAAGGGTTGATGCTGTGGTGCCACCCTTGGACATATGCCAGTCGGAGATGAGATGTCATGTAGTGTTGGAAGCTAAATTGGTCCAAAAAAAGAGAATTACTTAAACATCACACATCAGAGAACGGTTTGAGTTGAAGGGACCTTAAAGCTCATCCAGTCCCAAACCCCTGCCATGGGCAGGGACACCTTCCACTTGGTTGCTCCAAGCCCCATCTAACCTGGCCTTGAGCAATGGGATGGGGCAGCCACAGCTTCCCTCTCATCCTGTCCCTACAGGCCCGTGTCAAAAGTTCTTCTCATCTTTCCTGTGGACCACCTTTAAGTACTGGAAGGCCACTGTAAGGACTCCCTTAGAGTCAAGTGTCTGATGGGTCACCAGACCAACCCACTCTGTGCCTCCTTGGACATCTCATGCACCTCCTGGCTTCAGGCAGCCCAAGTATTTCCCTGGCCTGAAGAAAGGTTTGTGCGCCTTAGAGCATATCTAGTTCTTCTGACTCTACCAGTTGGCCCAATAAAAGATAGCATCTCTCCACACACACCACTGACTTCAAGGAGACCTTGCATGTAGCTGGTTCTGCCCAAGATAACCTGTCACTCCTCCGGCTCAGTGCTTATCTGTGGGAACAGGGTGTGTGCAGTGGGAGCCTCTCTGTGTTTCCCTCCCTCTTCTGCACCTGAATGCACTCATTGTTTGTGCGTCTTTGTCTGTCGGAGGGGAAGAAGGAGGCCTGGAATGAATTGGGTCAAACAAGTTTTTCAGCTGCATGCAGGTTAGGAGAGGCCACAAGAGAAGAACCACAGCCCTTTGAAGTCAGGCTGCTCCTCTTTTTCACGGGCTGTTTTTAATTCTGACAGCTATACTTTCTCAGATGGAGATCAATTCACCAAACACAAGAACAAAGGCTCCCTAAACACACCACTCACTGTCTAAGGACTTGCATGGCAATGACATGTCATTGATGGAAGGCCAGGAGGCAGCTCCAGCTAAATCATTTTGTAATAAGGCCAAACCTTTCTTCCAGGGTCTTCCGCACTAAAAACTGTAGGAACTGGGCAAAAATGAGGGTACACCTCCATTCCTAAAAAAGTAATCTGTCACCAACAGATGTGAGTAATTAGGAAGAATCAACTCTTCCAACCAAGTCAGACTGGTGACAAGCCTTCTATTCCCCAGACATCCTTTTGGTTTTATCACTCAGATGTTAAGGTGGCAGGTACTTTCAAAATGCTTGGTCATGTTGGTGACATTCAGTCCATCAACAGACTCAGGGCCTGAGGTCCACAATGAATTATGTGGCCTCCAGACATCAGTGATCCTTGGGCAGAGGAGGCCACTGTTGGCTTGGAAATTCCACACCTATCTCTTCTCATTAGCCTTGTTTTAATTTTCTGGTTACCTTTGGGTACAAAGAAGGTCTTTGGGCAGAGTTTGTAGAGTTACACGCAGCAGGTTTGTGTTTAACTTAAACAGTCCTGAGAACAGGGACTAGGTCTTCTCCTTCTAGATGACTGCCTAGGCAATGAGCTATAAACTCACATGTTCTCTCTGTCTCTCCCTCTTCGCCAGTTAATTATTTTATACAAAACAGAGGAGGAAGCTGAACAAGCCCCACTCTGGAATAACTTGCCATGTAGCTCATCTCCTTGAAGCTGGGAAGGGGTCTTCAACATCTCCTCAAGCACTTCCAGAGTGTGCACTAGCCCATGGTTTATTGAGTAAAAAGGCACAGCTTCCCCAGGGCATTATTTTGTAAGAAATGATAAGCTTGTATGTTAATCTGGAGGAGATGGTCCAGCACAGACCCCTTGGAGTAAGACTGCACCTCCTTCCTGTCTGCTCCCCATGGTCTCAAAATCCTCATGGTCTCATCATCCCCAGGGTCTCGTCATATCCTTGCAGATGTCTAAGTCACCTCATGTGAGCAGCCCTCAGATTGTGTGATCAGCAGAGCACACATCCAAAACTGGTCTCAGGGTTAGATCTGCCCACTGTCTTTGCTGCTCAAGCTCAGACTAAGATGGCATTAGGCTGACCTCTGAAGCTTTTCCCTTTGTGGCATAGATGTAGCCCAGCTTCACCCACATGGACCATCTCACTCAGGGCTGAGCTTCTCCTATAAACGGGGTGAGCACTGCTGAGTTCTCTTCTAAAGCATTTTCATGTATGCAAATGATGTTCTGCAGTCGTATTTTGATGCAGGCTGAAGAGTTGGCATCACAAAACTAGGATTTCTTCCAAACTGCCACTGGGACTCCCTACGGACATTCTGGAAATGGCAGGACTCTTCCTTGGGGTTTTTGAAGAGCCTTTCTGGGATGAATAACAGAACCTGCAGAAAGGTTAGCATCAAAATAGCTGTGGAGCAAGAGCATCTGTAGGGGACACGTAGCCAGGGGTTCAGTGTCACCTGCTCTGTGCGGCTGTCCTACGGCTAATGCAAGAGTCTGTATTCTGAAAAGGTCAAAAAGGCAATTAAAGAGACAAAAGACCAGCCCTTTCCAGAACTGAAGCAGGTGTTCAGCCAAAACATTTGCCTGTAAGATTGTATTTCCTTAAGGTTTATTAAGTGTTTTTAGGGACGGGATCATAAAGATAATGAACTGAACAACAAGTATAGTCAGGATTCCTTCATAAATTATTCCCGTTGGGTTAGAAAAGAGTTTGAAAAGCAAAATGCCTTGTTATGATTTTACAGCAAGAGGAGATCGCGAGCTTGGCCCTGGCAGCTCATCTCTGCTTTAACTTGCTGGTGGAGCCCGGTAACTGCTAAGGGAGAGCCAAGCAGAGCAGTTGCATTGAATCAGCAGCAAAGTGGTCTACTGTGAGGGTGCTGAGGCGCTGGCACAGGGTGCCCAGAGAAGCTGTGGCTGCCCCATCCCTGGCAGTGTTCAAGGCCAGGTTGGACACAGGGGCTTGGAGCAAGCTGCTCTAGTGGAAGGGTCCCTGCCTGTGGCAGGGGGTTGGAACTAGATGGACTTTATGGTCCTTTCCAACCCAAACCATTCTATGACTCTATGATTTGTAAGGACTTTCCTCCTTGCAGCAATGGCAGCTTAAAGGAATTCTGCTCTTCCGACCCTGAGCACTACAGTACTATCATCTTGTACTCTTCAGTCGTCCTGGCACTAAAGTAGGCCAGTGAACTGATGAAGCCTAAAAATAAAGAGGGAGGGGGTTTGAAGTGGGGTCTGGTGCACAGAACAGTTTCAGTCCAATTAAGTTTTCAAATGCAATCATGTTTGAAATCATTATTTTTCATCTTGTTTTGCGATGAGACTATATCTTTTTCCAAGGACATTCCCTAGTAACTATTAATATATGCTGATTTCCAGCTAAATATAACACTTTGCTAAATTTTGGTTAGTAGGTGGCTATGTGATCAAAGTGGAGGTTGTGGAATATCCATTACTGGAAATCATAATAACACACGAGATGAAGCTGGGCCAAAAATCACAGCTAACCTTGCCTTGGGTGGAAGGATGGATGAGCTGAACAGCCAAGATCCCTCCCAGCTCTATTCTGCTGTGGCTCTAGCACGGGAACACATATTTAGGTCACCATATAAATGAATACCCATTTTTCAGAGTTTTAAAATGTGGATGTTTTACATTATAGAACAATGGGTGTTGCACATCTATTTACTCATTTGTACCAAATAACAGAATTTAGTGGAATTCAACTAAATTGCATTAGACAAAGTAACTGCTAATGAGTTTATTCAAATTCATTCTCATGGACCTGAGACCCATGCCTCAGCAGTTTGCAGGGGGCTGCTCTGATTTGAAGGAAGAGAGAGTCAAACAGCATGGACATGAGTTGCTCCTGGCCAGAACTACCTGGGATGAAGCCTGAATGTGTTGGATAAATAGAAAGGGAAACAACAGCTTGTTTAAAACCAACTTTGATGGTGAAAGTCCTGTTGTCAGTGACCTGGCTTGACAGATGTATGTAGTGACCGGAAACAAGGTTTTTAGAACTAGTGGATTTTCACACCTCATTTTTTTCTATGCCCAGAGGATTAAAACACACCTTGTTGCTTATTTCGATTGCCAATTCTCTTCTGAGTCCTGGCTGAAGAAGTCGTCGAGCTGAGTAAGGCAAGCAAATGGATATGAAGTGAATAGTCTCCCTGCACCTGCAGAAAAGTCAGCTTCTGTCAAAGCATTCATTAGTTCCTCAAGAAACCAGGGTTTTATGCACTTTGCCTTGACTGTGACTGCTCCACTGAACTGGCAGCATTTGCAAGTTTGGTGATTAAGGAAATTTAATAGAGTGTTATAAGCCTAAGACTTTCAAGAAGCGGTAACCCTTTGTTTTTTAAGGTGTATGTAATTTAAATATAAAACCCTGCTCTAAGTGAAAACCATGAGAAGAGATTGTTTTTGGACTCCATCCAGCTGGCTTACTGCACCTCAAATAGGAAATGGGGATGTCTCTTCTGAGTTCAGGGAAGGTCGAAGTGCAGGGTGGGAAATGAGGCTTGCTCTGCTCCCTGAACCAGACCTTGCGGCTGTCATTCGCTCTGGTCCAGCTCTGGAGCCCTCTGGGAAAGGGTGGCTGAATATATCCACTACCTTCTCATGGTGCATGCATCCAGACAGCCTAGCTGAATGGAGAGCCCAAGAGCTGAGCAGCAGAAGTGGCACATCCCAGGACAGCCTGTATATAGAATGACCATCAAGAGCTCAATTCAGTTGCCTAAAGGTAGGTCTCCACAGTTACGTGAGATGCTCTGGGTACTGAGATAGAGCCTGGTGGGCATGAAACAGGGCTCACAGGAGACATGTCGTGGGGTGGTGGCTGAAGGCAAGGACAAAGATGGCCTCAAACATCTCAGCTAACACAGGAGACCCTTTTTAGGCAACCCAGAGGCCCATGAGCCTAAGCTACAGCCATACTCTCCAGTGAGGATGGGAGCCACATGGGTTAAGAGACTCCAGTTATTGTGCCTCTTCCAATCCACTCTTCCCACTGCAGGGCAAACAGCCCTGAAATCTGAAGGACTCCTGGGCAAAGCAGCTGGATGGGGCCAGCAGAGAAGCCAACAGAGAACCCCCCAGGACCTCTCAGCTAGAGCAGACCATGCTGGCTTCTGCCTCACCCACCACCCAGACCCAGGAGCAGGGATGCATCCAGGGCAGCAGGGGCTGGACAGGGTGTGGTGCTGAGGCTCTGTACTCTGATTATTCCCAGATACTGTGTGATGCATTAAAATACTTTTCACGATGGGGAATACACACTTGTGTTCACAGAGCATGGAGAGAGTGGTTGTCCCAGTCTCTGCCTTCCTCTCCTCCCCACTGGGGAGATGCCACTCAATCAACTCAGGCTACTTCATAAAAGCAAGCTAAATCCACAGGCCCCTCCTGCTTCTCTACCTCTTTCTGCCCTCAGATCTGTATTTCTTGATTGTACCTGCTAATGGCAGCTTTTGCCTACACCCAGGGAAGTCCAGCAACAAGCCCATCCAAGGAACTGGCAGCCGTCACTTGCATGGATGAGCTTAAGAAGGACTCTCAGCAGAGTTGTGCTAAGCTCTTTTTCTCCTGAAGGCAAAAGCCTCATTCCCAAAGTACACTGCAGCCAATTTACCCTGGCCCAGAGCCTGGGAACAAGAGACTATTGCTAAACTCAGACAGCCTCTTGAACTAAGGATGCTGCTCCGTGCCATTTACCCCAAAGGCACTTTGTGTCAACGCCTCCCTTCGTAACAATCTTGCCTCCACTGGATGGCAAAAGTGTGTTTTTGGCATCTGGTTTGCGGCATTATAAAGGAAGACAGTCTTCTTGCCAGGACAAGAGGGAGTCAGATGGTATCTGCACTCGCGTCCACGGGGCACGCTGTGGGGCTGTGTCCAGACACACAGTGCAAGCTTTAGATGTCAGCAGCAGGGTGCCGCGAGGAGCAGCCCAGAGCTCCAGCCAGCCTGCCCCACGTTTCTGCAATGGCAAATGCTGCAGGATCATGCAGCATATCTCCATCGTATGCCAGCCGAAAGTGCCCTAGACATGCCCCTGGGGCATCCCAGCTTTCCCACTGAAATCGCCTCTGGGATGACGGCACAGCAGCCAAGCTCTGAATCTCTTACTGCTGTCCCTGGAGCAGCTATGAGAAGAAACTCTCCCTGCATGGGAAGGTTGCTTAGCTGGGGATGTGACCCAGTGTTGAGGGCACATACCCTTCTTGTTCCTGCCACCATGGGAGAGCGTTTCTGGAGGAGCAGGGAGAGAGTGCCTGGCTCTGCACCTATCATGGGAACTTCTTCGTCATTAACCATCTTTTTAGACCAGCTTATGGTAAAACTTTCATGAGGAGATCTCCAACAGCACCTACCCATTTCTGACCCCATCGTAAAATCAGAAACTGGTTTGGGATGGAAAGGACCTTAAAGCTCATTCAGTTCCAGTCCCTGCCACAGGCAGGGACACCTTCCACTAGAGCAGCTTGCTCCAAGCCCCTGTGTCCAACCTGGCCTTGAGCACTGCCAGGGATGGGGCAGCCACAGCTTCTCTGGGCACCCTGTGCCAGCGCCTCAGCACCCTCATAGGGAAGAGCTTCTGCCTAAGAGCTCATCTCAGTCTCCCCTCTGGCAGGTTAAAGCCATTCCCCTTGGCCTGTCCCTACAGGCCCTTGCCAAAAGTACCTCAACACCTCCTGCACTCACCATAGAAATCCCTCTGCTCTCCCCACCTTTCCTCACTTTCTCAGCTCTTATTTCCAGTGCTGGAAGCAGCCATTTCATGCTCCAGCCTTTGCAGCCCTGGGCTGGAGCTTGCCTGCTGCAGATAGTCCTCAGAGAACAGAGTTGTTAATCTGTGACTGGATCTGTCGAGCACATGAAAACCATGATTTGCAGAGCTTACAACTAATTCAAAATTAAACAAACTTTCCTGGAAGTGGCAAATGGCACTTTTTGACAGCAGGACCACATTTCATGCTCTTTCTTCAATGCATGGAGGCTTTTCTCTGTTATAACTGTTTCATGGAATTATTTATTTTCAAAATCTGGGCAAAACACTGTGCTTTCCCCTCATTCTTGGAAATGGTCAAAATAGTTTGGTTGAAACTTTCCAGAGAACTTCAGCCTAAGGCAGACATCTGGCATGGAAAACTTTTTGCCCAAACAATTACAGTTTGACGACACTATAAGTTGAATTACCAGTGCCTTCAAGTGCTGGGCTTTGTCACGCTGGTAATTCTGGATGTACTGGGGACTTGCAGTGGCCTTGGGCATGCTTTGGCAATGAGATGAAGCTTTAGGGTCTTCTGCTTTAGGAAAAGGTAAGGGAGAGCACAGCCATGGGATGGAGTGTACTCCCTTGTCCTCACCATGCAGCACAGCCCTGCTGCTCCTAACCACACCAGCTCATCAGCTATAAGCTCTGCTTCAGCTCTGGATGTGTTCTGGTGCAGGTTCTGTGCCATGGTGAGTCTCACACAGTGAGAATGATGAAGAAAACAATGAAGCATCAGAGTTTGCTTGTGTCACATCTAACAGATGGCCCTGCCACAATGCCAGGCTAATTCAACATCAGGCATTTTGCTTCTGGAACCAAAACCAGTAGGTGAAAAATTACAAGGATATTCAAAGAGGTCATAGTGCTGGACCTCAGGAACTTGGATCTGCACATGTGGATAGATACTAAAGAGGACATGGAGTATGGCATATCTGTCCCGCCACCCTGCAGCACCAAAGGGAGAAAGAAAAGCAGGTCTCAATCTTAAATGGCCTCTTTATAGCTGGTGGCAGAGCTCAATCTTCAAAGATCCTGGGCTCCCTGAAGACATTAGAGAGACAATGGACTAGCTCAGGGGGATCAGATCTCACATCACAGTTCCCAATCCAACTACCTCCACATGAACTTGTCTTATTGTCCACATGGCTTGGTCTTATTTTCAAAGTGATCGGCTCCATGAGGTCAGAACTACAATGGACATTTTGCTCCACATGGGATGCAGTGGAGATGGTGCAGGAGACTTATTTGTATCCAAGTAACACTGCAATCGCTATGAGCTCCAGGCATGTCTTATTCACTCAGGGCTTGCGGCAAATCTGAAACATGCCAAATGTGACCAAGTTACTCTACTAAACAAGTTATGGCCCATAAGCAGGGCTGCTAAATCTGTATGTTCATGGAAAATGTGTCAGCTGAATGCGCCATGAATGTGGTGTAAACCACGTTTTACTTCAAAATGGGAGCATGTTAAGAGCTTACACAAGGTCAGTAGCTCCAGGATGGGTTGGTAACTTTGGCTGCTTGGGTAACCGTCAACAGGAGAGGTGTAAGCTCATGCGCTTTGGGTTGTCTTCTAGTTTACACCAACACAGTCACAGCAGCTCAGCTGAGGGGCAGCTAAACTATTCCTTCACCATATTTCAGTTGCACTGGTTCAGGAAATTAATGCCACTGAGCCTTGACAGGCACTGACAGGGAAATTTTGCAGACGCTGGACTAGCCACAAGAGGGGGATCACAGTGAATGCAAAAGATGATGAAAAGTGTGGAAAACATTCAGGAGCCCCACACTTCAGAGCATGGTTCTCCCTGCTTCTGGCTGCTTTATTTCCCATTCACAAACCAGTTTCCCTCACAACTCCTGCTCTTTGCTTAAAATGATGGGTGAAGGATAACTGCACTTTGTCCACTGGAAAACCAAGAGCATCTCTTTGTACTATTTCACACACAGCCTTTCAAAAATGTGTATGCTTATACTGGCCAAAGCACACATGTCTGTACCCAGGCTAATTCTCACATCTTACAGTCAGTCCAGAAAACACACTTTATTGTCCTACTCTGTGAATTTTACTACTGACCTACAGTCAAACCCATGAATATCACATATGGGACCACACAGGGTTACCAGTGACAGTGAGGAGGACAGGCTCCTAGGACTCCAGTTTTCAAACAATCACCATTAGCTGTTGGAGGCATAGGAGCATGCTGCACAGCCAAGCAGGATCTGTTTTTCTCCCTCTCAAAGGGGTGGCACACAGACACACTAGTCATGGCAACTGTCATCTTGGGTGCCATCAGCCAGGTTTTTAATTGGCTTGCAGATGTTGTGCCCTGGCCATATATATTATTTTCACTTCAGTTTGTGTCAGCAGGAGCAAGACTCTACTAAATTTATCCCCCATGCTCAAGACTAACTGCACAGGCCTTGAAGGGTATTTTTAATAGGAGGTAAACCTCATCCACAAACAGTCTCTCATTTCAAGGCTACAAATGAGATATTTTCCAGTCCAGTTTAACTCCAACCCTGCCCCTTCCTTCCACAAGCCCCAAATGACTGTTTTCTCCTGATTCTTTGGTCATTGTGTAAGTGTGATATCCCTTGGCAGAGCCTACAAAAGAGCTGGGGAGGAACATGGTTCCTGCCTATTTGGCTCCTTTTAGGGTTAAAGCCAGGATGGGTTTTGTGCCTAAAGCAACATCCTTCACACAAATGCCAGTATAACGTAAATTGTGCTGGGCTCTGAGGAGAAGCAAATGTCAAAAATTAAGTTATTCTTCTGCTTGAGTCACAAATCCAAGTAGCATGCAAATAAAGAGGAGCCATCTGTTCAGTCCCTGGGCCATTTCAAGTTAAGCATCCAGCTTCAGCTCCCAGTTACATCAGGTCTGCCCTGATGGCTGACTCCACAGGACGTGACCGGGATCAGCCTTGCCCATGACCTCCTGTCATGGCACAAGGATCCGTAACCCTTCATGCTCCTCTTTAGCTCAAATGGCATTTTGTTGCTGAAGCCACTTTCAGCTGCTCACACTTGGATGCAAAGTTTCCCTTCTTCCAGGCAGCTTCATGAGCATGATTGCAGGGTTTCTCCTTCATGGCATGTATCAGGCCAGCTCACTTGCTGCCCTGTGATGCTTCAAGGATGCATCAGAGCAGTTGGTGCATTGATCTGAGGTTAGATTTGTCACTGGCTTCAGTGGAGCCTCTGCTACACCCATGGCTGCCTTCCTGCATCTCCAAGGACACTTTATTATCATCAACATTAATGTAGCCTTTGAATAGCACACTGCAAATGCAGACCTGTTGGGCTAAACATCCTTGGAGGAAGATGTTTTATACGCTGCTTTGCAGCAGCCTTCCAGTGCCTAAAAGGGCTACAAGAAACCTGGAGAGGGGGCTTTGGACAAGGGCCTGTAGGGACAGACCAAGGGGAATGGCTTTAACCTGCCAGAAGGGAGACTGAGATGAGCTCTTAGGCAGAAGCTTTTCCCTCTGAGGCTGCTGAGGTGCTGGCACAGGGTGCCCAGAGAAGCTGTGGCTGCCCCATCCCTGGCAGTGTTCAAGGCCAGGTTGGACAAGGGCTTTGGAGCAAGCTGCTCTAGTGGAAGGGGTCCCTGCCCATGGCAGGGGTTGGAAGTGGATGAGCATTAAGGTCCCTCCCAATACAAACCAGTCTGTGGTTCTGTGATAATATGAAGAGAGGATTACCACCTAATTTGAGAGATAAGGTTAAGTGAAAGAAGACTTGGCCATTTTAGCATAAAGTGTCCCTGACCACGGCAGGGGGGTTGGAACTAGATGATCTTAAGGTCCTTTCCAACCCTAACGATTCTATGATTCTATGATTCTGCAAATGGGTGCAGAGATGTTTAGTAAGCTGGCTATGGCATAGCCTTTAAGGGTTAGACTGTGACCGTCATTACACCAGGGACAGGTCACCCCAACAAAGCCTGGATGTATAGCTCTAACTTGTATATCCTGAAGGACTTGGAATGGAGCTGGAATGGAGAATAGCCACAGACATGCCAGTTCACCAGCTTCACTATCTGATCTTTCCCATCCACTATGCAATACTCCAGTTTCAGGAATGATGGCCAAAACCTTGTCCCACACAGTGCATGGAATCTGGCACTGAGTGTGTTAGCTCTCAAGCAGGTTTTACTTCTGCACACCTGGCTGAGGTCTACTAGGCATTCTTTGCCATGGTATAGTGAGGGGACCAGAGCAGTTGTCAGCAGTGTTTAAGGCTGTGTAAACCTGAGGACCAGGAGGACTCTAGGTGGGAAACATGGGTAGAAGAGGGTTTGGGTTCTATGCTGGTGGCCAGTAGTTATCCAGTGAGCAGCGGTCCTCAATATGGTCAACAGCCGAAGGCTTCCACCCCACTGCAAACTCAGATTGGGGTAGTTTAAGCCATCGACTGGATATCTCCTAAGCCCCAAGTAAGTTTGCTGCTTTTCCTCTGTGCTTCCCTCCTCCCAGCTAAAGCAGCCAGGTTCCTGCAACTCTCAACTCTCACCTTTTCCCCAAGGACTGCCCCATCCCATCCCAACTGACAGAAACCCCAGGCTAGCTCCAGGGAAGCAAGCAGGATTAGCTTGCTGTCAGTGCAAAGGGAAGGCAGGGGGTATCAGTGAAGTAACAGTCCCTGTGTCCTCAATGTACAAATAATGTAGGAAAAAATCCTACCCAGCTTTGTCTCATGCTGAAAAAGCAGTCCCAGACCAAAATCAATACAGGTTATTGGAGTAAAGCTAATAATGTTGCACTAATAAGGGAAGCACTGCTAGAGTCCTTGGCTGGATCCTGCACTTGAGCAGGAGCACTCACATGGGCAGCACACAGCGTTTAGGAAGGCTGACACTTCAGAAGCACTTGTGTGTACCTGTGAGGGATGTGGTGCTGTTAATTCAGAGAACAGGTTTTCTGTACACCATGATCTTCAAAAGGGAACGGTCAGAGCCTTACCGAAACACAACAGAAGCTAGAAGCGAGGTTCTTTTCTCCATTGCAAGATGGAGAGGGTTGTCACAGCTTGTGCTCCCTGTCCATACTGCTAGCTGTTTATCTGCAGCTGGACTGAGATGTACCATGTCTCTGCCTCATGATAGCTGGACCTGGTCTACACTGACAGTGTCCTGATCCTGGCAAGAGACCCACAAATGATTTGGTGCCATCACTCCAGAGTCTGGGCTTACTGATTTCCCTAACAAGGCCTTGGAGGCTGATGGAGCTGGAATGGGGAATAGCCACAGACATGCTGAAGCAACCATGACACACTTGCTAAGAGGTAGCGCAAGGATCTAACTGGAGAGCTTTTACGATGTGAGTCACTCCTTGAGCTCCATCTCAAGGCATATTAAGCAGCATGAATCAAAGACTGAAAATGCAGGGCATGTCTTGCCCTATGAAACCACCATCAACCACTTTACTTTTTAAGTAACGATTTGCTATTGATTATGTGCATGAAGATGAGGTAGCTCCCTACCTCTCCTGCCAATTTCCACACTTTCAATCACATCACAAGTGAATGCCAGAGCTGACCCCTCTCTAACAGAGCTGAGTTACTGCTCTGAGGAGAGGATAAAGTAGACACATCAGAACTCACTGGGAAAATGCCTGAGAACATTTGAGTTGGCAAAAACCCTCCATTTACTGTGAGGGTGCTGAGGCGCTGGCACAGGGTGCCCAGAGAAGCTGTGGCTGCCCCATCCCTGGCAGTGTTCAAGGCCAGGTTGGACACAGGGGCTTGGAGCAAGCTGCTCTAGTGGAAGGTGTCCCTGCCTGTGGCAGGGGTTGGAGCTGCATGAGCTTTAAGGTCCATTCTAGCATAAAACAGTCTGTGTTCTATGATAAATACAAGTGGAACAAACATGGCAGTAAGGCAGGGGTGGCCACGTCTTCCTGACCCTATAAACCACATTCCAAAGTCTTCACAAGTTCATCAGCCACAAAAGCTGCCAGACAAGCCTTGGAGATGAAGGTAGTGAACATGGTCTAGAAGCGGATTGCTCATGCAGCATTCACAGGTGCTGCAGTGTGTTCATGCTCAGTGATCCTTCCTGCCAAGGGGAGGTGAGCCAAGTGCCAAGGATGACCAGAGCAAAGGTGGTGTCCTCGTTGGCTGGGATGTCATCCCACCACATCTAAAGTGGGTTGGCAGGGCCATGTGGTGGTAAGAAGGAGCTACCAAGAGTCCCAGGCAAGGTGAGGGGATGAACTGGTCCAGGGTTTGCTTGGGTACTGCAGGAGAAGGACTGGAAACAAGGCTATAACGTAGGTCTGACACTGATCCAAGCCACAGCACCCCAGGCTGGACTACAAATAGGTACTCCTGCAACACAGCTTAGGTAAGGTGCCCAGGCCTGAACACCTTAAGTAAAGCCTCTGGACTAATGAATGGAGGATGCATAGGTAAAGGCGAGGTTGGCCACAGCAATTAAGACCAATTAATGTGCTCAGGACCCAGGTACAACTAGTTGCAAAATGGAGCAGGAAAAGCTGTGTCTCTATGTTATGTATTTCTAATCTCAGCCCAAGGTCTTTGGTTTGGTCCCACCTCAAGTTTGCCTGTGGCAGAGGATGGAGGAGAAAACACTCAGAGGCAGATACAAGAGACACTTTCTGCCCTGTCTAAAGCTGCCCTCCCCTGTAGCCTCTCACCTACTGTGCTGGTGAGTGTTTGCTGGATGAAGGTGTGTGGGAATCCTTAAGGCACGTCTGTCTTGTGTCACACACCTTTTCCAAGGTGCTCTTGCTGCTGTGGGTTTGGGTGCTTGGGAAAGCTGCACCACCTCGATGGGGTTTTGAAAGCAGGATGCGTACTGCGGAGATCAGGGGATAACATCACGTTGTTCCTGTCAGCTTGTTATTTTAAACGTTTAATCAGGTGCTAACCACGGGTCTAGAGGACAAGATAAAGCTTGGGGTTTTGGGGTTTTTCCATTTTCGCTGTCTCCTCTGGGGAGCTTTTGTAGCTGGACTGATTCCCTTCTCTGGATGACAAAAGGGCTACTGGTCCTTCGTCTTTCCTCCCCAAAACCTTGTGATACAGAGAATGCTTAGTTTCATCATGCCACAGCTCTCTGCGGTTCTCTGGGAGGCATCCCCAAGTCCTGTCTCTACTTGCCTTTGGGAACACACATTCCTCCATCAGCAGAGAAAAGTTGCAGCAGCTGCTCCCACCTTTTCTAATTTAAACCTTCCTCTAAATTGAAGAACATGCCAGTAATGAAGGATTTCCACTGAAATTGGAGAGTTTTGATGAAGTAAGGAAGTAGAGTCAGATCCCAGGCTGGTGGGTTAGCCATCAGCAATGGTTACTGTTGGTGTTAGAGCAGAGATCCTAGGCTGGATGGGAGCATCACTGTGCCAGGCTCCTCCACCTGCAAAGTATGGATAGCAGAACAATGAACCCTAAAGGAACAGCCTGAAATGGTGTTTCACTGGAAACACTTGATGTAAGAGTGCTGCATCCACCACAGAGATCTTGGAAAACAGCGTGCTGGAAGTGTTCTGTATGCACACAGGGAGAACATCCCCACAAATAGCTGTTATTGAGGGTGAAGACTCAGTGGCTTAGATGACAATGTTCTGCCATGACTCAGCACTGTGCCAACAGCACTGGGGGATCTGATGGGAAAGCCCGGAAGCCTGATGATGGGGTAGGCTGCCAGATGGAATAAAAACAAATTGTGATTTTGACTAGGTCTGATTAAACAAAAACATAAATCAAAACCCCCAAATCCCCCAAACAACAGCCTGACAAAGAAAACAGCCATTTAAAAACCCTGCTGTCAGGACCATGATATTTTTCCTTTGCGATACCAGTTTTGGGACCAAGTTGATTAAACTTGAAGGGAGACTGAGATGAGCTCTTAGGCAGAAGCTCTTCCCTGTGAGGGTGCTGAGGCGCTGGCACAGGGTGCCCCGAGAAGCTGTGGCTGCCCCATCCCTGGCAGTGTTCAAGGCCAGGTTGGACACAGGGGCTTGGAGCAAGCTGCTCTAGTGGAAGGGGTTGGAGCTGGAGGAGCTTTAAGGTCCTTTCAACCCAAATCATCCATAATCTTAACATTCTAAGCTGCTGCACTGCCTGTCCTCTCTTACCATCACCTTCCTACCCACCTAAGGGCAAAC
This sequence comes from Pezoporus flaviventris, assembly GCF_033815535.1. NCBI lineage: Eukaryota > Metazoa > Chordata > Aves > Psittaciformes > Psittacidae > Pezoporus > Pezoporus flaviventris. The sequence continues at coordinate 2,048,640 of NW_026892558.1, forward strand.
TCTATGCTTTTTTTCAGGGTTAGGGTGAAGATGTCCTTATCTTTTGCAGGGGTTTGGAGCCGGATGCTCTTTAAGGTCCCTTCCAACCCAAACCATTCCGTGATTCAATGAAATGTATAGAGGAGGCTTCTTGCTATCCTAATGTCATGGGCTGAGGTAGATTTAGGTGCATTCTTTGCCTGTATTCTATTCCCTCGCAGCCCAAGTCTTTAGAGGACTCACCCCAGGTTTCATCAGGATGAGGCAGCACTACACGAGGCACCTGGCTCCCTACGTCTGTGATCCACATTGGCACAGGAACCGATCCTTGCAGGAAGGGTTGTTTTTTACCTCAGAAGGAAAACTTTGCCCTTAGATCCTCTTCCCAGCACCCTGGGTAATGCAGGTGGATTGGGGTTAGGAGGGGGATGTGGAGAGGAGCCAGAGCCCTGTGAGGGCTGGGGCAATGCCCACACTCTTGCCTGCAGTGGGACCTGCGGGAGCAGCTCTGTATTTTGGGGGGTTTAACCCATTCTAAGTGTTTATTGTTCCGTGGGTAGTCCAGGACATGACAGCTCGCTCCGCTTTCCCTCCTGAGGGAACCGCATTCCAGTCAGCCCTGCAGACCCCCGTGAAGGCGGTGACCAGGGGGGTGAATGCGGACGCCGGGGGAGCTCCCCCCGTTCCCAACAGCACCGCTTTCCCCAGTCTCTACCCATGTGCTGTGCCAGGGCCCGCTTGGGCTCCATCCCGCCTGCTCCCTGCCGCGGGTCTGAGGGCACCGCGCTGGCTCCCCTCACGGAGCGCGCTGAGGGGCGGGCGGCGCTCGGACCCTGCGGACCCCGCGCTCCCCTCAGGCGGCCACCGGCACCGCCCCTCTCTGCCTTCCCTCTCTCCCCATTGGCTGAGCAGCACGCTCGTCGACCACGGTTTGTTTGGTCGCGTGGACCTGTCAACCCCAACACGGGGGGGGGGGGGTCGGGGGGGGGGGGGGGGGGGGGGAGGATGAGGAGGAGGAAGGAAGAGGGAGGAGAGGGAAGAAGGCTTCCCCTCCCCCCCCCACCCCCCCCCCCGGGTCCCACGTGGCAGCGCCCCGACGGGGCGGGCGGGCCGGTGCGAGCACCCCGCCCTCCGCGGTCAGTGCCACCCCCCCCACCCCCCCCTCCCAACGGCGGGGGTGGGTCCGCCCCTGGCGGTGGTGGCAGCGGCGGGGGGGGGGGGGGGGGGGCGCGATCCGCGCTGAGGGGAGGGAGCGGGCACCGACATCCGGGACCTTGGCTCGCCGCGGCCGGACGGGGCGGGCGGGCGCTGCACGCAGGTGGGTCCGTGTCCCGGCTCTGTGTGTCCCGTCCCCGCCCCACCGCCGCCCCGTCGCCATCCGCAGCCACCCCCCCACCCCCCCCCCCCCCATAGGCTCCCTGTGTATACCCCACTGCACCGTCCCGCCCGTCCCGTCCCGCCGCGGCGGCTCCCGCCCCTTTGATTCCGGTGTAGACGGTAAGTTCTTCATTAAATCTATCTTTAAAGGCATAATTGCCCCCCCCGCCCGGTCACGCCGTACAGGGGTTGGGAAGGGGAGGGAGTGGGGGGGGGGGACGGGGCTCGGGGTTCCCCATCTGCCGCCTTCACCGACGGGGACACCCGGCGCGTCCCGCCGGTTCCCATCCCATTCCCACCGCGCTCATCTCGCACCGCAGCGGGATTGCCGCCGCGTCCCTTCATCCCCCTCCACGCACCGGGACCGGGACCGAAGGGTCGCAGCGCAGGCGGGTCCCGGACCTGCGGCAGCATCACGGAGGGGCAGCGCCGCTGTCATCATCACCTTTGGCTTCCAGGTCTGCTATTCCCTGCCCTTCTTTTGTCTTAAATAAGAACTGTTATTATTATTTATTATTTTAAATTATTATCATCAAATTGTATTTATTTTTTGTACATTGTGGTAAAACTTTCCGCTGGAGTTCCTGCTGCCTGCCTTACAGCTGAAGTGCGCTGACTTTCCAGCATCAGCTTTTCCTTCTAATCCAGGACCGGATCCAGGGGGGTGACCCCATCACATCCCATCCCATCCCATCTCTCCTCCACCTTGCGCCGCTGTTTCAGGATCCCCCACCCGTCCCCGGTGCTGGGGACCGCTCGGTGGGTTTCTGTTCGGGTGTTCTGCCTGAGCCCGTGTAAGCTCGGCTGTGGCTGTGTCTTGGGTGGCACCTGGGGCGAGGCGTTGTCCCCGCTGATGCTGAAGAGCTTCACGCTGTATCATCGTGCCACTTAGGTCTTTGCCTGGCGCAAGATCTCCCCCCTGGATAACCCCGCTTCCAGCCTCCCCGGCGGCGGCAGCAGCGAGCCTCGGCCATGCGGTATGTCTGCCGGTTGTGTGCCGGCTGCGGGCGGGAGCGGGGATGGCTGCCCTCAGGATGGGGTGCATGAAGGAGGAGAGGGGCATGGGAGGCTGTCCATGCGCCCCTCATGCGGTGGGAGTGGTGGAAAGGATCCCTAGGATGGGCTCAGCCCCGGTGTGGGAATCGTGGGATGAACATCCCTGGGACCAGTTCAGTGTGGGGTGAGCATCCCTAGGAGGGCTCAGTGTGGGATGAAGACCCTTGGGATGGGCTTAGCATGGGATGAGCACCCTTGGGACCAGTTCAGTGTGGGGTGAGCACCCCTGGGAGGGCTCAGTGTAGTGTGAGCATCTTCGGGATGGGCTCAGCGTGGGGAGAGCACCTTTGGGATGTGCTCAATATGGGGCGAGCACCCATGGGACGGGCTCAGTGTGGGATGAGCACCTTTTGGATGGACTCAACATGGGGAAAGCACCCCTGGGACGGGCTCAGCATGGGGTGAGCACCCATGACACAGGCTCAGCCCCAGTGTGGAGAGCATGGGGCGAGCATCCTCGCCAGTGTGGGTGCTGCATGGCCCCCTCCCGCTCTGCCGGCAGCGGTCCTCGCATTCCGAACGTCCCCGCTGTCCCCGCTGCTCACACCGTGCGGCAGGAGGGGGAGCTCTCACCGCACCGGATCGACAGGACGGGAAGCTGTGCGGGACAGGGGTCCCCTGGAGCCTCCTCTGCCCTAGGCAGGGGGAACCCCCTTCCTCTGAACCCCCCCTTTCCCCAGCCCTCGCCGCAGCTCCGGCAATGGATTTCCTCCGAGCCCTCCTGCCCATATTGTGCTATTGATCGCTGAGCTGAACTTCCTCCTGAAATCATTAAAGCTTAAAAAATTGATGGCACAATAGAGCCCTTTATTAGCCACATAACTTTTCCGGCTTCTTTTCCCCATTTCTTCTTAAATTATAATTTTATTTATTTATTTATTTATAAAATCAACACAAACGGGCAGAGCCAGAGCTCAGATGTGCGTGCTGTGTCCTCGGGCAGCGTGCCCTCCTCCACCCCAGCTGCCCGTCAGCGCAGACACGCCGGGCTATTTATTAGGAAAAATGGCAAAGAAGCAAATCAATGTGTGTGCAGTGTTTCTCTGTTCTTTTCATCCTAGCCTCCCCTCTTTGCAGGCTGGAGATAGGTCTATTTATTTCCGCTCTTACAAATAAAAACATTTGAATGGGGACTGTAATATTTTATTCCCTGTCGTGCCCATCCTTCGGTCTAACGTCGGCTGAGTTCTTGCTTGATATTAACTTGCCATTTTAGTAACAGTTGAGTTTTCCTGAAGGAAATCCCTCCGGGCTGGCCATTACCGTGTCATTGTATAACACAGCAGGAAGATGGATCACCTGGATGGATCTCCTCCAGCGTGACTTCTCCGAGGGACAGGCTTCAGCTTGTCCAGCCCCTCTCCTGTTGCAGTCCTTGGGGAGGGTTTTATAGCTTCTAGGAAATATTTGCAGTAATGTGTCGTAAGCCTTCCAGTACTGAAAGGGGCTGACAAGAAAGCTGAAGATTGGCTTTGGACAAGGGCCTGCAGGGACAGGCCAAGGGGAATGGCTTTAACCTGCCCGAGGGGAGACAGAGATGAGCTCTTAGGCAGAAGCTCTTCCCTGTGAGGGTGCTGAGGCGCTGGCACAGGGTGCCCCGAGAAGCTGTGGCTGCCCCATCCCTGGCAGTGTTCAAGGCCAGGTTGGACACAGGGGCTTGGAACAAGCTGCTCTAGTGGAAGGTGTCCCTGCCTGTGGCAGGGGTTGGAACTGGATGAGCTTTAAGGTCCCTTCAACACAAACGAGTCTGGGATTCTGTGACTTGCTAGGTGGGACTGATGGCAGCATCCTGCTTCATGCTGCTGGAGTCACATCAACCCCTGTGAGTTCTCTTACAGCAGCGAGATACAAAGTTTTTACTTCTGGGTATTCAGGGAAGTTTTGAGGTGTGTTTAAGTGTGTCTGGATAGAGGAGAAAGGAGGTAAAAAAAATTAACATGTACATTTTTATGTGTGAGTGTGTATGGGTGTAAAATAAATCACACCATTTTTAAGCCAATGTAACCTTTTGCTGAAGGATCCCTTAGTGATGCTGTGCTGGAGCAGAGACTGAAAGTCACGTAGAGGGGACACTGCCTCGCTGCGTGGCCTTGGGCCAGTCATTTGTCTTCTCTGCTGCAGTGTCAGTGTCTCAGGAGCGTTTCCTGCCAGCCCTGTCTCTATGCTGCACACTGTCCTCCTCCTCATTTTCATGTGGCTTTCATTGTTTTTAGGGTGCTGTATCAGGGTGGAAACCCCTAAGTGCAAAGCATTCCCCCCCCCCCAGTGCTTCATTTGTGGGACAGGAACAGTATGTGCATCCCTCTGATCCCTCTGTGCTCCCCATTTTTCAGAACATGAGGTTCTGGGTTGCTGACAGGTTGATAGGTTCTGGATAGTGCTGACAGCCCTGCATGCACTCTGTTTGTCATCACTACAGGATGAAAATGGTGAAGCTATGAAGCAAGAATTGGTCAGCAGGGTTTGTATTATCAGATGACCCCAGGCTGAGTGGTGCACTTGGCACACCTCAGGGAGGGAATGCCATCCAGAGGGACCTGGACAGGCTTGAGAAGTGGACCCATATAAACTTCAAGAGGTTCAACAAAGCCAAGTGCAAGGTCTGGCACATGGATCGGGGCAGCCCTAGTATTAATATGGGCAGAACTAGTCCAGCACCCCTGCTGCAGGCAAGGACACCTTCCACTAGAGCAGCTTGCTCCAAGCCCCTGTGTCCAACCTGGCCTTGAACACTGCCAGGGATGGGGCAGCCACAGCTTCTCTGGGCACCCTGTGCCAGCGCCTCAGCACCCTCACAGGGAAGAGCTTCTGCCTAAGAGCTCATCTCAGTCTCCCCTCTGGCAGGTTAAAGCCATTCCCCTTGGCCTGTCCCTACATCCCTTGTCCCACGCCCCTCTCCAGCTTTCCTGCAGCCCCTTCAGGCACTGGAGCTGCTCTCAGGTCTCCCCTTCAGGAGCCTTCTCTTGTCCAGGCTGCCCCAGCCCAGCTCTCTCAGCCTGGCTCCAGAGCAGAGCTGCTCCAGCCCTCGCAGCATCTCCATGGCCTCCTCTGGCCTCGCTCCAACAGCTCCACATCCCTCTTGTGCTGCTGCCCCAGAGCTGGATCAGAGCTGCAGGGGTTTTCCCCAGAGCACAGCAAAGGGACAACCAGACCATATCTAAAGGTTCTGAGTTTGCTTAAAATGGGGCTTTGCAGTGACCAGAACCAGGTGCCTGAAGACATTCTCAGGCAGCTAAATCCATTTGAATCTTTCTCCCTGTCTTTTCTGGAGCATAGCTCTGTCCTTGTTGCTGTCCCACTGCTCTCCCTGGCAGCGAAGACTCTCCGTTCTCTTCTCCTGGCACCCTCTAGAAGCTTGTAGAATATTTTTGGCCTTTTTTCCCTGAAGTCATTATTCTGGGGAACGTGGTTGTTTGCTTATGGGTTTGGGGTTTAATAATATTTTTTTGTTGTTTTTTTTTAATTTTTATTTTCTTTATTGTGTCTGAAGAGCTCCAGGGCTTCCTTTGCCCTCCCCACTCCCACGTGATTGCCTGTTATAAAGAAAAAAAAAATTAGAATAAGAAAGGAAATAGTTCCATTCTGTAATGAATGAAGTTTGGCTTTTCCAGAGAAGATATGGGAGAGAAGAAAAGGGAGGGAAGAAAGTGGCAGGTGTGTTTGGAGGGAAGGGTGTGCCCTGCCATGTGTTTTAAGCCCTGCTGGGTCTGTGCCACTCGTTTTACAGCACTCCGATCAAAAGGGATCATGGTCTCTTTGCTTTCTGTTTGCTTTTAATCTCACGGTGACCAGCTCAAAGAAACAACTCTTCCTGTTGTTATTAATATGTTTCATTTATTTAATTAGATCTTAGTTCTCCATTATCATCGCTGGGAGGAGGTGCGTGGGTTTATTTACCTAAGCTGGTAGGTATGAAAGGGCTTGCATTATCCTGGTTTCTGAGGAAGAGGAAGGAGTGGGGGGGGGAACGGTGGGGCTTGCCAGGATGCTGGTTTCCTTGTCAATGGATCTACAGGAGCAAAGGGAGCTCCTGCAAGAGCAGGGCTCTTGAGAAAGACTTCAAAGGGTGAGAGTGAGGCATTGGAACAGGCTGCCCAGGGCAGTGGTTGAGTCACTGTCACACACCATGTAGACGAGGCCCTCAGTGACATGGGTTAATGGTGGCCTTGGCAATGCTGGGGAATGTTTGGACTTGATCTTAAAGGTCTTTCTCATCCTTGTTGATTCTATGATTCTGTGGCTCTGCCTGTTTCTGGTGGCAAGGAGAACCAGAAGCCAGCTCTGCTTCCATTGCAGATGGTGGTACAATTCCCAGGGAGCACAACTGGGATCTCAGCTCCATGGCTTGGAGGTCCAGCCCATCCTGGTGACACATTGGCTGCTGTGGCTTAAGGTGGCAGCAGCTCGCTGTCACCCATGGCCGTGGTGGTCATCCACACACATGGTCCTTCAGGAAGTGGGGCGAACATCTGGCACAAGTAGAGGAGGTGACACTTCACCTGGCCACTGATGCCAAGTTAGCCTGCATCCCCATAGGTCCAATGGGCCATGTCAGCCTGCTTCTGGACAGCATGTTGGCTTTCTCAAGGATGGTGCACGTCTGCACCTTGCCAGAGCAGAGCTGGAGTATTGCACATCCACTCTTTGCTTCTCCATTGCTCACCAGCAGCATGGCTTGCACGCTGCCTTGGGCCACTCTATAAAGGAGAGGAGCAGTACAGGCTGATAGCGTCTCATCCTGTGGGTCTATGCAGACTAGCCTGGAGCATTCATTGGTTGTGCTTTGCATTCCTGCAAGGAAGTAGGCCTCTGGGGTGTGTAGGGAAGCTAGGACAGCTTTATCTGAAATTCTTTGCAGAGGCATGAGCTGATGGCCTTTAATTGCTGTTGTCATCATCTAGTTGTGGTGGGAGCCACATCTCAATATGAACAAGGTCTCCTTGTTCTGCCAGAGGTGGTCCTCTTCTGGTTAAACACTTGGATGTTTAACCAGAAGATGTTTAAGTTAGATCTCTGGGGATCGGGGTTCTACTTGTTTTGCTGTGGTTTCCCTCAAGACTGGGGGAAATCACCCAGTTTTACCTCCATTCCCCACCAACACCAACTGTGATGCTTCCCACTCTCCTCTGTGGTCTGTGGAGCTGGTCCTGTCTCTTGCTGCTGCTTTCAGGACATGTATTGATAGCACGGCCTCAGTCATGGTTGGCACCTGAATGAATTACTGCAATACAAACAAATAAGAAAAGAAATAATAGCATTTGCAAGAGCAACGGGTTGGAGATCTAACATTTATCAGGGCCATTCATCAGAAATGACACCCAAATGTTCCATAAGCTCTCACATGCACATAAAACGGTGCTCCCAGGCTTCAAGGCAGAGTCAAATGTTTAATAACAAAACTACACAATGGTTCAGAACATAAAATGTAGAATTACTGCTTCCAGTTTGAGCTGCAGGGAAAATTTGGACCCACAAATATCATAAGGCCTACTGGAAACTGGACAGGACACCCTCTATGAACATGATGTGGACATGTATATATGTCTGCCAGTGGCAAAACCAGCAGCTCTGTGGCTTATCTGAAATTTGTCACCTCTGCCAACCAAGCACCCCAAGAAGAACATGGGTCCTTTTGGGTTGTGGGGAGAGCACCCTGGCATAGGAATTCAATTCCTGAGCACAGGAATTCATAGAATCACAGAATCCCAGCCTGGTTTGTGTTGGAAGGGACCTTAAAGCTCCTCCAGCTCCAACCCCTGCCACAGACAAGGACACCTTCCACTAGAGCAGCTTGCTCCAAGCCCCTGTGTCCAACCTGGCCTTGAACACTGCCAGGGATGGGGCAGCCACAGCTTCTCTGGGCACCCTGTGCCAGCGCCTCAGCACCCTCACAGGGAAGAGCTTCTGCCTAAGAGCTCATCTCAGTCTCCCCTCGGGCAGGTTAAAGCCATTCCCCTTGGCCTGTCCCTACATCCCTTGTCCCAAGCCCCTCTCCAGCTTTCCTGCAGCCCCTTCAGGCACTGGAGCTGCTCTCAGGTCTCCCCTTCAGGAGCCTTCTCTTCTCCAGGCTGCCCCAGCCCAGCTCTCTCAGCCTGGCTCCAGAGCAGAGCTGCTCCAGCCCTCGCAGCATCTCCATGGCCTCCTCTGGCCTCGCTCCAACAGCTCCACGTCCCTCTTGTGCTGCTGCCCCAGAGCTGGATCAGGACTGCAGGGGGGGTCTCCCCATAGCGCAGCAGAGGGGCAGGATCCCCTCCCTGAGCTCAAGCTCTGGGGTGCAGCCCAGCAGACAGGGGGGGGACGGGGTTCTGGGCTCAAGCACTCACCGAAGCCGGGTCATGGGGAGCTTCTCACCCAACACCCTCAAGCCCCAAATACCCTCACAAGGTACTAATCTGCTAACGAAAGTAGTGTCTCCCAAGCTGTTATTGCTACTTCTGGCAGATTTTGATTCTAGTCCATACAGCGTCTGCTAATCTACAAGATGGCCTTTGCCCTGTAGTACCTCTTAGTCTCTGTTCCTGGTGGAAGGAGCCTTTCCAATGCTATGTGATCCTAATTGCACACAGCAGAGGAAGAGGTTGGGAGAAGAAGAAAAGTTTACTTCTTGCCCTCTTTTTTCAGTTTAATCTAAAAATCGTGGGTTTATGCATTTATTGTCTCAAACCTTCTCCTTTCTCCAGGCTTTGCCTAGTGTAAGACCTGAAGATTTGCATGCTTGATCAAATCTGATGGGAGTAACCAAATCAGCATTAGCAAGTGTATGGACCTCAGCTAATTGGCAGGTGGTGAACCCTATGATTGCATCGCAGATGAGCCCTTCTGTAGATCATATTATACCTTGGCACGGGGACACGAGTGAGAGGCCATTGGCAACTTTTATATGTAAGTCCCTTCAGGGGATTTATTTTTAGGTTGCCTTACTCTGTCATGAGCACACAATCAAAGTAAAACCAAAAAAGGGTGGGCAGGAGCATGGTGACCTCAGCTAGGTCAGCAGCGAGCTTGAGGTTGATGTCCAGAAGGGTCACCAAAACTGGTGACCGTTTGCAGCTGGAGAATTAAGTTGCAGAAGTTAATCACAGCAGTGTGAGAGAAAACATTCAGGGTATTCGCTGTCGCTTTTAAGCATCATGATTGTCAATTAAACAGAGGAGAAGAGAAACATGACTGATGATAGTCACTGAAGCTGCTCAGCAGGGATTTGCAGCAGCGTTATTGCATTGCCGTCTACTGGCAGCGCTCCACTTGTCAGCCTCGCCTTTCTAAATCATCCCTTTTTCAGATGCTTGCACCTTAGAGTTTCTTTTTAGGTCTGGAGTTTGGTATTGGAGGCCTTCTTCTTCCCTTCTACCCAAAGGCACAAGGTGCTGGTACAGACCTCGTGTTGGCCAGTGCCCTAGGTTGATTAAATTAATCCCTGATACTCTATTTTAGAGCCTTTTTTTATTTTACCCCCAGGAGTATTTCTTAGTCAGCCTGTTGAGAGGCATAGAGATGCCATGTGAAATTGCACGAGGGAAAGAAGCAGCGGGGTTCCTTTAACGATCACTGTTTCAAATGATAAGGCTATAAACGAGCCCTTTGATAATGTGCAATTAATAGGAGGATGCATGAATTTACTGGGTTCAGGTTGTAAATTTAAAGTGAACAAAATGAGACATCAACTTGTAAATTGAGTTATTGTCAGTTTTCAAAGAACTCATTTTATGATAACCCTTCAAAATATGAAAAGGAGTGTTTATTTTTTTTTGTGATGTTGATGCAACTCGAGTATCCCATACCTGTCTGTACAGGTATGTGTGTACTCCTGCAGCACAGCCTGTGTTTTCAGTGCTTTTTCTGATGTCTTTTATTATGGACCGAGCTCGTAACACTTCAAAGTGTGAGTGATTTTATTCGCCTGGCTAGTCCATTGATTTTGGGAGCAGACTTTCTCTGGGACTGTGCATGCAGGGTTATTCTAAGCCCATTATCTCTGTCGGGCCTGGAGTTGTAAAGAAATGTCCAGCCATCCTTGTAAAATAACCTGCTTGTTCTTGTTTTGGGCATGCACTTCCATCTGAAAACAACAGATAGAAAAACTGTGGTGTTAAAACAGAGAGTGTTTTACACATGCATTGTTTTAAGGAGAAGCAGGGAGGAGGAGGATGGTGTGTTCACAGCAGCTGCTGATGTAGCTCACCCTATTTACATCAACAGGTAACTGCAAACCTGAGATTTCTTTAGAGAAACATGTCCAGAGCCTTTAGCAAAGCCTTAAAGCAAAAGGCCCTTAGTGCTGGCTGTATATGAGCTTAGGGTGTTGGCATCTCAGGGTTGGTGACGCTGGGCGGCTTTTCACACCATGATCCATAGCAGACCTGGATCACTTCCCTGGATCGCTAGGAACCATGTAATCCTAGACTGGTTTGGGTTGGAAGGACCTTAAAGCTCACCCAGTTCCAACCCCTGCCATGGGCAGAGACACCTTCCACTAGAGCAGCTTGCTCCAAGCCCCTGTGTCCAACCTGGCCTTGAGCACTGCCAGGGATGGGGCAGCCACAGCTTCTCTGGGCACCCGGTGCCAGCACCTCAGCACCCTCACAGGGAAGAGCTTCTGCCTAAGAGCTCATCTCAATCTCTCATCTTTCTGTTTAAATTCAGTTTAATATTGGAGCTATTTGTGCTGTGGCCAAGCTGAACTGTAGGTTTGCTTGATTTCAAGGGGAGAAATAGAGGGGAAAAGCACTTCTGATTTTGAAACATGAATAAGTGGGGAAGATGCTGCCGCACCAAGGCTGGGAGGCATACCTCAAAGGCAGGCAAAGGTATTAAAAATAAATAAGTAAATCCCCCCCCCCGAAAAAAAAAAAAGAGGAGGAAATTAAAGTCACTTTCCAGTCCTGAGCACATTTCCTCTGATTTAGTAAGAGTTAGTGCAGCGTTGGAGGGAAAACTTTCCTTTGTTGCTGCCTGTGGTTGCTGGATAAAAGGGACTGAGGTGTGGAGAGCAAGGGTGCTGATGGTGGGATTTTGGGCAGACAACACTCGTTTTCATCCCACCCAACATGGGGCGGTGATGCCTTCCTTGGTGGGACAAGTAGGGGCATTCTCACCTTCAGAGGCAGTCGTGCTGCGTGAGCATCCTCATGAGATGGACCTCAGGGACCTGATAGCAGGTGGAAGAGCAGCCCGTGGATGCATGAGGGTTAACCACTGTATGGTGTGGAGCCTCCTCCTGCCCATCTCATCCCAGTGGTCTCCTGCTGCTGCAGTTTTGGCCCTGGTCCATACTGTCTCTCGCCAGTGCCTCCTAGTTGCTTGGCAACCCCAGTGCTGCTAATGGGTCTTAGTCATTCCCGGTTGCTCCTGTCCTTCTTCTCCTCCTCCCCCTCCTCCTCCTCCCCAGGAGTAGGAAAATGCTGCAGCCAAGGCAGTCTGGCACAGCCACATTCTGCTGCCAGCTCCCCAAAATGGGCTTCACAGCTCACCAGGCTCCTCTCTTTGTGATGGACTCCAGACCTCCACCATCACCAGAGCCAAAGAAGCTCTCCCTGGAAGAGTGGCTGCTTGTCACTGGGGTCTCCAGCCCTAGGAGAGGACCTGGGGATGGATGAGCAGTGGGGTCAAGCCCCCTCTCCAGCTGTTACCTCAGATCCATGCAGCCCACCTAGACCCACAGGGATGAATTCAAACCAGGCTTGTTGGGAGTCTCTTTTCCTTTGTTATTTCCTCCTTGGCTGGATTACGCCAGTTGTGAAAAACGGGTTTGAAGAAACATTCTGTCTCCAAGTCGGTGGCGATGGCAGGTCCTCCCCAGTACCCTCTCAGTCCTTGGAGCACACGCGCAGTGGATGAGTAGGAAAAGCTTTTCCATTGCATCTTTTAACTGTACGTGCCAAATGTTGCATAAACTCCCAGGCAGGCTGCTGGCATGCTTGCGTAGGGATGGGATGGGTTCTTCATCATCTTTAGTTCAGGATAGGGTGTCTTCTTTGAAAAACATGCTCTAATGTTGCATGTGGGCTTTATGAGGCTCTGCTGTTCGGGTTGATGTGAGGCTAGGTCATCTTGGAGGTTCCTTACAGACAAAATCCTGTGAATTTAGTGAAAGCTGTCTGGGTCAGTGAGTGTTTTCAGCCTATACTTGTGATGGAAACCCATGAAGGAGCTGGAGGATGACCTTGAGGTTGGGAGCAGAACTTGGAGACAGCCCATCGGCTGGACCGCTTATCAAACCAGGGGATCGCTCCATGATGAGGCCTGAATTTAGAAGCGGCATGCATGCAAGAAGGGAATCTAATTGGCCAATTGCATACTAATTCATAGTAATTACATATGCAAATTACCTGCATAATTTTGCATTCATTTTGTGCAGGCAAAATGCTGGGATGGTTTCATGCCAGCCGTGATCCTGGATGGGGATGTGCTGGTGTTCCCAGTGCAGGAGAGGTCAAGGATCTGACATGCTCAGGCATGAGGAGGAATCCATTTCCATGGAATTACCAGAGCTGTGTGCTTCCCTGTCCCTGGAAAACTGCTTCACCATCAGCTTTGTTCTTTTGGTGCTCATGGGGGAGAGCAGATATGCAGGAGGCGCATTGCTGAAACTGTTCTGGAGATGCTGCTTTTCTTCTTTTCATATGAAAATAAATGAACTAATGACCAAAGGGGCTTTTTTTTCTTTTTTTTTCTGTGGTTCTTTAGAAAGCACTTAGGCTTTTTAATCTCTACCGAGTGTGTCATGGGCTGGCATCTGCATAGACCTGTGCCTGCTTCATTCCTGCCTGCTTTGCCTGTCTGAAGAAGTCACATTAGCACAGTTTGCTGCCTGTTCTATCCAGAACCACCGTTACTGCTTCATGTTCCAGGACTTGATCTGGAATGTAAATCTTAAGTCTCTGTTTTGCCTTTCAGTTCATTGCATTCTGAAGCTTGTGCCTTTACAAAGGCTGTTCTGGTGATCTCCAGAAACATTCCCTAATCTCTGTCTGCATCTGTCTACTTAATAGCTATCTATGTCTATTGATGGTGGGCACTGGAGATGTTTGGATATTCATCTTGCATGCCCAGATTGCCACATAGGTAGGGTGGCATCAGGGTTTTCTTCTGTAGGCAGTCCCAAGCAAACACCAAGAACATTTTTAGCCAGATCACACCACCACGTATTAGGTCTATGTGGCTGTTTAGTTTATGTTTTATGTATACTACAGGTTCACCTAGGGAATACATGTTGCTTAGTTGTATTTAGAGCTTGTGAATGGGGGCTTCAGGAGGAATGGGGAAGCAGTTCGTTTGGACCTCTAAAATAATCTGAAAATGGAGTCCTATGTGTAATACAGTCGTAGTTCTATATGTAATACAGTCATAGTTGTGATTTTTTTAGGGTCATCTCTGTTGGAACCTGGTATGCCTGGAAACTATACAATAAGAAGTAGCCCCAGTTTTCCATGGCTGCAAATCCCCCATGTTATTTTCACATGTTGCAACAATTTCTACTTTAAAGGCACCATTTTAGTGAAGCTCAGTGTTGCCTCTCCTGCATTTCAGACTCACACAGTTTTGCAAGAGATAATTGTGTGCTTGGAAGACAAAAAGCTAATTTTGCCTAGGGCTCTGTTCTTTTTTTCTTAACAAAGTTGATTCTTGTTGGGAAGCAACTTGCAAGTGGTGAGTGTTTGGATGAGTCTGGAGGGGAATGAATTCGTGGACAATGTTCAGGTGTGGCTTGTAATAAAAACAACCACAAACCATCTTCTACTGAGTGCTGGGCCCCTCACTACAGGAGAGACCTTGAGGTGCTGGAGCGGGGACAGAGAAGGGCAACGGAGCTGGAGCAGGGCCTGGAGCCCAAGTGTGATGGGGAACGGCTGAGGGACCTGGGGGGTTCAGTCTGGAGAAGAGAAGGCTCAGGGGGGACCTGATGGCTCCCTACAACTGCCTGACAGGAGGATGGAGCCAGGAGGGGCTGGGCTCTGCTCCCAAGGAACAAGGGATGGGACAAGAGGAAACGGCCTCGAGCTGCACCAGGGCAGGTTTAGATGGAGCTGAGGAACAATTACTTCCCCAGAGGGTGCTCAGGCATTGGAACAGGCTGCCCAGGGCAGGGCTGCAGTCACCATCCCTGCAAGTGTTCACACAGCGTGGAGACGAGGCCTCAGTGCCATGGGTTAGGGGTGGCCTTGGCAGTGCTGGGTAATGGTTGGACTGGATGAGCTTAAAGGGTTTTTCCAACTGAGCTGATTCTATGATTCTATGTGCCACCATGAGCTCCTGGGGACAGGAATATCTTTATGCACTTTGGCAACCCCCATGGTGGGTCCAGTGTGGGATGTGCACCCCCAAAATACTTGCAGTTGCACTTCACTTTCGCTCTGAAGCTGTTTTCGTTAGTGTTAGGGATGGTTTTATGTGGTTCCAAGTATGCAAACATTCAGACAGCGCAGTCTGAAGCAGGCGGATCCACGCAGCCTTTCAATGCTTCCCCAGGGCTCTCTGCATCGTGCTGGCCGGGGGGCTGGTGGTGCCTTAGGTGGCTGAGGTGGCTGATGAGTGTCTGGTGACTCATGTCCTGGGGGACACCCAGTGATTGAGATGACCCAGAGGGATAAATCTTCCTCCTTTGCTGTGCCTCGCCCTCAGGGATGCTCAAGTTAGATGTAAGGAAGAAGTTCCTCCCTGTGAGGGTGCTGAGGCGCTGGCACAGGGTGCCCAGAGAAGCTGTGGCTGCCCCATCCCTGGCAGTGTTCAAGGCCAGGTTGGACACAGGGGCTTGGAGCAAGCTGCTCTAGTGGAAGGTGTCCCTGCCCGTGGCAGGGGTTGGAACTGGATGATTCTATGGTTCTATGTCTTCTCCTACTCCACCGTTTTAGGCACCTCTCCATCATACTGGTCTTATGCGGTGGGGTTTCCACAGAGTCCATAGAACATAGAATCCCAGACTGGTTTTTGTTGGAAGGGACCATAAAGCTCATCCAGCTCCAGCCTCCTGCCATGGGCAGGGACACCTTTCACTAGAGCAGCTTGCTCCAGGCCTTAAACACTGCCAGCGATGAGGCATCACCAGGGTGGTCCTCTCACCACCTTCCCATGGGTTCTCCTTATCCCTTCCCAGAGCTGAAGCTCATCATTTAGCCGCCTTGAGGTCAGCTCCTTCAACAGCTGAGCAGGAAGAGGTTCTGCTGTAGGCACAGCAGGTTGGCTGACCAGCCTTGCCTATAGGTTAACAGTAATATTTGTTAGGGGGGTAAAGAAGTGGTGTATCTGCATGGAGCATCTTTTCTCCATGGATGAGGGATGGATTGCAGTAGGTGGCTTTGCTGTGTGGTTGGGTTAGGGAAGGGGTTGTGTCAGTGCCTCCTGCTGTTTCCTGGAGGGACAATGGTAAGGTCCAGCTTTTCTTTGGACCTGGAGATGCTTGAGTTAAATCTTCAGGCATGGCAAAAGGGAAAGGGCACTTTCCTTGGTCAAGGCTGAGCACTACAGAGCCCACAGGTGAGGTTTGCAACTCCTCTTGGCCAAGATCTGATCAACAGGGTTCACCTCGCTGAGGCATACTCAGTAAGATGGCCTTGTCCAAGACTGGTGCCATGGCACCTGAGACATCTGCACCATTCCTGACCCTGTTCTGCCTCTAGTTTGGGTTTGCAAAGGGTCTGTATCTCATTGTTGCTCAGTCAGACCTGACAAGGGCAGCAAAAGCAATCCCCCAGCCACATGCTTGCTCCCAGCCCACCCTCCACTTTGCTGGGGCAGATGGTGCCAGTGGTGGGATTGCACATCTACCCTGCAAATTGAATGCAATAGAAAAAAGTCAGACCCTTTCTATCACTCAATTCACTGCCCAGCTCTGCAAAGCCCTTACAGTCTTACAGTTTATATTAAACTACGGATCGAGGTAGAGACCTGGCTTTATTTTTATTGTCTGGGCATTAAAGTTTAGAAATCCTTATTTGAAAGAGGAATAAAAGGGCAAACTTTGGGTCTGGAGATCCCTTGCTCTTCTGCAAGCGTCCTCTCTGACTGGAGCAGATCACTTGGGCACAGCATTGCTGTAGTTATCACTGCTCACATGGATGTAGCTGAATTAGCTGGAGTCCTGTTGACAGGGAGCTGCTGCCATGTGAGGCAGCTGTGTGTATCTGTACCCTTCCATGGGCTCCTGGGTGGCTCTGAGAGCTGAGACTAGGTGCAGATAGAAATGGGATGTGGGTCTCTGGGATGCAGGAGATGCTGTGGTCTCCTTGTCTCTTTCTCTTCTGCAAGGTGGAGGAGCCTTGGGGAGCTGAGATACAAATGCCTCATAAAGAAGCAAGTTCTGACATGGAAAAAATAAAATACGGTTTAGATGTGTCAGTTCAAATGATAATCTTTGTTTTTTGTTTGCACTTTCTAGCACTGAGGGCCTCAGCCGGTTGTGGGGTGGGCAGAGAGTTTATGGCTGGTGCAGGCAGAACATTGGTGTCTGTAGAGGGATTGCAGCCCTGGGCTGGCCTCAGCACTGCTTTGTGCTGAAGGGATGTTTGGGATGTTTACTTAGGAGTAATTAGGGTGAAAAGTTTAAAGGGCTTTATTTTGGGTAAGCACATCTGGGACCCTGCTGTAATCTCAGCCCTTTGGGAGATGGGGCTTGTGGAGAACCACGAGCACAGGCACCAAAGCCGGTGTGCTTGGTGTCACCTTCTGCATGGGCAGCATGGGCAGGGCTGGAGGATGCTGCCTGCCCCTGCCTGCTCCTTCCTGCTCCTCGCTGCCCACAGTGTCTCTCTGGCAGCTGGAGCAGGGCGTTCCTGTGCCCTGCCTTTGCTGTCCAGCCAAACTTCATGGCTGTGATCCCTGTTTAAAAAGCAACAAGCAACAAGAAACCTGCAGAGCATAAAACTATAACCCTTGTGCTAACCCAAACCAGATGCTACTCCGGCCGTGGTGCCCTGCAGTGGGAGTGAGGACGTGGAGGTGGTCACCATAGCCTGCACCCAGGGGGTGTGGGGGAGAGGACGGAGCAGCACAAGGCAGAATAATTCCTTTTCGTTTTTTTTTTTCTGGAGCATTTGGACAAAAGCAGGATAGTGCAGTGTGTCATTTCCTCCCCAGCAGCCATTCAGCGTGGCACTGTGTGGGCTCTGCCACCCCCTCCCCTGCCCTGGGCACAGATTGCTCCTTGTTCCAGTTGTCTGTACCACCCAGGGTTTCCTTTCCAAGTTTTCTCACACCCTTTTATAGCTGTGCAGAAGAAAGCTTTAAAGCCACACAACCAGGCACCAAGCAGGCAGGAGGGATATCTTTACAAACCAGGCTTGTTTCTCTGCCGAGCCGCAGTGATGGAGATGGGGTGGGTGAGCTCTGGTGATGCCCTGCATGGAGATGATCAGGTTCAGCCCTAAATAAGGTCTAAGAAGGCAGCTGTGTATTGATTAGTCTTTAAAAATGAAGGCAGATGCATTTTTAGGTCCTAATCCAGACACAGAGGCAGGCTGGGAGGACCAGGTCCTGAGTGGGATGAATCTGAGACCTGTCTTGGTGGAGTGGCCCAGATGCTGATGGTGGAAGCATCAAATACAGTGGTGTCTCATACGTGCGGGGGATGAGGGAGAAATCCAGATTTCCTGGTCACAGGATCAGAGTTAGGCTGTCATACTTTCTATTCTTGACCTGATCAGCAGCTTATTTCACCCAGGAACCCTCCTGTGGGCAGGACTTTTGGCCCTCACCGGTGTGCTTATGTGGCAGTCAAACAAATAACCTAAAGGCAAGCAGCAGTTTGTTGCATCCCTCATTTAGCATGCAATAAGGTGCCCGGTACGCCTCGTCTTTCGGTCAATAAGCTGTATATTACACAGAAGTAGCTCACAAGTCGATGTCTTCACATCAGATGAAGGCTTCTTGCAGTCTCCTTTCTGCCGGAGTCTCTTGGCCTGGATGATGGGTCGCCGCTCGAATGGTGGGAGTGATATTGTTAAACAGTAATTGGTTGCTGAATTATTTAGCTGCACAATCCCTGTAGCAGCAACAACACCAGCGAACACTTAACTTGCAATTGTCTCAGCTGGGAAACAAATACAGGGCACTGCAAACTCAACGGAGCCCAGAGGCAGAATAATTCTGTTGAGACTGTGCTTTTTTACTAAAAAAAAAAGGGAAAAAGGTTTATAGTTATTTTGTTCATCACAGCCTCGTGCAGTAGAAAGTGTATGATAATCACCTACTGGCTGCTGCCTTTTAATTTGTAAACTGAAAGCTGCTGCTTTTCTAAGGAAAAAGTAGTGTTAATCCATTGCAGGTTCCCCAAATTAAAGACCAGCATCTCCCTGTGCCTTCTGAATTGCTGTAGATGTGGTTGAGTTACAGCTCATGGGCTCCCGACCTAGGAGGAGGAGACAGGTTAAATCACAAAGCAACCTGGCTTGGCAGGCAGAAAACCCACCCCAAAGCAAGCGTCGCATCCCCCAAAGCCTTGTCGCAGCAGCTTGCAGCGGGTTGAAGACCTCCATCTCTTTCCACACGTGGTTCAAGACCACGGTGGTGCTCTTAGAATCATAGAATAGCTAGGGTTGGAAAGGACCTTAAGATCATCCAGTTCCAGCCCCCTGCCATGGGCAGGGACACCTCTTGCACTAGCCTAGAGCAGAACCTCAGCACTTAATGATTCTGTTCCCCAGTTTTCAGCTTGGCTAATGCTGAAAGCCTTTGAGATGCAGACAGAAAACCCAGCAGCAGGTACTGCACCTTGGTTATATCTGCCTGTGCATTGCAGGCAGGAGGCTTTGTACACTGATATCTTGTAGTACCACCTCCATCAGGAGTGCAGCCCTTCACTTAGAGCAGTTCCAGGTCCTCCCCTGCCAGGCAGCTTCTGCTGTCCCTGTGGTGTCTGTGTCTGTAGGAATATCTAAGAACTATCTGGTGACTCTTCAGGGTTTCCTTTGAATTGGCCTGTGATCTGGCAGTTTGAATGTATTTCTCCCATGTAGGTACCGCCTGTATTCTCAAGGTGGTGCTTGGGAAGGATGGCATGACCCTGATTCAGTGTGATAGACACTTTCCTCTTTTAATTAAAATGATGATAATTAAAAGAAATGATTTTGCTCCTGTGGGTGGAGGGCAAATCGTGGAGGGTGAGAAAGGAGGTGAAGACTGTTTGCAGGGACTTGTTAGGAAGCTGCTTGTCCCAGTGTTTGCTCTGGGATGGGCTGTTCCTTCATTATTTGAGTTCATTTAGCACTAAGGAACTGGGAGGTTCCCCTGATTTAGGGATGGAGGCTGCAATACATGCCATGGCATGCCCCGGAGCAGCAGTGGGTCTCCATGAGCATCCCCAGTGACCAGCAGCTGGAGCTTTCCTATCCCACTAGATAGGCATGACCATTGGTAGATGCTCCATTGACTATTCCAATCACAGATTGATTATTGCTACTAATCAGTTATTGACTTTCCCCCAAGCATGGCAGACCCAGCACTGGAGCAGGGCTCTGCTTTGCTACACGGGCATAAATATTCACAGCAGAAGGTCTGATGCTCACCAGTCCATCTCAGCTTTGCTTTTTCCTTTCCTTCATGCAACCGTGTTGACTCCATGTAACTGACAGCAGGATCCAACCCTGTGATTCAGACCTTCCCATAGATGCATCTCGGGGAAGATTAATCTTCCTAATGGAAGCTGGGCCTGTGACAGCTGTGACTTTCAAACCTTGGTTTGTCTCAGTACCAAATAAACCAGGGAGATCTGGAAGGCTCGTAACTTCCTGGGCAAGTGATGTATAAGGCAAAATAGTTATAATTAACTTCAAAGCATAAAATGGTCTTTCTTTCAAGCGGAAAAAAAAAGCCTTTCCCCCTGAGGCTTGGGTTGAAAATGAGTGGATTTTTATGTCATATTAGCTGTGCCTTTAAAAAAAGAAGATATTTAATTATTAATTAAAGATATTTATTTAGTTCTGAGTTGTAACTGAAAATGAAGTTCTCCCTTTCATAGGAACAGCATGGTTCTGTCACTGGGGGGAGCTGCTTGAAGCCCCCGTGTTTGGGAACAGGGTTATTGTTGTGTAAATCAGCATGCGGCCACTTAATTAAGCACAATTGAGGCTTTGTAGGTCTCTTTGTGAGTCTCTGAAGACAGCAGCTTGAGCAGTGGAAGGTCAGAGGAGGCAGCAGGGCTGATGCTGATGCAGGGGGTGGAGATGGAGCCTTCTGCACAGTCCCTGTATCTATACATGATCTGCCTTGCAGCTGATAGAGCTGAGCATGGAATGTATGGAGAACTTATGAAGACCATAAGGAGATTTAGACCTTGCCCATATCCCCATATGGGTTTTCTGGGGTGCTGCATGGACCCCACGCACACACCCCAAGCTTGAAGGATTTGGCTGTTTCTTTCCAAGCACCATGCAGCAGCTCTGGCTTTGCTGTCCCACTGTCTCCTTCCCACACGGAAGTGCCGAGTTAGGAGTTTCTTCCGAAACAAACCCACTGTTGGCAAGGCAGCCCCGTCTCCGTTCCGTGCATCCTTGCTTTCAGTGTGGGGCCACAGTTTGCATCCCAGGAAAATAATACGTGTTCTGCAGGCCAAAACAAACAGTGTCTGCCTGCTTTTTTTATGACCTCTTGTCGTTACTCCCAGCCATCGACACTATTCCCTTAATAAAGGACGTTTTGATCTCTGCAGGGGACTTCCTTACTTCTCATGGTTAAAGCCAAGGCAGTTGGCAAAGGGAAAACACCAAGTGACCAGGGGCTTCTGCTCTCTGCAGCCCTTTTTATGGCAATGTTTCAACATAGATCTTCATTCCAGTTCAGAATGGGGGATTCTGAACAGCTTTTAACCTGCCCGAGGGGAACTGAGATGAGCTCTTAGGCAGAAGCTCTTCCCTGTGAGGGTGCTGAGGCGCTGGCACAGGGTGCCCAGAGAAGCTGTGGCTGCCCCATCCCTGGCAGTGTTCAAGGCCAGGTTGGACACAGGGGCTTGGAGCAACCTGCCCTAGTGGAAGGTGTCCCTGCCCGTGGCAGGGGTTGGAGCTGGAGGAGCTTTGAGGTCCCTTCCAAACCAAAGCATTTGGTGATCCTATAGAAAGGACTGCTATAGTTGGAACTGTAGGCAGTGCGTTTTGATGCTCCAATTGACAGACATCTCCCTCAGGAGTAACCCAGCGGCTGGTCTCATCCTGGTGACTTCAAGCACAGGCGGTTTCCCCACCACCCCCCAGGGCCCTGTGAAACCCTACCAGGAACACTGGGTAGGTGCAAATAATTCAGCTCAACACTTAGGACAGCACCATCAATGCTCCACTTGAAGCCCCATCTCCTGCATCAGGTGCCAGCATGCGTTGTCTGCTTTGGCCAGTGGAGTGAAGGGGAGAGCAGGACACGCTTCTGCCTTTGTGATTTGGAGGGGAAGCTCAGAATCCTGTCTGACATGCAGATTTAGAGGCAAAGAAGTGATTTGTTTGAGCCATGGGATTTTTTTTTTGTTTTGAAACTGCCAGAAGGGTTTTGAACCTCCAGGGCTTGCAGTTCCAAGTGCAACAATTAAAAGTTTGGGGTATATAGTGAACTCTGCATAGCTGTTTTTCCTCTTTCATAGTTCCATCATACCTTCTAATTAATTCCCTTTAATTGCTTTTAATTGCCTTTCCTCCTTATTTCTCCCTCTGTCTAACTAGTGCTGTCATCCTTTTAGCTTGCCTTTCATGTTAGAGGCTCACTATTTGATTTTGTTTCACCCACGTTGTGTCTTGCAGCTATTTCATTCCTGGAAAGCTCTGGCTGCAGAGATAAAATCTAAGTGGATTCAGAGAACCTAAAAGGATCTCATGCTTCATGGCTTTCTCCTTAGTAATATAGGAGATAAACAGGATGTAATAAAAGATCCATCCTCCTTGGAAAAGGGCCATTTTCCATCACCTGTATTTTTGTGGTACCGTCATGCCATGGATGCTCTTAGTCACCGGTGACAAGATAAAGAGCCTCCTGGTATCTAACGCTGGCGGGTGTCTGAGGCTGAAACGGGCTCTGAGGATGACACACTGTCTTGCTGGATGTTGATTTACTCACCGCTGCCATCCTATCTCCCAGCACTCCCAGATTCCTGCTCCTTGGACAGCCAGCATGGGGCTGGCACCTTTCTGACCACCATGATCCCTGCCTGGGTGGAGGGCACACAGGGAGGGTGGCAGAGTGCTGGTTTTGGCCAGATGAGGATTAGCTTGTTGTTGAAACCATGACATTTGTCTCTGGCAGCTCTCGGTTTTCATGTGCGCTAAAGGGCACGGTGCATTTTGATTGAGGTATCATCCAGCCTAGCCAAAAGTAAGACACAAAACCAAGCAAAACTGCTGACAAACACTCAGAAGAGTCCTAGCAATGTGTATCCATCCAGATGGGTGTCTGTCAGCGGAGCTCCGTGGAGCTTGCCCAATACACACCATCTGAATAGTTAGCTGAGGGATGGGGATCATGTATTTAAGTTTGGATACCATCCCCCTTCTTGAGTGAAAGCACAATTGCATTATCTGACCTAACCTCTTTTACTGCTGCTCCTCTGTTCATAATGGTGTTTAAACACTGTCTACCCCTATGTTTTCCATGGTCAAATGCTATCAGGCCTTTAAAACTTCCCTGGCAGCTTTCCTCCCTGCTGCTGCAGGATTTATATTCCCAGTGCAATTGTTTAATTGCCTCCAAGGACTGTGAGAGTAAGCAGTGCCTAAGTACAGAGCTACGTTTCTACTCATCTCTGTTGGTGCCCAGTATCGGGCTGCCTAGCAAAGGTGCTGGGTGGGCAACATCCACCCAACTGAGTGGTGAGAGCTTCCTCTCTCATTTGGAGGAAGGAATGACCATCAGCATCTAATTCTATCTGGAACTGGCTGAATTGCCAACTTTATATTGTTATGCTGGTAAAGCTCTGGAGCTGGGATCATGAGGAGTATGGCTGGGAGTCAGCTGAGACTTTGGTGGTGAGGAAGGTAGTGTTGGGAAGCAAAAGGTAGTGTGGAGCAAGAAGGGCTGTCCTGGCCACTGTGGGCTGGGGACATGTGCTTATGGTAGGGTTGGATTGTGGGATGGTGTTTCAAAGGCTGGTCAGGAAACTTCTTTGAGCTAATCCAGATGATGGAATTATGTACTTCATAATCCAGGTGCTCAGTTTATGTGGAAACCGTGACAGTAATAATGAGCAGTGGGACGAACATGGTCCTGAGGACTTCCAAGGTGACAAGAAGAGCGGTGCTGGGGACAAACACATCGTCCGCCACCAAAAAGACTGACTCATGCTACCTTGGAACTTTAATATGGATCATTATCATTATTCTACTAGATGTGTGAATAGCAGCAGTAGTAGTAACTTAGCCTTGCAGGGTCCCCAGCCAGTCCTTCCCAAGTCAGTAGCCTGTTGTGGTGAGTCGCCATCACGGTCAGATGGAGCAGAGCAGGTAGATGATAGCAGAGATGTTCAAGTCTGGTCTGTGAGCTGTAGAGTCTGGTTTTGGAGAATTTATCAGCTTGAAGTCCCCTTTTATAGGGTGCTGTTAAGGAAGCCTCAGTGTCCCCCTTTGACAGAAGATTACAGAACATACTGCTCTGCCCATTTGGGAGCGAGGTGTGCCCAGGAGCTATGGCAGCCAGGTTACCCCTGGGCTGTCTCTGCTGTCTAGGAGCCCAGGACTAAAGTGGCTCTGTACCAGGCAGTCACCAAGGTGCGGTGTTTTGCAAGAAGCTGACAGAGCTCTCTGTGCCTTTGCATTTGCAGTGAATCATCTGCCCAGAGCCAAGAGAAAGCGAGCGCTCTCCGGAGGCACTGGCGTGGCAGTGATGCTGGCTGCTGGCAGCCCTGGGCTGGTGGCAGTCACAGGGGGGCCTCCTTGTCCCCATCCCGTCGGGATGCGTCCTCATGGCCAAAGCTGGGGCTGGGATCAGGTGGTCTGAGGGAGAGCAGCCAGGTGTGAATTTGGCCTCTGGTCCTGAGATCAGTGTCATCTTCTTGGGACTTGGGGAGTTGTGGATTCATGGAATTGTGGAATGGTTTGGGTTGAAGGGACCATAAAGCTCCTCCAGCTCCAACCCCTGCCACGGGCAGGGACACCTTCCACTAGAGCAGCTTGCTCCAAACCCCTGTGTCCAACCTGGCCTTGAACACTGCCAGGGATGGGGCAGCCACAGCTTCTCTGGGCACCCTGTGCCAGCGCCTCAGCACCCTCACAGGGAAGAGCTTCTGCCTAAGAGCTCATCTCAGTCTCCCTTCGGGCAGGTTAAAGCCATTCCCCTTGGCCTGTCCCTACATCCCTTGTCCCAAGCCCCTCTCCAGCTTTCCTGCAGCCCCTTCAGGCACTGGAGCTGCTCTCAGGTCTCCCCTTCAGGAGCCTTCTCTTCTCCAGGCTGACCCAGCCCAGCTCTCTCAGCCTGGCTCCAGAGCAGAGCTGCTCCAGCCCTCTGATCCATTTTATGGTCTCCTCCAGACCTGCTCCAACAGGCCCAGGCAGCAGGGCTTGAAGATCCTTCTCCGGGTGTGGTGGGAAGATGCCAGTCTCACCATTGCCGTATTTCTCTCCTCAGAAGAAGCATCACAAGAAAGTTCTGGGGAGCCAGCCTTGGAGTACCAGCCATTCCAGTGCTCGGCAGACCCTCCATCACCCCTGAGTGAGGCAGGGTGCTTTGTTTCCTCTGGTAGGAACCAGGTCAGCTTCTCGTCCGAGCATCCCTCGGCGCCGTGCTCCTGACTCTTCCAGCTCTCATCTTAATAACTGTAAGGATCGGGGTTGCCAAGGTCTTCCCGTTGCTATAGTGAGATTAGGTAGGGCAGAGCGCTGCATTCCCTCTGCCGAGGGGAGAAATCACTCCCATCCCTTCCCTGGGCTTCACCAGTGAGCTTTCTTTTTAACTCCAACAACAGCTACTAATTGCACCTGAAAGACACGCTACATATCTCACTGAAATTAATATTTCATAGCCTTGAAAAAAAAAATTAAAGAAATTTAATTATTGAGGCATTTTCTCTGGAAATCAACTTAAGAGGCTCTCCGTCTGGAACGAGTTTACGGCGCTAACTGTGAAGTTAACGTATTTATCTTCATAAACACGTCACCCGAGCCGTACTCTTCCTCGCAGGGTAATTAGCAAGAGGCACATTAGCCCAATCAGGAGGTGCCTGGGAGACACAGATTTGCCTTTTGCTTCTGGGCGTGGTGAGGAGATGGTTTATTAAACGAATTTGAGAGCTGCAGGTCTGGCGAGAGCTCTGAGTCAAACCGCTGTAGGAGAAACACCCCGCGCACCAGCCAGGGCGTTCGCAGGCGGAACATGGAGCACAGTCGTGCCGACATGGCCAGCTGTGTGCTGCTGTGCAGCTGTGCTCCCCGAGACCTCCTGAGGACGCGCAGCAACTGACCCAGGCACCGCCGGAGTGCAGGAGGTAGTTTGTGGTCTCGTTTTATTAGGGTCTGTTTTCATTTTCTTAGGTCGTATTTTCATTTTCTAAGGTTTTATTTTAATTTTCTTAGGTTTTAGTTTCATTTTCTTAGAGTTCTATTTTCATTTTCTTAGGGTTTTATTTTCATTTTCTTAGGTTGTATTTTAATTTCCTCAGTGCGTCTGGGGACTTGGGTTGGTATATATAAGAATTCAGGTGAGATTTCCCCAAAGAGAGGAGAGCACTGCATGGGGGATGGCACATTGTCCCTCCCTTCCACCTTTTTTTTTTTTTTTTTTGTTTAATTGTTATATTTGAGGCTATAAAGTTTAACTCTTTGTAGCCCAGTACTAAACATGCCCTGGAGAGAGTTCTGTGATCTGCTGTATGTGTGTATGGGATAGAGGGTTTAGATAATGGTACGTTTCTCGGACTTGAAGGCTGTATTCTCTGTGTGTTGAGTGCTGGTACTGCACAAGGTGGAGTGGAATGAAGGACACGTTGCTGTGAGGTGCACTTCCCAAATCCTGTCTTTGTTGGGGAGCTGGAGATGTTTGTGTCTGTAAACCTCTGTGGTTTTGAGGCTAGTGAGGAACATGCAAGGGAAGAGCTAGTTGTGGCCCCATAGCATAGGAGAATGTCCTTGGCTGGTTTGCAGTGCAGCCTGGTGAAGATGACTCAAGATGAGGACTTGTTGCTGGGTTTTTCTCTTTATAAATTCCCTTCTTCTATGCCCTGGAAACCCATCAATCGTTTATACAAACCACTCCAACAATGACACACGATCTGACCAAGATCGTTCCAAGGTCTTGCACCCCAGTCAATGCATGGGGCTTGCCGTCTGTTGCAGCTTGGGTGAGCTGGAGTGGGATTTGGAGAAGAGGTGTCAGATGCCTGCCAAGTTTCACAGGTTCAGAGCGGAGAAATGGAAAATGCAGACGACGATGGGTTGGTGGCCTGGGACGGATCTGGTTTCCCATCCTCTGAGTAGATTGATTTATTCTTAGCAAGTGTTAGGATACATTAGTCTTCCTCTCCGACAGCAAGCCTCAATTTCTAGTGAGGTTTTTGAAAGCAGATCTCCTGAGCAGTGTTGAAAGCCCTCTGAGCAGAGAGCAGTGTTGTTAGAGATGCAGTTTTCTGTAGGAAACCAGTTCTACAGAGATTTACTGACGGGACCCAATTTGTGCTGCTGTTGTTGCTTGCTTGCTGCCTGCCCTCGTCTCTTCAACTCACTATCTCCTGACCTTCCCCAGGAGGCTTACAGCCAGAGGGGCTTGTCAGAAGAGCTTTCCCTTGCTTTATTTGCAGGATTTGCTGTATCAAATGCGGCTCGATGTTGACTGCCTTGTGTGTTCTGCTTAAGCAAACTCAAATCTTGATGCTCTCCTTGCTCCCGTCACTTGTGGTCGGGCTGGGAGGCACCAGCTGGTGCTCCCCACATACTCTGTTCACATGGTTTTTGTTAGCTCTGTCATGACTTAATCTGATCATCATTCAGCGGTGATGGCTAAATGGCACACAGTGCGCTCGATGCTAATCACTTGGAGGAGGTATATTCAAAGGTTACATCCTGGAGGTAAATGTCATGCCCTCTACAGCTCAATCAGGGCTGATATTTATGTGATTGTGCTCCACTGTGGCGGGTGGAAAGCCCTCCTCCCAGGGAAAACCAGATACTTTGGTTGTAGCAAGATCTAACGCCCATTTCTGGGAAGTTTTCAGAGGATCATGGAATGGTTTGAGTTAGAAGAGTCCTTAAAGCTCATCCAGCTCCAACATCTTCCACTAGAGCAGCTTGCTCCAAGCCCCTGTGTCCAACCTGGCCTTGAACACTGCCAGGGATGGGGCAGCCACAGCTTCTCTGGGCACCCTGTGCCAGCGCCTCAGCACCCTCACAGCAAAGAGCTTCTGCCTAAGAGCTCAGCTCAGTCTCCCCTCGGGCAGGTTAAAGCCATTCCCCTTGGCCTGTCCCTACATCCCTTGTCCCAAGCCCCTCTCCAGCTTTCCTGCAGCCCCTTCAGGCACTGGAGCTGCTCTCAGGTCTCCCCTTCAGGAGCCTTCTCTTCCCCAGGCTGACCCAGCCCAGCTCTCTCAGCTTGGCTCCAGAGCAGAGCTGCTCCAGCCCTTGCAGCATCTCCGTGGCCTCCTCTGGACTCATTCTGACAGCTCCACATCCCTCTTGTGTTGAGGTCTCCAGAGCTCTTATTGGCTTCTTCCCTGCCCTTTTCCAGCAGATGGTTCCCGCAGTTGGGTTGCAGCTACCGCAGTGAGCATCCTTAGTTTACAGCAACAGGCACCTTTTGAAGGAGCAGCAGCTTCTGCTTCACCATGGTGTGACCAAGAGAGCGAACTGGCATTGTTGGTGCTGTGGGTAAGGGGGAGAAGGCTGGACCTGAATGACTTCTTGATCCCAGTCATTGTTTGATATAGAACAATGGGGGGACACTTAGGTATGTGCTCCCTGTCTGGCTCCTGTGTTGGTGGAGGTGCAAAACTCACCCATTGGTGTCCAGGGAGAAGAAATCTCTTTCCTGAAAG
The DNA here is from genome assembly GCF_033815535.1 of Pezoporus flaviventris. Lineage (NCBI taxonomy): Eukaryota > Metazoa > Chordata > Aves > Psittaciformes > Psittacidae > Pezoporus > Pezoporus flaviventris. The sequence goes on from NW_026892558.1 coordinate 2,076,970, forward strand.
CCATATGTACTAAAGGGCATGATTGTCCTCGTGGGCATGACCCACGTGGAGTGGGTTTATTTTGACTTCAGGGAGAAGAGCATTTGAGAATTGTGTAAAACTTTGTATAAGATGCTCTCAGGGTTTTCCATGGATGTGCAAAGCTTACTGGGATTTTTAGAGAAGGATTGAGGGTGCAGGAAGGCTGGGGTCAGAATGGGCTGGGGAAGAACATGCAAGGGGAAATAAAAGGAAGAGGGGACAAAAGCAGCTTTCCTGGATGTGTGGGTAAGGAGGGAGTGTCACACCTGGGGTGAGGACTAGATCTGATGTCTGGAGAGGGGTGTACTGGAGGCTGGATAGCAGGAAACTAGCTGAGATGAGGAGGAGGAGGAGGCTGATGGTGGACTGGCAGTGGGAATGAGGAGGAAAATACCAGCAACAGGCTAGAAGAGAGCAATTGCATGGTGTGCTCCCAAACTACCACAGAGAATTTGAGTGTGGGGCATGTCATAGCTGCAGTACTCAATTGTGCTTACAGCTAATGGACTAGTCAATGAGATTTTTCATACTGGATGACAGAGGGGGGATGTGTGTAAGTAAGATGCTCAGCCCTCATCCACACTGAACAGCAGCAAATATTCACCAGCATGTAATTACCAGCCATGAGGAAACCATCCATGTGTGGCTAATGCATGGGGAATGTGGAAAAAGAGCTAGGATACAGTGGGGGAACAAAGGGAGAGGGGGGAATAGGCTCCCAACTGCCTTTGAGATCGTAGGGAGCACCTGAGGCTATATCCCATTCTTTGGCGCTGTGATGCTCGTGTCCTCCCTCCCCAGCAATGCCAGAAGACATGCATTATGTATGGCCACTAAAACTCTCACCTTGTTGCTTCTGATTACCGAGAAATTACGGGTTACAGGGCCAGACTGTGCAGCCAGTGACGTCCGTGCAGCTTTGATGCCCCAAGGAGAACTCGGTTCATGGTGCATTATGAAGTACAGGTGCTCAGCAGCAGCCTGACCTCAGCCCTGGAGCTCTTGGTTATCCAAAGCCTGGGTTTCTCAGGGAGTTTGCAAACCCTGAGACTCTATTCAAATCATTTGCATGATGTGTGTTTTCTCAGTCCTCCAAAGCTTTGGGCAAGGCGTGTGTTTCGGGTGCTGCTTCCTGTGACTCAGAGGGTAACTAGCAGTTGGTTCTGCTCACCTGGTTTGCTTGCTATAAGTGAATGGAGAACAGTTCAGGGGTTTGTTTCCTGGGAAGATGACTTCTATTGCAGTTGAGTTCATCTCTGATTATGGGTTGTCAAACCTCAGACATTCCTGCTTGCCTGTCCACACTTAAATTCTTTATTTTGTTTTATTTTTTTAATAAAAGAGGAAAGGAACATCACCTTCTTTTAGTGGAAAGCCAGAAATGCTTAAGAGCAGGTGGATTTTGCAGGGCTCCTTGTGTACAGCAGATGAGGATGTGTGCCCGGGTGGTGATGCAAGCTTGGTGAGCAGCCCAATTCTTTTGGCAGTGGGCAGCAAGCACTGAGAAGCCCCATCATGGGCACATTAAGACATTTGCATCCAGCTCTGCAGATCGACACTGGGTTGCTTGTTGTGCTATATCATATTGGGAGCGTCATGAAGGGGAGGGTTGTCTTTCTTTGCTGCATATAAGACCTAACAAACTGTAATTAGAGCCATTATTTCAAGGCTGTTTCCCATTTTGTAGTGCCCAAGTGGAAGGGCAGAAAGACAGAATCGAATGATAAAGACACTGGAGTTGGTTTGGATTTATATCCAGGCAATGCTGTGTTTGGTATTGGAGGAGATGGAATGATGCCAGTATGAGCCTGGGAGGAGATGGTTGCACAACATGACAACAGAGAGGCAAATGATGTTAGTTTAGGTCCAGTTTAGGCAAATGGTGATAGTTTAGGTCTAGTTTCGGCAAATGGTGATAGTTTAGATCTGTGGAGACAATGCTGCACTGTGTGGAGGAGATAACATGATGTTGGCATTAACCTGACGTGGTGATGAAGCAGTGTCACTGTGGCTCTTTGGAGTCAGGGTCATGGGGTAGTGCCTGATGCAGGGCTGCCTGGTGCATGCAGATGTGAGCAGTGAGGTGACTGCCGTTCCAGCTCCCTGTGACTGCACACACAAGCACACTTGCACACGTATTTTTGTTCCTGTGTTGGGCCATTACTCAAGAGCAAAGACCATTACGCATCCCTCTGTCATGTGCTGGAGCTTGGCTTGCAGGGGGCAAGATGCTGGTGTGTTGCCTGTCCTTCTCCTCAGTGATGAGTCTTCGCTGTCCAGAAGGACTCTGGTGTTGGGCTTGGGGCTGGCGCTGGGCTCCCCTTCTATGTTCTGCTCTGTCCCCAGCATGATAAGCCCAGCAGTACTTGGCAGCAGGATCACTGTTGCTCCACATGCATTGATCAGTTTGCACAAGAGTCCACGCAGCTCAGTGCCTGTTTGCATTGGTCCCAGAGGTGCCTGATGGTGATTAACCTTCAAACAAGTTTTATTCTGGCAGAGGAGTGGCCTTGAGGACGCAAGCTAAGGAGGGTTGAGGGAGGCAGGGGTACAAGAAAAGGTGCAGAAGAGAAGTCTGAATGTGAAGTCATCTCTGAAGAAATGGCTTGAGGACAGGCTTTCTTCTGGAGATGATAGCAGGGTGGCCCTGGGGGCAGTGGATCATAGAACCCCAGACTGGTTTGTGTTGGAAGGGACCTTAAATCCCATCCAGTTCCAACCCCTGCCACGGGCAAGGACCCCTTCCACCGGAGCAGCTTGCTCCAAGCCCCTGTGTCCAACCTGGCCTTGAACACTGCCAGGGATGGGGCAGCCACAGCTTCTCTGGGCACCCTGTGCCAGCACCTCAGCACCCTCACAGGGAAGAGCTTCTGCCTAAGAGCTCATCTCAGTCTCCCCTCGGGCAGGTTAAAGCCATTCCTCTTGTCCTGTCCCTACAGGCCCTTGTCCAAAGCCCCCCTCCATGTTTCTTATGATGAATTTTGGTAGGAAAAGAAAGGGGGAGCTGGGAGGGAGAGGAAGTGGTGGGTGGTGAGTGAAGGGTGTGGAATGGCAGTTGCCTGCAGGCCAGAGCAGGCAAGGAGGGACAGGATGCTGGACATTCATCAGCAAGAGGATGCAGACTAGATATAAGGAATAAATGTTTTATGATGAGGGTGGGGATGGTGAAACACTGACACATGTTGTCCAGAGAGGTGGTAGATGCCCCGTCCGTGGCAGTGTTCAAGGCCAGGCTGGATGGGGCTTGGAGTAAGCTGCTCTAGTGGAAGGTGTCCCTGCCAATGGCAGGGGGTTGGGACTGGATAGGCTTTAAGGTTCCTTCCAACCCAAACCAATCTGGGATTCTGTGATTCCTCCTGGATCATGGCACTGATCATCTCTCATCTGCAGTGGAACCCTGCTGATCTCCATGCTTGCTGCAGAAGAGGGATCTACAGGCAGGTTAGTTTGCAGGAGAAAGTAAGGTGAGGACAGGTAGTAGAAAGCTGACTTTGAGGACTGAAATTTGTCCTAGGATGTGGAGTATCCCTGGGGAGACACCTGGGTGTTTCCCTGGCTTGGCCACTACCTGTGTGTGTGACCACAGCAGGTCACTCCAGGTTTTGTGTTTCCAGTGCCTTGTCAGTGGACCATCTCTTTGCTTTTCCAGGGCAGAGATCTTCTTTGATGTTGCAAGTAAAACACCAGTGGCTTATGCCTGGCATGATAATACACCTGCTTGGCTAGATCTGTGGCCCTCTCTGTAATATGGGCAGTGAATTATAATGATACAACATTCAGACAATGCTAAAGGCCAGTACTTGTGGTTCTTAAGTTTTTCCACCTCGTTAAGGAGGGTGCCATCAGAAGGTCTGCAGTGAAGCAACCCTGATCTGCACTAACTAAAGAGACTTCGAGATTGCTGCCTCATGAAACATGCACAAAATACTCACAGAGTTGAAAATGGCAGATGGCTTGGATTTTCTCCTTTGTTCTTAAATCCAAGTTTGTTATTTTGACCTTTGCAAACTTTATAGAAGGCAGTGATGAATTTGCATAGGTGAGATAATCGCCTGGAAGGAATGAGGTCAGTGGAAGAACTTGTGGCAGTGAAAAGTTATCAGGGAGCCTTCGACTGCTGGTCACCCAGTTAACTCAAATGATATCCAAGGAGTCCATCTCACAAGGATGTGATGGCATAATTGTGGTAGATAGGAGTGGCACCAGAAAGAGTGGGACATGGACTGAGCAGCCCAAGGGAGGAACACACAGCTCAGTCCCATCTGCCGGGAGGCTTGAGCTAAGTTTTGAGGTGGTGCCAATTTCTGCTAATGAGCAAAAGGCAAATTTTGAGATCCAGCTGCTCGATGGGTGGGTCCGTGTTTTAGAGCAGAACGAGCTTGGATTAGTGCAAAGTAGTTCAGGGGGAGAGGGGTTTTAGTCTCCCCTTTAAAGCCTCTGTGAGATCTTTACAGTTCATTTCTTGGTGACTTCCATGGTGTGAGTTCTGCTGTAACTCTGTGTGTGACCTTGGCCAAGTCACTCTAGAATGAGGTACATGAACTTGATTTTGATGGGTACCTAAATAAGAGCTGAAAGTCCCATGGACCTGACCCTCAGATACAAAGGCCATGAGTTAATACCATTTGGGACTTACGTAGGCTTAAGTATGTTTCTCTGCTAATTGAATTCATAGAATCACAGAATGGTTTGGATTGAAGGGACTTTGAAGACCATCCAGTTCCAACCCCTGCCATGGGCAGGGACACCTTCCACTAGAGCAGCTTGCTTCAAGCCCCTGTGTCCAACCTGGCCTTGAACACTGCCAGGGATGGGGCAGCCACAGCTTCTCTAGGCACCCTGTGCCAGTGCCTCATCAATGCTGTAGCCCCACTATAGAAGGCCATTGCATTTGTCAGGAAGAATTTGCCCTTGTCAAAGCCAAGTTGGATGTCACCATGCTCTTTTTCCCAGCTGGGGGATCAGAGGTGAGTTTTCTTTCCAAGCTCCGGGAGATTCATGTGGTACCTGGAAAGATGGGGCTGCACGGAGCTTCCCAGAAAAACATTGGGAATTTGCCATTCACCCCTTGTGATGGTGGTTTGTAAAGCTGGCTCATGTCCATGTCCTAGTGATCACACACCACTGAGGGTGTATCTTTCAAGTCCCACTGATGCTCTGGCTCTTTGCTCCTCTGCAGGTGGTGGTTGCTGCTCCATAGCATGGATGGCTGAGCTTGGGGTGAGCCTGTTTGTGCACTGCCATTGCAAGTAGCCACTGAAATACATTTAAACTTCTATCAGAACATGTTTGCTGTGGCAGAGAGCAAAACCAATATCGGCCAGTAAGTGCATGAAGCAGCCTTCTTCGGGCTCAGAGCTGTGCCTGGCGCTTGCTGGAACGAGTGTTGACTTCACCCTGCTCTTTTGAGGGTGACTTTTGAAGCTGTTGCCTGGGCTGTGATGCAGCAAAGTGTCTGCCAGCTTTGCGCAGGCATGTCAGGGCTCCTAATCCCCAGGGGAGCATCTGAGCAGTTGTTTTTGCTGTAATCCTTGCCTTTAGCCGAAAGCCCTCCTCCCTTCCTCTTCAAACCCTTCCTCTGCTCTCTGTTTCCTCCACCGAAATCCTGTTTCCCTCTTCCCTCTGGGACTCCCTCCCTACCAAGGAAATCCAAGCTGCATATTTTAATGCTTGAGATAGATATAAAATACTATTAAAGGTCTGAGCACCTCTATTTCAAATGCCTGCAGTGCCTGTGCAGGTTTCTCCAAATATATACTGCCTGCAGATTTCAGCCCAGAGGAGGCTGGCATCTTCGCAAGAGGTGACCACGTATGAATGCTTCAAATGTGTATGAAAACATTGCTAGTTCTATTGAAGAAGCTAATAACAAGGGTACATTACTAGCACTGAGCACAACAAACAGGGTAAGTGATGTAAGTAATTTTTCATAATGCCAGCATTTACTTTGCAATGCTTTAGGGACTTCAGACATAAAAGTGTAATGAAAAGAACCAAAATTTAGCTTAAATGTCAGCATTGACCTTCTCACTGTACATTTTCTTCATCTATTTCTTGAATTTTTCTGCAGCCTAAAGTCCCCTGGTATTTGAAAAGATGTAACAGATTCTTCTGTCCCTAAATAGAGATAGATATAAGGAAGCAGTTCTTCCCTGTGAGGGTGCCGAGGCGTTGGCACAGGGTGCCCAGAGAAGCTGTGGCTGCCCCATCCCTGGCAGTGTTCAAGGCCAGGTTGGACACAGGGGCTTGGAGCAAGCTGCTCTAGTGGAAGGTGTCCCTGCTTGTGGCAGGGTTTGGAACTGGATGAGCTTTACGGTTCCTTCCAACCCAAACCATTCTGTGATTCTCTGATTCTGTGATTCTCTGCTATGCTGGGTGAGAGCATCATTACATGCAATCTGGGTGGTTTCCCTTACATTGATGGGTTTTCCAAGTCATTATTCCCATCTCTACACACTCAAGGTTTATCTCAGGTTAAGAGGGAATGGTCTGGAGGAGTCCCAGCTGTTGGTACTGCTGGTGCAGGTCATCCTCACCAGGTAGCATCCCTAATTTTGCTGTCATTTCCAAGGGTGCAGCTGCAATTGGCACTGCTGGGGATGTCACCCGTGCATGGTAATGGAGGAGTAGTCAGGGGTTTTAATCACTTATTCCAAGCGTAATTCTCGATCTGGTCTGAGTCACATCAAGAACTGCAAAACAAGGCATGTGGCCTCTGTCCTTCTCAATGGCAGCCGATGTCATTGTCGCGACGGGTGGTGATGTAGAGCGCACCCAGCCCTGCGTGATGTGCCCTTGGCTTTGCACAGCCTGGGAAACTGAGGGGCACAGCACCCTGTCTGGTAGGGAAATGAAATACAAGGGGAAAAACAGGATCTGAAGGGCGATTTGTAGCAATCACAGTAAGTACAGCTCTTAAAAATCATCTGCGAGTTGTGTTGCAGGTCTGTGGTGTAATGTAAGACACGCACATGAGCAAGAGGAGCCACCTGGCAGTCAAGAGGTCATCACAGAATCCCAGAGTGGTTTGGGTTAGGAGGGACCTTAAAGCTCCTCCAGCTCCAACCCCTTCCATGGGCAGGGACACCTTCCACTAGAGCAGGTTGATCCAATCCCCTGTGTCCAACCTGGCCTTGAACACTGCCAGGGATGGGGCAGCCACAGCTTCTTGGAAGGGAAGCCATTAGGCTGGGAAGGACTGAGTTAACATCTCATTATAGCCAGCCTGCTCAGGAGACATGGTTGGTTTACTTTATTTTATTTTATTTTGATATTAAAGACATCCTTTAAAGAAGTGTCAGCTCATAGGTTGTCACTTTTATGATTAAAAAGATTGTAGCTGCTTGCCTGGGGTATATTCCAGAACAGCAAGGAAGAGACTGTTTTAGATTAATAAGTGAGGGCTTAATTAATTTTCATTATTTGCATAATAATGTCCTCTAATTAATAGGAAATGGGCAGCCTCTGAATTAATGCAGGAGTGGGGTATCCAGTGATGCCATCAGAGAAGGGTTTTACTGCTGGCAAGTGCAGCTTTGCTTAATCTTTCTTGTGAATTTAGTAACGAGTAGAGCCAAAGGGAGTCTGTGACAGGGTGTGCTGTGCCTGGGGAGTCAGGGTCTTTCAAGGGATAACATGCATCTTCCCTAAATGCATCAGACTCAAATGCAACCAGGGTCTTGTCCAAGTCTATTGCTGGTCTACTGCATGCAGAAACCAGCCAAGAAGCTGCCCTTATGTTTTAGTATGTCTTAAGTACCTGGCAAAGTAGTTGTTTGTATCATGGCCATGTTTTATCCCCTCTTTTTTTGCCCTTAAAAGCCTATCCTGCTGTTATTTTGCATGTCTCTTCTTCACTGGTGCATACCTTACTGCTGGACAAGGGAGATGTGACTGATAGTTGTCTGGGATATATGCAGGAGAGGGATATCTCTCTCCATCTTTATTTCTCTCTCCTTCTTTAGGGTTTGGTTATGCCAGTGTTTGTGGTAGCAGTGGAATGGGATTGCGCTGAATGTCTTGAGATACAGAGCTAGGTGTGAAATGGAGAAAATCTGGTATTACATTTTGGGAATTAGGAAGGAGATAGATAGAAGATGGAATGCCAACCTCTTTGCTGGAGATTCGTCCTGGCAGTAGCAATGGGACATAGATCCATGTTTCTTGGGTTTCTTCTTCACCAAACCTGCCCTGCGGCAGTCCCACCTTAATTTTAGTGATGATTTTGCCCCTTGTCAGTCTAGTGATTAAAGCCCTCTTTCCTACATCCTAATGTGCCCTCAGTATTTCCCACAGTGATAATCCTACTGTCTTCAGAGAGATGGTGTGGATGTGGCCTTGTCTCTGTGTTGGGATGTCACCTACTCGTACCAGCAGTGACCTGGGACCTTAGAACTTATTTATTTTCTTTTCAGTTAATCCACTCTCCCTCCTCAAAGGAAGGCTTCAGATCTCTGCCATGGGAGTTTTCCCTTTCATTTTCCAGTAAATCCTTATGAGATACCATGGGCTTTGAGTGACGGTTATAGGCTCTGGCAGAGGAGAAGCATCGTTCTGACAGACAACAGGTATTTTGGAAATAAATGACAAACAAAAGTGGGTGGTTGAAGTGAAAAATGTACAATTTTGTTGCATGTGCACTTGTGAACGATCTCTCCTCGCCAGTGGCAGCTCTTCAAAGAGGAAGCACAATTTGGCTAAAATTGCTTGAATGAGGTAATAAAATTACACTCGGATGCAAGGTCCTGTTATTCACAAAGCGCATTTGTTTCGATGCAAATTACTGATATGGTGGTGAAAAGAGAGAGTTTTCGTGAGCCTCCCACAATTTAACTGCTGAGTGGATTAATACTAATGCAACAGCCAAATACCCTATTAGAGCCCATTTGTACTCTATTATACTCCAGGGGCTGTCGCTCTTTGGATGTAATCAAAACAGAGCTCATCAAATACTGCTTACAAGAAAGCAATTTGTGTAATACCTTAAATCTCAAAACATGTATCCGGTAGCGCCTTTCCCAAAGCCTGGAGCTCTTCCTTGCCATTACTCCTTTGGGTAAGTCTCTGTTCATGCATGGGGTGATTCCGAATGTAGTATTGGAGAAGATGCTGCGTGCAGTAAGAAGCAGAGGATGCTCCACTCACCTGGAATGACAGGGAACTTCTACGTGAGCAAAATAGTTACCAGAATTACTAGCCATGCCAATCAACAAGGTCAGGACTCGTTCTTGCAGAAAAGAGTCAAGGAACCTTTAATGCATCTTGCCTGGAAGAGTGCATGTGCACCAAGTCTTGGAGATGCCACAGTAGTGCATTGGTTCAGTACTAACACATGCTGGCATGCTCAATAGTATTTCCTTCACTGCTTTGGTTTCCAGCTGGAGGATTCTTTAATTAAAAGAAAAGCCCAGATCTGACTTCATACCGAAAGGTTTTCAGTTTAGTAGTCCAGAGGAAAGGAGCAGCCTCCTTAGGGGTATTCCCAGCAGCTCTGTATTTCCAATAAGGTTGCTTTCTAGTTTTTGTGATTGTTCATAGTTCAGCAGGTGAAGAGCCAGCTTAATTTCATAAGGGATGTTGGCTGAGATTCAGGAATTGGAAGTTAAAAATCTACAGAAGGGCATAGATTAAATGCAGAAATACGTGGAAAATGGAGAAAAGGCTGAATGCAGAGGCTTGTTCTTCTGTCCCTAACCACAAAAAGGCAAAAGCTGAAGGGATCCAGAGAAAGGACAACAGGAGAAAAAGGCAAAATATAGATCTAAATTCTTTTTTCTATTGCCTTATTTCTTTTTTTTTTTTTTTTTTCTGCAGCTGCATCATAAAAGCAGTGTTTTGTCTTCTGTATTTCATACCTCCCGTGACTGTGCTGGGATACCTGCTTTTATATGGTGGACAATTGGAGTGTAGTTGGCATTGAGCCGAAGCCTGAGCTGTTCTGCACCTCATGTGGATTTGAGTTCAAATAAATAGGTTGACTCACTCAAGGAGTGAATCAAAAGAAGGAACTTGAGCCTCCAGCCTACAAGCACCGTGCTGTGCAAGCAAGGTGTATAAACATGTAAGTTATACTTTAGTGTGCAGTTCAATGAAAAGCTCATGCTGGAGGAGAGTTGGTATTTCAGGCCTCCTGTAGCCCTGTTCTGGGCTCCTCGATGGAGGATATTTTGGGTTAGACCCTTTAGAAATCTGGGAGAGTGGAAGTTTGTTGTCTGTCCTAGGCAGGTAGGTTGTCTGTCCTATTCTCAGCTTTGATTTTGGTGCTAAGTCCTTTCAGTCTGTGCAAATTACAGTGTTAAAAAGTAAAAACAGGAAAAACAGCTATCACAGCAAAATGAGGATAAGGTTTTGCTTATGTCAGGGCACCCTATTCAGGTTTCTTCCTGTCAGAAAAAGTTGGTACCTTGCTAATAATGCTTTGGGACAGGTTCTCCTGGCCTTGAGTAAATCAGAAGCGCTTTGGTCCATCAGTCACACAGGGAGGTCACACCAGAACAGTGGTGGATTAAAGCCTGATGGTGCAAATTTTCCTTTAGCCACTGTCTGTCAAGGCTGGCTTGGAATCATTGAGCATGGTGTCTTCTAGAAACGTGGTTGTAGGCAGCTCCACCGTGTCGGATAGCCCAAGTTCCTGGTGAGCACTGCAGCTTGTCTGGGAGCTCTGTGGAGTCCCACCACCAGCCTAATGGAAAACAAGCATGGGTGTGACTGGCTTTATGTCCCCAAAAGCCTTCACCATGGCCTTTGGTTGATGGATGTGCTTATTCGCATGAATATTACTCATCTGAAGAAGAGTTGTGAGACAATACCCTTGGCTGTCATTGCTGGCTGGTGTTGTCATGCCTCCAAAGCCTTGCAAATCACTCCTGGCGTGACATGGTCGTCTGTGTATGTGAGCAGAGATCTACTGAGAAATTGTTTTTATTATGTGTTAGTGCTAGCAGATAAATAATGTTCCCTCTGTCTTGTGCATGGGGAGATGGTTTTCTTCCATGCCTTCAAATCGGGTGATTAATAACAACTATTAATCCCCATGAATGACAGCAGTATATTAGGAGTGAAGCACATGTTAAAACAATTTGAGAGGCTGTTGTTGGGTCATAGGCTAGCTCATTCTCTTCATATATAATATTTTCATAAGGTATAAATATTTCTAGGCTTGAGATGCTGGCTGGAGATCAAGTTTTGGGAATGTACAGAGGTGGATCGTCTCTAAGCACATCACAGGGTCTCAGCATCACAGTCTGAACTAAAACCAAATTGAACTTCCTGTGTAAATTAATTGTAAAGTTGAATTTAGGAAAGGCTGGGCTATTCATAAGATTAAGTTGAATTTGGCAACTGGATACATTGCAAATCCCCAGGGGGAGCTAATTTTTATTTAACGTCCAGGCATTTCATGTGAAACGTTGAAATGAAATGTGTCATTTTGGAAATGCCAAAACATTTCCTTTTTGACATTCTCAATGAAGGTTTTCAACTTTTTGTTTGGAAATGGCAGTTTGCAGTTAGAAGGAGGAAAGGTTAAATAAGACTTGCTGGTGAATGAAGACATTTTTTTCTGATTCAAACAAAATGTGGAGGGTGTCAAATTCTTTTTTATTCTATTTCATGTTGTTGAACCTCTTTCCCTTCCCTTCGAATCAGTTTCCAATTGACTCCAGCCATTTTCCTCCTACTTTTTTTGCACAAATAGGAAATATTACTGGATTAAAAAATGCATTATTCACTCCCTTCCAGCTCCTAGAGTGCCCTGGTTCTGAAATGGTGCAAACCACTAATGGAAACCACGTGCAGAAATATGTAGAACAGCTGCTTAATGTCTCATGATCCTAAATACAGGATTTCATGGAATGGCTGTGAGGGTGCCCATGGTGCTCAATGCAACATCCAAGCCCATGCTGGTGATCCTGGCCTTCATGGTAAAGCAGTTGAGGGCCTGAGCAACCTAGTGGCAAAAGCTATCACAGGATCATATGTGGAGCTGGAGGACATGACGAGGCATCTTGGGGAGGTGGCATTCATGGAGCTTTGTCCTGCCTGAGCCCACCAAGCCCAGAGAGGTGGGAGATCTTAGGCAGAAGCTCTTCCCTGTGAGGGTGCTGAGGCGCTGGCACAGGGTGCCCAGAGAAGCTGTGGCTGCCCCATCCCTGGCAGTGTTCAAGGCCAGGTTGGACACAGGGGCTTGGAGCAAGCTGCTCCAGTGGAAGGTGTCCCTGCCTGTGGCAGGGGTTGGAGCTGGATGAGCTTTAAGGTCCTTTCAACCCAAATCATCCATAATCTTACCATTCTAAGCTGCTGGACTGCCTGTCCTCTCTTACCATCACCTTCCTACCCACCTAAGGGCAAACTCCATGCTTTTTTCAGGCTCCTCTTTATGGACAGCAGTCTCAGCAGGTGGCTTGGCAGCGCAAGATGTTTTCCCTTGACAGGGCTTGTTACCACTGGTCTGGTGGTGGAGTGCAGCACTGCGGACTGCAGCAAGACATTGATCTTGATGTACCCTCTTTGCAGGCAATAACGTATGCTCTTCCTTTAGTATTTTAGGCAGGAGATGCATCATGCTGCCCTCTGGAGCATTGTCAAAATGAGGGGTGTGAGACGTTCACTTGATCTTTGAGGGTCAGCTTCCTGTATCATTCCTGTCTTTGGTTCCTTTCTTCTATTGTTGTTCCCCTCAATTAGAAAAATCAGTAAGAAAACAAAACAGGTTTTGCTTGGTTTTGCTAATTTTATTCTGGGCTCTGGAGGAAACCATGTGTTATTCAATAGGAAAGAAACAGATGAGATTAAGAAAAATAACAGGGTTGTCCAGAAATTAGTCTGAAAATGCTGCTGAATTTCCAGCAAGAGCATGAAATCCTTTGCACTCTTTTCCCCACCCTCCCTTTAAACAATTCTTTGGCAGTCTGGGGGGGGGGGGTGGAGGGGGCATGCAATTCTTCCTCACACTGGTTGCTCCAGCAAGGCAGAGAGCAGCCTGTTCTTTCCAAAATACTGGAAGGCTTTTTGTAAGGGCAGCAGATGGAGGAGCTGAGGACATTGCAGGGCAGGGTTGGACATGTTGACTTCCTTTACCCTAATTAACAGGCAAAGCTGCCAAATGCATCCCAAAAGCAAGTCGGAGGAGGTTGAGATGCGGGAGGCATGAGTGATCCCACTGGAATCACTGGAGAATCCCAATGCCCAACGGCGACTTGGAGCTGTCAACGCCGCGACTTGTGAGATGGAGGTTGCAAACCTCCAGAGGAGCATTCTGCACAGTGTGGATCTAGTAGCTGTCATCCACTGCTGAGATTTGGGAATAACCATGTGCAGGGTGATGGCAGCATCCCCCATGGCTTTTGTTTCTTTAATTGCTAACAGCAAGGCGTTGCTGTTTGCTGGAGAAGAGGGGGGAAGTTTGGGTTTATATTTTCTCTTCTTCTATTACTTTTACCAGACTTGGTTCAGTCTTTGCTGCTGAGTTTGGAGGACTTTTGCGCTTTCAACATAGGCATCAAAGCAGTAATTCTTTTTAAAGCTTATTTAACAGCGAGACAGCAATAGGGAAATGTCACCAAACATTTGCCTATGTGTTGGTGTAGCAAGCTTTCAGATGGTTGCCCATATGTGGGGAAACGTGTTTTCTGTTAGTCATACTGGAAACAACTGTGTCTGAAAAAGGCGACTTGTAGCTCTCTTTGCTTCAGGGCACAAGACAAAATTCATTTTAGGCAGTGAAGAGACTTCCTGTGGCAGCAACAAACATTGGATGGGGTCTAGAAGTGATTTGGATAGCTGAGGGTGTAAAAGTACACATCCTCTTAAATGTTTGTTTTGCTTTAGGTTGTGTGGGCCTAATTCTGCAAACGTTCTGAGTTGTCACCCTGGGGTGGTTTTGCACAACTACCTGCTGGACCACTGTTTGCAAGGTGTTACTAGTGGAGATGTCTTCACTTTGCCCAGTGGGGACAGATAGCATAGAACCATCAAATGATTTAGGTTGGAAGGGACCTGGTTCCAACCCCCTGCCATGGGCAGGGACACCTTCCACTGGAGCAGCTTGCTCCAAGCCCCTGTGTCCAACCTGGCCTTGAACACTGCCAGGGATGGGGCAGCCACAGCTTCTCTGGGCACCCTGTGCCAGCGCCTCAGCACCCTCACAGCAAAGAGCTTCTGCCTAAGAGCTCATCTCAGTCTCCCCTCGGGCAGGTTAAAGCCATTCCCCTTGGCCTGTCCCTACATCCCTTGTCCCAAGCCCCTCTCCAGCTTTCCTGCAGCCCCTTCAGGCACTGGAGCTGCTCTCAGGTCTCCCCTTCAGGAGCCTTCTCTTCTCCAGGCTGCCCCAGCCCAGCTCTCTCAGCCTGGCTCCAGAGCAGAGCTGCTCCAGCCCTCGCAGCATCTCCATGGCCTCCTCTGGCCTCGCTCCAACAGCTCCATGTCCCACTTGTGCTGCTGCCCCAGAGCTGGATGTAGTAGTCCCATTGAGGTCTTCCCAGAGTGCAGCAGAGGGGCAGGATCTCCTCCCTCAACCTGCTGGCAATGTCTCCCCAGGTTCCATCTGGGGAGTAGCATCCTCCTGAAACACCTGTGGATGCTGGGATCTCCAACCCATCCATCACCTTGGGCACCAAGCTGGTGTTTTCGGGGTGGTTCTGTGTTTTAGTTATTCTTTTCCAAACCCAGCAGTATTCGTACGAGAGGAGTACCAGCTTGTCTGGCTGAAAATAACCCCATTATTTTTATTTCGTCCTTTATATAGTGCAAATGGGGAGTGCCTGCATGGTGATAAAAAACAGACAGGGAAATGCTGCTTATTTCTTCACGTGGGCACAGTAGGGTATCAGAGGTCTGGGGAGAAGGATTTTTTCCTTATGATACTTTCATTTCCTGATACTGGAAAAGGCTGTGCTCAAAAGGGTATGACCTGAATTTCTCCAGTTCCCAATATCTGTCTGTCTGTCTGTCTGTCTATCTCTCTCTCTACCACTCTGGGTAGAGCCAGTGGTGAGGCTTTGGCTTAACCCTCCATTATATGTGGGATGCTTCCGTTATCTTTTGAGATGAAAGCTTCCACCAACATGTAAACCATGGACAAGGTGTACTCCTTTTAATGTAAAATAATAATAATAATAAATACTCTCCTGCTGTTCTTCTCATCCGTTGGGGTCACAAAGCACTCCATAAATCGCACTCCAGCCTTTCTCATTCCAGCTGTTGTGCGTACCAAGATACAGCTGTGCGTGGGAATAGGAGAAATACTATCTTTGAGGCCACTGCTTATGTTACCCTCAGGTTAATGCGAGCAGTTCATATTCCCTTCACTCCCTCTTATCCTGGCCTCTGATCTACGCTGATTTGGAGGCTGAGTTCAGCCTGCAGCAGTTTGTGCCTTTATTTCTGTTAAGTCCTTAATACCAGCCAGCACGGCAGCCACCTCGCATCCCTCTGACTAGGGCAAAGTTGCTAACCTGGTCTTTGTTCACCAGGCAGTGGGTTGAGGCTTGTTGATATACTGGGTGTTCATCTATCCTACAAATGGGGCAAGGTCATATTTTTTTGCCACCTTGCTTCTCTGCCCTTTCCCACGGATCTGAAACCAGCGCCCAGCCCGATGCGATGCTCAGATTTCCCTTTGTCAGGCTGCATTCCCCTCCCTCCTTGCTTGGGTCCTCGCTTGTGGACAAGAGGTCTCAGCCCTCACTGAATCATGTTTCCCTTGTCAGCCGCACCTCCTTCCCATCCAGCATCCACTCAGAAGATGAGTGTTTTGGAAGGAGGGATGAGTGTGCCTGAGCTCTGGTATTTCTCTGTTGGGACCTCCTGGCTCCTTAGCACATCCTCTAGTTCCCTGATTACCCTTCCTTCCTCATCCTCATGCTTTTGGCCAAGAAGAGAACATAAGCCAGTAGGTCAGATACTGTCCTGGCCCACACACAGCAGCCAAGAGAAATGTATTTTGTAATTTCATTAGACACCCAAGAGCTTTCCCTGGCACTGAACCATCCACGTTTTAGAATCCTAGAATGGTTTGGGTGGGAAGGGACCTTTAAAGGCCATCTAATCCAAACCCCTGCCACAGGCAGGGACCCCTTCCACTAGAGCAGCTTGCTCCAAGCCCTGTCCAGCCTGGCCTTGAACAGTGCCAGGGATGGGGCATCTACCATCTTTTTGTTCTGTTTTCCCGTTTTTGTCCTCTGAAAGCAAAGCGCTAAAGCTGTAGTTGAGGTTCAGCTGCAGATATTCCTCCACACTCCTGTTTCCTGAGGCTCAGCCAGGAGCCGTATCCAAATAATTCAAATTCAGACCAGGCTCCTGCGGACTGGGGGACCACAGCCTCCACCGCGAAGCTGTAATCCAGCAGCCTCGGTTATTTTAGAGCAGGTGAGTGGAAAAGCCCACCGAGATAAACGCTCAGGTAATCACACGGGTCCAAACTGTGCAACCACCTTATGCCATCAAAGCAATTTGAAAATCAATTTGGGATCTGGCAGGGAGGCAGGCATGATGGGTCCCTTCACCATTCATTAGCATTCAGGTGGCAGCGCTCTGGCTAAGCTGCTTTTTCTGGGAAAGCCATTAAAAATATATAAAGGGGGGGGATGAATTAAAATTAAGCATTAACCATAATTTCATCTCATTAAAGGTAACAGCAGCCCCAGCACCAGTCTCAGATGGGGCTGGTTGATGGGTTTCTGAGATGGGGAAGCAGACTGCACACCACAGAAGTGAAGTGATGATCAAATAAGAAAGCAAATGAGGCTCCCCCCTTGTTTTTAACAAAGGCAGGAATGGGGCCAGTGGCAGAGTGGTTTAGCTGAGCAGTTAGAAAATTGGAGGTCAAAGCCTGACATGGCTATTGATGAATTTAAGGGTGATGGAAGAAGAGTAGCAGACGTTATGAGTGGGCTGCAGGGACTGAAACATGAAGCAAGATTAAAAGAAGTTAAGTACCTGGAGGTGGTGTGGCTGCGTGGCAGCGAGGCGAGCCGTAATTACAGCTGCCGCAGACTGGAGAGAGGGAAAGGGAGAGAGCATCAGAGGAGGGTAAAATAGGCATAAAGCAGAGGAAGGGGGTAAAATTTGGGCTGTTCTCTCCAGGTGCTGGGTTTGGTTGGGTTGTGTGGTGCATAATGCCTCTTTTTGGCTATATCTTCTGGAGTTGTTCTGGTTTATACCCCGATGTTCCCAATGTAGCTGCAGGTCATTAATGAAGGGCTGGATTCTGCTCTGCCAACAAAGCCTGTCTGAGGACACCTCCAGTGCCTGCTACTGTAAAACACCCTCATGGGCATTGGGTTCAACACTTGAAGGAGCAAATCCTTCGAAGACCTGGGCTTGGTAGTGCATACTGTGTGGTGCTTACTGGGAAGGGAGTTGGGATGGAGCTGGCTCAGGGCTGGTGGCAGCTCCCAGGAAAGGGATTCTGGTGGGAACAGTTGGGTGTCCGGCTCACATTGTAGCTTTTCTTGCAGTGGTGTCACTTGATGAGATGACAACTTTATGAGCTTCATAACTTCCTATCATCATACCTGTCTTTGAAACTAGAGTGGAGATGGTGCCCTAGGCTTGTGATGTATGGAAATATGTAGGTGCAGAGACTTTCTTCTTTACAAAGCCAAGCTCCAAATGCATCCCTAATCACTGAGACTGGAAACTTGTCTCTGTGGATCCAACAACTCCTTCCTGAGACTGCAGGTAGCCTGAGATAGTAAAAACCAGGGTGACACACCCCTGGGACGTGATCCCCCCCCCAACCTGTTACCAAATGCTTTGGGGAGCTCAGCTTGGTTGGTCTAGACTAACTTTTTCCTGATGGATATTTCAGAGTCTGGAGTGGCAAAGAGAATGGATCGTGTCTCCCAAAGCCTGTTAGCATCATGCTTTTCCATGCTTTCATTGATTGCATGTTCAATTGGTTGACTGAATCCATGATTACTTACCATTTATTTAGCCTCAGCTTCCAAGGAAACATTTGATATCCGTCCCTCTTCCTCTGTCTATCTCCCTCCAGTAATTCCTGAATGATGTGGTGGCTGAGGGTCAAATTTGCCTATGTTTCTTGAGAATATATCTTGCTAGAGACCCTACTAATGGCCAAGTGAGGAAACACCTGCAGTAGTATTAGACACAGGTGAATCTGGTGATAGTAGAGCCATGTAATGTGGTTACCACCCAACTGCAGAGGCTTTCTGGGTGGATGCTTTTGACAAATTAATCCTACAGGTGCCTGCAGTGTCTGTACAGCCAGACACTCCTAGGATAAATCCTGCACCTAATTCCAAGCTGTCTGGCATCTCCTATAGTCATTCAGCTTCTGTAGAGCAGGGGTAAGAAGCAGCCTGGCCAGTGCTTGACTGTGGGGCACTGAGGGACTGAACCTTTTGCATTGTCTGAGCTGAGCAGACCTGAGCCTTGAACCAGATCAGAAAACCCAAACCCCAACTTTTAGATCAGTAGACACAACTAAGGGCTGCTAGGGTTAATGGAAGAGTGGAGCAAAGCTTAATTATTCCTGTGTAAAGAGTACACGGAGGAGCTATGGAGACAATCAGAGGCGATGTGTATGTTATTTGTTTGCTTCAGCTGTAAATTTGAAGGAAGCAGATAGGCCAGCATCACTTTGCACAAGTAGGAAGAATATAAAATACAACTCAAAAGCTTTTATTTCGAGGGCTGTTGGTGCCAGAGCAGCTGCAGCTCTGAGCTGGCCTTGGGATGCTTTGGGTTCAGTGGTGACCCAGCTTTTTTTTTTAACACATTTACTTTATATTGGGGGATTTTTTGCCAAACTAAGTAGTGTTTGTTTGTGTCAATCTCACTGTGTGCCATACGGGGCTTGGCTATCCATCCCAGATGGCAGAGAGCCCATCTCTAAGTGCTGATGGGTGGAAGGGGCACCTATTTGTCTATGTGCTCTCAAACTCATTCCAGCTCACTGCTGGTGGAGATACGGAGCAAGCCAGAGGGCTCCAGCGCTACAGTGGAAGTTGGGTACTGATGCAGTGATGAAGTGATGCAGACCTCATCCCTGTGATGATTTACCAGTGTCTTCTCCAGCTCCACCCAGAAACAGAACACTAATGGGCAACTGGGTGCTGACTGAGGGTGGGAGGTGAGGGTCACACAAGGGTTTCACCTCCCTTCTACTAAACCAATCCATCCCGTTTCGTGGTAACATGGGTTTTTGCCTCCCTGCTTTCCTCTCCTTTAACCCCTGTTTAAACCAGCCTCACCTCTGTGCTTGTGTAACACGTCAGCAAGTGGTGTGCAACTGCTTTGGCTGTTTTTCTGTCCACCCAGAGAAGGTGGGAGAGAGACAAAGGGAAAGGGGTGGGAAAGGCATTGTGACTGTTGGAGTGACTGCTTGGGTCCGTGCTACTGCTCCGAGGGGAGAAGGGGACACCATGGCGAGCATGGAAAACCCCAACCAGCATCTATGCAGCACCTTCCGTCACACCAGTGAGGAGTCAACAGAGAAAACATACTCGATGCAGAAGCAATTTGTGAGGAGGAGTAAAGATTTTATGCGTCACTTCTTTTTCTTTCTCCCTTTTTCTGCTCCTCAGTAGCACGCATTGGTGTTGTCTGGGTGGGTCTGATCTCAGTGCTCAGGTCGTTTTAAGGCCATTCTTGCTGTTTGTATGGGAGTCAAGCAATTTGTGTGCATCTTTGCAGATCTGGGCCTTTACATAATACCCAAGCGCACACCCACACATGCCACTATGGCAACATCTTATAACCCCTGTGTAGAAAAATATTTCCTTTTCATTGTAGCATAAAGCTGGAACTTCTGAGAGGACTGATGGTGTGAAGTGCCTCACTCCCACCCAGGTAAATGAGAGTTGAGTACGTTATTCTTCCCAAGAGCCATTTCTCCTTGGTGTGTGTGTTTTCTAATAGTAGATTGTGAGAGAAAGAGGAGGCACCTGGAGCTTGGGTGGCTTCATGGTGACCATTCCTGATGGACCTCTCTTCTGGGAAAAATCATCCAGCCACTGCTGTGCAAAGCAAGTCTGGCTTATGGTGCTCAATGGGAGAGATGCTGAGGTCCATCCATATATAAATGGCTCTCCCCAGAATGGCTGCGGGGATGAAAACCTGGTTTGGGTTGCTGATGTGGAGGTGGCAGCTCTGGCTCCCTATCCTGTTGCCTTCAAGGGCTGCATCTCCATTGGCAGAGGTTTGCACTGTGACGGTGGGATCCCTGCTGGCCTGGGCTCCTCATCTTCAGCAGTCCAAGTCTCTTGTGCCCAGCGTGCTTCAGTGCTGCTGGTTTGGTATCAGGGCTTAAGATTTAGGAGCAGCATTTGGCCTCAGAGTGTTGTTTCACCCTGAGTAATGCTGAGGGGTGTTGTGCAGATACATAAGAGGAGACCCTTGAAAGTGTTTTGAAGCCAAGGGCAGAGAGGGGAGGAATAAAATAAAAATAAGAGGCTGTTTGGTCTCCCCCATCTAGCAAAACAGCATTAATGAAATTCTGCAGAGGGAGGGCAAGCCTCTGTAGTCAGCAAAAAATTAATCTGGATAGCTGTAACATAAATATCATGGGGGGTGGAGGAAGCTGGAGACACTGCCCTGCCCCGTGCCATGCCGAGCATTGCAGATGGGGACTGTGGTGTCCTTGTTAGGAGAGCGGCCAACGCAAGCGTGTGTGCATGTGCGTGCTCATGGAACCATGGGATGGTTTGTGTTGGAAGGGACCTTGAAGCTCATCCAGTTCCAAGCCCTACCATGGGCAGGGACCCCTTCCACTAGAGCAGCTTGCTCCAAGCCCCTGTGTCCAACCTGGCCTTGAACACTGCCAGGGATGGGGCAGCCACAGCTTCTCTGGGCAACTCGTTTCAGGTCTGGCCAAGGTCTTGCTCTCTCTGGTGTCCTGGGATGCTGTTTATCCCTCTCTGTCTTCTCCCACCCTTCATTGCCCACCACTTTTTTGGGAACTGCTGCTACAGCTTTGGCTTGGACTTGGAAGAGGATGACTTTTTTGTCACTGCAGACATCTGGTGTGTGGGGATTGCAGATACAAGCTGGAAAGCTTAAACTATATGTCCGTAGCCCCAAAGCTCATGGATGTCTGGATGGAGGGGTTTGGTTTCTGCCTTGAATTTCTAATTGAAGGAAACCTTGAGTCTGGGGGATCTTCTCCCAGGAAGCTGAGACTCCCAGTTAGGTATGTGCGCAATGTCTGAGGAGTGCACAGGCTGCCTGGGGTTCTCCTGGCCTTTGGACTGTGTCTGTTGAAAGATGACCCTGATCCAAGTGGTGAGAGATGCCATCCCAGCCTGAAACTGTGCTGGGATTCCCTTTCAAATGCAGAGCTTGGTGCAGTCCTAGGGGAATGAAGTGTTCTGGCATCAGCTTTGCTTTGATGTTTTGGGGAACATCAGTGTGAAAGCTCAGAGATAAGCTTGAGAGAAGTCAATCTGCGTCAACATGCCCAAGGCTGTGTGGGCAGAAGGCAGGGTGGTGAAGACCCCTGCTGAGACGTATATAGATGAGCACCCATGGAGGCCAAAAGTGGGTTGGAGACCAAAGAAGAATCTAGAAAACAGGGGAAAAAAGGAAATGCTCATTTTTCACTGTGGATACCAGGGGAAGCCAACAGGGATGCACACTAGTACCTGAACTGTTCAACAGGTTCGTAAATGGTCTGGAAACAGATGACCAGAGAGATGACAATATTTGCCAACTTCAGGGAGTTAAAGCCACAGAGAGTTGGGAAAATAGCATCACTGTGGATATATATATTTGAAATGTCAGCTCAATTCTCTGTCAGAAAGGAAAATTCAATGGTAGACATTGTTAGGATGGAGGTTGAGAAGAAAAGGAGAACATAAGACGTGTCTGGACTTCATCTTGCAAGAGTATCTTTGACAATGTGTAGTCCAATGCAGAAGGAGTGATGGAGGTAGGAAGAATGGAGAAGTTTCTGCAGGAAGAGAGGCTCAACGGATGAGGCCCCTTAGGCTATGAAAGTCCCTGTCCTTGGAGGTTTCATATAGACAGAAATGTCAAACTGTGACTGGTATGGAGAAGGGGAGCAGGAATGGTTTATTCAATACCTTTTTTTCTAACCCAGAAATAAATGGCTGTGAAATGAAATTATTTGGCAGCAGGTTTAAAGCAAACAAAAGGAAATAGTTTTTCATACAGTGTATAATTCAATCTGGGAGCATATTGGCACCAAGTATTTTGGAGGCCAAAGGTATAAAAGGGTTCAGAAAGCAATTAGACAAATTCAAGGACCAGTGAGAGCTGCTGGCTCTGAGATTTATAGAATCAATCACGTAATGGTTTGTGTTGAAAGGGAGCTTAAAGCTCATTCAGTTCCAACCCCCTGCCACAGGCAGGGACACCTTCCACTAGAGCAGGTTACTCCAAGCCCCATCCAACCAGGCCTTGGTCACTGCCTAGGATGGGACATGTGCAATGCTTCCAGGGATTCAGATGCAGCCTCCAGCCTAGGACCCTCTCAGCAGCTGCCAGATTGAGTGGGAAGGAAGCATCTCCATGCCTTTTTAGCTTTCTGTACATTTCTCTTGCACATCCCATATCAGACACTATTAAAGACAAGATATGGGGCTAGACATCCGTTTGTGAAGGTGTTTCTGCGCATGGCACTGATCTGAGTTGACATGTTGTGGTCTTATGTAGATTACCCATCTCTTATGTGGTGTCCTGGAGTGCAACTCAGTCTTTCAGGTGGTCCCTCATGTTCCCGAGGTTCATGTAGCCCTGGCAAACACCTCCTAAGGCCCTGAGGCCCATCTTTTCCAGCTATTTCTAGTCTTCTGCTCAGCTTTTTAAACTCCCCAAATGATCTGAGCTTGATGCTCAGCTCCTTTTGTCTCTGCTGGAGAGCACAGCATGCATGGACTAGGAGAAGGCTGACACACAACTGCCTGAGCCTGAATAAAAGCTACCACTCAGCTCAGCAAGGTAGCTTGCCCATCTCTGGTATTCAGTGCCATGGTGGTCTTTTTGCAAGCTTGAGGCCAGCAACCGTTTTGACCTGAACAGAGAAGGGATTTCTGAAGCTATTCACCACTGTTCGAGCAATTTTGCTTTTGTGTTATTAATAAAGAAAACAGAAAAGAGCATTTTGCCAACGTACATTTGCTATTCCATTCACTAGAAGCAGAACTAGCTCAACACTGGCTGTATTTGAAGCCCCTGCCAACCTCAAAGGACCTCATTCAGTATCCACTTTGTTTCAACAATTAGCAAGACGAAAGAGTATCTGGTATGCAAATTGTATGCTAGGACAAATGCCCAACGTGAGGTCCTGCACTGGCCAGCAGCAGTTCAAAACAAACAAACAAAAATATCTCTTTCAGTCAAGAGATCTGCTATTGGGTTGTCTCCAAATGCCTGTACATTGACACAATACGTTTTTTCTCATGGTTGTCCCTGCAGAGTTGGCCTGTGCAGCGAGAAAAGCCACTCTGCTGTGTGCAGCACAGGTTGATTACCAACTTCTAATTGCATCTGGTATAGCTCTCTGACATGCCTTGTCTTGGCTGTCATCATGGCATGGTGCATCCTTGTGCTAAATCAAACCTGCTCATCATTACAGAAGAGCTGTGGCTGCTCCATCCCTGGCAGTGTTCAAGGCCAGGTTGGATGGGGCTTGGAGCAACGTGGTCTAGTAGAAGGTGTCCCTACCAGTGGCAGGGGTTGGAACTGAGTGGGCTTTGAGGTCCCTTCCAACCCAAACCATTCTATAGTTTCTATGGTCCTCCAGCTTGTGCTAGGGGACTGATGCTCTTAAGCCAATGATGATACTCCTTCTTTCCAAAGGAATAAATGTCAGGTCCTGTTATGGGGTGCTATGCAGGAGGAAAGGAGATCCCAGATGCCACTCAGCTTCAAAACACAGGGTGGAGAGGAGAAATGGCTTTTCATTCCTGTCTATTGACCTGCTGTTGGAAATGATGCTGATGGGGTGAGGCCACAGCAGCATGTTGCCTTTCTGCAGGTGGGAGGAGCGTTGTCCGGTGAGAGGAGCGGGAAGGATGGTGGTCCCTACCCATGAGGAATGTGAAAAGAATTTTTTTCAGTATTCTCTTAAAATGCGTGAGGTAAAATAGACTTTAGGGACAGTATTCATGAAGCAATAGTGAGAGGGAGCAGACCTCTGCTGGAAGTAGAGGCACGCTTCCGTGGGAGAGCACGGGCTTGGCTGATGCCTTCATGCTCTATTGTCTAAGGCAGGTTTGACCTGGTGGTGGCTTCTGTTTGGAATGTGTGGATCGTTATGGCAGGGGTTGGGGGTTGTCCTGCTCTTGGGTGTTATGACTGCTGAAGGAACTTCCCTTTAGATGGAATAAAGGCAAAACAAGCAGATGACAAATCAAACACATTCTGTTGGTGCTTGTTCAGAAAGCAAACCATTGATTTCTTCTCTTGAGGCTTTTCAGGCGCTGTTCTGCCTTCAGCTTTGCTGGAAAGTTAAGTGGAATATACTGAGAAAGGTGAAATTTCCTATTCAATCCTCTACGAGCTTTCCCTGAAGCCTATCTAAGGATTTCACATCACTGCTGTGGCATAATGGCCTCATTTCCCTTTCCCCCACGTTGTCCCCATGGATAACCCTGGCTCCGGACCCCGCTGTCACGGTGCAGCTGTGCAAGTGGCAAAGTGCAGATGCTGATTTTCATGGGCTGGCAAAGCCTTCTGCTGTCCCCAGCTTTGGCACAGGAAGCTGCAATTCAGCGCTCAGCATCTGCTGCAGTGCCCGGAGGGGTTGGCACTGCATGAAAGCCAAAGTGAGCTTCAAGGCCAGTAGGGAGGCGGTTGGGTGGACAGGGCGGATGCGGCCTCAGGAGGGGATGAGGCAGGTCCTGTCGCCTCTCCATAGCTCCCATTATCCCTTCTTCTCCCTGTCTCTGTGTTGTAGGACATCCTGGCACATTGTGCCCTCTGCAGATGGGCTTTGACCTTGGCTGCCATGCGGGCTTGCTCTTCTGGGACAGGTAGAGATAGAAGGAATTCAGAACCTTTGAGATCAGCCATCAGCCCTTAAGTGTTTTCTGAATATTATGAGGTGTGATTTAAGCCTTGTAACAACTTTTTTCCGCTGTAAAAAACCCACATTGATAATTCAGGGTTGTGGGAAACTGCACTTACTTTAGCTTGAGGTAACTTCATCTGAGCTTGTTGAAGGCTCTTGATCCATCCCTAAACTCCTGAGCTCATAAAATGACAACAAAATGGTGATAACAATGATCCCAGTGTCCCCTATGAAAAACGGAGCAGGGCAAATAGCAAGATTGTGTTTTTTCATCTTGTAGCTTTGACATGATTCATGGAAAATAAATGTACTATAACTTTAAGGCTTTGCCTGCAGCTAAATATAAGGGTGTGCTGGCTCCACCCTGCTGCTTTGTTAGGGATACAGGCATTTATTTTCTGGGGTGGTTTTTTGCTTTATTTTTTTTTTTCCCTTCTATTTTATATGGTTTTTTTTTTTTTCTGGTGAATCTCCACCATGAAATAACCAACGTTTGAGAGAGTCATCTGGGAGCATGCAGGAGAGATAACTCTGGATGTTTTCCCCTATGGAAAGTTGAAGGATTTAGGACTTAAATTTCAACTTTCACGTAAGTGCTGCTCACTCTTGTCTGATGGGGAGATAATGGTGGCAGGGATGAAGGCTTAAGACAACCAGTCTATCTTAACCTGACTTCCATGAGTCCCGAGCCTGGTAGATGTTAACTAGGTTAGCCAAAGGCATCTGTCTTTGCATCCAGCTGTGGGCATGGGGATGAGCTCCTGAGCAGATGACTCTTCTTTTCCTAAGTATTTTTTTTAGGTGAAAACTCAGTGTGTTGGTAAAACTCAGAGAGGTGGTGGCAGGGTGTGTTTTCAATCAGTGCTCGCTTAGTCTAAACTTAGTTTGCCTGTGACTTTCTGTTTTCTTGCAAGAGAAGCCGTCTTCGTCTCGGTTTTCTGTAATCATCTGTTTATTTTATTAGCTTTCTCAAAAAAAGCTGTATTTCCCCTGATGCCTGGCCACCTGTTTTGTGTGAACTGCTGAAGGTCTGAGCTCTTGCTCTGCTTCTGCAGAGCAGATTTCTCTCGACAAGCCAAAAGAAACGACATGACTATATACTAAAAAGGGCAAAAAACCCCACATGCTGTGCTATTTTGGTAGGAGCAAATTATGCGTCCTACAAATTACCATTGGTTATGAGCACCGTCCGTCTGTCTGGATGACAATGTCCTGCTTTCAGACCACCGCTAATACGTTTAGAGCTGGGATAATACCCATTGAACTCCAAAGTGTCTCCTCTTCTCTGAGCCCTGATTTGTTCCTACCAGCAAATGTCACATGTAAGTAGAAGTTTATGGCTGTGTAATTCACAGGCTGTTACACATCTTATTAGGAAGGACTTGGGGTTTCTTTTAAAAAAAGATGACTTCAGGTTGTTTCTTTAATATCTGGAAACTGTCACTTCTTTGGATTTTCTCCCTCTTTTTTCTTTTCTTCCCCACTTCTTTTTCTCTCCGTGCCTCCTTTCCCTTCTTTCTTATTATTTCTCTGCCTTAATTTTTCCATTTTTGTCTTTTTCTTTTTTCTTTCTCATTTTTCTTTTTCTTTCTTTCTGCTTTTTTCTTTTGTTTCTTTTTACTTTTTTTCTTTTATTTTCCCTTTTTTCCTTTCTTTTTTCTTTTCCTTTTTCTTTTCCCTTTTCCATCCTTTCCCTTTTCCCTTCTTTCCCTTTTTCCTTTTTTCCTTTTCCTTTTTCTCCTTTTCACTCCTTGCCCTTTTCCCTCCTCTCCCCTTTTTCCATTTTCCTTTTCCCTTTTCTCTTTTTTCCCCTTTTCCCTTTTCTCCATTTTCATGTTTTCCCTTTTCTATCTTCTTCCATTTTTTCCTCTTCCATTTTCCTCATTTTTTGCCCTTTTTCTATTCCCTTCACCGTTTTTCTTTTTTATAGGATTTTTTCTATTTTCTTTCCTTCCCTTTCATTCTTTCCAGGGAAGCACAAGTTGAACTGAGGATTTACTCACCTTTCAATCTTAGCCTCATGAACATCAGCTCTGAAATACCTTTCTGAATCCATAGTGAGGACTGTGGTACTGTAAATACATTAAGAGAGAGAATAGATTTGATTATATGTAAGAATTGGCATCACAAGCATATTCGGCATTTGATACTTTACAAACTTCTTACCAGCTGTAATGAAAACTGGTAATTTGCACTCCCTCCCTGTTTGTGCTTCAGGAATATGATAAAATGCCAAATGTTTCTATCTGTCTCACATTCATATTTGTGGGGGCAATGCAGGCTGACTGTGAGCTGCTCCTCACGATGCTCGGCAAGGAGAAACTACAGCAGCAGTTTTATGTCTGATTTTGAGTGAGGAGCAGAAGAGCATCACGTGGAGATATCTGCTTTCTCACCCCTGCATCCTGCTGCTCACCAGAGGGACCTGGACAGGCTGGAGAGATGGGAACAAGTGAACCTCATGGAGTTCAACAAGGCCGAGTGCAGGGTCCTGCCCCTGGGTCAGGGCCATCCCCAGCGCAAACCCAGGCTGGGGGAGAGTGGATGGAGCAGCCTGAGGAGAAGGACTTGGGGTGCTGGGTGAGGAGAAGCTCCCCATGACTCGGCTTCAGTGAACGCTTGAGCCCAGAACCCCCCCGTGTGCTGGGCTGCACCCCCAGAGCGTGAGCAGCAGCTCAGGGAGGGGATCCTGCCCCTCTGCTGCGCTATGGGGAGACCCCCCCTGCAGTCCTGATCCAGCTCTGGGGCAGCAGCACAAGAGGGACGTGGAGCTGTTGGAGCGAGGCCAGAGGAGGCCATGGAGATGCTGCGAGGGCTGGAGCAGCTCTGCTCTGGAGCCAGGCTGAGAGAGCTGGGCTGGGGCAGCCTGGAGAAGAGAAGGATCCTGAAGGGGAGACCTGAGAGCAGCTCCAGTGCCTGAAGGGGCTGCAGGAAAGCTGGAGAGGGGCTTGGGACAAGGGATGTAGGGACAGGCCAAGGGGAATGGCTTTAACCTGCCCGAGGGGAGACTGAGATGAGCTCTTAGGCAGAAGCTCTTTGCTGTGAGGGTGCTGAGGTGCTGGCACAGGGTGCCCAGAGAAGCTGTGGCTGTCCCATCCCTGGCAGTGTTCAAGGCCAGGTTGGACACAGGGGCTTGGAGCAAGCTGCTCTAGTGGAAGGGGTCCTTGCCCGTGGCAGGGGGATTGGAGCTGGAGGAGCCTCAAGGTCATTTCTAACCCAAACCATTCTATCATTCTATCGTTCTGTGCCTACATCTTGACCTAAGGTGGTCACTGCAGTGTTTAGTGACTGTCCTAAGCAGATGTTGCCAGATGTGAAGTTGCATGGGGAGCTCACGGGCAGGAGTCAGAGCAGGGTGAGGCCCTTGGTCCTCCAGCTCAGCTATGGTGTGTGCATGTGCTGGATGAATCCCAGGACAAAGAGTCCATCAGGCATCTCACTCCTCTACTACCAACCCTCTCTGCACCAGTGTCCCTTGCAGCCATAGCAAGGGCAGGTTATG
Source organism: Pezoporus flaviventris (assembly GCF_033815535.1). Classification (NCBI taxonomy): domain Eukaryota; kingdom Metazoa; phylum Chordata; class Aves; order Psittaciformes; family Psittacidae; genus Pezoporus; species Pezoporus flaviventris. The sequence continues at coordinate 2,105,490 of NW_026892558.1, forward strand.
AGCCTTCCAGCTGTGAGCCTTGAGAACAGATGGTGTCTTGTCCAACTTTCACACCACTCGTGGTTTCTGTTCCATTTCTGCTGAGTCACCTTTTCCACAGATGGGGTTGAAGGAAAGAAAGAGAACAGCACATCCATGGGGGCAGGTTGGTTTTCACCTGCCGTGCTGCCAGGCACATTCCTGTTAGAGTGTGTCTGGTTGGCATTTCTCTCCCGGAACACATCTGTGCTTCTCCTCTCCCGGGTCTTCTCTGTGCTGGTTATCTGTGCCAACCAGAAGACAGGAGGTGGGCTGCTTCACTGGCTGCCTGGGGAGAAAACGGTGCTGTGGCCTCGTTTCATGCTGGATGGATCCGGGCATTGCTCCACTTCCATTGAATATATTAAGGATGAATTCAGAGACTTCCTTTCTCCTCCTCATGCTTTCTGCCTCTTCTTGTCCTTTTTCTCCTCCTCTCTTCCTTTCTTCCTGCCTTTGCTCTGCCTTCCTTCTTCCCTCTTCCTTTCTTCCTCCTGCCTTCCTCCTTTTTAACTTCTTTCTCCATTCCTCCTTTTCCTCCTTTTCTTTCCTCCTTCCTTCCTTACTCCTTATTGCCTTCCTTTTCTGTCTTCTTTCTTCTCCTCTTTTTTGCCCTTCCTTCTCCTTTTCCTCATTCTTGTCCTCCTCCTTCTCCTCCTTCCTCCTGAATTTGGTTCCTTCCTTCTCCTCCACCACTACCATAGCCATTATTGCATACTGGTGCTGCAGCAGGACCCGGGGACAGCTAGACCAAGTCCCAGTGTAGGATGCCTGGGAGCTGTTGTGAAAGCTCCTTTCTTCAAGTGCCTGAAGTGTTTGTTGGCAGGATCAGTCCCAGCATCACCCTCCAGCTGCTGTTTTGGTATCTCAGTGTTTTGGGTTGCCAGCAGGATATCAATCTTATACCAGCTGGGTTACATACATGGGTGCAAGGAAGGTATGAAGCACCCATCATTGCAAAGGTGCCTGCAGAGGTCTGTGTGCATGGGGAGCTGTTGTAAAGAGGCTTATATCCACCTCATGATGAGTGCAGGGTTGGCTGGGTTGCATCCCGAGATGCTCAGGAACTGCTTTGCATGGTGTTTCAGGTCAAAACCCAAAGTGCTGTGTCTGGAAACACAGATTGCCACCACAGCCATAAGCAAACCTATTGAAAACAGGCAACTAGCTAATTTGCCCTGTGCAAAGTGCGTATCTCTCCACACCTCTCCTGCTTTCCTGGCCAGAATGAGAATGTCTTGAGCATTGCTGCCTTCTCAGAGAGAGGGTGGGAGAAAGAAATTGTGCTTCTAGAGACCAAACCAAGCAGGAGCAATCACTTGGGAGTAATCATGCTCCCAGATGGGGAATTGTGTCCTAAAGCTCTTGTTTTGAGTAAAACAGGAGTGACAGCCACCATCTGAGTGAGGAGGAAAACTGATGCCAGCAATGGTGAGGGACTCTTGGAGATAGCCTGGGCAGATGATTGGCTTCAGGCTTAAGATTCTGGGAAATGAGTTTGTTTGTGTCTCTGCAGCTCAGACAAGCAGCCAGGTGATGATGGTGTAAGAAGGGCTGTGTGACAGCCATGCTGTGACCCATGCTGCTGAGCTCCTGCTCAGCTCCCTGTGCCTTGGGATGTCCTATGGGCGTCCAGCCCCACTCACAGCCACCATGGGAGAGAGGGTGGGATGTTGTCCCTTGGCCTCTCCCAAGGGAAGGTCTCGCCTTTCCCTTCCCCATAGGGAAGAACTTCTGCCTAAGAGCTCATCTCAGTCTCCCCTCTGGCAGGTTAAAACCATTCCCCTTGTCCTGTCCCTACAGGCCCTTATACAAGAGTGGGTACAAGGCAGTGCTTTGGTTCAACAGTGATGTGTCTCCAGCTGTGCTGGTGGTAGCTACATCTCCTGGAATCTCCTGTAAGGGAGAGCATGGAAGTGAGAAGGTAGCCTGATCTTATCTGGTTGGGGCAGCTGTGAAATGCCTCACCTGAGCTGGGAAGCTGTACTCATGTGTACAGTCAGTCTTCTACTGACACTAGGACTTCCTCAGCGTGACTTCATCTCGGTTCAGCCCTAGGAGAAGATGTGGCATCAGAAGAAGGGTGAACCCCAAAGGGTGCTACCAGGCAGCGTGGGTGAGCATCACAACGCGATGTGTATAGATGGGAGATGCCTGTTACTTAAAATGAGCCCCACACGGATCCCACTGAGCTGGGACTGGCACAAGATGGCACTAAAGTTTCTTCAGAGCCTTTGCTGTTCTGTGTGGGTCCAACCCCTTGAGCAGGAGTGAGGCCCCTCTCCCCTGGTGACTTCAGAAGAGCTGTGTAATGATTCCTGGAACACATCTATGTAAACCTCAACCTGCAAGTCCCTGAACTTTCAGGATAGAAATTGGATAGAAATTGAAGGCTGTTTTTGTGTAAGGATTGATGAGCTGCAGATGATGTTGCTTTCACACTTTTCCATCTCCTAATGGAAGGGATGCAGTGTCCGCTGGCAAATTGAACAAATGCTTTATAGAGCACCTAAATAGGGGTATGTATGTGTGCTGCAAAGGGGGAGGGCACACAGATGTGAGTGTTAGGATTTCTAAGAAATGGCAATTCTCATTTTGAAGCCTAAGAGAACACCACTTTCCGGGACTTGCCTAATTTAAATCATCTTTTCTCTGTTTTTGTCCTATCCATTATTTTCAGCTGTCACGTTAAGTGCCACAGAGATTCTTCAAGAGGCTTCTTTTTGCTTCCCTCTAATAATCCCAGGAACAGACACTGGTCCCTTTGTCTGGGTCTCTCTCTGATGGCTCTCAGTGTTCAATTTACTGGAGAGGAACCACTCTGTGGAACAATAGGACAATCAGCACCGTACTGGATCAAGTGCTGCCATCCTGCCCTTGAAGAGGTGCAAGGTGGAATCGTGTTTTGGCCATCTCAGTTAATGACTTCTAGGAAAAGCTCTGGTGGCGGCTCAACAAAGCCAATCCTGGCTTGCAAAAATAGATGCTTGAATTACATTTTCTCTGAAATGTGTTCCTTGTTCCTTTGATTCGTGGTGCTCAAGGAGAATAATAAGCACAGGTGTTCAAGTCTGGTTTAGGGCTTGGATTCTGTGTCCAACAGAAGGCTCCAACCCTTCTGTATCAAGGTCACCATGAAGGCCAGCAAAGGTAAAGTCTTGCCTGACTTTCTTGGCTTGTTGGGGATTAAGTAGGGTCCAAGGATGGGTCTTCACACTGGGAGCAGATCCTTGGGGCAGTAAAATACCTCTAAAGAGAAGGCTGGTGAAACACCAGGTACCTGTTAGTGCTGCGAATCCATCCTTGGTATTCCTGAACTAGACAAGTATTTCTGATGTATCCTTGGGGATCCCTGCTTTGAGCCAGGGATGAACCAGAAGACTTCTTTCAGGCTGTTTAAGTACTTCGATGCTGTAGTATTTATGTCTTCCTTCAGGGCTGTGTAAGGCATCCTATGCCCAGCTCGGCATAGTTGGGGGTACATGGTTTACTGGGGAGAAAGTACAATCTCCTGCTAGAGTGGAAGAATATCAAGTGCTCATTGCCCCACATATCCAACACTCCATATATCAGCTAAGAATGGCTCTGCAACACCCTTTTCTAAAGGTACTGGGGGGAAAGAGGTCTAAAGATGGAGTTTGGTGTATTTCTGAGGAACTCCTTCATGCCTGTGATTGCTTTCTCATCCAGTCCTGTGGTCTTGGATGTGATGTGATAGAGGAAGGCACCAAGACTGCATGATGCTTCCTCTCCCTTCTCTGTCCTGGGGTTGGCTTGGAAAGCAGGTGTAGAAGGTTGCAGAATGCAGTGTTTCTGTAGGTACATAAAGAAACAAGTCATTACAGTGGAAACTATTAATTAGTGTTTTAAAATACATAAATAACAAGGAGGAAAATAGCTTTTCAAGTAAGTTTTAAAAGTAGATTTTGATGTTTAAATTTGCACTGCGTGCACAGAAGCACAGGACAACTGCTTCTAAGTTCATTTAAACCTGAAGTCTGATCCTTACAATGATCACTGTCAGAGGCTGTTTTGCCTCAGTTTTACGTTGGCCAGTGCTGCGTTTCTTCTGTGGCCTGGTTTTGCCTGGGATAGGGTTAATTTTCTTCCTAGCAGCTGGTACACTGCTGTGTTTGGGCTTTCATCTGAGAGCAATGCTGGTAACACACCGATGGTTTTGTTGTTGCTCAGTAGCACTTACCCTGGTCAAGGACTTTTCAGTCTCATGCTCTGCCAGTGAGGAGGGGCACATGAAGTGGGAGGAAGCACAGCCAGGACCGCTAAGGTAGCAGCTTTAGGACTGAAAAAGAAGTTTAAAAAATGCTATTAAAAAAAAGCTCTTGGTGATTTTCACTCAGCCCTGTATGGGTGGGTATGTCCTGGGCTCATAAACCACCCCCATTTAAAAGTGTGCTCTGTCTCTGAGGAAATCCCTGTTCAAAATTTCCCCTTGCATGTTAATATGGCCCTTGAATACACCCGGGAGCTTTCCATGAAGTGCTGGAACTGGGTGGAAAGCTGAAAATCTAAGGAAAAATGTCACGCTAAAATCTGGGCTTGTTTAGCCCATGTGGTTACAGAAAGAAAAGCTGCAAACTGGACCTCTAAGCAATCCCAAAGGAAAAGGAAAGAACTCCATGTGTTTACAAGTCAAAAAAGGGACTGAGCTCGTGGTGTTGAAGGCAATCTCATGGCTTGGGATGCTGCAGTCTTTCTGCCTGCCCCACGGCAGCTCTGGCTGGGGCTGTCAGTCAGCTGAAGCAGTGGTCAAGAGAGAACTCACCCTCCTGCTTCTCTTCAGAGGCAAGGAAGGTGGATTGTTTTCCGGCAATGAAATTTCCTATTGAAGAATTGAATGCTTCCTTCTTGTGCTTGTGAATGGGACGCCCGGGAAGCAGAACATGCTGGTTCCAATTACCAGCACAACGAGGCTGAGTGCTGCAGTCAGTCAGGGATTTATACCTTTTCATATGTGCTTGAAAAGATAAAACCCTCCTTATTTTTGTCTTTTTTTTTTTTTTTTTTAAATGTATGTAATGTATTCAAAGCAGGAGGCCAGCCAGCCAAGCTGCCTTTGATTTGTTCTCATATTAATATTTTATGTCTGAATATGTGCTTAATCACTTCAAATTAGTCAAACTCGCTACTTAAGTTGGGCTGAAAGAAGCAGTCCTGAGGAATTCATTCCTTGCTCATTTCTTGCTCCCCTTCACTTCATCTTTATGGATATCTTGTTTATGTTTGGGGGTTTCCTGGATGAAGACCTACTTGGTAGCACATCTGCAGTGAAAGCTCAGTGTGGTTAATATAGATCCCACCCAAAAGTGTCATCGCAAGATCATCAAGAAGGTAAATAGCATTGTGAGTGCATGAAGAGGAGTGTTGCTTCCCTTCAGTGGTGTGTCCCACACACATCAAATGCTGTAGGGTTGAGCACATCTAGGATTTCTAGCTATCCCACAGAGTTACTGTTCCTCCAGTTGAGCCAGTTGATGTCTGGTTTGTTTCATTTATTTCATAAGGCTATGAAGAATTGGTCTCATTTAGGTACCAAGTATCATAGGCTCAATCATAGAACCGTAGGTATCGTAGAATCCCGTGTTGGAAGAGACCTCAGAGATCATCTGGTTCAACCTTCCTAGGCACAGCATGACCTAGACTGGATGTCCCAGCACCCTGTCCAGCCAAATCTTAACAATGTCCAATGCTGGGGAACCCACCACTTCTCTGGGGAGATTATTCCCATAGCTGGTTGTTCTCAGTATGAAAGATTTTTCTCTTGGTTCCATTCGGAATCTCCCCAGGAATAACGTATGCCGATCACCCCTCATCTTTTCCATGGAATGTCTTGTAAAAAGGAGTCTCCATCTTCTTCATAGCCACCCTTTTAATACTGGCACTCTCCCTGAGCAGTGGTCTATAAGTGTAAGATGTCAAGGGAGGTGATGTGGCTGTCCTAGTGTAAAAGAGGCAGGTTGGTGAAGGGGACAAGAGAGGGAGGAGACCATAATTGCACCATAACTGTCATAACAGCACAATATATTAAGTCTTATTTTCAATTCCAAGTAATGAAAGGGGCTAGAACCACTGAATCCAGGTGTAGGGGTAGGCTGGGATCATTTTGCTGCCTGGTTTATTTGTATAGGGATCTCCAGCATTTCTTCTTATCTAGACAAAGCCATAGGGAGCATCAGCACTGCTTGCTGTCTGGGGGCAACAGCACAAGAGGGACGTGGAGCTGTTGGAGCGAGGCCAGAGGAGGCCACGGGGATGCTGCGAGGGCTGGAGCAGCTCTGCTCTGGAGCCAGGCTGAGAAAGCTGGGCTGGGGCAGCCTGGAGAAGAGAAGGCTCCTGAAGGGGAGACCTGAGAGCAGCTCCAGTGCCTGAAGGGGCTGCAGGAAAGCTGGAGAGGGGCTTGGGACAAGGGATGTAGGGACAGGCCAAGGGGAATGGCTTTAACCTGCCCGAGGGGAGACTGAGATGAGCTCTTAGGCAGAAGCTCTTTGCTGTGAGGGTGCTGAGGCGCTGGCACAGGGTGCCCAGAGAAGCTGTGGCTGCCCCATCCCTGGCAGTGCTCAAGGCCAGGTTGGACACAGGGGCTTGGAGCAAGCTGCTCTAGTGGAAGGGGTCCCTGCCCGTGGCAGGGGTTGGAGATGGATGAGCTTTAAGGTCCTTTCCAATACAAATGATTCCATGATTCTGTAACACCTTCTCCCCAGACCATTCCCTGCCTTCTTGAGCATGGTGGCTGGCCCAGTTTTCAGGCAGTGCTGGCTGTAACCAGTGTTATCTGTGACTGCAAACAGGGCTGTAGGCTCCACCTTTGCATTCTGCTTTCTGCAGATAACTGGCAGAGCACAAAGACCTCATTGAGGTGGCTAGTTTGACTACAAGTGCACAACCCCTTCCAGTGCACACTTGAGGCAAGCGGTGCTGCTCCAGGACTAGCCTTTTGTGTCCCCACATTCCTCTTGATACGTAAAGTGAGAGTATGAGTCTCTATTGTTTGCATCCCAGTGACACCTACAGGTTTTCAGGCAGGATCCCTGCCTGAAGGTTGCCTGTAAGGTTGGACAAAGCCTCCACAGATCCAAAGCTTGCCCTGAAGAGATGGCAGTCTGAGACAGGGGGCAACAGGCAGATGTAACTAGCTGGAGGAGAATGAGCAAATACCAATCCAGGATTGGCCATGGAAGATACAGAAATCCCACCACACACAATGTAGCTTATAGTCTATGGAAATGTTGTGTATACATCTGTATAATTGCAAAAGGTTCACATTGTTTGGCTGGGAAATAGAGCATGATCATGAGCTAGAATGGGAACACCTGGAGGGGCAGAGTTAAGAATGATTATGCAGCCCAGCCCTGGCTTCTCTTCGCTTTGGAGAGCTACACGGCATAATTTCATCATAGATCTATATACAGCTAATTGGCACATAGTTTGATTTGCAAATAAAACCATCATAAGTATCAGAGAAAGATTTAAAGCTGTGACTTCCACTGTCATGCTACAACCCTTGATTTTCTGGTCAGCAATCTACTTGATTACTCCTTTCATCATCTTGTGTTTTGAAGACGTGATATCTCTTTCAAAGAACATCTGGCAGAGACATATTAATTAGTTAATTTTTCTGCATGGAATTAAGAAATAAGGGTGGGGAACCCAGAGCCCTGAGGATGTAGTACTTGGCCAAGTAATTATTTAGGAGTAACGCGGAGATGTGTGGCCTGTGCTTGGTCTATAAATGCCTCACTAGCTCCTGGCAAGAAACAGGTTTCCTACCAAAGATACTAATTTTTTGCTAAATCTTGAAGAAGGCTTTAAAAAAATGCATCATTTTCCCCCACTTTCTCAGCCAAATAATCACAAAACTGCCTCAAGGAGGAAGGGAAAGGATGCTCATCATCGGCAGGGGATGTGGTAGAACACTGCACAGCATGAGATGCACAGTAGAGACACAACAGTGGCAGTGCTAGGATAGGGATTTTTGTTGGGGCTCGTGGTTTCTTTGCCTTGCTCAATAGAATAAAACCTGACAAAGCAGCAGTGGTGAGCTCCCATCTATCTGTTCTCATGCTTCCAGCCGCTTCTGCTTGAATTATTCATGTTTGGTAAGTGATCTGCAAACAGCTCCTGTGATCTCCCCTGTGATCTGTGTGTATGTGAGACTCACCCCTGCTTAGGTCAGGGCATTTTCTTGTTTCCTTCCTCGCAGCAGGGAATCTGTGGGAATCTCCATATTGCTTACTGCCTCTTCCTGATTAACCAAACCATGTATTTATTATTTACATGGCATGATTTGTTCGGCTGTCCCAGGCATGTGCTGTTATCACTGGATAAGCAAGAAGACTCTGTGCAAACATCTGTAGCTGTTGCTTGACAAATCCTATTGCATAAATAATATTAAGGAGATGCAGAGGCAGTTGTAAAGCAAACACTCTTATAAGTCATAACAGCACTGCCAGTGTGGGATGCATTTCACCTGCATGTATGTCTCAATAGAGCTTTACTAGGATTTTATTATATATGTGTGTGTATATGGTGTGTATATGTATTTACACATATATATATGTGGAAGTGTTCAAGGCCAGATTGGACGGGGCTTGGAGCATCCTGGTCTAGTGGAAGATGTCCCATCCTACAACATAACTGGAATTCAGCAGTGACGTTTTTAAGACATCCTGCCTCTCTGCATTCTGGAAAGAAGGTTTTCTATTAAACCTTAGGGAAATTACTGCCCTTGTTAACTAGCATAGAAGAAATGAACCATAGCAGGGTTACTCGAGAGACTTGGGCCCTCTCTTTTGAGACTGCATTGTTTCTTTAAATAAGAGAAATAATTTAAGCAAACAAATGAACAAGGAATTTCTGGAAATTAAAGTACAGTACAAATAGGATGATGTGCTCATCCTCTCTTTAATAGAAGCAGTGTAGTGAACAATTGCATGCTCAACCTCAGAAATCTATCCATGGTAACTAGTCACAGGAGAGAAAAATAGACAGCCTACCACCAACTTGGTATTAAAGTTCCATTTTCCATTTTTTTCCACGGCTGTGGGCCAATCAGGGACTTTCCATGAGCAATCAGCACACCAGAAATCCTCTTCTGCTTTGTAGAAGCCACCACTGCTGGGCAATGAAAAGTCTGATGCCGGTTTTGGCTTTAGTGGGTTTTGGTCCCAGTTTCCAGTGGGATCAGACTGGGGCAGACCCTTTGTGCCAAACATATAGCCCTGGACCAGGGCTACGGGTGGGTGATGCCCCCTTAAATCTCCCAGCCTATGGCTGAGACTTGCTTGAGATGGGGTCTGGCAGAGGAGCCTCACTTTTGGTGTCATCAGCTCTATAAGCTGCTGGATGTCAAAACCATGACTGGGTCTGGGGGTCTCTGCAAGCCCTGCGTGATCCATGTGGCTCTGGGTGAGTCCTGCAGAAGCCTGAAGGAAGGACAGAAAGACCCTGCCAGGATGGATTACACCCAAAAATAAGTGAACCAGAAATACTGGGCCTTCGGGCTCGATCGTTTGTTCCTCAAAAGACAGTTTTGGAAGGGATCATTGTGCTTTTGTTTTTCCATTAGGCAGCTGAGTAGAGAGCATTGTTTTCCTCCCCTCATCTGTTCCCCTTATAGGGGAAGAAGAAGGAGGACTTGGCCACCCTGAGCTGAGCATCTCGGGGGACCTCCCAGAACAAAGGGCTGTATGGAGAAGAGTGCCGTCATCCTGTCCCTGACATCCCCTTCCCTCTCTTCACCCTGTGTCTGGCACGGCCGTGCCCGCCTGGGGCTGGTGTGTCACACATCATTGCCAGCCAGCAGGAGCATGAGGGGTATTCCTAGGCTTCCTCCCTGGAAAACCAGCAAAGTTCTCTTATTTCCAGGTTTATCCCTTCCCATACACTTGGCAAGGAAACCCTGGAGTTTGCTGCCGGGAAGGTGTGTTAGCTCCAGAACAGTGTGCATGTCCACAGGTCATAGGTTGGATAAAGCAGTACACCTGAGAGCATCATTTAGATGTTCCTGGACGTGGACCAAAGCTCTATGGGTACATCCGTCCCCCGGTACTTCTTATTCTGTGTGCTGCAGACATCCATCCCTGATCTGCAGAGGATGCCTGTGTGTTGGAGAGCATCTCCTCAGCCATGCTTTGCGTGACCCTTGTGTTACCTCCCCATACAGGAGTACGGGGCCAGCACATGGAGCTGAGATGGGGTTTTTCTTACAGGTTGTATAGGTTTTCTTACTAAAGACTGGACTAAGACCAACCTGTCTTGTTTTGCCTAGGCTCCACGGCTGACCCTGCTGAGAGCCCCTGAGACACTGAACTCTATGGGAGCGGAGACCACTTGACTGCACTCAGCACCTTTCAGGATCAGGACCTAGGTAATTATTCTACTTCTCTAGCTGGATGACAGGAGAAATCTGACGTTCTGGGCTATGCATCCCAAACGGTATTTCTAGTTGTCCATCACACGACTCCTGAGGTTGTCACTCTGTAGATAAGTGGCTTGACACTATGATAATAATCACCATTCCCTCAAAAATAAGAAAATACATCTCCTCTGCTTCCAGAGGGGAATATCAGAATGGTTTGAGGTGGAAGGAACCTTAAAGCTCATCCAGTTCCACCCCCTGCCATGGGCAGAGGCACCTTCTGCTAGAGCAGGTTGCTCCAAGTCTGGACCTGAAATGTTTCCAGAGATGTGACATCTGCCACCTCTCTGGGCAACCTGAATTGCTGGATCCCTGTTCTGGAAATGTTCACCAGCTTTTCTGTTTGGAAAGTTCTCCTGAAGTTAACTTGCAGAAAGCTGTAAAAACAAACAAGCAAAAAAGGTTTTCACTCTCATCAGAATCGATCAAAGCTTTTAGAATAGCAGTATTTGTTGGCATGGATGCTTGCTCAGGTCAGACTTTTAAGAAGGGCTTGAAATTTACAGCTGCAGGAGCCTGCTTTTTAAAACAAATCTGTCAACTATTTTCTGCAGAAAAATAAACTGTGAAAATCCGATTTACCTGGGTTCACAGCAGCTGCATTCTCTCCTCATAACCTGTCCTCACAATTGTGCCTTTGAGAAACTTTAAATCTTTGCTCCCAGGTGGATTGATGGAAATCAAAGAGCCCAGGGCCAAGCAGTGTGCTGCTGTGCATCCTTGTGGAGATGCAGGGTCAGCCTGGTGCCTTGCCCAGAGCAGCACGGGGAGGATTTGACCCAGGATTTGTTCTTACAGCCCAGCAAGGCCAGCTCAAATTCAGAGCATGAGCTTGAGAAGTGAGGGTCTGCAGGGGTGAGGTTTAAGAGGAATAAGAAGGAAGCCAGCAGGATGCTGTGGATGTTACTCTGCAACACTAAGGATGAAGGATTTCCTGTAGGGTTGGCTTCCTGAGTGAGATGATATTCCTTACGAAATTCTGCATGCTGATAAAAGTATCAGGGTTGTGATTTTTAACCCCATTTTTTGTATTTCCCTCCCAATAAATTAGCTAATAAAAAACAGCTTCCCACTGATTTCAGCAGAGCTTAAAGCACAGCTCTCGAAATCAGGGTGTCATGATGGCAGATTGTGTGTTGCTGGCCACTCTCCCAGAGCATCCTCTCTCCGTTCAGGAACAGAGAGCTATTCTCCATCCCTTGCAGCTCTGTACGGTGACATTTTCAGGACCCGGGCCTGAGGACTTTGACTGGGTTGTTTCCTGTTTTGACAATCTCCATTTCAAGGACTCTATACACAGCATTGTGCAGGGAATTAAAAAAATAAAGAAAACAACCCATATCCTCCCCTCTTGAATATTGCGGTGGGCGGTGGGGAGCTCAGCTCATGTTTCCAGTGGGGAGGGAGAAGACACGGATAGTGAAGCAGGCTCAGAAAGTCAAAGAGAGAAAAATTAAGAATAAGAAAAAAGAAATATGTTCATCATCAGGGCTGTGGTGCAATATTTTTTCCCCATCCACTCTGAATTTGTGGGGATGGGGTGCTTTCTCATATGCGCTGTGTTTAAACTGCTGCTGTCAAAGCTTGGAGGGTAACTAAAACAAAAATGTCACAGGTCAAATGGATGTTTTCCAATTGACCGGAGATCCATGTAAATCCTGGGGAAGGAAATAACCCACCAAACATCTGCCAGCCCTGTGCCTGCATCCCCCACCTCAATATGCTGACGGGTGGTGGCAGGTCCTACGAGGCATCTCCCTGACTCATCATCCCAAAACAGTCTGCAGGCAGCATCTCCTCTTCAATGAAACTTAGTGCAAATTTAACAGCACAAATCCAGATTTGATGTAGGTCAGTGATTAGAAGGATCAAGAAGCTGCTTCAGTTGAGTGTGGTAGGAGAGAAAACATCTGCCTGTCGAGAAGCCTGGGCTGGAGGCTCATTGTAAGCCCCTGCAACACTTCTTCAGATGAGGGTTGATCTTTGCTGCTGTAAGTTCAGAGGATTTGGGTAGGCAAACCTCCCTGGGCACATCAAAGCACTGTGTCTCTGCCACTGCTTCATGACATCCCTTGCAAAGTCCCCCCAAGGTTTCGGTGTGGCCGGTTGCTCTCCGATGTGTTGTAACCTGAAAATAAGGGTAGGTAAAGGCAGAATGTTCTGGGAGCGATGCCAAGCCAAAGGCACTGAATTGTTAAGAGATCTGTATCTGGATAATGGATTTATGTTGTTTAACAACTTTTAAGAGAAAATACGGTGTTTGCAGTACCAGATTGGGATCATCATAGGAAACGGAACTCTCCTTTTCATGTTGTATTGCTTTTATTATTATTATTTTAATAACAATAATAATATTTCCCCAGTGAAGAAATATATGAGAATGTTATTTGCGTAGGAACTGGAAATGAACCTGAAATGATCAGCGTATTTTTTAAGGGCCCTTTACAAGTCACTCGGCATTGGAAAAGGTACAACTATCCATCAGAGCAAGGCTTGGGGATAAAATAATTAGAAATCACACAACCATAACAAAGGAAGATTAGTGCTAAAATTAAAAGCCATAAAGTTGTTTTTAGATTAGGCTGGAATCCAGGCAAGCTGTTTTATTGTACGGTGTTACTTTAAAAAATGCAAGGTGAGAGGTATGAATTCTCTGCATTTGGTCGTGTTGCAACGGAAATGCTACTGGTCATGGGATTGGGATGACCTGGGATGATTTGCAAGGAAATCCTTGGGGAATGGAAGTACAATCCACAGTGAAAGAAAACAAGCTGGGTTCAGTGCTGGACTCTTCTTCCATCCCCCTGATCAGGTTAGTTGGTTTGCTTCGTTTCAGGGTTGTAGTTGTCAAATGACCATGTTGCATCCAGGAATAGTGGTGGGACAGCCAGGTATGGAATGGTCTGTGCCTGCAGACAGCATGGGTGTGAGTCGGAGCTGTTGTGATCTTGGGACCTGAGCTGTCTCTCTGGGATCAGACAGCAACATCAGATGGGGCATAGCCCACACAGCTTCATCCCTTCATATATCTGCTGGAGCTCCTTATGTGTGAACAGGAATGGAGCCTCAGTCAGAGGAGGGCCACAGAAATGATCTGGAACCAGGCTGAGAGACCTGGGCTGAGTCAGCCTGGAGAAGAGAAGGCTCCTGAAGAGGAGACCTTTGAGCAGCTCCAGTGCCTAAAGGGGCTGCAGGAAAGCTGGAGAGGGGCTTGGGACAAGGGCCTGTAGGGACAGGCCAAGGGGAATGGCTTTAACCTGCCCGAGGGGAGACTGAGATGAGCTCTTAGGCAGAAGCTCTTTGCTGTGAGGGTGCTGAGGCGCTGGCACAGGGTGCCCAGAGAAGCTGTGGCTGCCCCATCCCTGGCAGTGTTCAAGGCCTGGTTGGACACAGGGGCTTGGAGCAAGCTGCTCTAGTGGAAGGGGTCCCGACTTATGACAGAGGGGTGGATTAGAAGACTTTTAAAGGTCCCTTCAAACTCAGACCATTTGATAATTCTGTGATCTCTTGTGGAGGCTGCATTGTATCTGCAGAGTGTGTAATACAGTGGGACACAGCTTTACTCTCAGCTGGCATTGGGTCATAGAGGTTCATGTCTCTCAGTCCCTTACACCATTAGTTTCCAAGGGACCTCCTTTGATAAATGCCTGTGCCAGTTATGCCTGTTTCAGGGTCTTGTGTTTTGAGGACAGGGATGCATCTGTTTTTCCTTGGTTCATGTGCCAGGGACAGGGCATGGCTGGGCATTTGCTTCTCCCTGCATGGAGGTGCAAGGAGCTGTTGGTTGGGATGTAAGGATCTGCTGCCACACCGGGCAGCAGATGGCTGTGGGGAAAAGGAGGAGCCAAAGTTATGTCCCATTTGGCTTGCGAGGACTCGTGGTGTGGCAGGAGTAGGACAGGGAAAGGGACAAAGAAGAATGACATGGGACAGCTTCGGTTTGAAAAGTGGTTGAGCAGGCTGAACCCTTCAGTCTGAAGGAGAAGGAGCTGAGGAGGTATCTAAGTGGGGTATCTAAGCCCTGTGTGGTGTGGAGGTGGATAGTGAAAAGTTATTTGTTGTATCTGGCAGCTGGTGGAAAACCATGGAATGGTTGGGCAGAGGCCTTAAACAGGAGGACGTGCTCTTTTATAAAACATCTAATTAAACCGTGAACCTCCTTGCCACAGGATGTTGCGGATGCCAAAAGTATAAATGGCTTCAAAAACCAATTAGGGAAATCTGTGGACAAAAGGTCCATCAGAGGCTGTTAATACAGTGCTGCAGGTACAGCCACCAGATTATGAAGCATCTGGGCTGCTTGATGGGCATCAGGAGCATATACCTGGAGAGGTACTCCACGTGTGCCCCTGTTTGTACACTCCTTGCTCATTCTCAGAGCTGGCTGCAAAATGCCCTTGCTCTGGTGCTGAACTTGCTCTGGTGTTGAACCTGATTCATGCTGGTGTAGGACAAGGAAAGCTGTGTCTGCTGCCCATTCCTCCTGGGCTTCCCAGAGCAAACACACTTCCATATCTGAAGACTGGACATTGCCAAAGGGGTCAGCTGGGTATCATGGAGTGTAGTATTCATGGGTATATTGGCAAGCTTTCCCCTGCAGGTCAGCTCACTCTGGCGTGCCTGACCAAAGCAGGAGCACAGGTCCTTGAGGTCTTCCAGTGTAAGTGTCCTACCAGCTGAAGTCCAAGTGAGCATCCCAAGAGGGTACAGGATAAGAAAGAATTGGTATGCTCCACGTATAAACATATTCAAGGAACAGTGTCTAAGAGGCTTTCTTATACAGTGGGGAAGGTGTAACATGAGTGAGAGGCTGGAGGCACATGAGGGGTTTTCACCATGAATGTGGCCAAGTAAAGGTCCTGTCACCCATAGAAAGGGGACTTCTTCAGTGCTGATGCCTTGAAATAGGGAATGGGGGATTTCTGGGAGACAAACCTAATCTCTGTGGGATGTGCTGCTGAAATATGGATGTGACTGTGCAAAGCCCTTCACCTGGTCCCACCAGAGGTACCGAATGAAGGGGTCTATGTGCTCCCTCCAGGCTGGGAAGCACCAGCCCTGTTGCGACCACCCGCAGCATCTTGTCAGCACGTGAGCATCCCAGTGCCTGCAATGGGAAAGTGAAGTCCAGCGGGCTGCCTGCTCCCTGCTGCGCCTCCAGCTCTGTGAAAGCAGGACAACTCCTCACTGACTCTTTGTAGCCCAAGAACAGAGCCTTGGAAAAGTCCGGCAGCAGGAACTTTACTAATTCCAGCTAATGACTCCGAAATACTGACTGAGGGGAACAATTGGGCATCATCAAAAGGAGCAGACAAAAGAAATGCACTGTATTGTAATAGCAAACGGAGCTGAATTTGGCCTGATGGAGAACCTTTCATATTCAGAGTGTTTCAAAGTGCTTTGCAGAGTAATGAGCTTCATGCTGACAGCAGGGCTGGTGGAGCAGGCTTTATGTGCCCAACAATAGCTGGCACAGCTGGTGAAGGAGGACCTGCTCTGGTGGGAGAAGGGATGGTGGCTGGGATGCTGGGGTTATCCTGTGCTTTTCTGTTTTTCCAGTGCTGTTAGATCTCTAGCTATCATGTAGATGGGCAGTGGAGCTGCCTTTCAATACTTAAAGGGGGCTCATAAGAAAGACTGGGCAAACTTTCAGTAGAGCCTGTTACAATAGGACAAGGTGTGATGGTTTTAAACTAAAAGAGGAGCGATTCAGACTAGGCAGAAGAAAGAAATGCTTTACTATGAGGGTGCTGAGGCGCTGGCACAGGGTGTCTGGCCAGTGTTCAAGGCCAGGTTAGGACTTGGAGCAACCTGTTCTAGTGGAAGGTGTCCCTGCCCTTTCCAACCCAAACCATTCTATATGATTCTATGATTCTGTGTCTGGTTCTGCCTGTGGGCTCACCTGAAGCTATGGACCTGCAGGTCCTTCACATGTAGGTCTGCACTCTTGATGGGCTTAGTTTCTCTGACCCTCTTTTATCTTTGAGGAAACAGAGGTTGAGAAACATGTTGTGACTCACACAACAATCCTTTGGTACAGCTGGGAATAGAGCTTGGCCTCCCAGGTCCTCTAATCTTGTGGTCTCCATGGCAGTTTCATGAAGGCCCACATACGACTTCAGCTCTTTAATTTTAGCTCAGCCAGAATAGCACTGGCACAGCTGCATGAGCAGATCTCGGTCCCTACACCACTTCTGTGGCAGGGATGTTTCTTGCCCCTTGCAAGGACAGGAAAAGGTTAATTGCTTTTTTTTTTTTTTTTCCTTCTTTTTTCTTTCCTTTATTTTTGTTGGAAAAGAGGAAATAAAGGTCCCCACCCCACCCTAAGGGGACTGCACAAATCTGTCATCCCATGGCGGGTGGACACAGGCAGCTGGGATGCATTAAGGAAGTAGCCCTTGGGAGGGAAGGGGTTGGGGACATGGGTGGGGGGCCTTGGCTGCCTGCCTGGAGCTGCAGGCAGTGATGGGGATGCTGAACTGGGCTGTATATCCAGAGCTGTAATGCTGTCTGCAGAGCCGTGAGCGCTGGTGGTGAGTTAATCGTACCCGGGGTTGGAAAAAAATGTCTGCAGGAAAGCTCGGTTTGGGGTTAGAAAATGAGCTCTGGATGAGCTTCCTAATGAGAAAGGATATCTCAGGCCCTGTCTATGTGATGTAGGTCCTTCACTACCACAGGTCCCTGCTGACCAATGTAACAGCAGTCTCCTGCCTTTCCTGGAGGACTGCGGTGGGTCAGCATTAGGTTCACTGCATCACCCCCACCCCAGCAGAGAATCATAGCATCATCAAATGGTTTGGGTTAAAAGGCAACTTAAAGCTCATCCAGTTCCAACCCCTGCCACAGGCAGGGACACCTTCCACTAGAGCAGCTTGCTCCAAGCCCCTGTGTCCAACCTGGCCTTGAACACTGCCAGGGATGGGGCAGCCACAGCTTCTCTGGGCACCCTGTGCCAGCGCCTCAGCACCCTCACAGCAAAGAGCTTCTGCCTAAGAGCTCATCTCAGTCTCCCCTCGGGCAGGTTAAAGCCATTCCCCTTGGCCTGTCCCTACAGGCCCTTGTCCCAAGCCCCTCTCCAGCTTTCCTGCAGCCCCTTCAGGCACTGGAGCTGCTCTGAGGTCTCCCCTTAAGAAGCCTTCTCTTCCCCAGTAAGGAGAATGGGAAGCAGACCAAGGGAAGCCTGGATTCTTCTCCCTCCTCCATCTGTGTTTCCGTGCTGCCTGCGCTGCAACAGGGCTGGGCTGATGTCATGGCAAGACTTCCTTTTGCAGGCAGCGCTCTCGCGTGCTGTCATACTGCAGCAGTGATTTGATGGTGTGCAGACGACTTTGCTGTTTCCCTTCCTGTCTGCCTCATGCTGATGCTGGCCAGTGCTGCTTTACCAGCAGGGGTGTCTCAAAGGGATGATTGAGTAGCAGCGGTAGCAGACACAGGTTCTTCATGATGACCCAGCCTCGAGTGGGTATTTTGGTACCACTTCTAAATTAATGCCCAGGAAGTATATAAAGACCCAATATTTTACATTTCCTTGGGAGCAGATTGCAATAAAAATAAAATCTCAAATGGTGGAGCCATCAGGTCAAAGCACGGTAGCAGGGTTATGTCATGAAACAACTCAAAGCAACTTTCTAGCTTCTTACTTGTTGAGCTTGAAGGCATCTGAATTCAAAGCTGTCACGCATGTACCACACAGGGTGTGCTGTTTGCACAGAGCTTATCCAAATCTTTCTAGTTTTGCTCTTACATCGGTAGTGGTTGGTGTGAGTAACGTGCTCATCTTTGGAGCATAGAAGGAAAGTCGGCTCTAGAGGCTCAGGGGGTGCTGTGGTCAGAGGAGAGCTAGGCTCCTGGGTTGAGGAGCGTATCTAGATTTCACCTTATAGGTTTCCTCGCCTTCTGTCTAGGATTCATCATGTGCTTGAGGTTTTATTATCACTTCTTCTCCCCAACTTTGACCTAAACCATCATCCCATGCCCCTCTCCCAGATGTGTTTGTTTAAGTGGCTTTAATTAACTTACATTTTCCTGTGTGTGACAGCTTCTTGAGGTTTTGGTAGCTGTTTTCTGTCCTTCCGCAGTTGTTACTGACATGTAACACTTTCCCTGCAGACTGGCCTTCAAGCCTACCATAGATTTTTTTTTTCCCCTGCTCTGTGGAATTATTTTAACATACTGGAAGGAAATGTTTTCCATGTGAGCCTTGTTACACACACTCAATTGATTATTAGGTGTGATTTTCCTGATCCCTGCTAGTATCTACGAGGATGTGGAGCGAGGAAGCTGGAGGGGCATAGGATGATGGTTTAGGTCAAATAGATTTATCTCCACAAGTGACAAGACTGATAACTCTGGAGTGGCCTGGCTACAGGTGTTATCATTTGGGTGTCTCCTCAAGAGTGAAGGTTAATGTCTTGCCACTACTGATCCATCACAGTGTTATCTGCAGGATTTATAGGTCTTCTCTTGCTTTTCCAGCAGCAGTGGGTTCACTCAGAGCTATGTACCAGCAGCTGTAATGGTCACATCAGCAAACCCTTTCTTTCCTGGGTTTGTTTGGTTTTAAGCCCAATATTAGGAATAATCACTGCTTGTTATTGCATAGTTTTGCACTTTCCCAGTGGTGGAAGGTGGGATGGACTGGGGCAAACCCACTGAGTCCTCTCCCAAGAGAAGGCATCAAGCAGATGAAGGCAAAACAAGCCCTGATCCGGCCTTCCTAAGGATAACAGTAAGAAATGTGAGCATGAGGATGGCAGGGAACAAGAGGGACTCAGAGTAAAATCTCTTAAAAAAAAAAAAAAAGAGGCAATAAATCCTAAATTAAAATAAAAAGGCAACTAACATGAGTGACAATTGTACAGTATCAGATAACTGCATCCTGAATTCCAGTGGGATAGGAAATATGAAGCAAAAATCACTCAGGTGCTTTAAGATAGCGATAAGGAAAGCAATTCCCATTTACTGGTAGAAATAAAAGGTCCTGATAAACCCTCCATGACTAGACTGGATTAGGGCTCTAGCTGTGAAAATTCATTACAGGCATGCAAAAGAATGCATATCTCACCAAGCTAAACTGACTACAAACACCATTTATCTAGAGAAGAGCCGATTCACTCAGAATAAATAGATTTCTTTCAAAGGGAAGAGGGGGGGAATCTGTCAGAAATCCGTATCCCTGCCTTGTCATTTATTATGCAAATCAGTCTCGCACCTTTCTACACCATGAAGGATGAGTTTATGTTGGAAGAGCAATCTTAAGCTGTTCCAGCGACTTCGGGGACAGGCCGGGGTCCCTTGCACACAGTGCCAGGCTTCTGGTGTTGAGAAGAGACAGTCCTTATCAATAAGGGTAATGCAGATGTTTTCAGAGTTACCATAAACTTTGCATTATTTTGCATTATTTTAATTTAATTTATTTTAATTGTATATTTTATTTATTTGCCCATTCTCAACAGGTATGACTTTGTATGGGGTGATGTGCAGAAGGCAGCCTGTGACATGTATCTGCTCTGTCCTTGTCTTCAGCTCTCTTCAGTATCAGCACCATTAAAGCTGCATTGCTTTGCTAGGTAGGGCTTAGTGGAACAGGATGATTTTGAGCTTCAGTCTGTGGTTCACTCAGAGGAGGTCTTAGGTAGCTGCAGAAGCAGTTAGTGTGCTGTTCAGGGACCAAAACATGATATAACACCTTATGTCCTGGCAATTAAGTACATCAGGGTGCTAATTTTAGAAATAGAATTGAGCTGGTAAGAGCCATGAATAACAGGTATGATGTTCCCTTCAGTGGACAGGGTGTTGATCCAGTGTACAATGCATGAAAAAAACAAAACAAAACAACCAGCAAAAGACCTCTAGAAGGTTTTTCCTGACAGGTTTTGGCCCTGTGTTTTGGAAAGGCTCCTGATGAAGCATGTGGTCCCAATTCAATACATTTGAACAAAGCACCAGAGGTGGAAGCCTGACCCTGCAAACTCATCAAGCCCCATCTTCAAGGCAGACTCTGAGCATGATCTGGGACAAGTGGTTCTCCTCTCTTGGGGCACCATGAAAGTCAGGACGATGCTCAGAGAGCAGAGGGATCCAGGTGGGATATTGTACATGTTCATAAGCAAGTTGTAGGACACACAAGTTCTCTGTGTGTCCTACATTCAAAGGACTTCCCTAAATATTCGATCCCAGATTTTTCAGGTACCTTCTCCATCAAAGCCAGTAGAGGTATTTGCACAGACTTCTGGCAGTGGTAATCTGAGGAGACCACTTCAGTAGACAGATGGTTTAGTGTGTGGTGTCACTGCCCATGCAGGGGATTGGAGCTAGATGAACTTAAGGTCCTTTCCTACCCTAACTATTCTATGATTCTATGGCTTCTGGTGGGGGGAGAGAGACAGGACCTCTGATGAGCAGGAGGGACCAATGACCCAGTGTCTTCTGTGGCTGAGGGGAAGGCAACGCAGGTTGACATTGGCCATAGCTTGGAACTAGATGATCTTAAGGTCCTTTCCAACCCTAACCATTCTATGATTCTGTGATTGTTTAGGAGCATTTTACACTTGTGTTTTGCCCTCAACATTTCTACAGCTGGGCTGGCCAGGCTCATGCAGTGCTGTGGAGTGATTTTGCTAATGGGATGTGACCTGATGGCTTTGCATGTTTTAAGTAAATTAAACACAGCTGCTAGGAAAATCCAGTAACCTTAAGAGCACCATGGCTCCGTTGTCTGCATTGTAATTACAGCGGCACCCGCCTGGAAGTTCCACTTTCTGGTTTATTTTTAAATAACTTCTGAGCCACCCTTTGATGAACTGCTTCATCCTTGGGTCCTGCCTGTCCTCCTCCTTGTTATGGGTTTAACCCTTGCTTTCTCTTCAAGCACCCATCTCGTTGCGCTTTAAGTCGGTCGCAAATACAAGCAGCTGATTGTGAAAACAACACTTCTCCCTGAATATATCCTGTAATTTTGAGCTGGGAGTGAATCTGGGGGGGAATTTTAAGCCAGGGTTTGTGGGGTGTGTGTGTACTGCAGGCATTCACAGTGGTGTTTTAAGGCTGCTAGGGAAGTGCATCTTGAAATATGCAGCTTTCCCTTTTGCTTCAACAGAAATCCTTTGTACCCCTTCAGGCTGTCTGTCACAGTGACAACACTTTAATCACAAGCAAAAGGAGTTAGTTTTATGTAGGAAGCAAAACTGGGAGCCTAATTAATTTTCACTCATCAGCCCATGAGTGCAGCCCATGCCTGCATTAGTGAACGATCATCTCTGATAAAGGTGTAGCTGTATGATCCTTTCCTTGGTTAAAAACTCATGCCACCTTCACTGCAGGATCTGCAAGGGTTTAAATTGCTGGAGGCATCCCAGGCTCAGGGAAATGACTTCAAGTTTTGCATCAGAGTCTGCAAAATGACTCAAAAACTTGCTGAATTTTAAGCATGTCCCAGTGCAAGGAGGGGAGTCTGGATCAGCATGATGGGATGCTGGTCCCACCTCAAGGGCAGCAAGTGTGGAGGACCAGAGCTACAGCTACCCAGCTTCACTCAAGGTCATATATGTGGTTACAGAATCACAGACTGGTTTGGATTGAAGGGAGCTTTAAGCTCATCTAGTCCAACCCCCCTGCAATGACCAGGGACATCTTTGACTAGACCAGGTTGCTCCAAGCCCCATCCAACCTGGCCTTGGGGATGCCCTGGTCTGGTCTCCCATCTGTTGTCTGCAGCATGTCATTGTATATCTGCATTAGAGTGCAAAGTGGGTGCCTATGCATTTGATTTGGGCAAGAGCACTGAGTGTTGTTGTAAAATTTATGAGATTCTGTGTTTTATTGAAATTTACCAATTTCAAATTGACTTTGCAATCAGGGGACATTAAAGTTTGTAAAGGAAAGTTGGTGTGATGTGTTGCAGAACACAAGGTGGTAATTTTCCCTCTCATGTTGATGCTATCAACAGTAAAGAATGAAGCAGCTGCTTCTCAGAGGATTGTTCTTTTAATGCATTCAATTTGTGTAGATTATAGACTACTACTTATTACGTAGGGTTTTTCCCCCTTTCCTGGCTTTCCCTCTCCCTCCATTAGTAGAATAATGTAGGACCATTTTATCTACCACTTTTCATCGGCAGATTTCAAAGCCCTTTCCAACCATGGCCAACATCATTGTTTCCATTTTCACACAGGAAAGGGAAAATCGGGGGTTGGAGACGGGAAAGGATGTCAGCCAGAGATGCTGCCAGGCCACTCCTCTCGACCATGATCCATGTGCTCATTTTGTGCCAGGTTTGGAGGGGTGACCTGTCTCAGGGCATTTTTGTCTGGAGCACACAAGTCTCTGGAAGCCCTGGTCCAGCAAGGAGAGCCCTGTGCCACCTCATGTCCCAAAGCAGCTCTTACTCACACGCAAAAAGGAGCTGCCATTAAAAACGGCAGTAATCAGCACAAACACCTTCCTAAGCAATGAAACATCCACATGTGGCATGATAGAAGTGCCTTTTCAAAGCACGTTTGCCAGGTGGGGTTTTCTATGGGGATGTAGGTGACTTGGTTCCGTTGACTCCAGTGGGGTTCTCTAGGACACTGCCCTATTTGAGGGAACACAGGCTTTCAGCAAGGCTCAGGCTCTGTTAGTTGAGAGAAACAGGATTTTCAGCTGAGCAAAATATTTTCTGGCAAAGTGAGATCCATCTGTCTGCATTTAGATACCTGGATGGTAGCCCTGCCTTCACCATCTTTGTAGAGCAGTAAACATAATATCAATGCTGTGGTTTCTCTTCTAAGCTTAATATCTTGCTTAGATCAACTGGATCTTGCAGTAGTTTCTCTTCTTTACTGATGGGCTCTAGCTAGCTAGCCCAGTATAGCTAACCAGACTACAAGTACACCAGGGCTCTATGACTTTGGGTGTTTCCTTCCCACCACACATTTCAGCATCTTGGCATCAAACTGAATGGCTGGAAGGAGAATCATCCCCAAAAGCAGCATGACATGGTGTTTGCACACCCAGTGTTGTGTGCTGTAGTGTTCTGCCACAGCCAGGCTCTGTGAACAGATGTCAGATGTCTTCTTATCTACCTCCACACACCTCCAGAAGGCATGGGGACACCGTGGTCTGCCCACCTGCGTGGTGTGTGTTATTAAAGGAAGCTGTAGCTTTGTTTTTTAGATGGCAAAGGGGCCTGTCTGTCATTTTGTTGCTATCAGGACACCTCAGGCTGGGATGGAAGGCGTCCCATGATAGTTTCCTCCTGATCTTCACTGAAGCCAGTGTCCAGCCTCATTTCTGTCTGACAATGGGCAGTGTTTGCCCGCAGCTCCATATTTTGTTTGCCATTATTAAGGCTGCTGGAAAATGGTTCTGGCACCTTCCTGATTCACTGATGTGTCTGGAGAGGTCAGAGATTCTTAGATCATATGAAGGAAAAGGGCAGAGTCCTCTGGAGGATCCTGGGGTCACCCAGGCATGAGGGGAGATGTGAGATGAGCTCATATGAGGCTGGTTTGTTAAAGCTGAAGTGCAGCAAAGGCGGTTTATGATGTTTGGTTTTCAGATATGCCAAGAAGATGAAAAACAAGATGACTGCAAAAATCCTGGGCATTTTAAAGTAATATTTGATGGGGATTTATTGAAGATGCTGTAATACATCCTGTAGCAGCATCTGCTTCCCAGATTAACAGAGGGCTTGCAAACAGCACTTTGGAAACAACCTCCAAGATTATCTGAAAACTAGAGAGCAAATTCCGTTTGCTGAATGATTCATGACATGATTTTGCATATTAGTTGTTTCTTCTCCTTTCTGTGTTGGATTTATTCACTTCACTGATACTCTATGCAGGAGGCACACAAACACTGGAACCATCCTGGAAGTGTTTATGTGCCAGGGCTGTGCCACTCATCACGGCAGGGGCCTGGTGGTGCAGAGATGGAAGGCATCCTCATCTAATGCAAATGGGTTTCATTTTGGAGCTGTTGAAACTTGGGCCAGGAGCTGGAGGTGAGCTGCAGTGAAAGCTAAAAATATGAACTCAGCGCCTAATCTTTTGTTATAGTCGGTGGATGTTTGGTCAGCGGAATCTGGATGGTGTTTCACACCCTGAAATAGATATTGATGTTTAAGTAACAAAATGGCTCTTCAGACAGCCCAGATCATGCCCATGGACTGAAGAATAGTTGGGACAGCCACTACGCATGTAGGTCATGATTCAGCTGCTAGACATAAGTGTCTTGTTTCACCCTAAGACATATTGCTTAGTCTCCAACTGTTAATCAAAAGGGATGCAGGTCCAGGGTCATACCTGGCAAAGCCATGCACAGGTCTTGGATAGCTTAGGGAGTCTAATGTGGCAATGTGAGCCTGCATTTAGGCAACTCAACCCAGGATCTACATGTGGGCACAAGGTTGAGATGCCTTAAACTGGAGCTGTGTCCTACCCAGCGTGCCATTGACTGGTGCAGATTCATCAGGCTGTCCCAAGGATCACCACATGGCTTGGACCCAGCGATGGGCATTCCCATGGTCTGTGCTGCTGGCTGTCAGACCAGGGCCACGCTGAGCTTAATGTGAGCTGAATGCAAGCTGCAGGATGGTCAGGGCTAGGGCATGGGTGGACTTCTTGGGAGATGGTCCTTTGGGAATATGTGAGGGCTTGTTCTGTTGAGAGTAGGTCTGTCCCCAGTGTAGACACCTGGAAAAGGGCTGTTCCTTCATATGGGGTTCACCTCAAAAGCAGGACAAACATGCCCATCACCGGGCTGCTTGGGAAGCATGAGCTCTGCAGCTCCCCCAGACAGGGGATGGAGAAGTCAGTGTGCTGAAGAGAGGCAGAAGCTCCCCTTCTAGAGACAGATGGCAAGAGGAACAGACCCACAAGTGATGTGGCATCTTAGCGATGTATTTGAGGAGAGTAATTAGAAATCTCAACGTCATATCCAGGAGGGTGTGTTCGTTTCATCCAGAAACCACCTCAAGGACCTTGTGGCTGAGGGGAAAGCCACAGGCAAGGCTGGTTGCTTTGCAGCTTTTCATCCCTCACATGCTTTGGGGATGGGTGAACAAAGCCTGGGCTGCTCTCAGCAATGCCCACCCTATTTTGGAAAGTGCTACAAGGGCACCAGGGCATCCTCTCCATCTCCCTGTTAGGTGGCTCAGAGGGTGGACCATGAGTACAGTTGTTCATGGGCACTGTTCTTCAGACTCCTCTTCATGGCAATGGTTAAGGGAACTTTAATTCAGGTGCAGCCTTTGCTTAGCCCAGGAACTCCTGTTTACATCCTCATTCCATGAGGAGTCTCCTGACCCTCAGACAGTGATTTTATTGCAAGCTGTTACGTCCCTACATTCCCCGTGCCATGGGGCGAAGCCGCAATGTGGGACTCTGCATGGTGCAGTGAGAATGAGACAACTTTGAGCAGAAGTTAAAGCTGAAGCCCAGCATGACTCAGGGGAAGCATGGTCGCAGCCCCTTCCCTGACGGTGGGAGGAGGTCATTCAGTGACCTGTGCAGCGCTGACGTGCTCCATCACGAAGCCGCATTTTTGCAGCATTCCCTGGGGGGTTTTATCCCAAAACGAAGGCGAGGGCTCTCACCCACGTGGGCCACAGCCTGTGTGAGGCTCTGTGCCCCCTTGCTGATCACTTGTGGCTGTGGAGCAGTAAACGAGCCATTAGTCCTTGGCGGAGGCGGTTACTCATC
Organism: Pezoporus flaviventris; assembly: GCF_033815535.1. Lineage (NCBI taxonomy): Eukaryota > Metazoa > Chordata > Aves > Psittaciformes > Psittacidae > Pezoporus > Pezoporus flaviventris. Next base: position 2,131,626 of record NW_026892558.1, read on the forward strand.
AGCTAATGATCCGAACAGGGGCCGGGGCGCAGGAAGGAGGTTGCGCTGAAGAGCACAAGGTCAGAGCAGCTGGATGCTCTTGAAAGCAGACGGACTCATTAGCTGCAGAGAAGTCCCATAGCTGGGGCTGATAACGGCCCCAGAGCTTGGCTGCAGTCACCCAGCTGTCTGCAGGCACTGTGTGCTCTACCTGTGCTCCATGCACTGCTTCCTGCCTGAATGTCCTCATACTGGTGGTCGTAGAAGCATGAAATGGAAAGATAGAGGCCATCACAAAGGTTACCCTTTGTGGGTTTTCACCTTTCCTTGAGCATGCACGCATAGCAATTATCATTCAATAAAATGAGTAGGGTAGTCAGAGCCCCTTGGGTCCTTGATCCCAGGACACTCATCCAGGTGTCAACCTGACGTGGACAGTGTTGCTGGCACTTTCCATTGAGAGAGAATCCCATAAAGGCTGACACAAAATCAGTGCCTCCAACTAAAAGCAGGGAGATATTTCCCAGTTGCTTACCTGTGTCATGGGTGGTGGGAATGAGTGCTGGTGGGTCCTGCCCCAGTAGAATGAGTGCTGGTGGATTCTGCCCCAGTAAACCCTGCTAAGGTCTGCCTGGAGAAGGAAAGGAGGAGATGCTCTGGTAGTTGATTCTGTCAGGAACAGTTTGGGAACCAGGAAGAGGAGGCAACATCTGCATCTCCAGCTGACCTGTGGCAACAGAGGTCTCCCTGCCTTGTTTTCAGCCTTCTCCTGTAAAACCTGCTGGCTGAGAATGCACTGTGTTGGCTCTACCCATGTCCAACACAGCAAATTCAGTGACTGCACACAATAAATGGCCAGATCCTCACTTTGAGTGGCTCCAGGTTGACTGCACACCTCTAAGTCTCGCTAGAGACATCCCTTTTCCCTTCCACTAGTTTGTGTCGCTCCTTGACCCTGGCCATAACTCAGGTACCAACCCATGTTTAAGAACAGGTGTAAGCTGGTGTTGCCATTTTCAGGAAAATACCCGAGATCATGAGCTCTTTGCTTATTTTGCACACAAATACAGCTTCTCCAGCTGACTGCTGAACCGCAGGGGCCGTTCCCAGCTATGCACTCCCATGGCGTGTATGCGCAGCTGCCCTGGTCTTTTAACAACCACGGTAGTCTTCTTCTCTGTCCTTATCCAGGAGGAGAGTTGGGCCACCACCCTCAGCTGTACTAGGGGGCTCTGGACCCTATTAATATGGTGGCGGGTGGGAGTCTTGTGCCTGGAGGTTGTACCTGGAGTGGTGTCAGGTCCCCCAAAGCACGCTCATGCTATTCTCCTTCATCAGCTCTCTGAGTCCTGCCCACCTCCAGCCCAGCTGCTGGCCACTTCAGCCCTCATCAGCCACGCTGTAGCCTGCATTAGCAGCAATCAGTGTGTTTCCTTATCTCCTCTGGCACATGCTGGTGACAGTCCTGCTCACCTAACACCTGTGTGGAGGTGTCAGCTCCCTGTTTGGATAAGCCAGTCCACTGTCTCCATCATTTGCAAGTGCAAAGTGATGGCCAGGAGCTTCTGTAGAACTTTGTTTTTTCCCAAACTGAGAGGGGTAGAGCTGTGGGGATTCTGCTCATCTGCTTTCCCCCTCTGCACCCCATCGCCTGCAGGATGTGGGTTTGTTGCAGGCATCACTGAGCTACCACTGATAACCAAGCTACCAGTGTAGGAAGACTCGGGAAGTTGATAATCCCAAAGGGACAAAGGTGTAACACTCAGCTTGTGGGGGGTCGGATGGGTGAAGCAGCCAATGCTGCTTTGATGGGATCTGTTTCTGGACTGTTCACATCCCAGCTGTCGCAGGAGATGTGATACAGTGGGAGGAGGGGGGAATTCAGGTTGGATACAAGGCAGAAGCTCTTTGCTGTGAGGGTGCTGAGGCGCTGGCACAGGGTGCCCAGAGAAGCTGTGGCTGCCCCATCCCTGGCAGTGTTCAAGGCCAGGTTGGACACAGGGGCTTGGAGCAAGCTGCTCTAGTGGAAGGGGTCCCTGCCTGTGGCAGGGAGTTGGAGCTGGAGGAGCTTTAAGGTCCCTTCCAACCCACACCATTCTGTGATTCTATGATGAGTTGGGTTTGCACCTGCACATCGTGGTGTTGCTTGGTTTATTTTGTGATATAGGCATACAGGAAGGGTGATGAGAAACAGCTGAACTGACCTTGAAAACACGGGTGGTAGGAGAGCAGGAGCAGGCCTGGTTTGTTGATTTCTCATTGTTCCAACAGAAAGGTTTTCCAGAGCCGGCCCTTCTTAACCAGAAGCTCAGTTCTGGATCTGATGAAGGTTTGTTTTGTTCTTTTTTTTTTTTTTTTCTTTTTCTGTTTTGTTCTTTTTTTTTTTTTTTTTCTTTTTCTGTCCATTGTCCCTTAGGAAATGGTCAGAGGAGCAAAGGGAACATCGCCAGAGATTTGAAACAAAACCAAGGGTACCGGTGAGTAGCAATCCGGGTATGCGGAGCTGGTGGATTTGTGAGGAGAGGTAGCTCCTCACAAACCCAGTATGCACTGAGGGACACGAAATGGCTATCCTGATATCCTTCTGGGGTCTCGGGGGTCTGATCCTGCTCTTGTTACTGGGGACTCCTGCAGGAGTGGGGGTCATTTGTTGTGTGTTGTGCTGATGGATCATCACGAATCAGCTTTGCCACCACCATGACTCTTTGCTATTGTCAGCAACTGAACATCTAATTGCTCTTTCTGTAAATGCGAGGAAGAAGCTCTCATCAGTACGTGTGCTCTCGGTGCTGCAGTGCTGGAAAGAGCAGGCAGCAGATACGCTGGCAGCTGCAGGGGAGTGCGCTGAGCAACAATATTTGTTAATGCTTGGAGTGCTTTTGGCTTTTGTTGTGCTTGGCCCCGTTGCAAGACCCAGTCACGGGGCTGTGATTTGGGTGACATTTCAAGGTCCTCTCCAGACCTGTTTTCTGCAGCTGTGACTTGGATGTTTTCCAAGGGGTCCTGAATAGGAAGAAAGGAGCATCCTTTTTTTATCGTCTAAGCTGGTTCAGGTATGCCAGAGCTAGATCCTGCTGAGCTGCGTTATCTTGCATGCACCAGGTCAAAGGCTGGTCTATTTACACCGTCTTCTTATGAGTGCCTGCCTGGTTTGCACTGGCCAAACTTTTGGCAGAGGCATGCTGTGCGCCCTTATGGGTCCCCATCCATCAGGGACCGAATCCCCACATCACCCCTTTGCCCCACACTGTGCATGCACCTCAGGGCTGGGTTTTCACAGAATCATGGAATGATAGAATGGTTTGGGCTAAAGGGACCTTAAAGCTCACCCAGCTCCAACCCCTGCCACAGGCAGGGACACCTTCCATAGAGCAGCTTGCTCCAAGCCCCTGTGTCCAACCTGGCCTTGAACACTGCCAGGGATGGGGCAGCCACAGCTTCTCTGGGCACCCTGTGCCAGCGCCTGAGCATACTCATCAGAAAACATTTCTTCCTTATGTTTATTCTTGGCTCTGTTCTGTAGCCTGGACTATGTGGATGTGCAGGAGTGGTGCTGGGTGGATCATGGGGAGGTGTGGGTTTTGACTCACCCCAGCTCCTTATAGTATAGGTATGAGCTTAGATGAAGGGAGAAGGTGACATAAGCAGAGATGAAAAGGAGCTTCAGGAAGAGCTTTTCTTCAGACATTTCATAGAATCATACCAGCTTGGAAGAGACCTCAAAGATCATCTGATCCAACCTTCCTAGGCACAGCATGACCTAGACTGAGTGTCCCAGCACCCTGTCCAGCTGAATCTTAACAGTGTCCAGCACTGGAGAACCCACCACTTCCCTGGGGAGATTATTCCCATGTCTGGTTGTTCTCAGTGTGAAAGATTTTCCTCTTGTGTGCAGTCAGAATCTCTGCAGCAGTAACTTGTGCCCATCACCCCTTGTCTTTTCCATGTTTCTCCTTGTAAAAAGGGAGTCTCCAGCTTCTCTGCAGCCACCCTTTAAATTTAGCAACACAGAGGCCCTTTATTGTCAGTGGGAATGGTTTTATCCCGTGTTACATCTGATCTAGTTTGGGCATCCACCCTAGGATGAGCTAGAAACCTGTCCCTCTCCTTTGACTGCCAGAGCCAGCCAGGTGAGGGGTGCTGTGTCTGCAGTGTCACCCCTTGGCATGGAGGGCAGGTAGGGTGCTGAGACTCTGCTTATCACCCCTCCCAGCAGAAGAGCCTGAGAAGCGATGCTTTGTTTCCAGAGATCATCAGTGACTCCAAAACAAGTACTAATCAGGATCCTGAGCCCAGACCAAACTCCTGTCTGGCTCCCACACCTCCCACTGCTTCCCTGCTGCCTTTCTGCAATCAGCTAGAAAATAAACTCAGCCTATTCCCTCAGGAGCAGTAACCCCCTCACCTGTAAACAAGACAGGCTGGAAGGCCACCAGCCTGTGCTCCCCCTCCATGCACCCCAGCTCATGGCAGAGACAGCAATAACAATGGGGACCTGTGTGTGTATCTGACACATTACAATTCTGCCTTCTCTGATTTATACCAATAGGAGTTTGGTCCCTTGAGCTTCTACAATCCTGGAGTGATTCAGCTTATTAAACATCAGTTTGCACTGTCCTTAGCATTAAATAATTGGCTCCTCAGCATATTTGAGTTGGATGGTATGTAATAATCCCGTGAACTATCCATCAGGCTCCATTATCATCTCTGCAGTTCTGTGCTGGCTGCCTCATGTCGGCTCTGCCTGAGGTTTGCAAATAGATTTAGTTCTTCCTGCAGTTCTGCTTCTTTCTTCTGTCTCTCCTTCTCTCAAAGGAGCAGTTTCAGGCTCCTTACAATTTGTGCAGATGCTCCCGTTGGCTGCGACAGCATCTTTCTGTTGACTTGTGAGTGATGGGTCCCATCCTTGTCCTGGCTCCGCTTCTGCCAGACTCCCCCAGCAAAAAAAACCTCTCATATGCTCCAAAGGAATAGAAATGTTATCTCAATTTGAAAGAATTTCCTTTTCCAACCTACAAACTGATAAACCATCACACTGTCGGAGTTTCCTTATCAGCTCAGAATTTGTAGGACACACAGTAATGACTTGTCAACTCCCCTCCAGCACTGCACCTCTCACACGCAGGGCAAAACTTCTGTCTTTCTGGATGGTATTTTAACAAAGATACTCAAGAGGACCCCTAAAAAGCCTTGTAACTAAGTGGGTAGTGTGAGAGCTGGGATTTTCTCATATTATTTTTGGTACCTGGTGCTGCCACTACCATACCAGCGATGGGAGAGATGCTCAGCATCTCTGGAAATCAGGCCCATCCTTTGCTTGCTGAGCCTGCAGCATCCTGGAGGATGCTGATGGGATGGGTGATCGTACCCCTGTGGATCATATTTGCTTTTGGAGCTATTCATGCTGGAATCACACACACCAGATCCAGGGACTGCAGTCATGTGTGACCCCCACTTTACTGGTTCCAGGGCTGCTGCTGGTTCTTTTGCCAGTGTCAGGACAGAAATATATAGGTTTTGTGCATGCAAAATTGGCTTCTTCTTTTTTGTATAACTGAAGAAATAGTCTTTCTGGTGAAATGTTTGGGTTATCAAGATTCTGGTGTTATGTGTTAGGCTGGCTGGCTGGGATTGCCTACACCAGGGTGTAGGACTGGGGTGGGCAAGGGGAGTCATGAAAAAATGACCCATCTCTCTTGTAAACATGTCCCTGTATAGTCTGAATGCTCCTTTTCTGACTTGCCCAAGAGGCATCTTTTGCTCCCAATGTATAAGATACACAAATGTAAATTCAAGCAGCTTCAACCAGTTTAGGAGCTCTTTAGTCTTTACACTGAATTTTACCCCTACATTTCAAGATCATCCTTTAAATAATATTTTCTAGTTCTAACTTGTCAAGAGGAGATTGATAAGAGCAGATTAATATCCTTAATATAGCAGCCTAGTACTTTCACAAAAACACGTCAGTGCGATTGTCTAAAGGACAAAACCATCTAAATTTGTACCAAAACATGTTTGCTTTTGCAAGGATAAGTTCCACATTACATCCTTGTCCCCGGTCCTGTATGTCATGGGGCAGGACCCACCTCTAAAGTAGCCAGCTTGCAGTGTAAAAATATTAAATAAATAAATAAAAAAAAGAATTATTATGGAACAAGAACTACCAATTCTGGTTAAAACACGGGGAAGACCAATGTTGCATGGTGTAAAGTGATGCACCAAAGTCCATGTACCTTCAGCAGAGGCAGATACCTGGTTATCTGAGACATTCACAGTGTCTCAAAGGCTACAGATTTTACTTCTCCAGAAGATGTGACAGCGCTGCTGTGTAGCCGTAAGTCAAAACCCGTGCTGATTTCTGTGCCTGTGCCCTAATGCCATTACTTTCCCTCTTTTGCAGATCCACATAATGACATTCATGGTCACACACACACGCAAAAATACTTTATAAAAAGAAAATGAATCTGGCTTCAGCCGGCTCTTGCCTCCTGCTGCTGTTACCTCCAGACCCCGGCTCGCTCAGGGTGATCTGAAAAGGGGAGTTAATGTAGCAGGGTCATTTCTCACTGCTGAATTGGTCAGCCATCTACGGAGCCAATTTCTGCAGCTTTTCAGTGGCGTGGCAGACCCCTGGGTAATGTTTGCCTGAATAGAGCCCTAAGTGTTTAAGCTGTATTGCTAGCTATGGCTGTTTTATCCTATGCATCTGAGATTTCAACTCATCAGACATGAAGCAGGTCAAGACTCATGCCATTGTGTGCATTATAGTGAACAGAACAGAATATGCTTGATAAAAGTGAGAACTTAAAAGAAATGCTTCTTTAGACCTGCAACTTTGAAGTTCCACAATGCATCAAAGACCCCTCATATAGACTTTGAAAGGGGTGAAAGGCATTACCTAATATTTGGAGGAAATGAATAATAAAGCGTCCCAAGTGCCTGGAAACTAATTTAGGAGTGCACATTGCACTCCGTTGCCTCTGCTGGATTCACTCTCCGAAAGAGTTGCTAACAAAAGATTTAAAAAAAATAAAAATAAGAATTACATTTGGAGACCAACTTTTCTGCCTTGAAATGCCCCCTTTTTTGTCATGCTTCCTGGCAAGAGTTACTTATGAAAAGATGAAATGCAGCCCGTGCTGCAAACACCAGGTCTCAAATGAAGCTCAGGTGCCCATAAGGTTCCCCACTATTCCCCTCCCCACTGCAGCCTTTTATTCCTTCATATTGAAAGCATTGCTTGCAGGATGCGGAGGCACTACTTGCTCGTGGAGTTTAGTGATGTCTTAGGGAAAAAAAAATCAACCTATTTGTGTGGCCTTTGCTTTTGTTCCAGCAAAACCATCTTCGTATAGAGCTGGGACTGCTCTGTTGGTGACCTGTTGCTCCTTGCAGCAGGAGCTGGAAGCCTGGTGCTGTGCTTAAGTTATGTTTCTGGTATCACCATGGATCATAGAACCACAGAGTGGTTTGTGTTGGAAGGGACCTTAAATCTCAATTCAGTTCCAACCCCTACGATGGGCAGGGACCCCTTCCACTAGAGCAGCTTGCTCCAAGCCTCTGTGTCCAACCTGGCCTTGAGCACTGCCAGGGATGGGGCAGCCACAGCTTCTCTGGGCACCCTGTGCCAGCTCCTCAGCACACTCACAGGGAAGAGCTTCTGCTTAATACCTAGTGCTGTTTGGAGCCTCTGATACTTCTTGCCATCACTTGGTTTCTCAGATGCAGTGATACCTCATGCAGCAGTCTCTATGGCCAGCAAGGCTCCCATTGGACTTGGGAGCTGCAGAGCTCATGATAGAACTTCTGCTTTGTATTGTGAGACATGGGGGCAGAGCCAAGTGTGGTTGAGGGTAGCTACACCCCATGGGACTGGTGGGGTTGGACTGAGGGCTTTGGGAGTTTGCGATTCAGTGGAAAGGAGGTTTTGCTCACCAGGATAACATCCTCAAAGCATGTTTTTTTTTCCTGAAAATCAAACCCCAACACATGCAAAATCTCTCCAAATCCCGTGAAGTGATGGGAGATGAGGACAGGCAGGTATCTACAGGGATGTTTGGTCAAGAAGGGCTGTGTTCTGCTTGTCCTGCCCTTGCCCGTTGCTGCTACCCGTGCTTGTCACGTCGAGCTCTATTTTCACCATCTGCAGAGATCAGTTAAATTTAAGTGCTTTCTTACCTGCTTCTCCCCCAGGCCACAATTAATTGAGGCCAGGAGGTCAGGCAGGAGTGCTCGGGCAATATTTACAAGAAGAAGGGGATGTTAATGGGTCACTGGGGCCAGACAGGGATGAGGATGGGGATGATGAGCAGTGGGGAGGCAGCGTATCTCCTGCAGGACCCAGGGGTGATTAAAATCTCAGCTCTGCATCCAAATGAATTAAAACTGGCCTCCCCCCTATTAAACTCCTGGTGCTGAGGCTGCTGTTTCAGTGGGACCTTCTGGGGTGGGAGAACAGCAGTGTATTGGGATGGGGGAGTATGCCTTTGGGTTATCTGTAAGGCTGGGGGATGGAGAGCTGTAAAGAAAATGATGTTTTCCTTCCTCAGAGCTCAGCCCAGCAGACCTGTTAGGCTGGGGCTAGTTATTTCAGTTGTCAGTTACAGGAGAGGTGGTACATGCCCCATCCCTGGCAGTGTTCAAGGCCAGGTTGGACACAGGGGCTTGGAGCAAGCTCCTCCAGTGGAAGGTGTCCCTGCTCATTGCAAGGAGTTGGAACTGGATGAGCTTTAAGGTCCCTTCCAACACAAACCATTCTGCGATGCTATTTAGCACTTCCTCAGTGCATCCTTCATGAACAGGGTGTGCTCAATCATTGTCTCAAGATGCTGATAGTCTCAGCCACAGGGTCCAGCTGGGAGATGTGGCACAAGAAATGGTTTACAAGGATGACAGACCAGTTCCCAGCCTTTCCACCACCTTTTCCCTAAATCTGGTTATCCAGGTGGCAAAAGCCTGGCCCCTCTTTCGCACTACAACAATCAGAAAACAGGGTAATTTCCCATGGAAAGGGGATTTGCAGCACTGCAAGGGGAGGTTCTTGCCCTGCCTTCGCAATACCTTAGCATCCAGGGACATTTTAGTCCTGTGCTTGGGTTTTACGATCCCTATTACTCTCTTCTCTGTTAATTTTTATTGCTTCAATTCAGTTTCTGACAAGTGCTGGGAGCCCTTTGGTGGGCAGAGGCGGCTCTGCCAGCTCTGTCACCTTGTGCCTTGACCTACATTCAAGTGAGGAGCATAGAGGAGCTGGATGCAGGCTTACCAGTCCTTCAGCATGGCAACACCCCTGCCTGCATCAGCCTCTTGCAGGCAGCCTTTGCCCATTGCTGTGAGCTGAGAAGCTGGTCTTACTCGTCTTCCATCCAATGGAGCAGCACCAAGAGCAGCTACATCTGGCTTGGTGACCTCCTGAACAACCTCTAAAACTTGAGCTTGGGCAAGGAGTCACCCTGAAATGTGTGCAGAAGCAGAGCCAGGAGGAAGACCTCGGTTTGGGTCTTCTCTTGAGGTGAGGTTACACCAAACTGGTGGCTGTTGGGCTCGTGGTGCTGTTTGCTCCCAGACCTCTGCTGCTCTCTCCTGGTCTTCAAGCAGAGCTTGGCAGGATGTGACCTTTTCCTCCTCAGGACATCCCATGCAGGGGGTCTTTCGTCTATGCTTGGTTTCCTAGGACATCACTGAGCCAGGTAAGCAGGCAGGGATTGTTGCTGGCTGGCCCTGGTTTATTCCTCCCAGAAGATCAGATGATGTTTGCTTCTTCTCTGTGTGTGTCACCTTTGCTGTAATCTTGTTTCTGGTTTGCTACCCGTTGCAGACAGAAATAAAATCTCCTCTAATGTCACCCTGACCTCTAAAGGTAGCAAAATGTGTAAAACAATGAGGTTCTACTGGGAAACTTTAACATCCTGGGAGCACAGGGGGTCACACGCACTCTCCCGAGCTGGAGCCCTAAAGCCCAGTCCCCACGTCTGCCAGTGGCTCTCCTCTCAGAATAGCTCTGGGTAATACGTGCTTTCAGGGGAAGCAAAGGGAGGGATGTATTTAGCTTGACTGGGAAGCTGGCACTTCCCAAACTGTGTGGTCGTGGGGTGATTTCTGTTAAGGAGACGGTTGGGCTGGACTGGTTGGCACATTGTTGGGAAGGGACATCTGCCCTGGGTGTCCCCTGAGGCTCACTCCACGCCAGCTGATAACCCATGTCACTTAGGAGAGGTTTTGCTCCTTGCTGCTCTGCATTTCTGCATGGGACAGATCCAGACCCTGCTGTCGTCAGAAGAGCTTTTCCTCTGCTTCAGCTGCCTCCATCCTCCCAGAAAGAGGATGTGACACAACCTCCGTGTAACGGTTTATTCCTGGTGACAAGTGCACCTTCCCTGGTGACCTTTCACAGTGCAGAATGGAGGGAATGGGATGCTGGTCCCCTCACAGGCATCCCAAGAGCAGGGCTGTCAGAGATGGGAGCTTGCATGCCATTAAGAGAAATCCTCCCTTCAGTACCCGAGGGACCTGAGTGCTGGTTCAAAAGGTTGCGAAGCACTGTCAGCTCCTGTCTGGGGCTGCTGCGCTGAAGGGAGATCCTGCCAAGAGGGTCACAGGCTGAAGCAGGATGAATTCAAGGTGATTGTGGTTTGAAATGATCTTTCAGGTTTGTCAGCCCTGTCAGAATTGAACTCACATGATGGCAGCAGGAGTCCAGGGTGCATTGGGTTGGGCAACCAAGCAACCAAGGATGGGTGTCCCTGCATGGGACACTGCTGGGCCCTGTGCTTTCTCCAGCCAAGCAGTGCTCCACTGTCTGCAGCAAGGGAGAAAGTGTGGATGGCCATAGGAAAGGAAGGAACAAGAACATTAGCATCAGCACTGAGTTTACCACCATGTGTGCTTACCTCCTTCTAATGGAAGCATAGCAGCAGGAATCCTTCCTTCCCTCCCTTCCTTCCCTTCCTTCCTTTCCTTCCCTTCCTTCCCTTCCTTCCCTCCCTTCCCTCCCTTCCCTTCCCTCCCCTTACTTCCTTCCTTCCACTCAGTTTCCAGACTATAGGTATGCTTCCCTATGCAGTTGGGTCCATCCCTTTCCTCTTTTCTCAACAGATCTGATGTTTGCCCATGCCAACAGTAGGGCCCCCAGTGATTTGCATGGTGCAGGGTGTGCTTTATGGAATCATTGAACCATAGAATCCCAGGTTTGAAATGACCTCAAGGATAATCTGGTCCAACCCTTCTAGGCAAAGCATGATCTAGACAAGATGTCCCAGCTGTGCTTGTCTTCTATTGGCATTCCATTTTAAATATAAGCAGCTCATGAACGCTCTTGCTCCAGGTTTCTTTATCCAGACCTCTGTAAAGAAAATTAGAATATCAAAAGCAGCATAGTGTGGCAAAAGAAAACCAACCCAAAAAACAAACATTCTGGAAACATGTCCCCCACCACCAGTTTATTCTGGTGGAGCAGAATAGCCTCCCTTTTGTTTTGCAATTAACAGGTATTATATTCACACCTGAAATCTTTTACTGAAAATTCAGTGTCATCCCTTTTGCTCACAGAACTGGTAGATTTGAAATGGATCTATCGTTTCTGGTTCTGTGAGAATTGATTACTGCAGAACAGGTAGCATCAATGGGTTGGGAACTGCAGCCTGCATTTCATCACATACCAGAAGTCCCATCCATCAGTGGGAGCTGAATAGTTCTCCTCTCCTAACAAAATTATTTATTTTGACCTGTCATTAAGGATATTCATGCAGCAGGGTGAAAAGTGGGAATGATCTACGCTTTGTGAGCTTTACAAGCCCGTTTTGTATTTGTCTCCGTGGTAGAGGAGTGGTAAAGAGCTCTGTGCTCACTCCTGTTACTGTAAGTGAGTTTTGGAAGAGGCTTTCTCTGTGATAGTCCATCTAAAAGTGTGGGGAAATGCCATACTAAAGGCTGTTAAAACACAATTGCTCGCTGATTTACACAGTCAAGGAGTGCCTCTTTAGTAGGAGATGTATGCCGAATAAAAGCAGTTCAAGTGGTGCTTTTAATAAATAGATAATGGAATGGCATTTTATCTTCTGCTTTAATCCGCTATGTTAGCGTAAGGTAGCATATCCCTCTGATAGATTTTCAGATAGCAGAAACTGAAAGTCAAGCCACTTTATTTGTATCTCTCTGAAGCTAACTCACACAATGGTGAAAGGCCCTGGGTTCACAGCGCTGGAGAACTGGGATACCTTCTGCTCTTGAGCAGTGATGGATGGGTTTAGTTGGGTCCCACTGGGCTGGTGTGCAGGGCACTGATGATAGAATCATAGAATAGCTCGAGTTGGAAGGGACCAGTGAGGATCATTGAGTCCTGCTCCTCACAGGGCTACCTAAAACTAAACCATATGACTTGAGCAGCATCTGACAGGCTTAATCTGATGTAGCTTCATTTCACGATGTTTTGGCTTTGGCCACAGGGCTCTCATCTTGCTGGATGGCATTGCTCACACTTCACATCCCCAGCAACATGTAGGGCCCCCTCCAGCCCCCAGCTCCCATGGGCTTGGGTGGGAAGGGTGTGGAGCTGCAGGGAAGGAGGTTGCTGTGTGGGAAGCTCCTCTCCAAGCCCTTGGATTTCCCTGGAGGCTCCAGGTCGCTGAGGCTGAGTGCTGTGGAGCTCAACAGGCAGTTGGCCGCTGGGTTAGGAAAGAAACAGGACACTTTGGGAGGCAGGAAAGAGGTCATTTATCCTGTCGCTGCTTATCCTTGCTAATTCATTGTTTCCGTTGAAAACCCAGCACTTAGCTGCTTCATGAATGAGCCTAGTGTTTGCTCCTCCAAAAACAACTTGGTCCAGTGAAAAATAAGAGCTGCCTTCACCTCCTGCCTGCTCTGCTGTGCTTTTTTCCCCTGCCTTGTTTTCTTCCACATGCATCCATCCTGCTTGGGTGGCAGTATCAGTTGTCCCTGTGAAGTGGGGCTGCAATCCCAGACCGGTTTGTGTTGGAAGGGAGCCTAAAGCTCCTCCAGCTCCAACCCCTGCCATGGGCAGGGACCCCTTCCACTGGAGCAGCTTGCTCCAAGCCCCTGTGTCCAACCTGGCCTTGAACACTGCCAGGGATGGGGCAGCCACAGCTTCTCTGGGCACCCTGTGCCAGCGCCTCAGCACCCTCATTGTAAAGGATTTCATCTCAAGGGATGCTCCATGAGGACACAGAACCCCTCCATGGATAAGGTTTGCTGGGCTGGGACAGCAGAGGCTCTCACAAGCCAATTGGGATTGGGAAGCTTCAAGGGGAGGTTTGGAGAGGGGGAACCGACTCAGCTGCATGTCCAGAGGGATGTCAAGGAGGAAGGGAAATCCGGATATAGCCGGGAGGCTTTGGCTATGGTGCAGTGGGGCAGGAGGTGACCCGGCTGCTGTGATGGGACCAAGAGGTTGTCCAGCAGTGGCAGCTGTGGTGAGCAAACCTTCTTCCAGCGATGGCCTGGGTCTGAAGGGGCAGATGGATTTGAGGAGTGGTCTCTGCTGCGTGGTAGCTGGTCTTCTAATGCACTTTAGCAGCTGGGATTGAGGAGAGCTGGCACCACATCAATAGTGAGCTCTCCGGGGACCATCTGTGAGCGAAGGGCAATGAGAACAATTACCAGCCAGAGGAAAAAATCACCGAGAGAGGCTGGAAAAAGCTGAGGGGAGGCATGTAGCCAAGCAGAGGCAGAGAAAAGGGAATCTCTGAGCTAATGAGCAGCCAGAGAAAGTATGTTGGATGTTTCTGATTTCACTGTCTCATAACACAAGGTCTGTTTAAGGAAGCAGCCATGTCCATGAGAAAATGCTCTCGCATTGGGTTGGGTCAGCGGAACTCATCTCCAGACCCAGGAACCTAACACTCAAATAAGGCTTGGAAGTTGTTTGGGAATGGCAAAGAAAACAAGCTATAAATTATCAGGAAGAGGGATTAGACCTCCTTATTCAGGGTTTAAAACAACTTTGAGCTGGTTGGGGTTGAGGGAGCACTTTGTTGGCGGCAAGCTGGGGTTTGATGCGTCAGTATGTTGGTGTTGGGCTGTTCAGGGCAATCGGTGGACCATGGATTTGACCTAAAGCTGTAATGCCAGGTTGCTTGGCCTCTTCAGATCATTACTGGCTTTGGCCACAAAGCTTTGCTCCTGGGAATACTGCCAGCAGGGAGAGCTGCTTTGAAGCTCTAGCCAGGGTAGGGAAGAAACCAAGAAGAGAGTAGGTATTTCCTAAGGGAAATCTGGCTGGTCCATTTGGTGCTCCCAAAAAGGCTGGTGAGATGGCACAGCACTGAGGTAAAGCTGTAAAAGAGGGAAGTGGAATAATCAAAGTAGAAGGTGATTAAAACCAGAGTGAAATGGCAGCGAGGATGGTCTCAAGGGAAGGGGGAAGTCTGGCAGGGCTCCATAGGGGAGGGGTAGCAAAGGGAGGCTGGAAATTAAAACAGCAATAATGAAGGTCAAGCGTATCTCCAAGGCTTTGGGAACTAGGAGTAATGCTAGCTCTGAGCTGCAGCAGCTGCTACTCCAGGGAAGGAGGGTGGGAGGGAAACATTGATTTGTTAAATGGGTAGAAAAAAAATAGGTGCATAAACCTGTGACATTTGTTTCCCCGGTCTGAAGGCAAGAGCTGCAGTTGAGCATGGTTAGGCTGATGTTAATAAGGTTTGCTGAGGTTTCACAGGGTTTTAAGGCAGCCTTCCTTTTGGATAGTCCTGCTTATGAACTATCCTTCTCTATAATGTGTCCCAGTGAAATCAAAGGTGGACTGGAGGTGCTGCTTTTCTGACCTCTCATGTACTTGTTTGGTCTCTGAACAACTCGGGAGGGAGAAGGTATCTGAAAGGGATGTGAAAAAAGAAGAGATCTGAAAAAGATGAACTGATTGGGTCACCTTATCCCATATATCTGCAGTTCATCAGTGCCACCCCAACCCACACCTGGTTTGGGCTGCAAGACCCCCAGAGCCTGTTGTCCTCTCAGGGATTTTCCTCAGTGCCTCCTTTCCTCAGAGGTCAGAAGTCCTTATCTCTCCCCCTGCATTCCTCCCAGCTGCAGAAAAAAGTCCTCCCCGTTAATGAGATGAGACTCATTAATGAGAGGGAATGGACATGTGGGGCTCCCCTTACATCCCTCCTTTTCTCTTCCCAACCATTTCAGCCGTTGCATCTCAGCCCATGAGAAGGAACAATGCCTGTTCCAGCACTTGGAATGAGGGGGGATCACGGCAGCGTGTGGGGCCACCCATCCAGCCACCACATTGTCACCATGATGAGCATAAGAGTGTGCTGATGGGGTTCAGAGGCAGGCAGGGGAAGATGCTGCCGCAGTCTTTGGTTCCCACTCTTGTGCGGTGCTTCCTAGTGGGTTTTCACTGCACCCACACACTTTCTATCTCGAGCACCCTCCCGGAGGACGTTGTGTAGGTGTAACTTGGTGAGTCAATGTGTTGGGTTTTGTGGGTCAGGTCCACATGTTTGCTATGGGATCACCCAGGACAGCCTTACAGCAAGACCATGTTCAGGAGCACCACGGGATTTTGCAGTGGCTGCTGAACACACTATCCTTCCAAGGCTGAATCCCAAAGGGAGCCCTGCTGTGACCGAGCAGGCTCATTGAAGCACTGGGACACCAGCAGACAGCAACTCTTAGCCCAAACCCCAGTGCTGAGTGGTAAAAAATGAACACAGAAGGGATTAATTGTAAGAATTAATGCCTTTAGCTCATGTCCTTGTTTTCCACTTATCTTGTGATTTTCTCAGAGGCAGACCTCCTTGTTTTTAAACTTGAGGCAGCGATTGCTAAATACTTTGGTGGTTTTGTTTGCATTTCTTGAACTGCATTAATTCAAATGACCTCCAAATGCACGCAAGGTCCCTTTCAATGCAAACCAGTCCATGATACAATGCATACCGATGGCAGAGCCTTCTTCAAGGAAGCTGCAGCCATCTCGTGGGGCTGCCCCAATGAAAGGTAAAAATTTGGTGGTGCTCACCTAAAAAAAGACAATCTGACGTCTCATCTCTGAATGCTGCTTGAAGATGTAGTGGGTACCAGCCACAGTCCTGAATTTATCAGAAAGGATGCACCAAAACCAGCAGCAGCAAATCTCTGTGGTTTCCTTCAAGCACTTTGTACCCATGTCCCCACGCTAAAGAGGGGGCAGAATCACCATGGCATCATTCCCAAATGTGCCTTTAAATATCCATGCTTTGCACAGAGTCCTCAGTGGGTGAGAGCCCTGCCAGGGAACACCCCGTGCTGCCCGCTCCCACCTTCTCTTCCTCCCTAGCCCCACATCCGGGAGCCACCGGTGTGAGCAGTGAACCACAACCACAAGCACTCCATCCCTCCAGGAGAGACATTACCTCTGCTCCCCACTTCCTCCTCACCCCCACCCCAGCTCCCTGCTCAGCCAGTGTGTTTTCCCTCTGCTGTAATTAATGCTTGACTAGGCGGAACCCTCCAGCCCCCCTGCTCCAGCCGAGCCCGAGATGGCGCAGCCAGAGTAAATTGGGGGGGGGGGGGGGGGGGAATTAAATAACCACAGGAGACAAAGGCGTCTTGTCTTAAAACCCTTACTCAGCTGGCCCACTGGGAGGTTGGCACCATGATCAGGTGTTGCTGCATAAGCAAGGGCTGTGTCAGTGCTGGTCTGGGTACCCTGCTGCAGCATCCTCCCAAATGCAGCCACAGGGACCCCGAGAGCTCACCTAGGTGCCCAGTTTATTTCTCGTTTAGGGGGATGTGTGAGACCTGGGTGCTGCTGTGGAATCAGAGCACTCACCCAAGGGGGACAGGATTTGGACCCATGGTTCTGGCTCACTACTGCTGCACCCCAAATCCCAGCAGGCGGAGAGGGCCAATGTTCCCCAAAGTGCTCCCAAAAGATATGACTCCAAATGTTTCAGTGGGACCTGATTTTTTTCAATAGGTTTGGAATTGTAAATGCCTATTCCCTCCCCTCCTTCCTACTGAAAAAATAAAAGGGGGGAGGGAGGAGTAGGATGGACTCATTTATCATGTGCAACCAAACCCCAGGCTGGACTCAGTGAAATGAAAATGAGTTGGTGACACTTCACATAATGGCATTCCAGTTTGTTCTCCTAAATAATTTGTGTTTTAATAAGTCCTTTTAGCTCCTGCACTAGTTTGTAGCCCCCGCGCTTTCTCAAGTCCTTCTGTGCTTTAATTTGATTTTAAATAATTCCCAATGTCATGTTTTTATTAACAAAAAAGAAGAAGAGGCTCGCTTCTCTCCTGGCTCAGACAAGAGCAGGTAATGAATCTCTGTGCACTGCAGACTTCTCTTACCTCCATACCCTTGCTCTTCCCAAACCTACTTATTTAAACACTCCCCCATCATGGGATAATGGGAACAGAGAAAGCCAGCAGAAAAACAAAAAGGCAATCAGGAGCTTTACAATAGCAGGGGAGCACCGTGATTTCCACCTGATCTTCTCCTGCTGGGACAGGTCTTGAGGTCAAGATACTGTAAATGAAAAGAAGCTGCTTTGGAGAGCATAATCATGAGGGATGCACTCTACATCATGGAATCACAGAATGGTTTGTGTTGGAAGGGACCTCATCCACTTCCAACCCCTGCTCTGGGCAGAGACACCTTCCGCAAGAGCAAATGTTCCGGGTTGTCAACCTGGGGTGGTTTTGCACAAGTACCTGCTGGACCACTGTTTGCAAGGTGTTACTGGTGGAGATGTCTCCACTTTGCCCAGTGGGGACAGATAGCATAGAACCATCAAATGATTTAGGTTGGAAGGGACCTGGTTCCAACCCCCTGCCATGGGCAGGGACACCTTCCACTGGAGCAGCTTGCTCCAAGCCCCTGTGTCCAACCTGGCCTCGAACACTGCCAGGGATGGGGCAGCCACAGCTTCTCTGGGCACCCTGTGCCAGCGCCTCAGCACCCTCACAGGGAAGAGCTTCTGCCTAAGAGCTCATCTCAGTCTCCCCTCGGGCAGGTTAAAGCCATTCCCCTTGGCCTGTCCCTACATCCCTTGTCCCAAGCCCCTCTCCAGCTTTCCTGCAGCCCCTTCAGGCACTGAAGCTGCTCTCAGGTCTCCCCTTCAGGAGCCTTCTCTTCTCCAGGCTGCCCCAGCCCAGCTCTCTCAGCCTGGCTCCAGAGCAGAGCTGCTCCAGCCCTCGCAGCATCTCCGTGGCCCTCTAAAGACATGTGTGGTGAGGTTCAGTGACATTAATCCAAAATGGCTTTTGTATTTTTCCCTAACTTTTAAACATTCTGTAATGTCTAGAGTTAGGTAAGACTTTGATTTAATGCCTTATCTCTTGAATTCACCTTCAGCAATAACAATGCATTCTAATCCTCTGCTGAGATGTTGATAGATGGGGCCTGTTTGGGTTAAACATGTGGGATTTGAATTGTTGACCCCTTTCTGTCCCTGAAACAAGAGCAGTAGGAGGAGCCCTTGACAGATATTGTAAGCAGCAAGTTCTCCTTCACTGGTTAATGGCAAAGTCAATTGGAAACATGAGGCCAGGGGAGTGGGGTGCCATTAGCCACCCTTCATCTCCTGTTCCTTTGCTGAACTCTGGCAGGTGAAAGAAAATAAGTTGGAGGCTAAATTCTTCCTTGAGTGGGTTTCGGGAGGGCAGAAAGACATGAAGTCAATAAGATTCTTGCTTTTCTGTAAGGCTTTTTCTCTGAGACCATTGCTCACCTCTGCCAGGTTGGTGCATATGGAGCTGAGGAGTCCTTTGGGCTAGGCTCAGGCTGGGATTAGGGAGGAAGCCTTTCATGGGCCCAGCTGGATTCTCCCTGGGAGATATCACAGACTGAGCCCTGCATGAGACCATCCTCCCCATCCTTGCTGGCCCAGGAATGGAGAGCAGGGAGAGGTCAGCAGCCCCAGGGACCTGCTTCAGGTTCCATGAGGTTGCTAACCTTCATGTGCCTGGTACGGTCATGAGATTGCTCAGGGCTTTCTTGGCTGTTGAGACAGGTTTCCTTCATCATTTGCATGAATGAGCAGGTCTGGTGCTTTCTAAGGCAACTGCAGAAGCAGCAGAAAAGAAGGTGCATCATAGAATCATAGAATGGTTTGGGTTGGAAAGGACCTTAAGATCATCTAGTGCTCAAATCACTAAGGGACCTCTTTGTTGCCCCTGTGATGCCCTGAACACAAAAGGTATGGTCCTACCCTTGGTATCTGAGAATGAGAAGCACACATCAACTGATGGGTATGCACCCTCCTCTCCCATGCAGGGCCCTCTACTGCTCTGAACCTGGTTAAAAGTGGTCTCCCATGAATTTGCTGAGCCTCACATCTCATCTCCAACATCCACTCAAGCAAGGGATGGATGTTGGCTGGCCATGCCCAGGACAAGCAGCTCTTCCTGTACACCATATGCCCCCCATCCTCCTCCTTAACCGCATCACTGAGCCTTCTTCCTCAGCACCACATGAGCCACCTGGTTCATCAGGCAGCACTGCCTTTGCTGAAAAACTTCTGTTTTTCTAAGGTGGGAAAATAGAAATAAAACACAATAAAAGTGAAGACATGGTAGTGCATGACATCAGGGGGGGATGGATGATGCCTCCCCAGAAAGGTGGCACTTGTTCAGGGAGAAAAGAAGTGGTGATTCTAAGAGGATGCCAGGAATAAGTGTGTTACAGGTGTAATGCAGGAAATTGTTTAAGCATTTCCATTTTCTCTTACTAAAGGTTTCTAAAAGCTTTTTGTTTCAGCTTCTGGGTTTCTGGTTTTGGAGCAGTGGACAAGACCTAGATGTCCAGGCCTGTGGGGCAGCCTGCAGGGATGCTCACTTCCATGCCTTGGCACCCTGTACCAGACACCTTTGAGCTGTCACTAAGGTGTTCACCCATGGATTAAGTGTTGCGTTTTCCCAGGGGGCAGCTAAGGCTCAGGGACATGAAAAGCCAGATGGAATATTCCTGTTAGAAAAAGATATATCAAGCTTTAATTGACTTCCTTGGCATCACAAAGGTCAGTGTCAGGATTAAGCCCTGTTGAGAAGCGCAGCTAGAGCTGGTCTAGGTCATGTACCCTCTCCTATGCAATGATGCTGCAAAATCATGCAGTATGGAATCACTCATCCCAACCCCTCTTATCCCAAGCTCCAATTTACCTCCTGATACCCACACCAAGGATTTTTCCTTGGAGATGTTGAGTAATATCCAGGCTTCAGCCCTCCTGCCAGGCCAGGCATCCTTGTGTCTCTATGGGGATATGGTCTCGACCACTACCTGCTATGGTGTCACCTCCCAGTTTCTGCATCGATTCCGAGCATCTCACCTCTTTTTCTTCACTGCCCTCTTCCTCTTGTCTTCTGATGACCCTAGCCAGATGCTTGGCTGCCATCAGGTCCACTCTGCTCAGATGGGTTGGTCTCTCCTGTTTGTGTAGCACATAGCTGATTTATCAGCAGTGATGTTGTATTTGCTTCCAGATAAGAAAACGCTGAATATATGAATAGTTTGGGATTCAGCCTTCTGAAATCCCCCTGGAAACCATCCGATTCCCCTCTGACAGCTATTTGTTGAGATCAGCTCCAAATCCCCTGCACATGTGCTTTATTCTTCTAATACAGTGCTCATTTTTTAATCAGCACATCATGTCAAAGTAAATCAAATGCCATACAAAAGCCTATGTATGTTATCTCTAGGCAATTATCTTTATTAACCAAACTTGTAATCTCCTCAAAGAACAAAATCAGCTTTGTTTGACGTGATGTGTTTGTGCAGAACTTCTCTAACGAGCATTAACTGTAACCCTGTCCATTAATTCCTCTTCTGGGTGATTCTCAGGAGGGTTCCCATTATTTTACCCATGATTGATAGCACAAGCCAACCTGTTCATCAGGCCATCCCGCTTGCCCCTCTAGCAGATCACTGCAGTATTTGCATACTCCCGGCTGTCTAGATCTTCCCTGGTATTCCAAGATCTATTAAAAATTAATATCAATGGACCAGAGAGCTTCTCAGCCAGCTGTTTTAGGGCTCTTGGGAGCAAGTTATCCAGGCCTGCTGATTTAAAATTGTTTATCGCTAGTAGATGCTGTTTAACAACCTCCTTGGTTACTAATGGACTGGAAAGTACTTCATCCTCCTCATGTGATACAGGCATCTCATCCTGCTTCTTTTCAAATGCGGAGCAGAGATATTGATTGAACACTTCTTGCCTTTTCTGCATCATTACTTTTCTCCCCATCTGAGGCTGTGCTACTGATTTATACAAAGGCGTTATAATATTTCTAGGATTATTTGCCGTCCCTTTCCATATGCAGCTGAACATCTTGTTAGCTTTGCAGCTACAGCTGTGTGCAGAGCAGAGGGCTCTGCTGCGCTGTCTTTGTTGCAGGGAGGTCCCTTCCTTGGTTTGATGCAGTTTAAGACCCTGAGAGGTGCCTGAGGAGCAATTCCCTTCCCCAAGAAGTTATTCATTTGCAGTTTTGCCCACCCGTTTGGGTTGCTGAGAAGTTGGGCCACATCCAAGAACTCCAGAACCATCAGGTCCCTCAGCCCTTCCACAAAGGATGAGATACGCCCCCAAAACATTCAGATGTTTTCAAACCAATAACATCTGCTAACACCTGTTACCCCCTCACACTTCCATGTCACCATGCTAGTTTTAGGTTAGTCGTCCGTGGATGTACAAGCCTTCATTGCTCCTTAGCAGTTTGGGACTGCTGGCTCTCTTCCCTGACCTAGAAGAGAGATGTGATTTCTTTCTCCCGTATTATCTCTGCCCATTTCATTTTCCCCCATTTCCCAGCTCCCTCCTCCTCCAGGTTTCTGCAACATAAATCCCAGGGTTTGGGGCAGGGAGGGCAAACACTCTTCCGTTGCTCATCCAGCAGGTAGCAGAGCCCTAGGACTGGAATTAACAGTATGGGTGAGACAGGTGGTGGGTGCACTATAGAAGAAGCAGGGTTACTTCCATTCACAACGCATATTTACCAGTTCCTCTCTGTTTGCCATGTCACTCGCACCTTCAAGCAGCACTGCGAGAGCTGTACGAAAGAGTTTATTATGTCTTTAGTCTTACTGTGAGTCTGATCTTATGCTCTTCAAAGGACAATCTAGTTATACATGGTGGGCCCAAGACAGGAGATAGGAGGATCATGTTTTGGATTTGGTGGGGTTTTTGCCCTGGACTGTTTGAGTGTAGAAAAGCTTTTAATTTGTGCAAGCCTCCATCCATCTATCCATGCTCAATCTCTCTGCAGCCACATCTGTTTCCATCAGAGGTGTGTAGCCCAACACTGGGATACTGTGGAAGGGAGATCCTTGTAGCTCTCATAGTTGCTTATGGGATCATTGCCCTCAGGTCTCTGGGGAAAGAGCCAAGCTGTTTTCTTTAGCAGAAGAAGACTGGGTGTGATGAGATGCTCAGAAAGCACAGCTACACATGTCCAGCCAAAAAAGTAATAATAGAAAAAGATGCAAATATTTTTATACTGAGACTAATAAACTGCTGGAAACACTTGTTGAGGATCAGGGCAAGAGCCCCTTGATTTGAAATGTTTCAGCCAAGATTTCCTCTGCTTCTAAATGCTGGAGGGCAGGCAGGAACAAGAGCCTTGCTGCGGAAATCACTGGTTGAAGTACTGTATTTTGTATGAAGCTGGAGGGCATAATACATGAACATAATGGTCCCTGTTGCTTGAAAATACCAGTATGAAATAAAACTTTGTTTTGTAGCCTAAATTCCCCCTGATGTGTGGCCTGGAATCCATGAATAGAGTTAACATGGATGTTAAAATCTTAAATAATCCAGTGAATATTATGAGGAACGGGCAAAAAATATTCCTCTGTGAAGTTTAGGACAGCAAGAGATGAGAATGCTTGGGGAGCAAAGTAGTTATCTGTGAGGGAAAATACTCTTGCACACACTAAAAGGAGATTGATTGGTTGTGTTCAATATTGTGTGTAGCTCAAGTCCTCCCTCCCGAGTGCAGTGTGAAAGTGGAGGGAATAAAAGCTTGTTTTTTGCTAAGGAAAAGAATGACCCACAATGTCAATTTTTTTTCTGCGGGAAGAGCGGCTGAATTCAATGTTTTCCTTTCTCCCTCCATCCTGCTGCAATGCTTCGCTGCGCGGCTGGGCAGGCCAGTGAGCAGATAATGAATCTGCCGAAATGTGGTTATTGATGTAGCTGAGATCATTATACCTAAGGGTCTTGTGAGCTTTCCCATCCAAAGGAGCATTTTTCAGGAGGTTGCGGTCGTGACATAAACAATCTCATTTCGTATCAAACCTCAGCTGGTGGAGTCCTCGGCCTGGGAGCATTTTTTAAATACGTTATCAGGAAGGTAAACCAGGTCAGATGCATTTGTATTTTTCCTTTTCAGATAGCAGAAGTAAAATGGTTCATTTGCCTCTCACTATTAATGTGTTATTCTGCGAGGAGCTGGGGCCTGATTCGCTGCTTCTGAAGGCAAATGAGATTGTTTCCACCTACATCAAGGAGCTTCTGCTAAAGTTCTTATTACCAGATAAGGGTAACTTTCTAGATTGTGAAAATGAAAGCAAGTGGTCTGGGCAGAGGGTTATCAGCACCCTGAGGCTGGCACAGCGGTTACAATGAGCAATTTGCGTGGTTGTCCTTAGCTCATCTGCTGGTGGGGTGACGTGAGCAGACTCAGCAAGGAGTCATGGCTCATTTTGTGTGAGAGCAAGGCAAAAATAACCCATGGAGAAATTATAAGGTGAGGAATGCCTTTCAAAAGCTGCGTGTAGCAATTGCACTGGGGCTGTGAGTTGTGCAAGAAAGTTTAAAGTGATTGCAGTGGAAGTTGTGCTGAAGTCTGCAGATGTCACCAGGGTCTGTGACATCGCTTTGCAGATGCTCTCACCTTTGTAGGATCATGGAACATGGACAGGGACACCATCCACTAGAGCAGCTTGCTCCAAGCCCCTGTGTCCAACCTGGCCTTGAACACTGCCAGGGATGGGGCAGCCACAGCTTCCCTGTGCCAGCGCCTCAGCACCCTCCCAGGGAAGAGCTTCTGCCTAAGAGCTCATCTCAGTCTCCCCTCGGGCAGGTTAAAGCCATTCCCCTTGGCCTGTCCCTACAGGCCCTTGTCCCAAGCCCCTCTCCAGCTTTCCTGCAGCCCCTTCAGGCACTGGAGCTGCTCTCAGGTTTCCCCTTCAGGAGCCTTCTCTTGTCCAGGCTGCCCCAGCCCAGCTCTCTCAGCCTGGCTCCAGAGCAGAGCTGCTCCAGCCCTCGCAGCATCTCCATGGCCTCCTCTGGCCTCGCTCCAACAGCTCCACGTCCCTCTTGTGCTGCTGCCCCAGAGCTGGATCAGGACTGCAGGGGGGTCTCCCCATAGCACAGCAGAGGGGCAGGATCCCCTCCCTGAGCAGCTGCTCATGCTCTGGGGGTGCAGCCCAGCACATGGGGGGGTTCTGTGTTTGGCTTTCACCCCCCCAGCAGGTTGTATACCTATCACTCAGTGGCTTTTACCACCCATCTGAAGTTTGCTCCAGGGTGCTGAGAAGGAGTTTTGGCATGGGGGATGGTGGCACATGTGGATGTTCAGAAGCCCCAGGTGGTCTGAACCTTCCTGGAGGTCTTCGTATCACCCAACTTCAGCTGCCCCAGGGTGGGAGTGATACCTCCAATAAAACTCTGTGCCAACCCATCAAGCTCTGCAAAGTGCCTTCTGATCGACATCGTGCCTTTTATTATTAGCATCTATTTGCATTTAGGATTGATACCATGATCACTTATTTTTAGCTGCCTTTGTCCAGTCCAAGCCCTGCACGTTCACAAGCTGTAGCTGACTCAAAAATATTTCTCGATGAAAAGGAAGGGAGAACTGAAGCGTTAAAACCAAGTAAAGTTACCTGGCTACTGCCTTCGGCATGTGTCATGTAACCAAGTAATCAAGCAATACCTCAAGTATTTATATAGGCAGGAGTTCAAGGAGGAAGATGTGCATGCACTCCCTTTGCAGAACATGCTCTGGGGAGCAGAAACTGGTGTCATTCCCTCCTTGCTGATGGCTTCAGGCATGAGTTTAGGTTCCTGGCCTCTGGTCTTCAGTGCTGGGAATGGCCATTATCTCAGATGGCTATGGCTTCATTTTGGAGGTGGAGGAGGTTTTAATGCATTTAGCCCTGAAGCACCTCCTCGGTGCCATGCCACCAAGACTTACACATCTTAATCTGTCACCTTCGGAGAGGATCTTTCTCTCCCACTGAGCTAGAGATTGCACAGGCAATGGCTCTGCCTGGCTTCATCTTCTTTTATTAGACTGAGAATACGACCCAGTGGGGAAACATAAATGTTCTCCAAGCAAAATACAGGTTTAATTTGAAGTCTGTGCAAGAGTTTTTCCACTTTCTTGCTAACGTGGGGATTGTTCTCATGCTCTTGTGGCATTGTGAAGCTGTAGGGGAGCAAAAAAGACTGGAAGCTGTGGATCAAGAAAGATTGGGAGCTATGGGGCTGTTTTGACCCAGACATAACTACATTTCCAGAGCTGGTATCAGTCACTGGAACAGATATACTGGGGGAAGAGGGGAGGTCAGAGTGCAGCTCTTGCTCTTGAGAGCTTCCCAATGAAGCCATATGAAGTAGCAATAACCCATCATATAGCTCTACATACAGTGTGAATATGTACATGTATATGTTGTATGCTCGTACAATAGTATCCTGGGTACATTCAGCCCAGTTCCTCGATCAGAATCAAACTTTTCTCAAGGATATCTCTGCACAGCATAAACGACCATATTTCCATTGAAGACCCTGAAGCCTGATTGAGTTCCACCATCCATGTTTTAGGCAAAGCATTGGAAATCCCTTAAAATCAATCTGAGTTATGACCTTTAAGGTTTCAAATATGAAACCACCGAGACTGGCTAGATTGCTTTAGCAAAGAACTTGATTGACATTGGTTTTCAATTACTTGCCTTAGAACTGGATTGGATAGGAATATTGTGACAGCAGCTTTGCATGCATGCATAGCCTGAACCAGCAAATCTGCCCAATCTGTGGCTTGGTGTAGCTGGTAATTCAGCCTCTCACTGGAAACTTCTCCACATGTGCAGAGCATAGGGCTGCTAACAAGGAAATCTCTTTCATGAGCCACCCGTTCACCCTTTCCCACTCTCCACAATTACTTTTTCAAGATGATAAACCAGCAGCTCTTACCCAAGCTATGAGCATAGAGACCTTCTTAAACCAGATGGGTCACATCCCCATCTTCCTTCCTCCCCACCTGATTGTACCCCAGTGATGAAGGTGTGTGTCAAGGTTGTGGTCTCACATCTCTTCCTTCCACTTACTCTACCATCTTTAAAATAAGGCCAACATTTGGAAGCCTGGGGACCGGTGTTGAAGTTAACGGGGATACAAGCCACAGCAAACAGAAACACATGCAGGTGTGTGGGATGCACAGATTGAAACCTTGCTGGGCTTTTCCATGTTTCCCATTTGCAAGCAGTTTCTGTGAGATGTGGGGCAAGGAAATATGTTGCTGGGTTTTATTTCACACCAAAATTAACCTCTAATTAAAAAAAAAAATATTTTTACCAACAAGTTTTGGTGATGGAATGGGGGTGTTTGAGGGAAGAAAGTTATTTTCCCTTGAAAAATGTGACTGGTGCAGCAAATCTTGTTGTAGAAAATACTTTCCTCTGGCTGTTGGAGAGCTGGATTCACTGAGGTGGATTATTTGGCTCCAAATAGTGAAAGTTTAAAACTGGCTTGAAAAACTCAGGTTAGAAAAGAAAAATCGCAAATATCCAAAACCAGTTTATTAAAAAAAAAAAATAAAACCGACAAAACCAAAAACAGCAACAAAGAAGTCCCCAACAAAACCAAAAAACCCAAGCACCCTCCAAAACTCCCGAACTATAGAAAGAAAAACTGTGTCAAAGCTCATTTTGCTCATGAAAACCATCCAATTACATGATCATTTATTTTTTTGATGAACATGCACCTTTAAAGTACCCTTTCTTCTGGAAAGCTTTCCATTCAATGTACTTGTAATTAGAGCTACCCTGACCTGGAATAAGCAATCATTACGACCTTTTTATTGTTTTTTTTTCTTTTACTAGGTGTTTCCCATTGTACTTGTGAACTGAGGTGAGATCTAGCACAACACTTTCTTCTTTCTCCTGCTATTCTTATTTCACACCCTGTTAGCCTCTCTTCCTTTAGAAGACCTGTGCAACCCTTTGTTAATGGTGATCAAAAAAACAAACCAATTTTACATGGAAAATGGCAAGTAATTTCCAGGGTTCTGTGGGAACCTATTGGTCTAAAAATATTGGACTTAAAATAATGGCTGAGATGTTTCAGTTCTTAGTGTCTGCCCCCATGTATTCTTCTATATGAAAATACTGGGTTTTGCTTGCAGGAATCTGGGGACAACTTTAACCGTAGAACCATTTAGGCTGGACAGGACCCTTGAGTCTAACTGCTAACCTAACAGTGCCAAGTCCACAATTAAACCATGTCCCTAAGCACCACATAGAATCATAGAATGGTTAGGGTTGGAAGGGACCTGAAAGATCATCTAGTTCCAACCCCCCCTACCATGGGCAGGGACACCTGTCACATCTACATCTCTTGAATGCCTCCAGGGAAAGGAATTGTTCCTCAGCTCCACCTAAACCTGCCCTGGTGCAGCTTGAGGCCGTTTCCTCTTGTCCCATCCCTTGTTCCTTGGGAGCAGAGCCCAGCCCCTCCTGGCTCCATCCTCCTCTCAGGCAGTTGTAGGCAGCCATCAGGTCCCCCCTGAGCCTTCTCTTCTCCAGCCTGAACCCCCCAGGTCCCTCAGCCGTTCCCCATCACACTTGTGCTCCAGGCCCTTCCCACCCCTGTTGCTCTTCTTTATACGTGCTTCAGCACCTCAGTGGTGCTGGGAATGTTCTCATACACACTGACAAACAACCACCTTGGGAAAGCAGCACCACCAACAATGAACTTGAGTAGCATGGGACAGATGCAGTTGTTTCTTAAACACCTTGGCTTTGGTGGATTGATGGAGGCCAGCTAAAATCCTAACTTTTGTGGGAAATGAGGAGTTGCTTGGGGATCTTGGCTGTGGTGTGGGTGAGTGGTTGGATAGGTGCTCCCATACTGCAGGGGATGCAGGCTGTGGGAGTACCAGGAAAAGCAGTGGGTGGCAATTGGTGTTCCTCTCTGTGCTGGCTTGGCAGTCCCTGGATGCTGCCCAAGTTCTGCTTTACCCTTATCTGGGGCCAGACGTATTGTTCTCACCGACTTCATTTACTGATTTACCCAGACACTCCTTAGAAACCCAGTAGTCAGAGGAGTTGCAGATAGTGTTTTGGGTGTGGGGATGGAAGCAGCACTTTTTTTGTTTCCTACAGACCAAGAAAGTGTGTAATGAAAGTTTCAAAAGTAACCATGCTCTGAGCACGGAGCTCTTCCAAGCTGTGTCTGAGAGTGCCAGATTGCCCCAGGCTATCTTACACTTGATTTTGCTCATGATTCAGAAAGATTTCCCTTGTATAAACAATTTTGGTTGTGATTTGGTTGGGTTTTTTTTTGTGTGTGTGCTTCTTTAAGGAAATACAGCAGAAAGGCGTGTAACATGGGACTTGGTGTTGAGGTTCTTTCATCAGATCTGTTAACAAAAATCTGTGTTTCCTCACCGTGGTAATACCTGCTCCAGGAAGGAACTAGTATTTTATTAAATGCAGTGTTTAGGTTAATGCTCAGAGATGTGGCTGCTTAACTTGGGGCTGAATCACAAGAATGAGCTGATCCTTAGGGCACCTAACAAGGAGAAGAGGAGGGACCTGTTATTTATCACTCAACACAATGGCCAACCCTTTGGGGTTGTACGTATGTCGGCAAGTTGGGCTTAACCAGGTTGGGTTGCTCGTGGAGGCAGCACACTACTGAGCCAGGCTCCGACAGTGGACATCCTCATGGACAGGGACCACATGAGGTGGGTGCAGGATGCAGTTGTTGGGTGCATGGAAGCAGCTGATGTGGCACTAAGTCTGGGTGCTGTGGGGGCTTTGAAGTCCTGTGCTGGGCTCTTGGGAAGGGTTTTAAAATCATTTATTCCTTAGATTGGGCAAGACCCAATTTAGGGTCTTGTCACTTGGACAAGTCAGTGACTGAGGACTTGGGTAAGCAAACACCCCCTTTTGAAAATGCTTTGTCTCCATCTTCTTGCTTGCTTGCGTTGTTCATGCACAAGCATGGTTTTTAGTTAAATTACACCCAGTTCTTTTCCAAAGAGAAGGCTTTCTCGCCAGGTTTATCTTGTCTCAGGTATGCATGGTTTGCCAGGAAAGCAGATCAGGTTGGTAGGAAAGTCACCCAAAGAATCACCTGTGTTGGGGCAAATCAGCAAATGGTCACAGGTGACCAGTTACAGCAGGGAAAGGCTTGGCCAGCCAAGTGCAGAACAAAAAGGATGCTATAAATCTGCTGTAAGAAAAATGAGATTATGAAAAAAAAAGAGACCAAAACCACAACAAACCCCCAAGTTTTTATTTCCAAAGAACTTTGTGTGCTTGTTTAAAAAGAAAACATGAAAATCGGTCCACGTCCCGTGTGTTGTTTAGACGTTAATAGTACAGGTGGACGAGGAGGGCTCTCTGCCAAATACTTTTGGTTTAGAGGGAGTGGTGGGAGTGAATTCTCCTAACCGCTCCTAGAAAGGCTTAACTTTATGCACACAAATCAATGACAATCTCCACTCGGCTGCAGGCACCCGAGGAGCAACGCAGCCGGATTCCCCGCACAGCCACGGCAGGCGAGGGGAGGACGAGTGTTGGCACCGGGAGTGGGAAGGTGGGTCGGATGCTGTGTTTTTGGTTTTGGAAATAGGTGATTTTTAATTTCCACCCCGCTTCTTTTAGGGCTTTAGTGGTTTATTGAGGGGAGGGGAAGGTGCTTGAATTTCATGCTCGGAGGCTGATCGTGCTCGTGTTAGGAATCTTCAGCGCGTCGTAAGTATCCTCTGTACTAATCTATTGCCGTTTACATTGCTGTTTGAACTTGAACCTGTGGTTCTCGTTCTGATTTCCTTGCTTAGTGTCTTGAATCTCTACCAAGCCCGGAGTTTTTGGCTGTGTGTCAACACCTGTATGATACAACCTCACAGTTTTGCGGGTCTTTTCATGAGTCCGTTTAGTTGTTTGGTTGTTACAGATTGGAAATATTAGTGCAAAAACACATCTACTAACATCTCCTGCTGGGAAGGCAGAAGGGCTCTGATGAGGCAGATGATTAATATTTATAATAAAATCGAACAGAATGTATTATATTCTATTGTATTATATGTACATAGTATTGTATTTGATTTAAAATCATTTCTCTTTTGGTTGTTCTTTGCAGAAAACTTGCAGAAAACAGCCCAGTCTCCTCTTAAACAGTTAAAATGTCTCAGTAGATTTGATGCTGGAAGAGAAGTAGTTATTAAAGACAGGCTGGGAAGTGTGGTTGTCATGAGGCTGCTGCTTGGTGTGGGGTTAAGCCCAGCTCAAGCCGACCCGCTCTGTACTGCCCATGCCATAAGCAGAAAGTGCTTGGGAAAACTGGATGTGTTTTACCTTGACATCCCTTACCTACAGTTTGTAGTTAAATGTCAGTTAATCTCTGGAACTTTTTGCTTCTGTACTAGGAAACAGGATGCAGCAGGATAGTGTGTTATACCCAGTTAAGCCAGTTAAGCTTTAATATTTCTAACAGCTCCTTCTTGAGAGTAAATGCTGCTTCAGCAGTGCAAACCCCCTCTCCAGCACCCCCATTCTTGCGTAGGTAATTCCCAGGGCTGCGCCGCCGATAAAAACAACAGCCATGGTTTTGTTTAAGGTTGGGCTGAATGAAAACAGGAGGGGAGGAATGTGCTCAGCAGAGGAGGAACCAGCGCTCGGCCATCCCAGTGCTGTTTTCCGGAGCACATCGGGTGGACGGGAGTGCTCAGCGTGGTTGTGCGGGGAGCTGCAGCTTGTTCTGCCCTCAAACAGGGGATGTGGCAGCCACCTTCCAGTTCGCCCAGGTACAATATTTGGGGGTATGAGGCCGAGTGGTACTTTCCTTTCTTTTCTTGGTGGAAGTGGAATTGGAGGGAGGATTCTCCTCCTGGGAGGATGTGGAGGTTGGGAGCAGGAAAGGCAGTTGGGTCTGTCGGAGCCCTGAGCATTCCAGCACCCCACACCACAGAGCAAACCTTTCGCAGGCTTCTCAGCATGCATCCTGGTGTGTCCATTCCAGGACAGCGCAGCAAATAGCTCCTGGAAGGGGAGATGAGATGCTCTGGCATCTTTCCCTGGTCTTCTAATGCCTTCCATCACTCCCACCACCTCAAAAAGGACATTTCAAACCAGTGTTCTGGATCAGGGCAGCATTTATCACCCATTTTACGCTTGTGCTGATGCTGTTTACTTCAGGTGCCAGGCAATGAGGAATCAGACCCGGCGTGTTTGAGCCCTGAGCAAGCATTAGCTTCTCAAACCTGGGATTTTCCAGCGAGCCCGGGGCTGTCCAGCACCTAAACTCCCATAACCTCCTTTGAAATTCCTCCTCTAATTAGTAAATAAGTGGCAAGTTTCACTGACATAATTTCAGTGCTATTGCTCTTAATTAAACAGCAAGTTACTGAAATGGTTTCAAAACACCGAAGTCTGCACTCCCCGGTTTGTAGTCCTGGTCTTATTTCCATTAAATGTTGCCAGTGGAATGGTTTTATAAACTTAGAAGTAATTAGAAGAGGTGAAGGATCTCAGACCACAGTGAAATATGGTATTATCAAGCATGTGTGGATGATCTTGGCAAAGTGATCAGCGATGGGAGGGATCATCCCAGCAGGATGGGGATTGGAAGGCAGCCCCACAATGCATATATGTATTTTTAAATGCAATATATATATATATTATAAATGTGCACATGGTATATAAATCTATATAATGTGTACGTAGTAAGTGCTATTATATTGGTGTATAATAGAAGGGTCAGCCAGCACCCAGCTACACCAGCTGCAGGTCAGGTCAGCGAAGTAGCTGCATGGTTTATTTTCCTTTAGCTGAAAGCTTTAGCGATGAATAGAGGGAGGGGATCCGAGGCTGGGATGCTTTCTGCCAAGAGTGATTTGGAGGCCTCTTTAGATTAGTCAGAGCTTTTTTATTCCTTACTGGAAACCTGAGAGGAGCCGCGCTCCTGATGGCAATGCTGCTTACAGGTCTGCAAAATCTTCAAGTACCCACTCCTGGGAGCAGCTTGCCTTAATTACAGATTTATTTCTTGCTGCTCTTGGGTTGCTTTGTTCCCTAAAAAGATGTCCTTGGTGTGAGTGCTTTTCTGGCTGGGGAGGGGAAGGATGCCACATCCCAGCTGGTTGTTTTGCAAGAGGCTCGATGTGCTTGGCAGCTGCAGAAGATAAGGAGGGGGGGGTATCCCACACTGGGAAGGCTCTGTGCTGTCTCTATGTGGGTCCAGGCAGGGACGTGGATGCTGGGACCACTAACTGGCTTCTATCTGCCAGGGAGCGGAGCCAGGCAGCAGCCCAGGGCTTCCGTCCCCAACCCTGCCCTGCCGAGCAGGGAACCAGTTTGGGAAGTGACTCCGTGTTGCCTGCAGATGAGCCAGCCCAGGAGAAGGTAGGAGATCACTTTGGATTGAGATCCTGGCACTGCTGGGAGGAGGCAGGGTGGAGGGATGGAGACCAGCCAGCTTCCTAACTATGCAAACAACCCACACCCATGTTCGGTGTTTATCCCCGCTGAGCCCGTCACCATGGTATCTGGGCACCTTTTGCCAAGGTGAGCTGAAGCTGATGGAGCAAATCCTCTGCCAAACCCCAGGCTCTCTAGGCATGTGTCTGGGAGGTCTCCTCAATCAGGTGGATCTTCCAGAGTTACTGCTGCTCTGATAACCCAGATTGTTTTGCTGCTGCCTTCGGACACCCCCCCCCCCCCCCGGTGCCTGCCCAGCCCCTGGTCAACTCCTGCCTGCCATAAGCCCATGACCTCCTTAAAGGAGTTGCATCCTTTACCCCTCTATGGGATTTCCTTATGCAGCCTCACACCATGGTGCCAACGGGGCAGCCAGAGTTGTGGCTTCACAGCCCCCTGCACAGGGACTGCTGCCTTCATGCAAAATTTGGACCCTTCTTCTCTACATGGCTGTGTCTCTGGCCTGCTGGGGAGTGATCCAAAGGCTTGTGGTGCCTCCAGGAACACATGGAATCTGGGTGCATCATTGGGTGACAGCCGGTGTTCTCACTCTTCATGTTCTCTATCAGTGTTCTCTTGTGGTTGGTTCCGTCTGCTCCCAGGAAGATGGAGGTGAGAAGGTTTGACGGCCTCCTGGGGGGAAATTGATGGAGAGGAGAGGGAAGAGGATGAGAGGAAAGGGAAGAGGATGAGAGGAAAGGGAAGAGGATGAGAGGAGAGGAAGGAGAGGATGAGAGGAGAGGAAGGAGAGGATGAGAGGAGAGGAAGGAGAGGAGAGGGAGGAGAGGAAGAGAGGAAGGGGAGGATAGGGTAGGGAGGCTGGAAGGAGATAAGAGAGAGGAGAGGAAAGAGAAGAAAGCAGAGCAGAGCAAAAAAAGGAAGAGAAGAGAAGGGAAGGGAAGAGAAGGGAAGGGAAGGGAAGGGAAGGGAAGGGAAGGGAAGGGAAGGGAAGGGAAGGGAAGAGAAAAGAGAAGATTAAGAGAAGAGAAGAGGAGGAGGCTAAAAAACAAAACAGCAAGTAGGAAAGAAAAGCAAGAGCATATTTTTTCTTCAAGGTTCTTATTGGGGGGGGGGGGGGGAGAGAACGTTTTTAATTACCAATGTTGAGCAATTTCTAAATGGGAAGTTTCCCCTCCTGCCCTACCAACAAGCTGTTGCCCTAACCAGTCACTGGTGGTGTGGGAGAGATGATTCACATCAGCTAATCCCTGTCTCCTGTCCCTCGTATCCCTTCCAGGCCTTCTCCCAGCCTTGCAGGGATGCTGGCTTCTGCTGATGCTGCCTTTCTTGCAGGGAAATAATTGGTCAGGGAATGAAACTCGAGGCAGACTCAGATGCATTGGGTGGCTTCTTGTTTCCTAGCGATTGCATTACGGTTGCTGGTATAGTCTGCACTGAGAGACTGAACACCAGCTGAAAGGGGACTCTGAAAGTCCGCCTCTGCCGGGATTAATGCCCCCAAGCCACGGCTAGACAATGGAAATATTAGAAGGGGTCAGACTGCAAAAATGGGTCAGATTTGGTTTCCTTTATCATCAGATCCAGGTCTTACTGCCTTCTGTCTCTAGGGAGGTGTTGGTTATTGTTGCTTTCATGGATGGGACAGCCTTCTCCGTGGACAGGAGGCAGGTCTAAGACTCTTTAGGGTGCTAGTTGGCTTTGGAAGCAGCAAGGGAACATATGAGCATCCCAGGGCAGAGAAAAAGGCTGTGATTTACATCCATGCCCAAGCTTGGTTCACTTCTGGCAACTTCTGCTCTCTTAATCTTGTTTGAAGAGATTAGCTTCTCTGCGCCTCAATTTCCCTGGATGTAAAATAAGTCAGTAATCACCTTCCACATGTCTTGGTCTGCTTTTGAGATGACTTGGAGATGCTCTGGGTATAGGGTGATGAAATGAATTTAAAGTCTTATATTGAAAGAGTATGAGACATGTAACACTTGTGGTTGCAGAGGAGCAGGCAGGTTGTGATATTTCAGCCATTCCACTGTGCACATGCACTTTCCAAACAGTTTTGTTGCAATTAATTACAGAGTAATTAAAGCAGAACGACAGTGCTAACTAAGGGCAAATTCTTGTGAAACAAATAGTGTTTGGGCTGATTTTGTAATTGTTCCATGTTCCTCAGACACAAATTACACTGTCAGGGCTCCTGATTTATGGCAGAGCAATATATGCACAAGTAACTCAGGGCAGGCACTGCCTGCGTGGGTTGCAGGTTTTGGAGGTCTGTGACCTATCAGTTGTCCTTGTGAGTGATGCATGAAGTGTGGACCATCCCTGAAGTGTGTGGGTTCTCCTTCAAATATGTGGGTTCTCTGTCAAGTGTGGATCATCCTTGAAGTGTGTGGGTTCCCCTGGGAGTATTAGGTCTCCTTGAAGTGTGGGTTCTCCTTGAAGTGTGTGTTCTCCTTGAAGCATGTGGGTTCCTCTTGAAGTATGTGGATTCTCCTAGAAGCACCCCATGACCAGTGGGACATACATAGCACCAGCTCTCCCCCTCTGACCCATCCCCAAGGCTTCTCATGAGGTTTCCTAACAGGAAGGTATCAGTGCTGCCCTGGGTCCAACTCCATCCTGGGCAGAGGGACACAGCCAGCACAAGCCGCCAAAAGCAACATAGTGGGCAGATGGATCTCCTTCATTGATGGTGTTCCAGCCTATGGGACATGGCTGATGGAGCAACTTAAGCCCTTGGGTCGCAGCTCTTTCATGCTTGCAGGAGGTCCCCATGAGGGTGAGGAGGCAAGGCTTGGCTTTGCTAAATCTCAGGCAGCTTGTGCTGCCTGATCTTTCTATCCACTAGGGCCATGATAAATCTCTCCAGAGCATGGTGACTCAGCTGAGGAAGGGCACACAAAGAGGTTGTGCCCTTATCTGCTTCTCTGAGGGGGACCAGGCATTTTGTTTTATAGATTTGTTTCCTCCACTCCTGTTTCCAGCCATACTGGGAATATTGCTCTTTGTTTTCCTGCAGGAAGTCCCATTCCAGATTAGAGAACTGGAGTGGGTGTTTTCTCACCTTTAATTAAAAGGAGTGAAGCTGGGACTTTTTAGCAAAGAAATCCTGCCTTGCAAGCGTTTGGAGGTCATTTGAGTTAAGACATTTCAAGAAATGCAAACAAAAACTCAGAAGTATTTAGCAATCACTGCCTCGAGTTTAAAAACAAGGAGGTCTGCCTCTGAGAAAATCACAAGATAAGTGAAAAACAAGGACATGAGCTAAAGGCATTACTTCTTACAATTAATCCCCTCTGTGTTCGTTTTTTACCACTCAACACTGGGGTTTGGGCTAAGAGTTGCTGTCTGCTGGTGTCCCAGTGCTTCAATGAGCCTGCTTGGTCACAGCAGGGCTCCCTGTGGGATTCACAGCCTTGGAGGGATAGTGTGTTCAGCAGCCACCACAAAATCTCATGGTGCTTGTGAACATGTTTTCACTGTGGGGCACAGGTGGCTGCCCATATACCTAAGGCACCACCATCCTGGCTGTGGCTTGGGATTGAGCATCTTAGAATCATAGAATGATAGAATTGTTTGGGTTGGAAGGGACCTTAAAGCTCCTCCAGCTCCAACCCCTGCCACAGGCAGGGTCACCTTCCACTGGAGCAGCTTGCTCCAAGCCCCTGTGTCCAACCTGGCCTTGAACACTGCCAGGGATGGGGCAGCCACAGCTTCTCTGGGCACCCTGTGCCAGCGCCTCAGCACCCTCACAGCAAAGAGCTTCTGCCTAAGAGCTCATCTCAGTCTCCCCTCGGGCAGGTTCAAGCCATTCCCCTTGGCCTGTCCCTACATCCCTTGTCCCAAGCCCCTCTCCAGCTTTCCTGCAGCCCCTTCAGGCACTGGAGCTGCTCTCAGGTCTCCCCTTCAGGAGCCGTCACAGCAGAGTGCCCAGCACACAGGGGGTTCCTGGACTCAAGTACACACTGCATCTTCCCCTGGCAGGTTTTGGCATCAGGTACCAGTGCCCCCCTCCATCACATCCCACCACCAGCTGGGCTCCTGCTCTGAATACTAAATCCTGAGGCAGAGAGAAGCCAGTATGCTGATTAATTTGAGCCTGCGCTGCTCTTATCCTGGTTTCAAAGTAATTGTCTCTCTTGTCCACAATTTTCTCTCCTTACATTTCCCTGCATATTTATTAGGTTTTTGTGAGGCTATCTGCAGCCACATTAAACCAATTTACTCCTTGAAATGTCTGACCTTTGATCTACCAGCCACTGCCTTTCGGAGCCAGAAAAAGAGCCTTTAATAATGTGTCACATGAAAGGCTTGCTGCAGAGCCTGTCACTTGCACACCCGAACTCCAGTTAATAAAGTATCGGATGAATCAATTATTGCCTAATAATTGTTACCTATATTTCTGTGCTAAGCGAGGAGAGTATTTTCCACCTCTTTTCCTGGTCTCATTATAATCTCCCACTAGCAAAAAAATAATAAGGCAAATACATGTACACAGCTATATCTAATATTCCTCAAGCAACATCTTCAACCTTTGTAGCCAGTTGTGATCCTAGCAGACAAGGGGGTATTTACAGAGGAGTTAGGCTTTCTGGGTACATCTCATTTGAGCAGTCCCTGCAGCATCCCTGTGTGTTCTGTTGTGTGCTGCATCTCCTGACCCCCTCCAGCTGCCCTCCGCAGCAGGCATGGGAGAGGAGAGAGGGGTTAGTGGGTTGCAAACTGCTTTTCTGGGGACGTTTTGGCTGTTTCAGGGCAGTGAGGCAGGAGGGTTGTCATGCCTGATCCTTCACAGAAAGGTTAGAAGCAGCCACCTCAAAGACCAGGCTCCTCACCACTGCATCCCAGCACCCTGCCTCCTAGTGCATCAGGACTGGATGCTCCTGTATCATTGCTGGAGGACAGACATCCCACTCCTGGGGTGCTGGGTACACTGGGTGTCTTTATTTCGTATTCTTAAAACCTATTTTAAGTGATCAATACTTTATGTCTTACTGCTATGTAGCCATCGAGCTCTCAGGGGTTTGCTGAGAAAAATAGAGACAGATGTGGCCAAGCTGCTTTGGAGATAAGGACATGAGGATGGAGTTGGTGGGGTGCAGCATAGCTCCCTTGAGGTCTCTGCAGCCTCTGGACACAAGATGCTGCTGCCCTGAACCCCAAGCAGTCATCTGCAACATCTCACGATGAGTTTGAGGCCCCCTTCTGTCAGACTGCTGTCTCTCTGCACCTGGTTTGGATTGCTTTTAGGGATATTGGAAAGCATTGTTCAGGTCCTCATGGAAGCCAGAGCATCCAGGAGGCCTCGAGGGTAGAAGATGGCACGAAGAGCCCCCTGTTCTGGCAGCGGGGCTTTGCTCATGCGTTGGGAAGAGGTCTCCCTAGCACTCCCAACCTCTCCCCTGGCAGAGACATCAGTCGTGCTCCTGCTGAAATCAGCAGGGAAGCTGGTTTTCACGGGGGTGAAATGGGCCGGTGAAGTTTAATCACAGCAATTACAGTTTCTGTCACCTGCAAGGTTTCCCGATGCATCACTCTGAAGCAACGCCTTGCCCAGGAGCTCCATTTCACTCCCAGTGACATGTCTGCAGGGCAGGAACAGGCAGACGTCCGGAGGGGAGCATGCCTGGGTACAGATCCATCCTGGAAGTGGCCTTGGCAACGCACTTTGGCATTTATGTATTATTTATTTTCCCCTATGCTTTTCATCCCTTACGTAGCTGTTGAACAGCACCAGGCTTTCACAGAGTGATGGAGAAAGGCTGAAAAATGCAGGAGGCAACCCAGGTCTCCTCTCTCTGCTTTAATCTTCCTGGGATGACTTCTCGCTTGCCATATGGGGATGGGACGTGCTCCTGACATCCCCAGCCTGCAAAACACCACAGCGTCGAGCAGACACAAAGTCTCAAGTTTCAGGGGAAGGAGAAACCATCTGCATTGCTCTTTAGCACATCTGTGCTGATTTGGCTCTGCGAGGACTTGGTTGCAAGCCTGTAGGATTTATCTTCAGAGAGGCTGGTATTAATTGTCGTTGAAACGCGAAGTGTTAAAAGCTGGGCAAAGGGGTGAAGAAAAAAGGAGAAGCTTGGAAATACTATGGGCTGATAATTCTTTCTGTCATTCTTGAGTGCATTAACAACGTTGATGGTTAAAGTCGTTACTGCAGGAGGCCATCTGCTAGGCTTTGCCTACCATGAATCGGAAGGGGATGTGGAAGGGAACATCACTGGGGAAGTTTCAAACCAAATCCCAAATTTGAGAGGAGATTCAGATGGTCCTGAAGACCTCCATAAACCTGAATCTCTTGTCTGCGTTAAAAAACAAATGTGCCAAACTGAATCTCATCCTGTATATTGCCAAACTTAATCTCATTCTCTGTATTGCCAAACTTAATCTCATTCTCTGTATTGTCAACTGCACTTTGGATGGAGGCACCTAATCTGCCTCCCAGATTCATTGCCGACTCATGCCTTGTGCCTTCATCTCTGTTTGCCTGATGAAAAAAGTAATGATAACATTTTTTCCAGGGCTGTTTCCAAGTTGAGCTTCAAAGGGGAAGTTAGACAGGGATGGGAAGAAGGACCTGTGTTAGTTGTGGCCATAGAAAGCCTTGCTGTTATACTGGCCTGGAAGTCCTGTCTGGAATACCATGCAGAGACTTTTACCTTGTCCTTGGGTTTCTCAGAAATTGGTTCTTTGCTTTCACACCTTCCAGCAGGGACAGCCCTGGCATTGCGGGCTGATTCTCCTTAAAAAGATGCTGTCACTTTTACCTGCATCTTTTACACCTGACATCCCGCAGCACTCAGGCAGGAGTATCCCAAGCAAGATGCTCCTCATTATTTTCCAGCCCTAAATCCATGGATGCTTAGCTTGTGTCCCCTGTCAAACCCCATCCATGTGGGCAAAGGGAAATTCAAGCCTTTTTTACCTTCAGTTTTCCTTTGGGAGATGAAATTAATACTCCCTGCTATACTTTGCAAGGGATGCTGCTGGGATGAATTAGTTTATAGACCAAATCTCACTCGCCTGTCTCCACATCATGTGGCTGAGTCTCACATTTGCCTTTCCGATGACCAGAGGGAAATTTGGGTCTGGGTGGCTGGAATTTTGCCACAACTTTGGTGGAAGCACCCCATGCCAGGATCCGGCCCTTGGGTGGCGAAGGGCTGATGCTATTGCAAAGATGCCTTCCTGAAGCCCTGCACCACATAATTTCCAGGCTTGCAGTGCTTTCTCTGAAAAGGTAGATTTAGTTTCTATTAATAAGGGGATAATAGCATGGGAAACCTGGCTGCAGGATGGCCCGGACCCAATTACTGTGGTCGCTGGGCTACAGAAGCCACTTCCCTGCAATTATCCCACCACACGCTGGTGCTGCAAAGCCCTCCTGTGTTTTATTCTTAGTAACAGAGCCTTGGGCAAGGTTGGGGGGGATGGGTCCCTGCAACCAAAAGTCCCTGGATAGGGGATGCAGGAGCTGAGATGAGGCTGACAGAGCCACCTCGGTGTCACCCATCTGTGCAGGGGTTGGCTGGGAGCAACATGGGAGCAATGCTCCTCCAGCCATGAGGCTGGCAGCAAGGCAGTGCCCTAGTTTGCCCTTGTACCAAGAGTAGCACAGGGGAGTCCTAGTAACCCCCATGGACATATGCAGTGCTGTGGGGTCCATAGCAATCACCCTCATTTCTGAGAGGACACAAAATCCCCAACCCAGTCGATACAGTTTAGTGGTAGACTTGGCAGCGTTTGGTTTCCAGCTGGACTTGGTGATCTTAAGGGACTTTTCCAACCCTTTCTGATTCTGTGATTCAAGACTGGACTGTGATTTAAGACTTGGACTTGCTCCCAAGTATAAAATGGGTTGTAGGGAAGCTCTGCTGATTTGCAAGCACTGGGAATTGGCCTGCCCACTTTAGCAAGGAACAGCACAGGCATCACAAAGGCAGGATGAACAGGGGAATGGTATGGGGATTGAGATTTGGGGAATATGGGGTGAGTTTATTTACCAGCGCATTCCTTATGCATCTGTAGGAAGCCACTTTGCTTCTTTATCCCTCAGCTGGGTATCCGTAAACACGGATAATAGCCTGACAGAGGGATTCAGTGAGAAGAAATACATTACAGCCAGGGAGATGCTCAAAAGCAAGATACCCAAATCACTCTAAAAACACAGAAGCTCCTTCCTAAACCTGTGTCGGCTGTGGGAAAGCAGTGAATGGAGAATTTATGTGAAGGATAAAAAGTGATGCTTAAAGGGCAGGAGTAAAGCCTTTCTCCTGAGAAAAGTCCAGCTCTAGTCTGTGCTGTTTCAAATTTAGTTTTCAGTTTCCTAAAGGCAGCAGACAATGCTTCACTCAATTCTCTCCCCACTGTCATTAAAACTCGAGTGTGTTGTCTGGATATAGTATTTTGCCCTACCTTAAGAGCTCTAATCTTTTTAGGACCATTTCTTGCTGCTATCTGCAGACACTCGAACGACTTCTCGACCGCCGAGTGAAATACAATCCCTGTCTTGGGGAGCTTTACCTCCCCTTTGTCTTCTGCAAAGACAGAGGGAAAATAACCACTTAACAAATCTGCCTGGTCTGAAATTTCTCCCCCACTCCATCTCCCCTTTTGCAGCTATCATTTGTCGTGGGCTGCTTTCTCCCAGTGCCACCTGCCTGATGCAGGGAGATGGCGAGGAGACTTTTATTGTTTGCTGAACAATTCTCTGCAATTTGCTGTTCACTATTTCTTTAGGGCTCCTTTAATCCCTTTTTTCACTTGCTGCTGCTTATTTTTAGCTCGGGCGCTGCTCTCGTTCCTTCCCCAAAACTGTTTATGTTTTGAAAAGCCCCGCTTTGCTGATGATGGCACCTTTTATTCGAGCATCTCTGGTTGCCTGCAAAGCCCCACCTGCCTTCTCCTTCCTCCAGGCTGGGTGTTGGATGCAACGAGCTGTTATTCCTAGCTTCTCTGACTATCCCAATTTTTCCCATGAAAGCTCTCCTCTGGCTCTCCCTGGAAACCAACTTTTCCTTTGTACCAAAATCATTTTGCTTTTGTTCAGTGAAAATGCAAAGTGAGCTGTGGAACTGCTGAGTTTCCAGTGATGCCGCCAGCACAAACCTCACCAGCACCTTTGGGTCATTTACACTTCTCCTGCTGCAAACCAAAATCCTCTGGCTTTGCTGGGTGCCAAAACTGCCATGAAGGCTCCTGAAGGGGAGACCTGAGAGCAGCTCCAGTGCCTAAAGGGGCTGCAGGAAACCTGAAGAGGGGCTTGGGACAAGGGATGTAGGGACAGGCCAAGGGGAATGGCTTTAACCTGCCCGAGGGGAGACTGAGATGAGCTCTGAGGCAGAAGCTCTTCCCTGT
Source organism: Pezoporus flaviventris (assembly GCF_033815535.1). Taxonomy (NCBI): domain Eukaryota; kingdom Metazoa; phylum Chordata; class Aves; order Psittaciformes; family Psittacidae; genus Pezoporus; species Pezoporus flaviventris. Next base: position 2,173,582 of record NW_026892558.1, read on the forward strand.
GAGGGTGCTGAGGTGCTGGCACAGGGTGCCCAGAGAAGCTGTGGCTGCCCCATCCCTGGCAGTGCTCAAGGCCAGGTTGGACGCAGGGGCTTGGAGCAAGCTGCTCTAGTGGAAGGGGTCCCCGCCTGTGGCAGGGGGTTGGAGCTGGATGAGCTTTAAGGTCCCTTCCAAACCCACACCAGTTTATGGTTCTGTGATTCTATGGGCTCAGTCAGCCGGCTCCCGGGCTGATACCACTGACCCTTGAGGTGTGGGCACAATGTTCCACATGTGGCAACCTCCTGGCATGGGAACGCATGTGGTGGCCTGGATCTGGAGCCCCTCTGAGCTTTAGGCTCCCTCTAGAGTTAGGATAAATCTAAGCCTTAAGCAGGAGCAAGCTCAGGCTGATAGTTGAGATAAAACGGTGAGCTGGGCTTTTGGAAGAGCTAACGCCAGATTTGGGCTCTACCATGGGCTTTCTCCATGGTCTTCAGCAAATCACCAAGTCTTTCTGTTCCTCATCTGTACAAACCAGGTAATCTTTTCTCTCCCACAGTGGTTTTGGAGCACAAACATTTAGGAATGGATTGCTCCTTCTTTGGTCTTGCGTATACAGTGGTTATAAGGGGATGAGCATCCCAATTGTAGCTGCAGGACACTGGTTCAGTATAAATGACCATTGCAATTAGTAATAGTAGTAATAATAGTAGCAATAGTAATAAAAACAGTAATAATAGCAGTCACAATAACAATAATGATAATAGTAGTATAAACCTTGCACAGTAGAAACTTAAGTCTGATCTGAAGATGCTCTGAGCTATCATCATCAGACAAAGTAGTGTGTATTTTTATTTCCTTGCCTGTACATAATGCTGGTAGTAGGGCTACACTTTGCTCCTGTTACTGAGATCTAAGCTGTAGAATTAAAATCCATCCCTTCTCCTGCCCATAATCAGAATTCAGAAATGCAATCGGGACTTTCTTATCCATACAAACATCTCCTGATCTGCCCTGACTGACTGCCCTGAAGGCAAATAGCAGTGTCCAGCCTAACCCCCTTGCTCCTGAGCTATCCAAACTGTCCCCGCTGCGTCAGCCAGGAAGATATATTTCATTTCTCCCTGGCAGTCCTGTCTCCTCCCTCGTTAATATTGCAACAAGCATTCCTCCTCGGGAGCACCGCCTGTCCCTTGGGAAGGCTTTGAGCCTCCCTGGTTTAGGCAGGTATATGGAAATTCTACTAGCTTCATCCTTCACAGAGACACAAAGCCGGTAGCATCAGTGTTGCCTTTTTCCTCATCATCTAGAAGGTAGATTTACCATAACCTTCATCTGTTTGGGTTTTTTAATGAACAGGTGAGTTTATGTTGGAAAAGCAACTCAGATTTCTTGACCTCAAAAATTATAGTGGGTCTGGAGAAACTCTCCTTTTGCTGCTTTTTTGTTCTTCCTCTAAGGTATGCTGGCGGCTGGAGGTGCAACCCTGGAGCTGCATCTTTAATTGCTGTTTTCATGAGAATCACAGCAACTGCACTGTGATTTAGGACAAAAAAAAATAATGGGATCTCAGTCAATAACCAACTGGTCTCTCTGCTGGTATCTTGGGCTGGCAAAAAAAGAGTTATTTCTGCTATTTCTTAGTAACAAACTGATTTTCTCTGTTGTCTCTCAACACTGGATGAGTTCTTGCTCCCGTTTCCCTTTAATAAGTGCTGTTTTGTTTCCATTATTATTCAATCGTAAAATCTTTTCCCGACGACTATACCAGAAGTAGATTTACGGCTATGAAAATAAACTTGGGCGTGATGAGATCTTGTCATTTTATTATCTATAAAGCACCTCGCATGACTTCGTCGTTATCAAAATTTAATTATACATTTAAATTTCCCCATCATCTCAGGTTTTTTTGTTGTTTTAGGGTCTTTTTTCTAAAGAGGGAAATGATGAAAGCTCCAAAATCCATGCTTAATATAAATCAAGTTATAACTGCTATTGACTTTACTCTGGCTTCTTACAGAATAAGGGCAGAAAATAATCATGGTGCGGTGTGATGGTGCAGATCTGCCCAGAGTGATGTTCATGTTAAGACACATCTTCGGGGTTTTTTTTTTTCATGCACAAGGAAAATGCCAACGTTTCCTGGTTTGAGATACGTTATTTACCGATCTTTGCGCGGGGCTGGATGTTAATTGTCGTCGGAGGCTCTGGGTGTGGGCAAATCATTGTATAATGCCCACACCCTTCGGGTGGCTTAGGGTGCGGCGTTGTCTTTGCCTCACCGTGCAGTTCTAAGATGTATTATTACCCAAAAGCAACACACCCTTCCGTGCTTCGTTGTTTTTATTAGGGATCGCTCTGAACCAGCGCTCCAAGCACCTGGCAAAACCACCGTTGGATGTGGAGCTCGTAACTTGGGCTTGCCTGGGCTTCCCTCCGGGATTCCCTGCGGAGGAGCTCTCACCGCTGATGCTCTGCGGTGGGAATGGGTCAATTGGAGCACCTCGATGGGCATGTTGGCATGTAACCAAAGACATGGTTAGAGACCACCAGGGACTTGGGTTGATCTTACCTGGGGGCTGAGCTCCTAGAAGGAGTTTACCTAAATGGAGCTTTCTGTGATGAGTAGTGGTAGGAGATGGAGAGGTGGGAAAGGTGGGTATTTCTACTGGGACTGGACAGGGCAGGAGAGAATTGCCCCTTGGCATAGGGCTTCCAGCTTAGACTGGAGTTGCCTCATGCAAGGGCTGTTGAATTTTTTGCGCTGTCCTGCCTCAGTTTCCCACCTCTCTGTGAGATGAGGATAATGATAACTACCTGACTGCTTCTTCCACATGGTGCAGGCTCCTGCACTGGCGCAGGTGGCCAATATAACCTATTCCTTGTCCAAACTGAGCCTTTTCTTGCAAACTGTTTAGGAAAGGGTTATCCCATTGAAGCACCCACTTCATAGCTCTCCTATGGCCTTTTGCATACGCACACCAGAAGTCACATCTTCTCCACCTGGCTCAGCCACCATGGTGGCTCTTCCACCATCTCCACCTGTCCAGCCCTTGGGAGCATCCACGGTGTCAGTGGTGAACCTCCTGCATCCATGGCAGCCACTTCGTTCGCTTCCAGGTTGATGCCTTCTTCTTCAACCGCACAGTTCTTCTGTGAAGGGGTTTATCACTTTTTCTTACCTGAGGAAGGGGGCTGTATTTAAAGGAAACACATCCAAGGCAGAACTGCGAAGTCTCACCTTTCCCTGTGCCACATGATTAAATGGGGGGGCAAACATGCAACCCCCTTATTAGAGTAATATAATTTCCCATCTCAAATAGGAACCAGGGATGTTTTAATGACTGAGCTCATTAGATGGACTTTCCACTTAAAGTGTCTGTCTGGCAATTAAGGCTGGGAAAAGCATGACTGATGGCCACACCTTCTGTGACTTAATGGGGAGTCTGAAGACTGATCTTATTATCACACTGATACAGTCTGTGATAAAAAAGAATTCAAGATACTCTCCAGAAATTTATTTGCCCATTAGGAAGCTACCAGGATAAGGTTAAGGGAACTCGTAAGGTCAAAGCTGAACAGAGAAAAGGACTAAACGCTTGGGATCCAGGTGGGCAGAAACCGGAGGACATGATTTCTGCTCTTTGCTCTGCTACTGACCTATTACATGACCTTCACCAAGTCAATCTGTTGGGTATTTTTCCTCATGTGGCTGGTCATCGCCTTGTTGGGCACTGTGGTGTAACAGCACCATGGCTTTGCTTCAGTGGCACAAGTCCCTGCTACCAGCCTCCGCGGGAAAACATTCTGTTGAGTGGAAGGAAGCACCTACAGCTGGGAGAAAAACAACCGTATTTAGTGCAGGGAGTTGAAAAAGGGTATGGCAGAATTTCCATTCTCCTCCAAGAGCATCCTCCTGAGTCCTCAGTGATTCCTTAACCTCTTCTGTCCGCTTTAAAATGTGACCTGCTGCAATATTTTACTTAAGCCTGGTGCTTAATGGACTGGAACTTATTGTAGAGCTCACTGTGCTGACTTCAAACCTCCTGTTGGGTACCATTTTACTGACATTAGCTTGCCATAGCTTGTCAGTGATTTTAACTGTGCTGATGGGTTGAACGCCCCAGGATACAGGAGCCAGCTTTGTACTTTGCTTCAACTTCCTGAAGTACAGTTGGGAGAGATAATTCAGCTAAAAGTGTTTTGGTACAAAGTGAAGTTTTTGATGACAGAAAAACTACTGTGCGTGCGGGTCAGTTTTGTCAGGTTAATGGAGGAATTGTGAAAAATGGAAGGGTTTCATTTCAGCATCTTCAAAGAGAAAGTCTTGACTTTCGCAGGCAGCGTAATTTGTTTGCCTCAACATTTCCCATGATTTTAATGAAACAGATGGCCAGAATTTAGGGAAAGCATTTTGTGTCAGGCCAAGCAAGTCAAGTTTTAACATTTTTCAGTTCCAGAAAGGAGAAGTCCTGCTTACTGCCACTGTCCCCCCGTCCTGAAAAGCATCCTCTCCTTTGCTCCGCATCCTTTGCAGGGGGATAGCACCACCTCCAGCCCTGTCTGGTCCATTAGGAGTGCAAAGAGTCCCAGACTTCTCTCATCGTCCCTCCACTTCATCATCCCTTTGCCAAAGCCAGTGTTGGGAGGCCCCCCTCCCCTCACCATATTACTTAGATTTGTGTGAAAACTAAATAATTGAATATGAAGACATTGGCTTTATGTCTTTTGAGGAATCCTTTTGAAGTTGACTCTTGTGACCTTTGAGGCCATGCATAATTTTTCCTTCTCCTCTCTCCTCCTCTTTGCTGTGCCTTGCACTCCCCTAATCTTCTCTCCTGCAGGCTCCCTTCATCTCCTCCCACCCTGCTCTGTGGCTCCACTCGTCTGTGCCCCGTGTCTGAAGCACTCGGTGGCTGGTGCAGCCAAGCAGCCTCCTCTCCCCCCACAAGCCTTCCTCCCAGCTTCTCTCTGCTTGGAGTCTCTCCTACTCACCCTGTTTTCTCCAGCTGGCATTCTACCTGTGCTCTTTGTCCTCCCTGGATTGCCTTTTCCCTTGCTTCCGTTGGGAAATGTTAAATTAGGTGACCTGCCTTAATCTTCTGGCTGGCCAAGTGCAATACGTCCACCCACAGCTTTCAGCAGGGGATGGGCTCTCTTCCCTCTCTCTGGACAGAAGCAGGACTCCACCCTCCCATGCTAATAGTGTAATAACTGTGTGAACTTCCCGAGCTGAATACACATCATGTCCAGCCCCATTGTCTTTTCTGTTGGCCTCATGGTTTCCCTGTGGGTGGTCACTGGGGATGTACCTTCCTACACTGTCCAGCACACAGTGGGGTCCTGGCATCCCATGAGCAGGCTCTAGCAACACTCTGAAGCCAGAGTCTGGAATAATTCAATAAATGAGGTTCCAGCCAGGGGAAAAAAAAGATTATTTAAGTAGTATATAAAAATTGCCACAAAGCTTCAATTTTACCAATTCAGGGCATGGTTTCCTGTGTTCACCAGGAGCCATAGCTTCACTGGGATGAATGGGAGGACTCTGCTGACTTATTATAGAATCACAGAATGGCTTGTGTTGGAAGGGACGTTTAAAAGCCATCTAATCCAACCCCCTGCAGTGAGCAGGGACACCTTCCACTAGACCAGGTTGCTCCAATGTGGCTTTGAACACTGTCAGGGATGGGGCAGCCACAGCTTCTCTGAGTAGCCTGTGCCAGTGCCTCATCACCCTCACTGTAAAACATTTCTTCCTTATTTCTGACTTCAATGGGACAAGCAGTATCCTTTCTAAAGAGTAAATTTAGCTCTGCATAAAGGATGGGGCACATGCACATGCACAAGATTTATGGTATTGGAGGGGAAGCAAAATTCTCACCCTGCATTCATCTGGGCATGGTTTTCTTGCTTATTCCCCAGAAGGGAGGAATATGGATTTGCTCCTGATGCAGGTTAATATCCATAGTGATTTCATGAGGACTTGAATTCCTCCTGCAGCAAACATGTGAGCTGAGAAAGGGCAGCAGTGGTTAGTTTTGTGAAAAACTGCTCTCTTTGTGCCAGGATAGGGAGTTCATTTTTTCATTGACGCATCTCTGAAACACCCAAAGAGAGCATGGCATGGGGAGCCGAGCGATTGTGTTGTCAAGGCAGAGACTAGTGAAAGAAGAGCAAGATTTATGTCGTGGCTGCTCAGAGGGTTGGAGAAAGATGGCCCGAAGCCAGGCTTCATGCAGGCATGGCTGATACGCTCTTCAGCTTTTGCCAAGTGTGGGCTGGTTGGTGGTTTATGTGAAATGGGCTGCATAGTCCTGGTCCAAGTCTTGGTGGGCATGATTCCACATCACAGAAACCAGCCGTACAGTTGACACTTTTGCTGACAGTCTCAGCAGAAAGATGAGTTGCTGAATTGGCCCTGAAGAGGGGGGAAAAAAAAAAAAGCAATAAAAAAAGAAAATCCAAAGAATTTTGCAGCTAGAGAAGTGCTACCTTCTACCAGGGAAGCAAGGAGAGCAGATGACCTCAGAAAGCCCAGCGCACACACACATGACTATGGTGATGTGTTTAATTTACTCAAAAGCATCAAGGGAAGGGATTTGGGTTGTTCTCTGAAGATGTGGCCTCAGGTCCCCTGTGTGCCTGTGGTTGCATTATTTCACCTCCTTTGTGCCTTGGTTCTCTATCTGCAAAACTGGAGCATGGAACCAGATAATGGTTTTGGTAGCAGGGACCTTTGGAGGCTCTTGCTTCAGCTTCACACTGCAGGTCAGGCTCATACCTTTGTGTGGTTTAGTTTTGAGTGTCTCCAAGCATACAAATCCCAAGGCTTGATCAGCTTCTTATTAAAAACTGGTTTTGTTACATCTGATCTAAACTTCATCTTCTGCAACTTCTGAACATTGCTTCTTGTGCACTGGGAAGAATTTTATTCCACCTTCTCTGTAGTTATACATTAGGTGGGTAGATTGAAAACTTAGATTTCCCCTTCGTGCCCCATTCCCTGGGCTGAACAAACATCTCTTAAGTGCTGCTCCAGCTCCCGAGCCATCTTGGTGTGCCTCCACAATGACAGTGTCTGTCTGGAGAGCCCAAACTGGACACAGTGCTCCAGCTGTGGCCTCACAAGTGCTGAATAAAGGGGAAAGACCACTTCCCTTGACATATGGGCAGCACTTTTGCTAGTGCAACTCAGCGTGTGTCTGATCATCTTCACTGCAAAGACATGCTGCTGACTCCTGGGCACCGTGTTGGCCATCAGGACCACCATGTCTTCTTGTACAAGGTGGCTTTCTAGCCGAACACAAGTAGTTCTTTCTTCTACCAAGGTGGCATGGATGGGAAGTGGCAGGGTCTTGGCAGAGCAAAAAGGGTGAGGAGCACCCTGGGAATACAGGGTCTAGAGGATCAGACAGGGTGTGAGCTGGGCCATGGTATGTTGTTGCCAGCTGCAACAGGAGCAAGAAAAGCTCAAACTTCTTGTTTGTAAGCGTGAAACCTGTTATCAGCTGAGAGGTGAGATGGTCATAGGAGCAGGAGAACAATACACAAAGCACTTTTTCTTGGTCTTAGGATTGTTCTTGTTCAGATGAGGTGCAGCTTGTTGTAGCCACTGTTGTTGCTGAGGCTGTACCTGCCTCGTGAATATAAAAGCAAGATTTCTGTTTCCATTGTTGCCCATCCATCACCATTCACAAGCCTAGAAGCAAAAGGAAGAATAAAAGGAATAATAAGAAAATAAAGAAACATTGCAGCCAGAAAGCTATCCTCTGTGTTTCACAATTCTATAAATTACACCCTTCCCTTCCTCTTTAATCGCCAGGCATATAAACTATGCTTGCAGCAGAATCATATTCTTCCCATTAAAGTTTCAGAAGAGAAATACAGGTCCCATCTGCCTGTTTAGCAAAGCAGGGCAGTGCACGACCGTGGTTTTTTTTTACCTCAAATTCTGCTTTATGGCAGGAGTTTTCTCTTTTAGGACTGGCCATTTATTTCATTTTCTCATTTCAGCACATGTTTTCACAAGCAGTCTCCTCTTTATTCTAACATGGGGCTTTCTCCCATGCCTTCAAGCTCAAATGCACCTGAAGAACAGAGGTGCAACCTGCCTTTGATGAAGATCAAATGAAAACTAAGGTCATTTAGAACTTCAGCAGGGTTGCTAGAGGTGTATTTCTGCTCTGTGGACAGGTCAGACTTTGTCTGAACAGCAAGAGTTGGCAGTAAGGAGAAATCATTAACCTGGACTGTGAAGGCACCCACATGCTTCACTGCCGTCCCTACCTGTGTGCCTACAAGGATATCGGTATCTGTTTGGTGTAGATCTGGAGCTGGGATGGGCGTGAGATCTTAGGAACGGGTTGTTTACATGGTGGGGGAGTAAGTGTGGCATCATCCCCTGCCCTACAACAACTGACCCCACATCTCACCCACCCGAAGGGCAGGGAGAGGGGGCTTCATTTACGTGCATAGTCCCTTGGTGTGTAGGGTCGACGGCGGGGTGGGTGTCAATACACCCAGGGGACCTGTGCTCCTCTCATTGTGCATGTGAACCTGGGAAGCTTACAGATTTTGGAAAACAGTGATGAATGAGATTGCATGACAGCATCCAGTTCTAGCTCACCAGGCCTTCATAGAATCATAGAACCACAAACTGTTTTGGGTTGGAAGGGCCCTTAAAACTCACCCAGTCCCAACCCCTGTCCTTGGGCAAGGACATTTTCAGCTAGATCAGGTTGCACAGAGCCCCATCCAACTTTGCGTTGAACACTGTCAGGGATGGGGCATCTAATCCCTCTCTGGACAACCTGTTCTCCTGTTTCACCACCCTCATTACGAAAACATTTCTTCTGCCTAGTCTGCATCTCCCCTATTCTCCCCTCTGTCAGTTTGAAACCATCACCTCATGTCCTATCACTACTGAAATCTCTGTCCCCATCTTTCTTCTAAGCACTGGAGCTGCTCTAAGGTCTCCCCTTCAGGAGCCTTCTCTTCTCCAGGCTGACCCAGCCCAGCTCTCTCAGCCTGGCTCCAGAGCAGAGCTGCTCCAGCCCTCAGATAATTTCTGTGGCCTTCTCAATACCTGTTCTGTGGCTTACCATGGGTTACATGAGGCACGTACGAAATGGCTTCAATGATTATTTATAGTGCTGTACCCTTAGAAATCCCCCCTATCCCTGTTTTTTACCCTAAACCCTCATTCTTATTCAGTGGCATTAAGAACAGAGTGAATCCAAAGGTCCAGGGCTATGCGGCTGTTGTTCCTGTGCCTGGAGATTTACACCCAAGCTCCTGCTGTCGTTAGAGTTGCCCTGCTCTAAGTATAAATCAGACTGTGCTCTGTTAGATGCCTTATACATTTCCGAGAAGTCATGTGTGATGGTAGGAAGGATCTGCTGCAAATTCTGCACTGACTATTTGGGGCTGAGTGCTGCAGGGGGGAATGCAGCCACAGGGGGACTTACATTCCCCTTTCCTGATGGGTTCTCCATAGAAGAGGTGCTTTTTTTGTTGTTTTTTTACCACCTTGGGCAAGAAGCTGTTTAGTTTGATATAGGTTCAATTTTTATTTTTAAGCTAAATATGAGAAACACAGGAGAGGAAACCACACTCTGTTCCTTAAAATAAATGGAAGAAAATACAGGGCTAGAAAAATATTCTCTGATGCATGCGCTTCGTGAGCATGTACCTTGGCATACACAGCACCAAGGAGCTCTGGATCTTTAAGTAGATCATATTTTTTCCTCTATAAGGAGCTTTCTATAAGGGTCTGGTCAAGCTCTATGACTCTATGAGGTCCTATATACCATTTTTTGCATGTGAAATGCCAGCAGCTCACATTGAGCTCTGATTCTGCAATACCATTTGGAAGAGAGAGTGGAAACCAAACCTGGCTCATGACTTACCTTAGCAAGCCTGTCTCCAAAGCCATGACTCAGGGAAAGGGAAAGGGGGAAGATTTGGGTATTTTGGCCATCGATCTCACCTTAAAACCCCTCCTTTTGCTCCTAGCCTGGTGAGGCAGATGCCTCTTCTGCCTCTTTTGTTACTGTCCATGCTTTGCATGCCCTGTGCAAATGCCTGATTCAGTGCTTACCATTTAACAGCCGCAAAGGGAGACTTCAAATCCCCATTTTCACCATCCACGAAGGCTTGAACCACCAGCATCCACCTGGGCAAGGGGAGCAGCCCTGCTCCTAGCCTCCTGCTCCCACATCTGCGCTCTGCTCGCAAACACGCCTACAGCACCATTACCATATAATTAAATCTCTTTTTTCCCCAACTGGAAGGATTCTGCTATAAACAAGGGTTTTCTCTAACCATAATTGCTCTCGGTGGAAGGCAAAGCTCTGCAATAACTCAGGCCTTTGTTCTGTGTGCAGGGAGCGAGTCCCTCTGCCTATCCTCAGGTATGCCAACAATGCGAGCTTTACTCTCCTCGACCTGACATGAATGTCAAGGCAGGGTTTGCAAATAGAGGCAGTGGTCAAAATGGGGGTTTAAGTGCCTTTATAAATATTTTGAAGTACCAGCTTGGAAAAGGAAAGTCCCCAGCATGCTGCGGCACTGGTGTTTCATCAAGCTGGTGTGTGGTTCTGAAGTGCGGCGTTGGCAAGCTGTTGGGTTCCTGCCCATTCCTAGGAAGGGCTGAATGGATATATATGTGTATATATAAAAAAAAAAAAACAGAAAAAAACCCACTTAAAATGCAAAATGCTGCGTTTAGGTCACTTGTTGGTCAGTGTCTTCATGGACAAATGGGGAGAAGAAATCAAAATGCTGCAAGGGGTATTTTCCTGATGTGATGCACATAATGAAAAAACATATTGTGGATTAGGAACACCAGAGGTGGGAGGTGAGGTGGGTGAACAGGGAGGTGGATGGTTCCAAATGTCTGCTGTTATTGTGGCCCCTTAACGAATGAATTTTCCTCTCCTAGAGAGAATTCACTGTAATGCATTTAATTAAGGCTGCTTTGAAAGGATATGCAAAATACAGACAGTCAAATGGTGGGCAAGTGGGTTTTCCAGCCCAAAACAAACATTCTGAAATAGTGTGAGTGATTCTATACTTCTGCTGGTGCTCTTCAGGACATTTACCAAACTCACACATGCATAGAGCACCCTCTAGTCCTTTGCCTGGGAGGTGGATCAAACTTGCCCCCTGGTAAAAGTATGAAGCAGCAGCCGTGTGTTCCTCATGCATGTGCGAGGGAGACAACATATCTAACCCACAGACACTTTGGGTTGCTTTTGTGTTAGATATCTCCATTTCTTTTTTTGTGTAAGATAGCAAGAGCAAAGCAGCCGCTTTGTAAGATACTGTCTAGAAGCCAAAACCTCTGTAGGTATGGATCTCTCTTACTGCACCATGAGCTTGATCTCAAACATCCCATAGATTTGCCTGGAAGCTGTAGCAATTTAGCTAGACTGGCCTAGTTATAGTTGTACTGTTTCCCCCTAAGCAGATGCAATCAGAACTGTGCAGATGTTGCCTAGCACATCCAGCTGTGCCAATGGAAGACAATGCCTCTCTCCTGGAGGTTGTTGCCTCTTATCACTGCGCTGCTGGAACCATCCTCCAGGAGCACCAGCCAGGTTCCCTTCACTCAGCTGCCCACAGCTGCTGGAAGAAACCTGGTTGCTGCTTTTTCCCAGCCGAAACTGGGATTTTCATAAGAACAGCCTCAAAGGCAGAGCTGTGAGGAGTAGTTACCTCTGGTCTTATAGTGGATGAGAAGCTGGGAGTCCTTTCTTATACCTTCAGTACATCTCGGACCAGGAGAGAGCATTGGTCCTCATTCTATAGCTATATAGGGCTACATGTAGTTTTTTGTGTGAAAGGTCCTCATTCTATAGCTATATAGGGCTGCATGTAGTTTTTTGTGTGAAAGAGAGCCAGCCACCTTGGTAGGAAGTGTTTTTGCAATGGTAGAGTTGTCCCTGTTTTTGCAATGGTAGAGTTGTCCCTGTTCTTGTGCCCATGCATCTCTTTCTTTAACTGATGAACTACCATCATGCCAGCATCTTCACAGTGGCACCAGCATAGAAGGTCATTATAGGATGATGCAATTCAGATCCACGGGCAGAGCACTACAGCGTTCTCATCCTCTTTTCAGTGGTGCAAATCCAGAACAGAATCAGTTAAATCTCTGGATTCAATCCATAGTAATCCCAGGATAAATAAGAATATCCAGCAAAGACTGAAAAAGCCTAAAATCAGGCTGTCCAGCTCCAGCAAGGCCAAGTTCTGGATATAGGCAGCACCCTGTAATTCAAAGACTCTTTTGGACATCCCCTTTGAGCCCGGACGTGTGAGTAGCTTCCCTTGAAAATGTTTCCTGTGCAGTCTTTGCGAACGTGTGCATTCATTGATGTTATGGTTATCGCACATGTAATTTCATCTGACATTGTAATGACAGCATGGGGAGTTCAAAATGTAACAGTAAATATAGTTGTTAGGGAAAATATGAAGGAGAAAAATAAAAATCCCAGCCCACCGTCCTAAATGCCTCTTCACATCATGAGAGGGATGCAGACAGACTCCAAACACCATCAGCATTTCTGGGTTCCAGTTGGAAACTGCCTGGAGTTCAAGATAGGCCAAAACAAACAGGCAAGACTGTCTCTCTTTACATGTCGAGGCTGCATTTTCTTCTCCTTTTCCCTACTTTTCCTTTTTCTTTCTGAAGGTTCACCCCTCTGAATCCCCAAGAGGAGAGAGGCTGGGCTTTCTCCCTGCTTCCCTGGGCTGTTTCCATAGCTGATGGCATGATGCACCCCTGGTCCTGCACTCAAACCCAGCCGAGAGCTGAATCCGGACTCAAGCCCTGGCTATTTTTGAATGCTGTATTGAAAGGTCATTTGCCAATTCCATTATAAGCCTCATTTACAACTCAGCTGTTTTAAATCAAATCAGACTGTGAGTTGGCGTGCGCACATTGTCAGCTGGGACGTAGGGCTTGCCTCGCTTGGGGGTCCGATCCTTCAGCCCCTCTCCTTGCCTGCAGAAGTGTTGGTTGAAAACTGAATCCTGTTGATTTTCATTATTTTCTCCATGCAGAAGATATTTTTCTTTTCTTTCTCTCCAGGTTATACCATGGGGGGAGTTCAGATGCTTTTTTTATTTTCATTCCTCCACCAGCTTTAACTAGATTTACCAGGCTGGACACAGGTGGAAGCTCATGGATTGCTCAGGCAGGTGAAGCTTTGCAGGATCAAGGCTGAGCTGACAACTCAGCAGCTGTTTACCTTTCTAGCAGGTTGGCAGAGAAACCAAGGTTTTTTGCGCACAGGAGGAGATACAAATGAGCTCTGCATTTGATCCCTGATCTTTGGTTAAATTGCTTTGTAACCTTCAGAGCTGGATTAAATCATCCCCTGAAGATAGGGAGTTGCCTTTAGATATTTGGTGCTTGGGCCACACTGTAAGGTTACGCTCATATGTTACCTGTGGTCTTCAGATTACTCATTAATTGGTTGGTTTACATACAAGAAGTCTGAATGGAAGTCTCATCCCCTTTCCCTGACTGTCCTTTGCTGAATCTTGGTGGTATTTCCTCTAGAAATGCCCAGCAGAAAGGTTAGAGACATGTTGCATCTTGCTGGGTTTTCAATGTGGTCAGGACGTAGGATTCAGAGAAGTGCTGGCTTGTAGAATCACAGAATGGTTTGGGTTGGAAGGGGCCTTTAAAGGCCCCCTAGTCCAACACCCTGTAATGAGCACAGACATCTTCAACTATTCGAGATTGCTCAAAGTATCCAACCTGACCTTGAATGTTTCCAGGGATGCAGCACCCATCCTCGGGTCAGCGAAGGATGGGGAGATGCAATATTCAACCCATTCTGCCTAATGCCCTCTACAATGTCACTGAGGCTGTAGGTGGCTCTGAGGAGACACCCATATGGGTGAAACCTAGGTGGATTGGGTCCCCTCTCCAAAATGAAGGCCTTGACTCGTCTTAATGTCGAGGGTGACTGCATCAGCACAGTCCAAGCCCAGGACTAGACTTCTGCCCATGGTACAGCTGATGTGGTGGTGGTGCTGGAGGAGCTGTGCCTTTGCAAGCTGAATTGCTGTCACAGGAGGTGCTCTGCAGAGGCACTTTCCATGGACACATCTCTCCAAAAGCCACTTTATGTCCACGTGGGAGCTATTCTGTCTTCGCCATAGCAGGGGAGCTCGTGTGCTTAGAGCTCCAGGACTTAAATGGCAATTAAAAATGAATGAGGCTGCAAAGGCTGCCACGAGAGCCAAGCAGAAAAATAATATTTTGTTTATGCTGTAGTAAAACAGACCAATCTGAGGTACTGCTCTTGTAAATACCCGTGGGAGCACAAGCCTAATGAATGCCAACGTGGTGCCAGTAGTGAAGGGCATGGTGAGAGGTGAGTCTGAGCTTGCCTTGTGAGGATTGCTCCAAAGCAAGCTGGGTTTTACAGATGTGCTAGCTCCATGTGAGATGTGTTGTCCATGTGAGAGGAAGGATGAGGGTCCTGCCACTGCCCTGGTGTGAGGCTGGAAATGCCCTGGGTCTAGCAGTGGGTGGTAAATGCCACATCCATGTCAGCGTTCAAGGCCAGGTTGGACAGAGCCTTGGGTTGGCACGGTGTAGTGTGAGGTGTCCCTGCCCATGGCAGGGGGGTTGGAACTGGATGATCTTAAGGTTCTTTCCAACCCAAACCATTCTATGGTTATATGATTCTATGGGGATGGGAGCTCCTGGTGGGATGATAGTGGGAGATGCTATGGGGAACAGCAAGAACCCCCCCCAAAACGGGATGTGCGCAACAGGGGATGCCCAGCGATGCAGCAGGGAGCCCAGGCAGGGTCGGGAGGAGCAGCCTTGTCTGGAGTGCAGCCGCTGCCAATGCCACTGCGGAGCTGATCTTCCCACCCCTCTGCTTGTGGAGCCTGCCTGTACCTGCTCCCAAGCCGATATTAAGCCTGCTCAAACACTGCACCGCCTTCTCCTCGCATTGTTTTCTGTACCCCACACCCAGCACCAAAATAGCGATAACCCCCCCTTCCCCACCCTCCCGCGGTGACTCAGGCTGGCGAGCAGGCACACATCTGCTTCTGATTTAACGTGCTAGCGCTATGACCCTTTTATTTTCACTCCCAAAGCCCTCCCTTCGGTGGCTTTCTCTCTGGAGGCAAAGGGAGAGATGAGGAGTGGAGGGGAGAGCTGGTTCCCCATCCATTGCTTTTTTGGAGCTCCCAAAAGCGCGCTTTATTTCGGAGCTGTGTTTTCACTGGTGACAGCCATACCCCGATCCGCATCCAAGGCCCTCGCAATCCTGTCCACTCCAGAGGGACGCCAGCCAAACCAGTTTTCCATGGTTAAGCCGGGCACATTTTTCCGCCGTGGCTTTTTTTTCTTGTCAGGAAGCAAACCCACCCAGTGTGTGCGCGCCATTCAATAGCAGCCTTTTTTTAATTCCTTTTCCTTTTTCTGGCCCCGAAGAAGAAGAGCAGAGCGACAGGGGCCGGCCTGCTCTCCCAGGAGGTTCAGAATGGGAGGAAATGGCTTTTCTTCTGCTATTTTTAAGGCCACGCTGGAAGGAGGTACCAACCACCAATGAGCTCGCAGGGCTGTAATGTTGTGCACCCATAGGGATGTATCCTATATATATATAAATATATACATATCCTATATAGCCTCCTATAGCAGGGGCTGGGCAGCTTGCACAAAGGGGAGGGTAGTGTTGGAGGAAGGTGGCTGCAAAGACATGGGCAGTGACCAACAGTCACAGGATCCCAGACTGGTTTGGGTTGGAAGGGACCTTAAAGCTCATCCAGTCTCAACCCCTGCCACGGGCAGGGACCCCTTCCACTGGAGCAGCTTGCTCCAAGCCCCTGTGTCCAACCTGGCCTTGAACACTGCCAGGGATGGGGCAGCCACAGCTTCTCTGTGCAACACCGCGTATCTCATGGACCCTCCTCTATCTCATGCCAGAGATGCTGCAGGAAACAGACACCTGATGTTCAGCCAGGCCAGCTCCAACATGGGTGAATCTCTGGTATTTTTCTCCTGCTGTCTTTTCTTTCCCCCTTATTTTGGTCGTTTTATTATTTTACGTTGTTTGCAGAACACAGTGTAGGAGGGGGGACACGTCTCTTGAAGTGTGAGTGAGTTCCCATGAGAGTGGGGTGGTTGCACAGGGTAATTGGAAACTTCTGTTTCACTTGACATCTTCCCCTTTCCACAGGACTTCTATGCACACACAAGCACAAATGTATAATGTGTATGTATGTGTGTCCATATAGACACATAAGGAAGGGAGATACTCAGCCAGGATGGTTCTCTGTACTGGTGACATCGCATTTGAACATCCCTAAATGCTGGAGCCTGTCCAGGAGAGCACCAAGGAACGCAGACAGGAACCACTGAGGCTTTCCAAGCGAAAACCTCCATAACTGTTATGCACCTCCAGCTTTGCAGCACCTCCCAAAACGTCAACAGAGAGGTTCAGAAGGGA
This sequence comes from Pezoporus flaviventris, assembly GCF_033815535.1. Taxonomy (NCBI): domain Eukaryota; kingdom Metazoa; phylum Chordata; class Aves; order Psittaciformes; family Psittacidae; genus Pezoporus; species Pezoporus flaviventris. The sequence continues at coordinate 2,190,045 of NW_026892558.1, forward strand.
GCTGATGCCCAGAGCACCATCCCCCTTGAGCTCCAGAGCTCCAAGTAGCTGCTTGAATGGGAGGGGGGACAAAGCTATAGGGAAACACCATGGTCAGATGTGACCGCCCTATAAACTCCCTTCTGTGCTACCTGCTTAGATGCTGTGGTTAATAAATTTGCCCCTGCTTTGTGCATAAGTGAAGCACCTAAAACACCATCTGGAGTCAGGCTGTGCCTTCAGTATAGCTCCACTAATTGTTTATGTTTATTTGACCATTTATCACTGGGATCCCCCCTTGCCAAAACCTGCCCAGCACATCGGATGGGACTTGTCATGCTGCATGCAGACTTAATCAAGCTGCCACCCAGAAATGACCCAGAGCTCCTGATTTTGGAGATTTATATAAACCCTGAAATTGTGAAGCATGCTGGGTAATTTAAAGAAGCCAGAAAGAAGAAACCAAAGTGAAAACATGGCCCTTCTATTATAGGATGCATTGAACACTACTCTGGCCCTGCAAGAGCTCCCGTTTGTGTTTATTTGGGGCCCAAGAACTGGGTTTAAGGAAATAGGAGAGCCATGGGGCTTGGTCCTGGTGGTGTGATAGCATCTTCCGAGCACTCGTCCCACAGTGTGCAGAGCTGCTGGGTGGCAGGTCCCTACAAGCTCACCCAGAGGATGGGTGTTGATCACCCAGCTTAATACCACAGTCTGGGAGCCTGCTATGAAATTAAGTCAAGGTCAGGCGAGGGTGGGAGACCTTGGGGTAGATCTAAGGGGATGCTGGGGCTCTTTGTATACCTGGTGCTTACCATGGTGGGAGACAAAGGAGAGAGGAGAGGAGCTCAACCTGTTCATCATCATGTGCTGATAAAAGCAACAAGCCTACAGAGGAGCTGAGGCCAGGAAATACTGCCTTAAATACCCCATGGTTCTGGTGGTCATGGAGGAGCAGCAAATTCCCATTATAACCAGTGGCACCAGACTGATCAGCTCACTGGGGGAGATTTGATTCATAATCTGCAATTTCACCAGGTTGTATCTGTACATAGACAAAGTTGTTAAAGCACAGGGTGCCCTGTGTAGGCTCTCGGTATCTGGAGCTAACCTGCAGGGATAGATTTGTTGAGAGATGCATAATATTTGCTGCAACATATATAACTTTTAAAAGTTCCTGAGGATGGGTTCACAAAAAGCACAGGAGATGCTTTTGTGCTCTCACACCTCAGCGACTGAATGAGTGGCATCTGTAATCACTGTTTATCATGTTAAGCAAATAGTGCTCATGGCACTTCCCCAGTGATATACAACACATCCCCAGTACTGATGTCCCCTAGGTATGTGGACTGGCTGAACTTCTGTTTGAATTTTGGAAACTGGGAAGAGTGGCTGTCACTGAAATACAAAAAGGGTGAAATGTGTCATTGTTGGGATTGTTGGACACCCTGGAGGTGGCTCTTGAACCAGGGGCCTCAGGTGAAGATGGCTTTCTGAAGGTCTGCTTATAGGAAATGAATAGTTGCAGCCCAATAACGTCAGTTTCATATAGGATATGTAAATATATATGGTTCACATGAGCTTAACTTGCCAGACAAATGTTGATAAGGATGAATCCTTGTATGCTCAAGGATTTCATTTGGAGGTCTGTATTAATTTTGTGAAGTCCGGTGGGTATTGGAGAAGTACCAGGGTAAAGGTCACCAGTGTGATCTCATTCCCTGAAGTGTAACCACTTTAATTATGTGCTCAAACCATGCTCACCTTCTGGGCTCTTCCTTCAGGTAGGAGCTGTCTCATTCATCCTTGGCTCTGTCGAAGCTGGCCAAAAAGGCCACCCAGGGCTCCTTGGCCATCCCTCTCCTCCCAGCACCTGTGGGAGGTCTTCATCTGTGTCAGTGTCACTGGAGCCCTGGTTGGCCACTATAGGCAGCCTTTGTTAGCATCACAGAATGGTTTGTGTTGGAAGGGACCTTAAAGCTCATCCAGTTCCAACCCCCTGCCACGAGCAGGGACACCTTCCACTACAGCAGTTTGCTCCAAGCCCTGTCCAACTTTGCACCACCATCCTCCAGAGCATCCCCTTAACTTGTACTGACCTGCTCTGTTTATGGAGCTGCTCCCTTGCCAGGACCCAAATGGGGTGATGCCATCTCTACAGCCACCCACAGTGCTTCCTCCCCATCTTTGCTGCAAGTGAGCATCCCATCTTTGCTGCAAGTGAGCGTCTTCCATGGCAAATGTGACCCTCTTTGCACCCCTCCTTGCCAGAGCATCCCTTTGGAAACCTTTACCCTTTTCTGCTTTGTCCAAATCTCAGCAAAATCCTTCATTTTTTTTTTTTTTTGAGGAGGGATCCTCAGTTTTGGGTGGATGAGCTTATCATGAACCTCTTAAAAACCAAACACCCCCAGCTTTCCTGGCTCAACCCTGTACTCCCTAAACAAGACTGGTCCCAAGGGAAAGGCTGGTCTCAGTTACTGGAGGCTGGGGCACCCATCCCAGCAATAAAACCCTCGTGCTACTGCTAGTGAGCCAGTTCCCTCCCACAGCATCATCTTTGGGTCTGGGAAGTGTCTCCTGTGCTTTAAAACCCAGGTGATTTCCATGCGAGGGAGGCAGCGGTTGGTGTCACCACGTTTTCTTCATCGTTTCAGGCATCTCATGGGGAAGTGATTGAAAGGAGAGGAGCACGCTCTGCCCCACCTTCCCGCCGGAGGGGAGGAACGCTGGGTACTGGGGTGGGTGGTTTAATAACACGTTCCTCTGGAGACAAGATGTTCAGAGGGGAGGTGTGCTTAAGGAAATATTTGCCTTTTTGGGTTTTACACATTCCTTTTGCTTGGTTTATTGGGGGGTTTCTTTATAAAAGTTAAAACAATGACCCACCTCTCTGCCTGCCTTTTAAATGGGGTTTTAGGGATCCTAACTCCTTGGTATGAGAGGAGTCTTCCAAACTGGAGTCAAGCGCTTGGCCAAGGCAATGGTGTTGTCCCAGGGTGGGGTGTCAATGTGGGTGGCTTTGCTCAAGGACACTTTCACAAGGGACTTGCTCAAGGTCACAAGGGACTTGCTTAAGGTCATGGAGCAATTGGCTGATGTGGGGATGGAGCTATTCCCCCCCACATTAACAGCAATTCTTCCTATTCCCCCAAAATAACACTGTGGCTATATAGCAGGTGCTGTCGATCACTGGTCAGCATTTCCCCTAGAAAGTAGCTGTAATGTTTTGACAGATTAGGGTAATCTCGCATGCACATCTTAATTGCCTCATTACAGAGGCACAAATAAACCCGGGGAAAAAGAAAACCCACAGATATTTATGGGCTGATGGATGTGGCAGGCAGGTCCACACACATGGCACCGTGGTGGGATGCAAAGGGAGAGCAGAGAGCCCACCCTGCTCCCACAGCCTGGAGCAGGGATTAGGAAAGGGGAGCAGGTAGTAAAGCAGCATCAAAGTATCTCTACCTTGAGGTGCCCGGTGCTCCAAGCAGGGGAGGGAGGCAGTTGGTGTTGGAAATAAATAGCGATGGGGAAAGCTGTTGAGAACCTTCTGCTGACTGCCTCTCCTGTGTGGGCAGCAGGTTGGGGTGGCCAGGGGTGCTCAGCGCCCTGAATCCAGGTCCAGCCACCTCTGGCATGCTTTGCTGATGGTCTCAAGCTTCAGGTGTAGAGCTGGAATCCCTCCTGGGAGTTTGTGCCTGAGGGATGCTGTGCTGGGTGTCAGGATCCAGCTGGGGAGGGGATGCTCAACCCCAAGCCCTGCCCCTGGGCTTGCACCGAAACCCTGCTCCATGCACAGGCTGGGTGAAGGGAAGAATTGGAGACACCATTGGGAATGTGTCTGGAAAAATGTCATTTTGACACCAGTAGTAGGCAGAGATCAGCTGGAGCCTCAGGCTCCTTCCTCCGCTGTGCTGAATGCAGAATGAGCATGGCCTGGGAGGAGGATGCAGACACTTTGTGCTCCCTGGCTTACCCTGTGGCACCCCCATGTCTTTCTGGAGACAGTGAATATAGGCACAACAAAAAGAACTGTAGACAGGATTCCCCACCTTCCTGTGGGGAAAACCATAGCATAGAGAAGGCCAAGCAATTTTAAGAGAAAATGCTCCAAGAATGTCTATATGAATATCAAAGTATGGAAATATGAAATAAGAAAATACAGAAAATATATAAAAATATATTTATATATTGATATATAGATAAAAGTTCATAAACATATAAAGATATACAAATATGTACATATAGATAGATAAGAGATTGTATAAGATTAGAAATATATAAATTATACACATAATAAATCAATGCTGCATGCCATAGTAATGGTGTTACACGCCAGTATACAAGTAAAGGCCGAAATTGCCATCTCCCAGCTAACACTCAGGTCGTCCCCACAGATAAAGCATACAGGAAGAGGAAATCTCCAGTCCCAGCCAGAGTCCTGAACCAGGAGCCATGCATTGCACAAGCCTGGGCTCCTCTTGGCAGCCTTCATCTCCTCCATGGGCTTTGCAGGGCAGTGTCACTGAAGATGAGGAAGGAGATGGGAGAGGGAAGCAATGATGAGGAGCCCTCACAGGTCTCCTGCTCCTGGCTTTGATCAATAGTGAGACCCCAGGGACAGGCTTCTGCCCCACTTCAGGGCTGGCACGTCTTTTCCAGGGCTCTTTCAAGCTGTGTCAGTCCCCCGTTTCCATTCATATAAATGAATATAGGCAATATTCGTTTATCTATATTCTATACATACAATCTCTATAGCCTATTGAGCATGCTTCTATTTTTTTACTTGTCACGATGCTAAATGAACATTTCACCTCCCTATATTTCAGTTTTATATTACTGGTTTTCAGAGGCTGTATTATACTGAATGAGGCTTGAAGTTAAAAGGAGACGTGAGAATAAAGCAACCAGAAGATAAAAATAAAAACCAGAAGGGTTTTTGAGCAGCAGAGTGCTCTGGATGAGCTCTGGGTCACCCAGGGAGTGTACATAACAGGCGGTTTATAATACCACTGTGTTCCCTGGCTCGTACCTGGGGACTTAAAAAAGGAATGATTTTCACCCAAAAAGGGGACAAAGCTTTTATAAATGGGGCTTTTCCTGGCAAGAAAGTAATGAATGAGTTTTAAGCATGCCCATAAATGCAGTGTTTCGAGACATCATCTGCAGAATACATTTATTTTAGGTGCCCTCCACCCTTCCCCCCCTCCCTGGTTTATTTTAACAATGCTGTAACTATTATAAAATGTGACTTTTCTGTTTAACTCCTTGGCGCCCACCCAGCGCCTGCACGTGCGTGTGCATGCACTGGTGGCATTTGTCGCCGTCGGATGCTATTTTTATGCCTGTTAATTCTTGAGGACCCCTCCCTTGGGTTGGGGAGGGGAAGGGGGGAGCCCAGAAGGAGGGAGAGAAAGGAGGAGGAGGAAGGAAAACGTCAACCTCAGCACACTTCCAGCCTCTGGCCATAGCCCTCCCTGGGGGCATGGGAACCATAAGGTCATTTCTCAGGCTGGCTGAGATTGGAGCTGTCAAACCACGCTGAGAGTTAAAAAAATGCAAATGCATGCAAATGAATGGGCTGTTTCTTCCTCCATTTAAATGACAAGAATCACCTTCAGTTTTGCCAGCACCCTGGCTTTATCAGCTTACCTAAGTGCTCCAATTAACAGAAGCACACCTGGAAAGGGCCAGGAGGAAAGGAAAAGGAGTCCATTTCCACCAAAAGGAGCTGTACATCATTTCATTTTATAATCACATATAGCCCCTGATCTCCTAATTAATTTTTTTTTTCTTGCTTTCTTGCTGCTGAGTTAATAATCCACCATCAAGGAGGATGGAGTTTAATGTCCCGAAAAAACCTCTGTAAGATTAATTGCAGGGTAGCCCAATATTCTGCTTTTCTGATCTTTTGCACTTAGGGTGATCTGGCAATAAAAGATCAAAATAGATTCGGAGGGAGACACGTTCCTTCATGCAAGGAGCTCCTTTAGCACTAATGCTCCTTCCAAACAAAAATAAATGAGTAGAAGATAAATACAGCAATAAAAATTTAATTGCTAATGCTTATTATTCAGGATACAAAGGCCTAAAAAGGAAGCTGTGTTTTCCTCCCTGGCTCAGGGGTTATTCATTATCTTACACTCCACTTGGAGAACACATTGGATTTACTTCCATTTATCTGTGATTTTCAAGGAAGATTTGATACAGAGCCGGTCGGGCTGGTGGAGGAGCGTAGCTAGTTAACATGGTTGAGCACAGCACACTGTAATGAATCAATTTGTTTCAGACAACAGACATAATTAGCGTGGAGCTAATGGGCACACCGTGGGATGCAGGGCTGAAGCATCATTCCTTGCCCACAGATACCAGTGGCTGGAGTGGAGGGGGGCTCTCCCCATCTCTGGGCACGGCAAGGTGCTGGAGAGGGGTCCCCAAGGTGGGGCTGCCCTCCAGCCCTCTGCAAGTCTTCACGAGCTCGGTTTGTCCCCCATCCCACGTTGCTCCAGGCAGTCCATAACCATTCCATGGGGTGCGATCCATCTATGCTGTGCTGTCTTCCCAAGGCTTTTGGTTGCCAGCTCTCACGCAGCAGTGCTGGGGGAGATACCTCCAAGGTCTTGGCTGGAGGTTGACCCTACAGAGGGAGGAGGAGGCAGACAGCAGTCCTCTTCCCACGGGAATGTTTGCTGCAGTCTGACCTCCCCAGCCTTCCCCAAGGGTGACTGGCTTGCTGGCCAAGGATTTCCCTGGATAACCTCCTTCCCTCCAAGCTCTTTCTAACCCCAAGGGCTGGAGGCAGGTGGTAGGGTGGGAGCCAGCCCCTTGCCATGGGGTAGACCAGGTCCCTACTGGTCCCACCAGCTGGTGGGAAAGAGGTTTGGAATCAGAAACGGAGAAGGGAAGGACACCCAGGACATGGCGATGGATCCCAGGAGAGATGTGGAGGTGGTGCAGGGTGGGATTGGGTACCTGCCTGATGGTCTCAGCCTTGCAAAAGGGGCTGATGTGGGGCTGCAATTTTATTTACGTGAACCATGGGGTCTCTTGGAGATTAACCCCTTGGCTGTGAGCTGTCTGCATGAATACATGCTCTGTGTCCTGGGGGTTTCCAAAGGGTTAGTGTATTCAAAGTTATTCTGGCTGTTTGATGTATTCCGTGTGTGATGGGATTAATGTATTTGTTGCCTGCTGGAGGAAGTCACTCTCCTTCCCTGGGATTTCTCATATGGAAGGGCTGCTGGAGTCATGCGAAAGAGGGAACATCTTATAGATTAAAAAAAAAAAAGGCAAAAAAAAAAAAATCAGGTTTTCCTTCTGGGTGTGGGCTTTTTGCTTCCAAATTTCCCTTTGAAGCTGGGTCTGCAGTAGCAGGGGAAGGTGTCTGCCAGATGAACAGGGCATTTGATACCACGCTAACAAGTCAGAACAGGATTAGGGATGGAGCAAGCCCACAGGTGAAGACAGCAGACATTCATCTGCCCTGGCCAGGGCCCTGGTCCCTGGTTGTCTTTCTGTGAGTGTTCACCTCTCTTGCCACCCAGCTCCCTTGGGAAGACATCTCTATGTGGGTTGTCTACCTGCTAAGGTAACATGTGATAGCTTCCACACATGATGTAGCAGGAGGCCACAGAACTGGAGACCTGCTAGTCCATAAGGACCTCTGTCCTACTGCATCAAACAGCCATGACCAGCAATCCCTCCTGTTTGGGACATCTAGTTATACCAGTCCTCAAAACAATTGTATGGATGAGATGGGATCTCCCTGGCTCATCTTGTTTAAGTAGTGTAGGAGCTGGCACTTGGCACGGTGATGCAATACAGCATTGCCTTTTCCCCACATAGCTCCTGGCAGGACAAAGCCAACATGTGCCTGGAAAGATGTTGGGTGTGGGAGGATATGGAAGAAACGTGATGGGGAGGGAAGTCATTGCACAAGGTTCCTGGGGGAGGGATGTGAAAGAGGGAGCTTGTGGTGGTTATGAAAAGGTGAATAGGGTGGGAACTGAGAAGGATGGAGACAAAGGAAGAGATGTGGAGGGAAGCAGACGTTAGATCACAGAGGACCTGGAAGGTGCTGAAGGTGACATGGAAATGCACTGGGGCAATGCAAGCAGAGGGTGATTACAAAGGTCTAAGTGAGGCAAGGGAGAGGAAGACACCAAAAGAAGGCAGGGTCATTTCAGCATTATTGACTGTGAATCCCCTGCTAATGCTGCACTGTCTGTGTTTTGTCCTAGGGCACTAAATGAGAATATGGCCAATGGCATTGAAGATCTTATTGGGATCCCATTCCCAAACCACAGCAGTGAAGTCTTATGTGGTTTAAATGAGCAGCGGCATGACGGTCTCCTCTGTGATGTTATCCTCATTGTCCAGGACCAGGAGTACCGGACACATCGATCCGTCCTTGCTGCCTGCAGCAAGTACTTCAAAAAACTCTTCACTACCGGCACTTTAACAGACCAGCCCTATGTTTACGAGATTGACTTTGTCAAGCCTGAAGCACTTTCTGCCATCCTCGAGTTTGCCTACACCTCAACCCTCACCATCACCACCTCAAATGTCAAGCACATCCTCAGCGCTGCCAAGATGCTGGAGATCCAGTGCATTATCAATGTATGCCTTGAAATCATGGAGCCTGACAGAGAGGCAGAAGAGGAAGATGACAAAGAAGATGAAGATGATGATGAAGATGAAGAAGAAGAGGAGGAGGAAGAGGAGGAGGAGGAGGAAGTGGAAAATTTCGTCAATCAGGAGAATCTAACTGATGTCCAAGAAGTAAGCTGTCACCAAAGCCCTTCTAAGTCTGATCTTACCGAAGAAGCATATACAGAAGCACCTAAAGACTGTCCAAATCACTACCCAGCCAACAACTCCTCTGGACACTTGGGTGTGATACGAGACTTCTCCATCGAGTCCTTGCTAAGGGAAAACTTGTACCCTAAGTCAAACATCCCAGAAAGGAGGCCAGCTCTCTCTCCTTTTGCCCCTAGCTTCTTCCCACATCTATGGAACGGCGATTTTAACTCCTTCTCCCAGCTAAAGGAGCCACAAGTAGACAACGGCCCCTTAGATCTGGTGATCAAGAAGAGGAAGATCAAGGAAGAGGAGGAGAAGGAAGACCTGCCTCCGCCTCCTTTCCCTAATGACTTCTTCAAGGACATATTTACCAACACCCCAGCAGCTCCCTTAGGGCACATTAAGGCCGAGACTGAGTATAGCGCTTATCTCAATTTCCTAAGCGCTACCCAGTTTGGAGGAGTTTTTCCACCATGGCCCCTGGAGGAAGAGAGGAAGATAAAGCCCAAGGCGTCACAGCAATGTCCCATCTGTAACAAAGTCATCATGGGAGCCGGCAAGCTGCCCAGACACATGAGGACCCACACGGGAGAGAAGCCGTATATGTGCAATATCTGTGAAGTCCGCTTTACCAGGTATGTGTTGGGTACCTCTGCTGTGCATGGCCATGTGTGGGGAGGGCGGTGGTGGTGGTTGAGGGGGCCACATCATGACCTGTGGGTGACTCCTAAGCTACACATATATTTTTCCCCAAAAAGCAGTAAAGAAGGCAGGGCATGATCTCTATCCCTTCTGAAAAACAAAAAGAGAGGAAGAGAGGGTGGAGGAAAGAAATGAACCTACTGATTTTGGTAGGTTGCGGATCACATCCACAACTCACTGGATCCATCCCCTCACTGGGCAAAAGCTTAAATAAGCAACAGGGTATTTTCAACCCCACCATAGTTCACCACAGTTGGACCAGCAGGAGCTGGAAAACAGATGGTCAAACAGTAAAGGAGGTTTTGTCTCTAATGTGCTGGGAGATGCATTGAGCTGGGAGGGCCATCTAGCTGCGGGATGTAATTAGTTCGTGTTTGCACATTTTGGCATCAGTGCAGACCACAACCCAGTTGCACATGTTTAGACATGGGAGGGTCTGGGCTTTCTGAGGCTAGATCCTAATTATTATATGTTAATAGCGAGGTGGGGTCAGTCTCTTCTCCCACGTAACAAGCAATAGGACAAGGAGAAACAGCCTCAAGCTGCACCAGGGGAGGCTTAGCTGGATAGTAGGAAAAATGTCTTCACGGAAAGGATTGTCAAGCACTGGAACAGGCTGCCCAGGGCAGTGGTGGAGTCACCATCCCTAGAGGTGTTTAAAAGACATGTGGATGTGGCATTTGGGGACATGGGTTAGTGGTGGACTTGGCAGTGTTGGCTTCACGGTTGTGTTTGATGATGTTATGGGTATTTTCCAACTAAAATGATTCTATGATTCATCACCCTGAACACTGGCCACCCAAGAGCCTGGGACCTGGTCTCTCTCTCTATGGTCAGTGGAAAGATATCAGCACCCTCAGAGTGGTAGATGAGGGAAGGAGATGAGCAAAGGTGCCATCCCTGACCCCAAAGACAGGGCTTAACTAAAGCAACTAACTTTTGGGTACCTAGGTCACGTGAGACCAGCCCCAACATGGGCTGCTCCAAGGCAGGCATGACCAGCCAGTCCACCCCTCCTACCAAATCCCAGCCTTTGCACTTCTCTTTACCCCAGCAAACCCCTCAATAGTAATAAATCAGAGCAGGCTACACAAATCTAATGCTACTGCTTGCAACCCTTCTCTGAAAAGCTGGGCAGATTTAATCGGTGAGCAGAGACAAATAGATTCCTGGACCTGCTCTTGCTGGGTATAATTAATATCTAATGAGTACAATCTTTACCATAATAATAAAGCTTTCTGACAAGACCACGGTATTTCAGCTCCTGGCTGCGTGTGAGAGAGAGAGCCCTATTAAGTTGGGGCGAGCAAACCAGAGGAAAATAATATGCACGGTAGGCAAAAGTGAGCTCCTGACAATGTCCGGACACCTGGGGTGCTCCCACATTCAGCCTGCCTTTTCTTCTCCATCCCTGTGATAATATTCAAGTGGAAGTTATGCAGATGATGAGGATTTGACCTGAAAATAAATTTCCATGCTCCTCTCCATTAACGCAGCAGACACCGTATTATAATGCAGGGAACATCATGCCTTGGGCTGGTGCATGCGACGTGAGCCAGCTCCCCCTGCTATGTGCAGGGGAAAGGCCGCTGCCGGGTGCTAATTCCCGCCTGCAGGAATTCAGATCTGGGTCCTGCTGCATCCTGAGGTTAGCACTGGGTTGTCACCTCCAGATAGGCGGGCTCTTCTGGGAGGAGTGGGATGGGTTCAGCTCAGTGAGTGTGGCTGCATCCCAGGCTGGAGGGTTCACCTGGACAGCCCCATCCTGCAGCCCCATCGCTGCCCTGGGTGTGATGCTGTGGGTGCTAGTTGCTGACAAGGAAACAGCTTGATTTGACCCATCATCAACGCCTTCTCTCTAATGGGGATAATAAATCTGAGCCCTCCCAGGGGGCATCCCAAAGTCCTTTACAAGGAAGGGCAGCATAATTGGCTTCATCTGAGGAAACTGAGTCAGGGAGAGATGTTGGGACTGACTCACAGTCACTGATGAGGTTAGTAGGAGGGTTCAGGTGGGAATTCAGGTATCCTGACCCCTACTCCAGACAGGTTAAATCAGCATCTTGGAGGTTAAAAGTTCCACGTGGAGATGGTCTAGCATGGTTTAGCCAATTACTAACACAGGGCTAAATCAGACACCCTCTCATACATTTACCAGCTTCTAAATACAAAGCACAGGGGTAGGAGGACTTTAATCCAAGAACAGAACCCCAAAGAAAACAGGGATTAACTCAGTGGTGTGGGTGACGTTCTCCCAGATTCATTCACAAGACCAAAGCTGTTCATACAGGTCACCCTACACAAAGCTGGAGCCTGCAGGTTTCTTTTTTTCATTTAACACCCTGAGTGAAGTGGAAATTTGAAAACATCAGTTTATTTTCAAATGCATTTTGGATAACACGCAGCTGTTTGGTTGTGATTGGTTAGTTGAGGTTTTTAGCCATTTTCAGCATTACTCTAATGTGAGGGCTCTCCACCAGGGAAAAGTGTATTTAAGCAAAGTGGAGTGATTGAGATGCAGGAAGAGATTTCTGCCGGGATTTCCTGAGCGCTGCCACTCGCATTACGTGCTTTGCTCCTGAGGGGAATCTGATGCTTCCCGAAAGCATCAGACTGGCACCCGGAGCAGTGAGCAGTGCCTGCACCAGGGACATACATGCCCACACAGTCACCCATGGTGGGGTCCCCGGGGAATGAGGGTGCAGGGAAGCCAAGGTTCCCAAATGGGATTTCTGACCTAGTCAGTCCTTTGCATTATTTCTGTGCTCCAGGAACTGTGGAGAAGCAAATAAACAAGTAGAGAAAATACATTTTCCTGGGTGGGGAGTCCCCCAACCTCCCCCCATCAGATCCCTTCTCCTTCATGTCAGTGGGTCCTGCATCCCACGGCAAGGACCCCACATGCACCTAGATCTGGCACTCCCACTTCACAGGGACATCTGATCGCAGGAAGAAGGACTTCATTTAATAGCTCATTAATTTTTTCCTTAAACAAAGGCTGCTCAGCTCCTACTCTGTTGGTTTGCCCTGCTGAAATGCTGGAGAAAACTGCAAATATTTCAGTTTTTCCACCAAGACAGCCCCAGAGTGCTCAAGGAGAAACTGTTCCAGCCAGAAAGGTTAACATTATTTGTTCCTATTATTTGTGTTGTGACAGCTCGCAGAGCCCTAATCGTTCTCCTAATGCAATTGCATTAAGGTTATTCACACACACGGAGCACGGTTCTCTTTCTCCCGTCTCACAAAGCCCACGTTCCCCATGCTGCATCCTCCCCTGGGTGCTTCACTGCAGCCGGAGCATCTCACACACACCCCCAGCCTCCGAGGTTCTCCAGTTAGAGCCATAAAACCTCTCTTCCATCCCACGGAGATGCTGTCGGGGCAGGGAGGATTGAGTTTCTTTCTCCCCATCTGCTGCCGGAGATGTGTAATAGCCTGAAAAAAAAAGCTTTGCCTGTATTTACATTATACAGTAAACCTGGTGCGCTGCTTGTTTATTACGAAAAGCAATCCTGCTAGGTTAAACATTACATATATAGGTTTAAATTATATTATAGGTGGGGCTGGTAGCTCTGCTTTTCATTAACGTTTCCGAACATTTCGCATTGCAAACCCCTGCGTTCATCTGCTTACGACTTCGCTGTACATTATCCATTTGGGATGAAATTTTCCATGCAGCTTCATGTGCTGTTGAGAACTGATTCCAGCCCCTTCAGGATAATGCACCCTTGTTGAGTTTTTGGGATAACAGCATCTTTGAATATTTCGGAGTGGGAAGTCAGGATCTGGCTCTGGGCTTGGCATAGGGGGACAGAGATGCTTTTCTTCTGTCTCCTTAAAAATCTGTGTGAGTTGTAAACCTCATATGAGCTTGTTACAACCTCTGTACAGGCAGGGAGCTGTACAGTGCTGCTGCTGCAGATGCCTGACCAGGCTGGGACTGGTTTCCTAAAGGCAATAAAGCATCATCTGATGAAGAAGTGACTGTCCTGATAGGGATACATCTCTGCATCCTTGATCCCGAGGGACTGGTGTGCAGGGATGCCCATACCGAGGCCGCACTCCTCACAGCATTGGAGTGCTGCTGGTCACATCACCGAGAACTATATCAAGATAAACAAAGGCAAGGTGGCAGAAATCAGTGCAGAAGCAGCACCTTGCAAGTTCTGTGATTCTTGTAGACTGCAGAAGGAAACATTCATTGGAAGAAAACCTGATGGGACTGCCAGCTTAGGAAAATATTATTGGGTTTAGACGTTCCCCTTAAAAAAAAAAAAAAAAACAAACAAACAAAAAACACTATATTTGTAAATACGTGCCTTTGGGGTGGGTTTTATGGTTGTATTTAAACACCTTCCCCAGAACGTGTGTGAGGTTGGATGTGTGCTGACCTTGGAGAGCGAAGCGGGGAAGGACAGCGGTGCCGGCCGCTGCCTGCACCTCTGCTGCCTCACCCTGTGCCATGCTCCCGGTGCAAATCAGAGCTCCGGAGACACCCAGCGGTCAGAGCAAGAATGAAAGGAAAGGAAAATCAGCTCCCGGAGGGAATTCTTCTGGACGGCATTGCCTTGCATTGCCAGGCTCTCGGAACTCAACTAATTTCCTAGTCTGCAGGCAGGAATGCAGCTTGTACTTATTTAGATATCACCATACGGTTTTGGGGTTTATTCCATAAGGTTTTTTCTCAAATTTAGGCTTTCTGGGATGGGCTGCACACTCCTGAGATGGAGAGCGGGGTTTGTGTGATATTTAAGGTGCTGTCCCTCCGGGAAGGAGGAGATGGATGCAAACACCAATTTCCAAGAGTATCTATACACTGGGGTAAGCCCCGGGATGAGCTCCTCGCCTTCCCATTGCCTTTCCCTCTCCTGATCCAAGGAGCAATCTCAACCACATCCCTGACCAAGCGCCTTCTCTTTTGCAGGCAGGACAAGCTCAAGATCCACATGCGGAAACACACTGGGGAGCGGCCGTACCTGTGCATCCACTGCAACGCCAAGTTTGTGCACAACTATGACCTGAAGAACCACATGCGCATCCATACCGGCATCCGGCCCTACCAGTGCGAGTTCTGCTACAAGAGCTTCACCCGTTCCGACCACCTCCACCGCCACATTAAGCGCCAGAGCTGCCGCATCGCGCGGCCCCGGAGAGGACGCAAGCCCGCAGCATGGAGGGCGGCCGGATTGCTCTTTGCTCCCGGTGGCCCACCGGTGGAGAAGAGCTTCGTGATGCCACCGACGCTGGAGGAGATGAGCGGCCACCTCGGCAGCACGGCCATGTGCCTTCCTGGCCCCAGCCCCAAGCACTTTCTGAGCGGGGCCAAGTCCCCCTTCAGCCTGCAGGAGCTGGAGAGCCAGTTTGAAGAAACCCAGATGAAGCTCTTCAGGCGAGCCCAGCTGGACATGGAGAGGAACGCGAGCATCTTCGCCTTCGCTTTGGGCCATAATGAAAACCTTGCTGCCCAACCCTTCTTCCCCCTCCCTGATCCATGGAGCACAGGTTTCAACGGCTTGGCAGGGCTCGGCCATGTGGCTCCCATCTCAGAGGCAAGCAAATAAACCCATGTCTGGTCCCACCATAGGTCTGCTTCCCTTCCCAACAGGATGACCAGCTTTCTCAGCATCCTTGTCTGCTGTTTCACGTCATCTGGCCCCCAAGAAGCTCTCTGTCCCCTCCCCACCGTGGCTTGCCGTGGGGTTTGAGGCATGGGGCCTTCCCCACGGCAAGTGGGTGAATAGGTGGGTCCTGTGCTCCACGGCCCCAGCACTTTAGACTCTACAAAGCACTTGGCTTTGGGGCTGTGGGGCACTTACTGCCCCATTCAACCACCCACCGCTCACAGCTCCATCTGGGAAGGACAGGCCAGGACTGCTGCTCTCTTCAGCCCTCCCAAAAATGTCACTTGCCTTAGTCCAGGGCATGGCCATCACCATGGGATGGCTCTTCTTGGGGGAGATGCCCCGATTTTCCACCTGTAGGACCCACTTGACACTGACAAGCCGTCCAGACTTGGTTTTCATATGTTACATTCCTTGGCCCTTTTGGTCAAAAAGACTTTTTTTTCCTTTTTTTTCTTTTTCTTTTTTTTAATTATTTCCCGTGTCTGGCAACAATATTCATTCTACAAGGGTTAAAGGGAAGGGTCGAGCAACCATGTTGGGAGGGGAAGAATCTTGGCCATTGCCTTTCTCAGTGGTATATCAGATTTGCAGGGCTGGCAGGAAAGCCCTGAGGTGGGACCCTAAAAACATTAAAAAAAAAAAAAAAAAAGCTAAAAAAAAAAAAAAAAATTAAAAAAAAAAAAAAAAAGATAGAAAATCACCCAGAAGCAAAGCTGGGTGGAAAAGGGGATTTTTACTTATTTTGGTTCTTTGTCCATTTCAAAACTTCGGAAGGAGAACCAAAGCCTGTTTTGAGTACTTTGACTGCAGTTGCTTGAAAAGGTGAAGGAAAACTTTCGGAAGGATCAGAAATTTTTTGATTCTGAGCTTTTATTAAAACCTTGCTTTGGGAAAATAAACCATGGGGGAATTTTGAAATGAAAACGTCATTTCAAACCAAAGAGTCAGAATTCACCGCCGCTGACCATTCTGAAAGGTATAGGGTTTTGTCCTTAATTCCCCCTAATTCCTATACAGATTTTGATGATGAAATTCACAAAACACTGGAGTGTCCCTGAATCTGCAATGCCGATGGGAAAAAAATTGGATGTGCAAATATCCCTGCTGTTTGTCTCAAGGGATCTTTGTGGAAAAAAAGTTCCACTAAAGGTGTCTTGCAGATGAGATTGAGATTGTCTACTTGCAAGAAGGAGAAGTACTATTTCTTCACCATTTGTTGGTTCAAAACATGAGGCGGTAACATACAATGGGGTGCTCCAAGCTGAAGCTCACCCATGGTGGCCAACAGGTCAGGAGTCCTCTCCAGCATCCCTGCAGACCCTTGCTTGGCCACCCCTACCTGATATTACTTCTGAGGATGGAAAAGTGGCTGCAATTGCCTCATCAGCCTCCTTCAGCTCTTAAAACCATGAGCTACTTTCAAGCATAAAGGCTTTTGATGGCCATCTGCCTCCAATTGCTCCTCTTAGATGTGGTGGGACCCTAGTTTCACCACTGGCTGAGACAGCTTGAGGTGGGACCCCAGTTTCACCACTGGCTGAGACAGCTTGAGGTGGGTGCCCCAGGAAGCTGGTTTTACATGGAGCCAGCACCTGATAATGTAAATGTTACAAGTTAGGGATTTTTCTTTCTCTTTTTACTGTTACCTTTCACCATCAGCAGAATCAAAGGGGATGAAAGGACCATGGGTTCGTTAACTTCTTGGCCTGCCCATCAATGGTGTCGCTCTGAAGCGGTGGCTGGATGATGGTGTCCCCACCAGAGAATGGGAGGGGGCACAGGGGATCCACAGCCCACCATGAGGGTATGAAGGACTTCTGCTCTGAGACCATCCTTAGCAGGAACGATCCCAAGGAGCTGCCCAATGCTTGCTTCCTCCTCCAATCAGAAATCAGCAAAGACTCAGTCTGCAACAAGTCAATTGAGAGAGTTCAAAAAAAAAAAAGAAGAAAACGTCTTAAAACTGCATCAAACCTTTTTTTTTTAATCCATACCAACTTCTCACACGAGCGACGTTTTGCAAATGGACGGTTACTTCAGGTGTTTTTTTGTCTACGATTTGGAGTCATTGTAAAGTATCCAAAGATGCTGAGTACTGTATAATCTATGAGGACTTGAAGCAAGGTGTTTTTTCTGTCTCGATTTGTTTGTTGGGTTGGTTGGGTTGGTTTTTTTGTTTGTTTTCTCCTTCCTATTTGTCTAGCGGGGAAAAGCCTTTGCAATTTTTCTATTTATAACTATTTTTATGTGACTGCTTTATGTACAAAACAGTAGGGGAAAAAAAATCAAAACAAAAAAAGGAGAGAGGAACACACACACAAACAGATTTGCCTTACTTACTCACGGGACAATCACCCTTAACTTGGATTGATGCTAGAAAGTGGATGGAAAAAAAAGATACCAGATCCTTTTATGTATTTATTAAACTACATTAATTGATGATCTTAAATTATTAGCAGGACTTGGTTCTGTTGCCTGTAGTGCAAAGCCACTGCAGATACAGAGCTGCCTTCCTGCTCGGGTCGGCATGGCCATCCCTATGGCCTCAGGTCTTTGGATGTTCCTTGGTCTCATAAATCTGGTGCTTTCCAAAGGAACTTTTTGGGAAGCCAAAATAAGAACACATTAAGTAACCATCCAGCTGGTAACAGCTCCAACCCAAGGGGGCTGTCGGCATTGTGATGAGTGAGTTAAGGTTGATTTTCCCATGTTGTGCTGGGTTGGGTAGGGATGGATGGAGCCAGATTCTGGCAGCCATCATGTTTTGGGGTGGAGAGGGAGAACTAGAGAGAACCCTAATTCTTCCCATTTTTGATGTTGTGTGGTGACTCCAGGCCACAGGTATCCATGTGGGAGCACAATTAAGCAGGGAGGTGCCTTCCCAGGATTCTGCTTCCCTTCCCCATCCAGGATGGGCATGATGAGCACCAAGCCTGGGGATGGAAGCATGTGGGGCTCTTCCCCAGCTCACGATGCCGTGGTTTCTTGTTCTCACCATGGCTCCTGGGGCCAGCTGCGGAAGGTACTGATGAGCACTGGACTGCATTAGCAGCAGCGTGAGCAGCAGCTCAGGGAGGGGATCCTGCCCCTCTGCTGCGCTATGGGGAGACCCCCCCTGCAGTCCTGATCCAGCTCTGGGGCAGCAGCACAAGAGGGACGTGGAGCTGTTGGAGCGAGGCCAGAGGAGGCCATGGAGATGCTGCGAGGGCTGGAGCAGCTCTGCTCTGGAGCCAGGCTGAGAGAGCTGGGCTGGGTCAGCCTGGAGAAGAGAAGGCTCCTGAAGGGGAGACCTGAGAGCAGCTCCAGTGCCTGAAGGGGCTGCAGGAAAGCTGGAGAGGGGCTTGGGACAAGGGATGTAGGGACAGGCCAAGGGGAATGGCTTTAACCTGCCCGAGGGGAGACTGAGATGAGCCCTTAGGCAGAAGCTCTTCCCTGTGAGGGTGCTGAGGCGCTGGCACAGGGTGCCCAGAGAAGCTGTGGCTGCCCCATCCCTGGCAGTGTTCAAGGCCAGGTTGGACACAGGGGCTTGAAGAAAGCTGCTCTAGTGGAAGGGGTCCCTGCCCATGGCAGGGGGTTAGCACTGGATGGCCTTTAAAGGTCATTCCAACACAGACCGTTTCCTGATTCCATGATTCTGTGAACACAGCTGACACAAATGTGAGCCTTGTAATTCACGTTGCTGCTCCTTGTTAATTTTTGAAAGTGGTGTGAAACCTTGGAAAACAGGTTCCAGGTGGGAACACTGGGACTCATCCCACGTTGTTCAGCCTTCAAACTTCCAAACTTCACGTTTGGAAGTGAAGTAACAGACGCTGTGCACATTGAGACACCTGCGTGTTGACACTTCAGTTCTGGGTGTCCTAACCTGCAATGTGATTTCCTCTGCAGCCATCCTGGCTCTGAGGGAGGCAGGTACTGCGGGAGGGTGATTCACCCCACCTACACTGGACCTCCCAAGGGTGGGATGAATCACCTTCCACGGCACTTGTCATCTCCTACCTACCAGCGTGGTTTGGAAGAGCTAGCTTGGACTAAACTTTCGTTTCCCATAGATGCAGTGAGATAAGCTTAACCATGGGGAGGGATGTTCCCATCACTGCAGCTCCCTACTCTCTGCTCAGCTGATGGGGCAGTACCTGGCAAAACCTTTCCGAGGAGGATGAGATGCTGGCACAGCCCAGTGATCATTCCCAGCTCAGTCGGCTTGATTTCTTCCCAGTCTGTTTTCACTGGGAATACAATGGGAAATAAGGGTCCAAGTCCATCCTCCCAACCTTGGGGGCCAGGGATTTAGGCTAATGGGGTCATACACCCCTCTTCAATCCCAGCAAAGCATCCCAAGCTTTCACAGCAACCACTTATTTTCCTCCCCTCATGCTCACAAGAAGCACTCTGCAGCATTAGGTGCTCAGGATGGGGTCTGGACCTGTGGGCACTGTCCAAAAATGTGGCTTGAAAAGATGGAAATACCAGTCCCCCTCCCAGGGCAGACAGTCAGTGGCTGAGCATTTCATCTGCGCTCACAGCCTGCAGGACCACAGCGTATAAACAGTGTGTTTCTGAGCAGTAAACATATACAAAAGCAAAATTAAGTGGATTGCTTTTTAGCTATTTAAACTATTTTAATTCTTTTAAAATCTTTGGGTTTATGACCCCATTTTATGCTCATCTTATGGTTTGCTTATAATGCAATAAAAAAAAAGGAAAAAAAAAGAAGAAAAAAAGAATATTGCGAGGGGAGGGTGAAAAATCTGGAAACTGCTCAGGGGAGCTGTGCGCTAATCAGACACATGGGAATCACAGAGCAAAACCAGCTTCAGTAAATGCTTGTTAGCAGCAACATATGGCTGCATTCCTGCTCCTGAGCAGCTGCTGTTATCTGCTGGATCATCCAGACCATGGTGGGGGAAACGGTGCTGGGGTGATGCTGTACACACACCATTTGCTTGCTCCTAGTGTTGCTGCACGAGTAGCACGGAGCTGGATGGGCAACTCTTTTCCCCTGGCTCGAAACCCTTTGGCGAGTGGTGCAAGAGCATCTTCCTCTAGTTGTGTAGGAGAAATGGAACATCCAAAAAGGTATTAAAACCAGGACAGAAAGTACCTGCACTTTGGGAAGCAAAACGGCTCTTCTATTCGGCATTTACCTGCAGAAAACAAGAAATGAGTAATTTCTTTAAATGGCCCCTAAAATGCTCTACAACTAACTTGTGGTCCTCTGCGGGACTCCCAGTGACACCAGTGGGGCTGTAGACACTGTCCCATCTTGGCCCGTAGCTCCACGGGACCTGCTGTGCCCCCAGTCCTGTGCATTTTCACGCCCATTTTGGAGGGGATTAGTGCTTTATTTACAGTACCCTGAAGCTGGAAGGTTGTGTGGTTGCAGAGGAAAGTTTTAACGTCCAAGAGTAAATGAAGCAAAGACCCCAACCACCTCATTTGAAGAAAGTGTTGTGTTTTGCATCAAGTCTCCTATGGCATTTATTAGGGTCTGCCATTGCTTTTTTGGTACCTCTGACAGCCTGCACTTCCTTGCTCCACGTGTGACTTTCTTTCCAAGCCAAAAAGAAAGGGAAGAAAAGGGAAAACACCCTTCTTGTAGAATACTGTCTCCCTGCATAGCTCAAGAGAAAACAGCCACATCCCACCTCCCAGCCCCATCCCGATGTCAGGAGACAAAATACCTGTGGCTTGGAAATGCCTTCTTTTTGCCTTGTTTTCCTGTGTGAACTGATGTCTTACATGACTTGCACTAATCTCTGTAGGGCAGAATACTGTTAGGTTTCTTTGTTTCTGTCTCTTGTGTGGTTGCGACTCCTCTTGGCTAAGAAAACAGCAGTCCTGTAGATGTACCTGCTGCACATTTTACACCCCTAGAGAAAATAAACTGTTATCTGAAGCAGTGAGTGGCTCGTGTATCTTTAATGCTGCTGTGGGGCTGGGGGCTGGAGAAGTTATGGCATCAAGTGGTGGCAGTGGTCCTCT
Organism: Pezoporus flaviventris; assembly: GCF_033815535.1. Classification (NCBI taxonomy): domain Eukaryota; kingdom Metazoa; phylum Chordata; class Aves; order Psittaciformes; family Psittacidae; genus Pezoporus; species Pezoporus flaviventris. The sequence goes on from NW_026892558.1 coordinate 2,211,143, forward strand.
AGGGTGACCCTTCATGTGGCATCTGGTCTGTCCCCATAAGGGTGATTAGGCTCCGGAGCAACCCCTGGTGATGTCTGATCCCGCCCAGCTTGAAATCTGTACTCAGAAAAAGAAACAGTAAATGAATAAACAAAAGAAAACCCACAAAATATTCTATTATTCTAAAAAACATAAGGAAATTTGGGACTTTTCTGCCCGTTTCTACTCATCTCCTTTCTGCAGCTCCCTGCGGCGTACTCAAACTTGCACTGCCCTCGTGTGGTGGCCCGGTGGCAGCTCTGCCACCAGAACGATGCTGGGGACATCGGCGGTGCAGTAACTGCATCTGCAGGCGTCTGCGGCTCTCGGTTGCATCAGTGTGGGCACGATCTTCCACTGCCTCCCCTCACACCCTGCAGCATCCACCTGCCAAGCACAGGAAATACAAACCTGAGCCACACCGAGATCACAGAATACAGACTGGTTTGTGTTGGAAGGGACCTTTAAGCTCCTCCAGCTCCAACCCCTGCTACAGGCAAGGACACCTTCCACTAGAGCAGCTTGCTCCAAGCCCCTGTGTCCAACCTGGCCTTGAACACTGCCAGGGATGGGGCAGCCACAGCTTCTCTGGGCACCCTGTGCCAGCGCCTCAGCACCCTCACAGGGAAGAGCTTCTGCCTAAGAGCTCATCTCAGTCTCCCCTCGGGCAGGTTAAAGCCATTCCCCTTGGCCTGTCCCTACATCCCTTGTCCCAAGCCCCTCTCCAGCTTTCCTGCAGCCCCTTCAGGCACTGGAGCTGCTCTAAGGTCTCCCAGAGCCTTCTCTAAGATGGAGTATAACAGCTGGACTCTATGAAACTAAGGGTCTTTTCTAACAGAAATGATTCTGTTATTCTAATAGTTTCCTACCCCCATTAACCATAACCAAACAATTAGGCCATGAGGTTGGGAACATCCCACACACAACCATCAGTGACCTCATGGCACTAATTTTGAGACAGTTGCTCCCTGCAGCCCAAGGGTGAGCTACCACAGGACTTTCCAATGCGCAACAAGGCTCTAGCTGATATTTCCCTCTTCCCCTCATGGTCCAACTAATAATATTACCCAGTTCATGTGAGTATAGAGGACACATACAAATCTTATGCAATTGTATAAAGCTAGCTTCTTTATTAACTGAGGCAAAAACCAACCCATGAAAGGAAGAAGCCAAACAGCAGTGCCATCACACAACCCCCCTTCATAATTGGAAGTTTTGTTTTATTTCTTTCTTCCCGTGGAGATGACACTGACCGAGTTGTCACAAATCTGATCGGGCTTCCTATTAGCTCATGCAGCGCCTCGAGCCTCAGGGGTCATCTTAAATTCAGGCAGCCAATTTGCAGGCAGGCAATGCAAAGCATACAAGGAGCTGGCTTGCTCAGACCAGGCATGGTCTGAGGCTTTAAGGACAGACCCTGGCTTTCAGCTAAAACCATCCTCTGCTCTTGGGTAGCCTCCAGCAAATCCTTACACCAATGGCTGTAAACCTGCCTGCCTTTCAAGTGTAGCTGTTAACTCAGCTTCCATAGTAAACAGGACGGGTTTTTCTCAGTGGGACCAACTTTTACCACATTAGCTGGAGTTTTGCATCATCTGGGAAATATTTAAGGCTTTGCCCTTGAGTCCTCAGGACCTGGGTTCTCATTTATGCAGCTTTCAGGAGTTATTTCTGGCCCTCGCTGTTGCCAGGAGTTTTTGATGATAATCACTAAAAAATCAGTTCGAAATACAAAGTTCTCCCAGGCACTTTGCCACCCATCAGTACTCACAACCATTCTGAGATGTGGTCCTTGGACCTGAAGTGGAGGTGAGCGGAGATTTGCTCTGAGTGTTGCTGCAGGGATGAACAGCTGGACTGTGACCCTCTGAAACTGGAAGGGGAAAGTGAAGAGCGGGCAGAAGCTCCACAGGACGTGGAAGTTCATCTCCCATAGGGAAAAGGCAGAGCTGCTGGAGAAGCAGCCACGTATAGATGTGCTCCTCATGCTTCTGCCTGGCATCCTCCTCTTTTGTGTTTGATAGCTCAGCCCATGACAAAGATCATTGTAGCTCCAAGCACTTGGAGCAGAAATAGCCAAGTTTCAATGACCCTGATGTACGTATAAATATATAAGCACACCCACATATGTATATTTGTTTGGCTGTCATCCTCGCAGATAGAATTCAATCTTTTTGTGGGGAAACTGAGGCACGGGGAGGCAGAGAGACTTATTCATGTCTCTCTTGCAGCACACAGGTATCTCAGTGTGTGCTGCCAGCCTACCCTTTATAAAAGGCCCTTGCATGACTGCAAATCACCACTTGGGAGTGGTGAACCTTGGCAATGGCTTCATCAGGCTGTTTAATTTGACACTAGGAAGGAGCATCCCTATGCAACCCTCTCTCACTGTCTTCAGCATCCCCATCTGATACCAGCCAGTCAGTGAGAAAGAGGGAAAGAGAAAGTAACCAAGAGAGGACTTTTTTTAGCAGGGACCATGCCAAGATGAGCCAGTGAGATCAGCAGGAGCCATCAGAGACCCACTTGGCTGTGGCTGGTTCAGGGTACTGTACTCTGCATTAGCAGACATTTGTGGTAAAGTTTTGTCTCCAAGGAAGGCTGCCACCCTCCACCCCAAAATAACAGAGAGAGCAACACCAGAGATACACCAGAGCAGCTCTGCTATGAAGACACCAGGGCAAGTGGGAGCGCTGATCAGCTGAAGGATAGGAAGGTTCTTCAGAGGGATGTGGACAGGCTGGATCCATGGGCTGTGGACAATGGGATGAGGTTCAACAAGGCAAAATGTCCGGCATCTGGGACACAACAACTCCCTGTAACGTTCCAGGCTTGGGGAAGAGCGGCTGGAAACTGCTCATGGGAAAGGCCCTGGGGGTGCTGATTGATGGAGCTGAACGTGAGCAGCTTGTGCCCAGGCGGCCAGGAAGCCACCAGCATCCTGGCCTGGATCAGCACCAGTGCGGAGGCAGGGCCAGGGCAGGGATTGTGCCCCTGCACTGAGCACTGCTGAGGCTGCACCTCGAATCCTGTGCTCAGCTCTGGGCCCCTCACTACAGGAAAGACCTTGAGGTACTGGAGAGGGGACAGAGAAGGGCAACAGAGCTGGTGCAGGGCCTGGAGCACAAGTGTGATGGGGAACGGCTGAGGGACCTGGGGGGTTCAGTGGGGAGAAGAGAAGGCTCAGGGGGGACCTGATGGCTGCCTACAACTGCCTGAGAGGAGGATGGAGCCAGGAGGGGCTGGGCTCTGCTCCCAAGGAACAAGGGATGGGACAAGAGGAAACGGCCTCGAGCTGCACCAGGGCAGGTTTAGATGGAGCTGAGGAACAATTCCTTCCCCAGAGGGTGCCAGGCATTGGAACAGGCTGCCCAGGGCAGGGCTGCAGTCACCATCCCTACAAGTGTTCACACAGCATGGAGACGAGGCCTCAGTGCCATGGGTTAGGGGTGGCCTTGGCAGTGCTGGGTAATGGTTGGACTGGATGAGTTTAAGGGTCTTTTCCAACCTGGTTGATTCTATGATCCAGTGGAATGTGTTCCTGCCTGTGGCAAGGGGTTGGACCTGGGTGAGGTTTAAGGTCCCTTCCAACACAAACCATGTCCCACGCAGTGATGCTCTGAAGCAACCTAATGGGCAGGGATGCCCAAAACACAGAACACAGTCACATCACACACATGTGAGTTTCCTGTTTGCAGCAAACATGTGTGTCCACTGCGGTGAAGCCCACACTGCTCCACATCAACTGCTGCAGTAACACCCCAAAATGCCAGGCCATATGCCCAATCCATGCTGGAGGGATGCTTGCATGGACCTGGAGGGAAGGAAGAGGGACATGTGAGCATGCTGGAGGAGGTATGGTTTGGAGAGGCCTTGGGGACCAGAGAAGGATGCTTGGTGAGTACAAGAGCCCATGCAGGAAGGACCAGGGCAAGCAGCTCCATGGCCAACAGCAGCAATGGGCCCTTGATGCGAAGCAGCTAAAATGGAGCTGGAAGATGCTGAGGGGTTTTGGAGGACACCACTTACCCTTTGTGATGTTTTTCTCTAACCTAGTTCAGCAAAAATACACCATGAACAGGGATTTTCAAGACATCAACAAGATATGAAAAATACGACCCTGGTAATCTGAAGGTTCTGGATGTTTCTGTACATTGGGAGCATCTCCTACAATGGGCTGGGTGAAGGAAAGGCCATCTTATCTAGGTCAGACACCCACAGCAGAGATGCTGCTGTCTGCACTTTTCCAGTAGTCAAGGAGAGAACAATCTCTCTCAAGGTAAACATCTGAAATGGGTCAGATAAACCTCACTTTTGACATGCAAGTTGCCCTCCAAATGTGGGGAAAGAAGTATGTGCATCTTGAATGTTCACTTCTGTGCACTGATCCTTAGGTTACCAGACCATCCACTCTCTCCAGTCAAAGCTTTCACTAGTCAACCCTGAAGAACCAGACACATTTAAATGCTCTGGATGGGATTCAGTGTGGTACTAAAGGCAAAATTCCAGGTGTGCCTCAGCAGAGCAGAGGCAGAAGGCTATGTGTGTGCCCTCAGCTTGTTATGTGCAAGATGAAGGGCTAACGAGGGCCATCACCTGCTGAGGTGATGCCCAAAGCACTGAAAAGGGGCTTTAGGCTGTGCTGGGTTAATCCTAGATCTCCAGGGAAGGGAAGGTGGGATCTGCACCTCCTTCATGCCTTGCTGGGGTGGATGGGCTTTCCTCTCCATCCTCAGCCAGCTGCGGGTGAGAGAGGATACATGCGTTGTGCAAAAGGTTTAAACGCTCAAAAAGCCACTTTTTTACTTGAAAAATCAATTTATCTGGAGAAACAGGGGCCTTGGCCTCACACAAAGCAGGGGTCCTAAGACAGGTGGAGAGCCCTCCCATTACATGCAATAAACTAAGTACCTTGTGTCCTCTCCTACCAGCCTGCACGAGGCACACTGTGATTTCTAGCCCAGAGCTGTATCTTGCCCCATCTCGCTGCTTAGAGAGAACCTCATTTCATTTGAGTTCAGGACTGAACTGGGGCTCCTTAGAGGAAGGCAGCACCTTTCTGCCTCAGCTCCTCTATTTGTAAAACAGAAATGATGACTTTATCCATCTTTGTGGGCTGCAGTGAGGATTACTGCTTAATCTGAGACTGCTGTGCTCTGATGAGGGAGCCTGGTGTGACAGTGTGTATTAGCTGTATTGATTGGGATGCTGCTTCCCTGCTATGGCTGTAATCGCCCCAAGGATGAGATGGGATTTGCGAATAGAGAAGGGAAGAGAGGGATTTGGGAGCTAATTTCAGTGTCAGGGTGAGCAGGTACATGCTCATCGCTGTTGGCAAACAGAGAGGTGCTTGCTCAGGCAGAGATGGGAAACATTAACTGCAAGGACTGATGAGTCTTGCTGTGCCCTTAACCTCTGTGCAGGTACTGATGCTCTTATGTGTGGGTCCACTCTCAGCCAAGTCACAGGAAGTGTCTCCAAGCATTGAAAAGCATGAAAAGTGCAAAAGCTGAAATAAAGAGGTGACAGAGGAGCCATAAACAAGGAATTGGAGCTTTTGGGGCAGCAGGAGTTATAGGAGCCTGGAAAGGAGAAAATATCTGATCACCAGGTAGAAAAATGCCCCTGATCCATCTAGAAAGCATAAGCTAAAGTATCTAGAGTCCTTCTCTCTGCCTCTCTGCCAAATGCTGGTCAGCAAGTTTAAGTGGACAGGGATGTGCTTTGGTGTCAGAAGAGGTTTTGAGCTGAGAGTTAACCTGATAGGGTAAGAAACCCCATAAATTCAGCCTTCTTCACCGTACACACCTGAGCTTAATGCTTAAGTCAATATAAAATCTTGTCTCCTGATGTCCTGGAGAAGCTATAAGGGCACCTCCTGGACAGATGTCAGATTCTGAATGAGCAGAAAGCCCTTTCTGGTTTGCTCATTTCTCCCCAGCAGATGCATCCATCTAGCAGATGCAGCACTAGCACAGGAGGACCGAGTGAGCTGGGATGATGAGTGCGGGACAGAAGCTAGCAGGGGATGAGGCCCAGAAGGGGGAGCATAAATACCACTGAACATGCCAGACCGACATCTAATCTTTTCTTTCTATTACTGACAATATTTCCAGCTAAATGATGAAGCTTAAAAAATGATGTCTTTTCCAACACAGTTATCATAGGTAACATGGTTGATAATATCCAGAATGCAACCAGTTTAGATGCACCACATCAGTACCTTGACCAAAGACTTTTCAGTATTTCAGCTGTTCAGCACTCTTCTTCCAACATCTGCCCTTGCTCCTGTTGCTGTTGCATCCAAGGGAAAAAGCCCAGCCTGCTTCAGGATTGTTAATTGCAAAGAGACATTTAAAATCCCAGCAATGCCACTGCGTGCCACTAAGTGAAGCTGTGGCTGTTGACTGTGCTTTGGGACTTGGGCAGTTTGCAGAGAGTGACCCTAGAATGGGTTTCTTTGGGTTTGGAAACGTGATCAGAAAGCAGAAGCTGTTTTTCTGGTAACGTGTTAACCCAAGAGTGTAAAATGTGTGCTCAGTTCTCTGCCCTGCCCAGACTTTCAGTGTGAGCTGAGCTGTGTTGTGTCCACCTACAGCGAACAAGGACAGTGCAGTCTGGCCATGCGGTGTTGGATTGTGTTGACAGTGGGGCTGGACCACCTCAGATCGTTGCTGTGGCATCTCCAGATAGTCACTGCAGATAAACAGGCACTTTAGGGCATGAACCCTCTCATCGTTCTTCAGATGTCACAAATGGATCATGCCTGAACATGCCTGTGGCTCCCCACTGATTCTAACAGGAGCCCAGAGTCTTAACTGCAGGTCTCCTTACTAAGATACTTGAAGCTAAAGGAGATGAACACTGTAGACAACAAAACCAACCCTGATTTCAGGTTGACCATCTGCAATTGCAAAATGCACAGTCCTCAGTAAAAGAACTTTAGTCCAACCTCAACCTTGTCCTCTGCTTCAGCTCAGGACCCCTCTGAAGGTGTAGTAAGTGCCTGGGGGACTGGCATGGGGGCCATGTAGGTCACATTTTAAGCTCGTCTCCTGTAAACTAAAGGATCCAGATGATTGGTTTTGCCTTGCATTTGCAGGTATGGAGGGAAGCAGCATCCCTGTGGCACCATGAACACATAAGCACCAGCCCTGCCCACATGAGAGACACAATCCATCCATTCAAGACCTGACCTCAGTCAAGGCACCAGGACAGAGCTATGGTTGTCTCTGCTGGTGCAGGACCAAAGCCTAACAGGATCTGTATGTGCACAAGCTCCTGGCAGTGTGTTTTGGTTACTGCCCTTAAAATAGGAAGCAGAAGGAAAGGTTTATGGGAGATAATTAATTTTATTGGCTCTTCTGTACCATAATTAATTGCAGCCATATTTATAGCTTAGGCAAGTAGAGATGAGGTAGATAAGGGAATGTCTTTGTTTACGGCAATGAATAATTTATGTCGTAAATTCACCAGAACCTTGAAATTTGAAGGACTGATTTCGCTTCCTCCCATACCCAGGGAGTGAGATGGAGCTTTAACCCCTGTGTGCAACTGATGTTTTATGACCTTCCTATCACTGTGATCATCTGCTCAACCTTAGGTAATACAAAACATAGAATTTGCCCTTGCAGGTTGGCTTGGGCTACCTATAGGTTTGGCATCCAGGCTACTTCTGTGTGCAGTGGTGAGAGGTGCATCCGTGTAATAATTCATCCTGTCCTATGACAGACATCTGAAGCAGAATAAAGCATATATCTGATTACAGAGAGAGTCTTGACAAACGGTTTTGATGGTTAATTTCCCATCTGCCAAGGCAGGGCTATGTATCAAACCTGCAACTTCTAGTTGAGCCGGAGGGGAGGGTTTTGGAGACAGACCCTAAACATCATGAACTAGAAACCTCTCAAATCTTACTAGAAAATGGTGGTTTGTTTCCCAAAGTGACTTTCCTCCAGGCTGAGGCTCCTAATGAATATTAGGATTTGTGTCCCAGGAAATCCACGACATCTCTAATATCTATTTCTTTCCAAAGAGGACAGATCTGTTGCTGAGATCAATAGTGCACCTGGGGTAGGCACCACTCCCTGCTCACCTCCCCAGTATCCCACACCACTGTGTAGATAGCACATGTCCTGCTTCCCAGGCTGGGAATCAGGTGGTTTTGTGAGATTTTGCCTTGAAAACAGTGGAGGAATATTGGTTTATTTGTCTTGCCTGCTTCTGCTCTGGAGCAGAGCTGGAGGGCTCTGGAGCATGTACACGCTGGTGTCCCTTGGATGATCTCTTCCTTCAAAACAAGGAGGGTGGGAAGGAAAGACAGTGGAAACCAGAAACTGTAACTTCAAAGACAAGCTGGGACAGGAGCATGTGCCAGCTTATGAGAGGGAAAAACAAGGATGGTTTTGATTAGCGAGAAGGTAAAACACATGCTTACACTGAACAGTGATGTCCTTTCCAAGCTATCTTCTCATCAAAGAAAGGACAGTTGTGGGGGATACTGTCATTCTCAGTAGAAACTATTAAATCTTGGGAGAAAAAAAACACCTATTTGTTTACTTTAATCAACCAAGAAATAGATCTATAAATTCTGCCATGGAGAGGGCCTGACAGACAAATGCTAGCTGAACCTTTTATGTGTTGCCATCTCTGCAGAGGAGAGGGCTCTGGTATCAAAGTGAGATTACATAGGGGGACTGGGATAAGGACAACATCTGTGCAGCCTAACCCTGTCTCCACACAAGCTAACATTGCTCTTAAAGTCCCAGTTGCAAGGTTGTTGTCCAGATGTTCCAGTCTGAAGGGAGGCCACCAGCAGATAGCTGGTCACTGTACCATTCAACATAGGCAGAAGTCCTTTAGGAGAATGAAAGATACTTGGACAGTCATTTGCAGGGAATCTTTATATATTTCAGGGTAGCTGAATGCAAAAAGCACCAGAGGCTCACAGTGTAGAGTGAGCAAGCCACAGGATGGCCTGTGTAACATTATCTAGGTGTTCCTGCTCCGGCAGGGGGATTGGACTAGATGATCTTTCGAGGTCCCTTCCAATCTCTAACATACTGTGTGTGTGAAAACTTAGGCTTGATGAACAGCAAGTGCTGAACATGCTGTGGGGAAATGATGCCACTGCAGTGACTTTCTGGTTTGGATGGAGACAGACAGAGGATGGCAAACTTTGACAGTGGCTGAAACCTGATATTCAGGGCTTGGATTATGGATGTGAACACCTAAAATGGGATTTGGCTGCCTGATTTGGCAGTGATTTGTCAAAAGCTACCTGAAGTGTGTCCCCTGCGATGTTAGTTCAGTAATTCAGGCTTGTGTCTGGTGCATGTTGCCCTTGATGTGGTCAAGCTTGAACTATGTCCTGAAGCCCTCAAAGGCACTTGCTTCTAATACCCATCTTCACACCCAAGATACAGCTAAAGCAAAATGTGAATAATGGGGAGAAAAATAATCTTGTTTTCTATCCTTTTGTTTTAGAGTACAAGCTTGCTGTTCTTGCTTTCCTCCCTTGGAAGATCAAGGAAGGCACATGCGTGTTCTCCCTCCTTGCCATGCACTCCCTCCAATTTGCAGGTCAGCATTCCTGCATCAGTTAAATTTTCAGGTGTCACAGATGCAGAGAGAAGGAAAAAAAGTCTGATAACTAAAAAGCCACCTGTGGATCAGTCACAAGCAGACAGACAGTGATGGAGGCTGCTGGGTGAGTCATTTTCAGTGTCAGAAGTGACCAAACAGCAGGCAGCTCTTCCCTTGCTCAATGTTGAGTTCTCAGACAGCTGGTGAGATGGTCTCTAGCTTCTGCTGGAAACTTCTGGGACAGGAGAGGTCCTTCATCAGCTGCTGAAATGCGTTACCCCTCAGCTTCTCTGGCTTCCTTGGAGATGGATGTGGAACACATTTTCAGAGGGTGGGAAGCCTGAAACACCAGGGCACTGGCTCCTCCAGGATTTGATGTTATCCTCAGAAGTGGCTCTGAGGTCAAAGCTTAGCATGTCTCAGGATCTGTGAGGGTGCTGAGGCGCTGGCATCCCTGGCAGTGCTCAAGGCCAGGTTGGACACAGGCTTGGAGCAAGCTGCTCTAGTGGAAGGTGTCCCTGACTGTGGCAGAGGGTTATAACTGAATGAGCTTTAAGGTCCCTTCCAACAGAAAACAGTCTGGGATTCTATGACCTGAACACCAAACTCTTTTAACTGTGTTTCTCCCAAATCTGCTAGCCTCATCCATGCTGTTTGCTCTCCCTTCTCCTCCCCTGCCTCAGTTTTTCCATCAGTATTTTTAACCCCCATTTACTCCAGTCTTCAAACCCTATAATTTCTCCCTGCCTTGGCTACTGGAACAGCCAAGAGAGGGTTACATTGGTTAGAAAACGATAGTTCACAGTTTTTTGAGCCAGCTGGAGGGAAGGTTTGACAAAACTGTGCTCCTATAGGCTCCAGGCTAGTGCTGGAGCTGGGCAGCCAGACCTGCACACTGCCTGCAGCAGGGGCAGGATCAGGTTGGAGAGCATGGGCAGGTATAGATCATCACAGGCAAAAGGGTGAAGATCTCTGTCTACCTTGTCTCGGCAGGTTCTGGTTTACACAGAGGCTTCAGGCTAGCAGGAGGGTGAGCGTGCCAGCTTACTGCAGGGTTAGATTTCCATGTTGGGGGCACATTCCCCGGCAGGCATTGGCCATAGGAGGCATCAGACCACAGGCACACCCCTTGAGTCACTGCTCCTCGGGGTTAGGATTTCTTTTTCCTTCCAAAGCCTGAAATCACTTGCAAGGCAAATCAGTGAATTCACTCCATTCTGGTACATGCTGACTCAGGCTCATGTGCTCCTTAGCAAGGCTTAGGCCTGTTTCTGCCCCATCATTGCCTCTCTCTGCCTGCAAAACCATGGAGTAGGTCCACAAAGGATTCCATTTGCTCACATCTATCTGAATCTCTTCAAGGTGATGTAGGGGAGAGGGCTGAGCCCATCTGTGCTGTACGACTGTACTGAGCGAGAGGCAGAGCTGCAGCCCCTGCCACCAATGGCCAACAAGGCAGCCACATCATGCTGCATGATATGTTGTCCGATGGACTGCAACAAACCCCTAAAGTTATTGCAGGCATTGAATAAGAATTGGGAGTTACAGTTATGTTGTAGGGCAACAAGAGCTTCATACTTATTCACAGAGAAGGGTGTAATTTTGGTCCAGCCAAACCACAGCTTGGACTCAGCCAAAAAAGTGATCCAAGCTTAGCTATGACATAAAAACTGTGGGTCTATCTTAAGATATACCCTGATTCCCTTCTTCTGATGACTCCAGAACATGGCCTATGTTTGCACCCAAGCATTAGCAAACTTGGCCTTGTGCTTAACTGCTAGTATAGAATCTCCTACCTTTTACTGTGTTGTACTGGTCCTCACCTGGGTTTGCCATGTGCTGTCTCCCTGGACTAAATGCTAGAAGAGACTTTGGGGTGTCCATCAGAAAGGTGTCTGCCTACAGCTTCTACCACAGCCCATCCATGTCCATCTGCCTCAATACTCAATACTTAGTGCCTACCTAGATCTCTCTGAAGTAGCCAAGATGGCAAATTCACAGATGCAGGTCTAGTAAGGAAGCAGTTGTGGTTATATTAGCACCAAGCTGTGCTGCTGGGGTTTTCAACACTGAAAACTAAAAATGGAGACCAATCTTAGTTTCCATCAGCCAACAGAACAGATATTTAAAATCCAATAGTTAAAATCATTGCAATTTAAAGTAATGGCCCAATGAAAGATAAATTTACTCTGAAAAAAAAAAGGGAATAATTACTTAGCTAAGCTACAATTTAATCCACTGTTATTAGGCAGATTTAGGCTGTTTGCTCACTCGAGATTAGATTTGAAGTACATACTGAAATCTTGTTATCTGTCCCAGATTGCTGAGTCCTTAGGTATTTCTTCATTATCATTCTTTTGTTTGTATTTGTACTCAGAACACAATTTCAGTTCTCCAGCAAAAGTTTGCTCCTTTCTGCTCCCCTAAACATAGTCCCAAGTTCTGCTGATACCACACACTGCAGACAAACAAGCAGCTTCAACCCAGACTCCTCAAGGCTACCAACACTTCATAGATCATCAGGGTGCTGTAATTACAAACTGCAAAGAAAATGATGATAGTTAATTTTACTGAAACAAAAGAAGCCAACGACATGAAACCACTCCAAAAAGTGATATTTAAAAAAACTCCAAACCTTTCACAAACATGTAAAGAGACTTGACAAACCTTCCTGTTTCGATTGCTGCTACCAGAAATGAAATCTAACCCCTGTGCTCCATTGCTCAGTCCTTTTGGCTTGGTCTGGCTGTGAGCTGCTGCTGGGTATGTGTTATGTGGCAAAGGAAGGGGGGAGAAAATGGAGCTGATGCCTTGAACACTGCCAGGGATGGGGCAGCCACAGCTTCTCTGGGCACCCTGTGCCAGCGCCTCAACACCCTCACAGCAAAGAGCTTCTGCCTAAGAGCTCATCTCAGTCTCCCCTCTGGCAGGTTAAAGCCATTCCCCTTGCCCTGTCACTACAGGCCCATCTAAATAGTCCCTGTCTTAGAGGGACTGTAGGAGCCTCAGCAGGTCAACTAGGGTAGCCCTGATGGCATCAACAGAGCTATTGTAATTTATGGCAGGGAAGGACTTGGTCCTTCTTACTGAAAGAGGGTTTCTAGACCCTGTTTCTACTGGTTCTCCTATTCACCCACTTTTCTTGGTGATGTAGGCACTTGGGGAACCCCTGAAGATGTTGCCTGTCTGTCTTCATCACTGTTAGGAGAAGACATGTAAGAGGTGTATTACCTCCAGGCTCTTGCGTGAAGTGAATGCTAGATAAGATGGAGTAGCTGGTGATTTCAGTTTGCACAGTCAAGAGTAAAAGCATCATGTCCACTAATTCTGTTCAGTGATGTTCAGCTTGTGGACTGCTACTTCGGGGTAGTAAGACATCACCTCATGTTCATTGCCACATCCTAGCAACTGAATCTTACATCAAGACGGGGAGCATGGAGTTAATGAAGTCTCGTGCAGTGCTCACTAACCTGGCCATTAGTGTTGCCAGAAAAGACATCCACATTTCCAAAGTAAAGTAAAATGAAAACAAGAATTGTACGGAGAAACCTCACACATTTTGTCTGCAAAAAAAAAAAAAAGCTTCAGTCTGGTGGAGATGTACCTCCAGCCCTTTTGGGTTTTCATGTATTTAAATTGTTGGGGTGCAAAGGGAGTGGTTGGGTGCTGCCCAGAGCTGTAACCACACGGGTTAGTGTCTCAGTGCTCAGTCACGTCTGGTTTCTAGCTGTTACCTGCTCTCACTCAACTGATTTTTAACTCACTTGGCATTTTCCATGCGTGCGAGATGTTTGATTAGATCCCTTATGCTGTGTGTGTGGAAATAAAAGGCCAGCTAAGAACAGACAAGCGATTAGGCATTAGGTGAGGTATAATCCTCCCTAATCACATTTCTAAACCTGGTAGTTGGAGGTAGGATTAGAGTTATTAACATGCGGACACTAAAGCATATAATTTATTTAACAATTACTGGCCCTTTGTGAAGGGGGGTATACACAAGGTGCAAACATACACTGGCTCCTCCATATCCAGCAGGATGAAGCTTTTGTTGGGGATAACGCTGGCAGATACAGCTTGCTGTCCACTGGCACAAAGGGCAGCAAAATAGGAGTTACCTTGGATAGAAGCAGAAATAAATCCAAAATCCCCCCACAGGACCCCTGTGCAGTCCTATAGAAGCATACCTAATATCTGGATATTAAGATGTGTTGATATAAACAAAATATCATCATAGGGTGAAAAGATTTACCCAGTGTTTCTTAGTCTTCTATTCCTGAGAAAAACTGTAAAACAAACGCGCAATAGATGGAAGAATTTGAAGGATGAAGAGTGGAAGACAAAGGTGACAACTGGCAAGTAGTCATGTTGTGCAAAAGCAGGGAAGGGAATGCCAGAGCTCCTGGATCAAACCCTGTCCTGAACTTATCATACAGATTTCCCATCTCAGCTGGGCACTACGGTGTTACGTCAGAGATCTACATGCCTCATAGATGTGTCAGTAGTCGGCAGATTCGTATTTTAATTCTTCAGTCTATCATGCTGATATACCTGCCTGCCTTTGGAGAATTGAGGCTTGACCCTGCAATCGTGCTGAGGAAGTCTGGAACAGTAAGGGTTATTTAACTAATTTGTGAAAGAAAGACAATGTTAATATAAAGCTCTGTGCCCCAGCCTGCTGCTGGTATGCATTAACCTACTGACGGATAGCTCTGAGTTCTTCTAAGCAGGATGTCAGGTCTGCTCTGCAGCAGAAGGACAGCATGCCAAAGCCTTGGGGCAGCTCACTCTGATCCCAGCACCATGCAGATGCAGCTGGGAAGTCCCAGGGAAATCCCAGCACACATAGCTCCCCTTGTCCGTGCTCCCTGGTTGCCACGGTTCCTAGCAAAGGCTTGGCCATGGTCCAGTTGCGCTCTTCCAGACAAGTCTCGGGCATGGTTTGGGATTTAGGTCAGGCCAGGGACCATTTGCAATAACAGTTTTCATGTGCCCGCCCTGTTTTGAAAGCCGAAAGTCTTGTACTCTGGGCGTTGCTCATTCCACGCCGGTTGGCGTCTCTGGCTGCGGCCAGTTGGCATGATGTGAGCACCATGCACTGCTCTGCACTGGTACACCAGATGTGCTCAGGATGCTGCATGAAAGAGAACATGATACTGCTGTGGTCAGTCATAAAGAGGTTCCAGGGCTAGATCTCACATGCTCTGCTGTGTGTCTGCGGCCAGGCTGGCAGATCTGAAGCAACTTGAGGTACCTAAAAATGAACGGGCTCCCTTTATAGTCAGTGCAGAGTAATAGGGGTCTTAGGGGGTCTTTCATCCCACCCTAAAGCAAGCTCTAAAATGCACCAGATTATCTTTCTTCTAAACGGGCTTCTTTTCCTTTCGGCTGTGGGAAGTTTAGGGTGACCAACTTAGAATCTGGAATCTAACATCTGGTGAAGTGCATCCAACCATCGGCTTTCAGGGATAAGGTGCTGGTGTGGAGGTAGCCTGAAGGCACCCCTCAAAAGACACTACAGATTTAGTCTGTAAAACCCAAAAATGCCCTTTTTTTGTGTGTATATTACAGAGCAAAGCTACGTTCTAAATACTCTTTCCTGGAACCATAAGTACTGTGGCACAAGGAGGTTGGCCCTGTTTCTCTGATCTCCCTTCTGCAGGCTTTGTTCTTAATCCCCAGGCAGTGGCCATGCAATGCATCTCCTGGCTCAGAACACGGAGATCTTTAAAGTAATTCATTTTATGAGCGACCTGACCGTCTCGCCAATGTTTCCAGCTGAAACTGCAGTCAGGCCATGTTACAGATTTGAGTCATATCAGCCGCTGTTCAGTCATCAAAAGGTGCTCAAAACAGGGAGAGGGAAATGGCAAAATCCCTTAATGGCAACAATCTTATCTAGAATTATAAACGGTGCTGGGATGATTCTCTTGCTCCTCTCCACTCCCTGTGCTTTTTCTGAGAACAAACCTAAGAAGAGAAACTGATATTCTGTTCCAAAATAGATGTTTTTTTCAAGCCACTAGCCTTCATTTTTAAATGTGTATCATGTGTAAAATGCCACGGCTTTCCTTCTGGCTTTATCTAGCAGCAGGAGACCATTATGCTGATATTACCTTCTAAATAAGTGCGAACTACCTGTAACTGCAGCATTCCATGTGCCTGGAGAATTCATGTAAGCCTGAGCTGATGCCAGGGATGGACTCTGGAAAAACACCCAGAACAACTTAAGGAGGCAGAGCTGATTAATCAAATCATGTCTTCATCTGAAAATGTTGTACCTGCCACTAACACAAATAGCCTCCGAGATGATGATTGAAAGAGGATTCACCGGGAAAACATTCTCCCCTATCATACTCTTAACTTCGTGCTTTTGACAGCACATCACTGTGTCTAGACAGTTTCACGGGTAGCCTGACAATCAGCTGTCTGGCGCTGACACGTGGTAGGTGAGACGCTATATGTGCTTTTCCTCCGGATCAAGTGGAGGAGAAGTAACAGGAACATCAGCGAAAGGATGAGAAGGGAGCAGCCAGGAATGGATAATCAGAAAGAAGCCCAAGCATGCTGGCTGTCGCTTCCCTTAGCATTGCCAGGAGAGGGCAATTCACACACAGAGCATCGTAGCTGGCAGTGCCCATCAGCAGTCATAAGGGTTTATGCTGGGTGCTTTTCTTGGGCAGAATGACTCCTGGACTCAAAGCCCACCTGATGCATGTCCTCACCATGTTTCTGAAGAGTGACAGAGTTCAGACTGACATTCGCCAACTGTCTGCCTCACCACACAGCATCGTCACCTGTAACACCGATTTTGGTGCAGTGCAAAATCCACCCAGGACCCACGTAAGCAGCCAGCCCTGAGCTCCGTGTTGCTCTGGTTACAGTGCTCACAAACCCTGAGCTATTGAGTTCAATCAAGATGACTTCAAGTCTGATTAAATTATAGGCACATCCTGGAAAGGGCTTTCCAGATGATTCTTCTCTTTCATTTGACTTCAGCAGCACTTTTTTCTCACTGATGGACCAGAGGCAAGCTGAGCTTCATAGGCAAAATTTAACAGCAATAACTGCACCCAGTTCAAGGTCCTTCAAGGCTTTGTATTGTGACAGTCATCCATCAGGACCACTCAGGGCTTCACAGAGCCATAATTGCCAGCCTCTGCCCTGCAAAAGCACAAACATCTATCACCTGTGTTAGCTAAGGAGAAGCCTGTGATTAAACTCCATGCAGGAGTGGAGTTAAGGTCAAAACTACACACAGAGTAGTTTTGTAGTAGCTGGGTCCTCAAGTCCAAAAATAACTGCCCAAAGTTGCCTTAAATCCTTACCATAAGACCTGGTTCTTGATTTTGTGCAAGACACTTGCATCCATTCTGCAAAGTCCAAAGTTTAAACAATATTCTTGAGCATCTCTAATGTCACATCTTGCCGTTGCTTCAGGTAGAAACTACATTAGCCTCTTTCATTTGCCTCTTGTTCTTTGCAGCTGCTGCTTCTGTTTATTTGTGCATAGCATTTTCTGTGTTTTCTGGGGCTCTCATCATTTATAACTCTCTCCTGCCCTGCTCCTTTCTGTGGCATGTAGCAACAGGCTAATTAAGTTCTGAATTTGGCTGTTGCAGCCTATGTGCTGTGTTTTTCTTACCTTCGGTGCTTAAATCTGTATGATCTACTGTATGTTTGCCTGCAGTTGTGTCAAACTTGCATGAAGAAGCTAACCCAGCCAGGCTGCAGTTTTGAATTCTGTTTGGTCACATTGGTCAGGAGACATACCTCTCATTTCCATTTTCACTAGTGATGCTGCTCTAAATCATTTAAGATCTTGTTATTGCCTGACCTTCCTTCACCTGTAAATTCTAAGGTCTAAGAAATCAGCTGTCCCTGCCTGTGGCTGTAAACTGCGAGTCTTTCCTACTGCCATGTTCCATACGTATTGACAAGTTACTTTTGTAGACAGATCTGCACAGTGCAGTAAATGTAGTCACTCACATTGGAGATCTCAAGACAGCTGTCTCAAGGAATCAAGGATGCACATCTCAACTTTAAAGAGTGGGGACTGCAGTGAAAAGTTGGAAAGCAGTGACTTTAGAAAGGATTTAGAGGTCACTGTTGAAAACACTGTATCTACTCCCAGTTTTACATAGAAGCCAAGAGAGGAAATGGGGCTTCTGAACAGATAAACGGAAAACAACTCTATAAAAGCAGAGAAAAGTTCTAACACTGTAAATGTATTAAAGGATTGTTCATGGTTTTAGTGTCTAAACTTCAAAAAGCAAGTTGTAGAGGTAAAGAGGGATAAACCTGGAAGTTTGGTAGCCCTCCTTGTGACAAAAGACCAAAGAAATTCAGTTTAGTTTGTTTATTTAAGAAAAACACTGAGGTGCGACTTGCTCTCAGTTGCCAAATACTTGTATGCCATAAAGATGTCTATGTAAAGACATCAGTCTAGCAAAACAAAACCAACGAAGAAGTATAATGAGATCTAACAGCATTAAGTTGAAGCTAAACAGAGCCCTTACAGATAAAAGAGAAAGGCTCTCTCATTTTCACCACACTGTCTTACCAGGCTGTTGATGGATCCCTCCCAACACAGGTTTGTAATCGGAGTTGAGCTTTTTCCATGGCAGATATTCAATAGCTCAGAGCTGCAAAGGTTACAGGCTCAAAAAGGATTGTGTGGGGGAAATTATTTGGCTTTTGATGAGACTAACATAACAATAGATGGTAATAATTGTCCCTCTTAATCATAAATTTTAAGATTCTGGTAAAATGTGGATTTTTGCATTAAATCCTACAGTCAGAACATGGCATCAGGACACTATCTTCCCACATACTGGTAAGAAACTGGTCTGTATTGCCAGAAGGGCACTTCCAAAGTACAACAGGACAAAACCTGCTTTTGCAGAGTGGAGATTCTGCTGTGCTGACAGAGAACATGTGCCCAGCACCAGCTCCTCGCACCCACTCGATTCTGAACTGGGAGAGGACAAAACCAGCTGAGCCTTACACGGAAGAGCAGAGGCAGAGATAACTCCGTGAGTTCTGCCCAGTCTCCTCTGTAAACACGAGGCTGCCACAGTGCCACACCAGGGCTGTCCAGAGCCATGAAATCAGCCTGCCTCCCTGGTAATGTGGAGTGCCAGGGATGGAGGCTCTAACACAGGCTTCCCTGTGGATTACACAGAAAAAGCCATCAGTTGCTTACAAGTGCCATTAGAAGGACAGAGATTTTTTGCATCAGTTATTCTTCATGATAAATGCCAAGAGCTGAAATAAACAACATGATGGTTTTTATATGTTTCTATGTATCAGTTTTTAATGATAAAGTCCCAGTATATTTTTAAAGGCTAATTTTTCGTTATGGCAACATTTTTACTTGGTGATATCTTCACCTGCATAAACAGGAATGTATGTTTTATATCTCTAAATAAGACTAAGCAAGAAAGGACTTCTCAGGTTCTTTGAATTCTTGCTTGATCTATTCTGTCCATCAGAGTAACAATAACTTTTAAAGTGACATTGCCTTAAACTGCCAGTTTTTGAAAGCACAAAAAGAATGACCAAAATCTATAGCTAAAGCTTTACAAGACCAATAGTAACATAAATAGAACTTTTACCTCAAAGGATTCTAAACACTTCTTCAACTAATACAGACAATATACACAGAGATCACTTCCAACTCGGCTACCAATCTTGCACAGATGGTGTAGAAAACTGGGGTAAATCTCATTGAGACTAATCTATACAAACATATGCTTAATTAGCATAGTGCGCCTTACACAGTGTAAAACAGAAACAGACTGTATTGCAATAACTGATCACATCATAAATTGGTTTATTTTGATCCTTCCTAGGGAGGCACAAGCTATTTTTATTATTATTATTATTTTGCAGGTTCGCTGTAATGGATTAATGTCTGCTTGATGGAAAAAGCAAACAGAAAAAAAACGGAATAAGGATGATAAAAAATTAATCATACCAAGGTTTGCATTTATGCTGAATTTTGTTCCTAGGACTGATCCTGCTGCCTTCAGCTGGCTTATTCACTGCACAGATTTAAACATGTACACAAATCCTTGCTGGACCAGGGCCTGCCGTTAATTCAGAAACAAAGCTATTGTCCCCCAGGCCTACTTACAAATTACACTTGTTTGTTTAAGTCAATAAAGATAAACTTGCGTAAATCTCTTTGTAAACAAGGCTATTTCACATTAATGATGGCTTATTTGGGGTTAGCATAAATGTGTTTCTAATCAACTAATTCAAAATAAAGGATGTACGCAGATGAATGGTGCAGTATTTGGAATAACAAGAAAGGACAGAGAGAAAAGAAACAGAAATGCTGACAACAAGAAATGTTTCTAATCTATAAAAATCAGGAAAACAGAGGGAAATAAGACAGTGACAACTGACAGCGGAGAGCGGACATCCCTTAGCTAGGAGTGGAGGGTATCTGTCCAAATGGACCCTTGGGAGCCCCTGCCTCTCTTCATCTGGTGGTGCTGGTCCTGATGCAGGTCCTGCAGAATCATCTCAGAGGCTCTGCAGCCTGCTGAACTGCAGCATCCTGTGCCAGCCAAGCCTAATTAAAATGCATTTTGAGTTCAAGCATGGTAAAACATCACCGTTTCTTTGTGTCGCTGACCACACCTAAAGTCAGGTGTAAAACCAAGGCTTTGAAGCCAGGAGACTAGCATGAAATTGAGTTCACTGAGCTTGTGTATAACATCCATGACTGCATCTGAGCCGTGAAGCTCCCTAGATGGATCCAGGCCTTCAGGATTTTCCTGTGGCAAGACCTTACTGCCCAGCTGTATGAAAGCTCTTGTTCCGTTTCAGTGCAAAGTGAAGCATGTTAATGCACCAAGAGTTCAAAATTCAAGTGTTTGCTTGATTATGCCAAAGTTGTCTCTCCCTGCTTGCTCTGCTTTTGGTTACTCAGGGCAACTAGGTTTATGTGCAAAGAGGCACTAGGAGTTAAGATAAGTTAAGGTAGTTAAATCATTTACTCATCAGAATTATGCAGTGTAAATGAGGAACTTGAGCAGATATATAGATCAGGAGAATCACAGAATCCCAGGCTGGAAGGGACCTCAAGGATCATCTGGTCCAATCTGTCTAGGCACAGCATGACCTACACTAGATAACCCAGCACCCTGTCCAGCCAAATCTTAACAGTGTTCAATGTTGGGGAACACACCACTTCCCTGGGGAGATTATTCCCATGGTTGGTTGTTCTCATTAGGAAAAATTTTCCACTTGTGTCCAACCAGGATCTCCCCAGGACTAACTTGTGCCCATTGCCTCATCTTTCCCATGGAACTCCATGTAAAAAGGGAAACTGTCTTTGTAGCCACACTTTAAATACTGGAACATGTGACAGGGGCTCCCCTGAGCCTTCTTTTCTCTAGGCTGAACAAACATAGTTCTTTCACCCTTTCCACACATGCTGCCCCATCCTCTCATCATCCTCATGGCTGTTCTCTGGATGCTCTCCAGCCTGTCCATCTTCTCAGTGCACTATGAACTTCTTAGATGAGATATCACTTACAAGGATTACTGTCTAACTCCATTCCAGCTGATAAATATAACTACCTTATAAGACAAACAAGTGTGTACCATGATGGGCCAGAAAGACGTATCTTCATTTTTATCCCATTATTTTGAATACCAGTTATATCTTCAGTTCACTTTGACAAAGGTACAGGACAGACACTGCAGACTCCAAGGGCTGGCAATCTGGTTTTTGCACTGTGGTCTATTTCCCTTATATTTTTTCACTTTGCCTAGAACTCTCCTAACAGCCTAGTCTGAAACTACATATTGGAAACACACTTCTGCATTTCAGAAGAGGTAGTGAACAGATTTGAGTTTCAACATTTCAGTGCAATTTTATGACTGAAAAGATACATAGAAGAGCAGAAATATAAAACACCTTTTTATGCATTTTGCAATTAATCCCAGCCTGAAGTCGCAGTGTTTTTTAAAGTTCAAGGAGTACATGGCCCTTTGCGCATATTTCATCTACTATACGCCAGTATGACTGAGTAGTTCCCATTCATTTTGGAGACTTCTATGCCTCACGCAATGGCTTTCTTTTAATTTGTGATGTTAAAGCTCTTCTCTACTCACTTCAATGTAAATGCCTGTTTGGACAGTAGGCCAGCAGTTAGCTGTCTTGAAAACCAACTGCTGTGCCTCTCATTGTGTGATGGGAAAAGCATAGTGTGGTTTCCTCTTTAACCCTCTTCATGCTGCCACAAGAAGGGACATAATGTGAAGCTGCTTACAGACTTCATGGGATGTAAAGAGAAGTGGTTTTAGCTGGTATTTAACCCTCTGAGCCTGGGGGAGACACAGTCTCAATCCTAGAGGAGTTTTTTCATGCTGGGATGATTTTGCAACCATTGGACTCTTCGTCACTGTGGCTGGCAATCCTGCAATGACAAGGAAAGGCTTCTTTCATGCCATTTGGCCATGAAGTAATGTGGCATGAAAGGGAATCTGTCCCTTTCAGTTTCCAGACCCAGCTTCTCTGTGTGCCGTTCCCCCTTTCATAATCTTTCGCAGATTTGCGGAAGATGAAAGCTACCTTCATGTAAGTTCAGAGAGAAAACAACATGCTGAAATGGCATTTACAGTAAGCAGGGAAGCAGCACTGCAGTCGCTGATGCAAGAGACAAAGCACTTACTAAACTGTATGGTACTGCTTCAATGGAACGAGCTAAGAAATCTGGGAGCATTTAGTAGCGGTTCTCCATGGATTTATAGTCACTTTTGTCATACATTACTTCCTGCCTCCAATGTGCTGGCTGATCTATTTGTATCACTGCTCCGTTCAAAGCTCTTCTTTTTTTCTTTTTTTTTCAGTTTAACAGATAATTTTGACATATTGGCAATAATGCCCTTAACACAAAACCTATCTCTTCTGCCTCCAAGCCCTGCCTTCCTGGCCTTGTGTTTTACACTTGTCTCCAGCTTCACGCAGCAATATCTGATAGCCTCGGGTCATTTAGAAATCATAGGTGTCTTTTGAAGTTATCTGATATCAGCATTGTGTTTCTTTTACCTCTTTGGGGATTTGGTCACAGCCTTTGGGAAGTCAACGTGTACTCTCTATAGCACAGTGCAGCCAGCTGCTGTTTCAACATGTTTCCTTCAGATTTCAGATGATTTCCCTTGTTCTTTCCTGCAGACAGGTGACTGTGAAAGACCACTGTGTTGCTCGTGTGAGGATGCCGATTCCCCTGACACATTAGCAAACCTTGCAAGAGATGCTGATGCTTTTCCACTCAGGTTTGAATACTAATGGACCTGCCACCCACCAATACCTAACCAGTTGTGCTCAAAACATGCCCAGCTATGTGGTTCAGTTATCATGACCTGTCATTATCCTGCTTTGGTAAGAGGGAGTGAGTTTCACTGCTTTGTTTTCACCAAATTAAGTGCTATTTCTGCAGTTGCATGGCTGGGAGCCCTTTCTCTAGTGGTGTTCATGTTGTACGAGCACATCTCTGCCTGGCTTCTCCACGGCAACCATGCTTCTCAGGTAGCTTCTGGGCTCTGTGATTTGCAGCCCTGACACCACCTTCTTCCTTTTGCTTTACTTCTCCTACTGCTTGCAATTTCCTTCCCTAAAGAAAGGATTTTTACACAAATTTGATGGGTTTCTTTTGTCTGCATCCCCCAATATAAGCTAGTCAACCTTTTGTTCTATTTCAACCAAACCTAACATCGGCACAGGGCTTTTGGAAACGCAATGTTGGCCAAGATTCATTGGCATTAGAAGAGAAAAACCTTGTTAGTGCTCTGCCCTGGAGGAAAGCAGAGAAAGCTCAGCCCTTATCAGCACTGTTTGGCTTCCTTGGC
The DNA here is from genome assembly GCF_033815535.1 of Pezoporus flaviventris. NCBI lineage: Eukaryota > Metazoa > Chordata > Aves > Psittaciformes > Psittacidae > Pezoporus > Pezoporus flaviventris. The sequence continues at coordinate 2,234,612 of NW_026892558.1, forward strand.
AGCAGAGAATCGAAGGGCGTCTGGCCAGCCAGAGAACACATAGCCCTGAACCAGCACGTGCTAGTCCATGGCCAAGTTACAAACCAGTAAAATTAGTTTTGGGACATGGAAGTCAGCCTTGGATATATCAGAAGCCAGCCTTTGGGATACTAGAGTGGGGCTGTGGATTTAATGGAGTGGAAAGGTGAAGGGAATGGGAGACGTAAATCCATAGGAAAACTGAGCTTAATTAACTTGGTGTTCATAGAAAAATAAAATATCTCTGCACACAGTGAACCCTTCACAAAAGCGAGCGCTGCGCTAGCTGGGCAGCCGGTCTCTGTTTTCAGGTACAGTATGACTGGAACGCGTCCTTATCTTTCAAAACCACAATGATAATCTGTTAGCAGCTCCTCATTGTCTGCAGTGGGTATCTTAGAATGATAGAATCACAAAATGGTTTGGGTTGGAAGAGACCTTAAAGCATACCAGTCCTAACCCCCTGCTGCGGGCAGGGATGCCTCAGACTAAACCATGTCTCTCAAAGCGCATTCAAACTGGCCTTGGAAAATGCCATTTGCATTCGGGCAAAATCTCCTCCATTTTACTTTTATATTAATTTTATGACAAGTTTGAAACTCAAGCTTTGAAACTCAAACTGGTGAAAAAAATGCAACAAAAACATGGAATAAAGCTGCATGCGTGCTTCAGGCTGTGAAATTCCAAGCATAGAAAAGGAAAAAGGGAGATTTATGCGAGTTGACATCTATCATTCTGTCAGCAGGGATAGATGATGGGAGAGGTGCCTCACCTGGCTCCTGACAGCACCAAACCCGTTGAGATGGGACATGTGCCCAGGACACTGAATCACAGCACCTACACAGAGTCATAGAATAGTTAAGGTTGGAAAGGACTTTCAGATCATCCAGTTCCAACCCAGAAAGTTTTTCAGGCTGGGAGACGAGCACGGCTGCAAAAGCAACCTCTTGTGTTGTGAGATGGGACCTAAGAGGCTTAGATGGGATTTTAGGCAGAAGCTCTTCCCTGTAAGGGTGTTGAGGCGCTGGCACAGGGTGCCCAGAGAAGCTGTGGCTGCCCCATCCCTGGCAGTGCTCAAGACCGGGCTTGGAGCAAGCTGCTCTAGTGGAAGGGGTCCCTGCCCGTGGCTGGAACTGGATGAGCTTTAAGGTCCCTTCCAACACAAAACCCTCTGTGACTCTGTGTAAGACAAATGGTCTGCGGCTGGCACGTATGGAAGGTGGTGGGATAAGGACAAGCAACGGCTTTTCGGTGCTGATGGGTCCTGGTCACGTTGTTGTGGGGCAACAGGCTGTTAATTTACCTGCGGTGAGCCTGGCCCCTCAGGGTTAGGAATTCGATTGCGTTACACCGTGACCGCACCACGGGTGGTCGGCACTGTGAGCTCCACTGAAGGCAGTGGCTGGAATCAAGGCAAGACAATGACATGAGGGGAAAACCACACTGAGGAGCCACTTAGGACGAGGGGCAGCCTTTCCTCAGCGTTGTGTCAGCATCACAGTGCCCGTTCCAGCCTGTGCTGTGCGCGGATGAAGCCTCGGGCAGTTTAAATCCATTTGGAGATGAGATGAGGGAAGCAGGGAAGGGTGGGGAGCGGGTCCGTGCCTGAGGGAAGAGATTTTGCCCTCTCCTGTGCAAGGTGCATTTAAACTTCGATTTAATTACGGTTTTGAGGGCAGCAGGGTGACCGTTCCCTCCGGCGTGGCGCGCACTACTTTTTCTCAGCTCCCACCCCCGCCCTATCGCGGCAGGTTACGGGACGCATACAGAAGTACGCGTGGTATCACTCCGCCAGCGCGGCTGCGCGCCCGCGGGTCAGTCAAACCTCCGCTCCGCCCCCCTATCGCGGTCAACCGCCCCCGGCGGGTGCTGGTAGCGAGGAGTGATGGCTCGCTCAGCCAATCAGCGGCGCCGCTCCGCCCCCGGCGCTCGGGGCACGCAAGCCCTGCCTCCCCGGCTCCGTCTCCCTCCGCCCCTCTGCTGGCAGTCGATTGGCTCCTCGGGCCGGGCCTCGGGGCCCTCTGGCCAATCACCGCTCGCCGTTCCTAAGAGACGGGCGGAGGAACCAGTGCTCCGCCTCCCCGCCCAGCGCCGGGGCGGGGCGCCGAGAGAGGTAAAGGGAAGCGGCGAGGCGGCGAACGGGGCAGTCGGCGCTGAGGCACCGGGCGAGCCCAAGCCTCTTCAGGGAAGAGGTCGGTCCCCGGGGTGCTCCCGCAGCCCGACTCGACCTCGCCGCGGGACGGGGAGCACCGCTCTGCCGCGGCTCGGGAAGCGGGGTCCCGCCGCCTGCCTGCGGATTTGGGTGAGAGCCGGGCCGGGCCTGGTGGCGGCGGGGGCCGGGGGCGCCTCTCCACGCCCTCCTCCCCCTTTGTTGTGGTGGGACGAGGCGGGCGGCTGCGGAGGGCAACGGCGGGGGCGGGACGGGGCTGGGGGAGCTGCCGGTACCGCGGGGAGCTGCTCGCTGGTGGTGTGCGAGGGGGAGCGGGGCGGGGGGCGCGGGGGTCGCTGTCACCGCAGCAGCGGCCGCACGCCGAGGTGTGCCCACGGTGAGGGGTGGGAAGGAGCGGTCCATGCCCCTCTCGCTGTGTGTACGGGGGTCGAGGGGAGGAGGGGGATATCAGTGCTTCTCCTTCCTCTCCTTCTCTGTCCGGTGTTTTTTCTCTTGCAGAGATTAGGTGTGCAGTACTCCGCGCCGGGGTGGTGGAGAAAGTTAAGCGCAAGTTGCAAAAGAAGTGTTTAGGCTCCGCTTCAGCCAATGCCCTTTTGTCTGTTCCCCTCCTAGGTGCAGAGCCACGGACGTGAAATAAGCGCTACCTACACGAGACGTGTACACGAGCGAGTTAAGATTAGTGGTTTTCTTCATGGCACTAGTTTTAATGCTGTAGTTATCTGTGTGCTGCGAGATGTAAACAAACGTAGTCTGTTGAGTGCTTCATCTAGCTAGATAAGCGCATGGGAGAGGCTGTGCATGAAAAATGCAAGTAGTTGGGGGTACTGCAGAGCTGTAGAGCTCCTGTGTATAGTTTGCTCATGTGGAGTGGAAGGGAAGAGAAAAAGTGTGACTTTAGTTTTTATTCTTTACTCTGGGGAAGTAAAAAAGGACGGGAAGAAAACCCCCCCACACGTGGGTGAGTGAAGAGCTAGTGTGATAGTCCTGGAGAGCTGTTAATTGAACAGCTGGGATTCAGACTGCCCCCTTGTCCCGTGGTTTGCTTGTCTGTCACAGTTTTTGACCAGACAGCCCCAAGATTCCAACACATGTGTGCTGTAGTCGTTACAAACGCAAAGCCGTAAGAAAAAGTGAATTTACCGAAGGAGTATTGCTGAAAGCGCTGTTAGTAAATGCTGCAACCTGTGAATGTTGTGTGCAGAGCTCATGTTATCACAGTTATAAAAGAGCCAGATTCCATCTGTAGCATGGAGCTTATAATGACAGCTTATTAGGAGATCTGCACATAACAGCAGGTTAGTCTGTTCTTAAGTGTTCCTCTCCTAGCCTGGAGAACTGTACTTTCAAGACTGATTCATGACATTATTTCTGTGGGGGTTGAACTCTGTAGTGAGAGACTGATCAGTCTTTGCTCTGTTCTTCAGGCTGAAAAAAAAAACAGCTTTTCACCTCTTGTTAAGGTGAGAAGCTTCTTTTAGCAGAACCAGGTTGCTATTTAAGACTTTTGCAGTGTTGTTGCAGGTTATTTGTCTAAGTTGTAGCTTTAAAATGCTAGTGTTTACAATCTCTAGTGAATTAGAGGGGAGTGGGAATGTAGGTAAAGGGGAGGTTTTTGAAGTCCCTTCCCCCGTTTGCTTAGCACTATCATGATGAAAGATAACGTTGGTTACAAATGCCGTTAGAAAGAGGAAGGGGAGGATCCCGTGTAAGGTGGTTTAAACTTATCTCAAAGCGGAGTCTAAGTGCATATTTAACAATATGTTGGGATGTTTAACAGAGTAACCTGGTAGTTGATTTTGTTCTGCAGTTGTGTGGGTCAGACCCTGACTACACTGGCTGTCACCAAAGAGAACAAGTGTTTGAAGATCCAGTTTTCTTTCTGGAAGAAGCTGGGTGTGAGTAATACATCTTGAAGAATATGTCAACTTCCCTGAGGTTCTGTTTGATGGTAAAAAGAACGACACAATTGTAAAAAAATGAGGTTAAAATTTGTCTTGTAACTAATCTCCTGTTTCACCTAGAGGGTAGATTCACAAACAAAATCAAATAGGCTTGAATTGCTCAGTAAATCTCCAAATGAAAGGCCCTCCTGGGTCCTCCTCCATCTTCCTGTTCCACTTGATCTCTCAGAAGTGTTGAGCACCAGTTGATATAATTGAGTTTATTGGAGCTCAGCAAAATCTGTGCTACTAAAAGCAACTTTAAAAAACAAAACTTGTTTCCACCTCTCTAATCCCTTTCCCACAAAAGCACTGGGAGAACAGGCTTTGTAGTAGGTTCTGTATAACAATGAATCTGAGCTCTGCTTGAGACTGAAGAGAATTCCTAAGTTTTGTTTATATAAAGAATAGTACGCAAAGTTTTAATTATTATAAAAAGTATTCTAGAGTTTCCAAATGTACTCAGCACTGCCATAATGATTGTGCACGTAAATGCCCTGTAATTGAAAGCATCCATTTATGGGCCTGACTTGCTAAGTGAGCTGTAAATTCTGCTTTTCAGATTGGATTTAATGACTTTTATCATAAAGCCATAAACTGGTTGTGAACTGTGCTGAGAGGCAAACAATACCTAAGCTTACTTTGCCAAAATATTTGTAATTGTTGATTTGTTAAACTGAATTGCTGCAGGTCATGCGATGGGATTAGTTTTTTTTGTAATAGAATAGTACAGGCAGCCCTGTGTTCAATACTCTCTGGGCTAGAAGAAATTGGCTACTGCAGAAAACTTTCCTAAAATGTTGCTCTCCACTCTCAGCAGAGAATCTGTTCTACAAACAGTAAGGCTTCATTCCAGATGACATTTTATAATGATTATGTGTGTTTGACAGCCATTGTGTGAAGTAAGGCTGAGAGGAGACTGTGAGAGAGCAGTTCCTGAGTCTCCTGTCAGGTTAGTCTAGCTCAGGCTAGATTTACCTACACTGGAGGTATAGAGGTTAACCTTAGACATTGCAGAGAGAGCTCTTGCATATCAGGGGCCTGTGTGGGACTGGCCTGTTGAACATTTAGGTTAGGCCTATCTTGAAAGTGAATTTGCATTAACTAATTGTTAAATGCAATTGTTTATGGTTTAAGGAAGTGGAGAAGCTGCTAAGCTATGCAGATCAAAACTAGGTACCTGATAATCAGTTCTATGAATGTTCCTGTCAAATTTAGCCCAGGAGTATTTATTTTCTAAAATAATGAAACTGATACTTGCCTTCTACACATGGGAATTTTAGTCAAAGCAAAGGAGGTAAAAGGGGCTTAAACTGCTGTGGTTTGGAGTGTTTATTCTGTGCTTTTGTAGGCCTAAAAAAGGTCTTTCAGTTTTAAGGATCAATGCTGCAAAGTTCATAATACTAAGTGGAAGAATTCTGCTGCTTTGCAGAGGCAGGTGGATTGGCTGACTGCAGTTGTGGTTATTTTCCTCTTTTGCAGTTCTAGAAAAGTTGCTAAAATAGTCCCATTAGTAGCTTAATCCAACGTCAGTAAAATGAACGTTTCTTCTTTCTCTTCAGTTGCATGCAATTTTAGTGTACCAGGAATGAATGTGTTACATACAGTGTGCAAATTTTGTAGTAGCAATATAGCTTTTCATTACTACATTTGTCTGTAATTTGTAGTAATTGGAGAAAACCCCAGCTTATGAAGCTTTCATAACATTATGATCCTCCTTAGTTTAGCTCCTTGTAGAGAAATTAGTTTTCTCATTTGACTCATAATCAAACTTCATGAAGTGAGCAAGAGCAAAAAAAAAAAAAAGGAAGACTACTTTCGGAGTGGGTATTTCTGTTTTCACTGAGCCATGTAAAGTTAGTACAGTTATTCAGAGTTTCAAAATGCATGGCAGTACTCAAGAGTAATAAAAATTAATGTGTACATTGAGTCTCTATATAGGCATGTCTCAAATTCCTATTCCAGAGCTGACCCAGAGGAGGAATTTTCTTTGCTCTTGTCCCCTCAGATCACAAGCAGCCTGCCTTGAACTTCATTGGCTGGTGTCAAAGCTGAACCAGGACCTTGGCTTCATATCTTTGAGCTTTGGCCTGTGAGCTGGCCAGATGGAACTGTGGGACAGATGGAGCCCCTTGGGAAGGAGCTCTTCAGAGCCTCTCCCCACTACTGGCCTAATTGGCTAAAAAGCTGAACTGAGGTGGATCTGAGGGCATTGCTCAGTAGGGCAGAATTCCCCTTCCCCCAGCTCTAAACCCCATCTTCCCCAAACAAAAACCTGCTAACACCTCAAATCCAGTAAGGGAATACCTAAAGCTGACCTACCTTGACCTGAATATGAGTGGAGAAGAATGGGCACCATCTTTAAATCTCATGGTGGTGCGTTCTTCAGAAAAGTCTTGTACATTGCAGTAGGTTTGAGCTCCTGCAATGTGGCAGAACCAGGTGTCTCTAAGATGCATTTGTAGGGGAAGGAGTTAGCCTTTCTGAAATCTCCAAAGGCAGTTTTTTGGAGTGGTTGTGGGTGCAATAGAAGTGAAGTGTCTTCTCTTGTCTGTTTCACCAAGTGCTTTAGAGTGTATTCTGCCTGAAAGGGGAAAGACTGGCTCAATGCAACATGAAATACTTGTTTTATTGTTTCTTAAAGTATTAATGATTTTGGCTTAATATAGGAGACATGCAGTACTGCACAAGCTATGCCTTTTAAAACTTCAAATCCCACTACTGTCTAGACTAATGTAAGGTCTTCTAAAATAATTTATTATGCTGCCTTAAATAGATTAGGCTTCAATTAATGTTACCTTATCTTGAAGCCAGTAATGTCACAGGGCTGCATCTGAAGGGAAAGGGTGGATATTCCCCCATCTTCTAAAATATCCTGAAACATTGTGCGCTTGGTGAAATTGATAAAGAATGTTGTCAGAATTCCAGGATTAATGAAAAAAACATTGCCTTTAAAAAAAAATAAGTATGAAAACAGGGCTAAAATAGGGAGGAAATGAACTCGTAGACTCTCTCAAATACCACAAATTATTTTCCTCGATCTTCTTTCCTCAGAAGCTTAACTTCTGTCCTCTTTATTCGAGAAGAGCTCTCGCAAATGAAATTCCTCTAAGCCAGAATACTTGTAGTAAAACCAGGAAAGATCAGATTTCTTTATTTCAAGTTTAAGATGAATAGTCAGACTGATATAAAATATGCTGCATAAGGCTTTAGAATAAATTAGCCAGAAATCACTTGATATTTTTTGTAGCACCAATGTGTTTATAGCATGTTCCAGACACTCTGGAAAGAAAAATTTCCCTTGAAGATTTTACTCTGCTAGCATGCTGCCCTTAAGGTTTTCTTCATCTTTTATGCTTAGTTATTGCTGGGATCATGGGCTTAATATTTAATACTTGTTCCAGAGAACCACAGTAGAATTGAATAATAGCAGACATGACTCAAACTGTGACTTTAGAAGTTGCCAACTATGACACTGTTTGACCAACTATAGAAACATGTGTGCATCAGGAAGCAGAGAGATACTACGGGGGCAGAGATGAAACAAATACTACCAAAGTTAGGCAATTTGTTAGTCTTCCAGTATTAATCTGTTGGGAGTAACAGCACGTGCTCCATGTGTTCCAGCTATCTAAAGAAGCAGTCGTATTTCTCTGAGCAGCAGTAAGTACTCCTTGAGCATTCAGAGCTCCAGTTTTAAGGCACAATACAGAGAACATGGAAGGGGATAAAAAATAGTGGAAGCTTTCTGCTTTGTATTGCACTGCTGCCTTGATACTAACAGTTCAGCTATAGTTGAGCTCAGAAGGGGGTTCTCCCTGCAATTACTCAAGAGTCCCAGTGTGTTGGAGTGTTAGAGTGGAAACTGGGATTTGCTGGTCAAAAATGAGCTGCAGCAGTGACTCCTAAACCCACTAGTGTAAAACATTATATCTGAGTCTGTCTAGGTGGATATAGTCAGGATCCAATGCAGGTGTAGGACTCCTCATTTTTGTTTGAGCTCCAGCCAGGTGTTCAAACGTGGTGTCTGCCTCCCATCTCCAAATACCTTGTGAGGTGTAGGTTTCCGTTTTTATTTTAATTACAATGTGGAGAATGTTTTGGTACTGTGACCAAAAAGAAAAATGGAAAGATGACCATAGGCTGATAAGAGTTTTCCTGTAGTCTTTGGGTCAGTCCTTATGCAGTACTCGGAGTATTTGTAATTTAACTGAAATAGTAAAGCTTTCAGGCATGGCATCTGCCCAGAAGACCTTCTCAAACTGTATGAGCTATGTTCATTCAGATACTTCTTTGTGATAAAAGGCCGATAGCCCTCTTTTTGAGGGGGGGATGTGATTCAAATGTACAGAATTATGAAGCTTGCAGACAAGATGAGTAGAAACAGTTCTTCAGCAAAACTTGCAGTGCTAGATTAAGAGGCACTTTCTGAAACTAGGAAGAGAATAAAATAGCTGAAAGTACTTTCTTACAACATTGGGCAGTTAAATTGTGGTGCTGTCTGCCACAAGAGATTGTGGGAGGCAGGTTCAGAAAGTGATTAGATGAATTTGTGAACAACAGGTCCATAAATAGCTGTTGAAGGGAATAGGTAGGAATGTGGCCTTCAGTTTCATGCTGTAACAGTTTAAGATGCTGAATAATTATGGGGAGAGTGGGCCACATAAATTAGCCAGGTTTGTGATGGCCTTGAGTAGCATGTCCATTTGCCACCTGAGGTGATGGAGCACCAGGCTATATGCAGTACTCTTCTGACCTAGTAGGGTATTTCAAGGCTTTCTCCTTGCATACTTTGCATTTATCCAAATTGCTCATAATTCAACCTAACCATGCCTTGCTTTTTGTAGATGCCTCCTCTAGGCTTGGAGCAGAGTGCTGTTTCTCCATAAATCAGGGTACTCCAATGAGTACTCGCCACAATTGGCTGAAGTATTAAGCTGAATGAATTTCTGTCCTACTTGTGTCACAATCTCTGCTCTTTTGTTAAAAGATATGGGGCCACTACAGAAATAACTGGTGAAATTCTTATTGATACTTCTGGCAAATCCCTGATGTGGCAAAACAGTAGCTAGAAGGAAGAGGGTAGTTTAAGCCTCCCAGACTCTTAAACTGCAGCTGTGGTGTGTGTTGTATTTTTCCTTTAAATAGCTCCCAAGCTGCAATAATTGTCATAAAGGCCTCTTTAAATGTGTGCCTTTAAGTTTTGGTTTGTGCTTTGGAAAAAGCTAATCTTCATGGGGATAGGGGATCAACCTGTGATTTTTACAGGTACAGATGAGCACGTGTCTGTAAAGGAACTGGTCAAAACTAAGGATAATACCTGGAAATTTCTGATTAACTAGGTCTGAGCTCATAATATTTTGGAAATGAGAAAAAGATTATTTTTGTTGTTGTAGTTTTTGCCTCTGTCAGAATTGTATGAGAGTTCAAATGTAAATGAAACTGAAATGTATGGGGTTTCTTTCCTGCTGCCAGACTTAAATCACTCAGTGTGCATGTGAAACAGAAAAGCAAATCATAGTTAAAAATAAGGAAAAAAAGCACCAAAGAGTACAGAAAATGATACATAGATCAGTGTTATGTCTTAAGGGAGAGAATACTGCAAAATTGGACACCTCATCACGAGGAGTATTGTAAAGCTGAAGAATTAGATAAAAGCATTGCGGGCCTGGAAGAATAAGCAATTTACCTTTGTGGTAAATGAAACCCTGCTGAAGTGTGTGTTTTATAAGGCTGACAATCAAAGGAGAATTCTGGGGCATTGAAAGTTAATCAAATTTGAAGCTGAAGAACAGTTAATACGTGCTGGTGAGCTCTGTAAATGGGAGAAGAATAGGTGTAGATAAGCAATGATGGTGGTAGCTGGTTGCCTCCATCTGCTAGCATTGAATTTAATGTTTAGATACTACATCGTCAACTGCTAGCATTTGAAATGTGGTCTTCGAATCAAAAGAGGCTGTACATTTTTGGTTTAGTATTTTTAATTTCTTTTGTATGCCTCTAAAACATCTTAACGACCTTGCTCAAAAGTTGAAGTCTTTTTTTTTTTTTTTTTGAGCTCAGAGTGGCTGTCCCCATTTTGGACACCTTAAAACAGCAGAGGGAGTGCAAGCCTCCTGTTTTATCCCTGGAGCCACTCAGTGGACTGTAGTGGAGGTCTAATGTGTTTCACTCCTAGGCCTGCACAGTTCAGAACATGTCCAGAACAGTTCAGTCCCTGTTTATTGGAACCCCTGACTCCTTGACCCCCAAACCTACCATTCTTGCTTCAGTCCTGTTTTTAGGTGCTTTCAGAAGCTGGTGTATGGAGGTATAATTTAGTTGAAATTGAAATGTCATTCCTACTGAATATTTTGTTCTGTCGAAGTTGAAAACTTATGATCTAAAGTTACCCATAGAATATAGTGTTTATTGACTTGTTGGTCCTCTCTGAGACTGCAGAGACATGACAAAGCATAAATTAGCCGTGATTACTGTAGCCTGAAGTATCCCAACTGTGTTGTTTTGCAGATTGGAAATTTCAGTAAGATGAAGTTGGTGTATTTTGGGTAGAAGCAAGGGATGTGCTTCTGCAGCATGGGGAGGCAGACAGGCTGCCTTGAAAGCTAAAACTGAGTAGCCTCATGATAGTCTTAGCTAAAACAAGGTATTTTCAGCCGACTGAACTAACTTGAACAGCTTGGAAATAAGGTAATTTCCTGGAGTTCAAATACCTATTTGCTGCTTGGAAATATGGCACTGTAGTGGAAAAAAAGAAAAAAGAAAAACAAAAAAAAAAAACAAAACAACAAAAAACACCTGAAAAAAGAACCAAGAAAAGCCCCCCCCAAAACCAAAGCCGCAACCTTATTTCTATCTGTAGGAGTATTATGTTCTCAGGCTATTTCTAACAGCTGTCTGCCTGAAATGATACGGTTGATTTGTGTCTTATGTTTTAATACTTAAAACTAGCCTCATAGAACCTGCAAAACCAAAACTTTTTTTTTAAATGGCTATCATTTCCTCTTTAAACTGATTTTTAAGTGCAAATTACAGTGAATGCTAAACATAGCCCAAATTTCAGCATCCATTCTAATCTTTCATTTTGTATAAACATCCTCATTCAGGTAATTGATACTGAATGAAAGCTATTAAGATTGAAAACAGACAGTTCTACTACTTAGGTAACTGCAAACTAAGGCTTTAAATATCCTTTAATGAATTTTGAAAGATTTAATGATTTTAAGTACTGTCAGTTGATAAGATTCATTATCTGTAGGACACTGAAAGATGGGAATAACCTTATTACCAGACTTTAGTGAATTTCAAATCACTGTCCTCCATGGAACAAAAATTGGTAGCTGTTGAAAACATGACAAACAAAATGAGAAAAAGCTTGTGAAATGGCTGGCTGCTGGAAGACTTCTGTCAAACTGTAATGACATTCCAAACACAATTTTGCCTGCTAAATTAATTTGGAGATAGGCAGAATGTGTACATATGTGTATGTGATTTGTCAGTCACTTGTGGAAAATTTTAGTGATGAAAACCAGCCAGCCTAGATGCCAAATTAGATTCTAGTTAACTTTGTATTTTCTGGAGTTGACTTTAGCCAGGGAAGTCTTGAGGACAAATTCAGTGTTTAATTCAACCTTAGTTTCTTCTAACTATTGAAGAGTCTGCAGCAAACTTGTGTTTGAACCTTCTAGAAGGAGTACCTAGCCATGATTCAGACTACTTCTGAACTGTTATCTGACTTGTGCTCAGTCCTATCCAATTAAAGGTCCTAAGCAAGGTATTTGTTTCTTATGAAACCTCAGTGCTAATGTCTGTTTTGGTTTGTGTTTTTAGGGATCATACAGGAGTATCTTGCTTGCTGAGTGTCCTGTCTGGTGAAAGTCATGTCCATTTTGCCGTTCACTCCACCAGTTGTGAAGAGACTTCTGGGATGGAAAAAATCTGGTAGCTCTGGAGGGGCTGGTGGTGGTGAGCAGAATGGTCAGGAGGAAAAGTGGTGTGAAAAAGCAGTGAAAAGCTTGGTCAAGAAGCTCAAGAAAACAGGACAGCTGGATGAGCTGGAGAAGGCCATTACCACCCAGAATTGCAATACAAAATGTGTGACAATACCAAGGTAAGTGCTGTTGTGTTCAAAATTGTTGCAACCCCTTCAGAGATGATAAAATGGATGTTTAGGCTTTCCTTTAAACAAATGGCTAAAAAAAAATCAATTCCATGTGTTTGATTTGTTAGATTCTTTTGGTTTTATATAATGCTTGCTTACAACTGACTCAATGCTTTGTGAAGTCACAATTTCTAATAACATCTTTACATTTAAATTTTCATTACTAAGTAGATTGCAGATTGTATGTGCTCTGGTGGTGCCTAGCACTGCCTTATGCTCTACTTAATAACCCTGTCTATGATCGGAGGGGCATAATGGAACCTACGCTTCCATGGAAAAAAACACAAAAGACTTGTTTTTCCTTGGTCAACACTTCAGTCATCTAATTATTTTCAGTTATGTCTGGTAGTTTCATTTAAGTTGTACGAGCTGCATCCGTTCTCCCTTTTGAAGGGGAATTTTATCTTTGGAGGCAGGTTTGCTGAAGACCAGTTTATTTACTGTAATATGTTATTGGTTAATGAAAGTGCTTTTTATTTAATAACTTGGAAAATTTCTAGTGCTGCGATTCTACTCCTGATACATATTTACATGTAGGTGAATGACTTGCATTCTACCCCTTTGACTTTCTCAACTTAATTCATAGCAACTGCTGTGCGAGAGGCAAGGGTTACGTTTGTAAGTATAATGAAGACTGCTCTCAATTCATGTACGGAAGTCCCACAGAGGTGCCTGTATAAGCACGTTACATGACATACAAGTATCAAATCACTTCACAGGTGTGCTTTTCTTTGCAAAAGTAGAAGATCTGGTGGCACAGGAGTATTCTGGGCATTTTGCCCCTGGAAACTTAATCTCTAGGGAAGTGGACCTACATCTGGTTTACAACCTTAATATCTGAATTAGCACATTGATCCAGCTACTTTTAGACTTTGTATTAATCATAGCACAAACTGGATTGGACTGGTGTTGGTAATGATTTCCATATATTAAATGTGTTATGGCTGTTATCTGGTAATGGTTTTAGCATTCTCTTTCAGATTTGACACTGCTTTCTGGGAAAATTATGAGTATGCTGTGAATGAATGACTACCTTAATTCTGTTCCTTATCATTTCTGTTAGCCTTTTGTTTCTAATGCTGCCCTCTGCTTATATTTTCTTCCCTAGAGCAGTCCCCAAATTCTGAGTTTTCCTTCTGCTTTCTTCCTTTGCCAGCTGGAATACAATCAGAAATAAAACATTAGAGCATTCTTGTCTTAATGTGTATCAGTAGACTGAAGATTAGGGATAATATTTGACTTGACATGAGATGACTCTACATATTTAGCAAGGCTTTACCATGACAAAGACCAAATGCTTAACTGGAAAGTACTTTGTAAAGCAGAAGCTGAATATGCCATATGGAGATTCACTTTGTGCATCGAACTTTTAGAGCTCAAGCTCTTAAAAGAATTCCAAGAGCTCCCTTTTAGGGCTACTGGGACAGTAAATACTGCTAGTTCAGAAAAATAGTTTTCTAATTGCAATGATGTTAGAAGATAGAAACAGTATTATAATATTCCAGTGTCTGAAGGGGGCCTATAAGGATTCTGGGGAGGGACTCTTCATTAGGGACTGTAGTGGTAGGACAAGGGGTAACAGGTTAAAACTTAAACATGGGAAATTTAGATTGGATATAAGGAAGAAGGTCTTTACTGTGAAGGTGGTGAGGCACTGGAATGGGTTGCCCAAGGAAGCTGTGAAAGCTCCATCTCTGGGAGTATTCAGGGCCAGGTTGGATGCAGTCTTGGGTGCCATGGTTTAGTGCAACGTGACCCTGCCCATGGCATGGGGGTTGGAACTGGATGATCTTGAGGTCCTTTCCAACCTTAACTATTTTATGATTATCTTTGTTTTCCTGGTCTGTTTTGTCCTTCTGTTTGCATGACCTCTTGTCATGTAGAAAATGTCATGTCAAGTAGAAAATAATTCTTTAAACAATACGAAGTTAAATATACAAATACTTTGTTATACTCTGTGTAGCCTTTGTTACACTCTGTAGAACTCTTGTGACCTGCAGTTCTTGATATACTGTTCTCATTTGTTTGAATTCAGTTCTTGACCTGTCATTACAAGAGAGGTATTTTATTACCGGAGGGCTCCAGAGAAGGAGCTGGTGCAGGGCCTGGAGCACAAGTGTGATGAGAAATGGCTGAGGGACCTGGGGAGTTCAGTCTGGAGATGAGAGATCTTGGGGGGACCTGATGGCTCCCTACAACTGCCTGACAGGAGGATGGAGTCAGGAGGGTCTGGGCTCTGCTCCCAAGGAACAAGGGATGGGACAAGAGGAAACGGCCTCGAGCTGCACCAGGGCAGGTTTAGATGGAGCTGAGGAACAATTCCTTCCCCAGAGGGTGCTCGGGCATTGGAACAGGCTGCCCAGGGCAGGGCTGCAGTCACCGTCCCTGCAAGTGTTCACACCCCGTGGAGACGAGGCCTCAGTGCCATGGGTTAGGGGTGGCCTTGGCAGTGTTGGGTGATGGTTGGACTGGATGTTCAGAGTCTTTTCCAACCTGGTTGATTCTATGATTCTGTCTTCCTGTCAGCTATAAAAAGGACTGGACCTTGGTTTTACGTTTCTTGACTACCTTAGGAGTAAGTAGGTAGCTAGATAGCTCTTTGAGTAATGCTGGCTGTTATACAAAGTTTAATTTTAAAATAAGTGGCTTTAAGGGATGAGATTATATCAGGATTGCCAGCAGCACTGTACAGAATTCTTGAGCTTCCTAGTTGGCTCTTGGACTGTTGATATTATTTCACTTTGACAGCAGTAGTCTGGATTCCCAAGAAAGAACAAATGTCAGCTCAGTACTGTAATGACTTTTGGAGATTCTTGTTCTTGGATTTAGTAAGTTAGTGAAACTGCTGCTTGAGACCCACTTGAATGAATGTCATGAAGATCTGCTGATCAGCAGGGATAAATAATAAAATGCTGAATTTGACTCTCCTAGTCAGCAGGAAGTTTGAGGTGCTAAGCTGCAGACTGAGATGCAGTTCTGATGTGGCAGCTGGGCTTTTTGTTTGGTTGTGTTTGGTTTTATTTAACTAGCTTTAGATTTACTTACTAATACTGTTTAACTCGGCACAGATACTGACAAGTGTTATTGGATGCTTCTGTTTGCCACTGTTGCCTCAACAGAAGTTTCAGTTATGGTTCCACAAGTTTCTAGTCCCCTTGGAGATTTCCAGAGAGCGTGCTACAGTACTTAACTCTAGTGTACTCTTTCATCATTGAAATGCAAAGCAGCTAGACACCTACAAGCTTTTCTCAAAACTGAGAGCAGCTTGGACAAAAGTTAAGTTACAATGCCCCTTCAGAAATATGCATATATTTACTGTATGTCCTTGACAACTGGGCTGAGATTAGCATTGCTGTGTTTCTGTGCTGTCTGTCAAGGTGACTTACATATGAAGTGAGGCTGATGCTGTGTAGTATGCAAAAGCTGCTCATGCGGTAATTAACATGACTTCTTACACAGACTAACAGAGGTTCTGAGAAAGCAGAAGCAAACAGATGGAGTGGGTTGGTGTTGGCATTGCACAGCAGGGGTGCTTAGCTCTTCATAAGTGGGTCAGTAATCTAGAGCAGGGGCTAAATAAGTACAGAGGTCCTTTTGACACTAGCCCTCTGAGTAATTTGTAGTTATCTTGCTGAATCCTCCCGGCCAGCCAGTAGGATTCTAATCACATAATCCCTGTGTATCCTGAAACGTAATGTTGGCACGTGAGTTCACTTTTCTAAAATACATAATGAACTGGGTAGAATTTAAGATCCTGTCTTTATGCTCTCCCTTGCAGTTTTGACACAGCTGGGGGACAAGAAGCAGTCAGCGACGAAATAAAGCATAAGCATCCATTTACACAATTTATGTTCCACTGGAGCAGTTTATTCCTTATGAGTATGAATTGCTCTGTTGAAACAAATACTTTACAACTAGTGATAGCTAAAATCCAAGCAAACTTTAACAAAACCATGCCACATAGTGAGTAGTCAAATGGCATTTTCACAGTCTTTGTCATTTAAAAAGTCATTTCAGTGGTGGCAGTGAGGTGTTGGAATTGGAAGCAGGGAAACAAAAATCAGTAGTTTCAGTGTCCCAGTATTTTGGTGTGATCAGTTGGGTAGTGTTTCTGGCTTAAAAAGAGTATAGCTATACTTCATGGTTTTGTCTTGCTTCTTAAGCAAGACATAGCAAAATGGAGTTGCTTTTGTAAAACGCCTGATAATGAACAATTAATAAGAGTTACATGGGGGCAGGTTTGGGATAATGTTGACCTAGGTTGTTGTAGCTCCTATTTTATTTTATTTTTTCTTAAAGTTTTTGGGGAAAAAAAAGCTGTCAAGGGCTGGAGCAGCTCTGCTCTGGAGCCAGGCTGAGAGAGCTGGGCTGGGTCAGCCTGGAGAAGAGAAGGCTCCAGAAGAGGAGACCTTACAGCAGCTCCAGTGCCTAAAGGGGCTGCAGGAAAGCTGGAGAGGGGCTCTTCGTCAGGGACTGTAGTGGCAGGACAAGGGGTGATGGGTTCAGACTGGAACAGGTGAAGTTCAGGTTGCACGTAAGGAAGAAGCTCTTCCCTGTGAAGGTGCTGAGGCGCTGGCACAGGGTGCCCAGAGAAACTGTGGCTGCCTCATCCCTGGCAGTGTTCAAGGCCAGGTTGGACAGAGGGGCTTGGAGCAAGCTGCTCTAGTGGAAGGGGGTCCCTGCCTGTGGCAGGGGGTTGGAACTGGATGAGCTGTAAGCTCTCTCCAACCCAAACCAGTCTGACATTCTGTGATAGCTGAAAGCTAATGCAAAGCTGTTCTTCCTGAACTGTAACTGTGTGCATCCATTTCTCATGCTGAATTCAGATTATATGCTGACATTTGAGTAGTGTGACTACTGTATTAGGGCTTTATCTTATCCAAAGGATGAGTACTAATGGATATAATCTGCCTATATGGGAGTAATCCCCAGGTACAACTGTAGTCCTCATTTGTTGCATGTGGTAATCCATTCTCTCTTCCCCAGAAGATTCCGTCTTGCACTGTGCTTTCGCTTAGCTGTTGCTGAAGCCATAGAGCACTGCTGTACTTCATTTCCTTGCTGGCAGTTTCCTTGTTCTGCTGCCGACGTGGTCGGCATGATGCAGTGCTGAACTGAGCCATATGAGACCACTGTTTTGTTCTCTTTCCCTTTTAGTATATACAAGAGGATTAAGGAGATACAGGTGCCTCCCATCAGTCTCAGCATCTCTAGCTTTTTTTCATTTTAGCATTTTTTTCCAAGATGTTCATGTGCTCATTTCAGTGCTGTAGAAGGGTTTAATACAGCATCAGCTAACTTCCTGATTATACCTAGCGAACTTCCTTCTTTAACAGATGTTCTTTTTCATTGATGTTAATAGTAGCATGTTACAGTTATCATGTAAACTGGCTTTTGATACCATATGTGGAACTCTATGAAATCACTGAATCTTAGCTTTAATGGGAAGTCCTGAGTTTCTGCAGAGGAGTTAAATTTTATCACTACTCAAGTATTAGAGGAAACAACAGTGCAAAAGCAAAGCGATGTTAAATGCTGATAAAAAGTGACCTAGGAGATTACTGGCTGGAGTAAGGTTTTAGTACCAACTTCCTTAAATGCCAATTCAGAGATGCTTTGCTGTGGTGCTAGTACCATGCAAGTGCTTTAGAGTCTTAGGTGAAATGCAGCATCTGCTTCCCGTGTGGAGAGAAGACTAATACTCCTGTCAAACCCTTGCTTCCTAGCTTGCTGTACCATTGGAGTTTTAGAAGGTATTATCTGAAAAAGGTTTTTCCTTGCTTAACAGTTCAGTATGTATGCAAAAAATGTGCCCTCTGTCCTTCTTGCTTAACATGAGAATAGCATACTTGTGCTATATCCCCTGGTTTTTAGAAGCTTATTTTTGCTTTTTTTTTTTTCCTGCAGCCTCCCAGTTCTGGCTTAAGTGAGATAGAGAGGTTTTTGCAGAATGTAGCTGATTTGCAGTCAGCAATTAGACTGCTTAAGCACCTTGCTTCTGCTTCAGATAACGAGGTTCATTCTGAATTTCTGTAACATCCAGAGGCAAAGAAGAAACCCTGCAATGGGTTCTGTGGTTTTGGGTATATGGAAGACTGCCATTTCTGAGCTTAAAAGGCTTCTCTGGGTGTTAAAGTGACTAATGATATTGACTCTTTTCTTGCATTTGCTCATAGTGTCCAGGAAGTCCAGTACACCATAATTTTGTCTTATGTATTCTGCGAGGATTCAGATACTTAAAAACTGCAGAATCTGGTGAAAGTTCATCGAGCATGTGAAGGGTTAGGGTTATTTGATGGGGTCAGAATTCTCTAAACTCTGCAGTGACTTAGCACTATGGATAGCTAAGTAGCATAGCTTACAGCAGATGATCAAATTATTTTCTGATAACTGAAGTTTATTTTCTTGAGCCTTGGTTCTCTTTCAAGGCTGTGTGGAGACTTCATAGCATCCTTCCGGTATCTGAAGGGGACCTAAAGGATGCTGGAGAGTGACTCTTAGGTGTAAAGGACACAGCTTTTCTTGACTATAACGTATGCCTCCAGTTATCTTTGTTTGTTTGTTTTTTCATTCCTTGGGAATCTTTGTCAGGTAAGTGATTGCATAGCTGTATGCAGTAACCTAGTTTTAAGGATGCTTTTGATCACAAGTAAAGATGTCAAGTTAATGTGGCTTCTGGAATAGACTGTTTTCAAGCTTTAAGAACTTTCCTTAAAATAAGTGATTTCAGAGGATAACAATACAGAAATTCCTTTGTTCCTTCTCAGGTTAAAGCTCTAGGATATGTGTGATTTCAACAGTCACCCACTGAGGTGCACATTGAGGGCAGGGAGGTTCCTCTGGAAACTGGTGTAGGAGAGTTCCCAATATCTGCTGCTAAGCTATGAGTTGGTTAGCAAAGAGGACAACAGCAGACAGTTGGGTTCGCGTAGTAGATCCTAAAATAACTTTGCAATCCAGACAAAGGTGAAGCCTGTTTTCCCAGAAACAGGACTTGGCACTGTTAGTTTGTAGCATAGCTGCAATAATTGAGTATTCAAGTTAGGGATGAACATTGATTCTTAATCATACCTCGCAAGTTGAGAACTATTATGTACAAAGAATGTTTTCAAACCATACACTGTATTTCAGTCTTGATGCATTCATTTAGATCTAAATTGGTTCTATAAATGTTTGAAGACAACAGTGGAACACTGTAAGGTTTCTAAAATAAGTATAGATATTTAAGACAGTACATCTGAATACACTAAAGCACCATTTTTATTGCTGAGGTTACAGGAAGAGCATGCTTGTAAATTGTTTGTTGATAAGCTGACTCCTTTTTCTCAATATAGGATTACTGAGGATAAAGTAGAGCCCCCTCTGCTTCCCTCTTGCTGTAATTTCACAAAAAATACTGCTTTAGAACAAATCTAAAGAGTTTTCTTCCTGAAAGTATGGCAAGATTGCTGAGATTTCAGAGACTGTTGGCCAAGATTAGCTTTGAAATCCTCTGCTGCTCCTTGTGATAGCTGGTGCTCTGAAGGCTTTGGATGTGTTAACTGGAGAGGTTTAGTAGAACGATCGAATTTCCCTTGCTCTTTGCAGTCCCCTAATTGTGGTGGGACCGGAATGTTGTCTCTGCATTCTCTCAAAGACTAGAGGAAGTTCTTGGTCCTTTCTGCATGTGAGAGGCTACATACCACAGGGTGGTATGGGCAAAGCAATGGTGTGTTTTGCAGTAACTTCCTGTTGTGTGTGGCATCTCTTTACCTCGGTGCTGTGTGTACATAATCCTCTGGCAGCTTTGCAGTGTAGCTTCCTCTTCATAAATGGTGTTTTGCAGCCTGATTATTAACAGCCAACAGCTGCTTGCTAGGTGAATAGAAGTCTACCTGCACTGCCTGAACATCAGCAGCCAGGCAGCTGCTTACCTGGTGAATAAAGTCTACTGCATTGCTTGAACATTAACAGCCAAACAGCTGCTTGCCAGGTGAATAGACTCAACCTGCATTGCCTGAATATAAATTATGAAAAGGTGATCCTACAAGAGAAACTGTTGTTGCTGAAAGTGGCAAGTGCAAAACAGTTGGCTTTAGGGGTGTTTTTCTGACCTTTTGCAGTGTTTTTAACCTGTATTCAGAGTTACTCAACTGTTACAATGACAGCTTTCACCTGGTATGTGTTCTGTAGTGCTGTATTGCGCAATCAGAATTAGCGTGTGCAGGGAGAACAAGAGAGCTCTGAGAGACTGCACTAATTTCCTTAGAGCCTTTATTACAGCTGATGTGGCAGAAGCTGGCACCTGGTTTTCCAAGACCATATCCTGCCCCAAGACAAATGAGTCCAGCTCTTCTTTGTTTCTGAAAGTTTAGGATAATGTGGTTATAGACAAAAGGATACTGGCCCTAGTTCTCTGTGTGTAAAGTACAGTGTTCAGACTCTAGGTTGCAAAGTTTGATGCTCTTGAGGCTTACGCAGCCTTTAGGTGCTGCATGGACATATAATGGGAGATAAAAATTCATGCCAAATTTGACTTCAGGTCTCAAACTTAAAATTCTGAACTTGAGGTTAGCAATCAGTAAGACAGTGCTAGTGACATTACCAACATCTGAAAACTACTGTTAGGTATTTTCTTTAACTACAAAGCTCTCATAAAAATAGTTCTAACTGGTGTTTTATCGCAAAACTAAAGGTAGTGATGAGGTAACTGGTGGTCTCAACCTTCTCAATTTCTTTTAAGCTGATTAAAGAAAAATAAGTCTGTTTAGGCAAACTAACCATGTGGAGATACCAGCCTGTCTGGTGTTAATATTACTGAATTACATATAAGGAAGGAGCTGGACAGCTGTGCAGCTTCTGTTGTACTTGTCTTAGGAAACTGACTTTAAACAAATGCCTTTTGACCTTTGGTTGTGAAAACAGTATTTGAAGCATTTCTTACTAAAGTTTTGTGAACTGGTCAATACTGTTGTGAGGTCCTGTTCACTGGGATGATGAACTGTTGTGGATGGGGGTGTGACAGAGTATGGTGAATGGTCAAAGCAGAGTAAGCCAAAAAGTTAAATGCTGTCATTCCCTCTTTCCTTACCCTTCCTACATAATTTCCACAGTAAAGCCTAAGAGTAGATTTATTTTGTTTTGCTTTCTCCTATTTGATTCATAGCATTAGTGTATGTTGTAGGTAGAGTAGGATGAAGGATTAGTATGAGTGTAAGATAATGCCTCCCCCCGCAGTAGCATATTTTACTTCTACCAACGCTTCCTACTTGAATGGCCACTAAGCAGCAAGACCCTATTCCTGATATTTACAGAACAATACATGTGCATCAATGAGAAGGCATTGCCCAGATGCTGCATATAACAGCAGCTGAGGCCTTTCTTTAGTTGGATTTAAAAATTAATTTGAAGACTAGCCTTCTAATGCAGTGCCAATTGAAATTAAGAGTAGTGATTGTGTTCAAGTGTAATTGAGTGGAGTTTTATTAAAAGTACTAAATCATAACTGTTAGCTTGGTTTGTTGCATAGCTGTGGCTGATGTGGAGGGCTGCATTGCTGTTACTAAGGTTAAGCTTTAGTGTAGACATAGTTCAGGTTATAGCATCTTATAATATTGATGTCATCCTGAAAAAGGAAGTCTTAGAATATTAAACAAAGGGCTGCCAGATTTAAGCTCGTGCAATTCAGGAAGCCATGTGACTTATCCACATAATTTGTTACAGAAACGGTGTGCCAAGCAGAGCGTATTGGCATGTCATTTCAGGCAGGCCAGCATGTGAAAACAGAAATTGAGCAAGATACTTAGCCAATACCAAAATGCTGCATAGTTCAAAGGAGCTTTCCTCTCGAGTCACAAGGCAAACCTGTTGAATTCTGGGGACTGTATCGTATACTAACTGGAGCACTGGGTAGAGGCTTGGGGGATATGGATTCTGGCTTTGCCTCTGCTGCTTTCTCACAGGTAACCTTACAAGTTTTTAATTTGCTGTCATTTTTCAGTCTATAAACTGAGATTAATTTTTGTAAAGTGTATGTGATGCTGCTTCTTCACCTCACTGGTATAAGCTGTATTATTTGGTTAGGGAATGTAAGTTTAAGGCATCATTCCCATTGGAGTGATGTGGAAGGCAAATTTGGGGGTGATGAGTTGTTGGAATTTATGAAAGTTCTTTATCTTCAAGTTGCTGTTACTCCTCATTAGGATTGCCTTAGGTAAGAAGCAGGAAGAGTCAGAACAAGAAGTCTTAAAGCTTGCTTCTTACGTGCCATTAATTGTTTGTCAGGTTACAACTGATGCGGGGGCTGTTGAATTTTAAGCAAATTAAAAAACAGCTACTTGTGATTGCTGTAGTGACTTAACGTGCTTGGTGAATCCTGGTAAAAAGCTGTAACCAGGAAGAGTAATGCCTGTATCTGGCACATTAAGAAGTCATGTTGGTCACTCAAGAAAAACACTGACTGTGCTTTATTGTTAATATTGAGCCCCAAATTACCTTGTAAATACTTACTTTTCTTCTAATAAAGAATTGGAGCTTTAGTCCGCCCGTGTCAATGCTAAACTGTTCCCTGGCTTACTGTTGTAATTAGCATCTTTGTATCAGGCCAGCTATTCAGTGTGATGAAGATTTCTCTCCTTATTATATTCTTTTTGTAGAAGTCAGCTAATTTAGTTTTCTTGGTTCTATAATAAAACACCTGAGAGCTCTTCTTACTAGGGTGAATGTTTTATGACAACTCGGAGCAATTTTACAGGAGAAACTTCCCAGTTGTGTAGCTCAGGCTGTTAGTCTAAGAAGAATTTATAGGATAAACAACATGCTGCAGTTCTTTTACAGCTGCAGCTTTGAACACAAATAGCTAGTTAATGGGCTCCCTACTGATTTAATCCTGCTTGTAATCTACACCTGCTAATTTAATAAAAGCAATTTCCCGTGTCTTGTTTACTACTTGTTTCTGTTCATTTACTCTGACTTGGTTGCAGTGCTGATTGGTGGAAAACTTCTAAAATTTACAGTATACAATGCTGTAGTCATCATGAACAGCTTTCGTTGGCTTCTGTCATGCTGCATTGTTTGAAGCAGACCAGCAGGATACAAGAGAACAATCGGCAGCTGGAGTGAGTTCACATCTCACTGCATATGCTTCAAAATTGGCAAAAGAACAATGAGATTGGGAAAATCCCCTTGAACAAGTGCTACCCAGTGATCTGACTTCAGCGTTTGTTCAGAAGAGATTCCCCAAATTGTGGCTGTTGATTCTGAAATGTACAAGCAGGTTTCAGTAGGTCAAGAATTTAAAGCTTACTTTCGGAGTTTTTGCCTGAAATTGTCGGTAAACTGACTGCTTCTTTGGGTGCTTGAGTTGTCTTTTCTTGGGTACTGGATAGAGAAAAGCCTGATGCCAAGGCAGCAAACTGATTTTTGCTTTAATGCAGAATTTTAAAGTTGCTGTTAGATGAATTGGTGACTTAAATTCTAGAACTGGTCTCCACTTCCTCCTTCATGGGAGGCTTCAAGTCAAGTTCCTCTAATATTTAAAATTAGTTCATGATGTAGCTTTGGTATTTTGAACATGAAGAAAGGCTGATACCAACTGATGTGGACTGTTGCAGCTTTGTAGCATGGAAAGATGTAGACAGATAGGAATAGCCTCATGTTCGCAGGTCCTTGCCCTCATGGGGGACTTCAGCCACACTCTCATGATACCTCACATGGCATATTGTGTACAGTTCTGGTGTCTTCAACATAAGGACATGGAACTGTTCGAAGACCTCCAGAGGAGGACCATGAGGATGATCTGGGGGCTGGAGCACCTCCTGTATAGAGACAGGCTGAGAAAACTGGGGCTGTTCAGCCTGGAGAAGAGAAGGCTGCGGGGAGACCTCATAGCAGCCTTCCAGTATCTGAAGGGGGCCTGTAAGGATGCTGGGGAGGGACTCTTCATTAGGGACTGTAGTGCTAGGACCAGGGGTAACGGGTTCAAACTTAAACAGGGGAAGTTTAGATTGGATATAAGGAGGAAATCCTTTCCTGTAAGGGTGGTGAGGCACTGGAATGGGTTGCCCAGGGAAGTTGTGAGTGTGCCATCCCTGGCGATGTTCAGGGCCAGGCTGGACAGAGCCTTGAGTGCTATGGTTTAGTGTGAGGTGTCCCTGCCCATGGCACAGGGGTGGAACTGGATGATCTTAAGGTCCTTTTCAACCCTAACTATTCAAGATTCTACGAAGACTGATGCCTTTTCTAAGCACAGTTAGTAACCAAAAAAATCAATGTTTTGCTGTCGCCTTTGTCTCTCAATTAGATGTAATATAGTAGGACAAAAAGCTCACTTAAGTGGTTGTGTGTGTTGCAAGCTGCATTGCTGGCAGCCATGTTAAACTTAATTTTTTTAATCTTTTTTTTAATTTAAAATGGCTGTAATAGTCTGTTCTGTGATAGGAAGATGTTTTTACAAGAACACAGTGTCAGTGTGTTTGTCCATTACGTGGGAACACTTCAACATCTTGGCCAGTAACGACAGACCTTCCAAGAAGGATTTAAGCAGCTCTCTTTGCAGCAAGAAGCCATGTACCTCTTTACTTGAATGGTAATGTTCCTCAAGCCTTTGAAACTCTCATCTTTCTGGCTACAGTGGAATCACAGACTGGTTTGTGTTGGAAGGGACCTTACAGCTCATCCAGTTTCAACCCCTTGTCATGGGCAGGGACACCTTCCACTAGAGCAGGTTGCTCCAAGGCCCATCCAACCTTGCCTTGACAAAGGATGAAGGATATCCATGAATAGGACAGAGAGCAGGGCAGCTGCCACCTTAGCAGCAGGCAGATGGTAGTAGATCAGGGTTGACTTGTGTTAGGTGGAGTGAGGAAAAGGAACTATTGGATGTCCTGGGAAGGTGCTTTAACTGTTAAGCAATTGCATGTGAGGCAAGAGCATTTATGGGCATTGTCTTCAGATGTGTGTTCTGGGTGTGGATCATGAGCAAGATGCTGAAGACTTTAGGACTTGCATGTGATGTTAACACATCCTTTCTGTCTCCCTCTAGGCAGCAAGGAATAGATTTTAATTCTTGTTCAGTTGTCCCCTGCATACACATTTTCTGGCAACAGTGTCTAATATGGGGTCCTGTATTTTGTTCTGAGCCTGAGGAGAGCAGAGGCACAGCAGGACACACCTTATTATTAAGTTGCTTTCTTGATTGTTGCCTTTTTAAAGCACATAAGACAGTATATCTCAGCAAACCCAATAAGTTAATTCTGAAAATAAGATACTGTGTTCTTGTGTCAGAACAATTAAACTATTCATGCCTCTATGGCTGCCTTTCTAATTGTGAACTTGCTTTAATAGTTCTCATAAAATATGGACATTGCTGTGAATGATGATAATGTCATTGTCTTATTTAATTTTTGTATTTGAATGTTGGAGAGGGACTCTTCATCGGGGACCACAGTGATAGGACAGGGGGTTTAAACTGGAACAGGGGAAGTTCAGGTTGGATATAAGGAAGAAGCAGCTCTTTACAGTGAAGGTGGTGAGGCACTGGAACAGGTTGCCCAGAGAAGTGATAAATGCTTCATCCCTGGCAGTGTTAGTGCCAGGTTGGAGAGAGCCTTGGGTGGCATGGTCTACTGTAAAGTGTCCCTGCCTGTGATCTTAAGATCCTTTCCCACGCAAACCATTCTGTGATTCTGTTATTTAGAAAAATAATACAACAGTCATGGCACAAGGTACCATCCAGTTCTCTTCTCTAGTGTGTTGTTTGGGAAGCTTCCTCTATGGCTCAACCTTAACTTCATTTGAAATGCCTTACAAGAAACACTGCACATCTTTGTAATATAATACCTGCTGTTTCTTTGAATTTTTGTATCTGTCCTCTTTAGAGATAGTCTGTTTTTTGGGCTGTGGATCAAGTTTAATGTATTCTAATTCACCAATTTTCTGCTGGGTATGAATGGCTTAGGCTGCAGTAGGGGTCATTCTGGGTGTAGAGGATTCCATACATTGAGTACTTTGTATATCCTGTGTTCATTTGTCTTCCTGGGATTCCTGGGATGGGTGTATAGGGGAAGCTGTCCACAGCCAGCTTCAGTTTGAAATGAGGTGTTAAAAGATCCTGTAACTGTTGTTCTTTTGCCATGTCAGTGTATTTTGGAGGAACATGGATAAGATGAATGTCTTGCAGTGCTAATCCTTTACCCTCACTAAATCGAATACCCAGTAGCTTGAGAAGGTTAATCAAAAAAATCACAAGTTTTCTCAGCTGTCCATCAGTTGCAAAACAGCCCACTCATGCATTAGCATCAGCCACTCACCCACTTGGAGAATGATGGACTGCTTAAAACAAATTATTTGACTTAGCCCTTGGTAGCTGTACATGTGAGCTTGTGGGAAGAGCTTTCACCGCACCTACTATGACTAATAGTGGTCAGAGAACTTGAGGTAGTTTTTTTTTCTCATGTCTGTCTTGTGCTCATCCTGAAATGTGTGTGCTGAGCCGTGTTTATGTCTTTTTGAAAGTATGATCTTCTAGGAGATTGCTATCTCCTCTTAACAAACAAATTTGTAGTGGATAGATCAGTCAGCATTTTGATAGGTATGCCTTCCTATAAACATAGGATACTTCTGATTCTGTTGAGGTGCATTAAGGATGATACAGAGCATTAATCTGTGAAATTGCATTGGGTGTCATCTGAACCCATCACATAGTATTGCTTACTAATGCAAAACAAAAATAGAAAAAGTAACCACATATGGTGTGAAATGAAATTGAGATGAATCTGAGTTCTTCATTTCTTATGTAATTTGTAAGTAAAAGAAAGGTATTTAACAGCTTGACATTGCTCCCAGTCTGAAAGACCATGCTTGTCATCTGTCTCTTTAGTGGGAGCATTTCAGTGGTAATTTAAGCATTAGAAAGGAATTGCTTGATCTACTGTTTTCATAGGCTCTCATACAATGAGAGCAGAGGACAGATGGCGATTTCTCAGCTCGAGTGAGTTACCGAACATCGTTGCTTCATAGCTGCCTTGTACCTGAAGTGGTGCAACATCTCACTAGCTATGTGGAGCTCTGATTCTTTTCCTACATGGATGCTTTTTGGAGCATGTGTTCTGATTATGCTTCCTTTACTCTGATAATAAGCTTTGATCCTTTTATCTCTAATAAGAGGTATTGGTTTTGTCTTCTCTGGAAAGCTTTTGTCAGAAAGTACAAAGACATTTTCCAGTGTGGTGCTCTCAGGTGAAATAGAGATAACATGTCTGAGCTAACTAATGTTGAAGATAGGTAATGAACATGGTACTTCCAGCTATGGGAGTTTCAAATTGGCAAACTTGAATGCCATTTGAAGTGTTTACATTTCTAAAGGTACTAGGAGAAACTAAAATACATCAATCAGACAACCTTTATTGAATATAATAGCATAACCAATGAAAGCAGTTTAGGGATTCCAAGTTATCATTTCAAGAGTGTCATCTTAAATATGAGAATCCATGTCCTCAGAGCTTGTGGGTCCACATGATCATATTTTGTTTTCTCCGTATTTTTTTGTTTGGGGTTTCCCTTACCACCACCTGGTTTGTGTCTGGGGAGCTGCCATTGTGAATCCTATTGTACACTTGTCATCCTCACTAGATGCAGGGTATATAGAAGCCACTGGTTTTGATGGCTTTGTTTTTGAACATGCGATTGGGGAGAGTAAATCTGTATTGTGGTTCATCTTGTCTCCAGTAAGGCTGCTTCAGAGATTGAGATGTACAGGTTGTAGCTGCTGAAGGCTGTGGTGTTACCTTGAGAGTAGGGAATTGTAGGGCACATTTCCCAGGGAAGCTGTTAGCTCATCATTTCCATAGGCTTTTTTTGCATGCTCCCTGCCTTCCGTCTCTGAGCATGAGACTCGTGGCCAGCTCCCTGCCAACTCCTGAGTGAGGTTGAGCTGTACTGCATACCTGTTATTTCTCAGTCGCCATCTCTGTGCTGCTTGACCCTTGCAATTTAGAAACCTACAAGTTTGCAGGCTCTCCACCTGACTTTGAACAGGGAGTAAAGGCTCTTTGATAGAATCTACATCTGAACAGACCATACGGACAACAAGAAAAGAAATAAATATTTTACTTCTGCTTGGTTTCCGTGGCATCCTGGAAAAATTGCTCTTGAACTTTGAAGTGCTATCCTTCCAGCACCTCCTAGCATCGAGAGAAGAGTAAAGGTAACACACTGTTGTTGTCTGTTTTATTTTGTCTGACAGCATGGGGCTAGCACATCAGGATATATAGGGGAAAAGAGGAGGATAAAGTGCTTTGAAGGGGCCTGCCTTGTATCTGTATTTCTGCTTTTGCAGGCAGCTTGTCGCACGTGCAGCCAGGAAGAAGTGTGTCTTTAGAAAGGGCAACAGAAGCTTATAATGTTCATTAGGATGACTTGTTGGCCTGGCACTCTTCAAAACTGGAAGAAACTAGCTACTGTCCCTGAAATGAGCTATGGGCAGCTAAGATGTTAGGCTGTGACAGAGTGTCTTTTGTACCTCAGGTTCCACTTTTGCATCCCCTGTGGACATTCTTAAAGTTTAAGCTGAAGTAAATGGGAGTTGTTCAATGACTTTTTTTCTTTCCCACAGTGTTAGAGAGGTTAATTGTATCCTGTGCCTCCTGCTTTTCTGGCTATTTTGATGTGTTAATTTTTTAGCATACCTTCATTTATAAGGAAGGTTATTAAGTCATTTTCCTTGGTTCAGATGCTATATTTTGTGTTTGATGTAATGATACTGAATATACTGTACAAAATTCTATGTAAACTTTATTCCTGAAAGGGTTCTAATGATAAGTTGTGACATGGCTCCTGATTTATACTCCACTAAATACACACATACATAAACATTTCTTTCTTGGATGTAGTGTGTTCTGAGTATCTGTGTGGGGAGGAGGCGGGGAGATAAGGTACGATTACTGTTTTCAGCAGTAATCTTTGTATTGCATATGCTCAAAGAAGAAAAGGTCTGCTTTTGGATTTGGGGAAAGAGGGAAAACCAAGCTTTTGCTTAGATAAGCCTAAATCTAGGGTTGGAGACAACTGGGGGAGCACTCAACTGTGGGATCCAAATGCCCTGGCTGCCAGGTTTACTATTGTTCTTGTTCTGAAAGAGAAACCTGTGCTTTCAGTTCTGTAAGATTCTTGGAGTTTAGAGCTCTTTCAGATGTTACTTATTTTCCTAGACTTAATAGGATCTGTTTCTCCTTTGAAGAAACAAAGAATCTGTTAACAGGCTAACTGCCCGCCTGTACTTTCAACATGTGTAAATACCCATTTACTCTGGTTGCTAATACTACCTTTTAGCAGAAATTCCCCAAGGAGGAATCTTGTCCAACTCCTCTTAAGGGTGAGTGACCCAGCAGATCTTTGTAAATCATTCTTAAGAAGAATTCACACTTGTGCTTTTATATTTGGCATTGGGTAAGATATTAGCTCATTCCTCTAGCAGTACTCAGGAAAAGAACAATTATTTCTTATTGAATTACAGAATGTTTACGTTTTTCTAATGCAAGGAAACAAGATCAGGACCTTTGTGTTACTTCACATCATTCACAAGCAGGGATGAACTGCTGTAGCTTTGAGTCACAGCATGTGATAAAATGTGTATTCCTGGTTACGGGTATAAGTGACTAGGCAACATTTTGCCACTGTAATATAATACCAGATGTAAGTAAAAAGGTTGGTCAATTCTGCAGGGGTACAAAGTGATTTAAGAGTCAAAAAGTAGTATGGCAGATATGGGAGTAATTTAACATTTGCATTGTTATTGCAGATCTCTTTAATGTTTTCTAAGTAAGCTCAGTGCAAATGACCTTTCCCCTGCCACCCCCAGCACAGGGAAAAGAAACCACGAACAACGTACATTTCAGTAACTGAGCCAAACTACATTTTACAGTAAGATTTTGTTCAGACAACCTGCTGTACAGCTAGATGAGGTACTGTTTGCAAAGGCAGGTAATATAATTAGCATTGCTGCTAGCTGGTATATAGACATTTTAGGCTGTATTAGGGAGAAATGTTAACTGCTGGCATATAGAAAGAACTGTCAAATTAGAATAGAAAAGCAGCCAACATATTTTCATTTGAAACCCAGACTTGAGGAAACCATGGTCAGGCAGATTAGGTAGGAGCTGTTGTCTGTACTGAATACAATACTGTGTAAAAAAAGTTAGTATGCAAGGTTCAGATCTTCAATGTGTAGACTTTAACCTGTTTTCTCAGGCAAATGTAACAGAAGCAGCTATGAGCAATGTTAAAGCAATGGCATTTGCCCAAAATAGAAAATCAGATTGCAGAAATGTAGTGGCCATTTCTTACTACTCTTAACTGCATTTTGGACAGCATGGTGTAGCTCTTGAAGCGAATTCTGCACCTTTTTTCCACCCTCTTGACAGAATGTCAGTCAAGGTAGTAAATCCTGTAAATGTTAGGCTGCTATAAAGGTGTTTGTGTGCCTGTGATAAATAATTTCTCCAGTTCAAGTGAAAACCCAATCATTTCTTCTGTTGTTTTTTTTTTCTTGTTTAATCTTTTGAGTGAAATGTGAGTGAAAACAAATAGCAAAGGGAGGGCTTTGCATGAGAATTCTAGATTTTGAAAATTCCATTTGCATCTCCCACTTTAAAACAGATAAATGGGGTACTGTCAGTTTACTGAAATTACTTTCCGTTTCAGTCCCAGCTCCAGCACTGTAAATGTAGGGGCAGACAAACTAGATTTGGTGGATGAAAGGCTCATGATTTTAAGATGCAGGAGAAAGACAAATGGAGAAGATTGCCTTGAACATGGACTTGCAAATGTGTTAGTGGCTGTAGATTCTCAAAGATGTGAAAGGTTCGGGAAAGACGGTAGGAGTTCAGTGTAATACTTCACAAATAAGGAAGTTAAATGTCCAGGACCATTCCATAATGATTCCTGTATAATAGAGGCTTTGAATAGCATGATGCTATTTGCATTTCAGGTTTTGTTACCTTTCTAGTGCTACCACTTCAGTTGAGGAGGCTGTCAACTAAACCCTGTGCCTTTTAGCTCCTTTAAAAGCTGTTCCACTTTGCAAGACTTTGAAGAAGAAAGTGGAATTGCAGATATGCATGAATTGTGACAATATTAACACCTTCTGTATAGAGTTTCTGGCACTTCATATGTAAATATCTTTGAAGTGGTTCTGCCTACTTTCATCTGATGTTGTACTTGTTGCAAGCACTTCATTTAGTACAAAAAGTACCTAGAACAATGAGCGCTGCCAGTACTGTAAATAGTGTTAGTGGTAGGATAGTTGCTTTGTTCATTCTGTGTCTCAGTAAAAACTGGTAATATATTAATAGTAACAACAACCAGTAATATACCAGGCCAACAGATACCAGCCGAAGTGTGTGTGTGACAGTTCTAGTGCGCATAGGGTGCAGTTTTAAACTCTGCTGGCTTCAGATTCTTTCAACTGTTGGGGCAATCCCAGGTACAGGTTAGGCAGAGAAGGGATTCAGAGCAGCCCTGCGGAGAAGGACTTGGGGGTGCTGGTCAATGAGAAAATGAACATGAGCTGGCAGTGTGCGCTCACAGCCCAGAAAGCAACCGTATCCTGGGCCGCATCAAAAGGAGCGTGACCAGCAGGTCGAAGGAGGTGATCCTGCCCCTCTACTCTGCTCTTGTGAGACCTCACTCAGAGCACTGTGTGCAGTTCTGGTGTCCTCAACATAAAAAGGACATGGAACTGTTGTTGGAACAAGTCCAGAGGAGGCCACGAGGATGATCAGGGGACTGGAGCACCTCCCGTATGAAGATAGGCTGAGAAAGTTGGGGCTGTTCAGCCTGGAGAAGAGAAGGCTGCATGGAGACCTCAGAGCAGCCTTCCAGTATCTGAAGGGGGCCTATAGGGATGCTGGGGAGGGACCCTTAATTAGGGACTGTAGTGATAGGACAAGAGATAATGGGTTCAAACTTAAACAGGGGAAGTTTAGATTGGACATAAGGAGGAAATTCTTTCCTGTTAGGGTGGTGAGGCACTGGAATAGGTTGCCCAGGGAAGTTGTGAATGCTCCATCCCTGGCAGTGTTCAAGGCCAGGTTGGACGAAGCCTTGGGTGAGATGGTTTAGTGTGAGGTGTCCCTGCCCATGGTTTAGTGTGAAGTGTCTGTCCCCCCCCCCCCCCCCAACCCATGGCAGGGGGGTTGGAACTAGGTGATCTTAAGGTCCTTTCCAACCCTAACTATTCTATGATTCTATAACTATAGTCCCAAATAAAAAGCTATAAAACTGGGCATTACTGATGAGACCTACCACTTTTATCTCTGGTTATATCTTCTGTTTTGCAAATACACTTGAAGAAATTGCAGGGATATCTTGGATGTCTTGGAATATGTGCAAGTAGGTACCATCTTATTTGATACTGTGGTTATGACTATTTGGATGGTACTTGCACATGCTTGCTTGATCTGCAGATTGTACGTTTATTTGGCTTTTAACCATGCTGAGAAACTGAACCTGATTAAGCACTCTAGGTTGAGTACCACCCTGAGCTGGCTTTATTAGTTGGCATCTGGACATCAGTGTGGGGATTATGGTTTGTTCTGTGTAGCTGCATCTCCAACTACTGAAGTTTCTAATTCAGAATTGCTACCACTGCAAGCCAGGATGCAAGTGGCTTTCTATATTCAGTAAGATGAGGTCATGCTGTCACAGACTAACATTAATTAATATGCTGGTTAGCAATGGTCATCTTACCCTGTTCCTTTTTTCATCTAGCTGGTCAGTCAGTCTCCTTTACCACCTAATCATATTGCAAATACAGGAATCTATTTTTGGGCAGTGTGTTCCAGTTGAAATGATGTCCATCTGTATTTTTTGACTCTTGAACGTGACTATAGCGTGTTACTTGAGACTCTATCATCCCATGTAGTTTATATCTGGTTATTACAGATTTTGATACAGACTTTGATTCCTTCAAGAGGGATATGATACATTAAAGCAAATGAAATTGTTCACTTAGGAGTGTGGCGCAAACCATGTTTATCCATGTTTATTCTTCATGTGCAGATCAAGAATTCATCTGTATTTGAATAGGGACTTGATAGTCCGGTTTTATCATAGAATGGTTTCTGCTGGAAAGGACCTCAAGATCATGTACTTCCAACCCCCCACCTGCCATGGGCAGGGACACCTCATACTAGACCATGTTGCCCAAGGCCCTGTCCAACCTTGCCCTGAATGCTGCCATTCAAGGGGTTTTTTAGGAGCTCAGGTTTTCCTGTTAAAGGAAATGATGGAATGGAAGAAGTGAAGGCATACTGTGTGCTGCTGCATAATGGTAGCCACATTAGAGATTCTTCTTGCCAGAACTGTACAGCATCATGTGAGATGCTGCTCCTTAGAAGATGAAAATTCAGGTTGATACACTAGCCTTTGTAACCCTCTCCACTTAGAGAAGGGCTCCAACAGAAGCATCTTTGGTTCGACCGAGTAATAACTTGTATGACTCTTTCTAGGAGATTCTCAGATAGGAAAAGCAGGACTGAGTTGCCCCCGGTTTAGTGTGTGTAGCAGGTTAACCAGATATCTGCTAGACTTCAACTTCTCCCTGGGTCTCAAAGAGCAGCTGTTATTCCTTGCAAGTATCCTTTGAGCATCTCTTCTTTCTTCAGGAAATAGTTTTCCCTTGTTAGAACTTCAGAACACCTGGGAAGCTGAGCCAGTGTGATGCTTTGTGTCCCTGGTGCCTGGTAATAAACTTACTAATTTTGTGGGGTCTGCAAAAGCAGCAATCTGATACTCAAGAAGGCTTGCTCTCGGCCTGCTAGAGGCCACAGAACATGGTGATTTGCTAATCTGAGCTAGTGTTGAAAGGTTGAAAATATTAGCTTTTGTATAATTAACTTTGTTTCTGTCAACAGACAAATTGTTTTGAGAACAACACTGATAATGCTCCTTGGAATGAAAGTGTCTGGTGAGAGGGAAGTATATTTGCTTTAAACTTGTATTTTGGAGTACATTTAAATGCTGTCTACACAGGAAAGATTTAAGTACAGCTTGGATGCAGGAGGCAAATTGTATTCTGGAAACAATGGTGGCTTACCACTGCTGTGATATACTGAGAGTTCAAAACCAATCACCCCTGTTTAGTAAAATAAGAAGCCTGAAAGGTACTTCTGGACTTCAGTTTGAGGGCAGTCTGCTTAGTAAAGGTGAAATGGTGATGTGTCTTGGGTGCCTCCCTCCTAATAAATTAAACGTGCCTGGAAATGTTCCCAGGCACTGTAGCCAACTGGCTCAGGACTGCCATGTCCATATCTTTAAACTCTTAGGTGCCAGGGCAGGGTAGCTTCATCTGAGCTGCCCTGTGTGAATCCCGATGGAGTGCGACTCACAAACCTGGGAATTGTGTGGGAGAACAGGACTTGGCACAGCCCAGTGTTGGGGGAATGTCCTAGCTGCTTTCTAGCATACATGATCACATTCCCAGGGCCTGGGAACGTTTCCAGGCAAGACTTAAGTTATGAGTGCAGATGTTAGTCCTTGAATCTTCTGAATTCTTTATGGACTAAGGCATAGAAGGACTCTTCATATCACAAGGGGTTTAGTGTGCTTCAGAAAGGGACATTTAGGAGAGAATGCCTCCTAGTTATTTTGGGGCAGTAATTCCATGCTACTGAAAAGTGTGTACCTCCCTTTTAGATGGTTTGAACATCATTCAGAATGCAGTCACCTTTGTAGCTGCCAGGGATGAGTAGGGAGTTTGCCCTCTATCAGCCTTTTGCTTGTGTATGAATAAGCATACTGTGGCCTTTCATGGGAGTGCTGTGTATGAAATACGCTTTTCACAGTTGTGAGGCATTTTGTTTTGATTTGGTGTGCGTGTGAATATTCAGAGCCCTACTTTACGGTCTGGGTGACGTGGGGGGAATGGTCTTGCATCTTTTAGGCAGTGAGTCTTTTATGTGAGCAGGGAAGTGGGGAGCCCGCTTTATTTCCTTCAGTGTTTTTTCCAGTGAACAGTAAAAGCTGTGTTCAGCTGACTTTATTGATCATGTTGGATGATTTTGTGCACACTTTTCAGTATTTGATTGCAGATTATTGGAGGTTTGAGTGTAGTCCTGGAGTAGATGAGCTAGTAAAACACTGGTATTTATCCGAGCTCAGAGGAGACAGACATCCCGGAAGACAGCGTGTCATATAAGCTGCTGATTGTAAGAGCAGTTTTGCTCTAACTGGTATCTTTTTCTGTACCTCCTGGCCTGCCCTCCCTCCATGATGTCCTAGTTCAGTTGCAAGCTGCAGCTTCATCACACAGCCACTTCAGTATGGTTTTCTTTCCATAGGATGTAGAATCTGCTGTCAGCGTTGGTACTTTGAATATTTATAGAGAGAAGAAGTTAGCAATATAAAATACTGTTCCTGTTCATTATGCTTTCTCAGGGGCTGTGAAATTTTACTTTTGCACGTGCTGTCTTAAAAGTCTTGTGAAGCAAATGTATGGCATGTCATGCTTGCACCAGTGATGCACCCCACAATTTGGGGAACGTGTAATCTGAGTGACAGCATCAGCTTCGGAGTGTTGCTTTGTATAAAGGATCTGTTGCTCAAAGGTAGTATGCTGCCAGAGCTGACTGTATCAATTAATATGCAGCAGGCTTTGTGTCTCCTGATTGTTCTTCTTATTTAATGTACATGATGATCTGACTTACCAGCAGTAGTGGTGCATATATAAAGACACAATACAGTGCAGGGATGCTTCCCTGTGTCCCACAGGCTGTCTGCATGCCTTCAGGGCAACTATTCCAGCCCTTCATGCAACCCACTGTCATGGAAGCATTTTGGGAATATAAAAAAGAGGTTACAGGCTTCGGTAGTACAGTGATGGTCAGTATCCTTCTTTATCCCACTCTTTCTGGAGAGCTGTGGTGGTGCCTGTGTCTGAGATAAGATGTAGCTTGTTTGGGAGAGTTGGCTTTTTGAAGAGCTGAATGTATGTTAGCGAATGGGCCTGCTTGTGGCTCTCTACAGCTCTCTAGGCAAAAATCCATCTAGTATGAAATTTTGCTTGTGTACATAATCAGTAAAATGTCAAAGGCCATTATTATATGAAATACTTGTGTTTGTGATAAATGCAAGCTGCTGCTCAGAATTACACTCTCGCTCCACCTTTGTAGTGCTTATGTAGTTCCACTGTTCACAGAAGACCTGATGAACAGAGGAACTGATGTGGCTGAAAACTAGCTCTCAAAATGTAAATTTTCCTCAGGTATATTCTGTGGTCAGCTAGCCAATTTACTGATTTGGGTTGCTGCTCGATTGTATGGACACTTCATCCTCCCTGGGATGGTATTAGAAATGAGGTCTGTCATGGACAGGTGAGAAGGAAACGAGAACCATTGATTCTCTTCATCAATAGCCTACACTTCTGTTTTGTTAAAGTCACTGTGGAATTGAGATGTGTGTCAGCCCTGAATGTAGTTTTAAGTACAGTGCTGTGCTTTCTGGTCTTTTCTTTCATAACACTAATAAATCCTCCCTGTGTGGGGAGGAGAAATAAGAAGACCTACCTCACCCCTCGTCTCTTAAGGACTCAACCCAAACTTGTAAGTGTATCTGCCAAGCTTAGGAGTATAAATTTAAATCGCAATGCCTATATTTAAAACTAGGAGTTTGGTGAACTTGGAGTCTTTTCTTTCTGTTGCCTCCTCTTTAAAGAGGTTATTTATTTTGAAGGCAGCGTAGCATCCAGTCAAACTTCAGGCTTTGTAACAACAAAGTGGAGATGGAAATCGCTTGCGAGCCAGCTTCTCTTTGAGATGCAAAGTCTAGTTGTGTATTACTTATATAAACTGTCAGTTTTCAATGGTTGCAGAGCAAGTATACATTAGAGCTGAGCTTGATTTATGCTTCTGAAAGTCTGCTGCCCATTTATAAGCCCCTGCTGTTTTCCTGCTTTGCTTAAATCTGCTGTTGCTTTTATTTTGTGCCTGTGACTGAAGGCTCCTTTTTTGTTTCCTGTTGTGATCTTGTCATTGAATCAGTTCGGGAAAGAATTAGTCTTCTTTCCTTTCCTCCTGTTTGATTTAGCAATTAAAGTTTTATTATTCTTCAGTTGAGTCTTAAAATACTATGCTGTAAACTTGTGTTAAACACTGTGTTTTTTATACTGTGGAAGAGACTATGTAGTTATTCAACTAAGCAGAGTACAGAAAATGGTGAGAAGTATCAGCTATAATGTGCTTTTCTTCAGAGTCCCAAGTTTTCCTGTTTTGGGAAAAGCAGCAAATTTGAGTATGTGCATGGAGAAGGAGAGTAATTCTTAAGTTGGTGGTACCTGAGAGTTAGATTGTGACACTCGGTTTTGAATGGCCTTTCTTTGAAGTCTTAGGGAGACTTATGTTTAAAACCAAACAAAAACAAAAAAAAAAAAACCACACACAAAAAAAAAGCCCAGAAACTACCCTTTAAAATTTAATTTTGTTAAGACCTGGGCTGAGGAAGTTTTGCCTGTTTTAAGGAACATTACAACTGTATTAACTACTTAAAAACAGAGAACTTGTTCACCTCTTAAAAACATTATCATTTACCTTGAATCACGTGTTCCATTTTGATAGCCTCCTTCATATAGAAAATATAGCATGAGATGTCAGTTTAAATGCAAGCCTAACAATGCTCTATCTTCTATGTGAAAGGAAGTGTTCTGTACATTTTTCCATGTTTGACATCATGGTGTTTTGAATAACCATGTTCCATATTCATATCAATTTTTTGTTTTTGTTTTCAATTTATGCACAGCACTTGCTCTGAAATTTGGGGACTGAGTACACCAAACACGATAGATCAGTGGGATACAGCAGGCCTTTACAGCTTCTGTGAACAAACCAGGTGAATATTCTGCCCTCTCTCGCATCATAGAAATCTTGTGGGAGGGATTCGCTTTGGAGGGTCTGTAATGGGATGATTTAGTTGTAAAATAAGACAAAAATGCTTCCTAGGGCCTCTCATGGTACAGCATTTTAAAATACTTGCTTGCCAGTATAGAAATCCAAGTGTTCTCAGCTGATGTTTTGACCAATGAAACTCTAATTCTGCATTATTCCTGTTTCACACCAGTGCTATTGAAAGAATGGGAAGACTTGTTAAAATGCAAGCCCTAATGTGATCTGGTATTTATATTAACAAAATTGGGAAACTTAATTCTTTAGGTCTAATCTTACAAAGTGTTTAAACTGCTTTGTATGCCACAAGCTTTCAGTTAAATCTTGCTAATTGGCTCAGATACAAGCTACTAAAACATTGTTTGTAAGTTCTTCAGTAGTTAATGGTGGGCAAATTCTAAACAGGGTCTTTATTTTTTCATGTCACATTACTTGATTTGTGTATTGAGGTTTGTCTCCCATCCCATAACAATCATAAACATCTGCATTTGTGTAAGCATATGCAGTCTGTCTTAAAACTAGCAAAACATTTTCAGCTGGTAGCAAGGCAGATGAAGTCAAGAAGATAAACTGTACAGCCCTTACAAGATGTGCATTCATGCTTTTTGTGTTATACTGTCATGTGGATCACTTGGACAGCTGACTGCTTATAGGCTTATTTGCAATACTGTGGGAATTCTTATGCTTAAAGACGTAAAACATCCATGCCACAGCAAAGCCTTGAGGTTTAGCAGCGGAAGGGACTGTTAAAGTGTGTGATTATTCTTTTTAACAACTGTCTTCTGAATTAAAAAATAAAGTATATGAAGTAATCATCCTAAATACTTGGTTGGAGGTAGAGTGGCTTTTAATGAAGTCTAAATTCACTGGCAGTAATTTGAGCAGCTCAAAAATAAGTTAAAACACTGCTTGATACATCATTTCTATCCCATTTGAAGCCTTTTAATACAAGTATAAATGTCACTAGCAGTGTCAACCCGCTGAATTCTCTGAATAACTAAACAACCTATGCCATGTGTGTACACTGTTGCTTAAGCAATCAAGAGACAGCATGCAGTCTGTAAATACTTCTCAACATTTTTGCCCTATAGATCCCTCGATGGCCGTCTGCAGGTATCTCATCGTAAAGGATTACCGCATGTTATTTACTGTCGTTTGTGGCGCTGGCCAGATCTTCACAGCCACCATGAACTTAAAGCAATTGAAAACTGTGAATATGCTTTTAATCTTAAAAAGGATGAAGTATGTGTAAACCCTTATCACTACCAGAGAGTGGAGACACCAGGTAGGAACACTCCTTCTGACTTGCTATAGCAGCACCTATACTCATTCAGCATGATGTTTTAAATGAAAAATAAAGGAAGATGATGCTTTCTCTTGCCAAAGGTACAAGATTCTTAAAGATGCAACTTTTGAGAATATTATCCACCTGAAAGTTTTTAATAGCAAGGTTACTGAAAAATCTTTACAAATATGTTGTATACTCCAGATAAACCCTTCCAGTACTGCTAGCAGTTTCCAGCTGGCTAAGTATTAAAAAGGAGAATAGAGGCAACTTTGTGGAATTGGTCTTACTCAAGATGCACCTCAGAAACTTGTTTCTTCCAGTCACCAGTATACAATTATAGTAATAGCAGAACTGAGATTTAGAAAATCTAAAAATATTTGAAGAAATTTTTAGAAGTTTTAGTTGGTTGTTGGGATTTTTTTCCCTTTTAGCTCACAGAAGCGTGTATTTTGAGGGTCTCATGCATGCTTTGAAATTTGCTTTTCCAGTTTTGCCTCCTGTGCTAGTGCCACGGCACACTGAGATTCTGACGGAGCTTCCACCTCTTGACGACTATACCCATTCCATTCCTGAAAACACTAACTTTCCAGCTGGAATTGAGCCACAGAGCAATTACATACCAGGTATGTTTTTTAGCTCCCACTGTACACAGTATGTTTAACATTGTATCACTGGTACAAAGATAATTTCATCCTTCTAAGTGATCAAATAACTTGAAAGATGCACCAGTAAATTAAATCAACTAGATTGTATGTATTAATTCCAATGGAAATACCTGAACAGTGTTGCTTGCAGAACACAGTCCTGTGTGAAACCATATTGCTGTGGTTTCACAATAGCTTAATTGGTTTCAATAGGTTAATTAAGATTCAGAATTCTAATGAGTGCAAAGTAGACTTTCACATTATTCTGTAAGCCTGTTTTACAACCATAT
The DNA here is from genome assembly GCF_033815535.1 of Pezoporus flaviventris. Taxonomy (NCBI): domain Eukaryota; kingdom Metazoa; phylum Chordata; class Aves; order Psittaciformes; family Psittacidae; genus Pezoporus; species Pezoporus flaviventris. Next base: position 2,275,033 of record NW_026892558.1, read on the forward strand.
AGGGGTTGCCAAATGCTGTCTATTGGAGATTGAGTAGCAAAGTGCTGCTCGATGTTGTCACAGTATGTGGAGAAAACCTTAAGTTGCAAAACAGTGACTTAGAAGTGTTTTTATCTGTAATTCACAATCAATCAAGGTCTGCTTTGTGTATTTGTTTCTATTGTGTGGAGTCTTGTCCTTTCAGTATGAAAGGACAACCAAGAATTCCCTGTTTTCCACCCCAAAACAAATAGCCAGGCTAATCTGTTACAGTGCACTCGAAAGTCTGTACCCTTATTGAAACATAAAAACAGTGACCTTTGTTTCCTGCCCAGCTTCCTGTTTCCTGTCTCTACAGGAAGTTGTCTGAAGTGTAAAACCAAGCAAATGTGAAGTTTACTCATAAATGTTTATTGCTGCTGTGTTATGAACAAGCTCAGAATTCAAATCTCTAAGGATAGGATGGCTGCCTTGAAATTCAGATACATGCAGTGTGCACGTTTGGGATGTGTCTAAACATCTTGGGATGTTGCTTATGTTTTCTTTAAATGTATCCAAGAATTGAAATGGCACCAAAACAAATCAGTTAATTTGATCTTATCTGTTTAGTTTGTGCCACGTTTGTTGCCACCCGGGGACACCAGATCTTCAACGAACAGGTTAAGGTGCTAGAAGCTGGTGTTACTTTCTTAACTTACATACACTTTTTTGAATCAGTGTGAGAGCTTTTGCTGGCATTTGCAAACAACCTGTGGGAAAGCCACCATTTGAAAATCCATTGCAGTGGAAATGAGCTAAAGCAACTAGGTATTTATTTGCAGGAAGTCTGTTCAAGGTGATTGCAGGTATTCGTGTGATCTTGCAATGTTTATGCAGCTAACCACACCTTGCCTCCTCTTTGTCACCGACACCCTCCTGTTGTATGGCATCTTTATTTGACCTCCCTAACTTAATCTTGAGTACTTAGCTGAGTATTGGTAACTCTTGTGTGTCTGGACAGCCTGCTTCAGAGAACTGTTTTCTGTAGCTGTAGGTTGCCACAACTGTGGTAGTTTCTCACCCCAGCACTCTCTCAGAACTTGGTCTACAGTGAGGCTGATTTTACCTACAGCTGGTAAGATGGTGGTCATGAAGATGCAGGATGGCCTTTGGGGCTGTATGTTCCCTTTCAGGTTATGGATGCCCTGAGTAGTCCCCAGTTCTGGCAGCATTCAAGCTGTGCTAAGAGTTGCTAATGTTGCACTTGAGCATTTATTTGCAGCTGTGGTGGTGCTCAACCCCTGACCCTGAAACAGTATTAATAATACTAGGTGGAGGAAATTTTCTCTGTTCAGACAGAAACTACATGTGGAAAATAATCTGTGCCAGAGTGCCTATATTAGCAACTGGAAACAGGAGGCATGGGTTGGATTGGAAATGGTTATTAACCTTTTACCATGGCTGTGAGCTTAATTATAACAAATGATTTGGAGATGTGTGGAGTCCACTTTATCACAACAAATTCTATAAGAGTAATTCAAAACAAATATGATTTTTGTCAAACTTTTTTGTAGCAAAAATTCCCCTTAATCATCCTTTTAAATGCTCACTTGAATTTTGTCACATCTATACTTAGCACACTAGTTTTACAGAATGAGTCAAAGATATTGTCCTTCTGGTTCATTTTTATTTAACTGACTTAATCTGGCTTCCTCTCGCTGACTTCCTTCTGATCTTACTATATTTCTGTAAATCTCAGGCACAGTATTTGATATAATTTGATTTTAATTCTTAAGCAAAAGGCTTCATCTTTAAAGTACTGCTGTTTGGTAATAGTATAATTAGATGTGTTTACTCCCTCAGATGTCTTGGAGACAATTTTGAGGTGATAGTAGAGATAGCTCAAACACTTTCACTAAAGAAATGCAGATTTTGCGTTTAATGTATAGGAAAAGATACTGCTCAGTTCAAAGAAAATTATTTCCTGAAAGGCAGTTGGTTAATGCATTATCTGGATTACAAAGTACATTTCGAATAAAGAAGAACATCCATTCTCTCCTGGATTTTGAAGGCATTTCTGTGGAATTAGACGCAGTTTCTAGTATCAGAATGCTTCAAACTTATTACTGAGCTTACTTTGGTCTATGAAACTCCATCTTAAATCTAGTTAAGACTAGGCTGTAGTTTTCATAGAGCTTGGAGGTAATAATAATGATGATGATAGAGCCTTTGTAGTGTGACCAGTTAGATAACACAGTGGAATCAGCTGTGCTGTAGTGAAGGTAAAATGGATTGGGCACTGAACTAAGAAATAACACTGAAATCTAGAAACTTATATAAGGTGTGGGAGGGCATCTGATCTGATGGTTATACTACAAAAAGACAGCTCAGGTAGTTGTTTGGATTTTTTTTCTAGAAGTCACCAGGTAGGTGTTTATTTCATTTGTAATTCTACTAAATCTGAAATCTGATTGTTACCATTGCAAAATTGTTACTAGCTGTAGTGAAAGTAATGGAACAAGCAAGGATTATCTGCTAATGATATAACACATTTGAACAGTTGACTGGCAATACAAGAGATGGTACATTTTAGATAGGCAAGTAATACATTTAACCCAGTGGGAGAGAGACAACAAAATGAAATTCTAGTTCAGTATTCAGGTATGATATGGAACTCCTGAAGGCTTGAGGACTACAGTGCTGAATTCTACATCTCTCAGATTTCCCCAGTCATTCACCAAATAGGTAGATTTGTGTTTGGTTGTTCTTTGTTTTTTTTGGTCCGTTTGTTTTTTTTTTCCAACAGAAACACCACCTCCAGGGTATATTAGTGAAGATGGAGAAACAAGTGACCAGCAGTTGAACCAAAGCATGGATACAGGTAATATTTAATTTTTTGCTACTTTCAAGACATAGTATTAATAGTTGTGAACCCTGTGCGGGGCAGACTGAATGCAGCCTGAATGCTGATGGCAATAGCCCTCTGTATAACCAGGTGTTTTCTATGTAAAATACCACTTCCAGTCTTTTGTGAACAAAGTAATTTTTGCAAAGAGAATGCTTTTAAAATATTCTGTGCCATATTAAGTGCATTTCATTTGTTTTGTAAAAACATACAGGTCTAATTAGGTCTTCATCAGAAAGGCTTAAAATAGATTTTAATACCTAATTGGTTTCAACCTACCCCTAATTTTACTGTCTGGACAGAGGCTCATTGAAGCAAAAGGTCTGTTGGCCTAAACAAGTTACCAAAATGCTGCATTTTGAGAACCTGTCTCCTGACAACCTTACCACTTCTGCCATATTTTAAATAAGTTCTTGTATGGAAGGCTCCATTGGAAGAGGAGTAGAAACATTAAGTGTTTGTGTCTTTGTATGGAAGGATTTCTGTGTAATTTGGTTGGCCTTAGACTTGGATAAAGCACAGTTAATGTGCTGGGTAAGAATGTCCTGCTGTGTTCTGGCAGACTTGTGTGTGTTTGGTTAGCTGATGCTATCAACCTTTTTCAGTTAATTGAAATCAACTGCACTAGTTTCTGGAAGAGCTACAGTGTTTTCTTACTATTTGACAATAGGTACCTTAATTAACAAAGCCTCACATCAGCAGCTGTTGTAGGTATGTTTCTGTGCAAAGCTTCTCTTTATTTTACCCGCTAGTGTGGAAACTGCATTTGAGAGTGCATGGTTTTCTGTTTGTTTTCATTCCTCATCCCAAGAAAGAATAATTTCCTCAAAAGAGAAAATCCAGCTTGTTGTTTTGCAGAGATAAACCCTCTCCTTTGAGAACGGAGAGGCAGTATCCCACTTGCTTTACCCACTTAATCTTACCTTTTTTTTTTTTCCACTGAATTTTGGAAGAAATCACTGCATTCTCACTGGAGAAGTGCATCAATAAAGTCGTGGTCACAGAGTGCACATGAAGTGAGACCTCTGCCAAATACAACAAATACTAAGATGTTAATTAAATCTTTATGAGGAGGTATAGGTTCCCAAGAGCCTGGAAAATAAAATGTGATCTTAATTCAGACATGCCAGAAAATTGGTTGTAGGATTTCTGAGGCTTCTAATTCCAAAGAATTTCAGTACAAAACTGTATCTAGATAATGGTTATACCTACCCATCTGAAATAACAAGAATCATTTGCACTGAAATCATGTGCTCTGTATTGCTTCAACAGGATCTCCAGCGGAGCTGTCTCCTAGTACTCTTTCTCCAGTTAATCATAGCCTGGGTAAGCTGGAAATGCATCTAATTGTTTCTCCGTGTGTGGTAACGCTTTATACGTGTGTATATATATATATACACATATATATAATTACATTAAAAATGAGAATGTACTTTAAAAATTAGAGCTGTATAGTGAGGAGACTGGGTTGGCTTCCTGATGATAAACATGGTAGGGCTGGGTTAACAACTTGTTAACAAATACTCTCTTTCTGTAACTGTTGAGATTCTAACAAAGAGAAAGAATAATATAATTGTGTGTGGAATAGCATTTATAAAAGAAATAAGTTTGAAGGACGTTAGCCTATCCATAGTGCTGCCTAGACTTGCTGTCTTCCTTGTATCTGTGTTCTGCTCCTCTTATATACTGTTTCACCTGTAACAGCAACACAGTTGTTTTCCCCACATTAGTTGCCCACCTGCTTTGATCAGGTGTCATTGCTGTGTGTCTGTATAAATGCATCAGGAAGATCAGATTCCCTTGAGTTTGTTTGAGGAATAGTGATGGGATATATGATAGGAAAATGCTGTTTGGAGAGTTGTGTATGTAATTAGGGTTGGTGAAAAGAAGCAGCACAGGAAAAGCTGAGGATGCCCAGGGAAGGTACTGAGCTCTAGTAGGGGAGAGTAAAAGGAGATTAGAACTGCCTTTAGATAAAGAGACAATACAAGATCTAGTGTAATAAAAGGGAACATCATTTTAATATTAATATTTTTTCCTTTGTGTTGTTCAGTGTCTGATAGTTTGATCTTTTAACATTGCCAAAATGTTTGCAAGTTATAGAAAGCCAACAGAAATGTCTCAATGTCTGGCACTCACAGCAACATTAGCTTAATAATTTTGCCGAGCAAGATGCAAGTACTAAACTAAATGAGCTGTGGTCAGATTAGATCATCTGTTCTTCCTCCTTTCCTTCATGGAATATTGAATTTCATTCTGTTTACTAGGGTAGGTGAAAATGACAGCAAGCAGAACATAATATGAGTAGTTTGAGGAGACTACTGCTGTCATTTCTAGAAGAGACTAACAGCAGATTGGATAAACTTTTCAGCCTCAAATTCTATGTTAAGCTTGTCTCTTAATTTTCTTTTGTTTTTTCTTTTTTAGACTTGCAGCCAGTTACTTACTCGGAGCCTGCGTTTTGGTGTTCAATAGCATATTACGAATTGAATCAAAGAGTGGGAGAAACTTTCCATGCATCACAGCCTTCCCTGACTGTAGATGGCTTTACAGATCCATCAAATTCAGAGCGATTTTGTCTAGGTCTGCTTTCCAATGTGAACCGAAACGCTACGGTGGAAATGACAAGGCGACATATAGGTAAAAATCTCTGATCTTTTAACTGTTTAGTTTCATTTTAGCGTTGAGTTATCAGGAATGATCCACATAGGGTGGGCAGACCTTTGCGGTGGGATCCTTTCACCCTTGTGCAGCCAGCCATTGAACTTCTCTCTCAGGGCTTTCCAAGGAGAACTTGGTCTCTCTTGCTAAGGACAGTAGTGGAAAGACACAGAGGTCACAGTTTCTGAAACTGGGGGGAAACGTAGCATCCTCTGCTACCATATAGCCAGTCATAAATGGGAAGAGTTACAGCGATGGCTGGAGCTGAAAGGAGTTGCCTTTCCTCAGTCAGTAGCCAGTTAAGGCAGCACCAGTCACACAGCTCTCAGGCTGAGAGCAGCACCAGATGAAGCCACTCAGCTCTATGGGATTTCTGTTGCTCATGCTGCTGTTCTGCAAAAAGAAGGTGCACCAAAGCATCCTGAGGGGTAGGTTTTTGGATTTCAGGCTCCTTGTTAGACCACTGCCCTAGGTATTATTTATATTCAGAGCTGCTTATAATTGAAATTTAAGCTTTAATTACAAAAGTTAACATGTTGTTTATTCTAATTTATGAAATGTAGAATGGGCATTTTACTTTTTGAATTCTTTCCTGAAATGGGAAAAGCTGCCATTGAGATGATGTGCTGTTTTAACATCACAAAGGTTTTCTTTGTAGTGGCTAGTAAAGAATATTGTTTTCCACAATGCAGCAATTTAGCTTTAAGCTCTTCAATGAACTACGTTATATTTTCATGGGTTCTTTTATTTAACATCATTCATGAGATCTTTTTTGATTTTGCTTTTAGTAAAAAAGTTTAACCACTGAAGTAGAACCACAAACTGGTTTGTGTTGGAGAGGACCTCAAAGTTCATCCAGGTCCAAGCCCCAGCCACGGGCAGGGTCACCTTCCACTAGAGCAGGTTGCTCCAAGCCCCTCTGTCCAACCTGGTCTTGAACACTGCCAGGGATGGGGCAGCCACAGCTTCTCTGGGCACCCTGTGCCAGCACCTCAGCACCCTTGCAAGGAAGAGCTGCCTGAGATCTAACCTAAATCATCTGCTGTCAGCTTAATGACAGCCACATTCACAAGATTTTTTTTTTTGCTTTGTTTTTATTTTTACTAAAAAAATTAAAAATCTTTTCAGTAGAATCTTCTGACTCCCTTGATACCAAATGTAAATGCTTGTCTGGTAAAATCTTAGATGTGCAGAAGTTCAAGCTATGACTGCGCTGACTGAGCAAAGAGGTCAACGATGAGGAAAAGCAAAAATGAAAGGAGAGCTCTCTCTTTATAGAGCAGCTAATACTTTGTTTTGAAAATAGAGAAATAGAGAAAAAGGGGAAGAGAAACTGTGGCCTTCAAAAGACCTGATAATTATAAACAGTGTGCTTTATCAAAAGATCAGTTGTACATTGCTTATTTATGCTAGAAATGACCCATATGTTTTTTTTCCACTCAGAGATAACAAGATCACAATTTAAATGTGAGCAATAGGGTATCTTAGGTATATTTTTTTTGTAGTAGGGTTAAATAAAGTCATGTTGGTTTTGTCAAAGTAGCACAGAGAAAAGGGGTATGCAGTGGGTTGTGAAATAGTGTGGGTGCATGTAAGCTGAGACTGTTGAAGTGGTATACTTATTTTCCTTTTTTTTCTATAGTGGCCTGTGGCACTTCACATATAACACTTCTTAATATTAGCGCAGGTTTTAATTCTGAATCTAACCTTTTAACTTCAATTCTGGCACTTCTTTAAATGAAAAGGTTGTTTAGGAACAAATGCTTCCTAACTTGGATTTGGTTACAAGCCATTATGTGGCTAGGAAATTCTGTCTCACTCTTGACCAAAAATAATTCTGCTTCTCCTTCAAACTTTGTGTTGGAGGAAAGTGCCAGTTAATTGTGCTTTGGTCCTGCTGCAGCTGTGATGCTACAGCAGTGTGGTCCTGTAGATAATACATTTCTGCTTCTGCTGTAAAGAAAAGTTTTGGCCTTCTCTGAAAAAAAACACTCCCTTGTTTGTTAATCTGCTTGGGTCATATCATAACTAGAGTTCCTTTAAATTCTTCTCCAGGCCGGGGAGTGCGTCTCTATTACATCGGTGGAGAAGTTTTTGCTGAGTGCCTAAGTGATAGCGCGATTTTTGTTCAGAGCCCCAACTGTAATCAAAGATATGGCTGGCATCCTGCAACTGTGTGCAAAATTCCTCCAGGTCAGTAGCCTACCACAGGTCTCATGTAAAAGTATCTAGTGAATACATTCAACTGGATGACTTTTGATTTCCTGTTGATAGCTTCTTCACAGTTTTGGGGTTCTCTGTAGCAAACACAAATATTCATTGATTGTACTCTGACTTTTTTCTTTATAGGATGCAATCTGAAGATCTTCAATAACCAGGAATTTGCTGCTCTTCTGGCTCAATCTGTGAATCAGGGTTTTGAAGCAGTTTATCAGCTTACTAGAATGTGTACTATTAGAATGAGTTTTGTTAAAGGATGGGGAGCTGAATACCGGTAAGAGGAAAAAAACACAGAAAAAAACCTTTTCTTTTAGAGTTGTTAATTTTTCTTTTTTTCACTAATACACTATTTCTTTCTGGCTTGAAACCTATACATACAGAGTGCTCACTGCTACTGTAGGTATGCTTACTGTAAGTTGAACCTGTTGCTCCTAAGTCATAAAGAGTGGTAAACTGATTTAAGTATTGCATCGAAGTGGGCTGTTGATCAAGGAATGTCATCAAAGTTCTGTTTCCTCACTTGGTTGTGCTTGCTTGCTTATTGTGGGGAAATTCCTGACAACATCTGGGAGTTTCACAGTTTGTGCTATGAGATTATTTGCTGTCTGTTGGTTGTGCAGTCTTTTTGGCTGCTGTCCTGTTATGTGTATATATATATATATATATATGGACTATAAAAAAGTTCATTAGGTTTTGGTGTGGGAAGTAGTTGATAGAACCCAATAGAAATGGAGTCACTTGGAGTGCATTCTGCAGAATAAAACAGCTGGAGAACATAAATTTAAGAGATGGGAAATATTTTGAGACTCGTAGTGGAAAAAAGACTTTGCAGGAGTAAAATGACTGTTTGTGCAATAAAACTGCTAAAAACAGGTTTTTGAGTGGAAAAATTAGGTCTTTTATCTGCTTTGGAATACATTCAAATTTCATTCTCTATTAGTGCAAACTTAAGAGCTGTAGTTGAGGACAGGGCCTGTTTTTAATCTAGTTTGGGAATTTGAGAAGGGAAGGAATTGACTTCTGACTGAGTGGTATTAAAGATCTCTTTATTTTGGAGAGCTGGCAATGTGGTTTTCAGCAGATCCCTTAAACCTCCCTAGAAACTGTCCACTGAAAGAATGAAGTCTGATATATCAATACCCTATTGCAATATATAATTTTTTTTTTAATCTGTAGCATTTCTGAGGTTGAATAATGGCATGTAGGCTCCATTGTGAATCCTGGGGGTTTGATTCTTGTATCTGCTCTTGAAATAAAACATGTAAATAGCAGTGTCAGTATGTGGGGAGGCTTCTTGGCTACATGAAGCCAATTTTGTAAAAGCCTAATTAGATGAAATCAGAAATTTGAGTAATGGAATAAATTGGTACTTCTCTGTTAGCAAGAGGTACACAAGAAAGAATCTGGCTCAAGTTTAAAGAACTATTAGATTTGGCTTAAAAGAGTGTGTATGCACTTAGGCATAATTAAATACAACATTCAAATCAAACAGAAGAAAGGCTTAATCAGTTAGATTATATGGAGACAACTTGAAGTGAATGGAGTGTAAGTGCTGGGTTAAAACAGTGAGGAGGCTTTTGGTAAAGTTATTTTTAAGGAGAGAGAATGGTGGTTCTTAGTAGTCTGTAAACCATTCAGAGGTCATAAGATTGGAAAAGCTGCAGTGGCAACACTGCTGGAACAGCACAGAAACTGATTACTGACATAATGCTGAACTAGTTTCTTTGCATCTCTGTTTAAGATGATGCTAATAAATTATTGATGCAGTATATTTGTGAGTTATGCTGCAGTTGGATTAAAACAAGAAGAGGTTGCTCCTGCAAACACAACCTTGAATTGTAATGAATGTAGTCTGAGTTGTCAAAAAGACCAGAAAGCTCTGTAGTAATCCATCATTCTTATTACAGCTTCCATGCCTCATGTTTCTTATTGAGCAGGCCTTGGCAAAGTCAAAGCATTACTGGCATTTTAGTCATATGGTGTATGTGCATAAACGAGCAGGTATGGCAAGATGTTGCATCGTATAAGCTTGTAGACAAAATAGCTTGTGTTGCTTGATACATGTTTACTTGAATTGAGGATGGTGGTAGAAGTTCAGTTTAGCTGCCAAGTGTTCACATTGGCACAGGAGCTATCCAGGTCTAGGATCATCTTCTGAAGAAAGTTAGGTAGAAGGTGATTACAGCAAAGAGACTTGCTGGTAGATGAACTGGAAGTCTGTGGGGTAGAAGAGGCTTAGTTTTACCTTTGAGTTGACTGCTAAGTGACTGTCATTCTATCAGCCTTTGTCAGCATAGTGCAAAGCCAGGGTTGTTGAACAGAACCAGTAATAAAATTTGGAGGAAGTGTGTTATGGAACACATTGTATGGGAGTTGACAGCAGTGGAATAATGAACTTCCTTCTTTGGGAGAGGATTCGAGACTAAATGGAATTATATTTCCTGTGGTTTAGATTGTTCTTCTGTTGGATCACTTTTCTTTTTGTCATAGGCATTTGGGGCTGAGATAACAATGTTTTTTAGAGTGCTGAGAGCACAGACCCCAGCTCTTCTCCTAGAAAATGTGAAACCACAACTTTTGAAACCCATCCTTTTGCTGCCTTAATCTTTCTGCCTTTTCAGTTTCTCTGTTTATACAAACAGATTTCCTTAAAGCAAAGGGTTACAGTGCCAACAGTAAAAATGTAGGGGCTGGGTTTGTGTCTGACTAATCTGCTGCCTTTGAATCTTAATGCCTTGCTTTGACTTTGGGGTGGCTAGAATTACTAGGAAAAACTGGCCTAGCAACAGTAGTCTTGCCAGTCTACGTTGGGAAAACTCCCATGCCTGGAGTGGGTACAGTGAAATAACAGGATTTTTCAGCAGAGTATGTCCAATACAGATTTCTTTACTTTAGAGATGAGAAGGAAGATTTTTGAATAACAGATCCCTGAAACAAGTTTATATGGCAGAGTGAGTGAAGTTTTTATGGTTGTCAGCTCTTCATCTTTGCTAAGGCTTGATATATGGTGTTTAATTAGGGGAAAATTATGGGCAAGTTTATATAGGAGAAGAAGGGAGCAGTTTTCACTGAAGTTTTTTGTGTTATGATGTTGCCCAGAACACATGTAGAAGTGTGAGATCACAGGAAATCAGAGATAAAGTTTAGTGTTCCTTTGAGATAGCATCAGCTAGCACAGTATAACCACAGAGTCTGTTTTGACATAGGGTTTCTGACAACATCTAGCACTACGTTTATCTTGTTGATTGCTCCAGAAAGCCAGACCTTTATGATCAGCATGGAGTTGTGGCAGCCAACACTTCCTGACTTCCCTGTTCTTTATTTTGTAGGCGGCAGACAGTAACAAGCACTCCCTGCTGGATTGAACTTCATCTGAATGGACCTCTGCAATGGTTGGACAAAGTGTTGACTCAGATGGGCTCCCCTTCAGTACGCTGCTCCAGCATGTCATAAAACTCCTTCCTCCTTTATCAGTGGGCTAAATACTGAGTCCAATCAACAGACTTAATATAACTGCTCTTCTGTCATAGTAGTTGTGTGTGGTCCCTATGAACTCTTTACTATCCATAAAAAAAGGTTTCTAAAAAAAAAAGAAAAAAAAAAACAAAAACCAAAAAAAAAAAGGAAAAAAACCCTACAAACAAAAAAAAAGCCAAAAAAAAAAACCAAACAAAAACAGCACTTGAGGTCTCATCAGTTAAAGCACCTTGTGGATTCTGTTTCCTATACTCTGATACTAGATGAAAACTTAGTGTATAGAAATGCCTTCAGAAAGAAGGGACAGTTATAAAGACTCTTAATGGTGTTTTTATTGGGTATATAATTGAGTGTCCTAATGGTTTATCAATAACATGAATAGCTAAGTATACGTACATGATCTCAAATATCACACTATTGTGCTGTTCTACATTTTAGTTCTCATAAATAGTAGTTTGGGTTTTTTGTCTGGGGGGGGCAAATCTCTCATGAAATTCCAAGACTCTATTCCTTTATTCTTTTGTATTTTTTATATAAGCAAGTTTTCAAGTTGTCCTAAGCTTAAAAATCAGACTTTCCTTGTAGAAAAGCTTAACTTTTTGCTGCCTTCTTAAAAAAAAAAAAATAAAAAAAATAAAATCCCTCTATTGGAAGGGAAAGAGAAATGTCTTGAGATCCATCTGCAAAATCTTAAGACACTTTATATACTTAATGGGGCCTAAAATGAATTCATACTATAAATTCTGACTGTCCATCTCAGTAAGTCTACTTCTCTCTACTCATCTGCATTGATGCATCTATTGCCAACAGTATTGTTGTACTGATGTAATTTGGAACTTTTTTTCTACTTTGAATCATAGAGTCATAGAATCATAGAATCAATAGAATCATAGAATGGTTTGGGTTGGAAAGGACCTTAAGATCATGTTGTTCAGATCCCCTGCTGTGGGCAGGGACGCCTCACACTAGACCATGTTGCCCAAGGCTCTGCCTAACCTGGCCTTGAGCACTGCCAGGGATGGAGCATTTACCACCTCTTTGGGCAAACTGTGCCAGTGCCTCACCACCCTCACAGTAAAGTTTCATTATAATCAGTGTGTGTTTTCCTCATAGAATAAGAATTTTACTATAGCGTTGGACACTGGATTAAGTACACAAGGTGGTTGGCTTACTCCTTATATCTGTATTTTTTTCATTAAACATTTTTAGTTTTTGAAGCCAAATACCTTTTAAAAATCCTTTCCCAGAGTAAACTAAACTCTTTCGTATAAGTTTTAAATAGATGCAGCTTCTTAACATATTTCAGTAATAGAATTTAAATTTTTGAACCGTGTGGCTTTGTTTAGCTTACTTGCATACCAGATCATACGCATTCATTATGTCATAATGGGCCTTGTTATTAAAAGTAGTTGCTTCTGCAAAACCTCTAGGATAGTGGTTGCTGAGGTATGAGCAGCGAAGGAGGACTTCCAGGTTCCTCATGACAGTGCATGTTATTGTCAACCCTTGGACACTACAGCTGCACCATACTAAAAATGTTCTGAAATATATTCTACAAATAAGTCTTTTGGGGAAGGGTTGGGAAACTGTATAGAAGGGTTATTCTGACTTGAAAAATACACATTTTACTAACAATCTTGTGATCTAGCTGTCTGTCATTCTTTTGTTATTGTGGCAGTAGCGGGATTGCCTTTGTCTGTTTTTCCCATTGTTTCATCCATTGCACTAGCACTGTACTCTGCAAGTACATCTAGTCATAACTTCAGCTTTGAGAACAAAATGTGGCCAGTGTTACAGCTTTTAATCAGTTGACCGAATTGATGATAGCAGTGGATATGTTTATGCCATAAAGATGAGGACATTGAAGCAATACCAAAAATCAAACCTTGAAAATATGGGCCAGATACCTTTAAAAGAAAAATAACGGCAAAGCAGTTACCAGTTTGTGCTAGTTTTACCAGTAGACTAATGTATTGGTAGAACTTGTGAACCTAAGAAATAAGCTTCATGCGTGTTGCGTTTGCCTAATATGTGAACACACTAATAAAAGTTTTAATTCTCACAATGATAGTTGTGGGGTTTTATTAGCTTTTATATTATTGCTGTATATATTTTCTGTTGAAGGATAGGAATCACCCTAATCCACCTAAATAAATGGCACGAGTGTCCTGCATGTTGTGGCTGGAAAAGTGTAGTTTAGATGTTAAAACCACTTCTTTGTAAAGCTGTAGTGGAGGTTCTGGATCTTTGTGTGTTTAGTGATGCAAACTTCTACTCCAGTCATAGAATCGCAGATTGGTTTGTGTTGGAAGGGACCTTTAAAGCTCATCCAGCTCCAGCCTCTGCCATGGGCAGGGACACCTTCCACTAGAGCAGCTTGCTCCAAGCCCCATCCAACTTAGTTGTGAACACGGCCATTTACCACTTTTTTGGGCAGCCTGTTCCAGTGCCTTATGACCCTCACAGTAAAAAACTTGTGTATCTAACCTGAACTTCCCCTGTTTCAATTTGACCTCATCACCCCATGTCCCATCTCTACAGTCCCTAATGATGAGTCCCTCTCCAGCATCCTTGTAGGCCCCCTTCAGATACTGGAAGGCTGCTCTGAGGTCTCCATGCAGCTTCTCTTTTCCAGGCTGAATAGCCCCAGTGTTCTCAGCCTGTCTTCAGGCTTGGTCCAGCACCTCTTTGTCCTCCTTATGTTAAGGCTGCCTGAACTGTATGCAGTGCTGCAAGTGGGGTCCCACAAGAGTGCAGCAGAGGGGGAGGATCCCCTCCCTGAGCTGCTGCTCATGCTTTGGAGGTGCAGCCCAGTGCACAGGGGGGTTCTGGGCTCAAGTGCTCACTGAAGCTGGGTCATGGGGAGCTTCTCACTCAACACCACTCAGGGCTGCTCTTAATCTTTGCCCAGTGTGTATCTGTGCCTGGAATCCTGGAATTGCCCTGACATATGTGCAGGACCTTCCCCTTATCGGGGTTGAACTTCATGACGTTGACATTGGCCACTTCTCAAGCATGTCAAGGTCCCTGTGAATCCCATCCTTTCCCTCCAGCATAGCAAATGAACCATGCAGCTTAGTATCAGTGGCAGACTTGCTAAGGTTCGCTAAAGCAGTTACTTTTTTCTACCACAATCAAAATTGCATCCTGCTACCTCAAATGTTTACTTTCACCTGTGGAACAGATTAAGAACCCCTTGTCTCTTAGGAGCCATGGTGAAAGACTCAATTGCATTTATTATTCATTTGTGTGTTCTTTAATCAGTTGGGTGACCAAATTCTATAGCCTCCTTGTACGAATTTCTGTGTGGGTTCTTTCAGTTACAGCAGTATTACTTGCTTTGCCTTGAACATGGTGATAACCTTGACTGTACCCCTCTTTTTGATGCATGCTTCCAGATAGCATACAAGGATGCTGCAGGCGTTATCTGTGGCCCTGTGGTGCTTCCTGCCTGCAAGGCCATCTCAGTCTGTGAAAGTCACCTTGGTTTGGCTCCTGTTGGAACCACTGAATTATCCTCTCCTGTTGTTACTGTTTGTCATGGTTTAAGCCTAGCCAGTAACTCAGAACCACACAGCTGCTCCTCTTCCTCCCTCCACTCCTGTAGGGATGGGGAGGAGAATCGAAAGAAAGTAACTCCCACAGGTTGAGATAAGAACAGTCCAGGAGTTAAGGTATAACACAAACCACTGCTGCTACCACCAATAATAGTAATGATAAGGGAAATAACGAGGGAAGAGAATATAACTGCTCACCACTCTCTGACTGATACCCAGCCAGACCTGAGCAGTGATCTAGCCCTTCTGGGTGACTCCCCCCAGTTTATATATTGGGCATGATGTGCTGTGGTATGGAATACCTCTTTGGCTAGTTTGGGTCAGGTGTCCTATCTCTGCTTCCTCCCAGCTTTTCCTCCTCCCTGGCTAAGCATGAGGCTGAGAAAGTCCTTGGTCAGAGTAAACATTACTGAGCAACAACTAAAAACATCGATGTTATCAGCGCTGTTCCCAGGCTGCAAATCAAAAACACAGCGCTGCACCAGCTACTGAGAAGGAGAAAAATGTCTGCTACTGCTGAACCCAGGACACTGTTTCAGCCACAGCTTAGTGGAACAAGGAGCTTACCTGCATTCAGAATGTTTGCTTGCCTGTATTTTATATAGATGCCTTTTGGCAGCTTTTGAGTAATTTTAACCTACTTCTGTTTCTTCAAGTTCCTTTCTGACTTAACCTCGTTGCTGTTCTCCCTCAAAATCTGACCCCTGCCTGCTCAAACATCTTAATGTGTAATGCCTGTGGTACATAAGGAGAATGACTTCATCCTTCTTCTCTGCCAGTCAAAGTACTGATGTCTGAAGTACAAATGAAAAGTGGATTATTTTGGGGGTTTTATGAGGTGATTTTTTTAAATAAAGCACCAGACAGGGAGTGTTCAACTGGAAACACTTTAAGTATGGGTAGCCAGTTGCTTGCCTGTATTGTGAAGCTGGAAGAGCTCTGTATGTAACTGTTGCCTTGAGTTTGGCCTGAGATTCCATGCACTTGGGTTCTCATCTCTCTCTTGTCACCACCAGCCCTGTCTGAGCTTGATTTTCATAGTCAAGTAGTCAAAAATTAGTAAACAGCTGAGCCCCAAAATTACTTTTGAGTTGCCTTTTAGCAGCTTGAATAAACTGAGCTAACATTTCGGAATCCTTCCCCCTCCACAGAAGAAGTCAGCTTAATGTGGACGTTGTTTTAGGGCTGAGGCTTTGAGAGCAACATCATACGTCTGGACTGTTTCACCTTTACTGTGAGAATTGATAGTTAAGCATCATCTCTGTGTATTTCCCCCTTCCTTTTCATGTATGTTTCCTACCTGGGTGATAAGCTCTGTGCAATGAGAACTCTCTGCTGTTACTTCAGCATCTTGCATGGAGTCCTTTGGCTTCCAGATGCTGTTACACAAATCTAGAACATGGGGAGAGCTGTGGTGTTTTCTGGTTCTTCCTAAGGACATTGTGCTTCATCAGAACTGAACCACCTTGCAGACAAGCAGTGCTAGCTAGCTTTGATTCCCTGTAGAATCAACAGGGAGAGGTTAAGTCTGAATATGGGGCTCCGCATTGCTCTCTGCTAGAGAGGCTGTTGTCTTAAACTGGTTTACACAAAATCACAACTACCGTATTTCACCAAGGTTTTTATTTTCATCTGTCCAGCTTGGCTTTTCCTGTTGAAGTGGGAGAGTGTGAAATTTTGGGGGTTTGATAATCATCTGCAGCTCTAAATTGTTGGCACAGAGAACTGTGTTTTGTTTCAACCTTCAAACTTGTCATACTGCGTTGTGGTTACGGCTTTTTTTAGCATTGCAAACTGAAATTTTACTGCAGCTGGGTTTTGACTTTAAATATTGTGAAATACAGGATTTCACTATACTCCACCCACACAGTGTTTTACTTGAGTACAAAGCAGTGCTGCTCTTACCAAAACAAGTTTGACTATAACCTGATTTTGGGGACACTGAAGCATCAATGCTCGCTCTGAAGAGTCAATGGGGTGCTGTCGTCATTAGAAGAATAACACGTGTAGCAAGTAACGTGACAGCTGTCTTAGAAAGTGTTTCTAAAAGGGTCTGCTAATGGAATTCTATTGCAACTGGTCTGGAAGTTGGTTGCTGTTACAAAGCTATTAATGAAATGTCTTTTTTCCCAACCGCTTAAGCTTGGCTAGTAGAGGACCATAATAAACCTTATTAAAAGAAGCAACTTAAAAATAACCCTCAGTCACCTTGGCCCCTTTTCCATCCTCTCTTGGGTATAAATTTTTCTAAGTAAGGTTGTTGTTCCTTCTCTTGGGAAAGCAGAGTTTGTGGAGTAAGTTCCTAGTACTAGATTGTCACAGCTACGAATACGGGAATCCAGGCTTCAAAGCTGAGAGCAGTCTTTGATGTTACATTAGCTGTTGTTTCATTAACTGTAATCAGGATTAAATCTAGTTAGTTGGCAAAAGAAAAATGAATGACAAGTAGTGGATATGTAAAGATGTCAGACCTCAGTGCTCTTGATTCTTTTCCCCCATGTAGAAGATCTAGTTGGGATGGATTCAGTGAAACCAAGTTGCTTGTCCTGTTCCTTTTGGAATAGGATCCTCAGTGGCAATGGACATAGGTGCTCCAGCTCTGCTGTTGTTCTGTTAATTTGCAACAGGAAAGGTTGAAGCAAAGCTGCTGTCACTTGATTTTTCTGTTAACAGCATCTAGCCATTTGCTCATCCAAACCTGTAGTAAGGTATTGTAAAACAATTACGTATGCCTCATGAATTAATTGAGCTCATGAGCAATGTGCACCTGAGGCTGCAAATTCCATTTGATTTTTAAAATGTACCTTTACTTTAAAGTCTGGCCTACCTGGCTTTTCATTTTGAACTAAGATTCCAAGAACAGTTGTCGTGTAAGCAAGTGTAAAAGGTGATTAAACTTGGGTTGTCAGCAGTTAGAGTTTGTCTTTGGATAAAGAAGTGGGTGCTGTCCCTCAGCTCTTAACCTTTGAGAGGGGATGTTTAGGCAGTTGGTCACCTTTGATCAAAGACTAGCTACTAAGGGAGGCTACTTAGGAGTGTGCAGCCAACCCCCTGCCATGGGCAGGGACACCTCACACTAGACCATGTCAGCTAAGGCTCTGTCCAACCTGGCACTGAACATTGCCAGGGATGGAGCATTTACCACTCCTTTGGGCAGCCTGTTCCATGCCTCACCTCAGTCGATAGAGGCAGGCTTTTCAGGAGAGGAGCCAGATTTGATCCTGCTGAAGCTCTGAGAAGAGCAGAATTTATCTTGCCCCAAAACAGTGTCAGGTATTTGTGAGCTGGGGGAAATCCGAGTGACACCACACAGAGAAGGAGTGTGCACTGTCAGAGGGGATGTTAGCTCAGGTATAGGTCCTACTGAAATGTCTTACGGACCTGAGCCAAGGTGCGTACAGGTGGAGGTAGTTGTGCTTTGCATCTGTGCTGTGCTTCCTCACATGCTTGCTTCCAAAGCTTGCCAAGGAATGCAGAGCTTGGTTTTGGCTTTTGGCAACTGGGCTTGTGTCTACTCCAAGCGTAGATGGGTAAAAGCTCAACAAGGCCCACCTGAGGGTAGGATGGATGCTCACTACCCAGACTGCGGTCCAGTAGTGGAGGATAGAGTTCAGAATTAGCTGCCATGTGTTTTTGTAAGTGCTGAATAGCAAAGAGCATTGACTTTGGTAGAGAAGGATCCGGAATAACCTAGATCTGTTATGGGGAGCAAATGAAATCCTCTTTCGGGTGAAGGACTGTCAAGCATCCGAGGAGCAAAGTTGTCATGGAAGTATGGGAAGACTGTTGAGCAGTGAGGAATGTGGTGGGGTGCGAAAGAGTGTGGTTGCTCTGGAGAGCATCTACCTCCAGATGGGACATACCAATAGGATCCTGCTTTGCAGAAGACTCACAGAGACAGCACTGTGGTGGGCATTCATATGCTGACATGAACCACTCCTTTTTCTGTAGTTAAGCCTTGGAAATGATAACGTTAATTTAGGAACAATAATCCCCTTTAGACAAGTACATTATCTTTTACATCTTCAGAAGTCTGAGTCCAACAGGAAGAAAAACCACAGCTATTAGCAACCGTGATGTTAGTACTGATGTGAGGCAAAATATCTTCATAATGTACTCAGACTTTGATGCTTGTGCAGCATATGAAATTAAAATGGGCAAAGAGCCAGGGCTGAGAAATGCTGAGGTTTAATAGAACGGGAAAAGTGGTGGAGCTAAAAAAGAATGAGTGAGTTGCTGATGCTTGGCTTCAGCAGCAATATACATTCACAAAAGCAACCTTACTAGTTACCCGAACACTTTTGATATGTATCTGCTAGTTCAAGATCATCAAACTTAATTTTCCTTTGTTAGAGCACCAAAAGAGTTGTTGGAGCACAGGAGGAAGCTTAATGGAAATTGGGCTGAGGGGAGCACGAATCTAGTTTTGCATCTCTTATTGTCAAAGCTCAGGCTCAATCTAGTCCCTTCAGAAGCAACTTGAGTTCAAGGCTGAAGAACTGATGCAACGTGTCCTACAGCCTGGCGCTGGGTGAAAAAGACTGCAACCTGACTATGAGAAGAAGTACTCTTACAAGTAAATAGTGATAAACCCCACAAAACCTCTGTGGAAGGAGGTTTGCAGTAGCATTTCCATTGATTTTGATTTTGAAGAAGGCAATTTTGCTTTTTCTTTAATCAGAATGCTTGGACAATCCTTGGCATGTTCCAAGTGCTGCCCAGCAGGTGTGCTGTGCATCATCCTGTGGAGTGAAGGTGTTCTGTTGTGGGGTTTGATTCTGGGCTTTTTTCCCCTGAAGAGAAGGCTCCTGAAGGGGAGACCTTAGAGCAGCTCCAGTGCCTGAAGTGGCTGCAGGAAAGCTGGAGAGGGGCTTGGGACAAGGGCCTGTAGGGACAGGCCAAGGGGAATGGCTTTAACCTGCCCGAGGGGAGACTGAGATGAGCTCTTAGGCAGAAGCTGTTCCCTGTGAGGGTGCTGAGGCGCTGGCACAGGGTGCCCAGAGAAGCTGTGGCTGCTCCATCCCTGGCAGTGTTCAAGGCCAGGTTGGACACAGGGGCTTGGAGCAAGCTGCTCTAGTGGAAGGGGTCCCTGCCTGTGGCAGGGGTTGGAGCTGGAGGAGCTTTAAGGTCCCTTCTGACACAAACCAGTCTGGGATTCTGGGATTTGTGAGGGGAGAGAGATTTACTTTTTTTCTAGAGACTCAGCACAGTCTGGTCTGCTGAAACTCTTCAAGACTAATTTGTCTCCTGATTGCATTAGAAAAACACTGAAATTCCAAGTTAGTGGAGTTTTGCATCACAATCAGCAGCCATGCCTATCAAACATGGAGAAAACACTCTGCTCTTTTTGGCCTGGAGGAAGAATATGAAAGAGGATTTTTCCCCCAAAATGCTCATTTGCCAATAACAGAAGTCATGTTAGAAAAGGGGAGGAAGAAACAGTGTCAAAGTTATCTACTGAAAGAAAGGGGGGAAGGTAGGAAGTGAATTAGTGTGCAGGTAACAGTCTAAATATTTTAGCTCTGTTTGGACTGAGAGCACTGGGTTGAAACTTGCCTGGCTGATGGACCAAAGCCTAGTTGAACTTGAGCTCAATGAGGCTTCATTTCAAGTGTAAGACACTTGGTCACAAATGCCTACTATATTTTTAGTTTGCTGTGTCAGCAGACACCGTTATGTGTAGTTTCACTCAGCAGACAAACAGTATGGCAATGCTGTCCTGTCTCAGTGAAGACCCTGGGAAACAAGTCAGCCACCAGTTGAACTGATTATGTGTGGTATAAGACATGAACTTGGTGCGCTGGGAAGGCAGTTCTGATCTTGGTACCATCCTAAGGGTACAAATTACAACTCAGAATTCCTATTTCGTGTGTGTGTGTTCAAATGTACTCTCTTGGACCTCATTTCTGATCAAGGTGGACTAACGAGTCTTACCTGCAGCTGTAGTAATACCGTAATGACATGGTAATGACCATAATTTGTGTGTTCTTCCTGAGCTGTGGCCTTTTTTTTTGTGGCCTAAAGTTTACACATGGGTGTACACTTGGGTCAAACCTCTTGAGCATCATCATTATTAGGGAACCAAAAGGTGACTTTAAAGCTGTGGGACCTGTCTGTAGCCAGGAGTGCTCTGAGAGCTGATACACTTAAGTGAACAGAAAGAAACATAGAACCACAGAATGGTTTGAGTTGGAAGGGACCTTACAGCTCATCCAGTTCCAACCCCGTGCCATAGGCACGGACACCTTCCACGGGAGCAGGTTGCTCAAATGAATGATTTATCGTAACACTGGGAGGTTGAGCATAATTTTGGGAAGCAAAAGATGCTTCTCCCCCTGCCTTCAACCAATCCCCTGTGTCTGGTACTGTCAAAAGATAGGGGTATGTTTAGAAGAACTTGTGTGCTGTTAATTAGTGCTGCAGCAGGTAGCACTGGCCACACTAATTGCTATCAATGGGACTGTTGCATCCAACTGGATGGCTAACAAAATAAAGACAGATGGCAATGGATTAACTGACTTTTTTTTTGACACTGATTCAGATGCTGGCTTGAGGAGCTCCAGTCTGCTTGCAGAGGCTGCTGGTAGGCTAAATTTGCTAGGACCCTGCCAAAACCCATCTTAATGAGTTAGCCAAGTGTCGAAATACATTTGTATTCCTAAACATTAGGCCAAAAAATTGAAAGACATCCAGTTAAGAAAAATGTGTCAGTGGATTAGAACAACATGGGAGCAATGAGGAATTCATAGAACCACAGACTGGTTTGTGCTGGAAGGGACCTTAAAGCTTCTCCAACTCCAACCCCTGCCACAGGCAGGGACTCCTTCCACTAGAGCAGCTTGCTCCAAGCCCCTGTGTCCAACCTGGCCTTGAACACTGCCAGGGATGGGGCAGCCACAACTTCTCTGGGCACCCTGTGCCAGCGCCTCAGCACCCTCACAGGGAAGAACCTCTGCCAAGGTCTAACTAAATGGATGAACTTCTTCCCATGGTGTGGAATGTTTAAGTGTTGGTTGCAGTTCAACCCCAAGTTCACCTATCAGATGCTAATACTCCTGTGTCTGCAGCCATGGAGCTCTGGCTGTGAGATTTTTCCCCAGCCATGACTGAGCTAATTCTAAAGCTAGTGATATCTAAGATGTGCCTTTGGAGGTGTACAGGAGCTATTCCTTCTCTTTTGATATTCTTAAACGCCCTGTGCTCTAGCTGGCACTGATGAAACCTGGCCTTTCATTGAGCAGTGTGGGATTGTACTTTGTGTTCTTGTTATCCATGTGGTCAAGGCAATGCCAACTATATCACAAGCCAAGTCCCTTAGAGTCTCTTTCCCACCGAAAAGAGCTAATTAAGTGCGAAGATTAAAAGGGGTTGAAATGCTGATATTGAATGTGATGGAGGTAACATGATCATAAATTGAGAAGTTAAAATAAAATCTCTTTTCTCAGCCTCGCTCCCTTAAAAGGTTCTTGCACGGGTTGTTTTATTCAGCAGAGGCATCAGATTCTCTCACTGCGGGCGTCAAACCTCCACAGCTGTGGAGGAGTAGAGGGAAAATGATCTGTTAGAAGTCTGTGTGGAGGAGTGCCAAGGGTTAGAGTATGATGAACGGTATCTATGTACAGATGGAAAGCAGATAAGCGCAGTCAGTGGGTAGTGTTTTATGGCCCTGTTTTGCTGGAGTCCTCAGGTACTTCTCGTTTGTGTCAACCCTATGTACTTTCAAATGAGTTTAAGATCCCGGGGAATTTCGTGGTTGCCGTTACCCGAAGGTGCGTCTGCAGAACCAGCACTAAACCCACTTCTTCCTGCCTCCCAGCCTCAGGCTTGTTTCACTAAGCCACAGTATTTGTTTTGACAGGGTACCACCATTGGCAGCCCATATGTCTGAGTCATGGAAACTTTGAAGTGGCACGTATATGGCTACAAAGATGTGTTTTGCTTTGTGTCCTCCTTCCTTTGGCTTGTGGAGTTGGTCTGGTTTCAGCCCAATGAGGTTCATCACGGTGGATCTCTTGTCCTTACTTAATGAGATGGTGGTGGAGGTACTGTGACCAGCCTGTAACTCAAGATGGGGTGGCCTTCTGAGCAGCTGAAATAGGAAAGTATCTTCTTCAAAGAGGCAAAATAATGAGAAACAGGTGTTGATATTTATGAAACTAGTTGTACATCAGTCGACCGACTATTTTTGTTCTCAGTAGTCTTGGAATTTGCAGATGTGACACTACTACCAGCCACGCTTGCTTGCTATAAGGGTAAAGCTGCTTTGCACAAGGCCTAAGGACCCCCACTGACCTTGATTCCTTATGTAAGTCAGGCTTGTTTGACCTTAGGCACCAACCCGGTGCATATTTCTAAAGCAATGTGATAAACCATCTGTGCAGTTCTCACCTCACAGAGAAGGTGGGTGAGAATGACCAGTGACACATGCTGTTTCACTGATAGCAGGGTTTTAAATATGACCTGGTGCTTGAGTGAAGAAGTTTGAACAAAACCCCCAAAAACAGATTAACACCTTGGCTTTAGTGTTGTATTGAGAATAACTCAATCCTATGAAAATTACTGCTTTAAAAAAAGAGAGGTTTCTCCAGTTACGGTGATTTAAGGAACTTAAAGTATCAAGAAAGCCTTTGTTAAACAGTGCTGGGTGATAGTTTTCAATCTATACAAGAGAAACAACTAAATTTTGTTAGCTTTGCGTTAAAGGAAAAGCCAGGCACTTCTGAGAGAGAGTTTCTGACAGGTGAGCTCTTAGGCAGGAGCTCTTCCCTGTGAGGGTGCTGAGGCGCTGGCACAGGGTGCCCAGAGAAGCTGTGGCTGCCCCATCCCTGGCAGTGTTCAAGGCCAGGTTGGACACAGGGGCTTGGAGCAAGCTGCTCTAGTGGAAGGGGTCCCTGCCCGTGGCAGGGGTTGGAACTGGATGAGCTTTAAGGTCCCTCACAACATGAATCGTTCTATGGTTCTCTGGAAATGATCTGACTCTCTCCACATAGGACGGACATCCAGTTCTAATGTTCCTCCTGCTTTTGTTACAGAGAGCATAATAACTTCTCTTTCCATGTGAGCATTTCTCAAAGTTTTTGTATGAATTCAGGCCACTCCTAACCGCCTTCATGGTTTTTGTTTCCCTCCCTGACTCTTAGCAACAGGAATATCTTGCCTTCCAACAACTGTCTGTGCTATGCTATTGTTTAATTCTCCAGCCTCATTATCTTACAACCTGGGGAAGCAATCTCTTGATCTGTGTCATTGAAAGGAGTCATTTTCCCCTCTCAAGACAGTTTGTGCTGAACTGTATGTCTCACAAAGCCTAGGACAGCTAGAATCTGGGGAAAAAAAAGCCACAAATCTTGTTTCAAAGGCATTCTACAGTGGTTGCAGGTAAGATTTTGTGGTCTGGGGTAGGTGTGAATCTTGATTGAAGTCATGTATTATTGTGAGAATGGAGTTTGTTAGAGCATCTCGTGGCTCCCCAGAAAGAAACCTCGGCTTCCTGTGGGCAAGGTTTCCACTATGTTAAACCTCATTCTATTCTATGAAACTTGATTCTGCAGTTGGCATCCCAGCCAACCACCATGGTCAGACCGTGTCTATTGCTCTTGGGCACATGGTCTTTGTTCTTCACATGACGTTTCATATATAAGCTTTGCTTCAGGTGTTCCCAGATGGAGCTGCCTCCCTTTACTCGACTGCCAAACTTTCCCACAACAACCTGGTCACCATTCATGCTGTGGGAAGACTTGTTCCGTGGTTGGGAACAAAGGCCTGTCTCTCCCCAGGTTAGTGTTAGCAAACGCCATCATTTTCTGGTTGGAGTAGCTCATACAGGCAACTTCAGTAGCCTTGGTTTAGTGCTGGTAGACACAGAAATTTCACATTCATGCCCTAAAGCTCTGGGCTGTTCTAAAGGCATTCATGCAAAGCTTTCTGCTCTGTCAACCACGTTTTGCTATATCAAAAAGATTACCTTTTCCTCTGTCTGGCGGTCCCAATTTCCCTGTGGGTTTGGTGTAAAGACAACAGGATTTGCTTGTCTCAGCAGCTCCCCTCCTGCTTGCCCTTGAACGCTCCAGAGATGAATTCAGTTTTACATCTCCCCACCCCCAGGTAGGAGATCTATTCTGAAATGGTTTCAAAGGCGTATGATGGGGGCTAGCCCAATGTACATAAATTCCTATGTGAGTGGGAAACATTGATGCGTCTGCTTTTGAGCAGGTTTGTGCCCAGGGTCTTTCAGAGATGTTCCAGATTGCATGGCTTGAACTCTCCTAGAGCTTCGCTATTTCTTTGTGATGAAGACAGGATGGTGAAGACCACTTTGATGTCTGTGGTCAGAGAAGCAGTTTGGAGGTGGTCTTTATATCACAGTCCAGCAAAGAGGTTGAGGTCCCTGAAATCCATATGGGACAATCTATAACCTGAGACAGAGATTTGTCCACTTGATTCATCCCAAATCTAAAACGCTGTTCCTCACAGCTGACATGTCCTCAAGGTCTTTCTTGCTAACTCCAATTCCCCTGAAGAGAGGTCTTGTAGGAGCAGCTTTGCCCCTCTTTCTGTTACAGCTTCTGACTATTTTGGGACACCTGGGCTTCCCCTTTGGCTCTTCTAAGATCCATTTTGTCCCCATGCCTCGTTGCTGGTTGGACATCTGTTTCCTTCCTCTGATTCCTTAGCCTGTGGTGGGAGGATGGAGGAAGCCTGACTCTTCATGGCTGACACAGCTGAGCTCTCTTCCTTCACAGCTTACACACATTTTTCTCTACGGCTGTGTCTGATTCAGCCAAGAGACTAATCTTGTTCCCTTCCCCAAGCCTCAACACCTCTAAGGCGCTCTCTTTCACACCTTCCATGCCAGGGAAGTTCTCCCATTTTAAGGTCTTTCTGGTTTATCATTGCCAACTGTTGCTGCAAGGTGAGAACTCAGCAATTCCAAGCAAAGACGAGGGGGATGCGTTGAGTCTTGCTGCCATATTGCTGAGATGCCTGCTCCCCTAGGCTCTTGTTCAAGTTGAAAGAGCCAAGGTGCTTCCTTCTCTGGCACACATCATGGGTCCTTTTCCAAATCTCCTCTAAGCAGCATCCTGTCTCTCAAGTCCTGAGGGCAGCCTCAACATTGAGCTGAGCAGCTTCACAGTTGCTTTTGGCACAGAGGACAGCCCCTCTGCCCTTTGCATTAATGATATAGGGGAATTACTGGGATGACATGAGGGTTGTCACTTGAAGGTAAGACCCAGCATGGGTAGAAAGCAACTGTACACAAAGAGCAAGCTGGTTATTCCATTCCCACCAGCTTGTGTGGAGTCTGCTGGAGCTGTGTTTCTGTATCTGAGAGGAAAAGGATCTGATGGACCTTCACCCACCCGTGCTCTGAGCTGTGGGTAGCCCTGGTGCTGGCTCATGCTCTGCAGAGGTCACTGTACCATTTCCATGCCTCCAGAGCCGCTGCAGGGAGGCACAGAACTTGTGGTGCAAACCCTCTGCGCAGCCCATGAATAAATGTGTAGTGATTTACAAGGAGCATCATTTTTCTTGTGCAATGACACAAGGTCCTTCTGATAAGCAGTAACAGAGTGGGGAAAAAAAAAACCAACAGGAAATAGTTTGTGAAAACACTTTCAAGTCACAAAGTACTAAAGGCCACCACACACACCCCAGGAATTTATGGAAATGGTGCACACCAAAAAACCCTCTATCAAAGGGATCTGAGTCATGTTTGGTTATTTTACTATGATTATGGCCAACTGGTATTTAAATCATATTTAATGGGGGAGAAAGATTTGTGGTAACCCCAAGGCATGAAAATTCAAATTTTATTATATTCATTTTTTTTGTTAAAAAAAAAAAAAAAGAAAGCAGGCATCAACATGTCAACTAAAATGCTACAAAACACATATCCTGCAGAGCACTTGCACTGAAACTTTATAAATGTGAAAGAAAATATTCCTAAACTCATTGAATGTGAAGGATCTCCCATCTTCCGCACGGGCAGTGTTTTGAACTACACTGTATTTCAGGCAGTCTGGAAGATAAGGA
The DNA here is from genome assembly GCF_033815535.1 of Pezoporus flaviventris. Classification (NCBI taxonomy): domain Eukaryota; kingdom Metazoa; phylum Chordata; class Aves; order Psittaciformes; family Psittacidae; genus Pezoporus; species Pezoporus flaviventris. The sequence goes on from NW_026892558.1 coordinate 2,301,844, forward strand.
GATTTTTATGTAAAATTGTATTTTTCATATGTATTACTTAAAGCAGTTAATTCCAGACATCGAAAGACCAGCTTCTTAGTTGCTGCATCAATTCATACTATGCATCGGGTTTATACTATGTGTAATGATCTGATCTCCAAAATTTTTAGGGGTTTGGGGTGGTTCTTTTTTTGTGCAGACAAGTGTTAATTTAAGAGACAAGGCTTTCATTTCAAGTGGAAGGGTAAATATGTGAGGGTTTCCCATGGAATTTACTACACTGCAAGGAAAAAAATCTGAAACCTTGAGATGCACGAGCATTATCATCATAATGTTACAGATAGCAGAAAATACCAAACCTTGGCTAAATGCTACTTAGGAGAAGTAATGTTTAAAGTTTTCAGCTGGACCAAAGTTATGTCCAAGCTCCCTGTGGCCTTGACAAGCTATAACATCCCAAAGAGACATGTACGTGTGGCAGAGTGCATTGAAGCACTCTGGCTCCAATGGCAGGGAAGTAAATTAAAGGAACAGGTTTGATCATAAACCTCCTGGAAAAGATGAGGGTATTAAAGCAGGCTGGATAATTAGCATAATTACATCATAGCGCATGCAAAGGAGATCATCTTAAGGGATGTTGTATTGTGGGAGTTCGGCTTCGACTGGTATTGTATGTTGAATGACAGACTAATAGACTGCTGCAGGGAACAGAGCAGTAAAATCTTGTTACGAATTTGTTTATCAAGAATGCAGAGATAGGAAGAACAGCGATGGCAGTTAACTGGCTGAATTATTGCGTTTTTAACCTTGCTTTTTGCTGATGGTCTTTTGTCAATGCCCAAGAATCCCATTTTCTTTAGGACAGAGGTAAAACAGGAGCTGACAGAGGACTTCCAGGCCACAGGTGCTTTGTATACCTGGAAAAAGGAGCCAGTTTCAGTGGCTGCTTCTCTCTCTCTTGTATTGCCTTTGCCATGCTTTGCTTGTGGTTCAGCAGAGGTGCTGCTGGTGTTCCAAGAAGTGGTTTTGCACTGTGGTTGCTTTGTTTCCCAGCCCCTTTTCCCTACAACATGGGAAGAAAAGAGCTTGATGACTCACACAGATGACAAAAATCTGTTGGGAAAAATGAAGACGCCTTCTTCAGCATCCTGATTGTCTCGATTTGCATCTTTGTGCTTTTTCTGCCTAACTTGAAAATACCTCCTGTAGTTTTTCAGTTTGTGAAATTGTTCTTGTGACGTTGTCAGTCTGGGGTCTCCCCTCCCATGACCTTTTTGAACCTGCTCATCACTATAGGTCGTGTTTACCAGAAAATACTCAGTCTTGTTGGATCTCCTAAGGCCATCTAGAAGGAAGATCACAGAATCCTATGGTTTGTGTTGGAAGGGACCTTAAAGCTCATCCAGTCCCAACCCCTGCCACGGGCAGGGACCCCTTCCACTGGAGCAGCTTGCTCCAAGCCCCTGTGTCCAACCTGGCCTTGAACACTGCCAGGGATGGGGCAGCCACAGCTTCTCTGGGCACCCTTTGCCAGCGCCTCAGCACCCTCACAGGGAAGAGCTTCTGCCTAAGAGCTCATCTCAGTCTCCCCTCGGGCACGTTAAAGCCATTCCCCTTGGCCTGTCCCTGCAGACCCTTGTCACAAACATGTGAAGGAGACCTCCTGGCCCTGGGGTCATGCCAAGGCTAGCGCTAAATTCCTGCCACTGCTTAAAGGTCTTTCCTCTCATGTGGTGGAATTTGCAAGGGAGATGCTGGCTAAGGAGAGCAATGAATAGTTCTGGTCTCCCAGGTGAGGCTGCATTCAGAGCGCTGACCTAGAGACGACACCAAAACCCAACAGTGCTGCCTGTTGAGTCTATGCCAGCTCTCTGTGGCATCCCAAATCAGTTTGTTCTTGGGAAGGCAGCAAAAATACCAGGGCTCTTTTCATGTTTTCAGGCTGTGAGGACTTTGCCTGCGTGACCAAAGGCCAGGGAATCTACTGCTTGCGGCCAAGAGGGTTAAACCCAGGGAAAACACGCTGGGATTTTCAGGTTTAACCCGAATAAAACCAAACATCCACCTGATGGCAGCAGAGAACAGGGAATGGACAATTAATTCCACTTCGGAGGGGAGGCTGAGGGAGCAGGGCCAGTTTAGCCTGAAGATGAGACGACTGAGTGGGGATCTTATCAATGCATATAAATATCTTGAGGGTGGGAGTCCAGAGGATGAAGCCAGACTCTTTCCAGTGGTGCCCAACAGCAGGATAAGGGGCAATGGGTACAATCTGGGGCACAAGGAAGTTCCATTGGAAAATGAAGAAAAACTTCTTTACTTTTGGGGTGACAGAGCACTGGAACAGGCTGCCCAGAGAGGTTGTGGAGCCTCCTTCTTTGGAGACATTACGAACTCACCTGCATGTGATCTGGTCCAACCTGCTGTAGGTGATCCTGCTTTAGCAGGGGGTTTGAACTAGATGGTCTCCAGAGGTCCCTTCCACCCATAAGCATGCTGTGAGGGCCCAAGCTGGGTGAGCAGTAGCCAAGCTGGCTGCCCAGTGCTCAACACGCACTGGGTACTTCTGAAATGTGGAACGTAGTTTGGTGATGTGGCTTTACCATGGCAAAAGCTGACACCCCCTCTCTTGGGGTGAGCGCACCACCAGCATCTCTGTGCCCTCCTGCAGAGGAAGGGGCCATGCAGTGTTTGGGTACCACAATGAGATAAGCAGCATGAAGTGCCCAGTGTGCTGGAATGATGACTTCTGCCAAGCATCAGCGTCTCCAAACCCACATGTTGAGGGCTGTGATGGTGTGGCTGCAGAGTGGATGTCCATGGTTACCCTTGTGAATGGTGCTGGGTAGAACTGCAGTCCAGCCACTGCTTCTGGTGGTGGCTGTCAGGAGAAGAAGGAGAATGGGACATGGATGGATGCAATGGAGAATCTGAGAGCTTACCAAGGGGTGTTCAAGTGTGAGAACTCCATAAGCAAAACTGGGGGCCTGTTTTGCAAGAGACAGAAGTACTCAGCAGCAGGAGGAGTCTTGGTGCCAAAGGGAATGGAGTGGGACCTACCAGTGACCACGATTTGGAGCAAGCACCTTTTTGCATAGCACAAATGGCATTTTGTCACCATCAGCATCATTCCTGGGCTGGCTGGAACAGGCAAGGACGTGGGTCTTCCCGTGTGCCGTAGTGTCATGGCTATCCATAGCATGTTGCATTGAAGGAAACCAGAGGTAACCCCAATTATATGATTTTTAGCATCTGTTCTGCCAGACTGCTTGGGTCACAGGAGGGGGTTTAAGAAGGGCTTTAAGGAATATTTCAAAGGGACACTCCTGAAGCAAAATAACTTTCTATTAAAAAAAATTAAGAAATTAAATTTAAAAAATTCTATTATAAAGTGCACCAGGTAGAAAAAGACTTACCCTCATATTATGTCTTAAACTTATACTTTTTGCTATTATATCCCAACTTATGTTATGTCTCTTTATTGCTAGAGAATGGAAAAATCTGCTGTAAATCTGCAGTGATCAGTGTTGTCTGTAGGACCTTGTGGCATACCCGGCACTACACAAACAGATATTGTGGCAAGAAGGGAGGTGAATTTATGTGAAAAAAAAGACAACGGTTGGAGCACAGAAAAAGTTTTTTTAAATTTTTTTCTTTTTTTTTTTTTTAGAACAATTTTTCTCTCCTACCCTGTGCAGGTCCCACGTGCAGAAATGGCATCAAGGCAGCAATGAAGATGTCAGAGCTTTTTCTAGCATAGGAAAGGGCTCTGGGGCAGGGGCTGCCCTACAAGCAGCCCCCCAGTCCCTTCCCACACTACTTCTCACACAACATGCTGTAGTTGTGGCAGGAGGACTCACATAGGAATCAGCATCATCTCCACCAACCCATTATATACAACACTCATCTATAAGTGCCTTAAACTCTTAAATGACTGTGCAGAGAAATAAGGAAGGTAAAAGCACCCAAGTGGGTGCTGCACTGCTCAGTGCAAAGCCCATCCTGCCCTTGCCATCCTTAAGTCCATTTAGGATATCCCCAGTGTTGCTGTCAGATCAGATCACCAAGCAGGAGAGAGGATGCCCTGAACTCTGTGAAGAGGGTGCTCCTGTGAGCCAAAGCCCCTTCTCATCTCAAAGGCAGATGCTATGTCCACACCCTGATGACTTGGGCTCTCCTTTTGGTGTCTTTCAAAACACCAAAATTAAAAACCAATTGGGAAAAGATCCCCAACATAGCATTTTGAAAACTGCTGCACAGTGACAGAGTAGCAGAGTTGTTGAAGGAACTTGAAAGACTAAATTTGGATGGTAATCGTTGCTGCTGTTAGCTTTAAAGAGGTGGCTGGTCTTTGCATTATTTCTGGCCCATTTATGGCAATAATTGGAAAATAGTATTTATATCCATATGACCCTTCAGTGACCAAGTGATCAGAACAGCAGGACGTCAATGATTTGGTGTCAGGTGAAAAGCTGCTGGCCCCAGTAGTGCTGCCCAGGGAGCCAGCAGCAAAGGGCAGCCTTGTTTGAAGAGCAAGGAGATCCAAACAAGTAGATTTCAAAGATAACCTCATTCTGCATTCAAAGCAAACCTTTAGCTAATAATTCTAAATGCTAACAAAAGAGAGTATGGTCAGTTAACGGGTAATAAACAATTAATTAGAGCTTTGTCATAAATGACTCTCGACCTTTGGGCCAAGACAATAAGCAATTTGGGATCCTTTGTTTCCTTGCCCTTGACTCCAGCAGTGTCAAATGTTGGATACAGGTGAGTTGTGTTCTCCCCCTTCGGGAAAGGTGATGCCCGGTAATCTGAGGATATTCAGCATCTTAGAAACTAATTAGTTTAAAATTAAATTTTCCATTCTGCCAGACCAAGCACAATAACACAGGTCTTAATGCACAAGAGACCGCTTCAGAAGGGAGTGAATGGTGAATGGGCACATGAAAGAGCTGGCACACATTTCGGGCACATCCAGCCACCTTAATTAGGTGGAACACAAAACTGTGTACCTGCTCCTGCTGTACTGTGTACCTGAGCTGCTGCCAGGACCATGGTGTCTTACAGGCCTGAATGCTGCCAGCATCAGGGAAGGCCCCTGTGGTCCCCCTGATGTCCCCAGATCCCCTCTGTCCACCTCCTTGCATCTTCTTTGTCCTCCCTTCTGCCTCCTTTTCACCCTCCTCCCTTGTGCTGGGGCTCACCTAATGTGTGCAGCAAACTGGAAGGGTAAAATAAGCTCAACTGCACAACAGAAGAATACTTAAAAAATTTTAAGAATTAGTTAAATTAATAATGGGCTGAAGCAATGGTTTTGCAAAGCATCACCATGCCTGTTATTTCATTGCTGAACCAGCTGAAATCTGCCTTTGCAAGGTGGTGGCCCAAACCCCACCTTTGCTCTTGCACTGGGATTTCCTTCACTGTGCCTCTTGCGTGTCAAGACTGTCTTTGGGTAAACCTGCTGGCCTACATTCCCAAGGTCCCAGTTCGGCTCCACTTTTCTGGGTGGGCATCTGTAGGCTCCTTTCCACCCCATGGACAAACCAGGGCTGAGGACAGCTGAGAACCAGGCTGCTCACCGCAGGGGCCAGGGCCATACCTTGCCTTCTTGACCAAACACATCTTCACAATGGGATGTGCTTCCATGGGCATGGCTGGATGTGCAGCGTCTGCAATGGGGAAGGTGAGGTCAGCTCATGGAATGTGCTTCTGTGCCTGGACCCTACCCACAGCACCAGACTCTGGAAGTATTTGCAGTATTGGGCTCCAGTTGAGTAAATCCTTATCAGGTAGGAACCTGCTCAAGTGCAATCAGGTTGCAATTGGGTTGCTGCAAAAAGTTCTTTTTAAAATAAACAAAGAAAAAAACCTTCAAGATGTCCTCAAAATACTTTTTTAAATACACTAAACCAGAAAATGCTACCTTAATTTTGCTAAAAGCCCTTCCCCACATCCCTGAAAACCCCAAACCCCTAGTCCGAGCCAGCTCTTCACCATAATCCTCTTCCTTGTGCTTAGCACCACTGAACCCTGGAGGAACTGTAATTGTTCATAAGCAAAGTAGCACTTTCCAAAGTACAGTATTTGTTTAATGGATCATTTAACCAATATAAATAACACTAAAGCACGCATGGAAGCAACAAGGATTTGAATGTAATTGCACAGGGAAAATTGGAGTGTGACTGTCTACTTCTAAGGCTGCTGTGATGAGGAACTTCACCAAAGTAAGGGGATGAAACTGAGCCCAGGAGGGGTTTGACTTTCCAAGGCACTGCTTTAGGTTTCTGCATTTCTTTTATGCTTAAATGAAATATCTGATTACAGGCTCTGACCATTTTACTGTGTTCCTAGAATCATTTCCTCTGTAAGGATTCCATCAAGACAGGCTATCCTTTCTACTTCTGTGGGAGCTGCTGGAAGTGAAGTGAATCAAGATATCATGCCATTTTGGGCCAGTTTTGGGAAACATTTCACACTTGCCCTTGTGCTGCAGATTCAAGAATCTGGCATTGGGCTGGTTTTGGCTAACATTACCTAGAAGCTGTGCCATTGCCACCAGGGGACAGGGTATCCTGATCTTACAGTCACCAACCCAGTACTGAGAAAGACAAACCTCCCAGGTGAAGGTCACAGAAGGCTCAAAGAGATGAATATTTCTGTTTTATGAGATAATAGTTGCATGTCACAACACTAAGTATTGCTGAATTAAGTTAACCTGTGATACTAAAGCAGATGAGACCAGGAAGGGGGCACCATAGGATGCTGATGGGATTATTTGTCTTCAAAGCAGCAAGTCAAGGATGGTTTTGACTTGTACAAGTGTGTAGATCGGTTGCTGACTGCAGGGCTTCTCCACCTGCGACTCATTTAGGAGTTTTTGCAGGAGTTATAGCTCAGCATTGCAGCTGGAGGAAGGCAGTGAGGCTCGTCTAAGGCCCCCACTGTACGCTGGATGTCTCCAGTCGTGCTAAGCTTAACTTCCAACTTCTCTTCACTGCATGGGGAGGTAATTTACTGCTCTGAAGAGGCCAGTTATCAACCGTAGTGCAACCTCACTGACTGGTACAGGCACACAATCAATGAAGTTTATTTTGATCATTATTACTTAAGTTAACATAGACAAATTTGCCAATAATAAAAAATACTGCACAAGAGAGCATCATTGTGCCATAATTTCAATGCTCTGCAGAGTGGGGCAGCGTTTGGAGGATCTTAATGTCGAAAATATAACCAGAACTGAGAAAAACAGAGCACCTTCAGCGTCCTCAACTTCCTAACCATGAGTGTTTAAATAAACACTGAGAATCCCTTGCACATGATGGGAAAATTCAAAGTGGACTGACAAGAACCATATGAAGCTCAACAAGGACAAGTATCAGGTCTTGCATGTGGATAAACTCAATCCAGGAGCGCAGAACATGGTGGGATGGGCCCAGCTGTGGAGCAGCTCCGTAGGAAGGGACTTGGGGGTGTTGGTGGACACAAGCTCAATGAGAGTAAACAGTGGGTGGCTGCAGCAAAGAAAGCCAACAGGATGCTGGGGAACATCAACAAGGGCAACGCCAGCAAAGATAGAGATGTCATTGTCCCTCTCTATTCAGTGCATCTGGAATACTGTGCTCAGTTTTGGTCCCCTCTGCACAAAAAAGATGTGGATGGGCTGGAGAGGGTCAATACAAAGGCCACAAAGATGACCCAAGGGCTTGGAAGCCATGTGAGGAAAGGCTGAGAGAGCTGGAACTGTTCAGCTGGAGAAAAGAAGGCTGACAGGAGACCTTGTCACCATGTTCTAGTATTTAAAGGGTGGCTACAACGAAGCCTTTTGACAAGGGGTCCCATGGAAAAGATGAGGGGTGATGGGCACAAGTTACTCCTGGGGAGATTTGACGGGACACAAGAGGATTGAGGACAATCAGCCACTGTAATAATATCCCCAGGAGGTGGTGGATTTCCCAACACAGGACACTGTTATATTCAGGTGGACAGGGTGCAGGGACATCTAGTTTAGATTATACTTTGCTAAGAAACACTGGACCAGATGATCCTTGAGGTCCCTTCCAACCTGGTTTTCAATGATTCTGTGACTTGCCACTTGCCTGGAACACACCATGGGGACATGAATTGTTCATGCGCTTCTCCTCCAGGCACCATGTGCATTGGAGAAGAGTTAATATTCCTGTTTTCACATCGATATCTCTGGGCTTTCCTCTGTGTTTTCCTATCTGAGCTGTGAGTTCCACCCCTTTTTTACTTCTGCATGTCCGTGGCTCCCCTTGTTGAGGTGACACAGGGAGGCGGTGACCCCAAGGAGCAATGCTGCTCTCCAGCTCTTGCTCCAAGCCCCTGGCCACATTTCAGCATGTAGCCCTACAACACTATAAGCAATATCTATGAAGCCCTGACCTGTCCAATGTGTGTAAACCACTGATCTCTGTTATTTCTCCTCGAGCAGATAAAAAAGCAGCTGGATGTCCAGAGGGACCTCAACCACCCCAATCTCAGCTCCGGAGCCCAGCACTGTGTTTTGGGGAGTTAGTGACATCCAGTGATGCTACCAGGGATCCCAGGCCAGCTGGGACACCCAAGGGTGCCCAGGGTGTTCCCCATCATTCCCTGGGATGTGAGCAGTAACAGCTCTTCCATCTTACTGGACCTGGAGAGGGCAGCAGAGAAAAAGCGGAGCGTCCTTGGCTGCCAATGCGTGGATGGAGCAGGAGCAGCTGCGTTTCAGTACCCAAACACACTTCTCTGTGAGGAGGGTAATTTAGAGCAATTACACCGATTATTATTGCTTTTCTAATTAGTGCTTTTCCTACAGAATTAGCTGAGTGTTTATTAGGAGCCGCTTGTTGCCAATAGCTTAACTGCTTCAGTACCAGTTTTTATCAAACATTAGAGTGGCTTAATTTTATTTCTTTTTCCCTGTGTGTAACCGGTTTCGTTATCTGGTTTCACATAAAAGCCCCAATTAAATATTCATTTTGCTTTGTTACATATGGCATTAAATTTTCATGAGCTGTATGTTCTCCTTGAAATTTGGGGTGGGGGGAAGGAGAGGGGTGAAGTAACCAGCACTCTCTTAGGGGCAGGGGCGTATGTATGTGTGTTTGCTTTAGTGATGGGGGGGGGGGGGAGAAAAACGGAATAAAACAGAAGAAAAAGCCTTTTCTCATATACTATAGAGATGCAACCTTAAACCAACCAGCTTAAGGAAGAAAATAGTGAGGCAGGTCAAGTTTTGGTCCCTGCCCTCTTGTGCTGCGGCACAAGGCTGACCCCTGAGAAAAAGGGTTTTCCTGGGGGCTGAGGTGGTGATTTTCACTCTCAGCCCCTTTTTCAGCTTCCTAAGTGCCTTTCAGCAAGTTTCCTAGGCCCGTAGCCCATGCAACACTTCCTCTGCGCAGCCGTGGGGCAAACTTGTGCTCTGGAAAGGGGTTACCTTTTAGTGATGCTGATGGAAAGCTTTGGGGTCAACGGCGGCTTAATCAGGGGATTAAATAAAAATAGCAACAAATAAAGTAAAACAAATACTGACAAAATTAGCAGCAAGGAAAGGATTTAAAGAGCTTGCATTTACCTTCCCGGGTGCATGGAGCTTTACCTGGGGTTGATCCCTGGCTCACCTGCTGCTGCCCCTGAGTGCGAGGGGTTTTATCTGGGGTTAGCTGACCTGCAGTGAGAGCATAGCTTTGGGGTTTGTACCCAAAACAAGACCCAGCAAAGCAGTGGTTGTTTCTCCTTGGGGTTCCACGGCATCCCAGGGGCAGGCAGCTGACAGACAGGCTCAAGGTGATAGCCCATTCTTTCCACTCATCTTCAGCCTGGGGACGCTTGGGACATATTTCATGGAGCAGTCACAAAAAAAGTTTACATTGAATGCACAAGTTGATAGAAATTACATTGTACTGCAAAGTGAAAACGGGGGAAAAATGCAAAGTTCTGACCTCTTTTATTATCTAAGCCAGGAAATTTAAATGGTAACAGCAAAGACAAAACTGCATTTGAAACGAATGTCTTTCAATATATACCATAAAAACCCAATTAAATACTTTCTCTGAAAATACGGCGTGTTCTTAAGACACCTCAGAGGTTCAGGGTTGTTTTTTGTTGGTTTGTTTGATTTTTAATTTTTGTCAAAGGGAAATTTGATTTTTTTCATCAATTCTTTTGGGTCAGTTCTCAAGTAGTGTCATGACTTTGACAGAAATCAAGCGCCCTCCTCTTTACCCATAGAAAACAGCAACACTTCCCACCTCTATTTGGAATTAAAATGGGAAAGATAAAATGAAAAATGGGAGAAAAGTTATGATTTTCAGTTTTTCTTCCCCTTCTCTTGCTTTCAGAGGGCAGATACAGGTGGTGGGAACATGCAAAGCCAGGAAAGAGCTGACACCTTTTTCCTTCTCCTACCCTCAAAATCAGAGAAAACAATTTAGTTGTTTTCAAAATCTTGTAGTAAGAATATTCCTGAAGACTTTTAAGAGTATTATCTTAGATTTTAACACAGGATACAGAGGAATCTGCATGTCCCATCAGCTGCCGCAGGAACAGGATGCACATGTAGACTCTAGCTCTCCAATAGAGGGATGTAAATTATTATCCATAATCAAAAAGTTTTTAGCTGCAGCATTTCTGCCAGCTCTGGATGGCAAAGTGCTGCCTGGTTGCCTGTCGTGAGCTGGAAGAGCTGCCTTGAATAAGAGAACACTTTTATGCCTTTTTTAGGGTAAAAAAAAGGCTCAAAATGCTTGTCTGGCATAGATAGACAAGCCAAATGTCCTGTGTGTTACTGGGTGTTTGTATTTTGTACGACTTTGGTTTTATATATATATGAGTTAAATTATACATATGTTTTTAAGGACATTTTTCTCCACAATATCAGGGCTTGCAGAATAAATACTTGACAAAACATTGACCAGAACACCAGATCCTCTGAATTATGTCCTACTTATGGGTTTCCAAAAGCGAGCTTTAGAATAAATTCCCGGGGATAAGTAGGATGGGAAATACACGGGCTAATAAGTGTACACACATCGCGAGCGACACAGTTGCAGCTGCTCAGACCGAGGAAGGTGGTAAGATAAATGAAATTCATAGTCAATAGATCATTTCTTATCCCCCTCCTGGGGCAAGGGGTTCAGGTTTTGTTTGGTTTGGATTTTTTTATTGTTTTGCCTGTATTCAGCAGTGACTTCTCTGTAGCTCCCCCTGAATATGAGAGAAGGAGCAAGGAAACCTCCAGTGGGAGCATCCCGACCTTCCTGAGATCTCCCAGCACATCCATACCACTTGGGGATGGGCCCCTCTGGGGCACAAGAAGTCCTAATTTTGGATAATAGTAATAAATATCTTTTTGTTGTTGTTGTTAGTTTCTTTGGTTTTTTTTTTTGTTGCTAATTCCTCTCCTTGTTTTAAATAGCAAATTTTAAAGCAAGCATAACTGTAAAGAAGTTTGGTGCATATTAGGGGTGAATGAAAGGTAGAGGAGGGAGAAGGCAAATCATTCCCATGTCAAAAGGTGGACTTGTGGATGAACAAAACCGTTCACTAAATAACATCAAATGAAACACGTTTTGTTTAGAAAAAGGATGTCTTGCAAATTTAGAGGTAAAGCATCATTTTAAGTTAATCTAAAAGGGAAATTTAGATTTCTAAATAGTGTTTTGAGACTATTCAGCATTAATTTTAAATGTGAAGCCCCTGCCTCCACTACTGCCTTAGAAAAAAAAAAAAAGAAGTAAACCAATTAGGATCAAATTAAATACTCCTTTAGTATAAAATAAAATTCATACCTTTAGGAGAAAGCAAAAAATTCTTTGCTTATATGTTGAACAATTAGTGTTCTCCAAAATTTTGCAAGGGCTAGCAGGTAAGGGAGGACTTCAACTTGATCCATGGGGCAGTGGATGGTCAGTGGGGAGGGCTTTGGGTGCTCTGGATGGGATGGTTTGAGTCAGCATCTGTAGAAAAGGGGTTTTGCTGCCCCAATTTTCTCTCCTTGTTGGTTTAAATAGTTTAAATATTTTGGGTTTACCGTATGTTGGTTTAAAAAGTTTAAATAAAAATTTTTCTAGGGTACAAGCACACGTGTCACACTCAAGAGGGTTCGTTGAGGTTTGCCATTTGAATTTGTCTCTCACATCATACGCATCCACTTTGAGATTAATTCTTGCTACTGTCATCCTCACCCTTCCAAGCCCATTTCCATTAAAAGATAAGAGGTCTTTTCTGGATGAGCCATTTTCCAGGGCCATATGTGCAGCCCTGCCAGGTTTATCATGGGAAGGTGAGACAAATGGGACCATAGCACCACAAAAAGGCTTGGGTTCCCTGAAACAAAGGGGTTTTCATTGGTAACTGGCTACCTGCTGATTTTCTGCCTTTTTTAAACATTTCATAGGTCTCTTCAGAGTTTTGTTTTGGATGGGGAAAACACAAACTCTGTGTAGGGATGAGTTCATTACTCTGCAAAAAAGCTGTTCATAGCCATTTACTGTAATGGTTTGGGTTCAATTGTGTGAGTAACAGTTTAAAAAGTAATTCTGGATGCTTTGTCATGTCCACTCTGTTGCAATGGGAGGACTGGGGGCAGCTCTGCCCAAAGGTGCTGCTCAGCCTGCTTCACCCCTGGCAGCTTTTGGAGCTGCCCACAGAGTAAAGGATTTGAATTTAGTGTTTTCCCCATTTTTTGTTCCCCTGAAATCCTTTATCTCACATTTTATGTTCCTGAGAGTCTAAAGGTGGTTGTGTGGAGAAAAGAGGTGAAAATTACATTTAGCTTGGGAAAATCAAATAACCCACAGCTCCATTTCATTTCATTAAAAAGAGTCCAGGGTTAAACTTAAAAATTGAAAATCTAATTTATTAAATGGGAAAAATCACTTGGAATCCACCGAATTTTGCATATCTAACCCAATTTTCTTAAAAATTCAAGGAAAGGCTTCTGGTTTAGACCAAGGCCTCCTTTATCATCATGTTTCTGAAGTAGTACCGTGAGCAGGCACTTACTGCTCCACAGTACCGTGCAGGAGCCGGTACCACCGAAGCTGCAGAGCTGCATCGTACGTAGGGGTCTCCAGAAGCCAGCTTTTAGAGTAAATTCCCAGGGATAAGTGGGAAAATAAAAGGAAAATAATACACAGTCTGATATGTGTGCACACATGGTGAGCAAAGCTGTTCTCCCAACAGTTTAAATAGTGCAAGGCAGCCAGGGATGAATTTTGATCTTTGCAGTTTATCTTCATCCGTGATGCTCTGCCGCCACCATGGCTCGGTGCTGCCAGGAGGACCTGGTCCATAGTGCTTTTGGTAGCCAAACAACTGACTGAGGAGGGGTTTGGTGCTTGCTTGGTGGGGTAAATCAGCCAGCAAGGCAGTGTAGGGGCAGGAGAGGGAACTGTTAACGACGATTGGGCCTCGTTTGGAAAATGAACTTGTGAGAACTGTGGCTTTTTGGAGTAAGTGGCTGATTTGGGATGGATGTCACAGATTTCACAGCCACAAGCCAGGTTATGGTAGTGAAATAACAACTTGTAAATAGTAACTTGCATGTAAGACTCTAAACTTCCCAGTCCAAATTTATCTGGGGGGCAGTTAACTGTAAGTCCAGGCCAACCCTATCTTTACCCCAGAGCCCATGAGAGCTGTCTGCTAAACCTCCTTTTCTTGCTTTCCCCAACATGGCTTTCCCACATGGAAATGCATCCCCCACTTGGGAGCCATGACATCTTCTTTCCCTCTGCTTCCAGCCACCCTACAGGGCTGCCAAGTGTGAGAAGCACCTTGTCCCCTGGAAAACCCCACTTTCAGAGGCTGGTGTGCAATTACCCAAGCTAGAAAGCAGCCAGGGATGGTGAGGGATCCATAAAAACCATCATGGGCCACCTCTTAACCATATTGGCCCTGCTGCAGAGAGACAACCCCAGCAAGACAAGGGCACAGGACCCTGATCCTCTGGCATGAAGATCAGACTGGGTCCCCATAGGGTTTGGGTTGGAGGTTGGAAATGGAGCCGAGTTTCCTCACCCAAGACTTGATAGCATGGAAACAGAAAGGCCCCAGCAGGTTAAGAACAGGCTCTTCCACCTAAAGGATGAAAAGAAGGAAGGAAAAAAAAAAGACAGAGAAAGAGAAAGAGCTGCTGCCATTGAATAATTGATGAGTTTCAGACCAATCAATGCGACAGCAGAGCAGGGCTAATTAAAGGTTTCTAAGGAATCCCTGTAGTAATTTACTTGAATGTAAGAAGTTCATTCTCTCTCTCCTTTTTTTTCCCCTCCCTGTTCCCAGGAATTCCAGTTTTAGGCTTCGGCGGTCTCTAACCACCGCTCACTTTTCCCCTCCAGGGGGGTGTTTGCTATGGAAATATGCAATTAATATTGCAGCGATCATAATTGCTAATTATTAAAACAATGCTACCCCCTTTTTCATGGCCTACTTTCTTGCTCAAAATCATTTAAATAACAGGGAAGAGAAAAAAAAAAAGAAGAAGAAAGAAAAAAAAATGAAAGCAGAGACGAGGTGGCTGGGGCTCAGCTGAGCCAGGGTTAAACACTGAGCACGGATGGGCTTGGCTGTAATTCGGTGCATTCCCACTATGTCTGCCTGAAGACATAAGGGGAAGGGGCTGCTGCCAGGAGGTGCCCCTTGCTGTAACCTTGAACCATGCCAAAGAAATGCCCTGCGATGCCTGAGTAATCATAACCCATTTAGTGACACGGTGATCTGGATGGTCTGCCTGTGTTTCTGAAGCAGCCGTCGTAGTGGCGTCCTGGTGCTGACTGCTGCTATGAAATATTAATAGTCGGTGATGAGGAATTAACTGTCAGAGGTGTAGGCTGTCAAGGGAAAGGTGATTCAGGCAGGGAGAGGTGTTCAGTGCCAGGGACCTGATCTGTGGATGGGGTGCAATTCCCTTCCATGCCTGACCAAGAACAGCCATTACACCAAGGAAGTGTGAGGCTTTTGGATAGTCCAGATGTTGGTATCCTGGGGCAGTGGAGGAGAGCACAGATATTTCATGGTGCTTCCCACAGGACTTAAAGCCCCAAGGTCATACTCCTATGGGCAAAAGGTGAAATGTTGTGGGGCTGATCTGGGAGAGGAATGCTCTAGCTGCTTTCCATGCATCCCAGCCCTTTCCTGAGCCATCATTGAGTTTCATAGCAGGGGAACTGGATGAGGTTGGGGGTAGTGAGGGATGGAGGTAGTGAACACATGGTGTCGTATGAGGTTGCATGGATTTGGGCATGGATTTGGGCATGAGCAAGAGGCCATGGAAAGAGCTGCTGGTGCAGGGATCTCCTGTGGAGATCCTTGAAAGATCTCCTCCATGCATTAGTAGCTGCTGCAATCACAAGGTTAGTTAGGGGACTTAAATAATAGACCATACTTAACCAGCACAACCAACATGTGAAGAGCACTGGTGTGGTTTCGTTGTCCATGTGAATGTGGAGCAAGAAAAGGTGGATAACCTGCTCCCAAGGATGCTGGTGTGTGTCTCATGCGGCCATTTGTGCACTGAGCATCAGACTGCAGGAATCCGGAGGGGATCTGCTGGGGGTATCTGGAAGCAATGTATGTGGAAATAAGGTTTAAAAAAGTCCCCTTGTGTGAGGAGGCTAGCAAAAGCAAAGCAGCCATTTTCTCCTGCACATAAATGAAAGCAAAAATCAGCAGGGTTATAATAAAACATGAAAGGCTTATGTGTAAGCTAAGAAGCAAGGCTTTGAATGGGTTCCTGGTGGTCTCAGGTGGTTGAAGGTGTAGCTATAATACAGCAAGCAATTAGAAACAGGTCTGCTATTAACTGGCTTACTATGCTGGCTGCTTTGGTGGAGCTGACCTTTCCCTGCCAGCCAGTCCTGGAGCAGGCGACAGGTTGGAGATTGCCTAGCCCTCACCCCTCCCTGTTAAGCACAGGTTTTAGTCCCACATATCGTATCTTTTCCTGCCAGAGGGGAAAGATTTGGTGTCTGTAGAGCTGACGGTGTGATGGCTGAGTCCCGGCTCTATTCACAGCATGTAGGCAGCTCCAACCTGTGATTGGAAAGGCAGGAGGAATGGGCTGAGCTTCCCTTCATTCCTACAACAGGAAATCTTCCTTGTGGGTCTGGGGTGCTTTTAGGAACTGGTTTTTTTTTATTTCCCTCTCTACAGTGGATGCTTCACCTCTTTTATTTCATTTCGCTGTCACAGGTTCATTACAGATGTTGATTTGCCTGGAATTTCTCCCATTTGTTTTAGGAATGAATGGGGGATCCTATTTAAGAGACAGAAATTTTCCTGATTTGCTGAGTTTTTACTTTTAAGGGACTTGAACTGAGCAATCTTTTCCTGCAGCTCACGGAGCTGCCAGGAACACACCTGATCTAGTTTCAAATCCACCACTGATCCTGCTGGGATTTGAACCAGTAATTTGAAGAAAAGCTCTCTGCTGCTTTTCTTAGGTGTGCTCTGCTTTGCCCTACCAGCTGCCTTGTTGGGTCACCCAGGATGAACCAGCAGTGGTTGACTTCTGCAGGGGGAGAAAGGGAGTTGCTGCAGGCTCCGGTTTGTAGGGACAAATTGGTTTTGGACGGGGCATGGCAGAGGTGGAAGAGCTGCCTCTGTTACGGCTCCAGGCAGAGCCTCCTGCCTCTGTGCTGGTGCTCACCACACATGAAGCTTCACCTTTTTGGTCTGAATAAAAGCAAAATACAGATGCAGAAGCAGCTGCCACTAGTCAGTCATGACTGCTGAACAGCCAGATAACCAACTCTGCTTCAGGTCTTTTCTTAACCTCATGCCGGTCAGAGTTTTGACCAACACATCTTCCAGATCTGTTCCACTTACTTAGAATCCTTCTTGTCCTCATTACACCAACACCACCACAGCTGCAGCTCTATTTGCAGCTTTGGAGAAGCTCCATAGTCAATTATTTAAAATAATTCCCACTGTTAGTGTTTGCAGGCTGGAGCATCCTTCTGAAATGCTGTCAGGAAGATCCACAGCAGGCTCCCAGTGCTGTGTCTAACTTACCTCCTTCCCAAGCCAAACCATTACGTCTTCCCTCACAGTGAAGTCCAGAGGATGAGTTTCCATAACTACTGGGAGTCTTGGAGCCCACTGCTGGGTTTTGGAAGGAAATCAAAGCCCGGACAAGGCCATCCCCACCTCAGTGTGGCCAGTGGCCTGACAGAGCCATGTGTGACAGGAACCAACTCTGCTGTTGGAGAGCAGCAGATGGTTGAACAAACTAGACTGCTAGTCCAGCCAAATTATGGCAACAAGATGTCTGATAGAGGGGAGACTGAGATGAGCTCTTAGGCAGAAGCTCTTCCCTCTGAGGGTGCTGAGGCGCTTGCACAGGGTGCCCAGAGAAGCTGTGGCTGCCCCATCCCTGGCAGTGTTCAAGGGCAGGTTGGACACAGGGGCTTGGAGCAAGCTGCTCTAGTGGAAGGGGTCCCTGCCCGTGGCAGGGGTTGGAGTTGGATGAGCTTTAAGGTCCCTTCCAACCCAAATCAGTCTGGGATTCTGCGATGTCGGGGTTCACATTCGATCTGTCCACCCTCTTGAATGAACTGGAAGAGATGAGGGTCTTTCTTAATTAAAGGGTGGGGGAAAGGAAAAACAAAACAAAACTAAAAATAAGTGGTCGTGCCAAAATGCTGGAAGGTTTTTCACCACCTGTAATCAGGTGTAGAGGGCTGGAGAGATGGACCTTACATGATAAAAGAGCAGCTCCTGTGCTCTTCCTGCAACCCTTCTGAGGTGGAAGGAGCATCCCCGAAGGAGAGGAACTGGTTAAAACCACGGCTCCTGTGTAGCAGCAGGATCCGCTGCGCGAGTGGTGAAAGATTGGTGGGCTGTAATGATGCGCGCGGGCTGTATGGAAATGCCCACCAGCCCTCGGCAGCGGCCGCGGCGCAGACGGGGGGACGCGGCACCGAGAGGCAGAGGGAGCGTTATTGATGCGCTCGCCTCGGGGAGGGAAGCGGATAATGGATGTGGGATGTTGGCCGTGCTTTGTCATCAAACGAGGGGCCTGAAAGATGGTGCGCTGGAATATTATCAGTCATCGCTTGATCAAGATGTAATGCTCTCGGGGTCCTTCTCTTTTTCTCTTTCTCCCCCACCGCACCAGTGAATGCTTTTATTTCTCACTCTTTGACCTTTTTTGCTCTGACATTCAGCATGCTCAGATCCGTTCCCTTTTTAACCAAGAGCATGCTGCCCTCCCCTCTCCTCTTCCCTCCCTTCTTTCAAGCCTGAAGATACTGGTGTGAACTCGAGGAAATTACATTTCCAGGTCTGTATGGCCTCATCTTGGAAGTTCTCTTGCTTTTTATCCCCCCTACCCAAACCGCACTGTTAATAGGTTGTGTGTATGCATACACATATTTAAGTTTTATTTCTAGAGTACTATAGGTAAGAATAATGCTTCATAGACAAATAAAAAGGTCAGTCCCTGCTTTGAGATTGCCATAACACAGCAAGGGATGGCAAATAAGGGGTTTTATTGCATCTCACCTGTATTTAGGCAAATCAAACAATTGCATTTTTTACAGCCCTGTGTAATGGCCTGATACAACCAAATGAGACCTCTCTCCCGGGGAGTTTAAGCAGCATATTAGCTTTATCACTTGATGACCCATAAAATGGTTGTGCACCCCTTAGTGATTACCTGACTTACTCAGCACAGCTCTGCGGGGAGGATATTTAAACATTTTTTTGCATTATCAATTTCATGTCACAGTTCTAGTCGTCAGCATTTTAAAGGCAGTGGCTTTCTTTTCATCTTTATACAGGGTAGTAAACCAAGGAAGATGGGAATGAGAAGATAAACGTAAGGTTTTTCTATATCTTGGAGGTGGAACGAGAATTTGGAGCATCTTTTCCATCCTGTCTCCTCTGATGGTGTTTCTTTGCATGAGAACTTGGTAGCCATGAACATAATGGTGATGATGGACAGGGCAAATGGAGAAATCTTCCCCAAGGATAAGTGGCAGAGCATCGGCGCATGTTGCAGTGTGGTGTTAAGATGTAGAACAGAAAAGCAGTGAGAATAAATCCTGCACATCATCTCTGCAGGCTGCAAATGGCAGGACAGCCCCGGGCTGTGGAGCACTTTATCCACCTTCACGCTCCACAGCGAATTTTTGTGCCTTTATCATCATTTGTTCACTAATTATCTGCAAGCACAAGGTGCCACACTACCATGTTCATGTGTCTTGGTATTTGCCTGGGGTTCATTTGCAGAAATGCCAGCTTAGGGGGTGTTCCCAAGTAATGGCTGTCCACAGTTGGAGCAAATGATGAGCATCCCCTTATCAACATCCTGTTAATTCACCTCTCATGAATGGGAAGTGTCACTTTTCTGTGGCTGACAGAGAAATTTGTCACTAGAGAAACTCACTGGGTTGGCATTGGAAGGAGCATTTCAAAACACTTATGGCCAAACATCTCCATTTGGGGTCATTTCTCCTTTCTTGTGAATAGCTCTGAATGCTCCCAAATAACGTGTATAAGTGATGACAGCACCAGAGATTGTCTGTATTTGGGTTCCCCTAACTACAGCTGGAGCCGCAGGGAAAAGTGATGCAAAAGGAATGGCTTCAGAGTAGTTTTTGAGGCAATAATGACAAACAGGGAGGAATGAGATACAAAAACATGGCCTTGGGACAAAAACTTCTAATGACAAGTTTTTTAGCATCTGTTTTAGGGAGCTGCTTTTTGTGCAAAGCAAGTCAGAGATATTTTTTTTCATTTTGTTAAAAACTTCAAGGGGTCAAAATTCACATTGTGCCAAATTTGGATGAAAAGCCCATATTTCTGTATATTTTTAAAATCAGGTTTGGGGAAAAATCAGACTGACAACTACTTCATTGGACAAAACCACTGAATTTTATTTAGGTTTTACCTACAGAAAAGATGGTGTGAAATAAAGTATGTCTCAAGATGAAATGAACATAACGGAAATCGTGATTTTCCCCCTCTGCTGCACTCTGGGGAGACCCCCCTGCAGTCCTGATCCAGCTCTGGGGCAGCAGCACAAGAGGGACGTGGAGCTGTTGGAGCGAGGCCAGAGGAGGCCATGGAGATGCTGCGAGGGCTGGAGCAGCTCTGCTCTGGAGCCAGGCTGAGAGAGCTGGGCTGGGGCAGCCTGGAGAAGAGAAGGCTCCTGAAGGGGAGACCTGAGAGCAGCTCCAGTGCCTGAAGGGGCTGCAGGAAAGCTGGAGAGGGGCTTGGGACAAGGGATGTAGGGACAGGCCAAGGGGAATGGCTTTAACCTGCCAGAGGGGAGACTGAGATGAGCTCTTAGGCAGAAGCTCTTTGCTGTGAGGGTGCTGAGGCGCTGGCACAGGGTGCCCAGAGAAGCTGTGGCTGCCCCATCCCTGGCAGTGTTCGAGGCCAGGTTGGACACAGGGGCTTGGAGCAAGCTGCTCTAGTGGAAGGGGTCCCTGCCCGTGGCAGGGGTTGGAGCTGGATGAGCTTTAAGGTCCCTTCCAACTCAAATCAGTCTGGGATTCTGTGAAATGAGACACTTCAGTATTCTAAACATTTTTTTCCATTTCCTCATAAAAAACCTTGTTGTGTTTGGCACGTGACATGACATGAGAAACTCCTCAGGACTGTCAGAACAGCATTGCTTCTGCAAACTGTCTTCTAATTATAAATTTATAGACCACTGCTTTTCAGGTAGGCACCATAGAGCCTTCTGCTCCCAGGGAGTTATCTCCTCTGGCAGAGGCTTCTCAAAGGTAAACCCCACCAATCCTGTGCCTCAGGAGTGCCCCCAGTTTGTCCCAGTCACACACTTGTATGGGCCATAGACGGATTACAGTCTGCAGGGCCTGGAGTTGAATTCAGGTGAAATCATAGGCGTTCACTCACATCTGAGATGTCTCAGTGCACACAACATCATCACCAGCTGCTCTGCATCATGTGCCTCCTGGAGGTCATAACTTCAATCTGCCATTCCCTTTGAAATGTTTTGGACAGTCTTAGGGTATCTGGCACTGGATACCTGTGTTTGAGGACTTTATTCCTGCTTCCTTTGCAGTTTGGTTGAAGGATGCATTTGAAATTCATTGAGACACTACCCAGCTCACCTACATCATAGTAGGGTAGGTGAGATGTCCAAACACTGAGCCTACCTAAAGCTTCTGCGCCATGTTGCTAATGGGCCCAACTCTCATCAAACTTGAAGTTGAGTCTGAAGTCACACCAACTTTGGGCTACAAAGGAGATTAATAGTGGAGGCTTTCTCGTTGGCCTCTCAGCACAGCATCTCCCTTTGCCCTTGGTTTGAGAGGCACCAAACGCAAGGTATGAAGGGTAACCTTCTACTCTTTGTGGAAAGTTTTTAGGAGATGTGTTTAGCTATCTTTTCTTAAAAAGTTCTGAAACTGTACAGAACAACCTATTTTTTTACTGAATCTCTTTCATCAATCATGTTGAAACTTCATCAGTCTCTATGGGAATGATGAAACTTCATCATCATGGGAATTCAGTAAGTAAATATTGCAAAGGGTTTGCATGATGCAGTGGTGTATCATCTGTCCTGAAGTACGCACCCTGAGCATATCAGTAGTAAGATCTACTCCCAAGAGCAGCCCCCAGAGGTAGATCTCAGGCCTTAGTGAAAGACCACTGTCTCTGTCACTGGTCCCAGTATTGGTTTGATCAATAGATGGTTGTGTAAGGAGCAGATCTCAGTAACTGGAGAAGGAGAGCACTTTGGGGTTCTGCCACTGACTAGGTGTAGTCACCTTCGGCAAGTCACTTGCCCCTAGCTCACCAAAATGACACTAGCACTTCAAACTTGTTGATGAGGATGTGAGATTGCTTTTTTTTTTTGAGGATGTGGACCCTTTGCTTGTGTTGCAGTAGTCAGTGAGTCCCTTCTCAGCTCCTGAGGTTCAGTCCTCTGGAGACAGAGGAAGTGGAAAGGCTGCAGGGTCTCACACAGTAGCTTTAAGACAGGACATCACTTACAGAATCATGGAATGGTTTGTGTTGGAAAGGACCGCAAGATCGTTCAGTTCCAACCCCCCTGCAATGGGCAGGGACACCTCACTCCAGACCATGTCGCCCAAGGCTCTGTTTAACCTGTCCTTGAACACTGCCAGGGATAGAGCATTTACCATTTCTCTGGGCAACCTGTGGCAGGGCTTCATCAACTCACGGTAAAGAACTTATTCCTTATATCTAACCTGAACTTCTCCTGTTTAAGTCTGAACCCATCACCCTTGCCCTATTGCTACTTGGTGGTATCTAGAGCAACACTTGGGATGCTGGTGTCTATTGGAGCAATGTGACTTGGGGAGGTGTGGGGAAGAGATTCACAAAGAAAGGGTGCTTGTCAAATACGTGCTAGGAGTCCCATTTTACTTGGAGATTCCCTGCAGGTGAGAAGGAGAGGAGATGTTAGCTAGTACTTCCATTTTTAATGATGCTTTTATCAAAATCATCTCTAATGCACAAGGCAGTCATCTTTGCAGTTTCAACTCTGTTTGGCAGACAGCTGGACTGGTTGATCATTGTAGGTCCTTCCAGTTGAACCATTCTATTAATTTTAGGTTTGACCCTATGTATCATTTTCATATCTGTTAAATTAACAGTAAAAAAACCCCACAAACCAGCCCATCCAGCCATCACAGTTTTTCCTTCCCTGGAAATTCAAAGGGCTGAAGAGTGTTATCTGTAAGTCACAAGATGGAAAATACTCAGGTGGGTAAGAGGTAAACAGAGGGAGGTGGCATTGAACCATTTCCAATTCTCTCACAATAGCACATATTCTCTTTTCCTATGTACCAAAGGCTGAAGCTCCTTGCCTTTTTCCATTTATTGCAGCTCTACCAAAAGTGCCTATTACCTTAGAAATTACTCACATAATTTTTCAGCTTGCGTTTGGATGTCAAACCAAACAATAATCCATACATCTGAGTTAAATGTGTTTTCTTAGGCAATTTTTTTGTTAGTCTTTATAATTCAACTTCACTCAAATGCTTCCTAAATTAGGACTCTGCTTTGGCTTTCACAATTCTTTGGTGATTTCTGAGACTTATAGTGAAAGAAGCAGCTGGCTTTCGGGGGCTCTGTTGTGGATGTTAGTTTGTGCAAACAAATTCCTCACTGTTCTGGTCTGTAAATCCTGAGCCTAGTGCCACGAGACTTTCATAAGTGAGTTCACTCCCAGCATATTGGCTTTTTAAGTTTTGACAATCCCATTTAAACAACTGTATCAATTGCAGGTTTGGATACACATATAGGAACCTTTTCAGGGACAATTTGAATTATATTGGAGTAGAAGGGAAGCACCAGATCACTTCAACATACTTTGATATTTAATTGGCAATTCTGGGATAGTATAACTTCAATTAAAGTGAAGTCATCCCACATAGCTGTCCACTGACCCAAGTTCCTACATGAACATGACAATGTTTAACAATGAGCATGAAGAGCACACAGTAAAACAAACACAATATATCAAGTCTCAAGGTACCACTTCCTTTCAAGGTTTTGGGAAGGCTTTTTGTTTGGTTTGGTTTTTCCATCATTGTATTATTATTATTATTACTACTGCTACTACTACTACTACTACTACTACTACTACTACTACTACTACTACTACTACTACTATGACTACTATTACTTTTCCCCCTGTAGTGGCTTTACCCACCTGTAATTGTAATAGAAAGAGGGAGCCAGGAGATATTTCTTTGCAGACAAGACAGTGGTTGTGTTATTATGGTGTATTATGTTACTTTCCATTAGACCAAAAACTTTTCATCTCTAACCCTAGGAGGTGACCTACAGTAAATACAGTGTCGTATTTAGCTTTTGTAAATAGCTTAGCTCTCATGAATGTTTCATGGTGGGGTAAATATCACGTTCTCTCCACTTATTTACATCCGCACAGCATCACAGAAGACTTGTTGGTATTAAATATTAATTGTAAGCTTCAGTGAATCTATGCTTTTGTCAAGAGTGCACTGGGCCACACATCTTCTTTGGGCTCGCACATTGAGAAACCGCATGATCTTCCAAAGAAAGAACTGGAAGTGCATTATCAGTGTTTCTAACCAAACTGCCCCTCAGCTTGATGGCTACAGCTTCCATTGCTTTTGCTTAGCTGGGTGGAGGGAGAGAAGTCATGGGCAAAGGTGTACGTGGCTCACCCAGCACTTCGACCCTAGTCTAAGTATGTTTTTCATCCCAGGGCAAGTCTCCATGAAAGGATTTCAGAGCTGAATGAAGGCCAGACTGGATCAGCCAGTCTGTATCTTGTTCCAGTGACCCTTTGATTGAGCCAAGAATTCGTGTGCGCCTAAAGTATATCTTCCAGGGAAGCAACCACGTTTTTGGCTGGAAGACATCAATCAATAGGGAATCATATCCCTTGGTACACTGCTATTACTTGATGCATGGTTAATTAATTTTAGAATTACCAATGATTTCTGATGCCATGCTATGATTTTGCTGGCTTCTGCTTAGAGAATGGAATTCTTTTGTGCCTTTCCTGGTAGCTTCACAGATCTTGCCAAGTACCTTGTACTTTCTCCCTTGGAAGGGAGGTTCTTGAGCTCATGATGGAAGGTAATAATTTGCCTCTTTCTTTTGATGTGCTGAATGCATGGAGCTCCTACTCTTTGTCAGAAGGTTTCTCTTGTTACATATTGTCCATGGCACTTTTCTGTATCTCAGTCAATTTTTGCACCTCATCTTTTTCAGGGCTCGGGGATGTACTCAGTATTCCAGGATCAGTCTGTTCTTGGTGCATGGAAGACATTCCTCTTGAGACTGTCTTTTTTCAATATTGAGTCTTCCTCCAGAGTGATCACGACTCAACACAAGTTTTGTTAGCAAAGGATTATCTTTTTTAAAACATAAAATCTGCAGTTTTTCATAGATAAAATTTTGAGGAACTGCTCCAAAGTAAGACCCAGCCTTGGGCATGAATGACTCTGAGAGGTGCTGTTGTCGATGTTGTCTAAAAGCTTATGTTTCCCTCTCAAATTTCAGAATAACTTTTCCCAGATAATGAGCATGGATTTCTGATGATCCACATGCTCTATATACCCAAATAAATTTGCATCAAAGCATCATTTCAGACATCTAAGCGGGGACGCACAGTGAAGTGAACACCTGTTGGTTGACTTCAGTAGCTTCTCACTGGCCTAGTGTTCAGTGATTTCACATTCACCCATGCTGGTGCATCTCTGTTGCCTTCCCTCAGGTCTCTGCTGAATTACACAAATGGGAGAGTAGAAAAGAGGCAAATTGGGCAGAGGAGGTAAAAGAGCAGCTCTCCTTGGAGGGAGCAAAAGACCTTATGTCTTTGAGGTATTCGTTTTTAAATAATCCTCCTGAATGCTTCATCTGAAAGATGACTTCTCTCTTCCTGCCTGTTGCTGGTGCCAGTTGGGGTCACTGTTGATGCTCTGGCTGGTGTCAGAAAGGTGGTTACTTAGGCATGGAGGAAAGCTAGTTTAATGGAGTTTAACAGCATTGATTTTACACGGAAGGCTCATTCTGCACTTAAACCCCTCCTTTCCCCATGAAAACCTTATTTAAATGGTTGGTATATAATTTTTTAATGAGATGTTCCCTAATCCATCCGACCAAAGACTAGGAAGACTATGACTAAACAAGAGGGACAAAAAGCTTCTGCTTTTGTTAACTGTCTGATTTTCTGATTCATTGACTTTGATGGCCTTTATTTGTCAAGAAATGCCTTTTCTGCCCCACCTGACCCCAACCCATTAAAATGATTGCAGAAACTAGATCAGTTACTGGTACATGCTGGAGTTTGTCAAGTGCCCAGGGTAGCAGCCTGGTTATTTTTAATCAATGCAAATCAAGTTTTGAAGCATCCATTATGTCCTGGTCCAGGGGTAACCTAAACTACATTACAAAACACTTAAGCCCTGTAAAATTTCCTGACCTCTGAAATCTCTTACGACCTAGTTGCAGCCACACAATGTCTAGCGCTAATCTCCCCATTAAAGCCTTTTCACCTATTTCCTAAACTGCTGCACAACGTATGTATTTAGACAAAAGCAGCAGCTTTCAGAGCCATTAAAGGCTCAAGCCAAAAGTAAAGATGATTTTCTTATGGCTGAGGATGTCTGACAACCCAGGGGGTTTGGACATCACTATGTTCTTCAGCTGACCCTTATTTAAGATAACCTGTGAGTGTCAGGATTATGATGCTAAGATTACTGAGGTATTTAAATATTATGTTATTAGTCAAATACTGTCATGTATAAACCCAAGATAATTTGAGGGGAGAGGGAAGGGATGGTGCAAAGGGGGAATTCAATGTCAAGGCTCAGATTTAAGCTGTTAAGATTCAGCTCACAACTGAGTCTCTAGAAATAGGCACTTCCCCTTTTATAAACTATTTATATTTACAGCACCAAATTAAATCTTTCGTCTCAAGTTTTCTGACCCTGACATGCTTTTGTTTCATTTACTAATCAACAAATGACCTTTCTAATTAACTCAAGTGTGTTTCATTTGCAGAAGGGTGTGTTAAATCAGCCTCTTCACTTGAAGAGAAGGACCATCTAAAATCTGTTATTCTCCCCAAGTTTTTTTTAATTCTGGAAATTCCCAGTACTCTTACAAAGTCAATAAAGCCCAGAGGGTTTTCACTCCCAAGGCAAAGCCCAGCTGCCAGCTGAGCAGAGTGTTTGCTTTGTTGAGGAGAGGTAAGAAGAAGATCACTAAATGGTCAAGGTCCCTTCCAAACCCAAACCATTCTGTGATTCTATGAAAAAGCAAATTAAGGGGCTTTTCCAGACTCACTGTTCTTTCAGCCTTTTCACAGTAAGAGCAAGGACACGTATGTGCCCCTATGAATCTGTTTTCTCCAACAAATGGACAGGGTGATCAGCCCAGCTCTCAATAGCACAGTCACTGATGTGTGAAGGCGAAGATGGGATGATTTCCACCTCGGTACATGCACAGATCATCTGCTTTGCAAAACATCTTTGCAAGAAAACACAATCCCAATGGTCCTACATTTTCATTAAATAACGAGCCTATGGTAGGGCTGCTCTGTCCAGACCACCTTCCCCTGTGGACAAGTAGGACCTGCCCAAGCCCCTGTGACTCTTGCAAACTTCAGTGCATCTCTTCTTTTAGCTTTGTTACCATCCTTTTGGGATGGCCCTAGTTTAGATGGATCATCTGTAGGAGCCTTGGGTTCCTCCTCTGTAAAAACAGGATGGCTGCAAAGCCCCTCAAGACCTACTGGAGCAAAATGCAAGGACCAGAGCAAGTTATCTGGGAGCAGCAAAATCAGGGAGGCACGGCGAGCAGAAGGGAATTTCCCATGGGAAGTCACTGCCACTGTCTGCCTGAGGTTGTGTCATTCGCCTTCCCTTAATCTCCTGCTTTTTATTGAAGTTTTTTTAGTTGCCATTCTTCACAGAGCTGTGGTCTCGGGATCCAGTTAAGCAAACCCTGCATTATCCACACTACCTAACAGTGTGACATCTGTGAATGGCTTTCTAATTACTCAAATAAATCAGCATGATTGGAAATTCTTGAGATTTTATTGGGAAGGAAATTTATAGTAATTAAACCCAATTAATTTTGGATTTCTGTTAATCCAAAGAAGGTTTCGGAAGCTTTGGGTTAGACCTGCATTGTCTTCAGGAAGTGGTGTGGGTGAAAGGATGAGAAATTAATTGATTTTGGACAATATGATGATAATAGGAGATTTTTTCAAATGAGCTTATTATGCATCTCGCATCAATTGTAGAGTCTCTTTTCTGGCATCTAAAAATATTGTTCAGGGCTTTTACTAAAGATTCAAACAGACTGAAAGGAACCTTTTTTAATCAAAATAAAGAACCCTTTTTAATTACTCAGACTCCTTCACAGTTGGAGGTAATAATTGTCTTAAGTTCTTAAGTAGTGCTGTTATTAGCCTGCCCTGGGGCTTTTCTATTTTCCAGAAGCTAGCATCACTCTCTGTTGAATGCCAGGATAGAGTGTGTGTCAGCTTAAATATTTCTCTGTCTTCGATGCTGGGAATGACACATTTTGAACCCAGCCTGTTCTTTAGGAGCTGCCATTCCCAAAACATCGGCACACAACACAAGGACCTCAAGAGTAGTGGTAAACACTAAGGGATCGTAAGCCCATGTCCTGCAGAGACACTTTTCCAGGTTCTCCTATTAGACCGTTGTCTTACATTTTTTCATAGGCTCATAGAATGGGTTAGGTAGGAAGGGACCTTGAAGATCAGCTAAAGATCATAAGGTTGGAACTATCACCTAAGACAGTTCCAACCCCAGCCACAGGCAGGGACCACTAGAGCAGCTTGCTCCAAGCCCCTGTGTCCAACCTGGCCTTGAACACTGCCAGGGATGGGGCAGCCACAGCTTCTCTGGGCACCCTGTGCCAGCGCCTCAGCACCCTCAGAGGGAAGAGCTTCTGCCTAAGAGCTCGTCTCAATCTACCCTTTCTTACGAACTTTTGTTGTCAGGTTAGGGGACTTAGGGGTAAATAAGCACCAGTCATGTGAGCAAGTATTTTCCCTTTATGTTTTTTGCTAATCGTTTTAAAGCTTCTTCCAATGGTGAGCAGTATGAAGGTGCTCTTGATTGCAGTTGAAGTCAGGGAGAGCAGATTTAGTCAGCATGCCTTTATACCTTCCATGCGTTGCAAAACATAAAATAGGTATCATATCTATGGATTGGGATTCTCCACTTCAACAGCTGTAATCTTTCTATTCACCAATATTCATAACTATGCAGTCTTGCCCTTTCCTTTCTAGATGAAAAAATGAGGTGAAATAAAATGAGGCTCACCCCAAACTGCTTAGAGAAGAGGTTGGAAGCTGAACCAAGGCGTCTTGACACCCATGTTACTACTCTGAACCAATCTGACACCTTCTGGCTCATACAGTCTGCCTCTTATGGACTGCTTTAAAATTACAAAATAATTTTGATTGGAAGAAACCAAATCTGTTTCATTGCCATTAGAAATTAAGCACCCAAGGCTCTCAAGGAAAATAAGTAATCCACCATGTACAGCAAGACCCATAGATTGTATGAAGCTCTCCTGAGAGAAGGAAGGAAAGAAAGAAGGAAGAAAACAAGTGAACTGACCATGCAGATTCTCCCTCTTTGATTGCTGAAGTGATGTGACGACGGTCAGTTGCTCAGCAAGCGGGTGTACTACAGTTTAACTTATCAGCTACATCAGAGCATCTTCTTGAGGCAGTGGCACCCATCACCTCAGAGGCGGTTTAGGTGGAGGGCCAATGTCTTTGAGTTAACATTTGCCAGCTGTCTTTGTTCAGGAGCTGGTTGCTCTGCCCAACTGCAGTGACAAGCTGAAATGGCAATGTTTCAACAGTTCCCATCCAAAGCCAAGAAAAGCTTTGTGCCATATTAGTGCAAAGAAAAAAGTGGCTTGGAAGACATCCCAAAATTCACATGCACCAGCAACTGGTGTAACTGCTGCAATGCAAACCTCAGTATGGCCAAGCGAAGACTTTCCACTGAGGCAACTTCACAGGGCTTGTAATACTGGATTTTCAGAATCTCTGGCTATAACCAAGACAAGGTCTGGGTGAAGAGCCAAGAAGCAAAGGGTTAAGCTGCTTTCATGTTCCAGGTACTTTCCACTAAAGAAGCCCCATGTCAGAGGACTGTATCTTTCTGAATGTGAGTTTAGACTGGTTTTATGCTAATGCATTTATAGCGTGATTGTGAAAAGCTTTTTTTAAAGAGGAAGATAAATCTTAACCAAATCTGATAATCATTTTTAAAAATCTCTGTTCTGAGATTTATGTTGCTTTTCCCCACCTCCCTCCCCTGGTAAAAAAAAAAAAAAAGGAAAAGGAAAAACAGCCACCCTACTACATCAAAGACAGAAATAATGGCTTGTAAGTACTTAAAAGCTTATGGATAGGAAACTTAAAAAACTGGTCGCATTCAAACCAAATCCTGTCAGATTTTCTTGGTTCTCATAAACCTTTAATCAGCTCCCATGGGGCATTTTTTTCTACCCATAAAACATGTGATTAGAAGACACATGAACTACTGGAATTATGACAGTGAGATGGGCTTTGACTATAGTCCGACTTAAGAATGGGAATTTAAGAAGCCGTTGCAGTGATTACAATAGGCAGCCACGAAGGGAAGGAGCACAGCACACCACACCACCGATTCTGTTGTGAGAAGCCAAACTGGTGGAAAGACCCTCATTCATTGTTTTTGGTCCCTACAAGGGGCTTTCAGAGTCCAGGCATCCTCCTTCCTGAAATCCCACTTCATTCAGTGTGGGAAGCTCATTGCAAGGCACTGTCTGTAGTAACCTACTGCTATTAATGGGGTATGGGAAGGGGACAACCCAGAAGGGAAAAGAGCACAGTGTTTTCAGCAGAGGGCTGGGATGATCCTAATTGCAGAGGCAATGTGGCACTTTTCACCTACCCTCTCTACAGAATGATGTCTGGCTGACAAGGGTAGGGTATAGCCAAGTGTGACTGACAGCATCCTGCCCCATCCAGGTCCTGGCACTTGCTCTAATGCCAGCCTATGGCCCAGCTTCCTTCCATCTCAGGGCTTTGTTGGTTTAAAATATCAGTTTTCTAGAGCATGAATTCCCTCTTACGAGACAGGGCTTTGGAGTCAAATTCAATTCAGTCAGGATCACTGTGTGCTTTTGTCGTATAAATATTTGCTGGGGCACAGTCACCGATACAAGAAGAGATTTTGAATTAGGCTGGAAATGGCTTCTTGGCCATCATGAGAGAAGATGCATGTTTTATAATCTACATGTATAGGTCCCAGGTGTCAGCAGGATAGAAATACATGTAAGTAGCATAGAAATTACTGGTATGATAGACATAAGCTGGTATTTCTCTGTGTTAGATGTAACTGACAAATGTGTGATTGATGTGAGAATTTGTAGTTCTGTCATTCAAAAGATG
Organism: Pezoporus flaviventris; assembly: GCF_033815535.1. Classification (NCBI taxonomy): domain Eukaryota; kingdom Metazoa; phylum Chordata; class Aves; order Psittaciformes; family Psittacidae; genus Pezoporus; species Pezoporus flaviventris. The sequence continues at coordinate 2,332,769 of NW_026892558.1, forward strand.
CTTTATTTGGAAAAAACAGTGGCTAGATAGAGATGAATGTGTACATGTAGGACACTGCAGGTTTGACATGCGATGGCATGAGTCTTTACACTTTGACAACTAGTTGTGAAGTCTCCTTGAGGTGTCCAGAGCTGGAGCAGAAGCAGTTTTGAGTTATAATAGGCCAAGTCCCACAGGGGTGTCTCCAAGCTGCTCATTGAGCCTGTTCTAGAAGGTTCTGTTTTAGAAGATGCTTTTTTCACTCTTGAAGGCTGTTGTGTTCCTAGTTTTTCAGCTGGGAAAATGCTATTGGGGTCCCACCTAACAAGCTGTGATGATGCCATGGGGATACTTGGCCACAAGGAAATGTGTGTTCCTTGCAGGCATCAAGAGGCTGCAATTTTGGGCACAAGCAGCATCTTTTGGACATCCCTCAGTGCTTCCCACTGTTGTCCCTTGGAAGCCACTGTAGGCAGCTGTACTACTTGAAAGGAAAAATTGGGCTTTATCTTGGGTCCTGCTTCTTCAGAGCCCTCAGATGCCTGAATGGCCATCAGAAAGCATGAAGCAATGCTTCAGCCCCTGATGTAAGGTGGCAACCAGCCTGAACTGATCATACAGGGCAAATGCTAGAAAAGGAGCTACTGGCAGACTTTTCCCATGAAGGATATTTTATTTTGTAGTTCACCTTGCTTCTGAAATGATATAATTTGTCTCAGTGTTTAGGAGATGTTGCATTTCCTGTCTTTGTAGGTGGGTGAATACTCAAGGCTGGTATTTTAAAGGACAAATGGGTTTAGTATGTAGAGACCTGTACATCTGGTTAGGTAATTTCAGATTAGGGAAAACTGCTGATCTTTTAACTGATACCATTGCAATTTTGAAATTACCTCACAAAACACGTTTGTTCTTTGTACGTGGCTATGATAAAAATTCCACTTAAACAAAAAGAGCCAACATAATATCTCTGCTATGACCTCAGCAAACAACTGGAGTCTGTTACCAAAACCTAACGTAACATAATCGTTTTAGCACACTGTGATAATTAATTTTGAACATATGACACTATTTTATGCAGCTGTTAGGACACTGCACAAATAACCTGGTTCATGAGCTCTGGTCTCTTCCAAATCCTGCAGGAAATTTCCTGAGCATATCTGGGAGGATTATATAGGTTTATGTTACACAAGCTACTGCAACACTCTCTACTATAACATAAATTTGTAATTCCTAATGCTGTAATGTCTGCAGGAGGATTATTGTGTGTTAATGTGATTGGACTGCATACCAGCTGGAACAGTACAGAAATGATAGAAGTGCCTGATACTGTGAGTTAGAAAATAAGGAATTACTGGTACCAGCAAACTCCTGAAAAAATACCAAACTCTATAAGCATCACTTAGCCCAAAGTTAAAACTGAAAGTACAAGGTTTATATCCAGAAACAAAGTCCAGCTTAAATGCTTCCCTGTATCTATTTATTCCTAGCAATTTGGTTTGGCTGGGAAGAAGAGGAATTACGCCCATCATCTGGGTTGAGTTGCTCAAAGAGGTGGTAGGTGCCCCATCCATGGAAACATTCAAGGCCAGGTTGGATGGGGCTGTGAATAACCTGATCTAGTTGAAGATGTCCCTGCTCATTGCAGGGGGGGTGGACTAGATGGCCTTTAAATGTCCCTTAGAACACAAACCGTTCTATGACTCTGGGGGATGGACAAAGTTTGGGAGCTGCTGAGACTCTTCCCATGACGGAACCCTTTGAGATGCCAGAACGCAGTCTTGAGTCAAAAGTGCAAGTTAAAGAAGACTGCAATTTAAAGAAGAGCCCTCTGCATGTGCCACCCGTTTTACACGCAAAAAGACAGAGCGTTGCTCCTCATCAGCCCTTTGCATGACATGGCACATTGAAGGGCATCACAATGAGCTGGTCTGTAAGACCTGGTGTCAATTCTCAGCCTCCCCGGTTCATTTTCCCCACATTTGTTTGATTTAAGAAGCAGTGCTGATCTCTTACTATAGGATAGCGACCAGCTAAGGACATGCAGTGGTGACCACCAGTTCACCATGCAGGTCACTGGAGCATTCCTTTCAGAGTGAGTGGTTGGCTTCCAGCCTGTCATTGTTTTGGAGAGACACAGTCAGTGGCCTGAGCAAGACTAGCTGCTTGGACATGGTCCTGGTCCAAGAGGGTGGGTAGGAGCTGAAGGCCACTGCTAGCATCCTCTGTGAAGGTTCTGTGGTCCAGCTGGAACATCGTCATCCAGGCACACTCCATGGAGCTTCAGGGAAGGTGCCGTGTCAGTGTGCCCTGTTCTTCCCAATGCAGGCAAAATTTAAGGGCTGCTCAGAAAATGCAGTCCCGTTGTGTAGGTAAGAAACAGGTCCTCCACCAGGACACCAAAAGAAGATGCACATATATTTTCTAGGAAATCAGAGGGAAAAGCAAAACCCACATCGTATTTTCATGCAGCCACGCAGCAATTTCTTACATAGAAATACTTAGGTCACTTGGACTAGAGTCTTCAACTCGCAATGACTTTTAACAGGCAACATCTGACAGTTACCAAAGCCCTTTGCAGCCCTGGGTGAAATTATGATAACAAGAGAAAAAAGCTATTACTGCCACCATGCTTTCATTATGCAAATGATATTAAGATAGGCTGTGCAGATCGCCTGTGGCTATGCTATAATCTCCATGCAGTGATTATAATGTGTCAAACTTAGTCATTTTGATTATGACATGTTAATTACATGCCATCCTCATGCAGACATGAATATTACTCGCAGTCAAACAAAACACAAATTGGGGGTATTGTGGGTTTTTTTGTTATTGTTGTTGTTTCATCTTTTTGTTTGTTTGTTTGTTTGTTAGAAATTGTGTTGATTAAATGGATTAAAAGATAAAGAGACACGTAACATTGTAAACTCACTAAACATTGTCCAAGTCATCCCTGGCTGCCTGGCTGGAGAGGGGCTTTCTGTCAGAAAATCAGTTTGCAGCTTTATTGGTTTTTTGGGTTTTTTTGTCCCAGCAGGGATGGCATTTTAAAAAGCATATATTTTATAAACTGGAGAGCTGTGTGGTGTTGAAGAGCATTTGATCTCTTAACTCTTTCTGGTGTTTATTAGAAGATGGTGCCAACGGATGGGGTGTCCCCATCTCCATTGTGGTGAAGTGCCCATGGATCACCCTGCTGTGAATGTTCCCCATCATCATCATCCCCATCCTCAGGTACCTCAATTTCAGAGATTTTAATTTTTTTTAAGATTAACTAATGTTCCAAAGTTTTCTGAGGACAACTCCATTTTCCTGCTGTCTCTTCCTCTTCCTGTGGCAGATCCTGCTTAATCCTCTCAGTAAGAAGAGCAGAAATCTTTTTTCTTATGTGTTCCAGCAAAAACATTTTAAAATATTGCTATTTTGAATAGTATTTTACAGTAGCTCACTGTAAAAAAAAAAAAGAAAAAGAAAAAATACAGTTTCAGGGGAGATGGTTCAATAAATATTCCCCCCGATGAAATATGCCATTAAATATAGAAGCAGATCAGATATCAGCTCTTCCCACTGAGATTCCTCTGGATGAGATAGCTAGGTAAGAGGCTGAATTGCTGAGACACCTCAGCAAGTATGGGAGGGGAGTTAAAAAGAAAAGGCACCTCGCAAGGGAGCAACACTTAACTAGACTTATAAATAGCTGAGACTGCAACTTGCCTGATTAATTTGGGGAAATCAGCCTCACTGAAATGGTTTTGCAGATTCATCAGATTCCCTTACTTCTTTAACCCTCACTTAAGTTTAAAAATAAAGTATTAGCATTGAAGCTAAGACTTTGGTTTAGGTAATTAAATACTTCAAGTTACTGGTTCATTAACAGGGATCTCTCCTCGCATTGCCTCTTTTGAGTTAAAAAAAAAGAAAAAAATAAAAAAGAGATGATGTCAACCAACTAAAAATGTGCATTATAGACCATCTGCAGCTAAAATTTGCATGGTGCCAGGTGGGACAGGACTGAGACAAGGGAAGGAGACGAAGGCTCTAAACATCAAGGGAGAAGCTTAAAATTTGTAATCACTTCACCCCAAAAGCAAACTCCATCTGATTTCATTGGAGAAAAGTCCTCCTGCTGCCACTACGCAGGGGTAGCATGGAGGTAGATGGAGGTAGCATCACTGGAAAGACCTCTTATTGGTGCGATGAGCAGATTAAAGCTGAGCTTGATTTTGGGTGGATTTGGGGGCATTTGGGGTGCAGACTGACCCTTCCCACAATCACTGATGCTCAGCTCCATACCACAGTCACCATTTCGGCAGCTTATAGGCAAGTTGGTTGTTTGCTCTTTAATGTGCAAAATTAATTTTAAATAAAATAAAAGGCATCCCCCTAAACATCATGTTTTTACAGAGGGACATTTCAAGGCAAGTTTTACACAGGTTCAGCCCAGAGGGAAATTAAACTCTACATGTAAATGGAGATTACACACAAAGGAATCCATTACTTTCAATATTTCTCAGCAGGAGGGTTCAGAGTTATTTAAATAAGTTTAGATATTAAACCTACCTATTAAAGTAGCCATTAAAGGAATGTGGATTTGTTTGCCTAGTTTTTATAGAAATCTTTTCTTTGTTTTTTTTTCCAGCTGACTGAAAAATCCATTGCTTGCATGATGGTGAATATTTTTAATGCATAAAAAAATCAAACAACTTTCAATATAACACTTCCTTTGATTTTTTAAGCACCAAATTACAGAATACTTATTATAGCAAAATGTCTTCTTTAGGAGAGATTAAACTGCAAACATTTTCCTTACTTTTTTTCCATTTTCCATCTATTCTGTAGAAGAGAGCTAATATAAACACTGACATTAAACCATATTGGCTATGTAAGGCACTTTGATTGTCATTGAGATTATTTTAAAAGTTATTTAGGTCCCCGTGTTACATCTTTGCAACTGCATGGAAAATGTTTCACCATGTTTCTCTTCGCAATATTTCTTTGGGGATTCATAAATATTGATTGTACCGTAAAAAATTGATGGAATCTTGAAACAGACTGCAGTCTTGGTAGCTGGGGAATTTACTCAATTTTTCTCAATAGCTGCAGTCTATAAAAAGAGGAGATTTTGCAAATTGTTTCTCACCTTGTCTTTTTAGTATTTAATAGCTCTCAATTCTGTAGCCTTCTGAACCATGCACTGGGTGCGTTTTCCATCAAAACTGTATCAGGCCTATTCAAAGGGAATTAAAAGGCGAGGTGTGACCAAGGGGTTAAACTGCCTTCCTGGCTGGCTGGCAAGCCTGACTTTCATTACTGGTGGCAGTGTAGAGCCATCCTACCGCTTGCTGTGTTAAAACTTTTGCTAAAAAAAAAGTAAGAATGAAATGTCCTTATATGTTAATGGGTGTATGAGAGAGAAAAACAAACAGCCTCCCAACAAACAACACGGATTTATCTCTCTTGGTTTAAAAATAAAACAAAAAGTAGGCGTTTTGCTGGATGCCAAGGAATCCCTCAGCATCTTGGTATTAAGCACAGGATGCTCTCCTTTTGACATGGAGTTTTAACCCCATTCAGCCAGGATTAGCTGCAGAGTGGATGTCCTTGGCAAAGCCCCAGCGTGGAGCCTGCAGCTGAACCCCTACTTCACTTGTCCCATTCCACTGCACCAGATCCAGGACATCCTTGCTGGAGCCCCTTTGGCTGACACTTGGGATAAATACTGGGGTGATCTGGTAAATGCTATAAAATGAATTTATTTCCTTCTTAAACCTTTGGTGGGGCATTGTGTTCCTCTGACCCATGAGCATTGTTGAGCTTGGAGGCCAGTGGCAACTTTTTTATCAGCTCAGTCCTGGCTGTGCTGAGTGGTCATAGGCAATGTCAGTGATTCTTTCTTCCACTGTAAATATAGGTTTCCCTTTGGATTATTCATGTCTCCCTAGGAAAACACAGATGTACACCACCAGGCAGGTAGGGCTGTGCAAAGCAGCGGTACCTTTGATTCAATTCAATTAATGAGCATCCCATGAATAAATGAAAATGAATCACATGAAAATGAATGAATGACAGATCTCTGTGATGCTGATGGGCTTTGCTTTTGCTCATTCAGGGTGAGGACAACCCTTTAGATAGAAAGGTGCTCTGATCTTCTGTTTTTTTGTGAGGTGATGCCTGGCTGTGCTGTGGAGCCACGTTTTGCTGGAAAGCTGCTCTGAAGCTCTGCCCAGGAGTCAGTTTTTTGGAAAGGTATGAGGGAAGGGGCTTAGCTGTGGTGTCCAGGAGCCATTCTGCCTCTCTTTATAACTCCATTAGCTCAAACCTAAAATCAGTGTGAAGATCTGGGCAGCAGAACACCCAAGCAGAGCAACAAACACTGGACAGTGGGCGAGAATGGAGTAAAAATAGCCAGCCCTTTGTGTAGGGTGAAATAACGTTGAAAATCATTTTATATGCTGCCACATCCATAGAGCACTGGGTCTGTTATGTATTTAATCTGGCTCCCATGAATCAGCTAACAACAAGCAACTGTGCTGCTGCTGGAAGAAAACACTCTAGTTATTCAAGAAGCTCATAAAAGTAGGCATCTTTCTAAGCTTCTTAAGCAGCCATCAAGGTGTTCAGAAGAAAAGTCCATGAGAAGCCCATCAGGGGTTCCATCCAGGTATCCACAAGAAACAACCTTTTCAATGTCTGACAGATTTTCCTGTGCCGGGATTCCACTTCACTACCTGTTACATACTGCAATGTGGATCAGACTTTGAGTAATATGAACATTGCCCATCTGACAACGGATGCTTTTCCTGTTAGCTTTGAAACCCATTCACTGCAATTAGAAAAGCCTGAAGAGTTTTTGATAACCTTAAGCCAGGACATGCTCTGTAAAGAAAGCAGCAGTGCTATAAAGGTTGCCATTCCTCAGGGCTTTTGTTGCTTCTCTTCACGTGTAACACCCATTAACATTAACGTTAATGGCATTCAGTATGTATACAAGAAAAAGCCTACATAAAAGGTGGGCATCTTGCAGTAATGGCTTGTGAGGCCTCTTTCATGTACTCAATACCTTAAGGTTTTATTCTTACAAATTGAAGCAGGAAACCCAATGTCTGGAACCAAACAGCAGAGGTGAGCTGTGGCTGGCTTCAGCGTGAGCCGGGGTGACAATGTAATTACAGGGTTAGGAGGGGCTCATGGTGGACCATCATAGGCATGTGGCCAGTACATGCATACTTGCACTAGGACTCGCCATATAGAACTGCACTGCATGTGATTGCAGTGGCTTTCTCATTTACAGGTCACCTCTTGCTGGGCACAGTATCCTCAGCAAGAGGAGAGATAAAATGCAGGCCTCAGACCTGCAAGGCCACCCATAAGACATGGGGAAAATGAACCAGTCCTGACAGCCAAGACAGCCAAGAGCAGTCACAGTGACACTGCCTTGTACTTTGGGGACAATGCTTTTCAAGTGAAGATATTCATTCATCCTTGAGTCTTGGGTTTGGTCATGGGAAGAGGCATCAGTGAGGGACAGGCACAGTCATAAGTTCCAGCTAGCCCAGGCAGGCAGGAGATAACCCGTTTCCATGAGCTAACAGACCAAAGAGTACCCAAGAGCAGTGTATTAGCACCAGTACCTCCTTGGCTCCAAACCTGACAGCATCCAACTCCTCAGGAGTAGGTGTTTTGGCAGCAAAGAGCAGCAGCTGTAGTGAGACCAAATCTGGCCCAAAAGACATTCACATCTAGTAAGAAATAGAGAAGACAATACCCAAATAAGATGCAGAGCAGGGGCACACAGGGTATCAGTTACCTTAAAGAACAAACACAAGCTCTGGGGGAAATTGCTAAAATGTTTTGTTATGGTTCTAACTCCTGTTTTTCCTGCAGATATATTTCTCTCCTACACTATCAGGGTGGAGGCTTGAGCATGGGCATCCCTAAACCCTCCATCCCCTTAGCCTGTATGTGAGTATAAGCTTTCATGTCTTTCTTGGGGAGTGGCATCTGTGAACAACAAACATTTTTGCTGCTGTAGCCAGGGAGCTGCATCCCTTCGCAGTCTGTAATCCAGGCCAGGACTGATGCTTTGAAAGGCTGTGGGTGATAACAACCAAGGCTAATTTTGCACAGATCTAGCTCTCATTCCCAGCTTTTCCTTTCATTGCTACCAAAACAGGGTAACCTGATGGAATAATTTAGCAGAGTTTATAGAGAGGGCTTGAATTTGGCTGATTCAAAGTTCCTTGTTTGGCTCCCGTAGTGCAAACTGTTTTTTTTTTTATTTCCTTCAGACCCAAAGCTCTGTTAGGGACAGAAATGCATCCTGATTTAACTTTTTTTTTCCTAGAGACAGCAGAAATGTGCTCCTCAAACAAATGCTTGTATTTGTTTTGTCCAATCTGTCAATCACTACTGAAGTTACATGATTTTGTCAGCTTTCCTTAGCCTGATATACCCAAGTAAAGCAGTTCCAATCTTTATATATTTTTTTCTGCTGAGACCTAGATTGAGATTTCCCATCACTTAGTCTCCTCTCACTGTACTTCCTTGAAAGAGAAAGGGAGAAAGAAGATTGGAGAAACAAGTTGTTTGAGCTCGGAGAGATGGTGGCCACCCCATGGAACTCATTGGGAAAACTGATTTACGCAGTCAGCTTCTTCCTGATAGACCTAGGTAATGCTGAAGTTCCACAGGTTGTCTAAGGAACTGGTAGGTAGGCTGATAGAAGAAAAGCATAAAGGTAAGAAATATTTGGCTCCTACCTAGCCTGCATTTCTGTGGATTTAAAATTATTCCGATGGTCCAGATTTTCTGGATTGTTTTGGATTTGCTCCATGGAAAACCATGCTCTCAAATCCCAAACACTGTAATCCCCCTCAAATATCATTTAAACAATGGCGAATGGGACCATTCCTGCAATTCATAAAGGCACAAATGCAACATGAATCATGAAAAACAAAGTGCAGTATTGACGGTCCCTGGAGCAGATCCCAAACTCTATGCTCCAGCCTTCCCAACCAGACATTAATCTCCTCCCAAGCTCCAGTCAAAGCCCTGGTCTTTCCTTCGTCTCTCCCTTCTCTTCCATTGGGATTGAAGCAGAGACTGGTCTTTTTGCATGGCAAATCGCAGTGCTGTGATTTCTCAGTGCATGACGACAGGCACATGGATGGTCTCTCCCCCCATTGGACTCCCCCCTCTCCAGCCTCAGTGATGAGGACAATCTTCAACACTTAACATTATGCTAATCCCTGTCTCACTTGGAACAAGGCCAGTTCATTTTCATGCTACATTGCTCATTTCCAGCTTCTAACATAGTTTTAAAGTTGCATTAAATAAAGAATGGATGTAAAAACCAAATTAATTACCGGACACTCCATGCTACTTAATTTTAAAGCTCCCATTCCACCAGTATTTCTTGTAAGCACAACAAGCTGTGGAGTGCCAGGATAGCCGTATTGCTCTTAAATATGTTGATTAGAGACAAATATAAAATGGGGATAAGTGTTGGAACATTGATTTGCAATATTGTTTGGGCTGTAATTTGCATTTTGCCATTTGCTTCCCTAAGTTGCATAAACGTTTAGATAGCACCCAGAATCTGAGCCCCTTCATTTGTTATCCCAGCAAGGGGACCCCATATTGCTCTACAGGTTGGATTTGCCAGCACAGCAAAGTCTGTACTGCAGCTCCAGCCCCTCTACCCTACTTTTTGTCTCATCCAGTAATGAGAAGGAAAGACCCACATTAACAGAGAAAAATGGTTTCTGTGGTACTCTTCATCTACAGACTTTCAGGCAGATCCCAATAAATCCTTTTCTGGGGGGGATATAGTTCAAAGCATGGAAGATGGCGTGCTAAAGAGATGCATCTCTGCATATGCTTGTTGGGAGGCAAGACAAAAACATCTTGGGTGACAGGTGATGTGCTTCAAATCACACTTTATGTTTAACCTAGGGGCTTCTCTGACTGCTAAATTGGGATGAACTGTAAGGTTCAAGCTCCTTTAGACTAAAAGATGCTCTGATCTTCTAATTTTTTCAAGAACTTGTGGCACTTCATTTTTTTTCTTTGTCACATGTTTAGTCATTACAAAATCCCAGTATGTTTTTTTTTATAGGTAGGCTGATGTTCAGAATTTTCCTAAAAGGTGAGTTTGTTTCACTATATGTAAAATTTGCAAGGATGGATGTATAATTTTGGAGGGAAGCATGTCATAGATAGCACTGCATGCCAAGTCATAGTCTTTTTTTTTCCCATTCAGCTCAGATCTGTAGCTAAAACCAGTTCTGCTGGACAATGGGGACAGCCTCTCTTCTCCCACAGAACACCTTGCTCTTTGCATTTTCTATTTGAGCTAATTTAATCCGTGAACTGCTACATATGAATTATTTCCTTTTTTTTTAACATTGCTGGGTTTGTGGCACTGCTGAGGGTCTTTCTGCAGACCCTGCTGCCCATGGAGGACAGCCACAGAAGCTCCACCTTTTATATATGGGTATTTTTCTGTTTGCCTGGGATTTTCTTGCTTTACCAGGGTGTGGAGGGACTGACCTACATCATTACAGTCCTGTAAATAAGAAAGAGTTGGGTAATCCCAACACATCCTCTCTTATAAACACCAAACATCATTAAGATGCTTCAAATTAATCTAAGAGCAGAGCGGTCATCAGAGCCTTTGAAACCAATGCAAGTTTATTTTTTTTGTTATGCTATCGTTTTATTCTTTTTTAAAATGCATTATTTATTTTATTATTCTTGCAAGAAGGGGAAGGATGGAGACATTAAATTCTGATAGTAAACACAAAGCAGTGGCACAGAAGGGGTTACACCTGCACAGCCATTCTTCATGGTGCAACTTCTTCGAGGACCCACACAAAAACTTATTAAGCAGCTGCCTGTCACCTCTCCTTAATAAATAAGAATCTCTTTTCAGCCTCTTTGTCTCCTTCACCTCTGGGGCCGGCGTCCTGTAAACACACTGCCAATTAAACCTCGCGTCTAGCAAGGCCACAACTAATGAAAAGCAATAGAGAATTCACTGCCTTTTAATGAGGAAAACATCGCTTTTTACAGGGAACAATTTATTGGGCCAATTCCCCCCGTCCATCACCCTGGGGAACTGCTGCCTTTTTTACCCCCTGTTTGTTACTTTGTCAACCGCGTGTAAAATTGCACGCTGAACACAGAGGTGAAGGCTCTGACTCAATTTATGGTGTGACATCTCTGATCTTGCTCCCCGGATCAGTAAGTGATCCTGGCAATGATATGCATGGAAATTAATTACTGTGCCCGCCAGCGGTACAGCAGGCCCCTGCCGTTGATAATAGATCAGTTTGCAGGAGTTTGTTAGAGGGGCGGTCGTGTCGGCTTCTGTTTGCTCACATGCAGACAATGTCAGTTAAGTGCGATCCAGCAGCATCATCGCGAGGAACAGATGCAGGAGGGGACAGGGCTCCTGCAAGAGCACCCCTGGAAAAGGCAGAACGAGAAAACAAGAGGAACGTGGTGATGTTTGATTTACCGCTTTAGGAGCGGAAAGGCAATGTTGTGTGTTAAGAGGAGTGTAATATTTAAGAAAGAGAAACCTCACCAAGTCTAGGGCATTAAAGTGGTACATATTTACATGAAAACTGGGTGGAGAGGTCAAATGGCAGGCAAAAGAAATTTGGGAATAAATTCTGGATAAATACCTCCAGGATCGTGTCATCCACGAGTATAACAGAGGTTAGCTCTACAGCCCTTTGATCCCAGACTGTGCAGTTCAAAATGCATTCCTTAGATCTTGGCTGTGATATTTTGCCTGCTCCTCCTAAGCAGAATATTTTTTGCTGGTGGATGCAGCAGGTTTCACTTGGTTTAAATCACCCATGGTTCAGGATATGAAGGGACACTTGGCACATCTGAGGGTTGGGTAAGGCATGTCAACCTTCTGAGTTATTTGGGGAGAAATGGGAGGCTTGCTCTAAAGCAGTTGTAGATGACCCCCTCCTCACTGAGCTGTTGGGAAGTGTGGTCCATGAGCATCCTTGCATCCCTTCCCAGGTCACCACTCCATATGGGGAGTGGTGAAATGAGCCCCTCATGTGAGATGGTAGAGGGATGGTGGGCAGCATCATGGTTCCCCAGCCTTGTCCCATCACACCACTGCTGCCCCTGGAACTGCCAGCTTCTGCACCTCAGGGTTTTTTGGCTATGGAAAAAGGGTACCACTACTTTTCTGCCTTTCTGGGGTGAAGATGGGAGAAGCACGTGGAGACCCAATTGGTCAGCAGGACACCAGGAAAGCCACCTCTGCCAAGCACTGTCATTGAATACCATCCTTCAAGGTACTTTTGTTATTTGATCTATTTTATTATATTGTTTCTTACTCATTTAGAGATGCCTTTATTTTCTGTTTGTTTGTTTACAAATCTGTGGAGCTAATTTAAAATTACATTAATCTCAGGTATCCCTTTGGACAACCTCCTGGTTATCTCATCTCTTAGTGCTGTTTAGTCACGGCTTTCACCAGCCTTCAATATCACAGAATCACAGAATCCCAAGGGTTGGAAGGGACCTCAAAAGATCATCTAGTCCAATATTAGGATTTCCTCTATTTCTCACCACTCCCCTTGTGGTTTTGTACACTTTAAGGCTCAAAAGGGCTCTATATTATTTTGGGGACCAGACAAATAAGATGTGATGCCCAGCTCATAGCCAAGATTTAGAGTACCATGGTAAACAGGGATGATGCCACAGTTGGTTCAAATACGGCAGGATTCCCCCTGAAAGAGAATGGTCCCAAAAGGATGGTGGACCCCAACTCCAGCCAGATTTTGAGTCCTATACTCTTAACCCAGGCTATATACTATTCATAGTATTTATTTTTATTGTATTGAACACTTTCTATAGGCACTATTTTCCAGTTCACCCTCTTTGAAACAGCCATAGCAGTCTTTCATGGCAAGACAAGTGCTTTGAAAGGGTCTTTATAAAAAAGTGAGATATCAGCAGAAATGAGCAATACTGAATACCTTGGAAAACGAGGCAGATGGAGAAGAAACAGGGACACCTTTTTGCTGTTTTTTTGATGCCTTGAGCAATGGCAGCGCTTGTTGCTTCTGTATCCCCACGGCTCTCATGCTGTGGCCCTTCACCAGCTGCAGCTTTGCATTTGGTAGAGGAACATTTCAGAGAACAGTGGGTGAATGAAAGCATAAATAATACTTTTGGATTTACCTGGGTATCTTCTTTGACCCAGTTTGCATATGCATCAAGAGCAAAATTTCATTCTTCCTATTTACCCCCTGCCAGTGAAATGAAAAAACTGATTGATACATATAAAAAAGTCCAAGATTATTTCAAAGCCCTGGAAAAAAAAATAAAAAGAAAAAAAGAGGTGGTGAAGGGGAGGGAGAGCAATGAAAGATCATTTCTTTCCTAATGCAACTGTTAGATTCAGCTGCTTTAGCAATTAAACTTTTCCTTTATTTGTTACCCCTACAGACCCCTGGTTAGAATAGGATCCTGAAGTTGAGTCCGCCAGAGCATTGGGCTTACATGATTCAATTAACCTTTAAGGTAGCTCTGGAAGTTGGTACTCTAGGAGATCCTTTTGTTAATTGGCAGCCTGACACAGACAATTAAGTTTGATCAGATGAAGAGGGCATCAGGGACATCATTAGCATACTGTACTGAAGACTACGTGGTGTGTAAAAGTTGTTTAATTTCTGCCAAGGAAGAAAGCGGGGGGCTGGGGGAGCCAGCCTTGCACATACAGCGTTTTGCTTATTAAATATTTCATTTCCCTTGCCATAAGCTGTGAATGTTCCCATTTTTTACCCCTCCTTTTTGGTTTCTTCTCACTGCAGTGAAAGCCACTGAATGATCGTTCCTGTCTTATTAAAACTTCTGCATTCCACTTGAGGTATTGCACTGGAAAAAAAAAAAAGCAAAACCAAACCAAAGAACCAAAACAACAGCAAAACAGAGAGATCAGCAGAGAGATTTGCTCCAGAGATGGTCACAAACTCCACAGTGGATGAAGGATGAGTAGGGCATGGCTCAGTGACTAAAGCTGAAGCTGGTCTGGGTGAACTTTTCATATTTCCTTTTATCATCAGGGAGCTGCACTAAAATATATCTGTGGCTCTTATGCACAGCAGATCTGGTAACAGAGGTGGTTATAGGGCTCTGGGTTGCAGCGAAACTGTTTTTGCAGGCACCACTGCAGAGTAGAACAGAGGTGAACCAAGTTATAGCCAGCCACAAGGTTGACTGGCTACCGCCCTTTTGTTGAATAGGAGACATTCTGGATTCAAACTTCCTGGTAAGCAAGTAGCACTTTGCTTTTCTAGCTTTCCATGCCTAATGCTAAACAGAAGCCTGCCTGATACCACTTAGCTGTCTGCCAAAGACAAACATCTGCCCAGGCCAGACCAACCTGCTGCAGTGAGGATCTTCCCATCATCGACATGAATTGCCACAACTTCACTCCTCACCAAGGTCTGCAGCCATGGCATCTGGGTGAATTCAATACATAGTCACAAGCAGAAGTAGCTTTAGCAGCTAAAGTTGATGTGTGTGCTGGACATGAGCCCTGTCATTCATGGTTTTTGGATAGCCTCACGGGAGTTTTGTCCCCCCCCAGCAATTCCATGTCCACTCCAGATACTTCAGCTGGTTGCTGGAGTCAAAGACAGCTCAGGAAGATCTTTCCCAACCAAAGGCAGGGCTACAGGGCAACAAACTAAACTACAGGGAAACCAAACCATGCTTCCTCAAAGACAGAGAATCTTTTCCACCTCTACCCACTTTTGTAGGGAACATTTCAGGGAGAATGACCTGCAAACCAGCCCCATGCAGAAGCATACTTACAGTAGATGCACAACCCCTTACTCCCACCTATGCTCTTCTGCCTGTTTTCCTCACTTTCCTTCCTCCAGCCCTTTTTCTGGGTCAAGAAAGAAGGCATCTGGAAGGGAAACAAGGCAGGTAAAGACTAGTAGGCACATGGTATTAAGATTTTCTATCCTCATATCACATAGACAGGCTCTCCACTTTCTCATTATCCCTGCAGAGTTACTTCAGCAATTACGTTATATATTGCATATTCTTATAGCATTATCCTTGCTACAAAAGTCATTAATGTGTTATGTTAGTGATAGCAGAGAATGTAGAGATTCTTGTGCTGTGTAATGCTAATAATATCTATGATATTTTAGTCCTACCCCAGTGAGACGTTTTTAGCCCTCTACTGCCATAGCTCCGTGTAATGGAAAATTAATGGGAAGTTGCAAGCGCAGGACGAGCAGGTTTTGGTGTCTTGCTGGCTAGCCGTGCTGCTTGTAAGGCTGCAGCACAAGAACAAAAGAGCACAGGTTACTCAAGACCACTGTCAAGCAGTGACCAACACTCAATGCCTTGGGGAAGGTATCGAACAGGATGAGCGTGAAGATATTCCACACCAGGATACTCTCACAGCCTCCAAAACCATTTGGCTCTGGGGCCTTCCTTGCCACAGGTCCAGTCTTCATATTCAGTAAGTCCCAAAGTATTTTTCTTCTGTAATTTTTTTCTGGGTTCTTTTAAACTCACATAAGCTTCTCTTTCAAAGCTCCAGCTGGTAGATAACAGAAAAAGGCAGTAAGTGTCCTCCTCTCTCCCATGGCAACTTGTAGGTGGCCTTGAGTTGGCAGTTAATTGTTAAATAAACGGGAATGCTGTGGTTTTTAGGGGCATCCATAAATCTGTGCTAGCAAATCCCATTGTTGTTAGACACCTGGTGAAAAACTCAGGGCGCCTGGTGGAAGACTGAGCATGGTGAGACCAAGTCACACTCTGCATGTCTCTGTCTGTCAAGGAAAGACGAAGATACGGCAGCAAGGCTCCAAAGCAAGATATCTCCTGTAAGCACCTCCTTTTAGGTGTGATAAATCTGTATACGTGTATTTCTTGTATAGGGCTAAGTCAGTCACATGCACATGGGCTCAATCTGCCCATGCTTTCTCCCTGGCAGTTAGGGATTCCCACTTGCACCATGCTACGTTTTCCACCTCCTCTTCCTATTGGGACCTCCCCTCAAAATGGGAAATCCAAGATTTCTTGCTGACCAAACTCTAGGCAGGGAAGCCTAGTGTGAAGGCCTACTGTGGTCTGACATGGCCCTTGCGTAAGGAGCAGCATCCAAGGACAACGAGGAGAATGCCAGAATGTTCAGCTCCCTCGTCCCAGGAATCCTGCATCTCACTGTCGTTGAGCTCTGCTTAGTCCTTCAGTGGAATGGTAGGAAACCTGGAATAGCAAGCCCCAATGGAGAAAGCAACACGATGCATTTGAAATATATATAGATAGTTTCATAAGACCACCGAGAATTCATCTGGATGTCATGGAAATGCTGAGAAAACAGCCTTTACCAATCGGCAGGGGTTTCTGCCAAGAGATGGAAGCAGTGCCCAGTTCCTCTTCAGGAGTCATCCATGGAGTGGGACTTTGGTTTGTTACCAGCAAGTCCTGATGCAAAATCAGGGACAAACAGACACTTTCATGCTTTGTCTCTCCCAACTTAAGAACATAAGAAAAGGGCAAAATGGGATTTGTAGAGGCAAAAAAGTTCATTGAAGGCAAATCACTGCAGTAGTGTGCCGTGATGACCATCACTTGTACGAGCATTAGCAGGTGTGCCACTTGCACCAAGGCTGAGGTCGTCCTCCTTCTGCAAAGCTGCAGCAAAGGATGCTTTTGAACCATAAAGGAATAATACTGGAGATGTATTGGCTGTACAGTTTCATTAAGATGATATAACATCTTGGATAGATTATAATTTTATAATACCTTTGCATGCCACTGCTATTACTACTATGTTGTTTTATGACGATGTTAATATACAGATGTTGCTTTAATCTGTTTTTTAATTTACTTTGTATATCCCCTATGTACATTTTGTTGTAAGGTAGTTTATTTTGTAGCAGCTCATTTATTTTAAAAGTTGGAGGTTTTTTATGTCACTGCTAGCACGCTAATGACATTTATACATGTGTTCTCTTTAATCTCTCCCCTAGTTGCCTGGTACAGAGCACAGAAATGATAATTTTTCTGATTTTTGTAAGTGCTGAAAACTGTTTTATTAGGGGCTTTATTTTAAGGTTTAATTTTTTATTTTTAGGCTAAGTACAGCTCTGCAGTATAGTAGTGTGGTGTGGTATGACTTCCTTGTGTTTTCACTGATACTTTCATCAGGTGGTAAGTGCTGTTACTGTAGAGGGTACATGTTATCCTCCGTTTGATGCTTGCTAGGAAGCTCTTCAGAAAACATATTTAAGTGGCCATGCATTCCTTCAAGTGAGGGGCATGACAAAGAGCAGAGCTGAACTATATTGAACCTCTACCAGCAATATCTAGTCAGGACCTGGGTTAAAAAACATCCCGCATTCCTCTAACAAGCCAAATCTAAGTCCAAAGACTTGGATGCTGCTATGCTTGGATAGACAATCTATTCACAGACTGAAGAGGAAATTGTCCCAGCTGGGTTCAGGTTAAACAAGTCAAACTGAGGAATGAGGATCCAGAGACTGGAGACTGTCACAAAAGCAGGGGGAGATGTGACAACGATTTCTGGGCCTGACTGAAAAACACCTTTACTGTGTAGGTGTTTGTTAAGTTGCAATAGCAACCTGAAGTACCATTCAGAAGGGGCTTTGTGCAGTGCAGAGACTATTGCAGTGCAAAGGAGGGGGTTGGCTTGTTGGGGGAAGGAGGAGGGAGTAGCATCTTACGGAGAAGCTTCCCATGCTGGACTTCTCAAATTATGTCTAATTAAGTCTGCTGCCCAGAATGTCATCAAATTAGCAAGTGAACAAATTGCGTTAACTTTGGTGGGATGACTCCCTCGCTTCATCCTGCCCCGCAGCATTACTGCTCTGTCAATGGCTCTGCCTCTCTAAACTCATGGTGAAACCCCTCCCAGAACAAGGAGAAATGAGTATCCACCCTCTCCACAGGTTTTGACTCCATTGTCCCACTGTAATATCCTGCCAGAGCTCTCCAGTCTCCTTGGGGAGACTTCCATGATTCCCTAAAAATGTGTGTTGAGAGAGGCCTGAATATTTTTCCCATAACTTGGTGGTGCGGAGCTTGAGAAATGCTGCCGTAGATGGTTTCATGTTGCCAAAATGTACTTGCTATTTGATGATGTGGGCTTCAGAAGGCCTGCTGTTCCCAATTGTCCATTGCATATTAAGGATGGTTACAGCCAAGAAGACTTTTCTATTTATTTGCTCCCTTTTCACTGTGACTTTATTATGCATGAGCAGCTTGACTGTGATACTTCTTTTGTTTTACATTTTGCATTCATTAAAAACCAGTCATCTGCATATTTTGTGAACCCTCAGGGGTCTCTTCTCCCCTTGATGCATGCGTGCCAGTCCCATTAGCATGGATGGGAATTAGGAGCTCATGCTGAAGGAAAAACACGAGCACCCCTCCCCCTGATTCTCCCCCTACCACTCAACTAGGATATTAAAAAATAAATACATACATATCATTAGAGAGGATATTCACTTTGTGTTTAAAAAAAAATAAAAAATAAAATAATTTTAAAGAACGCAACCCACAACAACAACAACAAAATAAATAAAAGAAGAGAAACTTGGCCATGTACCTCAGGAGATCTTCTTATAGCCCAAAGCTAGAGACTGCACAGACAGAGATGTAAATTATTTTAACATCACTGGGGTTTGTGGCTGTGTCTTTACCAGTAAGTAAAAAGGGCCAGACCCACTCCCCAGCACAGAGGGCAAGCTGTGATATGGCTTGCGTTCACACCAGTGCCTTCTTCCCTCCTCTCTTGGTGTTAGTCTTCTAACACCACAGCGAGGTCTGTACCCTGCTTCCTGGCCCTGTTTCAGTCACTAGAAGTCACAAACAAGGGTTTGAGACAATTTCTGTCACCCCCAAAATGGCTGCAGGTTACACTGTGGCTCTTGGTGCCTTCCTGGTGATGATGAAGACGTGGATGAAGTAGTCACAGTAGTTTCCTAAAAGCATGCGCTGGGAGATCTTGCAGGTTCCTGGCTGACCACCACAAAGCTGGTCCTCCCCAGGCCACCGAGCCGAGGGACCACAGTGCCCAGGGATGTTCCTGTGGTGGATGGGGAGGGCTGGTTCTGCTGTTATCCCTGTGCTGTTTGTGGAAGGCTGCCCTCCTCCCTCCCCTTCTCCTGCTGAGGAGGAATTCAAGCTGTGCATTTTTGTTCCCTGCCAACAAAGAAGTGATTTTTTTAAATTATTTTTTTTCCATTTCAGTTAAAACTACTAGTGCGTGGTGGCCTCCAGCACAGGGATCCCCTGTTCTCTCTCCTTCATCTCTGAGGGTTAGAGCAATAGCACTTCTCCACCCAGACAGAAGTTTTCTATAAAGCCTCCCCTGCTCCCCTGTGTTTCAAGTTTGGCAGTTTCCCCTTTCACAAGTGTGTGCATGGGATAGCACACAGAGAGATATGAATTTATTTTCTGCATTGTTAAAGCTTCAACACTGCCTTCAAATCATCCTGACACAAAGGCAATGCAGCTCTGTTCACCAACCAGCGCATTTTGCCCTGAGCAAAGACACTTTCCCATGCATGGAATGATCTCCCACTGTTTCCCATAAGAGCAACGGGCTGGCTGGAGAAATCGAATCAAAAGCTTTCCAAGACAACAAGCCGCCTGAAACAACTTGAAACAAATGAGGGCTCGGAATGCATCCGGACAACGATAGCTGGAGCCACTTGCTAATCACAGGATTAGGCAATAACCCCTTTTTTGTTGTTCCTGCCATAGCTGGAGCATCCTGTGCTCTGCTGAGCATCCTCCTTGGTTTAGCAGCACCCTGGTTGCTTTGAGGACCAGGTCTCTCTGGCAGTGTGTTTGCATACTTGTTCCTGGGTCGTACATCATGGATACTGGCAGATTTAGGCACAATGGATACTTTATCAAGTCAAACACATAGATGGAGCCTATCTTGTCTGGCTAATGGTGGGTGGAAGGGGAGGGATAAATGGTTTTGGAGAATGACGTATTCTGTGGAGCACAGCTTCCTGGCTGTTGGGGCTTTGCTTGTGGTCCAGATGCTCTCTCCAAGTTAAAGTACCAGTCCAAATGTTAGAGTAAGCATTTGACTGGAGAAGCCTGGTGCCCAGGTGCTTTTCATCTATACTCTTCCACTTTCTTTCTGATGCTTATGTCCTTAGTAGTATAATCACAAGTAGAGAAATTACTTAGCAGGGACCCAAAGCAAAAAGAGATAATTTTCCAGGACAAAAGATGTCACTCAGCACTTGCTCAGGACATATCTCATCGTTCAGGCTGCTTGGAGACAGCCTACAGGTAATGTAACAAAACAGCAACCTCCCAGTTCCAGCTCTGCTTACTCCTTTGACCCACTGACGTCTTTTTACTGATGATTGACTGTTCTATCAGATGAAACCTGGAATGAATAAACATTTGTATCATCACAACAAGTTAGGAGGCCATAAGCTGTCCCTAGGTCAGCTCTGGAGCTTGGGGAATTCTTAGCATCCTTTGCATTAAGGTACAGAGAATCACCATTTGCCTACTTCTCACATGTCATCAGAGTGGGATTTATATTCATAACTTGATTTATTGCAGCCCAGCTGGTTACTCAGGCAGTATCTGCTCCTGGATAACTTTGCTAAAGCATCTCCCATTCAGCGTCTTGTCCACATAGGTGCTTCCCTTGGGTTCAGAGTTTTCAGTTATATTCACGGTAACTGCCTCTCTGTTGTGAGTGACAACTGTATTTCATAATCAAGTCTGAAGAAAACTTGAATCTAGCACCATTCTCTCACTCTTACTCCAGTAAAATAAAACAAACAAAAGCAAAAATAAGGGGAAATGGTTTTACTGGAGTAGCATCACCTCATCCATTTATGAATCAGTTTGTTAAGAGAAGGGGGCTCCATTTAGATAAAAAGTGCTAGCTAAATTGCACGACTGGCCTTCATGTCTACAGCCTAATACATACCAGCTTTGACTCAGGAGTCTGCAACAGTAAATCTTTAATGGTCCCATAAGAAGGACAAGGTAGTTCATAACAGAAGTTTTAAATGGGGAAAGGAGATGGGCAGAGGAACAGACTTTCCATTCCAAAAATAAAGCACTAAATATATGGAAGGCACACAGAAGGCCAGAGATGTTCCCTTTGTTAAATATTTACCATGTAAGTATTATTTCACAGGACATTTCTGGGACTTCATCTAAGCAGGATGGAGTAAGTGAAACATTCGTGTGGGTCAATAGGCCCATTTGCCAGAGTGGCTTGTTCTTAAATGGGAGTCAGAAGCTGACCAGAGAGAGCTCTGTAATGTTTGACTACTAAAAGCATTACTCACAAAAAAGCAGCACCATGCAGGCTCCAAGAGACCAGCAAACGTCTTGTCTTACTGGCACTAACAGGACAGGGTTTTCTCTTTGTTAGTGAATGTAGAAATTCCTGGACATGAGGAGAGCAAGGAGATGAGCTCCTATAGGCTTGGTAGGACCTGGCAGTGCTGAGAAAGGAATCAATGAGGATGTGCATGATATTCCCCCAGAAACACATTCACTATTCATAGAAATGACCTGTGTTTAGAACAGGTAAATCCCACCACAGGCCCAGTCATGCCCCCTGCAAACACCAGAGCTCAGGTCCAGCATCAGTCTGATGCCATCTAAAGCTTCTTCCCAGCATTCAAGACTTTGCTCATAGATAGTGATTAAATTACAGACAACTCAGAGCCCTCCAAGTATGTAAAACCACCAGGAACAGACGGAAGATTTTCTTACTACTCCTTGTTAGGACAATGCAGAAAATACAATTCTGTAAATGCAAAACCAAAGTAAAGACATCATTTTGTGGAATAAAAAAAAAAAAAAAAAGAGGAGATAACCAGTTATTTTAGGTTTCACTTAAAAATGAATGAGGTTTTCTTTTCTCCCCAGATGTTTTTAGGGAGATTTTCACTGGAATAACTGCAAGCTAAATTACTCCCATTCTCTACTTAGGAGCAAGCAACTGTATTGCCCATGAAGTAATTCAGGAGTAAGATAAAAGTTCTTATGGGCACAGCTTGGCACTGGGCTGCTATCAAGGCTGTTTCTGCATCCCTTTTTGACTGGAGGCTCTCAGAGAGCTAATGGGGATGGTGAAGTGTGTCTTTGGGCTAATTAGTGTCAATATTTGTTTAGGAGGTGCTGACTAAGATTTTATGTATGCTTACTTTTATCCTAAATTACAGGACTTCTGGTAATCTGTCCAATTTATTTTTTGCTTCTTGAGTAGGGTTATATCGTTCCAGAACACTTACTGTTCAAAATACCAAGTTTTCTCAAATTTCTTTTGCTTTTTGGCTACATTCTTACTGCTTTTTTTGCCCAGCCTCATTTTTTCCCCCATAATCTTGGAAGAGAAATACCTTTTCAAGCTTCCTGTTGGGGAAAACATATACTTGTGGGTTTTCTTTTAAAATCTCATCTTGCACATTACTGTAAAGCTTGCAGGGAAAAGGAGATAAAGGGCATGTCTCCAGCAGGCTGTCAGGAGGAAAGGGGGTGGCATCTGGTGCTGTATTGTATACCCCTAGAGAAGGACTGGTGTAGGCCATCAAAGGGGGATTTTTCCAAGTGGGTGACAAGTGAGAGGTTTGGGGAAAATGTGTGTTGATGGGGTGTGCAGTACTAAAACAACTCCTGCTTTGCCTCTTCAGGCATGGCAGACAATCTGGATTATACAATGAAAACTGCACTGTAGAGTCCCTCTAACACTAGAGAAGGAATTCATCCCTGTGCAGCAAGTGGTCTTCTCCATGTCTCACAGTGTAAGACCCTACATGTGGGTCTGGACAGAGAAGCTACATGACCTTCAGGTGCCTGAAACATCTAACGTGACCATCCCAGCACCTTGGACGCTCTTCATGTCCCCAGGTAGGTCCATAGCAGCAGCAGAACAGCAGTCTCTTTCAGCCTTGGAGGGAGATGGTGCTTAGAGGGAATTGGGATGTTTAAAGTCTGTTCAGTGAAAAGTGAGTATTTCCTAGTTACGGTTTCTTGCTAGTGTATGTCAGAAGTCTCATGGAAATTGGAAACGTTTTGGGAGTTCAGTTATGACACCTTGAGTTTCCTTCTACCACTTTCAAGACAAAACCAAATCTCCCGTGGCATGGAAAAAGATTGGGTTTTGCTAGGGAAGAAACTGTAATAAAAGCATACAAAGCATCCAAAATGGGATTAAAATTGCAAAACCCAAAATATAACAAATAATAACATTATTAAGAGTTCCATGAAGGAAAGCCAGCAGTTGTTTTCACACAAGAAAGCTGGGTGAAGCAAAAAATGTCCACCACCAAAGGACAAGTCTTCTCCCACACCATTTCCCACCACAGCAGAGATCTATGAGAACTCAAAGATCAATGGATCTGAGTCCACCTTTTGTCTTTAAAATATCAACACTTATTAAGGCTAATTCAGTATGTGATGTTTCCACCAAACTCTCTCCCAGCTCCCCAGAATTTCCATTTTTGTGTGATCTCAGCTAAACACAGTTGCTCTGTGCAAATTAGCTGCCTTCCATGAGCTCATCTCTTTCCCCTTGAGTTCAGGCAGACTTTGAACATCCAGTGTGAATTAAGGAAGCCAGGCGTGACAAATAAGGACAAGTTGGATTTTATTTCTTTTTTTCCTCCAAATTATAAAGTACAAAACACATCGGCAGCTAATTCTGATTCACAAATACACTGGAGAAACCTGTAACCTAGGAATGCTTTGTAAGCAGAACGAAGAGCACAAGATTTGTCATGCCTGATGAACCACTCAGCTCCTTTGCACTTCCAAAATGTGTATCACGCTGGGCAGGTATGTGACACAGCCGAGTTCAGGGAATCCAGCCCTTGCTGGGGAATCACTGCACTGCTACTCGGTGCTTTGATTCAAGTCACTTCAGATGTCTGCGTACCATCCAGAAATTAAAAATACCATGATACAGTTTTTGAGATCACTCTTCCATTTGGTGAATTTCCAAACTCAGCCCCTCATCTTCTAGTATTGTCAGTGTTTATATCGTACTTGAGCAGACCCTAAAGCTGTGTGGGCTCCATGTTGTTCGAAACAGCGTTTGATGAAGGTTTTCCGTTTTTGTCTGTCATTTCTTGGGCTGTGCTTACCCTAGCTCTTGAGCAGCAGGACTTCTGAAACCTGTTCACTGAGAACTTTCATTCCTAGTGTTTCCTTTCTGTGTTTAATAATGTGGGTGAGCTCCTCTTGGGCCGTTCTTCCAAGATAAGAACATTATTTGGTGCCTTTCTTTATTTTTAACTGGCTAGCTTGTTTGTTGTTTTTTTTATCCTCAGGAAATTTGCAAGGACTTATTTGATAGATTTGATATATTTGCAGTAATTAACCTTTTGTCGTATTTGCTTCAAACTGCTTAACAGCTTTAGAAGTTATCAACCTCATATTTTTAAGCAACGTAGTTAAAAACACTACTATGAAAGCATGTCATACTTGTTCTTTACCCTAATGACCTATCAGCCAAGATAGTCTAGTCTCTCTTCTTCCATATTTCTCCTGATAATTTATCCTTACTTTTGTTTTCTCCTTAGCCATTTCTATTTCTGACCAGCTTTCTCTTCAGAGCAGGAACAATTAGAACCTGGTAGCCTTTTTTGTTTGGTCCTTGCAACGCCTCCCAGTTTCCTGTTACCTGCAAAATTAAGATTCTTACATTACCTTCCATAATCTAAGAGTGGCTGCACTGGCTCAGACCAAGTGTCTGTCTGTCTGAAGATTAAGCCCCGAAGCAGATGTAGTTGTAAAATACATCAGAAATAAGTTTCTATTTATTGTATTGGATCTATTGATGTTCTGTGATGTTTTTAGCCTGGATTCTTACGGAAATGAGACATTTTTGCAAATAAACATCTCATCTTCTGTGACACCTTTTGAATCTGTTGCTCACTTTCAACCACAGTTTCCCAAGAGTTTTGTTAAAATACTCAGATTGAGCTCCAAGAAATCTGTGCAGAAAAGCAAATCAGAAATGTTCTAATCTCAGGAAGTGGGATTACAGAAATCAGTTTCCAGGCTGCTTTAGGCTTGTTAAATCAGTGTTGTAACGAAAAGTCAAATACTGTGCTAAACTCTCAGCCTGATGTATCTCTGGAATTACCTTCATCAACCCATCAGGCAGTCTTGTCAAAGAGCAGAGGGATTTTTTTTTTTTGAGGACTGTTTCTATAAAACCACACACTGAACTACCACATCATCTTACTTAGCTGATGTTCCACCCTCCAGATTCCCGGTTGTCTGAACATAAATATCCTGCTTTCCACTAAATAAATGGCAAATACCTACTTTCTAAATTTGCAGTGGAGGGTTGGAGAATAGGGTTGCTCACCCTTCTGAGAGCAGTGTTGATGAGCCTGTAAAACTGATGAAATGATGGAAGGCAGCGATTTCAGGGAAGCATATGCATGACTGCATGGAGCTTCATCTTTATGCAGCTCGCAAGTCTTACAGTTAGTAATGGAGGAAGATTAAAATGGGGGCACAAGGACAAGTAAGGAGGAGGTTCCCACCATTTCTGGCATTCACTCTCATTTATCTTACTGGATACAGTGATTTGGCCTTTGATACCAGTTTTTACTACTGGAAGCAAGACAAAAGAGGCTGAGGACAAGAGGTAGAGCGTGCCCAAGCAGCTCACGTGCTCTATAGTTCCGACCAGCATCAAAACTGTGTCATGCACGGAGGTGGGACTCAACATCCATGCCCATTGCTTGCTATCTACATCACACAACTTTTCCCCTCAGTATTTGCTTGGGTTGCAACTTGAACAGAGAAGAAAGGATTGAATTAAATCCTGAATTCAGAGGAAGCTCTTACAGAGGCTTAGATCACAGTTGATGTATATTCTCACTGACACCACAGGTTTGTTCAGCCTGGGTTATTTGCCAGCCATAATTACATAGCACAGAGATGACTTAAGCACAGGACCCTTCGCTCTCTTTGCTGCAGCCTGGGTAAGCAGGAGGCATATTAGGAAATTGCTCGGTTAATGTTAAAGAGGATGGATTTGTGATTATGATGTTTTGACCCAGCTGGTAGTCTGCCCTTGGAGCTCTACTTAACAGGTCTTTCCTGTGTCTTTTCAAGCAGTTAATTTTGTGGCCAAGTCCCTGAACTCTCTTCCCATTCCTTTTTCACGTGTAGGGCTGTTTACTTCTCTGCCATCCAGTCATCTTGCGAATGCTTGCTCAAGGACACTGTGGAAGATTTGTGCTAATAATGAAAAGCTTGAAGGGGGCAAGAGATTTTGCCCAGGAAAAATTATGTCGATCAGCTCTATTGTGTCTCTGTCCCACTGAGAAGAGGGACCTAGTAACAGAAAGGTTAGCTAACAGAATGGCTTTAAGGGGTTGTGGCCGTATGAATTGTATTTGTCTAAGCAAACTTCTCAGATACCATGTAGGGATGTAGGGGTTTAGAATATTTCCTTCTCTTGTTTATATATTAATATTATACATTTTAATCTCCAAAGAGATTTTTCCAGTCTTGCCATCTCCTTCTGTCACAGGCTGATAACCAGGAAAAGAGAGGGGGACATTTTCTGCGCTGTTTATTTGCTTAACGTCAGGATATTTTCAGCAGCCAATGGGGAATATATTTCTAGGTTTGGGGGGCAGAGGCTGGTTTTGTGTTTGTGTGTTTGTTTCTCTTTGCACCACAAACCACATGAAGGGGCCGGGAGGATTACACATTACATAAGAGTGGCCCTCCACGCTTTAATGTGGGTCTGCACCGTGCCATGCAGCGAACATAATGTGTCCTCCCAGGGACAATTTGCATAAAGGATAAATAAGAGAATCACAATGTGAAGTTTATTCATTTTTAAATCCTGCAGCGTTTGTGATTGAAGGCCCAAGCTCAGATGTTTTCCTGATGTGTACCATTAAGACTCAGGGCTTTGCCTAATGTCTCTTCTGTTACTGCAGGGGGATGTAATGTGCAGTATTTCTCCACACTGGAGTATCATTTTCAGTGTATACCACTTGGCTAGGGAGTGAGGAACTGCAGGCTGCATTATCTTGTACCGGGCCCACTATCCTTAATTTGCTGTAACCGAGCCAGCACATTAAATACAAAACATATTGATGTACTCTGAGAACCCTTGAGGGTCTTTACCCTTCCTTGTCAAAGGAACTGTGCAATCCAGGAGGAAAGAAAAAAGGCATTTTGCCATGGTGAAAATAGTTGCTCTGTTGGCAGGCCGTGACTGACTTAACGCAGTGCTTCCATTTACTCCACTTAGAAGGGAAAGTCATAGCAAAAAACATTTTATCTCCTAACTCCAGATAAGGGTCAGTGGAGAGAGGCGATCTGAACACCAACTCAGGTGATGTTGGTGGCAAAGGCATTATACAACGTGCTGAAATCATAGAATCATTTAAGTACAAAAGACCCTTAAGATCACCAAGTCCAACTGTTAACTTGCACTGCCAAGTCCACGCTAAACCATGTCCATTCTGCTCATCCCACAGCTGAAAACTAGAGGTGAAAGGGTCTGGTCCTGCCTGGGCACCAGAGAAAGAGACCAGTGAAGGACATCCTGCAATACTCCAATAAAGGTTAGTAGACTTGGGCCAGTGTGGTGACCCATGTTCAGATCTGATTTGGGTTGTCCCATATAAGGACCAAGTTTCTTTTTGTGCCTGCTGCCAAAAAAATCAACGCAAGTCATTAGTGAGGACAAAAGCAAGAGCATAGGTGTCCTGCCGGATTTGCTTGGGTCCCATCACCAGCAAGGAGTGTCACAGAGGCACCCCAACATCCCAAAGCCTCATGCTGGGAGATTGCAAGCTCCAGCATGTGTCTGCAGATGGTTGCCTCACATTGTCCAGAGTGTATTTTGTGGGCTTGGGGACCACATTTTCATTACAAGGCTTTCCACATACTAGAAGTGAACATTTGGAAGTATTAAAACTGCTTCTTCATACTGGTGACTCTGGTCTTTCCTCTTCTTCATATGTGAAATCAATTTGCTTAGAGCCAAATTGTGCTTCTTTTGTGCTTTTTGAAGGCAACTAATTACAACTATCTCATTGCACCAGAACTGATGAAATGTGGTGGTGTCCTCTGATTGCCAGTCTTTGGTATCTAAGAGGAAATTATTCAACTAAAAGGCATTTGTATTTGAAGGAATTTGTAAATTCTCTGCCTTCAGCCTGCTTGGGTTCACGTAATTTGTAAAGACTGAAAAATCTTGGAAATTTCTATCTTATTTTCAATTTTGGATGAAAAAAGAAACAATACAACAAAGAATGTACCAGAGAAAAACTCAGATGGAGACACACACACACACATAGGCAGTGAGGTAATATAGGTTTACTTGAGAGATTGGGATAGACTGTAACAACATAGAAGTAATATTACTATGAAGTTTCTCTTGAAAATTACGTAAAATATAAATCTATTTATTAGTTGCACAGTTTACTGGGTAAATTCCCAGGGTATTCATCCATTTTTATACTTAATCATGCACCTTTTATTGCATAAACTGAGAGCTGGCATTGAAGAGGGGAGACTGAGATGAGCTCTTAGGCAGAAGCTCTTCCCTGTGACGGTGCTGAGGCGCTGGCACAGGGTGCCCAGAGAAGCTGTGGCTGCCCCATCCCTGGCAGTGTTCAAGGCCAGGCTGGACACAGGGGTTTGGAGCAAGCTGCTCTAGTGGAAGGGGTCCCTGCCTGTGGCTGGGGTTGGAGCTGGATGAGCTTTAAGGTCCTTGAACCCAAAACATTCTGTGATTCTGTGATCTTGGCCTCTGAAAGTTAAATCCAGAAGTGAAGTTTTGACACCATATCTTACCATGTCTTTAAGAAGGGAGTTCAGGCTTTGTGTGTGGTGTAAATTTATCTGGAAACAGACACCCAAAGCTTCCCATTGCTCAGACCCAGTGATTTCAAATGACACAAATGTCATTAAATCCTGCAAGCTCCAGCTTAAGACGCAGGATAGGCCATGCTACCATGAATCCAGCCATGAATGTACATTCTTTAAGAGTACAACAAAACCTATAACAAAAATTCTTTGCAAATATATCACTCTGAAGGGAGGCAAAACCCAAAGCAAACGGAAGGCAGTATTTGTAATCTTGATAACGTTGGTGTTTTTGCTTTTCCTACTGAAAGCTCATGTCTGGTTCATTAAGTTACATGGTATTTGCCACTGGTAATGTTTATTCCAAATCATTTTATGAAGCTCTAACCACAGTCTGTCGGATCCTTTGCAATCATTTGTTGTCTTTAGTATTAGAAAGCCTTTGTGTAGTAAGAGAACACTCCACGGTCCTTGGTTGTAGAGGGCTCTTGGGCTGCATTTGGTGGCATTGCCCTTTTGCTCACTTTTCTGTTGAGAGGGAAAGATTTTGCGTAAGTCAGAAAAAAAATTGTAAAATACTTCCCAAAGAGTAAAAAAGAAATGCCTTAAGTGGATAAGAGCTTAGGTGAAATTGCTGTGATTTACAACCAGTACTAAAGAGCCACACAGCAATTAGAATAATAGAATCACAGAATAGTTAGGGTTGGAAAGGACCTTAAGATCATCCAGTTCCAAACCCCCTGCCATGGGCAGGGACACCTCACACTAAACCATATCACCCAAGGCTCTGTACAACCTGGCCTTGAACACCGCCAGGGGTGGAGCATTCACAGCTTCCCTGGGCAACCCATTCCAGTGCCTCACCACCCTTACAGGAAAGAACTTCTTCCTTATATCCAGTCTAAACTTCCCCTGTTTAAGTTTTAACCCGTTACCCCTTGTCCTATCACTACAGTCCCTAATGAAGAGTCCCTCCCCAGCATCCTTACAGGCCCCCTTCAGATACTGGAAGGCTGCTATGAGGTCTCCACACAGCCTTCTCTTCTCCAGGCTTGGTTTTGATTATTTGGAATAATTTTTACAGTTGATCCAAACACATCCCATTTGTTTGTATGAATCAGAAAGACCTATTTTTCAGATAGCAAAGAGGGAGTAATTCACTGCCTGGTGAAAATGGCAGAGCTCTCCTGAAGCACTGGTGTCATGAAGGAAACCAGTTGTCAGGAAATAAATGCATATCGACAAGATACTTACTTTGTGCATTTGAGCTTTAGTACTGTGGCCTTTCAAAAGCAACCTTTTCGTTTAATGTTCTTTGGATTTACTGCACTGGGGTGATACCTGGTGGCTGGACATTGTTGAGTTACTTTGTGGGTCTGTTCCAATGCTGTAGGTGAGTCCATGCTGGACTCTGTCAACATCAGGTCCCACATTCTCCCACCCCAGCTCCTTCCTACCCCTCATCACCTCTCACTTCTCCCAGCTGCTCCTCACCTTTGGTGGACATGCAGCCCTTGCACCATCCCTTACCAATGCCCCTAAAACTTCTCAACAAGTGACATGTTCTGCTCTGTGTTGGTGATGTACGAAAACAGGACATCAGTTACTGCTGTCCCATAGCAGCAGTAACACCTTAGCTGTTTAATTCACATGTGCCCTGTTGCCCCTGAAGAGACTCTTACATGCCCAGTAGTTATCCCGGTAAGAGTAGCCACACGCCATCTCCAGTTGACACCAGCTCTTTACCTTACTGAGGTACACATTTTGACTATTGATTAATGAGCATCCTGAAGAAGGTAATATATTGTGTGGGATTCTTGTGCTGTGGCACAACATAACTTTCACTACAAAACCTACTTTTCTTAAAACTCCTTTTTTTGGTTTCTCTGTGAGCAATGTGGGTCAGGCTCACCTCCAGGCTGTGCCTGTACAGTGCCTGGAACCATGGAGGGTTTGAGTTCAGGGCTTCCAAGCAATGCTGGGAGGGAATTGCAACATATAGTGTAAGGTCAGCATTGGTTTCCCTCCCTTGAAGAGTAAATGCAACAGAACTTATTATAAGAACCTGTTCCGTCAGGGGAGGTTTCTTGTTATTCATAATAAAATTCATCTGTGGGAATTTCACAAGTTCTCTTGTAAGATGGGAATCAGCAACACTTCTTTAACTCAGGCAGTGAACTCCCTTATACAGTGACGATGGTGGTTTTGAATCTCTGGCGGCACCAAAATATAAGGGTGATATCTTTTCTTCTCCATGCTCCCACTGATGCATCCCAGTTCCTCACCCTGGTGCCAGGAGGACCTCAGGAGCATCTCAGGAATGAGAAGCACCGTGACGTTGCGATTCATTGTCCACCAAAGAGATGACAGTATGGACACCCTTTGCTGTGTTTTGCAAACCTCCCATCACATTGAACCCGTACCCCAGGGTCACCTCAACCCCACAGCCTCTTCCAAGAAAAATCAGGCCCAAGATCTGCTCCAGGCGATGAGCCCCATGCGATGCTCGGCTGGGGAAACAAATGCAAAAAAGACCAGTGGGGAGCTCCAACATAGGCTTAAAAATTGAGTTGATGATTCATCCATGCCTTGCCTGCAAAATATACCCCAAGCTCAGCCCCCGTCTCTGCTTCCTCCCTCCCCATACTCTCAGCAAAACCCTAACACTTGCAGTTTAGTCCTATCTAGAGGAGCGGGCATGTGTGTGTGTGTGTTTTTTTTTCCAGAGTGACTTGTTTGTGCTGTCATCAGCCGTTGTTTTGGTAAATGGTGAGTTAAACAGATATATCCAAGCGTAAAATCTAAAAAATGTTCCCTGTGGGCGCCTGGGGGGTGTTGTTTGAAATCAACTACATATCAATTGAGCAGCGGCAAGCGGATCCGATGATAAATTCCAGTCCACAGACGCCTTATAAATTACATTTTTTTGTTCACGATCTAGCCTCATCTCAGCTCCCCAGAGGCCCTTAGACTGAGAACTATGATTGTGTTGGAGAAATGTTTGCTTAGCTTGAGCGATGCCATTAGTGTTACATGTGCCAGGCCGCTCTCGCCAGCACCCCCCACTTCCATCCTTCCATCTCCCCCAGTCCCAATCCTATCCCCCTCCCTCTTCCTCCCTTCAACAAAATGCAATATGTGCCTGGTAATTTTTCTGTTCATTATCTCATTGTTTTCTGTAAGTACAAGGTTAGATTGAATTACTGCAGGCTCTATTGTCTATTTGTAATTCTCCTTCCATGCCGCGCTACTAATGAATGGGCAATTTAGTCAAATCTTTGTAACTGCTTCTTCTGTGCGTCAGCCACTTAATTACTCTGAGCTTTTCTCACTGCTGCTTTATTGCATGGAAACTCAGGCTGCTTCCAGGTCTTTGCTAGGGGATCTCCAGCTCTGAAAGGGAAAAAAATAATCATAACAATAACCAGCGTGGATTATCTTGATTCCTTGATGCAGCAGCATCCTCAGCACACAGGACTTTCCCCTCTCCTATGGTTAATTTGCTCTGTAGTTAGTGGTTTTATTATTGTCCTGTGTACAGAGAAAACTGTCACTGTGTAAATTAGGCAAAGAACATCTAAGGTGAAGGCAGTCTAGACCCTTTAACATGATGAGAGCTTGAAAAAAGGCAAATTGAATAAACACATGGAACCTCATATGGAAATTGCCCCACTTCATGCAATTCCACTGAAACTGAGATGCTAATCTCAGTATATTTTAGGGTCATCAAAATCTGAATTTATCTTGATTTTGGTACCAGGGGTAGGAATTGCTCTTTTTCTGTTTGCAAAAAGAATATGTTCACCTTGGTGTTTAGTATAAAATATTTCAATCTGTAAATGAGGGGCAAGGAATGGGAAGAACTATATTTTAAAATCAATTTAATAAAACCGTTTATAATTCACAGTCAGGCACATAGCTTTAGAAAGCTTTAAAACAGCCCTTTTGCATGACAAATACTTCTTTCTCTAAATAACAGGATGCAAAGAACAGAAATAAGAGGAAATAAAGGAGTTTAAAAGAAAGCATTGTAAATAATAAATAATATCCCAGTAGTCTGTCTCCATACATGGTCTGACTCCCCTGTTTAAATTCCTAGAAAGACTCTGTTCCTTTCTGCAGTAAATGAAATACTTAGATGCTGATGGAGCGCAGGGTTTGGTCCAAAATCACAAGTAAGTTGAGTCCATGCGTGTTGGCACTTCACTTTATCTGTGTGTTTAAACTGGACAACACTGCCTTATACCAACCACATTTTAACAAACTGCATTCCTTCTTTAAGGTGTCAGTGTTTTGGTTTTTTTTTTTCACTTTTGCACAGGTTTTATTATCCTCATGAAGGAAATGTTCTAACACTCTTTCTCTTATCCTGTTCCTATTTATAGCTACATGTTATTACATGAAATACAAATCTTTGGTTGCCTTTTTTTTTTTGTCACATTTCTCAGTTTTCAATTTAAAATTGAATCCTTGAATTTGTTCAGTAAATCATTAATTTCTATCAAGTTGAAAATTTACGAAGGATTTCTTATCCATATGGTAGACAGGCACAGACTTTACATTCATTTTGTACAGAGTATCTGCATGCTCAATGATCTAAACACATATTTAATATACAAACACTAAGTTCAATAATGTAAAAATCTTTTTTTTCTAGCTCCTGTGACTGGAAAAGTGGTTCAAATTAAAATTCTATTCTGCAGGATTTCTAAAAAAACAGTTTATCCCTCAAAACTGTTACAAATTGATGGGGAAGATACTGAGAGCTTAGAAGAGTACAAAAAGGATGACAAATTACTGTAATTATTAATTACAAAGGCTTTATGGAGGATTTTTCAAGAAATTTCCTGTAAAGGAATTTCACAGCCTCCAGAGACACTGAAGGCTTTTTGAGAAGTTTTGATTAATGGTTATGCTCATCCTTGACCCTACAAGTCAAAATCTTCACTGGTCCACGAGCAGTCAGGAGGTGGAGAGGGGCTACTTCTCCCCTCCACATGGCATTGGGATGGGGCAGGATGCTGTGTGTGCCTGGGGCAGGCTATAGTGTCCATCTCATGAGCTCCTGCCTGCTCTCTTGTCTCTTGGCTGGGATTTGGCATACCAGCTCTCACGGTGGGACCTCACTTGGGCTTCACAATAGACACATGTAAACTTCAGTCCCCTTTCTCTTCCTCAGGCTAGACCCTAAAGTTGGTAGCCATCCACAGTAGGAGCTGGGGTGTCACTCACCCCAAGGATCTGCTTCTGAAAGCTTAAGTTTTTAGATTTCAGTTGAAATCAAAATAAACCCCCTTTTTTTTTCCACATGATTACAAACAGGATTTACTGCACTGACAGGACAGATTTTTGGCCAGGACACAAATGTGAACCTCTGTGCCAACCTTCAAAGCAAA
Organism: Pezoporus flaviventris; assembly: GCF_033815535.1. Taxonomy (NCBI): domain Eukaryota; kingdom Metazoa; phylum Chordata; class Aves; order Psittaciformes; family Psittacidae; genus Pezoporus; species Pezoporus flaviventris. The sequence continues at coordinate 2,367,025 of NW_026892558.1, forward strand.
TCATTGCTTCAATAAATATGCATTTAACTCACAGCAGTGTTATCCAGTCTGGCTGACCATACCTTTGATGCATTTTCTTCCCCTTCAGGCCCAGGGAAGCATGTACCTCAACATGCCCCAGACACCATCCCAACACCCTGGCCCCAGGAGCACGTGTGCTCCCACCCCACTCCTTCCTCTCCTCGTGCACAGGGTGGTCTTCTCGTCCACTTTGGGGATGCTGCTAGCAGCCAGATCCTGCCTGGGGTTTTGAGTTCAATCCTGGATGCCACCAAGACATGGGCAGGGTGACAACCACCAAGGTTAGACAGGGCCTTGGGTGACATGGTCTAGTATAAGGCATCCCTGCCCGTTGCAGGGGGGTTGAACTAGATGATCTTAAGGTCCTTTCCAACACAAGCTGTTCTATCATTCTGTGAAGATTGAAGCAGTTGCACGGCCACGACATTGCGTTGCCATGCCAGAAGGGGTTCTCCAAGTCCCACTGGACCAGTGCCTCTATAATGGGCTCTGCTTGGTGTGGAGGGATAAGGGGATTTCTGCTGCCATCCAGATCAGTGAGTGCTGCATTTCTAAACACCCCTCCTTGTGCTACGTGCACACATGCTTTCGGAAACACATATCATTAATAGCAGCTTATTTCTATTTGTCTTTACAAAACAGCTGAAGACAGCGAGAGAGGCAGCCTGAGAGCAAGCTGGTGCCTTGTAGACCTAGATAGGCTTTTTGCCTGTTTTGTTATAATACTTCATTGGAACTGACACATTGATAGCTACAGTTTTTCTAGGAAGTGACCTTCATGCTGCCCATTGATTCCCAGTGGCCATCAACTCCTTGCAATTGGAATGACAGGCCAGGTTAAAGGTCAGTCCTTAAATAAAGCTTCTGGATTACTAAACACCTGAAGTTCAAATGGAAATGGAAATCTGCCCCTCATTTTATGTGACATGTTACTGCTAATGACACTTCTTGGTCTTAAACGGCTCCTGCTCTTTAACTCGTGTATGTTTCACTTGATAACCCCTTAAACTGGCTCTTCCCCCTGCTGCTGCTGGACCCTTACAGGACAGTCAACAAGGGAAAGCAATCTCCCTGGTATATACAGCTTCTGGGAGAAAAGCTTTTGCAGGAAAAGACATCAGAATCAATTAAAACACTTGCCTTTCAAGCGATGGCCAGGAACAATCATTCCCTTAATTAAGATTCACAGTAAAAACATTTTATTTACATGAGCTGTGGCATTAGAAAGGCCCCAATAGCACTGCCGTGCCAGGGAAGTGGGATGTGATTTGTTTGCCTGTGCATGACACTGGGCCCCTCAGATGTGCTAGGTTATGGGAATGTTTGGGGGGTGTTCATACAGGGAAGAAGAGGGGGTTACTCTCTCCCCATGCCTTATGGAGCTGCTGCTCCACTCCTCACACTGAGCCTTGTCCCAGAGCCCTCAGGTCCCTGACTCCCAGTACCTTCCTCTGCTCCGCAGGACCTCCAGGTCCCCTGTGGGTGGTGGGCTCAAATTTACCTCTTTACGTTCTCCTCTGAATTTTTACCTATTTTCTGCATCTTGACTTGAGTGGGGCACGTTGGTAGACAGCACAGTAAACTTGTCATTCCACCTTCAAGAGTATTTATGCTTATTCTGTCGCTTTTGCAAAAAGTACTTTGACAGATTATGCTAATTTACTTCGATGCTGTCGAAACATCTCTAGTTCCCAGCTGAGATTAGTGTACCCTTGTGGTAGCTGCAGTATGTACTCTCTACAGGATATAGTACCTGTCCCAGACGTCACACTGTCTAGATAACCCCAGGTTCCAGTATAGGTTGGGGAACGACCTGTTAGAGAGCAGTGTAGGGGAGAGGGACCTGGGGGTCCTAGTGGACGACAGGATGACCATGAGCCAACACTGTGCCCTTGTGGCTAAGAAGGCCAATGGCATCCTGGGGTGTATTAGAAGGGGGGTGGTTAGTAGGTCGAGAGAGGTCCTCCTTCCCCTCTACTCTGCCCTGGTGAGACCGCATCTGGAGTATTGTGTCCAGTTCTGGGCCCCTCAGTTCAAGAAGGACAGGGAGCTGCTGGAGAGAGTCCAGCGCAGGGCAACTAAGATGATTAAGGGAGTGGAGCATCTCCCTTATGAGGAAAGACTGAGGGAGCTGGGTCTCTATAGTTTGGAGAAGAGGAGACTGAGGGGTGACCTTATCAGTGTCTATAAATATATAAAGGGGGAGTGTCACGAGGACGGAGCCAGGCTCTACTCAGTGGCAAACAATGATAGGACAAGGGGTAATGGGTACAAACTGGAACACAAGAGGTTCCACTTAAACTTGAGAAGAAACTTCTTCTCAGTGAGGGTGACGGAACACTGGAACAGGCTGCCCAGGGAGGTTGTGGAGTCTCCTTCCCTGGAGACATTCAAAACCCGCCTGGACGCATTCCTGTGTAACATTATCTAGGTGTTCCTGCTCCGGCAGGGGGATTGGACTAGATGATCTTTCGAGGTCCCTTCCAATCTCTAACATACTGTGATACTGTGATACTGTGATAACAACATGAAGTTATTTGCGCTAGGGTAGGTTCATCTTCTTCTGCAGCGTGTCAGGACATCAGATGCCGGAATCTGGTGGACATGGCAGCATGCTCTTATTTCCTAACCCAGAGTCCACAGTGTTTAATAAATCACCATATATTAAGTTAAACGCAGCTGAGGCTGCTTGCTGGTACTGCAGCTAGATGGTATGGCATGGCCTGCATCCATGCTTTTGATCTCACCAACCAAAGTAGGATCAACATGGAGGAAAATGACTGGACAAGGAGGGAAGAAACAGACTTAATCCCAAAATCTCACAGGTGCTGTACAGGCTCTGTTGTATGCATCGTTAGGTCACCTAGATGAAGGATGATTTGGAAGGCAGGCATCTGAAATATGGATGAACTCCTTTTGCTTAGGAAATAATGCCAGAGTGTAACTTAAATAGTTCCATAGCAGTGGGACATTTCTAGTACTAGCCCCCCACTAGGAGGGATTGCGTGGATCTATAGCAGAGGTTGCAGTAGGCTACAGTGACTTCCACTTCAGGGTCACCATTGCCTCTGCCACTGCTATATCAGAAGCCTGCAGGACTTCTCAGTGGTCATTCTGGGGAGGTTTCTGGTGATCATCTGCTGCAGGAATAGTTTAATTGTTGTCCACGTCATCTTCCCTTGCTGAAGGGCAGCGGGTCTGAATGGACACGGGCTTGAGTTACACTCTTGTTGCTCAATGTGGTGCCTCCAGGCAGCGGGAGCTGCTGTGTTGTAACTGTCCAGGTGATAAATAGTCTCTCATCCCCACTGCTGTCAGCCTGACATCACTCACCAGCCCTAAATTAATCTAAACAACAGCGTGTAACATGGGTACTGCTAGAGTTTGCTAATGCCTGGCTAATAAAGCAGGAATAGCAGAGGAACGTTTCATAAAGTGCTTTAAATGCACATTAACCTATCGGAGTCTGGTGTAATGGGCTGGGAACACTTACACCAAAACGTATGTCTGCTGATGATCTGCTCTAAACGTTGGTTAGTTTTGATGGTACTTCTTAAAGTAAGTCATAAGGTTACTTGTAGAAAAAAACAGATTTCTAAGGGAACCTTTCAAAATGCCCAAAGGTAAAACCTAAGAAATAAGGTGATCTCTTAAAACAACCCTTTGGTTCTGTTCATTTAAAAGAAAAAAAATAAATCTAGTTTCACCTGGTAAAATCTAAGGAGAGCTTCTGTGTAATGTTGGTATAATAGAACTTATTTCAAACACGTTTCCATAAAATTTTTAAAACATTTCCCCTGGCCAGAGACCTTACACTGAATTTCAGCCAGCAGCAAATTTTTTGCAACCAGTGTTATAAATCAAAACTGGGTTTCTAATGAAAGTGCTGACACAACGTTAACTGTAACGGTACTTTCAGGCAAAACTGTAAAGAAATTAAAGTCCTATCTTCAGTATGCTGGTGCTATAACCAGAACTGCTTTTTTTTTTTTTTTTAATCTTCCTTGTGAGCACTTCTCTGTATCAGAGCAACACTGAGGGTTAGTGTAATCATCATGTAATGCAGAATGTAGGTATCTATCTGTTACACCTAGTGAAATTCTAAAATATGAATGCTTTATTTATAAATGTCAAGAGATGAAACAGTCAATTTTTATTTTTCTTCATGAGCTCTCTATGAAATAACAGTTCTGTCTGTAAGCAGCTACCCAGATCACTCAGTGTCATGTTTTCTCCCTGACCGGACAACTGATACCCTTAAAATATTAGAAAAAGAGTAACCAAAGGTCAAAAACATCTTCTTGTCCCAAAATCGAGGCAGAGCAACCTCCAACGTTTTTGCTCCAACATTCTTGAAATCTGAAAGAAACTACAAAGCATTTCCACGAATATCTGGCAGTTGTCTTCTGGAAATACATCACTCCTTTGAGGCAGAGAGACTCTGACCTGGATCCCGATCCAGCAATACAAGAGAGTGATATAATTTCAGGAACATCAGTGGTCCCATGGAATTTTGGTCAAAGGCCAACTAAAGGATAGAGCACCATGCTTCTTCAAATTCAGAAACTGGGAAAATACTTGGAAATATGATTCCAAGTAGCATAAAGACCTCATTAACCTTTTTTGTGGTGATCAATTCAGGTTCAGTTTTGGAATTTTTGGATTAAAGATAGCCAAGACACAGAGGCAATGCTGTATCCAAACTGTTAGGGCAATGCAGGGCCACTTTTAATAATACCAAACCTTTTACAGGTATTAAAACTGTCTGTCTCATTGCTGATCCTGCAGTGCAGCGTTTTACATGGAGGATGGGAGCTCTTTTTTAATGCTTTCCTCAAACACAACATGGCATTCACATTATTGGGTATAGAATGGTGCGCCTAAGTTTTCTCTCCAAGACTGAGTTACTTGTGCTGATGTTTTTTTGGTGACTCTTTCTCAGCAGGATATGAGCTAGAAGATAATCTGCCTTGCTTTCCTATGGTGATATTATTCCTGTAGTGGTTACAGAGATGAAAAAAGCTCTGTACCTCTGCATGTGATTCCAATATGCTTGGATTAATATTCAACACTGTTCAAGGATGGGCATCTCGGAAGGACACCTCAGAGGCTTCTAAGGTCTACTGTAAAGACTGTGGCTCCAACATCAGCAGGTTAAAACAGAGCTGAAATCAGCGCCACTGTCCAGCTGAGGTCCTAAATAGGGCTGGAGTGAAATCTACTTGTGCTCAGACTTTTTGCCTCCTGAAAATTATTATTGAGTAAAATATAGTGTTACTTGTCCCTCTAGTGACAGCCACAACAATTTCAAAAAGTGGCAGTAAAATAAATGCAGGAATAACTAACAAGAAGTAGCTTGAAGGAATAAAATAATTCATTGAAATACTTTAGTGAATAACGGGTTTTTGACTCAACTATTAAAAGGAAGGAAAGAATTTATGAGAATATAAATTCCATCCTGAATGTTCCAGAATATTCAGTAGCTTGGAAATGATAGGGGTTTAGGTCAAATGAGACATTTCAAAGACTCTCAACCAAAATGTCTTTCTTCTATGGAGGATTTTCCAACAAAAGCTAAATAAATGTATATGTGGAGATGGTATTTAAAGACAAAAGGTCCATACCCTAACTAATGGGCTGCAAGTCATCTGTCCTTCTGCGTGCTTATTTATACTCACAGTGAACCTACTAGAGAACTGCTTTTGTTTCAAATTTCAGAAAATTAAAACACTTGCTGCCACTGTCTCAGTGTTTATGAAGTACCATATGTGTGATATTCTGTTTAAACTCTACTTCTTTGTGTGATGACTTCAGGCCAGTGAGGTATTTTCTGAGGCCAGAGGCCAGGGACCCTTCATCCTTTGTATGCTGACATTAACTCTTCCATCTACAAAGCAGAGCTAAAAAGGGACATGTAGTCCCAGCACACTCTTATGACTATGTTCAGTATCAGTGGTAAAACACAAAGCCAAAGTGGATGATATGAGGACATATGAGGTTTTTAGTAGATAATTTTTTGTCAAAAAACCTGTGTTTCTACATTATTTCTTTTGGTGCTTTTATAAGATCTCACATAGATCTCTGGACTTTGACGAGATCTGTGTCCGGAATCCTCTTCATTGGCTTTCAGTCTGCCACCAAAACTTGTGGTTTTATTTCCATTACATTGACAGGAAAGAAATTTTAATACAGTATTGTGTATTTACTTTATCTGCTTGTCTTTACAAATCACTCTACAATCCCAGGGTTTGGTGCGAGACAGAGAGTGAGCGAGCAAGAAGTAGTATTTATAGTAAAACATGGATAGTCAATAGCATGTGGGAAAACAACTGAAACTGAAAATGGTCCCAAAGGTAATTTGCAAATCTGCTGAAATCCCGAACAAGCTTTGATTTAACCGAAGCTTGAAATGGCTTTTATTTACTGTCTATTGTGGAATAAATGACATCTCATAAACAGGCTTTATCCATTACCACAGAATGGCGATCACTGTGTTAGGGACATTTTATCCTCTTGATATAAAACAAGATATGCTATAGTGTGTTATTACAAATAGAAAAATCAATGCTGAGACACACACCTCTGAAATTTCATTTTTGCGGAACCCCATTTTCAAAAATGTATTCTCTAATAAAAACGTCTCCATAACCAGGGGGATTTACAAAGCACTGAGCAACAAAGAACAATAACAAACAATGAATAAAGTGGCTCCATCCTGAGTCTTTTTGCTGTACATTAGTCACACACTTGCATACATTTCTGAGCGCTGAGCAGAGCTCCCACTAGGCAGGAAAGTAAACCAGCTGAATTACCTTCACTTTTAAGCGCTTTGTGGAGAACGTACAGTGCATGCCAAGTTGTGCTGGAGAGGAAAACTTTGCAGTAAAAAGAGCCTGATCCAGAGATGGAGACATCAAAACAAAGACTCCCATTATTTTCTCCACAGTCTGGATGAAAAAAACTAGCCAAAAAACAGTTAAAACTTGGCTGATGTAGGTGCTGGCAATTATTTTTCATTCACAGCGGGTCTAATTTATTTGTCCCTTTCCACTGTTCATTACTTAATGCTGATTCATAGGATCCTGTTTCTCTGATAGATTTTCACCAAAAAATACCCAGAAAAAGGTTTTCCTCCAGCCAGTCAGTTATGAATTGTTCAGAGTTGCTGCTCCCTTTGTACAATCCACAACTGGTCCCCACAATATGATAGTGTAACTGGAATCCAACTGGACGCCTGTAAAAGTAAAATCGCATAAAATGGTGATTGACAAATAACAAACAGGGATTGCATTGATTTTTTTTTTTCTAATGCATGATTATTTGTCTCCAGAATTTATGATTCTTCTGAGATTTTGAGACTTATCAATCAAGCAAGTGAAACAGTGAGTGAGTCTGCTCCAAAAGCACAGTATATGAGCTGTAAGTGATTGTGGAGTGACTTCCCTGAACACACCTGGAAATGCAGATAAATTGCCTTTAGATTATTCAGTTGCCAGAAATCAAGACTGGATAGTCACCTTCGGTGGGTCAGCAGTATCCTGGAGATGTGAACCTGAACTAGGGAAAAAGGGTCTCCTGCTCACACAGCAGCAGAAATCCCATGAAAAGCCCCATTTCCCACAGCAAGGGAGAAGTCACCAGCAAACTACAGCTTGCAAGAGATCCATTTCTGCCCTTATAAATCAAGGAATAGCTACTTCCAAAAAGTGGATTTTGACATTTTGGTTTGCAGTTGGGAATTGCTTTAATATACATGACTTTGTTCACATAGACTAGTTCCTTAGTTGCTTCTAATGATCTCTGCTTTAATTTCTCTTGCGACGTTGAGGTCCACAGTCAAACACATGCGGTTGGTAGAAGGATTTTCCCAAACTCTGAGAAGATCAAAGACCAGATCTGTGAAAGCTCTTTAGGATGCACGATTCTCTCCTCCTCAGGCAGATAAGTGAATTTATTAGGATGACTTGCAAAGTACAGTGATGCTTAATGTGAGCAATCATGATGATGTCACACTTACATTGAAAATGATCTCATAGGCCCTAGGGTTTCGCACCCAGCACTGGGTAATAGTCCTTGCCTCTTGCTGTGCCAAAAGCAGACTGTGGAAGCTGCATGAACAGACAGAGTGGTGACTCTGCTCTGAAACAGAAGTCTCTGCAGAAGTTTCAAGAGGAAGTGAAAAGCTCTTTAGGCTTTCTCTCTGATGAACTCAAAATTACAGGGGCCAGCTGCAATTCCCTACAGGAGACAGCACCTTTAGGAAATGCGGGTCTGCTGGCTGCATTCACGTAGATGCTTGCTTCTTGCAGACACAAACAGGAACCTGTAGGGATGCTTTCAAGATGCAATTAAGAAAATTTACTTTGGACTACAGTGTTCCCTTCTCTCTGCTTCTTTTTGCCCTGTGCCATGTTCTGACTCTCCTGCACCAAGGGTGCAAATGAGAACAACATCCTCAGTTGCTTCAGTCACATTATGGTCAAAATCCTGAATTGATATCTTTTAAATGTAAAAAATGGAAGAGAAAAGAAGGGTATGAGGGCACCAATATTCTTTCAAAACAAAGCCAGTGTAGGCAATTGCATCTGTACTTGGGGAAAGGGGTGAAGCTTGCAATGATGCAAATAAATATCATGCATCAGTGAAACATTTGTGATAAATACTATTTTTGGTCAAAACCCCACAAATAGCTGTCTGTGGTGCAGAACTGAAGTACCTTTCTATTGGTATCATTGCACAAAAAAAAATGTACAGTGGTCCATGGTCCAAGTTCCTCCAGTTCCAAGGACTTACCAGCTGCCTTTGTTAGGGACTGGCTAGTGACAGAGATGATGTGTGATGACCCATAGGCACTGCTGACGGCTGCATTTGTGTGCAGCATTTTATGTGACACAGTTGGTGATTCAAGTCCATAAAAACAAAACTCTTCAAATGAACAAGGTGATTGAAAGAATATGGAATAATCTGATTTTTCCTTGCTATGCCAATAGCTAAATCTATGTGTCTCTGTGAGCATGGCCCTAAACAGTTAGCTCCATGAGTGCCCCTGTAATACCCAGAATTTCTAGGATACAGTGAGCTTGGCAATGCACATGGACCAGGACCTTATTAGGTTGACATGAAGTCTACAAATATTTAGCCACTTGATTCAGTTGCATAAACCCCTTTTACAGTCTTGGGGGGCCTAAGAGAGGCTCTGTCTTTCCTGTGATATGGCTATGGCAATGCTCACCCCTCTGTAAATATATCTGCTTTTGGAGCTGTTTCAAAGGGGAATAATCTCAAAGCAAAGGGGAAAAAAAAATTTGGCTCTGCAAAGGTTCACAAGTTGATGGAGGAAATTACAAACTGCCACATTTGGCCTCAATTGTGTCCTTGGTTTGCTGTCTCTCAATATGGCTTGCTTTATTCCAAAGGTATTTTCTTCCATTTGATGCTCATGAGCAATCCACAGCGTATTTTCACTCAGCACTGCCTCCTTGCTGATGCTCACTGGACCACAGTGAGTGCAAATGAGATGCAGATCTGCAGATTGCATCTCTTGCTGGAGATCCATCATGCATATGGATCAGGCTGCCTCCTCAGGTGGGGAAGAGCTCTGTACACAGACAGTGTTTAAGGAGTGGGCTCGTAATGGAAAACTTTGAAAGACAGTCTACTTTTAGAAACAGCTCTGCTTGTGCCTCCAATACACTGAATATTGGTCTTCATTTCTTTGTTATTGCTAAGGACATTTGCATGAAAATAAGATCTTTGGATTTTAAACATTCAACTGTTCCTGCTGCTTGCTGCCTGCTTGGAGACTTAATACCTGTGGAGTCCCAAGACACAGCTGTATGGGAAATGAGTGGGTCATTACAAAAAAAAGGAGAAGGTCATGGATGGTAAGGGGAAGCCTGGAGAAACATAATGGTTTGGTTTGTGGTTTGCCTCCTGACTTTTCATTTATATTGAGGTAATATGTCAGAAATAGACAAGGAAAGATTATCAAGCTTGAATATTTGAACTTCTGTAGGTACTTACATGCAAGCATGAGAACATCATACTGCATACAAGGGCCCCTTTTGGTTCAGATCTTGACTTCAATGGTGGCCAGCAATATCCCAACAGGACAGGATATAAGAAAAGGATAAGTGTGTTATGCTACTCAGCCTACCTTCACTATATTCAACAGCTCATGGCACGGGACTCTCAATCAGAGCCGATGTCTGGTGGTAATAACTTCACACAGAAGCCCACAAGGGATTTTTGCTTCATACTTTTCTTCAATTCTTTTTTGCACTGCAAGGAGGTCTGCACCAAGGAGTTTCTCAGAAGAGATGTATGGGATGCTGGGACTCACAGTGTTGAGGTGGGCAGAGGATTTTTCTTTCTTACCCAGTCCTCTCCTCAAAAAAGGTCTTTATGAAGGATACCAGACTTACCAGATGCTCAAAGCAGACAAAAAACACATAGAGAATTCAAAAATCCAATGTTAAAGAGGATTCAGATCACTCTTGCAAAATTATGGATTTGACTTTGCTCTAAGCAGGGTGAGATCTACCTCAAAATAAGTCGAAACTCAAGTCACCTCCTGCTTTGATTTGCATTTGAACCTTAGTGAAGGTTTTGAGCAGAGCATCTTCACTGATCTTAAAGTATAGATTTCTCTCAACACAAACAAATTCCTTCTGTGGGTGGAAGTGGGGTCAGCCCCACAGTAGTACTTCTGAACTGGTATTCCTCTTTCTCACTGGGTCAGAATCTGAGGAAGATTCAGCAGCAGCTGACAGATCTGCAGTCAAGGAATAAGTGCAGATTTCCTTGGCAGTAAATATGTGAGGAAAACCAACATTTAATTCTATGAATTACAGGTTATAAACTCTTATTTTAGCATAGGGAAAGCCACTCATTTAAAAGTCATAGTTAGGCTTTTACTCTCAAAGATGGAGGTTTTGGATTGTAAACTGGGACTTGAAATTAAAGATCTTTGTACTTTGTTTAGGACCTACCCTTAACCTCCATGTGTACCCATACCACAGGAAAGGTTTCTGCTGCAAAACAGTGAACTTATCCTCAGAAATACATCATTAGGTTTCAGAGTTAACATTCGGTTGTGATAACTGGTGTGTGAGGTGGGAAGGTTGAAATTTCCACACTGCCTTGTAACTATAGCTTCAGCTGGGATTTTATCATATTCATGCATATGCCAGATGTCTCTTTTTCAGGACTGAAGGGTTTAGGACAAGAGAGCATCTTACCTTGTCTCCCAGTCTGTTGTGGCCCGGCATAGCAACCAGAGTTCATGAAGGCATGTCCGTCATGTATTGGCAATCAAAAGAGTATTATTTCAGTATAACACTATATATTCTATGGTTCTATGAGTCTATATTATATTGTGGTTATATTAATGGCAAAACAGCCTCTCTCTTCTGACAGTCTATGGAAGGAGAGAGTAAGAACATATGGTCCCATTTTACAGACAAAATCTACATGTGACAGCTACAAAGGGCACTGTCCAATGGTGCATCTAATAGTTTATAAACATTAATTAACTGATGAAACAGGTTTACAACATCTTTCAGGTAAGCGTCTATGGACTGGTTTAGTCTGCACTGCAGTTTTGTCAAGAAGGGAAATGAAAGATAAATAAAGCCCATTTCATCACTGACTGCCCCAGCAGGCTTCACCCTTAATGCCGTTGTGGCAAGGGTCCTTCCCACTGACTGCTTGCATGTTGCACAACTTGTTTCTTTTTAGCTGTTTACCACAGAAAAATGTTTAAGTAGGATTCAGGTATCCCTCGGCAAAGGGAAAGCAGAAAAGTAAAGGTGAAGGAAAAAAAAAGCCTTTGCAAAATATAAACCAGAAGTTACTGCAGGCAAAGATGCCTTTGAGCAGTCTCAAGCTAAGACTTTCTATTTCCATGTAAAAATGTCTGTTGAAAGGGCAAGCTACATTTACAATGGGCAAAGTTATACAGCTTACACAGGCATGAGCACCTGCTAGGAAGATGGGGGAAAGATTCAATTTACCTTTGGGTTGCAATGCTCAGATTCCCATTTAAAAGTCTAAGACCCCTGATTATTTATTGTTGTCTTTCTCTTCATAGCTGTCTGCATCTTCACTGGCTTGCAAGATGCAACAGTATGGCCTAAAGGATTTTTTGAATTAAGTTCTTTTGAGTCATTTTTTTCCCCTTCAGGTGTTTAGCTAACAATGCTGAAGCTTGACACGCTTCCTCTGCATTCAGGGGGGTTGATATATTTATATATTTATTGGCCAACAGTCATATCAACTGTGCCTGAGCTGTCATTAAACACGAGGTTACTACAGGGTTACTGGATTTGCTATTTCTTTACTTACAGGAGGGAGGGAAGGCAGCGTCAATGAGAGTAACGTTCTAAAGCAATCCACATTTTAGAGTGAATATGCTTCAAGTTCCCATCAGGCAGTGACAGCGAAATTTAATATCAAAGTCTCTATACTATCCCTTCCCCTCTCCCAGAAAGCATAAAAGAGGCAGCTTGTACATTTTCTTTAACTTACAGGAGCCAAGGAGGCTTTTACTGATGACATCTAGAAAGACATTAGAAGGCACCTCTGACAATGAAATAAGTATCTCCTCATTTCAGCAAGAAGAACAGAAACTCTGACTCTTCTTTCTTCACAATAGTGAGAGTCCTGGTAAGACAAAAAAAAACAAACTGGTGCTCCAATTAATTCTGGCACTTGTAGCACACTGGAAAACCAAACCTGGCATCCTAGGTAAAAGCAGAGGACCAAACACTAACCCAACTGATGACTGATCTAATTTAGTAAATTAAATTTACTTCTTAGTAAAAAAGAGTAGCTCAAACTGGTCAAAAGCAAGTACATAAACTCTCTTGCATCTACTGTAGTTTAACAGCTACCCTGAATTGCTAAAAACATGGTTTGAATGGAAAATCGTGTGTACCGGCTGAACCCAATTCAGCAAGTTATTCCAGGGGGAGAATTCTTAAGGGATTACATGCACCAAAATAGGGGGTTTATTAGGCAAGGGGGTAACAAAGGCAATGACATGATATTCTCCAGCTGTAAAACATGATCATCCGCCAAGGGCAGATGAACAAGCATTGGTGGTGGATGTCTGGAGCTTCTGGGGGTGTATACTTAGCTGGAGATGGATCCTCATCCTCTTAATACTGCCCTTTTCTGGCATGTTGGGAATGCTCTTGTGCTCTCCAGAGCTGAAGATCTGGACACACTTGTGAGGTGGGCTGATGCCAACCTCATGAAGTTTAAACAGGACAAGTGCAAGGTCCTGCACCTGGGTTGGATCAATCCCAGGCACAGCTACAGGTTGGGCAGAGAAGAGATTCAGAGCAGCCCAAGGAGAAGGACTTGGGGGTGTTGGTCAATGACAAAATGAGCATGTGCTGGCTTCAGTGTGTGCTTGCAGCCCAGAAAGCAACCGTATCCTGGGCTGCATCAAAAGGAGCGTGACCAGCAGGTCGAAGGAGGTGATCCTGCCCCTCTGCTCTGCTCTCGTGAGACCTCACTTAGAGCATTGTGTGCAGTTCTGGTGTCCTCAACATAAAAAGGACGTGGAACTGTTGGAACAAGTCCAGAGGAGGCCACGAGGATGATCAGGGGACTGGAGCACCTCCTGTATGAAGACAGGCTGAGAAAGTTGGGGCTGTTCAGGCTGGAGAAGAGAAGGCTGCATGGAGACCTCAGAGCAGCCTTCCAGTATCTGAAGGGGGCCTATGGGGATTCTGGGGAGGGACTCTTCATTAGGGACTGTAGTGATAGGACAAGGGGTAATGGGTTAAAACTTAAACAGGGGAAGTTTAGATTGGATATAGGGAGTAAATTGTTTACTGTGAGGGTGGTGAGGCACTGGAATGGGTTGCCCAAGGAAGCTGTGAATGCTCCATCCCTGGCAGTGTTCAAGGCCAGGTTGGACAAAGCCTTGGGTGACATGGTTTAGTGTGAGGTGTCCCTGCCCATGGCAGGGGGTTTGGAACTGGATGATCTTAAGGTCCTTTTCAACCCTAACTATTCTACGGTTAAAAAACATGTGGGAAGGACAGAGGCCTTCAGCTGTGTAGCTTCAGGATCTAGCACTATAGTGGAGCTGCACAAGGGTGAGGTCTGGTTTACACCATGTCCCCATCCTGCCTTTGGTGCCTTTTTACTCAGTGAAAAAAGGACCTCAGGGCATGACTCTGACCTATCTTGGACATGTTCAGGGAGTGAATCACAGTGCTTGCCCTTCCATTGACTGAAGCTAATTTATGGTAACTGCTCAGGTGTCTCCTGCTGCTGAAGTTACAGCATTACTGCAGTGAACCTCTCCACTGGAGGACAAGGCTGTGAGCCAGGCCCATGCAGGTGAACCTTTTCCCTTGAAGATGCAAAACCCAAAAGCCCTATTCCATGTAATCCTCTTTGGTGGCAGGAAGAAACCCACAGAGGTTTTGATCAAACTATAATGGAGTTGTGCTTGCATTTCCCACAGGTAAAGAGAGTTTACAAGTCCTGGAGTTACGAGAATTACAAGACTTGAGTTCGCTGGTCTTTCTTAGCTGTGAGCTTCCAGCACACCTTAGGCTCTCTGACACATGGACAAGGGGCTTGAGGTACCTGTTGGCAGTGACTGAATATTGCTGTCAAAGCTGCCAAATAACATTCCTGCAAAGAATATTTATGGGCTCCAATGTGAGATTAAGTAATTGCCCAATCCATTTATCACCACGCTCACAATTAAGAAATGAGTGAAGAAATAATAGTTATCACAGTAAAATTGATTGTCATCATGGTAAACATTTTGGGAAGTCTCAGTCGAGAAAAGGTGCCAGATCACTGTTGTAATCTGTTCTTTGGTGGAAATGAACATTTCTGGAAGGGTATTTGGTCTTCTCAAGGGCTCATGAGGCCAAGGAAGTGATACAAATGCAGGATGAAAAGCCCACTCTGGTGATCCAGACAAGGATTTCTGTGCATGTCCAAGGCAAAGGAAGCTGCTGAGCAGCTATCCCAATAATGCTGGGGGAGGGAGACATGTGACACAAACCACCGTTTGCAAAAATTATTTTAAAGAGAGGTTTTCACATAAGTGATGGATCCCAGGCACCGCTAGTGCCACTCGGATGCTTTCTTCCCTAGATGGGAGGTTAATAGGTATATGCATTAATGTAATGACCTCTTTATTGACACACTTTCATTTCACTTCTCTTTAACCACCACGAGAGTAAAACCCAGAAGAACTGTTCAGAGAAGAGTGACTACATTTAGAAAAGTAAAACAAATACCATTACATGGAGTGCACTACAACCAGGTAATTAGTAAAATGATGTCATGGACCCTCTATTATTAATAGATGCATGCACAACTTATGTTGTTCTCTTAAATACAATTTCAAAGAGGTGTTTACAATCTGAACTGAATCTAAACGTCACTCTTTACCTTATAAGACATATATATAAGACATACATAGAAGATATATTACAAGCATGTCTGAGTCTAAACAAACATTTCAGTTGCAGATACGTATCAGAAGCAGCTGAGACCATAAAGTCCTCTTCTTTTTATACACATAAAAACTACATTAATGCATTTCAGTTGTTACATGAGAAGGGCAATTGATAGTATAATAAAAGTGGGCTTTGTAAAAATGAAGCCCCCATCTGATTTGAGAAATACATATATTCAGGGGTTTATGGAAGACACCCCTTAGTCCATTTCTGAAGCACAGACTTACTTATCGACTACATGAAATATTTTGTGGTTGGGGTTATTTGTGATGGGTATTTTTCTTTGATGACTTCTTACCGCTTTTTAAAAGCGAGCTGTGCCAAGCAGGAGAAAGGAGAGAAATCTGTGTTGTTAGAGGGTATGTGATTTAGCTGGATTTGGGTTGAATTGTTTTCTCTGAATGAAAGCACCAGGTTTATTCACTAGACTACAAATCCTTAAACAGTTCCATTTTCCTGCCCTTGTGATCATTGCTATTGATTACTGTGTGTTCTTGAATCTATTTTGTGCAGCCCTTGTTTAATATTTAAGAGACATAAGGAGCAGCATGTTGTAATATTTAAGAGGTTAACATATTGCAGAGAGATAAAGAAAAGACACAGCTCTAAATGAGGTGGAACTTTGGCCTGTTCTATTGATGTGCTACAGCACACATTTAGGGATATACGCTGCACTGTAAAATAGATCGTTGCTTTACAACATGGTAAAATACTGGTTATATCTGAGACCTTTTACCTTTAGTAGAAGCAGTGCCAAGGTGCTCAGCATCTGACTGGGGATGTGATGGTATCAGACCTGGTGTGAGTCACTCCTCATGTCCCTCTCCATGGGTCACAGCCGCACATTTTGCATCACAGGTACCACGTTGTTCAAGGTTGTGTGTTTAATTCAGAGTCTGGGGTGTTAAACCATCAGAAATCTGGCTTGACAGCAAACACCATGTCCTGCATTGGCACTGACTGTGCAACAGTTTGGTTTGCGCTATCCTAACCTACACATGCAGGTCCAAACAGCACATCTCCCAACAGGCACTTTTATTTCACGTCTACATAAGCTTCACATAAGTTGAAGGAAGGCGCCAGTGTCAAAGGACTGATGCTCAGAATAGCAGAATTTTGTGCATGCTAACTCAGGTTCCATGACAGTGATACTTTGCAGAGCCTCTAGAAGTGCTTGCACATAACATGGGACAAGCCAGTTTGATGTACCTCTTGGAGTCTACATGCCTGCTGTGCCTGTTTGGCCATATAAATATTAGGTGCAGACACAGCAACTGGTAATGAAAGATTTTCATCACTTCTTAAACATAGTGGGGTTTAGCTGTCCCTCTGTGGGCTGTTCATGCCCTCCATCACTGGAGTGGGGGACTGACTGATACACTTACTCATGTTACTCCTTGGGAATTTATGGAAAGCAATGGCTGTCAGTTGACTAAGGAACAATCAAGTAGCTCAAAGACAGATTTTACATGGTGTTTAAGAGGCTTTAGTATTCCATTGAACTCAGAGGTAATTAGGCACCTCAGATTTAAGAAATCTGGTCCTTGGTGGCTTGAGTGAGGTCTGGATTAATGCTGGGAACTGAACTTGTATTTCCCATGGCAAAAGCAGGTTCTTCAGCCATGACCCTGCTGTCCTGTTCCCTGACTGCGCTGGACAGGAGTAAAACACTGATTTTTTTTATGAACTTTATGCAGATAATTTAGCTCCCTTTGGGGACTGGAGCATGTTAAGCATCAACAGAAGTTGGCAAATATCCTGCTCCAGTGCCTAGTACTGGGCACAGTGGAGATTTCACAGTTGGTCAGTAAACACTCCATTTCATTTTTTCCCTTGCAAAACATTGTCCATTAGACTCACAAATTGCTGTGGAGTGATGTCAGGTGATTAGTATATGATTAAGGGTAGTTAATGTGGAACTGTACTTAGGTTTATAACAGGAAATTGTGGTGCTTATGTTAAAGGCCCTAAATAGGAATCCTAAAATAATCAGAAATAGAAATAAAAAAGGCTGATCCATCTTCTTGCCACTGTAATAAGCCAAATATCTTTACAACCTATCTTCTTCCAGCGGGTAAAGGAGAACCTGTCAGCTGGTATGAGATTATACATCATGTCAGAGTGGCAGAGAGGAATAAATCTATGCAGAGGTTTTTATTCAGGTGTCTGATTTGTGAAACCACCTTCCCTGGAAGCATTCATAAGCCGTGTAGATGAGACCCTTAGAGACATAGTTTAGTGATGGAAGTCCTGAGTAACTGTCTGACTTGATGATCTTAAATGTCTTTTCCAACCTTGTTGATTCTACAGTTCTATGTTCTGTCATCTCAGGATGAAGTTTGTGACTTCAGACAGTGGTGACCAGTCCCTTTTACACTGCTATTGGAAGTATTTGGTGCAGCAGTCACAGCTGAAGAAGAAGGTGGCCTTGAAGAGACGTCACCACATTTCAGGCCAGCACCTATCCTTGCATGCAACACCCAGAGATGCTGCATGAATTCTGTGCAGGAGTGCCAGGTTGGAAATCACCAACTTTTCTTTTCAAACCCTCAATCCACCTCCTCCTCTTCCCAGGGAAATCAGTGCAGTCAGCTTGGCATGCGGTATGGTAGGTGCAATTAGACTCCATGTCATCCAGGGATAGCCAGTATCCCGCAGGAGCAAAAGAGATTTGCAGTTAGATAGAGCCATGCCTAGTGAGTTATTACCACCCCTTATGGCTGCAGGACCACTTATGAGATAAAAAGTTCATCTTGTGAAATGCGTGGATGTGCCTTTAGTGCCACACCTTCCTTCCACGGGCAATACAAGCCAAGAGCATTATAACTACTGCAGTGACTTGCTGTTATATCCTTGATGTGTATGGGGTTATGTAAATGCTCTCCTTTGCTGGATTTTGCCTGCACACTCAAGGGCAGTGGAGATTTGCAGCCATTTCTCCTGTAATCAACCCCCAATGTGAATTGTCACTCCTGCTCCTAAGCAAGGCTTGGGGTAGGTTTGGTGCCTCGTGTTATTTCCTCAGTCTCCCACAGACGAAGAAACACTGGAGCCCTTTAATGAAACAGTTTGTCCTTGTTAAGTTGAAAATGAAAATACAGCTTTCCCCCTTTGGAGACATAACTGGAATGGCACAAGGCTGTGGAGTTTTATTATCTTGATCTCAACTTAAAATACCAAGAGGCGCTTCTTTAAGAAAGTTTAAGAGAAGTTCTATAAACCACGTCTATATATAATCCCTTTTGTAAGCATCTAGGAAACTGCAGGACGGAAAGGTTGCCTGCCAGACCTCAGAAAGCAAATACTAATTCAGCAGTCTAGTCACTCTGTCAAACATTTAGTGTATCAGGGTTGATTGTTCCCTGGTAGGTATAGCTCTGGTATATCCGCCAGGCCTTTTGTCATGTTAACTGCAACCGATCAATGGATTGAGGTCAGGACTTCTGATGTAGGTGCAAGCTTAGAGGGAAAAAAGTCTCAGAGATTCATTTTTTCTCGTCTGGTAGCACTCCGGTCACTTATTTTTTCTCAGTTAGCCTCTGCTGCTCTAAAGTGGATATTGATCAGTGCTTTAATGCAAACCTGTCAAATTAATTTTGCAGAGCTGGGATATGACTGGCCTAAAATTGCTTCTGCATCTGTTCTCTGCAGCAAGCCTATGAATTTTAATCATGACCAGAATGGGCTGTTGGCTTTTTTTGTTAGAAACTTGAATAGGAAAGGTTTAAACTGTAAATGCCATGAAATGGTGCTGTTTTGTTCTTTTCAGAAACTCATGTGGCTGAGGTCAAAGAAATTATTATGTCTGTGCATTCTTGTCAGATGCATGGGGAGCTGTGTAGGGTTTTCTTCTTTTGCAAAGCAAAGCAAAGGTATGTAGTGAGCTTGTTAAACATTCCCAGGCCAATGAGGGAACAGCAGGCTTCGTGTCTCCTGCAATGCCAGATGCATTAGTATTAATGTACAATTTCCTCTCCAGCCCCCACTCTTTGATCTGATTATTCCTGATAACTTTATCTCACAGGGTGGAGAGGAAGACAAATCAGGGGGAGGGAAGTGGTAGCATTTATTCCTTTAGTACAAATTAAAAAGAAATTAATTCAGAGCATCCCTCACATTATTAAGGGTTAGTGTGGCTGTCACTGGGGAGCGGCATCCTTAAGACTGGGGGAAATGCAGATGATTACAGAGGTTTTTCTTCATCATGCAAAACAGGCTGTTCTTCTGCTCTACTACAATTGAGACTAAGTGTACAGGTCTCCATTGTGATGTCAAAATAGTACAAAGTAAATAATGATTTTTAAGCTTTGCTCCATGCAGACAAAAAGACATGTTTATACAAAAAACTCCCCCGTGTCAAGTCTAATCTGCTCTGGAAAATCTGCAATCAGGCAGGACTCATCCTTCAAAATCCAAACAGTGGCAATGACCGTAACAACTTGATTTTGTGCTGGCTCTTTTGTCAGATGATTCGAAAGCAGTCAGAGTATTAATTATTAAGTGCCGCTTGATCTCTGGGAGGTAGTGAAGGATTTGAAACTGATTTTAGAGCTGGGAAGGCTGACACTTGAGGCTGCAGTTGGAGCAAACCCACTTCCTGCGGTGCCAGAACCACCCAGGAACGCTCCCAAGGGCAAGTCCTGGGTCTCAGTTGAAGGAATAGCATCAAATGGCTTGATGTCTGAGACCTTACACCTCTCCAGCTATTTCAGAAGACAATTTGTAACTACTGCCAGCAATGTCAGCCAACAAAAAGATCTATGCTTTTCCCTGGTGAAATAACTGGCAAAACTTGTAGTAGCTACAACAGTGCAGAACTAGAGCAGAAGGGCTGATCTGGGAAACTCCTGGCTTGGTCTCCTGCCCCATCCAGCTGATCCCTGGCACCCAGCAGTACCTGAAACCATACCTTGGAAGGGTTTGCTGGTGGCTAAGTCCCCCATCAACACAGATCCCAGGAAGGTTGGTTGCATGAATACTATCAGCTTTTCGGTTCAACTCTTCCGTCATTCCTCATGCCTTTACAGTTACTTTAAAGATATCACTGTATTTTATCTGCAGCCTTGCAATACTCCAGAACTGCAGCCAGGTCTGGAGCTCAGAGAGGGATATCTGAAGAGCAAGGGTGATGGTGGGAAAAGGGAAAGATCTCTAAAAGCATTTATGAGCAGTCTGCACCAATGAATCCTGGTATACGTGCATCCTGGGAGACGAGACCAGCCCCAACAAAATCCACTGCTGCCAAAAACACACCATTTTTGGTGTCTGAGCAGATGTTTCCTCGTATTGGCTTGCACGTCTCTGCAATCCCCTGCAGGCTGCCAGGTGGACATACCTGAGGTCCAGAGGTGGGGGTTTTGACTAACTGAGTTGCAAACAGGTTTTCCCCCTACTGATCTTCATCAGCTTAGAATCATAGATTCACAAACTGGTTTGGGTTGGAAAGGACCTTATGATCATCCAGTTCTATCCTCTTGCCATGGGCAGGGACACCTTCCACTAGAGCAGCTTGCTCCAAGCCCCATCCAGCCTGGCCTTGAACACTGCCAGGGATGGGGCAGCCACAGCTTCTCTGAGCACCCTGTGCTAGCACCTCACTACTCTTAAAGTGAAGAATTTTATCTGATCTATATCTACCTTTTTTCAGCTTGAAGCCGTTACCTCCCGTGCTGTCACTACATCTTCTACCTTTGCTGCTCTCTAATGTGCTTGTAACTGAAGTACTAGATAAGTTGGGTGTGCAGGCTGTACTCCTCCCCCACCCCAAAAACACATCCCATGAACTCATCAGGGAGGACAACTTGAATGGTACCTGATAGTATTTCTTATTAGAGAAATTAGTAACACCACTGATCTTGCAGAAGAAGATATTCCATTTCAGACTAAATGAAATTAGGGTTGGATGGTGTCATTGGTAATACTGGTTCCACCAACCCAAATGCAAGCAGTTACATGCACACATGTAAACACATTTCTAAAGGTAAATGACGGTGTAGAGGAAGCAAAAAGCAAAGGCAGAGCGTCACAGCAAAGATAGTAGCAGCAATTCGCTGAGTGGCTCTAACAGAGTCTCAGGCAGGAAAGCCAATGGGTCTGGGCCAAGTCCACGACCTGGGCTGTCTGTAGCACAAAGCTCAGGTGGTGTAACAGCACCTCAGAGTTTGATTAGCCTGAAGCACAGTTGTTTTCCTTGTCCATACTACTTTAACAAACATTAATTTCTTTAACACTAAGTCTGATGACACCATAAAAAACTAAAGGCTTTTTATTCTTTTGGCTTGCTAGTACTATTCCAGAATCGGTCTTCTACTGGAAACAATTTGGGTTGAAACAGCCTTAGGGCTTTTGGTGACCTTGTTACAAACACTGAACAACCCAATATCTAAAATACTTAAGGATACAGAAAATGTGAGGTTTAATTTATCACTTTTTGCAAACTCTAAGATGCTCAGAATAAAGGCACTGGGAGATATATTTAGGATCACATAGATGAATATCCAGAGCTAAAAAATCCTCTACTTACCCAGTGCTGGAACTAGAGCTGTGCAGGTGATCATACCAGTGCTGCTTTCCAGATACTTGACTCCTGTGAAACATCTAAATGTTTCATTAGCTTTGACTTAAAGTCTATTTTGAACAAGGGTCTCCAGAGATGAGCCCTCACTAAGCCACGCAGATAAAAAGGCAGATGGGAGATGCTAAGGGTCTCCTTGAACTCACTACAGGGCCCATCTCATTGAGAAGTCTGTGGGGAAAACTAACTGTTTTGAATGGTATGAAGAGCCTTTTGTACATCAAAGACAAAGATTAAAGGTGGTGGTGATGTTCTGTCTCCTCCTATGTTAGTGCAAATTTTCCATGAGCTTCCCAGGAGGTAAGATTTCAACCCCAGGGTTCAACTTGCTATGGGTAAATAGAGACTGTCACTCACTGTCCAGTGTACAGGTCTCTTCCCTGCTGCTTGACAAAATTAGAGCAAATAATGGGCTTAAGGTTGTTGGCTAGTAAAAATACTGGAAAAACTTCTGTTCAGGTCAAACCTAAGGAAATGTTCTCCTAATTGTTTTGATTAAATGGAAGAAAAGGCATGCTACATGTTCAAGTCAAGACAGAATATTTTAGTCAACCCAAAATGAGTTGCTTATTTCAGAAGCTATTTAATCTTTAGGAAATCTTTAGGGGTTCCATAAGAAAGAGACTAAAAATGTGATTTTAAAATGAAAAATGAAATAGTTTTTTCAACTAGATTGTTTGAGCTTTTTTTCCCTTTGTCTATATGTGTGGTACAGTTTTTCCTGACATGAATAATTTTAGTCTCTTCAGTAAAATTATTTTTTGTCAAATATGTCTTTTCCAGCTATAGATTTGACTTATTTCCAAGTAGCAAAGGTTCATTTTTTCAGTCCCAGAAGATGAAACGTCATTCTTCTGTCAGCTTCAACAAGCAGAAGGTTTTAAAAAGGCAGTTGGTTCCAGGAGTGATAAAGGTGGGAATTGCTTAACTTTTTTCTTTATTGGATCTCAAAGGAGTGTATTGGAATTTCCTGTAACAAAGAGATCGACAGACTACATTTCTTTTAGGAAATGGATCTGCAATTCTATAACTATACACATTTGTTTTAAGTCTTTTGTGCTTGGCATGTATCTCCCACTACAACATCTGCAGACCTGTGTTGTCTTCTACTGTTTGGTTACACATTGACCCTTGGAAACTCAAAGTTGTTTGAATCAAACACTAAGCATTCAAAGCCTGAGCAATGCCATTATCAGCATTGTTATTTGAAGCCACAGAAGCAAAGAGATCTTCCCCCAGAGTGATGCCAGAAGTGATTTGCTGTGCTGGACAGACTTTGCCAGGCAAAGATGATGCAGCCATGGCCACCTGCAGGTGCCAGACTACTCCACAGAGAGTGAGGCTGTGTTGAAGACATGGAGTGAAGATGTCACTGTGAGCCTCCAGACCCCATCCTAAGCTACCAGAATGAGGGGGAGCACCAAGGACAAACTCATTGTTTCTGCATAAAAGTCGTTGTTTTTTGCTGTAGGACAGGAACAACGTTAGAGGAGCAGATGCAGTCAGGGTGATTTTCCTGTAGCTAGAGGAGGCTTTAAGAGAAACTACAAATTATTTCTTCAGGAGCAGCCCTGTTTCGTTTCTTAGCCAAAAAGAGAAAAGGGGTGATACTGCCAGCAAGCAAGCACAGAGTTAGCCATCACCTTTCAAACCCCAGGGATTCCATGTTGTCACAGCACTCTAAACTGCAGCATGGCTCACGTTGCTCCCCTCATGGCACAC
The DNA here is from genome assembly GCF_033815535.1 of Pezoporus flaviventris. Taxonomy (NCBI): domain Eukaryota; kingdom Metazoa; phylum Chordata; class Aves; order Psittaciformes; family Psittacidae; genus Pezoporus; species Pezoporus flaviventris. The sequence continues at coordinate 2,390,842 of NW_026892558.1, forward strand.
TGCATGCTCAGTGGCACTGATGAATTCAGTTTCTTAGGGGTGAGATCCGTGTATTGACTGGCACCAGGGTGGCACTGGAGGCTGTCATCAGCCTCAGCTACCAGCTACCGGCTCAAAGGGTACAATTGTATTGTAAATGCAATGTGTGCAGGTGATGGATAAGCACGTCTCTGCCGTCTGACTGCTAGGATGTAGGGCAAGCCATCCTCTAATTCGCCACCAAGAGGGTCTCTTGCACTAAACAGCCTCTCTTAAATCAAAGCATTCAATCCTGCTGAAGGTGGGAGTTGGGAAGGGAGAGCCGGAAAAAAACAAAGACGATAAAAAAATCAATAGTGCTTCCCTATAAAATAGATTGAGATTTGCGGAATCCACTTCCACTTGACGTCAGAGGTGCCAATTCGGTAAATTCATTTAAGGCCAAATTGAAAACTTATCCTATAGTCTGGTTTGCTGGACTGTAGTATGGTCCATTCATGGAGGGTTTGGTCATTATTGTATGTAAGACACTTTATTGTACTGTAAGTGGCATGAACAGCAGCTTCAGCTTTCACCTTGTGTCACAGTGGTGAGCACCACCATGCTGCATCCTGCATTGCACAGATGGTTGGTGGCACTGTTACGGTGCAGTGAAATACAACAATGGTGCTGCTGACCTTGTTTTGTTTCTCTCCACACCCAAAGGTCTGCATTGGCTGATGCCCTGCACTTCATCCCCTCGGAAGGAGTTGGATGGTGACCACGCTGGAGCTTATGTCTATGAGAAGATCCAGATATGTAGTCTTCTGTGCTCCTGAAAGAGATCTGTAAGCCCTGACCTGCTCGTTGCTTACTGAAGATGGCTGAAAAATTTCAGCTTCAGCTATTGCAGGTTTTCTGTTATTAGCCCTGAAAAACCCTTGTCTTCTGGGGAAGAGACATACGCAAGTAAACATGGGGACCTGTCAATCACAGACCCATTGAATGGTTTGGACAGGACCTTAAAGCTCATCCAGTTCCTACCCCCTGCCACAGGCAGGGAAACCTTCCACTAGAGCACCTTGCTCCAAGCCCCATCCGACCCGGCCTTGAACACTCCAGAGATGGGGCAGCCACAGCTTCTCTGGTTTCTCTGCATATTTACATTTCATGTCTTCAAAAGGAAAGCCACCGATGGACTAAAGTACGTGGTCAGATCTGTGGACATGAGATTCCATTGCCCTGCACAGGGCAAAATGTATGTGAAAGGTTACCAGATCACTATGGTCCCGTTTAACTTAGGGAAATTACATGCAGTATATAATTTTGTTACAAACCATTTAAACAAAAGCATCAACTTCTTATTGTGTAACTTCTACTACATTATTGCAGCTAAAATTTCCATTCATAGATGTTTAAATTTAGGACTCTAGAAATCCACCTAAAAGGAAATTATCTGATTAACCCTTTCCCTTCAAGTGAAAGCTGTCAGCCTCCTTCAATGTTCCTGGTAGTGCTCAAGTCATATGCCTTATTAGGCCACATATATTCTGCACACAGATTTGTAGCTTCAGCCTTTTTCCATACAACCAGATCTTCTCCACTAGCATGTCAGAGGTGTGTGTTACCATCCACACTGAACTACTAATCCTGACTTCTAGTTCTGTAGCATTTTTATTAGAGATTATTCAGGTAGTTCATTGAGTATTCAGAGGTTTCTAGTTTTAGTCTTGCTCCTTATATATCTGGAAAAAAAAATGAATTGTTAGGTTGAAAGAGAAGAGAAAATTTCTTTGTTCTCTGACGATATCTGTCAGCTGCCACAACTTCTCTTGAAGTTCCAGGGCTGGCACTTGCATCATCTGAACATTAAGAAAAACATCACTATATCACAGGTCTCACATCGTCCACAACAGTACAGATACTGTGGCTTTCATGGAGAGCTCTTGGAGGTGCTACCCCCTCACTCACTCCAGTTTACTGGAGAGAGGAGAAAATACTGCATCCTCAAAGTGACTGTGCCCATGGTGAGCAGAGACACCATGCAATGGCACAGTGTGGGCTTTCAGGGGAGCAGACTGGGTCGAAAAGAGCAGAAACACGTGCAGCCACAGAGTGAAGGCAATGTGCAGAGCCAGCCAGCATAAGTCAAAACTCAAAGCCACTCTGTGGATGCTGGTAGCAGCATGTGGTTCTTGTGGTTTGGTGTCATATGCGCTCACAGTCATGGTATTAATATAGTGCTGGTCTATGACCCATCATTATACAGCTAATGACCCTTCTGCAGAATGAGATTTGTTCTTTTGACCTGTGGAAAGTGAAGGAAAGGAATGAGAAACTCTTTTTCCTTGTAGGAGAATACAGAGATTTTATTAAACTTCCTCCTTATGGCCCTGCTGAGAAGATCCTGAAGAAAGAAGAACAGAAGAACTTGTAGTCTCTCCAGTTGCATCTTCTTTGAAGATTTTTTAATGCTGAGCAAGAACCCCCAGACACTGTGATCACTGGTGCCAAAATGAGACCCAGAGAATAAAAATGGTAAGGAGTTGGCTTTCAGCTCATGTGTGCACTTTGCTGTCTGAGGAGAAAGGCTCCGAGAGGTTTCACTTTCTTGAGTGATTATACATTAAAAATGGGAGCAGGACTTGGGCACTGGCCTCAGATTGTCTATATTGCTTAATTGTGGTAGAGCTCCCAAAAGCAGATAATGTCTCCCTAGCCAAGGACTACTGCCCAGCCAGATGCAGTGTACGGAAGAGCACCAAAACTACTATGAAGAGGAACCTGCAGATCCCAGGTGTCCACCACAGCGCTAGAGTTAAGTTCTATCTGGGACTTGATGGTGATCATGTGGGGTTGAGATTTTTTAAGGTCCAGGGGGTAAGGTTGATTTTTCTACTACCCAGTGAGCATCCCCCTTGAAGTCCTTCTTCAGCATCAGAGCTTTTAACCACAGGGGTTGAGGAGTCAGAAGAAAAGCCAGAGACAACTTAAATCTGCTTATTGATATCCTGAAACTATTTATTGTGCTCAGTTTTGGTCCCCACTACACAAAAAAAAACAAACCTGTGGACAGGCGGGAGAGGGTCAGAAAAGGGGCCACAAAGATGATCCAAGGACTGGGCAGCATGTGAGGAAAGGCTGAGAGAGCTGGGTCTGTTCAGCCTGGAGAAAAGAAGGCTCAGGGGAGACCTTGTCACCATGTTCTAGTATTTAAAGGATGATTACAAAGAAGATGGAGACTCCCTTTCCACAAGAGTTCACATGGAAATGTAAGGGATGATGGGCACATGTTACTGCTGGGGAGATTTCAGTGGGACACAAGAGGATAATCTTTCCCAATGAGAACAACCAGCCATTGGAATAACATCCCCAGTGAAGTGGTGGATACCCAGTGTAGGACACTGTTACGATTCAGCTGGACAGGATGATGGGACATCTAGCCTAGGTCATGCTATGCCTGGAAATGTTAGACCAGAGGATCCTTGAGGTTCCTTCCAACCTGGTATTCTATGATTCTGTGAAACCACATGAAAAGTCTCCTAGTCTTGAAGTTAAACTGCAAAAAAACCTTCTTCAAGATATTTACGGCTGGGTATTTAACCAACCACATGTGGATATGGCTCTGGATATTAATGTCACTGAGCCTGTAAAAGGGAGAGTTAGAGGCAAATGACCACCTTAGTAACAGGTAAAAATCTCTGTCGTGTCTACAGGAGAGTTAACTTTGGCTCACGTGGCTCAATCATTTCATTGTTGAGAGTGAATCTCAATTTGACCTCCTGAAATTGAATATTCACTTTAGCCTAGATTTGCAAAGCTATTTGTTAATGCGCACATACAGAGCTGTTTTCTCCAGGGTTTTAAGGAAAAAACTCATTTCAATGTAAAATTCACAGGATCAAATTGAAATTTATTTTGAGAAGGTTAACATTACTGATTTTCAGGCTCAGACAATCACTTCCATGTCAGATTGTAATTACACCTTTTTGTGCATCAGCTGCATGCATGGTATGGAAAAAAATGTAAGATAATGTTGTTTCTTTCAGATACAGAAAGGATCTTTGTACTGTCCTTCCTTGGACGTCACCCGCATCGGAAGAAAAAAAGTGATTTATTTCAATCAGTCTGCCAGTATGAGCATTAATTGCATAAAGATATTTGCTTTTTATTTCAAAGTTTTGTTTGATTTTTACCCGCAATTGTCTGCGAAGTGTCTGCATAGCACTTTATTTTCCCTGCAGCAGTTTTCAGTGCCATAAAAATCTTGCTTCTGTTAATTAGCAACATTAAAATATTGTAGTCCTGACCTTAACGGTTTACAATGTTCAGCTAAGGAGCTCAAGCCTCTAAAATAAGGGTGAAACACAGTAAAAATCCATCTAAGAAGAATTAAAGCCTCGGAAGAAGATTGACAATCATGATGTAATTTCAACCTTTTTTTTGTATCTTCATAAGGTCCTACCAAGCCACATGGGTGTGCAGTAGGTCAGAGGATTGCAAGAGTCTAATGCATCCATGTAGGAATAGTCTGGGCAATGATTTGGTCTCAGAGAAGATCCCATCACTGACCAACACAGGAGATTATGGAAGTGCAAGTTGATTTTACACTGGTGGAGCATCTCTACGCTTGGGTTCAGGGCTGAGCATAAGGCATTACCGAATCAGGAAGGGAATCAGGAAGGGTGATGTCTTCTGCTCACTTATCCCCAGTGTAAAAGGCTAAGTAAGCTGCAGGAAAAATGGAGAACTAAATATCATAGCTTTAATGTTATTTAATATTTTATTAGGTTAAATGGACACACATTTTGTATTTTGTAAAATACTCAGCAGAGACTAGCTATTTCGGCACAGCATTTAAAGGAGAAGAAAACAGGGCCTGTATCACAATTTTGCCAGCTGCAAGATGATCCCAGTAATCAAGAGGTTATTTTTTATTTGTCAAGGAACACCATCTGTAGCAGGAGAAAACAGTTTATCAGTGTTACAGACCCAAGAAAGGATGCTAACCTAACTGGTCCCCCAAAATCTGGCAGAACACTCTGCACTGTCGAGCCATACAGAGCAATATGTGAAGCCATCAGCTATGCCCTGTGCGCAGAGAGAACTCAGGAGGCAAAATACCAAGTGATTACACGGCCATGGGTGTGTTAGAAAATAGGTGTGAGCACACACCCCAGAGGGCTGAAGTCCCCTGAACATTTATTGGTGAATCCCTGTTGCAGAGATTGTTAGAAATAGTCCATAATTACTTAGGCAAACCTAGATATTATTCACTGTAAAGCAAAAGGAGAGGATCCACGGTGCTGTCGGGATTAACCTCTAATAGCACAGAAAATTTGGCTCACTGGGCACTGCAAAGCGAGATGCTTAGGAACACTTGTAGGAACCTGGAGCATCTTGGGAACAGAAAAACTGCAAAGTGGAATGTGACCTCTCTTTACAAGACCTCATTTTAATCTTAGCACAGCAGGCCAAGGAGTCAATAACAGTTAATTCTTCCTTCCAACAAATTAAATCTTAAGAGCTGTCATTTTTAGCAAGCAGCAGAGAATTAACATCATCATACTGGCCAATTCAAGTCCTTCAGCTTCTGCCATGGCTGAGCATCAAAAAAGACCCAACAGAGCTTAATCCAAGGATAGATCAGTCAACAGGACTCTTTCCAGTGGATCTGCTGGGTTTGGGCAAGCACACGTGATTACAACCCGAACCACATTCCCATTGAAATTGGTGTAAAAATATTCGAAGTGGGCTCCCAATTTCCTCCAGAAAGTCTTTCACAAGATGGCAATGGTGACCAACCCTATTTCCTGAAGGTGCTATAACACGTTCAGAGAGTATCCTGTAATTCAGGATAAAAAACAACAATAATATTGCTTTACATCAGAAGATAAAAGCCTTCCTTTGCAGCAATGAAACTCAGATGTCTTGAGCAATGTGCGTAGCTTAAGGGGTTTTTTTTTGACAGTGCAATATTGTATATAATAACAATTACCAATGACCTCTATTAGGTTGTCCAGTCTCATTAAGGCCAATGCATTTGGTACCTGCCACTGCCAATTTGCCTCAACAGAGGTTTTATTCAGTGGATATGATAGAGCTGTAAAGCAATCTTTTTTCATTTAAATAGTTTAATTGAGGAATGCTATCAGATGTTTCAAAATTTAATGCATACAACAATTTGCTTCCCCTATCTCTTTTCAGAGTTTAGTTTGGAGAAAATGACATCTGATTCTTATAGAAAGAAAGCAATTACATTTTGGAGCCTGCCTGCCCGTATTGCATATGTTTTTAAACATAAAAGGAAATTCTTAATATGTAATTGTCAGGTAATAAAAAGGAAAATATTTTACTTTGCATTTATGAAGTAATTTTTCAAAAGCGTAAGGGAATTGCATGTTAACATTTTTCGTTTATTACCACACTCCTAATGCTGCACTGTTTTCACAAGTTTAGATTAAAAAAAAAACAACAGATCTGATGCTCACGTATTAGTATGATAATACCCTATAAAGTAATTAGGACAAGGGGAACCGCAAAGGTTTGTTGGTTCTGATAAGCCTACTCCTGCTCTAGGGCATCATCAGAAGCCCGCTGGGAATTTCTTCACCGACTTCTATGGGCCCCAACTCTTAACTTAATCTTCTAAGAAACTTCAGACCCAGTTCATCCTCATAAGCTGTTTTCTTCATCTCTTCTCCTACTTCCCCTGGAATACAAGCCTTCCAAGCCAATGCATTGCACTGTCTCACAGCTTTTCTCTCCTCTGCAGAGGGGACAGGGCAGATCTGTGCCTTTATCACTACATGGAGGTGAGGACTGGAGTGATGATACTCAATAAGCTTCATGCTTCTCTGGCCATGGACCATTTCCACCCCAAACTACACATTGGACCATTTGGTCCAGTACACTGCAGCATATATATATATATACTTCAGGCATAACGCAAGCAATTGATCAACAGTAAAAAGCGCTTTTTTTCAGGAATTAGCCTCAAAACTCCCACAAAGCAGCACAAGGAACTTTAAGATGTGAGTGGAGTTTTCCTTATATTTGTTGTGCTTTCATTTTATAGAGCTGACCTTGCTTCTTTGAAATTTACTTGCTCTCCAAAAATCCAGCCAATACCAGCCAGCTGACCTAAAGTGAATCACGTTTATGAAGAGATGGATTGAAGTTTCATTAAATACTCACCTCTATTTCTTTTAAGTTATTCTTGCCCCATAAAACCAAACACTTGAAGACAATCCTAGTTAGTAAAGGACAGGCAGGGGGTTGGGAGGGAGAGTTGGAACTAGATGACCTAAAGTCCTTTCAAACCCTATTATATGATTCTATGACTGAACTTCATTGGGGAATAGTAAATCCTCTATTTCTTCCTCCCATGGATTCTTGGTTGGAACAAGCCCATCTTCAAATCCTTGTCAAATTTGGTGCACCATTAAAATCCCAAGTATTAAAATCACCAAAGTATTTCTTTCATTTTTTCCAGGAAAAGGAAGGGAAGGGAAGTGAAGGGGAGGCAAGGCAAGGCAAGGCAATAAAAAGGAAGGCAAAGGAATGTAAGGGAAGGCAGGGAAGGGAAGGGAAGGGAAGGGAAGGGAAGGGAAGGGAAGGGAAGGGAAGGGAAGGGAAGGGAAGGGAAGGGAAGGGAAGGGAAAGGAAGGCAAAGGAATGTAAGGGAAGACAAGGCAAGGGAAGACAAGGCAAGGGAAGACAAGGCAAGGGAAGACAAGGCAAGGGAAGGTAAGGCAAGGGAAGACAAGGGAAAGCAAGGCAAGGCAAAGGAATGCAAGAGAAGGTAAGGGAAGGCAAGGCAAGGCAATAGAAGACGAAGGGAAGGCAAGGCAAGGCAATAGAAGACGAAGGGAAGGCAAGGGAAGGCAAGAAAAGGCAAGGGAAGGCAAGAAAAAGCAAGGGAAGGCAAGGCAAGGCAGTGCAAGAGAAGGCAAGAGAAGGCAATGCCAGGCAAGAGAAGGCAATGCCAGGCAAGGGAAGGCAAGGCAAGGCAAGGGAAGGCAAGGCAAGGCGACACAAGGCAAGGAAACACAAGGGAGTGCAAGGCAAAGGCAACGTAAGGCAAGGGAATGCAAGGCAAGGCTTTGCAAGGGAAGGCAAGAGAAGGCAAGGCAAAGGCAAGGGAAGGCAAGGCAAAGGAAAGCAAAGGCAAGGCAAAAACAAGGCAAGGCAAGACAAGGCAGTTCTCGTGCTACTGTACTCAAAGTCTTATCAGATTGGAACTTGACCTCTTGTTCTGGAGTGCTTTCTGGAAAGAGAGCACTCCATGCATAAAGAGGGGTCCTGTGCTGGCTGTGCTAAAAATAAAACAACCTGTTTCCCCCAGAGCTGGTGAAGCAACTGCTATGATAACCTACTCAGTCCCTGCTTTTCCCTGTAGGTCAGGATTTGCCCATCAGTAGTGTCACAATGCCATAAAAACCCTTCAGAAAATCCTGTGAATCTTACTCAGATCCCTACATGCAAATCCAGTAGAACTGATCAAGTTCCCATACCACCTCGACTCTCTGAAAAGGTGTCTGTTGAAAACACTATCAAAGCCCTGCAGCAGGTTGCACAGGACTGTTGGATCTCCAGTACTGGTTAACCAATACCTCACAGGCATGGTTTAGTTGTAGCTCATCTCACCTTAGGCCAAGGGCATGCATTAAATGACTTTCTAGGGTTCCTTCCAGCCTTATTTGATGTACTTCTATAACTTTAAGCAGGAGACACAAGACAGCAACCAGGGAGGTATCAACCTGGGTAGATGCACAGCCAGCAGCGTCAGACAGGCGCAACGGCTATTTTACAGACTTGCTGGTACCTCCTGACTTAGTGCCACTTAGTGCGAGATTAATGCCATGTGAATGCAGCTCATGTCCCCAGCTGGGATTTCCTACAACCCAGTGCTGATGCTTTGCTGGCAGCAAGAGCAACAAGCTTTCAGTTTACTGTTGGAGGTCAAGGTAAAGTGATTTCAATTAGAAGAGGATCACGTAGGTCTCAATCCAATGCAGGCAGGTTATGTAACACTGGCAGTGTGAAGAGGAGAGTCATTTATTCATTTCTTAGCTATATGGTTTGGGATTTCATTTTCCCTCTCTGTTTTTTACAGTCTTCCTTGTCCCTTTTACCATTCAAAGGGTAATGCAGAAATGCATTAGGGTTCCTTAGCCCCTTTGCTTTCATTCAGTGGTTGTCTGCTCTGCCCCAGTCAACCCCAGTAATTAACAGTAATGAACTAGGAAAGGAGGGAGGAAGCAAAGATAGAAAACAAAAATCCAGATGAACAGTTTCTTCCCCTTTGGCATTTGCTTCGGTGTCATGCAGCTGCATTTCGAAACACCACGCATATTTACATGCCTCTAAGAGGAAGGGCATGTGTTTGTTGCCCTGTTCAAAACCAAGCACGTATTTACATGCTTTGCTGAATTGGGGCCATATACCCTTCTTTTTCCTTGACACTGAGGGCAGCCCTTTGTTTCTGCTGGTCAAACAGACCGAGGGAAAAAAAAAGAGAGAGTTAGAGAAAGGAGGCGAGAGAAAGAAAATGTATTTATTAAATGGTTCTATAAATAAAAGAGCTGGGAAGATATAGGAGGCTCTGATCTCTGAGGGGTGATGGCAAAGTGCTACTGATAAAGTGGCTACGATTCAGATCAATAGCAAACAAGACAGGCAGGTGAATTTCCCCTTTGATCTTCATTCCCTGTGCAGCCTGAGTCGGTCTGACTGTGCCACACAAATTACTGCTTTGTGCAGGGGAAAAGCAGTTTGCTCGGCTTTTTGCTTATTGCACAAGTGGATTGGATGGCAAATGATAAGTGTTGCTTCTTGTAATTTCAAAAAGTCACTGGAAAATGGTGGCTCCAGCAGTTCAACTTGATGTGTCAACATTTTTTGTGTCAGCGGGGTGCTATAGGGTTGATACATAGATCAGTGTTAAACGGTCTTAATAAAAAGAAATTAAATCTGGAAGAAGGAAATAAAGCTCAGGGCAGGGTTCATCTGTAAAGCTATAAACATACAGTAGGGAAATTTGGGGGGGGCAAAATAGTGATGATGGGAGATGATGCTTTGCAAATCAGAACCATGCTTTTGGCCTCAAAAGCTGCATTGTAACTTGCTCTGCCCTAGTACCAACTTAGGGATAATAACATCAGCTTTGTTCCTTATTTTTTCCAAACAGGCACGGGTGAGAAGATCTTTGCAAACTTACCAAAGGACATGACTTGTGACCATCAGTGTCTGGAATTCGGCAGTGTGAGTGGAGACTGGTTGGCTACACCAAAGTGAGCTCAAGCTAGATTCCCTGCTGGAAGCCACTTTTCTAAAGCTCTGGGGAGCTACACTGAAGAAGTTTGAACATCTCAGGAAGAATCAATCACAGAATCACAGAACGGTTTGGGTTGGAAAGGACCTTAAGATCATCCAGTTCAACCCACTGACATGGACAGGAGCACCCCACACTAGACTGTATCACCCAAGGCTCTGTCTAGCCTGGCCTTGAACATTGCCAGCGATGGGTGATATTGTTTCTGTAAACAGCTGGTGAATGGTTTTGCCTTCAGCTATTCCCCTCAGTAAGAAGGGCAGCAAGAGCACTTCACAGGTCTAGACTTAACTTCATGCTGACATGTTCCCTACCTGAAACAAGAAATACATCAGATTGCAGACTGTACACAATATATGCAAGGTTGCAAGGTTGGATGCCCACCAGAGCCCTTGAGGCTGGACAGAGTTGCATCAGTGTAATGTCAAGAGAGGACAGTAGAAGTGTGGGTTCTGACACCCAGAGGTTTGCCCCATGACTGGGGGAGAATTCATCGCAGACAACGAAGCCATTAGGGATGGGGAGAGGGCTACAAGCCATATGGACCACCTTCCATCCTTGTGGTCCACAGAAGGAGTCAAGCATTGCTGGGTGTTTTTCATTCCTGGACTGTACTAGATGGAGCCTCATCCACAGGACAAAGCTTTTAAACCATAAAATATTGTCTTCCCATATGTTCTCATTTTTATCATAACAGTCCAGTCTGTTGCAGGCACAACTTCCCTCTGACAGGACTAATGGTTTCTTAAAAAAGTAAATAATGATCTTGCAGCTTCTATGCCCTCTACTGCTGTCCACCTTCCCAACCAGCTGTTTTAATTGTTTTAAAATTAAGTGTACACCACAGAGATCTGTGGGCAGTTGAAACTTGGAATGTACTTTTGACTGGGGCTAATGAGTGAGGGATACCCTGTCAGACATATACCACCCAACAGGTTTCTGAGCAGCCACAGGACAATCTCCCATTTGATTTTGCATCATTTTCCAGCTGGTTGTGCCTTCTTTCCTTTTTGAATGAATTCCAGCTACCCCAGGAAACCTTGCAGGTCTGTGGTTGGCTTTTCAGTAGAGGAGCAAGTGTGATTAAGGGAAAACAAATCACGTTTCCCAGATATCATGTACTGAACATGAACGCAACTACCATTCGTTCGTCATCAACACGTGAGTCTTTAATATCAATCCTTTTCTTCTTGTGTCCCCTGCATTCACATCTAGTAGCCAAGGCAGCTGGGCTTTTTCACCTCTGTGAGTTTTGTACTGGTTACAGTTTTAAACAAGAAACCAAGCAGATCACCAGAAGCAACCTCCTGTTTACAGTGACAAGGGCAGCAGCAGCAAACTTCACAGGGAACAAAATCTAGCCAGAGAACTGACAGAAGGACAAACACATCTTTCCTTCCCTGGTGCTCACAACACCATCTTGCAGGGTGAAATACAGACGTAACTAAAGTAGCCCCAAACTGTGACAGGGAATGATGCAGCCCCTGTGTTGCCCTGTGTCCTATGGACCATCTTAACAAAACTATTATCTTGTTCCACGCGATCTCTTCCACGATTTTGAAGTCACTTTGATGAGCTGATGGGAAGAGAAATTAAAATAGTGAATGAAGCACAACTCAAATCTTCAGCAACAACAACAAGAGTTTCCTCACCTGAGCTTATTTGGAGCTGGGGAAACTGGAGGGCTGTAGTCATTGCTGCTGGGGGTGTGCAAGAGCTGAGGACATCAGTCCACTTAGCTTTACGTTTTGCAGTGACTAGGAATAGTTGGAGAGGAGACTCTCTTTGTCTTCAGTGGGAACACAGGCTTCTCCAAAAGTATCTCAGACTTTGATCTGGAAAAAAACAAGGGATGAGCCCCTATTTTTCCACTAGCAGGTGAGGGATCATGGTCTGAATCAGCTCCTACATGGAGCTCCTCAGGTTTGAAAGAGAGTGGGATAATGCTAAGCTATCATACCAGTGCATGCAGGCAAGGCAGAAGTCTTCAAGCAGCTCAGAGAGATTCAAGAGGTGGTGCAAGAGGCATGATGCTGCAGCTGGAGAGGTCATGGGACAGGTTTTGACATCAGGGGAGAAACTGCCACCATGCATATGGACTTACTGGGGCTGAATTAGGCCGTGTGCCTCTTTGCAGCAGTGGTGAAGAAGACATGACCATTGAAAGGTTCATTACTTGGCTTAGTTAAGGCCGCTGTGCAGCTTGGACTGTGAATACCAAAGTGATGTAATTGTGGAGAAACAGTCACTTACTTGAAACCTGTGGGGATTTTGCGTGGATTTCAGTAGGAACATAACTTCATTCTTGGCCTTTGTAATTCAAATTCTCCACATTAAGAATCCACTTCTTGTGTTACTTGTTGGTGGTAATGTACAGGGAAATGGAGCTAGAGTGACTTGGTGACACCATAAAAAGGAGAGCTGATGCTGGAACTTTAAATTTGTATCACTGTAAAGCTGATTTTTAATCAACATTTCTGAATATACATATTACAGATAGAGTATTACATGAATGACACTCCTATCAGCATGCAGTGTCAGTTTACATGAGTAAAAATGGAAGGAGGTTTTCATCCAGTCCAATTTGAATCAAATTGTACACAGCAGCATTTCTATGGACTATATTTAAAATTTTTAAAAAAGACAGAATAGCTCCCTCTGTATCTATACCCTCTTACCATTGTCGCAAGAAAAGAAAAAGTGAAAGCTCAAAGAAGCCCTTACAATCCCATTGATGTTGGCCAGATGCAACCTGTGCAGATATTTTAACCTCACTAAAAAAAAAACCTGCTTGAAATGTCTTTGCCTCCTATTTTGGCATTCTAAAGAGCCTGATGAAATGATACCTGGAGAAAGTGGCCAGTCCTATTGTTTGTGAGATATCTCTGTGGATTCTTAATAGCAATTTTGAATACTAAGCAGTTGCCCTGGCGCCTGTAGTGAAATTCTCAAAAGTCTGCTCCAGAGTGAAAGAGACAAAAGAGAATGGATGAAATCAAATTGAGTGGTAGCAGGGGACAGATGGGACCCACTCACTAATGCAACCTGGCCTATTCATAATATTATCTTCCATGCAGAGCAATGTTCTAGTGCTTGGAACTAAGATGGAAATAATATAGAGTTCCCAAGATGTGCTTCACACTGATGTTTTGACTCTACAAGGGATGTGGTTAAATGGAAAATTTGAGTGGTTCAGTACTTTTTGATCATTTTTCTTTCCCAGTGAAGCCTGGTAACTCAAAATCTGTCACAGCAATAAAGCTGCTCTCTTCTTTAATAGCAAAGTTTTCTTGGATGTACTCGGAGGTGAAGCTATGAAAAGACTACTTACCTTCACAGTGTGGGAGACACAGACGTGAAAAGCAGTAAGCATTTCAGACTGTAACCTTGGAGAGAAGGTGCTCGGATGCAGGATAGAACCAGTATCTGGAGCTGTGCTTCTGCTTTACAGCTTATTTGTTGTGCCACAGGGTAAGTCTTAAGTGGGGTCACAACTTTCACAGCTTGTTTCTCCAGAATAGAGGAAGCTTCAAAAGCTACAGTGGAAGGATTGAGAACTATATATTACATTCTTCTGAAAATTTTATGGTCTTTAATAGTTGTAGCTCCTAATACGTCTACAGCTGTCTAGCAGTATTAGATTAAGTAAATAGTATTCACAAAGAACTCAGCTAAATTTCTGAACTAGTTGCCGCAGAATATTTTGGAGGCTAAAAGTTCAAACAGGTTTAAAAAGAGAGTAAATAAATTCACGGAGGGGAAGTACTTCTGTGGTTATTGTCTCTGCAGTCCAGATGCACTCTCAACTCAAGCATTCCTTGCCAGGAGCTTGAAGGAGATGCCAAAGGAATAAACAGCTCTCTAGACCTCCTTTTCCAGACTTCTTCCCTAAGCATCTATTATTGCCCACCGGCAGAGGCAAAATATAGAACTAACTGGATTTCTAACCCTGCCAGGTAAGCCTTGGGCACATCTGCTGGAAATTGCCACTTCAAAAGTCAATAACTAGCAGGGTTTTAAGTAACCTCAAACTGATCTCAACAAGCTCTCTCTGCCTGTTGTGTAATGTCAGATGCTCTGCTTATACACATAAGTTAGATGTAAAAAAGGGAAAATCTAATGACTGATCCCACTGACATGAAAGAATGCTTCAATGGTCAATAGTTAATTTGGTGTATGAAAAATCATTGCTCTTTTCCAAGGCATATGCTACTCATTCGCTGATTGTTGCTGCTGGGCAAGTTGACTTTTATTAACAATGTCAGCATTTGACATCCAAAATTAGAGCTTTTCCTTCTCAGCTATTGTCCTTGAGACTTCAGGTTGTGGCCAGTACTAAAACAGATGCCTTCAGCCAAAGTCTGTGTTTTCAGCCTTATTACCCCTACACAGGGCATGGGAATGCAATCGAGGATTTGTTCTGGAGCTCTCCCCATGCTAAAAGCATGCAGATCTACACAAAGTAAGGAGTTCTATGAAAAATTAGTTGCACCAGGTTTTTCTTCTCATCCTCAGAGACTAAATAGCTGGAATATCCCATGCCTCCAGCTCCACTCACCTGCATGCACTGGCAAACAGGCTTCTGAAAACATCAGCTTTGGCACACATAAGGTCTGCTATGCACTTTGCAGCAGCCCTTATCCAGTTAAACACTGTTGGAATAGACCAGAGGATGATCTGATGGCAATTAGGACTCTGTACACTCCCTGCTGCTGCTGTCAAAGTGAGGGGGTATATGCCAAGAGAAGGATACATATAGTTGCTCAGTGTGTGATAAAATCTAAAGCTATGTCCTGACCTATACAGACATTTATATAAATCCCAGTGAATACATTAAAATAGATAATCCAAACAGTGGAGCTTGATAGTCAATAATTTTTACATCCACCTCCCCTTTTTTACAGAGTGGAAAGATAAGGCCTTTCTCTGGAGTCCATGGGACTCAGGCAATCATAGAATAGTTTGGGATGGAAGGGACCTTAAAGGTCATCCAATTCCAACCCCCTGCCATGAGCAGGGACACCTTCCACTAGACCAGGTCACTCCAAGCCTCATTCAACCTGACCTGAGCTTAAACAGGGTCTACATAATGAATGGAGGAGGATTTTACTTCAGCTTGAATTGCAGAATGTGTCCTTGTCAGACGTGCATTGTTTGCAATGCTCTGTCACCCTTGGGCCTCATATTTAGCTGAGAAATCCAGCTGCTGGCCACTGTTAGAAGGGTGAGGAAGAGAGTTTTAGTTTCAAAAGAGCCTGATTTTTCCATTTCCTGATGACCCTTCCAAAGGAAAAAAAAAAAACAAAAACCAAAACCCACACACAACATATTGCATTTAATCAAACTTACGCAGTAGAGAGTGGGTTTGTTTGTTTCATTTCATACTTCCATATTCCACCCATGGAGAAATCTTGCTGGTAGGGAGGATAAACAAACAACCAACCAAACAACCCAAACACTAGGCCTCTAGGAGCTGTTGTTATTTATTTCCACAATTAGCAGTCGAGTTCTGGTGCTGTGCCCAGAGAACTCCTCTCATTTTTCAGTGTGTCACTCTGTGCACAATATGCTTTTAGGAATTGAGGATTAAGGCAGCTGATTGTGGGTGGTTTATGAAACTTTTTATGGGAAGCCATATAGCCAAACCTTTAGAGAATCAGACCATCATTTTAATGGGTTTATGTTGTGTACAAGACTGTTCAGTAAGATTTTCACACAGTATAGAGCATCTTGATAAAGAACTTGGATTAATCAGAGATGCTGTTGCCAGTGGATGCTGCAGGTTGCTTTCTGAATTAGCAACAAGCACTATGAACAGTGCTGAGAACATCCTGGGGGTGGCTGCCCTTCCTCCTGAAAGATGCTGAAACAGTCGGATTCCAGCAGGGAAATATCTACAGATCTATTTGTGAAGTTAACTTAACATAGACTCTGTGTAGAGTTAAAGTGGAGAAGGCAGCTCTGGTCATAGAGATGGTCTCTCTGAAATGCAGTGCCTCCAGGATAATCAGCAGCACAGCACAAGGAAGAGGTCATCACAGTCACAGCATCTGTTTCTATTGTATTTGCCCATGTGAAAAACACACACATACGTTTACTAGCAGTAAAACAGAGATTTCAGCAAGTGCAGTCACCTCCTGACAGCCGCAGGCGCTCAGCACCTTCCAGGATTCAGTCAAATACTTCAGCTGTGTGACAGGGTGATGAGTATTTAAGGCATGGACCTACAACATAATATTCAGATTTACCAGAGTTGTCATCTGTTCCTGGCGTTGTTAAAGGTATTGATTAATTGCCTATTCTTATAATTAGAGATTGATGAAGCTGCAATATAAATACTGGTACCATCAGTGACTTCATACAGATTTTAGCCTGAGCACTCAAAGGTTTTATCTGTCTTTGTATTTGTAAATCAAGGGAGTTTCATGCCAAATTCCCGCTGTGCCCTCTCCCCCAGTTGCAGATTCCTCTTTTAGATCTAAGCCGCCTTTAAGTATCATTTTGCTACGGGAATTCACAAGGAAACTTCATCTCTGTATTGTGCTGCAGGTACTGGGACTATCTTGATGTCCAATTTCCCTTTTTGATAGTGCTGGAGCCTTGTGAAGATCAGCTTTTAATGCAAATCATTATCCACCTTTCAGAATAAAGAGAGAGCAGAAGAGGTAAACCAGGAGTCATCTTCCCAGGATGAACAAAGCAGCCAATTTTATGGATGGTGCTGAGCCTTCAAATACACCTGGGACCTGAGGACCTGATGAACCCTGCTATAAATTCTATAAAGAAAAAATAATTTTCACTGAGTGCTACCTACTTTCAACAACTTTATTGACGCATTTGAAGGGAATCCTGAAGAAACATTTTCTGGCGCCTCCAAGGTCAATCCATCGTCATCATTATCAAATTGTTGCAAGACACTCTATGTTGATTAACTGCCATTCATATTTAATTAGTGCTTGAGTGGCACTTCATCCTGCTTATTGTCAGAAATCCCTTTATCTTGCTATTTGCATTGCAGAGTTTTTAATTAGAATATGTGTAGGGAATCTCTTAATGATCTCATGTTTGAATAACCATCCAGGTTGTGCAGAGAGTTGCTCAGTTGTCTTTGTATCTCCAGAGGGTGCTTTGCCACCACAGGAGAAGAGAAACCTACGCTAAGGCAGAGGAAGTGAGGATGCTTTGAAACCAGCTCAACCTGCCAGAAATGTGGAACAGATCCAACAGTTTAGGCACTATTGCCCAAGGCTTCACCATTTTCAGAGGAAGCATTTTTTCCTATTTTCCAACCCAAAACCTCCCTAGGTGCAACTTGTTTCCCCATTCATCGTTGCCAACAGCTATTTGTAATAACCTTTCAATTAGACTTAATCTTCACTTTGACTTCCCCTTTAAATTCCTCTTTGCTGGACCAAATAAGTCCATTTGGTCAAGCCCTGCTTGCAGCTGTGTGCCTTGGGCTGACCATCTCAGGGACCTTTCAGTGAACCAATTTCCAACATTCTTCTTGAAGTTAACTACTGATAAGAAACCTTAGAAAAGGTAAGAGGTGATTATGGAGAGATGGTGAATGAAAAATCATTGTAGGGAGGTGGTACTCTATTATCAACAAATAAGTGTGTCCTCATCTGGCCTTAGCCACCTGTATGTCAACAAATGTGGTTATTTAGATTTCTCCTTCAGCCAGTGAAGAGGAAACCTCCTTGGATTGCTGTCCCCCCCCCCTTCATCTTAGATAGCCTTTCCAAGGGGAGGAACCACCCTCTAAATCAGTCTCCTTGAAGTGGAAACTGTGACTTCTAGATTCAGAGCAAACCTGAATCACAGGTGGGTTTTAGAACCTAGCACACTTGAAAAAGTGAATTGAAAATGAAATGCATTTCTGGGAAGAGCAAAGAGGTTCAAAGACATCGACTGAAGTAAGAAGGCAACCCTCCAATTCCCAGGCAGCCTTACTGACATTCCTGAAGAGCAGCAAACTCGGACTGAGACAACTGACAATAACTTTACAACGGTGTGTGCTGATCTATTCAATACACACATTGTTTTGGCATTGGAAATCGTTCAATCCAGCTTATAATTCAATAGCGAGAGATGAAACCAAGACAGATCAGTCGGGATCTTGAACCACGAGGAGATCAAATGACTAGATCCTGCCTCTGCAGAAAGCAGTGTCAGAGAACTGCTGCGAGGAGAACAATCTCTTTCTTAGCAACAACGAAGAGTTGATGGAGAAAAAGGGTGTTGGTTAGCAGAAGCCTCAACATCAGTCCAGAGCCCCCTCCATGTGCTGGGCTGCACCCCCAGAGCGTGAGCAGCAGCTCAGGGAGGGGATCCTGCCCCTCTGCTGCGCTATGGGGAGACCCCCCCCTGCAGTCCTGATCCAGCTCTGGGGCAGCAGCACAAGAGGGACCTGGAGCTGTTGGAGCGAGGCCAGAGGAGGCCATGGAGATGCTGCGAGGGCTGGAGCAGCTCTGCTCTGGAGCCAGGCTGAGAGAGCTGGGCTGGGGCAGCCTGGAGAAGAGAAGGCTCCTGAAGGGGAGACCTGAGAGCAGCTCCAGTGCCTGAAGGGGCTGCAGGAAAGCTGGAGAGGGGCTCTTCCTCAGGGACTGTAATGGTAGGACAAGGGGTGATGGGTTCAAACTGGAACAGGGGAAGTTCAGGGTGGAGATGAGGCAGCAGCTCTTCCCTGTGAGGGTGCTGAGGCACTGGCACAGGGTGCCCAGAGAAGCTGTGGCTGCCCCATCCCTGGCAGTGTTCAAGGCCACAGGGGCTTGGAGCAAGCTGCTCTAGTGGAAGGTGTCCCTGGCCGTGGCAGGGGTTGGAGCTGGATGAGCTTTAAGGTCCCTTCTGACACAAACCAGGCTGGGGTTCTGGGATTCTGTGATTCCACAATTAATAAGATCTTCCTTCTTCTTGGATTTCTGTGCTGAGCACCCAGGGTTGTTAAGTGCTGTGCAGATGAAATAGGATTTCTGGAAGGTCCTACCAAATTATAATTAGGCAGCTGAATGGCAGATGAGAAACATAGAGAGTGTGTAGGTAATGCGCACTGGAAGTAAAGCAGTTTAAGCTACTTGTACATGCTGATGGGTTCTGAATTAGTCGTAACTCACAGGGACAAGATTTAGGTACTACTACTGACAGCTCAATGTGCAGCAGAGGTCAAAGAAGTAAATAAGGCAATAAGCTCTGTTAGAAGGGGAGAGAGAATAAAGAGCAAATATAAGGCTGCGGTTGTGCTGCATGCACCAATGATTAAGCCCGTGCTTTAAATGCAACTTCCATTTGTTTGCTGGCAGGCCCAAAATTGGAGTTATCTAGAGCAGGGCAGGGAAGAGAAACTGTCAACACCACATGGGTTTCAAGGATGGGGGAACCTCAAATGAAATTCCAGTGTCAGCCAAAGAATGAACTTGGCACGTGTAGGTGAGGGTAAACAGTTAATGGTCGTTGTCCTAAGCCCAGCATATAGACCACAGGTTCTAGGGGCAGAAGTTTCTGCTTCAAGGTAAAGGGGAAAGTATTGATGTAATCTGGACTCTGAAGACAGGAACTCCTTGTTTCTGGAAAAAATCCCTCCATATCTTCAAACAAGTGGTTGGGGTGTTCCATCTGCTCACAAAGCAAAATGAGGATGAGGGAATGTTAAAATTCCAGGAAAATAATTCTTTTTTTCTGTTTGTGGCGACATTGCATTCCTTCAGTTACAGAAAGAAGCAAAAAAGCTGTAACTATTAAATGTCCTAAATAAATTATTAAGTTCCCTCTCTGTGCTTTTTGTTTCATTTATATGGAGGCCACAGCACTCACGAGTGAAGCACAAAACAGTTCACTGAGGAAGGAAATGAAAGGGTCAAATATTTGTGTGTTCATTTTACTTCATCTCATAAATGAAAATGAAAACAGAGGGATCAGCCTGTACAAATCAAACCAAGGGCTTTCACTGATGAGCTCTATTCTTATATTTACAAACCAAAATGTGCTTGGAACTCTACAGAAACCACAACATATTTGAAAGCAAAGCTCCTGTCCAAGGACTTTTGCTCTTTGTCAAAGAAACTGCACTGCAAAGCCAATTGTAGGGCTGGGGCTGTCCAGAAAAGCAAGCGCAGAGATAAGTATTATCAAGTTATATTTGGTTATTGAACCTAAAAATTGTTCTATATCAGCAATGGGCCTGGGAGCATCCACAGCTTTTGTGCATGGTTCTGGTCTATGTTTTTCTCCTTTTCCCTTGGTGTGCCCTAGTTTTTTCACACTGCAGATCATGATCGGTTCTACTGAAGGCAGAAGTTACAGCCCCAACATGCTTGGAGTTCATTTTGCTCCTGCAGAGCGTCTGTGTAGGCTTCAGTCCTTGTGGTTGAACAATCCCTAAACAAAATTAGATTCATGGTTTGAGAATGCCAGGAATGGCACCATAATTGCCATCTCCTCCCTGTTCTTTGGAATCTGGCAGAGCTTTGCTGCTTGCATCATGCAGGCATCAACCCCACCTCTTTCAACCGATCACATACAGCCGCCTCCTTCCCTCACTGCTTTATTGCCCTCCTTTGTGCTCAGGCTGCGTGACGCGACTGCAGGTTGTAAATTCACTGGACAGGGGTTTAGCATCGCTCTTGTCTTTGGAGAAAGGGAGAAAAAAGCCCCACCACCACCCCTCTGAGCTGCAACAAGATACACTGGGATCAATACCATAATGCTACAGCAGCCCTGGATGGCGCTTGCACTGGCCACCCTGTTTGCCACCTCCCTTGATCCACACCAGGGATGATGAGCTGTAGTCGCCAGGGCTCTCATGGAGAATCGAAATGCATCGTCGAGAAGTGGAGTGGATCCCAAGTAATTAAATGTATAAATTAATTCTCCCCTTAAGATATGTTCCTCCCCCATTATGAGGTTTGTCTCAGAGAAAATCCTTGGAGGATCATAATAAAAGTACCACTACTTCAAATATTGTCTTCCTAAAGCCTTTCTTTCCTTTCTCCTTCTTCTTTTTTTTTTTTTTTTTTTTGCTTGATGCCTGCAGCTTGCAATTAAAATAAGTGACATGAAGGTGTCTTTAAAATAGAGATCTATGGAAAATGAAAGTGTAGTCTGTCAGAGGGTGAAAAATGAAAAATAGCGGTCTCAGATCTCTGAATGGATGAGTGGGGAAAATTCCTGTCCATCCTAGTACCCAAAGGGATAAAACTCAATGATAGCTTCTCAACTGCTTAGCAGATAATGCATGTGCTGTTTTGATGTTAGTAATGGTTTTTTTACTTCTTTCTATCTGGGAGGAACGAATCAAATATGAGAAGTGCTGGGACATGATTTTCAACCCATTGCCTTTGATTAAGTGCTTTAACATGTGAGTCCAGAGACTTGCAATAATACTAATGGGGCATAAAGCACTATAAACAGGACGGGCCTACTTTTGTCCAAATGCCATTATACTGGAATAAAAAAGAACCACAAATGTAGTATGTCCACTGCTAACCTTTTTTTGACAGGAAATTTTCTCTCTTATGTACATGCCATGAATTATGCTGCATTTTTCCAAAACCATGAACTTTTTCTTCATTTTCAGCAAAGGAGTGTTTGCTAAGCTTTAACCACTTAGCTCAGTGCAATATTTAGCTGTGAAAATACAATGGTGTGAAGCAAAACATGGATGTGAATGGCAGTCTGGCTGTGCTGAAAGCCCAAACCAAATTTAACCAGAAAATATAAGGGAGACTGGAAACTTTACCTAAGTTTGGTTTAAAAAGATCTCTCTCACAGTGACATTCTTCAGTGCAGGCAGAGCAAGCAAGCCCTGCTGCCGCACCAGACTGGCAGGATGCTTCAGTGCAGCTCTTTGGGCCCTGCTCTATGTCACTGCTAACTTTGTGCTACGTTTTATTGCTCTCAGCAAGTTGCAGATTGTCCAACTGTTCTGTCATTTGTTGTAAACGGTTGCAGGGAAAAAAAAAAAATGGGAAAAGAAGGGCAAAAAAAAAAAAAAGAAAAAATTCCACTACTCTATAACGTAGTCCTTGGTGTAAATCAAACATTCCCTGTCATGTTGATAGCTTGTGTTAGTCTAATGTATTTTATATTACTCAAAAGCATTGAAACCCTGCAGCTTTCTTCATATAGGCCATTATGCGGTTATCATTAAATTGTCTTGCAAAGAACATTATCGGTAATTATAGCAGACACTAAAATCAAATGATCAGACTGGGACCTTTAACACCAAGAGGAACCATTAGAAGTTAATCAAATAAAAGGATGAGAATAATTATGTTAGGATTAAGCAGTAATATGCCAGAAGTTATATACTTTGCTGACTATATATCTTTACTCCCAGCTTTCTGCCTCTCCTCCCATTTGATGCTTTTTATATAATACTTAGGCACAGAATGTAAATGACAGTATTTTTGTGTGTCACAAATGGGGCTTTAAGGTTCAAATGAGGTTCATGTCTAAATGGCACAAAAAGCAGCACTATGTAGTGATGAAGATAAAAATACTAGTCGTGTGTGTGTGTGTGTGTGTGTGTGTGTGTGTGTGTGTATAATATAGGAAAAAGTGCAAAGCTGAAGAAAAAATATCCATTGGTCAATGAAGCATAAAGTGGTGATAAAAATAGTTCCAACAGGAGGTGAAACCACATGGCTATTGGTTTGCTACTCAGTGTTGATTTGCTGCTTTTAAGCAGCAATCTTTTTGCCATTTGTTTTTAAAACAGCCACAAGATATCCCCTGCACATACAAAAATTGCACCTCTTGTCCCTAACATCATTCTCTGGGGAAAAACCTCCATATCAGTTTCACTTTTGGTGTTTGCACAAGCCCAGAAGTGGTAACAGTTGAAGTTGTTGGGAAGACCCAGAAAAAAGGCTGGGAGATTGCCTTAGCAAAGCAGGTTTATTTTGGTTATAGCAGATTAAGCCAAAATTAAGTTCCTTGTAAATTTTTTTCCAGGGAAGGCTGATGAATTTGGTACTGATGGAATAAGAGCATAAACTGGTCACCTATAGCAAGGACCCAAGAGTTTGGGTTTTCCTATCCAATCCTTAGTTAACAGGACTATGCTATTACAGTGCCAGGCTCCTTGTGCTTGTTATGTGTCCCTGCAGAGCCCAGGACCCTGGTGACCATGCACTTGTGTATCCTGGACCAGTGCCCACAGGTGAAAAGCAAAGCAGTGACACAAAACAGAGGGGGAACCTGGAGTTTGGGATTTTCACCATGTCCTCCTGTCATGGAAATAAAGCCCCAGCCTTAAATCCTTCTACCTCCATTAGCAAATTTTGCCTTTTACTGCCTTTCTCTTGGATTTTGCTTTGAGCAAATTTTGCCTTTTACTGCCTTTCTCTTGGATTTTGCTTTGAGCAAATTTTGCCTTTTACTGCCTTTCTCTTGGATTTTGCTTTGAGCAAATTTTGCCTTTTACTGCCTTTCTCTTGGATTTTGCTTTGTTGAGGATTGTTATGCTTGAAACCTAATTATGGATGAGACAGTTGGTATCGGAACCAGAGCATCAGCTCACTCTTGAGAAGCTTCAAATCTAATGAATACAGAGTAAAGCCAAGTGACAGATCCAGAGCTGCTTATGAAGCCTCATGCACATGCTGGTTGGCATCGTGCTGGGGTATGGGCTTCCCCCAGGAGTCATGTGCTTCCCATGCCTTAGCCACAGCAAGAGCAATGAGTCTGTCCATTGATCTGTAGAGTCTTACAAAGATCAAAACCTCGCTTTTTTCAGTCAAGCAGGTGTGGGTGAGGGGGTTTGTCTTCCTTCTGGCCCAAGCACACCACTGACAGATGAGAGGGCACCTTTCTAGAATGATTTTATGCTCATGGTTCTGCTTCGTTGTTTGGTGGTTGGATTACTGAGCCCTTTTTTGTCAGGACCTCTTGGCAGTATGCTGGTAAGGTTTTAACATGGGGAATTTGTGTGATAAATTTGTGGGATGAAGGGTGCACATATAGGAAACCTTAAGCTTTGAAGGGAGGTACTGAGTACACCAAGACCAGTGTGCTCCAGAGTTCTATGGGTATAATAAATAAAACTTCAGAGTATTTATTTATGAATTTGATGTCTCATATGGATGCCATATATTATTTGGGTCCTCATGGATGCCAGACTGCCACCCAAGACCACGTACATTAAGCAGTTTAAATACAGACTGCTTTCCATGCAATATGCAAACCGACAACATGCCCAAAGTCAAACTGTAGCTGTAAGCACAGATGACAGCCTTTCTGAAAGAAATAGGAGTAACTTTTTTATTTGTTTTTACTAAGATCTAGAGGAAAATGTAGCATTTGGGGAATGGAAACCTGAAGAGTGGGAAAGAGACTGCTCAGTATTGCCTGCAAATTATTTCTTGTTTACTTTTTATAGAAATGAAAAGATAAGCAAAAAATTTGTTGGGGTCAGTCAAAATACCCATGCTGTAATAAAACATTTTCTTTCTTATTTTAAACCCTTTGAGACACAAGCTACTAGAAAAATTTCAAAATTTAATTTAATCTAAAAAAAAATACTGAAGTGTTTTATTTTAGATTTATCAGGGAAAAAGAAAAACACACAACATTTTACTCTGCAAATTAAACACAGATCAACCTAGATCAACACAGATCAATCATTCCTAAAATGATTTTTTGGCTAATAAATATGAAAACTTTCGCCTGCAACCATTGCATTAGATAAAATCCCTACTTAAAAATGGGAACTTCTAGACCCCAAAATAGAGTGTCTTGGCTGATCTGTCTTCATAAGGTGTTGAGGTAAAACATCTAATTGGAAAAGTCATGAAGGTCCTTATATCATCCATTCATACATCTCCCATTCCAAAAGTTATGGGAGACAGTAGGTGATGGAGAAATGTGAAGTGATAAAAAAAAACCTGAGGTTTGGGCAAAAAGTGGGCTCTGATTTCAGGTTCTCAGGTAGAGACTGGAAACACTTCAGAACAGGAAATTAAAACCCCTTTACTAGAAATAGGCAAAACAAAGCTGGACAGGACTCTAGAGCTCTAGGTTCCTTTTTGTTAATTACCATTATTCTTTGATACCACTGCCAATTTGTGAATTTAACCCCTCTCTGTAATATCTTTGCTGTGCCCCAGAGAATACTCTGAATTTCACAAATGAATAAATCATAAGGTAAAATTTGATGATACCCGCAATGCCTTTACTTACAGCACTTTCCCCATTTTAACCAACACAGATCCACAATCGCACAGATGTCTAAGAGGATAATTTGGTAAGGTTTTCCTTTTCCAAGGAGCTATAACACATTTTCACCTGATGCTTGGCAAACACGTACATGAGCTGTAAGGCTAGACGCATGTTGATCAGGAAAGTGGATGTTTCCTACATCCAAGGAATTTTAGACCAGCTGGAGCTTTATGGTGAAAATTTTAAGAAGATCATGGACATACCGCCATTGCAAGGGCTGGAAAAGTTTTCCCTAGTTGGAGAGTTAGACAGGTGGGTGACTGGTGCCCTCACTGCTCCTTTTCCCCATCATTTGCTTTCCTTTTGGTGGTGACACAAAGGGTGGTGCTGAAGGTGCCCAGGCAATCCTCCCGCTGAGCAAGGACAGAAGGGCTGGAAGCACACAGTCAGGTTTAAGCTCAGCCTGAGGGAACTTTGGTTAATTGAATTATGAATTAAACTATTCCGGTAAAATATACTTCAAGATCAGCTTTCAGTGTTAGGGCAACTGTGGATTCATTCCCCAGTCCTATGTCAGCTTAAAGTCCAGAACATTTTAGGACAATCTGAGACAATGTTGTGGAAAGAACATATATGTGGGTTGCAGATCTTTTTTACACTTTGAGATATTTTTCTGAAGAGATGCTGCTATTTCTGATTTGAGGGTGGTACATCCATTACCACAAGATGAAGATCAATTTTCTGAACAAAGATTTTCTTTTCTTTCTCTTTCTTGCATTAAACAGCAGAGATTCAGGTTAGATACAAGGAAGAAATTCTTTACTGTGGGAGTGGTGAGGCACCAGAACAGGCTGAGGGCTTGGAGCAACCTGGTCTAGTGGAAGATGTCCCTGCCCATGGATGAGCTGGATGAGCTTTTCGGTCCCTTCCAACCCAAACCATTCTATGGTTCCATGTTTTTAAAGGCTGACACTTTCTGCTGTTGGTCTCTGTACTCCTACAGGCTCACAGCCATAGATGCAGAGTAGAGGTACCAGGATGAATGCAGGGATATAGGGATGCAGGCACTGGGGATGCAGGGACACGGGCCCATCTACCCAGCAGACACAAAGTTTCTGTTATGGTACCATCATTCTGCTGCATCTTCAGTTCTGAAATGATGGTGAGAAAACAGCTGATGCTTCAAGAATCAACACCAAAAGCCTCCAGTTATTGACAACCCTGAAACGCCAAACCCAGAGCCATTTGCATACACATGCTGTATGTCTGGTACATGCATGAACAAGCCTGATACATTTCTTGCTTGTTGTACTGCCTTAAAATTGCTTTAGTTCAGGGTAAATATTTAACTACCAGAGTTGTATGGATGCATGTGTTCCTACGCTAACCATAACGGTGAAGTATACCAACAGGACAGCAAAGCTTTCCCTGTTTAATTTGCAGAGACAAGACTGCAACAAGCCATTCCTTCTAATATCTGTTAATTTGATTTCATGACCTACTGTGTTGATTCAGAGATTTCAACCAAGTGCTGCACTGATTGAAATTTAATTGTGATATCAATTTAATAGTTGGTTCTTCCAGCTCTAGTAGCTGACAAAACTGGAGTAAATCATCCTTGCAAAGTGCTTTCTGAAGTGTGAGAAAGCTTCAGGGTCTTGCCAGGCATGGAAAAAGAATGCTATCAGACACCACACAATTAAAATGGCAGTCACCAGCAGTTTGTCCATACCAAAAGCTCTGAGTTGTGGCAACAAGTTGGATTGCTTTGGCTTAAAGCAAGTCTCCCAAAAGTTGGCGAAAGGGTGATCATATTCACATCCACCTCTTGCTGTCACCTTAGCCTCAGGTGAGTGCCACCAGGACTTGAGTCCAAGAGGTATTGGATGGGCCATGGGACTGGCCAAGGATTTCCATTAACTTCACCCTGAGCTTCCTGGGGAGGCTGCAGGGAAGGGAGAACAATTAGCTCTCTGCAAGTGTGAAGTTTATAATGAGCTGGACTTCGCCTTCTCATTAGGCACATTAAAATAACCTTAACTGAGCAATAACACAAAAGAGCTTTTCAGAAGTCTCCAAAAAGTGAGTCTACTGAGGAAACAAACACATTTTGCAGCTTGTCACAAAAGCAAGCTGGTTTTATTCTTTGCCAGCATAAGCAGTTATTACTTCTTCGTTAATGCTTTCACTTTACTATGTGAAACATTCTGCTATTAGAGAGGAAATCACATGCAAAGTGACCTTCTTCCAGTCCGTACATGGAGCATACACCCCACCTTTCCAAAACGTTCCGTTTTAGAAATAAAGGTTTCCCAGCACTCAACAACTCATACCTGGATCTCTCTTCCTTTTACACTGGATTTTATTGAACCACCTGGGATTATTTTAGGAAAGATGATTGCTGTTTTAGGAATTAATTGGTATAGAATAAAGAATAATGGGGAAAAAATGGCCGTGTATATTCACTCTGAATTTAAAATCAAGTTCTTTTTACTTAGCCCTGTTTATGGCCCTTCTCTTGGTTATTCTAAAGAATTTTAATTTACTGGCAGGGTTGTTCTGTGGAACAAGTTGTTTACTGGCAGGAGTATTGAAGGGAATTGGAGAGAGGACAATTTAATGTGTTACACACGGACATTTGGCAATGGCAGCGAGTTAAAACGTTTAGTCCCACAAACTGGAAAAGCCAAACTGACTTACCTGTTCCACTGTGCAGTTCAGCTTTCACATGTAACACATGCCAGTGAACCAGTTGTCAACCTCGACTCAAACTCAGAGTTACACACAGAAGTTAATGGCAAAATAGTTTAAAGTAATGAATCTATTTGAGAAAACTACAGTCTGTTCCTGGACATTTCAAGAGCAGAAAAAGAAAAAAAATTTGAATTTAGCAAGGAAATTAATCATCATAAATTATTGGCCCAGCTGTACTATTAACATTAATAACGCTCCTAAATTAATTAACCAGAAAGCTCTTTTATTAACAAATAATCAACCCTCAGTCAGTGTCCTTCCAAAATATTAGGTGTTTGCCTCACAGTGGCTGCTTTATTAATCTGATATGAAAATAAGAGTCTGGGGCCTTCTCTGGACAAGGTGTTAGTGCAGGCATTCAGCTTTTCCGCCCTGGGAAAGATCCCTTTGCTACCTCAGAGCTCGGTAAAAATTAACAAACCTCCCCTACAGCCAAGAGTGCTTAAACTCTGACCCAGAAAGCATTTATGTTCTGTCTTTACACCCAGCTGAAAGTGAAGATGACGCCAAAGTGCTTTCCTGTGCAAAGCCATAGATTATTAGACACTAGGGTAGTTCTGGTGGCAATGAAGTATCAGCTGGAAAATTAAGTAGGAGCTGCACTGAGAAAGAAAAGAAAGGAAAGGAAGGCACAAGGGATGGGTTGGGTTCACAACTACTCAGAATCACTCTCATGTGTCTTTCTGAGACCCTTTCCTAGCAGTTGCTGAAACCTGATGATCTTTTCCTTTTGAGTTTTTGGGCAATCTTTGACACCACAAAGTGGATGCAGTTGACAGAGGGCCTGAAAAAATGTGGAGCCAAATAGTTTCAGTGATGTAAGACCAAAGATGAATTTGTCCATTTGAGTTTAGGTGCCCTAAGTATTTCTCTGTATTCTTCTTCTACAAGAATATGCCCAAGTCCCTATTCAGCCTTAGCAAGACTCTCTCCTTGCTAAGTGTATTTATAATAACAAACACAATAAATTCATTAGGGGGTTTGAGAGGCTCTCTGAATAATCCCATTTCTATAATGCCCTTGAAAATTGTCTCACCTGCCTCATGGCTGCATTTTGGCATCTTCAGCCAGTGAGACAAAGGTGTACCAGTTCTAATATTTGTCTTGGAGAGAGGGTCAAGACATGCAAGTCCTGAAATCCCACAGAGATAGCTGTCACTGCAGGGACCCTACGCTGACACTTTACCCTGAGACACAATGTTACCTCACCACAAAGGACAGGAGGAAATAAATCCCACCATCAATGACAGAGTGAATAGAGGGCAGTGAGTCCTTAGGAACCTTGGGAAAATCCTGAAAAACCCAGCTGCAAGCGAAGAAAGGCAAAAAGATTCAATTAAAAGAACATCACTGCAAAGAGGATTTCAGCAAGCCCCCAATTGCAAGGTTTCTGTCTTCGAAAAATACTGTGTTTGCAACAAGCAGTTGAGATCTGCTTGTACTCTGTAAGCTGAGGTTTTAATTTAGTTTTAAAAACTGAAGTATCCACTTCTCTTGTGGCCCTCCAAAAAGAATGTCCATTAAAAAGCTCCAAAGAAAGGCATGCTAAAAGTAATTTTCTCTGGAAGGTAAGAGAGTCTCCTAATCATGTTTCAGATGATTTTATATTTTTTCTTTCATCCAGATGGATGTCATCTTTCAGAGCCTCATGGCCAGAGAAATGGAAAGTACCTTTCACCATTAAGTAACTATTGAAGTTTTACCTTGCTAGATTATTTGTTAGTTGTAACTAACATAAAAAATGTCCTGTCAGAAAATGGCTTTAAAAAGTGTAATATTTTGTTTTATTTAGCAACTACTTGGGAAAATTTAGCACCGAGACAGAAAGGTTGCAGAGCAAGTAGCACTTCATAAATTGCTTGAGCCCTAATCAATACATATTGTCATCTAGTCAAGTCCTCCTAGCAGATTTTTCTTTGCCCTGCCTCAAAAGCGTATTTTATGAGGTTGTTACTAGCTTGTGCTGCAAGGCCTGGCCTAATGAATCTGTCACTGACACTATTGATTGACATGCCAGTGTAAGTGAGACATGTGATTCCGATTGACTTCCTAATTACTGCTGCTGTGATGTCTCACCAACTGGTAAGGCCAGAGGTTAATAGTTTTGATGTTCAGCCATTGCTGGCTCTGGAAGCTGGAGTTAAACCAGCTCGTTGGAAGTCAATATCTGAATCAAGTTCTCAAGGCTACTTTCGAATCTGATCAATTAAACCCTCCTTGTTCCCCCTCTTGTTGCCTGACAAGAGTTTGATGAGTGGGGACCTCTAAAGCTGACGGTTTAAGGTAGAGCAGGAAGGTTGGTGAGATTTAAATGCAGGCAGCAGCAGGAGCGGTGTGTCAGTGGGGGCTGTATTTCTGCCAGCAGCCAGCTGGATCCAACTGTTTCTTCTCAGTGAAGGGAACAGGGTTCCAAAAGGACCCGGGTGACCCAACTGTACCCATCATACAGACATTGCTTAGGTTGTTCACATAAACCAGGCAACAACAGTCAGACCCTCCTGCCCATCCACTCTCCCCTGCAGCAATAAGATTATGATCAGCTGTCCTCTGTGCATGGGTAGCCCCCAGCTGTGAAACAACCCTGTCTCAGAACTAGGCACAGGAACCCCAGCTTTCATTTAAAAAGTGTATTTCTAGCCTTCATTTCTGAGCAAGTGACCCTGAAATAGGGTGGTGTAACTGGAGCCTGTCTGGGTATGCAAATAGCCTGGGAAGATAAGTTGGGAAGGCATGAGCTGCTCCGGATGTCTGTCCAGAGCCCAGGGCCTTTGAGAAGTTTTTTGAGATGCCATGGGATTAGGGATTTTGCTGTAGCCAAAGTGCAAAATAAACAGATGCATCAACCCAAAGGACCACATGGCCAAGTGTTCTCCCTTTGACTGTCACTCTTGTCTAAAGCCTAGAGACATGTCTAAGAACGTGGCAAGGTAAAATCCATTTGCATCAAGTATATTCTCCGCATTTCCAGCACAGGGATTTTCAAAGTGAAGGCAGCAAGCCTACATGGGTTTCTCTTCCATGAATTAGTTTCATTGTATTCTGAAACCACATCAAATCTCAGCATCCAGCACATCTGTTTGTGATAAGATGCGCAGTGGCAAGGACATATCCCCCTTGGCTTTATACAATACCATCTCCATGCTCATCTTTTTGTGTGGATTTTTCTGGACCTTGTAGTGTTGTTTCACACCCTGTGTGAAAACTTTCTTCTCTTGAATAATCCTTCGTATCTTTTCCTACATCTTCCTTTAAGAGTACAAGGAGGCCAGAAAGGCATGATGCAAGCAAGACACTAAGTCCTACAGTAACATAACATACCTGTCTTTTTCTTCACTCCTTCTCAGTAAATGACAGCAGTTGTTTTGCTTTTCTGCCCATAACCAAGCATCGAGCAGACAATTTCTCAGAATGATCTGTTGTAACTCCAAATTCCCTTTCCCAACAGTAACAGACAATTCAGAGTCCATGTGTGTGCATTACTTTGTGTTTACCAACACTGAACTTAATCTTCAATTTTATTTTCCAGTCACTTAGGGTGACTTCTGCAAATGTCAACAGTTGGCTTTTGTTTTTCTACCCTGAATAACTGAATATCACTGAACTTTGTCGTCTCAGCTATACACACTCCTCCCTGGGTTAGTTATGACTGTGCTGAACAGCTTGGATCTTACTACAGATGCACAGAGGATGTCATTGGTGACTTGTGAAAGGTATTCCTGCACTCTGTTTGCTAGGCTTTTTCCTCCATCTACTTATTAATTGACTTAAAGTCCTACCCTTGTAGCTGCTTTACAAGATTCCAGGGTGGGACATCATAGAAAGCTTACCTATCTATTACCAGATTACCTTTTGCTACAGGCTCAGCAAGATCTTGAAAGAGCTCTAATGGATTTATAAGCTTGGCTTCCGTTTATGAAGGACGGTTTGAGTCTTCTTCATTGTATTCTATTATGTATGCCCTGATGATCATCTTCATGATTATATCTAATGGTTTGCTTAGCAAATACAGTGCTAAGTGACTTATAGGCACTGTCATTCTGCAGATGCCCTCAACAGCAGAGTTCAGGAGTCACACTGACCTTGTGCAAAGGCACAGCACAGGTAATAGTGAACAGTTTCATACCGAAGTTCCTCCACAGCTCAGAGGAGATCATCCCATCTCAATACCTGCAGTCTATTCACTTTACCAAGACGTGGTGCATCTCTCCTACTGGAACTTCAGTTTCTCACAGCTTCTGCTGAATGCTGTCAAATAGACATTGCAAGTGTAGGATAGTGTCTGGGCTTCTTTGTACTAAATATAGATGTAAAAAAAAAATCACTTTATTCCTCCACTGGGGCCCTAATTCCCTGAGTATCCCCATTGTATCATGAACATACTGAAGTCCTCGGTGAGGTCTCCTGGAAGCTTCCAAACTGCAAACTCCTGAAGGCTGAGAAAAGACACTGGAAAAGTACCACCATATACTCGGCTGTGCTTTCATAAACATCTGGTATAAGCTGCTGTTAGAAGTGGGGTACTAGGGGAGAGGAAACTTTAGTCTGACAGCGCAACTGTTCTTGTGCTGTGATTGCCTACAAACTCTCCAGAGTCTCTTACCTTTGATTTATTGCCAATGCTTGCACCTTCAGCAATTTTTCCTGAAAATCTTATTTATTTTTTTTTTTCCTTCTGCCCTGTTATGTTTTCAGATTTAAGGTGCTGGAATTTCTTCTTCCTATTTTCTTTTGGTGGACATACTGTCAGCTTTCTGAAGGACACCTTCTAACTCCTTGTAGTCAGTCTCCTTTGAGCTATTGCTGACTCATGCCAGATTTGCATGGGAGTCTTTCTAATGTTTCCTGGGGTAGAGATTTACTGTTAGCCTCTCAAATAACATCATTAAGTAATTCTCCTGCCTCTAATCAGCATTTTATTCTTTCTTTGCTCTTCTTGGCTTCATTCTTACAAGGCTGTCCCATTTTTATTTGAGTCCCCCTTTCTGAAATGGAGCAACACTGGTGCTTGTGCTGAGGTTTATGGTTGGTTTGTCAGCGTGCCCTATCCCACACCTGATCCAGTTGCCTATTTTAAACTGCAGTGTTTAAATGGGACTTTCTTTGATTAGATTTACCCTCCTTTTTCTTGAGTTTTGCCAGCCTGAGTAAGCTAGCGTTTTTCTGGCTTACTCTTCATTTCAACATAAGAAACGTTTATAGCATCTTGACTCCAAGAGTATGCATCACCCTGAAGCCTGTAATTTCCCCCACACACACCCATCAGCTTTCCTTGAGTTTTGACTTTAAAAACTGTTGTAGCAATATTTGGATTTTAAGTCTCAGTCTTACTGTGGCAAAGTGTCTTCTGCTTCTCCTCTAGTGTTTCTCAGCTCCTGATGAAATCCCTCTTCATGCATCATTTTCTCAACTTTTAATTGCAGCTATCTCTCTGAAGAGACTGAGAGAATAATGTTTTCATGCAGGCCAGCTCCTAACATCCCCAGTCAGCACTGCACCAGCACTTCTCAGGTATCCCATTCTGTTGGCACACCACGGGGTGGGACACCAGGTCCATCCCAAAACAAGCCCATCAGTGTCTGTCCTGTGGTAGTCTTGAGCTGGGAGCAGAGTCCCAATGCCACCCTTGATGCCTATGAAATAAGTCTTGCCTCATTAAAAGACAGTTGGCTGCAGTCACCAGGATCACCACCTCTGAGGATGAAGCAGGGCAGGTAAAGGTCCAATGAAACTTGGCTTTCACTGAATGGACACCATATAGAGAAAGAAATGTTATAACTTCCCAAAGTGTCTGGGCTGGTCTTGCACTAGTAGATGCTCAAGACTAATTTAAGGGTTGAATGCTTTTTTTCTTAACGGATCTGGTCTATATGGCAAGTTTTTAGTGGAAATTAGTCATGGAGTCTTCATTACGTCAGGATAGACCTCTGCCATTTCACTGTAACCAAAGTTACTGAGAAAGACTAGGAAGGATTTGTGATTGATTGCACTCCATGTTATATTAGACAATATAGATCAACCTGCCAATATGAATTTCTCAGATATCAAAAACACCAGGTAAGAAAAAAAGATCATGTGAGAGGGAAAAAAAAATCATGAGACAATCAGGGAGAGCAATAATTCACCCATATCTATGCACTGTGTACAAATAATGCCCAGGGGAATTGGCCATGCTTATTGCTTTGTCAGAGGTCTGTTGCCAGCAGATAGTGCTGGGTTTCTCATCCGTCACTGCTTGCTTCCTGCAACATTTCTGGAAATGATGGTGAGCAAGAGGCTTTGAATGGAACTCTGCATCTTAAATGGTTAATTAAGGGCAATCTGGATATATGAACTCAGATACCAAATTAACTTTATAATCTGTATTTAAGTACTTTGTAGAATGTTTCTCAAGAATAGAGACTTTCTCAATACTCTTAATTGCAATTTGAAAGACCTCTTGGCTGCATTAGGGGAAGATAACCAAAGACAGATCATCTCTTGCACGCTTAATTGTCACTGCCTCCTGCCCTTCTCCCATGATGATCCAACACACGGGTATCTCTGCCACCACCATGGGCTTAGCAAAGGGCTGTAGATCAGAGCTGCCATTGGGAACTGGCTACTCTGGGCACACCAGAGGGGCCAGGGACCCAGGCCTGTGTGCCTACCTGGCACAAGGACCTCAACTCATGTGCCCTGACACCAATGACCAGGTGTTAGAAGAGCCCAATGCTGCCAGGATTTGGTCTTTCCAAATGGGAAGGTGGGCACCATGGGGTTTTTAATCCTAGTACAGGAGCACAGCCACGGCATTGCGATTCTAACATGCTAATCCAATGGGGGTGGCAGGATCCCAACTCCCTCCTTCCAGGCAAGGATTTGAAGCTTACCTGGCCTGGGGAACACCCATCAGCTCATGGCCATGGTGACACTCAAGGTTCTCTGCAACATGACTGTTATCAAAAAAAAAAACAAAGAAGAAAGAAAACCCACTCATTGTGAAATAAGAAATTTAATTACTTCAAAACCAATTAATTAATTAATTAATTAATCAAGCCTCATGTCACCCCTGCAAGGTAGGAAGTGATTATTATACCCACTTTACACAGAGGGAGTGACTTGCCAGAGGCAAAGGCGTCAAAGGTGAAATCAGCATCCCAGGACCATCATCCCCAGGTCTTGCTGCAGACCAGCCCAATTTGCTTGGGTACCACTTGTCCCCATCACCCCATGGCCTTCCTCTGATATAGAAACACCAAGCTCAAGCCAAGCACAGAAGAGTGTATGGAAAGGTTACTGGTCACACTGTGGGACTGATGGCAGTCATGATGCTCAAACCAGCTTGGATTCAGCCAACCCCAGCAAGCCCAGGCTGACAGTCCCTACACATTTTGAGGGAGACCATGGGCAAGGATCGTTCTCAGTAGATGGTAAGGATAGT
Source organism: Pezoporus flaviventris (assembly GCF_033815535.1). Taxonomy (NCBI): domain Eukaryota; kingdom Metazoa; phylum Chordata; class Aves; order Psittaciformes; family Psittacidae; genus Pezoporus; species Pezoporus flaviventris. The sequence continues at coordinate 2,426,469 of NW_026892558.1, forward strand.
CCATGAGGCATGGGAAGAGAGTTTAAGTGCATGGAGTGAATAATGCCTGATGACCTTGTCCGTGCCTCTTAGTCATTGCCACACACCAAAGGACACCCAGAAAATCCTGCAGACTTCCTCCAAGCCAGTGGGAAGCACAAGCTCTGTGATTTAGCACCGTAGGCAAGCAGACAAACCAAGGCACAGGATGGGATTGTGCTGCAGGGTGGCTTTGGTGTGGTTACAACATCATCTTCATCCTGAACTTGTGGGAGAGCAAACCCGGGACCTGAACTAGAAAGAGATGCTGGTTCAGTTTCCATGATGCATGCTTGGCCTCTGTGAGCACCAGGGTACAGGCAACCATGGAGGAAGCAGACTGGGAGACATCCCTTTAGAGATCTTTCCAAAAAGCAGCATCACTCCTAGTTTGACCAGATTGTGAGCAGCTGAGATCCCGCATTCTCTCCTAGATCAAGAGGCCAAGAAAACAGACCATAAAGGCTGTATCTATACAGCTAAAATCAGTCAACCTGGACCATTCTCTGACAAAAATACCCTCATCTATACCATTTCCCAGGGTTGCCAGCCTCAGACAGGCAGTCAGGGACAGTGCTTGGCCCAGGCTGTCCTCCAGATCATCCTGGGAGGTGGCTGGGAGAGGGCTGGGAAAGGCACAACTCCTGGCCAAGAAGACCTTCAGACTGGGCTAACAATTCAGCTTACAGTCACATTCCAGTGCCCAGCAGTGACCCATGGCACTTTTTAATTTCCTAGCCACAAGGTCCCTCAAGTCATAAAACCCAGGCTTTATCTGCCTGAAAAGAGGTGGAGAGACCAGGATCCCTCACCCTTCAAGCTTGAAATGCTGTCACTCCCGGGAACGCATTTCAATTCTGCTTTAATTGTTGTGAGAGCTTTCCAGAGGCAGCGCTGACACTGATTTGGATTTAAATCTCTCTCTCTCTCCCCATCTCAGGGTACTGCAGGAGTGGCGTCCACGAGACCAACATTTATAGTATTCCTCTGAGAGGTGAAATGTACCTACTGTAAAATACACTCAGTTAATTCTGGCGCATCATTTGCAGGAGAGCCACATGGGGATCAGCGTGGGACATACAGATTTAGATCATTCTGCTCGAGTCAGGTGGTGCCTTGTTCCCAATTCCTCACAAGATAATTCTTACCTGGGATAATTATGTCTTTCTTCAATGTAGCCCAGTTTAACCCTTCTTATCCCTTACACCCACTAAGACTTGTGGCAATTGGGGTAATGATTTGGGGAGTGGTCTGTGCCCCTTACTGGCTTCTGCTACAGATTTCCTCAATGACCTTGGGCAATTCAATTAATTAATTTCGCTTGCTTGCTCACTGATGCTCTCTGATGGATAAAAGCTGCCCAGTGTCTAAATTGCACACTCCTGGGGAATTATTTACCTATTTAAGATAGACATGCCACTTAACATCTGGCTCTTGATGAGACTGGACCCATCGTCATGGCTGAAGCCCTGGTCCCTCCAGAACTGGGTCTTCTGAAATATTCTACAACATAACGTTGATACATCTCCGGCTTATGCAGGGACAGGGCTTGACAAATTCTGGAGCTCCTTTTCTAGGAGGAACCATGAAAGTACTTGCTAAGCCATTCCCATTCCTGTTGAGCTATTGTACTGTATGCTGAAGAAGTGTGAAGCAAGAACTGGAGTATTGTGTGCAGTTCTGGTGTCCTCAACATAAAAAGGACATGGAACCGTTGGAACAAGTCCAGAGGAGGCCACGAGGATGATCAGGGACTGGAGCACTTCCCATATGAAGACAGGCTGAGAAAGTTGGAGCTGTTCAGCCTGGAGAAGAGAAGGCTGTGTGGAGACCTCATAGCAGCCTTCCAGTATCTGAAGGAGACCTATAGGGATGCTGGGGAGGGACTCTTCATTAGGGACTGTAGTGATTGGTAATGGGTTAAAACTTAAACAGGGGAAGTTTAGATTGGATATAAGGGGAAGTTCTTTACTGTTACGGTAGTGAGGCACTGGAATGGGTTGCCCAGGGAGGTTGTGAATGCTCCATCCCTGGCAGTATTCAAGGCTAGGTTGGACAGAACCTTGGGTGAGATGGTTTAGTGTGAGGTGTCCCTGCCCATGGCAGGGGGGTTGGAACTTGATGATCTTAAGGTCCTTTCCAACCCTAATTATTCTATGATTCTGTGATTCAGAGGTCTCACAAGAGCAGAGTAGAGGGTCAGGATCACCTCCTTCGACCTGCTGGTCAAGCTCCTTTTGATGCAGCCCAGGATACGGTTGGCTTTCTGGGCTGTGAGGGAACACTGCCATCGGTTCATGTTAGGTTTCTCATTGACAAACACCTCCAAGTCCTCCTCCTTGGGCTGCTCTGAATCTCTTCTCTGCCCAACCTGTAGCTGTGCCTGGGATTGCTCCAACCCAGGTGTAGGAGCTTGCACTTGTCACAGTCACAGTCACAGTCACAGTATGCTAGAGATTGGAAGGGACCTCGAAAGATCATCTAGTCCAATCCCCCTGCCGGAGCAGGAACACCTAGATAATGTTACACAAGAATGTGTCCAGGCAGGTTTTGAATGTCTCCAGGGCAGGAGACTCCACAACCCCCCTGGGCAGCCTGTTCCAGTGTTCCGTCACCCTCACTGAGAAGAAGTTTCTTCTCAAGTTTAAGTGGAACCTCTTGTGTTCCAGTTTGTACCCATTACCCCTTGTCCTATCATTGTTTGCCACTGAGTAGAGCCTGGCTCCATCCTCGTGACACTCCCCCTTTATATATTTATATATACTAATAAGGTCACCCCTCAGTCTCCTCTTCTCCAAACTGTAGAGACCCAGCTCCCTCAGTCTTTCCTCATAAGGGAGATGCTCCACTCCCTTAATCATCTTCGTTGCCCTGTGCTGGACTCTCTCCAGCAGGTCCCTGTCCTTCTTGAACTGAGGGGCCCAGAACTGGACACAGTATTCCAGATGCGGTCTCACCAGGGCAGAGTAGAGGGGAAGGAGTTAAGCTTCATGAGGTTGGCATCAGCCCACCTCACAAGCACGTCGAGGTCCCTCTGGATGGCATTCCTTCCCTCCAGGGTATCAACTGAACCACACAGCTTGGTGTCATCGGCAAACTTGCTGAGGGCGCACTCAATCCCACTGTCCATGTCAGCGATGAAGATGTTGAACAAGACGGGTCCCAAAACTGACTCCTGAGGGACACGACTCACTCCTGATCTCCAGCTGCACATTGAGCCATTGACCACAAGTCCTTGCATGCAGCTCTCCAATCAGTTCTTTCTCCACCAATGGTCCATCCACCAAATTGATGTCTCTCCAATTTAGGAACAAGGATGTCATGGAGAACAGTGTCAAATGCTTTGCACAAGTCCAGGTAGATGACATCAACTGCTCTACCCCTGTCCATCAGTTCTGTAGCCCCATCATAGAAGGCCACCAAATTGGTCAGGCAGGATTTCCCCTCAGTGAGGCCATGCTGGCTGTCACCAAGCACCTTGTTGTTTTTCATGTGCCTTATCATGCCTTCCAGGATCAAAAACTATTGAAGTCAATGAATTTTGCTCTGGATTTACAACTGTACCAACAGAGATCAGAATCCAACCTTATAAACTTACTATTACTTCTAATCCCAGTACCGTACCGCTGTTCTTGCTGAGATATTTGCTAACTGCTGAGCAGCTTGCTTTATTGACACTGAAATAACATACCCATGCCCTACTATTGTTAAACTCAGCTGGTTTTAAAAACCCATCATACTGTTTGTCATGACTGACCTTAACAAACTGGCCTGCTGTCCTTGGATCTATGGGCAAGAAAGTTGTCAAATGCCCCCTTTTTTGCAACCTTTCACCAACAAAACAAAACAAAAAAAAAAAAAGCAAAAAAAAAAAGGAGAAAAAATCAATTTCAATCAACATGGAGTGTAATATTATCAAATGTCAGATGCTGAGGCCGTGTGCTTTGAAAATTATCCTTGACAGCTTCTTGTCGACTTAATTAAGTGCTCAAAAAAAAAAAAAAGGGGGAAGAAAAAAAAAGGCAAAATATCTCAATTGTCGGCTCCCTCTCTTTGTGCTTCAGAGGTTCTATTGACAGCTCTGAAAAAAAGATTGCCTTTGGGGGTTTTATTGATAGATCCTTGCCTGATATTGGAATGATTCCTCGGCAGATAAATCACATTTAGATTTGTTAGTAATTGAGGAGAATTGATTGAATAGTTAGGATGGTCCCAGAGGGAGGTACCTACTCCTCTTCCGTTCTGCAGAGGTTGTCATCAGATAAAGGACCTCTTTGGGCAGGATAGATAAAGGTCTAATTGTTTACATGATCAGGTATTGCTTCCTTTTAACACTCCCTCTCCAGCCTTTCCCAACTTTCTTTTGGCAAATGTCAAGACGACAAAGGGAAAGGTTGTAAATAAAACCAAATGTGGGTGAAGGTGATCAACCCTCTGCATGACCTGGAAAGGCACTTATTGTTTTCAAATCTTTAGTGGAATTTGGGTGTTAGGAGCAACGGACTTTTGTTTAAAATACTCTGCAATGTTCATTTGTTATATGTTTATTTAAACAGCTCTGAACTTTATTTAGCAGCAGGTTAAGAGTAGCTAATAGTGGTTATGCTGAGTAGTTCTTTTTGTCTGATGGAAACCATGTGCAGGGCTGAGTGCTGGCACATTAAGTCCTTCTTCGTGGCTGGTGAGCTCCCCCAGAGCCCTGTGCCCCAGCAGCCTAGCAAGCTGCTGGTCCTTCAATGGATCTAGAGGGGAGCAGTGTCACCTGAAGTCCAGAACAATGCAGGGGAATGCTGGAACAATGTGGGGAGATGCTGGAGCAATGCAGGGGTATACTGGAGCAATGCAGAGGGGTGCTGGAACAATGTGGGGGGGATGCTGGAACAATACTGGGGGAGTCCAGCATAATGTTGAGTAACACTGGAACAATGTGGGGGAATAGATGCTTCATCACCCCATCCTGCCCCAGCCTGAGTTTGTGGCAGTGAGCTAGATGATCTGTCCAAGACTTTCCCATGCTGCACATCTCTTTCCACGCTTATCACAGGGAGTGGAAATGATGAATTTTTCCAGGTTTTACATTGACTAGAAAGTGGTCTGAGTAAAAGAGTGGTATTTGCATTATCACGTCCTGTTCATTTGGAAAGATTTTGTTTCCTTAAGAGGGGGAAGGTACACTGCAGTCAGTTTGGTTCTTCAAGGAACACAAATTTATTTCTGTTCAAACCAACTATAGACCCTCCATGGGCTCTCTCTCTCTGCCTTAACTTTCTATTGCTGCTCAGGCAGGACTGTGTTTCCCCTCTGTACAGTGCAGGGTGCTCGGGATGATTATCAATACGTGCTGTGCCACGACTTCCCTTCAAGGATCTGCTGGGGAAAAAAGGGAAATATTTGAGAATCAGTTTTTGAAATCTAAAATCCTTCCTCCAGGGCTCTACAAACAGCTAAAATGGTGGTTTTGGGGTTTTTGGTTTTTTTTTAATTTTGTTTTAGCAGTTCTCATCCTCTTCGCTTTCTTTCAGCACTGGAGAGGGGATGAAAAATTTAAAATAAAAAATAAATAAAGCAAGGAAAAAGAAACTAAAATATTTTATTTTCCTTTCTTCCAGCTTCATAAAAACTGACAGACATTGAAGGAAAAGGGGCAGTTTCTTAGCTCAAAGTAAAAGCCATTTTGGAACCACCAAATATTTAATCTGAGAAATGATGACCAGCTCTGAATTCACCACCTGCAGACCTGACCCTGTGAATGTTGCAGCCCCACTCATTGACAGTAAATGTCCATTGCTCAAGTCAGTCACTAGGGACTTTTGCAGAGGCTGCAGGAACCCGGTTCCTCTCTGGGTCAAACCGATCACCTCCATCTACAGCTCTTCAATCCTGTCCTTCCTCTGGGAGTGGGCTATTGAAGTGGAAAATACCCATGAATAAATAGGCTCAAAATTAGAAGAAGCTTTCTGTTTATCTGAGCTATGAATTTCTGAAATAGCTCCCTTTTAGTAAGATGGAAATAGCCTACTAACCAGAGCAATGATGGTGATGGTGGTTGTGAACATTTTGGGAGGACCTAGTGCTTTAAGTCACAGAGCAAATTCTTCCTGTTTGCTAGTAGGGGAAATGGCATGTCTTCTTTTATATGTCTGCGTGCCTTCAGGTAAACTGTAGCCATAAGGAAGCCCCTAATCAACACCCTGGCCTCAGATTTATATAACTCATGAAGTAACTTGAAAAAACTTAAAAATAAAAATCAAACTCATAAGTAACTCTCAAAGTCATTTGCTCAGGGTAAAAAAGCTTCTGCTATGGTCTTATGGGTTTTATTCTTTATTAGCATCCACAGTTTCAGACTCAGGTGGAGAGAGAGAGAACCAGGATAAGGAAAAAGCATCTCTCTGCTTACATTTTCTCTCTCTTTTGTTCATATGTTTGATCTTTTTCCTTTCCTATCAATGGATATTTTGTTCCTTCATAAACTGATGGACCATGCTTTGGTGAAATTCATGGCACTGCTGAGCTCTCCAAATGCCAGAGTAATTTCACCACTTCCCTCTTTTATTACACACGCGTCTGCACAAGTCAACTGCTTTTATAGCCAAAGCAGATATCTCAACTAAAGGAAAAACCCAATTGCTTTTGATAGGTGTGAGGTACATTGGTGTGCTTCTTTCACCATGGCTTTAGGTCAAGTCTCCTTTGAATTACATGAAGACCTAGAAGAGTTTAAATAGCCCACATATCCTGTACTACCCAGGCAGCGTAGTGCTAAGAGAAAAGAAACACACACATGTGTACATGTGTACACATTTAGAGACATGGAAACATATGTGTGTACCTATCACATGTGTACATGCATATGAGCATGGACCTGCTGCCTTGTGGAAGAGTCTGGTTGAGGTCAAAGAAGCACATTTGGACCCAAGATCTGGCTCTGCCTGGATTTCCCAGCACCAAAACTGATGTTGGAAATGTTCACAGACACATCTGGATCCACATCAAAAGTCACAATTTTTCCAGTTGCACATTTCATTGTACCACAGCAAAGTGACTATTTCTATTAAGCAGGTTGCTTTCCCCACTTCGAGCCCTCCCCAGCCTAAAAGCTGTTGAATTGCCTTTTTGTTTTTCCATTGTCTATTCCTATAGTGAGAGTGGAATTGATTTTTGATACTATCCATTTTGTTTGTCACAAATCGTCTTCCACTTCCCTCTGCACGTTGCTGAAATATCACCCACAAATGATTATTCCTATCACCGCAGTCGCCGCTTCGCCTGGGGCAGGGAACTCTCCCGCAGCAAAAAGTGGCTGCGTAATTGAAGGCAGAAACACCAGTACCTGTAGCCTGAAAATGCTAATAAACTACCAGAGGTCCCAGGAAAGTTAAATATTGGGAGGGTTGTCAGAGCCGCGGTGTGATTAGTGGAACTGAGCTTCAAAGAGCACCCGCCTAAGGCTCCAGCACAGGGAGGATCAGTCTCTTTCTGTCATCTGAACATGCCATCCACCTCCCGGGATGGGGTTTCCACTGCTTACAGGGAGGCAATCAGAGCAGGAGGAGGGTGCTTATGGCGACACAGAGCTTGATGCTCTGGCAATGGATTTGGCGCCTTAAGACTGCTACATTGATGCTATAAAGGATCTAGAGCTTTTCTCTGCACTTACCTTAGACATGGAGCCGTGATTTCGGTGACAATTACACATCTCATTTCCATACATGCTGTTTAACAAATGCATGTATTTTTTGATTATTCAGATTTTACATCACTCTGAAGATTCCTAGTGTATTTCAGAGACATGCAAATATACACATGTACTGTATATCTGGAGACAAAGCTGCTGTATGACAACATGTTCTCACTTGTTTATATTAATTTGTTGCAGAGGTAGATAATTTGCTACCTATGCAGGTAGAGTCCTTCCCACAAAAACAATTAATTACATGCATATGTCAGTGTATGCCATGCATTTATGTATATGTTGAGATGCATGTACATAATGGCTAATAAGCAGTGGGAACAGTTTGGAGGGATTGTATGCATACGCTGAGCTATCCTGTGTGTTCATTATATTGTGGGTTACTTGATCCCAGTACAGTGTGGTAGCTTTGCTTGAGCAAAGACTGAAAGCCGCTTACACTCTAACAGGCAAATATTCTCATTCCTCCCAAATTCTTTCCTATCCATTTATCATTTATGGGTTGTTTTAGCCCTGACTTGTTTCTAGCTTTGCATACAGTGTGTGTACCTGTGTATACACACACACATATATGCATAGATAGTTATATGCACACAGGGTATCTCTATGTCTATCAGCACAGGTGCCAATATATGATACGCACATGCAAACATACGTGCATGCACCCATCTAAATATCCTCAAAAATAAGGATGACTCCCTTCTGAGTGTTGCTCTCCCATACAAATATGTTTTAGAATAAGTCACAGTTGATTATGGCATGAAGATCCAGTCACACAAAACCTGGGCTGTGCCAAAGCCCCATAACACTTTGTAGATGGGCATGTTCCACATCAACCACTGCTAAACAGAGATGGGGTTTCACCTGCCAATAAATATATGGACCAACCACATTTGTACAGCTATTTGGTCAGGTTGGGGTTTGAAGGCCCTGGCCCTGGATTTAGTGATGCTTGCTGCAGAGATGCATGAGTGCAATGCTGGTGTAAGGAGTCTGTGTGAGAATGACAGGGCAAGGGTGAAGGAAGGGTACATTAATTGTGATTTCTCTACATGCCTCCCTAGCAATTAACTCCACTTTTTTCCCCAGGGAAAGAGTGAGGCGCTTTTCCGTTATTTTATCACCCTTTCTTTCCTTGCTTGCTTGATTCCTTTCTATTCTTTAACAGAGCATCTCTAATCATTGCCTTGCATCATTATCATTATCTCTTATTATGATCTTTAGTTATGATGTCAAAGATGAGAAAAATGAGCTCAGTTTTCTGGCATCCTAACACATATTGATTTTAACAGCAGCTGCCACGAGACCTTCACGTATGATGGATTGCTGTTAGACTGATGCGAAAAATGCTCACATGAATAAAAATATTTACCAAAAAGAATAACCAGTGATTACATAACTGCATTTAGGACACATTATCATATTGAGTGACAGCCAAGGCAAGCTCAGGGAGTGATCTTAGCACATATTAATATCCTTCAGGATAAGCGTTAAGAGGTCGCATTAAAGACCATGTTTCAGGTACTTATGTCAGTAACTACCTCTTGGCTTCGTGTGGGCTTCCTTGAGCCTGGAAAATGAAATATCTCAACCTAAGTGCAAGGCAAGTCCCTGCTGCCAGCCTTTGCTGTTTTGAACAGAGAGCAAACAGTTATGCCTTCCTAGAGAAAAAGCAGAAGAAATCCCTTCGGGGAGCAGTACCATGCATAAGCTCATTGTAGCCACACTCTTTTGCCCCATCCTGGAGGCACCAGCTGCCACCTGACCATAGGAGATGGTCCAGCCCCATCAAATGAGGACTTGGAGAGCTCTGAGTTGGTGCTGTGGGCAGCAGAAGGTTGACATTCACAGGAGAGCATCATGCAGGCAAGGGGTTGGGATGAGGGTTTGTGAGCCTTTTCTCAGAGGCTTCAATCACCAAAAGCAACGTATGAGTGCACTCAGTTCTGTGCAAAGTCCCACTGAAATAGCTTACAGACTCACACATGTGTAAGGTGGGCAAACCCAACCCCACAAAACGAGGTCTATGGCCCCTTGGAAGGAGCCTGTGGCCAGCATGTTTGCTTCGTTGGCCACTGAAGATTCTACTGGCTTCAAGAGTGTCTCTAAATGAGCTCTTTGAAAAAGCCAGAACCTGGCAGCAGTGGGGTTTTCTGCAAGTTCACCACGGGGGAAACATCTCTCAGATGCATCTCATCAGCATGGCTGCTCCTGGGTATGCAGCTTGAAGGCCAGATTACGAGGATGAGGGCAGCAAGAGCTGTTTCATTTAATGTTTTGTACCAAGCCATTAGCAGAGAACCTCTGGAATTCAAACCATACAATTGCAGGTCTCCTTTTCTACTCTGATCTGAAGGCAACCCCAGCCAATCATCTGCAAATTGTATCTTCCCATCTTTCAAAGGGACCTCCTGTTTCTTAAGGGAGAAGCTGGAAATATTCCTGCTTTCTTTTCATGTTTTCATCCATCTGCACGAGCCTGGCAATCGGCAAAAATACACATATAAAGATGTCTTAATCTTAAATATAATTAGATATAATACCTCATGCAGCATTGTATGATTAGTAAAATATATGATCATTAGTTATTAGATTAATGTGTCTACTTGTGTAACTGAAAGCCATTTGCAGCCAGAAATGAAATAGCTCAATTTACTATAATTGACTTATCTCCCACAGAGATTAGTACGCTTGCTGCTGGAGAAGGTTTCTTCAAATGCTAAAAGCAGCTGCGTGGAGAAGCTGGATCCTGTTTTCTTTGGAAAGCCCCTACCCTGCTGGAGGCAGAGATATCTAAGGCAAGGTCTGGAGGATCAGCAGAGCCGTAATTAGGACTGCTGAAATAAGAGCTGCTGCGTTCAGAGGGAGGCACTACATGATGATAACATTGTCAGGACCCTGCCGGATCTGAATCAGGTTTGTTGCTGGGTGACCATAACAGATGGAACCACCTTTCACTCCCCATGTACAATGATCACATTCGTGCCTATGTGAACCCAGAGTATCACAGGCGCTACCTACGATCTTGGGAAAAGCAAGCAGCAACGGTTGGGTCCTTGCACACCCCAGCAAAGGGCTCTGTAAACGAAAGCAGAACGTGTGGCAGTCCTGGCATGATAGCAAACCATGGCAGGGCTGGGCAGGGTATCTGCAATGCGGGTCTCTCCTGCATGCTTCTCCCAGGGGTGCCAATAGCAGCTCGACGGGTGAACACGCGCGGAATAGGCAATCGGGAGCACGTCTTGACTGGCTACGCGGGATTGTGTCCTTAAATTATCCGCTGACACCTCTGACATTGTGAGGTGCTGTGGGGCCCCACAAATCTCAACTTTTGCTGCTGCCTCTTCCTTTTTTTTTCTTTTTTTTTTTTTTTTAATTTAAATAGGTTTTCTTATGGTTTTCTTAATTTATTTTTTTTTAGCCACAGCAACTAAGCGAACCGTTCAAATTGAAGCACTGAAATGAACCAAGCTGAACAATAAACTAAAACATGCCTAGAGCAAGTTGAGCAATAAACAGGTTTTTAATTTTTTTTTTCCCCCTTCCATCTCAGTGGTGTCTGCCTCTGATAGATGATGTGACAAAGGAAGAATCCTCAATAAATTCTAAATTCTGAATACTAAATCAGTGAGCAAGAGCAGACATGTGAGATGCCATCCCTGCTCACAGTGGCTTTACTGCTGTGATACCACGGTGCTACTGCCCCGTGGGGTTGGGATGGAGGTGCAGCCAGATGAAGGGAGATGCACTGCATCCGTTCATCCATATGTGATAGTTTTATCCATCCTACACCCAGTCTGAGCCCAATACCCAGGTGTGACAGAGGCTTTTCCCGCTGTTTCCTGGCTGGAGTCTCAAAGGGAAAATATTATTCATAGATTTTAAGGCCAGGAGGGGATATTTTGCTCCTCTCTGACCTCCATTATAGCATAGGCCAGGGAATTTCATAGTGTGATTCTGGCAGCAGGAACAAAGGGGAGTGATTGGCTACTGTGTTATTTTGCCTCACACAAGAGGTAAAAAGATTATGATTTCTACTAAGCAATGCCACAGAGAAGGAGCACCTTTGAGGCAGGTACTGAAAGGCATGAAAGCCCTGAGTTAAAATTGTTCTGAGAGCATCTATACAAACTTAATGTCGTAGGCTGCTTCTTGCTTTGTCAGGGTTCTGAGCTGTAAAATGTTTGTCCTCGCAAAAACTGCATGGTTTGGGTGACAAAAAAATAGTTCTTTTAAAAGCATTACACAGTCTTTGCCTCAGAAGGACCTAAATGTGAAATAATCTGACAAGGGATGTGATATAGTGTACAGCAAGATGTTGGTAGTCACACAGTGTGCATTGAGCTCTGGGACAGCCTTGGGCTTGGTACCTCGATTTGCAGCCTGCTTTCAAAAGAGTTGTGGTATGCTTTCTTTCTGCCTGAAACAGGACATGGCAGCTTTTCCTTCTTGGATGTTGTGCACCCTCTTTGAAAGGAACCATGCATTTCTGCATTAGACACTTTCTAGTCTTTGGTGCAGAGATTCAGCATAGACTTGTTTCTTGCTACAGCTCAGCCCACCTGCACCTATTTATTTTCCATGTGGTTGCCCATGGAACTTGTTGGCATCAAGAAGTTTTCACCTTCAACCAGGGAAACTCTTTGGTGTAGCTAGAGAAACCCAGGAACCTTGCTGGAGTCTCACTTTGAATTATTTTCCTTTCACTGGACTTGCAGCTCAGCTTGAAACTGACACAGGCAAAGGTGTATGAGCACAGCCCGAATTTGCAATTGAATCCATCAAGCTGTGTATGGCCCTGCTGACCATCCCATGGCAGAGATGAGCTCAAACTTAATAATTCAGGCATTTGGCTTCCAACCCATGCTTCATCATAGTGCTGGCTGATCAGGACCGAGACTCTCATTTAACTCATGAAAAGTGGATCCCTCTGAAGTTAAGAGCCAAGTTTTTGTCTAAACTCAGTCTGTAGACCCAAATTAATCTTTGCAATCTGTCTACATGGGTAAATCAGAATTACTTGGTTAAGCATCACCAGGGAGTTGGCGTAGAGCCCACAAGTTGACTTGACACGGTTCATTGGAGGAAAATAAGTTTAGCCCAGCTTGCAAACTAATGGACTCATTTATAAAACCAAGAGTGACAGCAAAGAATTTGGACCTGTCTCCTTCAGGAATATTCCCATGGCTTGCACGTATTGCCTTGGTGTGGTTAAAATGCACGTACAGACAATGATAAACTCAACTAGGCACCATTATAAACATGACAAATAAGCTGTGATGCCAAATGCAGATTTACCCGTAGGTACTTTCAAACTATTGCTGCCATCAGTTTTGCTGCCAGGCGGTTTTCTGAGGATAACCCAGGTATTATCAGATTTATCACCTTTTCCTCCTCACTCCATTTCTCACAGCTGAATGCATCAGCAATTCACCAGTTCAGTGATCATTGCCACGTGTTTTTCTTTTTGGCTGATTCATTTCTCTTTGAATAATTGTGCCGTACTATTTTTATTACATTTATGTAACAAATATTAGTGCAGCATCCTTCTCGCAGTATTTGACCATCACCATAAGGCATGAAGGAAACTATCTCCAAGTGAAACACCACTTGGAAGCACAAACCAGCTCCAGGTATTGGGAAAGCTAGAGCACAGCAAAATATCCTGGAAGTCCTACCCTATACGCTATCCCCATGTCACCTTTGTCTTTAGGTGTGATATGCTCCCAAAAAGAGTTGAAAATATCTCTGAAAATTAAACTACTGTATCCATAGCAGTTCTTTCAGTTGGATGGAGGAGAACAATAACAGAGTTCCCATATGCCAGTGATGCTGAACCAGTGAAAACAAGGCTATGCTGTGTTGGTTGCTGACAGGGAAACATCCCATCAAATTGAGGAAGATGAACAAGTAATATGAGAGGGACAGTGTTTCCAACCCTGTTTTAAGCTGTGAACTTGAGAAAGTGGCATTGCAATGAAAGCAGGTCTGTGGCAGCACCAGAAGCTAGGCCCAGATATTCCTCCTCCTGTTCACTCCAGCCCATGGCTACTCAAAAGCAAACCCCACTTTTCACTTTCCCTTTGGACAAGCAGGTTGTTCAGCAGAGCTAAGAGACTGCAAAGAAAAGGGAATGGAGATTTTACAACTGTGGAGCTGATATAGCTGGAGATAAAGGCACAGAGAGTTCTGGTGCCACAATTTTTATTGCAAGGATGGTGTATATAAAAGAAGAAACACAACATTGTTTTCAGAGAGATAAAGCAGAGCTTAAAAATCTGGCAGCCAGAGGAGAAATAGCTGACTTTTAACTCATGGGTAGCAAAAAGCAGGAATATGAAAAAAGGAAAAAAAAAAAATCCAAAAACCAAAAGTAGTAACAGATTAATTGCATTAAATGGGCCTGCCTGGTAAAGGAGAGGGAGAGAGTCCTCCTGGTTAGCCTTACTCTATGTTAAACAAAACAAAACCACTATAAGTAGTCCATCGGGACAGGCAAAGGGGCTGACAGGAGGCTAGAAGCAAGGTACCAGGCACAGGCTGTCTTCTTCTTGCCCAAGGCTGGTGAAGACACATGAGAAAGCACCATAATTCATTACGGCCTCAGGGCCCTTCTCAATCGTGCTGAGAAATGGGCAGAGAGCTGCCCTTTGCTCCCTGGCTTGAGGTGCATTTCCCCAAAAGGACAAGAGTCGTGTGTAAAGGAACACAGGAGAATAGCGAGGAAGCTGCCTGGTCCTCTGTGAGTTGGTTCTTTTTCCTCCTGAGGTGAAATAAATTCAATAAACTATCTGGCAGCAGCTGATTAACAGCGTTTATGCTGTGGGAAGCAACCCCAGTTCCTGAGCATGACATCAGAGTGCACCTGCAAGCAGCTCTTTGCTATTTGTTACTTCTCATCTTCACAGTGATTACATAGAAAACCTTAATTAGCTGCATTCCAGGGACTGTGACTATCCCCCACCACTTCCCCACCCTGCAGTTTGAGGACAAATCCCATTTGTGCTCTCTCCGAGCCATTTCTAGGTAGACCTCTGCAGCCTTCTTGCCCCAGTACAGCACATTTCCGTACTCCCGCATGGGTGATGAAGGGTGCGATGCCAGTAACCTCTCCCACGTGCTCAATGAAATGATACAAGAGCAGGAGAAGTCAGAAGATGTTTTCTGGGATGCACCTCGCAGGTCATGCCATCCGCAGGTTAAACACATCACGGGAGGGAGGTGTTGTTTAACAGACATGGAGGGATCCTCCTTCCGTACATTCATCTTATTATATTCTTAGCCCATTTATAGCCTTTGGCTTCCAAAGCCTTATCTTGCAATATGTGAAATAAATTGGTTTGCTTCTTTAAAGCCTGCTGCCTGGTAAATATACATGTTCTACTGAGAAGAGAAATAGTCAACAACTATTTCCTATTCCTTTTGCTTGTGCCTTCCAGGGGTGTGCGTATCTTTGTCAGATTCTCCTTCAATTGCCCCTTTTCAGGACCGCAAAATTGCAAAGGGACCATTCACTTGTCTATTCATAGGCATCTACTCCTGTTTGGGTAGACTTGAGGATGCTGGTTACACTTTGACAGCGTAACCAAGCTCCTGTGCAGTACCTGCCCAATATGGATGATAGGCACAGTGAGATATCTCAGATGGTGCTAGATACCTGCGATAAGGAAAACTTATTCCAACTGTTCAGTATTGCCTTCCACAATATCCTTTCTAGAGACAGAGCAATCACGTTACCGCTAAAGACCTTCTGTTCTCACTGATTCCCTCTGGAGAAGTCTCATGGGCTCGAGCCTTCTTTTCTTCCATGTTTTATGAAGGATTATTGCACAGGATGCACTTGTTTCTGTACTACAAGGATAAACAAAGATATAATTCTTTCTTCTCCATTAAATTTATATGCTCACATTTACTTCCTTTGATTTGACAGGGTTAGTCTCGCACTTCACAAAATTTAAAGCTTCTCTGTTAGGTATAGAAATTCAAATTATCAACACAGGAATTAAGCTGCTTAATAAAATACCCATCCCTCCAGCTGTCCATTCCCCAAAGCTAGTGGTCTTTCTCCCTGAGCTCCTCTATCCAGGATGAGGTGAGGTGCCAAATCTTTTTTTCCCTATACAGTGTCAGGGCCGTAGAGCTAAAGAGCAAGAACTGGGAGATGATTTGAGCCAAGGCAGAAGAGCATAGAAAATGTCTTAGAGAAACAAACAAGATACAGACAAGGTGACTCTCCATGTCCAGTAAAATCAAAGACAGCATTCATTTTACAGGTGGACAGAGATATTTCACTTTCTTTCAGTAGTGACAAAGAAGGGTGACAGCAGGAGGTGAGTAGCTAATGGTAAAGGTTGGAATTCATTTTGCCCAAAAAGAGAAACTTTAATAAGAATTTAATTATCTTCAGTTCTTTCATAGGAGTTGCCACTTGTCAAGCTAAATCAAATCCCCTGGCACATGTGAATCTTTTTATTCCTTACTCAGGCAACTATATGTTTAAAGTTATGTAGGTACTCTTAAGACATCAGCAGAAAGATGGGAGCAGACCAATATCAATTTGGAAGATGCTCCAGCCAAGAAAGGGAGCCTGAAAAAAGAGTTGGAGTTTAGAAGAAATATTCACGTGGAAAACTTCTGAATTTGTTCATCAGGGTTTCACATGCCTGTAACTTAGTTTTCTCCCTCCCATTATAGTACTAGGGGATCAGTTTTCCTTCAGCTAATGACATGGGAAACCTTACTCTGTTGCTGCAGCGGTTATTAATAATGGCACCAATAACAACCGCAATAATAAAAACAAGAAAAAATACTAAAAATACAACACTTTCATCAGCTATCTTTTCCTTGACTGCTCCCATACTACTCTTCACCATTTTCTACATCCAAAACTATCACCTTGCCCCCCTTCCAAAGAAGGTGAACCATGCAAAAAATACCCAAGTATTACCTCTGGATCCAAACTCAATGGTGAGTTACCTGTAGACAGCAATGCATCTCCTTCTTTCAACCTGGATAAGGAAAGCTGCAATCAATAATAAGAGCCATCCTACAATGAGGTCTATTTGCACACAAGGACACAGTGTGCCTGAAATGTAAATGAAAGCAGAGGAAATAGCGAGGCAAGTGAGATATAAATATCCAGACAAAAATCCTGAACACAGTGCTTCTGCACAGTCCAGATATTTCTGAAATCTGAGGAGCTTTTTAGATATCTAGTATAATAAATATCTTGCCTTACCTTGTCAGCCATCTACATGGGTCTGGTTCAATATCTTATGGTTGACTAAATTATTTCTTCAAGGAAGGAAGCCAGGATTTTATCTTTTTTTTACGTCATCAAGAAAGCAGATATCTACTCCTTCCCCTGATGATTATTATCCATGGTTAATTATCATCACTGAGAAAAACGGGTGTTTCGTTTCCAATTCAACGTCTTACAGCTTTAGTCTGCAGTCCTCAGCTCTTGTTACATCTTTCCCCACTCCACTGAGGGTACCCACTGAGATATCCAGGGAGGAAATAGGCTCTCTCATCAATTCTCCTCTATATCTTTCTGGTAAACTGAATAGATCATGTACCTTCAGCTCTTCACGATGGGCAGCTTTTAACCTTCCGTTACTTTAAGCACACGTTCTTTAATAGAAGTACTCAGAGGTCTTTAATCACTGTAGATGAGGTTACACAGCATAAAGACAGAGCTAAGGGGCAAAGCAGCCACCAGATGTGCCAAAACACTGTAGCAACAGTTTACCCTCTGGAGTCTGAGCTCCAGCATGGTAGAGAAATCCACTGAAAGTTGCTAAATAAAGAAGACCATGCAGCATTGGCAGTGCTTGGCGGCCACAAAGCCAAAGGGTGCGCCGTCCATTTTTACCCTCTTCCCCAAGCCCCATGGAGTACCACTGCTGAAAACAGACTGGACAGACCTTCCATTTGACCCAGTGTGGTTGCTTGTACATTTTCACATCATCTCGTTGTGCTCATCATTGCGCTCAGTGCTGTACCTTTCTTGAGGTGACACTCCCCTGCCATAATCCTAATAGCACATCTATTAGTACATTGCCGCCAGCATGAGCCACCTACACTGATTGAGGAGATGGAGAGTTCATTGCCAACACAATTGGGTTCTTTAATTATTCTGAGTCCAGCTGGAAAACATCTATAAATACAGACCAGACTCACTGGTGTGTTGGAAACGCAGTACAAGGTGCTAATGTTGCTAATAATTGAGTTATGACTTGTGTGCAAGGAGCTGATACTGCAAAACTTTGATCCCATCCCCAAGTTAATGTTAGCAATAGTGCAAAATGCAGAGCAAAGGAACAAGGCTGTAGTTTATGTTAAATCAGATCAAACTGGCATCAGATGACTTGAATTAGTACACAAAGAGTGTATGAAACATATTCATTTTGTTAATAGAAATGCCTAGCTATATTAGCCCCTTTTTTGCTTATTATTCATAATATTTTTCTATAATACAGAAAATCAGTTTTTATTTTTAAAATGCAATCAAATTATATTTCCTATTAAAACTTTAATATCAAAACAAATTAACTAATGCTGCAGATCACACATTAGTAATGTAGTTCTGCCATAATTCATGCTCCTCTCGATTCTGTTATGAACTATCACACTGCTAAAGTGCAGCAGTTCATAACATATTCTTAAGGGAAAGTGAAATGCTTTTTTTAAGGGGAAAAATGTGAATTAGACAAGATACTCCAATAATAACATAATGTGTTTAGACCAAATCTTCAGATAAAAATATTTTAAGATGAAAACAAGCCAAAATCTTTTCCTTCTCTTCTAACATGAGGAGATTCATGGGATCCTCTTTTTCCAGATGCAAAGATCACCATTTCATTGTAAAAACCACAGGACTAACAGGGTAGCTGCACAGCAATATCTACTACTCCAGAGACAGTACCTGAAGCAGCTCAAGAGTGAAAAATCCTATTAAATTGTGCTACCAAGGGAGAAACACTTGAGTGTGCTTTTGTGCAGACGGCCTGGTGAAATGATGCTTTTCCAGATAGAGCCCAAAAGCAGTCAGTGGCACCCTAAAAACTTTCAAGGTCACTAAGTATGATCTATCATAGCCTCATCTGCTTAGTAAAAGCAATCCAGGAGTGCAGCACAGGCTGGGATCTGCCCTGCTGTGGTGCAGCTCTGAGAAAAGGGACCTGGGAGTGCTGTTGGACACATGTTACGTAGCAGTGAACAGTGAACTGCAGCAAAGAAAGCCAACAGGATGCTGGGGAACATCAACAAGGACATCACCATCAGAGGTAAAGATGTCATTGTCCCGCTCTGCTCAGTGTTTCTCGGACCACCCCTGGAATACTGTGTGCAGTTTTGGTCTCTGCTACACAAAAAAGATGCTGACTGGCTGGATAGAGTCCAGAGAAGGGCCACATAGAAGGTTCAAGGCTGGGCAGCATGTGAGGAAAGCCTGAGACTGATGGGTTTGTTTAGCCTGGGGAAAACAAGGCTCAGGGAGAGCTTATCACCATGTTCTGGGATTTGAAGTGACTACAGAGAAGATGGAGCCTCCCTTTTTACAGGGAGTCCCATGGAAAAGACGAGGGGTGATGAGCACAAGTTACTGCTGCAATCCTGTAATCTTGTAATCCTTACAAGATTCTGGCTGGACACAAGAGGAAGATTTTCCCCAATAAGAACAACCAGTCACTGGAATAATCTCCCCAGGGAAGTGGTGAATTCCATAACATTGGACACTGTTAAGCTTTGGCTGGACAGGGTACTGGGACGTCTATTTTAGGTCACGCTTTGCCTAAACAGGTTGAACCATCTGACCCTTGAGGTCCCTTCCGACCTGGGGTTCTGTGATCCCTCTGTCCCATTTGGAGGCAGTTGCTAGCTCACATCTTGTCAGACTTGCTGAAATAGTCCACACCAGGGAGAGGCAGATCAGCCCTGCTCTGGAAGCTGTTAAGAAAAGTTCACCTCAATTGTCCTGGCCAGCACAGGTCACCTTGCTCAGCCCCACTCTCAACCTCATGTACCTGAAGTGATTCCCACACTAGCAACAGGGGCTCACATGGAGGCAAGAGAAACAAGAATTTTCAGAATAAAAGAATCCAAGCCAAGCAAACAGCTGCAGTAAGTAAGTGGAAGGCAGGTCAAAGGCAAACTGGGCAACCTGTTTCCAAGCAGTGCATACATGAGTAAGATAGGTGCCTTACAAGACAGCCAAGAGGACACTGCGCATTGTTAACTTACATTCAAAAGAAAGTGGGTTTCAGGTTGACAGCAAGCAACGTTATCAATACAGTTGCTTGCCCTACCAGTCCTGCACTTGAGCAGAAAGGTAGCAGCTGGGACTAGGGATGGGGAATCTGGAAGTTGATGCCTTGCTCAAGTATGTTCTTTCTGGCCAATATCTGGTGCTTTACAGCCCTGTTTTGTCAACTAGCTATGCTGACCTGCGCATCCACAAAGTCAGGACCAGACTCCCAGCTCCTTCTCCACATCAGTGGTCTGCATCTCTCAGCCTGAACCATATGTGCTGTTAGTTACCAGTTGATGATTGTGATGCTAATTAAAACATACTAAGAGACACACTATAAACATGCACAGCACATGAAGAAAATTAGCCAAGTGAGCTTGTCTCTTTCATTGTGCTTTTATTATGATGCTCCTCAGATGATGTTTTTAAATGAATTTTGAATAGTTTTCTTAATTTGTTTCATTCTGCTTCATGGTAACAAAACTGCCAGAGCCCCACAGGAATGATTCGGAGAAGTGTAATATTATTGGAACATGTCTCCTGCTTTTCTTACTGCTTACTTATAATTAAGCTTTATTGAGGTGTAAAATGAATAACAATTTAAAAAAAAATGTTTATTGGTCCAGGTGCAAATTCATAGATACTCCAGAAAATTTCCTTTTCCGTGACCTCAAAGAAACATTATTGGTTTCTGCGAACTCACTTTGGTTTCTACTAAGGCACTAAGTCACCATCCTGCTCAGCCATATAACCCAGCAGGATGTCTCTTCAGAGCCACTTACCGTTGCTTGCAGTACACAGATGAGCAGAGAGAGTATTGCTGGTTTTCTGCATGGAAGTGAGCACACACATTAGCTGAGACTGTTCCCTATAGCACAAAGAGCTGGGTACCAAAACTCACCTTTCCCTGCCTTTGGTGGGACTCAACACAAATGCTTACAAGAAACACAGGGACAGACTTTTTGCAAAGGCCTGTAGGGACAGGACAAGGGGGACTGGCTTTAGCCTGGCTGAGGGAAGACTGAGATGAGCTCTTAGGCAGAAGCTCTTCCCTGTGAGGGTGCTGAGGCGCTGGCACAGGGTGCCCAGAGAAGCTGTGGCTGCCCCATCCCTGGCAGTGTTCAAGGCCAGGTTGGACACAGAGGCTTGGAGCAAGCTGCTCTAGTGGAAGGGGTCCCTGGCCGTGGCAGGGGTTGGAACTGGATGAACTTTAAGGTCCCTTCCAACCCAAACCAGTCTGGGATCCTATGGAGACCCTGCTGTGAAAAGAAAGTAGAAAGTGATACCTCGCCTATTGCTTTATTTGCTCTTTTAGGGGGCTGTCATGATGCAGACATCTATCATAGACATAACTGTAGACAGGGAGTGTGGTCTAATGACTTGAAAAATGGGGAAAACACAGAAAAAGGTAGTAGACCTTTTGAGAAGGTTCTCTTAGACCCTGATTTAGTCCGGTTTTAGAGCTTAGTGGAACCAGCTGTGGTCATACCTCTAACATCACTTCTAATGCATCGCTGGTTCAGGCTCTGGCTTCCTGCTCTTGACCTTTGGTAGTCTTTGGACTGAGGAATATTTGGCTGCACCATTCATAGAGATGGCTGGGGTTTTTTTTGTTAGGTTTGGAAGGGTTTTTTTTAGTTTCCTTTTTAGTTTTTACGGAAAATTTCCTTTGCAGGCATATAGAGCATATCTGCATGTTCAAATGGATTTCCCAACCTGCAGCACAGTTCAAAGCTAAATCCCACAGTGGTCAGCAGGCCTTCTGCTCAATCTGGGATTTTAGCACTTACAGCATCCATTTTAACACCATGCAGCTCCCCCAGAACACGGCACTAATGGATTACTGTGCATTACGTCCCTCATTACTGCTTAAATATTTATCAGAACATTATGTATTTAGTGGCTGGGGGAAAAGAGACAATCCTGCATTTTGCCATGCAAAAGGGTTAATTACAGTCTGGGTAAATCTCCATGACTTCAAAAAAACTGATAAAACAGATACAGAGATTAACAGGGGATGTGTTATTTACAGCTATACAAACATTCGGCTGCATAATCCCTGTCTAGGCTTTTCCCACAGGAAAAACTACTAAAGTCAGTATTTTATATCCCTTTATGCAGCAGAAAAATAGAGAAGATTGGTTTTTACTGTCTGGTAACAAACAAACAGAGCTGGTTGCTCATCTGGGGCCACTTCCTTACCTGGAGCTGGTGATCTTGAAACTATTTGGAGGACCCTGTTAAGAATGATTTTGTTCCAACCAAAACCTGGGGATGTCTAAGGCACTGGTATCTCCAGCTTGCCCACATCAGTGGTCCTCAGACCATATTTTTCAACACTGTGTGTGCCAACTTTTATTTTTGCAATGTATGCATCCGTAAAACCCAAGCTAACAAGATGTTTCCATGGGGCTCTACCATACCTATAATATCTAGCACTGCTGGAGACAAACACAGGTACATGTGCTAGAAGAAAAAAGAGAGGAACCCATGTCTAAAGTGAAACAAAACATTTCAGCAGGAAATAATTCCTTGTTGCTAACCTGGAGGCCACTGCCATCGGTTCCATTGCTGCAGTGGCCCACACGTTACACACATGTAACACGCACATCACTGTAATGACAGGCTTATTTACAATTAAAAACCTTACTTAAGTTTGGGTTCTTCAGCAGACAAAAGACACCAGAAAACCCAGTTGTTCATGGAATTGAGCCAATGTTTGTCTCATAAAATAAGTTCGTAAGGTAACTTATACTGGCACTGTGAAATATTGTTCATTATAACGGAGCAGCTGAGATAATGTTGTTTTCTAATTTCCCTTTCTCAGTCAGAAATTAAATAAAAAGTCATGTCTAAATTACAATACTGGATTGAACGCAGACAAGGACCCCATGCGGGGAGCTTATGATATATCCTTCCCACGTTTTATAGCCATTAAAAAAGATTATAGGATTTTTTTTTCCTTTTCTTTTAGGCCATTTACATTTGTTCTGAACTCTCACTGTGTTTTATTTGAAGCTCTTAAAAGTGCCAATGTACATAATAAGTCAATCAAGAAGTTAAATTAAGAAAAAAAACAAAAACATATTGACTTGTCTACACCAAACATGCACTTGGAAATCTGAACTTCGCCACCTAATGACTTACTGACTTGGCAATAAATATCACCGAGCAGGGATGGTTGGGTTATTCTGCGTGGGGAAAGTACATTTATAATACGGTTAAGAGGTCTTCTAATATATGTTAGCATAACCCAAATAATGGGGTGCTCTGAGCAATTCCCTACCATTAGCATCTGTCAAAATGCTCTATGGGGGCTTGGCTCTTTCTAACAAAGGTTGCCAACCTCAAAAAGCCTTTCCTTATTGCTACTTGCCCCTGTAACTCCCGGTTTGCCCGTGTCCATGGAGGAGGTCACAGAGCAGCTCACCACATTGCCAAACACCTCCTCCATGCCACTAGCTCCTCTGTCACCCTCTGCTGTCTTCCTGCTTCCCCCAGACCCCAAACTCGTCCTAGCATAGAGCTAAACCCTAGAAGTTTAGTCTGCATGGTTTCCCAGTTACTTTCTCAGCCATCTGTTAGCCACTCACCATGTCCCTTCCCCATTGCTCTCCTCATACAGGCTCTCTTCTCCTGTGAGCATACACTGCTCCTTTCCTCCCATATATATTGAGTCAATCAAGGCCATCTTCTTCTGCCACCATTGTTTTGAACTTTTGAAAGAGTTTGGACACTGCAAAAATTGCTTCTTCACTCTGGCAGCCCACCTCAGACCTGGTGGCGCCAAAGGAGCTTCAGACAGGCTTCCCATAAGACTTCATTAGCTGAAGGTGGGATTTATTTCACCTTCACAGCTGAATGACATCTCTGGGCAGACCAGTCAGCTGGGCTCTCTTACAGTCAGCAAAGGGAAAGACATAGCTCCAGAGGAAGATTTACCTAACCTGTCTTAAAAATAAACCACCTTCCTTCTGAAAGCACCTCTCTCTCCATTGATTAGGAAGGCATCCTGGGCTGCTGTGCTGGTCTTACCTATCCAGCTTCAGAAATGTGGGCACCTGGCCCAAGTTTTCCAACATAACATGAAAATACCCTGCTGTTGGAAGTATGGCTTCTTGGATCAACCATATGGCATGGTAACTGCTCAGACCTCTCAAAATATGTCACTTCAGCAAAGTCAAGGCATTGGGAAAATTCTGGTTAAGGTCATTACGCTGGTCTCTTCCTGACAGCTCACATCAGAAATCTGATGCTTTCACTACAATTTAACACCTTTTTCTTCCTATAGCTTGCCTACCCTTGTGAAATGGTTGACACTTTTCACTCCAGAAGTGGCTGCATTCCAGCAGAAAGTGAAGAGCTCCTGCATGCGGATTCCTGGACCTTGTTCAATAAACATGCAACTTTAATATTGTGTTTGGATTGCTGCAAATAGAAGGTGCTGTTACCCTAATGCAATTTCTGGGAACATAAGCCCACTCTATACCTTGGGACCCAATTAATTAAGGAACATTAAATACAGTATAAGGTCTTCCTCCCAGAAGCATAAACACCTGCACTTAATTGTACAACTTGTGCCTCTCCTAATAGCTACAAAGACAGCTAAGGCCTCATCCAAAACCTATTAAAGTCCATGGAAAGATTCCCATTTACTTCAGTGTGGCCTGGATCAGACATCAAGGTGACATTGTGGGGATAATCAACTTGGAAAGTAAATCACAACTAATTTGCAACTGGGAAAACTTGGAATGAGTTAATCAGTTGAGCTTCGAGCTCTAGACATTAAAGTCTTGGTATAGTGTGAACAAACGATGGTAAAGGACTTTATGATGAAATTTTTGTAAGGCTGCACTCCAGAGATGTTTTTCTTGTCTCTCATTGAAGCATGATGGTGCCTCACTCCAACACTGTTTAGTTTTGTTATTCTAAGCAGAAGATTCTCCAGTCTGTCCAGGAGCTTTTTATGCTAATCCTTCATAAACGCACAGATTGTCAGTTCCCTAATTCTCCTGTCAACAGGTTTCAGTACACAGTGACAATGGGAAAGATTCACTAACCTCATTTTTAAAGACTGTCAGACCAGCCAACGAGTTATCTGGTCAGCACAGAGAAAAATTACTGCCTGTGTCTGATTAAGAGGTCAAGGAATTACTAAGATGGTACCAAAAGTGAAATCAATGCCTCTAGTCTGGTCCCCGACAGTGCTAACCTGTGATGATACAACATACAGTGGACTGTAAGCCAATAGTTTGTCCAGACTAATTCCTTGAGTCTTGTTCTTTAGCTCCTGTTTGCCACTGAATGAAAACTATGAAGCCAGCAAAAACCATAGAAACTAGATGATCTTAAGGTCCTTTCCAACCCAAACCATTCTATGATTCTGTGACTTTCAAGGAAACCTTGTATATCACAGAATCAAAACAACAAGGATGTGAACCTGGAGTCAGCTTCAGATCAAGGCACCCAAATTCAGATACCCGTGTGTCTACAACTCAGGTGGGTATCCAGGCCCCCATTGTAGCCCATGAGAACAGGTGGAGAGCAATTCAGCTCACACAAGAGCAGACCACTCCAATGTTCAGCCCAAACATGCACTCCAGTGGTTGTATTGACTGCAGTGAAGGTGCAGACGCCCAGGTCATATATGGATTCCTACATATAAGGGGCTTTATCTGGGCAGGATCTCACCTCTGGTTCGCCCTAGATGATGCTTGACCAGGAGAAAGCATGTTTGACCTCAAGGCACTGATGTGTTTTGAATACGGGTCTCATTAAGCAGCTGTCCTATTTTCAGCAACCCATAGGCTGACTCAGATTATTTGCTGGATACATCATTTGGCTTCGAAAAGAGATTGTTCGCAGCTCCTGCCTCACCTATGTTTATGCAGCAGCCTCCAGCCACAGCCAAGGACATGGCTAAGAGGTACATCTCCTGTAGAAACATGAACAAATGTCTATTCTGAATAAATACATATGTGATGGCTTATTTAAGCTTTCTTAATATCATCCATAAGAATTCTTTTTGCAACTGGCTTGGGAAGCGAAATAAAATAATTTTCATGTATTGTTACCCTGGTATTCACATAAGATACTTAAAACATGGGATTGAAAGGGCAAAAACACCTGATAATCTCTGGCGGCCTTAAAGAGAAGTGACAAATATGGACTTTTTCTACCTTACAGAATGTCTTAACTGAAGAAAATAATGGACACAAGAATTCTAATTCAGTTGGGCTATCCCTGTATTCTGTGGTTGGAATACACCCTAACTTTTGAAGGAAATTGTATTTTTTTCTCCAATATAGCAGCTACAAAATGCAGATTCTTATTGCTCCCCAGTGGCACAAATTTAAGTAGTCAAAATAGGAGCTAAAACAGGAAACAAACATCCTAGACACACAGTGAAATGGAGCAATGCAGAGTAGGAGGCTGTGGAAAACATTCAGCTCTGTGACCTTCCATCTCATTTATTTCAGTCCTACAAAATTAACTCTGCTCCTACTGAACTGAACCGCAGTTTAAGAGAAGGGAACAACTCTCACGCATCTGTTTCAGTCACTATCATTTCCAGCTTTTGGTCTGATAATAAAGCTGGAAGAGACCAAGTCACAGGATAGACTCCATCCAGCCTCAAAGTGGTGACCTGGGGAGCAGGTCACATTGACAGGGAACACAACTACTTGCCAGACCAAAGGAGAAGGCTTCCTTAATGTTTTACTGGTTGCAAAACACACTTTTTTCTTTTGCTATGTTGGTAAAATAAATCCTTCACCCAACAGCACAGAGGCTGCTCTAATAAACCTGTGCATCTGAGTGTGAAGAAAAGGATCACATACAACCCACAGCAAACCCTGGAAAAATTGGAGTCCACTTGGGACACTTTTCTGGATCTGGTTCATTACACATCCCTGCAGGAGGTTAGTATGGAAAGGGGAGAAACCAGCCTGTCTGTCCCCCATTCCCTTCTCCACTCTGCTTTTCCTCCTCCCTACCATCTCTGCTTTCCTTAATTATTTTTTATTTCTTTGTCTATGCGTCATTTTGATAAGTGCCATAAAAATCCATGTGCTGGAAATCTTGCAGTTAATATGTGGAAAGCAGAGCACTGTGAAACTAGCTTGGTTTTCTCTCACTTAGTGTTTGCAATACTTGTGCATGTGATGTCTCTG
Organism: Pezoporus flaviventris; assembly: GCF_033815535.1. Classification (NCBI taxonomy): domain Eukaryota; kingdom Metazoa; phylum Chordata; class Aves; order Psittaciformes; family Psittacidae; genus Pezoporus; species Pezoporus flaviventris. The sequence continues at coordinate 2,453,602 of NW_026892558.1, forward strand.
CTGGCACCTGGAGTTTGCTTCAATCCTTAGAAAAATACTGGAAAATTTCAATAAATGGAAGCCATTAAGATAGTTCTAGCTGGTAACTGAATGGGTCTGTACAGGAGAGAACCCCTGAGAAAAAATGAGATTAAGATTTCTGCATTTTCCATCTTTTTTTAAGGGCAAAATCTGAATCAAATTACTCACTTTAATATTCCATTCTAAGATATTTAATACTGAACAAAATTATCCATGCCCTTCTAAAGGGAGAAATTGGTACCTCATAGAGACAGAAGCATTCGTGACTAGAATAGCCATGCACAAGAGAGATGATATCTGGTGGCAACACATTTGTATCCCAACAAGAGCATCAGGGCTGTCCTAAGGCATGACTCCTAGGTAATCACCTCTTTTCTCTCTATGCACAGGTGATAAAAGAATAAAAACAGGACTCTAAAATCTCAGGACCTCTATGGGTATCCAGTATGGCTACCAAGCTACCAAGACCCAAACAACCAAAATAGAGACATCATTTCTTTCTTTACAGTATCTTCCAATATATCTTTTAATTTCAGTGTCTTAAATTCCCATGTGTGTCAAACTCAGCTTTGCTTTTTCATGTTGATTATTGTTTGCTCAGATTGCTCAGCCTCTTCTATATGAGAGCCATCTGCTGTTTATAAAGCTCTCTTACAGTCAAGTTTCCTGTAAAATACAAGAGCTCTATGGGTGGTTTTGATCTTTTTCAGAGGCCACTTTTGATATTGATCCTTTAATATTGTTTTGAGGATTTTTTTTGCTTTAAAAATAAAATAATCCATTTTTCCCTGGACAGTTAGATTCGCTTTTGCTGGAAGGAATATAAAACTCTCCATAATCACAAAAGTTTTCATCAGTCTCTAAGAACAGGAATATCCTGGTGACTATTTCAATACTCATAGTGATTTAGACACTTTGAACAAACACAGTGAATACCACAGTTAGTTATAAAAATGAGGGGCTTGTCTCAGGGAAGATACTGGCTAAAAGAGAAGAAGATTAACCAAAACCTAACCTTGATTAATTAATTGAAAAGATATCATCAAGAATTGTGGAAAAAAAAAAAAACATGAGGTGAGGTGAAAAGATCTTGTCTTAAATTTTATAAATTTTATAGCACCTCTGAAGAAAAGATTTCCACACCTATCCCTTTTACCATAGTAAAAGATTTTCCCAGGGAAATTTTTGGTGAAACTAGTATTAGGGAATACCTCCAGGCTCCTGCTTAAAGAGGTTCATTTAGTTCATTTAATAATTTATTTAATAAAGTTCACTTCCTTCTTAGCAGTAAGACACTTGTCCTTTCTCTAGAAAACATCAAATAATTCAATAATTCGTAGGTTTTTAAAAGTGTTTGCAAAACTACAGGCAACTGGAGGCAAAGTTGCATCTTTCAGGAAGTTATAAATACTTATAACTATACATAAAAATAACTGTAACAGAGCTAACTGCAGTAATATTTAACTAGTTTGCATGGACTTTCCAACTATAAACACCACCCTTGCCTTATCATGTTTAAATCTGTCACGGATGTCAGATATTGCCTTCTTAAGTGGACTCAACTGTATTACAGGCTTCTGTGGTAATGCTGGGCTGAAGTGTATCTCCATTTTATGTTCTTAAATATTCATAAGAAGCTTTGCAACATTAATATCTTAGAAGGCTTACAAGAACACTTAAATAATGTGTCTTACCTCCCTTTGCCCCTCCCAGAATGTCCCAGTCTTTTCCAATTTGTGTAATGCATTGAGCCATTTTAATAATTGTTTGGGGATTTATTCCGTGGTTCTGCAGTTCGCTCATAGCCAGTGTAATTACTATCTCCTCTGGTCTTATCGTGTGCTAATCCTGCTTGTTTTACCAACAGAGGAGACAAGACTTGAGCACGTAAGCATGGGGCAGGGGTTTTGCCGTGGAATTACACCCTGTGAGCCCCTCAACTGCCTCATGTCTGCATAAGTAACAAAAATAAACATTAGACCGTGCTTCAACTGAGATCTAACTTTTAATATGATCAGGAAATTAGTTTTTCTGTGTCTGTAAACTAAGTTATAGATTGTGGAAGTTTAGCCATATTCACATCAAACATTCTCCTTTTTTTTAGGTCTTGTTTAATCTAGCTGCTTTAAAAGATTTTTACCAGGTCGTTGTGGAGAATGCATATATGTCCATCCCTGTGTGTGTGCACAGATCATTCGACGAATGTGGAAGTCATAACCCTGTAACAAATCCTGCATCAGAGAAGGTCTGCACAGGTTGAAGTTTGCTTTGAGATTTCACATTAACAGAACTTTTTCCCAACAGTGCACCTGAATTCCCAGCTGTGGAGTGAGAACAAACCCCTGAAGTTTTCTATGCACAAATCTAGAAGAATAGTAATTTTGTGGGAGAAATATTTAAGCTATCCTTTTTAATGGATTCTATCTTATTTTCCTGACTATCTCAAAGGTCGTCTGCATAACAAAAGCCTACTCCCACAGATTCTGCATTTCACACGTTTATTTCCTGTATATATTTTCCTGTATTTCCTACTTTACCCAAACCTCCCTTCGAGCTTTCAGAATTAAGCACATGAGGGCTATTCACCTAACACATCGTGGCCCGTGTTTGCCATGATGAGCTTACAGGATGTTAAGACCCTCTTTGTACTTCTGCTCTCTGATGTTACCAATCTGCTTCCTGCCAAGGGGCAATATTTCAATGAAAAGCAATACAGAAAATATTTTCATCACAATTTTATCATTGTGCTGGTGTTCCAGGGAGCCCTCTCTTTCACTCACCAGCTACAAGCAGCAAATAACCTTGGTGAGTCGATGTACATGAATGTGCCTCATTCCCTTATCTCTACTTCTTGGTGGTGTTTAGATAAATGTAACTCAAGGCTACCATTTGCAATTGAGCCTCTCGCTGTGCTTATCCAGGCCAGCATGAAAATACATGCAGAGCCCTGTGCCTGCAATGGGATGGTGTAGATATATGGGGATCAAGTGGAGGGATTGAGGGGGTGGTTGGAAAGTACTGAAAGTTGAGCATGAAAAGGGTTAGAGATGAGTTACGAAGCAAAAGTCGATCATTCCCAGCTTTTGATGGTTTCTGTTGATTGGGATGTGCACTTCGGCCAGCTCTACTCAGTGTAGTTTGGATTAGGATGGCAAAAGGTTCACCAGATGTGAACTGGAAACAGCGTGCTGCAGAGCCCAAAAAGCACTTCACATAAGCGCAAGCTCAGGGTCAAGCTGGATCATACATCCAGCATCCCAGAGGACACCTTGGAAATGGACGTGCAGAACTCATCTGACTTCAGGACCCCACGGACACTAAATGCACTTTAAACAGGAGATGTTCAGGCAGTGTCAATCAGAAGGCACCACAATGGAGATGATTCACTGGCAAAGCAGCAGCCTCAAGAGCATGAGAAAGCAAATTCCATCCTCACCTGTGTGTCTTATTGCAAGCCAGGACAGAAGGATGCAAGTATTACACGTATCATGGGTCATGCCAGGCTCAAGTATTGGGGTGAGTAGCACTCTCCATGTTCCTTGGTGGGCAGAGGTGCCCCTGGAACTTCACCAGCTCCTATCCTAGGGTAGACTGTGAAGCATTGCATGCTTACACTTCCATACATTCCCATAAACACTACCAAGGTCAGAAAATAATGCCATGCCATGGGCAGAAAGAGGGGGATGAATCTCTTTCTGGAGTGGTTGATTGAAAAGCTCATACAATGTACCGCCACTATTCAAACTTTGGGGGTGTTAAATCCAAATCTAAATAATCCTGCATGTTTCTTCCTTGACTGAGCACCTGAGCACTAATTACATGCCTGGTTAATTCAGTAATGTACCTACATTTCTGGGCTCCCTCTGCTTGTATTGCTCTCTCTCCGCTTCAGGAGATTAATGAGGTGAAGAAATAGAAGATTGTTACAAACCTGCAGCTTGCTGTACCTCCTAAGAAGATGATGGGAAATGTACCAAACATCATGTTATTTTGTTAACACTGCTGTGTACAGTATATAATTATAATTTAGCTGTTATATTTCTTGCCTATTAAAATAGATAAGCAATGATCCAGGACTGCAATGAACAGCACAGCTTCACGGGACTCTTTTTGCCATTGTGCTGTAATAAGCTAAAGTACATTTGTGTCTATAAGAATTTTCAGTAGGATCACTCATAGAGGGATTGATTCTGAAAAGTATCTGCTCTTGTTGGTTTACCATCTTCAGTTACCTTGCTTTCTCTTTGCCTTTGGGATAATTGTTGCCTTTATATTGGTGAATTTTGTAAACATAAAACCTTGGGCTGAGTCATCGTTTATCCATTTGCTCAAGAGTTTGTGGGAATTTTGGATATATGAGACATGCTGAATTGGATCCTATTCGATTCAGCAGCAGGGTACTCACTTAATGGCAGTACAGCCATGCTTTCTTATTTGATGTAGGCTGATAAGGTGTGCTGAACTAGAGCTTAAATGGCTTTAAGACGAAAGAGGGGAGACTGAGATGAGCTCCTAGAGAGAAGTTCTTCCCTGTGAGGGTGCTGAGACACTGGCACAGGGTTCCCAGAGAAGCTGTGGCTGCCCCATCCCTGGCACTGTTCAAGGCCAGGTTGGACACAGGGGCTTGGAGCAACATGAACTAGTGGAAGGTCCAGGGACAGGGGTTTGGAACTGGGTGAGCTTTAAGGTCCCTTCCAACCCAAACCAGTCTGTGATTCTAAATCCACAGCCATAATATGCATGTTGTTGACACTGACATTGAGGAGAGGTAGAAATTGGGTTGAAATGCCTTGAAGTGTTACTCTAGGAGCCTGAATCCCTGCCAAATTGACTCATTCTGATATGCAAAGAGCATATTAGGATGCTCAGACCTCAGTCTGGATTACTTTTCTTTCTCTGCTTTACCTGCTCTCAATCTGTCTTCCTCCCTATTCCATTTTTTTAAGAAGGCTCCTACAAGCACTGCACTGATGTTGTACAATTACCCAGTTTTCTCATTTATCAGACTTTTATGCCTCTTAGTTTAGTGCTTACACACTCATTATATTAAAGAAGAAAATAAGTCTAATGAGCCCAATTAATAATCCAAGTAAGCCCATTAACACTGAAACAGCTGAGAAGACACAGCAGTGTGGAAGTGAATGCTGTTTAAGAAAGTTCAAGACAGCAATGAAGGCCACTGTGCTGCACAAAGACAGAAAAGTCATATGCCAAGCCAGTGAGATCTACAGAAACAGAGATGGATTTAGTGGCTGAATTGCAGGCATTTGCCATCATTTGAGATGCTCAAGTATGTTCAAGTGACTATCTGAGTAAAGGTGAATATGGAAAACCTTTCTAAAGTCCTCTTGTTGACACTGGATTTGCTTCACTTGCTCTCCTCTAAAGGATGATCAGAGGAATCTTGCCTGATTCTTCTGCAAGCTTTCCTCACATTTCAGACACCCAGGGAGAAACAGTGAAATTTCTTCTGCATCCAAATGAGGGATGGAAATAGGAAATTAAAATTGCATAAATATCATGCTCAGATTTAAATACAGCCCATCCCATATACATGTCTAGATGGATTTGATATTTAATTTGGGTTTTGAGGCAAAGCAACAAGTAGGGACTCAAAAATACTCATCATATAGTCCAGAAAATATAGACTGAAGATTTCAGTGATTAAGACCCAGGCCAAAAGTTGATAGTCCTTCAGAAAACAGCATGAATTTTCACACCATGACACCTAAAAATCAGCAAAATATATACCAGGCTTTTCAAAAGCATCCGCCCTTCTCTAATTTAAAGTTCAAATGGCCTAACTCTCTCTTCCATGTTCCAATGAAATTACGCTTACCCATACACATGCACACACAGATAGATACACATGTATTCATGTGGCTGTGGGTGCAAATTCATCCTCTTTCTACAAACACAGGCTGATTTTTCTTCCTTTTGTTACTAATATTTAGGGAAGCCCTTTCTGTGCTGTACATCAGCACACCAAAAACAAACTGTTTGGTAGCCCTACAGTGTTTCCCTCATGTAACTCAATCCCTTGGTGGAAGCAGAGAGAGCTATCAACTCCCTTTGATTAACAGGGTGGGTATGCTTAACATTCATTTACCAGAATAGGGAAGATAACTTTGTAGACCACATTAATGGGGATATACCTTTCTTGCTCAATGATGACATTGAGCCTAACCATGTGGTGTTTTAGGAGCAAAGTGATTCCATCGTCTGCCTTTGATTACATCATAAATTGACACCTTGCCAAGATAAAAAACATGGTTTTAGTCTGTGGAGGCCAGGGCACTTCAGATGATGCCCTTACTCATTTGCTGGGTTTTGTGCCACAACAGAGCTATAGATCACATCTGTAATCCTGTGGAGTTCATTATCTCCTAATGCTATTTGCTTCTTTAGATCATTAGAACGAAACTTGACCTGACCTGTGAACTAAGAAATTGATTGCTGCCTTTAAATGGTCAACAGCCCATTTTCTAATCGATATACCAAATAATTTTATACATATTTAAATTATATATAACTTTAATGCTTGTTAAATTTATCTGCCACTTTCCTTCTACAATTTATTTTGCATGCATCTGAAACATGGATGGTGCTTTTACTACTTGGTGGTACCATTTAGAAAAAAAAAGGATGAAGAAGGAGGAAGACACAAATAAAACCTGGCCTGAAACAAAAGCTGAGCCACTGAACCTGACTGCTCTGAAGACTTTTAAAACATATCCTAGGTTGGGCTGTGGTTTCAGATTAATATATTCCCTGATGGCTAAAAGAAACCCAAACCAGAACACAGTTTTGCTGTAATCATTCAAGTTTGAATAGAGATTGTGGTGAGTGAAGCGCTTCTTTTCCATGCCTGTTGCTTTGCAGAATGAAAAACAGCAAGAAAAGATGTTGAGGTATGCTCATGATGGTACTGGATTTCTTCTGTGAAGGTGGCACTGGGTGGTTTCTGTGACTAGTGAGGTTATTGCTCTTTCTGGGGAAGCACTGTTTAATGGCTTGGGTCTACGGGGGCTTTGCACAGGTTTATAAAGGGACGGGAAATACAGTCTCTGGCCACCTTACAGATCACTTAACTTTTAAGTAGATGTAATAACCTTGCTTATGCTCTGATGATTTTAGGAAGTTTTCCTCTGGGCATCCTTTGGCATCCTGCCTTTGCTGTATCTTCCAAAAGTAACTTTCTGTTTTCATGCACAAACTCATGTGGAGTCCCACTAACAGCCTTGTTGCAGTACGTTTTCAACCACTTAGTGAAACAGTCTTTGGTTGTTTACAAATTCAGAAAAGGGGTGGGGGGAAGGAGAATCTCCTACCCCAAACTGCCTCTTCTTTTGACCCAACCTGTCTGGTTCTCTCAGCATCTCTGCATCACCATTCATCCCAGTATCCCTAAAGGTTCTGCGAAGGAAAGAAGCAAATCTGGGTACTCACAGCCTCAAGTTTCTTCTCTTATCCATCTGGAAGAGAGAGATGAATGAGTAAATCCATAAAGTCTATTTATTCTGTGCAAGATGAGACCTGACATCACCAATACAGCATTCAGAGGGAAATGCAGTGTCAGAGCAGGTGTAGTGATCAGTGCAATTGCTTAAGAGTTTGAAACTCTTGGTTTTGTGATTGTGGACAGGTCTTCTCATCACATTCATCTTCTCCAGAGGCAACAGGAAATATTTTATATTAACAGGCCCTGTTAAAGGCCTTTAAGGATGAAGTAGTTAACTTTAGTAACTCATTTAAAGAGGAAAAGCAGTACATGCTACTGCAAATGACAATTAATGATGCACAAAATGGTTCTTCAGTGGAAGGGTCATTTCCTACAACTTGACAGGCCCATCCTTCTTGTAATGTGTGAAGGTTTAGAACTGTTCCAAGAAGTTTTTAAAAGAGCTCTGAGAAAAAAAAAAAAAATGGTTGGAACTAGATGTTCTTTGAGGTCACTTTCAACCCAAACCATTCTATGACTCTATGATTCCCAAAATCACAGCCTTACTTAGACAATCACAGTGTGTCTTTCACATGAATGAGATGTTGGAGGAAAGAGTGGGTTGAAAGGCCTTTCTCTACACCATGGTCTGCACTCGCTGGGCTTGCAGAAGGAGCAGGATGCCACCTTTCCTGAGGATCAAACCAATGCCACTGCACACTACAGCTTCTCCCTGACCAATGTCAACCATGAAGTGCAAGGTCCTACACCTGGGTCACGGCAACCCCAGGCACAGCTACACTTCGGGTGGAGAAGTAATTCAGACCACCCCTGGGGAGAAGGACTTGAGGGTGTTGGTTGATGAGAAGCTCACTGTGACACAGCTTCAGTGTGCACTTGAGCCCAGAACTCCACTGCGTGCTAGGCTGTACCCTCAGAGCATGAGCAGCAGCTCAGGGAGGGGATCCTGCCCCTCTGCCCTCATGAGACCCCACTTGGAACACTGTGTGCAGTTCTGGTGTCCTCAACATCAAAAGGACATGGAACTGTTGGAACAAGTCCAGAGGAGGCCACGAGGATGATCAGGGACTGGAGCACCTCCCATATGAAGACAGGCTGAGGAAGTTGGGGCTGTTCAGCCTGGAGAAGAGAAGCTGAGTAGAGACCTCAGAGCAGCCTTCCAGTATCTGAAGGGGGCTACAGGGATGCTGGGGAGGGATTCTTCATCAGGAACTGTAGCAACAGGACAAGGGGTGATGGTTATAAACCAAAACAGGGGGAGTTCAGGTTAGATACAAGGAAGAAGCTCTTCCTTGTGGGGGTAGTGAGGCGCTGGAACAGGTTCTTCAAAGAAGTGGTGAATGCTCCATCCCCAGCAGTGTTCAAGGCCAGGTTGGACAGAGCCTTGGGCAACCTGATCTAGTGTGAGAAGTCCCTGCCCCTGGCAGGGATGTTGGAATTAGATGATTTTTTGGTCTTTTCCAACCCAAACCATTCTATGACTCTATGAATCTATGATTCAAGGCACCTCCAAAACATCTCCTGGCCTTTCCAAGCATCTTGAGAAGTGTGTCTGAGAAAGGAATAAAACCAAAACAAATGAAATGAGAAATAAGCAAAAAGCCAAAGAAAACAAACCTCCAAATTCCCTGGAATGGCTTCCTTGGATTATTACTAGTCAGGCAGGACTTAATCTTCTCAATGTTCTAGTCTTTGAGAGTAAAAGGGTATTCAGCACTTATCTAAAATTCAAATGGTGAGCGGTAAAAGCCCTTTCAGGTACAGGGATCTCATTCGCATATGTGCCTGCTTTGTTTTTGCTATTAGCTCCCGCTTGCGTGCTTGCTTGGCGATGAGCAGGAATCACTTGGGGAAGGCATTGGGGTGAAACTGTCGCTTTTGCTGTGATACTTTACCTGCCACTGCCACATCCAGGAAATGGCACGTTTTAATACATGGACATTTTTACTTATATTCCAGTTTTATCAAAGCAATGGGGCGTGCGATAGGCTGGTAAATAATTAATTTGTTTCCCAAAGATGCCCAGTGGAAGAGATGACAAGCCCTGCCATTTATACTTCTACAAAATGCCAGATGAAGTGAGCATGTCAACAAGGGGGCAAGATGCTGGGAACAAAGTGAATTAGAGAATATCTTCCCTTCAGTAAGACAAATTTGTGTTGGGTAACCATGCTTTGCTGGGGAAGCCAATTGGAAAAGAGTGATAGAGGCCCAGCTACCCAAGTTCATCAAAGTCATCTGTTTCAGGTAAGCTCATTTTTCACCAGCCAAGGGGATATTTACCTGGAGTACACCTGTAAGGTACAGCCGACAGATTGAGTGGTACAGTGCTTTATTATATTTCACACCCTGATGATTCAATATGATAGGAAAAAAGGAGATAAAAAAAGAGACCTACAAAGAAAAAAAACGCTGTCTCTTCTCTTTGCAGTGCATGTTTTGCAAAGCATGGCCACCGTGCTTAGGTGAATCGCAGGAAAGTGAGCAATGTTTTGCAGTGAATTATGCTCCTGTGTGAGTATTTAGCTCAAAATAACCTTCACTTCCATTTCTTTCCCTTTTTGCAGGTGATGTCCTAGATTTCTGTAGTGAGACAACATTATATTACATATTGTTAAGGACGTCCACCCTGCCTATCTCCCTGGATGGCAGCAAGAGCTGACTTTTTCCCCTGGCTCCCTGGGGAACTCTATGCTCCTGCTGAGAGAGCACAGATCCTTCTGCTGGGCAAAGAGCTGAAGAAAGGGACCACCTCCAAATTCACCTGCCTTTACAGTCAGCCCTAGAGCTACATCCTGTCAAAGTGTGTGCCCTGCTTGCAGGACACTTTCCAGGGTACTTCCAAGGCCATCACGTTGAAGGGTGATTGTTTTTCATGCAGAACACAACCTAACCTACAGAGCTTCAAGTGAGAGGCTGAACCCAACTTCTACAAGATTAGGAAACACCATAATTTCACCCAAGCTTTCAAATCTGGCTGTTAGAGTCCATGAGAACCTAAATGTAGTTGTCTCTCTGAAAATAAGACGGCTGAGGGATCCAGGTCTTTGGTGGGCACACAGGGTTTTGGAGATGGGAGGTTTGCTGTTTGCGCCTACTCTTTCCTCTCAAAAAAAAAAAATTAACACTTCTCTCAGTTCCTGGAAAAGAACATGGTCAAAGCTTTTCTTGTTTAGAGAACACAATCCCAGTTTGATGTACAATTTCTTGTGCATCACTGTTTCCCAATAGTCACATTTCTTTGTTTCCTGGAAATGGAGATTATCACGTCAGCTTCTCCTCAGAGGCCAAAGTCTTATAGATATTGCTACTACCACTTTGCTGTGAGATGGCAAAGCTGGGCTGAAATAAGTATTTAAAACAAAATTGTAGTTCTTATGGAAATTATTGTTGTCATAGATGATACGTAGAACTTCCTGGTGTCTGATATTACCTCCAGTGATAAGTCAAGGATTTCAGGTGTCCAAGCACCTGCAGATGGTCTGGGGGTAATGGTGTATCAGCAGTAGCAGGAGCTATGTGTCATGTAGATCCTTGAGAAAAAGGGGTTTGGTGGGGTTTTAATTCATCTCTTCTTCGGGCACAACTGTAACCACTAGCATTTGGCCTAGAACCAGAGGTCAGCCTTGGGGCCACAGCCAAAGATCTCATTAGCCAACCGTTTGGCAATCAGGGTTATACACTAGAAAGAATAATGTCTGGACATGTCAGTTCACCTCCTGCCAGATAGCATGGTGCCATGGACTAACAGAGTGCTGACAGCTTCATTGCAACAGCCAGCATGGCTTAGAAATATTTACTGTTTTGGTGAGAGCTACCTGGCTGAATCCATCCAAACAGTGATGCCTTATTTCAGTCCAAAACAATGCTGAAAGTCACTGCTGCTGTACATGGGATTTTGTTGACTGAGAGAGATGGTTCTCATGGACAGCAGGTACTGTCAGAGCATAAAGGCAGTGATGTAAAGAGGGGATGCGGGCTCTGCACTTGGTGGCAGTACTGAGAACTGTCCCATCTACTGAAGATGGTGCAATTGTGCCGGCATCTGCCCCAAAACATGCGAAGTAACTGAATGGAAGGACTCTTTTTTTCTCTAAGGTCTGAGCACCTTCAGCTCCAGATGAATTAAAGGGCATTTGAGACTGTTGTGGGATTATCTTCCTACTCTAGATTTGTGCTGATGAGTTTTGTCCTTTCGTTTCTCCTAAACTACGCCTATTTCTGCTCTATTTAGAAAAAAAAGAATCCTTCAATAAATTAACATGCCTTTACAATGATAATATGGACTATAAAAATTATTGTGATTCATATCAGGACACATAATGATTTAACTAATCAGTCATTAATTAAACAGGTTTCTACCTGCAGGGGCTGCAAGAGTTTAATAATTTAAGCTGACTAAATGTTAGTACTAACCAGGCATAATTAGAGCTGTGGGGAAAGTTTCACAAATACAGCAAAGCTGGCTACATTTCGTGCTATTTACTGAGCATAGGCAGCAGCCTGCCAGCAGAGCAGAGCTTTCACATCTCCACGAGCATGTTGCCAGCACAGAGTGACCAGGAGGGGACTGGATTAGGGATGTCAGTCTAAGTTATATATAAGAGTCCCCAGTCCTGTAAGAGCTTAAATATACTCTTGGTACATGTAATCAGCCTCGCTGCAGAAGCTGTTGCAGGATTAATCCCTTTGTTGTGAGTTTACGTGTTGAGCACATACTTCTGCAGGTCTCAGGGTATCAGGGCTCAGTGGAGCAGTTTGTGTTGATAAAACTGTTCTGCTTTCTCTTGCAAGAATGGAGATGAGATTCAGGAGTCTGGAGTTTTCACTCTGGCACCTTCATGGCCGCATTTTGTTCCACCTCTAAGTCCCATTTTACTTGCCTATAAACCAGTAACAGCAGACTTGGCCTGCTTTGGGATGACTGCTTGCTGCACTCATGCACCAAAAATGCTTTGTACATGCAAAATAGTATTTTATTAATTAGGGTCTACAACTTTGTTTTTGAGCATTAGGGGCCTGTAGTGGTCTAGTGAAGAAGAAAACACCTGAAGGAGGTCATAGGCTCACACACAGGCTTATGATTCCTCAACCCAGCTCTTTATCTGTTGGTAACAGCAAGGTAGTAATATTCAGTATTTAGGAGAGAAATGCTTTGGTCAAAGCAACACGGAGGAGGAGGAATTCTTTGTTCTATGAAAGGTTAATGCACCTGGGTAGCAGCCGAGAGCGTTTGCATGCAGAGAGATCATTAATCCATGCAGTAATAATTTGTGAAATAAAAATCAATCTTGGAAAGGAGGCAAAGCCTCTAGTTCCAAAGTAATGGACTGCCTTTTGCACTGCATCTCGTTAAGCAAGACCCAAATACATAATGGGCTCAATTTCCATGCAAAGGCTTCTCTGCAACCCAGAAAAACTAATAGCAACACTAAACAAAATATATCTATATGCTGCTGCCTTTCAGGCCCTGGCAGTTGCAGCTCAATTAACATGGTAGTCCCAGCCATGGCAGGATGCTTTTAAATGGCAGAAACTGCAATTATCTGCTCCAGGTAAGTGGAGCTCCTGGGTTGGTAGGCTGGACATGTAGACGTGCTTGGCACCATCAGCTCTTGGTGAAAACACCTGACGGACACAGTTAACCCTATCACAGTGGGAGCTTTAAAGGGGCTTAGCAGCATCCCAGCTCTGCTCCGCTTGGAAGGAGACAGAGAGCATTTAAAGGGCTGCAAGATGCCCCACACAGAGATTCCCAGAGGCCCAGACAGCCACATCCATGCCTCTTCTGCTCCTGCTTACTTAGGAGAGTGGAAAACAACAGCCAAAGAACACTTGATGCCTCTCCCTCAGGGGGCCAAAGTCTTCAGAAATACATGGCATACCCCTACAGGTAAATAAAACAAGACGAGAGACAACTGGAAGGGATATATGAGCTTACCTATGTAGCAGAGAAATCTTTAAAATAATATGTTTCTACAAACAACATCCCGCAAGTTTCTCTGTAGAGGAGCAATGGGGTCAACCTCAGTCCTCGGTTCGACACACAGCACAACACCTTTTTTGCTTTCATTCCTCTCACATGAGTTAAGGCGATATCGAAGCTGCTGTGCTGTAGGCATCTGATTTCTGACAGAATCTCAGAAAGAAAAAGCATGTGTTGTAAGTTGCTCCTCAAGGTTGAAATATGTCCCTCTCTCACCCTTTGCTTACCTGCCAGGGGCTCTAATTTGAATTTTATGCTTGGGGTGGACAGGTTTCCTAGGCACTGCGACCAGCACAGGTTTCACAAGCTCAGTGGCATCTCCAGATGATTTCAGTGAGAGGGAAGACAGGCAGGATCAGTGCCAGGCTGCAACCCAGCCCCAAGTGCAGAGGTGTCAGTCTGTAATACTGACAAAGTACAAAATCCAGTCCCAATAATCCTCTTAAGTCAGAAAAGAAAATAACCAGTGTGATTGATAACCCAAAGACAATCAAAGTGTTTAGGATTTAGAGAAGGTACCACACATACAGAATATTTTCAGAAAGAGCTACACAGCTTAAAGGACTGTTTTAACTGGGTTTTTTTTTCCCTTTTTGGTACGTAAAAAGACGGAGAAAATGACATTTATAACCTGAAAATGCACTGAAATCAGTGACAGTTATAGCATTGATTTGGATTGGTTTTCAATCAGGCTTTTAAGGAACACAACAGAAATATCAATTAACAACTGAATAATCATTACACGTAAACAAAGACAATAAAGAATATATTAGAGCAACACTGGAAATCAATATCATTCACAGGCAGAAAATCAGTTGAGTTCAGTTTGGGGAGAAGAGATTCAGCAAAATTAATGCAAAGAACTGATGGTCTGGGATTTTCCACCACACTTCAGGTGTAGAGCTGTAAAGCCATGTCCTCAATGGACACGGGTGTCCCTCATCTATCAGCTCTCCATTTGTGCCTTTCAAAGTGTGATTCCCTCATGGTGTTGTTTGCACAGCAACCTGAGAGACTGGATATCTGATTCCCACTTTAATTAATGGGAAATGAACATCTCTTCTCCCAAGTAACAAGTGACAGGACAAGAGGAAACAGCCTCAAGCTGCACCAGGGGAGGGTTAGACTGAAGATTAGGAACAATTCCTTCCCCAAAGGGTGCTCAGGCATTGGAACAGGCTGCCCAGGGCAGTGGTGGAGTCACCATCCCTGGAAGTGTTCACACACCATGATGAGGTGTGTGATGTTCACCTCACTATAGATGAGGCCTCAGTGCCATGGGTTAGTGGTGGCCTTGGCAGTGCTTGGGAACAGTTGGGCTTGATGAGCTTAAAGCTTTTTCCTAAACTGGTTGATTCTATGATCCTGGACTCCTCTCTCAGGTGTTGAAGTGATTTTTTTCAGATGCGCACTGTGCTTCAAAGGAGAGAAGGATGAATATATATCTATGGGTATAAATCCATAGATGTAGGAGTCTAAAGTGTCTGGCAGTGCTAGTGGAACTTACTTGTTTCCTTTGGGCTTTGGAAATAACAAGTCTCACATGAGACTTGTGCAATAGAACAACACGTTGTTTTCAGCTTTACCAAGAGGTAATTTTCCTGCCCAGAGTACACCAAGCACTGGAGTTAATGACAATTTCATAATCCAAAGATTAAAAAAAAAAAAATATATTGAAATAAAAATCCATATGTTTTTACTTCCCCAGCTTTCGAAGTATCCTTTGGGATTTCCTCTACTATCCTAGCTGGTTTTGACAAAAATATTTAAAAAAAAAAAAACAACAAGCAAAAAATGTGTTAAACCAGCAAAAAACCCCCCGTCAAACAATTAAGCCACCTCAAGATACCTTTTGGAGAAGTAACACAAGTTCTATTCCAAAACTTAGACCCAGCACCTGGTTTCCTCTCTTTCTCCAGCTAAGGCTGTCCAGTGGTAATGTTTTGTCTCCATGACTCAGCCAGAGAAATGGAAATAAAATATCCCACTAGAAATGCCAGATTAACAGAACAAACTGCCTAATCTCACACAATAAGGTGTTTCCCAGTTTCTGGCTGATTTTTTAAGTCATTCTTGAAAGACAAAGCCATCGTCTGACAAGTGAATGGCCTTGCCCTTAAGTCTGATGGCAGTTGTCTGCTTGCAAACCCTGCATCATCAGTGTATCAAGGTTTAGGGTCATCCCAGACCCTAACAGGTAGAAAAGGGTGAAAAACAGGTTTTTTCCCCTTTCTATTACATAGTGAGATAAACTTCAGACTGGCAGCAGGCAAAGGTGGGGGGGCCTGGTCCTTCTGACGTTCTACACTTGATTCCACATCTCAGCATTAGGTCACTTATTAGATCTGGAATAATTTTTTCCCCAGAAGGACCAGGGTTTTGTTCACTCAGGTTTCATTCCTTGCATGGGACACAGCACAGCTGTCTTGGTGGCCCTGGGAAGCACTCCCAGGGATGTCCCTGCCCAAGGGAGCACAATAACCCCAAGATGGCAGTCAAGGTCAAATCTCTCTGTATAATATATCTATATAATATAATCTCTCTATACTATATATATATGTGGGTTGATTTTTTTAACATAACTACTGCACTCATAATTCTTCGCACTAATCCCATTCCTGGTTCAAATCTTCTATCTCAATCTTCCTGTTTTTTCCCTGTCCACATCTTGACATCCATTAAATTCTCAGTGTGCCCAAAGCTTACCAATACAGCACACTGCTTTATCCAGTGGCATCAGTCCATCAATAAAGCTCAGCTGCTGAGTTTGTCTGCTTTCCTGCATTTTCGGATTACTGTAAGTTATGTGGATGCTGGAGCCAGTGATGCTGATATGCAAGCACCAGGTCCTGAGGTCTGTGGTCAGATTCTCTGTGATGCATCAGGGATGGGGCAAGACTGAAGTTTTTCCATCCTTTCCAGAGACACACAAAGCCACCACTGACAAAAGAAGTGTTCTCCACTAAAGCTCATCACAGTTGTGAAGCGATGCAAACATGAACGGCATCTTTCTCCTTGGCCATGGCTTTCCACGCATCTTCTATCTCTTTTCTCATTCCAGAATGAATGTACAATTAAAACACAATCAATCTCCATGACATTTCCAAAGTGTGCAGTCAGTGTAGCAGCTTCTCTTTTAGCCTTGGCAAGATCCCAAATTTCTTGGGAAAATGAGCTCTTGACTTTCCACTTGGAGAAACTCCAGATTGAAGGTTGTCAAGTGGGGACAAATCAAGCATCAAATTTGTTGTTAACAAATTAATGCATTGAGGAGACTTTTCAGATTTAGTGGTAAGTGGGAATAGTTAATTCTAATGGTGGCCAGTGATTTCTATTCAGTAGCCCTGTGTACTCTGGGCTAATAGCAATTTTTAATAGAAGTGACTTATTATGCCTTCCTTTAACAAAAAAATAAGGGGAGTGAGAAGTAAGAAACCTATTATATGAAAAGCCTCTTGTTCGTGCTAAGAGAAAAATAAGGTGTCCCCAGTTTATTTTATTTGTCATCTCAAGAGCGAGAGGAAGAAAAATATTAATATTTAAGACTACCTCTAGCAATTGTGTGTTTTGTTTTTCTATTTATACACCCTCAGGGTGCATAGAGGGTTATAGCAATGCCTCAGGTCACACTCACAATAACGGGAACCTCACTTGTATTTTTTTTCCCTGTCTCCCTTTAAAACAACTCTATTAGTACTGCGCAAGCTACCTTAAGCAGCAGCTGACATATACAAACTGTTGCCTGTAGGTTGCCTGTTTGTTTGATTTTCTGCAGTGTGAAGGTTGAGTTGAGTCATTTTGCACCCAATTACTTTGCAGTAAATTTGTCGGATGATTCTTGTCGTGCTGTATTGATCCAACGTGTCACCTTGAACTTGTTTATTGACACATCAAATTCCGAAGGCAGCCCTGTTCAATTTACCACTTCCCAATTATGGCATTTATATGATGTCACTGAAGCTTCTTGTCACGTTCAGATGAGGCCATTTTTCCCCCTCCACCACCAATCACCTGAGCAGCAGTTGCCATTTTTCTCTGACCTTTCCCGAGACAGATGGTGGTTCATAAAATACATCATTAGCACACATGTCATTTTATCTTGCCTGGATTTTTTAAGTGAAAGGTACTCTGTTCAACAAAAGATTTTTCAATTTCTTCCTCAATGACAGTAAAAAAAATAGGATTTTTTTCATGAGCGCTGGACCAGGGGGATTCATCCCCAATGGCTTCACCAAGGGATTAGTGACATGGTGCTGGGAAAACTTCATCCTGGCCCCAACAGAGGATCTGCATCTCTGGATGGTCACGGGAGCTGCAAACGTCCAAACGACTCAGGATACAGCCCAGTGCTCTAATACACAAAACAGATGTAGGAAATGGGATGTTGATTGGACATTCACCACAGAGGTGGCACGGTGTTATGTCAGTGATTGGAGACGAGTGCACAGAGCAGTGGTTGTTTCTTTTTCAAAGTCTTTTGGGATTTGTGTGTGCTACCCAAAGTTTACTGATGACAAAGATGTTGAAAATAGCATCTTTTTTTGCCCCAAGGCATTCTGCTTGCTTTAAGACAGTCCATTTTTTTTTTAATAACTCATGAGCTATGGTCAGTGGATACAAGAAGAGTATTTGAAAGTATTACTTTCTTTTAATGTTCTTCTTAATAAAATATTTTATGCCCACAGTTAAAAATATTAGCTGACCAACTTTGTCCCTTTAAACTGATTCAGCAACACGCTTGAGCTTATATTTCTATTGGGACACATGTTTCAGTCTTGCTCTGAATTTAAGTTGCATACGCGGTTTCCAAGATGAGGACCTATGAGTCCATGTACAATAAAAGTGTCCCTCTTCTCCCTGTGCAGTGATAACTCTGAGGTAGCCCAGAAGACAATCTGGACCAAGACAGATTTTGTTGTTTGAGGCTTCCTAGGGCTGAGGTCAATCTTAAAAAAAACTAGAATAGACGGGCAGTCTTCCACTGCATGACATGCCAAAATGTGCTCAAGAAAAAAGCCACAGGAGCAGGGAAAAAAAGCTACCACAGCAGAAGAAAAGATAATCTTCTTGGCAGTTCCTCAGTTATGATGCCAGTGGTGTTTTAAAGTAGCTGGAATAGCAACATTTCCGAATCCAATTCCATTAAATATCATTTCTTCTTGCTTGACACTCCATGTTTTACTTCCCCATTTCCCAGACAAAGAACGTGACCATTTCTGCATCACCAGAACTTAGAAAACAGCAAGCAGCATCTCTCTAAATTCCTGAACACACTGGCTCATCTAACTGCACTTTTACATCCCAAGTTCAGCAGACGCTGCCGTTTCATCCCAACCAGCAGCACTGCAGTGATCTGGCATGGGAGAGAGGAGCCTGCCTACGTGGGGGAGGAAAATGCTCTCAGGTGGAGACATTGAACATCAGGTGGCAGCCAGGAGCCAGCTTCTGATCTATAAACCCCACAGGAAGGGCTATAGGTGAATGCTGGACACCTGCTTCTGCTATCAGCTCTGACAAGGTGGCAAGATGGAGAGACACCTTCTTCTTTCCTTTGTGGCACTGGCAAATCTTCGATGTTGCTCCTATCTTGGAACTGTTGCCCAAATTTAAGTTACTGCTTTTGTAATTTATTTTTCTCTCCAGAGGAGAATTTATTGTTCTTGTTAAGCTGCTTTACAAGACTGGGACTCTTTGTCCTGAAGATGTTATCTATGTCCCGCTGCCCACTTGATCCATCTATCTTCTTGTGCACAGCTTCCAATGTCTTCTGCTTGTCTGTTATTCAGGTAAGCCAGATAGGTTATGAGCATGAGTTTCCTGTTCAAAAAAATCCTTGTACTCTCAAAATAACTCCAGTTCCTATCCCTGAAAAGAATTAAAGCCCCCAGGTCCGTCAGATTTTGGGTTTGGGTTTTGGCAGTCCAAATATATGGATTGCCAAAAATTTGCCATACACACACACAGATGTTGTGGCAATGGTGGCTGTGGCACAGCCAGATGTTTGCGCAAGGTTTGCCATTTGATTTGGGACCACCACCTTCTCTATTTTTTGCAGATTTCAGGCTTTGCAGATATTCCTCTGCATGCCGGAGGCAACAACCAAATGGGGTAACATCCCAATTTCTAAAGCAGGGAGTGGGGAAAAGGAGAGGACACTTCCTCACAGGCCATGAAGTTCTTTTGACCCAGAACCAAACAATTCTAACAGACAACCAGGAATATGAAGCTAAGGCCACTCCAAGCACAACAGGATGCACCAGCTTGCAGTGATGCTCTGATAATTACTAATGGTTCATCAGGCCAACCTTGAAGTCTCCAATACCTGTGGCAGGGTTTTTACACAATCCGTACTTTGCCAGCCAGTGTGGTTCCAGTGGTCTTAGGGAGCTCCTCCAAAATAAACACTTCTGCTGAAGAAGGCCCCTTGAAAAGTTTGGGGCTTAAGTGGTTTGGGCTGCAATGACACATCTTTGTTAGTACCACCTCAATTCTCTGCACACACTCACAAATAAAACAGGATGGAGAATGAACGCTATGGTAGGTACTGGATTTATGACATGCCAAGTTTAAATAGCACCCATAAGGCTTAAGCCAGCAGCAATGGGGAATCCATCTTCCAATTGCAGCAAGTGCACAAAGCTTTCTCTTTCTCTTCTCACTGGGTGAGCTGATGCTGGGTACCAATTTCCCGAACTCCTCATGCCAGGAAATCATGTCTCCAGTTCCTTAGAACATGTGACTTAGAGTTCTTCTGTGGGTTCTTTTTAAAGTCCAAAACCGTACTAAAATAGCAACCACGCTACTTAACAGTATCAGATGACTAGAGACAGCCCTTAGATACCAATTAACCTTTGTGCCAGTTTTAGTCCTGTGTGCACACTCTCATCATGACTGCAACTGTTGAATAATTAATCTCTTAGACTAAACAAACCATTGCCGGGCCGCCCTCAGCTTCCTCTTCTGCTGGGTTATATACTGGTCTCTTAATTTTGTAACTGACAGGCACCCTTTCTTGAAGTACATTTTTTCTTTATATGGATACCTTTATGTTCTTGGTAATGTGAACAAGGCGTTGGGTCTTTTTGTGGTCGTAAATATAGTGGGAAAACGGGAAGGGGTGCAAAGGAAGAGAAGGGCAAGGCAAGGCAAGGCAAAAGGCAAGGCAAAAGGCAAGGCAAGACAAGGCAAGGCAAAAGGCAAGGCATGGCAAGGCAAGACAAGGAAAAAGTTTTTGACTGTAGTAGGACAAAGTCTCATTTTGACAACTGATTGAGGAGAAATGCGTTTTGATTACAATGATGGTTTGGTCTGCTGTACTATTTTACACAAAACTCCAAAATTAAAAATTACCTCCGGGGAGTAATTTTTTATTTTATTTTTGCAAATACTGGATAGCCCATTTCCATCTTATTGAACATATTGTCACTCTAAACTGGCAGCTCATTTGTTATTCTCAGGGCATTCTAAAGATACAAAAATAATGCTATGGAGAATACAAATGGCTACACATTTCATGAACACTTTCCAGGATATAAATTTGCAGTCATGGAAGAATTTACAGATACATGAGTGTTTTATTTTCAAGTCAAATAAATATACTCTTACATTTCATGCGTAAAATTGTATGCACTGCTCCACTGCAAACACATCAATTAATAATAGGAGGCCAAATTTTGTGGCTCTTTGAGCTTTTTCAGGCAAAATCCTCACAGGCGATCTAGAACATCCTAAATAATAGTTGAAACATATTTGCCTGTATGAGCTGTTTGATTTAATTTTGTTGGTTAAGTACCACCTATGAGTTCATAACACCTCTCTGAACATGCTAAGCAGAAATGATGGGGTATCTGAACCATAACACACCAAAGTCTGGTTTGGCAATGACAATCTTTAGTCTATTATATGGAGAATAATTCCTGTAACAGGTGTCATTTGCCTATCATACAAAGCTCACATGAGTACCAAAGAAGCTGTCTCAGTCTGGCACCATTCAACTGTTCATTGTACACTTTGGAAAAGTCTCATGAGCACTTCGTATCTGTGGGTGACATGACACCATAGGGAAGGGACACAGAGACAGTCAGAATGGGAACTGCAACCCTCAGGGAGTCTGCTCCGATGCCTGGCAATGTGTGACTGTGGTGGGAGGTTTGCCCCATCACGACCCTGGGGATTGGGTCCCATGTGCTTACTTTTCATTATTCTTACAATCAATAAGTAGATACTGACTACTCTTAAAGTGAATATCAAGATTAATTGACCCAAGTGGTAAGTATTGATCCAGGAATGGCCTATCGATTGTCAAGGGATGATAAATCTTGAATTTTATAGGAACATGAATCATGGGCAGGAGCAACCCCAGGGTTTGCAGTGGTGGACAATCATGCAAGGAGCTCCTGGCATAGGATGCGCTGCCAGATTCTACCTTCGCAGAGCAAAAGTACCCAAATCCTCCCTCTCTTTCCCTCGAGGAAGTCCTCACAAAATCTAGGACTTTTTCTCTCTCTGGAGTGCAGCTCAGGTGAAGTTTGTCAGATATGCCAGGCAAAACCAGAGTTTCTTGTTACTGCAGAGGGCAGCAGAAGAGGTGTCCAAGTTGAGTCTTGCTTCCACCATGGACTGACATGGACAGAAACATTTGGGGATACTGTTGAGATAGCAGCCTCTAGAAATGCATCTGATTTCTTTGTGCACTGGAGCTTTTTTAACCAGCACTTTAGAGAGTTCTGGAGTGAAAAAGCACTGTTCACCTGGGAGTGAATAACAGCTCCTTTGGGACAGAAAGCAGCTGATCTGGATGAAATTTAAATAAAGCAAGTCATTCCATGTTACCAGGTAATGTGATTTATAAATATTGGTCCAAATGACTGATCTCTTGGAGCTGCAAACACCAGAAATCTGTTGATCCTTTGTCTGAATATTTTTGGCATAGCACGAACCAGAAGGTTTGGGAGGGGGGAGACAGTTTTTTAGAATTACTTTAAAAAAACAAAACTAGCAGAAAATTTTGTGTTTATATTGATGTAATACCAGATGGGGGTTTTACATTAAATCAGTACTCTAAAACCACAGTCCAGGACTCTGTCCATCCAGAGCTCCTGCTCCAGGAACATTACAGCCCAAAGAGCAGAGAGACATGGGGAAATGCAGCTACCTCCAAGCAAGTCTATTCCTAAAAGTCTCCAACACTTGGGCTATCAGGCACTGCCTTCAGGAGATTTCCTAACTGTCTAGAGAAGATTTTCTTAACAGGTTTCTTTCTTTCTTCCTCAGCAGCCTATCTGTGCCTCTTTAGCCACATTCCCATTCCCTTTACAGCCATGGTACCCCTCCCGAGCATTCGCATCCATGACGTTTCTTCAAAGGGAGAACCACCAGGGAACTGCCAAGCAGTATCTAGACCTCTGGGATGTGAAATATTTGATTTTAATTGCATCCTTTGTTCTTATTTCTAATAAAGGATGATATTATGAGGCCTGAGGGCCATATTCCTCTTTCTAGGGATTGCTAATGTGCGATGATAAGAAAAATGCTACATGATGTGGACTATGCATTCCACAAAACTATCCTTCAGTGTGAGGAAATATCCTGTCTGCCTTCTTAACCTCAGACAGAGAGGAATACAGCTGAGAGCTCTTCCCTTAAGCACTGCTTCCTACCATGCATTTACTCTTCAGTCTTATTTTCTAGAGAATCCCATGAATGACACTTTGAGGCAAGGAAGAGAAGGGAATTTTCAAAAAAAAATGTGCAGGAGGCACGGGTACAAAACCAATTATTTATTAATAGGTTTTGTCCACACACCTCCTGTGTGTCAGTTGGAGCATTTACCCTGTAGGCAGTGAAGAGCAATCAGATGAGAAATTTGGGTTTGCGTCGTGCCAGACGAGCTTGGCAACTTCATGATGAACTTTAGCTCCTCATCTCTGTCTCTGCAATGCAGGAGTGTGTTTAATTTAAACAAAATGCTGGCAAAAGATGGCTTTTTTCTCAAAATGTTAAATTTATACTCCCCAAAATGTATATATAGATACTTATATTACTAATTTATGACTGTATGTGTGTGTATATATATCCAGTGTATGAAGTGGCCTTGGTTTTGCACTGAAATAAGAACATCTAGTTAATAAGAATTTGAGACCAGTGAGAATTCCGTGGTTTTTTTTAAGAGGAAGAGTAATTGAAAAATAACAGCTAAACAAAGGAAAATTGCACTTGTTTTTTTAATAGATATCTAAACATCAATTGCACCTGTAGTGACACACGTATCCGTCATCAATGTACAGATTTATTACTGTCAGTTGAACCACAAGTGTTGGAGGATTTTGTTTTGGCAAGAGCTATAATCCTTACAATGCCACTAAGGAAGAAGTTTCTCAAGATCTCTTGTATTAAAAGCATGAGGCAGAGGTGTCCTCATGACATGCAAGCAAATCACTGGTGAAGAGTCTTGGCAGGAGTCAGGAGATGAGTCAGTTGCCAGGACTGGGAGAAGTTCCTTCGTTATGCACAATATTTAATCCTATTCTGATCATCTGATCTCCTTGGTATGTGGTCTTGAGTCAGAAAACACCTGAGGATGCTGAAATTTCTTGAACTTATTCATTATAATACAGTAGAAGTTGCACAAGAATATTCTCCAATGGTATTTATGTTTACCCTTCAAATGCTGCTCAGCGTAGCTTTGATTTCTGTGGGCTGTCAGATTAAAGTTGCTTGATAGCTCTAGTGGGAACTTCCATAAATAAACACCTAGTGAGAACTCAGGGCACATACCTATGTGTACAGTGCTGAGATTATCATAGATCAGAGGCAACCAGGAAAATAAGATTTTTAATCACCTGACAAGGAAGGGAACTAATGAAACAGAACCGGGTACAAATTTTCCCTAATGTACTCTACCAATTCCCATTCTTCCTATACAGTTTTAGCACTTAGTGACAAGTTAATCACAATATTTGAGCTTCGGTCAATAGCATATGTTCCTCAAAATAAAGAGAGGCTTTGTTTTCTGGTTGCCCATCAGATTGCAACCAATCTTTCAAACTCAGACACAGGCACAAAATCTACTGACAGCAGCAGGATGATGGAGATGATGGACTCTATGATTGTGCCAAGGGGCTGATTTCTCATCATTTAAAGGAGCAAGACAAGCTGGGGTGCCGAGAGCAGTGCTCACCCTTCATCCCTTCCCAAACCTGCACCTGTAATTGCACAGATGAGGGGCTTTTCATATGTGACTCGTGTAAAATACCTATTAACAACTGATAAAGGAAGAAGAGTTAATTTAACAGTACCAGCTAGCTGACTTACCTGGCAAGATTTCACTCCATTCCCCTCAGGTAAGTGTAGGTGTTAGACATTAAGAGCTGGCAGCAGGCACTGTGAGGAAGACAATTAGCAGCATCAAGGAAGCATCGCAGCCTGCCAGACTTTTATCAAGGCAGGTCATAAAATGCTTTTGTTCACTTTTTCCAAGATTCATTGGCAGTCTTGTAATTGATGACAGAGCTAAGAGAGAAAGCGTCTCAAGGGCTGTGCAAGGCTCCCCTTGCCATTGATAATGACTTACTTGCATTTACAAGAAATAAGTTCCAGCATCCTTTTATTGATACAAAACTGCCCACCATTGAGGAAGTCCAAAGAGCTCTGCAGAAGCTAAATAAAGCTATTAAAACCTGCTCCATTTCTCCTGAGCTGCTAACGTCTGTGGCCTCTTAATTGCTACAAAGCCATAGAAGCTGTCCAAACTCATTTAAAAGAATAATCATATACTCAATAACCAGCACATTGGAATAGCAATAATAAAATACCACAGAAAAGGAAAGATGACTATGCAAAAAGGCATTGCTTAGTGTAATTCTATTTTTAATACCTGGCAATTTTTGCCTGGGTCACACTCTGAGGATTTGTTACCAAAGTAATTCCCATGATAAAATCATCTCAGAGACAGTTGATATTTTTGAATATGCATCCATGGGTTGATGCTTTTGTAGGGTGAAATCCTGGGGGCTTCACTCAGCCTTAACTGTGACTCCAGAAGAAGATTTGACTAAAGAGGGACCTGGTAATTGTGGTTTTTAGTTCTGATTTGCTCTTCTTTTGTTCTCTCATCCTATTGCAAAACAGCAGGACCACTTCTCCACAAGGACATGTTTGCAAGGGAAGACCACAGATGTCATCTGGTGGACACCACCAGCACAAGGGCAGGCTGAATACCCATTTTGAGACCCCTGAAACAATGAGTGGGTTGCCCTAGCAACTTTGGATCTGCTAATTGACTGGCTAATTTGGTTTTGTTGCTGCAGACAGACCATGTTCCTTTTCAAGGGTCCCTTGCAAACGCCTGTAAGCTATTTAAATTAACTTAAATTTAAATGAAGCAAAATCCACACCAGCCTATCAAAATCCAATACATACACTGGCCAATAAACTCTGCTTTAGACCACTGACTCCAACGGAGCCCTTGCGTATTTGCAGTAGCTGAAGAGTTGGCCAATAAGCACTATTTCAGCGCTGGCATACTGCACTGATGATGGAGAAAAGATCATTTAAAGTTATTATAGTCTGCTGCATCTTCCAACCTGTTCCACAGAAAACTACCATGAATTTGTAGATCTCCCCATAAGTCACCATAAAAGCATGTCGTTTTTCTCTGATCTTTAGTTTCTTGAGTACCTACTTCCTTAATTGTAGTTCACAGATAATTCCAGGTAGAGTAGGTGTCATTAAAACCTCATTTGTCACTCCATAGTGACTGCAGTAACACAGTGTCTCCTACTGTAACTAGGAGAGGGCTCCACAATAATTGCACATCCCCAGGCAGTGAACACAGAGACTTTAATGGTGCCAACTGTAACCGCAGCAGAAGGAGAAAAACCCAACATGCACAGTACAGAGCATGCTAAAGCAGGAAAACACCCTGTGTCAGATAACACCGAAGGGCAACAACCCCTTTCCCAGATGCTGGGCTGCAAATTTAGCCACTGGATTCAAATCTAGAGCCTCTGTGGTAGAAAAAGCATGATCTGGTGAGATGGGTACCTTCTGTCATTAGGGCTTGTTAAAGCCACAGGGCTCAGATGAACTGAAGCTATGCAGAAGGGCAGGGTTTGGGCTCCCTCTTCCCAAAAGAGGAAGGGGGTTGCCAAAGGAGCTGCAACCACCTGCACGCTGGGGGAAATGTCATTAAAAGGTTACTATCTGCAAGTGAGGGTGAGCCACTTAAAATGTAGCTGTCAGGATGGTAAATGCGTTAAATCAAATTAACTCCACTGGAGTGAAAGGAGTGTTAGAAGGAGAGAAGGTAGTTTCTGTGGTTTATGTCATCCGCGAGAGAAAGCAGTGGAGCAGAGAAAACTTTCACACTGCCATTTATTAAAATTACACTCAGCACTTCCCTCCCTTGCTTTAGAAACATTAGCAGATTTTTGGCCCTGTTGCCATCTCACCAGTGGTGAAACAACAGTGCAGAGATTAAGTGGCAATTTTAAGGTGAAGTACATAGCTACAGCAAGCCCACGGGAACCAGTGCCAGATCTCAGAGATGTTACTTTGCATGGACATTGACCTAATGGAGCAATGAAGGGGATACAGAGCTCTGCAGTTGGGCTATTCAGTTTGGAGAAGTGCCCACCCTAGTTCATAATACCATACGCTGCACCTACTCACCTGAAATAATAACAAAAGCCAGGTTTCAAATGTGTATCTTGACTTGTCATACAGTGACTCTAACAAATACAACCACAGCACTTAACTAAAGAGCTTTGGAAGACCTGGTTGGGTCAGGAGCAAACAGGAGGATAGGCAAAGCAGGTTTGTTGCTCAAGAAAATATGAAATTTTCACTTTCTCTTCATTTTCATAGGGAAAATAAAGGTGGGGAGGACTACCAGAAAGCAATAGTTCAGGTGGATGTGAGGGCTCTGAACATTTGCAGGTGACTTTATATGAATATGAATACAGGTAGATTATTCTTGACTTCTTCCCATGCCTTCATGTTTGCTGTCCTCACATGGGTTTCTAGGGATGGATGAGATAGAATTAAGCAAAGGTGTCAAGGGCCCTAATCAATAGATGTGCATATAGGAGGAAGAATTAATGTCATTCACATATGATCAGTGGGTAAATCTAGTAAAGATATATCCAGGGCCATAGATGTCATCTTTATTCTGTCCAATCTCTCCCTGGCTTTTGGCATCTTACTGTGTCAGTCCAGCCTGGCCTGGTCCTCGAATCTATCTGCTGGGGGCAAAAATTAACAAAACCCTTCCTCTGCTCTTATCTTCTACTCGCTGTCAACAACAGCCCCAGGGAGCAAGGCCAGATGGATGTCACTGCCATCCCCTCTCCAGGGGATGCGCTGAGGAGGGCTGCACGAACAGTGCCTGCAGGTCTGCAGCTCCTGCAGGGCAGCTTGCGCTTTGCCCCTCTCATGCAGGAGAGCTGCCCTGGTTTCACAGCATCTGTGTCTCTGCACTCCCAGAGAGGCTGAAGGGCAGGAGCAGTCCCTTCATGTGAACAAGGAATAAAAAAATGGCAATTTGCATATAATAAAAGGCGTTTTGAGCCCGTGCCATCTCCAATGGGAAGAGTGGTGGAAAAGGCAATGAAATTTATATGTGGAAAAAGTCTTTAAGGCTGATTTGCCAAAGAAAATTGTTATTTAGATATGTATTCATGCACAGCACTTTCTGAAATGGTCTCCAAATGACACTTCTAGATGCAACTACAGTATGCATAATAAATAAAAATAACAAAAGAGACCTGGAAAGCAGTGAATTTGTGCCATTGCCAGGAATGGCATTGCTCAGATGAAGGTTTTAATCCTGTTCTGGGTTTTATGGGTCTGAAAAAGTACCTGAAAAATAGATCAAAAAGTATCACAGGAGACTACTAAACCTCATCAACTTATTCAAAATTCTTTTAAATGCCAGAAAAGGAGAAAAAAAAAAAAAAGCAAGGCAAAAAGTAGCTGGTATGAACTCCCTGCTGGTAGGCACACACCTGCCTCCTACTTCACCATTGCCAATACTCATGTTCACTTTGGAAGCAGAATGCAGGTAATTATGATGCTTCAGGTATTGATTAAACAAACATTAAGAACATACCCAAATCAAAGTACAACCGTGCAACTGTTTTGACATGGGGACTGTAAGCATAAAACCACTTTGGGAATTATTTTGTTGCTTTGGGAACAGTCAGAGGCAGTATCCCAACAGACCTCACAGAGGAAGAGAGATTGACCGCAACCATCAGGTTGGGATTTCAGTTATTTCCAAGGGCCAGAAGGACGTGGAAGATCATGCAGTTTCATCCTGCACACCTCAGGATGGGTAAACTGAAGGTTTCTGCCTAAGTCACACTTCTGGAAAGTCATCAGTCCTAGGCTGTTGGTGCTGGTACTAGCTTCAAGCACAAAGCTTGTAGTTGCCTGGAGCAGAAGGCTAACAGGGGTGGCAAAATCATGGCTGTCAATGGGAGATACCAAATGGGTTTTAAAATATGCTGCTACAGAATATCAGCTTCACCAGGAAAAGTGCTGTCCGTATGCCTGCAGATGAAGTGAGCTCCTCAAACATGGGTGACCATAGCCCTGCTGGCTGTGCAGGAGAGGTGTGTACTATTTGAGTGTAATATAACCAACCTGTTCACATCATCTGTGCAATGATGAAGCAGATTGGTCGTTTCTCTCCATAGCTCAACAATGATGTAGACCTGAGGCATCCAAAAAAAGCCAGGTATCCCCCAGGAAGAAGTCCCCTGGAAGATGCAGATGTTTAATAATGCTTAACAACTTAAAGGTTCCTCCTCTCCCTGTACTTCTATAATTCACCAATACTTACCTTCAAGAGGGTATTGCCAAGTTTTTCCAGTCTCACTTACCCTGTTCAGTATGATGCTAGTGAAGCCCAAACCTTGGGCAGGATATATAGGGAACAGGATGGCCGTGTTTTACACCTTCGTCATGCCAGGGAGCTTATTGGAAAAGCAGTGGGATTTCTTTCTCTCTTGCTCACAGTAATAAAATAAACCTGGACCCAAGAGTAGGTGAAAAATGCTTATGGCAGAATTTTTTAGGGTCTCATTTGGAAAAGAGCAGGTAATAGAAACTTCAGATGATGAGCCCTGCTAACATCAGGTCTCTTCATGGAAGTGTCTAACCAGATCCTCCCAAAATTTGGTTGTTTATTTGGATTCTAGATGAAAACTATTGAAGGAGTTTTTAAAAAGGTAGACCTATTAGTAGTTACTCTTGGAGGCGTGTGCTTGGTGATAGTATTTCAACAAATCTCAACAGTAAATTGGAAGATAACAGGAAAAATGATGGCCCTTTAATTTCTGATCTAATCAAACAGCTTTTATTTACATGATTTACTACTTAACTCTACCATATTGAAGCTGACAGTCTGTCTAAGTTACTTTACTCCCTAATTACTGAAATGAAACAAGCACTTCTGTTGAATAATGTGTATTTTTTCCTGTCACCATGAAAGAGACACCCCTCCTTGTGATTTAATCAGACCCATGCCCTTTCTGTAAATAACGTTTAATCATCTTAGCCAACCTAATTTTTATAATAGTCCCTTTCACTGAAGCTCAGAAAGATATTAATCCACAATCACACACACACACAAAAAAAAAGATTGTTTCTCAAGATCAGAAGACACTCATATTCTTTCATTTACTAGGAATTATTTTTAAGATCAGATTAAATGGGTGAGTCATGGAGGAGTTTACGGATTTTTTTCAAAGCCCATGCTTATGTCCTGCCAGCATTGGCTCTGATGGGCTGGTACCTGCTGGCAATAGCCTGCAATGGCACGTCTCTGGCTTTGCAATGTTTGCTGAACTGTGAATTATTGGGGACCTACTAAAGCTGAGGTCAGGTGAGTTGGCAGCAGTTTGTCACAGGACTTTTATGGAGTTATTAAGGGAAAAAAATCATTAGGAAACTTAGAACTCTTCAAAACTCTTGTCTCAACTAATAAAAACTTCAGTGATCACAGACTGGTTTGTGTTGGAAGAAACCCTAAAGCTTATCCAGTTCCAGCCCCCTGCCAGGGGCAGGGACACCTTCCACTAGAGCACCTTGCTCCAAGCCCCTGTGTCCAACCTGGCCTTGAACACTGCCAGGGATGGGGCAGCCACAGCTTCTCTGGGCACCCTGTGCCAGGGCCTCATTGCCTTCACATCAGATGCCTTTCTTTAGTCCAATCAGAAAAGGAACCCATATGTTTTAATAAAGATATTACATGGGCTGAGTGGTGGATAGATCTGTTTTTACTTTTGTTTACGAATTTTACATGCAGTAGTGTGGAGAAGTCTAAATGTAATTGACTTTTTAAGAGCTTGATCAATTCATACAAACCCTTAATATTATGAAGCATATAAAATAATAACCAGTTAATGCTCTTTTATGGCTCTAAAATATATCGCAGGTGAAAGGGCATGTAAATAAAAAGAATTTGCTCTCAAGAAACTGCAATTAGGTTTTGGCAATACAGCCAGAGTGAGATTGTTATAACATGAGCCACATGGCACATCACTACCTGGTTTCACCCACAGGGAGAAGAACAGTCTTTTTTGTGACATAGCTATTCCAATAAATTGCATTTTTATTTATGTGCTAACAGGAGATGGAAAGCTATAATGAAAAAAAGAAAACCAACGTTAAAAGCTGTAAAGATCAGAGTGGACATAGAAGATATGTAAAGCTGATTTGAAAGCCTAGGAGGGACAGAGAGCAGAATGTTCCACAAATTCATGGAAACATTAACAACAAAATCTGGAAATTAAAGAGAGGAACTCTGTGTCTCAATGTTTGAAATGCAATTCAAAGGTCAAGGACCTCCAAAAGAGATCTTGCCTTGCAAGAGGGGTTTTCTACATTTCCGTTTTACCAGGACGTCCATAAATGCTATTTTCAGAGCAAAGGCAAATTAGAAGATGACTCAGATGAAAAATGTCCAGTAGACGTGAAATGCTCAATAAGGAAACAAAAGTCATGATCTGCAAGATTCCTCTTAGACCAGAAGCCCTCAAAGGGCTGTACAAGACAACTAGCCTTGCTTGCAGAAATAGTGCCTGAACCTTACAGGGAATCATTTGCAACCCTCCCACCTCTGACCCAACAAATATCCCTTTCTGAAAAATCAGGTCACCAATGCAGAGTAACAGCTAAAAAGGGAAATGGGAAGAGCCAAGCTATTAACTTCATATATATTCTGAGCTTGAAATAATTTCCCCTTGACATTTTTAAAGCTCATATCCCAACTCGTGTTTGGCTACATTTCTCAAATCAATATGACTAAGGGAACAAACTTCAGAGCCTTTTCACATTAGGACGAGTTTTACCACCCAGTTAAGAGCTGCAAATACAACCCTTACACTAGAGGTCCAAACACCAATGATGTCTTTTGTCCCCCAAACATAGTCTGGGGCAGCCCCATCCATTCAAAAGTGTATCTTTTGCTCTAGTTTTTCTATAGCAAATGAGAAACAGACTGAGAGTCCATAAAATACACTGTATGTTGTATATTCTCTGGTACTTTGGCGCCTCTGAGTGTTTCTTTAGGATTCTTATTTCTCTTCCAGACTCCATGGTGGGGTATGAACACACATTATATAGCCAAGTCTGCTGCAAAATGAGTCAGGAAGAAGCAAACAAATGTTCTTCAGAATGCCAGGAATTGGTGGAAGATGCAAGAACACAAGGCAAAGTCTTCTCTTAGATTATTAGAATAGTCTTGAACTCAAAGGATGAGTCCTCACATAGCTTCGTAGGTTTAAATGCCAGAGAATTTAAACCCACTTACAATTTTGAATTTCCCCATTTCACTTACAGAGTTTGTAGCACTAAAAAATGAAGAAAAAATAGGGTAGCCTCTTGCTTTGTACAGCTGCAATGTGCCTGAATTTCATTCCTAGATCCAGATTTGGATTTTGAAGACACCATGACATTAGCCTTGGCTAACACCTAGAAAAGTGACTAAATGAAGAGAAGCAAGATCCCCTTGTATCCTCTACCTATGAAGAATAATTTTTTTCTCCCAGATCCACTTTTGCAAATGCAGTCTGATATCTGTATATAGTATATATGTACAGTGCTGGGGACCTTTGTTTTCTGCCTTATAGATACTCAAAAATTGCATAAAAAGGGGTGAAGCATGAGTAAGAAAATGCCCCTTATGCTGAGAAGAGAGGGAGGAGGAGTCTGATTTAGCTGCTGTAATTCCATTCTGAAAATAAGAGTCCCAAATTTGTTTTGCTGCCATAATAGGCCTGTGATCACGCAGGACTGGGGGGTTTCTGCCATGACATTTCTTTACAGCAATATTAGGGTTTATAATTCTTATGTACTTCTCACCCCAAACAAGAGAGGGCACAGTCACCATTATATGCCTACAAACACGTGTGTGGTTCCTGCAAACTCCTTTCTTCAACAGAAGTCACCCCTGTGCTGCTTTCCTGATTGCACCTCTCACAATCAAATCTACAGAGTTTCCAAAAGTTGCACTGACATAGCAATAATCTGGAAATATCCCTCTGGAGGTACCTATTGATTGTCGTTGTGGGTGGATTATATGAGGGATCTATCTTAATTACCAGAAACTATCTCCTTGGAATGGCCAGCAATGTAGCAAAAATGATGCACGAGGAGATCCATTACTCTCAGGGAAAGGTCAATTCAATAGGATGTATGTTTGCATTCAGGTCAAGTGATGGCTAGTCCATCACCACGCTCCATTCTCACTGCCCTGTCAGCTCTGTAATGGCTTCACCTCTCCTCCGTACCTCTCACCTCCTTCTCCTCAGTGCCAGACTGATAACACGAATTAGGGCAGCTGGAGGTAACAGGGCACAGCTGTATTATCACAGATGATAAACAGTGTCAAAGACAATTATGGGAGCTGCAGAGAGAGGAGGGACCTTTCAAACCCGTCCTTTGCTTTCTATGCTGTAGGAGGAGAATACATGGCCTGCAACAAGAGCAGAAGAGCGGAGGTGAAAGAAGGAAGACAGCTTTGCTGTCTCTTCCTCCATGAAGCACTCTCTTGCCTTTGGAAGCACCTCTGGTCTGCTGGAAATGCAACTCTGATAAAGTGTCATGGAGCAGGACCTGGAGGTTTGGGTGGGAGGGACTTTGTCCATGATGTGAAAAGGAGGTGGATGTTGATGTGTGTGTACATATATGTGTGTGTATATATGCCCACAGTGCTCATACTTAACTCTGGCACCACATGTTAAAAAAGATATTAATGTCTGCAGAGGTGTTGCCAGAGGTTTGCTGCTCCAGAAAGCAGCCTAGGAGAGGAGTGAGGGTAGGGAGATACAGAGTGCTCCAAAGCACCATCTCCCTCCCCTTTTCGACTGGGTGCACGGGCAACCTGTGAAGTCTGGTCTCCTCCATCAGTGTTTGCATGGATAGGAGTGAACAACCACCTGCTAATCAGACACTCAGACACTAAAGAAAGTTTTGTGCTATCACTGCTCAACATCCAGTAGTGCTGTGAATACATGAGCTGCTGCCCATGATCCTACAGTCTGTGCAAACTGAGTTTATAAACTTACAAATTAATTATGCTTGTTGTACATTAGGTAAGCTTATAAATTGGATTTGGATGGCTTTTTTCCACAGAAAAGGCCTATGCATGTCACCAGATCTTGCACACATGGGTGCTTCTAAGCATCCTCTAGCTAGAACCAAAACACATTTGCACAGTAGAGTGATGACCATCTATACTCTGGGGCAATAGGTATATCAGCTCACCAAATCCAAACTGGAAGCACCAAAAAATACAGTCATACGGAAACAGAAATGGGGTTGACTAAATTTCCACATTTCTCAGGCTAAGCTAAGATCTTAAGCAGGAGAGGACAAGCCGGTGAGGTGAGCTGACCATTGCTTTCCTACAAAGCCACCTTTGGGTTCTTGCTATGGACACCAACCCAGATCCATCTTCAGAGACGCTCTCCTTGTTTTACCCACCACTTCCCCACCTGCCACTGGAATTTCATGAAATAAAAATTACTCAGACTGGAGTTCAAGGACAAAAGGACTTGGCAAAACTGTCTCCTTCCCACTTCTGCTTCCCAGCCCTACCCATCACAGCCCTCTGAACTTCTTGGTAACCAGCACAGAAACTCTTTCTAGGTAACTAGCGTGGGTGCGCTGCAACACTCTTAATGATGGCCTC
Organism: Pezoporus flaviventris; assembly: GCF_033815535.1. Taxonomy (NCBI): domain Eukaryota; kingdom Metazoa; phylum Chordata; class Aves; order Psittaciformes; family Psittacidae; genus Pezoporus; species Pezoporus flaviventris. The sequence goes on from NW_026892558.1 coordinate 2,488,270, forward strand.
ATCTGGAATTGCCTTATTAATATTTATTAAGTGATCGCTAGCTGCAGGTACATTCTTTAATAACTTATTTATAAAGCATGCTATAAAACACATTAAAAATACATTCTTTAACAGATAATGCCATAACAAGATGCCGTAAAGCAAACTATAAAACGTAAATGACGGCTCTACCTGAACTGAAAACACACTGGAGGCTAGGAAAAAGAAGGAGAGAGGAAGGGAAGCTGTACCCAACATGCTTGAAAACAAGCAATACCTTTTGGTGGAGCAGAGGATTGATTTGGGTGACAGTTAAAGGGACAAATATAAAGCACTGGACTGGTTTGGGCTGTGGCTGTGGGCAAGCAGAAGGGATCATACTCCCAGACAGGGTGGGAAAGAGCTCCTGCTGGTACTTGTGGGTGGGGATGGGACCCATCCGGACCCCTACAGCCACCTTGCCCCAGCCCATCTCTTCCTGCACCTCTGCTCCCTTTGCCTTCCCTTCTTCCCTCTCCTTTCTACTCCCTATCTGCACCTCTTCCCTTTTCCCTCTGCCTTCCCTTCCTGCACCTTTTTCCACCTTCTTTACAGGTTGTCAATGATGTAATTAGAATTTCAATGGAGTATCAAGGATTTACATGTTTTTAAGTGTAGGATCCATGCCTTCAGCTCCCAGAGATCCTAGAGAAGGAGAATGGATTGTAGAGCTATCAATGCTCTTTCCAAACTTGTTTGTAAGGTAGGTTTGGTTCTCAGTGCTCCCATACCTCCACAGCCCCCTCTTGCCAAGGAAAACCTCATAAGCACCATGCCACCTTTCCTTCAACTAGCTCTTCATTGATGTCCTCATTCTAGAACAAGGAAATGTCCATTTTTTTATCCCTAGGAGAATCCAGCCATGTATGAGATAGAGATTTCCATCTGAGCTGATCGCCGTGGCTCCTGTCAGAGCAAAAAGGGTAAAAAAAGAGCAAAATCAGCATATCCAAGGGTCAGTTCACAGAATCAAGCAAATCCTGCCCACCACAGGCAGTTCTAACTCCAGTACTCTGCTTCCCCCTTTAATACCCTTCTAGGGACATTTGCTGCTCAACACTTGTTCTTACCAGGTACAGCTCTCCTTATGCTCCTCAATGTCCTGCTGAGAGAGGAAGTTGCAAAAAAATCATTAATAAACACATTCAATTGTTAATTAATACTTTTGGACAAAGGAAAAGTCAACGAGAATGGAGACACCCACTTTCAGCTGGGCTTCACAAAATATTTGTGAACAAGCTTATGTTTGTGTGCCTGTTTGTAAAACAGCTGTGATTTAGGAGGTGTGTGCAAAGAGAAGTCAGGGAGATGGCAGGCAACCTGCCCAGACCCAGATCAGCTTGGATTTCCAGCTCTGAAGGGTTCTCAGGAGACCTAGAGGCTTAAAAATGGAGGCAGAAAATATTTGCTAAGAAATTTAAAATAAATAAATAAACCATGGAAAAGCACAACTTGCTCCCAGACAGACCCTGGAGCTGACCTGGACAAGATGTTATCTACCCCAAATTTTTTTTAGTCTTATTTCCACCGGGGATCCCAATGACTCTTTATTTTTTGTGAGATCAGCCTCAGTTCTGGACCACTCAGTCTCTTAATTTCCTCCTTGTGGGAGTGCTAAAACATTTCTCCTAGCCTTTTCCCCTTCCCTCTCCCCCCTCCTCCTGCGGCAAACTAAAACGGCAAGACTAATTTCATTTCTTTTCCTTTAGTTTGTCTATCTGTGACAACCCTTTTTATGCATTTAATTCATTCTCAATTTCTCATAATCAGGCAAAAGGTGTCCCCTAAGGTTAGGAGAGAGCTTGTCAAAAAGGCAGCGTAAATTTGCAGAGGTAATCACCAGTCTATCTCCTTTCCCCACTGTCCGCAGAACTATTAACTAATATCACTGTCTAATCTTTTTTGTACTTATTTATTTTGCAGCGAGAAACTAGTGTTATAAACACCCCTACTGTCAAAACTTGTCATCCTCATTACCTCAAGGCGGGCTCCATCTCAGTTATTCTAATTTCATAGTTTCTCGAATTTACAGCCGCTGGAAATTGAGTACAAAATCCATTATCATTTGTATATTTTAATTATGCAAATGAGGCAGCTCAGCTGCTCTGGCCGGGACCTGCAGGGATGCCTAACTTCAGTCTGGGTGATTACAATTTATCCAGTCGAGTCACTTTAATTGTAACAAGCTAATTACATTGTTCCATTTGGCTTTAACAAAAGAAAAGGAGACGGAAGATGCTTAATGGAAAAGGCCCCGCATTACACTGCCTCTCCCCACTGAGCGTGGTGGGTCAAGGGGAGCTATGGCCCTACACACCTGCAGAGGGTGGTGGTGTTTTGGGGAAGGGGGTGTCTACCCCGGGAAGGAAAGCAGGGGAAAAAAGACCTTATCTCATGAGAAACTTGGGAGAGGATGCTCGTTGTGCCCAGCCATCACTAGCTTGGCACAGACCAAACCATCCACAACACCCTGAAGGATGCCCAAGTGGGGAGCAGCATCATACCCCTGCCTCTATCACCTCAACCGTCCCCTAGCACCTTATAATAGAGCATTTAAGAGAGACACATCTCAGCCTCAGCTAAAGTCTCAAGGACGGTTGGTCTCTAGGTATCAACCCTTTATCTCCACTGTAAGAAATATTATCTGCATTTATAGGCATTTCATTCAGGTACAAAAAAAAAAAAAAAAAGAAATAGGAAAAAAAACCCTTTCCACCTCCAGCAGCCCAGATCAGCAATTACTTTCTCAGACCCACAATAAATGCTCAGTACCTAAATTAAATACCCAGGAGAGATGTAATATGGCTGCCCACACCTTCACGGAGGCTGTTAATAAATAATTACTTCTCTTGCACTGGCCATCTGAGGATCTCAAAGCCTTTTGCAAGTATTAATGAATGAAGCCTCGGTGCAATAGAGGCATATTCTCATCAGCTCTTTATAAATGGGGAAAGAAGGTACAGAGAGGCAAAGCAGCTGTAGGAGTTTCAAGGAAAAAGCTGGATTTCATCCATTCAAGTCAAGTCCACTGAAGTCATAAGTATTTGTTTAGTCAGACACCTCCCATTCCTACATCCCGTGAGCCACAGCTTGAAGACCATCCTTTAGACCAGATCCCACCCTCAATCTGCCCAGCTTATCCAAGCAGGTTCCACAGTCGCCTGTGCTAACAGTAGCCATTAGTTTCCTCCAAACCTCCTTCCTCAGAAGTGTAAGGACCATTTATCAGCTCCTGAGTGTGGCAGGGACATCTCAGCTCAGGGCTTGTCTGGGGTCTTGTATGAAGAATCATAGAGTACCAGGTTGGGAGGGACCTCAGAGATCATCTGGCTTAACCTTTCTAGGCAAAGCATGACCTAGACTAGATGTTCCAGCATCCTGCTCAGCCAAATCTTCAAGCTGGGAGTCCCCACTTCCCTGGGGAGATGACTCCAGTGATCTCACTGGGGAAAATTTTCCTCTTCTATCCAGTCAGAATCTCCCAAGGATTCTTGTGCCTATCACCTTGTTTTTTCCATGGGACCCCTTGTAAAAAGGGAGTCTGCATATTCTTTGTACCCACCCTTTAAATACTGGAATATGATGACAAGGCTCCCCTCAGCCTTCTCTTCTCCAGGCAGAACAGGCCCAGCTGTCTCAGCCTTTCCTCTCATAGCTCCCCAGTCCTTGGATCATCTTTGTGGCCTTTTCTGGACCCTCTCCAGCCAGTCCATATCTTTTTTATGTAGCAGGGACCAAAACTGAGCATGGTATTCTAGGTGTGCAAGAGAAGGAGAGGAGAACCATGTGCAGCTGAATGCTGGTCCCTGCCTAGATGCTGGGGAAGTCACTTAGTTTTTCACAGCTCAGTACAAGCTGGATGGCTGTATCAGAGAAATACATTTGAGGACAGCAGCTCAATCAATGGGAAAAAAAAATCTGCATGTATGTGGGATCTGAAGTCCATTGTGAAAAAAAATCATCTTGGCCTCAAAAGCACCTGAAGCAGACAGCCAGCACAAAACCTTGGTCCACACGACCAGAGCCACACCAGCCTGGCATTGTGCCTGCAGTGCTGCCCACTTGTGCGCTGGGTGAGCTCCACGTCCTCCTTCATTGTTCTCGTGGCCACTATGGATCAGGACTGTTGGCCTTAATGATGGGCACCACTGTGATATCTCCAGCATCTCTGCTGAAATGTGCAAAATGGATGTTCCTCTTCTTCTAATGTTAGCACCTATCTGCCCTTGGAAAAACACCTCCCATCTTCAAAATCTCTGCCTGATCACTTTGGGATTAGTTGGCAAAGAGAATAATAATTCCTTGGCAGAAAAGAGATGAAAGAACCACATAGATCTTTTCTCTCTCTAGTTGCTAGGGATGTGCATTATTATGGTTATTGTTATTTCCTTTGATACACAGCATTCAATTAATTTCCTTCGGCACGCATTTATGGAGCTCCAAGGACTGTTCCAGGAGCTCTGCTTTTCCAGCATATCCAGTTCACCAGCATCCTTTGTGCCAGCTCAGTTACCTTGGAGGGGACAAGGGGGATAGGAGACAAAAGGGGGTTATCCTTCCCAAAGAAATGCTTGCCCTTGGCCATGGGCACAGATGCTGAGGAGAAGGAAGCCTGGGCACTGCTCCTGTTATACCCAAGTGAGTGTTCATAGAGTTCCCTTCAATAAAGCAGCAGTAACCACCATCTTGCTGCATTTTCTTGTCAGCCACCAAACCAGGGCAGAGAAAGGAAATTGAACCCATTAAACACACACACAGATGCCTCTGTGCCGTTGTCCCGCTCAGGAGGGGAGGAAGGAGCCTCTATTAATTGTTTTTTCTTATTGTGCCTTTACCAAATGCAGTCATTTAATCATTAAGGAAGGGACAAGAGGGGGAAGGAAAGCATGATAAGGGATGAGGGGTGGTAGCAGCTATTGTAATATTCATGCAGTGAGTCTCCAGGAATGAAGCATAGAAATAGGCTGTCACTACAATATTGGGTGCTGTTGATGGCCATGCTGATGGCCACATGTTTGTGCCACCCTCCTGCTACCCAAAGAGCTCTCAACCTTCCTGCACCCAGGGGCTCACTCCCTCATCCTATGCCCTACTACTGGGGTCCCACCAAGCCTCTAGGCACCCTGCTTAGAGCTCAGCAGCTCTTTCAGCTGGATCTCCTCCATGACACGGCTCTGCAGGCGCAATATCACCCTAGCCAGTTGATTTCAGTTAGGCAGCCTGGGCACCGGTGTTTTTAAGTTCTGCTGCTCTAGCACTGATGAACCATACAATTGCCACATGGCTCTGTCTCCACAGTCACAGCAATCCCAGCAATGAGTGCAGCAAGCAACACTGGAGCCCTGCTGATTGTCCTCCTGATACCAGTGAGCTAAGGAAAGTTGCCACCTCTTAACATGCACCAAGGCTCCTGCAGTGCACTCCGACCATCACACACACTTGCATCAGGCTTATCCAGGAACTTAGGAGGTCAGGGTTCAGGTGGCAGTCCCAAATTGCTGTACCAAACCCTACCAGGTTAAGCCCTAGCCTGGTGAACTGGTAAGGGCAGAGGAACAGGCTTTACTGGTTTGGGCCATAGGCCTTTCCCAGAGCCCTGTGTCCACAAAGACATGCCAAGAAAGAATCATGCATACCTCCAGCAGCATCTCTCCTGCTCCCCACTAATTTCATGGTCACCCCCTGTGGCAGATGTAATTTATCTGCCCTGAGTAGCACACTGTGGAAATCTCCTCATTTTTCAGTCCTCTGTTGAGCAGTCATAAAGCTTTAGCACCACCTTATAATGCAACATATGGCTTCTCACATGCACAAAAAAGCCAAGTGAACAGAAAGGCCTAAACCTACAAAGCATACAGTCAAGGGACCCATGAGATGGAATCAGACAATTAGCTGTGTTTATAACCGTGTATCATTTTAACTTACACTTTCAATTCAAACAGGGATGAGACCCTTCCTGCCTTAAATCTTTAACCCAGCCCATCTGAGCAAGCCTTTGTTCAAAGCACTGTAAGTCCGAGCATGGAGATAACACAGTGTGTGTATTGTACATGTATAGGTAATAATATAGAGAACTTTTGGTAAGTGTCAAAGGTGCTGGGTTGGGTACCTATGGCACACAATGATGGAGAGCAAGCCTAAAGAAGAGCAATGAGAATTATCCTGTTAGACACCACCAGCACAGTTGCAGGAGGAAAATTACAGCCATCTGCTTCCCCCATGCATGCACTTTTACTCCCTTTTCACTTTCTTCATTTTCATAGAATCACTGAATCATGGAATGGTTTGGGTTGGTTGAAGCCAGGTCATGTGGAGCCTCTCCTCACCCAACACCCCCAAGTGCTTCTCCTCAGGGTTGCTCCATCCAGTTTCTTTCTGCCTTTGCTTGTGCTTGGAATTGCTCTGTCCAATGTGCAGGACCTTGCATTTGGCCTTATTGAACTCCATAAGGTTCATACGGTCCTATCCTTCCAGCCTGTGCAGGACCCTCTGGATCCCATCGCTTCCCTCCAGCCCGTCGATCACACATCTTGGTGTCATGACAAACTTGCTGAATGTGCACAATCCCACTGTCCATGTTACTGACAAAGATGTTGAACATTGCCAGTCCCAATACCGACCCCTGAGGAGCACCACTTGTCCCTGGCCTCCACTTGGACATCAAGCTGTTGACCACAACGGTTTGAGTGGGACTATTCAGCCAATTCCTTGTCTAGTGAGTGGTCTGTTCATCAGATCCATGTCTCTCTAGTTTAGAGACAAGGATGTCATGCAGGACAGTGACAAATGCCTTGCACACATCCACGTAGAATATTTTCTACAAAATACACAGCATCTTGGCCAACATGAAGTAAAAAAATCCAAATTAACCTACTACAGTGTGCAAAAGTTAAAAAAAAAAAAAAAAAGGCAGCACTTCTGACGTTTTCCTACCTCTTCCAGCAGACAGATAGAGCGTGTTCATGTTGCACTGGATCTAGTGAGATGACAGGCACAATAGGTGCTGAATACATGACAGGGTAGATGGTCATCTTAAAAACCCAACTGTGCCCCACACTATGGATGAAAATCTGTCTATCCATATGCCTGTACACTGCTCTCTGGCACCCAGATGAAACACTACATTTTACTGAAAGCTTCATCAGATGTTAACACAATAACCTCTCCTATGGGTTTTTAATGTTTGCTATTTTGCACGGTACAACCATTGGCATAGGAGGTACATTTTGCTGTATATCTCTAATGGTATATGAATAAAATGCCTGGAGAAATAAATAATAATAAGCTTTTTTATAGCTTCTTGTACTGGCAGATCTCAGATTAATTGAAATTATATGCCTTATGCCTGCTCATCCTCAGGACAGAGATTAAAATGGGAAATGAGCATTTGTAGCTACATAGATGAGAATACAAGGTGGGATTTTTCTGACAGACTGAGGTATTTGTGCACCACTTTGTTCAGAATTGTAAGGTCTGAACCAAATTCTACGGTTGAAAGCGTACGTCCCATCAATATTCATTATGACAAGCCCATAACACCTATGTGAGTTCTGAAAATGAAAATGGCTCAAATTTTGCAGTGTTCAGTAGAGGTGCTCCTAAGTCCTTTTAGGATAAAGTGATTCAAGGGTCTAAATCCTGTTGCAGGTTATTAAGAACTGCATTTCGAAACCCACTAGAGTGTAGTGATACAGGGATGTCCCAGAGATCAACATTTGGCCTTGCCAGAAATGCCGCCACGAAGACTGTTGATGAAAGGCCATCCCTTTCTGTCCCTGAAAGGTTTAGGCTGCATGGGAGGACACAAGAGATAAGGGTGGACAAGAGATATTAAATGGAAGTGAGATGGGACAGATTTGGGTTCCAGCTGGAGTTTCTTCTAAGATATAATACCAAAATAGCGCCAAGGGAAGGCAACCAATACTATTGACACCCTCATGGTGGATTTGAGTGACCGTTTTAGACCCAAGGAAGATCTAGCCCCAGAATTTTAGGAAAAAAAAAAATACATCATCTTTCATTTTCCAAGTGGAGTTAGCAGGCTTCAGTTTGGGGTTTTTTTTTTCACCTTTTTTTCCAATACTAACTTCAACTACATCCCTCTCATTTTAGAAGAGCATGCAAAGATTCAAAGCCAAAACAGAAGTAATTTTGTTGTTCAGATATGGGAAAAAAAGTAAACATGTTTATTCAAGTGAGCCTAAGATAATATCTTATTTAGCTTTTCAGCAGATAAGATGCACACTCAGCTGGCATCATTTCGCCATCACCACATGTAGATGAAAGCGAGCAGAACCATGGAATATACCTTCTGGCCCAGGCTTTTTTATTACTTTAGATGAAAGAAGACACTGATCCCAGTAAAGGCATCTAGCTGCAATTGCTTAAAGTTTGTTGAAAACATCAGTGGCATTTGTATGACAAATTCCAGATATTCTCATTCAAAAATTCCACCCCTTTCCATGCTTAAATTTTGTATCTTTCAGGAGATGAAGTGATGGGGAGATACTTTCCTTGAGAATACTGAAAAAAATGGTTCCCAGACTTTTGGGTTAATTATTAAAATGTCACAATAAGAGAGGCTGGAGACATACCCCTTTGCTTTTCATTTAGGTTTGGTAACAAGTTTCAATCCTCCAGAATGAAAGGACTACTTTGGGACAGTGTTATTACAGCTATAATGACCTTTTATGCATGCTGTATTCATTTTATTATGTAGCCTTACAGTAATCTATACTCATAAAATCTCGGGACTCTTCCCTCTAATGTCCTCTCTATTGCTATTTGCATCAAAAATAAAATCAGTATGGTCAATAATTTAAATCCCATTAACATTTTAAAAAAAGGAAAAAAGGGATGCAAGAAAGTATTGAAATCATGAAAAGAAACATTTTATTCTAAGAAATATTCTTCTGGCTAATTTAGCTCTTGCAGATGAACTGAAATACAGCAATAGAAACTCCACTCACCACGTATTTCGCACTATGGTCATGCTAATGTGTTTGAATATCAGCTTGATGGCTGATGTAAACATAGCATCATCCATGAATTCCAGCAGCCAGTGGTATGAACGTTGCACAGACAACAGGCACTTCACGTAATTAAACCGCCAAGTAGGCAAACCCAGACAAAAGAGCCGTAAGCTGTCAACAGTCAGCCCATAAGGCTATATATCACTGTTGATATATAGCATGCCCGATGCTGTTGCCATCAGCAAAAAAAAAGAAAAAAAAAAAGAAAGTAAAAATTAAGTTGGGCTTTTTTGCTGAAGGTTTGGAGGTAGGGAGAGAAGCATTTAAACTTCTTCATTGTTGATGATGATGATAACAAGGATAGATCATCGGTTATGAAATTGGCAGCCTTAATCTTTCTTCCCAGACTCATTTTCATACCCCACCATGGGATCTCCTCTCAGGGGAATCATACAGGGTAGACTCCCAGGAATTACGTTTACCGGTTATGATGCCAGAGAGCACAAGGTTCCCCAATGCTAAATTACTGCAGCGTTATCACCCACCCTCCTCCTCGAACTTTTGTCAGTCATGGGAAATAGGACAGGCTTGCACCAGATGATTTTTATTTAAATGAATGCCATTCCTGAGGCAAAGGAAAAACCCTGCAGAGTAGCGTAAGGACAGCAGAAACTCCTTCCAGCAGGCCCAAGCCCTCCATACAATAGATGGAGGGACATAAATAATTGAAGAGAATCATTTTGTAATGCTCTGACCCCTGAGCGTTGCACATCAGTCATGTGGATACCATCTCTCTCCAGCCCAGATCGCCCAGTCCTCCACTCCGCTGTACACACCATTAATGACCTTTTATGAGAATTAACTGATAGTAGCACATCAGCTATAAATCTGCTGCATTTTTAAAAAGCACCAGCGTATTTGTACTTGTTTGCCAGCGCAGATTAGTTTTGTAAAAACAATTACCATGATTTAAACAGCTGGTTATGGAAATGTCTCATTGAGCTGCCAGGTAGCATTTTCTGCCCTCTTCATGGAAAGCATTAGAGGGCTGTCAAAAAAAAAGAAGTGTGGGATCCTGTTAAATTCATACAAGGAGCTAATTAAGGAAACTGTTGGCAGGTCCTGAGCTGAGGAGACTCAAAGGCAGTGGGAAATTAAAGGTTGGGTGGGGTATTTTGGTTCAGTTTGTTATATGTGAGTTGATAGATCAACCAAGAGGTGAATGGACTGGGAGGTCAATGGGTGAGTGAAGGAGTCTCCTAGTCTTTCCTGGGCACCCTTTCTCTAGCAGCAACATCTTGGATGGGCTACAGGGCAGAAGCAGAGAGCAAAAAGACATCCTCTGTCCCAAAGGACACACAGTCAAGCCTGAAAATAAAACTATAAGCCTAAAGGCCTGAGTGAAAATAAAACGGAAGAACACTCACAGTCTAACTTAGGAATTCAGATCACCATAAATGGATGAGACATTGTGTGTTCCCTGGTCATCCCAGAGGCTTTTCCCGTTCAAGATTTATTTACACACAGGAATGTAAGTGACCACATTAGCAACAGCAACATGGTAGATATCTCTATGCGTGCTCCAGGCACAGTCCTTGGCTTTTTAGAAGCATTATCTAAATAGACATCACTGCATAATTGGTTTTTTGCTAATTTTTCTGGTAAGGAAGCCAAGGAATTGATGGGTAAGCAATTTATCCAAGATCACAAACACGTGGGTAGCACAATGAGAGCTTCTGTTTGCAGTGAGAGGTCCCAGTGAGATGCAGAAATCCACCAGGACAGTTTCTGCAGGGGGGCTACAAAAGCATCTGTGGAAAAACCGCAGTATTGTAACAAGGAAAAGGAAGCAAACAGTAAAAACAAAAAAAAATTTCTGGTTTTGACAGAATTAGGATGAAATTTGGAGGGAAGAATGGCTACGGGTGTAGTGCTGTGATCTTAAATATAACTTGGGTTTTCCAAAGGTAGACAGCGTCACTTGTGTTTAGCATATTCCTTTGAAAAAAAGTCCTAACTTTTAGAAAAGGAAATGAAATAGCTGTCACTTATCCTTGCTTCAGAGAGGGATTAGCTGGATTAGTGAAGTTAGAGAAACTGGGGCTTAGGAAGAAAATTGTAAGGTGTTTATCTCTAAGGGAAATAAGAGTCTCTGGTAACAGAAGAAGTGCTGGAATGGGGATAGCTTGTTAGTGGGGCTCCCCAGGGATCCTTTTCTTTTCAGTATTCATGTTTAAAATGTCTGTGAGTAATCTTGGTAGAAAAATAGATATGTACAAATGAGTATTCTGAATATGCAGAAGACATGGTTTTGGGGAGGACTGATATGCTGTGTGGGAGAAGCTGGGTGACCTCGAGAACTGGATTAACAGAAACAGCAGCAGAGTTGACAGAGAAGTTAAAAAACTTCTGGTATCTTCTGGGAATGAGAAGGAAAACTTTGAGTGCACTCATGACTGATACAATCATGAAAAATGTGAATGAGATCTGTGATGGAAAGAGATTTCAGTAAGTTCCTGCAAGAGTCATTCATAGTAGGGCAGTCCATTTGCATAGAGCAATGCAATGTCCAGCCTTCACTGCCTTCCACCTAAAGCCAGATCCAAAGATGGTTGCCCAGTTCATCATGGTCAAAGAAGACATTTGCTGTGATCAACACACTGAAAAAGGGGTATTCTGAGATAGTCAGTAGGGTAAGAGCTCTCTTAGGACACAGCCCAAGCCGTAAGTCCATGATGAGGGAAAGGAACAGCTTCTGTGACTGGGAGGCTTTCATGCTATTGCCATGACTGTGAAACATTTAGCCAATGAACCTCATGTGTGAGTATGTGCGAAACAGCATCAAGCTCCCCTCTCCTGGCTCCTTGCAAACTCAGAGAGCTTCAAACTGCTCTCTATCAATAAATAAATAATTTACAAAGGCAATGGTATTTTCATCAGAAATGGCCATTCTATGATCTCTGAAACAGATTGCTGACAGCTAGAGGACAAGATGTGCTCAGAAGCATAGAGAACACAAGGAATGTTTGCAAAATTTAAGTCTTCATCTGACCTAGACTTCAGATGTGTTGTTATTTGGCGAAAAATAAGTATGTCATTGGTGAGATCCTATATGTGGTTTGGGTTTCCTTCTGTTTAAGGAATTAACTTGGAAGTGTTGAGACCATTCAGGATCTCCCCAAAGGTCAGAGCTCTTACACTATTCATCTGCCCAGCATTTATCTGGGAAAGTGGACGTTCTTCAGCAAATGATATTCCTTCTCCATGGCAAAACAGGGCTTATACCAGCAGCCCTCCAAACTCGAAGCAATTTTCTGGATAGCTGTGAGATCTGAGCTATGCAGCAAGACAACTCATCTTATTCAAATCAAATTAGCACATTTTTTTTTCTCACTTCCTCGATTCTCACCCTAAAAGCTGAGTTGGTATGCTGTCCAGATCAATACTGATGTGAGAAGAAAGCAACAGGCAAATTCTTGATGGCTGGAAATCCTTCAAGAGCTTTTTATTTGCTTGAAGCTTCATCTGAGGCACAAAGCAGCATGCATCATATTTCTACTTTCCCTTTTTTTTTTTTAACATAGTGAGAGTGTCCATTCTGGGGGCTTGCGATAATACAAAACACCTTTGACACACCAAACATAAGCGTCAAAAAGAGGAAAGTTTCCCCTAGTTCTGACTATGTTTCATATGAAATGTTGCATACTAATCATAAATTTATCATCATCTTCATATATTCTTATATAAGTAATACAAATCACCACAGTCAATTAATCAATCTGTAATTAGGAACTGACATGAACATTTACTACCATCAGGCATAATTTATATGATTACAGATGATTAAATAAAATGTAATTGAGTGAACAGGCAATTTGTTAAGCACATGTAAATTCAGCCATACCACCTCGGGCTGTGATCTTGTCAGATCTCAATAGCTAAACAGGGTCAGGGTGGGTCAGTGTTTCGATGAGATAGCCCAAGGGAGAAACCCAGGTGCTGCAGGAAGGGGTGATGGTTAATAGGTAACGCTCTCCTTGCTGAGGTCTTGTTGGAAGTGTAGCGTCTCTAGGATGTTACTGGAGAGATGGACGTAACCTATTAAAAGTGCTGCCTGAGCAGTTCTTGAGAGAGGTGAGAATTTGTCTCCTGGACTTGGGTTAATTTAATTTCAAGCACACATCTGGCCAGTCCCCGGGAGGAGACAGTAAACCATGGCACCCTGACACTTGCTGCTCTTCAGCAGAGCCAGAAGACACGTCACGCCAGTGATTTAGTCTGCCTAACTCAGGTACCTCCATCTTCATTATTTAGGGAAGGGGGAGTCCTCTTAAAATAAAGCACATAAATTCCTCTTCTGCCTAGTGGAGAGGGGCAGGTGCTGTTGAAAGCCAACCAAGGCAGAAAATGCCTAACTCAGGTACTCAATTTCCTGCAAAGACGTCTATGTACCTCCATTTACTGGATGGAGAAGCTGGTCACATACGTCAGGACAACTACTTCATTGAAACACGGGCATAAATTGGATCTCAATCCCAGATGTTTTCTGCAGATCCTTGAGGTAGAACAAAGACTCCAAGCCAGCCAAGGGATGTCAGGGCCAAGAACAAGGAAATCAGAGTTTGTTCTTAGTGCTCCATTCAAAACCAGCTGACATCAGTAGACAGTCCCATGGGAACTGCTAAGACCAACACTGAGAAAATGTTTTTCTTTTATTCATTTGTATTTTTATAGCATCAGGATCAGATCCAACTGAGTGAATGTTTTCTTGAAAAGTTCGGTGTGTTTCCAAATTGGTTTTGGTCACACAGCCAGAGAAAAGCAAGAGGTTTCCTTTAATTACTGCACAAAAATAAACTTGAATTAGTAGGATCAGTTCCATTTTTGTAGTCTTAAACAAGAATATTTTTTCCTCCTCTGTTTTCGGTTTCTGTGTGGCTTATGCCAAGACATGTTGTTTGGAATAATTAAAACCATTTGTTTTAATACAGAGCAGCAGTTTTTGCAGTGCTTTGCCTGTTTATTTTGTGTGTGTTTTCCTCAAGTCAAGTATCACTCCTAGTGGGAACTGGAGCAGACATCTGAGAGATCAGAGACATGAATGAAATCACTCATGGAAGGCAAGCAGACAGGCCAACTGGAGCTAAAACAAAATGATCTTTGATTATTAAATGGATGCTTATGTAGATGGACAACCAGATGTGTTTGACAGTGGATGTGAAAAGCAGGAGTGGGGGGTACCTCAGGATTAGAGCAGAAAGTAACACAAGCTTTCTTTTCTGAAACAATTAGTGAAATCACTTTCTGGATGGTAAGAGCCCTGAATGTGCAACATTATATGTTGGGCCTGCACAACCAATTTGGGTCAGTATGACGTTTAAACTCTTAAGTGGTACCACTAATCTCCATTAATCTGACTTCAAAGATGAGACATAATGCTCAGTACAAGAGACTAAGAGTTGTTAATGCATGTTCCTCAGCTGGAGCACTAATACATGACTCCTGCAGAAAGAACAGGATCTTCTAGGTTTGGGTGTGAGGGTTACAAATAAACATCTATTTAGGGATACCTCCAGAGCTGCTTAATTCTTTGGGTTCTGTCCATCCAGTCATACCCTTTGCCACTGTGGGTACAAAGATGGCCATGGGGATGACCTCTCATTTGGGTTATTTTGTTCCACCCCCAAAGAAAATACCTAGGATTGTCGCTTCTTTGCACAGCCTGTATGATGAACTGCTGACCTCATTTAATAAGGAAGACTTAGCAAGCCATGGATTTACCCCCAAAGCACATCGGATGGAGAAAACAAGGTTGGTCAACCAAGATTTAATCTCAACGCCATGATTATCAGTCAGGAATGACCACAGAAGCCAATGAGATGTTGCTGGTCTAAAGCACCTGACTGAGAAGAAACTCTATGGGGAGTCATATCATGTTAGAAAAACAGCTTTGAAAATTCTCCTTTTTTTGTTGTTCCAATATGATATGTAGTTTCATGACAGATCTCAGAAGTTAACATAAGGAGTCACCACTCTGCCTCAGTAGGATTACCCCAAGTGTTCACAGTGTACCCAGGAAAATATTTTTCTTCATATTCTTGGGATAAAAGCATCATTTTCATTAAAAATATAAAACTTTCACCTTTCTATAATTCCACAAGTGTGGGGGTTTTTTAGCAGATTCAGTTCTACTTGCATTTTTCCAGCATTTGTTACTTAACTTTTTCCCAAAGCAATTCATTGAAATTTATCAAAATCAGGGAGAAAGAGGCATTATAAGAAGAAAAGGTAATACCTTTTTCAATTAATGTTGAATAAAAAATAATAGTTACATATGGTTTACAAAACAGAAGTAACAGCTATGCTTTCAACCTCAGGCTTTCTGTCTGAATAATTTTGAGCAACTTTATTTGAAAATATGCCTGGAAGAAAGGTCCTGTCTAATTGTGTTGCCAAACCAAAAGCCTTATTTTTATAAATGCTAGATTTTGTTAAGAAAGGTATAATCACCTAAGTGCCAAATTGTAAAAGTCAAGCAAAAGCTAAATGGTACTTAATCTGTGCCTTGCTTAGAGAGAGTTATCTAGAAATCATGTTGGAAAAACATCTAACTTACTTTCGGATGTCAAAAATCCTCTGTTTTCAACAGAGAAACAGAGAGGGGAATCTCTGATTGCAATAATCTCCCCGGATCGTGTGCCAGATACACAACCACAACCAGCACAAGCTCCTAGACTGGACCTCACAATGCCTTTCCTCATGTCAGTGGCAGCGCTGCCTTTGACTTTCACCTGGATGGTGTCTCCTGTCTTCCTGCCTATTGTGCTCTTCATCTGAATGTTGGCAGACTGTTAAGTAAGATTTCATAAAATTGCTGAAATTCTCACTTGTCCCCAAGGAGTCCACCACCGGAGACAGTCACAGTGGAAAAGATCCTGGGATCCGTGAATAAACAATCTCGGTATTCTCTGCCTTCCTCAGAGATTTCTACGTCTGCTTCTGAAATGGCTTGAGTGCTGCAAACTAATTATAAAATTATTTAGTTAATAAAGGCATGTAGGAAAGTTTCTAATTATCCCTATGATAAAACTCTCCGGCAGCTGCAGCATTTGTCTTACCCTGCAGCAAGGTGGGACCCGTCTCAGGTAGCTTGGGCTGTGCAGAATCAATCCAGTGGGTGGGATTTGGCTCCACATGCAGACATGCACTACTTCACTGCTTAAAACGAGTGTCCAGCCATATAAGACAGGACCCTGGTCATTTCACCTGCCCTTACCTCTTGCCCCTCACAGTCCTTTCTTATGTGATACTCCAGATAGCCCTGTCCATCTCATGCGGCAGTAGACACGTTTTAGCACGCAGATCAATTGCTTCTATCACCTCAACCTCCATCAGCTCTGCTGGAGCTGGCACCCCAGTGTACATGCAGACACCCATGTGTCTGATTTGGGTTCACAACAGTGTCTCTAGGCACAAAAAGAAGACACCTCTCCATGTGCATTGTGTAAAGGCTGTGTATAGGTAATGATGTTACTTGTCCCTCCACTATGGCTCACATTACCTACCCTGGCTACATCACTCCAAAGAAGTTCCTCAACACAGATATAGCCCAGACTTCCTGGGCTTGGTTCAGCTGTCTAAAACTCATGCATGGATATAGATAGAGATACCAGGATGGGAGAAGCATCCACGTGGGGTTAACAATCTGACAAGGGTCAACAGGATAGCTGACAGGCCAAGGAGAACACCCTGGAGGGATTCAAATGCCATCACTTAGCCCCTTGTTGAAGGCAGCTACCTAAATTTCAGGTGGTCTCATTAGAGATATCATTAAATCAGTGACAAAACTTCCACTGGCTTTAGCCCAGGCAGGACTTCACACTGGAACTAGTCACTATTGATTATGAAGAGAAAGTGAGCACATGTCTTGCTAAAAAGAGCTCCCATGAAGAGTTTCTTCCACACCTTCCCCAGGGACTTTTACTTTCCCCTTGAATTTCCTATTGGGAATCTCAGTTTTTTATCTACTCTTGTGTACGACAAAGGTGGCCTCCCCAGATGAGAGCAGGCTGCCTGGGTTTGACATATACTCTTAAATGACAGCTTATCAAAACATAGAAAAACTATGTTGGCTAAAGTTTTACATGGAGTTTTGCAAAGTAGTAAAATAGACTGTAAGCTGGTGCTTTTAGGCATCTGGGTAAGGAAATGTATGAAAAATACATGAGAGGTTTGTGTAAGAAATGCAGCTCACTGGTGTTTCATATCCATTATTCTTTTTTTTTTTTCAATGAAATTATCCTAAAGATTTTTTTTTTTATTTTTTGGAGCTGAAGAGAAAGCACGTGCTCAGTAAGTGAGTTCAGCCACAGATTTTAAGGTCCGTAAGTACTCATTGACACAAGAGGCGACGACAGCTCTGCAGGAACCTTTATGGGTCTCCCAGGGTTGTTGGGTTTTTAAGCCTGTGTATTATGGATTTCCACAACAGGTGTTAACAGCTAAAGGCATCTTAATGCCTATTGGATTAAATAATGCACATTTTTAAAATTGCATGAAGTCTCTCCCACTGGGGAAATGCTCTCCTTTCCCTTTTTTTTTTTTCCCTTTTACTTTTTAAACAAAATGAAGCTTGTACTACAAACATTACCAAAGAAATGGCTAAAATCCACCCCAAAGCACCAGAAGGCTGAAGGTCTGTGTTTAGCTCATTCTTCCTTTGCCCAAGTCCTGAAGCTCCTGGATCAGAGCAGAGATCAAATGGGTATGATACGTGCAAGGCCAGGAAAGATCAGGAGGGGTTATAAAGAATGGGACACTGGGACAAAAGCACTGGTTAAACCAGTCAAATATAGGGTCTTTTGTGCTCTTGCCCCAATTCAGACAGCATGTACCAGCTGAAGGTCTGAGCCAGAGCTTTGATGGAAAGGAAACAGGAGTGAACAAAGCCATTATTAGGAGTGGGGCATCTCCTGGATGGTCCATCCGGCCCTGGTAGGGAACAACCATACAATGCATCCCGCTTAGGCACAGGTGCCCTCAGGTGATCCTCCTGGGGCTCTGGACCCCCTACTCAGGCAGAGATGTCCACCCTGATGCAAATGTGCACTTGGTCAGACCAGAGCGGAAGGGATAGATCAGACCATGCTTGGCATGGGGAAAAGCAGAGCCCAGCCTTGAACTTCCTCTCCTGGGCTCTAATGCTCCTCTTGGGCACCCGGTTTTGGGAGCTCTTCTAAAGAAAGTGGGGTGTGTTTTGTTAAAAGTTTGGCTGTCCTTCGGGCATGAATCGTGGGTCTAAAAGCGTTTATTAATGCCCTGTTGATGGGTAACAGTGAAGCACTGCTGCCCCCACCTTTTGCGATATGCAAACAGTGGTGATTAAGCGCCAGATTAAACATCTTCATGAATATTTAAAAGGCTGGTTTTGAAAGTTTCCTGTCCTTTTACACTAATAGCCCCATTAAAACCTGTTTACAAGCCAGTCATGAGAGTAACTGTGTGCACTTAAAACACAAGAGAGTTCCCCTAGAGGAGTACTTTAACCACGTGAGAATGGCAGCTGATCAATAGGGATCTTAAAGTAAGACTGTCTGCCTAAACCCAATGGAAACAACCCCTACAATATAGATATAAAGAGCTGGCAAGTGCCCAACTGGTTAATTAGGGAGGCAAAATGGTAATAATAACAACAACAATATTTGCTTGAAGGTCCAGCTGCCCCAGTCCTGGGTGTCTGGCTGCCACGGGACTTCTCAGAAGCTGCCTTAAAGATGTTAAGGGCAGCCAGGAAAAGGCCAAGGAAAGTTTTAAATATACTTAACAGCTTTGTGTTTCCTGGACCTCCTTATCTGCTACGCACCAGCCTCTGACTGCACACAGCCAGCGCATACAGGGGGGATGCAGATACCGTACGATATCTATTAATAATTAATGCAATCACATGCTAAGTTGAAGTATGGTAAAATACAAGTCTTACATATATAGGGTGCATACCCATAATAGAAGAGGTGGGAATATTCAGTCAATGTAAGGCCAAAATTTAAATCTGAGCCCTCTAAGATGGAGTTGGACTACTCTCCATTACTCACCGTACGTTATATTGCAGTCACTTTGCTGCCTTGTTCTGAGTTAAAAGGCCACGCAGCAGAAGGTGTTTGCGTTCAGCATGGGAGGTAGGTGCTTGAATGTTGTGAAAGAAATCGGCCTTTGTGTCTGTTCGGGTACTAAAGAGAGCACTGGAAATAAAACTATTGACATCAGTGGGCTTTGGATTAGGCTCCTGCTGTGTTATTAAGTGAATTATTAATTATTAATAATAACATAACAGAAATCACATGTTGACTTATTCAACCATTCAATTTTGCCTTATGTGGGGGTTTTTGAAAATACAGTCACTGAGTTTAAATACAAGTGTGGATTGATTGCTCAGCCTCCTTACTCATTGCCAAGGAGAGAGTATGCTTACATATGGGTGTCCAGTTTTAAATGAATATTGATTGACTGAAATTCATGCCGTCTGCTTCAGTTTAACTCTTTGGCAAAACTAGAGATGTCAATAAAACCGGATTGAATTTTGAACGGTATTAAAACTTTCTGGAGCCAAGGTAATCATGATGGAAAAAGGTAATAAACGACTGGAGACCTTACAAGAATGGAGCACTTCCTACTGCTGTGAAGCCCTCTGGGGTTAGGGGTGTTTAGACCCAATGTTAAAAGACCGGTAGAGCTGCTAATGGTCTCACTGTTCCCTTGGCTGCAGCAAATATAAATAGGCAAAGTAGATATTCTGACGTACCTTCCTAAAACTTGGCCAAAGGAATGCATTTATAATGTTTCTATGCATAATGAGATTTGGGGAAGTGCCACCCCTTCAAGCAAGAGGCAGCTGACTGTATGTCAAGGAGATCTTTGGGTTCAATCCCATGGGACTGGCGATTGCCTGTCCTGGCTCCCCAAGGGGGACACTTGTCTGCTTTATCTGCAGAAGTGACATTTGGCAGAGTAGGGAGCAAAGAGCATGGGGAGAGCAGGGAGAGTCTCACCATGTAGTCTTATGGGTTTAATTCCTGGGACAGGAATTCATGGGGTAGGAGCACAGTGCATTGTCCAACCATCTGCATCCTCACCACATCCCAGTGTTCCTGCAACGTTTATTGCACTTTTTTGCTTATTTACGATCACTATTACTTATGCACTTGTTAGTGCACTTGTTAGTGTGACTGAGGTGCAGCAGAATTAAGTCACTAAACCCTTTCAATTTTTATCCTATTTCTAAGAGGTTCCTTTGAGGATTTGTGCTATATGAACCCATATCCACCAAATTTAGCCATGGGAAGGTCAAGCTGTGTAATCCAGCAGCTATCCAGACAGCAGAGGTGCCTATTCCTGCCCTACAATGATGAGCCCACAACACTTAGGTTTGCTCTAGGAAGAACTTGGGCAAATAATCCAAAGAAAGATAAATCCACTTGCATGGCTTACATGAGACCGTGCATAACAGCTGATAGTAAAGCAAGGAGCTGAATCAGACTGCCTTGCAGGTTTGATGTGTACCCCAATCCTGGCCAAGGACTTCAACCATCCACCCCAGTTTTGGGCTAAAACTGTGAAAATAGACAACTCCACAGTAACCCAGCAAGGCCAGGCTCAAAGTATGGTGCCCTGCTGTACAAAAAGCATCAGGGTTGCTGATGACTTGAAGGTACCTCTTCAAAAACCCCTCTCACATCTTCTCTGCAGCAGCTTTTTCCTGGGAATTGGACTGTGACTTAATAAAATAACACCAGGAAAGCCAGTCCATACTGTCTTCGTGTTTCTACTGCTGCAGAGCTGCCAAAACTAGTGTCCGTGTTTATTACCTACCAATTAATTAACAACCACAAATGAAAGCAGATGGGAAACACTTTAATTCCTGGGCCAAACTAATCTGCAATGGTACTTCTTTGAAATTAGTTACGCTGTGAAATAAAAATCCTTATTCAAGTTATCTAATACAGGGACTTACATGCTCACAGGGATAACTTAGGGACAAATCCTTTTCTTATTTTTTTCTAATGTCTAAAGCAGCTGAAGATATTTTTAAGCCCTTTCTCTGCATTCCTCTGTTGTGATGAGGAACACTCATCTTGTAGAGATAGCAAATTATGTTCTCTCTGGAACATTTCACTATTCAAGATTCTAAGGTGACCCTGCAAGTAAAAGGAAGCTAAACCATGACGGAGGAGCCGGAATGGGAGGCAGGGGGAGAGGAGACAGAAGATGGGAATTAAACTGATTGTGTAAAAACTCTCTTCCCATTAACACTGTAACTACTTCACTGAAGTCCTAGGTTATGGAAATGTCAAAATTATAATTACTGGGAGTGGCAATAACAAAAGAAACAGCGACGTAGTGATAGGATAAGAGACAATGGGTTTACACTTAAGTTCAAACTGAAACAGGGGAAATTCAGGTTTAGATATAAGGAGAAAGCTCTTTACTGTGAGGATGGTGAGGCCCTGGCACAGGTTGCCCAAAAAAATGGTAAATGCCTTATTCAAGGCCAGGTTGGACAGAGCCTTGGGCAACATGGTCTACTGTGAGGCATCCCTGTCCATGGAAGGGGGGTTGGAACTAGATGATCTTAAGGTCCTTTCCAACTCTAACTATTCTAAGATTCTAAGGTAGAAGTAGAGGTGACTAAGCAAGGTGATGGCAAGGCATAAGCCATCAGTTTACCTAGGTGAGTGATCTTAACCCCAGGTGAGAGATGGTGTGGCATCAGCAACAGAAAGTGCTGCTGGCCTGAGAAAGGCTTGGACCTGGAGGAAAAGGGACTATTTCAGGGGTAGTAATGAGGGACTGAGCAACAGAGGTGGCTTTGAGAAAGCTCCTGGGCTCCAGGGTGGGGAATATGAGTTTTTGGAGCAGAAAGATAGGTGCATGAGGACAAAGGTTGGAGGGAACAGGTAATCCCACTGAACAGTTACCCAGCAAATTTTAACCATGACCATAATTTGGGGGTACCTGAGTTGAGAAACACTGCAGCTTCCACCCCACCACATCCCCTCTTTTGCTTCTCAAAAGGCTTCATCTCTAACTGCTGGCCAGAGGGCTGTGAGGCAGGGGCTGTTCTGGATCTGTAGCACATGTATGGGGCAATCCTTGAAAATAAGTCTGAATTGACAGACAGAAGGAAAGGGGGGGGAAAGGTCCTACCAACATTTACATGCTTATCTATCAAAAGCCAACCCTGTTGTCCCTGTTGGCTTTTCTCTTGCGGTCTGAAAGTGAAGTTATTACTGCTGGTAGGTTGAAATATGTGTCTTGATTGTCTGTATGATCTTATTGTCTGTATTTAGTAATAACACAGAGAAGTAGATGGCCCCTGGCAGCAGAGAGTGGAGCTTTGTTCTTTTCCCAGCAACCAACAGAACAGGCGGGAGCACCATGCCTGCATACCATGAGCAATGATCCTTCTCACTCCTCAAGAGTGTCCACTATGGCAAAAATAAGTAAATTTGGGGAATATAGGAAGATGTAAACACAAGGATCTCACAGTGAAAGAGCTTAAAGGCACATGCTGGCTCCTAAGGGACCAGAAACATGATTTGCCTGAGAATGATATTGGGTGGATGTGGCAGGATAGTACCTCTACAGACTGGAAAGTGTTGATACTAATATGAAACAACAGGAGGAAGTTGGATAATAAGAGTAATAGCAATGATACTAAGAAGCTGTATGATAATAACTGGACACAAGAATATCATGACTTTAAAGAAATCGTTATTCATATGCATTTAGTAAGTCCAGGTGCTTTGAGAGAACTACCTTTTTTGTGCTATTGAATGCTAATCATGGCTGAATGAGCTACATGAACTCTGTGTTTCATCCAAAGGCCAGGGCAGATGCACGCTTGCTTACAGTTAATAATGTGTTATTGAAATATGTTGAATTATTCCATATATAATTAAAATAACATTTTCCGTATGTAATCAAACCACATTTCATCACTGACATGGTATCCCCAAACTGCATGAAGTAGAAGGACAGACTAGCATGAGACATAATTATTCTTTTCTTATCAAAAATACAGTATGAGTTGAATAAAGTTTTTGGTAGGTGGAAGTGCTATAAAATATGCTGCCAGCTACCTTGAATATCTCCTGTGCCCATTATAGATTGACTCTAATGGGTAGATCCCAGGTGTCTAAATGTGACAAGAAGATAGGTAGGAGCATTTTCCTTTAAATGCTTATAAATCTGTGAAAGGAACAGATCAGGAGGTGGATTGATCTTATGGCCCCAACCATGAAACTGGATTGTTCCAAGAGGTAAGTGCATAGGATCCACTCCCTAGATTAAGTTAACAGTAGAGACTAGAGGTTGTTGTTCTTGTCTTGCTTTCAGTGTCACGGGGGCTTTTAGCTTGGGTTTTGACTAACAAGTAGCTGATTTTATGTAATGGTCTGTGCTCAGCACACCACAGGTGTGTATGTGACTTGGACATGTCGCACTGTTGGACATCAGCAGTGTGGAACATCTGAAATGAGGTGAGGCATCCCATTCTGTGGCTGGCTTTCATGATTCTTTCTTTGAAGCAGCTCTTCTCACTATGATATATGTATTTTTAAACTGATCTATAATATTTGTTGTCCAGAGAAGCTGTGGCTGCCCCATCCCTGTTCAAAGCTAGGTTGGACAGGGCTTGGAGCAACCTGCTCTAGTGGAAAGAGTCCCTGCCCATGGCAGGGGGATTGAACCTGGATGAGCTTTAAGGTCCCTTCCAACCCAAACCATTACATGATTCTATGATTCTATGAATATTCCCCAGAATTACTTTTAGAAGCAAAAACACCCATTCATTTCAATGACTGTTGCAGCAGTCTCTGTATTAAGCTCCTGCAGACCACAGCACCGTGAAAGCCAGTCCAAAGCTGTCCACAGGTTAATATTTAGCACCTCTTTCACAGCACCTTTACAGCACATGAAAGTCATGAAAGTAAACTTGGATGACAAGGAGGAAAGACTGCCAGTGACCAGCTGTCTCAATGAGTCTGAAAGCATCCAAATAAAATCATGGAGTTACTACATGGTTTCTAAGTTCTTGGGAATCTTCCATTTTATGTAGTTTTTCAATGATGCTTTTAGCTATGATTGATTTTTTTATTATTATTTCCAACTGCATTATGAAGAAGTGAGAGTGAAGCCTAAGATGTGAGAGTTTTTAACTCAACTACATTTTATAAAACCTCCCTGAGATGCTGGTAGATGAATGATACTCCCTAAGCACATTCACACACATGCATCCCTTCCAGGTGCATAAATTGAGGCTTGAAGAAAAGGTCATATTTTTTCAACTTAGGTATGTCAACTGAGAAATCCCAGTCCAAAGCAGATTGATTTTCAGAAATGCCCAGTCTGGACAGATGGGCAACAAACCAGATTATTCACAGGGTACTCTTGTTTCAGAGCTTATCTTTAAAATGTTGGTCTATAAATGGCTCTCTGCAAGGTCACACAATAATTCACTAAACTTCCAAGTTTCTGGGTGTCCTCAGGCATGATCATACCACTATACCTTACCCCCCAAATATGGTTATTTAGGGAGTTATTTCAGTGATTCTTTTATTTTAGACCAAACCAGAGAACTCCAGGCTTGAATAATGAGCAAATGCCTTCACCATAACTTAATTCAGCACTCAAAAGCATTTCCATTTGCTTGAGCTATTTGTTCCTGGCATGACAGCCGGGGACTTTGAGCATAAATGCCTGCTTGGAACAGACTGGGTTGACCTAGGGAATCTGACCTCAGATGTACCAAAAGCTGCTCATAATATTCTTTAAGAAAAGCAGCATAGGGATCTTTAAGCCATGAATCTTACAGCCACTGATTTCAGGAGGAAAAATATTTCCCTCAGTCTTTAAAATCCCTGTTTAAAAAGAGCAGGTATATTTGTAGTCGTCTTAGATTCTGAAACAGCAACTAAACCACCTTGAAATGGCTTTTTTAGGAGGAGAGAATTGATACTTCCCATGTCTACTCCAGTCCCTCTCCTTAATTCACCAGGTATCGTTACAAGGGGAGGACAAATATCAGGGCAATATTGCAACATGGCTTCCTACAGCCTTTATAAAATGGGTGAAACTTCCTCAGCCAGAAGAAGAGGCTTCTTTTGAGGGACAGCCTTGCATTTGTAAATCTGTCCTGGATTGCTGGGCCCTGAGTGGACAAGTTTCATATTTATCCTCATATTTCATCTTTGAAGGTGCAGTGCTGACCTGCCTCCGAGCTGGCTGATCCCACTGTTTCTTTAACTCTCAGTTTCTCTTTCACTTATATAGGAGTCTCAGGTGCACAGATGAACGGCATTAGTGGATTAAACAAGTACAGCAAAAACATATGGACAGTACATCCATAGTGTGCATATCTGCGAGTCCACATACATGTGTACATGCACTTATATACAAAGAGGTACAGGGTGAGAAGAAACAGTAAAACACACAGATAAATGTTTGGAAAAGGTTTCCTTCATGAAGTTGAGCTTCCTGCAGCAGCACAATGTACATATCCTTTATTCCTGCATTGTTTCTGTGCCGTGGTCAAAGAGTATTAGAGGATACATTCCTGTTCTAAATTACATCTGGGTAAATCTAGAGGAATTCCCCTGAGCCACGTTTACCTCTAAGATTTTGCCTACATGGGGACACTCAGGAAAATAACCCAAATTAGCTGAAGGTGAGAATTTAAAAGTGGATTAATTAAACTGCGTGAAACCCCTGTGAAGGTTGTTCTTATTCAGAATTCAGGTGGTCTTCATTCAATTTAATTTCATTCACTTTGGAAATTAATTCAGATTAATTGTCCTAACAGTTTTTATGTACCTATCCTAGACTAACACTGGGGTAATAAAATGAATTGTAACCCACTGGTTTCAAGATGATTTTTAGATTTATACCAGGAGGCTCTGGAGAGAGATTGTCCCTTGTGTGTCCAGAAGCCAATGCTTTGCTAGTCAAGACAAAGGAGTGGGGGATATTTCTGGACATAGATGACCAATAGTCTTCTAGCTTTTTCAGCCAATTTGTTTAAGGATTTGGTAATAAAAAGGAGGTAACAATAGCAACACAGCAACAGGTTAAGTAGCACTGTTTTTGAGCCCTGAATAGGGAGCCCACAGACTTGCCTTCCCCCAGGGTTTGATCCTGCATTTATGGTATTTTTTTGGTTTTGGGGGGAGAAAGATAAAAAAAATCCTTTGACATCAAGAGGAACAATATCCAAATCTCCTAATTCCCGACAATCCAATTTTGCAAGCCTGGAGCCAAATGAAAATCAAGACTACAGCAGAGAGGGCCTGCTATGTGAAAGAAAGAACTGCTTGAAAGAGATAACTGCTCAAAATCTGCTCCCCAGAGGAGACTCTTATTAAAGGTTTCTTCTTGAGATGCCTGCCTAAAGGCTCCTTCAGAAGGGATTTAGTCGTTTATAACTCAGAGTTGGAGTTTGAAGCCCCCTTTTTACTGCTGGGAGGTCCTGCCCCTGTTTCCTTCCACTGAGCTGAGGTTCGGGGATAGCAAAGGCACCGGGGTTCCCTTGGTAGCTCTGCCATATTGTGGGCAATGCCAGGAGCCCAGCCAAACGAGGGGATGGCAAAACGAAAAATCAGGACTTCTGAATCTGTCTGGGATCAAAAAAACCCTACCCAAACTTGTTTGCGAAAGGTTTTTGGCAGGTTTATGTGTCTTTCTCTGAAGCACCTGGCACTAGTGAAGATCAGATTGAACTGGCTCCTGCCTGCTAATCCTTTTGATTATTGAGGTTTCAAATGTCGAATATAGCTAAAAATAAAAATTAAATATATAAATAAAGGAAACTTTCAGTCTTTGTAGAAAAACAAACGCAACCTCCGGCATGTTTGAGCTGCGATAAAACGGTAAGTATGCTCATGGTGCAAATAATAAAGGAGCAATGCGGGTGGGGTGGGATTTGGGAAGGGCTGAGGGGTGTCCGGCCTGGATCCCCTCAAAGCTGTCCCTCAGGCATTGCAAAGGAAAAAAACATGTTTTAATCCTTAATGGGAACGTCGCTGCCGAGGGAATCCTTAAATGCTCGCTCCGGCTCTGTGCCTCCGGGGCTCGGGGACAGGTCAGCCGGCACAGCGCGGCCGTCGGTGCTGGGTAGCTGAGCGGCAAAGCGAAGGGAAATTGGGATCTCCCCAGCCCGTTTTACCGCGGTGATCAGCGGAGCAGCTGCCACATCGCAGCGCAAAGGCGCGGGGAGATGTTCACGGTGCCACGGAGCCGGGCTTCGCACGGAAAACTTTGGCACGGGTGGGCTTTGTGCGGGATACCTCCTCCAGTGCACACACCCCGGTCCCCAGGAACCGCTACAGCTCCGTGGGGTGGAGGGACAGGATCCGGCCCTGCAGACCCCTGGTTTCACTCATCAATCTAAATTTGCTGCCCGGGCAATTTGACCTGTTTCTTGGCCCAGATACGTTTCAAACGTTTTCTCCGTTAATTTATTTGTTATTTTATTTTTAAAGATGGGGCGCAGGGGCTCCGTGGTCCCTAGAGCATCCCTTCTAAATTTGTCCAGCTTGTCCCTAAGGAAGACGTTCCGGGGGGGGGGGGGAAGCCCCAGGCATCCCAGGACTCTTCTCCTTAGCACCCTTGGGCCCCTTTCCCAGACGAGGGGGTCTCACAGAGGCTGGACAGCAGATGACCCCCATTTGGGGGTACTGGAGCCCCTTTTGTAGGGAGGACGCCCAAAACTCTCCAGTCCTCCAATGCCTTGGGGTACGCGCACAGCGTAACTGCAGAGACTGCGGTACTCCTCTCCTTACAGCCAGCTAAAGGCTGTTCTCTTAATGAATTACTAATGAGTTAAAATTGGACAGCCGGCTTAATTAAAGCGTAGAGGCAATGTGTTTACCACATTGTAATTGAACTCATTAGGGCTCTGGCTTTGTGTTTTTAAGCAGCAGCCTTGTTCCACACGTCGACTGATCTGCGGGAAGCGCTTTGCAGGGGACGGGGTATCTGAAGGACTAGTGGAAGAGGGGGCTTTGAGGGGAGGTGGCTGTGTCCCCCCATCTCCTCCTCTTGTGCTGGGGGGTGACTTCTCCTGCTGTCCCATAAAGCGTTCGCACGTCGGGGGTGCCCGCCTGGATACCTTTTAGAAGGGGTGAAAGCAAAGGAAAAATTTGGGGTGGGAGAGGAAATTTCGGGGGTGGGAATGCTGATCCGTTCCTGCAACAGAGTTCCTCTCGCTCCACTCCAGACGGGAAGGTGGGTAGCTGGGTACTCCCCCTTCCGCAGTCGTCGGTGAGGATCTGTCCCTGGGTAGCGGCGCGGCAGGGGGTGTCGCGGGTACCCCCCACCATCACCATCACCACCTCCCGCCTCCCCAGCGAGGGGAGGCGGCCGGGGAAGGGGGCGGCTTCCTCGCACAGCTTGCAGGGCGCTGCCTGGCTGCTAGAAGGCGTCCGAGTCCCGACCCACCCGCGGCACAGCCGCCGCGATACAAGCGGGAGCCAAACTTCCGCGCAGCGGAGCGACCGCGGACAGCGGCCCGGAGCCGGCCGCCCGCCCGCATCCTGCCCCCCGGCCCGGGGAGAGCCCATGGAGCTGGGGTGCTCAGGTAAGGTATGCGGCTTGGAGAGGGAACCCCCTGATTTGGCTGTGTTCCTCCCGTCACGGAGTGAATAGCGATGCGGGTTGCTGTCGCGTTAGGTAGCCGGGTCGTGCTGTCCCTCGGGGTGTGGGGAAAGGTGGCAGCCCAGCAGCGCGGTGGCTCCGGCAGAGGGGAGGGATGCTCCGCGCAAGTTTGGACCGCAGCGGAGGCAAGCGGCGATGTTTTGGAGAGGAGCGTCTCCTCGTTTCGGTTTCTCTTGTTTATGTGCATATATACATATATATTCTGGGGTATTTTGCTTCGAAATTATTAACTTTGGGTCGGGTTTGAAGCTTGAAGCGGGGGGGGGGATGAGAAGCGGGCCTGGCGAGTTCCCAGGCCAGGAGCAGAGACCTCCCAGCCAGCCGGGGGCACAGGAGGGGTTGCGCGGAGCTCTCCGCTCAGCACCGCGCCCGCGTCTCGCTCCGCGTCCTGCCGCCAACCGGGGAATGGAGGAGGCCGGAGAGGGGAAACAACGTAGGAGAACGCGGTGGGGAAGCGCGGCCTCTCCCACCCGGTGCGACCCTCTTCGGGATGATTTGGGAGAGGTGGGATAAGAGGCGCACACCGCGCTGGAGGGAAGCGCCTCCGCTTCGACAGTGGCTCCGACGTTTAAAAGGTGGTGAAACGGCAGGTTTATTGAGGTTTTTTAAATTACTGTTTCTTATCGGTTGCACCCCTAGGGCTTTGGGGGTCCGAGAGCTGGAGCCGAAGCGGGTAGCCCTCGGGAAAGCCCTTTTCTCTCCTCACTTCGAGCCTTTCCTCGACGGGTCCCCTGCTTGTTGCACGGCTCCTGCTCGTCGGCTGCCCCGAAGCAGGAGCCCGCCGCGGTCCACCAAACCCTTATGAAACGCCTATATAGAAGCGTATCCATAGTAGAATACGCTCCCCGGAAAGCCACTTTTTTAAGCATAATCCTGAAATTAGGGTGAAGGGAGGAGGGGGGTGAGATAGATGTGATGGTGGGAGAGGAAAGAAGTTGCGTTTGGGTGTAGGGAGGGAGAAGGTGACAAGGCAGACCCCAGAAGCAGGGTAATGTGAACAGTCAAAGAGTGCAGGAGCGTAAAAGCCAAACAATCCCAATCCCCATAGGTTGTTTATTCCTCATAAAATACAACTCTACATAGCAGGAAGTTACTGCAAACATTTATCAATAATGAATGAATCTCCTGTAATAAAATACTCGCATAATTAGCTACAGTCAAGTACGTGCATTACGCCAAGGCTTTTGCAACTCTTTGTTGAAAATCCGACTTAGATAAATCCTCTCAAACAGCCTTTTAAGAATAAAACATATATAAATAAAAAAGGAGCAAACCACCACACACCATTTTTCCTTTTATGCCTTAAAAAAAAAGAAAACAAAAAAAATCCAAACTATAACTACTCCTGAAATATAACAGAAAATTATTTGGTGGATTCAGAAGAGTCATTAACACTCAGCTTTAAGTGAATGTTAACAGTAAATAAAGAAATCTCTTGATTGTAATAGTTGCAACAAAGCAATAATAAACCAGTAGGTGGTCATCAGTAATGATAAATGTATCATTATTACTGCGTGTTGGGGAGCAGGGTTTGGAAAGTACTTCAGACTTTTTAGTGGCAAGCTTGGTGGCAATTCGTTTCTTAGCCTGGGAAAAAGGAGGGGAGGTGGGGGAAAGCCATATAATTTTATACACAATTTAGGTGAAAATAAATTTAAATCTGTATATTACATTTTTAATTTCAAGATAGTAATTAAAGCTGGTTCATTATACCTCCTCTGAAAGTCTCAGCGCTCATCTTAATTGCTTGTTTGTACAATCTGCTTTCTAAGACACCCAAGGTTACTGGGTTCTGAAGGAGGCGAAACGGAATTATTTACTGACGTGGTGACTCTTCGCCCGATGGCGTCACGCTTGTCTCAGAAGTTTGGGCTCCATGGTCCTCACCACAGCACGGCCGGGGCCTCCTTTCTGCCCCTGGGGAAGTCTGTTGCTCCTTTAAATACTTCGGAGCAGGCACGTTTCTGATGAGGATGTTCAGGGTGCTTTAATTTATGCGTTTGAAAGGAAAAATCGATAGCAGAGGTGTTTTTCGTTTGGGGTTTTTATTTTCCTCTCCTATCCCACTAACCCCATTTAAACTAAGATATCTCCATTTAAGCTTGAGGCTCTCCTCCTCGTTACACACACACACACACACACACATCCCATCCCCAAGCAGGACAAACATAAACACCCTCCCGTTTTTAGCATTTAGAGGCGAGTTATGGAGCACCCGTCTCCTCCTGGCTGCCAGTCCCTTCCCGTACGATTAAATAAAAACGCAAATGGCCTTTATTTTGAATGTTTTTGGTTCTGTTTCTATTCCGGAGGGTGATGCCTGGGGAACATCATACCCTGCGGCGGGGGTATCCGCATCTCCTGTCTAAGGTCTGTACGTACCTTCGGCGAGGACCACCTCGGGTTTGGATGTCTCGGAACATATTAAATGGAGAAGTTCAGAGAGCTCCCTCAGACAAAAGATGCTGATTCCTTTCCTTCAAGCCGCCGTGCTGGTTTTCCCGGAGGGATATCAAACTACCCAGAAATGCCCCAGCCCTAAACTCTCCCGGTGCCTTTCGAGAGCCAGGAGAAGATCACATTGAGTCTTTCCCTCTCCCGTTATTATGATTACAGATGCATCTTCTGAGGCGTCCTCTTGCCACTGAAAAAAAAAAACAAAACAAACCCAACCAACCCTCCTCGAGAGATGTCTGCCCTTTTATTGTGTCTAGCTGGGTTATTCAGGAGCAGAGACAAAAGCCCGAAGTGATGTGATCTAAATGAGCTCCGGGGTTTTCCAGATGGGACCACCTCTATTCCAACGCCCTGTCTTCTTTCTGCCCAATATAATAAAACGGGATTAATATACATATACAAGAGTTTCTCTCTGGACCAAGCAGCGCAAGCGAAATCTACCTACAAGTATTTTTAAAACCTCCTTCGCTGCCTAAAATTTGTTCAGTGAAGCGGTTTTATAACGTACAACGGCACCTTGTGTGTATGGTACTTAACACTGCTGCGAGTTTCAATGGGATGTGGAGAGGCGGGAGGAGGACATGTGTACGCGTTGGGGGTGGTCTTCTTTGTGGTTTTCTAAACGCAGAAGGTTATCTCCCACCTTGTAGCCTCTCTGCCTCAATATTTAAGTGCTATGGAAGGCCGTGAGGGCTGTTTGGGGTGCTTGAAACTTGGCCGCTTTCCTCAGCTGTTCGTTTTCACACGAACCAACTCGCAGCTACTGCTGTCGCCTCCCGCTCAGCCCTGCAAGGCAGAATTGCGATAGGGAACGAAGAGGGGAAAAGGAGCCAGGACTATATGGTTTATCACTTCCAGTCTTCTGGGAGAAGTCTGTCCACCTTCCCCTCTCCTCTCTGAGGAGGTGACTCCAACCCAGGTGTTGTAAACGGCAACAGCAAATAACGAAATGAACGGGAGTAATTGGAAGCGGCAGCAGGACAGGAACCCAGGTCTGCACCTACCCGGGGGGATGAATGCGGACACCCCACCTCAACTCGGGATTCCCTCCCGCCCCTTGCCGGGGCCCAGGATGGGCTCCAGTCGAACCGCGGGGACCACGATGGGGTCGGCCGCGGCCGGAGCAGCCCCGCGGGCCTTGCCCGCTTGGGGGTCACCTGCGGGAGCTGCCCGGCCCCTGGGTGAACTGGCTTTCCTTGGCTCCCAAGTGCTCATACTGGGGTCATGCTACCTACGCCACAAGGGTCTTCCATGCTACCTACCCCACAAGGGTCTTCCTACCTAGCCCACGAGGGTCTTGCTACCTACCCTACGAGGTTTCCCAATAGGCTTAAGTAGGGAAAAAAAGTAGAGAACGGTGCGCATTTGCTCCACTTCTCTAAGGTGTTGATGCGGGTCAGTCTCTGTTCCCACTTTGGAGAGATTCACCGAGCCAAAGCCCCTCGGTACGGTTGCGGGCAGTGGTTTTGCACCCTCTCCCTTCCACTGGAATGTATACACCCAGTCCCCATGGTGACTATTCCCCTATGCGCGAAATTGAGGAAGATCCTCAAGTTTCCCAACAGAATTTAAGGGGTTCAATAGCACCGAGCAGGTGAACAAACACTTTTATTTTGCTTTTCGTTTACTCATCACAAAATAAACCGCTGGCGTCGGCTAAGGACTCCCTCGTACCAATAGCGCGTTTTCAGCCTCTCCCAGGCTGCTTCGTTGAAAGCCCTTTACAAAACCCGCTTATCTCTTTCGCCTCTCATCCCTTTTGCCTCCTGCATCCGCTTTTCCTTCACTTCCAACACCGGGCTTAGAGCTTAAGGCGAGATTGTCCATCCCTGCCTCTCCCGGGAACCACGGGGGAAAAAGCCACCGGGTGACTGTGAGATGGGGAGCGGCAGCTGCAGGGATGCAGGGACCGAGGGCCCGCAAGAACAGGCGGCTTGTCCCCAAAATCCACCCCTAGTACCCCGTGCCCCGTCCCTCCTGGTGCCGACCAGGAAGCGAAGACAGGAGGGGAGATTTTCTCCGTGGTGTGGTAATAGATCATACAATGTGTGACACGGGTTTAACCAATAAAACAATTTGAATCAATTAGCCGGCGGAGGAGAGTTTTGAAGTGTAAAATTCATGTCAGTCTGGCTAGGAAGCATTGATTAAAATGTCACCAACGCGAGGCTTATAGCTCTTGCTCACATGAAAGCAGCAGGCTCCGTGCAGGAGACGAGAGAAGTAGGAGGGAGGGGGGAAAGGGGAAGTCCCCGTGTGACAGTGGCGGCACGGGGGCGAGCAGGGTTTAATCAGAAGTGACAGAAGTAATAAGGAGAGGTGTGATTTATTTTTTTTTCTTTATTATTTCAAAGTTAGCAGCGACCCGAGCAAACCGGGGGGCTCCGTTTCGCTACTAGGGGTGAAAGTGGAAAGAGTCGGTGCGCTTTAGCGTTGATGTGTTGGGAAAGGTCGGTGCGGAGATTTTTGCCTGGATCTGTGATGCGCGGGAAGAAAAAACAAGGGGAGAGATGCGGAAAACGGAAGGAAGAAAACACAAAAAAGCCCTCAAACACCAGTTTTTGAAGCCAAGTGTGCAGGAAGGTTTGGTATTGGGCGTAAAGAGGAAAAGAGAGATGGAGTCATCTAAACAACGACAAAAATCAGAGCGGTATGAGGAAACACTGGCGCTCCAGATGTTCTCCCCTTTTTAGCTAGAACCGAGTTTTTCGTTCTCTTGATCCCGTTTTTCAGCCCGTTCCACAGTTTTGCTCATTGGAAAGGTGCGGAGTTAAGCGGGTTTGGCCTCCCCACTCCTTGCTGCCGACCCCGTCCTCATCCCGCGCTGCGTGGAGCAGAGCCCCACGAGGTTAACAATGTTTGGGGGGGGTAGATGGTGGGAAAATCTACTTTTTCCCCTCCACTCCTTCCACAAAAGGCAGGCAGACGTGGTTACCCCGCTACGGACTGTTTGACACGGGATTTTTCCACCCTGAATACGGGGCTTAAAGCAATTAGGGAAAAACTGTATCTCCGCTGTGTTGCTCTTCATGGGAATAAGAACCTGGCATCGGGTCCTTCTGCAAGTGGGACTGGAGAATCACTCGGTATATTTGGGAAGGGAAATGCGGTTTGCAGCAGTTGTTTGTGCCCACGAGGACACGGCTGTGTCGTGAAATCAACTTTTTTTATCCTTTCTCCTTCCTCCCCCTTCCCTTCGCGCATATTTTCGGATACACCCATTAAAAATTATCGTTTATGAAAAGATGCTAAAAGGGGTTTAGGTCTAGTATATCCAGTTATTTGGAAGCGACTGGGTTCAGAACTGCGGAGTAGGGTGAATAAGGAGGAAGGGGAAAATGGGAAAACAGGGGGAAAAGGGGAAAAGAGGGGGGGAAGTGGGGGGGAAAGGGAAAAGGGGAAAGAGGGAAAAAAGAGGGAAAGCGGGAAAAGAGGGGAAGAGGAAAAGGGTAAAAAGGGGAAAGAGGAAAAGGGAAAGAGGGAAAAGAGGAGAAGAGAAAAAGGAAGAAAAAGGGAAAGAACAAAAGGGAAAAGGCGGAAAAGAGAGAAAATTAAGAAAAAAAAAGAAGAAAAGGAGGGGAAGAGGGAAGTAAAGAAAACCCCAAAGTGCATCCCACTTTCAACTGTTCCGTTCCCTCGACCGGGGACCGGGGCAGGGTGTGAGCGGTGCAGCGCTCGGGGCTCCGTCCCCGACGGGACGCCCGCATCCCTCTCGGTGCGGGGAGGATGGGAAAGGAGGGTTCCGGGGGCACCCCCCCGCCAACCCCTCTTTCCTCGCCCTCCCGGTTGGGGGGGGGGAGAGCACGGTGGGGCCCGGCCGCCCCCATTCCCGCCCCGCTGACGTCACCGTGCCCACGGGGGGGCGCGCCCAGCGAGGCGCGGAGGTTCCGCACCCGCAGCCACTGCCGTATGCGTTGCACCGAGGGCCGGGCTGCGGCTGTCGCGCTGCTCCGCGGCGGCGGGCACGGGGATGCACCTCCCTCCCGGCTGCCGGAACGGCTGGAGGAGGGTCCGGCGGCGGCACGGATAGAGCGCGGCAGCGGAGGTAACGGGCGCCGGGCGGGGAGGATGTGCTGAGAGCCGCGGAGAGTAGAGAAACTTTTCTTCATTCCCCTTCCGCGCTTTGCCCGCGGTGCCTGCCGAAGAGCCGCGGCTGGGGCAGCGACGGGTTTCCAGGACGGGGAGGCTAACCCACGGCTGGGGGGCGTGTTTCGGGATGAACCGTGGGTTGGGGCATCTTCCTAACGGGAGGGAGCGGTCCGCTCATTTACCGTCATCTCTGCACCCCCGGTGGGATGCGTACGTCGGAGAGCCGGTACGGCCGGGGAGGGAGGTACGCGGGGACCGCGGTCGCTCCGGTAGCGCTTCCTCACTCCTGAAAACTCGTGGGGCGGGGGTGGCTAGTGCTTGCGGCGGGGACCCCTATCCCTGGAGGGTCCCCCCAGTCCCCGAGAGGTCCCGTCTGACAGCGCTGTGTCTCTCTCCTCCCTCCCCATCCGCAGCTGGCGCAGAACAGCCCCCTAGGCGCTGAGACGATGGCGAGCAGCCCGCTGCCCGGCCCCACCGACATCTTGCTGCCGTCGCCGTCCAGCGCATACCCACCGGAGTCCATGAACCAGCCGAGAGCCGGCCACGCCACTATGAAGCCCAACCAGGTGGGGCAGGTGATCCTCTACGGCATCCCCATCGTCTCCCTGGTCATCGACGGGCAAGAGCGGTTGTGCCTGGCGCAGATCTCCAACACCCTCCTCAAAAACTTTAGCTACAACGAAATCCACAATCGTCGGGTGGCCCTGGGCATCACCTGCGTGCAATGCACGCCGGTGCAGCTGGAGATCCTTCGCCGGGCGGGGGCCATGCCCATCTCCTCCCGCCGCTGCGGCATGATCACCAAGAGGGAAGCAGAGCGGCTCTGCAAGTCGTTCCTGGGGGAGAACCGGCCGCCAAAATTGCCGGATAACTTCGCCTTCGACGTGTCTCACGAGTGCGCCTGGGGCTGCCGCGGTAGCTTCATCCCGGCCCGCTACAACAGCTCCCGGGCCAAGTGCATCAAGTGCAGCTACTGCAGCATGTACTTCTCCCCCAACAAGTTCATCTTTCACTCCCACCGCACGCCAGACGCCAAGTACACCCAGCCCGACGCCGCCAACTTCAACTCCTGGCGCCGCCACCTGAAGCTCACCGACAAAAGCCCCCAGGACGAGCTGGTCTTCGCCTGGGAGGATGTCAAGGCCATGTTCAACGGCGGCAGCCGCAAGCGGGCCCTGCCGCCCGCACCGCCGGCCCCCGCCGCCGCTGCTCCCGCCGCCTGCCACCCGCTGGGCTCAGTGAAGGCGGCGGCCGCCGTGGTGGGCGGCGGGTTGCTGAGCCCGCACCTCCTGGCCGCCCCGCCGGAGCTGCACCAAAAGCGTCCGCGCTTCGAGGAGGATGAGGAGCTGCAAGAAGCCGTGGCGGCGGCGGCGCACGGCGGGAAGAGCCCACGGAGCTACCCGGTCATCCCGGTGCCGAGCAAGGGCTCCTTCGGCGGCGTGCTCCAGAAGTTCCCGGGCTGCGGAGGGCTCTTCCCGCACCCCTACGGCTTCCCCGCCGCCGCCTTCGGCCTCTGCCATAAGAAGGAAGAAGGCGGCGGCAGCGGGGCCGATGCCCTCGGCGGGGCGGCAGCGCACAAAGCCGGTGGGGCGGCTGCGGGCGGCGGCCTGTCGGGGCTCTTTTGGCCGGGTAGAAAGGACGCCGCCTTCTACCCGCCCTTCTGCATGTTCTGGCCGCCCCGTACCCCGGGCGGGCTGCCGGTGCCTACGTACCTGCAGCCGCCGCCGCAGCCCCCCGGTGCGCTGGGCTGCTCCCTGGGAGACGGGGCCGGCCTGCTGCGACAGGCCTTCCTGGACCTGTCGGAGCCCGGCGGCGAGGCGGGGGGCGCGGGGATGGGCACCGGGGCGCCGGGGATGGGCACCCCGCCCGCCGCCGCACCCCCGCCCGCCGCCGCCGCCGCCGCCAGGGACCCGCTGTTCGAGTCGCCCCCTGGCGGCGGCGCGGAGCCCGCCTCTCCGTCCGCCTCCGAGGGGACCGGCGGCGGCGGGCGGGTCCCCACGCACCATCCGCACCTGCTTGAAGCGGCGGGCGGGCGCAAGGGGGGCGGTGGGTACCACCACTCCAGCGCCTTCCGTCCGGTGGGCGGTAAGGAAGACTCGGAGAGCTTGGCCAAGCTGCACGGCGGCGGCCCGGCCCGCTCCGCCTCCCCGCCGCTACAGCTGCTGCTGCCGCCGCCGCCGCCGCCACCCGAGGAGGCGGGATGCGATCGCCACCCGCTACCCCCGCCGCCGCACACCCCGCACCGCCTCCTGTCGCCCGGCGGCACCAGCTGTAGCTTCGCCAGCGAAGACAGCAGCGAGGAGGAGGAGGATGAGGAGGAGGAAGATGAGCCCGAGGTGGACGTCGAGGGGCACAAGCCCCCCGAAGAGGAGGAGGAAGACGAGGAGGAGGAGAACGGCGAGGAAGACCCTCGCGGCGGAGACACCTTGGCTGCCAGCAGCCGCTTCGCGCCCGGCCGGGGCCTGCCGGAGAAGAGCGGCCGGGAGCGCCCCGCCGCCGGCCCTTTCCCCCGCCCGCCCGCTGACGAGAAGCCGGGGGAAGGCCAAGCCCCGCCGCAGCCGCCTCCCCGGGTGGGCGGCAGCAGTGGCAGCAGTCCGGCGCACCACCCGTCACTGGAGGAGCCGGCCTCCTACAAAGATGTAAATGTTCCCCCCCCGGGGCCTTTTCCCTCTAACGGCGGGTACAGGCACCCCCACCGGGGCGGGAGGGGTTCCCCGGGTGAGGGGAGATGGACCGACATGGTTTCCTCACCGCCATATCGTGTCCCTCGTGTCCCTGCCGACACCATCTTAGGGACCAGATCCCCTCAGCCGCCCGGTAAGGTCCAGGCCGGGCCTGGTGGGCTGCGGTCAGACATGGCCACCGAGGCCTCTTGGGGTGTCAGGAAAACCCTGTTCCCCTCACCCCTCAAGTCAGGATGGCCCAAACCCCTCTGCACAGGGCACACATACCAGGTCCTCAAGGACACTCCTCCCTAATGGGGAGCCACTTCCATGGTGGTGCTGCTGCTTTGCAGTGTGCCAAGCGTGTGGTGTCCAGAGGCCGCCCCTGGAGGCTGACAGACGTAAATAAGGAGGATTTATTCGATGGGTGTCCTTCCCAGAATGGTGGGTGGTGGTGGTTGTGGGTATCACTCCATGGCCTGACCTCATCCCAGACTAACCCGAGAGAAAATAACCCAATCCCCATTTTGTGATGGGTGCCCTCACCCGTCTTTGAAAATTGCCAGTAAATATCCACGATGTGGACTCCCTCAATAAAGGCTGTAGACGATACCATGATAGAATGATAGAATAGTGTGGGTTGGAAGGGACCTTCAAAGTCCATCTGTTCCAAACCCCTGCAGAGAGCAGGGATGTCTTCACCTATATCAGGTTGCCCAGAACCATATCAGGCCTGGCCTTGAACGTCTCCAAACCTGTTTCCCTATGCTCATTTTGTGCTCACTGTTGCTACAAAACTGCCTCTCGTTTTCAGAATTGATCTTGCACATTTAACTCCTTTTCTGTGTTTCTAGAATCAGAAGAGCAAGGAGAGTAATCAGGTCGTCATGCCCACGAAAGAGGACACCTTTTCAGGTGAGTGCACATGTGGGTTTGCCCACCCGCTTCAAGGTGTGGGGGTTCACAGTCCTGGGAGCTGTGTCCTCTATCAGTCGATTTAAGCAAAAACAAATCACTTCTGTGATTTCAATTAAAAAAATCCATTAAACATTCTAATAGTCTCTCTGTGGTGGTAATTTAGCATTATATTCATTCGCACCCAGAATGCGCCTCTGTGCCTGCAGAATATATAAATATATATTTACTTTTTTTCTGGATTCTGATACTCATTTTGGTTTGAGGTTTCTTGCTGGTGAAAGCATTTTAAGCGCTGCTTTTTGTTTGGATTTCAGATAAGAACAAGGAACATAATTTTTTCATCACAGACTCAGAGCCTTCAGGAGGAGACTTTTGGAGAGATATAGCAGGTAGGCTCAGACGAAGGTCGA